>NC_090934.1:142313630-145096130 GCF_040938575.1 Ambystoma mexicanum
TCAAACCGTTAAGAGATTCGGGTGACAGACTCACATGAAGCTCTTGACAATTCATGCTGGTGAATGTTGCTGTAAACATTGGGATGAAGAGGTCAGAACTTTTCCTGACAGCACATGTACAAAGCAATCAAAGTATACAATGAATAAAACAGGTCAAACGTGCAGAACCTTTCCAGCCAGGGATGCTATAAAAAAAAAAAAGAACTCAGGGGGACCTCTCCGAGGTGCTCGTGAGCATATTTTTGTGACTCTCCTTTGCAAATGCAGATCTCAAAGATACTCTGGGAATCTCAAGACTTGCTCAATTTTTAGCCTTTACGGATCAGCCATAAGGGTACAGAAGGAAAATCAGAAGTGCTCACGGGCACCTCTGATTTGCTCTAGTGCAAATCATTGAGAGTCGGTCCCAAAGAGTCTAAATGACTAATGTCTTGCACCTGGCTGATTCTTTAATAAAGAAATCACAATAAACACTTTTTTTTTTTTACAGCTGACAAAAAACTTTAATCTTTGTAATGAAAGTGCCAAATTCGCAAAATGTATTTCAATTTTTTTTTTTTTAAAAGCGTAGCAGTTGCATTTTTTATTTCTGTTCATTTAAGAAATGTGCAGGTGCCCTTACTCACAATGATGGCTTGCATATTTCCAGGGGCCTGTGCAGCAGCACAAATTATTTGCTGGCTGGCCTTCTTGCACACATTAGACCTGGGAGCATGTATGATGCTCCCGGGACCCACATGGATGCTCGGAGTGCAGTCGATTAGTACAGGTCCTTCAATCCCTACTTGAAGTATAGTCATTCAACTGGTACAGCAGCAGTCGATGCTACTGCTCTTTCGCATTAAAAACAACATTGCATGAACGGGTCAGAAATGACCCTGCCATGCATTGCACGCCCCCTGTACCTGTTCCAGGCACCAGGGAATGTGATTGTTGTCTGTACATTTTGATGTGCATCCCAATTCTGAATTCGGGTTGGGCAGTAAAGTGTGTGGAAACACTCCCTTATTTGTGAAAATGTGCAAAGGGGATGAAAAAGGGAATGCAAATGTTCACATTTATGATGAACACATTCAAAGGAGCTTTGTGATTAGGGCACACCTTTTTAGGGTGAAAGTGATGAGATGCACTAGCAATTCTCATCACTTGTTGCAGCACATGTTTTGAGAAAAGACCTCACTGCATTTATATTTTATGTGTTTTCCCCCAGGTACAGAGCTCATTATATTGAAATCCTACGTGATGAATAGTATTCCTTTGAGAAACGTCAGAGTCCACATCATGAATGCTAGACATGTGACTTTGCCTCAGCCTTACTGCCCTTTGTGAGGTCTTTGACTTTCAGCCATGGATTCTCCCTATTAAGAAATAAATAACCTAAGTAGTCCTCAATGATACAAACTCTGCAAGAGGAAGGTTCATGAACCCCTAATACATGACTGTCTCTTGCCAGTCCTATTGGCTTTTCCGAGGTCCATGTCTGTTATTATTTCCATATTATGTAAGATTGTAAATCTCTTATTAATACAATGGGTTGACTTCTAAATGATAAAAAGCAGGCATGCATGACATGTCACTGGCTCTGCTGGTCTGACATGCAATCTTACAATTCAACACTTCAACTGTATTAATTTGAGCAAGATCCAAAGGATGAAAGGCTGAGTCTTTCTTACCAAAATGCAAACCTGGGAAATTAAGATTTCACATATATCTCCACAATGGGTGCATTGATCTGCTGACATTTCTTACAGCATTGTTTAATGTGCTGTCCTACTTAGATAAAATTTACTGAGGCACAATACTCCATTTCCTCCTGTTTTCCTACCACCCAGATTAGCCGACCCGGCGACCCCTCTCTTTCCACAAACCTTTCTCTCGCTTCCTGAAGCCTTAGAAGTCATTTGTTGTATGTTGTTTTCACAAGAATCAGACCGAACCTGACAAACTTCACCTGAAAATCCCTGATTTTTTATCGCTCTACAAAGAGATTCAGGAAGGCTTGGGCTGGACGGAAAGAAAACAACCTCTGGGAAACCCCAAGATTCCCCAGAGCCCGAGGATCACTTTTGAGAAAGTTCACCTAGCCTTGAGGATATTCCCAAAACGCTGGTGCCTCTAGAAAACTGGTAGGACTGGGCCATAGTCAGCCATCTCAGAGAGCTCAGGATATCCAAGTCAGGCAGGCACGGACTGGCCTGTAGGGCGTCATTTGAAAAAGGCTTATCCAACTTTTTTTTAATTTTCTTGGCATTCTCAGGCCTAAAGTTTTCCTTCTCCAACCAGAAATGATGTTGGACAAGTCCCTGAATGCAAAGAAATAAGTAGGATATTACAGGCAGGAACCGAAGGGCAAAGAACATGCCAGCATGTATGCTGCGGCTACATGTCTGGCTGGAATGGAAGTTTACAGGCTTTGGAAAAGCATTTCTTTCCGGAATGTGAAATCGAAGACATTTAAACCTGCCTCGCTGCCCTAAGAGTTTGCTAGACTCCACTTCGGAATGTTATAAGCAGTGATCGAAGTGAGCGGGTACGGTCGGGAGCGGTGTCCACTACTTCTATTTTTTTCTGTTTACCATTCCTCAACTTTTTAAGACCATATTCACCATTCTATGTAGAGGAGTTGTCCAGTCATGTCCCTGTGCAAGTGCAAAGTTGTAATATGAGCCTTAGTTATTAGTCACTTAGACTATTACAATGCGGCGGCCGCAACAATTGTCACATGTTGCACTATGCTTCCACCTACCCTCTCCCCTGCCTAGACCACACTTCCACCACTTCTTTCGGTACGCTCCTTCCACTGGCTATAGGGATATGTGCCTGATGGGACCAGCATGCCCTCTGTCTTAGAACACACAGTTTTTGACCCCTCGGTGAACCTCAAACTTATTAGGAGAAATCTCTAGAAACGTTCAAAAACCCTGGGGTCCTCGAGCATAGGCAATTTAAGCATTCATCTTGCAGGGGGCTGCAGTCTGCGTTTCCAAACTAACCTTTTGTCAAAAAGACATCTTCAGCCGATGCAACGGTCTGCATGCCTGGAATTCTAGTCTCAGAACCCAAAGTACGATTGGCGAAAAATCCAGGAATGACTGGCCGGCTTACGGCGTACCACGTGATCTGGGGGCCAGTTGCCAGCCATACAATTTGATGCCAGTCTACTATGAAAAAACAGCAATGTGTTCTTTTGCTTGTCTGTTTTATGAATGGTACACATTTATCCTTTCAAGTGAATTATTGCAACTTAAGAATTGTGGCCTATTAATTTGGGCATGGATGCCAGCAATTATATAAAAAGATTAGATGCAAATAAGAATTGCATCCACACATATTTCAAATGCGCTGTCATTTTAACGTCAACCCAAATGGTTGCAGCAAATGCATATTCAAATTGTGTTGCGGTCAGTGGCAGTTTTTATTTATGAGCCTTTTTTGGGGGGGGAACGCACAGCGCAGTCGATGACTGCCACATATTTAGCTCTGCGAGGCAAGCATTTTGCAGAGGAGTGAATCATGAACACCAATGCATCACTTTTCAAAGTTCTAGGGCTAAAATCTGAAAGTTGGTTCCAAAGACACAAAAATAGTGAAATGCAAATCTTCCAACTCTTTCAGAGCCCCTTCAATGTTTTTTTTTTTTTCTTATTTTTTTTCACACTAGCACTGAAGGCAGCTCCCACCCTCAGGATCAATTGACAGTGAAATGTAATATCTGGGACTGCGTGTTTACAGTAGTCATTCCCGAAGGGGAAGTCCATTCAGAAGGTACAAGTATGTGGTTCGATGGAGCCAGAACGTCTGATCTCACTACAGTTTAAAGGGGAACCTGCTGCTTTAATGAGGAACCACAGAGAGCTACATTAACCAGAGGTACCGTTTGATCGCGAACAGACAGGAAGATGGGTGGGACATAGTTTTAAATGTTTTCAGACCTTTACCTGCTCTGTTGCAAAGCACTCTGGTTATGACCTCCTGCATTCAGGAGATTGTTGGTGGGGATCCAGGATTGGTTCATTAAGGTAGGCTTAGCCTACACCAATCCCTGTGGTCCAGCCAGAATTAGCAAGAAGAACTCATCATTGAACCCTGGCTGTAGGTGCAGTCTGCCTTATATCTTCTGCCAGTGACGAAAGGCCAGAACCTCCAAAGAGGGAAGCAAGATCCCTCCCTTAAACATCTACCAGGGAACAGACGGAGATACCGAATCCAGAGAACCCTCCAGCAGCACCAGAACCGGTACCCAACTGCTCATAAAGTCTTCCTCATCTTCTTCCCCTACCCCTCCTGGAAGGTCTTCTTTACTCGGGTACAAAGGGTCTAACCCGTCCCCTGGGGTCTTCTCCCCAATCAACCTTGATTGTACCCAAGCTTGGAGGCTGGTCAGCAACACAGGTTTATTAAGCTTAGTGCTGTGGGAATTCCCCTGTAGAGGAGCTGGTGGACGCATTTTCTCTAGCTCCTGCCCTTTACCGATGTCATCTTGGAACAGCAGGAGAAGAGCTGTATGTTGCATCCCATGTGTTATCCCTATGCCACATTGAGTGTATGAAAGACAATATGCACTCAGGCAACCTGATCCAATGTACTCTGGCACTGAAAGAGTGGAAGGATGACAGCACACACCACATTTAACTTTTGCTATCTGTTGCTTTCTAACACGCGCTGGCCCTCAACACTGGTTCACTGTTACTGGCTTCCTCCCTCAACGTCCGCATTGACGCCAAGATAAATGTCAGCAAAGAAACTAACGTCCAACTCGCCTGCTCCTCCCCGCTTGCCTAAAGGGGATCGAGTGGAAGAAGTCCTGGCTCTCAGTTCTCGTAGGAGAGAGTGGGTCCACGCCAGGCACACCGAGCTATTTCCAGAGTCTGGGTTTTTGCACAATACACAACCACCAGCTCAACTCTTAAGAATTTCAGCATGCGGGGATATTACAAAAAAAACGTCTTTAGTACGGCAAATAGGCAGTCCCAGTCACTCTTTGGTTATTAGTGCCGATCCTAAGCAGCAGTTGCCACTGTCAGTGGACAGGGCCTTCACACCTAACCAAGGCTCTTCCACAGCCCTGGCAGTTAGGGGGGTGCTTTTCACCTTTAGCTTCTCAGAACCTTCGCCTCTGATAGAGGGTCCCGTCAATGTTAACCTTGCTTCTGTATTAGAGCCCGTGGAGGACCCTGAAATTGACATTACCCTCGAGTCCTGGAGTCTCTGGAAGGACACGCTCATTAAAGAACTGAAAGATTGCCATACTTCACAGGACTCCGATGCCTGGTTAGTTTCTCTGGACATCATGGCCAAGAGCTATCATGCTCTTATTGCTGAGAATAATCTTCAGGTGGCCCTTAACTCAGCCGTCAACCATCAGTCGCCCTGTAAAGTGAACTCTTCCTCCCAAACAGCTGAGCCCAGAACAGGTGCCCTTCATTCGGATCATCCTCTAGGTCGCATTAACTGTGAGTTCCCCTGTAAAATGAACTGTGGCTCACAAACAGAACTACCCTTGCCTGACACTGACTATCGGCCCTCATGCTTAGAGCTTTCCCTGGATGGTCGTGGTTCAAGGGCTGTGCCTTTAGGATATGAAGTATTTTCTTCTCTCTCCTTGTCCCTGGGAGGCACACAATTACTGTACCACAATCTCACCTTGCCAGGGCGTATTATTGCGCAGGTGGAAGGAGCCACAGGGGGGCCCCGCAAATTTGCAAAGCCAAGACCGGCTAACCTGAAGGACTGGTGTTTAAAAAAATCCAATATGCTGATGCCTAAAGACGCCGTCACTAGAGCTTTGGTCATGGATAACAGAAACTTCATCGTTACCAATGTTACAAAACCTCTTCAGTACAAACCTAGAGAGGCTCTTCGTAACAACATTCTTACCTGGCTACGTGCAAGATCTGGGCCGGGGGTTGTCTGTTGTACTGATCTGAAGTTTATGTGTCGAATTGAAGTGGACGATTGGTGTACCCAGGACAATAGGGACTGCATTGTGGTATGGAGCGGTGCCAGTACCCTTCCCCTCTTTATGAGACTATGTAAATATCTGCCTATGGGCTCTTCTGATTTTGTATTAGTGGTTTAATCTTGTTGAGTCACCGGAAAGTGTTTTTGAGGGGCCTTTGCTGGGCCTTCTTGCTTTCATGGCTTCTCATATTGCTGTTTTTTAATGCTTTTCTTTTCTTTTCTGTTAGTATAACTCTTGTATGTATTATTTGTTTTTTGGTGTTTGTTAGCGCTTTGAGGCCTGTGAGCATAAGGCACTTTACTTGAATCCTAAATAAATAATAAAATAAATAAAATTGGACAATGTGTAGTGCTGAGTAAAATATTATGAGGACAGAGTGATGTCATGAAGAAGATATATGAGTACATGCAGAAATGATATGAAAATACTTAAGGGTGATAATGTAACAGCGGTGACAAGGGAAATATGTACAAAATGATAAGGTAATCATATATACAAAGAAGATAAAGTAACTTGCTGACCAATAAGTGTAAATACACAGTAACGCAAGGTAGATGAGACCTATAGGAGCTTGCTATAGAGGCTAAGACGGCCATGATATTTAGATGGACACAGCTCATGTTAAGACTCAATTCAGATACTTCAGAAACAGACCAGGGACGCAGATTCAGGAGACGTTGGAGGAATAGCTTTGTGTGCAGATTAAAGAGGAGTCTATGTTGGCTATGGAGACCGACGGATAAGCCATGTACGTAGGGCATATCTGTTTTAGATTAAAGAAAAAGAAAACATTTGCAAGAGCCAAGTATTGAACAATTAACATTGAATAAGGTCTATACAAGATAGAGAGAGCAAGTCTCTAGAGCTCAAGAGGAGCAAGAACACCCAATATAATTAAATCAAATAGCAGTAATAAGAGGTAAAAATGAACATATTTGTGGTCTCTTCACACATGATTCAGAAGTTGAAAACAAGGGCTATTTATTAGGTTTCAGATGAAGATAGTGATGTGCTTGCACTCCCTGGAATGTCCTAGAGCAGAGAGCAGCCTACAAGCTCAACTACAGGTGGGAAACTTTGGCGTATGGTTCGAATGGTGAGAGATGATAGATTTATTGGGAAAATGGGGAGTGATCTGATGTGACTATAGCACCTGGGATTCGTTTTGCTTACGTCCTCTAGTGAGCCGAAAGTCCAAGTTTGAGTGAGCATGCCAAACAATCAGAGGGTCTATGTGGCAACGTGCTATACAATTTTGCATAGACCAATCTGCTGCCATTTTCTCTGTTATAATAGGTATTATACGTATTTATGGGTAGATCGAGGTGTGCCCTCCAGATAAGGGGCAGCCAATGAGGTACTAACTCCTATGTGTGCTAAAGGTACATATGTTCCATTGACCAATCCTTCCCATCAAAAGGTTTTGTAGTTTGCCACGTATGATGACATTATTCGGCACCGAAACAGCTATGCTTGATCTTAAGGCCACCCATCGATCATGAGCACTTATCGGTTCTGATGCTGTTGGACATAGCCTCAGTGTTTAATCTTTTTGATCATTCTTTATTAGAGGATAGACTCCAGTCAGTTGCGGGTTGCTCTTCTAAAGCTGCCAACTGGATCTCCTCTTTTCTGGGTCCAAGGAACTCAACCGTGAATGTGGGTGAAGTTTCCTCCAAACCTACCCCTGTCACCTGTGGTGTCCCACAGGGGCATGTATTTCTCCCACGTTGTTCAACGTTTACATGATCCCATTTCTGCAACTTCCGATCAGTCTGGGTGTCCTAGTAACTAATTATGCAGATGATACGCAGGTTATCGTTAAACTCGCTGGTTCATATCTCCAGGACCTTGCTAACTTGAATGCCATCTACAAAGCCATTCATCTTTGGATGGTCCAAACTCTCTTGCCTTGAATGCAAGTATAACAGAGCTTCTTATTGTTGCCTCTGGCTCAAAGTTAAAGTGACTTCCTGCAGAGTATAAGAATTTTCAAATTCTGGATACATCAATTGCAGTGGCTAAGAAGTTTAAGACCCTTGCCGTGGATCTGGACACGGAACTCTCTATGAGTCAACATGTGGCTTCGGTCAGATCTTCTTGCGGTATGATTAACAAGCTTCCATGCAACATCCAATCTTTTCTCACCCAAGAGAATATGGCTACTTTAGCCTCAGTCCTCATTAACACTCACCTTGACTATTGTAATAGTCTGCTCAGTGGCTGCTACAATTCCGTTATAGCTGCTTTACAGGTCACGCAGAACAATGCAGTGGGAGCTGTTACCGGTCTGGCCAGATGCTTCCACACCACTGAAGCTATGCAGGGTTTACACTGGTTACCAGTGAAATGCCGAATCAAACATTAAATTCTTGCTGTAACACACAGCGCATCTCCAAGCATATACTTCTGCCCGCCCCCTCAGATCCTAACACCTTCTTAAGCTGGTCCAACCTAGATTAAAGTTGGTGAAGGCCGGTGGGGGCAGTTTTAATGCTCAAGGCCCTATTGCCTGGAACACACTACCTCTCAGAATTAGAGCTGCTGAGACACCGCTGAGGTTCAAGAAGGAGCTGAAAATGGTTCTCTTCAACCTTCTGCCTGGATAGGCTTGCCATCTGATTTGGAGCACTCCCCCATTGACCTATGAGTTTTGTTACTGGTCTCTCAGTCTCGCATTGTTTTAACCAATTTGTATGGTTGTTAGTTTGTTGTTGTGTGTGCGCCCCCTGAGACCTCCGGTCCGATGCTATAAGAATTCTTAATAATAACTAAATAAATACATACATTATAGATTACACATATTGGGGTATACAAACTCTTTGTATTCAAGTGTGGTGTGTATGAGTGTGGGAGCATCAGTCAGTTGTTCACCAGTTTGCCCTCCTTTATTAGACTGAGAATAAAGTATTATTTTGCCATATTTTCTGAGTCTGTCTGGTTATTTGGTCTGAGGTCTTTATTGGTATTTCCATATAGCACAAGAGACACTTCAATGTGCTAGAGCATAACCCTCTCTTGAGAAAGGACACCAGTACATCCTTGTCGATGCCTTTCACAATATCTATGTCAAGATCCATGATTATTTAACAATACCTAGTAGTGTCTAAACGTTGCCTGCAACAGCACTTTTATCATAGAGTGACTAAGCTGTGCACAAGGCTCAAACTTGATCCAACCAACTTCCACCTATGTGATGAATGAACTTTCGTGGCACCAGTGGTCCAGGGATGAATATCGGTTTCTAAACCAACAATCAGCCCCACATCTCTAGTACACCAGAAGGGATCTGAACAGATTGGAAACACAAACATATTATAAACCTGCTTGTCAAATTTTGTAATTGGGGACAGGACAGAAGGTTTATCTCCTAAAGGTTGTGGATCATTGGTTAGTTGCAACACAGCAAAAATACAACTATTACCCAATAATAAAATGGACTGTCAAGACAAGGCTGTATACAAATGTCTACTTTATTATTATCACAACAAATAGGTCTAGCACACTGTGAAATACAACTCATCCTGTAAAGGAATGCAGAGGACAGACAGTTTCTAAGAAGGAAAAGGGATACAATCTGGATACTGACACAAGAATAGTTGGTAAAGTAAATAATCACAACAGCTCTAGGATATTTGGTTTCAGCACAAAGGGAGAAATGGGTAAAAAACAAAAAAAAGGCACTACGGGCTTTGTAGAAGGACCAGGGGGACAGAACCACAATGTACCTTGTGATTTTGGGTGATATTGCGGCTCGATAGGGTTGAGTCGGTTTGAAGGTGCTTTGCAGCTTCTGCAACAGAGTTCAAGAAGGGAGACAGCTGCAGCTATCAGGCGGCAACCAGTTTGGCAAGCGAGGCTGGGTGGACGGCTGCAGGCTGGCCCACATGGTGGCTCAGGGAAGGAATCGTCATCTCAGAGCTGTTTGGTATTTTGAAGCACTGGTTGAGGTGTCTCGGATGGGTTTAGCAACTGTGGCATAATAACAGTCAGAGGTACAGTTGGTTGCAGCTCGAGGGCTTCAACTTGCTCGAAATAATGTCCTTTAAGGCGGATGTCCATAGATGCTTGTTGATGCACTTCTCCTAGCTTTTTCACAGGGCTTGTGTTGTCCTTTAAGGCAGACAGCCCAAAGGTGAGGAGTGTGTTGCTTTTTGTCCTTAGTTTAGGGTTCAGAGACTCTCTGGTACTTCCCACCTAGGAAGCTTGCTCCAGAGCATAGAAGAGCATGCTGTGTGCTTGGTGGGTACTGTAGAGGAGGTCCCAAAGAAAGCCTGCACTCCAACCATCCATTTTGAAGTACCAGGAATGTTCACACCAAAATATGTGATGTATGATGAGCAAATAAACCAGCAGAGAGCCGCAGTGGGGCTCTGTCCACTACCTATCAGAAGAACAGCACCTATTGAAATACCAGCACCAAGGAAATAATGGACAGTAAGGTATCCATTGAGGAAACGCTTTCAACAAATGAAACGAAATGAGGATTGTCTAAGTACAGTCCCTGAAGAGACCAAAAAGGTCTTAATGGAAGACGAATGGTGACGTCACAAGAACCCTGACTTAGTCACACAAAGAAGAAATGATTACCAGAAAATGACGCAAAGAGACGAAACACCATGAACAAGGATATGGTGAACCTAAAGTGAAACGACGATGCCAAATGCAGAAGTTTAAGCCACAAGCATGATGAAGACAATCAACCATTTTATACCTGTACATATGCTTGGAACCGCAAGAAAGCTAAGAAAACTGTGCAGCTTTCTATGCTTAGTAGAAAGATAGTGTGGCAAGCGTCACTATACATAATTTACCTCAAATGAAGCACATTATATAAGTGTAGTTTCACTTTGCATGAGAAGCAGAATCAACCCAGGTTACTAAAGGCCACACGAGGAAAGCTTCATATTTAGTAAAATCTGGAACTTGTGCCAGGAGAGCCAAGCTTGTGCCAATAGAAGAAACAAACAGTAGCTACACTTAATTGAAACTAAGAACAGAATATCCTGCCTCTGAAAAGTTGAGATAAGAAGACGAAGGCAGGTGGTGAGTGAAACGAAAATCAAATACACAAATTGATGTAAAAGAGGCAAATTCACGGTGCCCGAACCACATGACCAGCCAAGCAAGAAGAAGCGGGAACTCACACCTGCGCATGGCATAAGGCCAGACAAAGATATCAGAACTTTTCCAGAGAGAAGATACAGTTTCGAGGCCAGCCACAGTGAAATAATTGACACATGGCTATTAAAGTAATGATTGATTGTAACAATAATTGGAGGAAGGCCGGGTAACTAAGGGGCACCCTGTACATGGCCGACCATTCTGCGTGCTGCTAAGCAAAGTGGAAAAGTATGCATGGGTTTGGTGCCAACCCAATCACAATGGACCAAATAATCTAGGGTCCTATAGTCAGTAGAACCAATAGGATGTCATACTTTTAGTGATGTCTGCAGTAGTAGTTTTTGAAGGAAGGGCATAGATGCCCACCTGACAGTGTTAAGCCAATCCCCTCAATCCGTTACCATGTACAGATATAGTACCTATATTAAAGTTACTTTTCCTGAACCAATAGAATTGCATGTCAACTTTTGAGTGTTACACGTCAAGGATGACGAGTTTTCAGTATAAATGTCATGATTTTTATGAAGTTCATTGGAGTTGAAGCGAGAAGGAAGATCGCACCATTTGCTGATGTTCGTGACTCCCTGTTTTTTGTACTTGTCATTAAATGGACTCCCTTTGCCAAACTGTCGAGTTGTCCTTATTGATTGGTGTTGAAGTATATATGTGCACCCCAATCCATCTCACGGATGCTGCTATCTTGTCTTAAAGTGCTTCTGAGCATCCCTGACTCTATGTTCCGGTTGGGGGTCTCGGAGCACACTTGGTAACAGAAATAGGATGATTATCGATTATCGATTAGAATAAGACATCCATTGACCGTCGACATAAAGTAACACTAGGTCCTCGGTAATATCACAAGTCCTTTGCCATTCAGCTGAGTAGACCGTGAAGCTCCCCGTAGACAGTGGTAGAGTAAAAATAAAATCTGCAGAACAAGGTCTGAAGGGACCTGAGTTTTCCCACACAACCCCTTCCCACTCCTACGGGCAGCTGAGAGGGAGAAAAGCCGGAGAAGGCGGTGACGAAGGCGGTGATCCCGAGGATCCAGAGAGGAAACATGGGAACGGTGAGTGAAAAAAACTAATGCTTTGGCAAAAAGTAATATACCTTAGAACAAGTAAGGGAAAAGCTAACGGAGGGAGACGGGAAAACAAAATATAGTCAGAAGTAGAGAAGAATGTAGATATATATGGGGAAGGAAATAATGACTCGAGAATAATCAAGTAGACAGAGTGAGGATACTGGGGAGGACACCTGAGAAGAGAGAAGATACTGGGGAAGACACCTGAGAAGTTAGAGGATTTGCCTAATTCCTACGCTTAATATAGCGGCTAGATGAAACTTATATCCAGAGTCCTGAATGAAGAGGAACAAAATAGGTCACCACGGCCATTAAAGACGCCGTGAAAGGGATATCTTTAAACTCCATGGGCCTCATTACACGGTAGGCAATGGTTGCCGCCGGTACCATACCGGTACCACCATGGAGGAAAGGGGAATTACCACCACATTCCAAGGTTGGCGGGGCGGTAATTCCCCCTTTCTCCATGGCCCTTCCCCATTCCCATTTTTGCCCCATAGGGCATAATGGGAATGGGGAAGGAGCTAATTAAGGTACCGCAAATTGCGGTACCGTAATTAGCACCAAGGTCCCTTTGCGGGTCCCAACTTTAACGGCTGGTCTACACCAGCCATTAAGGTCGGGTCCCGCAAAGGGACCTCGTAATAAGGCGGTAAGGGTTAACGGTCACTGGTACCATTACCGGTGACCGTTAACCCTTACCGCCTTCCATGTAATGAGGCCCCATGTCAGGGTAATATTAGAGGCAGAGGTATATGTGGCCAGCTGGAGTTCATCTAGTCTGTTAACGTCTATCTTATGTGTTGTTTATTGTGACATCATAAGTCAAAATTTTCCTTAGAGGAACTGACATAAGATTTACGCAACTGAATAACTGAGATATTGTAGTATACAAATTGATGTTTATTGAATAAAATAGAAGATATCAAATTTTGTGGAAAATGGAATTGGAGCTTGCAGTGATTGGTGCTCGCTCGTATTGTTGGAATTGTTTAAGTCACGTAAAGCGTTGACAAGTGTTATAAATAGGGAATGGAAACAGATTTAAGCATGGAAGACATATCTCCATTAGTACACCTGTGCAAACAGTTGCCGAAACATTCTCCAAAGCTGAAAAAGTACAGTGCAGAATGGGTTAAAGGAATCACCCACAAAATGTTTATGCCTTGGCCACAGAGCGGATCATTATCTAGAGCTGTTTTGCAACACATGACAACATACTTGCATGCCACATGCACGGGCAAACATTTAGACAAACGCCTAGCTAGTCTAGAGTTGTGGAAAATGTATTAACAAGACAAGGAAGAGGAACCGCCATCAGACTGGATACTTAACTTATGCACAGAGGAGGGTGAGACGGCCTCAGCGCCACCCGCCCCGTCTGAAACAAAAATTGAAAATGATAAGGAGGAAGGGTTATACCCGCTCAGGGAACTTAAAGCAGCCACGGGGTATAGCAACCCAGCGTATGAGTCACCTATGCAAAGTAGTGACGAAAATCAAGTTAAAGATAGAGATAGAGATATTACCTCCAAAGTCCCAAGGGACAAGGAGAGATGCGATGACGAGAGAAGAGACCAGACACAGGCAAGTACATCTCTTAACAAAGATAGAGAAGGCAAAAGATGGAAAGGAAGCAAGGATAGAACGGATCAGATAGCATTCGCAAAGAACGAATGGATGGAGGGCAGATTTTATTGAAACTCGATGGCAAAGGCATTGACAACGCAAAACAAAAAGAGAAGCTAGATGATATACAGAGAAAGGAGAAGGAAAAGGAAAAAGGATTGAGAGATGAAAGAATAAGGAAACAAGACAGACAGAGACAAGAACAGTTATATCGTGAAGAGATAGAAAGGCAGCACAATTGTAAACAGAGAGCAGCCAATGATCAAGACAGACAGGAGCAACGAAGGTTAAAGGAAGAGCAAAGGATACGAGAGAAAAGAATACAGAGACGAAGGGATGAGGAAATCCGAAGGGCAAATGAACGTAGAGATGCAAAGAAAGAGGAAGAAGATCGGGTCAGAGAAGAGGCAAGGAAGCGTAGAGAATTCGATGAAGATGTAGAACGTAAGCAAAGACAGAGAGCATGCGGTCTTGAATATCTGGAAAGAGAGGTTAAAAAAACTGATCCAGTGGTAGACTGGGAGGACATAAGATTTTTTTTCCTGAGTACGATACGGTACCAGGCACATCTAGAACAAATATCGAGGATGACTTTGACACCAGAAGCATCAGAGAAACGATTGATAGGATATATGATGAAATGGAGAACAAGTACCCCAAGGGGAGGAGGAAAACAAACGCCTGGTGAGCACCCACCCAGCTTTACGACACTGAGGATGTCTCCCGAAGCAGTGGGAATAGAGAACTTTCCCTAGATAGATTAGAAATAAGCAGGAACAAATAGGACACAAGAAGTTGCACAAGTTGCGAGGAGACAATGTCTGACACCGAAAGAGAAGCGCGTGAGGAAAAGGAGGAAGAAAGGAGATGAGAAAGACGACTCTCAAGGGGAAAAAGGATAAGATGGTCAGACACTAGAGAGCCTGTACCAAGGGTGTCAGAGTTAGCCACACAGTCAGACCGACGCAAAGAAGTACCTCACGGCCAGAGGGGGGGTGTCTCCACCACTCTATGTGAGCCGGCTAAGGACATTGCCAGGTAGGTGGCGATGCAGGACCATTACCCCTGCAATAGATAGGAGAACAATGAGGGAAGAAAGAGAGAGCTATGCGTCTCAATTTCCGCTGCTCGAGAAAGGAGGGGCAACACCACAATATATTCCGTGCCCACACATGGATCGGGAAAACCTAAAAAACAAGCTTCCAATGCTGACATTGGGAGCCGGAAATGGATACACGAGCTTGAAAAAATGAGGGGAGGGAACACGTTAGCTATCGGGGATATCAAAGGTCTCTTAATTGCCATACTTGGTGATAGAGCAGACGATGTGTGGACACAGGCAGGTTACCCTGGTGTGACCACAGTTGATACAGCGCATGCCGGAGCTCCATTTAACAATTGCAGAGCCGCGGTATGGAAATCACTATGGGCCTCATTACGACCCTGGCGGTAAGTTACCGCCAGGGCCGTGACTTTACCGCCATGGCGTAAACTATGTTTACGCCATGGCGGTAAGGGGATTTACCGCCCCATTCCGACCTTGGCGGGGCGGTAAATCCCCATGTCCCATTTACCCTTCCCCATTCCCATTTTTGCCCCATAGGGCATAATGGGAGTGGGGAAGGCGTTAATTACGCCACCGTAAATTACGGTGGCGTAATTAACACCAAGGTCCCTTAGCGCCATGGTTTTTTACACCTGCTAAAAGCAGGTGTAAAAACCACCATGGCGCTAAGGGAACTCGGAATTGGCGGTAAGGGGTAGGCGCAGCTAACGCTGGCGCAAACCCCTTACCGCCAGGGTCGTAATGAGGCCCTATGAGTGCTATACCCAGATACATGGGAGCTATCATGACACATAAAATGAAGGAGTCAGAAGATCCGTTGATTTACATACAGAATTTTTAAGACGCGTGGGTGCTCGAGACTTGTGAATCTTGGGGGAAATCTATACCTGTGTTCTACCATATATTATGACAAGGGCTGCCAGAGCCAGTACAGAAAGAGCTCAAGAAGTTGGTGGGAATCGAGGCCAAGCCATGGTCAGAAATACAGTTGACAATCGCACACTATTGCAGGCTGCTGCAGGAGAAGAATTGTAAAAAGGAAGCTGCATGAAAGGGTGAAGAGGCAAAATTAGTGCAGAAGAAATTGTCAAAATATGCTCTTAAGGAGCCATGACAACTAGCACAACTGAATCGAGCATTCCACAAGTCAATAATCCACCCAGAATAATCAGGGCAATACTGGGTTTTACCCCAGGGGAAGAGTATTTAGAGGAAGAAGATGGCAGAGTAACCAGGGAGGTTTTCAGAGTAATCAAGGAAGTTTTCAAAATATGCAAAATGGCAAACAGGATATGTCAAATGGGCAAGTGAAGACCACTGTCAGTATGTTGGTT
The DNA here is from genome assembly GCF_040938575.1 of Ambystoma mexicanum. NCBI lineage: Eukaryota > Metazoa > Chordata > Amphibia > Caudata > Ambystomatidae > Ambystoma > Ambystoma mexicanum. The sequence continues at coordinate 142,329,830 of NC_090934.1, forward strand.
GTGTGGGATGACAGGGCATTTAGCGTGCACATGCAGAAATCAAGGCATGATGCAGGACGGTCAAGGAATAGGAGCAGGTACGATGAATCCACCTGCATTTTTACAGCAGGGAGTTGCACAAAATGACACGGTGCAACAACAAAGGCCAGGAGCGCAACAAGGCTTGCAACCGCAGAATTCAGTGAATTTTCCACAAGAACAGTCCCAACAGTCGGCTATGCAACTGTCACAGACAGTGAGCACAGGACAGACTGTGAACCTTGGAATAAGGAATAATACTGGTGACGGGGGAAGTCCATTCGCACAAGGTGGGACAAAATTATAAATGGACTAGGAGAGCCACTGGGAACCCTCATGTGTTCTATCCTATCAGTGACACCAGACCCTCACCGGGAACCAAGGGTGGATGTCGTTATAGGGGATAAAGAATATTCCTTCTTCATTGATATGGGTGCAACACGTTGGTGTATACGTGAAGGCAAGATTTCATTGTCCGGCGATGCTATGAATACTCAGAGTTTCACAGGAGCTACAAGTCGTGTTCCCTTTACAAATGCACTTCCAGTCTCTATAGGAGAATGTGAAATGAATGTGCCTCTTTATATTCACGACAAACCCCAGTAAACATTTTGGGTCGAGATCTAATGACGTAGTTAAATATGACAATCTCGTTCACGGAGGACGACATAGTATGCTCAACTCCAGGAATGCACTATTCAAACATATGCAAAATGATTAGAGCACACACAGCTACGAGGGCCGTACCATTGGAGCCCAAAATATTTGCATATGGAGTACGTGTGGTGATGGCCGAGCTACCAGGCCTTGCTGAAAAAACCATGAGGACCCCAGACAAATTTTTGTTCAGGCCACAAATACCTATCCTCGAGGAAAGGGGACAAGTATTTCCACTGGTGATACACACAGCTGCAGTACGATGTAAAATGGCTCTGATCAATGGTTATGATGATGAAGGCAGACAATGGTGCACAGTAATCACCATTGAAGAGGGGCACCGATTGACTGCCATCACTGATGACGATCTGTTTGACGAGCAGGCAGATATGGGAGAAACAACAGCTGAGGTGAACCTCACTTTCTGGGTGAGAATGATCAAAAGAGAAGTGCCTCAGAGGATGATGTTGGCACAGAACCGTCCTGAATATTTTGAATAAGATACGGGCCAAATGGCTGTCTCAGTGTGGACCACAGGTCCCTATGATGTAGGCTAATTGAAAGGAGTAGGAGAAGTGAAGATTAAACTGAAGCCAGGAGAAATTCTACCAAAAGCATGACAATATTCCATGTCCAGGGAGGCAGATGAAGCAATTTTTAAGACAATTTCAGCTATGATGGAGCAGGGCATCGTAGTGACGTTAGAGTAGTCGTGTAATACTGCAGTTTAACCTATCAAATAATCGAAGGGATGGGTCTTGGAGGCTAATTCAAGATCCAAGACTGATAAATGATATTGTTGAGGTCGAGTTCCCGTTAGTCCCTAACTCAGTCTCAATCCCGTTGCACCGTGACTAACAAGATCTGATGTCATTCACGTTCAGACAGATGTGTCTGAAAAGCACGAGGCTACCCCAGGGGTATTGTGAGTCTGCTTCTATCTTTAACAGAGTCCTGCAGATGGACCTAAGTAATATCGCATTAGAAAGTGTTGTCTTGCAATATGCGGATGAAAAGAAAAGAAGATTCAACCTGGGAATCCTCCCGTCCCCTGCACACTATCAGGTGTTGGCATAAAGCCAAGTACTGTGAAATTAGCACAAACTTCAAATGCAGTAAACAATGTACAAAGAAATAATTTCATCACACAAGGAACATTTCAAGTAGAAAATATATATAATTATTTCAAAGCAATGGATCAATGATATTCGTACAAAACATAGGTAAATCTACAGGGAAGAAAACCAAAGTAAATCCGTGTTCTAAGGCGACGCGTTTCGAGGAATCATTCCCCTTCTTCAAATGGCCTAAACGGACTGTCAAAGAAAACAAAATTTGTAATGTTACATCCAACTTAATCAAAATACATAATTCGTCTTCACAATATAATTCAATGCAATAGATGTAATTTGTCAAACAATATTATTAGGTCCTAATGATTAACTGTGGTGCAATTGACAAACAATTGTGGAGCCTACTGAAGCTAGTTAATTCACGTTAGCTTACGCTCAATATTGTTGAGAAATATGTAAAAGGAGGTTTATATGCAACATATAAATTAAACATACAGCTAGGTTATAACGTTGATATATCTAATATATCTCAGAAGTGGTTATATGCTCATACATAAACATGAAAATTAGAACCATGGAGTACAAGGTGTTTGCTGAAGTTACATTTCACTTGTTTGGACACACATGTCACTCAAAACAAGGTTTACATGAAGACAATTCCAATAGTAGTAGAAAGTCATGCTCTGAAATAGTCCCACTGTCGCGTGGAATGGAAGAAAATATAGTATCCAGACTCCTTCCACACAGAGACCTTGTTCAGAATCACTTATGGTGTCCCACAGTAGCGACATCACCAAAGATGTGGTGACATACTTCGATCTAGTGCTAAGATCGTACCCGTCATTGGTGAGGAGGCTCACCAGTGTCACTGACTTTTTTCAAGATCCTGAAAATGAAAAGACTATAAAAAGATTGCTTACTGTGATTCCCGAGCAGTTCCCCCTACTTCCTGAGTACAGCGAGGAAAAACCAAATGTCCCAAGCGGAGAAGGAAGCAAATGAGCTTATCAACGTATTTTTTTTTGCCTAATCGAAGAGTGTCCAGTTCTTGTCGGGATATACAAGTTGCTCTCCACGCAAATGGAAATTGCAGACACTGTTCACAATTCCACCAGAGACAGGACAAAATCCCTGTCACCAGAAGACAGCAGGTTGGCAAGCAATGTTTTCTTCCACCTAATCGAGGATTTTCCAGAGTTTGTGGGGAGATCGATCGATGTTGACGCCCTCACATTCATCAGAGACGCAGCTAATTCTACGCAGATGGGCATGCTCTTGCATGGCATCGTGATGCAAGTGCAACTTTCTAACCACCAACAGAACTATTTGAGAAGATTTTAAACTTTCCTCCGAGGGACAGATTAACGGAGCACTGCCACAGATCTCAATTTTTATTTTTATTTTTCACGGGGACAAGGACAACATGTCTTCGGGAATGAAGCAGATCTTGGACACAGACTGGGAGCTAGTATATTTTGAACATGCACGATAGAGCGAGACTTGTTGGATTATTGCCTGTTTTGACACACTCATAGAAAAAGAGAACTGTATCCAGAAATAAAAGACAATCCATTGGTCAAGCTAAGAGAGACAATTAAATACCTACAGCCCGCAAACAAAACCAAACAGAATCCAGAGACAATATTATTTAGAATTTGTATTAAAGGTTATCACATTTTACGGATGATCGAGATGAGGGTCCAGAACAGTACTCTAGTCCTCCTGCAGGAGGAAAGACGGTCACAGTTCTCTGGACTTAAAGGCTGCCGCCTGACCTACAGGGGCATATGTGTGTATTATATTCATCATCATTTTACTGTCATTAACGATCAGAACTGAATTATTTATTGGTGCACAAAGCGTTCCAATTCCAGTGCACCCACTTAATGATGCATGCATGAAGCCTACGAAGGCACCCAGACCTTACATAGTCATACCAGTCCCTAGAAGATCTGATAATGGAGAGAGTGAACTTGAGATGGATGTGATTAGCAATGACACACACACACTTGTGGTAAGAAGCAAATTGAAAAGCCAGAGACAGGGTCGGCAGAGTATGAATGAAAAAAGGTTACTGACAACCACACGCATGCAAATATTGAATGCACATACACCAGGCCTAGTGTCAATGACTGCAGAACCGCAATCCAAAGCATGGGAGAAGAAAAGACTGCCTATTTTGAGAAATCCCACTACAAGAAAAGTAACGAGCCAAAGGAAGATAGCAGATGGTGTGGAAATACAAGGAGAGTCTGAAAGAAATCCAACAGAAACCGCAGGGTTAGAAACTCTTGATCCAACAAGAAGAAGGCCAAAAGCAAACTCAGAGAAGATCTCTGCATGAGCACAATGGATAATAGAGTCATTATGGCCATTCATAGCCAGAGAAAGGAAAAGACTAGAGGAGTTGAAGAATAAACCCACAGAGACAACATTGCCAAGCATATATGTTCCAGTGAAAGGGACAAGTACAAGTCATATAGTACAGCCATATACTGAACCAATGCCAGAGTGGACACGGACAGTTCTAACAAGAAAGAAAAAGATATATGAAGACAAAGAAAGAACTGCCAGACTTTTGTCTACTCAAATGGCACAAATGAGGAGGCCTGCACCATGGACCGGGAAACTTGAGAATCTTCAAGCAAGAAGGAGCCATACAGATGCATTCAGGGATGTGGTTATAGTGAACTACATGAAAACCTTAAGAATGAAGAGAAACATGCATGGAGATGACAATGAACTAAACGATTACTTGGAAAGCACAGTACATTTGGGAAACAACATTTGGTACCAGCACACGAATGAAGTGGGAAGACGAAGGTCAGAAGGGGAATGCTTTGTCTGTGCACTCCTACCGTACGGCATGGGGAAGTCCAAGATCTTCGTAGCTGTAGACATTGATTTCCAGACAGCACACTGTCTTTCACACGTGGCAATGTGCACGACCACAGGCCAGCTCATGGGTAGTGATGCCACACTGAAATGGGCAACCAAAATAAAAACGATCCTTATGAAGATGATTATGTTCAAGAAATAAAGGCCCTCATTACAACCCAGGCGTTAAGGGGTTAACGGCGCCGTAAAAGGTGGTGGCGCCGTTAAAGCCTTAATGCCTGATTACTAGGTCCCTTTGCGGGTGGAACTTTAACGCCTGCTTTTTAGCAGGCGTTAAAACACCAACCCGCAAAGGGACCTAGGAGCTAATTACGGCACCGTAATTTACAGTGCCGTAATTAGCGCCTTCCCCAGTGCCATTGAGCCCTATGGGGGAAAAATGGGAATGGGGAAGGGCCATGGCGGCATGGGGAATTACAGCCCGCCAACCTCGGAATGGGGCGGTAATTCCCCATTCCACCATGGCGGAGTCGGTAAGTTACCGGCATGGACCATGGTGCTATTAGCACCATGGTCCAACGCCCGGGTCGTAATGAGGGCCAAAGACAAGAAACAGAGCTCATACTAGGAATCATGTGATTAGGTACGAGAAACCTGGAGTAAAAGGAGCTGAAATCAGATGGGAAGTGAACAGTAAGCTAAATGTCCAAGGGAAAACTCAAGAAGAGGCTCATGGGTGGAAGGACAGAGGCCAAATGCAAGTCTGGAGATACAGTGCTTTCATCAGATGGATGGGGAAAAGGGTAGTGATTTGCAGGGCATGGATAGTCCTAGGAGCCTGCAAGGAAGCAATTGAAAATTCACAAAGGATATGCAAGCCATTATGGCCATGGCTTGCAAAACGCTGACATCGGTCGAAGAATGAGGAGGACCCTTGCAGATAGTACCACTCTAGGGCTCAAAATTGTGTTTCAGGAATAATGGCACAAGGAAGATGGGAGAGAATCAGAACTGTGGATGAATCTTTGATGCTCCAGGAATGATGCATGGAACTGCAGTAATTATGGATCATAATTGGGCATGTGGACCCAAAGCATACATCAGACTGCCGAGAAACTAGGGAGGTATATGCACAATAGTGAATGTCCATGTTCCAGCATTGGTTATCCCGACGAGTGACTTAAACATTGACAGTTTCCCGAAAGAAGATGCTCACCTGAGGAAGAAGAGATCTGTGGAACTGTTGACCCGAATGAAAAGGGAGAATTACTTTTTTGCCAAATCTGAAGAAGCTTTTCATGCAATCCCATATGAACATAGGCTGTTTAGCCTCACCTCATCAATGTTCACAACAATTCTCATGTCCAGATTTCAAGTAGGACCAAATACTAAATGGTTGCAGATAACCAGATGGGAGTTAATGCAGACCATCAACACAACCATAAAAGGATTCAACGCAATCAAGGAGGAGTTAAAAGCAGTCCGACTGATGACTCTTCAGAATATATATGTACTTGACGTGATCACAGCCATGGATGGAGGAGTTTGTGCAAAAATTGGAGAATCATGTTGCACATTTATACCTTCTCACGATGAGGAAAATGGAACTATAACAGAAGCCATAGGTATGCTGACAAAACTGCAGAACCAGATGATTGACGAGACGGACGAAGTTGATGATGACAGATGGTTTGGATCACTATTCTCATGGGTTCCACAATGGATGGCAGATGCATTCAAGTTTATGGGAGCCCTGCTAGTGATGATATTACTAGGATTTTGTGTTATCAAGATAATAATCTCTCAGTGCCCGAAAACTGCAAAAAAAAAGCCATTGGTATGAAGATCATGATTGATGTCAAACCAGTATGGAAGCCCAAAGATCTGACTGATGAGGAAATAAGAGACTTTGTGAGATCCTAGCATTCATGCACCTGAGGGAACAACATTTCTTTATCCCAGAAAGCACAGAAACTATGTGGGAAGATGGATCTACTGCAGCCCAAATGGACAATGTCAACTGATGACATGGAATAAAGATGAACACATAAGGACAGGAGGAAGCCTGAAAGGAGTCATAAAAATATGGACTCCAAAGAGACTTTTCTTCAGACCATCATGCAGAGACCCAGAAGATGAAGAAGGAATGAAATCAGGTGGTGGCATAAAAGTGAATACAGAGGAAAAAAAGAAGATGGATCCAAAGAAGGAGGTGAAAGTGGTCGATGAATAGCCCAGAGGGGGGGGTGTAGAGGAGGTCCCAAAGAAAGCCTGCACTCCAACCGTCCATTTTGAAGTACCAGGAACGTTCACACCGAAATATGTGATGTATGAGGAGCAAATAAACCAGCAGAGAGCCGCAGTGGAGCTCTGTCCAGTACCTATCAGAAGAACAGCACCTATTGAAGTACCAGTACAAAGGAAACCATGGACAGTAAGGTAGCCATTGAGGAAACCCTATCAACAAATGAAACGAAATGAGGATCGTCTAAGTACAATCCCTGAAGAGACCAAAAAGGTCTTAATGGAAGATGAATGGTGACGTCACGAGAACCCGGACTGATCCACACAAAGAAGCAATGATGACCATAAAATGACGCAAAGAGGCAAAACACCATGAACAAGGATATCGTGAACCTAAAGAGAAAGGAAGATGTCAAATGCAGAAGCTTAATCCATGTGCATGATGAAGACAGTCATCCAGTATATACCTGTACATATGCTTGGAACCGCAAAAACGCTAAGAAGAGCGTGCAGCTTGCTATGCTTAGTAGAAAGATAGTGCGGCAAACGCCACTTTACATAATCTACCTCTAACAAAGCACATTATATAAGTGTATTTCCACTTTGTACGAGAAGCAGAATCAACCCAGGTTACTATAGGCCACACGGGGAAAGCTTCATATTTAGCAAAATCTGGAACAAGCGGCAGAAACGAAACTCAGCAGAGGCAACTTGTGCCAGGAAAGCCAAGGTTGTACCAACAGAAGAAACTAACAGTAGCTACACTTAATTGAAACTAAGAACAGAATATCCTGCCTCTGAAAAGTCGATATAAGAAGACGAAGATAGGTGGTGAGTGAAACGAAAATCAAATACACAAATTGATGTAAAAGAGGCAAATTCACGGTGCCTGAATCACGTGACCAGCCGAGCAAGAAGAAGCGGGGACTCACACCTATGCATGGCACAAAGCCAGATGAAGATATCAGAACTTTTCCAGACAGAAGATACAGTTTTGAGGCCAGCCACAGTGAAATAATTGACACATGGCTAATAAAGTAATAATTGATTGTAACAATAATTGGAGGAAGGCCGGGTAACTAAGGGGCACCCCGCATCTGGCCGACCATTCTGCATGCTGCTAAGCAAAGTGAAAAAGTATGCATGGGGTTGGTGCCAACCCAATCACAATGGACCAAATAAGCTAGGGTCCTATAGTCAGTAGAACCAATAGGACGTTGTACTTTTAGTGACATCTGCAGTAGTCGTTTTTGAAGGAAGGGCTTCGATGCCCACCTGACAGTGTTTATCCAATCCCCTCACTCCGTTATCATATACACATATAGTACCAATAGTAAAGTTACCTTTCCCGAACCAATAGAATTGCATGCCAACTTTTGAGTGTTACACGTCAAGGATGACGAGTTTTCAGTATAAATGTCATGATTTTTATGAAGTACATTGGAGTTGAATCGAGAAGTAAGATCGCATCATTTGCTGATGTTTATGACTCCCTGTTTTTTTTACTTGTCATTAATCGAACTCCCTTTGCCAAACTGTCGAGTTGTCCTTATTGATTAGTGTTGAAGTATATATCTGCACCCCCATCCATCTCAGGGGTGCTGCTATCTTGTCTTAAAGTGCGTCTGAGCAAACCCCGACTCTATTGGCCAGTTGGGGGTCTCAGAGCACAGTACTGATTCTGGGGATGCTGGAGGATCCTCTGGAAATGGTATCTCCCTCTGTTCCCTGGGAGATGCAGAGGGGAGGGATCTTGCTTCACTCTTTGTAGGCCATGCCTTCCTTCACTGGCAGAAGATTTAAGGCAGACTGTACTAAGTCCCACCCATCTTCCTCTCTGTTGTGGATCAGAGAGTCTTTCTGGTTAATGGAGCTCTCTGTGGTTCCTAATTAAAGAGGTAAGACTCCTTTGAAGCTGCGGTCAGACATGCCTTTCTGGCTCTGTCAAACCACATACTCGTACCTTCTGAATAGGGTCCTTTGCAGGGATGACTATTGAAAACACACAGTCCCAGACATGACATTTCCCTGTCAATCGATACTGATGGAGGGAGCTGGCTTCAAGTTGATACCGTGCATATGAAAGGGTGTAGAGGATCCCTCTCTCCGTTGGCAGACTCTGCAGCCAGGCCCCATGTGGGCCTGTTCGCAATTAAAATCTGATTAGTAGTCAAATGATACCACTAGCTACATGGCTCAACAAAAGGACAGGTCAGATCCATGGAGGCTGTATTAGTTAATTAGGATGGCCATAGCAGGGGGGAGGTTTGGCCCTCCCACTTCTGGAGTGGAGAGGCATCAGGTACTCCACCTGTCAGATCCCATCTCATTATGAAAGGGGGGACTGCACCTGCAAGCTGTGTCCACCAAGAGCATACATGTCTATTCATATGTCATGCGGTGAGCATCAGAAAATGTGTGCTAATTAACTCCACACATTTTCCAGAGGTTATTCTTCCATCATTCATTTTTATTTAAAATTTCAAAAAAGCTCAGGCAAGCGTACACCCACTGTGTGGACGGTCGAATTCCTCACATCCGATAACCCCTAGTCTAGTTCCACAGACTGCAAAGTCATCTATTCCTGCACGAAAGGGGCCAGTAGCCACTGAGGGCCCTACTTTGGTAGCAGAGGACTCTGTGACTTCAGAGTTGCCTGGTGCATCGCAGGAACCTGAGGTGGAAGATGAGGTGAGCGCAGATCTGAAGGTTCTGCCAAATCTGGATGAGTTTGCATCAGCTGGGTGGCGGGGGGCTGAATCAGACTGACTTCCTTAAAGCCCAGAAAGAGTGTCCCACTCTGGCATGACTGAGGAAGCAGGCAGAGGTCCCTGAATTATTCATAGAGTAGAGGGAGGATAGACACCTGTACACTGAGCTGAAAGACTCTGAGGGCGAGGGCACCTCAAGGTTGGTGATTCCCCAATGTCATACAAAGATCCTTTTGGATTTGGCTCAACAAATTCCTTTAGCAGGTCACTTTGGAGTGACTAAGACATCAGAGCAGTTGTCTGTGCATTTTTATTTGCCAGCAGTTCAGTGTAAAAGGTAAGTAATTTGTCCAGTCCTACCTGACTTGTCAAGCTTCTGGCAAGTTAGGTGGTCCCACAAAGGCCCCCTTGATTGCACTACCCGTGGTTGGGTGGCCTTTCGAGAGAATAGGCATGGATATTGTGGGTACTTTGGCTCCTCAAACAAGCTCAGGGAACAGATACATCTTGGTGGTGAAAGATCACGCCATGAGGTACCCTGAGGCTTGAAGCTGCGGTCAGACCAGCCTTTCTGGCTCTGTCAAATCACACACTCGTACCTTCTGAATGGGGTCCTCTGCAGGGATGACTACTGTAAACACACAGTCCCAGGCATGGCATTTCCCTGCCAATCTATACTGTGGGTGGGAGCTGGCTTCAGGTTGATATAGTGCATATGAAAGGGTGTAGAGGTTTCCTGTCTCCGTTGGCAGACTCTGCAGCTAAGCCCCATGTGGGTCTCTGAGGAGCATCTAAGCCCCCATGGTTGTGAATGCTCTGATTGGGATAGTCTCCTGTGTTCGATTCCCCAAGTAAGTCATTTCTGACAGTAGATTAAGTTTCACAAACTTCATATCCGCGTATATGAAGGCTATGCAGGAAGAGTGTTGAGACACCTACTGGCTCTCTACATCCTTCTATCCACCAAAAAATGGGCTTCTTGAATGGTTCAACAAGTCCCTGAAAGGCATGATAGCTGGCTTGGAAGAGCAGCTGCAGAGAAAATTGGATATTCTCCTGCCATGCCTTCTGTTCGCCTACAGGGAGGTGCCACAAAACAAAATAGGGTTTAGCTCCTTTCAGCTTCAGTTTGGAGACCCTGTACAAGGACCCCTCAGTCTAGTGAAAGAGGGATGGGAGGGCAATCTGCCATCACCAATGTGAGATGTGGTGGACTATGTACTTGGCCTTCAATCTAGAATGGCAAAGTACGTGGAAAAGTTGACGAACAACCTAAAGGCCATTCAGGAGCTGATGAAGCACTACCGTGACCAGTGCCCATCAGGACAAGTGGACTGGACCTTACTGTGTGCTGGAAGAAGTCAGTGAGGTGAATTATCTCATTAACGTGAAAGTACCTAAACAGATGTGCATGGTCTTTCACATCAACCGGCTAAAATCCCATTATAGCCAGGATGACTTGGCAACGCCATGAGTGACTGATGGAGAGACTGAGGAGGACACTGACCCCCTCACAGACCGGCTGCACACTGAAGCCACAGATGGATCTGTTGAAGGTATCAACCTTGCAACAGACCTGTCAGAACAGAAACTGACAAAATGTTGCTGTTTATGGGACAGCTTTCCAGTCTGTTTTCGCTGAATCCAGATCACGCAGATTGGTGCACCCATGATGTGGACACGGGAGACAGTAAGCCGGTGAAGAGTAGGATTCACCATATGTCTGATAAGGTCAGGGATACCATCAATGAGGAGGTTTCCAAGATGTTGTCTCTCAGGGTTATAGAGCCATCCCACAGCCCCTGGGCTAGTCCAGTGGTACTGGTCCCTAAAGAGACCAGTGGTGGGAACACTGAAATTCACTTTTGTGTGGACTAAAGGGGGATCAATTTTGTCATGAAGACAGATGCTCACACCATTCCTCAGGCCGATGAGCTCATCGACAAGCTTGGTGCTGCCAAGTATATGAGTACCTTTGACCTCGTGGCAGGGTATTGGCTGGTCATCTTGACAGAAGGAGCAAGAGAGAGATCAGCTTTCTCAACCGCACAAGAACATTATCAATTCACTGTGATGCCCTTCAGATTGAAGAATGCCCTTGCAACTTTTCAGCAAATGGTTAACCAGGTTTTGTCTGTGCTGGAAAACTTCAATGTCACATATTTAGATGACATTGCTGTGTTCACACCCGGGAGGTTCATTTATACCACCTGAAACAAGTGCTTCAGGCACTGCAGAATGCAGGTCTGACTATCGAGGCCACAAAGTGCCAGATAGCACATGGCACAGTGACTTACCTAGGCCACCTGGTCAGTGGAGGTAAGAAACAACCTCTCGAATTCAAGGTACAGGCTGTGAGGGATGGTAATATCCCCACCACACAGATGCACATCTCAAAGGGTACTAATCGGTCATTTCCCCAGGGGTATGGGACCTATGCCATGCCCCTGAAGGATGTAACTCTCACAAAAATGCTGAAGAAGGTAACTTGGACCCCCCTGTCAAACCTCCTTTCAGGATTTAAAGGATGGATTGTATAGCACCCCAGTTCTGAAAGTGCCAGTCTATGGTCAGGTGTTCATTATCCAGACAGATGCCTGTGATTTTGGGATTGGAGCAGTGCTAGCTCAGCTGAACTCTCAAGAGGTAGAGCAACCTACATTAGCAGGCGACTGACAAAAATAGGATGTAAAGAAGCTGAAACCCTACATCATTGGGTCGCACTTTACGATCCAGACAGACCACCAGCCTCTTTGATGATTAATGACCATGTAAGGGGAGAACCCTAAGATTTTGCATTGGGCCATATCCCTACAGGGATTAGATGTGGTCACCCAGCACAAGCCAGGCTCCCAGCATGGAAATTCAGATTTCCTCGGCTGGTACTTTCACCTTGATGATGAACCAAACACTCAGTAGGGTGGTGGTTCACACGTTGAGGATCATAGTATTTTAGGAATTCGACCATCTGCCAGGTGGGTGTGTGCTTGCCTGGGCTTTTTAGAACTTGTCAATTAAATTGAATGATGGTAGAACAAGCTTTGGAAAATGTTGGGGCTAATCCACACACATTTTCCTGTGCTCACCGCACGACGTACTCTGGCTGGACACAGGCTACAGGCACAGTTCCCCTATTATATTTAGTTGAGGTCTGATAGGTGCAGTAAACAATGTATCTCCAGAAGGGGTAGTGCCTAGCCTTTCCGTTGCCATGGGCAGCCTAATTAACTAATAAAGGCTCCATGGATCTGTCCTGTCATTTTATTGAGCTCTGCAGATGGTGGCAGAATTCACATACTAATCAGTGTTGAATTCAAGCAGGCTTGCATGGGGCCTCATTGCAGAGGCTAACAAAGGAGACAGGAAACCCCAACACCCTTTCATATGCACTGTGTCAACCTGAAGCCAGCTCCCTTCCTGAGTATCGATTGACAGTGACATGTCATGTCTGGGACTGCGTGTTTACAGTAGGATCCCATTCAGAAGGTATGTGGTTTGATGGAGCCAGAAAGGCTGGTCTTGCCACAGCTTCAAGTAACCACAGAAAGCTCCATTCATCATATTTGATCCACAATAGATAGGAAGATGGGTGGGACTTTGTATTACATGTGTTCACCCATTTACCTTTTCTGTTGCAAAGCACTCTGGTTATAACCTCACCCATACAGGATATTGTTGGTGGGGACCCAGGATAGGCTCATTAAGGTAGGCCTAGCCTACAACAATCGACTGGTCCAATTGGCTTTAAAAAGTGGACGAGCCCCTCTTTTGGCAGATCAACACAAGACTTTGCAAGGAGTGACAAGAAGAACTCGGCATTGGACCCGCCTGAAATTACAGTCTGCCTTACATGTTCTGCCAGTGAAGGAAGGCCAGGACCTCCAAGAGGGAAGCCAGATCCATCCCATAAACATCTCCTTAAGAACAGAAGGAGATACCGAATACAGAGGACCCTCCTGCAACTCCAGAACCTGCACCCAGCAAGCACACAGCATGCCCTGCTAGGCTCTGCAGCAAGCTGCCTGCAAAACTCTCCTCAGCATTGGGCCGTCTACCTTAAAGGACAACACAAGTCCAGCGAAGAAGCTAGGAGGAGTGTATCGACAAGCATCTACCACCGTCTGCCTTAAAGGACATTTTCGAGCCAGTCTAGCCCCTCAAGCTGCAACCGGCTGCACCGCTAACTGTTGTTACACCGCAGGTGGTAAGGCTGTCTGCGACACCTTGACCAGTGCTTCAGAACCACAACATCACTGAGACAATGATTCCTTAACCCTGTGCTGCCGTGTAGGCCAGCCTGTCACGGATGGCACTCTGGTAAGAGAGGCACAGGACACCCAGGAGGGGTTTTGGGTGGTTGTGCCGAAGTAAGGTGGACAGATAAGTACACACACAGCTGAAAGTAATGAGAATGAAGAGTAGGCAAGTGTAGCAAGGAATAAGGTACAACATAATGGATTCCCTCTAGGGGTGTATGCAGATATAGGAAAAGAGTATTCCACGAACCTTAGGAAAAACCCTAGCTTCTGCACAGTTTGCTATAACAGAGGCCCACGCTGTTTGCTCATGGCTTGGAACAACAGCTATGGGTGTCTGTAACGTAGAAACGAGACAAGGGAAGGGGCAGAGGTTGCCTGATGGAAACCAACAGACAAGCTCTGTACAAAAGGGTCTACAAACAGTACAAGAGAAGATACTTAACAGACAAATCCAGGAAAAGGAAGTTGATAACAAACTAGCAGAAGGAAATGAAGGGAAGGTCGTGTAACAGGATTGGATAGCAGAGGACAGTAAGGAACAAGGTTGAGAGCTCAGAGGAGCAGGAAAGCAATGAGCAAGCCCACAGGAGCAGGGCTGTAAAGTAGAGAGCCCAGAGGGAAAAGGGCTTAGGGCAGCAGAGTAAAGCAGGCTGCACGGCAATGAACCCAGAAGGGCCGGGCAGCAAGGAGTGAACCCTGAGGGGCAGGGCCGCTGATCGTAGAAGGTTGCAGAGGACTGTAGAGGGCTACTAGGCTGAGAACCCAGAGGAAAAAGGTAGGTAGCAAGCAGCGGAGCGTGATCGGCTGCAAGGTAGGAAACCCTGAGTACAAGGGCTGTTGGTAGCGGAGAGAAGCAGGCTGCGCGACAAGGAGCCAGAAGGACCGGGCAGCAAGGAGTAAGCTCAGAGGAGCAGGGCCGATGACTGTAGAAGGCTGCAGACGACTGTAAACTGAAGGCAGCAGAGCGTGATCAGCTGCAATGTAGAGAGCCCGGCAGGACAAGGGCAGAGGCTGGAAGGCAGCAGAGCGTGATCAGCTGCAATGTAGAGAGCCCGGCAGGGCAAGGGCGGAGGCTGAAAGGCAGCAGAGCGTGATCAGCTGCAATGTAGAGAGCCCGGCAGGGCAAGGGCAGAGGCTGGAAGGCAGCAGAGCGTGATCAGCTGCAATGTAGAGAGCCCGGCAGGGCAATGGATCCAAAGCCGGAGTAAGGAGGAACTGCATACAAGATCCGTAGCTCAAAGCAACAAGGTGCCGGAAAGACTCCTAATGCAAGAGACTGAGCTCCTGCAGGCAGCAGCTTTTATACCGCCCAGCCCAGCACAGAGGCAGGCTAATTGGTCGCACCTGGATCCGCACACCTGCAGACAATCGGCCTCCTCCCTCTCTGTTCCTGAGCTGGTGGAAGCAGAGCAGATCCCTAGGGCTTCTGGGGATTGTAGTTCCGAAGATGGCGAATAGGAATGGCCAGGAAAAGATGGTTATAGCCAAGTGCATTGTGGTAAGTGTAGTTTGTTGGGAAAAATAGAAAAGCACCAAAGTCTCGCAAATGGAAAATAAAGTCCATATTGATCGTAAATGTATGCGCCCATGGCGCAGGCATGACACAGCCTGCAGTCAACCATCCATCTTTGCTCACCAAACTGCCTGACGCCTGCCGCTTGATATCCGCAGATGTCTCCTGTTTTGAACTCTGTCCCAGAAGCTGCAAAGCACCTTGAAGAGGAGGACTCAAACCTGTTGAGCACCAAGAATTCCCGAAGGCCGCTAGTGACATTTTAAGACCCATTGCTCAATTTGTGTTGAAACCAAGTATCCTTCAATTATTGTGATAATTACTATAACGACTACCCTCCTGTCTGTATACAGAGGGCCTCATTACGAGTTTGGCGGTAGCCATCGTGCTATTAGCTCCATGGCTGCCTCCAAACCGGGCTCCTTTACCGGGTTCCCAGAATGGGCAATTACCGGGCCATAATGAGTACTGAGGGCCCGGTAATTCCTCCCTCTGGGAACCTGGGCCAGGACCTTCCCCATTCCCATCTGAGACCCCATAGGGCTCAATGGGAATGGGAGAGGGTGCAAACAACAGGCCGATTACGAGCGGCCCATTGTTTGCTCCCTCTTCCCCTCGCGGGACCCGGTAACAACGCCTGGTTTGACCACAACAATCTGCAGCCGAGGAGCAGAATTCATACAGGAAAAATCTCCATCTACAAAAAAAAATTTACATTATGGTCTAGCACCGACATTCGCCTTGTACCAAAACTATACACAAAGCGCAAGTTCGGGGGATCAGTATTCTCTTGCATAGCGGCAAGTCTCTGGAACTCACTCCCAAAGGAAATACGAACCACTGAAGATTACCTAAAGTTCACAAAATTGTTAAACACGTGACTCTTTGACTCACCAAGCTAAACAGGAAACACTGTTGAAGGGAAACCGCCTTCACAATACAATAGAGACACCGAAAACAAAAAAACATGATTGCCTGAAACATGGCGACCCAAAGAAATGAAGCATCCTACTGCAAATCACCATAGAATAATATTAACTGGACTAATCAACCTGACATGCAGGAAAGGACCCATACGACTGCCCAGTAACCCTTCTAAAAACTCTAATGCTCTGCATACTCGACATCAAACAATGAACAAAGCAGACACATACCTTCACTGCAACAAAACACACTGGAAACTAAACTCTAGAGACACTCTGCAACACCAAACAGGAAATTAAACCAATCACACACACAACCAACTATATACAATCATGCACCAAACACCACATAAAGTTGACCAACTAAAAACAAACCAGACTTCCTTGACCGGTTTCTCCTGTGTGTTCTATTTTGCTTCCTGCAGCTGGATATACCATATTCATACTGCTTGACTAATATGAACGTGCCTTTCTCCGTGCGTGCATTTCTGCAAGAGGACACACGCATCCATGCGCGCGCTTTAAGGGAGTGCATCCAGCGAGTGCTGTTCCACTTCTACCTGAGTGTTTTGACCGGCTTCTCCTGTGTGTTCTATTTTGCTTCCTTTAGGTGGATATGCCATATTTCTACTGCTTTGGACTAATACGAACCAGGGCGCCGAGTACGGGGGCTGTGGGGCCCGGGCCCCCCCCACCCCCCGGCAGAATGAAGTCGGGGCTGAGCCCCCGGGCCAGAGAGAAGAGACGCAGTATGGATGGCCCTTTGTTCCATCCATACTGTGTCTCTCTCTGGCGGCCCGGGGAAAAAGCCGGGGAAAAACGATGTTTAGAAATTGTGGGACAGATGCAAAGCAAGAGGCTCTTGCTTTGCATCTGTCCCTCAATTTATAAAAATCGTTTTGGGTTGGGTATACTTCTACATCTGTGCACCGGGGTGCATAGATGTAGAGGTACACCCAACCCAAAACGATTTTTAGAAATGGAGGCACAGATGCAAAACAAGTCTGACTCTCAATTTCTAAAAATCGTTTTGGCTTGGGTGTATTTGTACATCTGTGCCCCCCTCTTTCCAAGAGGGGGGCACAGATGTAATAGTGCAGCTAAGTCAATAGTGGAGGTGGAGGTGGTCTCATTGGGGGGATGTATAGAGAGTCACCCAAACAAACACATCTATCCTGATTGATGATACTGTGCCCATTTTAATAACGACGGTCGACGGTCGATGTGGAATAACAACAACCTGTGATTGTTGTAGAAATTATTGAAAATCGGACTCCTCCTCAGAAGAAGAGGGCTAAAAGACGAAATCTGATTACTCAGCAAAATATTAGTGACTAAACCGAAAAACGTACCTACTTTAAAGAAGTACCACAGAACTAAGAGTTTTATTAATGGGTTGACGACTCCCACTAGACTCCCCCTTGCCTATAATGTTTAGGCAATAGACCAGCAAGTGTCGCAATGTAGTCGCTTCTCCAGATTCCTCCCAAGTCCCTGCATGGTCCCCTCCTCAGTCTACACCTTTGACCCCTCAAGAGCTATCTGTACCAGTGACTAACCTAGAGTCTGAGGTGATTGTCACTCAAACAGAACTGCATAAGGATGCAAATCAGGCAGAAGAGGAATTTATGAACCTCTCAGCCTACTTTGTCTCATCACTACCAGATTGGACCCTATTGTGGAGGTATCCCTACATATTATCCGGACCAAAAATGTTGCCGTACATATAGTCGTTTGTCTCGCCATAGGCGATATTTTTGGGGGGGATAATTTGTGGGAGCGGGGGTGTCCGTCGCACATTTATAAATAGTGCAGGGGTTGAAGGATGTCCCACGCAGGGTCCATGGCTCAATATTGCCGCACAAATATGGCAATATTTTTGTATCAAAGTATTTTTGCAGGGATATTAACACATAGAACCATTGTGGAGAGTTTTCACTATCCCCAACTTTCATCTGTAGGCATCAGGTCAGTCACCACACGTGAAGTTGAGGAAGAGTTTCACCATTTTCAAATTCTTCATCAAAAAAGAGCAGTGTAACTTCTTTGTGAATCTCACATACTTCTCCTGGTGTAAATCAAGGACAGGATAGAGTTATTCGGAGTAACTTCTCTGTGAATCAACCAGCCCTCTCCTGGAGTAATAAAAGGGCAGGGCAGAGTTACTCGGTGCAACTTCTTTGTGAATCATATTGCGTTCTCCTGGTGTAAATCAAGGGCAGGACAGAGTTACTCGATGTAATTTATTTGTGAATCGCCCAGCCCTCTCCTGGAGTATATCAAGGGCAGGACAGAGGTACTGAGTGGAACTTTATTATGAATCTCACAGCCTTCTCTTGGTGTAAATCAAGGTCAGAACTTAGTTACTCGGTGTAACTTCTTTGTGAATCACACAGCCTTCTCCTGGTGTAAATCAAGGTCAGGACAGAGTTATTGAGTGTAACTTCATTGTGAATTGAATAGCCTTCTCCTGGTGTAAATCAAAGGCAGAACACAGGTACACAGTGTAACTTCTTTGCGAATCTCACTGCCTTATCCTGGTGTAAATCAAGGGCAGGACAGAGTTACTAGTGTAACTTCTTTATGAATCGCATAGTCTACTCCTGTTGTAAATCAAGGGCAGGACAGAGGTAATCAGTATAATGTCTTTGTGAATCTCACAACCTTCTCCTGGTGTAAATCAAGGGCAGGACAGAGGTATGCAGAGTAACTTCTTTGTGAATCTCACAGCTTTCTCCTGGTGTAAATCAAGAGTGGAACAGAGTTTCTGTATGTTACTTCTTTGGGGATCTCATAGCCTTCTCCTGATGTAAATCAAGGGCAGGACAGAGGTACTCAGTGTAAGGTCTTTGTGAATCTCACAGCTTTCTCCTATGTAAATTAAGGGTGGGACAGAGTTACTCATTGTAACTTCTTTGTGTATCAGACAGCCTTCTACTCGTGTAAATCAATGGCAAGATATAGTCACTCAGTGTAACTTCTTTGTGAATCGCATATCGTCCTCCTGGTGTAAATCAAGGGCAGGACAGAAGTACTCAGTGCAACTTCTTTGTGAATCGCCACAGCCCTGTCCTGGAGTAAATGAATGTGGGACAGAGTTATCAGTGTAACTTCTTTGTGAATAAGACAGCCTTATCCTGGTGTTAATCAAGGGCAGGCCAGAGTTACCCAGTTTATATTCTTTGTGAATCTCACAGACTTCTCCTGGTGTAAATCAAATGCCGGACAGTGTTACTCAGTGTAACTTCTTTGTGAATTGCATATCATTTTACTGTTGTAAACCAAGGGCAGGAAAGAGGTACTCAGTGTATATTCTTTGTGAATCTCAGAGCCTTCGCCTGGTTTAAATCAAGGGCAGGACAGAGTTACTCAGTGTAACTTCTTTGTGAATCACACAGCCTTCTTCATGGTAAATCAAAAGCTGGGCAGTGTTATTCAGTGTAACTTGTTTGTAAATCACACAGTGTTCTCTTGGTGTATATCTACGGCAGGACAGATGTATTCTATATAACTTCTTTGTGAATCGCATATCATCCTCCTGGTGTAAATTAAGGGCAGGATAGAGGTACTCAGTGCAACTTCTTTGTGAATCACACACCCTTCTCCTGGTGGAAATCAAGGGCAGGACAGAGTTTCTATGAGTAACTTCTTTGTCAATCTCATAGTATTCTCCTGGTGAAAATCAAAGGCAGGACTGAGGCACTCAATGTAACTTCTTTGTGAATCGCCCAGTACTCTCCTGGAGTAAATCAAGGACGGCACATAGTTACTCAGTGTAATTACTTTGTGAATCTCACAGCCTTCTCTCTTGTAAATTAAGGGTAGGACAGAGTTACTAAATGTAACTTCTTTGTCGATCACAGAGCCTTCTCCTGGTGTAAATCATGGGCAGCACCGAGTTACTCGGTGTAACGTCTTTGTGAATCTCACTGCCTTTTCCTGGTGTAAATCAAGGGCAGGAGAGAGTTACTCACTGTAACTTCTTTATAAATCACTCATCCTTCTCCTGGTGTAAATCAAGGGCAGGACAGAGTTACTCAGATTAACTTCTTTGTGAATCTCACAGCCTTCGCCTGGTGTAAATCAATGGCAGGAAAGAGTTACTCAGTGTATATTCTTTGTCAATCTCACAGCTTTCTCCTGGTGTAAATCACGGGCAGGACAGAGTTACTCGGTGTAACTTCTTTTTGAATCTCACAGCCTTGTCCTGGTGTACGTCAATGGCAGGAAAGAGTTACTCAGTGTATATTTTTGGTGAATCTCACAGCTTTCTCCTGGTTTAAATCAAGCGCAGGACAGAGTTACTCAGTGTAACTTCTTTGTGAATCTAAGAGCCTTCTCCTGGTGTAAATCAAGGGCAGGAAGGAGGTACTCAGTGTATATTCTTTGTAAATCTCACAGCCTCCTGTTGGTGTAAATCAAGAGCAGGACATAGTTACTCAGAGTATATTCTTTGTGGACCACACAGCTTTCTCCTGGTGTAAATCAAGGGCAGGAAAGAGTTACTCAGTATGTATTCTCTGGAATCTCACAGCCTTCTCCTGATGTAAATCAAAGGCAGGACAGAGACACTCGGTGTAACTTCTTTGTGAGTCACAGTGCCTTCTCCTGGTGTAAATCAAGGCCAGGACAGAATTACTCAGTGTGACTTGTTTGTAAATCTGAAAGCCTTCTCCCGGTGTAAATCAAGGGCAGGACAGAGGTACTCACTGTATCTTCTTTGTGAATCACATAGCCTTCTCCTGGTGTATATCAAGGGCAGGACATAGGTACTCACTGTAACTACTTTGGTAATCTCAAAGTTTTCTCCTGGTGTAAATCAAGGGCACGACAGAGGTATTCAGTGTAACTTCTTTGTGAATTACACAGCCTTCTCCTGGTGTAAACCAAGGGCAGGACAGAGTTACTCAGTGTAAAATCTTTGTGAATCACGCAGCCTTCTCCTGATGTAAATCAAGGGCAGGACAGAGATACTCAGTGTAACTTCTTTGTGAATCACACAGCCTTCTCCGGGTGTAAATCAAGGCCAGGACAGAATTACTCTGTGTAACTTCTTTATGAATCTCAAAGATTTCTCCTTGTGTAAATCAACGGTAGGACAGAGTTACTCACTGTACCTTTTTGTGAATCGCACAGCATTCTACTGGTGTAAATCAATGGCAGGACAGAGTTACTCAGTGTAACTTCTTTATTAATCGCATATCATCCAACTGTTGTAAATCAAGGGCAGGGCAGAGGTACTTAGTGTTACTTCTTTGTGAATTACACTGCCTTCTCCTGGTGCAAATCAAGGGCAGGACAGAGTTACTCAGTGTAACATCTTTGTGAATCGCATATCGTCCTCCTGGTGTAAATCAAGGGCAGGACAGATGTACTTAGTGTAACTTCTTTGTGAATCACACAAACTTCTCCTGGTGTAAATCAACGGCAGTACAGAGTGACTCAATGCAACCTCTTTGTGACCCACACAGCCCTCTCCTGGTGTAAATCAAGGACAGGACAGAGGAACTCAGTGTAACTTCTTTGTGAATCACGCAGCCTTCTTTTGGTGTATATCAAGGGCAGGATAGAGTTACTCAATGTAGCTTCTTTGTGAATTGCACAGCCTTCTCTTTGTGTAATTCAAGGTCAGTGCAGAGGTACTCAGTGTACCTACTTTGTTAATCTCATAGTTTTCTCCTGGTGTATAGTAAGAGTAAGGGCAGAGGTATTCGGTGTTACTTCTTTGTGAATCACATAGCCTTCTCCCAGAGTATATCAAGGTCAGTGCAGAGGTACTCAGTGTAACTTCTTTGTGAATCGCATAGTTCTGTCTTGGTGTAAATCAAGGGCAAAACAAAGTAACTTTGTGAAAGTAACTGTTGTTTGTGTAAAAAAAAATATTTTTTTAGTCTACAAATCAGTACGTGAGCCACGATACTAAAAATGGATTGTGCTGCATGAAACGTCACACAATTGTAGCAGTCAAAGCTGCATTTCAGCTTCAAAAATAATACTGTTCTCCTGCAGGTATCACAGAGACTGTCCTATTGCTTCCCTCCTCTAATCGAGCGCGCATGTCTTGGTTTCCCCATGCTAATGCGCCTGCAATTAAAGGTAAGTGAGGAATTTGTAAGGTGGTTCTTTAATGAAGATTTAATTAAATGAATTAAATGCCGAGTCATCTGGTCTCTGTGCGTCCCTGAGGAATTGCAGCCCGCGGGTTGGATTTTGCCAATGCCTGCGTGTCTTTTCCCGCGCAGAAGAAAGAAGAGAATTATCAATCCACGCGTGCCACTGGCTGTGACATCATCAATCCACGTGGGCCACTGGCTGTGGCTTCAGTCTGCAGAAAGAGCACAAGAGTGCAATGGTTGCCTGGCAATAAAAGACTCGCAACTATTTTAGCCTGATTCGTGCAACTGTTGGCACCATGTAAAGTGACTTTGCACTGTCAACAAGCATCCTGATACACAGAGCTGTGCAAAGTGTATTTTTGCAGTGCTAAACGTTCCATGAATCAGGCCCTTTGCGTTCTGGACAGCCCGAAAAGGGAGTAGGATCGAATATTCCTGTTAAAAGCAAGCAGACATATGGCCTGATTTACAAAGCGCTTTTCAATTGGACTTTTCTATTGAAAAACACTTTTGTAAATCAGGTCATAATCTCTAACAGGGGTTCTTGAAAAAAAAAAAACTCCTGGATAACTTCACTCAATTTTGATTGAGCAATGTTCATTTTTGATAATTTGTTCTTGGAATAATAATTTTCAATCTCATGTCAGAATGAACACAATGTTGCAGCAAATATTTTAAACAGTGGCCTAGCAATACAATGTTTTTTTTTTATCGATGAGATACCTTTTTGTGTTCGTGAGCACCTAACTTCCTGTCTGCTCACAAAGTCCCCTTTCTATGTTTGGAAATGCAGGGGTCTGGAGAAGGGGTGCCACATGTGAGAAGATGTGTGAAGTTGCAGATGTTGCCATGAGCATTTGTTCAATTGGGAGTCTGTGGTTTGAAGAGGTTGCAAAGTGGGGCTGGTGGGCATTGGAGGAAATCTGCTTTTCTGGAGAGAGAAATCGGAACCAACCAATGGCGCCGGCGCAGAGCACTTGCAGAGAGCTATGGCCGCCGCAATAAGAGGTACTGAAGTCAGGGTAGACCTGAGGGGAACGATAGAAGAAGTGAGCGGTTAAGGGCAGAGGCCCAACCCCTGGAAGAGTTACAAGGCTATTGCCCTCCCACCCACTATTCATTTAGAAATTATATGTTGCGTCCACTGTGTGGTTGCCCCTTTAAGAATATGTGCCATGACTTCATCATGACTGACTATGAATAAAAGGAGCCTGAGCCGGCACGTGCGTCATAAAAGCGGCAGACTCCATGAATGACACTTCTGTCCCTGTATCTCATTTATGGGGCCTGCAGGGTAGCACTGTGTGATCATGGTCCTGCTACCCTGGCCTGCAGGCTGACACTGTGTGAACACGGAACTGCAGCCCTGCTGATGAGGGGCCCTCAGATCAGCACGTGTAACATGGGAGCCCCCTGGCCACTGTCCTGCTATGCGATCACAGCCCAGTTGCTTGGCCAGGAGCGTCCGGCAAATGATGTCCAGCCGTGTGAACACAGCAATCAGGGTGATCACTGCAACGGTCCGTGCTGTGTGACCACGGCACTCTACCCGGGCGGTAAGGGATTACCGGTACCGGTAAGGGCACCGGTACCGGTAATCCCTTACCGCCCTATTACGAGGTCCCTTTGCGGGTCCTCCCTTAACGCCGGGACCCGCAAAGGGACTTTTGAGGTAATAACGGTACCGCAATTTGCGGTACCGTTATTACCGCCTTCCCCATTCCCATTGAGCCCTATGGGGGCTCAATGGGAATGGGGAAGGGCCCTGGTGAATGGTGAATTACCGCCCCCGCCAATCTTGGAATGGGGCAGTAATACCTCCATTCACCAGGGCGGAGTAGGTATGGGTTTGGAGGCAGCCATGGCGCTAATAGCGCCATGGTTACCTCCAAACTCGTAATGACCCACTATGTCTCTGCTGAGTGCTCCCAGCACTGATCAGGGTGGCCTATGTGACCACAGGTCCAGTCCCAACATTCTATAACCTTTCCATCCCCTTCCAACTCCGTTCAGTGCTGGGCACAGAGTGGGCATGACCATGGTAGCTCAATGAAAAGCTTTCCACTCTTCGATCAAAGACCTTTGCATTTTTCTGTTTTGTTTGATTTACAGCTCTTTGTCAAGGGTTGCCCAGCAGGCCACAATGTAAGGGAAAAGGGCAAATTGGGATAGCTCATCTTGAGTGGCCCTTTAAGCTGAACAGTTCCAAATCTCACTAGTAGGCGTGTTCATGTTAACACTGTGCTGTCTATTTTACTTTTGAAACCAACACTGTGCTGGCTAACTCAAGTGTAATCAAAATCCCCACCACAGCCCAGAGTGGATGATTACTTTGCAAAAGAAAAGAAAAACTAGATACATAAACACATTTCCAAAACTGGCAGCTTCTTCGGGAAGTAAACACCATGGGCCTCCTTACAACGAGTGCGGCCACAGTATGAATGGTGCCGGTAAGGGACCGGCACCGTTCATACCGCGCCGCCACATTACAGGTCCTGCAGCGGGTCCCGCTCTGAACGCCTGGCCAGACCAGACGTGCAGAGCGGGACCCGCTAGCAGACCAGGATGCTAACAACGGGCCCGTCATTAACGGGCCCGTTGTTAGCTTTCTCCCCATTCCCATTGAGCCCTATGGGGGCTCAAATGAGAATGGGGATGTACCGGGTTCGGGTCCCACAAAAGGGAATTACCAGGCCCTCCAAGGTCAGAATGGCCCGGTAAATCCCCTTTTGCAGGACCCGGACCAGGTACTCGTTTGGGGGTTGCCATGCTGCTAAAAACGGCATGGCTACCTCCAAACTCGTAATGAGGCCCCATATGTTTAAGGGTACCACACATTTTATTTCCTTATGCAGAACAGTAAACTGATTCCTGCTTCGATAATACTTAAAACAAGCATTGGTAAAACCAACAGTTTGATCTTTTGTTTCGGTATTTCACAGGCATGTTCTAGCTACTGATATTATGATACTACCTGGCCATATGATTGCAACAGCTGGCAAATGGTGGGAATACCTGGACATATTACAGCAATGCTTGGCAAATGTCTATTTATTAACTATACATAAGTCCTAACTGCTGGCATTTTCATTGCTTGTTTTAAACAGGACTTCACTACAAGGAACAGATAATAATGAAGTGACTGACACACTTGGTTAAGACACTTGTATTAGACCATTTGCCTTTTTCTGCTTCAATTAAGCCATTTACTCACAGCAGACTGTTAGAAATAATGCTGAAAGGCTAAAGTTTGATGTCTTTTCAAGAAGGGCCTTGAAACATTCTTCTTCAAATAGTCGTTCTTAGTCTGCGATTTCTTATCCATGGACTCTTCCATCTTGTTCACTCTTTTTCTGTTTGTCTGCGCCCTCACACCTATGGGTCTATGGTTACGCTTTATAAATGTATTAAAGTAAAGTAAAGTCTTGCATTCATAAATTGAGATCAAAGAGATCCCAAAAGACTGAGCTTTCGGTTGGGAGGAGCAGGTAGTGTGTGGAAATGGCCAAAGGGATTAGCATGCCATGGACAGTCAATGTATGGGTAAACAGCCAAACATCTACAAGATGTGTGCCCCTCATCATATGCCAACTCCCACCTCGCTATACTCTAATGCAGGAGCTTCGCTTATATGTGTTGCTGAAGTGCCACCTAATGTCTCAAACTTAAACACTTGATGTTGCATCCCTTTTGACATCCAGACATCTCAAGTTGTCCCCTTTTGCATGTGAATAGCATATCCAGCCCTGTTCCTTACTCTGCATCCTGTCACTTGCAGCCCTGCATTGGTAATGTAAAGGCAGAACTACAAGTACCAGAATGAAGAGAAACAAGCAAAACAGGACATGCTACTTGCTCCTGTGATATGGCACGGGTAGATCTCGTTGGTTATCCAACTGGCAAAAACACTATGGGCCCCATCACGAGTTGGGCAGTTAGGCCTAAGAGTAGCAGTAATGGAATTAGCGCCACCAAGACCACTCCGCTAGATCACGAGCCGTCGCAAATACAGCCAACTGTAAAATCAGCCGGCGCTATTACAGCCGGCACTATTACAGCCCGCGTTACTACAGACGTGGTACCTGCGCCAGCAACGTAAAGCCCAATCACAGCCACATCACAAGTCCATACATGGTGGTATTAGCACCAAAAACGGAAGCAAATACCACCAAAAACACTGCACAATTACCTCCAGTCTCCAGCTGGAGGTAATTGAACACAGCTGTCAGAAATGAAGCCACAGGTGATCCCAATGCACTCCAGAGGGATATACAAGGAACACCCCCAACCCCAAACATGGTTTCCAGCATCATGCTGCCACTAGCCACTGTGAGCTGGGGCAGAAAGCTGTTCATGCTGTGCCTGGAAGTAGAAATGCAGGACAACCAGGCCGGTGCACAAGGAGTACGGGAGGGGGAGGAGGAGGAGGCGAGCTCAAGCAAGACGTGCACCTTTCTCCAGGGTCAGGCCCTCACCATAGACCCTCACTGACAGCCAGTTGGTCACCCTGTACCATGGAGACCATAATGGAGCTGCTGACCGCAATACAGGATGACATAGGGGGCAGGATAAACATCCAGACAGCTGTGCCCCCACAGCTGAAGCTAGTGTCTGTCCTACAATTCCATGGAACTGGCACCTTCCAGCACTCCGTGCCCATGATGCATGGCATGGCACAGCCCACATTGTGTGCAGTGTTGGCCCAGGTGCTTGAAGCCCTACTGCAGCAAGTGCAATGCCACGTCTCGCTGCCTACCCCCCCAGCCCAGGTCAATGCCATGAAGGCACATTTATATGCTTTTGCCCAAATGCCAAATGTGATTGCAGCCCTGGACTGTAGCCATGTTGCGTTGGTGGCTCCCCAGGTCCACGAAGCAGTGTACCATAACCGGAAGCAATACCACTCCCTGAATGTGCAGGTGACATGGGACCCAACCATGTGCATCACTCACTGCTATGCCTGCTAGCCTGATTCCACCCACGGTTCCATGGTCCTGTGGAACAGCACACTGCCAGGATACATTGAGAGGCACAGAGGACAACGGACGTGATGTATAGTGGGTGAGTAGAATTGCCTGCACGCATGTGCTGCAAAGCACCTGACTAAATGCTGGGCGTTGGATACTAATGACTACAAAAAGCATGACATGACAAGTGAATGCAAAGGTTGTGCCTCACCACCTCCTGCAACAACGTCACTATACAGTCCAGGGAGAATGCACATGTTGGACATACCTGGATGGAGAAGATGATGAACACATACAGTAGCAACCTCTAACACAAACATGACTGCAGATACCACAATGCAACATGCACAATTCAAAGCAAAGCTGACAAATGGCCACATCACACAACAGCAACCATGCCAGTACTGCAGACGTGCACACATGTGCGCCCCAAGCCCGCAATTCCTACACAGTGGCCTCAAAAGCCTAGTGAAGGCCAGTGGCAATCCTAGCATTCCACATGCAGGTGAGAAATACACTGCCACATGGCAGCCATGTCAGCAGCTCACGTCACCGATAGACACATTATGTAATTTCTGCTGCAAGACCCAGTGCATGAGAATTTAAAACAATGCATGATACGAGTGAGACAGCATGCACAGATATTGTACGGACACATGCCATGAAATTAAGCCCCATATGCAAGCACATGATGTCCATTGCCCTGATACTGTGTTAGGCCAACCCTGCACATTTCATTGTGACTGATGTCTGTACCTTCCCCCATGCAGGTGACTCCGGATACCCACAGCTGCCCTATTTAATGACCCCTATGCATGATCGTCTAACACTGCAGGATATTGCCTACAACCACGCTCACAGCAGGACCCGTGTGTGCATCGACTGTACCTTTGGCTCCTGAAGGCATGATTCTACTTCCTTGACTGTACTGGTGGAGCCCTGATGTACGCTCCAGAGAAAGTGGGTAGAATAGTGTTTGTGTGTTCCATGCTGCACAATATCTGCTGAAGAGAAATGTTCTGCTTCCCCCTGAAGTGGATATGTCATCCCCTGGGGATGAGGATGCAGTGTCCATGGCAGAGGCAACTGCACACATTGCCAGAGATGACGTGAGGGATGAGAGACTGGCTCGCAAAGCACTGATAGACACTTTCTTGTCACACATTCAATTGGCACAAGCCATGCACGACTGTGTGACACTCACCTTTATTAACAAATACCACAATGACACAATCGGGTTTGCCCCCTCCCACCAACAACACCTCAGCACATTATCCCCCTCCCACCACCAACTCCCCAGCACACTATCCTCCTACCCCTCCCACCACCAACTCCCCATCACACTATCCCCCCTTCCACCACCAACTCCCCAACATGGCCACAAAAAGTGTGACAATGTTATTTCTGTGGCCTCTTTCCCCCTGTTAGTGAGAATTCTCTGTTAAGGTTAATTTCCCAAACCTAGTGAGTCCCCCAGCAGCTTTGCTGGATTTTTGGGGTGTATTTTTTTTCTCCTGCTAAGAGTGAGACTCTTTTTTCTTCCACTCTAAGACATGATTTGAGATATCCTTTGACTTTGTAATGTGTTTTAAGGGCTAGGGGGTCTTTTACTCCATAGGGTTTCATGTATTTTTGGTAAGTGTGTTACACAGCACCCTCAGTGCAGTAACACAGGGGTGTCATAGTGACCCTCAAACATAGACTCCATACCCTGGGACTGACTACTGTCTCCTAGGGCATGTAAAGTCATCATTGACTTTACTAGTCTTAAATTGGGAACAGAACCAGTACAAACCATCATATTGTGGAAGTACTGGTAGGGGTAATTAGATTGCCCCTGGGTCTGTTTTTTGAGGGGGCACTGTGCAGTCCCCCCTCGTCGAGTTTCTGGCTGGTGGCAGTGGTTACCACGCGAAATATTCCAACGGAATATTTCCTATGGGATTTTCCCATTCATTTTAAACGCACCACTTTTTTGGTGCAATGTTAAAGATACCGCCGGGTTATTTATTTAATATTTATTCACCGGTTGGGTCTTTTTGCCAGGACTCTTAAAATGGCGTTTGTGTTCGCCTCTGTAACTGCAACCCAAGTCGAGCCCTTTCTTCCACTTTTTGGTGGGCTTCTGCACAGAAGCCTCCAAAAGTGGTGCCACTCTGTCTGGGTCTACAGGATGTGTGAGAGGGGGGTTTAGGCACCCTGGACTGAGTTGCCTCGGCAACTAAAGTCGCACTCTTGTGTGATTGGCCCAGTGGTGAGCCGCCCGGCTCACCACTTAGCATGTTTGAGTTACAGCTAGGACTGATGAATGGGGGTTTTCTGCATAAAAGCAGGGCTTTGGGGACTGGAACTTCAGAAGTCGCCACAGGACCAAAGAATCCGAAGAGGGAGAAGCTGAGCCGAC
This sequence comes from Ambystoma mexicanum, assembly GCF_040938575.1. Taxonomy (NCBI): domain Eukaryota; kingdom Metazoa; phylum Chordata; class Amphibia; order Caudata; family Ambystomatidae; genus Ambystoma; species Ambystoma mexicanum. Next base: position 142,359,553 of record NC_090934.1, read on the forward strand.
CTGCAATGACGACACCACCGGTGGAGCCCTGCTGAACCGTCTCACCACTTCCCAACGACAGAGAAGATCTTCATTCCGGAGAGTCTTCTTCCTGTGAACTGGTGGGGATAACCAGTTTGCCCTCTTTTTCGCCTTCCTGGATCGTCTCATGGTCAAATCGCCCGTGCCAAGCACCCCGGCAGCCGGATAGCCACGCTTCACCACTACCGCAAATAAAAGGGTAGTACCTTTTAACCGGGAAACTCCACGGCTGGTTTCTTCCCTGGCAGTGCAATGACCTCCAGCTTTCCTCCACGTCGAGATCTCCTCTTCCCCTGGATGAAGCATCAAACTTGCACCCGCTGCAAGGAACAACTGCTCCTGCTGGAGCTTTCTCACCATTTCAGGTAATTTGTCCCGCCTGGTCTCCCTTGCAACAGACTGTTCAAGGTGTCCGTAAATCCTTGACTTTCTATCCTGGGGTGACTTGGGACCTGCTAACTAACTTTTCCTGACTTGATCCAACCCTTTTTGAACTATCTGCAAAGAAGTACTATTCAACTGTGTGATCTTGGACACATTTCGCCTTGCTCTCTCCAATAGTGGGCCTGTCCTATGACTTTCTTGCTCCTCAGTAGACTTTGCCTTTTTCTGACATGCTCTGGTTCTCTTAAAGTGTTGGTATTGTGTATTTTCCTAATTCTGCCTTTTTCCCTCCCTTTTTAACTAACTTATTGGAGTGCCATCTTAGGTTAAGCGTGCACCTCTGTCTGAAAATAAGTGGTGTTTTAACTAAGACTTGTTCAATAAGTAATCAGGGATGTATATATATTAATAGTGGCTGTGTTTGAACTTGCTTGCCATATTAGTGTTAGTGTATATTACAAAGTGTGTTTTTAAATAAATAATTATATACTTTTATACCCAAGCTCTGGTCAGTGTTTGCTTGTGCTACTGTATTTTATTACCTATCTTGTATACTCTATATACTGTCTAACTCTTCTTGATAGAAGTCTGGCTGCTCAGCCACAGCTACCAGGTAAATCTGGGTGGTACAGACTGCTACCAATTGGGTTTACTGCCAACACCTGTAGTCCTAAGCCTTTTGCAGTGGTCCCTAAGGGAACTGCACAGGTTTCTGCCTAACACTGGTGTACAGCGGTGGGATTTGTATTGAGTATACATTTAATTGTGCTTATTGATACCTTAGTGCAACTAACCACAAAGCTTAGCACTAAAAAGTGTATTTTCTAACCTGTCAAATATGGAAAGTTATAGTCAAGAGTGCCTTGCTACAAAAACTGCTGATTGTTTAAGAGTTCTGTGTAAGCATAAGAATCTCCTGACTAAAGGTAAGACAATTGAGCTAATAGAAAGGTTGTTAGCAAACCAAAGTCTGGATGGTGGTTCAGAGAAACCTACCACTCCAGCAAATGTAGATAACAGTAATGAGATTGATATTGATCCAAGCATTGATAATCTTGAGTCAGAACCAGAAGAGGAGGGTGAGGATGATGTAGTTGTCCCCAATAGGCCTCTACCTGCTCTGCCAGCTGTACCTACTAGACCTTTGCCAGGTCCCACATTTAGTCCTCAATATCTGGAACTAGAGAAAATGAAACTAGAATTGGAGTTTAAGAAACTTAATACTCAAGCAGAACAAAGACACCAAGAACTGAATCAAGAACTAAGGCTCAGGGAAATGGAGCTCAAGCATGAGTTAGAGATGAAGAAATAGTCTGTTGAAAATACTTCTCTCTCCGGATCCTCTAGGAGTTCCAGTCCCAAATGACCCCGGATGCATAAAGAGCTTGTGTGTATGTTTGAACCTAAGTTGGATGTGTTGGATTGGTTGAGTCTGTTTGAGTATAATCATGGGCTCCAGAACATAACAGGAAATGAGTTACTTTCCTGGTTGTTCTCTAGGCACCCCCCTGTTGCAACTGATGTGGTAATGGTGTTGGGGGAGGAGGATAGAAAGGATTATGAATGTGTGAAGCTAGCTTTAATAGCTAGATTTGGGAAGACCCTTTCCCAGTACCTTAAGAGGTTTAGGACCCTCAAAAAGCATGATGGTACCCCTTGGGCTACCTGGGTGAGTGAAAGTTTGAAAAACTTAGAGGGATGGATTAAGGGTTACAAGGAGAACACTTATGAGGTAATGAGAAATCTTGTTATGTTGGAGTCAATTCATGATGCCTGCTGTCCTGAGCTCAGACAGCACTTGGCTGATTCAAGGGAATTAGATTCCAGGAAGCTAGCTAAGGCTGCTGACTTGTGGGTTGCCAACAGGGCTACTCACAAGGATTCAGGGGTCACTCAGAAAAAGGATGAGGGAAAGCAGCCACCAAAAGGGAACCAAGAGATTTCTAATACCTCCCAAACCAAAGAGGGCCCCAAACAACAAAATAACCAGGGTAAGTCCCAGGGTAAACCACAACAGGCTGGTGTACCTTCTGGTCAACAACCAGAAGGAGGTCAGAACAAGCCACCCTTTCAGAGAGCATTTGGAGTATGCTATGTCTGTAAGGAAACTGACCATATCAAAGGAGATCCCAGATGTAAGGGTAAACCTGCAGGGATCAGCACAGTCTCCTTAGCCTTCACTCCTGAGGAGGAAGTCCAAATGGCTAGTGCTCACTTTGAAGTCTTTGCTGAAGAACCTTTGGGTCTTCAGGCAAGTGTAACAGTAGAGTCCATGGGTCTGTTTAGTGATCAGAATAGGAGTGTGTACAACTCCATACCAGAGAACTCTAATGTTTATTATATGGACAGTGTTCTTGTCAATGGCCAGGATACTCCTGCCAGCCGAGACTCTGGGGCCAGCAGAACAGTAGTGGGTGAAAGCTTTTTCAGTCCTGAGGATGTTGCTAAGGCACCAGAAGGTCCCACTAAGATGTATGGAGGCCCTGTCCAAATGGTTCCAATTCTACCAGCCCTCATTCAGTGTAATAACATGACAGTGAGGATTCCTGTCAGTGTTCAGACTGAGGTGCCTGGGAGAGTCCTGTTGGGGAATGATCTAAGAACTCTAGGAGTAGTATCCAGTACCCCTAGGCCTCCCAGTATGGAGATCCAGAACCAAACCAAATTGGCTAGAGATGCCACCTTAAGGGACCACTCTAAGCCTGTGGGAACCTCTACTGAGAACCCCACTCCAAGCCCTGGTGTTGGTAAATTGACTTCTGACCCAGGCAAATTTCAGGCTAAAATGTTAGGGAAATGGGAGACCGAACCAAGTTCCATCATTATTCCCCCAGTTTTAGAGTCTGTGACTCCCCCTGCTTCTGAGGAAGAGGTGGATAGACCAACTGGACCCCTAACTAGGCCTAAGAGAACTGGTAATTCTCAGTGCTGGTGGAAAACCAGAAAAGAAAAGTCTAAGGCCAAAAACCTTCAGACTGTTGGACCTTCTACTGAAGACTCCAACTCAAATTCTAATCTTGGGAGTGAAACTCCTAAAGTAGGTAAGGTTAGATATAAGAGGAAGGAGAAGCATGTACCTTGCTTATCTCCATCCCCTCCAACCAAGAGGCCTAAGACCCAACCTTCTCCCAACAGAGAAGTGGTGAGGACCTCTGGAGGCCCCTCTAGATCTAAGGGATTCCTTTATAAGGACCTCTTGAAAAAGCCTATCATAGGTTCAGAAGTTGTACCAACTTCTGAGGGACTGGTCAACCAGATCCCCTTTAGTTTTAAAAAGACTGATGTTCCTCAAAGGGTTTGTAGGTCATATAGCTTACAAAGGAAAACCTTTTATTTGACCATAGAACATAGGTCAAGGTGTCACCACCAAAATGCTGATGGTCTCAATAGGATGTATGTAATCAAAAAATAGGCATCCCCAACCACATGAACCCAGGGGAGAACCAAAGCAATGTGCACCAAGAGGAGAGAGGGGTTCACATGTATTAAACCAGAGAACAAATCAACGGAATAAACTGCATTAAGTACAAGAGTCAAGCAAGGGGATAGATCAGGTCAAGGAGACTAAAAATTCATCAATCTTTAATAATCACATATTCAATTACATCATACATAGTGCTGAAATTACAATAAAAACAGCATAAAAACATACCATCAATACTCCACATTTCCTATTAAAGTGCATATTAGTTTAATAGCGTTCCTAACATATTAAAGTGAGTACACTGTGCAAGATTAGATAGGACTAGCACTATCGGACAGCCTAGGATCTCAGCTTCCAGATGAAAGTTACTGCAAGTCTCTAAGATAAACGGTCACGGAGATATGAGCGATATGGTAAAGGTCGTTTTTCAGATTTGAAATTTTAAAGTTCAAAGTGACAAGTGACAGTTTTGCAAAATGACAAGGTACAACTTCTAGGAGACAGTTCTGGTTAGATTAAAATAGATTGAATTATATTATTTTAACTAAGAGATTGGTTCTGCACAGTTCTACTATGTACTCACAATATATTTTAACATAGAATGGGCCTCGCCACGGAACTGGTCAGGTTTTGGACTGGACTCCGGTTCAGCTCTCTGTTTCTGCTAACAGCGGTCTGGGTCAGCTCTGCTCTGCTGGTCTGGTCTGGGTCTCTGGTTCTGATCAGGTCTGTGGGTCCGGATACAGCGGTCTCCGGTTCAGCTGGTCTCTCTCTGGATACAACACTGCTTTCTGGTAAATGGCAAGAGTTCTTGCAAAGAATTCAAACAGCTCGCCTGGCTGTGATAGTGGCAATGATTTGAGGCCTGCTAAAGAGGGATTTAGCTTGTAGTTGACCTCTCTGCTACAAAGTCTGAAGTAAAGTCTTGGTCTCTGAAGGTGGATAGATTGAAGTCTCTATGTTGGCTTTCTGGAGGTTGATGGAGGTAAAGTATGGATTTTTCCGGCAGAGCGTCCCGCAGCAGACGGAAAAGAAAGTCCCTATCTGTCCTGTCTGTCTGCTTTTATCTGTTTTTAAAATGGGTGTGTGTGCAGCATCACTAGACCCTACCCCTCTCCACTTGCCATTGGCCACTTCCTCCTCTTCCCCTTGATTGGGGGAATGAAATGAAGTGTCATCATGATGAGGTCTGTTTATGATACAGAGTACCCACCCCTGTCAACTTTACACACAATCTACATCTGACCTAAAAACATATTTGCACAGGTACACATTTGTTTAAAATTACATGCACCCATCACATTTCACAGGAGGTATCCCCTGTTCAAACTCTGCTCTTCCTGGGGGCTTGCATTCAGAAATGGCACATATTTCACTTTTCAACTGATTTTGCAATTTCGGACATTCACCCAAATTTACACACATGTGCGCAAGGAGTATGGACATTAATTGATGAAGTGTCAGATTTTTAACATGCATACATTTTAAGTAATACCCTCTTAACTGCTAGCTTGCCCCCAGATCATACCACCGGTTCTAAAAACCTCTTAAAATGTGGGCAGAAAAATCACAAGAATTATGGTATCATTTATAAAATTTTCACATGTCCGCTCTATGAATGATCCATCTTTTTAGAGTTATGTTCTGGCCCCAAAGGGGTGTGGTTTCCCCCCAGCACAAGGTTGAATTTCTGGTTTTTCCAGTTCTGCCAAGCCAGCTTGCTCTCACAGGCAGTGCTCCTCCCCTTTACTTCCAGGAGGAAGCTACATTTACGACCCCCGCCAATAAAACATTTGCCTGAGTCAGGACAGGGCTTTGTTCCATTTCCTGCAGAGCCCAGGTAATTCAATCAGAGAAGTGTCATATCCCTTTTGGTGGGAACAGAAAAAGGCAGCTAGGCCTGGGAACACAGCTGTTGTGCAAGTCTCAACTCCTGTCGGGGGTAGCTTGTTGGGTGTCCTGACCCACGTTTGTGCTATCATGCTACAACATTTGGTGCTGTGGGCTTAGGAAATCCAAGATGGCCGAAAAAGCCCACATGTGCGCCAGAATCCACGAAAACCGCGCAGCTTGTGCGCACACCAAAATGGTCGCCTGACTTCCCACCCCAGGTGCGGGTGTGCTGGGTCAGAAGAGCCATGAGTGAAATGGGGTGCCAAAGAGAAGAACAGCAGTGCCTGTTCGCTAGAAAGCACTTTAAAAATCACCTTTTGTTTCTCTGAATGCCAGCTCAAAATGCCTATTTTCAAACATTGCAACACATCCAAAAATCTCACTGAACACCAGCGGACATCTGGCAGAATGAAGTATGTGTGCATACTAAATCTGGGAAGATGAAGAGCCCAAAACAATGTTTATAACAAGACTGGCTGAGCTGTGGATTTCAGCAGTTTAAGTAAATGTGGACTGAAAGACACTAAAAATCTAAATGTTTAAAAGAAATGAGTGACCTACTTTTGAGTGTCACATAGGTTGCAATTGTTTAAATGTCATAGTTTTGAACTTAGAATCAGCATTCTAGCTGCATATGTAAAAAACAATTCTTGACTTAAACTGGGGAACAAAAAGTGACATTTTATCTGAAACCTGGCTTAAGGAACTGAATTCTGCCCACCAACTACCCCCATCAGGAGTGAAACTTGAGTCACAGCTGTGTTCCCAGGCCTATCTGCCTTTTGCTGGCCACACTAAGGATATGCCATCTCTCTGATAATTGAATTAAGGGGAGCCCCCACAGAATACAGGAGCTCTGAACAATGCAACCCCTTCACCCAGGCAGATGGTTTATTGCAGATGTCGTAAAACAGCTTCCTCTTGGCAGAAGCTGGGAGGGAAACTGCCTGTGAGAGCAAGCTGGCTTGGCAGAACTGGAAAAACCAGAAATTCAACCTTGTGCTGGGGGGAAACCACACCCCTTTGGGGCCAGAACATAACTCTAAAAAGATGGATCATTCATAGAGCGGACTTGTGAAAAATTTATAAATGATACCATAATTCTTGTGATTTTTCCGCACGTGTAAAAATCTGCTGCTGCTTGCCTTCCGTTGCAAAAATTTGTTTGCAACCTGACAACCATTATAGAGCATTGCTAAAGTGATCCTGGACTAATATTAACTAGATACCACTCACCCTGAACCTCTAGAGGGAATTAAAAGCATTTAGCATATTTTTCACTTCATTGCCAGCACATATAAAAGCATTTTGGGCCTGTGTTTTAAACTTCTGTAGTCTAAGCTGCTGGGGTGAACTGAATTACATTTGATTGCATTTCTGAGAACTGTGTGCTTTCCTTCCATTTCCTTGCATTGCATCAAGGGGGGGGGGGATTGCCAGAGAAAAGTGATTACATTGTTTTGTTGAAATCATATTGAGTATTTTCTATACTGCATTTCATTCATTCAACCTTGCATTTCCTTGAACCCTATAAAGCATTCTCTACCACATTTTACTTCTTTCCCTATTTACCAGTGTGCTACCTTATCCATTTCATCTCAACTCCTTAGTGATTATAAAGAAGTGTGCTAGTGCCAGATTCTCCGTTGTTAGTCTTTATCATATCAGATTAAGTGTGATATTCAATTATTAAATTATAAAGTGTGATATATATATCTATTGCTTAAATTATCAAATAAACCTTTTAACTTGCAAAACAGAACTACTTCTTGGCTCAGTGGGGTCAGGGGGATTCCAACAGAGGGGTGTTATATAGGGGTAGTCATCCAGAACGCATGAACTGGACATAAAGATATATCAATAAGGGTTTTCATTCAGTATTCTAGACTAGGCGTTGACTTAGCTGTAGTGTTGAATTGAATCCTCTTACAAATTGGGGGCTCGTGCCGGACGTTTGGGTTACATTTACCATTTGTGCAGATTAATACAGCGTGCCAGCTGACCAGATACACATATCCGGTCGGATCACCACGCTGTGTTACGCTGTAAAGCACTCCTCAAAGGAACACTCTAAGGAAAAGTTCTGTTTTTCAAAAATAAAATACAAACTTCTGTAAGTCAGGACAGAGACCAATCTCTAGAATGACGACCTTAGTAGACATGAAAATAGCCAGAGAGCACTTCTTACATAATTTATTTGTGAGAGGTGAATGGACCGAACAGGGCCAGGATGCGTGGTTGCAGGCAATCACACAACAGGTCACTGAAACAGGGTCAGATATATATATAGAGATCAGGGTCCCCTACATGTGGCCCTGAGTGAACTATACATGGCCCCGAAGGCCAAGGATGAGCACCGCAAGATTGCCAGGGTAGCAGCATATTTATATTTACATATGGGAGCCATGCAGGACAAATGTGCTGAAGGCCAAGATCTGGCGAGTAGGCAACTGCGGGCATTACAGAAGGCCCAATCTGATCTGGACGCTTCTGAGCAGAGGCTGCTCAAGAGCCAGGAGTCAGAAAATGACAGCAGACGGAACATCACTAAAATAAAAGAGGATATGGACATCCTGCAACAGGAAAAGGCAGAACAGGATACCAGATTTCTGGCCTTGTAGAAGGAGTAACAAGAAGGTTTGGACTCCATACTGCAGAGCCAGAAAAAGCTGGAGCAACAGTTAGACTTCAATAGGGCATGTGCTGAGCAGGTAGTCACCCTGCAAAGCCACCTAGATAGGGAGAAGGCAGAGAGCAATAAACTGATTCTGAAAGACCTGGATACCCAGGCAGAGTTTGATCAGGAGCGCCAGAAAGCTGGTGCCTTCCAAAGGCAGAGGGACGACCTAGCAGCACAGATGCAGGCTCTCAGTCAGGAAAGAGACACTTTAGGCCAGGAAGTCTGCCACTTAAAAAAGGAAATTGAAGAAAATCACCTGGCCCTCCAGGGGCTGGGTGACCTCCAAAAAGAAAACCAGAACTTGCTAGAGCACACCAGAAGGGTGGAAGAGGCTCTGGCAAGAAAGGAGCAGGCCAGTAGGGATGGGACTCAGGAGGTAAACCTCCTGCAGCAAAGACTGGCCCAGTTCTCCAGGACCAACCAGGAAGCACAGAGGGAAAATGAGGCCCTCTGTCAACACAATGATAGGCTCCAACAACAGGTAGCGATGCAGGAGAGACTGATAGAGTCTAGTAAGGCCTTAACTGAGGAACTGAAGGCACAAATGCAGGCTCTTACATTGCAACAGGGAGCAGGGGCGGATAGGGATTAGGTTCACTGGGAAATGGAAACTCCGGAGCATAACCTCAGGAGCCCTAGTACCAGAGGCCCTCATACCTCTCAGTCCCTGGACTCTGCCACCCCCATGTCCCCTGGAGCACGTGAGCACAGGGCCACAGGGATGGCAGATTACTATCCAGCCAGAAGCATGGGGCTCATAGGCCAGTACCACCCAGGAATGGAGGGGCGGGCATCCGGGTATGGGCACCCAAGCACAGTGCAATTTAATGGGGAACCCCAGGAGAGTAGGCCCATTAAGGGCATCCTGAAAACCTCTGCCCAGTTAGGTCAGTGGAGGGGGTACCCATCAAATCCTGGCAGCAAGGAGGAATCTGAAGACTCCTCTGAACTGCGCAGGACACAGGAGACCAGGTCCCCACATTCTGCCAGCCATTCCCAGGCTCGCAGAATCCGGGAAAACCTGGAAGAGCAGACAGGAACCTCTGGGAGCAGTGCCTCTGAGTCAGAGGATGAATGGACAAGAGTTACCCGAACCAAAAAGGCCAATAAGGCAAAAAGGGCCTGGCTTAAGGACCCCTTAAAGCAGATTAAGGCGATCAGGAGCGTCATCACGCCTTACCATAAGAACGCTAAGTATTCTGTTTGGGAGCACTTAGAGTTGTTTGAGCAAATGATGGAGACTTTCCATTTGAAGGACAGCCAAAGCTGTATTCAATATGTAAAGTGGACCTTCTCCTCGGAATACTCCAGTTTCTTTGCGGGGCTGGAGGACCAAAATCATTTAAGATGGTCCACCTATAAGGCGGCCATCTTGAAAAAAAATTCCATTCATAGAAATCCTCAAGAGGCTCGCAAGGCAGCCTACAATTTACAATGTGGGGAGGATCAGGCCCCACAAGAATTTGTGCAGGAGTTAAAGCGTGCTTTTGCACAGACCACAAGAAGGGTGCGCACGGATAGCAGAGAATGTATTAATACGTTGTTCCATGCCTTGCCCAAATACATAATGACCCAGCTCGTGAGGGATTTTCACGAGAAAAGATCTTTAGACTGGGTCATTGAACAGGCTACCCGGATCTATGAGGTGCAGAAACCGGTAGATAGCAAAAGTAATGCCCAGAAAAACCCCAAAGCCAACAGCACCCCTGCTGCTGCCAAGGTGGCAGAGGTAAAGGTCACCCCCGTTTTGGATTTGGAGATGGGGGTGCCTAAAAACCTACCTGCACCTAATAATCCTAAACCCAGAAATCCCTCGGGACAGTCACAGGCAGGGAGTGAAAGAGGTAGTCCCCCCAATGGGGTCCCTCGCTCTCCTGACTATGTAAGTCCTCGCTACAAAGGTAACAGTCCAATCCTGGGTTATGTGTGGACTCCCCCAGCCCAAGGGGGGGGATCCAACCGAGCACCGAACCCAGGGAACTTCCCTCCAAACTTCCAACAGGAGGGCAGAAATTTACCAAACCCTAGGCAGAACTTTTTCCCCAGATATCCACCCGACTTTCAGCCCCAAAACCATCCATCCTTCTTTCCCCAATTCCCTGAGCCCAGACCACTGAATCCGGGAGAGGGGAGGCCAAGGGTGGAGGGGTACCCAAATCTTCCCAACCCGGGGTATTACCAGAGGAGGGACAGCTACCCTTCCCGGGATCAGCCCAGGGGAGAAAACAGGGCCCCGTATCAGCCTGAGCGGGTTTACCAGTTAGAGCGCCAGGTTCAAAACATGGCGCGGGATCTGGGTCACATACTGAGGGCTCAGCAGAACCCTCAGATGGGCGTGCCGGCACAGAACGCACCCAACTCTGGACCTGGTGCTCCAGAACAATGACGGGGGCAGCACCCCGATGACACACCGGTTCCCAGGGAGGAGGCACAAGGGGAAGGGGGGTGTAAAGCCTTGGAGGAAGCTTCCTTCCTCACTTGTAAACAGCCCCTGGAAACCCAGGAACCAGAAACAAAATCTCTTGCCCCTGAAAGTCTGCCTCGTAGGAGCAGAGGGGGGGGGGGGTAGGAGAAACAAAAGACCCAAACAGACTCAGTTTGAGGAGGAGGTACAGATCTTCCAATTTGAGGGAGAGGGATCCTCAGAGGATCCTGGGAAAAGGATCTTCTCCTTCAGAGAGGGGGGAACTCCTCCCAAAGAAAAATGGGTCCCTAGGGATGCTAATCCAGACTGGGGAGATGTGGAGACTGAGCTACCGCCGCCCACCATCTCATCCCAGAACCAACAGCAAAAAATCCCCTGGTTCAAACCCATCCTGGTGACTGCCTCCAAAAAGGGGGGGGTGGCCCAGAACCAGAGCCAGGGGAACCCACAATGGCTCTGATCTCCAGTTGCCAACTTTTTCTTTCAGATTCCCAAGGCTCTCCACAGAATTCTGCCCAAATTTCTTCTCTTGCAATGTCCAAAACCAGAAAATTAGCCCACCAGTTGTCCAAAAATGTGCATTATCTGTGCCCCCTTGAGGAGAAGGAGGGAAGATATTATGCCCCGGTACAAGTACAGGGGCAGGGTACGATTTCAGCGCTGGTGGACACGGGATCTCAAGCTACCCTTCTGTCCAGAAGGGCCTTTGATGAACTGAATGCAGGAAGGGGAGGGAATTACCAAATTCCTCTCACCTCTCTTCCTAGACAACTCCAGAACTTTGACGGGAAGGAAATTCCGGTCGAGGGGACGGCAGATTTGGACATTAAAATTGGGCGACACAAGTTGAAACACCCGGTCATAGTTGTGACCCCAGAGGGCACCCCTTGTTTACTAGGGAATTACCTCCTGAGAAGGTTGTCACCCCTAATAGATTGCGTAAACAAGGTCCTCTGGACCCAGACTAGCCGACCCATAAAATTAAAACAGAGTGTCAACCATGTTAGTTTAAACGGCACCTGCCACATGGTTGAACAAAAATCGGACCAATTAGAATTCCACTTCCAGAATAACCAAATTCCAGACGTGACAGTAATAGCAGTAGGACAACAGACTGGTGATGGGGGGTCCTCTCTATTTCTGAAAATCAATCTTCCTTCCAGTTTAAGGTGGTATTCCACACTGGAAGGAAACACTCTGAAATTCTATACTAATCCACAATCAGAAACTCCCACTCCTATAGTCCAGAAAGATGTGAAATCAGCTCAGAGCCTGGCTGAGATTCAGCAAATTGGAGAGCAGTTGTTCATCCCTGTTCAGTTCAATGATGGGAAGGACTCTGTTCTCGCTCGAGTGTGTGTGAACAACGGTAAGAGCTTCATCAGCGAAGCCATGTTTCGCCAACTCCCAAAAGATCCAGCCATTCCCACCTTCAAACTGATAGACAAATGGGAAATGGACCTGGAAGCACCTAATTCCAAACATCTCCTGCCAAGCAGGTGTATGCTCAAAATCTCCATTGGCAACAAGAGCATAGTCCACAATTGTTGGGTTGTGCGAGACGTCCCTGCCGCCTTTTACTTAGGCAGTGACATTCTCAATCGCTTTGCCATTAGTTTGGACCTAATAAACTTCAAAGCTTGGTCCCGATTAGCGGATAATCCCATGGGCTTTGATGATCCAGAAAAAGCATTTAGGTCAGCTCAATTGCTACCTTATGCAGTTGAAATTCAGGTTAAAGAGGAAGTCACCATCCCAGAAAGGACCCGACAATTCTCCCTGGAAGTGAAAGTTAAAAGGGGACAAGAGTTGAAAAACCCTGATGCTTACATACATCTAAATGCTTCTCTCCAACAGCAAGGGTTGGGGGTAAACCCAACTCCATTAGTCAACATAGAACATGACACCATTCCAATAGAGGTGGATAACAGCGACTTAAAGAGTATTACTCTAGCCGCAGGCACCATTATTGGACTGGCGGTTGATGACCGACATTTCTCCATTGATCTTGGAAATGAACTGTTAGGACCAATCCCCAAGGACTGTTTTGACAGTGACAGTGATGACAACGCAACACCAGACAGGATCTTTACCCGGCATGGGGGGAACTTCCTGGTGTACACTTCCTGCCCTTATGGTAAGGAAGATGTGACGTGTGACTTCAGGAGGGATGAGGTGATTTTCCAGGTTCATGAAGGCTGCCTTTCCCACCTGAAGCCTCCGGTCCAAATCAGCACTCTGACCAGGGACTTCTCCATCCAGCTGGAGGAGGCCGCGGAGATAGCCAAACCAGAAGTCTTTCCAGGCTTCAGGCAGATGGTGGAAGAGAGAGTCAACCTAGCTGATGCCAGTGTGACTCTGGAACAAAAGCAAAAGTTGAAACAAGTTTTCTTAGATTTCCAAGATCTCTTTGCGGTAGACTCATATGACTGTGGTCGCACTGACATCCACACAACAACAATCCCCACGGACCCTGGCATGACTCCTGTGTTTGTGAAGCAATATCGCTTGCCTCTCGCATCAATGGAGTCCCTTACTGAAATAATTAAGAACCTTGAGTCCCGGGGAATAATCCGTCCAGTCCACAGCACCTTCAATAATCCGGTGCTGGGAATATTGAAGCCAAACGGCCAGTGGAGACTCTGCGCCGACCTCAGGGAGCTCAACAAACGGGTCCATACTTCCCGATGGCCTCTGCCCTACATTGACCAAGGGCTGGCCCAGATCCAGGGGTCACAGGTATTCACTGCAATAGACCTGACCAATGGATACTGGACCGTGCCTGTCAGCAGGGAGGACCAATACAAACTGGCTTTTACGTTTGGGGGCCAGCAGTATACATGGACCCGGACTCCCTTCGGATACCTTAACTCCGGTAATGAGTTCAACATTTTCCTACATAAGGCCATGCCCGATCTGGGTGCGAGGGGTAACCTGGCTTATGTAGATGATGTCCTCATCAAAAGTTCATCTGTGGAGGAACACATAGCGGAGATCCGTTATGTTCTGACACAGTTGAGGGCCGCCGGAGCAAAACTTTCCTTTCAGAAAGCACAGTGGTGTAGAACCCGTGTTAATTTCTTGGGGCATGAGAGTACTCCTCAGGGTCTCTGTCCCCAGGAAAAGAAAGTGGAAGCACTTCAGAAACTGAAAGACCCCACAACTCTGCGGGAACTAAGGAGCCTCCTTGGACTGACTAATTACAGCAGAAAGTTCATTGAGGGCTATGCAGAGATCACCAGACCCCTGATTCATCTCCTGAAGGGGGGGGTCAAGTGGGAATGGGGTCCATAACAAGCCGAGGCAGTAAAACAACTCAAAAGAAGCCTCTCACAAGCGCCCTGCCTAGCTTACCCTGTCAGAAACAAGGAGTTCTTCCTGGAGACAGGGTTCTCTAATACGTGCAGGACGGCAGTATTATACCAAAAGCATGACAAGGTCAATAAAGTAATCTCCTATGCGAGCAAAACTTTATCCTCTGTGGAGGAAAAATTCAACGATTGTGAGAAGGCACTCCTGGCAACGGTGTGGGCATTGAAGAATTACCGCCCGTTTATCCAGGGGGAACACATCATAGTGGAGACTCCACACCAGCCTCTGCAATATCTCCAAAGTGACAGAATCCGGGCCGGAAATGTGAGTAATTCCCGAATTACTTCCTGGATTCTGTCAATGCAAGGCTTTCCTGTGGAGGTCAGATATGGCCAAAACAAGAAGAGTCCCCTCGCGCAAGGTCTGGCTGACTTGCATGATTGTGCCAGAGAAAACTGTCTCGAGGACGAAAGTCTAAAAATCAAGGACAACACGGAGGCATACCTTAATTCCCCACACAAAGTCTTTGAAGAAGACAAGTGTGAGGGAATGCCCACTGTGTATGTGGATGGATGCTCTTACCATGTTGACAACGACGGGGAGAAAGAACTGGTGGCCGGCGTAGGGAATGCATGGGTGAATGAGTCCCCAGAACCCTCCGCTGGATACAAAATTGGTCCCCGAAGTAGTCAGGTGGCAGAATTGATGGCTGTGCATCAGGCCATCCTCACTGCTGTCCAGCATCAACTCCACGAACTGGTCATAATCACAGATTCGGATTATGTACGGAACGGGTTCGTGGAGCACCTGGTTAATTGGAAAACCAGAGGCATGTTATGTGCTAACAACAAACCCTTGAAACATGGGAAGTTGATCCAAAACATTGATGATCTGGTCACATCGAATGGGATGACCATCTACTGGAAGAAGATCAAGGGTCATTCCAAAGTAGAGGGACCAGACAAAACTGGAAATGACTTAGCTGATCAGCTGGCCACAACCGGGGCCATCCAAGGGGATCTAATTGAGATTGAGTCCCTGTTGGGGGAAATCCAGGTCACTGCCATCACTAGGTCCCAGACAAATGCTCACAACAACCTTTCAATTGCACAATGGAGTAAGGAGACCCCTGATGCTGATTTGATTACTGCTCAGAAAGGGGATCCAATAATTGGTAAATTTTACCAGCACCTTGAGGACCCTGAGAACTTTCCCCTGACGGATACCGATTACATTGGGAAAGAGGACCTAAGAGTGTTGATGAAATGTCCAAAAATGTTACGGATCCAAGACGGTTTGTTGGTAAGGAAATCCAAAGCTGGCCACGATCAGTGGGTGGTTCCTACCTCATTCCGAAGCCTGATGTTAAGTCACGCCCATGATGCGGCCACCGCCGGTCATAGGGGGTTTCACACAACATTGGAAATCTTAAGAGAGGTTGCATACTGGCCACACATGGGGCAGGACCTCGACCAATACTTGAAGGGGCGTCTTGTGTGTGCACAATTTCAGCCATCATCCCTCACGCACCGCGCGCCTCTCCAAAAGCGGGGGATGACACTGCCATGGTCAGATTTACAAATCGACTTTGTAGGCCCTGTGATTCGCTCTGCTAGGGGGAATAAGTACATGTTGACTGTGACATGCTTGTTTACCAAGTGGGTGGAATGTCTCCCAGCCCCAAACTGCAAGGCAGAAACGGCAGCTGCCTTGATGATTAACCACATCTTTTCCCGTTTTGGTCTACCTCAAAGGATTGAGTCAGACAGAGGTAGCCACTTCACCAGTGAAGTAATGACAAAGATGTGGGAGATACTGGGGGTCAAAAGGAAGTTGCATATTGCTTTTCGGCCAGCTTCTTCTGGAGCAGTGGAACGCTACAACCGGACAATTGTGAGCATATTAAAGAAGTTTGTGGCAGATTCTGGGCCAAGTTGGGATATCCGATTACCTCTGGTCCTAATGGCCATCAGATCTACCCCTTCATCTGCAACCAAAATGTCACCATTTGAGTTGATGACTGGACGCAAGATGGTGCTTCCCCAGCATTTGCTCTATAGGACCCAAGAGCAGACACTGATAAATGCCTCCACTACTCATGAGTATGTGGAGAATTTAAGGAAACACCTTCAACATGCTTTTGCTTACGCTCAGCGGAATCTAGAAAGATCGGCTGATAGCATGAAGACCCATTTTGACCTGAAAACTTCCAGGAAGGAATATCAGGTGGGGGACCGGGTCTATCTATACAACTTCCAAAGGAACCAGGCCAAGCAGCGCAAATTTTTGCCTACATGGAAAGGACCCTTTGAGATCATAGACAAAATCTCCCCTGTGGCCTACAAAATCCACATCCCCAAAGGTCCTTTTGGCAGAGGGGGAAGACAAGTGGGTCCACATAAACCAGTTGAAATGTTGCCATCCCAGGCACACTCTGCAACAACTGGAGGAATCCTCTGGAATCCTAGCGGGTACTGTCTCAGACTAATTCAGTTCCCATCATAAAACATACCACATCTAGTCTCTAAAATATTGTGATTTGCATGAAACTGTCTCTTAGTTATACTGTTTTTTTTTTCAAAATAAGAATGTAATGTTTCGTTATGATGAAATGCATATGCTGCCCCACTACCTCAACAGTGGTGGAAAAACGTCTATGAGTAGGTATTGCCGCTTTTGCTTTATCATCCTAGGAGAGATGAAACCATGGAGAATGACCAAGGAGGATGACCCGGAGACCGGGAGCAGAGACGCAAGGGGCCCGGGGTACCGCCCAATATTCCCATCAGGACCGGCGAGGATGACCGATCGATCAATACCGGATGGAGGAAAAGATGCTGAACTGTGCCATTTGCAGAATTGGAAGAAGATTATGCGGACAGACCGGTGCGTGGGTCAAAACCCTTGTGCACCCGACTCCCCATCGACTCAAATTCAAGGGGCAGTCACGTGGGGGGATGTGTTGGGTGTCCTGACCCACGTTTGTGCTATCATGCTACAACACTTGGTGCTGTGGGCTTAGGAAATCCAAGATGGCTGAAAAAGCCCACATGTGCGCCAGAATCCACGAAAACCGCGCAGCTTGTGCGCACACCAAAATGGTCGCCTGACTTTCCACCCCAGGTGCGGGTGTGCTGGGTCAGAAGAGCCATGAGTGAAATGGGGTGCCAAATAGAAGAACAGCAGTGCCTGTTCGCTAGAAAGCACTTTAAAAATCACCTTTTGTTTCTCTGAATGCCAGCTCAAAATGCCTATTTTCAAACATTGCAACACATCCAAAAATCTCACTGAACACCAGCGGACATCTGGCAGAATGAAGTATGTGTGCATACTAAATCTGGGAAGATGAAGAGCCCAAAACAATGTTTATAACAAGACTGGCTGAGCTGTGGATTTCAGCAGTTTAAGTAAATGTGGACTGAAAGACACTAAAAATCTAAATGTTTAAAAGAAATGAGTGACCTACTTTTGAGTGTCACATAGGTTGCAATTGTTTAAATGTCATAGTTTTGAACTTAGAATCAGCATTCTAGCTGCATATGTAAAAAAAAATTATTGACTTAAACTGGGGAACAAAAAGTGACATTTTATCTGAAACCTGGCTTAAGGAATTGAATTCTGCCCACCAACTACCCCCATCAGGAGTGAAACTTGAGTCACAGCTGTGTTCCCAGGCCTATCTGCCTTTTGCTGGCCACACTAAGGATATGCCATCTCTCTGATAATTGAATTAAGGGGAGCCCCCACAGAATACAGGAGCTCTGAACAATGCAACCCCTTCACCCAGGCAGATGGTTTATTGCAGATGTCGTAAAACAGCTTCCTCTTGGCAGAAGCTGGGAGGGGCACTGCCTGTGAGAGCAAGCTGGCTTGGCAGAACTGGAAAAACCAGAAATTCAACCTTGTGCTGGGGGGAAACCACACCCCTTTGGGGCCAGAACATAACTCTAAAAAGATGGATCATTCATAGAGCGGACTTGTGAAAATTTAATAAATGATACCATAATTCTTGTGATTTTTCTGCCCACATTTTAAGACGTGTTAGGACCCGGTGGTATGTTCAGGGGGGTTTTAGCGGAAAAGAGGATATTACTCTAAATGTATGCATGTTAAAAATCTGACACTTCATCAATTAATGTCCATACTCCTTGCGCACATGTGTGTACATTTGGGTCAATGTCCGACATTGCAAAATCTGTTAAAAAGTGAAATATGTGCCATTTCTGAATGCAAGCCCCCAGGAAGAGCAAAGTTTGAACAGGGGATACCTCCTGTGATATGTGAGGGGTGCATGTAATTTTAAACAAATGTTTACCTGTGCAAATATGTCTTTTTTTATCAAATATAGATCGTGTGCAATTTGACAGGGGAGTGTCCTCTCTGCAAGCCATAAAATGACATCGCTCTGACTCACAGTCAGTTCCCCAATCAAGTGAGAAATGGAAATTTGACCAATGGCAAGTGGAGAGGGGTAGGGTCTAGTGATGCTGCACACACACCCACTTTCAAAACACATAAAAGCAGACAGTCAGGACAGATAGGGACATTCAATTCCATTTGCTGCAACGCGCTCTGCCGGACCATACCACATCCAGAGATCCAGACTTCAAATCCCTCAATCTCCAGAATCCAGAAGCAGTGCTGTACCCAGAGAGAGAGCAGAGCTGACCCAGACCAATGTTAGCAGAACCAGAGAGCTGAACCAGAGTCCAGTCCAAAACCTGACCAGATCCGTGGCGAGGCATATTTCTAAATATATTGTGAGTACATAGTAGAACTGTGCAGAACCAATCTCTTAGTTAAAATAATATAATTCAATCTATTTTAATCTAACCAGAACTGTCTCCTAGAAGTTGTACCTTGTCATTTTGCAAAACTGACACATGTCATTTTCAAAGCTTCACTTGTCAAATTGAGTAACTTTTAAAGTTGCAAATCCGAAAAACAACCTTCACAAAATCGCTCATATCTCCGCGACCGTTTGTCTTAGAGACTTGCAGTAACTTTCATCTGGAAGCTGAGATCCTAGGCTTTTCTAGGACCCCAAAATGATATTGCTAGCCCTTGTAGTTCCTCTGTAATCGCGCCCGGCGCATTCGCAAATTTTGCCGCGATTTGACATTTTGCCGCGATTTGCAAGTTTCTCCACGTGTAAAAATCTGCTGCTGCTTGCCTTCCGTTGCAAAAATTCGTTTGCAACCTGACAACCATTATAGAGCATTGCTAAAGTGATCCTGGACTAATATTAACTAGATACCACTCACCCTGAACCTCTAGAGGGAATTAAAAGCATTTAGCATATTTTTCACTTCATTGCCAGCACATATAAAAGCATTTTGGGCCTGTGTTTTAAACTTCTGTAGTCTAAGCTGCTGGGGTGAACTGAATTACATTTGATTGCATTTCTGAGAACTGTGTGCTTTCCTTCCATTTCCTTGCATTGCATCAAGGGGGGGAGGGGATTGCCAGAGAAAAGTGATTACATTGTTTTGTTGAAATCATATTGAGTATTTTCTATACTGCATTTCATTCATTCAACCTTGTATTTCCTTGAACCCTATAAAGCATTCTCTACCACATTATACTTCTGTCCCTATTTACCAGTGTGCTACCTTATCCATTTCAACTCAACTCCTTAGTGATTATAAAGAAGTGTGCTAGTGCCAGATTCTCCGTTGTTAATCTTTATCATATCAGATTAAGTGTGATATTCAATTATTAAATTATAAAGTGTGATATATATATCTATTGTTTAAATTATCAAATAAACCTTTTAACTTGCAAAACAGAACTACTTCTTGGCTCAGTGGGGTCAGGGGGATTCCAACAGAGGGGTGTTATATAGGGGTAGTCATCCAGAACGCATGAACTGGACATAAAGATATATCAATAAGGGTTTTCATTCAGTATTCTAGACTAGGCGTTGACTTAGCTGTAGTGTTGAATTGAATCCTCTAACAAGCTGGTGGGCAGAATTCAGTTCCTTAAGCCAGGCCCCAGCTAATGTCACTTTTAGTTACCCAGTTTTCTGCATTCAAATAAAACTAAACATTTTTACATATGCAGCTAGAATGCTGATTCTAAGTTTAAAACTATGACATTTAAACCATTGCAACCTATGTGACACTCAAAGTAGGTCACTCATTTCTTTTAAACATTTAGATTTTTAGTGTCTTTCAGTCCAAATTTACTTAAACTGCTGAAATCCACAGCTCAGCCAGTCTTGTTATAAACCTTCAAGTCACTTCAGAATATAACTTTAGATTGTATCCACCTCTCAGTAAGTCTTTCTTTGGCCTGCTTTGGGTTCATCTATTCAGTTTTATACAAAAAAGTAAAATCTGGTGTTGTTTTAAAACGCCGGCTTTTGGATAGTGGTGAGTACTGGTAATGCACCCATTTTTGGGATTTAAGAAATGAATTCCCCACAATTCTAGGTTGCTTTTGGCAATCAGCATTGCCATTCCCAATGGTTTCAGGCTACTGTGTGGGTAGTCCAATGGTGGTTTTAGGCAGTGCCCTTCTGTGCCCATAACATCGGCAAAAATGGGTGGCAGC
Source organism: Ambystoma mexicanum (assembly GCF_040938575.1). Lineage (NCBI taxonomy): Eukaryota > Metazoa > Chordata > Amphibia > Caudata > Ambystomatidae > Ambystoma > Ambystoma mexicanum. Next base: position 142,380,250 of record NC_090934.1, read on the forward strand.
CTATTCTTCCTGCTTTTCCCTGGGCATTTTCTGGGAAGCTCTGGCCATCCTGATGTTTTCAATGCCAGTACAGCACAGTTTTTGAGGTAGGGCTCGGATGCATGGGTAAAAACATCCCACATTGGTCATGGGACATTGCATGTGGGCACAGAATTGTGGGAATGGTTACTGAAATGTGTGTGTGTGGCACATGGCCAGGTAGACTTTGGCCTGTTTGTGGGGAGGGCAGGGTGTCCATGCTGGGGCAGCTGATGCATAGCTTTCATGCTTGTGGTCCTTCATGCCCCCACATCCCCTCCGACGGTTGGCACTTACCTAGTGGGAGTGGGTGTGGTGGCTTCTTCTATGGCACTGCCATGGATCTATGGGGCATTGCTGTGGTGCCTCTGCAGTCTTTCACTGTGGAGTACAGTGTTTGTCTAGTTGCGCCCATGTCGGCATAGAGGAAAATGTGCTTCCATTAGCTTGTCTGCCAGGCCAACTGGGCCTGCAACATGTTGGTGCGACTGCTGCACAGTGTCATAGTAACTTACGCACCACACTCCCGCTGGCACAGGGTGCACCGGTAGGGGTGTGGTGTGCATCACACTTGGATAGGTCACTTGCCACGCCTTCCCACTGCTGTTATGCTCGGGATGCCCTTGGTTCCCTGCCCCATGGCTGCTTTGGAGGGTGACTGAGGTGGCACCCGTCACTACACCCTGATTGACCTGCCCATCTTCTGGGTCTGCCGACATGTGTCCCTGTCCTCTGGGGCGTCTTGTACTAGGCTGGCTTTTGTGCATTGACATGAGTGGGGGGTTTGAATAAACTCCTGCCTCCTGGCACCCGCCTCTGCACCTTCAACTCCTTCAATGCCCTCTATGGACCGTGCTGCACTTCTCCTCGCAGGCAGTGAGGACCATGTTTCTATGGTGCTACCTCCAGTCGCCAGGATCTCTCAGAGGTGTTGGGACAGGAGCCCATGCACCCTCACCCTGAGGTCATTCTATCACTTCCTGCAGTCCTCTCCATCATGGGGTACACTTGCCACAACAGTCACCATCTGGCTGCTGGCATGCCAGATGGTTGTCCTGCGCTGTCCTGGGGTTTTTGGCTGCCTACTGCCATATAGCTCATCACAGTGGGTAACGACCTCATCAGCGAGGACCACCAGCTCTCCCTCACTGAACTTTTGTTTCCTTAAGTGATTTTCAGGCACCTTGCCTCGGGTCCTCTACTTTGAAATTGTGCCTTGTTTCCAGGACCAGATGGCTGCAAGAAGTGGACATTTTGGATGGATTGAGTTTTTCAAGATAGCCGCCACCATGCTTCCGGTTCCGACGATGACACAATTTCTTCTGCTGCTAATAGCACTGGAATCACCAGCAGTAGCACTACTAGCAATGATATTTTGGTGATAACCCTTATTTCGGTGCTGTTTTCACCAGGCGCTAATAGCGTTACTGCAGGAGTGGGACGTATGTTCATGGCAGGTTATAATGCAGCGCTAATACCACCACACAACCCTGTGGTAACACTATTTCCATTTGGAGGAAATTTCACCTGAATACCAGTGGACTCATGTTAAGGCCCTAATTCTTCAGCCTGACTTCCACGCAGTCGAGACAGCTGCAGTTGCCTGATGTGATGCACAAGCAGTGTATTTGTTCCGGATTGCATTATTTGCTTGCATTCTGGTACACACAGTTCTACATTTATAATGGCATGAGCATTTACTAGGGGTACAATACTGCCAATAAGTGCTTGTCTAATTGATGTTGACTCGTTCCAGTTGGTCTGGCTGGTGCATATTAAAGCGCTGGGCCTACCCTAACAGTGTAAAATGCTTTCATGGCTGAACAGGCACTGCGCTGCAGGGTTCTACGTCTGTTGGTTGCACGTCATAAGCTGCCTATATGTCCTGCCCCCTAGTAACCTAGAATTTGCCAAAATACCAGAGACGAGAATGAGCACCAAGAGATTTGGCGGCTGATAGTAGGACCTGAGATTGAGAGCAGAGAGGGCGGTAGGGGAAATACATAGAAAATAACGAGCATAGGAACCCCACTGCAAGCACATGGACACATTTGAAAATGGAATTGACCACGAGCTTCGAAATTTAACAAAAAAAGAGAAAGAAGTGCATGGGAAATAGAGGAGTGAGGGGAAATTCAGCAGAAGGTATGGATAGCAGAGTTAAAGAAAGAGCGCAAGTGAGCAAGATGAGAAGCAGGAAGACCAAGAAGAAGACAGGAGCAATAGTCAAGGCAGGAAAAGACAAGGGCAGTGATTAGAGATGTAGTACCATGGAAGGTAAGGAAAGAGCAAGCTTCTCAAATGTTATACAGTTGACCGCGACAGGACCATGCAGTGTTGGAGATTTGTGAAGTGTAGGAGAGTGAAGAGTCCAAGAGGACGCCTAAATTGCGAATGTATGAAGGAAAAGGAATAAGAACCAGAGGAAAGGTAATATAAGAGTGGAAATGGGAGTCGGCCCAAGCAACTGTGCTTGGGTGATGAGTAAAGATTCAAATATGAGCAATGTAGATAATCAGAAAAGGAAGAGAAGCAAACAAACAGTTGGGAGTCGTCCACATAGAAGTGTGCTGGCAGCCCAAAGGAAGAGGCAATGATAGGCAGAGGACTCGAGGAGCAGTATTTAAGGAAAAAGGGAGAGGACCTAAGACTGAGCCCTGAGGGACTCCAGGAACAAAAGGTAATGAGGGGGAATTGGATCACCCCAGGAAACAGAAAAAGAATGTTCAGAAAGATAAAACCTATATCAAGTCATTGCGCAGCCAGAGAAACAATGTGAGTGCAGAGTTGAAAGTAGGGTGGAGTGATCCACAGTGTCAAAAGCTTCAGAAAGATCGAGGAGAATAAGAATACAGGATAGTTTAGAGTGCCTAGAAGAGAGCAAAGAATTAGAGACTGAAAGAAGCGTCGTTTCTGTGGAGAGGAAGGAGAGGAAACTGGATTGAGAAGGAGGAAGGAGTGAGTTAAGATTGGGATAAAATGAAGGCTGGGTGTAAACCGCCCTTTCTAAGGAATTAGAAATGTATGGAAGGAAGGAAATAGGTTGATAGATGTAGCAGAGGTGTCTAGAGAAGGTTTTTTCAAGAGTGTGATTAAAACAGCTGCTTTGAAGTCAGCAGTGAAAGTGGCAGAGGAGAGAGTGAGATTGATTAAATGAGCCTCTTTTTTTTACTTCTTCAGGGTGTATCCCCCTGGCCTAAAATCTTTCCTTTCTTCACCCGTTTATTCCATTGAACTCTACAAACTTTGCACCCTTCCTCCTGATCAGAGGTGGATTTAGCACTTGGATGACAGACAAAGGGCGAGTGGGCCCTGCCGTGTACTGGTCTACCACCTTCCCCATCTCTTCACATCAGCCACAACACACATGCCCTCTTCCACCAGGCACAAGAGAATAACAAAGAGCAGCCTTAGCGCTCGCTCACAGGTCTTGGCTAAACATTTGTTATGACTTGTGTGGTCCCATTTCATTATGATTGCTCCTTCCCTTGCCAACAGTTGGAGGGGGGATTGGACAGTGTCTGTGACACCCTTGGTTTGCTTAAATAAGAATGGATACAAATAAATATTCTTTAATCTCATGGGCAGGCAGGCAGAGGGGAGCTGAAACACTAAACTGTCACTGAAAAGTTAGTAATGCTCTGTCAGGAAGGTGCTAACGGAGATGAATAAAGTAAAGGCCAAAGTGGTGATAACACTGCTGGATGCTGGGTGATATCAAAGGCAGTCTGTAAACTGCTGCAAAGCGCACATGTAATGTTTTCAGTTAAGGTGACAGCAGCCAGCAAAGGGCAGCATGTAATGTGCATGCAAGGCAAAGTGCACATGTAAGGCCATGAAAGAAAGAAATATGTTGTTGTTTAGCCAAAATTGGGGCAGCCCTCCATTGCCCCTCATCCCAAGGCTCTTCAGCACATACACCGAACAACACAAGTTCAACACTGTGGGACTGTTATGCATACAAGACACTGATATGTTCTAATTTGTTTTCCGGACCTTTCCAGGAAAAGATATGCAGAGCCCTAATTTGCATGATATGCGACATCACAGAAAATATTGTTACAAGCAGTGACATCAGTCTTCAATACTCTAGGGCACCATTGGTAATGACATTAAAACATGTTTTCATGGGTAAGCCAAGAGGATAATGTGCCATGCAATATATAAATATTCACTATTAGTAATATGCAACAACTCAATGGTTTAGTCAACCATTAGGGTTTTTCTTCGTAGCAAAAATTGCAAACTAAATCACTTCTACCGACACCCAACCTCAGCAGATAAGGCACAGTGAGATTAATTGATTTGCCAAGGAGAACACTTTTCATTAAAGTTGTAAAATCAATATTTGGTCACAGACTGTGATTTAAGCACTTCACTTCAAATCTTCCCAGTGATGGGTAACATAAATATTTTTTAAGGTTTGGGTTTCCCAAAGGGAAATAATTACTGTTTCTATCAATACCTTGAAAAGTGTACAAATCACATCAGAAACCAAACTGACATTATATTCATTGTTATAGAAATGTGTCAAGCTAAAAGACATGTATAGATTTATTTAGGCCATCCTGAATGCACAATTACAGTAGCAGACTGCAAAGGAATGTGGACCTAAAACAATATAATTTGGTGTTGAAAAAAAGGTGTGCACAGTGAAAGAGAATTCGATATAAGGGGAAATGCTTGAACCATTATGTTACACAGCTTGCAGCGTTATACTCCCCTCCCCTCCCATTTAGTACTACCCACTCATTGCACCTTTTGAGGACAACAGTCATCAAACTCTAATCGGTTTATTGAAATGAGGTTGACATAAAGCTGAACTTGGTGGTGCTGGTGGAGCAGTGGGAAGGCTCTGTGCTTCCCTCTGTTTTTGACTGTCACATGAAAAGTGTTAGTTGGGAAGACTTTGGACAGCTGTTCATGCTTCAGAGGAGAAAATACAGGGCCTATTCCTGTCCCGAGCTGGCGGTGTGCGAGACATGGGACACGGCCCATTACATTTGGACATTCCCGCAAAATGCGGGATGGTTGGCCACCCTACAGACACACCCCAGTCCTCTCCCCCATCCCTGGGTTTTATCTGGGCTTGTTTAGCTGCCATGTTGGTATAAGGTGAATGCGGAGAACTCACACAACAGAGATTTCTGTCATCCATGTGGATCTTTTTGACCATTTCAATACAACCGTTTTTAAATAACTGCATTTTAATTGTTTCCCTGCTCATTTATCTATTGCAGATGTGACTGCGTATAGGTGGGAAGATAAGGCAAACACCTGCCCACCTCACATCACAAATATGCTCCCATTTGACTCCTTTCCCTCTGGCCTCCTTTTCTCCCTACAGCATTCTTGTTGCCCCCTCTTTTAACCTTAGTAGCAATTTCCTCTCTACTGTCATACTTTTCCTACACTTATTTAGCTCTGTCGTCCCCTGTTCTTGCCTCATCCCCTTAAGACCCCTGCTTTTTTCTTTCTCCATTTTAGTCAAAGGTTCTTTATTATAGTCGTGCCATTCTCTTTCTCATTTTGCTGCTATTCACATACTCACCGGCCTTCCGTCACTCAATGTTCCATCCCGTGTTTGCCCATTTTACAAACCATTTGCCCTTACATTGCTGCCCCTACACTCCCCATTCTTCACTCACCTCCCTTCTCTCCCTGCCTCCCTTCTCTCCCTTTCTCCAGCCCTCCCTCACTCATCTTTTCTCCCTGACCCTTTAGAACTCCATACTTCTCCATTCTCCTTATGCTCCTGAACCCCCTCTCCCTTTAATCCTATTTACCCTGCATGTCCCCTTGCTCTTGTGCCTCATTAACTATTGCCCCATTCTCCTGCCCTTGTTCATTCTCTGTCCCCATTCACCTTTTTACTCTCACCTGGATCATTTCAATCAGCTTACCTCCTGCCTTCCCTCACTCTCAATCTCTCCTTCACACTTCTGCCCTCCTTCATTCTCCACTCTCCTGTCCCATCAGTGTTCATGTTACCTGCTCCGTCCACTTTTCTCCCTCACTATCCGGTCCCTATTCACTCTGCATTTCCATTCAGTGCCCTGCAGCAGGGCCCTGTGGAGCTGGAGGAAATATGGAGGTGGTGGGTTGGCGTTAAGGTGTCTCGCAAGTGGCACAAGCAGCACCCACAAAAAAAGGTAACCCCTGGTATGTTTTGAGATTAAAAGTCTGCAGTGTTCAATTACATTTCAAGTGTGTTGGGTAAGAACACCATGGACATGCACATGCTGTACAAATTATCCTGTGATATCACCTCCTGTTATGTCCCTAAACATTGGCCATGTTAGTGCCCATTGCCTTGAACCCTATCATATCCAGCTCTATTCAATATTACTACCATTGACAGCAAAACCTGGCGAGGAGGCCCAGGTGTGTGGAGCAAGAGTCAGACCCCAAACGCAGAAAACAAACAAAAACACAACTTAAAAGAAATGTAGCATCTGCCCCTAAAGTTCAGAATTGTGCAAATCTAACCTCTCTAGGCTCTCCCTCCATGACCCGCCCACCTGTGGCCCTCTGTCATTTTTGCCCACAGGGCCCTTGCTTTAAATCTGCCACTGCTCCTGATCCGCCCTATACTGGCCCAAGAAGACAATGGGCCTTATTATAAGTGTGCTTGTCTGGAAACAAGGGTACCGGTAAGCTCACTGGCACCCTTGTTTCTGGACCGGCAAACTATGAGTCTGCCTGCCAGAGCCGCTGGGCCTGACAGGTCTGGCCCTGCTGGGTGCAGCGGCCATGGAAGGCAGACCGATCACAGAAGCATGGGCACCGATAGCAACGGTGCCAGTGCTTCCATGTCCCCACTTCCATTGCTCTTATAATGCTATAGGGATCTAGCAGTGTAAGGTTTCTCCACTTTCTTTTTTTCTTTTTTTTTAGTTGTTTAGTTGTTATATGGTTAAAAAAAAATAACCTTTAACAAATTCAACACAAAAACAGATCATTTAAAACAACACCGTTAATGACATTATTCATAATTAAACACATCAGATATAAATCATACAATGCAACCAAAATCAAAATCAATTTGGTTAAAAATGTCTTTAAAAAAAGATGCATTGCTGCGGTCAACCAGTGATGTTGTCCATAAGAGCTCATAACCCGTCGCCACACTATTCCAGCTCCTCCAACAGTACACTTTTCCAGTAAGTAATAAGGGCATGGCTGCCTCCAAAATCGGGTCCGGGTTCCCTGAATGGGGAATTACCGGGCCATTCCAAGTTTGGAGGGCCCGTTAATTCCTCCCTCAGGGAACCCGGGCCCAGACATTCCTCATTCCCATTTGAGCCTCCATAGGGCTCAATGGGAATGGGTAAAGGAGCTAACAACTGGCCGGTTACGACCGGCCTGTTGTTAGCTCCCTGGTCCCCTCGCAGGACCCGCTCTGGACGTCTGGTAAAACCAGATGTCCACATCGGGTCCCGCGAGGGAACCTCGTAATAGTGCAGAATGCATTTAACGGCGCCGGCACCATTACCGGCACCGTTAAACGCATTCCGCACAGGTCGTAATGAGGCCCATGGTCTGGGATGTGAATAAGGGGGAAAATAAGGAAACATCTGAAATTATACAGGGGCTTGAGCTATCATACATGTATGCCCAAATACACGCAAAGAGGACAGTTCAGGAGTCAGAAGAGGTTAGTTTATCATTTGAATCCCATGCCCCACCACAGTATAGCTTTTTAAGCATACGAGGGACATTAAACCAACAGGTTAATTAGGAGGTAAATGGTACTAATCTCGATGTCTCTATGATGAATTAAAAAGTGAAGCTGGAACTGGGCAAACGCATTAGACTTTCACATGGTCCTTCTACTCCGGTGAATGCTGCCCGTAATGGTATAGATAATGTACATCTCTTTAATATCTTGCCCCAAATGGGGTCTTTCTCTCCCCACAGAGTATTTTCTGCAAATGCCAAATTCCCTCTTCCATCGGCCGCATTGTTTACTGAGGCCCAAAATATGTTGGGTTGTGCTGAGAAAAGGGACCTTGGCTTGCAGGATGGATTGGTGATGTCCGAGAAGCTGGTCAATGTAGATACATCAGTGCCTGTTATATCGGCTCCTACTCCATTGGTCTCACTGACTAGTTCTCCTATCCAGGAGGACAATGATTACTTTAAGGAATCATTACCAGTGATCTCCAGGATATTAAATCTTCTGGACAAGGGGCACAAACTAACCCATTGGGAAGTGAGAGACCTTAAACAAATCACACTGGATACCCAATCCAAACTCAACAGAGTGGAAGGTTTCTTAATGGGCAAGTCATATGGAATTGGCTCACAGGAGCCTAGTGATCCTGCACAGCTTCATTTGATATCAAAATCCCAAGGATCCCAAACTATTGAAGAGGCAAGTGGAGGTCTCAGCTCTATGGAGATACCATCTGCCGAAACTATGTCTAATGGGAGTGAGGGCTCAGCAGGAAATAGTGATCTGAATATTGGAGGAGAAGGGGGAAAATAATCCTTGAAGCATTTAAAGACCTGTCATAAAAATTACCAAATTGGAACATGGGTTCTCAATTTTGGTATCGAACTCCACACCTATAACAACTTTGGGGGTGGCGGAAAAGGTTGTGTGGAAAAGGATAATCCATCCCATGAGTCCCCAGATAGTCCTTCTGCTCTAATCGACATCATAGAAAATGCCTCTCTTGCAAGGGCTCCGGCCATTAGCAGCCAAACGCTGGTAGATTGACAAAGTACCGGCGGTGATGGCTACTCATTATGCAGGCGTCAAAAACGCCTGGCCTTGAAAGCAAAAAATAGGCTGCTAAAGAAAAGTCTGAAGTCCAATAAGGCTCGAATAAAGATAGAGTCTAAGGCCTTGACAAATGAAGTTGCGCTGTCAGACTTCATACAATTGAATGAAAACAGCCTAGTGGCCTTGCAGCTTCATGATACCAATGCTGACATAACTCCTCCTAACTTGCGAAATTAAAAAACAAAACATTCTAAAAAAACAAAAAATGTAATCAAAGAGCATGAAGGCTCCAAGCTGCCTGATGGTCATGTAGGAGGAGTGGGGAGTGGAAATCGGCCTTTACCTACAAATATGTCAGGGGGGGGGGAGTAAGGAAGTGAAGCAACTACAATTATCTAATTTTTAAAGGGTACTAGAGAAATCAACCTCTCGAAAAATCATGCCAAGGTTAATCCTGTAGCAGATGGCAGATGTCCCTAAGACATCCGCTGATTCAAACATATTGGGCTTCTCCTCGCAACCTTTGGACGTAATCCAGGTTCCTCCCCCCTCCGGGATGCCAAGTTGTGGGGGTCCCTCGGGCAATGATGGTAAAAGTCAATTGGACCCAGCTGGGACCAGTAACAGGGATGTCCCTGCCCATGAAATATCATTACTGACTAATCCAGACCTGCATCTATCTGGGGAGGAGGTCCAAAACAAACAGGATCTGTCAAAGATCATTAAAAAAACTACGCTAGACTTATTGCCCGACCTTTCACGGCTTAGACATTCAGTGTTCCCTGACAACTCCCATGAAAGAAATGAAGTCTCTCCTCCGGTGCGGGTGGAGGGCTCGAGTATAATGAATGATCTGGTTGGGAGGAGACAAAGACAACATATAGCTGCAGGCCAGTCGGGTTCAGGAATAAACCTGAAAGGGACCAGCAAATGATTTCTGCCCATCCATGAGTTCTCGAGTCATAACCCAAACGAATGAACAAGAGGATGGGGTGGTTCAGGTAGCTCAAGGGCGCGGCATGCCAGCCCATATTAAGGACCGTGATTTACGTAATGTAAAGTGGCAGAAAATAGCTTTCCCTGACTACCCGAGTATTTGGCTTTATGATTTGTGTGACATTGGAGGTCCATCCTCCCTCCATAGATCACGCGTTTTGTCACTGTTCAATGAGGTTCTGAGATTGAGACTGAGCTCTTCGGCAGATATCTGTCTGGTGGACTTTGTTCACCCAACAACACTTGACCATGTGCAAATTGTTCCAAACTCCCAGAAGATCTTTGATCTTATTTTACAAGAGAGTGAACAATTCAACAGGATGGGGTATGACATACTGATCTTTAACAATGGGTGGGAGCAAGGAAGGGATCACATGGACCTGCTGCATAATGTGCACCCGGCAAGGGTTGATGGACTGGAACACAAGCTTGCCAATATGTCATCAAAGGGGGAGGACGATCAGGATTGGAGATGGCTGGCGCTATCTCCGAGGGAGTCTATCTTGCAAATCCAAAACATGCATCAGAAATGTTAGTCGCCCGAATGCCACTCAATATTGGCGACTTTTATCTTGGAACTCTAGGGGCAACTCGAATTTACTGACCGCTGGAGCACTATGTACCAAATTTAAATTCCTGGATTTGATATGCATCCAATAATCATGGATGACAGTCCCCCTCCAATTGGACGGCTTTGAATGCAGACATCAATTTGCTAGGTCGGGGCCACGAGGAAGGCCCGCTGGTGGTCTTCTCATTGCTGTCAAAATAACGATTGGCACAAACATTTTGGAACCAATTACAATTGTGAGTGGGGTATTGGCTGTGGTTCTGGAATTTGTGAATACCCACTACTCGTCCTTCATATTGGCGTTGAACATTTATTGGAACCCCCAAAAATCTTTGTGTAATGTAATAATTTGCTTAAACACCTGCCTACGACCATGATGCTCAAATATAGAACATTAAATATAATAGTAGCCAGTGATCTCAATTCAGAAATTAAATATGGATTAGGGATGAATACAAATTTGGGCTCCTCCTCTTCAAGATTTATGGTGAACTCGAGGGCGATGGAAGGGGCGCCATTTGCAGCCACACGTAAATTGACCAATGGGCTGATTTGGCGCAAGCTATTTGAATCTTGGGGCCTTAACCATATGAACGTCCTTATTAACTCCTCTGAAAATGAGCATACCTGGTCGAATGGGTTATCTAAATCCACCATCGATCACATATTCATGTCAAACAGCCTTTTAGCTGCATGTGTGGAATTCTCAGTGACTGATTGCAACATGAGTGACCACGGATTTCTAGAGGCCAAATTAGCATGGATTTTTAGCACATACAATCAAGGTAAATTTCCTGTGGCCACAACCGTCTCGTGTCGAGGCAATCGAATAAAATGGCACGACTGCAATATAAGCAAACTGAATGCAGTGTTTGTACATGAATATCGGTGTACCTCCTTGCCGATCAGATCACTTCTATTCTCTGTACCTTTTTTTCAGATTATGTTGGCTGTCTGATGGATAGTTCTGTGAAACCCACAAATAAAGGGGGCCTCAGACATCCTCATATACATGTCTATGATCGTTTGGTAAGCGCCAAAAAAAACCTCACAAATCGAAGTATCCCTGCAATTGTTAATTCTAATTTAGACGAGGAAACAAAATTGAAGCAAATTTGCTCAACTAAACAAGCAAATAAAATTGGCTAAGAAAACATAAAATGGCCATGTTAGAAAAAGACAACATCTCCATATTAACAGCTTTAAGAGATGTATCTGGTCGTAAGTTCTGGTCCCTAATAAATTCTTTGGAGAACTCGCAGGTGGCTGTGCAATCTGCTTGTGTACAGGAGAATGTATGGGCAACGCACTTTTACGGCCTTCATATATAAAAAATGGGCCTTGGGAGCAGATCACGACTGCCAATAATTCAAGGGCAGTGGGCCCCAATGGGCTCACTAATAGCACTTCTAAGAAAAACTCAGATCTCTGGGCTAAAGCACTTTACATCTTATTTTCTGAAATTTTGATGACCCGCTCCATCCTGTCCTCTTGGAGGATTTCATATATCCTTCCTATATACAAAAAAGGGGACAGAACGTGTCCGAATAACTACCGTCAGATTTCAATCATGGATGCGGATTCAAAAATATTTGCGGGAATTTTGCTGAGGCATATTGTGGAATGGGCAGAGATAAATCACATCTTGTCAGATAGACAGTTTGGTGTCCACAAGGGTATGGGTACTGAAAAAGGAGGGCTACTTTTCACCCTCTTACTCGAAAAGGTTTGTAGGAAATCCGCAAGTCCTAAATATCTTGCTTCCATTGACCTCTCCCTTGCTTTTGACAAGGTAGACAGGGTTAGATTATGGACGAGGTTGGTATTGATGGGAATTGCATCTGGACTCCTGACTATTCCTATTCACCTACATGAGGAATCAACCATTCAGATCAGGTTAAACATAGCTGGCGACCTCTCACGACAAATCCAAATTTGTAACGGATTGAGACAAGGGTGTCTATTTGCATCCAACGCTTTTTAATTTATACATTTCTGATGTGGATGGGCCATTGACACTTGCCGCTCTGATTTCTCCCAAGGTAGAGGGCATAAAAATCTGTTGGAGTGCCTATGCTGATGACCTTCTTCTCATTGATGGCACCCCGATCGGACTTCAGTGAACAATGGCGGCTCTATCAGCCTATCCTGAGGTAAACAGGCTAGTCATCAATGAAAAGAAATCTGTTGTAATCTGTCTTACAAATAAGAAAAAAATATCTAGCTTTAAAGGGAAAGTTAATGCCTGAACTCGAACTAAGGTAAGATCTCTAAGCTACTTGGGCTTTCCGGTATTTAGTGGAACCACAAACCATATGTACTGGAATTACTATCTGGACAAAGCGGATAAACTGATTTATCAAAAGAAAAAAAAGAGTCCTCCAAATATTGTAAATATTCAGTTACTCCTTTAATCAGGTTTTATAACATGAAAGTAGTGCCAAAACTTTCTTATGGTCTAGAAATATTACCATTGTAACCCTAAGACTTGTAGATAAGTTGGAGTCGAAAATATGGCAGAAATTCCTCTATTATTTACCAAAGGGGGTTCCTATGAGTGCCATATGTTTTGAACGGGGCCTTCTATCTCTGCATTGTAGAGTTAGTTGAAGAAGACTGGTGCTTTATCGCAACTAAATTATGTCCAGAAAACACTCCTTCTATGCCCTTATGGGTAATAGATTAAGTAACGGCACGTCGGTATCTAAGTGGTTGCTGACCCTTCAAATGGATTGTGTGAAATATCTGGATGCTGTTAGTCTTACACATGAAACTCTCCTTTTCAATCCAGGGAGGGTGAAGTCTAAGTTGCAAGCTGTGAATCGGATGAAATCTATGGAGATTGTAGGAGCATCTAGGATATATCATCATCTCTTTTATGAGGGTAAGAAAATGGGTGTTCCTGAATTGTATCTTGTTAAATTCCTCCTATAAGGAGGGCCTTATATCTGAGATTTAGTTTCAATGTTCTACTCACGGGGGAAATACTGGAAATTCGTTCAGGAGCGACAAAAAAAATCCCTTGTCGCTTCTGACATTGTAGTGAAACCTCAGAATCATTAAAACACCTATTGCTGGAATGCGAGGTACTGATATCTCAACGCTTAGCAGCCTTTGGTAGATTTGTTCATGATCCATCCAGAGTCGACAATGAGGATCTTTGGTGGAACATGCTACATGGGAAGCTGAATGCATTAAAATTAGCTGTAGTTAAATTTCTATCAGCAGTCTGTGACCTTCCAGCATCACGAGAATATAAAGTTGTGGTTTTCAACAACGCTGTGAGGCCAAGTTGAAGGGTGTAGGACTATAGTGTGTCTATCTATCGAAACCCCAAATCAGGGGGAGAGACATATTTTTTTTGTAAAATCACATGCTTGAAGAAATGCTATTGGTGTGGAACTGCTGAATCATTTGCCTTTTGTGTCTAGTCTGTCTGTTAAAATTGTGGTCATGTAAATAATGATTGTGAATTAGGTTTTATATTTTCCTTTAATCATTGATGGGTTTTTATGTGGCTTCTTTTTTACTGTAAAAAATAATGTTGCTGATGTCTGAAGTAAAGAGAGTGAACAAGAGCAGGGCCAAAGTGCATCCCTGCTTTAAACTTCTGGTAGGCTTTATAGCAGCTGACAATTTACCCTGGTCATTCAGGTGGACTCTAATGGACATATCTGAATTGAGAGCCACAATCATATTCAAAAGGGCTTCTGGGCAGCCCCAGTTCTGCAGTTTAGACCAAATGTGGTGCCTGTCAACACCGTCAAACTCCACAGCGAATTCAATAAAAGCAGCATGTACCGGTTTAGACCTCTCCATGGCCTCCCTTTTCAGCAGACCCAGCAGAAAGATGTTAGCATTCATTCAGACCCCCTTACGGAAGTCATTCTGCAGTGGGTCCAATCGGCCCGAACATTCAGCCCAGCCCTATAAGTCCCTAAACAACAACGATGCTAAAATCTCCGAGGGAATATCCGGCAATGCAATTGGCCTATGGTTGTTAGGGATCGTTCTAGGGCCCTTTTTCTGAATCAGTACAACGATTGACTGCTTCCACCTCGCTGGGAGAGATACTCTCACCAGGATACCCTTAAAGAGAATGCTCAGTAGGCGAGTCCATAGTTTTGGATGGGGTTTGTGCACCACGTTAGAAATGCCATCAGGTACAGGAGCCTGGGAGTTTTTGCTACACAAAATAATGTGCTCAATTGCTTCCTCATTATATTCCAAGAGCCAAGGCACTTCTGGGCGGGCCTCCCCCAGAATGACCGCGTCGGGATCCTCAATATAGACTTCTGAGTCACCCAGTCTTGTTCACTTATAGGATTAACCAAATCACGTGAGGCTGGGGATGCCACACCATTCATTGCTCGCCAGAATGCACCGATGTTCCTAGACCTAATTAGGTATAGCATCCTGGTTGCATCGTTCTGCGCCATCTGATACTTGTCGAGGTGCAGCCAGCGCCTACAGGCAGCTTTCAGGGATCTGCGGTCCAGTGGGGAGAGATTATTCCCAATTCTGAGCGACCTCCATAGATCCATTTATTTCTGTTGAACGCCTGGATCATGAGGATGATTCCTTGCCAGGTGTATCCTATGCTTTGGAGATTAAATATCCACATATATTCTGGCCAGTACATCCCGGTAAGGGGTCTTAAGGAGCTGTGACTCAAGTTCCCCCTTACCAAATAATCTTCCCAACGTGGGATAGAACCTCTGCAGGTTCTCAGCGTTCCAAGCAATTCTATTCTTCCCACCATTGGAATTCAAAACAGGGCCATAGGAACCAGCAGGAATGACTTGCCTTTCCACACTTCAGCTAAGAGCCAGGGGGTTATGATCACTCAGATCACAGTGAACAATTGACAGGGAACACACATTTTTTGGAAGATGTCGTCTGATGCAAAGAAGTAGCCTATTATATTGCTGGCCTTATCCCTATGCCAAGTAAAGTTGGGCGGGACATCACCCGTGACACTGCCATTCAAAATACACAAGCTCCAGGTGTCCATAAGCGCCGAGCATACTGCATCTCTCGCCTCCACAGCAGTATTTTGCGTGTTCAGTGCGGGTAATACAAGATGCATTAAGGTCCCCAAAGATTAAGATAGAATTAGAGTTCCTTTTTACCTGCCAAGAGTATATAATCTCTTGAAGGAATTGAGAAAGGCTTCCTTCTGGATTTCTCTTGAATGCCAGTGAATATTAAGGACCAAGGAGAAGCCCTTGCCAGGATAGACCAGACTGTCCCATTCCAGTTCCACAGCCTGAACAAAGGAGCCTGGCGTTGCTTAATTGGAAGCTGACATTTTCAGGTGATTACGGATCCCAAAAAGCAGGCCAGAAGCCGGTCTCCCTTTCTCTCCTTCATAGGCAGGAATGAGCAAACATTCATAACCATCAACTGAGTTCTCAACCATGATTCTTGCAAACAGAACATGTCCACCTCAAATATTAATGATCCTGATGGGGCAAACAGGTGAGCAAAGCCACTAGAGTTAGAGTTCCAAGAGACGCACGTTATACTGTCCGAAGAGACCCTATATAAACCAGGGACAGCTACTCTTCATGTACATTTAAACAAGCAGCCACACAACTCCATTCAGGACCATTGGATGACTGCATCATCAGTTAAGTAATTGATTACAGATCTCCCCCTGTCCCCTCCAACTGGGCATTTTACAGTTAAAATTGGGTAAGGGACAGAGTTGTTGACCATACTTGAGGCCGTGCTATTTTGGATGTTACATTTCAGCAGGTTTTTAGATAAGTCAGGAGCAACAACTGAAAAATCCCAGATCTTCCATTGGTCTGATGCTAGTAAGACCTGGTTGAGTACCAGACGGGACCCAAAATGCAAGCTGACCTTGTCCAGCGTGATATTATTCCAGAATTCCACTTGGACGATATCTGCTGAGGTAAGGTGCTCCACAGATGGAATGTTTGTCAGAAGTCTCATAAAACAAGGTCTGTGCAGTGTTAACTGGACACATTCACCCAGGGACCACTCAACAACCAATGTCAGAGGTGAAGCCACTTCTTTATTCAGCGGTGTAACAAACTGCCCTTTAAGGAGGCTTCTGTCTTCAACAGTAATAAAACCTGGGACTTCCTCAGAACCCACACTGGCAGATGCCCTGTCCAAGCTGATGAGAGGCGCCTCCTCGGATTCTTGCACCAGGACCTGGGTGAAGGTTTTAGTACTGCCGGGAGGGTCATCCTGAGGGATAGAGGGAGTAGCGCCAGAGGCTTGGCCAGAGAATCTTCCATCAGAAGAGTTGCTTGGGGCTGCCACCCGCCCACCCCCACCGCCTGGGGCCTGCAATTGCTGTATCACGGCAATGATGCCAGGCACGGCAGGGGGATGAGGAACACTGGCCCCATCAAGGACACTCTCCTGCCTTCTATCATGGTCTCAATCATCACGTCAGCAGTGATTGTGGGAGGCAAAGGAAACGTGGACCTTTTCACCTTTTCCCACGTTGATCTTGATTGGTGCTGACCCATTTTTTTGTGTATGGTAGAGAGCCATAGAATTTATTATTTTTCCCAGGAATTGTTTGGAGCTTCTCCCTGCATTCTTACTAATACCCTTTTTTATTTGATGGCTTATTCCAAAGGTCTGGGGGAGAATTTAGGGTAAGCTTCTTTTGTTTAGGTTTATCTCTCATTCTTGTCAATTATTTGGTTACCTTAGTCCCTGGTAAATAAAAAATTGGAAAAGCCCCAGCTGGTTAATTTCCTTCCTCAGTCGGTAGAAAGCTACTCAGTAGGTCGGCCCTACATTCAGCCATCAGCTCTTCAGCGGCACGATGCACCTCATCCTCTAAAGGGGAGGTTGCCTCGATCGTTAAATCCTCTCAGTTTTCAAAAAAACTCACTGCACCTCACTTAGTAGTTGTAAGCAGCAACCTCTGGTTTTGGGAGCAAGCTCAGTTAAGCCGTCCTCCAGCATCTGTAGTACACAATGAGGTGTGAGTAAGGGCACTTTAGGGGTAGTCCTTGGGTTAAGGGTCCTGGGTTCGGGTAGTCAGCTCGGTAGAGGGACCAAACCAGGTCTTCGACCGGGAAATTTTGTCCATCAAGAGTGCCTGCGTATGTGTATTGTCCCAAGTCATGACAGGCACCAACTCCTGCTGGTCGTAGAGAGCCTTCAGCTCTTTTGAAGTGCCTACACATTTCTTGCAGAGAGCCCTTTGCTCATTTCCTTGGGGACTCTCAGTTATGCTTTCACTAATTGAGCCAAGGTTTTCCACTGCACATGTACTATTAGGTGGCAAATTCTCTGCTGGGAGTAGTTCACTTAGGACAGAAACTGGAATTGAGCAGGCTCGTGAGCTATAAAACCAGTGCGTCAATATCCTTACGGGCAGAGCCAGTGGCTGCAGGCTGCTGGTCAATTTACAAAGAAGAGCATTTAATTTGCTGAATTAACAGGACAACGGCTGCCGCAGCACCTCGTTATTTTTCATTTTGTTCCAAGTGTGACGAATCCTTGGGGGGCTGGGACGACCTCACTTCTTTGCAGAAGCCCAGTTCCAAGTTGGTAATTTCCCTTAGGATTTCAATATTCTCATTCATGAGAGCTGGAAATTAGTCTTATGTTTCCCCCATAGGTGATCACTGGGCACCCGGTCCCAACCTTAAGTTGAACTTTCCTCCCAGGCAGGGCCTACCATAGGTATCCGCGACAGGTCAGGACTTTGTGGCGGGCCAGCTTTGCCAGGAAAGGAAGCTCCAAAAAGTCAATTTAGGAGTAGAGGAATTGCCAAAAGCATGGAGGCAAACTGATTTGAAAGCTGGAGGCCGCAACGAAAATGGGGGAGTCAATTAGTATGTGCTTTATTGGATTAGCTGGAGGGTGCCTGATTGGCTCTTCAATGCAAGAGTCTTTCTCCAGAAGGCTGACCGTGGTGGATGCAGCATTTGACATATTTTAACTTCATTCTGGTACTAGGAGACCAGGCAGGGAAAGGGGCGAGACGAGAGAAGGTAGAGATCGATACAGGTTGTTGGGGGCCGCCTTCGGTCTCCGGGGCAGCCCTCCGATGCCGTCAGGATCTCCCGATGGCTGTGGACACGTCGGCGGACAGCCGGCGTGTCTTGAGTAGGGGAGCACCCTACGGCGCCCGGTGTCACCAGGCGCAGGACCCACAGTGCGGGGGTTCCACCCCCTGACTTCAGCGGTCGCGGCTCCGAGGGCACTCGGACCGCACCGCACACACAAAGGCCACGACCACGTGGCAGGCCCACACCGCACAAAGACAACACAGACACAAGTTGCCACTTCCTGGGGCTCTGCTGCTCTGACCTCGCGCCAGCAGAGCCCCTTTTATTAACTGGGCACGCGAGCGTCATGACACAGTCACGGCGCTCACGTTGCCCACAACAACTAGACCCCCACGCAACACAGGTCAGCCAATTTTGAGACACAGCGTTTAGTGGGAACTCGCCCTGAAGGGGGGCATATGCAGACAGGAACTGAGCACGAACGGAGATCGTAGCTGCTCATGCCAGGAAGAATAGCAGAATGAGCGTTTGTGTGAGGTGTGCCCCCAACCACTCGAAGTACACTTAAAGGCAATTAAAGCCAAAGGAAAAGGAGAGAGCAAAGACTTACAAGCACTCCTCCAACCGCCTCCTTAGGTCGTTGGTCGTCCGGGAGGCTCGGGAACACACAGCTTCACACCTCTGCGCTCTGAGGATTTTTGTTAGCTTGTGCTGACCCTGCCTCCTCCTACAGCAGCAAGTGAGAACAGACTCAGTGTCCACAACGAACAAAGTATCACGGTGAAAGTGAACATGGGAACACACAGCTTCACACTATAGGACTGCAGCTTTGAGTGCCTCCTTCAGTAGGACAGGTATGCCCAGACATGGGTCCCATGCTTGCTGGGCCTAGAGACCCAATCTACTCCTCGCTGATTATGCCAAACAAGGCTGAAACATGTCTGGGAATGCTTGTGGTCTCATGAAGAAGGGATGTGACCTAGCAGTTCGTGCTGGACTGCCCCTTTTGGGGGGGACCATGCTTGATTTGCATATGTTCTTTTCCCTTCTCTAATGGCTAGGCAGGTCTGCAGGGTTGCCCAGAGCTCTGCCCGTGGTTATGCACCCAGCTTGCGTGTGTGCCTCCTCCAGCAGCGTCCTTTCAGTGCTATAGTACTCTAGAAGGATGAGTATCCCTCAGCCTGGCTTTCCAGGAATACCAGTCTCTAGTCTTTTAAGATACTTGTAGCAGTGATCAGTGAGTACTAAAGCCATCTAACATTACTCTGTTTCCGAAGTAGGGCTCAATGCCCGTGAGCCGCCCCCGCCAATGCTCTGTCATGGCTCCATCAATAGGAGCTTACTCTACTGGTGCCCTGGCAGTGCAATGGTCTCTTCCAGGAGAACCTTGCCAGTACTACTGGACCTCACTGTAACGCTCACCTGATTCCCACGGAGGCGCGGGTCTTGGCAGGAAGCTGTCTGTGACTCGAAAAGTGATGTGCAGGACTCGCTTGGCTTCTGGGGTCGAACCTCTTCGCACTGTGTGTCGGACTCGAAGAGTGAGGTTTCTGCAGGTGATAGAATATGGGGGTTAATGGTCTGGGTTGTTGAATGTCCCTCTCTCTCTCTCTTCCCAGCGTTTTCGTAGAGCCCCCAGGTCAATGTGCTCACCTTATATAGGTGAATGCTGGGCTCTCCATCTGCGTCTGGTGCAGGGTGCCGTTGCCAGTTCCTTCACTGGTGAAACATAGGCCTCTTGAATTCAGAGGATGGTTACCGTCGTTATCAGCACGAGCGGTGAGTTTCTGGACACCTTTTGTCTTTACAGTCTTTAAATGCGTGGCTCTTTAATATTGAAGACTCTGTATAATGCTTTCCCCCTTATGTATTGCAGGGCTCTTTAGATGGAAGATGAAATGAAGCGCCTGGAAGTTCGTAAGTATGGCAAGCTCTCTAACCGTCTCTTTCCGTGCAGCTTAGTTCGTGTTTAAGAGACGCCGGAGTATTCGCAGGCTTTTTATTGCGAAAAACGTGATGGACTTAAGTAAATACCTGCTTAATGTCTTTTCTTTTGTCTTGCAGATGTTGGTTTGCAGCGCCGGAGTCCGCGGAATGCCAGTGAGTTCTTAATGATGCTTTGTCTTCACAGGCGGCGATGCAGCACGAAGAAATCCGTAATTCACGGCGTGCCGGTAAGTATGGTAAAGCTTTTGTCTTCGCAGGTGGAGATGCGTCGTGAAGAAATGGCCGCAGCCGATGGATCAGGTAAGTAAGCGCTGCGTGTAAAGTTCGCCTTGCTAACCTGTTGTTTTTTCTGTTCTTTGCAGGTGCTGATGCTGTCTGGATACAGAGATGGTAAATAAGATTCTTGCAGGTTCAGGATCGGAAGAAGAAAGGCCGGAGCAGACTCGGTGAGCGTTCTGCTGCAGATGCAGAATAACGCGAAGCACGCTTCATCTATCGGGCGTGGTTTAAATAGCCTTGGAGTGATGAGGTGTCTTCTTCCCCGGCCCCGCCTAGGTAAGAAAAAGAGTTCCAGTTTCCAGAAGAGTTCCAGTGCTGTATCCAGGGAGTGGAGCTGCCCCACCCAGGTAAGAAAGTAGTTCCTGTTCCCGGATGACTTCTAAGTTGCTGGTGAGTAAGCAGCATGGTCTGCTGCAGGTAAATCCACCCAAGCACCCTCACATCTATTATGAGCCCGGCGCTTCCAGTGCCGGGACCGATGGTTCTGATGAGCCTGGTGCCACCGGCGCCAGGACAAGGTCCAAAAGGTCCTAGTGGGGACCGGCTGGTGCCTGGGATTAGGGTTAGGGGCCTGCTTCCAAGGACGTTGGGCTGGTCCTGGCTCCTTGGAAGCAGTGATCATGACAGTACCCCCCCTCAAGGCCCCTCCTAAGCGTGTCTTCTCCAGGGGTTTTGGCTTATCGGGGTGATTCAGATGGAATTTCTTGACCAGACGAGGTGCGTGGACAAATTCTGAAGGTTCCCAAGATCTTTCCTGGGGGCCGTAACCTTTCCAATCAACTAGGTAATACAACTTAGATTTGGAGATTTTGGAATCTAGGATGTTCTTTACTTCGAATTCAAGTTCTCCATCCACTAAAACCGGTTCTGGGAGTTCAGTCAATCGGGTTTCTGGTTGTACTGGTTTTAATAAGGAGACATGGAATACTGGGTGTATTTTCATATGCGTAGGTAATTCCAATTTGACAGCCACCGGATTAATTATGGCAGATATGCGATAGGGTCCAAGGTATCTGGGGATGAAGGTGCAGGGTCCCTTTAGAGGCAGGTGCTTAGTGGATAGCCAAACCTGATCTCCAACAGCGTAGTGAGGAGCCTCTTTACGGTGTCGATCTGCTCCTCTTTTGAATTGAGCTTTAGCTCTTTGCAGATGGGCAGAGGCTTCCTTAAAAGCACGGGTGATCTCTGAGTGCAAATGATCCACAGCAGGTGCTTCGAATTCTTGGGGAGGATCCAGGTTAGAGGTTCTAGGATGGTGTCCGTATAACAGGAAGAAAGGAGTCTTCCCTGTTCCAGAATGGATCGAATTATTGTAAGCATACTCAGCGATCCAAAGAATATCCTTCCAGGGGTTTTCAGTTTGTTGGAGCATACAACGTCGATATTGGTCTAGAGTTTGATTTGTCCTCTCGGTTTGTCCGTTTGTTTGGGGATGGTGACTAGTCGAAAGTCTTACATCAATTTGGGCTAGACGACAGCAGCTGCGCCAGAAGTGGGAGATGAATTGACTTCCCCTTTCAGAGATTAAAACCGAGGGAAAACCGTGTAGCCGAACGATGTTTTCTAAGAATTCTTGGGCCAATACTGAGGCTGATGGTAGACCCTTCAGGGGAATGAAGTGAGCCATCTTGGAGAATAGATCCACGACTACTAAAATGGTAGTATACCCCGAGCATGGAGGTAAGTCCGTGATGAAATCCATGGACAGGGTATGCCATGGACAGGGAGGGATGTCTAGTGGCTGTAATAGGCCGGCTGGTTTCTCCTTCTGACTTTTATTCTGGGCACACACACCGCAGGAGATTACAAAGTCTCTAACATCTTTTTTCCATGACGGCCACCAGAAATGTCTTTTAATCTTTTCCATGGTTTTGGTAATGCCAGGGTGACCCTCCATTAGAGAGTCGTGGTAACAGGAGATTACTTGTTTTTGTATTTTCTCACAGGGTAAATGCAGTCGTCCTCGGAAATATGGTAGGTCTTGCTCCACTGAGAATTCTTTCCCTTTTAATTGCCAATCTTGCAAATCGCCCGGATTTAGGAGTGATTTAACCATGGTCTTGATGTCTTCAAAAGATTGAGCGCTGACCAAACCCAAAATTCTTTGTTCTGGGATTATGGGAATTGGTTCAGGATTGATCAAATGTTCATCTACTCCCATCCGGGAAAGGGCATCAGCTTTTCCGTTCTTACTGCCTGGTCGATTATTAATTATAAAGTTGAATTCTGCTAGAAACAGAGCCCAGCGAAGCTGTCTGGAGGACTGAGCTTTGGCTGTCTTTAGATATTGTAAATTGCGGTGATCAGTCATTACGGTGACTGTGTGTCTGGCTCCTAGAAGATAATGCCGCCAGGCTTTACAGGCCGATCTGATAGCCAAAAGTTCCTTGTCAGTAATTGAATAGTTGATCTTGGGAGGCGAGAACTTGCGGGACCAAAAGGCAACAGGATGTAGTTGGTATGTGACCGGATCTCTTTGCGATAAAACTGCCCCCATAGCAAGACTAGAAGCATCCGTTTCCACGATGTAGGGGAGTTCTGGGCGAGGATGTTTTAAAACAGGTGCTGAAATGAATTTAGCTTTTAAGTCCTGAAATGCTTGTTCTGCTTCAGAAGACCACTCAAAACGTTTGTTCTTTTTCAACAGGGCGGTGATGGGCTGGACTATCCGAGAAAATTCAGGAATGAATCTGCGGTAAAAGTTAGTGAAACCTAACATGCTCTGAACTCCTTTTACAGAGGTTGGTGATGGCCACTTAATGATTGCATCAACTTTCTTTGAATCCATATGGACTCCGTTAGGTGACAATATGAATCCCAGGAACTCGACTTCCGTTACGTTGAAAACGCATTTCTCAAGCTTAGCGAAAAGATTATGTTGACGCAATCTCTCGAGAACCTTTTTAACGTGTCTCCGATGTTCCTCTTCAGATGATGAATAGACGAGGATGTCATCAATGTAGACAACAACACACACGTCTATGAGTTCTCTAAGGACATCGTTCATAAAATATTGGAAGGCAGCAGGAGCATTGCACAGTCCAAAGGGCATCACTTGATATTTGAATAGCCCGTGCTTGGTGCGGAAGGCCGTTTTCCATTCATCGCCCTCTTTTATCCGTACCAAGTGGTAGGCTCCTCTGAGATCCAGCTTGGTGTATATACATGTGTTTTTGACTTGGTCCAGGAGTTCAGGGATCAAAGGTAACGGGTATCTGTTTTTAACGGTGATCTGATTCAGGGCGTGGTAATCTATGCAAGTCCTAAGGTCTCCTTCCTTTTTCGGAATGAAGAACAAAGCCGATGAAGCTGGAGATTTTGAAGGACGGATAAACCCGTTAGCCAGGTACTGGTCCAGGTATTGTCTGAGATGAAGATTCTCTGGTTCGGTGAGGGCATAAATCCTGCTGCAAGGAGGAGTTGTTCCAGGTATCAGATCTATTTGACAGTCGTAAGACCTATGAGGAGGCAGGGTGTTAGCTTGATCCTTCCGGAACACGTCTTGGAATTCCTGGTATTCGGGAGGTAATTTGGGAACTTCCTCAGAAGAGATTGCCGCCAGTGAAACATCAGGCCGAGGATAACAAGTGGTAAAACACTCTGGAAACTGAACCGTCTTTGCTCGCCAATCGATCTGAGGATTGTGCTTCTCTAACCAAGGGATTCCCAGAATGATCTGGAACTGAGGGGCCTTGATTACATCGAACACGATTCTCTCCCGGTGTCCATCTTGACTCACTAGCGTCACTTCTTGGGTGGCGTGCGTTACTGGTCCGGAGGCTATCTCTGTGCCATCCACAGTAGTGATGACGTCTTTAACTGCCTTAGGGACAAGGGGTAGATTCATCCTTGATACCATTTCACGGTCCACATAGTTACCGATTGCTCCGCTGTCAATGTAAGCTTCAATTGCATGCAAACGATCCGGACGTTCAGGACTAATGAGGACCATGAGTATCACGAAATGCGAGGTCACGGGACAGATCTTAACGCTCGGCAAGAGGACCTCTACTCTTGTCAGGCGGGGTCGTTTCCCTGCTCAGAATTTGTGGTACAGGTATCCGCGGCTCCTACAGACTTCTTAGCTGGTTTCACTGGACAGTCCCGAAGAAAGTGTCCTGAGTTTCCGCAATAGAGGCGTAATTGCAACTGCCTTCTTCTTTCCCGCTCTTTCTGGGTTAAAGGTCCTTTCATACCCCCTATTTGCATGGGTTCCACAGTGTCAGCTCCCTTATTCGAAGTCTGTGGTTTAGAATACACTCGGGTATCAAATCTGGAACGATCTGCCTTCCTGTTCTGTAGTCTGTGGTCCAATTGGACAACTAAGTCAATATAGTCAGACCATTCTTGTGGAGGATTCACAACTTGCGCTAACACATCCTTGAGCTCTCCACGCAGGCCTCTGTAGAAAAGCGTTATTCTCTTATCCTCGGGCCATTGTGTTTCCACTATGAGTCTATTGAAAGAGGCTATATAAGTCAAGAGGTCTTGATTCCCCTGTCGTAATGAAAGAAGTTCATTGTCCAAGGCCTGCACTTGTGCATGTCTTGCGAACAGTTTCTCCATGCTGGACTGGAAGGCCTGAAAATCATGTAAAACCGGGACATCCTGGGTGACTAAAGGGATCGACCAATCTGCGGCGCTGCCACTGAGATAAGAAAGTACGAAAGCCACCTTGGTCTGGTCTGTTGGGAATGTAGCTGGTCGACATAAGAAGTGTAGGCGACACTGGTTGATGAACACTGCGAATTTCTTTGGATCACCAGAAAAGCGTTCGGGCGGAGCCAAGGGAACATTACCGGGCAGATTGATTTGCACTGGATTTGAAGATGATGCAGAAGGATAACTTCCTCCTGGAATGGGCAAAGGGGTCTGTCCTGCCTGCGTTTGTAACAACTGCCTAGCAAGGTCCTCTGTGCGCTCCTTGGAAATTATCAGTTCCCTTCTTAGAGAGTTTGTTTCCTGACGAGCTGCATGTACTTCTGCTCTTAATTCCCCGAGCAACTGGGCTAGTTGATCATTGTCTGAGGTTTCCATTGCGCCTGGGTAGGTGTTTTGTGGTGGGCTTCGCGTTCTGTAACGCTCACCTGATTCCCACGGAGGCGCGGGTCTTGGCAAGAAGCTGTCTGTGACTCGAAAAGTGATGTGCAGGACTCGCTTGGCTTCTGGGGTCGAACCTCTTCGCACTGTGTGTCGGACTCGAAGAGTGAGGTTTCTGCAGGTGAAAGAATATGGGGGTTAATGGTCTGGGTTGTTGAATGTCCCTCTCTCTCTCTCTTCCCAGCGTTTTCGTAGAGCCCCCAGGTCAATGTGCTCACCTTATATAGGTGAATGCTGGGCTCTCCATCTGCGTCTGGTGCAGGGTGCCGTTGCCAGTTCCTTCACTGGTGAAACATAGGCCTCTTGAATTCAGAGGTTGGTTACCGTCGTTATCAGCACGAGCAGTGAGTTTCTGGACACCTTTTGTCTTTACAGTCTTTAAATGCGTGGCTCTTTAATATTGAAGACTCTGTATAATGCTTTCCCCCTTATGTATTGCAGGGCTCTTTAGATGGAAGATGAAATGAAGCGCCTGGAAGTTCGTAAGTATGGAAAGCGCTCTAACCGTCTCTTTCCATGCAGCTTAGTTCGTGTTTAAGAGACGCCGGAGTATTCGCAGGCTTTTTATTGCGAAAAACGTGATGGACTTAAGTAAATACCTGCTTAATGTCTTTTCTTTTGTCTTGCAGATGTTGGTTTGCAGCGCCGGAGTCCGCGGAATGCCAGTGAGTTCTTAATGATGCTTTGTCTTCACAGGCGGCGATGCAGCACGAAGAAATCCGTAATTCACGGCGTGCCGGTAAGTATGGTAAAGCTTTTGTCTTCGCAGGTGGAGATGCGGCATGAAGAAATGGCCGCAGCCGATGGATCAGGTAAGTAAGCGCTGTGTGTAAAGTTCGCCTTGCTAACCTGTTGTTTTTTCTGTTCTTTGCAGGTGCTGATGCTGTCTGGATACAGAGATGGTAAGTAAGATTCTTGCAGGTTCAGGATCGGAAGAAGAAAGGCCGGAGCAGACTCAGTGAGCGTTCTGCTGCAGATGCAGAATAACGCGAAGCACGCTTCATCTATCGGGCGTGGTTTAAATAGCCTTGGAGTGATGAGGTGTCTTCTTCCCCGGCCCCGCCTAGGTAAGAAAAAGAGTTCCAGTTTCCAGAAGAGTTCCAGTGCTGTATCCAGGGAGTGGAGCTGCCCCACCCAGGTAAGAAAGTAGTTCCTGTTCCCGGATGGCTTCTAAGTTGCTGGTGAGTAAGCAGCATGGTCTGCTGCAGGTAAGTCCACCCAAGCACCCTCACATCTATTATGAGCCCGGCGCTTCCAGTGCCGGGACCAATGGTTTTGATGAGCCTGGTGCCACCGGCACCAGGACAAGGTCCAAAAGGTCCCAGTGGGGACCGGCTGGTGCCTGGGATTAGGGTTAGGGGCCTGCTTCCAAGGACGTTGGGCTGGTCCTGGCTCCTTGGAAGCAATGATCATGACACTCACCAAAGCACTGCCAGCGATGCAGGGTTCAACTAGTTTCCACGGCGGCACAGCCACACCAGTGATACAAGCCTATATCAGTGTGTGGTTCCTGCATCAGTACTCTGTCAAGCAATAGAGCTCTACCAGTGTGAGCTTTCTTTGTATGTACACTGTCAGTGCCACACAATGCTAATAATGTGAGTTTGCCCCTAAAGGATCAGCCAGTGCGATAGTCTTTAGCAGTGTGATCTTCCTTCAGTACTGGCTGTCGGTGCAACTGGGCCCCTGCAGTTTCAGCTTCAATAAGAGGTTTGTTGCAAGTACTCTGTGGCCCCAGCAGTGCCATGCTAGTAATGCAGGGTCTCAGCAGAGGGACCTTTCTCGAGAAGACACTCTCAGTTCACTAAGTCCTGCACTGGTGCTCCATCAGTACTCGCACTGCTCTCGCCCCATCCACCGCCAGGCACTTGGGGCTATTGGACATTAGCAGTATGTTATCAGTGCTGCAGATCTCCGCAGGGAGGTTGCTCACACTGATATGGCCCCACATCACTGAGAGGACACTGCTGACGGAAGCAGGAAGCAGGAAAAAAAGAGCGGAACACTATAGTAATATTGGTTGAGGGTAAAGGAGAGGGGTGGTGAGCGTTTAGAGTGCTTTTTGTGACTAAAATGAGCATAAGAAAATGAGAAGAGGGTGAAATGAGAGTACTGATGGCCCCACGCAACCTAATCGACCTAGGGAAGAGAAGGACTTTGACTTGATCGGAGAGTGTAGCCTTTGGTGGAGTAAAGTGATGAAGCTCAGGGCAGTGAGTTGGGAGAGCTTGCCTTGAGACACCAATATCTACCTCTATGGAGCAAAGGCACATATATCTTTCACATCAACACAATGTATCCCACCCACCAGCAGAGCCCTATGACCAAAGACAGAGCTGCTGGTCGCTAGGACTGGAAAGGAGTCACTCTACGTTCTGCAGGCCCAGAGATGCTGGTGCCTCAAAATGACCTTTGGCAGCCTCCTGCTTTCCAAACAACTTTCGTTCTCCTGTGACGCTGAACACCTCCAATTATATATGATGACACCTAGCTATGTAAATCTTTGTCCACTGGCTGTGACGTGCACATTGAATCCTTAGTCTTGAGTCCCTCATTTTGAAGCATCATATTAGAGGCCCAGATTAGAATGCATATTCTGATCAGTTCAGACTTTGTTCAATGTCTCTCCGTCTTGTGGCTGTCCCTGCTGCCCCCCTCTACAAAAGGGGGGCATCATCTCAATAATGAGCTGCAGAAGGATAAGTTGGAGGACGTAGACAAGGTAAGTGCTTAACAAGATCTTTATTGAGTACCAAGAGCGAGCAACAGGCATCCAGCCTGGCTCAGCTCATCCCCAACCAGCAATATGTTCCAGAACTCAGGTGAGTTCTGGAACTACATTAGAACATATACAATAAACAGAGGCATAGATATAGCACAACACAGAATTACCACGGAACTGGGATCCCGCAGCCCTTTGTTTGGGAGGTTCTGGCTTCACGTCTAGAAGATGCAGCAAGATGACGTGCAGTGGTAAGAAGCCTGCTGCTATGGTGACGCTGTGTCTAATACCTCGCTGTGTGTGTCACTACACTGTCCTAGTCTAGCCAAACCTACCAATACAAACCCACCAAAACCATACCGTGCCATCTGCTCCACTTTCTCACTATAGCATAAGGTTACATCGCATGACGATGCATTCCAATACACCACTCCATGCTGCACAGCAGAATAATAGGCCATTCCGTCCCATTTTGCCTTGCCATACCTGATTCACCATGCGTACTGTATCATACCAAACCATATTATACTCTACCAGATCATAGCATACTGTACCACAGTGCACTATAACATACCATATCATAGTATTCTATACCTTGCCATACTATACTGTAATATCCTTTGCCGTAGGCCCGTGCTATCCAAACATTTTTATTCTGAGCCCCCCCCCCTTGTGTAAACATGTTGTTGCTGGGCCCTTCCTTGAGTAAAGATATTGCTCCTGGGCCCCGCTACTGATGTCATTTCTGTTTATATTTTCTGTTAAAATCAGTCACTGTGCTGCCTTTTAGAAGAGCTTCAGGCCCCCCATGGGGGCCAGCCCCACAGTTTGAAGACCACTGCCATAGAATAATGGGCTTAATAATACAATAACTTGCATTACTATATCATACCATTACATACCATACCACTACATGACATGCCATATAATGTTATACCTTTCCCTATCATAACATATCTGTCCATACTATGCCATACACCATACTATACTGTACCAAACTATACAATAACATACTGTACTGTACCATAACAGTACATTCTATATCTGCGACTCACTCTGCAGGGCACACTATGGATGCTCTGATTTCCTCAGACATCCCCCTCTCTATCCCTCTGACCACTCCTCTCTCCTGGAGTGATCACTCTCTCCTTTCCTCCCATCTCTCCCTCTCTACCCCTCAGGCCAAGCCAACTCCAACACTGCCACCTACCTTCTCGGTCATCCGACCCGTGAAGCGTGTGTCAGCTGAGGCTTTTGCTGCCACCTTCTCTCCCTCCTCCTCCACCTCTGGCTGACTCACATCCTGACACAGCCCTTTCCATGCTCCATTCTTCTATCGTGGATACTCTTGTGATTCTTGCCCCTGTCATGAGGATCCGCTTGAAGCCCAAAGCCAAGTGCAACTCTTGGTAAAGCTCTGACCTAGTTACCCTTAAACGCAAGGGTAGGGTGGCTAAGAGGAAATGGCAGGCATCTTGTGTATCCTCTGACAAACTGGCCTGCTGCCTGCTCAAAAGGCAATACCGGCTCCTTTTCCCCACTAAGAAGAGAGCCCATATCCAAGCCTGCGTCTCTGCGGTATCAAACAACTTGGCCAAACTCTTTAAAATATCCAAGAAATTGGCCAACCCTTCTGCAGTCTCTACCTCTCCTGTTACCTCCCAGGCCCTCTGCACAGCCACGCGGCTGACCCACCCCCCAAAATAATAAATAAATAAATAAATACATACAAAATAAAAAACAACCCTTTTGTTTTCGGTCCTTTTGAGTCAACCCTTTTGTTATTCGATCCTTTTCAGTCGAACCTTTGACCTATAACCGCCTCAGGTTCGCTGTAGTGAAATAAACTAATTGTATAAATCACCTATGATTAGTAGCCACCTTGTTCATTAGTTTGCAATCCTGTGTTTGTTTTGTTATTACATTTCATTTTTCCATGTATGTTGAGTATGATGAGTGTGAATGTGATGTGATGTGATTGTTATGTGTGTAAGGTTGAGGATCGGGGGGAAGGGGCTTCTCCCTCCCAGTGTTTTGCAGATTTGTTTTTTTACACTGTCTCTTGATTGCTGTTTGATTACAATGATTTGTTATCTCCCTGAGGCACGGATGAGAAGATGAAATTGAGTTTGCATCCCTGCCATATGTATTTGTTTATATATATTGATCGGTGTATGAACTTAGTTTTTCAAAAAAGATGAAACCTTCTCAACAAAGTAATCTATTGAAGTGGTGCTTTCCACCCTGTGGTTGATGGGTGTAGGGCTATCATTTTTTTCTGAAATTTCAGATTGGGGTCCTTTAATGTTGTTCCTGCAGACTGATGTATACCATAACATATTAATACAATATAATACAAACACCATACTAGATTGCAGTATACCATACCATACCATACCATAACATACCATATTCTATACCCTACCATACCATAGATTGATGTCCCAAACAGTACCATACCATGCCATAAAATTCATACCATACCTTACCATTATTATTCTGTACAATTCCATAATATGCCATACTTTAATATCCCCATATTATACCATTGCTTACTAAACCATCTCATATGTACCATACCATACTAAACCACAGTATCTCATACTATTCCATACTATATCAAAGCATAACATCCCATGACATACAATCCCATACCATGTTATATTATTCCATACTATACCATGACACACCATGCCTACTATACCATACACCATACCATACAGTTCCATATCATGCAATAACATACTGTACCATTTCATACCACACCATATCATAGTCTTCTATACCATTCAAAACATAGCATACCATAACATCCAATATCATTCCATAGCATCATCCACACACTAATGTGCCACACGATACAATAGCATACACTACTATACATAATATTCTATACCATATCCAAACTTACCAAGCCATACTATAGCATCATGAAACACACTGTACCTTACCATACCAAATGACAACATATCATAGTATTTCCTACCATTCCATTAAATTCTAGACTATAGCATCCCATACCATAGCAAACTGTGCCGACCTGCTTCCTGTTTGCTCACTTCGGCTTGCTTGTAGATCCCTTGCTGGCACATTGCTCGCCCTCCCACTCCTGTGTTGTTAGCTCCCCGCTCTCTTGTGTTGATCACATGAGATCTGCTTCCCTCTCCGTGAACTCTCCTCTATGACTTGGAAAGGGCTCTGTTGCTTCCGGGTGCAAGGTCAGCGCTCTATAAATAGCCTAATAATAATAATGATAATAATGATTTATCCAAACCACACCACACCATAGTATAGTATTCCATAGCATCCCAGAGTATGCTATAACATACCATGCCATCCCAAAACTCATACCATTGTCCCCCGGAACATTCCATACCACATTATACCATTTCATTGGACATCATACTCCGTGCCAGGCTGCACGATGCAAAGCCATCCCGTACCATGTGTATACGCAATACCTGCGCCCTCATGACAGTACACGTCGTTCAATGAGGCCAGGTCCAGCTATAGCACCTTGCTGTGCCTGGGCACTTGCTTTTCAGATGGTGGTGGCACGGGCGCCTCATGGTCTTTATGGTTTTATCATATGCCCAAAATAAAGACACAGGGTAGCTGCACTCTGGAACCAGGTCATGATTGGAGTTTTAGAGGTGAGAGTAACAGGTGGTATTTGCTCAGGGCGTCCTATCAGACCGCTTCCCTCAGCGCTTAATTTGTAAAAAAGTATAAGTGCCAGGGCCCAAATATTGTCTAGCACTCCTGTGACACTGTGGGTGGGCGCCACTTCCGCCACCACCCATAGCTGCTCCCCACAGTGTCGACATATTTGGGGTTACACTGCAGCTCGCACCTGCTCATTGCGGTTGATGGATGCACAGACTATCACCACTTCATAATTAAAGTCAGTCTGAGACAATAAGTGCCGGGGCTCAAAATAAGTGCCAGGGCTAAAAATAAGTGACGGGGCTCAGCAATACATGCTAGGGCTGAGCCCTGGAAAGCCCTGCCCACCCCCCACAAAACACTGCCTTCAAAAATGCCCTTGAGTACCACTGGCAGTGAGGTTGACACACGGTTTGTCACATGATGTTCTGCAGGGGACACACGAAGCTGCATGCCTCCACGCCCACCCCCACTCTGGACCTAGCCAGACGCAGTCAGAGCGGCCCGCAGGAGACATTGCGGGGGCGTCGAGAGAATGACGGGGACATGCTGACTGTAGGGCACGCAATTAATCCCTGGATTAATCAGGACCCAGCTGAGCACCTTGCCCTCAGCCATGATTGCACGATCTGTACCTTCAGAGATGCAGTGACACTGCCTCGGAGGCAGGATGTGCCACAATATCGGCCACATCACTGCAAGAGAGAAGCAGGTGCAAAAAGTGGCAGATTTGAGGCAAAGGGCCCTGTGGGCAAAAATTACAGAGGGCCCCAGGTGGGCGGGCCTAGAATGGTCAGAATTGCACAATGATGGAGTTAAGGGGCAAATGCAACATTTATTTGAAGTTGTGTTTTTTCTGCATTTGGGGTCTGACTGGCTGGAGACAGCTGGGCCTCCTCGCCAGGTTTTGCTGTCAATGGTGGTAATATTGAATAATCATGACTGAACCTAGTGTTGGAAATGATAGGGTTCAAGGCAGTGGGCAATAACATGGGCAATGTGAAGGGACATTACAGGAGGAGATATCACGTGATCATTCCTACAGCATTCAGATGCATTTTGTGCATGTCCCCTGTGTTCTTACCCCGCACACTTGAAATATCATTGAACATCAAAGACTTAAAGGAGTTCAACTTTTAATCTCTAAACATACCAGGGGTTACCGTTTTTGCGGATGCTGCTTGTGCCACTTGAGAGACCCCTTAACGCCAACCCACCACCTCCATATTTCCTCCTTCTTCCGCAGGGCCCTGCTGCAGGGCACTGAATGGAAACGGAGAAGGATACTGAGGGGGAAAAGTAGAGATGGAGCAGGTAACATGAACACTGATGGGACAGGAGAGTGGAGAATGAAGGAGGGCAGAAGTGTGAAGGAGAGATTGAGAGTGAGTGAAGGCAGGAGATGAGCTGATTGAAATGATCCAGGTGAGGGTAAAAATGTGAATGGGGACAGAGAATGAACGAGGCAAGAGATTGGGGCAATAGTTAATGAGGCACAAGAGTGAAGGGACATGCAGCGTAAAAAGAGTATTGAAGGGAGGGGACATAGAGAGCAGGGGATTCAGGAGTATAAGGAGAATGGGGAATTATGTTGGTTTAAAGGGTCAGGGAGAAATGAAGAGTGAGGTAGGACAGGAGAAAGGGAGAGAAGAGAGACAAGTGAGTGAAGAATGGGGAGTGGAGGGGCAGCAATGTAAAGGAGAATGGTTTGTGATGTGGGTAAAAGAGGGAGGAAAAAATGGAGTGAAGGAAGGCAGGTGAGTATGCAAATAGCAACAACATGAGAAAGCGAGTGGGATATGTATACCAAACAATCTTTGCAGAAATAGAGAAGAAAAAAACAGGGGGTTTATGGGGATGAGGCCAGAACAAGGGAGGACCGAGCTCAAAAGGAATAGGAAAAGTAGGATAATGGAGAGGAAATTCTGAGTAAGGTACAAAGAGGGGTCAAAAAGAATGCTGTAAGGGGGAAAAGGAGGCAGGAGGGAAAGGAGTAAAATAGGAGCATTTGTGATGTGAGGTGGGTGGGGCTTGCCTTAGCTGCCCACCTATATGCAGTCACAGCTGCAATAGATACATTAACAGGGAAACAATTAAAATGCAGTTATTTAGATAGGTTGTATTGAAATGGGACAAACGGATCTACATGAATGATGAAAATCCCCTTTTTGCGAGTTCTCTATGTTCATCTTATACCAAGTTGGCAGCTAAATAAGCCCAGATGAAACCCAAGGTTGGGGAACACGGGTGTGTCTGTAGGGTGGCCAACCATCCCATACTTTGTGGGACTGTCCCAATTTTATGGGCCATGTTCCATGTCTCTAACACAGCCACTTCGGCAGCCCTGCCTTTTCTCCTCTGAAGCAGGAACAGTAGGATCAACTGTTCAAAGTCTTCCGTGCTAAATCTTTTTGTGTGACGTTACAAAAACACAGGGAAGCACAGTGCCTTTCCAACTGCTCCCCCAGCACCAACAGGTTCAGCTTTATGTCAACCTCATTTCAATAAACCAATTAGAGGTTGATGACCCAGACACAGGGGTAAGGACTATTGTCCCTCAAAAGGTGCAATTAGTAGGTGATACTAAATGGGAGGGGAATATAATGCTGCATGATGTGCAGAAAATGTCTCAAGCAGATTACCTTATATTGAAATCTCTTTCACTGTGCATACCTTTTAAAATAATTTAAAAAATGATATTGCTTTATGTCCACATTCCTTTGCAGTCTGCTCCTGTCATTTTGCATTCAGGATGGCCAAAATAAATCTATACATGTCTTTTTGCTTGACCCATTTCTAGAACAATGTATATGTCAGGTTGGTTTCTTATGTGATTTGATTTGTGCACTGTTTAAGGAATTGATATAAAATCAAATTATTTTGCTTCGGGAAATCCAAACCGTAACACATTTTTATGTGACCCATCACTGGGAAGATATGTAGTCAAGTGCTTAAATCACAGCCGGGGTTCAAATATTGATTTCACAAATTTTTACAAAGGGTGGTCCTTGGCAAATCATTTAATCTCATTGTGCCTTATCTGCTCACATTGGGTGTCAGTAGAAGTGTTTTAGTTTGCAATTTTTGTTATGAAGAAAAACCTGAATTGTTTACTAAACTATTGAGTTTTTGCAGATTAATAACAGTGAATATGTATATATTGCATTGCACATTATCCTCTTGGCTTACACATGGAAACCTATTTGAATGTTTTTACCCATGATGTCCTAGATTACTGAAGACTGATGTCACTGCTTCTAACAGTATTTACTTTGATGTTGCATATCCTGCAAATTAGGGCTCTGCATATCTTTTGCTGGACATACCCGCATGACAAATTAGAACATATCAGTGCTGTGTATGCCGAACAGTCACACAGTGTTGAAATTGTGTTGTTCTGCGCATGTGCTGAAGAGCCTCGAGAGGAAGGGCACTGGAGGGCTGTCCCAATTTTGGCAGTCTTGCTACACAGCAACATATTTCTTTCTTTCATGGCATTAAATGTACACTTTGCCTTGCGTGCATGAAGCAGGCTGCCCTTTGCTGGCTGCTGTAACCTTAACTGAAAACTTTAGAAGTGTGCTTTGAAGAAGTTTACAAACTGCCTTTGATATCACCCAGCATCCAGCAGTGTTATCACCTCTTTGGCCTTTACTTTATTCATCTGCATTAGCACCTTGATTACAGAGCAATTACTAACTTTTCAGTGGCAGTTTAGTGTGTCAGCTCCCCTCTGGCTTCCTGCCCATGAAATGAAAGAGCATTCCTTTGTATCCATTCTTATTTAAGCAACTAAGAGTGTCACATACTCTGTCCACAACCCCCCCCCTCACTGTCAGCAATGGAAGGCCCAATCATATTAAAATGGGCCCCCACAAGCCTTGGCAAATGTTAAGCCAGGACCTGTGAGCGAGCGCTAAGACTGCTCTTTATTATTCCACTGTTCCTGGAGGGATGAGGGCATGTTTTTCGTGGCTGCAGTGAAGACATGGGGCAGGTGGCAGACCAGGACATTGCAGATCCCGCTTGCCAATTGTCTGTCATCCGAGTTCTAAATCCACCCCCCCCCCAAACTTCAGAACAGTTGCACCCACACACAAGAGTAAGAAAGGACTGAATAAGTGAAGTGCTGCGCACCGGCGCAAAATCATTTCAGGCCCTGTGACACATCACAGGGTTACCGTCTGAATTATCCATCCTTATCTTGCCAGTGTGAAGGGACACGTCTCGCCCTCTGTGCCAAACAGTTCCCTTTGAAGTCTCTTTAAATGGAAAGAAATGGGTTAGGGTACCCAATCAAAAGCTTAAAAAATGATCAAATCTTGGGCTCAACATCCTCATCTTTATCGTGAATGATCAATATAATACATTTTTGATCAAATCCCTTTGCTGGAAAAAGACCTCTGAGGCCCTTGTGAACAGAGCAGCACTACACCAAAAACCTATATTCATGCATACATTTACAGCTGTATATATTTATAAATACAGCACCTGTGCAAGATATAACCTGTCCGGAGGCTTAATTCAAGCTGCTCATTGAATCCTAAGTAGGCAGCAATATGTCCCTAGAATTGTATATCCCAGGTAGAGGTATCTTGGCCCCTGACTCCCAGAACCCCCAGAAGTTAGGGCAGTAAAGGGAATCCCCACAGAGCACGCTCCCCATTCCTCTGGATTTGTATTCCCTGATCCTTGCTGCCCATTGGGCACAATGGTATCATTTATTGAAGTGAGAACATGTCACTTTTTAACGTTTTTTTTCTTAAAATGGGTCATTTTTTTGTATTAATACAACAATTCAGAATTGATTGTATTTGTTAAATTATAAGAAAATATTTTGTTTTCTTTTTGTTTGTATTGTGAAAATATTGTAAAGTTTATTCAATTCAGCTATATCAATAACAAAAAAACCATAATTTATATTAGTACCCGACGAGGGACAATGCGATTGTAACAAGCAATCTCATTGGCCCTCGGGAGGAAGTGGGATACAATGAGCTTGTTGCATCCATGCACCTGCATACAGGGCTGCTGATTCACAGGGGATCTGCAGATGCCAGTGGAGTGCCTGCCACCGAGGATTCAATTTGAGATCTAGTTTGGGTGTGCCCCGAGACCCTCATAGTTAAAATGCTGGGGTCCTCACAATGAGCTGCTGAAAGCTCTAGCACACTGTATGCAAAGATCCCAACGATGGCACTGCATTATCCATTTGAGTTTTGTCAATACTTGTGCTCAACGTAGTATTATTATTATTATTATTATTATTATTATTGTTATTATTATTATTATTAATATTATTGTTGAGTGCAGGACTAGCTAGGGTCAGGACAAAAAATGCAAACAAGGGTGCAGAACACAGCGAGGGAAACAGACAAACAAGGGAGCGGGGCTCTAGCAACAGGGCAGTGGGAGGAAGGGCAATTTGGCAGCAAGGGATCTGCAAGCAAGCAGCAGTAGTAGAAGCACTAGTAAAAGTATTGGGCACAAGAGATTACTGATAAAGAACACTTTCAAAGCGCTATACACAGCAATACAAACAATACATACCAGCAAGACTCAGTGCACAAAATAAACAATAGATTACAAGAATACAAAGTAGGATAGTAGGATAGCAGTGCCCTAAAGCAAACGTAAGGAAAGAATGGGGAGCAGGTCACCCAGTATCAGGTTGCATGGGGAGTGAAGGGTGTGCACAGTGCTTTATGTGGGGTGAGACATCGAGTGGGGGCTGCAACAAGGCTGTGTGGCCTACATAATGGGCGTGGCCGGAAGTGTCCCTAGCACAGCACAATACAAAAGAAAAGTTGCTGGGTTGCTTTGTATTTGTATTGTCTCGCGCTGGGGATTCACCCGAACCCTTAGCCAGTGTCGAATTTCTCTGTGCTGTTTTCATTGGTGCTCAATTAATTTTGTTTCATTCAATAGACAGAGTCAAGCAGTCAATTAAATGAAACTAAGGGACTCCAGCACCTGCAAAACAGCACAGTGTGATGTGAGACTGGTTTGTCATCAGCAGGTCTTGGGATTGAATCCCCAGAAAAGGACAGTAAAATAAATGCTTTTTTTGATTGACCTGTGCTTGGGATTCAAAGCCGGGCCCTGTCGCTGACAGACCAGTGAGACAGCGCACTGTCTGTTTCATAGGTGCACAATTTATTTTGTTTTGTACACTAGACTGCTTGACACATGAGGCCCGTTATGGGCGGTATGTGTCAAGCAGTCTATGAATTAAATAAACGAATCCACGCCTAAGTAAGAGCAGAGTGCAATGTAACACAAGCTGTTCCCGATAGTCCACGGTTTCAAAACCCATGCACGGAAAGTTTTTAAAAAAAGTGTTTGTCAGGACTGACGGGGGAGATGTGAGCCCTGCCTTGATCAAGGGTTTGGACGACTGCTGGGGCTCAGCTCCTGCTAGTCCCAGCCCACTTAAAGCCATCGGTGTACAAACACTCTTGTCAATAAAATAAGTACAACTACATACCTAAAGTCGTGTAGATTAGCAGACTGTTGCTAGGAAAGTTAGATGCAATGTACGGAAAGCAAGCTGTAATATACTAATAGTGCAGAGTGCTGAAAACCTGTACTTCAGAAAAAGCAGTGCAGTCTGCTTTAAATCCCACTGGATATATAGTGACCTTCAGAAGATTGACACACACTCCAAATGGAAAAGCTTAACCATGATAAGAGTGCTCCATCTGAGGCCTATGTCCCATATCTGCAAATAATATGTGATGACAGCAACTGGGGGTGAAGGTGGTGCATGAAAGCGGGTACCTCCAAAATACAGACGGTTCTTGATTAGCCTGCAAAACCTCCATGGAGGAAGGGCATCATGACTGCGCTTGCGGCACGCAGCGCTCAAGAGAGCAAACAGTGAGTCACTGTGGACTCCTAAGACACAGCTGACTTTGGTTGTGGAGATCCCAGCTGGTTAAAGTCCAAACCTTAAATCCTTTCATTGCAAAAATTATATTGCTTTATGTCCACATTCCTTTGCAGTCTGCTCCTGTCATTTTGCATTCAGGATGGCCAAAATAAATCTATACATGTCTTTTTGCTTGACCCATTTCTAGAACAATGTATATGTCAGGTTGGTTTCTTATGTGATTTGATTTGTGCACTGTTTAAGGAATTGATATACAATCAAATTATTTTGCTTCGGGAAATCCAAACCGTAACACATTTTTATGTGACCCATCACTGGGAAGATATGTAGTCAAGTGCTTAAATCACAGCCGGGGTTCAAATATTGATTTCACAAATTTAACAAAGTGTGGTCCTTGGGAAATCATTTAATCTCATTGTGCCTTATCTGCTCATATTGGGTGTCAGTAGAAGTGTTTTAGTTTGCAATTTTTGCTATGAAGAAAAACCTGAATTGTTTACTAAACTATTGAGTCTTTGCAGATTAATAATA
The DNA here is from genome assembly GCF_040938575.1 of Ambystoma mexicanum. NCBI lineage: Eukaryota > Metazoa > Chordata > Amphibia > Caudata > Ambystomatidae > Ambystoma > Ambystoma mexicanum. Next base: position 142,419,715 of record NC_090934.1, read on the forward strand.
GTGAACATGTATGTACTGCATTGCACATTATCCTCTTGGCTTACACATGGAAACCTATTTGAATGTTTTTACCCATGATGTCCTAGATTACTGAAGACTGATGTCACTGCTTCTAACAGTATTTACTTTGATGTTGCATATCGTGCAAATTAGGGCTCTGCATATCTTTTGCTGGACATACCCGCATGACAAATTAGAACATATCAGTGCCGTGTATGCCGAACAGTCCCACAGTGTTGAAATTGTGTTGTTCTACGTATGTGCTGAAGAGCCTCGAGAGGAAGGGCACTGGAGGGCTGTCCCAATTTTGGCAGTCTTGCTACACAGCAACATATTTCTTTCTTTCATGGCATTAAATGTACACTTTGCCTTGCGTGCATGAAGCAGGCTGCCCTTTGCTGGCTGCTGTAACCTTAACTGAAAACTTTAGAAGTGCGCTTTGAAGAAGTTTACAGACTGCCTTTGATATCACCCAGCATCCAGCAGTGTTATCACCTCTTTGGCCTTTACTTTATTCATCTGCATTAGCACCTTGCTTACAGAGCAATTACTAACTTTTCAGTGGCAGTTTAGTGTTTCAGCTCCCCTCTGGCTTCCTGCCCATGAAATGAAAGAACATTCCTTTGTATCCATTCTTATTTAAGCAACTAAGAGGGTCACATACTCTGTCCACCACCCCCCCTCCCCCTCACTGTCAGCAACGGAAGGCCCAATCATATTAAAATGGGCCCCCACAAGCCTTGGCAAATGTTAAGCCAGGACCTGTGAGCGAGCGCTAAGGCTGCTCTTTATTATTCCACTGTTCCTGGAGGGATGAGGGCATGTTTTTCGTGGCTGCAGTGAAGACATGGGACAGGTGGCAGACCAGGACATTGCAGATCCCGCTTGCCCATTGTCTGTCATCCGAGTTCTAAATCCGCCCCCCCCCCAAACTTCAGAACAGTTGCACCCACACACAAGAGTAAGAAAGGACCGAATAAGTGAAGTGCTGCGCACCGGCGCAATATCATTTCAGGCCCTGTGACACATCACAGGGTTAGTGTCTGAATTATCCATCTTTATCTTGCCAGTGTGAAGGGACACGTCTCGCCCTCTGTGCCAAACAGTTCCCTTTGAAGTCTCTTTAAATGGAAAGAAATGTGTTAGGGTACCCAATCAAAAGCTTAAAAAATGATCAAACATTGGGCTCAACATCCTCATCTTTATCGTGAATTATCAATATAATACATTTTTGATCAAATCCCTTTGCTGGCAAAAGACCTCTGAGGCCCTTGTGAACAGAGCAGCACTACACCAAAAACCTATATTCATGCATACATTCACAGCTGTATATATTTATAAATACAGCACCTGTGCAAGATATAACTTGCTGAATTCAAGCTGCTCATTGAATCCTAAGTAGGCAGCAATATGACCCTAGAATTGTATATCCCAGGTAGAGGTGTCTTGGCCCCTGACTCCCAGAACCCCCAGAAGTTAGGGCAGTAAAGGGAATCCCCACAGAGCACGCTCCCCATTTCTCTGGATTTGTATTCCCTGATCCTTGCTGCCCATTGGGCACAATGGTATCATTTATTGAAGTGAGAACATGTCACTTTTTAACGTTTTTTTTCTTAAAATGGGTCATTTTTTTGTATTAATACAACAATTCAGAATTGATTGTATTTGTTAAATTATAAGAAAATATTTTGTTTTCTTTTTGTTTGTATTGTGAAAATATTGTAAAGGTTATTCAATTCAGCTATATCAATAACAAAAAAACCATAATTTATATTAGTACCCGACGAGGGACAATGCGATTGTAACAAGCAATCTCATTGGCCCTCGGGAGGAAGTGGGATACAATGAGCTTGTTGCATCCATGCACCTGCATACAGGGCTGCTGATTCACAGGGGATCTGCAGATGCCAGTGGAGTGCCTGCCACCGAGGATTCAATTTGAGATCTAGTTTGGGTGTGCCCCGAGACCCTCAGAGTTAAAATGCTGGGGTCCTCACACTGAGCTGCTGAAAGCTCTAGCACACTGTATGCAAAGCTCCCAACGATGGCTCTGCATTATCCATTTGAGTTTTGTCAATACTTGTGCTCAACGTAGCATTATTATTATTATTATTATTATTATTATTATTATTATTATTATTATTATTATTATTAATATTGTTGAGTGTGAGTGCAGGACTAGCTAGGGTCAGGACAAAAAATGCAAACGAGGGTGAAGAACACAGCGAGGGAAACAGACAAACAAGGGAGCGGGGCTCTAGCAACAGGGCAGTGGGAGGAAGGGCAATTTGGCAGCAAGGGATCTGCAAGCAAGCAGCAGTAGTAGAAGCACTAGTAAAAGTATTGGGCACAAGAGATTACTGATAAAGAACACTTTCAAAGCGCTATACACAGCAATACAAACAATAAATACCAGCAAGACTCAGTGCACAAAATAAACAATAGATTAAAAGAATACAAAGTAGGATAGTAGGATTGCAGTGCCCTAAAGCAAACGTAAGGAAAGAATGGGGAGCAGGTCACCCAGTATCAGGTTGCATGGGGAGTGAAGGGTGTGCACAGTGCTTTATGTGGGGTGAGACATCGAGTGGGGGCTGCAACAAGGCTGTGTGGCCTACATAATGGGCGTGGCCGGAAGTGTCCCTAGCACAGGACAATACAAAAGAAAAGTTGCTGGGTTGCTTTGAATTGGTATTGTCTCGCGCTGGGGATTCGCCCGAACCCTTAGCCAGTGTCGAATTTCTCTGTGCTGTTTTCATTGGTGCTCAATTAATTTAGTTTCATTCAATAGACAGAGTCAAGCAGTCAATTAAATGAAACTAAGGGAATCCAGCACCTGCAAAACAGCACAGTGTGATGTGAGACTGGTTTGTCATCAGCAGGTCTTGGGATTGAATCCCCAGAAAAGGACAGTAAAATAAATGCTTTTTTTGATTGACCTGTGCTGGGGATTCAATGCCGGGCCCTGTCGCTGACAAACCAGTGAGACAGCGCACTGTCTGTTTCATAGGAGCACAATTTATTTTGTTTTGTACACTAGACTGCTTGACAGATGAGGCCCGTTATGGGCATTATGTGTCTAGCAGTCTATGACTTAAATAAACGAATCCACGCTAAGTAAGAGCAGAGTGCAATGTAACACAAGCTTTTCCCGACAGTCCACGGTTTCAAAACCCATGCACGGAAAGTTTTTTTAAAAAGTGTTTGTCAGGACTGACTGGGGAGATTTGAGCACTGCCTTGATCAAGGGTTTGGACGACTGCTGGGGCTCAGCTCCTGCTAGTCCCAGCCCACTTAAAGCCATCGGTGTACAAACACTCTTGTCAATAAAATAAGTACAACTACATACCTAAAGTAGTGTAGATTAGCAGAGTGTTGCTAGGAAAGTTAGATGCAATGTACGGAAAGCAAGCTGTAATATACTAATAGTGCAGAGTGCTGAAAACCTGTACTTCAGAAAAAGCAGTGCAGTCTGCTTTAAATCCCACTGGATGTATAGTGACCTTCAGAAGATTGGCACACACTCCAAATGGAAAAACCTAACCATGATAAGAGTGCTCCATCTGAGGCCTATGTCCCATATCTGCAAATAATATGTGATGACAGCAACTGGGGGTGAAGGTGGTGCATGAAAGCGGGTACTTCCAAAATACAGACGGTTCTTGATTAGCCTGCAAAACCTCCAAGGAGGAAGGGCATCATGACTGCGCTTCCGGCACGCAGCGCTCAAGAGAGCAAACAGTGAGTCACTGTGGACTCCAAAGACACAGCCGACTTTGGTTGTGGAGATCCCAGCTGGTCAAAGTCCAAACCTTAAATCCTTTGTTTGCTGAAACCAGTGCAAAATTACACAGTATCCGCGAAAAGCTGAGTGGCTAGGGCAAGAGATTTGAGGAGCTTGAGGACTGAACCTTGAAGACTGTGCAGATGGAAGAGGACATTGAAACCCAGAGGGCCACGGCAAAGATCTAAACTATTGGGAGTGACATACATTGAGGGTTTATGCCTGCTTGAGGGTACTGAGGGCATGGAAGCACAATATTCTGGTCCTCCTCTTTGAACCATTTATTGAAATGTATTCCAGGCATGCATCTCAGCCTTTAGAGTGCTCAGCCAATCGGCTTCGCACGAGCAAGGTCAGCTGGCCCATCATTGTGCGTTTACGTCACTTTTGGATGTAAATGTCTCCACTGATGGCATGAACATGACCAGGAGAGGGGGTAGGGACACTGATTACCAACTGCCATTCATCAGTTGCTTGCTGCACAAAGTGTGTGATTATACAATGTGTGATGGCTGCGTGTAGTGCCATTTGTTGTGTGAGTGCACTTTGATGCAAATGTACACATGGATCAATATGTCTTTGTCTGTCCATGAGCAGGTGAGTATGCACCAGATGCAGAGGAGGAGGAGAAAGAAGAGTCAGTGGTGTGTCAGACCACCAGTGGAGGACGTGGTGTTGTACTCCATGAAAAACCACTGGTGCTCCTGACCATCCTCAGTTGTGCTGCAGACTCTTCAGACTCTTCGGAATCAGCTGGCTTTGATGCTGAACCAGATGTTTATGCCTCAAAGAGGGCAAGGGTGAGTGCCACAATTGGTGGATCAGATGGGGCCTATGTGTCTGCAGCAGTGTTGCTGCCTTCACAAGGCCAGACAGATGTGGACCCCCATCTGCGGTGGTTTACAGATGCAAGGCCACCCTTCCATGAATTGGCATCAGGTCCTGGGGCTGATGTCCAAGGCAGGGTTGCAGACCTGCAACAAATGACAGGGCTACCACAGCAACAGCCATGGTACCTTGCATCAGGCCCCCATGGGTCCCACATTCGTGGTGGACGTGTGCAGGCTGGGGAGACAGAGTGCGAGCAGGAGATGTTGCGTGCTGCCATCCAACATAGCACATTTTTGGACAGAATTTCAGAGGGCATAAATAAGATGACCAAGGCCATGGCCCCACCAGTGGCCCGGGTAGAGCAACAGCTGCTGGTAATGTGGTCCTCATGCTGCTCCCACAGACTGCGCATGGAGGCCAACATCAAGGGCCCATGGGCTGATCTGAGGTGTCTGCAGGGGTCCCTGCATGCAGATGCTCAGGAACACAGAGAGGCCCTGAGGCTTGAGATGCAGGCCATGAGGACCACAATCCATGACGAACTTGCAGCCACAAAGACACTGATCCACAGGGAAGTGGATGCCTGCCAGCAGACCCTCTCTGGGCAACTTAATGCATCAAAGGTGAGCACACATATAGACTCTGCAGCCATCCGTCAGGACATGCATGGAGACCTCACTGCTTTTACTGTACTGGTGCATTCAACCGTGTCACCAGGCCTTGGCACTGCGTGGTAGGGCTCAACCACCACAGCCACCTGCAGAATCGATTGCAGGATAGGGGTGCCAGCAGAGACCAGCCGCCTGGTCCATCATGGCTATGAGGTCCATGAGCTCATGAATGGTTTATTTATTTATGTTTTTCTTTTTTTGTGTTTTTCCACTCATGTGGTAATGCACCTTCCCCATATGCCCCCTCCAGGGTGGAATCCCTCTCTCCCCAGTCCAGGATAGCCTTTTTCTTTACTTTTGTATGTTTTTATGGCCCCTTGATTCAGCATAGACATTTTTTGGTTGGTATTCAACGCCCCTGGCCTGGATGGTGGCATGTGTATTTGTTTTGCCGTTTCCAAGAAGGAATTCTTTGTTTATTCATTATTTTCTTTCCATCATGGTGTGCAGTTGCTCTCGTAATGGCTTGAGGATTGCAGTTGGTGACATGCAGCCATGCACAGTGGTGTCAACTGACATTGTTGCCTTGAGGTCGAGAGGATGGGATGTGAAGGTAACAATGGTTATATCTAACAAATATGTGCTATATGCATGATTGAGAACTATGACTGTTGAACTGCAATGTCCCATGTTGTTGCAGTGATCCTGATTCAACTCGTGACAGCACCCCATGAGAGGTCCACCCTGCACCCTTCCATGTCCCTAGTCCCGAGGCCCTCTGCCAGGCACTGGCCCTACTTTCACGTATTTGGAGGTTCAGTTCCCAGTGGAGGTGATGGGTGGATCAAATCATGCCAGCTCGGTCTGCAGGTGAGCATGTGCACTATCTCTTGTGTTGTGTCTGTATTATTGGTCGCCAGGGTCTTTGCAGGCATGAAACATTTTTACTATTTGGGGGAGAACCTTGAGTCAGGGTGAATGTCTGTCCAGATGTGTGTCTGTCCCCATTCATCTGTGTGTATGTGCAGTTACACTTCGATGCATGTGCATTATTTTGGTGGATGCACTTACACAATTGACACAATTCATGCAAGTGATTGGCCAGCACTTGTCACACTTTAGCCTTTGGCAAGATTTCATTCATTCTAGATGTTTCTACTAATGGAGGGCATACATTCTCTGGGCATATGCACTCTCTGTATTTTGGTTCTCCAACAATTGCCTCACTGACCATGATGATGTCCTCTTACTGACACATTTGTACTCTCCCTTGCACCAGGTATCCTACTGGGCACTGCAAATGTACTCGCTTTGCAAAGTGCTCTTCTACCTGTGCCACTTCCCCATCTACTCCCTTGACCACTTACATGACATGCCCTGTTCTGCCACTTTTCCATATGGACGACACACGTTGAGTGTCAGGTATGCTCATTCTCCACACCACGGCTTCATGATGTAGCCTCTGGTGACACCATTCTGGCCATTTGTGTACCTTGACTCCACAGTGCAGGTTTGTCAGACTTGCAGCATGCAGTGTTGGACAGATATGTGCATGTGAACCCTTGACTGACTACTTCTGTGTTACCCAATGAGGTCACTTGCTGGACAGTGTTTGTTTCTGTTGGTTATCTACATAGGGGTGTGTTGCATGTTTCATGGTTTGCATTCTTTATTCATCTCATCCAGCACTGTCAGTGAGTGCATGTGTAACATCATCTACTTCCCACAGCTTTTCTTCATCTGTTCTCCCTGTGTGAGTTGCGAGTGCACCCTGGGATCCATGCACACTTACTGGGACACTCAGGGTGTGTGGTCTGTTGGGTGATGAGTGAACAGCTGCAAGTTGTCCTGAGGTCCATTTGCAGTGGTGTCCAACAGGAGTTAATGTTGGTTGGTGTTGGGTATGGGTATGTGGTTATAGGCACTTCTTTGCAGGCATGTAGCGTACATGGCTCTTTTTCCAATGTGCATGCCATGGTGGGTGTTGCCGTTGGTTTGTCTGATGCTGGTTGACCTTTCACATGTGTAAATACTTTGCCAGTATGCCCTTCTCCATCACCCACTTTTGTAATTCATGGGCCACTACATGTCATGTGGTACTTTTCCATCTCTGTTCCTTCCAGGCTCTCTAACCAGCTGCTTTTTGCAAAGGTTTTCATGTCTCCATTGTCCTTGCTTGGACAAATTCTCTCTGCCCTCAGCAACTGTGATGTCAGACATATCCATTCTCTTCTCCGCTCCTGCCAGTCACCTCCTTGTAGTGCCTTTCACCCGTCCCACTCTCTCTCTCGCACTGCACTCCACTGCTAGGCAATCATCACTCTGTGTCCTCTTTCCCTCTTGCACTCCGTCATCCTTAAACACTGTGTGGTCCATGCCTATTTCAAGTTCCCTGCATGAGTTGTCATGGATGTCCAGTATCTCTATGTTGTTGCAATACATGTCTTGGCAATTTTAAAATTTCTTTCCAGTTGTGAATGCGTGCATGCAAGCCAGGTGGGTACCATGTGCAGGTAAGTGAAGGGCACTCAGGGTGCCACTTGTGTTGTTGTTTGTGACAGGGAGTCTGTCACTGTGTGGGGTCACTTTTCGTTTGCATAGAATGAGGTGAATGGGTCCCGCTTTGTGGGTACATGGGCCACATGGTGTTAGTAGGCTGGTGTTCCTATGCATGCTATTTTCTCAAGACAATCGGGGTGGCACTGGTTGTGGGCTCCTAGTTGTGACGAGGGCCTTTGTTGGTGAGTTATCATGGCAGAGGTTGGCAGATGCAGATGTTTGTGTGCTGTAACACATTGTGATGGTTGTGGTGCTGAGTGTTTCCTTGCATTTTTCACGTGTCTTGCCTGCCACATGTCATCCCAGGCAATGATTTTTGAATAGTCATGTCCACACATGCAGGCAGTCCAATCATGGTCTTTCTTCCCCTTCGGGGAATGCTGTCCCAAGAAAAGCCCACACACATGATAGCATTGCTGGCCATTTGTGGGAGGACATGTTCTCCACAAACACCAGGCACACACCATTGTCCAGGGGTTGTTGTTTACCATGGCGAACATGTACCGTGCATGGTACACAACCACTTTTCCAGATGACTGTTGACAGCTGCTGAGTGCATCTAATTGCTCCCTTCAGTTCAGCACATTTTCCCCAAATGATTCCTGTCCCGGTCGAGTCGACATTCCCTTCCACTTCCCTGTTTCCTGCTCCCTTTTGTGTGTCTTTGTTATTGACCTCTGTTTCTCAATGATTTCTCATGTCTGCTTCTGTGTTTCAAGCCATTTGTCACAGAGCCCTGCCTTGGAGCCTGAGAGCTGCCTCGGTGAAGTGCTGCCTTCTATATGAGCCTGTCTTTTGCGAAATTGGTGATATTTTGGAATCACTTCTCCTTGGAATTCGTATCATTGGCTCCCCTGCCAGTGTTTACTGCATTGTCCCCGTGCCACGTTAAATAGGGGATGCCAAATTGTGGCAATCGGAATCCTTCCAGGGTGATCCTGGGTTTCCATCACCTCAGTGGTCTCTTTTTGGGGGTACTCTCGGTGTCATACTGACTGTGGGCCGATGCAAGTGTTCAGAATGTCCCATCAGCATGAGAATGGGTTATTATTACAGATTCCTCCACTGCATGGCACTCAGGGGGTAAGGCAGTGTAGGTGTTCTGGGTGGTGAAGGTCTCACTGTGTGGGGTGTTCATGTTGCATTGATGGGAGGTGGGTGAATCTGGCTGCATGGGTGCAGGGACACGTGGTGATGGGTGGCTGGTGAGTTTTTGTTTGCATGTGTTGCATGTCACTCAGGGGGGGACATGTTGCTGTATGTTTGGGTGCATGGATGTGTTGCCGGCCCTAACATTGTTTTTTGTTTTATCTTTCTCTAGAGAGGCATTCTGCATGTGGATATGGTTGCTGCGATTGTAAGTTAAGTTGAAGCTGTGTGCATGCACAGGACACAGCATCATGGTTTTGTGGTGTCCAGGCCAACAGAGGGGTACATGAATGGATTGCACAGTCCAGCTGGTGCAGGCACACAAAAGCTAAGGTGAGATGTGCATATTTCTTGGAGTGCACTAGCCTTTTTCAGGATCAACATGACAGCTTTGATGTGACTGTATTGTGAGCATTGTTTTGGTCATGGAATGGGTTGGCCACTGACTGTGTTTTTTGTTGTAAGAAACGCATAGTTGGTCCAGGTCTGTCCTCGCTTGTCTTCGTTTTTTGCATCCATTTGGTACTATACCTTCCTACTTCTGGTCTCATGTGTGTGTTTTGGTGTCTACATGCACAACAGTTGTTGTCCATGGGATGGTGGTCTTGGACTTTGTTACTTGTGCCGTGTGCTTGTGGGTGTACTACATGGGCACTGCCTATTCACAGAATAGTCTCCCTATTCACAGTATGTATGCAACATGTGCAATCTTGCACCCCTGCTTTCACGCTCACATCAACATGGATAGGTTTGAGCCTGTACTGCACGTAGTCCCACAGGTGTACAATGTTATTTTGAGTGGCTGATTAGAATTAGTGAACATGTTGCATTTGATGTTCATGAATGACTAGGTGGTGAGAATTTAATGTTACCAAGGTGATGCATTTTTTTAGTTCCAACGTGTTTTTACTTGTTTATGTTATTTTTAGATGTGTACATTTGTTCTGCTTCCAGTATCATTTTACTCCCGACTTTGCAAACTGGGACTGGTATACTTCCACTTATAAATCTTATCTGGGGCTCAGTGTGTGCCTGTTGTTTTATGTCTACTGGACACAGACAATTCTGCCCTCCCAGAGGCACATTCTCAGGGTGTTGTTGTGAGCACAGAGGATAGGACCCAATTCATCATTAATTGTCACCTGGGATATGGCTTCAGTGTGTGTGCTCCACAGGGGCTGGTTTTTATGTGAAGTATAATTGCACCACCGGGTGCATGCAGCTTCTCCACATGCCCTTTGGCCAACTATTGGTAAGGGTGGTACCTATGGGTACGGCCAGTGTCCCACCTGCATTTCCACTGGTACACCACACCTGTTACACCATTCCGGTGCTGGTCTCTTTGGCAACGCCGACGCTTATGTGGCACGATACGGACTAGTACATCCAAAATGGCCACTGATTTTGTTGACGGTGCTGCAGAAAGTATTACAGACTCTGCACGTCCTCAAGAGACGTTACTTGCCAGTCACGTGATTCCATATATTGACGGAAGAACTGCATTCCGATGCGTCGCTACTGTTGAAGCTGGCGCTCCGTAATTTCGCTTCTAGGTATTAGGGTTGCACTCACTTATGTATGTTCTAACAACTTTCTAACCTTTCTCCTCTTAATCGTCCCTCTCCCAGACTTTCTCAGCGGCTCTCTTCCTTTCTCAAGACCTCAAATCAGCTCCCGTATTGGACCCCGTTATTTCCTGGCAATTCATATACTTCCATTTTCCAATTCGAGCATCCGCTATAATTTCCCCATTTACGTCTGCAGGAAGTAATTCTCTCTCTATCCTTAGAGTGGTTATTCCTCTAACGTTCTGGGACCTAGGTGTTGTACCTTCAGTATTCTGGGTCCACATTAGCCCTTCAGTTACTTCCGGCAGGATCGGCCAGTAAGTGTGAGCCTCCCGTTCTATCCTACTCTACCTTTCTCTCCTCTCACAGCAGTATACTTACCTGTTCTGTCTCTGTCCGCAGAGGATCCAATACAGCCACAAGCATTCCACTAGCCAGAAGATCGCTACCTACCTCAAGACCTCTTCCAGATGTCCTGTAAGTTGCATCTACACAGGATTTTCTTCCTACGAGGGTTTCCCTGGGGTAATGCTCCTTCCCTCATTGGTTTTGTTATTTCCCATGAGGAGAGGGCAGGGCTGCCCTGGAGATATTCAATTCAGCATTTGTTTCCTCCACGGGAAGTAGCTGTATGGTCAGGTTAGTGAATACGTATTGATACCAATTGTCAGAGATAACAGATAATAACAGATAAATAACAACACCATGCAGCAACATTGTGCTGTACACATGCAGCCAATATGATTCAACATACTACCATTGGTGCATATAGGAACACCCCACAAGAGTGGTAAAGGGAGCGGAACCGCAACTTCAGAAATCCAAATGTGCACTCCACTATGGCCCGTGTAGCTACACATGCTTTACTAGATCTCTCCTCAACTGGTGTCATGGGATACCAGATTGGTGTCATCATGAACGTTGACAGCGGGTAGGCACTGTCCCCTGTAAATGTGTACATGGTTGTTGTGATGCTGGAAATGCCTGATGGAGGGACAGGGCCTCCTAGTACTTGTCCTACTACTTCTCTGTGTGTCCCTTCCGTATGTTTTCTGCAACTGAGGTCCAGCCTCGACCTCTGGCAGTGCAGCTCTTCATTTTATGTTTTGGAGAACAACATCCATGGGATACCCTTATGGCACCTTCTGCGAGTTTTTTGGCACCTGTGTGTTGCTCACAGAGCAGGGTATGGGCTTGTGGCAGCTACATGTTGACTTGGCAGTGGCTCTGACTGTCCTGCATTTTAGGACGCCCATGCCCTGCCATAGGAATCAATGGATCCTGATAGATGGCAAGATGGCCCCTGTGGTATCTTGGTTTCTATTGCCTTTTTCCATGGTTCCCAAAATCCTGGGAAGCCCTGACTCTGTCCCTTCCTCCCGAATGGCTGTTGGGTAGAAATACCATATATGTTTCTGTTCCCTCTCCTGTAACATATATGGCTCTGGAGCCGCCTCCTGTCAGACTGACTGGAGCCTTCCCAGGTGTTGTGGGTACACCCTAGGGGTGGGACATGTGTGTATGGAGTTGGGAGTCAACTCACATTCTCTGTTGTGGGTGTCTGGTTTCTGTGTATGCGACACAATGAATGAGACTGCCCTGACTGAAACTGACATGAATGCAATACAGTGTGCTGAAATGCTGGGTACTTACCCCAATCCACATTCTTTGTTATGGGAGTCTGGGTGGAGTGAATGGCCTGAATGTCTTTGAGCCTGATTGGCTGCCTGCCTGCATGAACACCCTTCTGGGTGATTTCCTGCCTGCTCCTGGCTCAGCCAGAGTGAATGAGGAACAGATGTGTATATGTGGGGACCTGTCACTTACCAGTTTGTTCAGAATCTGAAGCCAAAACTGAAGCAAGAAGCTGCTCTTCATTCAAGCCCAGCTTTAAGACTAGTCAGCTGCTGCATTTCCTCAATGTAATCGGAACGCTGTTGTGTCTCTGAAGGGCTGAGCCAGAGAGGACCTGCAAAGGAGACCTCTTATGAGCTACGAGGCAGCATCTTACAACGCTGCAGCTCTTCATCGAAGTATCCTGAAAGCCATTCCTGTGTGGCTGCCATCCGGAGAAGGGGTCTTCAAAGTCCAGTAGAGGAGTGCCAGACAACTCGAGCCAGGGAAGTCCATTGGTGTCGCCCAGGGTTCGGACGTGCATTTTGTGACTGCTGGAAGGTGTTGCAGTCTACCGCCCAGAAGAGGCAGTACCCTGGCATAGTGCTGTTGGAGACCAGGAGCTGTAAAAGTTCCAAACTGCCTAAGAACATTTGAAAGGACATCATTGCCGTCACCACTGACCAGAGGCATTGGGTGCAGTGGGTGGATTGGAAGGTCTGCTGGTGGGTTTCACGCCACCACAAGCTAATAAAAATGTCCTGAGGGTCCAGACTCGGTGATGGTCCAATATCTACTCCAGGGGTCGATTCCAGTTCACTAGATGCCATCCAGACATCCCTGATGTGGATGGAGCACCGAACAACCAAAAGTCGGAAAACACTGATATTCCAAAACCTGACACCAAAAGTGACCTATGCATCCGTTGCCACAAGAAGTCATTGAAGGGTCCAAGCATGTCTTACTTTCATCTGCCATGCCTTTAAGAAGCCCACAGCAAGTATCATCTTCACTGGACTTCTACTGTCAGAGAAATCATCGACCAAAGAGGAGCACAAAAAAGAGCCTAACTGCTGGACTTCAGAAAGACTTTGGTTACTTTTTATCCTTGGACTCATCATCCAAAGGGTGTCCATCCTCGGAGGGAATCATCAAGTAAATCCAAGAAACCCTGCCACTTCACTTTCAAAGGCACCAATGGTACTGGGACGAGCAAGAGTATTTTCTAGTCCCATGAGACATCCAGGGGTTCCAGAGTCATCTTGGATCCTGTTGTCCTATGGCCTCTCAGGTACTTTGGGATGGTCGAACCTTTTAAAGAAAGCAGAAAGTTATTGAACATTATTGAGCTGGGCTGCAAAAGACAAGATAAGTTGCTCCCTAACGTTTACATTACAGGTTGCCCAGGTGGGGGATGCTCAATCAGAATGATCTATCTAGCCAAAAGAAAGTATTCTGCCACTGTGCACAACTAACCTGCCTTTCTTCCCTATTCTATGCGGATAGACCTCACTTAAGAATTCACATGCCTATTTAAAACTGTCTGCAGTTAATGCATTTCGTACTGAATTTAAGTATTGTGTGGCACCACATAGAGTGTATATATTTGTCTATCTTTGAATAAGTATTCCAAGTGCAAAGTTTTTTATATATATATATATATATATATATATATATATATATATATATATATATATATATATATATATATATATTCAGTAAAAAAACTTTGTTAAAGGGACGTTATGGTTCAAAGTAAAACCGAAAAACCCCTGAAATTCGGCAGTTATGGTAAGATAAGCAACCATAACTCGCGCCACCGTGCACTGCTAACACTAACACCCAGAACATCAAAGATGACGTCACAAATGTCATTGATGACATCACTGATGACATCACATGGCTGGCTCTCCCTTTTTTTCCTTTACTGACATATCTAAGCCACATAGTTTTCTTCAGTAACAGTCAGGAAGTAAAAATTGAAAAGGTACTATATTTGTAGACTTAGGGTCAAGTCATATCATATGAAACATATATATAGCGGAAGACACATGCTTGAAAGAGAGCAATCCTTTCTGTGCATGAAGATAATCATTAGAGTTATCAGCACTTTCTCATAGTTTTATTTTTATTAAGATACCTTCCCTGTATATGCTCATATTTGTATACATTGTACTCACACTCCTTTGCTTAGGGTTCACTGACACATTTAATACACATACATACAGTAAGTAGCACCTTTGAAACAGATCAATCATTTCTCTGCATAAAGATAATCAGTTAGGTTATGAGGTCTTTCTGGTACTACTTCTGCTTTTTTGCTTTCTTCTCTGTCCCTGTATATACTCATATTTGCATGTGTTGTTGTCTCTTTGGCCCTCATTACGACCCTGGCGGTAAGGGGTTTACGGCAGCGTTAACAGCGCCGACCCTTACCGCCTGATTACGAGGTCCCTTAGCGCCATGGTGATTTTAACGCCTGCTTTTTGCAGGCGTTAAAATCCATGGCGCTAAGGGGCCTTGGTGTTAATTACGCCACCGTAATTTACGGTGGCGTAATTAACGCCTTCCCCACTCCCATTATGCCCTATGGGGCAAAAATGGGAATGGGGAAGGGTAAATGGGGATTGGGGATTTACCGCCCCGCCAAGGTCGGAATGGGGCGGTAAGTCCGCCAACCACCATGGCGGAATTTCTACATTACCGCCATGGACCATGGTGCTAATTGCACCATGGTCCTCCGCCAAGGTGGTAATGAGGGCCTTTGTGTTTTGTCTGTTTTAAGTGTAATTATGTATTAAGTGGGTTGTATTAACTACTTATTACATGTTAGATTATGAATATTGCACCTTCATCATGTATACTGCACACACTGCCTAAGTTTCTGCATGAGTTGCTTAGTATACTGGATAGAACTTCATAATAGAATGCTATTTATATCAATGCATTGCTTAATGCACTAATTAGCTCATGATATTTATTCATATGATCCTTCACACTTTTTGGTCAACATTACTAGAATCCCTCCTACAGAGTTTTCATGAAAAGTAAATGCACATGTGATGTCATCAGTGATGTCATCAATGACATTTGTGATGTCATCTTTGATGTCCTCGCTGTTAGTGTTAGCAGTGCACGGTGGCGTGAGTTATGGTTGCTTATCTTACCATAACTGCCGAATTTCAGGGGTTTTCGGTTTTACGTTGAACCATAACGTCCCTTTAACAACGTTTTTTTACTGAATTTGATAGGTTTTTAGTAGCGCAACTTATCCCTAACGTCTCTTTTAACAAAGTTTTTTCACTAAATTTCATAGGTTTTTAGTAGCGCAACTTAACCATAACGTCCCTTTAAACAACGTTTTTTCACTGAATTTCAAAGGTTTTTAGTAGCTCAACTTAACCATAATATCCCTGACTTTATATACATGTAACATAGAACATACTGAACCCCTAGCTAGTGATTTCGATGTTCGCGGACTACTGCCATTTCCGCAGACATATCGAAAATCTGAGCGTGGTGAATGTAAATTTAAATAGTGTGTCCCATTTCCCCTTTGAGGTTGGCTCTGAAAAGAGTCGTTTTTTGGGGTTTTTTGCAGATGCTTAACAGACACCTGTTATTTTGTATTTTTTTATTTTATTTTTCTTACTTTACTCCTAAAATCTTCACATAACCTTCTCCAAAGCAACCCTTACATTCCAAAACAGAATGGCATTTCCCATAAAAGATAAGGAAATGCCATCTTCTTTAAAATAAACAGCATTACTGGAATCAATATTCTCATTATTACAGAAGAACATACCAGCTTTAAGCATGAAGGCACACATGCCTCGGTTGATTAGACACCTAGCATTGTTTTGCTGAGGACAAAAAACTGAACTATTGTCCCATATTGCCCTAGGTACTAATCCAGAAATAATTACTTTGGCATTTGGAAAGATGTTCATTACTGCTTGAACCAACTGTTCCAAATCTGCCAACAAAGTAGGGGCACTGACATAGCCCAAATGGAAAGCACCATAGTACAATACTACCACATGGGGACTGTTGATACTGCCCATATCTTCACAAACGTGTACAATTCCCTGTACATTGCAATCAGGCACAATGCTCCACACCACCTCCACTCCTTTAAAATCAAAATTCTTTGTAACATGCCTGCATTGAGCATACTGTTGTAAACCATGCACAAACATATCTCCGAGCACCAACACCCTGACTTTTTCCACTTCTGCCATCTTCACTAAACACAGTCTCTTTGAACACAAATGCACAACCTCAACATCTGATTGGCTGATCCCTACAGTTTTCTTTCCATGCTGGATTTGCTGGAAAACCCCGGATGTAGCACGCCCTGTCCGCAGACCGCATAACTCTTAGACAGCCCTTCTACCATTTCCACTTCATTCTCTGTGCCATTCCCTCATTGGATACAGCTAAGCAGGCACACAATACGGAGAACGTCCTTAGAACATCCCCATTTTGTTTATTTTCGAACATTTCAGGACACCGCAAGTGTTCTTAGAGCACATTCAACTTGCCAGCGAACAATACGGACAACGTCCTAAGAACACCCCCATTTTCTTTATGTACGAACATTTCAGGACACCGCGAGTGTTCTTAGAACACTTTCAGCTTGACAACGAACAATACAGACAACGTCTTCAGGACACCCCCTGCGAACATTCCAGGACCCCACGAGTCTTCTTAGAACACTTTCAACTTGACACCGAATCCATTCTGTTTATTTACGAACATTTCAGAACAGCCGTGTTGTCCGCATAAAAATCGAACACAACAAAAGTGTCTAGCACATACAAAAAACAGAACATTGAACCTATCTCATACTACCCCACCCCCCTAAACACTCTTACAAACCAACACACTCCACTAAATACAATTTTTAATCCAAGTTTCACCGCAGACAGCAAGATGGCGGGCGCCACAGAAGATCTGACGCGCTTCACGCACCACGCCGTCCAATCAGCGAACACGTTGCAGGTCCGCGGACATCACGCAAGCCGTTCGGCCAATCAGGGCACTTTCCGCGGAGTGAACCGGGAAGTCCGTCTGCGGAGCGAACAGAGATATCACTAATTTCTTTGCCTTACATTTTGGTCATTTTAAAAAAAAAACTACTGGACGGATTTACACCAAATTTGCAAAAGCACGCTTTTTAATTTGGTGTAAATCTGTCCAGATGTTTGGGCTGTAGGCGTGCGCAAAGTTTTTTCCCATTATGTCTATGGGAAAAAACAAATGTTGTGGGTCCCCCTTATAACTTTGCCCTCCCTGGACCAAACCTCTCCAAACTTTGCAAAAGAATTCAGAGTGGGCCATATACTTTTTATGCAAAGTTTGGTGAGGATTCGTCCAGAGGGAGCAAAGTTATAAGCCACCCAATAAATGCTCATCCAATGGAAACACCAACTTAACCATAACTACATGGACGCTACCGCGTCCATGCAATATATATATATATATATATATATATATATATTACATGGCCACGGTAGTTATGGTTAAGTTGCTGTTTCCATATGAAGAGCATAGGAAGAGCACTTTTTGGGCGGCTTATAACTTGGCTCCCCCTGGACGAATCCTTACCTTGCAAAAAAAAGTATATGGGCCACTCTGAATTTTTTTCCAAAGTTTGGTAAGGATTCGTCCGGGGGGGGCAAAGTTATAGGGGGGGTCCCAAAAAGTCTTTTTTCCCATAGACTGAATGGGGCAAAACATTTGCGCACGGTTACTGGCCAAACCACTGACGGATTGTCACCATTTTTGTGGCAAAGGCAGGGGCTTGTTGCCCAAAGCGTGCTTGTTAATTTTGTGAGAAATCGTCCTGTAGTTTCCTTTAAAACAATCAAAAAGTAGCACTCTAATAATAAGTGATATCTATGTCCGCTCCGCGGTCCCACTTCACTAATCGCTCAGTGGAGAAGATTTCTATTGGCTATTCTATGGCATGCTGTACGTCAAGATGCTGCGCTTTCACCGATTGGTACTGCCGCAGCGTCAAGTGCCTAGCATTCTTTTGATATGGCCGCCATGGTCATTTAGTTTTTGTGTTGTACGCCAAAATCCCTGCAAACAAACCCTTATGTAACACTGTGTCGAAAGGTAAGCATTACTTAT
Source organism: Ambystoma mexicanum (assembly GCF_040938575.1). NCBI lineage: Eukaryota > Metazoa > Chordata > Amphibia > Caudata > Ambystomatidae > Ambystoma > Ambystoma mexicanum. The sequence goes on from NC_090934.1 coordinate 142,437,972, forward strand.
ATGTGGCAGTAGAAAGTGAAACAGTGCTTTATTCTTGTTACCACTATCGTACCGTACAGTGAAACTTGGTAGGCAATGTATGACAAATCCTTACTGCGTCTATGTTTGAATCCACCACCAAAAGTACTGCGGTTAGACTGGTGTCCTATATTTTGGAATCTGAGGCAGCCACCTGCACGGTTTCGTAAACACAGCACGTCTGCACGTGGTCGGGAGTAACGGTTCTCATGATTGACTGCTGATATGTTGTTGCAAAATGAGAATGTATTTGCGTTCGGAGTGAAGGTCAGTTCATTTCATTTCATTGTTTCACTAGGCGCTCAGTATGGTCACACATGTACCGAACCTCAAAAGGGTCAATTGTTTTTCGACCTTGACGTACAGGGAACAGAGACAGAAAGAATGTAGGGAGTCATAGTTTGTGAAACATTCCCTTTGAAAAGTTATGCTTCAAAAAGGTTTGTGAAGCACATGAAATATCGGTTCCCGAGGACGTCTTCTTGCAAACAACTTCTGTGTGACTGTGGAGGCCGAAATGGAGGCGGTGCATATCATGTAAGCTTATTTTTCAGGCCTGTACACCAAACTGCCATTATTTACTTAGTCTGCAAAAAAAAAAAAAAAATATGACTAGTAATGCATTTGGAAGTTTGTGTGCCGTTGAAATTTCAGATTGTACATTACCGCCATCTGTATGATGTCACTACAATTTCCACTATTACCTACGAAATGTATGTGGCATTGATATTTTTTTTACGTATTATGCAGATTGTATATCGTTGCCGTATGTAGGGAGTCAGTACATTTCCTCATATAACATTTATTGTTTATAGAAATGTTATGTGTTACAACTTACATTTCCGCAAAGGCTTCGTGTTGATAGATCTTTTTGTAATTTTCCCCTCAGCTACTTCCTTCTGTATTGCGAATGTCATGGATTGCAGCGTCCGAGTGACGGTTTCTTTAATCGTCAAATGCAGCTATTCGTCACCAGTTGTATGTGCATCATCATTGAATGGGATGACCGCATCGGACCTCTATGTCCGTACGCAGTTGTAGCAGTAAGAAGCAACATACCATCCTTTCTGGTGTCATAGTTCGCAGCCATTCATGTCGCCTTGTAAATCACTGTGACAGGAATACGACTACTGTGTCAACAACGTATAATTTCTATGTGGTTAAACAACAACGTCACCATTGCCACTAACATTATAAGTAGCATACCATACTTTCTGATGGACTACATCACAACGATTGACGCCGTCTTGGCAATGAATGTGAGAGGAAACCGACTACTTTGTCGCCACTGCATACTGTATGTGTGATAAAACTGTGGCGCCAACGCATGGTGACTGTGTGGGAAAACATCAACGTGACCATCAAAATTAACATTTTCATTGTGCAGCAGGGACACAAACTTCCAATTTTTTTGCAACTGAGAAAAGGGCAATGCTTTAGCGCTGTGCATTGTGAAATAAAAGTACCTTACTACTTTTTACATGTTGGTGTGTTTTTTAACCATTTCATGTTCCCCTTCACAATCTGCCATGCTACGTTGCAGATTGTAGTATGTTCTTTAATAGGTGCCATATCACGGTATGTAAGTCTTTATGGAATCATTTGTTTACGCTGCCAAGGTACGTTATCTAGAACGCTATTGCACACCACTTGCTTTGGCAACGTAAGGCTCAGGCCCATCTATTATGCTTTCGTGCCGTTAGGGAACTTTCTGTCACCCAGATGCCCCAATTACCAAGATTAGTTCTGCATGAAGCCGCTATGTTGTCAGATTTGGTATCTTTCTAAAAGTGGATAAATGAGATCAGGTGCAGTGAAAGTGTTTGCTGTACAGAAATGTTTCAAAAGCAGTGCTTCCTTATACCTTCTCACTACACATTTCTTCACCCTTTTCACCTTGTGGCACTTACACAGAAATGTGTGCACAGGTCAGTGTAATGGTGTTGCTTGCAATATTTCTGCCATTAGTGCACTTCACTTCACAGGGTTTGTTGTGATTTTGTCCACACATTAGAAGACTACTTCTTTGCCTCTGTACGCACATTTTTGCCAAACATATTCCCTGTATGTTCCACACATTTATGTAAAGGTCATTGTGCACGAACAAATACCATTGTGTTTTACATGTGTTAGTGTTTTCATACTTCACAAGTGTCGTCATGTACATATGAAATCAACGGTACAACTTTCGTCTCTGACGGATACGCTGTAGGTATGCTTACTGAACACAATGTCGGGGAGGTAAATACTGCCATTTACTGGTTGGGAAAAAACATTGCATTGCAGTCACCATGTCCACCAGGCACTGGCTTTATGTTAAAGGTGTTGCTGATAACCACACATTTTAGAACAAATACAAATCTTCTTCACCCACTACGGTCACACGTTTTCTTTTTTTACTTTCTGGCAGCTGTAATGGAAAGCGGAAAAAGATTTTCTATGCAAGGGCCGCCTTCCCTTTCCATGGTGGCCATCTTGGAAAAGGATTTGTTTTCTTCAAACGGGAACGCTGGAGGCGTTCCGGTTGAAGATAAAAAATCCTTTTTTTTGGTGCAATGGGTTAGTGCTGTAAAATCTGTATTAGTAATGGCATTCAGCCCCCATTTTTTTAGGGTGGAATGGGGTTTACTGATTCAAAGACCTCGGTATGCACTCTTGCTTCTATTGTGGTGCAAACTTGCCCTTTTGAGTTGTGATCGGGAAGTGTTGCAGTTACAAGTTCGTACAACAATATACAATGTCCTTCGGCACTATCAACGACTCACCCATATTATTGTGAAGTGTGTATGAGTTCTGCACCATGTGGTCATGCTGTGCAACAGCATATGCTACTGTGCAATTTGTAGAAAGATGGGCAGTGAAGTCAAATGTTGCTTTACAGTATGCTTATGTGTTACTATTGGAATCCTTCTAAATGCTCAATAAAAATGTTGGTCAACTTATGTTATAAATCACTTACAGTACTGCTAACATATGCAAATCATTCAAAAAACGTTTCGCAAAGAGACATTATGGTTACGTTGCCCTACTAAAAACGTCCCAAATTCACTACAAAAAAAACTTTGTTAAAGGGACATTATGGTTAAGTTGCCCTATTAAAAACATATGCCATTCTGTACAAACACTTTGTAAAAAGGATGTTATGATTACAAGTCAAATCTACAAACCCCTGAAATTCAGGAGTTATGGTAGGCTAATCACCCATTTTTCCCATCAGCACTCTCCACTGCTACCACTACCACCCAAACATAAAAGATGCCACCACTCATGTCACATGCCACCTCACACGCATAGGTTTTTAATAGGGCAACTTAACCATAACGTCCCTTTAGCAAAGTTTTTTTTGTAGTGAATATATATATATATATGGTAAAGGTTTCAGCCTTGTTTTATATGAAGAAGCTGTCTTATCACCTAACATAGTGTCTGGACATTCATTTGTGGGGGCTTTGGGGAAACAATGTACTTAAGAAGCTGCCCGCATCACCACCTGAACACGTACGCTTGGCTGCTCGCCACGATATGCCAAATTGAGAGTCTTGCTGGGGTGTTCTGTGCCTTTACCCTACCATATAGGGGGCAGAAGTACACATACCCCCTCCAGTCTTTACAGTTGTCATTGTCATTTATTGTCAAGACTATTGTTCAGTGTGTCACATTCATGTGTGTAACCATTCATACTCACCGATGAGCCAAGCGTTGCTATGTTTTCCAGCTGCCAGGGCCTGGTGCAACAGTGACTGGCGGAAGATGTAGCTATCATGGGTGCTGCTTGGGAATTGGCATACACTACCAGCACATTAATGGAGTGTCAGTGCTTACGATTGCGGTATATGTACTCCATCATTCAGGGTCGCTGTAGCGCCACAGGCGTGCAGTTAATTGCACCTAGAACACGGGTAAAGTGTGTGACTGCATAAAAACCTTGGATTAATGTCTGCCTTTCCTCTAGTGTTTGGGGCATTTACATGTGACTGCCCACAGATGCACCTGTGATATCCCACCAACTATTGCATTGGTTTGCTGGAAGGACCCAGTTACAATTTTCTAGGGGGGTAAGGGCCTGGGTGCAGATGGTGGGTGATGTTAAGCCATCTTCCTACTCCCTGACAAGGGGCCTCATTCCGAGTTGGGCGCTAAGGGTTAACGGTCACCGATAAGGAGACTGGTGCCATTAAACCCTTACCCCCCCATTTCTGAGGTCCCTTAGCGGGATCTGCTAAGGCCGTGTGGTCTGACCACACATCCTTTGGGGGTCCCACTAAGGGACCAGGGCGCAAATAACGGGCCCGTAATTTACGGGCCCGTAATTAGTGCCTTCCCCATTCCCATTGAGGCCTATGGGAGCTCAAATGGGAATGGGGAAAGGTTGGTTGAATGGGGTCTTACCGGGTCCGCACAAGTCGGAATGTCCCGGTAAGTCCCCATTCACCCAGACCGGACACGGACCCGGGTTTGGAGGCAGCCATGGTGCAAATAGCGCCATGGCCACCTCCAAACTCGGAATGAGGCCCAAGGTTTAGGATTAAAAGGGGGGGCCTGTACCTGGCATATACCTGATCATCCGACATCCCAAATAGCATGGTGTGAAGATCCATGCTCTGGGCATCCTCCTCCGCCTCTGAGGTTTGTGCCAGATAGCTCCTACTATTGCTGGGTTCATCGTGGCGGTAGATGTTGCTTTGTTGTGTGTTGTGTGTTGCGTGTTTTATACACATTGGTTCCTATGCGCATTGTACTTTACGCCTGCTATCATGTGGCGGATGGATCACAGGGTTTGTGTGTGTTTTTTCGTGACCCCACGTTCCGCGTTGAAATCCATTAATACAGTTGTATTTGCATTGGAAAGGTTGTGCGATTACTTGGCCGTGGCCCATCACTCAACACGCCCAAATTTCCACGTGTTCTTCCTCATTCTGCCTGCTCCATCCCTACTTGGGTCGCTGTGTAGGCCCGGCCTACACTCTGCTTGGAGTCTCGTGCAAGGCACTCGTTCACTCGCACAGAAGTGGCAGGCCTGAGCGAATTACAAGCAAGTCCCGGGAAAGTCCCACGCATTGGGTTCCATGAATCGATGAATGGGATTTGCGTGCAGATTGGCACGCAAATCTTGATTTTCCGCACAGATTATTCCATGAATCAGGCTCTCAGTGTTGACTTGGAAACACATAATTACATTTTTGGCAATCCACTTGAGGGTCCGCCAGACGGCACCATGAAATGCACCGTGGTAACAGTTTCATGCCTGACCCACAACTATCACCCGGCATACTTGCCCTGGTGGGGGTAAAATGGCCGATGTTCAATGATGTTGACCCCCTTCTTGTCTACTCTCTTTCTATTCCCACCATACATTGGCCAGACCCTATCTTCAAATCCATTTTCAATTTTCTGTGACAGATGAGATTAAGCCAAAGATATTCAAAAGAAGCTCAACAAGAGAAGGGTGTGATCAGATTTCCAGATTTCAGTCCTTACCTAACTGCTTTGAACACAGAAACATGGATCACTGTGGTTGTCCAGCTCCCACATTAATAATGCCAGTCTGTTCACCCTTATTCCTATAAAGTGCTTGTATACATTGGAGAGACACAGTGCTGTTGTCTACATTGCCTCCATCCCATGTGCAAAGCCTTCTGCAAATGCCTCATGGTAGCTAGTGACCCCCCTGGAGAACTGATGGGAGCCTCTTCTCTCATAGGCTTTAATCAGAGTGATCGATTGTTAACATTTTTTAAGAAACCTTTGTCACCGGGCATTAACAAAGCCCACAGAGCTGAATGCATAAACATAGAGTAAGACATTTTTGATGAAGTCCTTCGTCCACAATAAACTAGATCCCCTCTCTTTACAAAAACAAATGTATTGGCTCTGCCAATAATAATAATAATAATAATAATAATAATAATAATAATAATAATAATAATAATAATTCACATTTATATAGCGCTACGAACCCTCAGGCATCTGAGCACGGCTTATTACCCACGTGTGTGGTGCTCATTTATCAATGCTTGTCCACTGATATCAGGCACACATATCTGGCTCCTACAACTTGCAGAACCTACGTAGTTACTTATTTCGTGATGTTTGGTGGAATCCCGGAGTTTGCAGAGCAGTCAACAGTGATTATTAGCAGTGAACACAGAAGGAGACATTGCTGACCACAGCTACCCCTAAATGACACCTTGCAAGCCAATATGGTACGTTTGACAGAATTAAACAGTAGCAGACAGGAAGTGTGTGTTTCCTTGTGCACCACATGTGTAGGCGTCACTCACCAAGAGAGGGTAGCAGACAGGAAATGTGTGTTTCCTCGTGTGCCACATGCAGGTTTCACTCACCAAGGGAGGGTAGCAGACAAGAAGTATGTGTTTCCTTGTGCGCCACATGTAGGTTTCACTCACCAAGGGAGGGTAGCAGACAGGAAGTGTGTGTTTCCTCGTACGCCACATGTAGGTTTCCTCGTACGCCACATGTAGGTTTCACTCACCAAGGGAGGGTAGCAGACGGGGAAGTGAGTGTTTCCTCGTACGCCACATGTAGGTTTCACTCACCAAGGGAGGGTAGGAGACAGGAAGTGTGTGTTTCCTCGTGTGCCACATGTAGGTTTCACTCACGAAGGGAGGGTAGCAGACAGGAAGTGTGTGTTTCCTCGTGTGCCACATGTAGGTTTCACTCACCAAGGGAGGGTAGCAGACAGGAAGTGTGTGTTTCCTTGTGCGCCACATGTAGGTTTCACTCACCAAGGGAGGCTCGTGAAGCCTGGAGAGTTGGCTATAAGCCCAACTCCAGCGTCTACACAAGCCATACATTTTGCTCCTGGAAGGCCAGCTCAGCCTATCATAGGGTGACCAGACGTCCCGGTTTTTCCGGGACTGTCCCGGTATTTGGTGCTCTGTCCCCCTTTCTCGAGATTATGTTCCCAATGGAAACTGCAGTGGTCCCGGTTTTTGGTAGTAGGTCTTCATAGCTGGCAGGAAGGAATGCACAATCTCGCACAGAAGAAATGCTGCATTTTACAACTTCAGATAGTGTTAGTTTGTGATAAATTAATTATAGTATTGTGTTCCTTTCAACAGTAACACTTAAACCACCTACTCCTCCAAACGTTACTGTAGTGTAGTGCCTTGACAACAACTTTCAAGAGCTAGCTCTACTTTTATGTTAGTTGCCATGTCCCGGTTTTTTACTTTTTAAATCTGGTCACCCTACGCATGTAGGTGTGTTCCCTCCTGTTCTCCTGTACCACATGTAGGTTTCACTCACCAAGGGAGGCTCGTGATAAGCCTGGAAGGTTGGCTATAGGCCCTACTCCAGCGTCTACACAAGCCATACATTTTGCTCCTGGAAGGCCAGCTCAGCCGATCATCCTTCTGTTGTAGACAAAACGAGCCCCACCCAATCCATCATTGGGTAGCAAATAAGTGAACATCCAACGCCTGGTGTAAAGCGCCAGGGATACTCACGCAACGCGAGGACCGGATTAATATTATAACCAGGCAAGCGCAGGCCTAGGGCTGTTTGTTCAGACACCGGCGCGGCCGAACACTCCCTCCCTTGATGCCGTCCATGTCGAACGCTCTTAAGATCCTCCTGTGCAGTAAAATTATTATCTGCGCTAAGCCGGCGAATCCAAAAAACGAGCTCTCTCTTTGAGAAGATAATCCCGCGTGTTATTAACCCCGGCCAGCGATCCTGGCGGGTTTTGTGTCGTTTGCAGCCAGCCTCCCTCCCCTCGGTCCTGGAGGCGGCCCTGGGTGCTTTGCATTGGCGCGGCTTCAAGTGCGCGCCGTGAAAGGAGCGGTAGATTTCGTGGCATTGTGCGGCCCATAAAGGGATTACTTTTCCCCCCATGGAAGTTCAACCTGCTGCCAGAACTCTAAGCAGATTTACATGTGAACTCTCAACTTTTCCTGAATATTGATTTCACGGCAGGCGAGAATCAGCATTCAGGGGAGGACTGGCCGTGCCAGCCGGGCTCCCGGGCGCTTTGCGGCGGGGTGATGATAAATCGCAGGGCTGCCTGGCTGTGAGTGGGGGGTTCGTCCCCGATTTGAAGGGCAGGGGAATTGGTAGCGCTACTTCGCGCCGTTTTTCTTGTTTTATTGCAAGGGGGGCCCTTGGCGCCCCGGCCCAACATCCCCACCTTAATTTATTCCCGAACCCAAACCCCCTCTATTAATTAATTAATTTATTTATTTATCTTTTGCAATATATGTATATATACGAAAGGGCAAAAATACAGAAACATGTTATTTAAAAAAAAATGGGTTGTTTTCGTCGTCACTGTTTGTGCCTTAGTTTTATTTTTATTTTTTTATTTTTTTCCAGGCGATACCATTCAACTGCAGATGCGATACACACAAACCATTGGCTTTTGGCAAATGGCGGACTCAGTTCCTAGCCTTCCCCTATCAATCAGTGGCTGGACGCCAATTTGACAGGACTGGAAACGGCTGCCGTGTCTTTGCCTCGTGGACGGATGTTGGCACAGGGCAATGCCAGCTTCCCGACAGGCCCACTTATGAATGGGAAGGATGGTTCAGCGTCAAGGCCAATTCAGAACACTGGCATTTGGCTCACGGTACAACTATGCGTGCTCCTTAGTGCCAAATGCGACGGGCGTTGCTAGGGCCGCTTGCCTTCCTCTTATAGCCAGTATAGCTGCAAAAAAAGAGCCCAACTGGCTCAGTAAGAGTTCAGCAAACGGCACACAGTGCTGCAGTGCCTTCCCCTATGACTTTACTCTAAGACGGATTGGCCATATTTCCCATTCTCTCTCGGGCTGGCACTATTGAGGGTACACATTTCAAATTACCCCTGAAGAAGCTGCATGGTTACTGAAACACGTGCTGCGGATCAACTAAGAAGAAAAGATCCATAAAACAAGAAACCTACTTTTGTATTCATGAACAATTCATTTTCTCTTCAATTTGATGTGTTTGCACTTCAACAGTGGGCAATCAGCGTGGTTCCCAACCCTAGCATACTTTTCCTCTCGGCAATTGCACCAAGGTTGCGAGGCCCGCTTGCTATGAGCACAACTATAAAAGACAGTGAGCTAAGAGCAGACGATGCTTTGGTTGGTGCAATTTCGAATGTATGCGATATCCACCCACCGACTCCAATCGATCTGTCCGAATCACACGATCAATCATTCACCCAGTCAGTCATTCAGATGCATCCATCTGGTCGGCCATCCATCCTTCCATCCACCCATCCGTACATCCATCCATCTGTACGTCCCCACTCACCCACCCAACAATCCATCCATCGATCCATCCTTCGATCCATCCATCAATTCATTCATCCATCCATCAAGCCATCCGCCTGTCCATCAATCCATCCACCGATCCATTCACATGTCTAATCATAGATACATCCATATGTCCAATCATCCATTGATCCACCTGGCCACCTCCATCCATACATCATCCGTCCATCGTTTGTGCATCCATCCATCCATCCATCCATCCATCCATCCATCCATCAAGCCATCTGTCTGTCCATCAATCCATCCACCGATCCATTCACATGTCTAATCATAAAAACATCCATATGTCCAATCATCCTTTGACCCACCTAGCCACATCCATCCATCCATCAACCATCCATCCATCAACCCATCTATCCATCTACCAATCAACCCATCTATCCATCAACCCATCTACCTGTCCAATCATCCATCAAGCCACCTTGCCACCTCCATCCATATATCATCCATCTGTCTGTCCATCTTCATCCATCCATAAACCCATCTATCCATCAACCCATCTATCCATCAACCCATCTATCCATCTACCAATCAACCCATCTATCCATCAACCCATCTACATGTCCATTCACCCATCCACATGTCCAATCATCCATCAAGCCACCTCGCCACATCCATCCATCCATCATCCATCCATCCATCCATCCATCCATCCATCCATCCATCCATCAAGCCATCCGTCTGTCCATCACTCCATCCACCGAACCATTCACATGTCTAATCATACATACATCCATATGTCCAATCATCCATTGATCCACCTGGCCACATCCATTCATCCATCAACCAATCCATCTGTCCATCCACCCATCCACATGTCCAATCATCCGCCAAGCTACCTGGCCACATCCATCCATACATCATCCGACTGAACATCCTTCAGTCCGTCCATCCATCCACTTGCCCATTCATCCATTGATTCATCTGGCCACATTCATCCTTCTAGTCCTCTTCGATGCATACATCTTCCGACCGACCGTCCGTCCGTCCGTCCGTCCGTCCATCCATGCATCCATCCATCCATCCATTCACATGTCCATTCATCCATCGATTCATCTAGCCACATTCATCTTTCTAGTCCTCCTCCATCCATACATTCATCCATCTCCGTTTTGGTCTAACTAAATCCTCCCTGTAGATCTTTCTCACTCTGTCCCTCGCTGCTTCCAATTTTGAGCTGGTTAGTTATTTACCTATACCGTCCTCTGTCCATGTGATAGCCCGTCTCTCTGTGTTTTTCACACTGTTTCTACCTGCCTACATATCTATCTCTTTGTCAGTTGCCCATATTTAGCTACCATTGTATCTCTTCTATATACAATATATGCAGTTGTGTGTTTGTTCCTTCTGTGTTTATTCTCCATGGCCAAACTTTGACACACAACATGATCAAAATGAAGCTCCATCAAAAAACGACACTGAATTTTAAATCGCCAAACCAGAAATGCCCAAAAAAAAAAAAGGGCAATATCCACAGTTTGGGCGTTTGTGTCGGCATGGGCATAGCTTTGTGTCCCTCATATGCCATTCCTCCCTATCTGTACTCCAATGCAATCGTTTCAGCTTATAGTTGTCACCTAATACCCTAACCAAAAAATTACACAGGGTGCTTGCAAAATGAAAGATGTGCATGGTATGATGGAGAGAGTGAAGGATTAGAGGAGAGATGAGAACATACTGAAACATTAACAGAAGCAGAGTGAGAGCGATTGATAGAGAGAAACATGGCAAAAAGGAAGGGATTGCAAGAGAAAAGGAAAAAGGTAGGAGAGGGATAGAAAGAAGGCGAAGGGAGCAGGAAGAGGGACAAAGAGAGGAGACAGAGTGAGACAAGAGCAAAAAGAGACGAAAATCAAATAGAAAAGCATGGGATAAGAAGATCGTGTAAGAGAAAGAGGGAAAGAGAACATCAGAGAAAAAATGCAAGGACGTGGTAGAAAGAAAAAGCGAGAACAAGGAGAAAGAGAGTAGGAAACAAACCGTCAATACACACAGAGGGAGGCATTGATAGAGTGAAAACGGATGAAAAGGAAGGGACTAGGAGAGGGAGAAGGAATCAACAGAGAGAAAGAGAAGAGGGCGAATGAAAGGAAGAGAATAAGGGATAGAGAGAGAGACAATGGCCAAGAGAAAAAGAGAGCGATTGAGAAAAACAGACAGGATAGCACAAATTAAAAGATACATTGGAGCTTCAATGTTAAGAAAACACGATGAAACAGAAAACGTGTCGTGTTAAGGGGCGAGTTTTTGTGTATGCAGGGCAACTTGCAGAGATGGTTAGCTCATCTACATATTATTAAACATATTTCTGCCCTCTGTCTTCCCCATCATACATAAGGACCAAGGACCAATATATCTGATTGTCTGTGTCACTCATTCTGTGTACGGTTCTATGTTTGTATGCTCACGAGAGTTCCAGGCCTAGTATGCAATTTGACAAATAAAAGTGCATTTTCACACAATGTTGACTGCAAGTTGAATAACATGTCATCACAGTTTACTTCTATCTCTCCTATAACTGGGTCTCTGGAGCTGTCAGACCACATATATTATAGCTTGTGTCACCTCCAGTGTTTTGTGGATTGTAAGAAATGATCCTTCTATGCGTTGCATATCCCCCTGTGCATGTTCCAAACAGGCATAGGTTATTGCAAGGATTTTCGACGCAGATAATAATGTATTATTTTTGTGAATTTGTGATACATTTTACCAAATGCATCCCTTCACATGTTGGAAACAAGTCTGCAGATTTGAATCCTGTTAGTGTGTATGTGTGCGTCTACATGCACTCCTAACTGGATTGCTGTTAATTCTTGTTTGACTACATGTATGTGTTTGCCTCCGTATGCTGATGAAAACGTGGCAGATTGTTTTTTTAACCTTTCTTTTTTCGCTGTGACTACATTTTTGTATGTAAACATTTTTTTTTTTTAAATGATAATATAGGGAGGTGAGCACAACCACTATACTTTAAATTACTTAACACAATACAATGTTGAAAGGAGTACTACAGATTAGCCCAAGGCACGTTGGATTAGGGGTCCTGAGCACAGACTCTAAAGAGGTTATCAGGGGACTGCATGCTGACTGAAATGGCCTTAACACATTCTTCTTAATTAATCTCCACTCCTGGAAAAGAGAGATCGTTACAATACATTTTGTGGTCCAGTCTTTTCAATTAACATCCTGAGCGAAGCAGGCACAGTTATTTATTTAATTGCCAACGCATTTCGCTCAGCAGTCCGTCATCCGGGCAAATACTGTCTATACATTAATAAATACATATGAATACATCTGTACATAAAACCACAATCATCATACATCAATATACATAGAGAAAGAATCAGTAGACAATGATATGATATATGATAGTTTATTTGTTTTGCGCCTATACACAAGTGTTTCAAAGCGCTTCAATGCAGGGGAGGGAGCAGGGGTAAAATAAAATAACATACTTACAAGGCCTTGAGACATTAAGAATGGGTAAAATAACTATCCTACTAGGCCTGATGACACATATGAGAATAGTGTAAAACCATTGACAATAATGAGGGAAAGAAGGTGGAGAAGGGTGAGGGACAAATGTTAGGCAGAATCCTGTGCAGTTCCCTTAGGGAGCACTACACAAGATTAGGACTACAGGTGAGAGCAATAAATCCCCTTTGGTATCAGTCTGCACCACAAAGATTTACATGGTAATTCATAGAATTTCGCACAAAAGTGGCGCACGCGGCTGGCGCACAGTGTGCACGTGCAAATGTCTGCGCCAGCCGCGTGCGCTAAAATCGATATCCGCGCACAGCGTATTCATGGATTTTAGCCTCCAAAACCAGCCATGGCGCAGAGTGGCGCAGCAACCCTGCAGCAGCACCAGTTACGCCCCCAAGAACGCCCTTGCGCAAGGAAAAGCCATCAAAATTCCCAATTTAGCGCAAAGGGCTGCGCTAACCCTGGACCAGTATAGAGGGCTGCCAAACAGCAAACGCCGAGCGGGGAATGTGTATTACTGGGGTGCGCGGGAAGTGCCACACGCGATTTCTGCAGGGTACGTGTATTTCTGGGGTGCAGGGAAGTTTAACACGCGATTACAGCAGGGTACGTGTATTACAGGTGTGCGCAGGAAGTTCCACACGCAATTTCAGCAGGGTACGTGTATTTCTGGGGTGCGGGGCAGTTCAACACGCGATTACAGCAGGGTATGTGTATTACAGGTGTGCGCGGGAAGTTCCACACGCGATTTCAGCAGGGTACGTGTATTTCTGGGGTGCGGGGAAGTTCAACACGCAATTACAGCAGGGTACGTGTATTACAGAGGTGCGCGGGAAGTTCCACATGCGATTTCAGCAGGGTACGTGTATTTCTGGGGTGCGGGGAAGGTTAACACGCGATTTCAGCAGGGTACGTGTATTACTGGGGTGCGCGGGAAGTTCCACACGCGATTTTAGCAGGGTACGTGTATTTCTGGGGTGCGGGGAAGTTTAACATGCAATTACAGCAGGGTACGTGTATTACAGGGTTGCGCGGGAAGTTCCACATGCAATTTCAGCAAGGTACATGTATTTCTGGGGTGCAGGGAAGTTTAACACGCGATTTCAGCAGGGTACATGTATTACTGGGGTGCGCGGGAAGTTCCACACGCGATTTCAGCAGGGTACGTGTATTTCTGGGGTGCGGGGAAGTTTAACATGCAATTACAGCAGGGTACGTGTATTACAGGGGTGCGTGGAAAGTTCAACAAGCAATTTCAGCAGGGTACGTGTATTTCTGGGGTGCAGGGAAGTTTAACACGCGATATCAGCAGGGTACGTGTATTACAGGGGTGCGCGGGAAGTTCCACAAGCGATTTCAGCAGGGTATGTGTATTTCTGGGGTGCGGGGAAGTTTAACACGTGATTTCAGCAGGGTACGTGCATTACTGGTGTGCGCGGGAAGTTCCACACGCGATTTCAGCAGCAAAGTGTATTTCTGGGATGCGGGGAAGTTCCACACGCGATTTCAGCAGGGTACGTGTATTTCTGGGGTGCGGGGAAGTTTAACATGCGATTTCAGCAGGGTACGTGTATTACTGGGGTGCGCGGGAAGTTCCACACGCGAATTCAGCAGGGTATGTGTATTACTGGGGTGCAGGCAAGTTTCATACACGATAGGCCCTGTGTGAGTGGGGTACGTGTATTTCGGGGGTGCAGGGGAGTCCTACATGTGAATTGGCAGTGTGGGTCCTCCCAGGTGTTCCCTCTACACCCTCCACGGCCCCTGCAGGCAGACCACACCACAGGGGACTACCCTGCACCCCTGGTCATGTCCCGCAGGCAGCCCATCCACCATGGGCATGCCCCCCCAGCCAAGCCACATGTCACCTTGCACTAGTGATCACCAACGCATTACCCCCTTGCACCCCCACCCCCCAGCAGTGCAGGGCACCTGCCAGCAGGCACATACTCATGTCCCCCAGCACCCCCACCCCCCAAACAGTGCAGGGCACCTGCCTGCAGGCCCCCACTCATGTCCCCCAGCACCCCCACCCACCAAGCAGTGCAGGGCACCTGCCAGCAGGCCCCCACTCATGTCCCCCAGCACCCCCACCCCCCAGCAGTGCAGGGCACCTGCCTGCAGGCCCCCACTCATGTCTGACCAGCATCCCCACCCCCCAGCAGTCAGGGGCACCGGCCAGCAGGCCCCCACTCATGTCCCACTCATGTCCCCTTGCACCCCCACCCCCCAGCATTGAGGGGCACCTGCCAGCCGGCCCCCACTCATGTCTCCCAGCACCCCCTCCCCCCAGCAGTCAGGGGCACCTGCCAGCAGGCCTCCACTCATGTCCCACTCATGTCCCCTTGCACCCCCACCCCCTAGCACTGAGGGAACCTGCCAGCAGGCCCCCACTCATGTCCCACTCATGTCCCCTTGCACCCCCACCCCCAGCACTGAGGGGCACCTGCCAGCAAGCCCCCACTCATGTCCCCTTGTACCCCCACCCCCCAGCAGTGCAGGGCACCTGCCAGCAGGCCCACATTCATGTCCCACTCATGTCCCCTTGCACCCCCAACCCCCAGCACTGAGGGGCACCTGCCAGAAGGCCCCCACTCATGTCCTCTTGCACCCCACACCCCAGCAGTGCAGGGCACCTGACAGCAGGCCCCCACTCATGTCCCACTTATGTCCTCTTGCACCCCCACCCTCCAGCAGTGCAGGGCTCCTGCCAGCAGGCCCCCACTCATGTCCCCTTGCACACCCACCCCCCAAGCAGTGCAGGGCACCTGCCAGCAGGCCCCCACACATGTCCCACTCATGTCCCCTTGCACCCCCACCCCCCAGCACTGAGGGGCACCTACCAGCAGGCCCCCACACATGTCCCCTGCACCCCCACCCCCCAGCAGTGCAGGGCACCTGCCAGCAGGTCCCAACACATGTCCCCCAGCCAACACGTCATAACAATCTAAATCCCTGGCCCTTATGGCCAGCCTCCACATGCCAAAGACCCACCCAAGTATAGCATCCACCCACATAGAAATGCCAATTACATGATACAACACCAATGGCAAGTATGTAACTGAACACATGTCCGTCACACACACACAATGGGTGCAAGTGAAAGTCAAAACCCATATCATGACATGCATGAAACCAATGAGATGATACCACAAATGGAAGTATAAAAAAATATATATTAAAGATAACATGAACGTAAATCAAATTAAACACACAACAATGGGAATAACAAAAGAAATGGTCCATGTCCGATAAATTATGAAAATCCAGAAAACATAAGCAAAAGAAATCCAAAAAGAAACGTTGTCCAAAGTCACAGTTCAAAAAATCAAATCCAAGGGAAAATAAAAACCATTGCTCCATAGTGAGCACAAAAAAAATATTAAAAAAGATGAATCCAATGTAGAACTATGTACAATTGAAGAAGCCAGGCTCCATGAGCCCAACTTAAGAAATGAAACCTACCAAAAACTACTACCTAATAAAAAAAACTATATACAAAAATGTGGTCTATTGTCCAAGCGGTCCAAAATAAAAAATAAAAACGAAAGGAAACCTAATACTAACTAACTATCTATTTACAAGGGCAGCGGGCAAGTCCAACGGCTCACATGTTGATGTCCCGGGCCAGGGCATCATCGAACTCCTGCTCGATGTCCCGGAGGCGGTCCTCTTCCATGGCCCCGAGGGTTCGCATGGACGATGACATCTGGAACTCCAGGTCCCTGCGGATGGCCTCGAGGCACTCGGCCCACCTCAGGGCCCTACGCATGGAGTTCTCCGCCCTGACCATCGTGAGCCGTGCCTCTTCCGCCCACTGCCGCTCTGCATCTATCGCATTGCCCAACTGCTGCCACACGGAAGACACTTCCCGTCCAGGGTCCTCCTGCCCTATGGCCGATGCCTGCCCCTCCGATGTTGATGGCCCCAAGCCATCATTGCTCCCACCTACAGCCTGCTCCTGCTGCTGCTGCTGCTGTCCATTTGCCCTGTCCGATGGTGCCTGCACATCCTCCATCTGCTGGTCTCCAGTTGTGGTGTCCACCCCTGCTGGACCGCAAACTCCTGACTGTGGCAGGGATGGGATCTCCACCAAGCTGGCTGTGTTGGTCAGGCCAGGTCCACAGGGGGCCCTGGTGGAATCTGGGCCAGAAGACAATGTGGAGAACGACTGGCGCATAGCCTCCACAGATCAGGAGAGGTCCGCCAGAGTGCGCGTCACATGTAGAAACCCACCGACCAGGGCCCCTCCCAGCAGTGCCACGTCATGACGCTGCTCTTCGTGATGGCGTTGTGTTCTCTGCCCAGGAAGAACGCACGTCATCACGAATGACACTCGTCCGCAACGCAACACCCACCAGGACGGATCCCATACGGTCGCGGGACCCCTCGCCCGCAGGTAGTGGAGAGGCAGGTGATATGGCACTCTCCCCTACATGCGGACGGGCCTGGGACAGGGCCTCCCTGCTGGTGCATGATGGTGCAGTCACAGGGTCAAGGACAGCGACATGCAGAGGCCCCTCCGCAGTGACCTGTGCTGCCTCCTGACCCTGGACTGCAGCACTTGCACCAGTGGTACTACCCCCACCAGGCCCCATGTGCGGTTCAGTAGCGGGCTCCTCCTCCTCTGTGGAGACCACCAACCTGGATGTCTCCACACCGTCTTCCGCCATTGGAAGCCCCTGTGGGGGCTCACCCGGCCCTTCCGCCACAGCCGTTGTGGCAGACGCGGCACCAGCCCCCTCGCTCCCGGATGATGGTAATTCCTGGGAGGGTGGCTGGGCCATGCATCGCCGCCCGGTGGAGGCATACCCGCCGCTTACCTCCACAGCGCCGTCTCCGCCCTCTTCTTCACTTGACGCTGCGTAGAGGGAGATATAGAACACAAGCATCAGGGTACAGCATAAAATACCCTAGACAGGAAGCAATAACACATGATTGACACTGTCAAATGTCACTTCCATCCTGTCCTTCCACAACACATGGGTCAATGCATGCAACACACATGCAGAAACACTCCCGGCGCCTACAATCAACCTCAACACCCATGTACAAGAGCCCCTGTAAACCAAGATGTTACCTTCAAAGTCACATGCATCCATGGCATTTCAAAGTGAAACACACACTTCTCTGGCGCACACACGCACACACACACACACACATGTGCACCATACATGTATATGACATCAGCACCCATTCCTCATCCCCCCTCCATGTCCAGGAACAGAGACTGGCATGCTTTCTGCATAGAGGTCCCCATGTTGCATTAAAACACATGCACCTACCATGTAGTTCACACATAACTGGTCCCACATGCATGACCATGATGTCCCTGCACACACACATATCCATACATGGCCTATGTCACACATACAGGCAAGTATCAGACTACCAGCACACTGCAACATGCCCTGTCTCACACAGCAATGCTTGGCCACTTACCGCTCAACTTCAGACGGGTCTGCCTCCGAAGGATCTGGGCGTGGAGTGCTGGGCCTACGCATTCCAGGACCCTCATCTGGATGTTGCTCAGGCTGACCCAGCCCCCCTTCGTGAGGCGCCAGGCCTTGTTGAGGGTCCTGGACCTGAAGTCCTTCCAGCGCTTCTTGACATGCTGGAAGTCGCGGACTGCCACCCCCTCCGCGTTGATGGCAGTCACGATGTCCGTCCAGATCCGAGTCCGTCCTTCCTTGTTGGCGCGCAAACTTCCGAAGAGGGCATCATACTGCCCCAGGACTTGCTCCACCAGGACACCAACTTCGGTGGCAGTGAAGCTGGTGCCCCTCTGCCTCTCTGGTTGGGGGTTGCCAGTGGTGCCAGATGGTGTAGTGCCCGACATGGCAACCCCAGAGGCAGGTGTGGTCAACTGGGTCCTGGGGCTGGGCTGTGGAGCGATGGAATAGCAGTCGGGAGTCTTCGGCTCCAGCAGGGGTGGTCACAGCAAAAACACCCCTGGCTGATGTGCAGGCAGAAAATGGCAGGGCACGTGGGCAGCAGGCAATCAGGCAGCAGCAGATGGCAGGTGGGAGCGTGCTCGGGGCTCTCGGGGGCAGTAATTCGGCCTTCTGGGCAGGAGCGTGGTCTTCCGTGTGTGAACGCGTGGCCAGCTTGATACGGCGTGATTTGGCACGTGAAAATCTTGCACGTCAGCATGTAATTCGAGGGAAAGGCCCTTAGCGTGTAAGCGCGTCAGCGCACGTACGCGATTTCATTGGACCAAAGGCCCTTAGCGCGTAAGCGTGTCTGAGACGTGACACGCGCGGGTGTTTACCTCATAGCACATGATGACAGAGCAGACGTGGAAAAGCTGCACGTCCGAGTGTCAGCGTGTGTAATTGGAGGAAAGGACGCGTACACGTGTAAGTGACGTGTACGTGTGGGCCGGTTTAAAAGGTATGTGTAGAACGCCATTTTCTTGTACATGCTTTTCGTGGAGAGCGAGTGGGTGAATTCTGTACTTCTTGTCGGTTCACACGCGATTACTTCACAGCGTTTCAAGTTCTCTACCTCTAACAGCTTTCATTTTTCTACTTTTTTTGGGCCTGTTTCCTCAAACAGTGTTCACTTCTCCTTTTATCCTGTCTCCTCAGACAGCGTACAATTCTTCTTTTGGCGGGGTTGTTGCCAACGCGTATTTTTCAAGTTCTTATTCCAGGCAGACGTGAGTTCCGCACGTACTTAGCAACTGTGCTTGCCCCATGTGTCGCACTCCCGTTCAGAGGTCATTGTAGGCTGTGTGTATTACGCGTACACTTATTTTTGTGTTTCTGGGTGCCACAGCGTAGTGCGGGTTCATTTTTCCATGCACGTGGTCTACAAGGGGTTGCGTGCACGTTTATTTTTGTTTTCGGCTGCCTGTGCGTTGCATGACCCGTCATCTTCCCCCAGGGGTCACAGACAGCCTTGTTAGAGCACTAGGGTACGAATTCCATCTAGTACCCTACCCCTTTGACCCCCAATTGCCCAGGACAATAGTTTACTGCTCCTCTCATACGCACGACAACATCAGTGCCATGGTTGGGAGGCGACCAAGCGGTAAGGGAGGCAAAGGTGGTCGACCTTCAAAAGGTGGACGTGGTGCGCACGGTAGGGGACGTGGCCAGGATTTGCAGGGTGCCCCTAGACCCCCATGTGTGGAGGACCAATCAGGGACACCCATGCCCCCCCCCATGGTTGAGGCAAACGTGGATGAGAGCATCCCAGCTCAGCCCCTGTTGGACCAGCCCATTGTGGCACCTGACCTGGCACAGGATGACTCCCTGGCTGACTTCCAGGTCAGCAAGTCTAGGCCACGTGTGGCGGTGCAAGTTGTCACCCAGGTACGTGGATCTGGGGCAGCTATGTCATCTGCTGCCCCAAGTATGCAGGGTGGTGAGGCTGCAGGGGCAGCTGCAGCTCCATCCGCCCCAGCTCTGACTCTCCAAGCCAGGACAGTGTCGGTCCTGGTCCATCATACTGATGTTCCCCCTGCCAACATCACACTTCAGACAATGCCTGCACCAAGTCCTATGGTCAATGTGCATTCGCACACGCCAACAACCCAGTCCACCGGTGATTCTGCCCCTACTGACCAGAGCGGCGTTAGCCACTCTGGCTCCACTCCACCTTCTAAAATGAGGAAGAAGGGTGCTCTGGCACGACAGGCTGAGACCCCAGGCACGGCTACACACTCCGGCACGTCAAGGAAGCCTTGCTTTAATGACGCTGAGCTTAATGCACGTGTGAGCTATGTGTCGCAACATAGCCACGAAATGGTGGTGACTGCAGGGTCCAAGACCACACCTGGTCAACGTAAGGCACACTGGCAGACCATCGCCAACCACATAAGTGCCCTTGGATTTGTGAGGCGCTCAGCTGATGATTGCTACAAGCGGTGGAATGACCTGAAACGCAGAGCAAAGGACAAGCTGGCCTCAAATCATGCCGCTACTCTGGTGACTGGTGATGGGTCTCCACAAGAGGACAACAAACTCACTGAACATGAGTCTGTTGCTGGGACCTTCATCACAGAGGAACAGATCCGAGGTGTGGGAGAACTACCTGATTACGAAGCATTGTCCGGTGAGTACCCATGCGTGTGTGTGTAGTGCATGTGTATGTATTTTGGGTGACGGGTTCTGATTGAGTGCCAGGTGAGGGTGTGTACTCCAGAGTGTTATGGGTCACCCATTTCCTTCCTCACATGGGATCACGTGCCTTGTATTTGGCTATGAATGCATCCCATCTGCCCACAGTATTCTATTAGGTCCACAATTGTGCAGTTGACCTTGTACTGCCATCTTGCAACTACATTGGTCAGAATTTGTAAGTGTGCCTTCAGGATAATATTTTCCACTCTCCCCTTTTTTGCTAGACATTTATCAACCATATTGTGACATATGTGATATGCTTCGGTCATTGTTTACTGGCCACACTGGGGCAATGCTTTACCTGGTTATGTACACAATGAGACCATTCAGGATGATGGAGTATTGGCCAGCACAAATGTTTAGATGAGTGCCTGTTTGCATGTGGAAAATGACAGATGTTTCCTGCGATGTCAATGTGACGAAAAATAGATAAGCCAACTATTACTGTATTCTTGTACCTTGCATGTGTTGCAGTGAGTGGCACATGTGTACTTAGTCCCAGTATGCAGCATTTTTCATGTCATCATGTCCATCTCACATGGATGGGTGACAGTACTCAATCACTGACATATGGCTGTATTTGTCAAATGTACCATGGCTATGCTAAATGCCATCTGTGTGCTGCCATGTGTCATGTATGTGTATTGGACATGCCACTCACAGGCCAATGTGTGATGACAGTGCTACCCAGCATGCAGCAAATGTGTTGCTCTCCCATATTGGTGTCATCAGTGTCTGCCTTTTGCCTCCCCTTACTACTCAGTGACAATGCAGGCATGGGAGGGTTATAGTCATGTGGGACATGTGTGAATCATCAACTGGTTCTGTAGCTTGACAGGCCTATTTGTGTGCTATGGTGCTAATGCCTGTTTCCATTTTTTCTCTTTCATGTTTTTGCAGGGGTTGACACACTTGATGCTGTTGAGGTTGAGGAGATGGTGCAGACCCAGGAGGAATCCCAGGCACGACCGGGCACCAGCGGTGGACGTGGTGGTGGGTGAGAACCCAATCCTCCTGCAGACCATACTTTCCAGGGGTGTCTCTGGGTGCACCTCCCCAGACCTCTATTCAGGTGCTGATTCGGATGATGAGACCTATGTGCTGTCACAGGTAAGTGTTTCTGGCAGGGATTCTGTTCTGTCCAACCCATCTGCACCAGGGGTAGATCCCTCTATGGGGATGTCAGTGTTGGTAGAGGCGCCTTTGGCGGTTACGGATGCAGGGTCACACTCCACAGCATCCGATCCTGTTTCTGGGCCAGCAGATCAGAGGGGGAATGCAGTCCTGCAGCCTCAGGCGGTGCCAGCACAGCAAGGTGCACATCGCCTTGCCCCAAACAGGTGTGGTGCCCATTGGTGCGGTGGCCGTACGCCACCAGGCAATAGCGTATGGGAGAAATGATGGCTCAGGCAATGGAGAGGGTGGCCACGTCCATTATCCCCCCTGAAAGGCAGATGGAGCAACTACAGCAGGCAACAGACTCCATTTGCCAATCACACAGGTAAGACATGTTGGCGTCCAACAGGGACCGACGGGCGGCACTGGAGACTCTGCGCCAATCCATCTCAATAGAGTCCCAGGCCCACAGGGAAGCCCTGAGTGAAGAACTCCATAACCTCAGGCAGACTCTTCTTGAGCTTGAGACTTCCACTAATTTTAGGGCAGAACAGCGGCTGGAACACCTCACAAGTACGCTCTCAGCTGAGATGCGGGCAACTCGGGAGGAGGTCCGGGCATCACGTCAGGGGTTGCATGGGGATCTCCGCACTATAATCCTCCAGAATGAGATCTTCCACACCCGCATGCTTGCTGCCATGGAGGACCATACCAGGGCTTTGCGTGGGCTGCCTCCCATAGCACCACCACCTCCTGATGCAGCAGCAGAGGGTCATGAGAGCAACGGCAGCAGTTCTCCCACATTGGCATAGCCGTGCAGGCCATGAGCCCATGGAGGTGTTTTTATTTCCCAACATCCACACAGGTGGCTGTTGGTGCGCACCCTGTCCTCGGACCTCCTGGGTGCCCCCCCCCCCAGCCCCCACATGGCCATTTTTGATTTTTGATTTTTGATTTTTGATTTTTGATTTTTGATTTTTGATTTTTGATTTTTGATTTTTGATTTTAGATTTTAGATTTTAGATTTTAGATTTTTGATTTTTGATTTTTGAATTTTGAATTTTGAACTTTGATTTTAAAAAAAATAATTTGACAGTGTGTTGCCTTGTGTGGCTCCCGTGGGCATCCACTGTATTCCGGATGGGCACATGCAGGCTTGTCCTGAGTTTGGGTTAGATGCTTGGGTTCATGAGACACACACCCCTCCTGCTTCCCGTTTCCATGGGCTTGCAAAGGGTGTGAACAAGTGACAGTGATGTACACAGTGACGTTGGGCTCCCATGAGCTGTGTGGGCAGTCTGTAGTCAATACTGTGTAGACATTCCTTGTGTATATTGTTGTTGTATTGTACACTGCATGGTGTATTAATGTATGATTTTGCTTCCATGTCTCCCTCTGAATTTGCAGGTTCATTCCTCATGTCTTCACAAGGCCGTCTACTTTGGAGATGGAGTTCATGTTGTATGCAGTACAAAGACCAGTTTTGAAGGCTGCAAGACTACAGTTTGAAGGGGGCGATGTGGTGGCATATTCAGGTTGTATGACTACGACTACTTTAACTTAGTACTGTCATGTTTTAGAAATGTTTGAACTTGTCTAGATGCATTGTTTAGTTGGTAAGTATTTGGTCATGTGTGTTGTTAGTTCAACATTACCAGGAGCATATTGTGTGTGGCCAGTTTCCATTAGGGACACTGTACTTTGTGACACTTGTGTCAGGTTTTTGGGATTGCTTTGTTTGCTCTCACATAGCATGACATGCCATGGTGTGTTGGGTGGCGGTGCTGGGGAGGGGTTGGGTGACATGGTACTGTTCTCATGTTGTATTTTGCAAGGGGGTCATTCATTTAGCAGCATATGTGTCTTTTGATGACACAGCATTGGTGGTGTTTCTGTAGGTAGGGATGCACACATTGTGACACTTCCAGGTGACCAATCTCAGGATGGTATGGTTGTGACAGTTGACTGTCAGCTGGTATGTGGCAGGGCTGTGTGCACTCCACAGGGGTGTGATTCTAAGTGAAGTAATTAGCCACCAGCTGTGTTCGGGCTGCCTCACCCCGTGCCCTTTACTCTCCCATGCGCAGCGGGCGTGCATGTGGTTGGGGATGTGGGGGCACCACCATGT
This sequence comes from Ambystoma mexicanum, assembly GCF_040938575.1. Lineage (NCBI taxonomy): Eukaryota > Metazoa > Chordata > Amphibia > Caudata > Ambystomatidae > Ambystoma > Ambystoma mexicanum. Next base: position 142,462,129 of record NC_090934.1, read on the forward strand.
CCACCGGCAGGCCCCGGCGTGTTGCATCATTGTGCAGGACACATGCTGCCACTATGATCCTGCACACTACTGGGGGAGCGTATAACAGCTGCCCACCAGAACGGTCAAGGGAGCGAAAGCGTGACTTGAGCACTCTGAATGTGCGCTCCACTATGCCCCGGGTTGCAATATGGGCTGTGTTGTATCGTACCTCGGGTGGCATGGTGGGGTTCCAAATTGGCCTCATCATGTGGGTGCTCAGAGGGTAGGCACTGTCCCCTGGGGAGGTGGTGATGGGTATCATTAGTGGGGTTGTGACATGACTCAGTATCTGGCATGCATGCATGTGCTGTGGCATTTATACTCACCAAGCAGCCATGTATCGCCATGCCACTCAGCTTCTAGGTCCCGGATTAGGGTTGACATTCTGTAAATTAAACTGTCGTGGGTAGACCCTGGATAGTTGGCATATACTAAGGTGATGATTCCCTTGGCATCACATACTACCTGCACGTTGATGGAATGCCAGTGCTTGCGGTTTCTATAGATGTGCTCTGATGCCCTGGGGGGACGTAGGGCCACATGGGTGCAATCAATGGCACCTAGGACTTTGGGGAATTGTGCCACCCCGTAGAAATCCTGGACGACAGCCTGCCTGTCTGCAGGTGTTCTGGGCAGGTATATGTGCCTGTGGACTGATGGGCGTGCAGTGATGATGGCCAACACCTGGTGTAGGCAGCGTGACTGTGTGGCCTGTGACACCACCCCACTATGGCACTTGTCCGCTGAAATGATCCGGTGGCCAAAAAGTGCAGTACATTGAGGACCTTCTCCAGGGGGCTGAGTGCTTGGGAGCAGAGGGTGGGTGATGTGAGGTCATCCTCCCACTCACTGACCAGGTCGAGTATTATGTGAGGTGGAAACCTGTACCTCCCATACACCTGGTCATCAGGCATGCCAAAAAGGCTGGTTCTGGGTGTGAAAATTCTGGGCCTGACTATCCTCCTCCTCCTCCTGCGGTATCCCATGACCACTGCTGCTAGGAACGGTATGATCATCCTGGCGTCTGAGCTTGCTTGTTGTTTGCGCGCACTTTTATGCTGCGCGGGTCCACGTACGCCTGCTTCCTGCTGGCGTACATGTTTCCGGATTAGCGAGTCTTTTTCGGCATGTGCGTGTGGGCGTTCCGCGCATTTGCCTCCTGTACTTCCCCGCTCACCCCAGATTTACACGTACCCCGCTCACACAGGCCCAATCACGTGTAAAACTTCCTGCAAGCCCAACTTCCCGCGAGCCCAATTTCCTGCGAGCACCTGAAGTACACGTACCCCGCTCGCCCAGACACAATCGCGTGTGAAACTTCCCGCGCACCCACGAAATACATGCTATTGTTGACACAGCAGGTGTCTGTGTTTGTCACGTACCCATTTACACGTCATTTGCCCTAGACGGCCACAATATGGGAAATTAATCAGAGCTGTATATACATGCTTTTTGATAGCGCACATTATTTTAATGCGCAGGGAAGCTACCGCTTGCCTTCGTGTGGCGGTCATGTGTTGATGTACATAGTTGACTTTTGGTTTGTGTCATGGAATCGCCATTTCACTGCTGGGGGGTGCAAGGGGACATGAGTGGGGGCCTGCTGGCAGGTGCCCTGCACTGCTGGGGGGTGGGGGTGCAGGGGGACATGAGTGGGACATGAGTGGGGGCCTGCTGGCAGGTGCCCCTGACTGCTGGGGGGTGGGGATGCAGGGGGACATGAGTGGGACATGAGTGGGGGCCTGCTGGCAGGTGCCCCTGACTGCTGGGGGTTGGGGATGCAGGGGGACATGAGTGGGACATGAGTGGGGGCCTGCTGGCAGGGGCCCCTGACTGCTGGGGGGTGGGGGTGAAAGGGGACATGAGTGGGCGCCTGCTGGCAGGTGCCCTGCACTGCTGGGGGATGGGGTGCAGGGGGACATGAGTGGGACATGAGTGGGGGCCTGCTGGCAGGTGCCCCTGACTGCTGGGGAGTGGGGGTGCAAGGGGACATGAGTGGGGGCCTGCTGCCAGGGGCCCCTGACTGCTGGGGGGTGGGGGAGCAAGGGGACATGAGTGGGGGCCTTCTGGCAGGTGCTCCCGACTGCTGGGGGTGGGGGTGCAAGGGGACATGAGTGGGGGCCTGCTGGCAGGTGCTCCTGACTGCTGGGGGGTGGGTGTGCAGGGGGACATGAGTTGGACATGAGTGGGGGCCTGCTGGCAGGGGCCCCTGACTGCTGGGGTTGTGGGGGTGCAAGGGGACATGAGTGGGCGCCTGCTGGCAGGTGCCCCTGACTGCTGGGGGGTGGGGGTGCAGGGGGACATGAGTGGGGGCCTGCTGGCAGGTGCCTCTGACTGCTGGGGGGTGGGGGTGCAAGGGGACATGAGTGGGGGCCTGATGGCAGGTGCTCCTGACTGCTGGGGGGTGGGGGTGCAGAGGGACATGAGTTGAACATGAGTGGGGGCCTGCTGGCAGGGGCCCCTGACTGCTGGGGTTGTGGGGGTGCAAGGGGACATGAGTGGGCGCCTGCTGGCAGGTGCCCCTGACTGCTGGGGGGTGGGGTGCAGGGGGACATGAGTGGGACATGAGTGGGGGCCTGCTGGCAGGGGCTCCTGACTGCTGGGGGGAGGGGGTGCAAGGGGACATGAGTGGGGGCCAGCTGCCAGGGGCCCCTGACAGCTGGGGGGTGGGGTTGCAAGGGGACATGAGTGGGGGCCTGCTGGCAGGTGCCCTGCACTGCTGGGGGGAGGGTGTGCAGGGGGACATGAGTGGGACATGAGTGGGGGCCTACTGGCAGGGGCCCCTGACTGCTGGGGGGTGGGGGTGCAGGGGGACATGAGTGGGACATAAGTGGGGGCCTGCTAGCAGGTGCCCCTGACTGCTGGGGGCTGGGGGTGCAGGGGGACATGAGTGGGACATGAGTGGGGGATTGCTGGCAAGGGCCCCTGACTGCTGGGGGGTGAGGGTGCAAGGGGACATGAGTGGGGGCCTGCTGGCAGCTGCCCTGCACTGCTGGGGGGTGGGGGTGCAGGGGGACATGAGTGGGACATGAGTGGGGGCCTGCTGGCAGGTGCCCCTGACTGCTGGGGGTGGGGGTGCAAGGGGACATGAGTGGGGGCCTGCTGCCAGGGGCCCGTGACTGCTGGGGGGTGGGGGTGCAAGGGGACAAGAGTATGGGCCTGCTGGCAGGTGCCCCTGACTGCTGGGGGTGGGGGTGCTGGGGGACATGAGTGGGGGCCTGCTGGCAGGTGCCCTGCACTGCTGGGGGGTGGGGGTGCAGGGGGACATGAGTGGGACATGAGTGGGGGCCTGCTGGCAGGTGCCCCTGACTGCTTGGGGGTAGGGGTGCAAGGGGACATGAGTGGGGGCCTGCTGACAGGTGCCCCTGACTGCTGGGGGGTGGGGGTGCTGGACGACATGAGTGGGGGCCTGCTGGCAGGTGCCCTGCACTGCTGGGGGGTGGGGGTGCAGGGGGACATGAGTGGGACATGAGTGGGGGCCTGCTGGCAGGTGCCCCTGACTGCTGGGTGGTGGGGGTTCAGGGGGACATGAGTGGGATATGAGTGGGGGCCTGCTGGCAGGTGCCTTGCACTGCTGGGGGGTGGGGGTGCAGGGGGACATGAGTGGGACATGAGTGGGGGCCTGCTGCCAGGTGCCCCTGACTGCTGGGGGGTGGGGGTGCAAGGGGACATGAGTATGGGCCTGCTGGAAGGTGCCCCTGACTGCTGGTGGGTGGGGGTGCTGGGGGACATGAGTGGGGGCCTGCTGGCAGGTGCCCTGCACTGCTGGGGGGTGGGGGTGCAGGGGGACATGAGTGGGACATGAGTGGGGGCCTGCTGGCAGGTGCCCCTGACTGCTGGGGGGAGGAGGTGCAGGGGGACATGAGTGGGACATGAGTGGGGGCCTGCTGGCAGGTGCCCCTGACTGCTGGGGGTTGGGGGTGCAGGGGGACATGAGTGGGACATGAGTGGGGGCCTGCTGGCAGGGGCCCTGCACTGCTGGGGGGTGGGAGTGCAAGGGGACATGAGTGGGGGCCTGCTGGCAGGTGCCCTGCACTGCTGGGGGGTGGGGGTGCAGGGGGACATGAGTGGGACATGAGTGGGGGCCTGCTGGCAGGTGCCCCTGACTGCTGGGGGGTGGGGGTGCAAGGGGACATGAGTGGGGGCCTGCTGCCAGGGGCCCCTGACTGCTGGGGGGTGGGGGTGCAAGGGGACATGAGTGGGGGCCTGCTGGCAGGTGCCCTGCACTGCTGGGGGGTGGTGGTGCAGGGGGACATGAGTGGGACATGAGTGGGGGCCTGCTGGCAGGTGCCCCTGACTGCTGGGGGTGGGGGTGCAGGGGGACATGAGTGGGACATGAGTGGGGGCCTGCTGGCAGGTGCCCCTGACTGCTGGGGGTTGGGGGTGCAGGGGGACATGAATGGGACATGAGTGGGGGCCTGCTGGCAGGGGCCCCTGACGGCTGGGGGGTGAGGGTGCAAGGGGACATGAGTGGGGGCCTGCTAGCAGGTGCCCCTGACTGCTGGGGGCTGGGGGTGCAGGGGGACATGAGTGGGACATGAGTGGGGGCCTGCTGGCAGGTGCCCCTGACTGCTGGGGGTTGGGGGTGCAGGGGGACATGAATGGGACATGAGTGGGGGCCAGCTGCCAGGGGCCCCTGACAGCTGGGGGGTGGGGTTGCAAGGGGACATGAGTGGGGGCCTGCTGGCAGGTGCCCTGCACTGCTGGGGGGAGGGTGTGCAGGGGGACATGAGTGGGACATGAGTGGGGGCCTACTGGCAGGGGCCCCTGACTGCTGGGGGGTGGGGGTGCAGTGGGACATGAGTGGGACATGAGTGGGGGCCTGCTAGCAGGTGCCCCTGACTGCTGGGGGCTGGGGGTGCAGGGGGACATGAGTGGGACATGAGTGGGGGATTGCTGGCAAGGGCCCCTGACTGCTGGGGGGTGAGGGTGCAAGGGGACATGAGTGGGGGCCTGCTGGCAGGTGCCCTGCACTGCTGGGGGGTGGGGGTGCAGGGGGAAATGAGTGGGACATGAGTGGGGGCCTGCTGGCAGGTGCCCCTGACTGCTGGGGGTGGGGGTGCAAGGGGACATGAGTGGGGGCCTGCTGCCAGGGGCCCGTGACTGCTGGGGGGTGGGGGTGCAAGGGGACATGAGTATGGGCCTGCTGGCAGGTGCCCCTGACTGCTGGGGGTGGGGGTGCTGGGGGACACGAGTGGGGGCCTGCTGGCAGGTGCCCCTGACTGCTGGGGGTGGGGGTGCTGGGGGACACGAGTGGGGGCCTGCTGGCAGGTGCCGCTGACTGCTGGGGGTGGGGGTGCAAGGGGACATGAGTGGGGGCCTGCTGCCAGGGGCCCGTGACTGCTGGGGGGTGAGAGTGCAAGGGGACATGAGTGGGGGCCTGCTGGCAGGTGCCCTGCACTGCTGGGGGGTGGGGGTGCAGGGGGACATGAGTGGGACATGAGTGGGGGCCTGCTGGCAGGTGCCCTGCACTGCTGGGGGGTGGGGGTGCAGGGGGACATGAGTGGGACATGAGTGGGGGCCTGCTGGCAGGTGCCCCTGACTGCTGGGGGGTAGGGGTGCAAGGGGACATGAGTGGGGGCCTGCTGACAGGTGCCCCTGACTGCTGGGGGGTGGGGGTGCTGGGGGACATGAGTGGGGGCCTGCTGGCAGGTGCCCTGCACTGCTGGGGGGTGGGGGTGCAGGGGGACATGAGTGGGACATGAGTGGGGGCCTGCTGGCAGGTGCCCTGCACTGCTGGGGGGGGGTGCAGGGGGACATGAGTGGGACATGAGTGGGGGCCTGCTGCCAGGTGTCCCTGACTGCTGGGGGGTGGGGGTGCAAGGGGACATGAGTATGGGCTTGTTGGAAGGTGCCCCTGACTGCTGGGGGTGGGGGTGCTGGGGGACATGAGTGGGGGCCTGCTGGCAGGTGCCCTGCACTGCTGGGGGGTGGGGGTGCAGGGGGACATGAGTGGGACATGAGTGGGGGCCTGCTGGCAGGTGCCCCTGACTGCTGGGGGGAGGGGGTGCAGGGGGACATGAGTGGGGGCCTGCTGGCAGGTGCCCCTGACTGCTGGGGGTTGGGGGTGCAGGGGGACATGAGTGGGACATGAGTGGGGGCCTGCTGGCAGGGGCCCCTGACTGCTGGGGGGTGGCGGTGCAAATGGACATGAGTGGGGGCCTGCTGGCAGGTGCCCTGCACTGCTGGGGGGTGGGGGTGCAGGGGGACATGAGTGGGACATGAGTGGGGGCCTGCTGGCAGGTGCCCCTGACTCCTGGGGGGTGGGGGTGCAAGGGGACATGAGTGGGGGCCTGCTGCCAGGGGCCCCTGACTGCTGGGGGGTGGGGGTGCAAGGGGACATGAGTGGGGGCCTGCTGGCAGGTGCCCTGCACTGCTGGGGGGTGGGGGTGCAGGGGGACATGAGTGGGACATGAGTGGGGGCCTGCTGGCAGGTGCCCCTGACTGCTGGGTGGTGGGGGTGCAGGGGGACATGAGTGGGATATGAGTGGGGGCCTGCTGGCAGGTGCCCTGCACTGCTGGGGGGTGGGGGTGCAGGGGGACATGAGTGGGACATGAGTGGGGGCCTGCTGCCAGGTGCCTCTGACTGCTGGGGGGTGGGGGTGCAAGGGGACATGAGTATGGGCCTGCTAGAAGGTGCCCCTGACTGCTGGGGGGTGGGGGTGCTGGGGGACATGAATGGGGTCCTGCTGGCAGGAGCCCTGCACTGCTGGGGGGTGGGGGTGCAGGGGGACATGAGTGGGACTTGAGTGGGGGCCTGGTGGCAGGTGCCCCTGACTGCTGGGGGGAGGGGGTGCAGGGGGACATGAGTGGGACATGAGTGGGGGCCTGCTGGCAGGTGCCCCTGACTGCTGGGGGTTGGGGGTGCAGGGGGACATGAGTGGGACATGAGTGGGGGCCTGCTGGCAGGGGCCCCTGACTGCTGGGGGGTGGGGGTGCAAGGGGACATGAGTGGGGGCCTGCTGGCAGGTGCCCTGCACTGCTGGGGGGTGAGGGTGCAGGGGGACATGAGTGGGACATGAGTGGGGGCCTGCTGGCAGGTGCCCCTGACTGCTGGGGGGTGGGGGTGCAAGGGGACATGAGTGGGGGCCTGCTGCCAGGTGCCCCTGACTGCTGGGGGGTAGGGGTGCAGGGGGACATGAGTGGGACATGAGTGGGGGCCCGCTGGCAGGTGCCCCTGACTGCTGGGGGTTGGGGGTGCAGGGGGACATGAATGGGACATAAGTGGGGGCCTGCTGGCAGAGGCCCCTGACGGCTGGGGGGTGAGGGTGCAAGGGGACATGAGTGGGGGCCTGCTGGCAGGTGCCCTGCACTGCTGGGGGGTGGGGGTGCAGGGGGACATGAGTGGGACATGAGTGGGGGCCTGCTGGCAGGTGTCCCTGACTGCTGGGGGGTGGGGGTGCAAGGGGACATGAGTGGGGGCCTGCTGCCAGGGGCCCCTGACTGCTGGGGGGTGGGGGTGCAAGGGGACATGAGTGGGGGCCTGCTGGCAGGTGCTCCTGACTGCTGGGGGTGGGGGTGCAGGGGGACATGAGTGGGGGCCTGCTGGCAGGTGCTCCTGACTGCTGGGGGGTGGGTGTGCAGGGGGACATGAGTTGGACATGAGTGGGGGCCTGCTGGCAGGGGCCCCTACTGCTGGGGTTGTGGGGGTGCAAGGGGACATGAGTGGGACATGAGTGGGGGCCTGCTGCCAGGTGCCCCTGACTGCTGGGGGGTGGGGGTGCAAGGGGACATGAGTATGGGCTTGTTGGAAGGTGCCCCTGACTGCTGGGGGTGGGGGTGCTGGGGGACATGAGTGGGGGCCTGCTGGCAGGTGCCCTGCACTGCTGGGGGGTGGGGGTGCAGGGGGACATGAGTGGGACATGAGTGGGGGCCTGCTGGCAGGTGCCCCTGACTGCTGGGGGGAGGGGGTGCAGGGGGACATGAGTGGGGGCCTGCTGGCAGGTGCCCCTGACTGCTGGGGGTTGGGGGTGCAGGGGGACATGAGTGGGACATGAGTGGGGGCCTGCTGGCAGGGGCCCCTGACTGCTGGGGGGTGGCGGTGCAAGTGGACATGAGTGGGGGCCTGCTGGCAGGTGCTCTGCACTGCTGGGGGGTGGGGGTGCAGGGGGACATGAGTGGGACATGAGTGGGGGCCTGCTGGCAGGTGCCCCTGACTCCTGGGGGGTGGGGGTGCAAGGGGACATGAGTGGGGGCCTGCTGCCAGGGGCCCCTGACTGCTGGGGGGTGGGGGTGCAAGGGGACATGAGTGGGGGCCTGCTGGCAGGTGCCCTACACTGCTGGGGGTGGGGGTGCAGGGGGACATGAGTGGGACATGAGTGGGGGCCTGCTGGCAGGTGCCCCTGACTGCTGGGTGGTGGGGGTGCAGGGGGACATGAGTGGGATATGAGTGGGGGCCTGCTGGCAGGTGCCCTGCACTGCTGGGGGGTGGGGGTGCAGGGGGACATGAGTGGGACATGAGTGGGGGCCTGCTGCCATGTGCCTCTGACTGCTGGGGGGTGGGGGTGCAAGGGGACATGAGTATGGGCCTGCTGGAAGGTGCCCCTGACTGCTGGGGGGTGGGGGTGCTGGGGGACATGAATGGGGGCCTGCTGGCAGGAGCCCTGCACTGCTGGGGGGTGGGGGTGCAGGGGGACATGAGTGGGACATGAGTGGGGGCCTGGTGGCAGGTGCCCCTGACTGCTGGGGGGAGGGGATGCAGGGGGACATGAGTGGGACATGAGTGGGGGCCTGCTGGCAGGTGCCCCTGACTGCTGGAGGTTGGGCGTGCAGGGGGACATGAGTGGGACATGAGTGGGGGCCTGCTGGCAGGGGCCCCTGACTGCTGGGGGGTGGGGGTGCAAGGGGACATGAGTGGGGGCCTGCTGGCAGGTGCCCTGCACTGCTGGGGGGTGGGGGTGCAGGGGGACATGAGTGGGACATGAGTGGGGGCCTGCTGGCAGGTGCCCCTGACTGCTGGGGGGTGGGGGTGCAAGGGGACATGAGTGGGGGCCTGCTGCCAGGTGCCCCTGACTGCTGGGGGGTAGGGGTGCAGGGGGACATGAGTGGGACATGAGTGGGGGCCCGCTGGCAGGTGCCCCTGACTGCTGGGGGTTGGGGGTGCAGGGGGACATGAATGGGACATGAGTGGGGGCCTGCTGGCAGAGGCCCCTGACGGCTGGGGGGTGAGGGTGCAAGGGGACATGAGTGGGGGCCTGCTGGCAGGTGCCCTGCACTGCTGGGGGGTGGGGGTGCAGGGGGACATGAGTGGGACATGAGTGGGGGCCTGCTGGCAGGTGCCCCTGACTGCTGGGGGGTGGGGGTGCAAGGGGACATGAGTGGGGGCCTGCTGCCAGGGGCCCCTGACTGCTGGGGGGTGGGGGTGCAAGGGGACATGAGTGGGGGCCTGCTGGCACTTGCTCCTGACTGCTGGGGGTGGGGGTGCAGGGGGACATGAGTGGGGGCCTGCTGGCAGGTGCTCCTGTCTGCTGGGGGGTGGGTGTGCAGGGGGACATGAGTTGGACATGAGTGGGGGCCTGCTGGCAGGAGCCCCTACTGCTGGGGTTGTGGGGGTGCAAGGGGACATGAGTGGGCGCCTGCTGGCAGGTGCCACTGACTGCTGGGGGGTGGGGGTGCAGGGGGACATCAGTTGGACATGAGTGGGGGCCTGCTGGCAGGAGCCCCTACTGCTGGGGTTGTGGGGGTGCAAGGGGACATGAGTGGGCGCCTGCTGGCAGGTGCCACTGACTGCTGGGGGGTGGGGGTGCAGGGGGATATGAGTGGGGGCCTGCTGGCAGGTGCCCCTGACTGCTGGGGTGTGGGGGTGCAAGGGGACATGAGTGGGGGCCTGATGGCAGGTTCTCCTGACTGCTGGGGGGTGGGGGTGCAGAGGGACTTGAGTTGAACATGAGTGGGGGCCTGCTGGCAGGGACCCCTGACTGCTGGGTTTGTTGCGGTGCAAGGGGACATGAGTGGGCACCTGCTGGCAGGTGCCCCTGACTGCTGGGGGGTGGGGTGCAGGGGGACATGAGTGGGACATTAGTGGGGGCCTGCTGGCAGGGGCTCCTGACTGCTGGGGGGAGGGGGTGCAAGGGGACATGAGTGGGGGCCAGCTGCCAGGGGCCCCTGACAGCTGGGGGGTGGGGTTGCAAGGGGACATGAGTGGGGGCCTGCTGGCAGGTGCCCTGCTCTGCTGGGGGGTGGGGGTGCAGTGGGACATGAGTGGGACATGAGTGGGGGCCTACTGGCAGGTGCCCCTGACTGCTGGGGGGTGGGGTGCAGGGGGACATGAGTGGGACATGAGTGGGGTCCTGCTGGCAGGTGCCCCTTACTGCTGGGGGCTGGGGGTGCAGGGGGACATGAGTGGGACATGAGTGGGGGATTGCTGGCAAGGGCCCCTGACTGCTGGGGGGTGAGGGTGCAAGGGGACATGAGTGGGGGCATGTTGGCAGGTGCCCTGCACTGCTGGGGGGTGGGGGTGCAGGGGGACATGAGTGGGACATGAGTGGGGGCCTGCTGGCAGGTGCCCCTGACTGCTGGGGGGTGGGGGTGCAAGGGGACATGAGTGGGGGCCTGCTGCCAGTGGCCCGTGACTGCTGGGGGTGGGGGTGCAAGGGGACATGAGTACGGGCCTGCTGGCAGGTGCCCCTGACTGCTGGGGGTGGGGGTGCTGGGGGACATGAGTGGGGGCCTGCTGGCAGTTGCCCTGCACTGCTGGGGGGTGGGGGTGCAGGGGGACATGAGTGGGACATGAGAGGGGGCCTGCTGGCAGGTGCCCCTGACTACTAGGGGGTGGGGGTGCAGGGGGACATGAGTGGGACATGAGTGGGGACCTGCTGGCAGATGCCCCTGACTGCTGGGGGTGGGGGTGCAAGGGGACATGAGTGGTGCCCTGCTGGCAGGGGCCCCTGACTGCTGGGGGTTGGGGTGCAGGGGGACATGAGTGGGACATGAGTGGGGATCTGCTGGCATTTGCCCCTGACTGCTGGGGGGTAGGGGTGCAAGGGGACATGAGTGGGGGCATGCTGACAGGTGCCCCTGACTGCTGGGGGGTGGGGGTGCTGGGGGACATGAGTGGGGGCCTGCTGGCAGGTGCCCTGCACTGCTGGGGGGTGGGGGTGCAGGGGGACATGAGTGGGACATGAGTGGGGGCCTGCTGGCAGGTGCCCCTGACTGCTGGGGGGTGGGGGTGCAAGGGGACATGAGTGGGGGCCTGCTGCCAGGTGCCCCTGACTGCTGGGGGGTGGGGGTGCAGGGGGACATGAGTGGGACATGAGTGGGGGCCTGCTGGCAGGTGCCCCTGACTGCTGGGGGTTGGGGGTGCAGGGGGACATGAATGGGACATGAGTGGGGGCCTGCTGGCAGGGGCCCCTGCCGGCTGGGGGGTTAGGGTGCAAGGGGACATGAGTGGGGGCCTGCTGGCAGGTGCCCTGCACTGCTGGGGGGTGGGGGTGCAGGGGGACATGAGTGGGACATGAGTGGGGGCCTGCTGGCAGGTGCCCCTGACTGCTGGGGGGTGGGGGTGCAAGGGGACATGAGTGGGGGCCTGCTGCCAGGGGCCCCTGCCTGCTGGGGGGTGGAGGTGCAAGGGGACATGAGTGGGGGCCTGCTGGCAGGTGCTCCTGACTGCTGGGGGTGGGGGTGCAGGGGGACATGAGTGGGGGCCTGCTGGCAGGTGCTCCTGACTGCTGGGGGGTGGGTGTGCAGGGGGACATGAGTTGGACATGAGTGGGGGCCTGCTGGCAGGAGCCCCTACTGCTGGGGTTGTGGGGGTGCAAGGGGACATGAGTGGGCGCCTGCTGGCAGGTGCCCCTGACTGCTGGGGGGTGGGGGTGCAGGGGGACATGAGTGGGGGCCTGCTGGCAGGTGCCCCTGACTGCTGGGGTGTGGGGGTGCAAGGGGACATGAGTGGGGGCCTGATGGCAGGTTCTCCTGACTGCTGGGGGGTGGGGGTGCAGAGGGACTTGAGTTGAACATGAGTGGGGGCCTGCTGGCAGGGACCCCTGACTGCTAGGTTTGTTGCGGTGCAAGGGGACATGAGTGGGCACCTGCTGGCAGGTGCCCCTGACTGCTGGGGGGTGGGGTGCAGGGGGACATGAGTGGGACATTAGTGGGGGCCTGCTGGCAGGGGCTCCTGACTGCTGGGGGGAGGGGGTGCAAGGGGACATGAGTGGGGGCCAGCTGCCAGGGGCCCCTGACAGCTGGGGGGTGGGGTTGCAAGGGGACATGAGTGGGGGCCTGCTGGCAGGTGCCCTGCTCTGCTGGGGGGAGGGGGTGCAGGGGGACATGAGTGGGACATGAGTGGGGGCCTACTGGCAGGTGCCCCTGACTGCTGGGGGGTGGGGTGCAGGGGGACATGAGTGGGACATGAGTGGGGTCCTGCTGGCAGGTGCCCCTTACTGCTGGGGGCTGGGGGTGCAGGGGGACATGAGTGGGACATGAGTGGGGGATTGCTGGCAAGGGCCCCTGACTGCTGGGGGGTGAGGGTGCAAGGGGACATGAGTGGGGGCATGTTGGCAGGTGCCCTGCACTGCTGGGGGGTGGGGGTGCAGGGGGACATGAGTGGGACATGAGTGGGGGCCTGCTGGCAGGTGCCCCTGACTGCTGGGGGGTGGGGGTGCAAGGGGACATGAGTGGGGGCCTGCTGCCAGGGGCCCGTGACTGCTGGGGGTGGGGGTGCAAGGGGACATGAGTACGGGCCTGCTGGCAGGTGCCCCTGACTGCTGGGGGTGGGGGTGCTGGGGGACATGAGTGGGGGCCTGCTGGCAGTTGCCCTGCACTGCTGGGGGGTGGGGGTGCAGGGGGACATGAGTGGGACATGAGAGGGGGCCTGCTGGCAGGTGCCCCTGACTACTAGGGGGTGGGGGTGCAGGGGGACATGAGTGGGACATGAGTGGGGACCTGCTGGCAGATGCCCCTGACTGCTGGGGGTGGGGGTGCAAGGGGACATGAGTGGTGCCCTGCTGGCAGGGGCCCCTGACTGCTGGGGGTTGGGGTGCAGGGGGACATGAGTGGGACATGAGTGGGGATCTGCTGGCATTTGCCCCTGACTGCTGGGGGGTAGGGGTGCAAGGGGACATGAGTGGGGGCATGCTGACAGGTGCCCCTGACTGCTGGGGGGTGGGGGTGCTGGGGGACATGAGTGGGGGCCTGCTGGCAGGTGCCCTGCACTGCTGGGGGGTGGGGGTGCAGAGGGACATGAGTGGGACATGAGTGGGGGCCTGCTGGCAGGTGCCCCTGACTGCTGGGTGGTGGGGGTGCAGGGGGACATGAGTGGGACATGAGTGGGGACCTGCTGGCAGATGCCCCTGACTGCTGGGGGTGGGGGTGCAAGGGGACATGAGTGGGGGCCTGCTGGCAGGTGCCCCTGACTGCTGGGGGTTGGGGTGCAGGGGGACATGAGTGGGACATGAGTGGGGACCTGCTGGCATTTGCCCTTGACTGCTGGGGGTTAACGGTGCAAGGGGACATGAGTGGGGGCCTGCTGACAGGTGCCCCTGACTGCTGGGGGGTGGGGGTGCTGGGGGACATGAGTGGGGGCCTGCTGGCAGGTGCCCTGCACTGCTGGGGGGTGGGGGTGCAGGGGGACATGAGTGGGACATGAGTGGGGGCCTGCTGCCAGGTGCCCATGACTGCTGGGGGGTGGGGGTGCAAGGGGACAGGAGTATGGGCCTGCTGGCAGGTACCCCTGACTGCTGGGGGGTGGGGGTGCAGGGGGACATGAGTGGGACATGAGTGGGGGCCTGCTGGCAGGTTCCCCTGACTACTGGGGGGTGAGGGTGCAGGGGGACATGAGTGGGACATGAGTGGGGACCTGCTGGCAGATGCCCCTGACTGCTGGGGGTGGGGGTGCAAGGGGACATGAGTGGGGGCCTGCTGGCAGGTGCCCCTGACTGCTGGGGGTTGGGGTGCAGGGGGACATGAGTGGGATATGAGTGGGGACCTGCTGGTGGTGCCCCTGACTGCTGGGGGGTAGGGGTGCAAGGGGACATGAGTGGGGGCCTGCTGACAGGTGCCCTGACTGCTGGGGGGTGGGGGTGCTGGGGGACATGAGTGGGGGCCTGCTGGCAGGTGCCCTGCACTGCCGGGGGGTGGGGGTGCAGGGGGACATGAGTGGGACATGAGTGGGGGCCTGCTGGCAGGTTCCCCTGACTACTGGGGGGTGAGGGTGCAGGGGGACATGAGTGGGACATGAGTGGGGACCTGCTGGCAGATGCCCCTGACTGCTGGGGGTGGGGGTGCAAGGGGACATGAGTGGGGGCCTGCTGGCAGGTGCCCCTGACTGCTGGGGGTTGGTCTGCAGGGGGACATGAGTGGGATATGAGTGGGGACCTGCTGGTGGTGCCCCTGACTGCTGGGGGGTAGGGGTGCAAGGGGACATGAGTGGGGGCCTGCTGACAGGTGCCCTGACTGCTGGGGGGTGAGGGTGCTGGGGGACATGAGTGGGGGCCTGCTGGCAGGTGCTCCTGACTGCTGGGGGTGGGGGTGCAAGGGGACATGAGTGGGGGCCTGCTGGCAGGTGCCCCTGACTGCTGGGGGTTGGTCTGCAGGGGGACATGAGTGGGATATGAGTGGGGACCTGCTGGTGGTGCCCCTGACTGCTGGGGGGTAGGGGTGCAAGGGGACATGAGTGGGGGCCTGCTGGCAGGTGCTCCTGACTGCTGGGGGGTGGGTGTGCAGGGGGACATGAGTTGGACATGAGTGGGGGCCTGCTGGCAGGTGCCCCTGACTGCTGGGGTTGTGGGGGTGCAAGGGGACATGAGTGGGCACCTGCTGGCAGGTGCCCCTGACTGCTGGGGGGTGGGGGTGCAGGGGGACATGAGTGGGGGCCTGCTGGCAGGTGCCGCTGACTGCTGGGGGGTGGGGGTGCAAGGGGACAGGAGTATGGGCCTGCTGGCAGGTGCCCCTGACTGCTGGGGGGTGGGGGTGCTGGGGGACATGAGTGGGGGCCTGCTGGCAGGTGCCCTGCACTGCTGGGGGGTGGGGGTGCAGGGGGACATGAGTGGGACATGAGTGGGGGCCTGCTGGCAGGTGCCCCTGACTACTGGGGGGTGGGGGTGCAGGGGGTCATGAGTGGGACATGAGTGGGTCCTGCTGGCAGATGCCCCTGACTGCTGGGGGTGGGGGTGCAAGGGGACATGAGTGGGGGCCTGCTGGCAGGTGCCCCTGACTGCTGGGGGTTGGGGTGCAGGGGGACATGAGTGGGATATGAGTGGGGATCTGCTGGCGGTGCCCCTGACTGCTGGTGGGTAGGGGTGCAAGGGGACATGAGTGGGGGCCTGCTGACAGGTGCCCCTGACTGCTGGGGGGTGGGGGTGCTGGGGGCCTCAGTGGGGGTCTGCTGGCAGGTGCTCCTGATTGCTGGGGGTGGGGGTGCAGGGGGACATAAGTGGGGGCCTGCTGGCAGGTGCTCCTGACTGCTGGGGGGTGGGTGTGCAGGGGTACATGAGTTGGACATGAGTGGGGGCCTGCTGGCAGGGGCCCCTGACTGCTGGGGTTGTGGGGGTGCAAGGGGACATGAGTGGGCACCTGCTGGCAGGTGCCCCTGACTGCTGGGGGGTGGGGGTGCAGGGGGACATGAGCGGAGGCCTGCTGGCAGGTGCCCCTGACTGCTGTGGGGTGGGGGTGCAAAGGACATGAGTGGGGGCCTGCTGGCAGGTGCTCCTGACTGCTGGGGGGTGGGGGTGCAGAGGGACATGAGTTGAACATGAGTGGGGGCCTGCTGGCAGGGGCCCCTGACTGCTGGGGTTGTGGGGGTGCAAGGGGAAATGAGTGGATGCCTGCTGGCTGGTGCCCCTGACTGCTGGGGAGTGGGGTGCAGGGGGACATGAGTGGGACATGAGTGGGGGCCTGCTGGCAGGGGCTCCTGACTGCTGGGGGGAGGGGGTGCAAGGGGACATGATTGGGGGCCAGCTGCCAGGGGCCCCTGACAGCTGGGGGGTGGGGTTGCAAGGGGACATGAGTGGGGGCCTGCTGGCAGGTGCCCTGCACTGCTGGGGGAGGGGGTGCAGGGGGACATGAGTGGGACATGAGTGGGACATGAGTGGGGGCCTGCTGGCAGGTGTCCCTGACTGCTGGGGGCTGGGGGTGCAGGGGGGCATGAGTGGGACATGAATGGGGGATTGCTGGCAAGGGCCCCTGACTGCTGGGGGGTGAGGGTGCAAGGGGACATGAGTGGGGGCCTGCTGGCAGGTGCCCTGCACTGCTGGGGGGTGGGGGTTCAGGGGGACATGAGTGGGAGATGAGAGGGGGCCTGCTGGCAGGTGCCCCTGACTGCTGGGGGGTGGGGGTGCAAGGGGACATGAGTGGGGGCCTGCTGCCAGGGGCCCGTGACTGCTGGGGGGTGGGTGTGCAAGGGGACATGAGTATGGGCCTGCTGGCAGGTGCCCCTGACTGCTGGGGGTGGGGGTGCTGGGGGACATGAGTGGGGGCCTGCTGGCAGGTGCCCTGCACTGCTGGGGGGTGGGGGTGCAGGGGGACATGAGTGGGACATGAGTGGGGGCCTGCTGGCAGGTGCACCTGACTACTGGGGGGTGGGGGTGCAGGGGGACATGAGTGGGACATGAGTGGGGGCCTGCTGACAGGTGCCCCTGACTGCTGGGGGTGGGGGTGCAAGGGGACATGAGTGGAGGCCTGCTGGCAGGTGCCCTGCACTGCTGGGGGGCGGGGGTGCAGGGGGACATGAGTTGGACATGAGTGGGGGCCTGCTGGCAGGTGCCCCTGACTGCTGGGTGGTGGGGGTGCAGGGGGACATGAGTGGGATATGAGTGGGGGCCTGCTGGCAGGTGACCTGCACTGCTGGGGGGTGGGAGTGCAGGGGGACATGAGTGGGACATGAGTGGGGGCCTGCTGCCAGGTGCCCCTGACTGCTGGGGGGTGGGGGTGCAAGGGGACATGAGTATGGGCCTGCTGGCAGGTGCCCCTGACTGCTGGGGGGTGGGGGTGCTGGGGGACATGAGTGGGGGCCTGCTGGCAGGTGCCCTGCACTTCTGGGGGGTGGGGGTGCAGGGGGACATGAGTGGGACATGAGTGGGGGCCTGCTGGCAGGTGCCCCTGACTGCTGGGGGGTAGGGGTGCAGGGGGACATGAGTGGGACATGAGTGGGGGCCTGCTGGCAGGTGCCCCTGACTGCTGGGGGTTGGGGGTGCAGGGGGACATGAGTGGGACATGAGTGGGGGCCAGCTGGCAGGGGCCCCTGACTGCTGGGGGGTGAGGGTGCAAGGGGACATGAGTGGGGGCCTGCTGGCAGGTGCCCTGCACTGCTGGGGGTTGGGGGTGCAGGGGGACATGAGTGGGACATGAATGGGGGCCTGCTGGCAGGTGCCCCTGACTGCTGGGGTTTGGGGGTGCAAGGGGACATGAGTGGGGGCCTGCTGCCAGGGGCCCCTGACTGCTGGGGGGTGGGGGTGCAAGGGGACATGAGTGGGGGCCTGCTGGCAGGTGCCCTGCACTGCTGGGGGGTGGGGGTGCAGGGGGACATGAGTGGGACATGAGTGGGGGCCTGCTGGCAGGTGTCCCTGACTGCTGGGGGGTGGGGGTGCAGGGGGACATGAGTGGGACATGAGTGGGGGCCTGCTGGCAGGTGCCCCTGACTGCTGGGGGTTGGGGGTGCAGGGGGACATGAGTGGGACATGAGTGGGGGCCTGCTGGCAGGATCCCCTGACGGCTGGGGGGTGGGGGTGCAAGGGGACATGAGTGGGGGCCTGCTGGCAGGTGCCCTGCACTGCTGGGGGGTGGGGGTGCAGGGGGACATGTTTGCGATATGAGTGGGGGCCTGCTGGCAGGTGTCCTGCACTGCTGGGGGGTGGGGGTGCAGGGGGACATGAGTGGGACATGAGTGGGGGCCTGCTGCCAGGTGCCCCTGACTGCTGGGGGGTGGGGGTGCAAGGGGACCTGAATATGGGCCTGCTGGCAGGTGCCCCTGACTGCTGGGGGTGGGTGCTAGGGGACATGAGTGGAGGCCTGCTGGCAGGTGCCCTGCACTGCTGGGGGGTGGGGGTGCAAGGGGACATGAGTGGGACATGAGTGGGGGCCTGCTGGCAGGTGCCCCTGACTACTGGCGGGTGGGGGTGCAGGGGGACATGAGTGGGACATGAGTGGGGACCTGCTGGCAGATGCCCATGACTGCTGGGGGTGGGGGTGCAAGGAGACATGAGTGGGGGCCTGCTGGCAGGTGCCCCTGACTGCTGGGGGTTGGGGTGCAGGGGGACTTGAGTGGTACATGAGTGGGGACCTGCTGGCAGGTGCCCCTGACTGCTGGGGGGTAGGGGTGCAAGGGGACATGAGTGGGGGCCTGCTGACAGGTGCCCCTGACTGCTGGGGGGTGGGGGTGCTGGGGGACTTGAGTGGGGGCCTGCTGGCTGGTGCCCTGCACTGCTGGGGGGTGGGGGTGCAGGGGGACATGTGTGGGACATGAGTGGGGACCTGCTGGCAGGTGCCCCTGACTGCTGGGTGGTGGGGGTGCAGGGGGACATGAGTGGGATATGAGTGGGGGCCTGCTGGCAGGTGCCCTGCACTGCTGGGGGGTGGGGGTGCAGGGGGACATGAGTGGGACATGAGTGGGGGCCTGCTGGCAGGTGCCCCTGACTACTGGGGGTGGGGGTGCAGGGGGACATGAGTGAGACATGAGTGGGGACCTGCTGGCAGATGCCCCTGACTGCTGGGGGTGGGGGGCAAGGGGACATGAGTGGGGGCCTGCTGGCAGGTGCCCCTGACTGCTGGGGGTTGGGGTGCAGGGGAACATGAGTGGGACATGAGTGGGGGCCTGCTGGCAGGTGCCCCTGACTGCTGGGGGGTGGGGGTGCAAGGGGACATGAGTGGGGGCCTGCTGACAGGTTCCCTGACTGCTGGGGGGTGGGGGTGCTGGGGGATATGAGTGGGGGCCTGCTGGCAGGTGCCCTGCACTGCTGGGGGGTGGGTGTGCAGAGGGACCTGAGTGGGACATGAGTGGGGGCCTGCTGGCAGGTGTTCTGACTGCTGGGTGGTGGCGGTGCAGGGGGACATGTGTGGGATATGAGTGGGGGCCTGCTGGCAGGTGCCCTGCACTGCTGGGGGGTGGGGGTGCAGGGGGACATGAGTGGGACATGAGTGGGGGCCTGCTGCCAGGTGCCCCTGACTGCTGGGGGGTGGGGGTGCAAGGGGACATGAGTATGGGCCTGCTGGCAGGTGCCCCTGACTGCTGGGGGGTGGGGGTGCTGGGGGACATGAGTGGGACATGAGTGGGGGCCTGCTGCCAGGTGCCCCTGACTGCTGGGGGGTGGGGGTGCAGGGGGACATGAGTGGGACATGAGTGGGGGCCTGCTGGCAGGTGCCCCTGACTACTGGGGGGTGGGGGTGCAGGGGGACATGAGTGGAACATGAGTGGGGATCTGCTGGCAGATGCCCCTGACTGCTGGGGGTGGGGGTGCAAGGGGACATGAGTGGGGTCCTGCTGGCAGATGCCCCTGACTACTGGGGTTGGGGGTGCAGGGGGACATGAGTGGGACATGAGTGGGGGCCTGCTGGCAGGTGCCCTGCAGCGCTGGGGGGTGGGGGTGCAGGGGGACATGAGTGGGACATGAGTGGGGGCCTGCTGGCAGGTGCCCTGACTGCTGGGTGGTGGGGGTGCAGGGGGACATGAGTGGGATATGAGTGGGGGCCTGCTGGCAGGTGCCCTGCACTGCTGGGGGGTGGGGGTGCAGGGGGACATGAGTGGCACATGAGTGGGGGCCTGCTGCCAGGTGCCCCTGACTGCTGGGGGGTGGGGGTGCAAGGGGACATGAGTATGGGTCTGCTGGCAGGTGCCCCTGACTGCTGGGGGTGGGGGTGCTGGGGGACATGTGTGGGACATGAGTGGGGGCCTGCTGCCAGGTGCCCCTGACTGCTGGGGGGTGGGGGTGCAGGGGGACATGAGTGGGGGCCTACTGGCAGGGGCCCCTGACTGCTGGGGGGTGGGGGTGCAGGGGGACATGAGTTGTTGATCATATTGCAAGGTGACATGTGCCTTGGCTGGGGGTCATGCCCATGGTGGATGGGCTGCCTGCGGGACATGACCAGGGGTGCAGGGTAGTCCCCTGCGGTGTGGGCTGCCTGCAGGGGTCATGGAGGGGGTAGAGGGGACACCTGGGGGACTCAAACTGCCAATTCACGTGTAGGACTCCCCACGCACCCCCGAAATACACATTCCCCACTCTGACAGCAAAATCGCGTGTGAAACTTCCCGCGCACCCCTGAAATACACGTACCCTGGCCAATCGCGTGTGAAACTTCCCGCGCACCCCAGATTTACACGTACCCCACTCGCCTAAGGCCAATCGCGTGTGAAACTTCACGCGAACCCCTGAAATACATGTACCCCGCTCGCCCAAGGCCTATCGCGCGTGAAAATTCACACGAACCCCTGAAATACACGTACCCCGCTCGCCCAAGTCCTATCGCGTGTGAAACTTCCCGCGCACCCCCAAAATACACGCACACTCTATTTTGCACATCATTTGTCCTAGAGGGCCACAGTATGGGACATTCATCATGGCTGTATATACGTCCTTTTTTTTAGCGCACATTTTGGCGCACATTTCTTTCATCCGGAGGGACCATACCGCCTGCCTTCGTGTGGCGGACGTGTTTAGGCCTGTGCGCGTCTTTGCCCGTGCGCTGGTTTTCCCTATTCGATTCCATGAATGCGTGTTGTAGGCGAGCGTGTGGGCGTTCCGCGCTCTTGCCTCCTGTACTTCCCCCGTGACGCCCTCATTTTTACGCTTTGTTCCCCATTCCGCGTGTCACGCCCCGTGTTACGCCTACTTTTGTTGTGTGCGCCGCGCTATGTGCGCTTTCGCTGTGCGCTTAGCACACACGGTTTGAAGACGTGTACACCAGCATGCGCCATGCAGTATTTTGGCGCACATCCTGGAATTTCCTCGCGCACGGACTTCCATGAATCGCTGTGCGTGAGTTTCGCTGCGATTTTCTCACTGGCACTGCGATTCGCACGCTTTTGCACGCTTGTGCCGAAAATTTCAGCGCACATTATTTCCATGAATCGACCTGTTAGTTGGTAGCTGTGGCTGAGCAGTCAGACTTATCTCAAGAGGGAGATGAGCAGTATTCAGGGTTTACACAATAGGTATCACAGTACTATGGAACAAGCAAACACTGACCAAAGCTTTGTATTTAAAAATTAGATATTATATATTTATTGTGTACACTTCTAATAAAACACATGTATCACAGTCATCAAGCAAGTTAAATTAAGTCAAAGGAAAAATATACACACTCCCGAGTTAAATTGTAGACCAAGTAAACCAGAGTGAAAACTGAGCAAAACGGCACAGTGACACTTACACACAAGGGATCCTCTAACAATTACTCACAAGGTGGAGAAAGCACAAGTTAGATAGAGTAGGTTCTTACACCCTCTAGCAACACTTCCCATCAGTTTGTGAACCAGTTTAAGCAAGGCAGTGCATCAGTATGAACAATACTTAAATGAAAACTGAGCAAAATGGCATTTCACAAGGTTTAAAAATGGGAAAGAAAGGGTAGTTAAAAGAAATAGGTGCACCACACAGTTCTAGTTGAGAATCAATCTAATGAAGGCAGATCTAACAAATGTGACCAGAGTCAGTAGGCCTCTGCCAAAGTCAGTTGGTACAGGGCAAGGGCCCAGGAGCAAAATATTCTTGTAGCTGCAGTCAAGTCTTTGGTTAACGAAGTGGAAAAGGTGGATGCAGATGTTGAAAAGAAATTGTTAAGAGAGAGGGGCGGCCAACCCAACAGGTAGGTAAAGGATTTAAAACACCTTTAGTGCTACCGCGAAGAAAGGGCGGCCTGGCGGAACAATGTACCTTAAAATAAGAAGTGGCTCCTGAGGTGGCGGTTGTTCCTGGTAGTTCCTGCAGTTCGGGTGATCCAGCAGAGGAAGAGAGGCTCTCGTTGTGGAGGAAGGTTCGAGTTACTGCACTACCCAGGGATGAAATCAGCCGTGGTGCTGCCCGACGAATAAAAGGTACACTCCTTTAAATCACAGTCCGGGTGGACTGGTGCCTGGCTATCTGGCCTCCGAGTACAGGGTACAGGAGATTCGACCAAGGCAGGTCCGGGAAGGCGAAAGGCAAACTGGTTGGCCCCACCAGTTCAAGGGAAGAAGGCTCTTGCAGGTGAAGATCTTCTCTAATCGTGTGGAGAAAAGTGGTGAGACACTGCAGCAGAGCTTCACCGGTGGTTCAGTCGTTACAGATGTCTGGCTTCTCTCCTCGTCGGCTTCTTAGTTCCATGGGTGACGTCTTGCTCTTCCAGTCCTCAGGACCCTGCTTTTATGCAAAAAGATCCCCATTCATACAGTCTAGCTGTCACTCACACAGTGGAGTGGTCATCTTGGCGGGAGACCCTCCAGCCTATCAGGATAGAGTGCGACATGGGTTGCTGAGGCAACCCTGTCCAGGCGTCCTACTACCCATCCCACTCAATGGACCCACCCCAGACTTAGTGGCGCCGAAAGGAGGGCTTCTCGGCAGAAGCCCGCCAAAAGGACGAACAAAGGATCCCCGACCTGGGTTAGGAGTTTAGAGGAAGACACGAGAAAGAAGTTATAATAAAGTTCTGGCAATAAAAACCTACCGGAGTATAGTTAAGATTAAAATACACCAGCGGTAGGTTAGAGGCTGTCAGAGAAAGTGGTAGCCTTGAACAATGGGAAAATCCCATAGTGAGATATTTTTGGTCGAATATTTACGGTAGTAACCACTGCCACCAGCCAGAAACTTTTGAGAGAGGGACTGTACGGTACCCTCTCAAAAATGAACATAGGGGAAAAACTATTAAACCCTTGCAGTACCTCCATAGTAAGATGGGTTGTACTGGTTTAGTTCATAGGATTTGACTAGTAAAGTCAATGGGGACTTTACATGGCCTTGGAGACAGTAGTCAGTCCCAGGGTATGGAGTCTATGTTTGGGGGTCGCTACGACACCCCTGTGTCACTGCACTGAGGGTGCGGTGTAACACATGTGAATAAAGATGGTTCCTATCGGGTTGAGAAAGATCCCATAGGCATTAAACACAAAAATAGCCTAGAACACACATAGCCAAAATGCCTAAGAGTGGGAAAAAGAGTCTCACTCTTTGCAGGTAAAAAGAAACAAACCCTTCAAATCCAGCAAAGCTGCTGGGGGACTCTATAGGTAAGGGAAATTAGCCATAGAATGAGAATTCTCTCTAACACACGCCCCCCACCCCCAGACTAAGGGACAGGAGGATTTAATCCACTCCTGGATGATTCTCTTACCTCTAGTCGGTTATAAACATCCTAGAGAGACCATCAGCATTTTGGTGGTGACATACTGATCTGTGCTCAATGGTAAAATCAAAGGTTTTCCTTTGTAAGCTATATGACCTACAAACCCTTTGAGAAACATCTTTCTTTTTAAAGCTATAGGGGATCTGGTTGACCAGTCCCTCAGAAGTTGGTAAAACTCCTGAACCTGTGATAGGCTTTTTCCAGGGGTCCTGATAAAGGCTTCCCTTAGATCTCAAGGGGCCTCCAGGGGTCCTCAACACCTCTCTGTTGGGAGCAGGTTGGGTCTTAGGCCTCTTGGGTGTAGGGGTTGGGGTTATTCAATGTACCTGCTTCCCATTCCTCTTAGATGTAACCTTACCTACTCTAGGAGTTTCCCTCCTAATAATAGGAGTTGGGTTGGAGTCTTCTGTAGAAGGTCCAACAGTCTGAAGGCTGTTGGCCTTAGACTTTTCTTTTCTGGTCTTCCTCCAGCACTGAGAATGACCAGTTCTCTTAGGCCTAGAGAGGGGCCCAGTTGGTCTATCCACCTCTTCCTCAGAAGCAGGGGGAGTCAGAGACTCTAAAGCTGGCGGAACAATGATGGAGCTTGGTTGGGGCTCCCATTTCCCTAACATACTAGCCTGAAATTTGCCTGGGTTAGAGGTCAACTTACTAACACCAGGGCTTGTAGTGGGGTTCTCTGTAGAGGTTCCCACAGGCTTAGAGTGGTCCCTTAAGATGGCCTCTCTAGCCAATTTGGTTTGGTTCTGCTTCTCCATACTGGGAGGCCTGGGGGTACTGGATACTACTCCTAGTGTTTTTAGATCATTCCCCAACAGGACTCTCCCAGGCACCTCAGTCTGTACACTGACAGGAATCCTCACTGTCATGTTATTACACTAAATAAGGGCTGGTAGAATAAGAACCAACTGGACACGACTTCCAGAAAATTTAGTGGGACCTTTGGGTGCCTTAGCAACATCCTCAGGCTTGAACAAGCTTTCATCCACTACTGTTCTGCTGGCCCCAGTGTCTCTCCTGGCAGGAGTATCCTGGCCATTGACAAGAACACTGTCCATGTAATATACTTTAGGGTTTTCTGGAAGAGAGTCATGCACATCCCTATTCTGTTTGCTAACCAGACCCATGGACTCAAAGGATACAGTTGCTTGAAGACTCATGGGTTCTTCAGCAAAAAATTCAAAGTGAGCACTAGCCATTTGTACTTCCTCCTCAGGAGTCAAGGCTAAGGCGACTGTGCTGATCCCTGCAGGTTTGCCCTTACATCTGGGATCTCCTTTGATATGGTCAGTTGCCCCACAGACATAGCATGTTCCAAATGCTCTCTGGAATGGAGGCTTCTGCTGACCTCTATATGGTTGAACACCAGAGGACTCACTAGCCCTATTTGGTTTCCCTTGGGGCTTACCCTGGTTATTTCGTTGTTTGTGGCCCTCTTTGTTATGGGAGGTATTAGAATTCTCTTGGTTCTCCTTTGGTGGCTGCCTTCCCTCATCCTTTTTCTGAGTGACCCCCGAATCCTTGTGAGTAGCCCTATTGGCAACCCACAAGTCAGCAGCCTTGCTTAACTTTCTAGGATCAATTTCCTTAGAATCAGCCAAGTGCTCTCTGAGCTCAGGAGAGCAGGCATCATAGATAGACTCCATGATTACAATATTTCTCATTCCTTCATAAGTGTTAACTCTATAACCATTAATCCAACCCTCTAAGTTCTTCAAAGACTCATTCACCCAAGTAGCCCAAGGGGTACTATCATGCTTTCTGAGGGTCCTAATCCTCTTAAGGTAATGGGATGGAGGCTTCCCAAATCTAGCTATCAAAGTTAGCTTTACACATTCATAATGTATCCTATCCACCTCCCCCAACTCCATTACCAGATCAGATGCAACAGGGGGGAGCATAGAGAATAACCAGGGGATCAACTGATTCCCTGTGATATCCTGGAGCCCATGATTATATTCAAACATAGCAATCCAATCTAATACATCCAATTTAGGTTCATACATACCCACAATCTCTTTAGGCATCCAGGGTCTTTTTGAACTGGAAGATCTATAGGATTCGGGGAGAGAAGCATTTTCCAAAGACAATTTCTTCATCTCAAGCTCATGGTTGAGCTCAATTTCTTTGAGCCATAGTTCGTGATGTCTCTGTTCAGTTTGGGCACTGATTCTTTTGAATTCAAGTTCAAGTCTCATTTTTTCTAGTGAGATAAATTCAGGACTTAATGTGGGACCTGGTAATGGTCCAATAGCCACAGGCTGAGGACTTTGAGCAGGTAGAGGGCCAGGGGGGTGACATTGTTATCCTCCTCTTCCTCATCTGTTTCAAGATTTGCTACATTTGCTGGAGTAGGGGGCACTACAGCACCACTATCCAGACTTTGTTTCTCTAACAGTCTATCAATCATTTCTAATGTCTTGCCTTTGACAAGAAGACCTTTCTGTCTACACAGATCCCTTAAATAATCAGTAGTATTAGTAAAGAGGGTCTCCTGACTGTAACTTTCCATAATTTTGACTTTTGTTTAAAATAAACTTGTTGTGATAGTTAGCCTTGTGGTTATTTGAAGCAAAGCACTAGCAGAACTCTAACATGTAAATCCAATACTTAGATCCCACCACTGTACACCAGTGTTAGGTAGAATCCTGTGCAGTTCCCTTAGGGAGCACTACACAAGATTAGGACTAACGGTGAGAGCAATAAATCCCCTTTGGTATCAGTCTGTACCACAAAGATTTAGTTGGTAGCTGTGGCCTTAGCAGTCAGACTTATCTCAAGAGGGAGATGAGCAGTATTCAGGGTTTACACAATAGGCCCACTAGACTATGGAAAACGGAAACACTGACCAAAGCTTTGTATTTAAAAAATTAGATATATATTTATTTTATACACTTCTGATAAAACACATGTATCTCAGTCATCAAGCAAGTTAAATTAAGTCAAAGGAAACATATACACACTCCCAAGTTAAATTGTAGACCATGTGAACCAGAGTGAAAACTGAGCAAAATGGCACAGTGACACTCACACACAAGGGATCCTCTAACAATTCCTCACAAAGGGGGGAAAAGCACATGTTAGATAGAAATAGGTTCTTACGCCCCCTAGAAACACTTCAAATCAGTTTGTGAACCAGTTTAAGCAAGGCAGTGCATCAGTATGAGCCTTACTTAAATGAAAACTGAGCAAAATGGCATTTCACAAGGTTTAAAAATGGGAAGGAAAGGGTAGTTAAAAGAAATAGGTGCACCACACAGTTCTAGTTGAGAATCAATCTAATGAAGGCAGATCTAACAGATGTGACCGGAGTCAGTAGGCCTCTGCCAAAGTCAGTTGGTACAGGGCAAGGGCCCAGGAGCAAAATGTTCTTGTAGCTGCAGTCAGGTCTTTGGTTAACAAAGTGGAAAAGGTGGATGTAGACGTTGAAAAGACAATGTTAAAAGAGAGGGGCCGCCAACCCAAAAGGTAGGTAAAAGATTTAAAACACCTTTAGTGCTACCGCGAAGAAAGGGCGGCCTGGCGGAACAATGTACCTTAAAATGAAGAAGTGGCTCCTGCGGTGGCGTTTGTTCCTGGTAGTTCCTGCAGTTCGGGTGATCCAGCAGAGGAAGAGAGGCTCTCGTCGTGGAGGAAGGTTTGAGTTACTGCACTACCCAGGGATGAAACCAGCCGCGGTGCTGCCTGACAAATAAAAGGTACGCTCCTTTAAATCGCAGTCGGGTGGACTGGTGTCTGGCTATCCGGCCTCCGAGTACAGGGTACGGGAGATTTGACCAAGGCAGGTCCGGGAAGGTGATTGGCAAACTGGTTGGTCCCACCAGTTCAAGGGAAGAAGGCTCTTGCAGGTGAAGATCTTCTCTCGTCATGTGGAGAAAAGTGGTGAGACACTGCAGCAGGGCTTCACCGGAGGTTCAGTCGTTGCAGATGTCTTTGGCTTCTCTCCTCTTCGGCTTCTTAGTTCCAATGGCGGCGTATTGCTCTTCCAGTGCTCAGGACCCTGCTTTTATGCAAAAGATCCCCATTCAAACAGCCTAGCTGTCACTCACACAGTGGAGTGGTCATCTTGGCGAGAGACCCTCCAGCCTATCAGGATAGAGTGGACGAACAAAGGATCCCCGACCTGGGTTAGGAGTTTAGAGGAAGACACGAGAAAGAATTTATATTAAAGTTCTGGCAATAAAAACCTACCGGAGTAAAGTTAAGATTAAAATACACCGGCGGTATGTTAGAGGCTGTCAGAAAAAGTGGTAGCCTCGAACAATGGGAAAATCCCATAGGAAAATATTCGCGGGCGAATATTTACGGTAGTAACCACTGCCAGCAACCAGAAACTTTTGAGAGAGCGACGGTACCCTCTCGAAAATGAACATAGGGGAAAAACTATTAACCCCTTCCAGTACCTCCATAGTAAGACGGGTTGTACTGGTTTAGTTCATAGGATTTGACTAGTAAAGTCAATGGGGACTTTACATGCCCTGGGAGACAGTAGTCAGTCCCAGGGTATGGAGTCTCTGTTTGGGGGTCGCTACGACTCCCCTGTGTCAGTGCACTGAGGGTGCGGTGTAACACATGTGAATAAAGATGGTCCCTATGGGGTTGAGAACGATCCCATAGGCATTAAACACAAAAATAGCCTAGAATACACATAGCCAGAATACCTAAGAGTGGGAAAAAGAGTCTCACTCTTAGCAGGTAAAAAGAAACAAACCCTTCAAATCCAGCAAAGCTGCTGGGGGACTCTATAGGTAAGGGAAATTAGCCATAGATTGAGAATTCTCTCTAACAACAAACACTAACTATCGTACTACGCCTGACGACATTTCGGATAGTGCAAGAGCATTGACAATAAATGAGGGAAGGAAGTGGGGGGGTGAGGGACAAACAATAGCTATCGTACTAGGCCTGACTACATTTCTGATAATGCAAGACCATTGACAATAAATGAGGGAAGGAAGAAGGGGAGGAATGTGAGGGACAAATAGTAACTATCGTACTCGGCCTGACAACATTTCTGATAGTCAACGAGCATTGACAATAAATGAGGGAAGGAAGTGAGGGGTTTGAATGACAAACAATCACTATCGTACTAGGCCTGATGACATTTTTGATAGAGTAAGAGCATTGACAATACATGAGGGAAGGAGGGGGGCAGGGGAAGGAAGGTGATGGACATACAATAGCTATCCTTCTAAGCCTGACAACATTTTTGATAGAGTGAGAGCATTGACAAAAAATGAGGGAAGGAAGGGGGGGAGAGAGGTGAGGGACAAACAATAACTATCGTACTCAGCCTGACGACAATTCTGATAGTGCAAGAGCATTGACAATAAATGAGGGAAGGAAGTGAGGGGTTGAGGGACAAACACTCACTATTGTACTAGGCCTGATGACATTTCTGATAGAGTAAGAACATTGACAATACATGAGGGAAAGAGGAGGGCAGGGGAAGGAAGGTAATGGACAAACAATAGCTATCGTTCTAGGCCTGACGACATTTCTGATAGAGTAAGAGCATTGACAAAAAATGAGGGAACGGGCGAGGGTTCTTACAATAACCTTTTTGAGAGACATATAGAAGTGAACTTGATGCTGCTGATTGATAGAACTAAACGAATTCAAAAAGCATCTTGGTACTAATTCAGAAATGGCAGCAGACAAAACTAGGAGCTATGATGAAAAGTATGAAACTGAGCTATTAACTACATCCACTCTCTTTAAATCCGAGGGAGAAAACTCACCTCTGACTAATGTCAGTAATTGGGATGAATTCTTTCAACTGATGAAGCATCTAATAAGAACTGAGCTTCATGGAATAATCATGTTGGAATATTTAAGAAGTGGAGCAGTACCACAAGGCTTAGTTGTATGAAATGAACCACACCTCTTCCTAGATAACAAAGAATGTATCATACAATGGAGCTATATAGCCAACAAATGTGGAAGAGTCTGGCTCATTCTGATAATAGACATGGCAAACGACTAGAAATACAAACTAGCAATAGAACTTAACAATTTAGAAGAAGAAATAAAAATATGAGTGTCCTTAGAAGCCTTTAAGAAAGGACTAGATGAGATCATGAAAGAGATGACTGACTTTAAGGACAAACAGTACGGACAGAATCAAGAGATTAAAAAAAGACCTCACTGATTATAAACATGAGAAGGGAATTCAGATATACTCAGGATGACTATGTATGGACCCAAGCCTACGATGGAGCACCTAAGAACAAAAAATGTATATTTTTTAGCAATACTTCATTTAGCTCACCCATCTCAGGTGATGACAGCTCCATACGTGAGTCTAACCCTACCAATACTAATAGAAGTACAGGGAGGGGAGAGGCAGATCTAACAACAGACGTAGACCACAACAACAATACTCCAACCAAAGTAGCAGAAGACCATATGCATCTAATTTTTTAGACATGGATCGAATGGCATGTGAGTATGAACCACGTCAAACAAGAAGCAGGACAGCTTACTGATCAATCTCTCATCCTACTCCCCCTCAGCAGGTGAAGTTTCAGTATTGGGCAGAGGCTTCGGTTTTGTTCCTACCACTAAGTAAGAAAGTTTCACCACAAGATTAGAAATCCAACAACTATTACGTAAAGTCCATCTGAAACAATATTTTAAGGATAATGGGCCTCATTACAAGTGTGTCGGTCTAGAGACAGCGGCGCCAGTAAGCTTTCTAGCACCATTGTTTCTGGCCCTGCACACTACAGGTTTGTCTGCTGGAGCCGCTGTGCCCGACAGGGCTGACCCTGTCGGGCCCATCGGGCACGGTAGGCAAGCCGTCACAGAAGCACCGCCACCATTAACAACGGTGTCGGTGTTTCCGTGGTACCCATCCCATAGAGTCCCGGCACCTGACTTTCCTGCCTGCCGGGGGTGTAATCCCCCAGTGTTACTGGGAAGTCAGGTGCCAGTAATTCATTCTGAGTCCAGCGGCAACCCACCATTAGCACTGACAGGGTTACCAATGGACTCAGAATGAGGCCCAATGTGTTTGAAAAAGAAAATAATAACAGTGGGATCCAAAGACCGTCATCCTTTACTCCACCCCCGACAAGTCACAGCCCTGAATCAATAGTTTTTGAGAACAGAATTCTAGCAGAATTGAAAACTTTAGAAGCTAAGGCAGCGAGAGAACACATTTTTTACAATTGCTCTAACAAACAGCTGAAGGCCATTACCTCATTAAAAGCAAATAAAGAGATTGTCATCAGAGGAGCGGACAAGGGAGATGCCATAGTACCACAAAATCAATCTGATTACATTAATTAAACTAATAGACAACTAGGCGATGCCTCATTCTATAGTGTGTTGGAAATTGATGCAACAGCACAATTGCAATCTTTGATAATGAACAAAGTAGAAAAAGCATGTGATTAGCATTGGATCACTAAAAAAGAAACTGAATACTTGACCACTACCAACCCGAGTATACCTACATTTTACACACGGCCGAAAGTCCACAAAACCCTCATTCTACCTCTGGGTAGTACAATAGTCTCTGGCACAGGTTCTATAGTAGAACCTCTTGCAAAATTTGCTGACCACCCCTTTTAAAGGGTTATGTGAAAAAAATGCCTTCATCTATACAAGACATCATGAGTGTAATACACCTAATAGTTGAGTATCCCTTTGATAACCAAACAGATATATGGGTAGGATTAGACATAATATTGTTATACACAAAGATTCCACAGCAAGCTACTTTGAATATGGTTGAGGAGCTGCTACTCAGCAGGAGAGAAGAGGGGAGCACTCCTAAGTCATTCATCATGTGGTGTACCAAAATGACCCTGAGAGAAATCTACTTTCTGTTCAATAACAGTTTTTACCAACCAATTCATGGTACATCCATGGGGTCAGCGGTAGCCCCAACTCTAGTGAATCTATATGTAGAAAGTTTAGAGCATGGTAAAATCCTAATACATGACAACCCCTTCAGAAACCAGATGAAACTTTGGAAAAGATACATTGATGATGTGCTTATGATATGTCATGGAGAGGAAAAGAGTTTATTAGCCTTCTTTGAATGACTAAATAGTCTAAACCGTTTCTTGAAATTTACCAAAAATTACAACAGAGATAAAATCGATTTCCTAGACATTACCATCTATGTTGACACCCAATTTAACATTGTAAGAGTGAAACCCTTCCATAAATCGACTAATAAGAATTCATTTTTTGTGTATAACAGTTTCCATCCCAAACATTTACACATCAATTTACCTTCTGGCTAATTTGTACGCCTGAAATAACAGTGAATTTGAGAAGGAAGCTCAAGTGCTGAGTGGTAATCTGAAAGATAGAGGTTATCATATCAAGATTATTAAAAAAAGCACTTAAACATGCATCTAATAACCACCAAGGTACTTTATTAGTATACAGAAAGAAAGAAATTAAGCCTGATGAAATTATCGTTGTGAGCACTTATAACCCCTTGATGAATCAAATCAACAAAATAATAAGAAAAAACGAGCACATCTTATTGAAAGGACCTGATCCAATACAAACACCCAGATGTGCATACAGGAGAGGGAGACATCTCAAAGAGATGTTAACAACTAATGATGTGTCAGAATCACATGTGAGACAGAAGACCATCACTGACTAGTGGGGACTAAACAAACCTATGGGACATAGTTCATGTGGCAGGTGTAGATGCTATTCACAAACGAAGAGAACTACTGAAATTGATATTGGCATATAACAAGCATGGCTAGAAAGGAGTTTTACAAATTGTATTACAATGTGGGTGATTTACATCATATGCTGCCCTTGTCAGAAAATACACATAAGCAAAACTGACAGAAAAATTAAACACTCATAGGAGAGAATAACAAGTTGTATCAGGAATAAGATCCTCACAGTCCCTATGGTAGGACACGTTGTGAAAGCTAGCCATAGCTGTGATGAAATATTTGCATTGAAAAAAATCAATGTAACGAATAATAGAAATTCTGATAAAAACAGATTAACTAAAAAAGAAATGTGGTAAATGTTCTTGACCAGAAGCTATGAGATAGGTGTTAACGAACATCTGGATTGGCTCAGCATGACTAATTGATACATGGATTACATTGCACCATGTACTGCTCAATACGAATGAATTAAATAGATTTTCACTGGAAATTTATTTAAAGTGTTGCACAAGAAATAGATTTATTAGAAACAACTGCAAGCATATGGAAAGTTTTAAAAATAGATTGTACACAATGGCCACCAGTTTTTACTGCATCCACTAGTGCTTTGGAAAAGACAAAAGACTAGTTTAACGAGTATCTGTACTGATCTGCACAGCCATTAACAGACTCAGATTGTGGCGTACTGCACAGCTGGAGGAGAGTACCATTTGCATTCAGGTAAGCACAGCTACGTAGCGCCAAATAGAGGGCTTACATATGGTTAGCATAGGCCCTCATTGCGAGTCCGCTTTGCTGGAATGCGGTGATTCCGTGTCGACAGTGATTCCGCTTCCACGACCGCAAGGTTGCGGAAAGAAGGGCTGATTATGGCACATGGGTCGCGCGCAACACACCGAGGTGGAAACAGAGTCACCGTCATCACGTAAACACCTACACGTGTGGACTTAGCGCCACAGAAAACGGCACTAGAACTGCGTCCACCCCCAACGACATGGAAACACCGGAAGCGGAAATACCTTGACCGCGGGGAAAAAAACGGAAACAGAGAGGCGGCCATTATATAAAGCACAATCCACTGCCAACCTCAGACACCACAGGTCAGATCACCTTCCTGAGACTGACAAACCATCCAACACCATCATGGCATCCAGGATACCAGCACGCAGACAGAGAAAGCAGCGCTTCAGTGAGGCTGAGCTCACAGTACTGGTGGAGCACATTGTTGAGCATGCTGAAATGCTCTTTAGTGCAGATCAGCAGCGCGCTACTCAGCAACGCCGCAAGCAGGTGTGGGCAGAGGCAGCACACAAGTGCACAGCGGTTGGCGTGACCACACGCTCAGTGAAGGAGTGCCACAAGAGGTGGGATGACCTCAGGCTCTGGGTGCGCAACCTCATCACAGCATACCGCCAACACAGCACTGGTACTGGTGGAGGCCCTGCATCCCCTCTGAAGCTGCAATCGTGGGAGGAGCGCTGCAGCAGTGTCATGCACCTCGAAGGCATCCACAGCATAGGAGAGGCAGAGGCAGGAGTGAGCCTACCTGCAGATGCTGGTAAGTGCACAGAGTACATACGTGTGATTGGGAGTGACCCAATGGACCCACTCCCAATACCCCCCCCCCAAACAGGGAAGGAGTGACCCAATGGACCCACTCCCAATGCCCCCCCAAACAGGGCAGGAGTGACCCAATGGACCACTCCCAATGCCCCCCCAAACAGGGCAGGAGTGGCCCAATGGACCCACTCCCAATGCCCCCCCCCCCAAACAGGGCAGGAGTGACCCAATGGACCCACTCCCAATGACCCCACGCCCACCAAACAGGGCAGGAGTGACCCAATGGACCCACTCCCAATGCCCCCCCAAACAGGGCAGGAGTGACCCAATGGACCCACTGACTGGCCAAACGACGAGTATCACATCCCCAAAGCACGACCCCTCGAAATTCACACAGTGCGTGCCTGACTGGAAGCAGGGACACACACCTGTGTGTATCAATAGTCAAAAGTGTTGAATTGCAAGTGGACATGGATTGTGATGTTTGATGCATGTGATGGACACATTACGTAATACCACACAACTAACCGCATGCCCTCTGTATCCCCACAGTCGTGACAATTGACAGTGACGACGGACAAGAGGCTACGCAGCGGCCACCTGCAGGCGCACAACGCAGCACTCATGTCCAGGAGGATCATGCAAGCTGCTCTGGCACACAGGTACTGGCAGAACCAGGCACACCGGCAACATCAGGCACACCGGCTGCAGCAGGCACACCAGCAGATGACACCATCCCCATGCAGCCACCCACCCTGGCCCCGGATGATGATTCGCAACCCATTTGCACAGCTGAGGAGGCTGCATCAAGTGATGGAGTGCCCCGGCCATGCAGGCCGAAGCAGTACAACAAGGTGAGGGGGACAACATGGATGGCCTGTCACCCATCCATGGCCTACAGTTCAGCCCCCCAGAACTGCACAGCCCCATGCGATCCCCAACTCCATCCATGGCCGAGCCCGGTACATGATTGCAGCACATCGAGCAACAACAGGCCACCCTGATGCAGCTGGTGGAAAGACAGCTGGAGGAGGCCAGGCTGCAGCGTGAGGAGGCCATGCATCAGCGGGAGGAGGCCAGGCTGCAGCAGGAGGAGGCCAGGCTGCAGTGGGAGAGCAATGCCACATCGGTGCATCGGCTCACCAGGTCGATTGGACGATTTGCTGCTACAATTCTCACCCTGGCACGCCATGTCAGGGAAGGGAACAGTGTGCAGTCCAGCATTGCTGAGTCAATGTTGGTAGCCCAGGAGGCGTTTCAAGGACGCTTGCCCATAGTTACACCGACAGTCACCTCAGCCAGCACCACCCCATCCAACTCTGCCACTGGAAGCCCACGTAGGCGTTCAAGTTGGTTGACTGGATCCGCCAGCAAGGACACACCTGCGCACAAGCACCCCTGAAAAAAGTGGCATGTGGGGATGCCAGTCAACATGACATTTGGGGACACCATGGGTGTTGGAGGGGTGGGAATGTTTGGGTGGTGGGGGTTGCCCATAAGGGGTTAGTTGTTAGGGGCCCGGTTGGGGGTGGGAAAGTTTGGGTGGTTTGGGTGGTGGGTGGGCATGGGTGTACAGCTTCCCTACCCAATGCACTTTCTTCCCTGTTTAATTGATAATACAAAACCTTTGAAAACTACCATAATGAGTGGACATCTGTCATTTCATTAGCAGACAAAAATAATTTATTCACTGGCATTGTCATATCCATGCTTTACTGTCAATGTGCAGTCTCTCAAAAGTAGATGCGAATGAGTGCATCCCGTGCTTGTTGGCCATCTTGCGCACCCTTGGGAGGTTGTGGTGCCACCTGATCCCCATCGCCATCCCCATCTCCATCCCCATCTTCATCTTCATCTTCTGCGTCTGGGGGCAGCGGAATGTTCCTGTGCAAGCACTGATTGTTCAGCATGGCACACACAAGCACAATTTTACCCGTCTTCACTGGGTTGTAGAGCAGTGATCCTCCAGATCTGCTTAAGCAGCGGAACCTAGCCTTCAGTAGGCCAAATGTCATCTCAATCATGCCACGTGTGCGGACGTGTGCCCTGTTGTACACCTCCTCATGCCTGTTCCTTGGCCTCCGTACAGGTGTCATCAGCCATGGCGTGAGTGCATATCCAGCATCACCTACATGGGATGTAAATGAGTGGGACATGTCAGTGTTTGTGGTTCATCTCACGATCTGATGCAATGCAATATTGTGTCATCATACATTCATCCATATGGGCCTAGCGTGGTCGGAAGTGCGGGTGATTGCCATCCATGGGTAATTGTTGTAGATGGTGGCATTTGGACATTGCACTATTACCTGCTGTGCATATGAAGTGGACCTTATACACAATAGTGGTTGGTAAGTAAGGCACTGTGCAATGACAAGCACACATGGGGGAGTCATTCCATGGCCTGTGATGATTTGGCTGTTGCAGGATGTCTCATGTGCAGCCGTCATGTGCTTTGGGGGGGAAGTGGTCATAAGTGTGGGTGGCTGGATTGAGTGGATCAACTTGTATGGCCTGTTGGTAGCTTTGGTCGTATGTCTCCTTAGGCAGGGTGTGTACTGTGGCAACCTGTCATGTGTAGATATGTGATGTGTGGGTTATGCTGACCGTCCATTACATGGGCCAGGGGGTGCTGCATGTGCAGTTGTAGCAGCCCACTTACACAGGTCATTGGCCTGGGCACTCAACACACTTCCACAGGGCCTATGCATTGGCAGTTGTACTCACCCAATAGCCATGTGCTTTTTCCAGCGTAGCGTTCCATGTAGCGTGGCAATGTGGAATTCCGCAGGACCATTGAGTCATGTGTTGACCCCGGAAAATGTGCGCAGCAATGTGTAATCAGCAGTCCGGCATCACATACCATCTGTACATTCAGTGAGTGGTACTGTTTCCTATTGTGGTACACCATCTCCATTGCACGGGGTACTGCCAGCTCTATGTGGGTGCAGTCTAATGCACCTATGCAATTTGGCATGGCTGCAATGGCATGGAATGCCAACTTGGTTGCAATGACCTCTGCAAGTGTACGGGGTAGGGCGATGTGTTCTGACACATGGCGCAGCACAGCGTCCAGTACCTGTCCCAATATTTTTGAAAAACAGGGTTGTGAGAGCCTGTGCAGCTCACCAACTGTGTGCCTAGGAAATGCACTACTGACACCACCTTCAGGAGGGGGAGTTTGCGGTCGAGATGGCAATGTGGCTGCTGATGTCGTCCTCAATCATGGCCATGATGTACATGATTGTTGGCCGTCCAGCCGGTATAATGTGTGGATCTGTCCTGGGGTCAGGTTCCAGGGTGAGGCCCTGATGCGGGGTATTGCAGGTTGCCTGCAGGGTCGTGCCGGCTGTGCAATTGGGTTTGGCATGGGTGCAGGGTTTGCTACATGACGCCTGCGCCTCCTCCGCCTCCACCTCATCCTCCGATGCACCATTGCTGCCACCATGTGCACTGCTGCCTGTAGGTTCAATAGTCCCAGTCCCAATGCTGCTGCTGCCTGCATTGTTGTGTTTGGAGTTGGCCTGGGTGTGGGTGTGGCCGTTTTGTAGCCTCCCAGTGACCTGCTTGGTCCAGCTGGCCTCATTTGGGGCACCTGTGGCCTGATTCACCTCACTTAGTACTGTTTAACGTCATGTTTCCAGTGGCGTCGATACCACCTCCGTGCCCATGGTTTTTCCACCATTTTTGTGGCGGTGTTTCCATGTCTGTAGTACTCGTGATGCCCATGGTGTTTCTTGTTGCCGGTAACTGGGTGGTTTTGCCGCCGTCGCATTCTACATATCCCTTAACTCTGCGGCGGCAGTTTGTGGTGGTGGTTTTTCCGGATCCGTGGGTCGTGATTGCACGGTCACGGAAACAACACTGGTATGGTTTTACCGGTGGCGTTAAGTCCGGGTCGGTGGACTTGTAATGAGGCCCATAGTATTCTACTTAACACCCACGCACACGGGGCGTCATTGCGTAATTTATAACCCTCGGTTTCTTTTGTTATTCAAAGCAACTGACATTCTAAGTGTGTATGCAGTGGGCCAACTTTAATTAAGATGATAGAGAGCCCAGCCCCTGGATGCCGGATATTCTCTTGCGTGCAATACATATTGTGGATCAGAAGTAAGCAGCCTTTTCACTCTTTCTTTCCAAAGTATACAACATTTTTCGAAAGTAAATGAGGTTTACAGTTACCTTGTTTAACTATCTAATGTGTAACTCATAATGTCATCCTATACACGGGAGACAATATATTGATTAGTGATGGCCCACTTTGATTTAATTACAGATTATAGTGATCCACTCCTATTGATCCTCGAGAATTCATTAATGACCTACTCCGATCATACAGCACTAATGAATACTTTCTGTCTTGAGGTTACACTCTGAAGGAAAACAGCCAAATAAGTAGACAAACCAAGATGGCTAAAAACGAGTATATATTCAAATTTGAGGGCTATGATTCTAAACGGCAGCCACTTCTATTTGTTTGTATCTCAACAGAAAGCGACAACAAGGAGAAATCCTTGCCCATGTAAAACTACTAATTAAGTTATTGGGTAAGTGAGAGCTTTTTTAGAAGGTATAATACTTTGTCAAGATTATTACCTTCTTTACCCTGACTTAATTATTGGTTCACAAAATCATAATGAACTATCAACTAATATGAGTTAATTTGCATCTTTACGTACAGGTGACCCAATAAATCTGAAAATTAATTCTTGGCATCACTTAGTGAAGCATCACCACTCCTACATCAGAAAAACAGATATTGAACACCCCCAGACGAATTTCCGAGAATATACGAGAAATACATTTCAGGAAAGGAACATGTTGGGATAAGACAGGCCTGCATTAATTCTGTTTGTTTGTTTGTGTATCTGGGCGCTTTGAAGTACAATTACACAATTACATGAGTAAAGTCATTTTGTCAAAGGGTAGGATACAAAGATACAAAAGGGAAAAACACATTGGCAGAAGGTAGGTACATAGATCAATAGAGGTCGAGTACAGCAGGTAATTTGTCATCACACAAGTAGTGAGCAGTAGTTATTTAGTTCTCATTAAGAATCCAAGAAATGATGCTTCTTCTGAAGTTGTCGAATATTTGAATGGCCCTAATGTTGGCTGGGAGGGAGTTCCATAGTTGGGCGTCTAAGACCGGGAAGCTAGAACCGCCAGATCTTTTAAGTTGAATCTGGGAACTGTCAGTCAAGACGCATCTGTGGATCTTGTGATAAGTGTGGAGGATCTCCAGGTGAATTTTTCAGTGAGATTAGGGGGGGCTGTATGGTGCAGTGCTTTGAAGGTAAGACATAAAGATTTGAGTTTGATTTTTGCATTTATGGAGAGCCATTTGTTTTGTATCCTAGTTGATGAGATATGTTCATTTCAGGGTATATTTAGGGCAGCTCTAAGAGCATTATTCTGCAAGGTCTGTAGTTTGTTAATTACTGTTTTATTGGAACCTAGATATAGCCCAATGCAGTAGCCCAGTTTGGAGCCTATAAGAGCTCTAGCTAGGGTAAGACAAGTTTCTGCAGATAGCATGGGTCTGCAAGCTCTTATCAGTTTACCTGTGTAAGCAGTGGCTGAGGCGGTCATATTTACTTGTTTGCTAAGGTTAGAGGTGGCATCTAAATAGAATCCTAGTGTTTTTACTGCTTTGGCCACTGGGATGTTGTTCCCATCAATATTAAAGATGTTATAGTTAGGTCCCAATTTGTTTAGGTTGACTATAGAGCCAACTATCAGTAGTTCAGTTTTATCATCATTCAGGCACAGGCCACGGGTGGCCATCCATGCCTGCATGATGGTGTAAATTTCATTTATATCAAGTACGTCTTTGTCGTACGAGCCCGTAAAGGGTAGGAGTATCTGAGTGTCATCAGAGTAGGTGGTGTAGATGACACTCAGACAATCCAGTTTGACCAACATCGTCGTTACATGGCTGGCCTGGGCTCACAGTGTTTAGATTTATCTCACACAAATCATATATGTCTTTAATAATCGTGTGAATTATCAGTCACCATACCAAAATCTATTATTAGAAATGTCCTTGACACCAGAGTAATACATCATCATTATTATTATGGGGTCAGATCAGAGGAGCAGCTGTAAATGAAACCTCTGACTGCAGTGACATTGCTGTCCAAGCAGATGTCAAACAGGGCACCAGCAACCTTTGAACCTGCTCTCTGCCACTGAAGAACAGGCGCTGCAGTTCAGGCGACTGATGCAGCAGGGCACAAGTGTACACTATGGGCCTCATTACAGGAATGAAGGTAATGAAAATAGGAAAATAGGAAGGCGGAATGGAATTACCGGCATCGTTAACGGGTCTGGGCCATTACGACTCGACAACCTGCCAATACCGTCACCGCCACCGCCCGTACTGTGCCCCCTTCATGCCGGCTTTTGCGCAGTAATAGGAGGACATCACTTACCGGCATCCCGAAGGCGGTAAATAGGGCCTGCACAACGGTGTTAATACAGGCATCGTGGACCACCCGTAAATAGCAACCTGCAGAGAAGGCAACTGCCACAGGTGCACACAATCACCACAGGTGGAGTCAATTGAGCCTGTCCCAGCATAAAAGGAGTACACCTACACACCACACCCCTTCCCACACCAAAATGATACCACTAGCTGTTGCAATCATGGAGCTGGAGGACATGCCTGTACTACTACAACTTCAGCAACAACAGCAACTACAACAACAACTGCAGCAGAAACAACAGGCAGCACAGAGGAGACGCAGGAGGAGAAGGAGGGTGAGACAGGCCCAGCAATTACTACCAGTGCAGCCAGTAGTACCTCGTAGGCAGCCATCAATAACTCACATCAGACCCAGTTAATTCAATCTAACCCCGGAGCAGATCCACACCCTGTACCAGTTGGACCGGGCAACCATAACCACCATTGTGGACATGATACATGACGACATTGTCAGCCTCATTGAAATACGCACTGCCATCCCCCCGCTACTAAAGGTGGTGTCTGTGCTCCACTTCCTGGCCACAGGCACCTACCAGCACAGAGTGGTCCAGCTGCATGGTATATCACAACCACTCTTTTCACACATGCTGACCCAAGTGCTGGATGCCCTCCTGAAGCATGCTAGCACCAACATATCCCTTCCACAGACTGCCCCGGAGCTTGCCAACACCAAAGTAGGCTGCCATGCACTGGGAGGTATGCCCAATTGCATCGGTGCCCGCGACTGCACACTTGTTGAATTGGTAGTCCTTCATGCCATAGAGGCGGTGTACCGCAATCGCAAGCAATACCACTCCATCAATGTGCAGATGGTATGTGACTCCAGCAAGATCATCACACATTGTTATGCCCGATATCGCGGATCAACACATGATGCCATGGTGCTGCGTAACTCCACGCTACCCCGTCACATGGAGCGGCATGCTGGACGACGTGCCTGGCTGCTTGGTGAGTTGCCTGACTGGCCCATGGCAGTGCATCGGGGTTGTGATGTGGGTGGATGCATACTCCACCTGGGTGGGAATGGGGGGGATGCATACTCCACCTGGGTGGAAATGGGCGGTGAGTGGACAAGGCACTCAGAGCTAAACACTTCTGACCTGATCCTCCCAACCCGAACAAGACACATCACTGCCACACATTGGACCAATGCTGTACATTAATGACAACATGTAAGACGCACAACCAGGCCACCATGGGTATGTCAAGCAATGCATGACTGAACAGGATTACAACTGTGCCAATGTGGCTAGTGTGATTGGGCACAGTGTTGCATACACTGCAATCATGGGAGGCAAGACATTGTTCCACATCCACAGTACATCCGCATCAGCATGCAAGTTAACACCCTGCATCAACTGTACAACGCCCTCCAGACTAGCAGACCAAATTGAAGTACACAATGCATCCAAATAATCTTTGTGCATACGTACAGGGACACGTGCATGTCGACAGCAAATAGCTGTGAATCCTATTACCCGAATTGTTCGTTTACAATTGTTCGAATGACACAATTGTTCGAATAATAGGGGTCCTAATTGACCTTCTGCACAATTGACCGTATGGTCATTTTAATATATATTATGGGTTGGTTTGGTGTAATAATAATATAAGGGTATTGGGAGGGGGGTTGGGGTGGGGGTTGGATTGGGTGGGGAGGTACGGGTGGTTTCCCCCCGCATATATATCCTAATTGACCGTTTAAATTCGGTCAATTGTGCAGAAGGTCAATTGTTATTCGAACAATTGACATTCAAACAATTGGTATACAACCGAATCCTGAAGATGGCAGCTCAGAATGACTCACACAGACCTCTCTGTACTCCCATGCAGGTGATGGAGGATATCCCTTGAAGCCTTGGCTACTTACCCCCATGCGGAACCCGCGGAACATCCATGAAGAGGAGTACAATCGGGTTCATACCTGTACCCATGTTGTGATTGAGAGCAGACCTTTGGCCTGTTGAAGGCGCGATTCCGCTGCCTAAGCAGGTCTGGTGGAGCACTCCTTTATAGGCCTGAGAAGGTGGCAAATATCACCATGGCCTGTGTCATGCTGTACAACATGTGTGTCCGGAGAAATGTACCACTGCCACCTGACATTGACATGCATGCACCGGGTGAGGATGATGAGGATGAAGATGAAAGAGAAGCAGCACCCCTGCCAGTACATGATGCACAAGATGTCCCTGCTGTACACCAATCACTGATTGACAAATACTTCTGACCCACAGGGATGTTGATGGATATGTGGCAGAACTACACTGAACACTGGTTCCATGTGGACATGCACACAGGGAATGTGGGGAGTTGGGCACCGTGCATTGTCATGAATAAAATGAATACACATGAAATGAACAATGTCCAGGCATTGAATGGTTTTGTACACAACGGATGTATTAATGTAAACTACAAAAAAGTGCCTCATCCCTCCACCACTCACATGCCCTCCCACCTGTCCCCTCCTCCCCATACCCCAATGAACTCCCCATACCCCCAATGACCTCCCCATACACCCCAATTAACTCCCCATACCCGCAATTAACTCCCCATACCCCCCATGAACTCCCCATACCCCCATGAACAGCCCCTTATTCCCCTCCACATCACCAACACCACCTTCCCACTCCCATTATTGTCCCATACTATTTCTGTGCTTTCTTTGTGTCCGGGGCAGCATTTCTGACTGCCTCACACTACGCCTTGTCTGTTGCACAGGGCTGGAGGGTGCAGAAGATGTGGGTGTGGTGGATGTGGTGGATGCCATAGTTATTGGCACGGCTGGTATGGGTTGTTGCTGCTGCATGTGTTGCAGTATTGCGGTCAGGACCTGTGTGACGGCCCCCAGACTGACGC
Organism: Ambystoma mexicanum; assembly: GCF_040938575.1. Taxonomy (NCBI): domain Eukaryota; kingdom Metazoa; phylum Chordata; class Amphibia; order Caudata; family Ambystomatidae; genus Ambystoma; species Ambystoma mexicanum. The sequence continues at coordinate 142,504,966 of NC_090934.1, forward strand.
GCATTGTGACCGCAGAGGCATTTATGGCGGCAGTGTTCCCTGCAATGGCCTGTGCAATCTCTTGCCTTGTGTTCTCTCCCTCAGCCACATATTGCCGAACAAGTTCCAGCATCAAGCCCTGCCTTGCCTGCACCCTTGATAGCCGTGCCCCAAAGTCAGTGGGAGCAGCAGAGGTTGAGGGTGCTGCGGCCGGGCGTCCAATTGCAGGGCTGCCCTCGGGGGTGGTGCTGTGGTCAGAACTGTGGAGTGCAGGATCCGCAATGGTGCTGGAGGGTGTGGCCTGAGTGTGGGGTTGGGGGGTAGACAGGGGGCTTGGAGTGTGTGTACATGCCACATGGATTATGCCTTCCTCGTCCACATTCTCCTCTGCTCCAATGTCGATGTCGCTCAGTGGGGCTGTGGCTGCTGCCTCGCCCACGGAACTTGTTGCAGCAGAATGGGTGCCACTGGCCTCCCCTTCCGCTGGTGTTGCCAGCTCTGTGGTTCCAGTCTCATCCTTGGCTGTGGGGCCCTCATGTGCCGGCTTGTCCTGTGCACTCAGCCTGGCTTGTAGTGTGGGCTGTGAGGCTGCTGCAGAGGTGATTTTGCCAGTGGCAATTGTTTTGGCCCGTGACGTGGATGCCCTTGTGGCTGGATATTCACTGCCATCTTCTCCATCGGTGCCTGGGGGGTAGAAGAGATGCAGGGCATCAGTGATGGTGTTATATGCAAGATGCATTATATGGTGCTGTGGAGGTTTTCATTTATCATGCATTCATATCTTACAGGTGTGTCACACAGGGTAGTTTGACGGGGGCATTTTGGCATTTGCTGTGACGTCTCAATTCAGGAATGCTGCATGGCAGGTGGCATGCCTTTGTATTGGGATTTGTGTGATGTATGACATGGGAATGGTCCCTTTGTGTTGGCTGTCTGTTGGTAATGGGATTGGCACTTAGCATGCATTTCAGTGTGGCAGGGTTTGGGCCTCCATCTGGACATGGATATGTTGATGTGTGTGTGTTGGGACATGCATTGCCTTGCCTAGGCTCTATTCCAGATCACTTGTGCTACGTCATGGTTTGCCTGACTGGGGTCTGCAGGGTCACTCATCTCCATCTCCAGATGTTGCGTCACCCGTCTCCATCTCCCCGAAGCCCTCAATAGACTCCATCTGGATGAAAGTACTACATGCCTCATCCCAGCGCATTAGTTTGGTCGGGGAGTGGGCACCCCCGCCTGTGGCCATCGCATCCCTCTGATTGCTGGCCAGGATGTTGCGGACCCAAAGGCAGAGGTCAACCCACCTCTTCTTGCAGTCTTTGACTGTGTGCGGGGTGGTGCCGACAGCAGACACCTTGTGGGCTACCTCCTCCCATATCTCCTTCTTCCTCTGATGCGCCTCCCTTTTGAGGTTATGGGTGTTTATCTCCTCAGCATGGGCAGCAAGGGTGTCCGCCAACATGTTAAGTTCCTCATCAGAGAAACGCTTCTTGCGCAGGATCTGGTTGCCTTAGACATGTTGATTTGAAAGGCCCTGGTCTCTCCTGTACAACACTGGTGGTTTGGGAGGATTGCAATGGATTGTGTTTTTAAAGATGGCCGCTGGTGCATTTCCCATTCCGACGCGATGACGTTACTTCCGGGTCCGGTATTACGAGCCTGGTATTGGCATGATGTTGTTACCGGGTCGGAATTAAGGGGTGCCTACTAGGCAGAGGCGGTATCTGCGGGTCCCGTGATGGCGCTATCGGGGGATTGGAGGGCCTTTAGCGGCATGGCGGTATGGCCATTACCGGCATCGGGTACGCGCACTCGTAATCAGCCACTATTAGCGGCGTCATATGAGCACGGACCCCTGGTTCCTCCATGCCGGTAATGACTCCGTTTAAAGCGCACTTCTAGTAATGAGGCCCTATATCTTTGACATGGAGTTTCTTTAATGGATGTCTGTTTAGTAGACCATCCTTTAGTTATCTGCAGTATTTTTATTATTAATGAAAATAAAAACGGGTAGCAGATGGCAATCATTGACAGGAGCTGATTATCTGAATGTGTGTTTGAAAAAAATAGTATGTTTGAATCGTTGATTGGGTCTGGAACTGCTCATCGAATGTGCGAATGGGACTTCAGATGAGGGAAGGAAACCTGGAATGTGGTAAAGGGTCCTAAAATGGAGTAAGGTTTGCTGACTACAACTTTTGTGCGTGTTTTACCAATTGTTTTACTGCAAAAAGAAGGGGGAGACTCGTGCCACCTTTCAGCCCACACGCCCCCTACTATAAACCAAATCCAACCTTACCACCTATATTTTTGCCATTAAAAAAAGTGGTAAAACAATTAGCAAAAAAAACATCCAGCTAAGTTGTGATGGGGAAATGAGAGCAATACCCATGAAATCAGAGCATTCTAGTGTGGCATAAGAACATCTGGACTCAGGGAAAAAGAAATCTTTCGTATCTGGCACCTAATCGGCATTTGTCATAGCGGGTAAAAAAAAATGTTGTTAAAAAAAATTAAGGGTAATAATTGTTCCAAGCGAGGTAACTCAGTATTCGGATGAGAGTGCCAATTAACAGAGCAAAAGGCTAGTGCCCTTCCTTATACATCCATGTAGCTCTGTTTTCTGGCTCTCTGCAATCTGAATAACCAGCATTCCATTATCTGCCATATTTGCTCGTTTCAGCCAAAAATGTCAGGGAAAAAAATCTAAATGCAAATTTTTCTGTGCATTCGGCATGGGGAAAAAAAAAATAATATAAAAATGTCAAACAAGTGGAGCTGGGGTTGCGGGGGTGTCCCCCGCTCCTCTTGTTCGACATTATGGGTTGAGGAGTTGGGGGGGGGGTTGTCCTCTGCTTCCAATAAATGAAAAGCAGGGAACAATAAAGCAACATTTTATTTTTTAAAGAAAGGGACCCTTCGGCGGAAGAGTTCAGTCCCATAATTGGAAAATGGAACTGACGTTGCAGGGAGAAGCCCAATGCATGGAGCCAAAACAAGGTAAGTGTGGGTATTTAGTTATGGGTTTAAAGGGGTAAATGGGTGGTGGGTAGAGGGAATAAGGGAATTCAGTATTTTGGGTCGGCAACACTTTCAGCTTCGGATACTTCAGCCGTGTTTAATTCCTCCGCGACTTATTCACATAGATCCTATTTGCAAATAAGGCATCTTTGCACCAATGATGCTGGATAGTACAAACAGTAATAGTGTTAAAAGCAGAAGCAAACCACACACCTGTAGCATGAATTCTTTGATCAAAGGGTGCTGCAGTCGAGTGTGTCCTGTGTTACAGGGTAGGAGGTTGACTTGCATGATGGTTCACAATATGCAATGGATCATGTTACCGCGAACCGTATCCAGGGAGCTAAATATGTGCACATGTATGGCAAGTGATTGTTTATCTCAGCATACAACTCAAGCTGTATCTCGCCTTGTATACAACTTGCCTGGTTATTCACATGCCCGTTACCCCATCATTGCTCCGCAAGAAACCTGGTAATACCCGCCCTTAGCGGAATACGAAGCAGGAAGTGGGTGTGTCTAATTATGTGAAAGTGTGACAGACTGTCTTTGACTGTTAGATGCTACGATACATGACAAGAGAAAAGCCAACTCTTGAGCTATTTTCGGAAGGTCAGGTGTGCCTCCATACAGCGTAGGCATCTTGCCATGGATTTCCAAAGTTCACAGCTTGCACCCACAATATGCCCTTGCCCCTTGAATATACTCGACACGTGTGTTACCACCATGCAGTGCGTTGGTGTTGAAGGTAGGTTGCACTTGAACAGGTGATAAACCAGTTTGACCTGTGGGAGTTTGTGAAACACGTCATGCAACATCTGGCCAGAGACGTAAAGAAAGACGTCAAATGCTCAGGCAATTGGGCGCCAGTGAAGGCGGTCACAACCTGGGGCTTGTGGTCTATAACCCCAAGCTGGATGATGAATCTGCCCAGTGTGTTATAGGGTTGGGCCAACCGACTCAAATTCTATTCTATTCCCCCCATAGAATACGGGTTTCAACCAGCTTGATTGACACCAGTTATTTTGGAGCACAAACTGGAATTACTGAGAAAGAAATGACCACCAAGCAGTTGGGTATAGAAAACAGGACCTGTTTTCTCAGTTTGGACTGTTTTCCGCGTTCTTTTAAATCTGGTTAATTCGTTTTTGTTTTTATTTTGGCTTCATTTAATTCTAACATTAGGCCTGTATTCTGATTCAAATCGATTCAATCTGATTTGAACTTAAGGGCGCTAATATAGAAGACGAACCGATTGAAACATCAAACGTTGACAATTGGAGAATGGGAAGGCTCATCGGTTCTGCACTGATTTTAATTCATTCAAACTATTATTTGAATGACAACTGAGGATTTCATGGCTCAACCAGAGGAAGTTTTGAACAAAGTATCTATTTAAAAAAAAAAAATTTATAACGTGTTAGTTTCTAGGCGCGGATCCGGGATTTGAACCTCTGTTGCTCTGCGTGCTCTTGCTTCCAAGACCAGGTGTTGCCCCTGTGCTTTCCTCCATTCACACCGCAGCCCATTCATATAGGAAAGGTGGGTGGGCATTAATGTCATGGAAATTAACTCAAATTTCCAACCTGGGCCACTTGCAACCATTGACCCTATTGCTCTTAACCGGAAATTCTGAACATGGCCCAGAAATTTACCGACATTGTAAAGGTCTTTGCAAATTTATTTAGCAGTTATCTAGGCACAAATCTAACTGAAGGGGTACGAAAGTAATCATATAAAACACACATACAACATATAAATATGAAAATAGAACTAAAAAAGTGAAACGTAAAAACTATCATGGTCCCATTTTAAAATCACAAAGCAATCATACAAAGCAAATCTTCCATCATTTCTAAAATTCATTGAAATAAAATCATTCCTGAGCAGCGTTCGTTACCTAGTATAGGATAGAAAGTTTTCTAATTATGTTCTAAGGGACAAGAGAGATGGATAAAATAAAGGGTACTGTCTGGAGTAAATTCCAGAAAATAGATGCATACTAAAACAAGCTCTGCTTCTCTTTTTCCGCTTAGGAATCTCTAGTCTTAAACAGTGGTCGAAGTGTACGAAAAGAAGTAGTGGAGCTATGTTCCCTACTGGTCTGCACCGCTCCCCGCAAACCCCATCGCCACACCCCCTCCCATGCACAATATAAACCCCCAAACGCATGCGCCTGCATTTTAAGGGAATGTTCAGTGCACTGCACTGAAAGTGCAAGTTTCAACTGCTTCCTACGATATTATTTTAAAATGAAACCATTCCGGAATGGTTTATTTTTAAAATAAAAGTATAGGAACGGTAAAACTTCATTAAAAAAAGTAGAGGAGCACCGGTCCCGACCGCTCCAGCCACCTTCGACCACTGGTCTTAAACCATTAGCACTGTGCATAGCACACAAACTACCGGAAATCTGGAGCTTTTCTGGCAGATATTAAGGGATATATGAGGCTTTTCTGGCGGATATGAAGGTTTCCAAACTTCACAGCTTTGCAAATTACTTAAACTATTAGAAAGAGAAACAAGATTTTAATGGAATTGAATGCAGCAAGGCTAGGATGGGAGAGTCATGATCACATTATCTGTTCCCAGATTGGCTGCAGCATGAAACAGTCTTGAAAGGCAAAGCAGTCATTGAGACCCCATCAATATCGTGTTTCCCCCATCGATACTGGCAGTAACCATCACCAGTACAGCAGCTTGGAATTCACACTGGTGGGGGAAACTATTGTATCATCCCAATGGAATCCCAGAGACATAGCCACTGCTGCCAGAGTTTCACTCTCGTCACAGATAAAACCTGCAGGAACACAGTTTTCTGAGGAATCAAATTCAATGACCTTGAGTCCATCCAAGCCTTTAGGCAAGCAATACAGAACCCCAGTCAGTGAACTGCAGCAGGCAATGACCTTCAAATAAAGTTACACATGTCATACACATTGTGATGCTGGAAATGCCTTATGGAGGGACGGGGCCTCTCCTAGTCCTCGTCCTACTACTTCTTAGTGTTTTCTCTATGTTTCTGCCATTGACGTCCAGCCTGGACATCTGGTAGAGCAGCTCTTCATGTTTTCCTTTAGGTGAACAACACCTATGGGATACCCTTATGGCACCCATGGGTGGGTGTATATCCTTGTACCGCTTTGTGTGGTTTTGAGCACCTGTGCGTTGCCACAGAGCAGGGTATGGGCTGGTGGCAGCTACAGGCTGACTTGGCAGTAGCTCTGAGGGTCCTCCATTTTGGGACACCCAGGCCCTGCCATCAGAATCAATAGATTCCTGCAGGAAGGCAAGATGGCCCCTATGGCCTCTTGGTTTCTATTTCCTTCTACCTTGTTTCCCAAAGTCCTGGGAAGCCCTGACTCTGTCCCTTCCTCCTGACTGGTTGTTGGCTGGAAATACCATATATGGCTCTGGGGCTGCCTCCTGTCAGACTGACTGGAGCCTTCCCAGGTGCTGTGTGTTGTGAGTACACACTAAGGGTGGGACTATGAACGTAGTCCGAAGTGTACTCACATTCATGTTGTGTGTATCTGGTGTCTGTGTGTGTGACACAATGAATGAGACAACACTGACAGAAACTGACATGAATGCAGTGCATTGTGCTGAAAGACTGGCTACTTACCCTAATCCACATTCTTTGTTATGGGTGTCTGGGTGGATTGAATGGCCTGCATTCCCGTGAGCCTGATTGGCTGCCTGCATGAATGCATTTCTGTGTGATTGGTTGACTGAGCCTGGCTCAGCCAGAGTGAATAGGGAACATATGTGTATATCTGGGGACCTCTGACTTACCAATTTGTTCAGAAGCCGAAGTCGAAGCTGATGCAAGAAGAAGCTGTTCCTTGAAATCCAGTGGGAGGAGAAACTGCATTTTCTTTGTATAATCGAAAAACTGCTGTGTTCTTCCAAGGACCGATCTAGAGAGGACCTGCAAAGGAGACCTCTTCCAAAACTCTGAGGGAACATCGTTCAATCTGCTATTCTTCATCGAAGTACCCTGGAAACCAGTCCTGTGTGCCTGCAATGCGGAGAAGGGGTCTTTGGGAGTCATGAAGAGGAGTGCCCGGACATCTGGAATAGAAATGGGTATGGTGGAGGAGGGGTAGTATTAGCAGGAAAGAAAATAACCTCTATTTTTTAAGGGGTTGGGGTGAAAATAAAGAGAGGACATCCATGATTGCATAGCGGTAAGACAGGCAGATAAAGAAGAATTGATAGAATCAATAAAAGAGGAGAAGGACAGGAAGATTTGAGTGTCATCGGCGTATAGATTGTAGGATATCCAAAAGGAAGAAATAGGAGGCCCAAGAGAAGAAGTATAGAGGGAGAATAGAAGGGGACCAAGGATCGAGCCTTGGGGGACACCATGAGACACGGGAAGGATAGAAGATGAGTGATCAGCCCAAGAAACTTAGAAGGTGCGGCCAGAAACATAAAAGAGAAACCAGGCAAGAGAAGATAGTAGAATAGAATGGTCGACTGGCCAGATTCTTCCTCAATTATTTATCCCAAAACAGTTTCGTGGGAGCCCACTTTCCAGTTCTCTGGCAGCCATCTATACACAGTCTTTTCTATAAATGAATGGGAATATGCAATGTGTCCCTTTCATTCATATAAAAGGCAATGTTATCAGCACCCTGGGTTACTGGATTGGCAACCTTGGGTGGTAGTGGAGTTAGTAACCTGTTTCATGGGTTCTACTGATGGTAACATCCTGGTGCTCTCGTTAAGAGCCCTCGCTTCACTCAGTCTTTATCTTGGGCTGCCAGTCCGTTGCCCCCAGGTATAGGCCAATGAATGGGTTACTAACGCCATACAATAAATGGTCTGCAATGGAACTGTGAACATTTTCCAAAGTTCTAATTAAGAGATAACGGCATCTGGGGAAGTCTGTGACAGGCTGTGCAATGTGGTCTGGCCCACTGTTGATAGGTGATTTCCAGAGTGATTCTAGGTCATTATCGATGTGCGGTGGATTGTTATGTCACATTACAGATCCTCCAGAAGGCAACTACCACTGTTAGCAAGCCAGGGACTTCGTCCGGATTATTCAAATGTATTTTCATTAAATTAAATAAGTGCTGCATGAATCACACACACCAAATTTCCTTTGAAAAGTATAACAAACTATGGTGTTAGAAACAGGAAAAGGACAAACATTTCTGTTTCTAATGCCATAAAGAGCATCTCAGTTGCAAAGAATGGTGATGGAGGCAGACATGTGAGCGCGGGTGCGTGGCTGAGGATGGAAACCGAGGTGGGCAGGAGGTGGTGACAGGGAGAAAGGCAGGCCCTTGGTGGCTGCAGACAAAAAACAGAGTGGGGAAGAAGGCAGGAATGGAAGACAGGCTTGTCCCAGGGGGAAATGCTTATGTTCCTAGTCTCCTGATAGTCGGGCACCACTCTCTAGGTGCTAATAAACATTCCCTTATTCAAGTGCAATTCTCCAAAAACCCCAGCAACTCACTTGCACCACCATAGCACAGCTGGCCTCTGATATTTGCTGGTGGAGCATCAGTGGTGGGACAAGTCCTGGAGAGGCAAATAGCACGTATGCCTGCTCCTCATTTAGAGCTGTTAGTTTGAGATGCAAGCAACACACCCAAATTCTGCGGGTTTCACCAGCCGGTAATGGCCCAGGGCCAAAATTACAGGCTAGAGCGAAGAGAGGGCCTTAAAGCTGGGTCCAGGTGCTGTTACTGGGCATGTGAAGCCTGCAGAATGCAGGATTATTATCATTAACACCCCGAGGCAAACCCTTGAGGTGCTAATAGCAATTGAAACAAAAACCTGCCTGTGCTGCTTGAGCAGCAGCTGGGGAGAGGCAAGTTTGCAATGGAAATAGAAGGCAGGGCTCCACTCGGATCCCTGCTTCCGTTTCCATGGCTTATCAGGAAGCAAAGCTGTAAGAGGATTCAATCCCGCACTACAGCTAAATCAATGCCTAGTCTGGGATACTGAATGGAAACCCTTATTGATATATCTTTATGTCCAGTTCATGCGTTCTGGATGACTACCCCTATATAACACCCCTCTCTTGGAATCCTCCTGACCCCACTGAGCCAAGAAGTAGTTCTGTTTTGCAAGTTAAAAGGTTTATTTGAGAATTTAAACAATAGATATATATATATATCACACTTTATAATAAATTAATAATTGAATATCACACTTAATCTGATATGATAAAGATTAACAACGGGGAATCTGGCACTAGCACACTTCTTTATAATCACTAAGGAGTTGACATGAAATGGATAAGGTAGCACACTGGTAAATAGGGACAGAACAATAATGTGGTAGAGAATGCTTTATATAAGTTCAGATGGATGCAATGTTGAATGAAATGCAATACAGAAAATACTCAATATGATTTCAACAAAACAATGTAATCACTTTTCTCTGGCAATGCACTCCCCCCCCTTGATGCAATGCAAGGAAATGGAAGGAAGGCACACAGTTCTCAGAAATGCAATCAAATGTGATTCAGTTCACCCCAGCAAGCTTAGACTACAGAAGTTTGAAACACAGGCCCAAAATGCTTTTATATCTGCTGGCAATGAAGTGAAAAATATGCTAAATTGCTTTTAATTCCCTCTAGAGGTTCAGGGTGAGTGAAATATACTTTGAATAAGTTCAGGATCACTTTAGCAATGCTCTATGAATGGTTGTCAGGTAGCAAACGAATTTTTGCAACGGAAGGCAAGCAGCTGCAGATTTTTACACGTGAGCTACCTTTCAATTCGCGGCAAAATGTCAAATCGCAGCAGGTTTTTCCGAGTGCGCCGGGCGCGATTACAGAGGAACTACAAAGACTAGCACTATCGTTTTAGGGTCCTAGGACAGCCTAGAATCTCAGCTTCCAGATGAAAGTTACTGCAAGTCTCTAAGACAAACGGTCACGGAGATATGAGCAATATGGTAAAGGTCGTTTTTCAGATTTGTTCAAAGTGACAAGTGACAGTTTTGCAAAATGACAAGGTACAACTTTGCAAATGACAGGTGACAGTTAGGAGGCAGTTCTACTTAGATTAAAATAGCTTGGATTAGATTATTTTAACTAAGAGATTGGTTCTGAACAGTTCTGCTAGGTACTCACAATATATTTAGAAATATGCCTCGCCACGGATCTGGTCAGGTTTTGGACTGGACTCCGGTTCAGCTCTATGGTTCTGCTAACAGCGGTCTGGGACAGCTCTGCTCTGCTGGTCTGGGTCTCTGAAGGTGGATAGATTGAATTCTCTATGTTGGCTCTCTGGAGGTTTAATGGAGGTAAAGTATGGATTTTTTCGGCAGAGCGTCCCGCAGCAGATGGAAATGAAGGTCCCTATCTGTCCTGTCTGTCTGCTTTTATCTGTTTTTAAAATGGGTGTGTGTGCAGCATCACTAGACCCTACCCCTCTCCACTTGCCATTGGCCACTTCCTCCTCTTCCCCTTGATTGGGGAAGGAACTGTGAGTCAGAGCGATGTCATTTTATGGCTTGCAGAGAGGACACTCCCCTGTCAAATTGCACACAATCTATATTTGATTAAAAAAAAACATATTTGCACAGGTACACATTTGTTTAAAATTACATGCGCCCATCACATATCACAGGAGGTATACCCTGTCCAAATCTGCTCTTCCTGGGGGCTTGCATTCAGAAATGGCAACATTTGCACTTTTTAACTGATTTTGCAATTTCGGACATTAACCCAAATTTACACACATGTGCGCAAGGAGTATGGACATTAATTGATGAAGTGTCAGATTTTTCACATGCATACATTTTGAGTAATATCCTCTTTTCAGCTAAAACCCCCCTGAACATACCACCGGGTCCTAACACGTCTTCAAATGTGCACCGAAAAATCACAATAATTATGGTATCATTTAAATACTTATGACAAGTCCGTACTATGAGTTATTCACCTTTTTCTAAAACCATATTCTGGCTACAGGGGTGTGTCTTTTCAGGTCACATGGTACAGAAACCAGTCTTTCCAGTTTCTGCCAAGCTCAGAGACCCTGCCCCTCCCAGCTTCTGCCAAGAGGAAGCTGTTTTACGACACCTGCAATAAACCATCTGCCTGGGTGAAGGGGGTTGCATTGTTCAGAGCTCCTGTATTCTGTGGGGGCTCCCCTTAATTCAATTATCAGAGAGATGGCATACCCTTAGTGTGGCCAGCAAAAGGCAGATAGGCCTGGGAACACAGCTGTTGTGCAAGTCTCATCTCCTGTCGGGGGTAGCTGGTGGGCAGAATTCTGTTCCTTAAGCCAGGCCCCAGCTAATGTCACTTTTTGTTCCCCAGTTTCTGCATTCAAATAAAATTTACATTTTTTTTACATATGCAGCTAGAATGCTGATTCTAAGTTTAAAACTATGACATTTAAACAATTTCAACCTATGTGACACTCAAAGTAGGTCACTCATTTCTTTTAAACATTTAGATTTTTAGTGTCTTTCAGTCCAAATTTACTTAAACTGCTGAAATCCACAGCTCAGCCAGTCTTGTTATAAACCTTCAAGTCACTTTAGAATATAACTTTACATTGTATCCACCGCTCATTAAGTCTTTCTTTGGCCTGTTTTGGGTTCATTTATTCAGTTTTACCCAAAAAGTAAAATCTGGTGTTGTTTTAAAACGCCGGCTTTTGGATAGTGGTGAGTACTGGTAATGCACCCATTTTTGGGATTTAAGAAATGAATTCCCCACAATTCTAGGTTGCTTTTGGCAATCAGCATTGCCATTCCCAATGGTTTCAGGCTACTGTGTGGGTAGTCCAATGGGGTTTTTAGGCAGTGCCCTTCTGTGCCCATAACATCGGCAAAATGGGTGGCAGCCTATTCTTCATGCACTTCCCTGGGCATTTTCTGGGAAGCTCTGGCCATCATGATGTTTTCAATGCCAGTACTGCACAGTTTTTGAGGTAGGGCTCGGATGCATGGGTAAAAACATCCCACAAAGCAGATGGAGTGGAGCGGGCTCAGGGACCGGGCACAGAAGCCCATTTGAGCTAAATTGGTAGGGGGGGAGAGTGTTGAGAGGCTGGATTTGCGGGCAGAAGGCAGGGTAAGCAGGGAGGACAGTAGGAGGTTGGTGTGCAGAGTACTCAGGTTGCTCAGAACCCGGGCTTGCATCAGGAGTTGCAGTCTGGGTTTGGAGCAACCTGTTTAACTACCGCTGAGGTTTCTAATAGAATTACTTCTGCTTCTTGGTGACCCTCCTACCTGTAGGATGTATTGACCCACTCTGCTATGCTATGCGGCATCACCCTGCCAGATATGCAGAAATAAACAGCAACAATGGCGGCAAAACCCTTGTGCGCGCCAAAAACCTACAAAAACCCACAAAAACCGTGTGCTTCAACACACAAGAAGAGAGATGCACAACCTGCAATCCATGGTGCATGTGTAGTGGAATGGAGCAGAGCACACCCTGCAGAAATATGCCAGTGGGTCCCAGGGCCAGCAAGCAGAGTGCAGAGAGAAAAGCGGCACTTTGCAAATGAAACCCAAAAATGTGCCTACAATTGTCATTTGCTTTGTTGCCCAAAAACTCCAAAATGCCTATAACACAACCCTTTCAACATTCACAATCTTGCCTCGTGCTAAAATCCATGCATCAAATGAAACATTGTGAAACACACAAAATCTAAAAACTGACAGCCTCTATGCCAAGATCTGGGTGCAGTACCCGTGGCGACCTGAATGACAGCTGTCAGGGGAGTACTAAGGCAGCTTTAAAATGACCTAAAACTTAAAAGGCTGCTGAATTAGCAAACATAAACAGGATTGTTGCCAAAAAGGAATACTGATTTTAGTTGTGTTTTTGATTCCACAGATTTTAAGGCCAAGTAAGAAATGTATTTGTATGTGATGCAACAAATGTGGGTTTTGTTAGGTTTAAGAAGTAATTAGCTTGAATGAAGTTGAAAAAAAAACTGGGAAAGCAGGTTTCTTCCAAGAAGGAGGGCCTTTCCCCCCAGCAGAAACTCACGGGGAGGTGTTAATTGCATGGTAGGACAGCATCTGGTCTACAGAGAGCAAAGGAACAATGACAAGCTGCAGCTCAGGAAACTAGAAGTGTGAAGAGGGTCGTAAATTTCCTCTGGAAGGAACAAACAAAGAGGAGCATGCCCCTGGACTGCAGGGAGAGAAAATGGGGTGGAGCCAAGTGACCATCTGTTGCTGAACATGAACAAAGAACACTTTTTTAAAAGACTTATAACTTGCTATTCAAAATTATGAAACATATAAAAATTATAGAGTTGTTGATTTAATTTCCAGTTGCACGTGTGAAGAGGCGGCAGAACTATTTGACATGTTCTGGACAGGAATGGCAAGATATGTGATTTTATGCAAAAGGTATTACTGTTAGAATGGTGAAAATGTACATGCATATCCGAATGTTAAACACACACACTTGTGGAAATGTGCTTAAATATTGGACATTGTGTTCATAGCGAAAAGGACAAAATTCTGTAGAAAGTTGATACCAGATCCTACAGCTGTGAGAGTTTGATGAGCAGATACTCCATACAATATGCAATCGGTATATGTGATTTGTATAGAGGTGTAAATATGTATTTTGCCAAAATTTGACTTTGTGTTTCAGTGGCTAGAGGTGGATTCTCAGCATCATAAAATTATACCATAAAGATGACACTCTGTTCCCTCCTCCTATCAAGGCAGAAAGTAGACTCTGACCCAATCACCTTTCACAGGGGCAAGCTTAGCTAAGCCCATACACCCCTTTGTGATGTCATTTTTAAGGCATAGAGACAGCTGAGAGCACATAGGGACTCACTGATCCAGCCACCTTCCTGATTCTGGCGAAGCACTCTGATCCAGCTTTCTACACCCAGCTTTAAATATTTTTCCAGATGCCAAATCTCCTGCCAGAAATAGAGACTATTGATTTCCAGCAAGGCCCCAATCCTCAAATGTATTCTCCCCACTCAGTAAAGCGCTGTGTGGTGTGAGAAGGCCATTTTGAACCAGTATCCAGAAATTCTCTGGCTTGCCACCACTAGGCTTGCCTGAGGAACTCGCCATCCAGCTGATCCAAATACCCACATAATAGGAGAGCAGATCCTGTGCCAATCAGGCTACCGGCCTAGAGGATCCAGTCCCATGACTGATGTGCTGTTTTCCCTAGACCAGACGCAATCCTGACCAGAGCTGACGGTCCCATTTAAAACATATCTAGTGAGTATAAATAGGAAGAATTGTGTCACATTGCAGATGTACTTTGCATAGTCTCATTCCTATCCAACCCATCCTATCTTTCATTTATAATAAGTATTGTTAGGAGTATCTGTGCCTTGTCTTATCCCTATCCAACCCATCCTACCTTTCCTTCAGAACCAATATTGTTAGAACTATTTTTGTGCTGACCCTTTTCTCAACTGGAGAAGTCGAGTTTCCTTATTAGGTGGGTCACCCTGATCCAGTGGCTGTAACATTCCTGTGTGGTATTTGCTTCTTCATAGTCATCCCCTAGTGTAAGCAAACCCATTTGTCATTTTTAAAAGTGCATTTCTGCTTTCAATTCTTGTGCCTATTTTACAAAACTGACCTTGACTAAAACCTCCATAACTCCCTCAGTTTTTGAAATTTCAACTCCTACATGTAGCCAACATCCATAGCTATCCATAGAACCCAATACCCCATTTCAAATCAATGTAATTCTCCCGTTTGCTGCGAATTTTCATTTTGAGAAATGTTGACATGGGTAAAATAGCTCTAAACTGCTTCTGAATTGGACCTTAAGATTTCAATAGTTTTCTGCTGACCAAATCATTGATTGTGTTTGTGTGAAACTATCCAAAGCCGCTCCCATCGGAATTAATAACAATTTCAGCATTTTTGACCATATTTAGTGTTTTTGCCCAGTCCATTCTAAAGACAATCTTGAAAGCCAGTCTGACAGCTGGACAGTCAATTCCTTTTTCTCTTGTGTTGAAAGGGGGAAAGCGAGACTGATATTCTGTTTCATTTGTGCCACTCCTGAATATCTGCTCTCTCCTCCTATCTCTTTACATTGCCTATTGGAGGGTTGAGGGGTGTTGCAGGGGGAACTGTTAACCACAGTGTTATCTGATCTGAACCAACACAAATGTATTATTTTCTGTGCTGCAATTGTTTTGCTCATTACTTACTCCTCATGTATTAAAGATATTATTCAGTGTTCTGTCACCCCATTGGTGATTGGTGTGTACCTATTAAACATATTGTGATTGCATTTTAAATACATAAATAAATATTTACCTTTGCAAGCCAGCCTGATTCCTGGTTCAGTGTGACCGGGGGTGTTCGAGGAGAAGGGTGTGATATGAATGGTATATCGTTCAGAATATTGAACCTTTAGACAAAAATAAATAAGGATTTCAGTTGTGCACTACAAGCTGAGCTTTGACGTGGGTGTGTGCCAAATTGAAATCACTTACAGCTTGGCGGCTCGTCCGGGATCCTGAATTAGACATACCACTCGTGACAGTCTAACACAGCATGCTAACTGACTGGGTACACACACCTTGTTGGGTTACCATACTGTGCTACACTGTAAAAACACCATTCAAAAGAAATACTGTTTGCAAAAGTAAAGCAACCCTGAGATAAGTCAGAAGGAAATTAATATTTCCGGAATGGCGACCCCAGTGGAAATCAATATTGCAAAGGAACACTCACTTCACACATTGTTTGTCAGGGGTGAATGTGTAGAACAGGACGAACAGGTATGGCTGCAGGGAATAAAACAAGAAGTCACTGAAACCAACCTTAATACTGGCAGGACAAGGGGCCATTACATCAAGCACTCAGTGAGTTGTACATGACCCCTAAAATAACAGAAGAGCAATGCAAAATTGCCAAAATAGCAGCCTACCTGTACCTCCACATAGGAGTTATACAGGAAAAGTATGCAGACCATGTAGACTTCACAAAGAGGCAAGGGGAAGCAATGCAGAAAATCCAGACTAATCTAGACTCTGCAGAGCAAAGGCTCCAGAGTAGCCAAGAAGCTGAAACAGAGGCTAGGCAGTATGCCACCAAACTGCAAGAAGAACTGACGCTCTTACTGCAAAAGAATATAGTGCAAGATGCCCAGTTACTGAAACTGCAAAACGAGTGCCAAGAAAGGTTAGATTCTCTACAACAGAGCCAATAAAAGCTGGAATACAGCCTGCGCAAGGCAGATCATTGCCCTAGAAAGTCAGATTGATGAAGTAAAGGAGGAAAATAATAAATGAATAGTGAAGGATCTCCACACTCAAACAGATTTTGATGAGGAGCACCAGAAATGATATGCCATTAGGAAACAAAGGTACGACCTGGCTGAGCAGGGGGGACTCTATGTCAAGAGAGGAATGCCCTAGACAAGGAAGTCAGCCATTTAAAAACAAAGTTGGAAGAAAATCACCTGGCCCTTCAGGAACTTGGTGAAATCAAAATGGATTATGAAAAGCTGTTAGAGCACACCAGGCGGGTGGAGGAGGCTCTGGCAAAGTATGATCAGGCCCCTAAGGACCAAACTCAGGAGGTGAGTCTCCTGCAGCAAAAAGTGGACCAATACTCCCAATTCAGACAGGAAGCACAGAGAGACAATGAGGCTCTCTGTGAAAAGAATAACAGGCTCCATAGACAGATAGCCATGCAAGAACAACTCATAGAGACCCGTAAGGCCTTAATAGAGGACCAAAACGTTCAGATCTTGGCATGTCATCAGGAAATAGGGGCTGAAAGAGATGAGGTAAGATGGTAGAGAGAAACCCCTGAACATAACCTCAGGAACCCTGGCATCAAGGACTTTAATCCCTTCAATTCCCTGGACTCTGCCACCCCCATGTCCACCGGCTCATATGAACCAAGGGCCATGTGGATGGTAGACTTCAACATAATGGGAAATATGGGAATGACGGATCAACACCTCCCAGACATGGATGGGCGGGCATCCATGTACAGATTCCCAAATATTAGGGCCAGCCTCTCTAATCAGGGAGACTCCAGTGAGCGGAGAATCAAAGAACTGGATCCTCAAATATCACCTACCTAGAGATCAATCAGTAAAATTTGGTGGGGAATTCCATGAGACTAGGCCCACTAAGAGCATTTTAAAAACCTCTTCCCAGCTAGGATCGTGGGGGGGTACTCAGCCAATCCTGGGAGCAAGGGAGAGTCAGAAGACTCTGCTGAGCGCCAGAGGTCCCAAGAGACTAGGACCCCACATTCTGCCAGCCATTGCCAAGCTCGCAGAATCAGGGAGAGCCTAGAGGAACAGACAGCCACCTCTGGTAGAAGGGCCTCTGAGTCAGAGGATGAGTTGACCAGGGTGACCAGAACTAAAAAGGCAAACAAAGTTAAGAGAGCTCTACTGAAAGATCCCCCGAAGCAAATCAAAGCTATTAGGAGTGTCATCACGCCCTACCACAAAAATGCCAAATATTCAGTTTGGGAGCACCTTGAATTGTTTGAGCAAATGATGGAGACTTTCCACCTGAAAGACAGCCAAAGCTGTATTCAGTATGTCAAGTGGACATTTTCACCTGAATACTCCAGCTTCTTTGCAGGGCTGGAGGATCAGAACCATTCAAGATGGTCTACCTGATTTATAGTGACTTTTACGAATGGCATTTTTTCGAATGCCATATGTCAAAAAAATGTTGTCGAAAAAAAATGTTTCAAACATTTTTATTTATTTATTTATTTATTTATACAGGGGGTTCCCTCCACAAGCCCCCCGTTATTTTTTAAACACTTTTTTTTAACTTTCCAAACCAAAAAAACATATTAAAACATATTAAATAAAAAAAAGAATATATTAGAAATATTTTTTTCAGCACTTTCTTTTTCGACATAATTGCATTTCGAAGAAATGCATTTGAAAAAATGACCGGATACCTGTCTACCTATAGAGTGGCCAACTAGAGGCATTTTTCTATTCATATAAACCCTCAAGAGGCCCGCAAGGCAGCCTACAGCATGCAATGTGGGTAAGACCAGGCCCCACAAGAATTTATCCAAGTACTGAAACGTGCCTTTGCGCAGACCACCAGGAGGGTGCACAATGACAGTAGGGAATTTATTAACACCTTCTTCCATGCACTCCCTAAATACATTATGACCCAGCTAGTGTGGGACTCTTCACAAGAAAAGATCCCTAGACTGGGTCATTGAACAAGCAACTCGCATCTACGAAGTGCAGAAGCCACTACAAAGCAAAAATACTAACAAAAGCCCAAAACCAACCAACACCCCTGCTGCTGCTAAGGTGGTGGAGTTGAAGGTTGCCCCCATTTTAGATCTGAAGATGGGGGGGCCTTAAAACATTCCCGCACAGAATCCTACCAACCCCAGACCCAGAAGGCCCTCGGGCCAATCCCAAACAGGGAGTCAGGGAGGTAACCCCACAAATGGGACCCCTAACTCCCCTGAATACATCAGCCCACGTTACAAGGGCAACAGACCCATCCTGGTCTATGTGTGACTCCTCCAGACCAAGGGGGGGATCCAACCAGGCACCTGCCAAACCAGGAAACTTCCCTCCTCATTTTACCCAGGAGGGCAGTAATCCCCCAAATGCCAGGTTGAGTTTCTTTCCCTGGTACCCGCCAAACCTCAACCCCCAAAACAACCCTTCCTTCTTTCCCCACTTTCCTGAGCCCAAACAGCCCAATCCGGGAGAGGGGAGGCCAAGGGTGTAGGGGTACCAAAACTATCCTAACCAGGGGTATTATGGGAGAAGGGATTGCTACCCTTCCCGTGATCAAATAAGTGTAGACCAGAGGACCCAGTACTTTCCAGAGCGGGTGTCCCAAATGGAGCGCCAGGTCCAGAACATGGCACAGGATCTGGGTCGCATGCTGAGGGCTCAACAGAACCCTCAGATTAGCATGGCGACTCAGAACTCCTCAAATCAAGGGTATGGTGCTCCAGAACAATGACGGGGGAAGAACCCCAACAACACACCGGTTCCCAGGGAGGAGGCACAGGGGAAAGGGGGGTGTAAAGCCTTAGAGGAAGCTTCCTTCCCCACTTGTGGAAAGCCCCTGGAAACCCAGGATCTGGATCCAAAATCTCCTGCCCTCTAAAATCTGCAACCTAAGGAACAGAGGGGGGTAGGAGAAATAAGGAGCTTAAAAGACCCATTTTGTGGAGGAAGTGCAACTCTTCCAATTTGAAGGAGAGGGGTCCTCAGAGGATTCTGGGAAAAGGATCTTCTCCTTCAGAGATGGGGGTACTCCTCCCAAAGAGAAATGGGTCCCAAGAGATCCGGATCAAGACTGGGTAGATGTGGGGACTGAGTTTAAACTGCCCATTATTGAACCCCAGAATGACCAGCAAGAAAATCACCTTGTGCATAACAATTCTGGTGACTGCCTCCAAAAGGGGGGGGCAGCCCAGAATCAGAACCAGGACAGCCCAAAACTCCCCCATGTTCAACCATTTTGTTTTCTTTGCAGATCCCCAAGCTCACACCCGGGATCCTGCCCAAATCTATTCTGGGGACTGCCTCCAAAAAGGGGAGGGTGACCCAGAACCAGAGGAAGAAGAGTCCCTGGCTCCCCAAAGCCCTTCTGAGGACTGTCTCCAACAAGGGAGGGACAGCCCTGGATCAGAAAGGGAGGAGCCCGAGACTCCTCAAATCACTGAGTATGAAACTGTGTGCTCAGATACCCAAACTATCCAACTCCATTCTGGGGACCGCCTCCTAGAAGGGGGGAGCAACCCAGAACCAGCCCAAGAGGAACCCCAAACCTCACCAACCACTTCTGTTGACTGCCTCCAGAAAGAGGAGGGCAGCCCAGAAACAGAACAAGTGGAGCCCGAGACTCCCCAAATAGCGGTGTGTCCAAATTCTGTGCCAGATGCTGCAACTCCAACACCGCCTCTTGACCCAACTATCCCGGTGTCAGAGTCAGAAATAAGCAAATTAACCATCAAGATTGCCCTGAGCACCCATTACCTTTGCCCCTTGAAGGAGAATGAAGGTTGATTCTACGCCTCCATCCATGTGCACGGGCAATGTGCAATTCCAGCACTGGTGGACATTGGATCCCAAGCCACCTTGCTGTCAAAGAGGGTCTTTGAGCAGCTAAATTCGGGAAGGGGGGAGAGATACCAAATCCCTCTCACCCCTCTTCCTGGACAGCTCCAGAACTTTGACGGGAAGGAAATTCCTGTTGAAGGGTCTGCAGAGCTGGAAATTAAAATTGTGTGACACAAAATGAAGCACCTGGTCTTGGCTGTGGTGCCAGTGGGAAACCCTTGTCTATTAGGGAATTACATCCTCCGCAGGCTGTCTCCCCTAATAGACTGTGTTAACAAGGTCCTCTGGACCCAGACCCACAGGCCAATTAAATCAAAGCAAAGCGTCAACCATGCAAGTCTAAATGACCTGTCCATAGTGGAGCAAAAACCGGACCTAGTTAGGTTCTACTTTCAGAACAACTATACAACTCACGTCACCGTCATAGCTATGGGACCACCCAACGGTGAGGTGAACTCTTCTCCATTTCTTCAAATCAGCCTCCCTTCCGGTCCCAAGTGGCATTCCACCCTGGAGGGAGATACATTGAAATGTTATACTAATATAAAATTTGAAAATCTCAAGTCCATAGCCAAAATTGACATCAAACCAGCACAGAATTTAGCTGGCATTTTGAAAAGGGGTGAACAGCTCTTCCTCCTGATTCAGTTAAATGACAGAAAGGAGAAACATTGTGAAACATACAAAATCTGAAAACTGACATCCTCTATGCCAAATTCTTGGTGCAATACCCGGGGCGACCTGAATGACAGCTGTCAGAGGAGTACTAAGTCAGTATTAAAATGACCTAAAACTCAAAAGGCTGCTGAATTAGCAAACATAAACAGGAGTGTTGCCAAAAAGGAATACTGATTTCAGTTGTGTTTTTGAATCCACAGATTTTAAGGCCAAGGAAGAAATGTATTTGTATGTGATGCAACAAATGTGGGTTTTGTTAAGTTTAAGAAGTAATTAGTTTGGCTGAAGATGAAAAAAAAAACTGGGAAATCAGGTTTCTTCCCAGGAGGAGGGCCTTTTCCCCCAGCAGAAACTCATGGGTAGGTGATAATTGCATGGTAGGACAGAATCTTGTCTAGAAAGAGCAAAGGAACAATGACAAGCTGCAGCTCAGGAAACTAGGGGCCTCATTACTACCCAGGCGTTAAGGGGTTAACGCGCTGTAAAAGGTGTCCGCGCCGTTAAACCCTTAACGCCTGATTACGAGGTCCCTTTGATGGTTGCACTTTAACGCCTGCTTTTAGCAGGCGTTAAAAAACCAACCCGCAAAGGGACCTAGGAGCTAATTACTGCACCGTAATTTACAGTGCCGTAATTAGCGCCTTCCCCATTCCCATTGAGCCCTATGGGCCAAAAATGGGAATGGGGAAGGGGCCATGGTGAATGGGGAATTACTGCCCCGCCAACCTTGGAATAGGGCGGTAATTCCACCATTCACCATGGCGGACCCCGGCATGGACCTTGGTGCTACTAGCACCATGGTTTAGCGCAGGGGTCGTAATGAGGCCCTAGAAGTGTGGAGAGGGTCTTAAATGGCCTCTGGAAGGAACAAACAAAGAGGAGCATGACCCTGGACTACTGGGAGACAAAAATAGGCAGAGCCAAGCGACCATCTGTTGCTGAAAAATGAGCAAAGAACACTTTTTAAAAGACTTATAACTTGCTATTCAAATTCGTGAAAAATATAAAAATGATAGAGTTGTTAATTTAATTTCCGGCTGCACGTGTGACGAGGCGGCAAAACTGTGCGACATGTTCTGGACAGGAATGGCAAGATATGTGATTTTACACAAAATGTATTACTGTTAGCATGGTGAAAAGTTACACGCATATCCCTATGTTAAACATGCACACTTGTGAAAATTTGCTTAAAAATTGGACATTGTGTTCATAGCAAAAAGGACAAAATTCTGTAGAAAATTGATACCAGATCCTACAGCTGTGAGAGTTTGATGAGCAGATACTCCATAAAATATGCATTCAGTATATGTGATTTTTATAGAGGTTGCACATGTGTAAATATGTATTTAGCCAAAATTTGACTTTGTGTTCCAGTGGCTAGGGGTGGATTCTCAGCATCATAAAATTATACCATAAAGATGACACACTGTTTCTCTCCTTCTACCAAGGCAGAGAGTAAACTCTGACCCAATCACCTTTCACAGGGGCAAGCTTAGCTAAGCCGGCCCATACACCCCTTTGTGATGTCATTTTTAAGACATACATGGAGACAGCTGAGAGCACAAAGGGACTCACTGATCCAGCCGCCTTCCTGATTCCAGCGAAGAACTCTGATCCAGCTTTCTACATCCAGCTTTAAATATTCTTCCAGATCCAGATGCCAAATCTCCTGCCAGCAATAGAGACTATTGATTTTCTGCAAGGCCCCAATCCTCAAATGTATTCTCCCCACTCAGTAAAGCACTGTGTGGTGTGAGAAGGCCATATTGAACCAGTATCCAGAAATTCTCTGGCTTGCCAGCCCTCGGCTTGCCTGAGGAACTCGCCATCCAGCTGATCCAAATACCCACAGAATAGGAGAGCAGATCCTGTACCAATCTGGCGACCGGCCCAGAGGATCCAGTCCTGTGCCTGATGTGCTGTTTTCCCTAGAACAGACCCAATCCTGACCAGAGCTGACGGTCCTCCTTAAAACGTATCCAGTGAGTATAAATAGGAAGAATTGTGTCACGTAGCAGATGTACTTTGCATAGTCTAATTCCTATCCAACCCATCCTATCTTTCATTTATAACAAGTATTGTTAGGAGTAGCTGTGCCTTGTTTTATCCCTATCCAACTCATCCTACCTTTCCTTCAGAACCAGTATTGTTAGAACTATCTTTGCGCTGACCCTTTTCTCATCTGGAGAAGTCGAGTTTCCTTATCAGGTGGGTCACCCTGATCCAGTGGCTGTAACATTCCTGTGTGGTATTTGCTTCTTCATAGTCATCCCCTAGTGTAAGCAAACCCATTTGTCATTTTTAAAAGTGCATTTCAGTTTTCAATTCTTGCGCCTATTTTACAAAAATTACCTTGACTAAAACCTACATAACTCCCTCAGTTTGTGTGATAGAAACGAAATTTCATCTCCTACTTGTAGCCAACACCCATAGCTATCCAAAGAACCCAATACCGTGGGTGATTCTCCCGTTATCGCAAATATTGCGCAATGAAAGTTTGCCGCAAATTTTCATTTTGAGAAATGTTGACACGTGTAAAATAGCGCTAAACTGCTTCCGACTTGGACCTTAACATTTCAATTGTTTTCTGCTGACCAAATCATTGATTGTGTTTGTGTGAAACTATCCAAAGCAGATCCCCTAGGAATTTATAACAATTTCTGCATTTTTTACCTTATTTGGTGTTTTTGCCAAGACAATCTTGAAAGCCAGTCTGACAGCTGGACAGTCAATTCCGTTTTCTCTTGTGTTGAAAGGTGGAAAGGGGGACTGATATTCTGTTTGATTTGTGCCACTACTGAATACCTGCTCTCTCCTCCTATCTTTTACATTACCTATTGGGGGGTTGAGAGGTGTTGCAGGGGGAACTGCTAACCACAGTGCTATCTGATCTGAACCAACACAAAAGTATTATTTTCTGTGGTGCTATTGTTTTGCTCATTACTTACTCCTCATGTAATAAAGATATCATTCAGTGTTCGGTCACCTCATTGGTGATTGTTGTGTACCTATTAAACATATTGTGATTACATTTTAAATACCTAAATACATATTTACCTTTGCAAACCAGCCTGATTCCTGGTTCAGTGTGACCGGGGGTGTTCCAGGAGAAGGGTGTGATATGAATGATATATCGTTCAGAATATTGAACCTTTAGACAAAAATAAATAAGGATTTCAGTTGTGCACTACAAGCTGAGCTTTGACTTGGGTGTGTGCCGGATTGAAATCACTTACATACCACCGCAACGCTCAGCACTTGTGGTTGCTGGCTGAGGTACTGCACACCGCAGGGCTAAGTAGGGACCAGTAAAGAGGTCCCCTAATTTGGATTAGCTGCCTCATTGGTGGTGGTCTCACTCATCCATGTCCGTTCCTCAACCTCACTCCATTTGACACGCCTTCATTAGCACCTGTTGAAGCACCTACTGAAGTGTTTGTGGTTGTGGTTTAGTTTTATGGGTGCGGGAGAAGCCATAGAGAACCATTGGAATTTCCATCCTCTTCGAGAGAAGAAGCGTTGCCTCTGTACTCCCCTCCGAGCCTAGTGTTGGGAGGCAGATGAATACAGAATATATAGCTTCTGCCCCTTCCCCGCACAATACTGCAAAGGTGAAAGATGTTTCTCAGTGGTACATCCACTCAGCCCTTATCCCCTACAGGTACAGCAAGGCTTGGGGACAAAGTGAGCTTAAGATGGCAACAGCATTCAAAGTAACATTGTAACTGTAAAAGAGAATACATCAGACATGAAGCAAACATGCACTCCACATGAAAAACAGACTAGGTCATATATGCATCTAAGCATAGCATTCACAGCATGAGGAACACTAACATGACCACTGCATAAGATTAATGCAACCTGAATGATACGCAAATATAGCTTGCTAACACAGAAGCAAGAAGGTAGTGGGGCAGCTATCTTTTTAAAAATGAAAGCTGCAGCACGTCTCTGAATGAGTGCATACCTCAAAGCCCCGGAAAACTAAAAAGGCTGAATCCACAGAAATACATATACGTGCAAAGCACAGACAGTGGCAGGCAACTAGTGCCAAGATACAGTGAAATAAGGGAGGATTGCAATGGCGGAAGGAAGAAACGAGATTGCAATACCCAAGATGCAAGCAGTATACTCCCAGATTAATTAAAGTTTCAGAATTGTACCAACAACCTTTGATAGTCAGTAAGCCAAACAACTCTGTGAATCAAAATCAAAGTGTCCTTAATATTAGCTAAAAACCTCAATAAATTGGAGGTAATTCAATTTAATACATCATCTCATAGCACGGGACCCATACGCAGATAACACTGGCCATTCATTAGAAGCAAACACAGATAGAAAACTTGATGTACTCCCTAAATGTACACGTAGGCATGAGGCGCCACACAAAGGGATTGCCTGATCTCATGGCCTGAGAATGAGGGATGGTAACTTTATAATTGCAAAATGAACAGTCCATGGGCCTCTTGCACCCTACTCAGTGTCTAGCTTGTATCTTGATGACCTGCTAAGTGTCCAAGGTTGGTTAGCAGAGAGGCAACCTCTCAGAATCCTTGTTGGCACGCCGCCCATGAAATAGTATGCTAACCAGTCACTTGTCATAGAAGTGATGCATTTCACCCTTTATCAATATAGCCGTGGTTCCAGGTGCAGCCATCAGATACTTGCAACGCAATAACTGGTTAAACCCTATGAAATGCAGCTAAACCCACTAACCTATCCCTTTTCTCTATAGGTTTTGTAAACTGATATTATTTTATGACGTCATTGTTGATGAGCTTGTAGTGCTTAAGCTATTAGTTTTGATTAACATGTTCAGAGCTGCGAGACTTGAATGCTTGAATGTTTTTATGCTGTCCTGGCTTTCTTTTGATGTGAATAAAGTTGTGTTTGAAATGTATGTTGTCTGCTCTGTCATTGAGTCTGGTATGGACTGACTCCGATTCCTCTCGGCTCATCTGGGATATTGAGAGCACCTTAACACCAGATAAGTGGTTCTTTCCAATCAGATTCGCTTCACATTGGCCTAACACTTCCAACTGTATTTCATCTGTCTTACATATGGAGTACGCCTGTTTCCAGAATGTTCAAACTAGTTATATTTCATTTCCACTAAATTAAATCTCAAGAATAATTTTAAAAAAGTTACAAAAATAGAAGGTTAAAAGGAAGACTAAAATAGGCCTTCTTCCTGTTAATGGATGACCCCAATCAAAGTTGAAATCAAAATAAGGCTGTTTCTCAGGCGTGACGTCAGACTTTAACTTACACTCATCGGCCGCTACGCTGATGCAAGTCCAGCGACGCACACCGACGTTGGCGTGCCTCCAGAGAATTGCGATGTACAAAATGATATTAAGACTCGTATCCTTGGGAGTGTCATACACGGGGAGATTTTGATGAGTGTTAAACACTGCCGCTGATTCCGCCCGAGGAATTATCATACAAGTCATGGCAGCCCGACCTCCCATAATCCTGTTTTGCTCTCACTTGTGAAACTATTACTTTTTGGCAGCCGGTCTAACCTTATTAAGAATGTAATTGGAGCACTGCGCAGTCGCGATTGAGTTGACATGTTGGCTTAGCGCATTTTCTGTGGGTATTTTTCAACCCATGTTGATTTGCTACAATGTTTCTTTCTGAGGCTTCCCTGCATAAGTCATCTCAAAGGTACATTAGCTCGCCTGGTCATAATTAGTGGTGTGGTGCCGGAGCAAATTTAGCTCCCATTTCACAAAAGATCATACATCATAAAACAACAGCTTGCTTGGCTAATCCTCTGACTGATGTTAAGGCTTTAGGAGAGCGAGAGGCTATTAAAAGGTTTCTATTGCCAATGCTTCTTGCTAGAACTGCCATTTAATGCTTCTTCCCTTGACATCTGTGCATTTCAAATTTAGGTTTTCTCATTGTTTAATAAAGCGGAATTCATAAGGCTAATGCTATGTTAAAACTATTATTTATTTGTGGACGGGTGGGCTCGAAAGAATAGCACTGCATTGTTGCGGTGTTTTCTAGTAGCGAGAACCCCCTAATGAATTATCGTCTACATACAGAATGCTTAGGGCTGATGTTGGGGTTATCTGTTAAGAAGGGTCCAGAGTGGCAGGTGCTGGTCATTCGTGGCCAATGGTTACATTTGTAACTCTCTCGCCCAGTGCTACCAATCATCCCTTAGAATGGAAAACCTACCTCTGTGCCCAGCTGTAAATTCCCATCATACTTCGGTGCCATGGATATGCATAAGAGCCACCGGTTGTTCCTTGCATCCCCCACCCATCTAACTGGAAGATTTAGTCTGTCTTGTGCCACAGTACCCACAACAGAAGAGCATTTTTGTTTCAGCGTACGAATAAGCCATGCTTCAAAACCCGAGGCAGTGCTGCGGTGACCTTTGGGCTTCACAGAAGAAAGCTGACAATGGGTTTTGATAGGACGGGGGGTGCTGCGATTTCTCCATTGGCCTTCCTCATTCTGATCAGTTCATGCAATGACATTAGCGGGCTAGCTCTGGGTGGAGGGGTGGACGGGAGGCATGTGTTGTGAGTATGTGTCTGTGCATGTCTGAGTATGAGTGCATGTGTGTGGTTGCAGTCAAGAGCATTTCCCAATTGGGTTGTCTGTTTCCATGACCATGATCGATGCAATAAGCGCAAGAATGTGTTGGATTGGCTTGTGGCTTTGACCATCAAACTTGGCTGCCGAAGCTTTCCAGAAAGCCTGTGGGTATGGGTATTAACAGTAGTTGGTCCTTCTAAGAGGCAACTGCTAAGCAACCAGGGATTGGATAGGATGAGCAAAGTCAAAAGATGGCTAGAAGTTAGGCTCGATTGGCCCTACTTTGAGAAGGCATTGTACAGGATGGTGGACTACCTGGGGCAACTTGAAAAGGTCTGTTAAAGCTGTAAACATGATATGCTTTAAAAGAACGAGAAAAAAACCATACACAATTCTTTATGAAGCCTAAAGAGCGGATACTCAACAATATTCCTCCTATCAACCCTGCCATATTGTTCCTCTTCCCCCCACCCTTAAGTTGGTTGCAACTACTGCTTACAATAACATTTTGGGAGAACACTACAATGAGAGTACTAATATTACTATTATTATGGTATTTTTGAGCGCTGTCCTAGCTCTGAGCGCTTAACAGGGGTGTCCAACATTACAGATGCACGTTAAGTTAAAGATGTCACTTCTATGTCAGAAGGCGTGTCTGCAAGAACCAATGCTTCCGGGAAATTTGTGGGGGAAAAATAATGAAAAAATAATGTAGGAGAAAAAATGCCTGCTGATACCTAATGGCCAATCTTAGTTTCTACAAAGGATGTCTCTTCCCCACACAAAATGAACAAATTAAGTGAAATCTCAAAACTGCAGATTGAAAGAATACCATAGTGAAAATAGGCATTCGTTGTGTTCATGGACCCCTTACGCTCTCTCGCCTACACTGTCGCGGACACTATTGGAGGAAGGAGCTGACTCATTTTCTGACATCATCCAGATTTTGAGGTTATTTTGCCCTCTTCATTTCAAATGTGTTCCACTCCTCTGCCCCTCAACAATTCGAGAACGACCCTTGATCCCCAAAAGGATCCCACAATTCACCTGCATTGTGCAGATCCCAATGGCTACCATTACCATATGACCAAGGCCACGAACCTATTTTTGCAGGGACACTCAGAGCAGCCAGTGAAGAGCAGTGAGTAAGGGTGACATCAGGTTGGCTGTTCGCTTGCTCACCCATCAAATTTATAAGGTACTGAAATCTAACCAAGCACAGCGCAGGAACATTCTGGCCTCTTGACTGTTACACACATTTGTGAGCGCTGTGCAGAATTTCTGTGTGCAGGTGTGCTTCCACCTGGGTGGATCTTGCCTGCAGATTAAGGACATTTCCCTGGGGATTTGGGTGAAATTGAAAGAGGTGAAGTTCTGCAGATTCTGTTTCAATCCTGTCAATTTCGCCTGTCCCTGTTCCACAGATCTGCGAGAAAATATTGCCCTTTACACCGCATTCGCCTGCCCATTCTGACCTCAAGTTTGGTTGCATCAGGAAACAGATGCTTAGCGGTGAGGGGTTCAAGAATGTAAGCCCTCCTAATATTCACAGTTTGAGCATTTCTCTCCCTCGTAGGGCTGGAAAAGACCATACAGCGTACATTGTAAAACACTGCGTCTCTAGTCCTATTTTTTAAAGGTGGGTGTTTGTCAGTCTGTCTTTAGTTTTTGCCATTGGGGCTGCTCCATGGCTTGCAGATAGTTATTCTTTGTATTTCTCCTGCATGACATTGACATCACGCAGAGCGATACGTTTCATTGGCCAACTGAGGCCACTGAGGAATCGCATGGGCAATGCTGCACCTGATTACATTGAGAACTTGGTGGGTGTAGTCTGACTGTAGGGAGAATTGCACAGCATTTTGACATTTGGTTTTGACTGAATTTGTTTTGATGTAGAAGAAGATGATGAACGTTGAAAGAGAAGGTGTATGGCAAGAGGGTCCCATGGCAATATACCTGGAATGGGAAATTCAAATCCCTAAATTCCAAAGGTGCCCCTTTCCTTTAGCAATGGGAGGCAACTCCGTATAACTGTGGGAATTGTATTGACATGGCATTACGGCTCAGTGATATATCTGAAAAGTCCTGCAAGGGTTGGAGAACCACTGCATTGGGCAGGGCATAGGCCTGGGGAAAAGTTTGGACACTGTTGGTCGGTGAAGACTGACTTAATCTCGACATACACTGACTTGTTTATAACTTATAGGCATGAGAAAGAGGAAGTCAACCTTGGCATGGTATACAATATACAGAGCACAAGCTAGGCCCCAAGGCATCTCGGCACAAAACAGGCTAAACAAGCGAGCGAGTTGGTGGACCTGTTGAAAGACAACAAAATTCAAAAGAGATGGGTTTTCAGAAGCTTACGAACTTGGAAATGATCCACAGTCCCCTGGAGCTGAGCTCGGAAAGCGTTCCACAAAGTAGGGTCCAGAACGGAAAAGGAGCATCACCCTGCTTTGGCCCGATGATACTTCGGAATTTTCTGCAAAATTTATGAGGAAGAATGAAGAGATCTTGCCGACTTAAAAAAGGCTCTGCTTAGCACGGAAAAAGTTAGCACCTTCTAATGTAAGGCACGGTGCGAAATACAAAGGGGGTCATTATGACCCGGGCGCAAAGGGATACCGGCACCGGTAAGGACACCAGTGCCGGTAATCCCTTTGCGCCCTATTCCGAGGTCCATTTGCGGGTCCTTCCCTTAACGCCTGGTTTTAGCAGGCGTTAAGGACGGGACCCACAAAGGGATACCGGGGTCAATAACGGTACCGTAATTTACGGTACCGTTATTGCCGCCTTCCCCCTTCCCATTGAGCCCTATGGGGGCTAAAATGGGAATGGGGATTGACATTTTCAATGGGGATTTACGGGTCCCGCAAAGGTCGGACTAGACCGGTAAGTCCCCATTGAACAAGGGCAGACACAGTACAGGTAATGGTGCTATTCATGGTGCTAATAGCGCCATGACTAGCATCAACCTCGGAATGAGGCCCAAAGTGTCTTAAAATCATTCCGGCTGATACCAGGAAGCCAATGCAGCTGACGTAGGAGACTCTGAGAATTAGATAGTCTTGAGGCTCCCAAAGCCAGTTGTGCGCTGAATTTTGCTGGATCTGCAATCATTGGACCAAAAACGATGGTTGGTCTAAATAAATCCCATTACAATATTCCAAAGACCCCATAACAGAAGCGGTCACTACCTTGGCACAGGATTCTGGAGGAAGAAAAGGCTAAATCTTCCTGAATAGCTTCAGTTTAGCAAAACCATTTCAACAAGCCAAGGAGATTTGGGCTTCTCTGGAACCACATTGAAGAAGTCCACTCAGGAGGGTGTACAACCACGTTTCAGCTCACTGCACCGTTCAGAGAGTAGAAATATCTACTTGCATATGTATCAGTCTGGTCCCGGCCACATTGGCAGTCCAGTCTCCTCTGAACACGAGTACCATCAGCAACCCCAGACACATGTTTCGGACTGGTCGGGCCTCCTCCAACACATATGCAGTCCTTTTCTAGTCTTACAGTTTAAGACTCAACATGGCCTGATTTGCCTTTTAGATTTCTCTAAATTTAACCAATCCCAGTAATGCCCATAGTTATTTAGTATGGAGATGGGTTGGCCTCTTGGTCTGAGAGATGCTTGTTGTAAAACAGAATGTCATAGCTAGGCTTTCACTTAATTCAGAGCAAATAGGGTATTTTAGAGTTAAGTGAATGCCCTACCCTTCTTCAGGTTTGTTTACGACTGAATGTGTCTTCCAACGAAATGTTGCAGAGGGCACAATTCTAAGGGCTTCCCTAAAAGACCATAGTTGGCTCTTGGTTCTAGGTGCAACACTAGTTAGGGCTCTCTGAGGATGTACTTATGGTACATGTTCTATAAAAGAGCAGGGAAGATTCCGAGTTTTTCTCATTTTTGGTAGAAGGGGTGAAAGAGGAGAGAAAATAAGTTTATCTTCTGCGATAGAGAACAAATGTAGGCTCACTGCTTGAGGTTTTATTGTCCATTTTGTGGAAATGTCCCACCTCATGTTCTCATAGGATTTTATGGGGTAAGCTGATCCTTTGCTGAACCATTAAATCTTACACCTATTGGTTGACTGACCCTAGTACACAACGTGTATTATGCTCATTCATATGTTGACGTTTGACTCCGAGGGTAATTGCTACGTGGACCCTACTAAAGAAAGGCAAACCTTTTTCTGTCATAATCCACCTCTCTTGGCCCACTGCTATTCAATGCGGCGCCCCTCACAACATCTTTAAACAACAATGGGAACCAATTGAAAAGATGTCCAGGGCCCCAAACCAATCAGATTGCCTGGTTTTCAATTGACCAATCTGATTGTGTCTTGCTAATAGTCACAGACTGGTCCTGGAATGCAAATTTACAAATGGTTCACGGATAAGGTCATTAGGCCAAAATAGCCCTAACTGTATGGTGGGCAAATTTTTACATTTAAAACAAATTACTTGCAGATGTTCATTCAACAAGTGAAAGAAGGAATTTGGGAACAGATGACAGCTTATCATGAGAGTTTGGTGGAAATGCATCCCGCCGTTGGGCTGTGAGAGCAAAGTGAAATCAAACGTTGTAGTTATCCCATCACTACTCATCTGGTATAAGAAATTTACCCCACTACGCGACTTTAATCACTTATTACAGTTGCTTGTTATGTCAGTTTCATGCTGCCTCAACCAGCACAGCTGCTGTATAATTAAAGAAGTGATCAGTTCCTTTCAGATTTCTCTCTTCTAAACTGTCTGTGACTATTAACTGCAGTATGTTGATAACATTTATAGCAGTGTGTGAACTGTTGGAGTGCAGTAAATGAGTGATCGCAAATGTCTACATGTCACCAATTAATGTAAACCAGTATAGGACTTTTAAGTGCATAACATTTGCTTACAATATGTCTTTCAACACATTGCAAAGTGAGTTTTGTTGTATTATTTCAGCCTTAACATGTATTCTATATATGAACAATTGGAAGATTCCTTGCAGTAGCCTAGGAGACCAAGTATTGAAGTTGAGAGTTTGACCATGTGTTATAACGAATAATGTACCCGTGACCATGTGCAACAGTGGTACTCCAAGTTACCCCCGAATTCCTTGAGCTCATAAGGCAATTCGCCTTTCAGCCCCATTTCTCTTTTTAGTTATACAACTGTCTGGACTGGTTGAACTTTCTGTTCAAAGCCTGGTCAGGGTAGGGTTTTCTAGGGCACATGTCATGGAAGCTGTGCACATGTTGTTAGTGAGTACACTGGTAGGATGTAACAGGTTCCTGTGGGAATCCCAGGGTCAGGGGCGCTTTTCTGTACATTACATTTCTGTTTTGGAACCTCGAAGGCATACCCCACCTGGTCTCACCCATTGCATGAACAAGACCTTCATTGAACTGACTATTGGTAATACAGGCCTATTGTCCAGGCTCCTATGATTGCTGCACCCCACACATGTCACCCACCTACTCAAAAGCATTGATGATAGGGGGAGAGGTGAATGCACCTACGATGGCTGCTATTCTGCGACCATCATTCCCCACGCATGATTTATGACAATATGAAAATGTACTCTCGTGGGCGTTCCTTGCATTCAGTTAAGATACCCACTATGAATGCCGCCACCTTCTGAACTCAAGATAGTCGCTCACGTCATCTGTTATGTCTCCCATGCACAATATATATATCTTTAGAAAAATGTGGACGCAGTAGGACTGTCTCAACCCAGGTCTGTCTCCTACTTGAGTCACTTCCCTGGCTATAACCTATCACATAGCTTTGTTTTCTTCAATGTTTTACTTTAAAATCTTAAACTATTTGTCACACACAAATGCAATTGTACAATAGCGATATAAAACAGATCCATGCACAAGCATCTCAACATATGATCAAACCCGTTACCATAAAAAGCGAATCTTCAGTTTAATGGTGTGAAACCAGTGTTTTTGCAACTTCCTGGTACAGGAGATGGCAGTGGGAGTAAGGAAGTAAATATCTGTTCCTACTGCAACAGTTGCCACCCATGTGGTCTCTCAGTGCTTAGTTATGTCCACAGAACCTACTTACCCCACACCCCGGGGAACCAGACCTGGTCTGTTATGGTGAAAAGGAAAATGTAGAAAGAGTGACGAGAAGTAGGGCGATGGCAGCATGTTCTGGCAGCGCTGTCCTACGGTACTGTTTTTTTTAGGATAGATCAGGAAGATGGGGGTAAAACAATGGTTCTGCTTAGATGTGAGGGCTCTTGCCGGCGGTGGATCGAGCAAAAGGTGTCACCGAAGAAGTAGGGTGTCTGTGGTGAGCCAGTGCTGTTAAGATGCTCTTTTTGGCAGGTATATATACTTCTTTAAAGCATAAGTGACAAATTACTGGTCCATGCAGACAGTATGCTCTGCTGTCTCTGGCGTATCAGATGATGATCTAGAGCCCTCTCTTTCTGTCTCTCTCTCTCTCTCTCTCTCTCTCTCTCTCTCCCACTCTGCCTCTCTTTCTCTCTCCCCCTCTGTCTGTGCTTTAGATCAGATCTCTACTAAACCCCCCTTGCCCTTTCCCTAAAAGCATCCTGGGACACATAGGGCTGAGAGGCTGAGCAGGGCTGCAGCTGCTGTAGAGCCTCTCTCCGCTTTAGTGATCCTGTGTGGTGTGGGATGAGAGGCAAGGACCCTTACTGTCCTTTGGAAAAACAAGAGTGAGTGGGACCCAGGGCTGCATTGTAGGGTGACCGGTTTCCAAACTGTAAAACTGGCAGAGACCATCAACATAAAAGTAGGACTATATAGATAGAAACTGCCTGACAACTGAAAGGTAGGACTACACTTCAGTAACATGGGGTGGGGCAGACATGGGTTGTTCTCTGTTTTCATACATTTGACAGTGATTGCATAACTCTGAATCCTAATCCAGTTAATCTGTATAACACTATTTGCCCAACTGGAAGTCATGCCATCAAAGAGTTATGGCATTGAATTTAAAATGTGTTGGTGCATAATTCTTTCGCTAAGTCATTCATGGAGGTGTGCAGGTGAAGGGCCACTTGAAACAGTTATCCGAAGTGATCATTCTAATATGGATGTGCGTTTATATAGAAGAGACAGATCAATAAAGTCTCAATTACATTATATGGTAACAGTATTTTCTCTCATCCTACTGTATAGTCCTAAAAGAATTGACTTAGTAGACACTAGCAAAAAGTCGTAATCTAATTTATTTTATGTCAATATGACATATATCCCAAAAAACTTCTAATTTTGTTAAATGTTTTTGTTAATATCAACCAAAAAAGATTAACAAATACAAAAAACAGAAAAAACCAATACAAATGCACAACATTTACAATGCACACAGTTTAACAATTCATCACAAAGACACAGAAGGACAAAAATGACATCTCTTTTCCAAATAATATGTCCCAATTTCATAATCCCCACATGTTTCTGTACATAGCACCACACTAGTAGGACATTCATCAGGGGATGTCTGTCTAATTCATAGATACATTCTTGTTCTTGTATTTAGGGTGAACTTTACATAAAATCACTCACTGCACTATTTACACACTAACATTTTTAGAAAGAAAGAAAAAGAAAACACACCTGTCACCAATTACTCCATCGATACTATTACTGTAACATTACAAACACTGATACTAAAGCATATGTAGCATCATTGTGTCAGTCTGTAGAACACACAGACAAAATTCATAAGGGTTCCTAATATTTAAGCCTGATACACTCCTTCACACTTGTAGAAAAAATTCCACGGTTCTATTTACTTAGGACCTTAATTCGAATACAGCCTCCAAATGGCATCTGAGTGACAATGTCAAACACATACACATGTAGGAACACCAATAAATTCCATGTTCCTTAGGGCAGACACCACTGCCAGCACCAGGGCACCTGTCACCAAACATGAAATGTAGGAACACAGAGAAAGGAAAACCAACATGGTCCATTTCCTACCTTCTCTGAACCTTTTTGTGACCTCTGCCCATCATATCATTTTCAATTTCAATAGAGCATTTAAATGTTGACAAATCAACAACATCAACTTCGAATTCCACTTCAAATTCTAAGAAACAAGAAATAAATAGCAGGCAATTGAAACACTCTTCCCTAGTACCACTGTCCATAAGAACCCAGTTTCAAACTCCAGGCAGGCATGCGTAGGCTAGTTTGTCCAACTACTATAAATTTATAGAGCCTCAAACACCATTGATGACAACAAGGCAGAAATAGCCATCCCCCATTCAATGCGGGACACGTTTGGCGTACTTCTACCCAATTCAGTTTCACAAGACGTGATATACCAGTGCCCTTCACCCGTATAACTTGCTGCACGTTATTACAATAACTCACCTGTGGATTATTCTGCAAACGAGCGTCAAATGCACGGGTGTATCCAAAGGTTCAAGCACACCAAACCTCCAAGCCGTCCATGACTGATTTCTTATGTATGCTCGACACAGCGTCCACAGTCATCAACAAAACCCACAACTGCCGGTGGTCATCTTGGACTTCCCTTCTACACCATTCTGTTTCACAAGACACAATGTACCAGTGCCCTTTATCCACGTACAAAATACCTTACCTGTGGATTATTATGTCAACAAGCGTCAACCATACCCGTACCTCAAAAAGGGGCGAGCATGCCAAATCTCAAAGCTGTCCCTGACCAACTTCTTATGTAGAATTGACATTGCGATTATCGCCACAGACAAAGGACTAGTCTTTCACTCACCTGTCGGTAGCCCTCTTGGACTACCTTTGCGAAATATTGCCGACCCAGACTCAACTCACAGATCAATAGCACATTTAGTAGACTCTCCCGACACCACAAATCATTCACAATGCTATAACTACCGTAGGGCAGAAACAAACCTTACTGGAATATCAGCATCAATTACATTTTAGCCTATTTAACACATTAGATTTTACAATTTTGTTTTTGATGCAGGATCCTACCTATTCAACATACTAAATGTAGGACACCAATGTTATTATTAGAGCACCCAAAAAGCAGGACAATGTACAACACATTTCGAGTTCCAAATGCTATAGATTACAACACTATACAGGCATCTGCGCATTATCATTTTTGGATGCCAATTAGTAGAAATATTTTTTTAAACCACAACCTGCCATAACCTCCCAGATGCAGCACCATGTAGGGAAGTATGCTTAGATGGATACTAAATTGAACAACAGCCAGAAACTCCCCTAAATTGGGTCACATTATGCCATTCAACCTCCTCATTTAAACCAAATACATGGCTTTGAATTTTGAAAATCATCTTTTGTTCAAAGTTCAAGAGCTTAAGATTAATGTTTTCTTTATTTAGACCATTGAACTTCAACTATGGGTTCCATGGGACACATGGTTTCTGCAGGCCTCTGAAGAAACCAGAATGCTGCTGGATCCTGGCTTATGCAGCTACCGCTCTCCTCAACCTCCACCCCGTCATATACTGCTTGCTCCCTATCCTCTAGAGCTTTGACAGCCATTAGTGACATAAACACAACCAGAGAGAAAATATGCATGTTGAAAGGGGTGGGATTTCTATTGTCTAAAGTTGAAAGTGAGCAGCGGGAACGAAGCATCCCCTGAAATGGGGACGGCCTGCTGTTTGGAGATATATATTTGCAGCCCAAAGAGAGAGGAATGAGAGATACATATCACTCCTGAGCCCATTCGTCGCCATTGATGATGTAGCGCAGATGTGAGAAACACTATTCACCCAGGCAGCCGTTCAACCCCTACCCAACAGACAAAATGGAGGAGATACAGTTGTCATCGATCAAACAAGATGACTGACTATAACCTTTAAGAAGCTTATGACATCACCACTGACATCATAACACAGATGTGTTAGACATGAACCATATATGCATCCATGCACAAAGCTATGCAGACACTTAGGCAACATTTCTCTTATACACAAAGCACATGCTTCTGACTCATATCGTTAGAGGACTGACACACTTACACAAGTATATTTTCAGCTACGCAGAAACAGCAAGATTCCAGGAATACATACAACTAGCTTGCTCATGCTTAATTGCGACTAACATGGACCACCATAAAAACAAAGATGGAAGCCTTAGGAGCATTGAAGAGAATGGGGAAAGCAAGACGAACATGAGAAACACAGGGACAGTCTAACAGACTGATCCAGTAAAAGCAGACAGACAAAGCTTCCAGTTTAGGAGCTGTGTACAGCCTCACCAAGGAGGAGCAGAGATGGACAGTTTCCAGTTTACCAAGGTGGTAAGCCAACTGCAAGGAATACATCCTAAAGTCCTCATAATTACAAGCAGGAGAGCTTCATTTTATGTTCCCTACACACGTGACCTGGAAGAACAAGACAAAGCCTATTCATTCGGCGCAGATGGGGGGAAAGATGTTCCGATCGAACCACAGGTGGAAAGCTGCAATTACTATACATGTTCAAAGCAGAATGTTCGGTCTCAGGGGCCTGTGTGATCAGAGATGGCAAGGTGTAGAGAGCAGACAGCAACTTTGTGATAATTCCCACTGCCTTGAACAGCTACATGTGTCCTGAAAGCTGTCCAAGGTCCTAAGGCTGGGAATACCTGTTCTGCCCAATTCCTAGTTACCTTTCCCGTTATGCACACTAAGTTGCACGGGTCAATTACTCTCAAGCTAACCAGTAACTTTGTATTTGTTACACGTAGAGGTGGTCCTTGGAGGAGCCACCAGATATGGCTATCCAATGGTAATACTAACCCCTATGTAATACATATATATGGCCTTATCACAACCTTGGCGGTATCCCAGCGGTAAATCCGCCAGAATACAGCCAATGCAAATAGTGTTACCGCAACTCAGTCCGGCGCTGAACCCTTTGATTAAAATCAGCAACAAGTCTTTGTTTTGGACAAATTGGTATTTGGAAGGTGTAAGAAAAATGGATGACCTATTTGAAGGAGGATCCTGGCTCTCCTTTCAAGCTGGTCTTGTGGGTTCATTTGAGAGTATCGCTCACTCAGGGCAGCTATACCTCTGACGGAGCTCAATGGGTCGGAACTAATGATCACCATTGCTTGTGTGGGGAGTTAGGACCATATGGCATTGACGATCTACAAACTCCTGAGTAATGGGTCAAAGGAAATTACAAAACTCGTAGTTTTCTGGACAAATAGCCTTCAGGACAGCATTGAGATGGGAGGTATTATGTGGAAATATTCCCCATTTGTCGATCAACATAGGGCAAAAGGATTGACAGATGCAGCTGCTGAACAGAGTATTTTGGACACCGGAACGTATATGTAAGCAAGGTCTGAGTGTTTCGAACTCCTGTTGGGGTTGCAGTCAGATGAGAGGAACACTAGTACATATGAATTGAGATTGCTATAAGGTTAGATCTTTTTGGAGTGATAAAACAAGTGTGATGAATAAAGTTCTAGGAGCGAAAGATAATACGACTTTGGAACTTTGATCCTAGGTGAAGATACAGATCTGGAGAAACTGTCATACCATCAAGTAACTTGGATTTTGAGAGCTTCAGTGGTTGCAAAAAGGATCATTCTAAGAAATTGGAATTCTGCAATTTTTCCAACTAAAGATGTGTGGTTGGAGGAAATGTTCTCTATTTGCAATTTTGAGAGAACTGTAATTAGTTTGCTGAGGAAAAAGCAAAACTTTCAACAGTATATGGAGCAGTTTTCTAAAATGTGATTTAGAGTGATTTGCGGTCTGGAGAAGTACCAAAGGAACATGGAAGATAAGATAAATTAATATTATTATTTTTTGTTTCTTTTTCTTTTATATCCTTGATCACAGATTAATTTAAAATTCTTGTTGCTTTAGTGGGAAATGGGAGAGTTGGGCTATTTTAAAAGTTCATAGTTTTTCAGAATGTTCCTAAAAAGTTTTCAATGGATTTTAAATGAACAAGCATATATATTTGCTATGACCAAAAATATGAATAAAAATAAAATAAACCTAGCCTGCAACGTTGTATTTGTAACACGTGGAGGTGGTCCTAACCTCTATGTATTACTTATACAGTGTTCCTCGATTAACCAATTCCCTTCCCTGTTGTTTTTTTGTTTTTATGTTACTAACAGTTAAAATGGTGCGACACACGTTTGGAGGATGAGTGCTCTTGAATTGTTATGCTGTTCTAGTGCAATCCCTGTCATTTTAATCAATAGTAAAGACAGTAAACTGTGCCCTATGATTGAGTTTTCTTTTCTTACGGCAGGGACTTTGTTTGGGTGCAAGTATCCTCTTGCTGGCACTCAGGTTAGC
Organism: Ambystoma mexicanum; assembly: GCF_040938575.1. NCBI lineage: Eukaryota > Metazoa > Chordata > Amphibia > Caudata > Ambystomatidae > Ambystoma > Ambystoma mexicanum. Next base: position 142,544,519 of record NC_090934.1, read on the forward strand.
TGATAAGACTGTCCTTGCTTCTCCTTGACATATTGCTGTTGGATGTGTTCTTCAGGAATGTCACCATCACATTGAGAGTGCATGGAGTTTTTCCCAGACTTTGTTTGTGGCAAGAGAACCAGAATGGAAGGTCTATAATATTGTTTGTTATTTTCTATTATATAAGTGTTAGTGTTTGTGCATAATGTAACACAGGTATAGGCTCAGCAGCACTACCAACCAATCAGTGGCCAGCATAGAAAATTAAACATTTCCTTATTGCCCACATTGGTTTTAAACTGAATGTGACACTTTTTAAGAACGAAAGACATTTTGAGAAACAAAATCATGAGTATTCTCAGAAAAATAATCTAAATCTAAAGGACATTATTCACATGTACTAACAATTTAGAGTGACTCTTCTTTAAAATGTTGCATTTTTCATTTCTAATTATCAGTTGCATTGTACATTGTAGCCATGCAAAACATTCTGCTTGTTTTACTGAGCAAAGTACATTATCAAAACCTAGAATCACTAAATACATTATTTCCTAATGTACTCTTTTGAAATACCTACATTAGAAAGTGGAAGAGGACAAACAACACCAATGAGGTATCCTGGATGTTTTGGATAATAATGTTGGGAATATAAGAACACTGATCTTTACATTGAGTGAATAGGTTTGTGATAAAAAAGGGTTTAATACTTAAATCACCAAGTGCATAATGCACAATGGGCTTGGTGCTCATGTCATCCATCAGAACATTCAGCCCAACATCTAAGTGTTTGAAACCATAAACCTCAAATACAGATTTTGACAGCAGCATGGTATTGATTGTGGGGATAAAGAAGTTCCAACATCTGTCACTCAATAGCGGTCTGAATAATGTTCCATCTCCCAAGATTGGGAGCCTACCTGGATTTTAGAGGGAGGGAGTCTCAGGTGGGCTTCCTTATCTCAGAGTAAGGATGGATGTGTGCATACCCAGTCCCCTATGCACAGATCTATTATGTATATATGTAGCATTTCACACTTGTCCTAATTGTGTGTGTTTTTTTCCCTCTGGCTCAAATGTATTATCTAACAAACCTTACAAGCAGCTAGAAAAAGGGTGACTCACCTCGAGAATTCGCATTTCATATATTAAGCCTTGACTTGCGCGATAGGGATCCAGTCTAAAACTCAGATCTAGAACCAAAGGCGGTGGGGGTTGCAGGGCGGGGGGTGTTTTAAAGAGCAGCCGAGAAGAGAGCACAAGCCACTGCCCACCAATGCTCTTTCTCATTCAGATATTTCTGATAAAGATTCCATTTCTGACGAATCTGCCTTTTCCATTCGGATGATTAATTCAAATCGGCAAACTCATGATTTTCAATTCTGATGGCAAGTCTTCCAGTGATTAGAACATGGGCACTGACGAGTGACTCAAAATAGAATGTGATTAAAATCCAGGAACCCAGGAATCTCCAAGTATTTTTTAGAATATTATGGGTAGGCGTCAAAATGGGCTGCAGATTCAGAATGCATTTTTCAAACTTCAGATCTTGTCATTTCTCATGTGTTGTTTTATTTTAGTGCCACGATGCTGTCTCTCGCCTTCTTATGGGCACTTTGACAACAACACAGACCTTATAGAAAGTATCCACTTCTGATTAATGGGCATCTTGCAACTGGCTCTTTCTGGAAATCTCCATATGCCTAAACAGGCTGGCCACCACTGGGTCACCTAATGATATGACATGACTCAAGTCTACAAGCATAACCTGACATGAACATGCAGTGCTTGACATGGGAACACAGAAATGAAGAGACTCAATATCCCAGAGAAATTAGAGAATTCCTCTTTTTTATTACACGCTTAAAACCGGAGACCAGTTTCTAAGCGCGGGTCCAGGACAAGAACCTGTGTTCCTCTGCGTTGTCTTGATCCCCGGTGCTATTCTCACTACCTGCCTGTTTTTGAGAAGTGCTGGTACGCCTCCATTAAAAGTATTGGCTTCCTGCTGAGCAGTGCTGCTACTTTCGGCCTCATTACACGGTAGGCAGAGGACCAAGGTGCTATTAGGTGTAACATACCGGCACCGCCTTGGTGGAAAGGGGAATTACCGCCCTATTCCAAGGTTGGCGGGGCGGTAATTCCCCCTTCCCCTATTGCCCTTCCCCATTCCCATTTTTGCTCCATAGGGCTCTATGGGAATGGGGAAGGCGCTAATTACGGTGCCGCAAATTGAGGTACCGTAATTAGTACCCTGGTCCCTTTGCGGGTTGGTTTTTAACGCCTGCTAAACAGCATGCGTTAAAGTACCTACCCGCAAAGGGACCTCGTAGTAAGGTGGTAAGGGTTAACGGTCACGGGTACCATTACCGGTGACCGTTAACCCTTACCGCCTTCCGTGTAATGAGGCCCTATGTCTTTGAAATAAAAGAAGTGCATGTACTAAGGCCGGCAAGTACCTGCCCATATAAGCAGTGTTAATATCGCGCGGGGGGAAAAAGACGCATGCTTGATTGTCTCTAAAGTGAGGTCTCCGGATATCCGGTTCATTGAGGTGTATGAGAGCATTGGTGTGAGGTGTCCATTATACCTACTCCCTTGCTGTAAACAACAGTGAACGAGAGGCGGGCACTCCCCGTCCCCCCACACCTCCCCCAGCGGCCCAGCATACACCCCGGCCCGTCCGTTGTTGATGAGGGTCCCATTAGGGCCTTCTTTCCCGCCTGCTTCTTCAGCCTCCCCTGCTTTGTGCTGTGCGTCTGCTGTGCTCTGGGCATTACCCCTGCGTGATTGATGGTTTAGTCAGCCGAAAAACATAAAAAGAATACAACACAATGGAAACCCGGCGATAAAAACGACATTAAAATAACGTTATAATTCTCAAATGCGCAGACAAAAGGCAGGACGTCCCTGCTTAACGAGGCGCAGCGCCAATAACTCAACCCCCTCGTGCTTAGTCATTAGGTGTTACAAATGAGAAACCTTTCCCGGCGCAAGTGCTACTGTACGACGGTTTCCCTTATGCATTTACCTTCCGTTGCTGGCCGCTGCTCCCCAAGTAACCGAGCACTAAAAGGACTCAATGGGGGTCCTTACAAGTGAGCCAGTCCGGAATCAAGGTGTCAGTGACAACGGTACTGGCACCTTTTCCGGAACGGCTCATTCTGTGCTTGCCGGTAGGGGCCAGACCTGCCGATAGTTCAGGCCGCTAACGGCAGAATTGGTTCCAGTGCTTCAGTGGTTCCCATCCAATGAGCTCCAGGGGAACGGGAGCATCGCAGCAGTGATATCAGGTGGCAGGAAATATAAGCAGTGGTTGCCGGTAGACCGCCGGTGCTACTGGTGGCCTGCTGGCAACCTTGTAATGAAGCCCAAAAGGCTTGATTCGTAGAGATTTGCACTGGAGCAAATCAGAAAATGCCCGGAGCATCTCAGATTTGCTCGTTATCCGCAAAGCCTAAAGTTGGAGCAAATCTGGTGCTCCCCGGAGCCTGTTTGAGATGCTAATGGGCAAATGCCATTCACAAAGAATTGACCAATGACATCTCAGGGGTTGTCCAGCCAGCCCGGGATTCGCTCGAGTTTTAGTTTTTTGTGCATCCCGCAGGTGCAAGACAACCCAGGGCTGCCTCAACCCCAGGTTCCTTGCATCCCGCAGGTGCAAGACAACCCAGACCGGCCTCAACCCCAGGTTCCTTGCATCCCGCAGGAACAAGACAACCCAGACCTGCCTTAACACCAGGTTCCATGCATCCTGCAGGTGCAAGATAACCCAGGGCTGCCTGAAACCCAGGCTTCTTTCATCCCACAGGTGCAAGATAACCAAGGGATGCCTCAACCCCTGATTACTTGCAGGGGTGCTGCAAGACAACACAGGGCTGCCTCAACCCCAGGTTCCTCGCGGGTGGTGCAAGACACCCCAGGTCTGACTCAACCCCAGGTTCCTTGCTGGCAGTGCAAGAGAACCCAGGCCTGCCGCAGCTCCAGGTTCCTTGCATCCTGAATGTGCAAGACAACCCAGGGCTGCCTCAAGCCCATGTTCCTTGAATACCACAGGTGCAAAACAACCCAGGTCTGCCTCAACCCCAGGGCTGCCTCAATCCCCAGGCTACTTTCATCCCGCAGGTGCAGCACAACCCAGGAATGCTTCAACCCAGGTTCCCAGCATCCCACAGGTGCAAGATAACCCAGGGCTGCCACAACCCCAGGTTCTTTGCAGGGGCGGTGCAAGACAACTCAGGGCTGACTCAACCCCAGGTTCCTTGCGGGTGGTGGAAGACAACCCAGACCTGCCTCAACCAGAGGTTCCTTGCATCCTGCAGGTGTAATATAATCCAGGGCCTGAACTCCGGGTTGCTTGCTGGCAGTGCAAGAGAATCCAGACCTGCCTCAGCTCCAAGTTCCTTGCATCCTGTAGGTGCAAGATAACCCAGTGCTGCCTCAACCCTAGGTACCTTGCAGGGGCAATACAAGAGAACCCATGGCTGCCTCAATCCCAGGTTCCTTGCATCCCGCAGGTTTCAAGATAACCCAGGGCTGCCTTCAGCCCAGGTTCTTTGCAGGGGCGGTGCAAGACAACCCAGGGCTGACTCAACCCCAGGTACCTTGCAGGGGCAGTACAAGACAATCGTGGGCTGCCTCAACACCAGGTTCCTTGCGGGGGCAGTACAAGACAACCCAGGCCTGCCTCAACCCCAGGTACCTTGCAGGGGCAATACAAGACAACCCATGGCTGCCTCAACCCCAGGTACCTTGCAGGGGCAGTACAAGACAATCGTGGGCTGCCTCAACACCAGGTTCCTTGCGGGGGCAGTACAAGACAACCCAGGCCTGCCTCAACCCCAGGTTCCAAGCGGGTGGTGGAAGACAACCTAGGTCTACCTTAACCCCAGGTTCCTTGCGGGTGGTGCAAGACAACCTAGGGCTACCTCAAGCCAAGGTTCCTTGCATCCCACAGGTGCAAGACAACTCACGTCTGCCTCCACCCCAGGTTCCTTGCAGGTGCTGCAAGACAACCCAGGGCTACCTCCACCCCAAGTTCCTTGCATCCCACAGGTGCAAGACAACTTACGGCTGCCTCAACCCCAGGTTCCTTGCGGGCGGTGCAAGACAACCCAGGTCTACCTTAACCCCAACCCAGGTTCCTTGCAGGGGGTGCAAGACAACCTAGGGCTACCTCAAGCCAAGGTTCCTTGCATCCCACAGGTGCAAGACAACTCACGTCTGCCTCCACCCCAGGTTCCTTGCAGGTGCTGCAAGACAACCCAGGGCTACCTCCACCCCAAGTTCCTTGCATCCCACAGGTGCAAGACAACTTACGGCTGCCTCAACCCCAGGTTCCTTGCGGGCGGTGCAAGACAACCCAGGTCTACCTTAACCCCAACCCAGGTTCCTTGCAGGATGTGCAAGACAACCCAGGGGTGCCTCAACGGCAGGATCCTTGCGGGCGGACAGAATAACTACTATTATTATCAACATTTGTATTGTGCATTGCCTTCAGCCTGTCAGAGCTAAGTTATAGATCAGGTATATTATTTCCATTACATAGGCCATCTAAATTACCATGGCTGAAATAATGATTAGCCACACATTCAGCCTCCGTTTCACATGATGTCATGTATGTTTCTGTGAATGGTCAAAGTATCAGCGAGGAAGGCATCTAATACTGCCAGAGCGGGGCATTATGAGATGTCTGAACTATAAGCTTGAAAGATAGGTGCTGGTACTGACCCGCACATATTCTGCTGTGCTCTTTGAAAAATACACAACACAGACAGAGGACACACTTTCACACTTCCCTCTGTGGTCAGCCATCTAAAAACACAAACAGATGTGTGTAGTCGTTCTCGTAAGAAGCATGGGCAGACACACACATACATGCACACACACTGCACACACACAATGAAGCAGCATCCATCTGACATGCAACAGTTCTGCAGTTGCACACCTGCGAAGCAAATGATACCTGAACACTTCCTCGGCTGCAGCGAGAAGCTGAGGGAACACTCCAGAGCAGCTGTTTAATCTCGTTCCATTTAGTACATCAGCCTGTGCATGCCTATTTGCACATGTAAGGTAGTGGCAGTTATGCTTCCCCACCTCTGCATGGTCCATTGGGCATGTTGGCTTGGGTACTGCATGTCAATTTCTGTGAACGTGGGCTCGTAAGCATCCCTACAATGGAAAGCTGACTGGAGCACCGCAATCCTGATGCTGGTGTATGCACAGGAAGCAGGAATCAGAGTGCGGTGTTGATTGACACCTCTTCCCGATTCCTGCCCTGGAGGAACCATCCTGCCGGAACCTTTGCTGTCGTTGTGGCATGGAGTCCTGACACAGACTGGGGTGGATACGCTACAAAGAACTTTGTGCATGCGAATTTCTATGTGTGTGCGCCTGTGTGTGTGTGTGTATTTGTCTGTGCACGCACATTCGCTCATTAGGCCGCAACACATCTGTGTCGACATAATTTTGAATATAGCATTGTAATATAGACAGCCTGCTCACTAAGTCGAGTGAAAAGGCAGATATGATCAAGATAGCCCCTAATACGATAGGAGGGGTTTCAATGTCAGATGAGGACCGATGAGAATTGTTTAAACAGAAAGACAGGTACTGTTTTGCACTTTAATCCTGTGCGTAAGTGAATACCAAAATGTTGTACTGTAGAGTGTCCTATGTGAATTTTTATGAATGGTTCTTGAATGTATGAATTGAGAAGTTTGTAAAATACAAGAGAACATTATTTTTTGACTTTGAATAAGGTCAATGGTTTAAGGTCTATCTAAAATCGCCCTGATCAGCACGTTCTGTCACAGATGGCCTCAAGAACACACCAACTCTTGAAGACAGTTCAAGGGTTTTTATTGTTTTTGAAGTCATGGAGCTCTCTAAGGGTCACCGCTCTCTATCTTGCGTAGAGGCTGGTGCTCCTGTTCCTAGCAATTCTCTTCCATGGTCCTCTGCTCCATCCTTCCTCTGCCTGGTCTCTAGGCCGTCCTGCTCCTCCCGTGATCACACCCCGAACACCTCACACCTTCCTGTTTCCTCTCCTCACTTTAATACTCTCTTTCCATTGGTTTGCTTCCTCTGCCGGCTCCTTGGGCCAACCACTGACTTCTTTTTCCCCCTGGTTAGTGCTACAATCAGGAAACATTCAGGTAGGGTCTTAAGACCTGCCCTTTATTGTACTTGGCTCCACCGTTCTCCCACAAGAGCAGCCTGCCAACGTCATTGTCACAGTTCATGTGGGGGACAAACGGCTGGGAAAGGTCATTTTGTGGAGGATGCCATTCCGTGCTCCAAAGAGGGATAGGTTAAAGGTTTCTGCGTGGGAGATTCCCCTCTAGGTGATCCGCGTATTATCTCATAGCGGTGTGGTGTGAGTTGCTCTCCCTGGTTTATCAGATATGATGTGATATGATATATGTTATTTATAACGCACTTAATACCCAGAGTTTTCTAAGCATGGACCCAGGGATGCCATTCCGTGCTCCGCAGAGGGGTAGGTTAAAGGTTTCTGCATGAGAGCGCCCCCTCTAGGTGATCTGAGCCATATCTCATAGCGGTGTGGTGTGAGTTGCTCTCTCTGGTTTATCAGATATGATATGATATGATATATGTTATTTATAATGCGCTTAATACCCATAGTTTTCTAAGAACGGACCCGGGGATCGAACATGTAGTACTCTGTGTCGTTTTGCTTCCAAGGTGAGCATGTAGCCCCTGAGCTATCCTCGCGAGAGCTCTTGTTTGTTCAGCATTCTCTCTCCCCGGCTGTCTGGGGGAAGCACCATTCTTAAGGCTGTTGATCTCATAGATTCTAGGGAACAGAGAGAAAGATAATTGGCAGAATGGGGCTGTGTAAGCATGTGGTGATAGACAGTGGCACTGTTACCATGCAACCAGCCACAGGGGGTGGTGGTAGGCACTGGGGTCATCACAACTGCTGCAACCCGCCTCGCCAGGGTCAGGTCTCTGATCCTGCCACACCTCTTAGAAATCTTTCCTCAAAACAGTATTATACAATGCCCAAATTAAAAACATAATAAAACAATAGGGGCAGAACCCCGCTGAACCGCTCTTGCTTGTGCGCGGCTTCCTTCCTGCATTCGGGTCCCACCGTGGGAAATATCTGCACCTCACCGGTGAAATGATTTGCGTGTATTGATTCTGTGCGTTATCAGCATGCAATCTCCAGGTAGCTCTCTGTTCTCGGTAGGGTTCGCACTGTCCACCACACAAGTCTTGAATGCGGAGCACCATTATGGAGCGTCATCGGCGGAGAATATCTGTCAACCAAATATGAGATACTTGGCCAACCGCCTTGACTCCCCCGGACCAATCAGTTCTATTAAAAAATAATGTTAAGACTCTAATGAAGAAGTTATCTCTCAGTAGAGCTACTCCAATGGAGCAAATCTGAAGATGAATTAATCAAACCTAGCAAATCAACCAAAAATCTCACCAAAAATATTTCAGTTGAAACTAGGGTATCCAGCACACCCGTTACAAAAAAAAATATATATATTCAGTTTTGTTCAAAACACCAGTGGTCGAAGTGGGCAGGAGCCGCTGAGAGCGGTGCTCTTTTACCTTTTTAAATTAAGTTTTACTTTTCCTATAAATTTATTTTAAAAAGAACCCGTTCCAGAAAAGGTTATGTTTTCAAATAAAAATGTAGGAAGAAGTTGAAACTTGCACTTCAGTGCACTGCACTGAATGGTTCCTTAAACAGCAGGCGCGTTTAGTTAGGGGTTTGTATGGCGCGTGCCGATGCGGTTTGTCGGGAGAGGGGGTAGGCCAGCAGGAAACATAGTTCCACCACTTCTTTTCGAACACTTCGACCCTTGATAAACACACAGTGTTCAAAACATAGAACCTTAAAAATACTTGACATTCAGCTTCCATGGAATACACATGTATTCTCATCGTTGTGCTCTGATTCAGAATGATAAAGTTCTTTCGGAAAATATCCACAACAGGTCAATGTGGTCAAGTTTCTAAAACCACAATGTGTGCCATAAATAGATCAGACATAAATGTATAGCGTGTTGCTGTCGACTCCTTGTGTTTTGGCTAATTCTCGTAAGGCTTCGGGACCTTCATCAGGATGAGGCCATTTTTTACATTTAATGTTCTCCCACGTGCATACCTCTGGCATTAGCTCACCCACTCACAACTTACAGATACACTTAAATATTATCATCTCTAACCCACTCACCAAATCTCAAGATGGATGAATATCACATACCCCACGAGGGGACGGGGGACATGAGGAACTCAGTACCGGAGTTCAGCACCACACTGCATCGGCCGATGCAAACACTACCCATGTCGTAGGGTTCCTCAGGACAATCTCGCCTGAGCATCATGTTTTCTGCATCAGTTTGGAGAACTCTTCCAAACACATTGTGAACTTTCTTGGCACAACGTTTATGCGAGGGACTATTATCCCAGTCATCATAGTCCTGTCTGTCTTACGTGTGCAGTGACTGCGCTTCCAGACATGGAAACATAACTGTAAAGTCACATCAATTGCAGATGTGTGCTTTACAAATCACCTTGCATGGAGAGTCTAAGGGCCTCATTATAAGGCTGGCGCTCTCGTAATGAAGGGTGCCGGTACAGGACTGGCCACTTCATTCCGGGAGTGCCGATTACGAGCTTTCCACCGTGGGACCCGGATCGCACGCCTGATAAAACCAGGCGTGCGATCCGGGTCCCGCGAGGGGAAGAGAGAGGCAATAATGGGCCAGATGTAATCTGCCCGTTATTAGCTCCCTCCCCATTCCCATTGAGCCCTATTGGGGCTCAATTGGGAATGGGGATGGGTTCCTGCAAGGAGGAATTGCCAGGTCCTCCTATCTCGGAGTAACCCGGTAAGTCCCCATTGCAGGAACCCGGTAATGGAGCCCGGAACAGAGGCAGCCATATAGGTAATAGCTCCATGGCTACCTCCATTCTCGTAATGAGGCCCACGTCTGTATAGTCAATTCCAATGTATATCGTTGGCACGTTGAAAAAACAGACATTGCATAACTCTATGGTGGAGCAATGCACTGCATCAATCGGTGCTCTGTACTTAGGGTGACATGACTTCGGGGGTTTCTACCCAAATCAAGATGATTTCAACAAATAAACAATCCAGAAAGGGAAGAATTGCATCAAAAAATTAAAAGAGTTTTTATTTAGTGGAACAAAATACACATTTTAGAACCTTTAATTGGAATAAATGGAAGTATTATGGTGAGATGGAAGGCCCTTTGGCTTTCATAGTCCCAGAGACTTCAAATCACATGGTGGTCACATGATAAATGAGCAACAAAGAAAAACCCACACAGAGCTGAACATCACTTTTATATTTTAAAAAAAGGCAAGGCATTCTCCCACTTTAAGCACCATTGGCCAGGAAGAACGAAGCAAGGAATTCAGTCCTGCCTGGCACCTTTTTCTAAAGGGACATAGAATGGAAATGGAACAGACACATACTCAAACATTGGGAAGTAGTTCTCATGGCTGAGAAATTACATTTCAAGCAGGGCCATGTCCCTCAACCAATGTTTTGCATGTAATGCTTAATGACGCCTACATAAGTCTATAATCACAATGTTTGATGCTAGCCATACAAGAGGCAGGCTGAGAACTCATCTAGACCATGTTGTCCAATTGCAAGCCCACCACACAATGAATGTAGAGTCTTTCTAACTGTCCTGCACATTTTAATTTCACACTTCCTTGATGTCCTAAAATGGTCTGAGTTGAATGGGACACCAGGATTCCAACGCTGTCCCTCTGACTCCAGTCAGCTGCACTGTTCCCAGAATGCAGCATCCCTGTCACGCATCTGGCAGATACCCATACCCCACTTGCACCTTCAGAACCCCTTTTGGGACCCTGCGTCTCTGCCTATACACACTTCAACCCTCTTCTGTCTCTCCCCCACCTCCCCTCCCACCCCGCTCACCATTTGTTTGTTCTTTCCCACCTACTCAACTTCTCTGTGCTCTTTTCCTCCTCTCTCTGACTCTGTCTCTCACAACATGCACCCCATTTCTTTTTCGCGTCCTCCCCCTTACAACATCACTCTCTAGCAACTCCCCCACTTGTTCCCCCATCTTATTCCTTTACACCTCTCTACCTCTTCACGTTTGATCCCCTTGCCGTCCCGCCTCCTACCTCACCATCTCTGAGACCATAACTGCCAGAATCCCGCCTCTGCCTAGTGTTTCATTTATGATGGTGACGCATAAGTTGATCTCAGACAAAATGGCTTCCAGCTTACTGCAGTGTTGTTTATAAGGCTCCCGCCAGCTTCTCTTCACTGATCACACCAACAGCACACATAGGCTATCGACCGGAAAACACCCCAAGCTCAGCGAATGGTGTTAACCGAACTGAAGCTGCCAACAGCACATCCCTGCTCTCTTGCACTTTTCCTGCTCATTCCCACTAACTCGCCCCCCTCTCTTTTGAGATCCGCCAGAGCGCCAGGGGACCACTCCGGTGGTGATAGTGCACGGTACAAATATCCTTTAACATTAACATTACCATGTTGTACCCATGGAATGAGCAGGTAGCAGACTCATTCTGAGGCTAGGGAAATGATCTTTGGAAATAACCCAAACAAAATGGCGGCTGGGGCATTCCCTTTCTACACAGTGTAATAAGAACACGCAGAATCTCTAAATGCATGCAGGAATCCCTATGCTTTGGGAATGTTGGCGACTACACATACACCTCTACTCTGCACAGTGCCCGGAATGCGCACCTGACATAGGTGTGGAACCCTCCCGGTCCTCTGCACAGCTTGAAGATTACACTAGGTTAACTTGGCTTCGAAAATGTGGTGCAATGCACAAGATTACACCCATGCATGTGTATGCGAATGCAGGGTCACCAAACGTTTGGTCTGTGTGCATACATGCATTACCACTGCTGCACTCACTGTCCGGATTGGGTGGCCGCAGGGAATTTGCAGGCTAAATAATTTTAGCTGCAAGGTTTACGGTCCCTCGTGCCAAGTGAATAAGTGTGTTGGGGATTCACATCGTTTTTGTAAACCAAATATGTTTTAGACATTGGTGGAGTGTAGCTTGTTGACTTCCTATAGACCACCGGCTGGGGTGAAATTCCAATCTACCGGCATTGGCGGCATTTCGTGCTTCGTCAACCCATGGGAGCAATCCCTGCTACCCCTGCAGTTCGTCTGTCAGCTTAGGGTGTATTTCCTGTGTATATTGCTCTGTTGCTTCCCTGCTTGGTTTTGCACACATACATGCATGCATGCAGGTGAAGCCCCACTTCAGACCAAGCATGAAGATGATCAAAACAGGGGACATCTAGTGAAAATACAAATCAAAAATCATCTATCTTCACCCAGTTCCATGTCATTTCATCGCCTGCCTGTTCATCCCCAGGATTTTTAACGTGCACATTCCATCGAATGTGCTCATTGTTGTATTTTTTTTTTTTGGGGGTACCCCCTCCCACACTTATTTATTTTTTGCTATTGCCCACCCGCCCAAACCCTCATCTGCCCTTTCCCAGCCCCCCTAAAAAATTCGATGAGCACATTCGATGGAATGTGCACGTTAAAAAGCCTGGGGATGAACAGGCAGGCGATGAAAGGACGTTGTACCCTTCACCCATTCCAGGATCACAAACTCTCACCAATGCCCAGGGTTCGGTTTGGTTGGAATGTGAGGCGTACTGAGACATCATTCATGGGGTCACAAAATGTCCAAGGGCCTCATTACGAGTCCGGCGGTAACCCTGCCATTGCTACCGGTGGGTTGCTGCCGGACTCGTATAATTTGACCCACGCCTGACTTCCCAGTGCCACTGGGAGATTCCAAGTCCGGCGTCCAAGGAAGTCCGGCGCCGGCAGAATTTAAGTTCAGTAGAAGTGAGTGGGGACTGAGAAGCACAGCCGCACTGGGGGCACTGGGGGCGGGCGGTGCTTGCTATGGCAGAGCATGTCCATGTCTCCTTGCCCTGTGGCCAGTGTGTACATATTACAGAGGGAAGCTTGGAATGCAGGTGTTACAGGTGCTTTGTGCCTCCATTACAAGCTTGCTGATTGGCTAAAGGCGTGGACGCTGTGAGAATTGCAAGGGAGAAGCAGAGAATGCAGGCTTCTACTGATGGTTATAGCCTCTATTCCACCCATTCTGATTCTATAAATAGAAGAAAACATGTTCCAATGTGACATCTTTCACTTTATTGATAAACAGAGCCTCCAGGACAGGCAGGTGCTTCTGAAAGGCGGGAAAGGCTGCCTCCGCGTTTTTGGTATGCAAGGCTCCGTGACTCTACCACTGGCTCTTGTCGTAGGACCTCCATTTTGCACAGGCACTTCTTGCCTCCAATCAGATCAATAGAAAGACGGCATGCGATCGGTTGATATCTCTTCCGTGGAACAAGCCCACAAAGCACACTGTTTCTACTCAATTAGACTGCTGCAGACAGCAAACAACCCCACGTGCGCATATGGGATGGGGGAAGGAGAAACCGCCCCCTCGGGGATTCTGGGCAGCAGAAGCGTCTCCCTAGACCAGGAGGAAGCAATCAGAAGCTTGGGCGGGGGATCAATACGGAACAGATCGGAAGAGGCCCCTTTCCAGCTGTAATGAAATGCAACCAACACAATCTCAGCTGGGGAGTTCCTCTGGGAGGCTACACACTTCAAGCGTGGGCACGTGACCGGCTTTAGAAACTCCCCAAGCCCATCACACCTTGGCTAAGAGGAATAGATCTGGGGCCGCCTAATACATGCCGGCAACCCACAGCTTTGCTGCTTCCCAAGCTCGTCCAGGTTCAATGAACACCGACAAAAAATGAACAAAAACAAAAAACGGTTCTATGTCATTTCACGGACCAGTGTAACTTCTATGTTTTTTTTTACGAGTAAGTTTTACCGAAAACATTCATGGAAATTGATTTATTTTTATTTTTCGGGGTGCTCCCCCCAAAACCCCGTCCCCTATTGTGTTTTTACCTATTCCTGACCCGCCCCCCACCCCTTATATATACTTTTCCAACCCTCCCTATATATTTTGATGAGTTTTTTCAGTAAAATGTACTCGGGGCGGTCGGGGGGGGTTGAGTTGGGGTTGGGGAGGGCACAAAAAATGCACACGTCGATGAAAGAACGTTATACCATCAAACACATAGGCGAACATTGACATAAATAGAGAATAACTGCAAATACCCCTGTCTGGGATCCCAAAAGATATTTGATGAAATGATGCTTTATGCAAGAGGGTGCTTACTACAATGGTGGGTAACGAGCTACCCCTCACCCTCACCACCCTGTGCAGGAGAGATAGAAACGAATGGACAATCATCATAACAATGGTGAAAGGCGGCATACAAATGTCCAATAACATGATTTAACAATCCCTGCCAATCCCTCGAGCCCACGTCTAGAAACACAAACCATCAGTGTGGGTGCAACACACCACTTACCAAAAAAATATCAGTGCTGTTTGACCACAACGCGGGCGCCTGGTGCGGTATGAAAAACTCTTAACGTAACATGTAGTGCTCAAGACAAGACTGTATTTACAATGGGGTAGTGGCCTACTGGAGCTTCTAGGCCCTTCCTTTCCCATCAGCTCCTTTTTGGGGACATCAGCTGGCGAACTGCCGGGAGAATTTGATCAATTAACAGGAGAGTAATTACAGGGTTAATCCAAAAGCTCAATTTTGGCCAAAAAAAGCCAGAAACCCATGTAGAGAACTGTGAAGTAGCAGTGTACAGCCATTCATCATGTCACATTAGCCGCACTGTATGACACAGCGCATTATCATAATTCTGTAATAAGAAATAAGGTGGCATCATGGGATAGGCGGTGCATTAGAGCTCATTTGCCATCGCATATTAACACCGCCGAGCACCACATTAGCACCGTGAGGCCGCGGCGCAGCACCGGGCTCCGAGCCGGCCATTAATGAGTTATAATGCACCCATTCCTTTTACCATTTCACCATTACTTTAGATGACATGGGGGTCCACTCCAAATACAATGCCCCCCTCCCACCCCCTCAGGGGGGCCGGGGGACTTAGCAGAAGAGAATCACCGCCACTGTCGATGTCCTCCTGTCTGGCGACTTGGGGCCTTTGTGCATGATCCGGTGATGAGCACTAAGCTGCAAACATGGCACCGGGGAGACATGGGTTCTAACGCCAGCTTTATCAGCTGACCAAACAACATTGTGTTAGTAAGGACAAAACACTGTGGGCCTGATCCATGGAACATTTAGCGCTGTGCAAAGTGACTTTGTGCTGCAAAAATGACTTTGCATGGACTTTGCACTGCAAAAATACACTATGCACCGCTCTGTGAATCAGGGATTGTGTCTGCAGTGCAAAGTCACTTTGCCCCTGTATATCGTCACTTTGCACCGCACTTTAAGTTCCAAGAATCAGGCCCTTTATCTCACTGCGGCGCCAATTGCAACTATGCCAACTATAAATGTACATTGTGCTTTCGAACGTTGTCCCGATTGCATGTTCCTTCCACATCATAATGCATGGGATGGCAGGATGACCCTGCCGATAGTGGCACCACTGCCCGTGTTAAGGGCACTCACTTCGCTCAGGCCCTTAACTTGTTAACAGCAGGGTCGGCCCGCAGTCCTATGTATAATACCCCCATTAGCACCTTTGAATGCTGATAATCCAATCAGCAAGCAGGGAATGTGAGCATTATTTGACAAGTTAAGCCCCCTTTCCATGCATTCCTTCCTTACCTCTCCTCCCATGCACTTAGGGAGAGGTGCTCTCTCCTTGCCACCACTCTTCACTCCTTCCTCAGTGTCTAAAGTGGCACTGAAAAATGAGCTGGGGCTCATCAAGGGGGTGTGGCCTAACGGTAGGGGGCCACCTGCCGGCTCATTAGGCCACTGCCCCTTGACAAGCCCTGGCTTAATGGGCTATAGGCACCCATTCCAGACAGCCCTTTGTAGAGATCAGCACAGCCCCCCCCCCCCCCAACTCTGCATTTATTTACTAACAGCTTGCCAGGCAGGGGACAGCGCCTTGCCTTTTCTGCCTTAATGGTGCTGCTGCCCCTCCCAGTGTCAGACCAGTGAAAAAGGTCTGTTCACCCCACTTTCCAGTAAGCTGGTGAGCTCTTATGAGATGTACCAGTGCCTTCAGCTCAGAATAATGGGGCGGGGGGGGGGTTATATGTGATTTCATCACTGGGAAAAAACATCGAAGGGTACTTGATATTGGTTGTACACCCTTCTGAACATATTTTAGGACTCGTGCAAATATATAAACAAACTTCAGTCCAAGAATATTTGGGGAAAGTGTTGGATAGGTGGTTAAAAAAAAAAAAAAAACATTGAAATCACCGGAATGTTTTTTTCAGCGATGAAATCACTGATACCAGTGGAGGCTGTAGCCATCTGATCGAACACATTTTGCCCATTGTAGAGAGCTTCCTAGCGGGCTCCTCGTGCCACCATTGCTAACTAGCTGAACACAGCACGGAGGATCTCTAGGCTAAGTATATACATCTTTGAGCCGTATCATTTAAACCGTTTTTAATGTTCTTTTCTAATTGTAGCTAATCGAGGGACTCAGCTCATTGTGTCCGCCTCAGCAGCTCACTGTGCGGGGCAGTTAATGACAGTTAATGACTAGCTGTGCTACCGCCGTTATTTTTTTCAGCTTGTCCAGAGATTTTGCTTTATTTTTCCTACGTGACAAACAACGTGAATGACATAATACCTTGACATTTTAGGGCAGGCTTCTGCAGCCAGCAGAAACCTCCTTAACCCCCAGGTGTTTGGGAATAAGATTCGGATGAGCCCTGAAAGTTGGCTGGCTGTCATGGGTTGATGGGTGCTGTACTCCAAAACATCTGGAGAGTCAAAGGTTGCAGACTCCCCCCTCTTTTAGGCACCAGTTTGGAGGATGTCGTGCAATGAAGAGGATAGTGTCGTAGTGATGTTCCCGCCAAGGGGCCGAGATGCAACCGAGTCATTGAAATCAGACTACTCTCTCCTACGAGTCTGAGTCCTTATTTTCTTCCACCAGGAAACGTTATTTAACCAAATGCGTATGCTTTATAGCGTGAGAGTGATTTATTTATATGTATTTATTTATTGTTCATTTATAACACGCTTAATACCAGGGAGTGGCTTCTAGGGATCGGGATTCAAATCTGTGCGGCGCTGCATTGTCTTAGGGATCGGGATTCGAACCTGTGCTGCGCCACATTGTCTTGCTTCCAAAACAAACGCGTTGCCCGTGAGCTATCCTTCCTCCCGCAAAGTGTAGAAGCGCACAGCTCCTTGTATTAGGAGCAGCCTCAATGGGAGACACATCACTACCAATGTAAATCCTGCAGAAGAACAGGAGTTGAGAAGTTCTATAGCAGTGGTTGCCAGTGTTGCAGAAAGACTAACAGTGGATGCGTAAATCAAACATGGTGGAGAAGATCCGAGACAACAGGTAGAGCAGAACAACAAACACTGACACCTACTAGGTCTGTCTTATTCCTTATTTGTTTTCGATGAACCCCATTTGTGTCATGTGCTTAAAGCATCCAGGCACAAAGACAGACTGTAAACACTGCTCTATTTGCATCTTTTGTTTAGAGTAGCAAGCCACACAGGCACAACGCAAACACTCCTCTGCTTGTGTCATGCGCTTCATGTAGGCAGACTCACATATGGGATGGCATCAGTGCTGTGACCAAGGACTTCCAGTTTTAAAACATAGGGCTTCTCTTCCTGCAAGACCCCAAGTGATAACCTTTCCAGTAAGTAGTCGAAAGACGTTAAAGTTCTTCGTAGCCAGACCTAAATCGTAAGAAATGAATGCAACATAGAATAACAGACGCATGAGAAAACCAGATCATTACGGAAAAAAATAACTATTGCTATAAACGCGGGCCCAGCATGTGCTGAGCATGTGATGTCTATTCAGACTTTGTGATGGTGGTGTGTGCAGATATATATATTAATTCTGAGTTGTCTACACATGTGGCATACCTCTCCAGGGACTGAGCCTTCTACAGCACACCATGGGGTAATAGGGTTACAATGGCACAGTGTGTTCAAGTTACACAAAAGCCCAGCACATTTTTAGAAGGTTTGATGTCTGCAGGGGATTGCTTGTCTTCCAAAGGCAAGGGTTCAAACGCACGTGTCAAAAGGGGCCAGAGATATGTCAGAATGCCAAAGCATTCGTCATCCATTTCTGGGTGAGACCCCGTGAGTCATGTGCACATTCACTCGTGTATTGGCAACACGGAACAAACACAATGGTGTCCTTGTGCATCCACCACAATCAGGCCAAATCATAATGGTGGCATGCACACTTGTGGAGGCTCCTTTCACGACTGCAGAGCCACCTCATTTTAATAGGCCAACCACGAGCACGTGGGAGACGAGAGGAAGATTCTGGGGCTACCGTTCCTGGCACCCCCAGTGAAAGAGGCAGCATTCAGTATAACAGGTCTTTAAAGGGCCCGCCTTGGAGACTTCACCTGCAAGTATTCTAAGACCGGAGTGTTGGGTGCTTTTCCTAGTGGGGAAACTTAGTGCCTTCCCATAACGTGGCTTGTGGAGGTGAACAACTGCGAGAGGTACGTTGTAATGTGTGCTGTGGATGTACACAACAAATGCTGACATCATGTCCTTACCTTTGCACAAAACTGCGCATGCACGAGTGTTTGCTTGTGCCTCGCTTGATGAACCAACAGCAGTGATGACCACGAAGGTGCACAGTGTTTCTCGATTGTGCAAATTCCACTGTGGAAACGTTCTCACGCCTGTTTTTTTGAGTTGGCGTCAACCTTTACAATTCATGTCTGTCCACTGATGCTTGCATAGGAAGTGGGTGAGCGCAGCGAGTAGCGATGAAGCATCACAAACATGTGTCTCACCTTTATACAATTTCATTTATGACTTTGTGACACAAAATGTTACAGAGTGATGCGGGCCTTCCCTCAAGGAATATTTGTGGCAAGCCACATATGTTTAAGCACATTGATAGGTCCTTCGGTCAAAATGAGCAGCTACACTAAGTAATTATTCCGCAAACTGTTCCAGAGTGGTTCATAAACCCCGCCCACACTGAACTACTAGGCCCGCTCTTCATTCTGTGCTCTATTTTCATGTAGACCATTTCAAGCATATCTGCAGGCTACTCATTGATGCCTTCAACATGTGCTCACTGACCACTTTTTAAAATCTTTATTTTTCAACAAAATATGTCCACTTTGTTTCGGGAGCTCATAGTTTAAAGTTCCAATATGATCTTGCAGAAGTATCCCCCAAGTTTGCTTTTGGCCACTTCTTCGTTATGGTTACACATGAGCGGGATGGTTCGGGAAGAATTCACACTCACAGAATTTCCATGAATTTTCCATAGGTTTGTAATATGAGGTTCTACTGGGCCCAACCAGCATCGAAGGAAGACGCAGGAACTGTAACGGTTTATAGAGAGGCCACTCTCAACACAGACGGTTCCTTCCCTCCCCAAGTTAAGGGTCACACATATAACGGTTAATGTCAGTTCTTTTATTGAGCCCTATCTCAGTCTCATATCATGCCCCCTGGATCCCTCCCCTGAGATACAAATGAACCATGAACAAGTCCGATGTACAGCAAAATATTTATGTTTGTTTGAATTAGATGTTAAGAAAATGGCACTAAAATGTCAAACACCACTTTATCCATGACACAACACAATAAACTTCTCTCAACATATATAAATCACACTAGTGGGTTGAAAAGAACACACATCACAATTCTTTCTACAAATTTCACTCCAAGAAATAATTAAATGAATCAATAACCAAAAAACAATTAAGTATGCAATGCTGTGCAATTTTGATTTTCCTGTGTGCTTAAAAGGGCTAGCAGTTTAGTTTACCGATTGATACAATGCATATGGCAATTATGATTTCACCCACAACTCTTTCTTTAAAATAACACAGGATGATTTAGCAGGTGGTTTTTCAGACTCCCCACCCCTTACTTTGATCTGTGTTGGGGAATTTAAGTTTTAACAAAAATCACTCTGTGGTGTTCTGTCAGTGGAATTAATTAAATTAATATTTTTTGTGAAATAGGCTACAGACCTATACAGTTCTGCCGCCCCCCCTCCGACCACTATAAAGGCAAAGGATTTAAGGCCAGCAGATTCCCCCACCTTTTGGTTAAAAAGGGTTCAGTTCTACTTACATAGAAAACCTCTGTTTCAGGCTCTGGAAAGCTTCCGGCATGTCAGGACCCTCTGGAATGACAGGGCATGGGTCTGGTCACTGCACTCTCAAGGATGGCCTCCAGCTCTCCACCATAGACAATTTCTGCAAAATCTCATTTTGGTGTTTCCTGGCAGCTGTCAGATGGCAATTTTCAGCAGCTCTCTTGCCGATGATAATTTGAGGAGCTCCCCCACCCTCATAGTGCATCCACTTTATATAGCAGCAATGACACCATCAAGTTTACAATCTTGGGGAGTATCCTGCAAGGGTTCTCGCACCAAGGATTGGACAGTTACCCTTCTCTCTGCTCCCAACTCCATCCCCTCGATAACGATTGGTCTAAGAGTATGGAACAGACATATGGCAGCTTCCATTTGAAATCCCCTTTTGTTTACAAGTCACATTTTGGCATCTAGTTATGTGTGCAAACCTTTGTGATTTACTAGCAACTGCCATAATCTATGTATTTTCAGATTCAGCTAATCAGGAGGATTTTGATAAAACAACAGCCAGGTCTGCACAATGTCGCAATGCCATTTGGCTATTGGCTGCTGTTTTTACAAAAAGCATAATCGTTACAAACATGCAATGTATACCCCACAGTCCTAATTTCACACTGCACCAGTTTGCCAACTCACACAATTGGAACATTTATCAGCCAGAAACCCTTTCTAGATGGCCATTACAGTACAATGAGTGGAAGGTGGAGGAATTTCATATCACAAAAATCACCTTGAAATTAACTAAAACATAAAACATACATGTATACAGTGTTGTTGGTAGTTTCTGAGGAAAAGTAACAATTCTAACAAACCATTTAAACTAAGGGAATCTTCACATGTGGAAATATGAGCTTCCCATCCTCTAGGCCATTTGCCATTTGCCACTCTGGCCCAGCCTGCGTCCAGAGTTTTTTATTGGTCTCTTGGTTGTTTGAAGTTGGTTGCAGCTCATAAATACCTCGGATTTCAGGGACCTTCAGGGACAGCAGTTCTGCGTGAAAAACACTTGGTTTTCCACATTCTTAATGCAGGACACATTTTATTGCAGTTGTAAACAGTTGGGATGCAAGCCAGGCTTTCAGTGGGGGAGTTCTTTGTGAATTTTGCCCATAGTCCCACCATTTGTCCTTGGCTGAAAGGAACCCACATATTGCATTTTCTAACAGCAGCCATATGGTATATTTTTAGGGTCCTCTTTGCGTATGTGCTGAAAGTACCAGGCTGCTTATTTCAGTCATTAATAAAATGCACTTTTAATCACCTGTTATTTGTTTTTCTGCTGAAAAGTGAGTCTGAATTGTCACAGTACACTGCCTTTAGATGGGTAACAGTTTAAGTCCCTCCCCATTTGTCAAAATCACTCCTCACATTGTATATTTCGATAGCTTCTTCTGCACTAACTTTGACTCTTCCTGTTTTCTATCCTCACGCTTTTTTATTTAGTTTTCTTGCATTACATGACAACACTGCACTATAGCTAGCTAGATCTCTGACCATGGTTTAGCCTCCATTACCACTAATTTCTTCAACTGCTTCTACACCTGTTCTGGCAGCCCGTGGCATAATTGTGATAAAATAATCCCACAATTTTATCTCACAGTTCTCTCGTCTCCAGACACCAACACTCTTGTATCTCCTGAATGTATTAAAGTGGGTCTACGTCCTCACACTTTTTGCGTGCCATAATTGTGCTTAGGTTTGATGTGTCCGGGTACTGTTCCCTTAGAGCTTGCTATACAGCTGCTCAGCAGTTATTGAATGGTGCAACATCATGTGTCGTGTTATGTGCTGTCACTCGGGGATATCGTGCCCTTTTCAAATTTGTCACACACTACCTCCCCAAGAATGACTGAGAGTAAACTCTTCATATACCTGCCATTAATCTTTCTAGCTCATGAATCCATTTCCCAGCCCCTGCAGTCAACAAGAGTAGCTTACACCTCAAATTATCCTTATCATCTGTTGGCTTAGCATATACTGTGGTCATCTGCCACCCTTCTCTAGTGATGTAAACTGTGTCAGTCTCATTCACCCATCATATCTTCCCATGTCTTTAGTGGCTGTGAATGCCCTCATCGTCTCTGTCTGTTTCCATCATAGCAAGGCTCTGAGCCCCTGCACATGAGGGGTGACCTCATCTGTGCTATGTGACCTGTCCTTAGGATGCTCCAGTCATCCCTTGGGTTCTCCTTCATCTCTTCCTGTGTCTTCCCCTCTCCCCACAATGTCTCTCTATCAGGGCTTGCCTCCCTGGGGTGGAGGCGAAGCCTCTCCCCCTCATCATCGTCACTTTCCTGTCAATCTTCATCTGACCCCATGGTCCCAATACTGTTGTCACAGTCTTCCTCCCTCTCATGCTTAAAGCTGAGCATCCTTAACCTCAGTTTATCCTGTCATTTCCCCTTCACCCTATCCAATAAATCAGGTTTCCCCCTTAACGAAGACCCTGCTGTACTCCTACTACCATTTGTGGCACCTGCACTATCACTCCTACTTGTCTATAAAGTTCCCCTAAACTTCTTTGCATCCGTTATCCCTCATCATCATTTAGAAAAGCTAAATATGTCTTAAGGTCTGCTGATTTCTTAGAATGTCTCTCCTTGCTTCCGTCTCTCTTCCACTCACGTTGACTATCCTCCTCTTCTTCTCTGCATCAGTGCTCTTTAATGAGTCGCTCGATTTCCAGACTTCACTTTTCCCTCTTTATTTGCAACTGTCTCTGCTTCTCTTCTTTGGTCTTTCTCATCGCTATCTCCTCTAGCTCCCTTTACCTTTTCTTCTCTCTCTCTTCTTGTTCCCTCTCTCTGTTTGTTCTCATTCCCTTCTCAACCTGTCATGTTCCTCCTTCTCTTCTTTCTCTTCTCTGTACTTCCTCCATTATCTCTGCCCACTCAGTTTCTTTCTCTGCATCCTTAGTTTTTCAGAGCTTTCTCTCCTGTTTGTCCTAGCTCGCTTGTAGTCCTTCCGTCCAATTTAAGCAATATCTGTCTGCCTACCCATTCGTTTGTCGGGATTATTGCCTCATGAACCCCACTATGTCCTGTCCTCCCCTCATCGTCTCCTCTCAGTTTCGCTTGCTAGTCGCTGTGCTCCTCATATTCGCCACTGATAACATATACTTTTATATTTGCTTGCTTCACGCCACTAAGTGTGTCTTTGCTGCTACACACGGGTGGTGCAAAAATGGGGTTGGTGTATCCTGCCGCTGCTTTCAACTCTTTCAAGGAGTACAAATCCTTGCTTTCTACTGTTGCGACTGTATCTGCAGTTTGAGGAAGAGGAGGGGGAGCCGTGGGTGATTCGCCTCCTGCATCGTGTTGGCTCAACATTCACTGTTTTTCAGATGAGTCCTCTTCCTCATCCTGAAGCATTTTCCATAGCTCTAATATAGCCAATCGATTACTTAACTTCTTTCCCTTATTTGGAAATACTGCCATCCCTGGGCTATGGCTTCACTTTTTATCATTCTGTATCGTGAGTCCATTCCACGCTGTACTTGCATATTTTGGGCCTCATCACTGGTTTCATCAGGGCTTCGGTGGATTTCTCCCCAGCTCTGAGCTGGGGGGAAATCCGCAGAAAATTTGCGCTATTACCGCCGGCAGGAAATCCATCATAAACACGATAAGAAATATAACAAAATGCACAGCTGTCTTTCTGCCTCACCAAGACACAGGGAGCTCCAAAATTGTGGTCCTTTCTCTTTTCCTCCACATATAGGAATATATCTCAATGAGAACAATTAAGGAACCACATTACGCGACCTAAGTTAGCACCTTGCTACTAATTGGACACATCGAACCATGCATAAAATCTTCTATGAAATAACCTGGCCTGCCCAGAGCATAGGTATCCCGTTTAGGATTTTTGAAAAATATTTTTCATCCATAAACCAAGCTAACGCCCACAATACAGTGAACCTTTTTAAGGTATTTTTCTATATTTCATCTGTAAACTAATCTGATCCTCTATGATGTCCGCCTAAAAAAATGGGTAACCTTCACAAAAACACAAAAACATTTAGAACACAACTCTAAAGGAAACATTGTCCGCCCCGATTTTTGCTGTATAGTTGAGTTTATACTTTCACTCCTTGATCTGCTGAAACCCTTCGGACACCAACTCTCCCATAATCTGCCACTCTGCTGTCCGGTCTTCTTGGTATTCCACGGGGGGTGGGCAGGAATTTCCCCAAGGTGGCTCCTGGGGACCTCTTCAATTATTCCCATGCATGGTTTTGGAGTCCAATCCTCACAGTTTGCTGCGCTGCCCTACAGGTATGCAGTGGGACAAGGTTGTTTTAGTGCCAAAAGGTCTTAGTGACCAGCCCTCTGCTACCACTTGTAAGAGAGCAACATGTGCATTCTTAGCAGCTAACCCAAATACCAGCAAGAGGGTACTTTGCACCAACAAAATCCCCCACCGCAAGAACGGAACACTCTGCCACAGGGCAACATTTTCAGTTTTTATTATCAATGAAATTGACAGGGATCGCACTAGGACACAAAACGTTTCCAATAGCTCTCATCCTCCAAAGATGTGTCACATCATTTTAACTGTTAGTGACGTCACAAAAACAAGTTGCATCCCAAAACCTTAATGGGAAAGGAGATTGGTTAATTGAGGAAGACTATGAAATCTATATCTTATCTGGTGGCTCAGGACCAGTTCTAAGTGTTACAAATACTAAGTTACAGGCCAGCATTAAAGTAACTGGCCCATGCAACACAGTGTGCATAATGTGAAAGGTAGCTAGGGATTGGGCAGAACAGGTTTTCTCAGCCTTGGGACATTGGACAGCTACCAAGCCACGTAAAACTGCTTAAGTCAGTGGGAATGATTACAAAGGTGCTGTGTGTTCCCTACAAGTTGCCATCTCTGATCGCCTAGGCCCTGAGACAGAACATTCGGCTTTGAACCTGTAAAGTAATTGCATATTTCCACCTTTTGTTCGATAGGAACAGCGTTTCCCCATCTGCCTCGAATGAATAGGTTCTGTCCTGCTCTTCGAGCTCATGTGTAAGGACTACAGAAATGAAGCTCTCCTGCTTGTAATTATGAGGATTTCAAGCTGTATCCCTTGCAGGTGTCTTATCGCCTGTGTGAACTGGAAACTGTCTGTCTCTGCTCGTCCTTGGCGAGGCTGTGCACAGTGTCTGCGCTGGAAGCTTTGTATGTCTGCATTAACTGGATCAGCCTGTCAGCCTGTCCCTGTATTCTGACGTTTGTCTTGCTTTCCCCATTCATTTCAATGCACTTATGGATTCCATCTTTGTTTTTATGGCCTTTCATATTAGTCGCAATCAAGCATGAGCAAGCTAGCTGCATGTATTCTTGGTGGTTTGCTGTTTCCGCTTAGCCGAAAATGTTCTTGTTTTAGTGTGTCCCTGCTCTAAGTATATGTGTCATGGGCATGTGCTTCGTGTAAAAGAGAAATGTGGCCTAAGTGTCTCCTTAGCTTCATGCATGGATTTCTATATGCTTCATGTCTAACGCATTTATGTCATGATGTCATTAGTGATGTCATCCGCTTTTGCGAGGTTACAGTCAATCAACTTTTTCGATCGAGGACAACTGTATCTCCTCCATATTGTCAGTCGAGTACGATTTTAATGACTGTCTAAGTGAATAGCGTTTCTCACATCTGTGATACATCAATGATGGCGAAGAAGGGCCCAGGAGTGATGTGCATCTCGCATTTCTCTCATTTCTCTGTCTTTGTGCTGCAAGTTGGGTAGGGGCCACAAGGTCTCCCTCTTCAAGACTATTGTAAAAGTCAAAGCAGGCAACTGGACAGTAGCTACACAGTGGATAAGTGATGGACAATATTTGATCTTTACTGCATCCATCTGAAGAGGTCAAGTAGATGGTTAGCAATATGCTACATCAGTCAGCGAGGTACTGCCACTGGTGTGTCAGCTGGACAGAGTACACACAGTGGTCGAAGTGAGCGGGAACGGTCGGAGCGGTGTTCTTCCACTACATTTTTGGTACACTTCTATTACTGGTACTAGCCAACATAATGCATGAAAATGACCTGTCTGATGATGCAGAAGTAGGGCAACTTGCTATAAATCTACACGTAATCTTCTAACAGGATCCATGCATTGTTCGTTAGAAGGGGAATCTATATGGGTGTCTTTTCTTGACACGCAGTTTAAATTCAATCTGGCAACTTTTAAACAGCATGTGCGTGAGGATGAGGAAAACACAGGTTAATACAATTCACATGAGAACACAATAGCCATGTGTAAGATGCACATGGTATAGTCCAGCTCCGAATTTCTTCCCTGGGGACACGCTCAAAATAAAAGGGCATGTTGCCTAAGGTCCCAATGTGCAAGACATACATTTTCTTTTTTAAACTCTTTCTTTTTCTTTTTCTTTCTTTAACAATAACCAACCATAATAACAAACAAACAAAACATAATATTCACTCTTGCACTTTTCAGTGGATTCCGCCTTTTTCATTCCCATCATGAAGCGATTCTGCGGTGATGCTGCCCAGGTCTACCTCTGTCCAATTGGTCAGTATCAGATCCATCTCTCTTGTGCACCAGCTCATTTAGGGGATACGGCATACCTCTGTCTGTCATCTAGTTCATGTTGCTCCACTCTCCTGGGGTCAACTGCATTGCTCTCCGCCCCCTGTCCAAATAGGTCTTGCATCTGGGAGTTCCATGCCAGTATCTTTTGCCCACTTTCCCCTTCCCCCCTCTGCACCACTCTTGTCCACAGCACTGTTTCCGTCACTGCCCATCTCTGGAGGTCAGATCCTCATGATTCTACACTTTGGCCAGCACTGGAGGTCCATGCCATTGCTATCTGACGTTTGGCCAAAGTGCACACCAAATCCTTCATTTTGGCCAGGTGTGTCCTTTGACTGCCTCCTCTGGGAAAAAGGCCCAATAAGTAGGACTCAGGATTCCCTACTTGCATTTGGATACCGCACCCTGCCACCTTCTCCTTGATTCCCTCCCAGAAAATCTGTACCACTGAACAAGTCCAAAACATATGCAACATGTCTGCTTCTTCCTCCGAGCAGCGGGGGCCTTTAAGGGGTTCTCCCAATCCCATAATGGTCATCTTTCCGGGTGTAAGGTATGCGCTGCGAGTAATGTATAATTGTGCCTGTCTGAATCTTGCGTTCCTGGACACTCTTTTTGGATATCTCAGCACTCTTGCCCATACCTGATCTCATCCGTAACACTTGCACGTTGCTGGATTCCAACAGCTGTTCATATCATCTATAGAGGCTGTGTGTCCCCCTTCTGATATGTTGTACCACGCATCCAACACCCCCACCGTGTCCTCTTCCTCCGGCTATTCCGCCCATCTCTTCTTGATTGTCCTTATCATATTGGCATGTAGGATAAATCGGCCTCCATGTATACCTTGGTCCTCCACAAGGTTTAGGGATTACGCCCATTGCCCTCTTTCCTCAGATCTCCTATCTGTGCTACGCCCTTAGTCTCCCACTGGGATCTATATGTTGCAAGTGTTCCTGTGTCCGGGCCTGCAAATCCTGGTAGGGGATTTCTGTCGAGCAGGGATCTTTTATCCCCTGGAGTTTCCATGCCGTGGTCCACAGGGTTATTGCGAGTCTGACCATGTTTGGTAGGGTCTTGAGCAGAGATTTATCGATCCATGGCAGTTCATTCAAATAGTACAGTTTCAGTGCCGGCTGGAAGATTATTGTATCTATTGTTGTCTCTTCCCCCAGCCATTTGACCACAAATTGCAACTGCCCCACCAGGTAGTACTTTTCGGAATCCGGCAATTGAATGTCTCCTGCTTCGCAGTCTCTTTGCAGAGTCATCATGGCAATTCTGCATCCCCCACACCCCCCACACCCATGCAGGAACTTCCATGCTATTGTGTTCAGCCGTGTGAAGGAGGCCCTGGGTATGTCATATGGAATGTTCGTAAAGCAATATAATATGCGTGGCAGTACCACCATCTTCAAGAGGGCAGCCCTCCCTATCATTCCCAGTGGAAGCATTCCCCAGAATTCCATAGCCTTTTGTGTTCTGTTGAGGGCTGCACAGGTGTTGATTTTGTGTGTGTCTGCAGTGTCATTGTGTATTTCTATCCAAATATCGGAAGGAGCGCGGTGCCCACATAAGGCCCAGATCTGGAAGCTGGTTCGAAGGGACCCGTCTTAGGTCTGCCAAGGAGAAATGTGAGGATTTTTCTTTATTGATGGCTATTCCCGAGAGTCTAGTGTATGCATAAATCACTTCTAGCAAGCAGGATAAGTTCTCTCGGGGGTTCCCCACAAAAAGGAGCATGTTGTCCATGTACAGTGAAATGTGAGGCACCACTCTGTCTATATCTATCCCTGTGTCCCCATACTCAGCTCTAAAGAAGACCACCAGTGGTTCCAGAGCCAATATATACAACATCGGTGACAGTGGGAAACCCTGCTTGGTCCCACTGTATATCCTCCAGACCTCTGACATGTGTCATCCAGTTTTCACCCTAGCTCTGGGATCTTTATATAGCAGCCTAATCCACTGTAGGAACCCATCCCCTATTCCAAAGTGGGTGAGGACACTCAACAGCCACTCCCAATTCACAGAATCGAAGGCCTTTACCGCATCTAACGGCGCTATAGCGCATTCGTCCTGTCTGGGAATCGTCGGTCTACCACATGGTGGAGTCTTTGGAGATTCCACGATGTGTTTCTCCCTGGGACGTACCCCGTCTGATCCGAATGGATCAGTGTGGGTATTACCTGTTTTAGGCGGTTGGCAAGCACTGCCGTAAGGATTTTTAAATCTTGATTAATGATGGAAATCGGCCTATATGAGGCACACTCCTGCTGTGATTTCCCGGGTTTGATGATCAGTATAATTACTGATTCCGACATGCTGTCTGACATCTGTTCCTTCTCGTGTGCATCTTGATACGTTCAAGCAATTTCAATGCTATGGTACCCTTGTACATCTTGTAGAATACGCCCGGTAGCCCATCAGGTCCTGGGGATTTGCCTGATGGGCGCTTGGTGATTACTGTCTCTATTTCTACCACTGTGAGAGGGGAATCTAATAATTGGGTCTATTCTGCTACTTGTTTCAGCAGTCTTATCTCTGCCAAGGCTTCTGCTATATCCCCTGGCTCCACTTCTTGGTTGGGAGTGTACAATCACTCATAAAAGCGGAAGAATAGCTTGTTAATGCCCACCTGCCTTCCGAACTCTATCCCTTTTCGTCATTTATTGCATTAGTTCGGTCTCTTTTACATTCCTGCTTGGTGAGCCAGGCCAGAAGCCTGCTAGGTTTGTCCCCCTCCACGTGCAACCACTGTATATATTTCCCATAATCCAATCTTCCCAGTTTTTCACAAAGGTCTATGCATCTCAGTCTCAGCGCCATTAGTTCTTTAGGTTCCTCCCCAGTAATCCCCACCTCGCGTTCCACCATTTCTATCTCCCTTTCCAGGTCGCCAAGCTCTGCCAATGCCTCTCCTAATAGTCTCCCTGTTTTCCCTATTGCTGCCCCCCTTATCACCACTTTGAACGTGTCCCAGAACATACCATTACTCTCCACACTCCCCATGTTGTGCTTCTTCTTTCACGTCATGCAAATATTCCTCAAATTCGCCTTCCTTCAATGCCTCCGCCCTCAGCCTCCATGTTGGTATCGGAGCCCTTCTGTAGGTGTGGTCCCATGTTGCTAGTAATGGTGCATGATCGGATAATATGCGTGCCTTAATACTTATCCCTGTAAATTCTTTCAAAGATTCAGTGCCCGTGAATAAATAATCTATGCATGTAAATATTCCATGGGGTGCTCTATAATGTGTATACCCTCTCTCATTACCGTGTACCTTTCTTCAGACGTCCGTCAGCTGCAATCGGGTCAGAACCATTTGAAACGCCTTGGCTGGGGGTGCTGGCTTCCTGTGTTTGTCATCTGCTCTGTCCAGGGGCAGATCCAGAGTGCAATTAAAATCTCCCGCCCAGATGAATGTTGCTTCTCTGTATTAGGCTAGATTGGGCGCAAACTTCCTAAAGAATTCTGTTGCATAGAGATTTGGAGCATATGTATTTATTAGGCATATTTCCTTACTTTCCAGCATTCCGTGCACTATCACTAGTCTTCCTTTTGAGTCGCGCTCTTGCTTTATTAGCTGCAATGGGACCCCTGGGGCAACCCATATCAGTATTCCCCTTGCATATTTTGAGTATGTGGAACTGTACACCTATCTCCCCAATTTCTTGTCTACTTTGGTTTGTTTCTCCCGTGTTAGGTGAGTCTCTTGCAGCATTGCTATCTTAACCTTGATCCTGTTTAGCCAGGAGCCGCCTTGGAGAAATTCCTGCCCACCCCCCGTGGAACACTAAGAAGACCGGACAGCAGAGTGGCAGATTATGGGAGAGTTGGTGTCCGAAGGGTTTCAGCAGATCAAGGACTTTTAACGTAGGCATTGAGCCCCCTAACATTCCAGGTTGCAAACGTTATCTCATCTGGACCCATATTTGCAGTGTTTCTTTTGGCTCCGCCGTCTCATAGCCCTCTGTATGCCCACTGCCCTGTATCTCCATCCCTAGGCCCCAGCTTTGGATATCCCATCTTCTTGTAGACCAGTCCTCTTCATCCTCTCCCCAATGTCTTCCTGTGTCTCGTTTCTATAATCCTCGGACTGGGGATGGTTCTCTGGGCCTGGCCCCTTTGCTCTTCATCATATCCATCGCCATACGCTCCATTCCCTCTGCTTCTGCGTACTCTGCTTCCTCCACTGTCAGTGCCCACTACCAACCAACCAAACAATTGACTAACTATAACTATCAAACCAATGCCCAGCCACCCACCCTCTGCTCGGGCTTCGCTGTTTCACTTGCTCTGCCCACCGTAGTAGGACCGGCCCGCTGCAGCGTGATGCCTCAAAACTGACATCCAAACTCGAAAAATACTCTGGGGTTGTGTGCCTTGTCGGCCCATCCAACAGTCCTGCAGTCCGTCGCTCTCTTATAAATTCCTTCTGGCTTGCATTATGTTCTTTGTGTTGAAATGTCTCTGTTCCTATTGGTCCCCGCAATTCATCACCAGGGTAGATTCCCATCCCCATTGGCATTCCTAGGTCTTTGCTGGGGGATACCCTGCTGGTCCATTCATGTGTGGGCCTCCTCTTTCGTCTCAAAGAAGCACGGCCTGCCTTGATGTATCACCTTATACCTGCCGCCCTAATGCGATCTTTTGTTGGGCCGAAATGCGCTCTTCGGTTCTAGACCATGACAGTGTTATTTGGGAGTTCCAGGTGATCACTCCACCCTTCTCTCAAGAATGTCAATATCTTTTCCCTATATTTGGAGTTCATGATCTTGGCGATCATTGATCTCGGGGGATGAGGGGGCGACCGGTTGGGGCTTTTTTATCAGGGCTCTGTGTGCTCTCTCTTCTGCAAAACCCTGGGACAGTACCCCTGCCTTAATCTCCTGGAGCAGCAGATTTTCGAAGTACTCCGTGGGGTCTCTGCCTTCCTCACCTTCTGGCAAGTCAACTATACGAATGTTGTTCCTTCGTGCCCTACCTCCTACATCCTCTGCCCTGCGTTCCATGATCTTTACTCTCTGCATCACCTCCAACATTTGCGTCTGTGTGATGGCGACATCGGTGGTGTTTTGGTGCACCGGCTGTTCTGCTGTTGTTTTGTGCCTCTTGCTGGAGGAGGCCCACATCCACCATGACTATGTATAGTTTGTTCTCTAAGGACACCTTCAGGGCACCTATCGCTGTGTCCATCTTACTTTCCAGGGACGCCTTCAGGGAGGCAATTGCTTGTAGTATAGGTCCTTCACTTTCACTTCCACTTCCCACTTGTTGTGTGGCGCTCATTCGTAGCCATCGCTGCATTTGACTGGACAGGTTGTTTCTTTTCATGTTTTCTACTGAAGGAATCTATTGCTGATTTGTTTACCTCTTCCTCCTTTTGTCCTATTTGGCATTCTCCCCTTGTGGACGTGAGGCGTCGCTTTCACCCCTTTTTCTCTTGTAGGCCTAGCCGCGTAGTCCAGTGTGGTGCAGGCATCTACCACATGCAGTGTTTTACAGTTCTAAGTCCAGTTTTGCTACCTACCCCAGTGCCAGCACTGGCGCACCAGATGGTCAGGCCCACCCAGGTGTTTAGTTTGCAGCACACTTTGATCCTCCCTGGTCAGCTGTACGATTTGGCCCAATGAGACCCAGTCCCCCAATCCTCTTTCCTATCCTACTTCTCAATATATTCATCCCCGGGTGGTTTGTGTTCTCCTATGTCGGCCAATCTGCTGTTTGCTCCAAGGCCTCAATGCCTTCTGCAGCATCTTGCGGTACCCTCACTTCCACCCCCTCCCCGCACTCTGTTGTAGGGGTCTGCTCCTTGCTGGGACTCGTGTCTTGCTCCGCCTGATGGGACATATGATGGCCACGCCTGTCAGCTGATGGAAGCACCCAGTGTTCAGCGCTTTATCACCGGCCCTCGGTCGGCCAGCAGGATGATCCTGACTACCCAATGTGCACCTCCTGTGGCCCAGCGGGCACCATCCAGTGCCCCAGTTCATTGTAGTCCACGTGTATCCTGCGTGCGAGGGGCCTGCAGTTGTGTGCCTCCCCCTGACCGGCGAGTGCACATGCTGCTCACCTGCACTCAGCATTCCTTCTCTGCGGGTGATTTGGGCTTGTGGGTCCCTGCTGGTTCTCCACCTTATTCCCCTTTATGGGAAGGGGTTTGCCTCTCATCTCAGGCCCTGTCACCTTCCCCTTCAGATATCTGCCACTGTATCCTTGCTCTCCGTAGCCTGTGGTTCTGTGCCCTCGTGTGAGTTGTGTTCTGCCACGCGGGCTAGCACCCACCGTTCATCGCTGTTCTTATCCCCCCAGGTGGCAGCAATCCAGGTTGTAAGACATCTTGCAGCTCTTTGTAACTGATGTTTGTTCACTCACATGGAGCATGTGCTTCAAATCACCTATCATGTAGTGTTTGATGTCTGCGTGAACCCCGCGTGTCAAATGCCCCGTAGCAGCTGAGCTGCAGTCCTTTCTTTCGTTGCTTGTTCCCCCCATGTTATTGTTTGCCTTATGTTTTCTGTTTTCTCCCCCGGGGATATCCGAGACCTTGCCGGCGTTTTCTGCCTCGGGTGTATGCCCCCGCTGCATCCTCGTGTCACTCCGTTGAGTCAGCTTCTGTTCAATGTTCCAGGCTGCCACAGGGTTTTAGATGGCTTTCCCAACTGCTGCTCTGCCTGCAATGGCAGGCCCAGGTGGCTCGACTTGCTGTGGGCACGGGCTGCATCCATCATGCCTCTTGGGCTGCTAGGCTCTACTCCTGATGTGCCAGACCCCGCCGGGACACCAGTGCAGTGTGGGCCCCCCACCAGGGCGCTGCGTGGACATGTGCTGCGCCCAGCGCTAGCCGTTCTAACTTCCAGGAGCGAAAAGGGGGCTCTGCTGATATTGCGTCTCCCACCGCGTGTCATCTGCAGCCCGGCCGAGGGCAGTTCCAACCGGATCAACTCTTTGGCGTGTAGACATAGCACTGAAGCCCAGGGGTCACACCTGGGCCACCTCGTTCCTCTGGCTCCTGGCACTCCGGCAACTCGGGCACCACTCTTGCACTGGCGGTCTCTCCTCCAGCAGCAAGGCTTCTCCTACCTGCCCCGACCCACTGTTGCCCGGGGGTAGTGCAGTGCTTGTTGCTCCCGGCGTCTGCTTGACCACGCTAGTCGCTGGGGTCCCGTTCGCAGTGCTCCGCATTGCCTCCCTCTTTCCCGACATCTGCCTTCAGGCTCCGAAGTGCGCCAGCTCTCCTCAGCTGGTCTCGGAGCTTGCGCCCGCCATCTTGGATCTTGCGGGTGGGATCTCATCCAACAGATTTCTCCACGATTTCCTCTCGGATTATCCTCGGCAGGCTCCCGAATTGATCCGTGGACATTCCAACACCAGCCTTTATTATTTTAGCGGTATCATACAGTGTCTTACACCAGTTTACATGGATGATATTCAGGATCTGTTAGGAGCTCTTGAGCAGTGCCTCCTTCCACATGCCCGCCAAGCCATGCCCCCCGTGCAAGACATACATGTGTGTCATGTGCCTAGTGTGCCTAAGGTCTTAATGTGCAAACCACAAAATGT
The DNA here is from genome assembly GCF_040938575.1 of Ambystoma mexicanum. Taxonomy (NCBI): domain Eukaryota; kingdom Metazoa; phylum Chordata; class Amphibia; order Caudata; family Ambystomatidae; genus Ambystoma; species Ambystoma mexicanum. The sequence continues at coordinate 142,578,845 of NC_090934.1, forward strand.
GACAAAGACAAGCAAAGGGATTCCCGCAAGATTCATATTATGGCAAAGGTTTCTCAAAACACACACACTGTAGGGAAGGTGATTGAGCAAGGCACCAAACCTTCTCAGTATAGACACACAAAGGTATAAAGAAACTGAGCTTTCACAGCCCTTTTGGTAACACGCATGCAATGGATGGGATGCAGAATAACTCTGACACCAAATAATCGAACCAACTCAAGAATGGAGGCGAGAAAGCAAAGAGAATTAGATAAAGAGCTAGAACGAAGAACAGCGGGATCTTAATATTAGCTTTATTCGTAAGGAGCCAGAAGGGCCAAGCACACCAATATGATGGGATAGAACAGAAGAGTTCCTTGCGATAAAGAAAGCAACATCAGGGGCATCTAGAATATTATTGGAAGAAGAAAACTCTGATATAGGAAGCATCAGAGATAGGATCGATAAGCCCTATCAAGAATTAAAGGCAGGTAGCAACTGTGAAAATCGAGGGAAAAGAAACTCATCCCTAGCATTTCAATTACAAAGCGAAGAAGAAAATATGTTGTGTCGAGCATAGAGCATTGTCCTTAAGCAGACTGAACTTAGACTAAGTTGAAGGGGATGATAGTTACACTTTTTGGGGACGAGTCATGTCAGATGAGGAAAGAGAATCCTTCCTTGGGGGAGAAGGAGGACGTGCATGCACCCCTGATGGAAGCCTGCAGATAGAAGTAAGATGGTCGGATTTAGAACAAACTAAGGATAGGACACCTGATCCCATAGCATATCCAGAGCATCCCCGAGGTCGATCATATAGTGAAAAGGGAGAATCATTGCCATATGTGAGCAGACTAAGATCTCTAGCATCTAGGAGATGGACAGTGACAATCGTCCCTGCCATGGATAAACTGTCGATGGGAGCCGAGTGTGTGTTAGGGTTTACACAGTTTCCCTTATTGGAAAAAGGGGATGCAAGACCACTGTATATTCCATGGCCACAGATGGACACGGATAATTTAAGGTGCAAGCTCCCGAGTTTGACCTTAGGCGCTGAGAAATGGATATACGAGCTAGAGAAAATGATAGGAGGAAATAAATTGGCCATAGAGAACATTAAGGGTCTCTTGGCAGCTATCCTTGGAGAAAGGCCTGATGACATATGGAGAAGAGCAGGGTATTCAAGTGTGACAGCACAAAACACAGCGCACAACCGAGCGCAATTTAATAATTGCAGAGCAAATGTTTGGAGGGCTCTCAGGTTACAGCATCCTGATACGTCAGATATGGGTGCAATTATGACACATACATTGAAGGAAGATGAAGACCCTAATGCTTACATTCAAGATATTCAAGAGAAATGGCAGCGTGAAACTCGGTAGCCGTGGGAAAAAAAAAAACTGTTGCTTTATTTTACCACATTTTATGTCAGGGGTTGCCTGAGCCAGTTCAGAGACAAACAAAGAAACAGGCGGGGATGGAAGCAAAACCATGGCCTGAGATACAGTTGACGATAGTACATCACTGTTGGCTATTGCAAGAGAAAAATAGGAAGAAAGCTGAGGCTAGGAAAATTGAGAAAGCCAATTTAGTCCAGATGAAATTGTCAAAATATGCCATAGAAGGGGCTTTATTGACAAGTGCAGAAGGACTGGGAATGCATGAAGAATGGGTGTATCAAAGGTGTAAAATCAGCGTCCGATATACCAAGGTGGGTATGGGTTTGTGCCACGAGGCAGAGGTACAGGCTATAGAGGAAGATGGGGATTCCAAAATAATCAAGGTGGGTCTCAGAATGCACAGAATGAGAACCAGAGCACCCAGGGAGGATTTAAGCAAGGGGGACTTGTCCGACGAGCACCCCCAATATGACCGACTTGTGGGATGACAGGGCACATTGCACACGCATGTTGAAGCCAAGGAAATGTACAGAATGGTCACTTTTCAAGTGGGGGGACAGCTTATCCTCTACCATATAGCACACAAACTAGGGAAGGGTATGCACAAGATCAGACAGTGTATCAAACACAAGTGCCGCGAGTGCAGCAGGTACAGCAACCAGAGCAAGTGCAAATGAATCCACCACAAGGACAGTCACATCAAGCCCCCATGCAGATGCAGCAGTATGCAAACACAGGACAGGTGCTGACACCCAGAATAGTAGGTGCCACTGTGGTAGGAGGAAATCCGTTCACAGGGATGGGAGTATGCGTACAACCTGCGCCTTTTTCAAATCCGGGCCTTTGATGTGTCATTACGGTTCATACAAAGAATAATGTTCTTGTTGTAAATTAAGCACTTTTAGTCTTGGGCTCAATGCCACCTGAAATTTCTGATGCTCGCGCTACAAACCCGACGCTTGTACGCCGAAACACGTGTCATTCAAGAGGGGCTGAAAATTCAAAATAAAAATCTTTATCAAATACAACAGAACTTTTGGATTTTTCATTCATAGCAAAAGGAAATACACCAGTAATTTATCTTGGCGTAAATAAGTGCAGGCACAGTTGCAACTTTTCCTACAGTTTACAAACGGAGTATAGGAACTCAGTGTCTCCGTAGTGACCTACACTCATGTGACAAAGAACCAACCACAAAAGACAAAAACCCTAAAAAGGCTAATAATCACCAAGTAACCCCGATTTGGTCGCGAAGGTACAGGCCTATGATATCTCAAAAAAGTTCCTCAATGTTAGAAAAATGTGCCCACAATAGGACAGCTCACAGGGTGACTTGACATGTTCAGTACTATCTGTGACACCAGAACCCCAAGAGGAACCAAGGGTCGATGTGACGATAGGAGGCAAATCTTTTTATTATTTTCTAGTAGACACTGGGGCTACTCATTCATGTATATGAGAGGGAAAATATCCAATGTCGGAAATTGCCATGAATGCTCAAGGGTTTTCTGGAGCTACAAGTCAAATTCCTTTTATTGGTGAATTACCAGTCTCCGTAGGAGAATGTGGCATGTCTGTTCCTTTGTTATATTTGCAACAGACATCAGTTAACATTTTCGGGAAGAGACTTAATTACAAAACTTAACATGACGATTTCATTTCCTGATCAATGGATAGTGTGCTCCACTCCAGGAATACACTATTTAAATATGGGCAAATTTATAGTGGCGTTCACAGGGTGAGTGGCTCTGCGAGGCGTTCAGTGGATCCAGAGGTTTTTCTGTGTGGAGTGAGCATTCTACTGACATAGCTACCTGGTTTAGTGGGAAAAACTGTGAGGATACCTAATGAGTTCTCATTTAGGCCTCAGATAACAACGGAGAAAGAGGGGGGACAGACTTTCCCTATAGAATTGGAATCAGCCATAGTACAGAGGTAAATGACAATGCTTGAAGGAATGGACAATGAGGGTAGACCATGGAGAACAGTAATTGCCATCGAAGAAGGGTACAGATTGACTGACATCACTGATGACGATATGTTAAGGGAAGATCAAACAGAGAATAAGGTAGTGTTCTTTATGATCATCACATATTGGATAAAAATAGAGAAAATGGAAGTCCCACAGTGAATGTTGTTAATGCAGCAGCATCAAGCATATTCTAGGAAGACTTGGAGAAGGTGCCAAGCATCCTGTGGACCACAAGCCCTTATGCTGTAGGCCGATTTATGGGAATAGGGGAAGTCAAAATGAAACTAAAGCCAGGGAAGATTTTACCTTGAGCAAGACAGTACCCATGTCTCGAGAGGCTGAAGAGGGAATATTTCAGACTACTTCAGCACTGATGAAACAAGGTATTCTGGTGCCATCAGAATCATTGTGTAATACTGCAGTGTATCCGATAAAAAATCGAAGGGAGGGTCGTGGAGATTTATACAAGACATGAGACTGATTAACCAGATTGTAGAGCAGAGTTTCCTCTAGTTCCCTAACCGGCGATGATAATATGCAGTATCCCAGTTGAAGTTCCATATTTCACGGTGATCGATTTGAAAAAAGCGTTTTTCTCTGTCCCGTTGCAAAATGACTCACAAGACTTGACTTCTTTTACGTTCCGCCAAACTCGACTGAAACATACTTGTTTTCCCCAGGGGTAGTGTGAGTCCCCATCAATCTTAAACATAGTCTTACAGATGGATCTAGGCAATATTGAACTTAAGAGTGTGGTGATACAGTACGTAGATGACATTTTGATTTGTAGCACGATGGATGATGATTGAAGGCAAGACTCGATTTAGTTGATGACTATTCTAGCAGACAAGGTAGATAAGAAGAAGTTACAATACTGTGTCATACATCGGGCAGTAAATTTCACATGAAGAAAAGAAGGTGACTCCGGAAAGGGCTGAGGTGATTATGAAAACCGCAAAGCCAAATACAGTGAAACAGATGCAACAGTTTCTGGGACTATGCATCTTTTTTAGGGCCTTGGTGTTTGATTACAGCTCATTCACAAGCCCCCTTTTGCAAGCGTTAAATCCAGCACAAGTGGATAAGGTTAAAATAGAGTGGACTGATCAACTGGAGAAAGGGTTGGAGGAATTGAAAAAAGCTGTTTGTACGGCCCCTGTTTTGGAAATTCCCAAATATGCTGAGGAATTTTATGTTTTCCACACACAAATGGATTAGTCATGACAGCAGTACTTATACAGCGGACCACATTGGGGTACATGCCTTTAGCAAATTACAGTGGGATTTTAGACCCAGTTATGAAAGGACACTTTCCTTGCGAACAGTCATTGGTAGCCGCTGTGTTCGCAATTGAGAAGTCTACAAGTATTGTCATGGGCTGCTCTATGACTCTCTTTGTGGAGCATGCTCTGTTTGCCCTTTTAGAAATGCAAAGGGTACATTGACATCCCAAAGAACTGCAGCCTATGAGGTCATGATTTTGAATCCGATGATTAAAATAGTGAGATGTAAAATAGTGAATCCTGCCATGTTTGTAGCTGAGCCAATAGCTAACAGCGATCATGTGCATGAATGTGCTAATTATGTTGAATTGTATAATGATATATCCCATGTGAAAGAAAATGCTTTGTCAGGAGGACAAATTCTCTTTATTGATGGTCCTTTGAAAATTGATCAAACTAGTGGGGCAAGGCATTCAGGCGCAGCGGTAGTAAGGCACAAGTTAAATGGGGAATGGGGAATTTGAAGTTGTTGCAAGTGCAAGGCTACCTTCTCACTTTTCAGCACAAGCAGCTGAATCGTTGGTGCTTATTGTTGCACTCGAGAAACACGAAGGGCAGGAAGTGATGGTGTACAATGACTCTGCCTATGTGACATCAACCGTACATGCAGGGCTAGCACGTTGGAAAAGGAGGGGCTACCTCCGTGTGGACGGCACTCCAGTGCAACATGCATCCTTATTGGATAGGATTATTAAGGTACTACAACTCCCAGTGGCCATAGCGGTTGTTAAGTGTGCAGCTCACACTAAACAAGCAGAATTTGTCTCTTGCAGCAACAAAGCCGCAGATGTAGAAGCCAAAAGAGTTTCATATTCTCCAGATATCTTGAGTTTTGACACTCCAAGTGTTAAAGAAAGGGTAAACACTACCATGGTAATACAAGAAGGGTTTAATAAATTATTGATGACCCAATTAGTTCAAGGGAGTTCATTGCAGGAAGAGCAGGACTTATGGAAGCAAAACAGGTGTTCTTTATCCCAAACTGAAGCATTATGGTGATAAAATAGCTCTAGAAAGCTGGTGATGCCAGTAGCATTGTTAAACGTCACGCTTGAACAGCTGCATAACCATGGGAATGTAATTTGGGAGAGTCTTGCTGCAACGATTGCGGAAGACTGGTTCATTCTGGATGTGTTAGAACAGGTTGCATTCTTTATGGTGAATTACATTGTGTGTCAAAGGTTTACTGCTGTGCACAAACTGAGAACAATTGGAGTGGTAATACCTCGACCAAATGGTCCATTTCAGCATTAACATATTGACTATGTCAATATGCTGCAGGTATGTAATGTATATAGGTATCTATTAGGGGTGGTGTATCCCTTCTCTTGGTGCATCGAGGCCGGTCCATGTACACACCCTGATGCCGCTTGTGCAGCAAAGGTCTTAGTACACAAAGTCTTTCCAAGATGTGGTGTGTGTGAGGTGCTGAGATTCGACAATAGACTGCATTTTGTGAATGAGGGATTTGAACAGAGAGGTCTTCTATTGAATAAAAAACACACGTTTTATCACCAACAAGCATACAAGATATTTCAGAGACTCAACGGCCTCTTTAAAGAAAGGATTGCCAAGATTAAATTAACATTGAAGAAGAAATGGCTATAATGTTTACCATTAGCTTTATATGTCCTTCAGAATCAGCCTGGTTCAGACCACCACCTCACCCCCCACCAACTAGTGACAGGACAGCGAATTAGAGCACCTTTATACCGCCGTATAGGAGTAGAAATGATTCCCAGAGTGTAGCTAAGACTTTATACTACATGATTATTTGACATGTATGACGTCTAGCATCTCTCACATTTCAGACCAAATCAATCATCAGGGGGGTCTGTCTCAGAACACAGATGAAGCCAATTCAAAAACCGGATCAAATAAACTTTTATCGACACCGAAATTGTTTGTTGGAGATTCTGTATTAGTAAAAAAACTTCACAGAAAGTGGCATGAGACATGTTTTCATGGCCCCTTTTGCATTGAAAATATAACCCCTTTAGCAGTGAAGGTCCAAGGCAGGCGAGCTTGGCTTCACTTAAGTGATTTGAAAACATATAAAGAGGAGACCATCCCTCCCACCATTGCCAATTTAGAAGCCAGACAAGAAGAAGAATTTCAGTGTGTGCAGACTGGATCGATGACCAATAAGACAGACAACAATGCGACTAGTTGATAAATGCAGTTTTGCATTTGGACTAAGACTCAAACAAACACTCCTTATAGATATTTTTGTAGGAGTGCAAACCCTTGCTGAGAGCCTTAAGAATCTTGAAAAATGAACTTTACAATTACATTAATGTATCAAAGTTATGTCTAAACGTTATTTCTTGATTAGAAATTGGAAACAAGCTCAATATCCAGATTCATTTCTTGGTGCATATTTGTTCTAAGTAGCTAACCTCTATGGTCCTCACAGACAGTGATGTGCATAGGCTTGTGCTTGCTGTTTTTGAATTTATCCTTCAAGCGTATCCTGCTCTTGTCAGAAGAGACAATGATATTTGCACTTTTATACAGGATCCTAAAAATGGCCCAGTGATTAGAAGCCTGCTAATAACAATCATTGAATAGATACTGCAACTGCAGGTCTAAAACGAATTGGTAAAGTATATTAAAAATGAGAAAGATAGAAGTTGACACGGTTCTAAAGAATGGGCACGTGCAACCAGCACCAGGATGGCATGAGTGGTGGATGCTGATGGTCTTGTGCATAGTAGATACATGTACAATTACTCTTTTTGTCTTTCTAGTCCTCCTCTTTCACACTCTTTATTACACTGGTACTTCTGCTGAGACAAAGGCCCTTATGGTTTTCCCCAACATAAAAACTGCTTTTGATTCACTTTGTGGGCCATATACAAACCTTGCATATGGGAGATATAGGAAAAATGCAGAGGAAGATAATGAGGGGATAAATACATATCTAGACAATGCAGCACACTTGGGTAATAAGGTGTGGTATCAGCACATGAGAAAGGTGGGAGAGAGAACATCCAAGGAGAGTTGTTATGTTTGTTCTCTCATACCCTCAGGCCATGAATACAGTATGAACTCTCATTACAAGAGAAGTTCCAGAACATGATGCCAGATGTCTAGTTCATCTTGCAGCATGTATGACCAGAGGACAATTCCAGAGAAGTTGGGCCACTCTGCGGTCAAGATCGAAATGTTCATTTCCATTCCAGGATGATTACATTAAGACTTCACAGATGGAAGAACAACCTGGATGGGAAAGCAAGGTGCTTGTCTATCCTACAAGTGGACAGGAAGAGGTAGTTATGAACGACATGAAGAGGATGGAATGACCTGACATAACAGAAATGGCTGGATTGACAGGTTGCTGGGAACAAACTCAAGTCTTAGTCTATGGACAAGAGAAATCTAAGAAGTGATGGGAAGGAGGACTGATGTCCTGTTCAGCACATCTACTGAAGCCTTAATATGTGCAAGAGGTCCAGAGAGTAAACGATCAGTGTTTGAAGTAATTGGCCAAGTATGACAAACTCTTGACATGGGTAGAAGATGAATCGGGTCCAAAGATAGTGTTTCCATTGGCAAATGCAACATTATGTTTCCGAAGAGCAGGAAAGAAGTGCACGAGAGATAAAATAGGATGAAAAACTACAGTTGTCGTTACCAGAATGGGAGCATGGACAGCAGTCCTGATGGATCGATATTGGGTTTGTGGGCCTAGGGCCTACATGAGGCTGTCCAAGGATTGGGGAGGAACGGGTTCCCTGGTGTTTATTGATGTTGCAGCATTAGTGATTCCTCAGAAAGACTTGAACATTAGAGAATTTCCAAAGTTGGATGCCCATTTGAGAAAGAGATCACTTACATTTCTCAATTGAACCAAAAGGGAGAATTATCTCTCAGCAAATTCAATAGACGCATATGAGGCCATTCCATATAGACTGCTTCAATCTACGCGACTATCTTCATGCCTGGATCCAGATGATGGCTAATGTCAAATGGTTGAAGATTACCAGATGGGAGCTTCTCCCTATAATCAACATCACCATAAAGGGATTCAATGCTATTAAGGAAGAGCTAGGGCCATAGGATTGATGACCTTACAGAACAAATCACTGTGACAGAAGGAAGAGTTTGCGCCAAAATCGGGCCATCATGTTGCAAATTCTTACCTACTCATGATGACTGGAATGGGAACTTGACAGAAGCCATAACGCTGTTGACAAACCTGCACAACAAGATAGAAGATGAGAGAGAGGACATTGCAGATGACAGTTGGTTTGCATACATGTTCCCATGGATTTCCGCAGTGGATGGCAAATATCTTCAAGTTTCTTGGAGCAGTGTTAGTGATGGTGATGTTTGGATCCTGTGTGATCAGGATAATAATTACACAGTGTAAGAAGACAGAAAAGAAGGCAGTAGGAATGAAGATCATGATCAATTTCAAATTAGGGTTTTGACCCAAGGAATTGACAGATGAAGATATCAGGAAATAGGTAGAGGCAGGCATCGTAGTACCTGAGGGAATTAAGTTACTCTATCAGAAGAATCACAAGAAGTACGTGGGACGATGGGTCTATTGCAATCAGAATGGACAGTACAGCTACATGACCTGGAGTGTGGATGAACATGTCAAGTCAGCCGGGTCCCTAAAGGGAGTGATGACGATCTGAACTCCAAGAAGCATTTCTTGAAGAGGAAGTATCAAGATGTGGAGACCGGTGAAGGTGTGGTTGATGGCTTGATCAACGGATGCTCGCTCGAGCTCTCATTGGATTTAACATAAAAACATCCTATGTTGCAAATAAGAAACACCTATGAGGGCTTGTGGTACGCTCAAGAGGAACTGCTCAGGATACTTTCTATAAGGGGGTGGGTTGTGATTGGGTCTGTACTGTCATATGGACATCTTGTGCCCACCTCTATTGCAAGTCATCATCAACTTCATTAAGTACATGGTATATCATTGGCTCTCAAACTATAAGGCCCTTTGTTATATGGCCCTCTACAATTAATTGGCACTCTCGTGCCAGTCTGGAACATTCGGCTCACTAGCAGCACGTAAGCTCATACCCCAGTTGCCAGGAGGGGGACTTCACTGTACCTCCCCACCCAATTAGCCCAACGTCTCTCATCACCCATGTCTTCTGCCATGAAGATTGTCTTTGAACTTGGCCTTGCAGTATTTTCTTGTCTCTGGGAATATAAGGGATGATTTAGCATATCACATTCACCGCCTTCAAGAATAGATAACCAGTCTTTGCTGCTTCAGCCTTGACACTAGGCCAGGCAGCTTTGCCATTCATTTTCACGATCCCAGCTAATTCTTACTGCGACACAGCTCTCGACCTTCTCTCCATGGGTTTGGGCTTACTAAAAGTGTGTCACCGATGTCCAGCTTCCATACAATGCCGGCTCTGCCTGTAGTCTATTCACTGCGTATAGCCAGCTTCTATGATCGCTTAGTCTACTTGCGTTGCTTCATCTGTACTGTTATTAAATGGCCCTTATTTTTTGCAGTGCTCTTCACACGTGCAGTCCTTTCTTTGCATATGAAAGTTTACTTGAGTCTTTATTTCGTCATCAGTTTCTACAAGGGTCAAGTATTTTCTTCAGCCAGTCTTCTCTTTTCATCATACTTCGCTTCTTGTGACGTTTTTACTATTTCCATATTCCTTCAGGGATTTCCTCCATTAGATTGTCATCTCTTCGAGAGCACATCTGATAGGGTTTTCTTAATGGGTACTTTTTCTCAAAGATTTTCCGTGGAATGGTCACAACTGCTGGTGTCAAGCATGGCACAATCTCAGGCCTCCAACATACAGCTGGGGGGGGGGGGGCAGGACTTCCTCCAGGGGCATTAGGCTGCTCCTCTACAAAACCTTTTAGAATTCTGTAATTTGTGGATGACACAAAGGTATCATGGGAAAGTACAAGCAGAGCATTTAGCAAAAAACAACTGTAGAAAGGAGTACGTGTAACAGGAGGATTAGAGAGATAGTCCAAAAGAAGACACACAGACAAAAGGGGATGAACGGATGTCAAGGACCACAAAAACACCACAACCAACAACTCTAATATTCCTCCAAAATCCTCCCAAATTCAAGAAAAGAATACCAAATATCCGCCAAAACCCCCAATTTGTGGTCCCATCCTGTCCACTCCTAACTTGACAGCTAAATACACTCCACAAAAAGCTGGAAGCAAGCCTGGACGTTTAAAGGCCTTCAAACCTGTTTCAGACTGAGGGCCTCTGCTTATCTGGTTGAACTCCCCTCTTGGGTCTAAGACCTTGAAATTTGAGAGTACCTCAAATCCTTCCATGAGACTGTGACTGGGTTTGAGCCTCAAGTTATCAAATGAGAATCCTGCAGGAAAGGTCGAACATGCCCAAAACAGTAAACTGTCTCTCCAGGCACATTTGGTGAAGTTTGGAGCCGCTATTCTTCAGCTACATGATCAGGTCAGAGCATTCAGTGGGGTGCACCGCTACCATATATGGTTCAGGGCTCGATATTGAGATCGGATCAGCAAGAGCTTAAAGCAGATCCTGGATATCCAACATTAACCAGTGACCAGGAGCTACCATTGGAGAACGAGGAGCTAGTACATAGCTTTCCGCAAATGCGATTTCCATATACGACGCAAACATATTATTTTGTCCATTATCTATGACCCCTTATACTTTAAATGGTGTATAGATGTGTCTACATGTTTATTTGTAGATTCAATGCACACAATTAAATTGACATCAAGTGTATTTCTTCAGCATCCGTTGGCATGGGGAGCCAAAAGTAGCTCCTGATAGCTGTTGTTGTCAAGCTAATCCGAATCTTCTAGGCTACTAGCAGGAGCTAAATAGGTCCCATCTGCCCTGAATTTCGAACCCTGTGGTGTAACTGGTTTTGTTAGTACTGCTATGCTTAAAATATTTTGTTTTTGGCTGATGAAAGATGTGGTCCCCCACAGGTTCCTTGGCCTGCTTTTCTGCACTTACAGTAGTCTAGGTGCTCAATCAACTCACCAGGGCTGAGTGCCAGCCTCGTGCAGCCCAATGCCTCGTTTGCTGAATATCGTGCACCATCTTTTCATTTTATTTTCAATGCCCAGGCCACGCAACAGGGACATAGCCGCAAGTGGTGTAACCGCGCTCTGAACCACTTGTGTACGAGCGCGATATAAATAAAACATCATTTCATTTCATATCTGTACATGGACCCACAGATTTGGTGCACACAGGTCCAGCGATGTCTGCATTCCAGGTTCCGCTCCACAAGTCTCTTGTGACACACCATATTGGGACATGGATGTTGTGTGGAGGAAGGAGGCTCATTGCCGGTACCTGCACCTGTGCCACCTCATTGGAGGGAATGTTTTTTTCCATTGTGTAAATGTGTGTTCTAATAATATGCCAGTATCACAATGAGGTAATACAGTGCGTTGCAGACTTGGAATGACAGCTTCAGTATTAAATGATGTGCAGACACATCTTTCATACGCAAGCAGGGTCATTTAGAAAAAATGCAAATTGCATGCAAGGGACCATCAAAATAATCTGCACTTTATGAGCAGTGGGGCCCCTTCCATGCAATGTTCGACTTCTGCAAGGCAGAGTGCAAAAGTGCAGGGTAAAAAAGGGCACCGTCAGCTTTTATCTTTTCTTTTACTCTCCACTTTACGCTTCGGAAGGCGGCATTCATTAATGGATACCTAGGGAATCTACATACTCATTAGCAGGTGCTAATGCGTGGCGGATTCCATGGGATTGCATTCATTTTGCTTGTGCATGAAAATCTCACGAAGGCGTAAAGTCGTGGTGGAAATATTATGTTCACTCCATGCTCCTCCTTCGCCTTGTGTCAGAAGGGAAATGGGTTGGAGAGTAAACTGTAGACGTAAAAACATCACGTCTTGTTTTTACACATTCATTTCGGATTCCAATCCATGATATAATGACCCTATCATGTCATTACAGCCAAAATCCACATACCCTTTGGACCTTATATAAATGGAATGTTTCCCTTGTGTGTGTTTCTTGTGATGCTAGTGCAAAAGAGTTTAAATTACTGCAATTCTAGTTCAGAAGAATATCCGTTGGGTGAAAGCGAATGTCGAATTATAGAATAATATGCAGATAATACAAGGCACCCTGCCATACTTGCATAACAGCCTGTAAAGATGTTCTTATAGTAGGGTCATTGTGACATCACCTGTAATAAGAACATGACATCACGATCACTCTGTAATCAGTTATTACGTTTCATTTGCAATCTCACAATACCTGCTGCCCAAGACAGCAGAGAGCAGAATGTCAGCTGCTACTGCAACACTTAATTAAAGCCAAGACAAGCTCTTCAAACTCCTTTCCTGTAAAATAGCTTTCTGTGACACTTTAAAGCCATCCTAGTATGTTCAGTTTGCGCGTGCACTCGGACACATGCGAGAAAGAATCTACCCGTGATTACGTTTTTCGAAGCACTAAAGTAAAACTTATTTTGGTGCATTTTTATTAAACTGCTTAAACTATTTTTCTGCAGCGCATTTGAAGCTGCATTGTTTTTAATCCAAACCGATTCTGCATTGATTATATGTCTCAGCGACTGAAAGACCTCTGACATTACATGAAGCACGAGTCCTGGTATTACGGTATTAAGTGAAAAGGTCTTTTTTAATTTCTCAAAATTGAAAAAGACCAATTTAGAAAGACCGCTCGGAGATCGTGCCGAGCGGTTTTTCAAAATCCAACTGTCCTGCCCCTACCGCACACAAGTGCGTACAGGGGCTGATAGGCACGGCCAGGTGAGGGAAGTCGAGTGAGTTAGGTAAGTGTGTTTTTGGGTTGTAATGTGTGTGTGTGTGTGTGTGTGTGTTTGTGAGTGGGATACGAGGGAGAGCAGGTAGATATGTTTGTGCGTGAATGTGTGGCAGGGGAGGGGGAATGTATTGGTCTGGGAAGGGGGCAGTGGGAGATTTAAGGGAGGGTCGGTGGGGGAATGTGTTGGACTAGGAAGGGGGCATTGGTGAGTCTAAGGGAGGGGGTTTTGTGGTAAAATCCCCTAATTTTCTAGCAATCATGCCAGTTTGGGAGATGGTGGGGGCGTGAGGAGAAGAGGGGGGATTCAGAATTTTAGTTTTCTGCATTTTGAAAGCCACACAAAATCGGCCGAAAGAAAGCAGTCTTTTTTGGGTTTGCCCTATAAAATGCGGAAACATCACAGAGAACCAGGTTTTACAGGGGATGGGAGCTTATGGCTATGCTATATGAGGCGTACAATAGCCCCTACAGTACGTAAAAAGGATATTGCAAGTCGCCTCATAGCTTCCTGACCTTATACGGGAACTCAGTCTCATTCCTCTATTTGGTCATGGAACTCCCTGTGAGTTGTAATATCTCATAACATACGGTAGGGGGCACTTTATCCTATGTGCAATACAAACATGTATGAAGAATGTTTAACAATTCAACAGTGTGATAGTAGGTGACAGGATACTTTGCCAGATGTCGAGGAATTTAGCATGACTTGACGCCTATTGCTTTCATGGTACTGTTCTCTGGATTGCCTCTTGGCGCTATGAATCATAGCTCTTCTTAGATCCAACTCATGGAAATCGGAAAGCTTGTACTTAAAGCGCTTCCTAGGTACCGTTCCTCGAAGCGATGTTTAACCAGCCCACTGCTAAGGCTTCATAGAACTGTCGAATGTGACGTTTAGAGCCCATCGCAGGGAAACGACTTTAAGGTTTGATTTTCAATGTAAACTAAATGCATTTACGATCCTCAAATAGCACTTACATGCCTGAAGTCATTTCAAAGTGCTTGGTACCTCTTTGGAATGCGAGGAATGTATTAGGGTCCAGGATTTCTATGCAACAATGAACACGTGGGGTTTCTGGACTTCAAGGCAGAGTTGCAGTGGGGGTGAGTTCCAGAGGGAGGAGTCTTGGCGTTGGACAGCTCTTCTCCCAAACCGTCCATGCATTCATGGACCGGAAATCAAGCATGCTTAGGGAGGCCGACCTCAGCAAGGTAGCCCTTTGGTACAGTAAAGGGGTGCTCCAATATTGGAGAGAAATGTTAATCAAAATTGGAATTTAAAGATTTTGAGCTCCACTGTAGTTGTATTATAACTTGATAGAGAAACGGCAAATGAATTTAGATTTTAAAAATATGCTTCCTGCCTGTCAAGATTGCATCAAACAGGTTTCAATTGATAGAATCTAATGATTAACATAACAGATTGTAAGGACATTTGAGTCAGAAATTGCGACCCTAACCTTCTTTTATAAACACGGTGAAGTGGCATAGCGAGTAGAGCGCTCGCTTTGACATCCGTGCAGAGCCTGCTGGCACGGCCAAACTCAGCCTTTCATCCTTCCGAGGTCGATAAATGAGCACCACACACCGTGGGTGGGCTAAGCAGCGCTCAGATACCTGAGGGTTCGTAGCGCTATATAAAAGCCTAATTTTTTTTTTTTTTATTATTGATGACTGCACTACAAAGAGGACCTCTCCTAGGGTCTCCCTTCTTATACAGTGCAGGGTCAACAATTAATCAAACCATGTTTTTGACAAGCAATGCTTTGATTTTTTTTTTCATCCAAACTCTTTGCTCACTCCTGTTGAAGTATCCAACCATACGTTTATTCTGCATTATTTTTTTCATTTCCTTTTCATATTTACCATTACATTGGGTGACAGTGACACGTGGTATTAGAGTGCTTAGAAGGAGGAGGAATCCAGCATAAAGCGCAGTACACAATCACACATCGTAATAATTATTATTAGCTTGGAACAATGCATGCATAAACCTAAAATGGCAGCCCATGTGGCAGGAAGGTCCCGGGCAGCCATTTTGATTGACAGGTCCACCGGCGCGGCGTGCGATATCGCAGCACGCTCACCTTGCTTGCCCCAAAGGTGAAGGTTACTGAGAATGGATGAGGTGGGGCCCGCCCCGGGGAGGGCGGCGAGACAGGCTGATAGAGCGGGAAGCCGCGCACACATGATCAATGGCCCGAGATCCTGACTGGGCATGATCAATGGAGGCTAAGTCTGGCTGATATCATCGCTGAGCGCCCGATCGCCCGCGAATGATTGAGGGGACGTATGACGGAGGCTGATATATGGCGTTTAATTGGGTTTCGCATTTGAAGTGAGATCGGGACCACTTAAGCTAGATTAAAAGACAGGCGCACTGAGCATGTTCTCCAAAAACGCTGCACACAAGGTGTTGTGCAAAGAAAAGGAGGGCCTGTCTTGGTTCTTATGCCTCTCTGTAATGAGCACATTTCTGTGGGAGAATCAACAGTATTTTTCACAATAGGAAGTCTGATTTTTTTAGTAGTGAACTTTTTCCCTTAATCTGATTCTGGAAATAGAACGTTTGTTTTGCCTTGGGCACTTCCTGTATGGGCCAAAGTTCCCATTAGACATTACATGCCAATGTCTAGGGCAGTGGTAATCAAGGATTTGTATGCTGAACACCCTTTGAGTAAACATGTTGTTGTCGCGACCCCATGAGTAAAAATAGTGTTGCAATATCTGCTTATATTTTCTATTCTGAGGCCCACGGGCGTGTGGCGCTCATACAAATTAAAATAAATAAATATTGAAAGCAGTCACTGAACTCCCTTTTGAAGACCACTGGTCTAGGGGGGGCATTATGGGGACCCATAGGCTATTGGAGAAGGGGGAAGCACGCATCTGGGGGAGAGGCCTCCCACCTAGAGCTCCCTGGAGACCCGAGTCTGCTGTTATTTGGGGAGGCGCTTGTTCTGCAATGGCCCGGGGTCATAGTGAAGAAGGGATTTCTCTGAATTGGCAAAGGTGGGCAGGGCTTGGCAATGGGGTCAAGTTCCTTATAGACCAGTGGTCTGCAGAAGTTCGCTCTCCAGATGTTGTGGACTACAACCACCAGCCCCAGCCGGCATAGTCAATGGTGAGAAATCATCGAAGTCATAGTCCAAAACATGTGTAGGACCTCAAGTTGCAGACGCTCGTCACAGGGGAATGAACATCAACACGTTATAGGGAGTTGTTGGCTAGTTTTGGGGTCTGGTAGCACTGGGGCAGTCAATCAGACTTTGCAGTGATCCCAGTAATGACTTGTGCTGTGGCTATCGATGAGCTAGCTTCTATTGTCTTGGCTAATTGCTCATGTTGATGGGCCGAGAAGGTGCAGGGGCAGCAGTGCATGGGGCACTAGAGCATTAGTGAACTCGAAGCAATGGTAGCTTAGCCTTTGCACTATAGCTGTGCAATCTAAGATTACATATGCAGTTTATAAAAAAGGATGTGCTGTTTAACACCTTCCCCACACAGTCTGCAGTTGTTCACATGTAAAAAAGATTAACATTCCAATGTTTCGACCAGCCTCCAGTTGTTCCAACTACAGTGTATTATATTAGTATCTGCCTGACAACAACACCTGGCATCTGAGATTATTGTAATGCCCACATGGATGTATCGATATAATCCTAGAGTGCTTAATATATTCTTTGACAAATAATGTGGATCATTTGATGAAAGGGAGAAACTAAGTAATTTGTATACCAGGGCCAGGTTTGACACTGTGACCACTTTAGGGCATTTATGTAAGCATTAATGCCCACAGCGGCAGAATGGATTGGTCGGTAATTGCCTGGGCGCGCAAGTCCCCAATTTACCAGCCTAAGCGAAGTCTGCTGATACAGGTGTTATTAATTTTAGCACCGCAAGGCTGACCCCCAAGGTGCTAATATAGTTTAAAAGCAAGCATTGAAGATGCCAGCAGTTTGGGCTTTTGTGGGCATCTAATAGCCGTGCCCACAAAATGCCTAATACGTTATACACATGGTCAATCAATGGGTGAGTAAATAACCAAACACCTACAAGCTTTGTGTCGTCTCCAACATACGGTACTCACACAATCCAAAGAGATGCAACAAAATGCACCAAAACGGAAGCGCCTGCAAACTTCAAGTAATCAGTTCTGGGCTCTGATTGGCTGCAAGATAATCTAGCAACAAAATGAGCGTTTTCTGCTGCACCAGGAAGAGAAACATGGGTTTCTGCTCTGCACTACTAAAAAGAAAAAAAAAATATCCCAAAATGTGATTGTGCAACTTCTGGTCAATCACTGATGGACGAAATCCTGATTCCACCTCAATGGGATTCAAGCATGTGACCTACAGATTGCATTCTGTGCTCAGTCATCAGCATTTGGTCAACCCAGCCATCTATCCTAGCTAACAAAGCTAAAATGTTCCCCAGGCCTCTAACCTGCTTCTGTCTCTCACTTTCTCTGCCTCCTCTCTAGCACTTCATCCATCATGGTCACATATCCGAAGATCACATATCCAAAGTTAAAAGGCAGGCCCACTGGCTCCCTGTCAAAGAGAGGATTGTGTTAAAAACCCTGGCAATCACCCATAAGTGCCTCCATGAACTCGCTCCTCCATACCTTGCTCAGCGTATCACAAAGCACACCGCCACCAGACCACTCAGGAAGTGCTATTCCAACATGATCGTCATGCCCGAAACCCGAAAAGCCAGCGCTGGCGGATCTAGCTTCCCCATCCTGGCAGCCACCCAATGGAATGCACTTCCCTTTCACCTAAGAATGATAGACTCTCATCAAGCCTTCCGGAAAGCCATCATAACCAAACTCTTTATCTAGAGACTTATTCTCTTCATGCAGGCTGTACACCTAACCACTGTTTATTTGCTTCTGCCTGTAACCTTGTTTTTTTTTTTTTCTCTGTATCGCACACTGTTTATGCCTTCTGTAACTAATAGACATCTGTAACCTTAATCAAAGGTTCGTACATATTCCTGTAACAGCGCTTCGATGCCCACGGGCTGCAAGTGCGCTTAACAAATACAAATAAATAAAATGGTTACATCCTAAGTGCAGCTGGAAGTGCTGCCGACCTGCACTTAAAAATGTTCAATGTTGGTTTTCTTTAATCTATGTATGTCCACTTATTGGGCTGTAGCCTTGGAGCAGCAGCGATAGTGCAGGGAAAGTGTGGGGTACTCCTGTCCTGGTGTTAAGTAGGTTGAACATGAGCCTAAAAAGCTGGCAACACTGAGATACTGAGTGCTCTCCTGCCAATGTGAAAACAAGATGCATGTAGCACCTGCTTTAAGAGTGCCCCTTCCAGGAAAGCGCTACACCAGAGACCACTGCTGCATTGGGAGACGTGCAAGTCTCATGGCTGTTTGTTAGCGCAGGTAACTGGCATAAATCCTAGCTTCATCACAGAATGGCCAAGGAACCACCTTTGGTTGACCCAGAAATACTTTCTGGGAGCTGAGCCTGCACACTTACTGGCATTCTGTTCTTCTGTCTCGTGGAGGGTAATGGAGGAGAGTGCAAGTCTCCTGTGTCTTCAGGTAAAGACACAACAAGAGTTCCAACTCATGTCTTCATCGGGTTCCCAGAGTCACCTGGGGAGGGACACCTTGCTCACCGGGTGGAGAGGGGAAGATTAACATTTAAGTTCTATTATGTTTCAATCAAGGAGGTGGCTAATACATGATGCACAAACTCAAGTGTAACTTGCAAACATGTTCCGGGGGCTGCCCTGCACTACCTGTAATACTCATCAGCCACACCTTGCATCTTTGTTATGTGATCTTTGCGATTCAGAACAGGTGAAAAGCCGCCCTAGCTGCCTGCCCACTTGCTGAGAAAAGGGGAGCCACCCTGCAAGGTCAAAATTGCCTAAATCAACGGAAATGCTCGCTTACCATTTCTCAAGCAGGTGGAATCATTCAATGAGAGTTCCCAGGTGGTAAGAATGCACTTCTACAAGCAATTAAATTATTCTGGAAGCATTGACATTGATCTTCCCATTGAAAAACATGTTTTCAAATCAGGCCCTTAATGTATACTAACAGATAGCATTGCTGCACAGTTTTGGTATTGTGTGTCTTTATGACTTGACTGAAAAGCTGCACAACGCATAGAAGATTTGAAGAGGCTGACATCATTTTGAATTCAATAACTTGTATTCTTCCATTCCAAGTAGGGAAAACAAACTTATGGTCATACTATTTTTGGTTCACATAAGTATTTATATATTTGTCATTTCAATTTACATTGCGATTTGTGTAGAAAATCCCGCAAACAGAGAGGACAGTGCTCAAATTCCGTGAGCACTGTCCTCTGTGTTTTTGCAGGATTGTAACTGCACTTTGGATTTCTAGCTCCCTGCTCTTGGCATGTACCATGTTGCCGGAAGCGGGGAGCTAGAAATCTGAAGTGTGAGCAAAATCCTGTGAACACATAGAGGACACTGCTCACGTGAGCACTGTCCTCTGGGTGTTCATAGGATTTGGCTTGCAGTTTGGATTTCTAGCTCACTGCTGTCAGCAACACGGCACAAGCTGGCAGCAGGGAACTAGAAATCCTGAATGCGAGCAAAATCCTGCAAGCACACAGAGGACAGTGCTCATGTCGGAAAGGATCTCAGGGCTAAAGAACTTGAGATCCTTTCTGATGTGAGCAGTGTGGGGTTTCATATCTTATTGCAAGTTTCCTATTTGAACTATTTACACTTGATTCAAAAGCGGAAGTGAAGGAAAACAACAGAAAGGTAATGCATCGAAGGACAGAAATAGAAGTGGGGTGAGCCAGACAATTTATTTGTGAAGCCTAGCACAACCAGTCAGATTGTGGGACCATGCGGGGCAGGCGTCTGCATGAAGAGGCAACCATTTAGCCAGTAAGGGTTCAAGCACTACATGAATCATAACATTCCTGATTTTGTGTTTTAAGACATTGATGCATATTAAAACTGATTTAAAAAGGAAGAGTAACATCCCTAGCTATTAAAAAAAAGCAAATTAAATGCAGAAAGGACAGAAATAATGATTGCTGTCGAAAGTATTGTAAATTACTTTAGCTATTTTAAAGAAGATTATACTCGCATGATTCAATGTATCATTTTATTTGGAAGATGCATGGTATCTTTTCTATTCAAAGATGGCCGCTAGTTCCAGCTTGTTTCCAGAGAGCTTTCTTAGAGACAGTCATCCAAGATGGCTGCTTCTATTCAAGAGCTCAAAGAGCTCAAACAGTTCTGAGATGGGCAGGAATTGGTGGGATTAGCCATACAGATTAGCATGGATAGGGGTAAGGAATGGGTGAGATTCAATGACCAACAACTGTGTATCCACCCGCAAATGTCATCTCCACTGGAAAAGCATTACAGACCCTCATTAAAAGCCCCTATTTGAAGGTCTTATGTTAAAGCTCTTATTTGAATGACAATAGATTCAGCTTAAAGATAATGCTTTCAGCACCACCTATTAGCCCAAACAAATAAAATAAGAAAATAAATAACTGCCATAAAACATGCAGGTCATTGTATCACTACCCCCTACGGAATTGGAAGCTGTTGCTCGGAGCAGAGCCCCTCTTCCATTTCCATGGCGAGGGCAGGTGGGATGGGAGTCAGAGAGGGCAGCCATGGGCAAGATAACTTGCAGGAAGGATGGGGGACGGTGTGTTGGTGGAGGTTTGGGCATGGAGGACGGGGAGGCCAGGCAGGAAAAAGTGGGTAGGTGTTGGGCGCACTCAGGTTATCCAGAATAAAGGCCTATATTGCGAGTTTCAGCCCATGCACCCAATGAGCTAGGTGGTCGCACATCCTCCCCAGATGCTAATAGGTTATAGATTTGATATTAGAGGACACAAATTAATTAAAAGAAAATTGAAAAGGGAAATCTGCTTCAAGTTTGATCTTTTTCTTAAACCAAACTCTCCGATATTCCACTCTCATGTGCCTTTCCTGACTACAATATTTCTGTGGTTGTAAAATGAAATGCATAGTCACCATTAAAAACACAGTTTGCTCAGTCCAGCCATCAACCAGTCTTCTGGCCGGTTATCCAATGCCTTACAGAAATTAAGCCCTGGATACAGTTAAGGGCGCCCAAATTCTGAATGATCGCCACTCCACTTAGCTGCTGGCTTATTAATAGTCTTTGGTGTACAAAATTGAATTCAGGCATTTTTTGTGTTTGAGTTTTGCCGAATGACTGCACCTTTGCAGCAAGTTGGCTGAATAGGAGCAACTAGGAATGTCTGGTGTGGAGGGGACATGCTGATATCGCCCATAGAGCCCTGAAACCTTCCCCAGCTGTCCTGTGGGGGTTTGGACAGTCCAACACTAAAACCATTTATGAAATACTGGTCCAATTCAAGGTTTCAAAATTGCTTTCTTGGTGATCAGGAGTATTGAGCACCAAAGCTAAAGTTTCCTCCTGCCTGTTACCGTGATCTTGCAGCCACTGCTTCTGATCTTTGTCTGGCTCTGTAGCTGGAGACCCCATAGTCACATCCCAGCATATTGTCCAGTGTGTAGTGTCTTCTTGTCCACTCTCATGTGCAGCCAAAGGATCAAGTGGTCAGTTGAGTTGTGATAAATAGCGGCGTTGATCCCCTCTTTAGATAATTTCCCCTGAAGATGGTCATTGAAATGACCGAAACAGATTGAGCGTTATTGCAATTGCCCTTTAATTTCAGTGTCATCATATATTGCCAATAGCAATTACATGCAACTATATTTTGGATTTTTTTAAAGTATTGGAATTTTATTGCAAAATTTTGGGCCGGACTGAGTGCATGAGTTGCCAGATTCCTAGGTTGGACCCTACTATCATTGAGTGTTTCTACATGTTGCTAGGACACAATCAAATCATAGCCCCTTTATGTAGTTAGCCTTGATGTAATTCCTAGATTGAACTGTGTGGAGCTGGACCCCAGATCCATAGTTGATTCCGGGTAGCACATGGGGTAGAGAGAGGAATTTTCCTGAAGAGAACAGTTGGGAAAGGTTTGGCAATGGAATTGGCCTTAACAACTATGGCCACTTGTTCCTTTTAATGAGAAAAGGCATGTGGGAAACAGGCAACCAGGATGGGGTAATGGGCGTCCAGTGGGAGAGAGGGAGTGCAAATCACTGAGGGGGGAGGGAAATAATATGGAGCTTGGCTGAAATGAGGGCGTCCAAGGCAGCTGGTTAGTAACAGCAGTGGTCGTGGACTGAACCACAGAGTCCTTGATGAGGGGCGTTTGTGACACACTAGCCAAAGCAATACAGATATCAGACATGAATTCTCGATTTTCCTTCATGGGGCCGATGCAGTCCTGCTGGAAGTATATTCCCCTCCCGAGGTCTATAGGGCGATTAGCACATAATGGTAGTAGCAATACATGTTTTGGTGTTTTGGTGCTGACGTAAAACATTTTAGTGACAAAGGGCCCTATTCTCATGTAGGTGTTAGGAACCGAAAAGGACGTTAAAAGGCTTGACAATCGTTTTGGTACTTAAGACCTATTCTGAAGGTGGCGCGTTCTTCCGAAGTTGGAAGGAATGCGCCACTTTCGGAATACATGTGGCGGTTGCTAGGATGGGTTGGAAACCAACCTAGCAACCACCACATTCGTACACTGGCTTTTTGGAAGCCTATTCTTGTGACACTCCTCCAGTTTAATATATGCACTAAACTAGCGCACATTTACGTTACCCTTTTGGTGCCATTAAACTGGAGGAGTGCCACAAGAAGCCTTGTTTGGTGTAAATGGAAGTGTTCATACACGTGTTGTATATGAACACTTACATGTACACCAAAGCAAGCAGCTTCAACGTTGCTGCAACGTTGAAGCTGCTTGCTTTGGTGTACATGAAAGTGTTTATATACAACACACGGGTGTATATGAACACTTTCATTTACACCACACCGAGCAGCTTCAACGTTGCAGGATGTAACGTTGAAGCTGCTCGGTTTAAATGAAAGTGTTCATATAAACCGCACAAGTGTATAGGAACACTTTTATTTAAACCAATGCGAGCAGCTTCAACGTTGCATTCTGCAACGTTGAAGCTGCTGGCTTTGGTGTAAATGAAAGTGTTCATATACACCGCACGGGTATATATGAACACTTTCATTTACACGATAGCCAGCAGCTTCAACGTTGAAGCTGCTCGCTTTAAATGAAAGTGCTCATATACACCACACGGGTGTATATGAACACTTTCCTATACACCAAAGTAAGCAGCTTCAACATCCTGCAATGTTGAAGCTGCTCACTTTGGTGTGTAGGAACTAGCCCCTTCAAACAGGCGCAATCCACATAAATCACTGTCGTGCTCTCCGAGGACGCCCAGGCCCACTTGAGAATAGCAGTGGAGCCTGGGCGTTCTCTTTTGGCGCAGTGAATCATGCTGTTTAGCACCTTTACTGCGCCAAGATGAGATCATGGGCCAAAGTGAGTTAGTAAGTTAAATGTGTTTTTTTTCTAGCACTCAAATAACAAGCTTGTCTTCATACGTTGTGCATTTGAATTGCAAACTTGGTTAAACTGGAGCGTATTTAACATGAGTATGCATTGGGGGTTTTGTAAAAGCAACCATTTCACTATGAGAGAGTGAAAGCATTCTCCCACATTTTAGATTTCTCTGTGTGCAAAATGGGATGTTGCAGTGAAAATAATGATTCGTTCAAAGAGGAAGTGTCTTGTTGAAAGACATCTTGCCTGGGAATTGCACGATTGCTTCCTTGTCTGCTTTTGAAGTCAGAATGTTCAGAATGCAGTCAATACCAGTAGTTATTGCTTGCCCTCTGAAGGGTTTGATTGGCTGCAAGGAGGTCAATAACAATTTCCGTGTGCTAATAAACTTGCAGTTAGCCCTGCATTCAGGCTGATATTGAGATGCATATGTCTCATTGAGATGCCCCATCCTCTGGTGTTCTATTGTACGGCCAGTGGTTTTGAAACGTCAAAGCTCAAAGATGGCCCACCTAGCATTCCTCTTACTGTGGGTAGGGGTTTCTGGAGTGACATATCTGTCTAAGAAGCTGGTAAGCCAAGGAGCCAGGATATTCATACCCCAGCAGACGATGCCGTGGTTAGGACGAATACGGATATCAGATACACATATGCATGCCGCACTTCAGCGTTCCAGGCCACTAATGCTGTTATGTCTGTCCTGGAGGGTTTTATATCGATGTCAGAGTGGGTGGATCTTAAATCCCTTTCCTCTAAGTGCAATACAAAGTAAATTAATAATAACCAAAATTGTGAATTACGCGGTGGTGGCTTGCATATGTACTTAAATGATTGTTTTTAAAAAAAAAATGCAAATGGTGAAGAGCTGTTTGTGAATATATATAATACGTATAATATACAAAATGAATGAATATATGTCTTGTAGAGGATATGCAGTCTGTAGAAAGACTGAAAACTAAACATGGTATTGTTGCAGAACAAGACCAGAAAGCAGATTCCAAGGAGGCCTCCATCACCCCTCGAAAGCTCAGTGTCCACAGGCCCACACATCCTCATATCTCTTTGAGATGGATGGTTGTAAAGTGGTACATTAGTGAAACAAAGTAATGAAACGCACCAGGACCACCCATTCCCCACAACCAACCCTGCAAAGAAATTCTGCAGATGGACAACATACATGTGACGATTGGCCTCTTGCAAGACTATGTAGTAGAATTGAGTCAAATTACTAATATATGTACCATTACATCTATACTGATATCACATAGTAGGAAGTGCTCCTGCTTCCATACCCAGGAATGCCACAAGACTGTGGACTTATTTTCCAGCCATCTCTTTTCTCGAACGCCATGATTATCCCACTGTGAATGGATCTCGCCTTTACAATTCTACAGCTTGCTTTACCGACAGGGGTTCTGCTGGAAGGAAGCTCCAAGGATTTGACATGCATCCCGTGAAGAACATCTTCAGATCATGTCTGTGCCTCCCTCTGAAAGGTATAATTCTATTATCACTGGATTATCCCCACATCGTCAATGAATCATAAGAGATGCTATAATGAAAGTGGGCGGATCACCATCCCTAATGGACAGGGGATGCGACACATGGATCGCCTGCTCCATGGAAGTACCTGGGGTGCGGGGGGGGGGGTGGAGGAGGAGTGAGGAATATCTACAGTTACTGAAATGATTAGCTCTGCCTTGAATATCAAGAAATTCTGAAACATCAAATTAGTGCTTCATTTCGCAGCATGAAAACGTGTAACTCGCGGCTTCTCCGGCACTTATAATTCTGGTATTGATCAGTTAATTGTCTGATATTACACTAATGAAAATATGAGCTTCTTCAAACTACTCAGACTGTGAAGCGCTTGGCACTTTCCATTACAGATGGAGAAGAAATGCCAAGAACAAGTAAACCAAATGATGCTAAATTTCGAGCGGAGACTGTCGGTAATTCCCTTCTGATGGATGACGAGTGATGTCAGCGCAAACGACGCACTGGCCACTGTGTCTCTGGCAGCATATTTCCAATAGTGAAGTTAAACTTACTTTTCATAAAGGAGCTTGATTGATGCTGTGCTAGAACAACATTTTGGGGGGATTGAGCCCAATCCTTCATAGGAACAAACAAGTACAGAAAGGCCCATTGAGGTCAATCAACACACAGCCTTAAACCGTGCAGTAATCCTGCATAATGAAACCCATGGAGCCAGTTATAGCTTCTACATTAAGACGAGTAAGAGGTAAATAACGGATTCCCCAATGACAATCAGA
Source organism: Ambystoma mexicanum (assembly GCF_040938575.1). NCBI lineage: Eukaryota > Metazoa > Chordata > Amphibia > Caudata > Ambystomatidae > Ambystoma > Ambystoma mexicanum. Next base: position 142,605,014 of record NC_090934.1, read on the forward strand.
AATAATCATCAAACAAAGCTGAGGGTTTCAAAGAGATCCATTTATGATGGTTCTGGATCCAGGGATCCAGAAAGCCAGGGTCAACGGCTTACTCCCATGCATGTGCTACCAGTAGGAAAATATGAATGACATTTACCTGGTCCCTTTAGCTGGCATCATAGAATTCCACAGAAAAAACAAAAGAGGTGATAGCTGGAAGGTTTAGAATGTAAACTTAACCTTTGGCATTGCTCTGGGCAACCCTCCAGATCATCGTTCTTTGCCTAAGAAGCCACCACACAAGGGGAAAGACCATATGCAAATCCGGCTTGGTCCCGTGGGCTAAACATCAGTGGCGTGGAAGGCTGCCCAGAGCAATGCCGGTGGTTCAGAGGTATTCAAAACCTTCCGCCCACCACTTTTTTGGTTATATCAGGGAACCCCACAGCATTAGTCTCCACACCTTTGTGGATGTTCACCAGATTCATCTGAAACCACAACTTGATTCTGGGTCATGCCACTCTGTTCTAAACTTCCTTGTCGGTGTTTAACAATTGATGCGCAACCACTGCGTGAATGCTTCATGGACAGCGATGTTGACCCATTGGCCGGTGGACACTACCCCTCTTCCTTTCCACTGGCCTAACTCTTTGTGTCTTCCTCCCATCCCAGTGAAATAAGGACAACACTTAGTTGTGATAGTTGCAATATTTTACACAACTATTCATTCTCCCCACGGGTGATTCATGTCACGTCACTAACATGCATTCCAACATCTCAGACAACTTCATGGGATCATGTCGCTCCTTCAGTTTAATCACAAAATAGCAATGGGTCTTTCAATGGTGACATCATGCATGGATTTCTGCAACGCCCTAAACACTAACATTCCAACAAAAACAGTAGGGAAACATCAAAGAGTTCAAAACGTTGCAGCATGGACACTCTTTGGACTAGGTGCCCCGGCACTGGCTACTAGTCAAGGAAAGAGCACATTTAAAGACTCCTTGCATACACCACAAAACATGCCATGCATGGGCACTGCTCTGTCTTGCTCAGAACTTCCAGCTCTCCTTTCCAACAAGGAATCTAAGATCAGCTTACCACAGCGGTCTTACAACTGTGATGAACTCAACTTGACGCATTCATGAGTCTGCTGCCGAGAGAAGGGAGAAGAGGCAGCCTGGCCCCAGAGTGCAGCCATGACGAAGGAAATAAAACTGCCTGGGATCAAGTGTAATCGTATGTCATCAAGCAAGTCACGTGTGTAAATGTTAATTCATAATGGGGTCTGAATCGTGCACAGAATCTGGAAACGGCAGATTATGCCTCAACTGACTTAAGAGTGGTTGCAGCTAGTCGGAGCCATTGTGGCAAATTGAAGTGTGTTGGTGTGGGTGATCTGGTGATGCCCTTATGAAATGAATATCAGTCCGATGTACGAGGAGCATGGCTGCAGTGATGCATTAAAAGAAATACCGTGCATTGGAAGCAGTTTATGGTGTGGTTGCTACGCTGTGGAGACCAGTTTTTCCCGCTTGTCCATATGTGTAGAACTGTGGCTTTTGAGCCCCTGAAGAATTTCCCAGTGTTTGTGTTTGCGGACTGAAACATGTTGGGATGTTTACATTACCACACAGTATAATCCATAAAGATATTTTTTATATTTTTGAATTTTTTATTTATTTACGATACAACCAGATTATGGTTTTTCACAAGACATTTCATACAATGGAAAATCAACCAAATTAAAAAAGGAAAACAAATTACAAAATACAAATTATAAATTACAAATTATCATAAAACCAAGAGAAGGAAGAAATGTTGGCTTCCCCACGTCTGCAAGGCAATTAGAAGCAAATCAAACACAGTCAATGAATCTTTATCAATATTGAGGTTGAATGAACCCCGTCTGTTGTAAAACTCTGATCACATTTATTGTCAAGGCAATAATAGATTTATACTTAGGCCTACGTGTTGGTGTTTTTTTCGACTATTAATGTAAGTGAATTGTATGTATGAATTTTGCGCAATATGTGTTTTTTTATGTGTAGTGTGTTGTATGTGATGTTACATTTTTTGTAACTCCGTTTCTTAACATATGAATTTTCACAATAAAATGATATGTTTAATGAAAATAGTTCTGTGTACAGAAGCATTTTGGGGGTTTGGATGGGAGTCGCTCACATCTTTTCTTTCATTTGTGTGTTGTTGTTCTCTCTTCTTTATATATTCATTTTATGGTTACCCAGACAGTAGGGAGGAAGACTATGTGGGGTAAGCTACGTGCTAACTTGTGTGGTGTGAACTGTTCATTTATGAAGTCACAATGCAGGCCATGTCTGTAAACGGTAAGTCATGTAGCAGGTCGTCAATGCAACTGCTGCATAATATGCCTGGAATTTAACTGGTCATATGTGTAAGTGGAAAGTCATAAAGCAGGTCATGTGTGTAAACGGTGATTTCTAAAGCAGGTCCTCAGGCACCGTGCGCGTTATAAAGCAGGTTCTAAATGTCCATGGTAAGTCATTATTCAGGAGCTCAGTGTCAAGGGTTATTCCCATTGCAGGTTGTCAATTTAACTGGCAAGCTATAAAACAAGTCCTCACTTCTGCCTGTATTTCTGAATGCAGGTCCTTACTCTAAATCCATAGATTATTCTCGGTCTAAATTCTTGTTTCTTACAGAGATTCTCCCTTTAACTGTTTAATGCTAAGCTCAGGGATCAAGAGATGATAATGATAAATGATATCTAGCACTTATGCCTGAAGGATTTACATAGAACATATATACATACAATATCATCCAACCGAGTTGGAACTCATTTATCTACCTCATTAGGATGAAAGGCTGGGTTGACGTCACCGGGATTATCGTATCAGTGAGTGCTCAACCCACTGAGCTATCTTACCGGCTGTAATGATGAATTTAACTAGTATGTCCTAAGGCAGTTTCTTCATGTTCATGCTAGCTAGATCCCACAGAGCCATCAGCGTAAGCTCTAATTCAAATGCTACTTGTACTCAATAAGTCCTGATGCAGGGGCCAACGTCTCAGTGGCCCCATTATATGTTTTTTGTAGAGGCTGGGCTTGGCTTACCCCAAAAAAAGCTGTTGAGGAAGGTTTTCTTTACCGGGTCACCATTTCTTGACTAAGGGAGTGTTCATGCATACGTTTTCAGTGTTTGTAGATAGAAGCAGCGCCCATTTGCTAGTAATGTCCCACTGTTGCCAAGCTCGCGTCACAAAGCTTGCCAACAGCTCTCTCAATTGCTTTCTGTGAGAGAGTAGGCAGCTGTCAGCCATCTTGAAGTATAGTACTGGAGCCATTATATGGGTGTAATGGGACTCGGATTAATGGGCGCGGAGCACTGGGGTTGAGATGTTTATCAATCACCGTCGAGTGACACCCCGACGGTGTAGTATTGTCGGTGGTACATGCCAAAATTAAATTTAGCAAGCCAAATTTAAATACATGTTTTGAAATACACTATCTCCAGAGCCTTCACAGGTGAGCTCTGATAGGCGTACATGTGATTCAATCAGCAGACACTGAGACAACTGACGGAAGAGGGTAGCCAATCAGAGGAAGAAGATGAGGGTAAAAGTAACTTTAGGCAACATCTATGGAGGCCATCCGGAGAAAATACCAACAGAAAACAATGCATTTTTAAATGGCAATTTCAGTAGGGTACTGCTGGTATTGTGGCCAATTCTGTTGTCTTTCTTAAGGCAAAAACAACCATCATTGAGAACTTGTATATTTCTGCTCCTTCCTTCCTTCCTTCCTTCCTTCCTTCCTTCCTTCCTTCCTTCCTTCCTTCCTTCCTTCCTTCCTTCCTTCCTTCCTTCCTTCCTTCCTTCCTTCCTTCCTTCCTTCCTTCCTTCCTTCCTTCCTTCCTTCCTTCCTTCCTTCCTTCCTTCCTTCCTTCCTTCCTTCCTTCCTTCCTTCCTTCCTTCCTTCCTTCCTTCCTTCCTTCCTTCCTTCCTTCCTTCCTTCCCTCCCTCCCTCCCTCCCTCCCTCCCTTCCTTCCTTCCTTCCTTCCTTCCTTCCTTCCTTCCTTCCTTCCTTCCCCCATTGCTTCAGTCTATTCATACATGTCATTATTCTATTTCTGGATTTTCCATTGGCAGGTTACAATGTTTTAAACAGTCAGATGACAGCACTGTTGCCAGATACACAAAGAACAGTAGACGAGTAGGAAGAGAAAGGAGTTGAGAGAACAAGGTGGTGGGTTTAAGGTGAGACAAAGAAATTGAGGGAGAGAGAAGGGGAGAGGAACAGAGAGAGGGGAGAAAGAGAGAGGAGAGACAGCGAAAGAGGAAAGGGAGAGAGAGAAAAAGAGAGAACAATGAGGAAATATGCATGGGAGAGAGGTCAAAAGCAAAAGGAATGTCGGGAGAGGGGAGCGAGGGAAAAGGAGAAAGTGAGAGGGATAAAGGGAGGGACCGCGGAATAAGAGGCAAAAAGAAAAACAGAGTCAAGAGAGAGAGAGCAAGAGAAATAGAACAGATAGATAAACAAAGAAGAAGAGATGGAGGAAGCTCAATTAAGGGGTCAGAGGGAAACAAGATGTTAATGTTAATGTTAATGTTAATGTTAAAGGATATTTGTACCGCACACTATCACCACCGGAGTGGTCCCCTGGCGCTCTGAAAAATCTAGCCCATGTTGAGGGCGGCATCAGTAAGCATGGGCTTACTCCCTAGATGTATTGGGCTGCTTGGCATTCATCATCTTATTCAGTTGCTCATTCATGCTATTGCTCTACCCTCTTTGGAGTGTGGTGATGCTAACGCTTGCAATTCTGCCTAGGGATGGTGTCTGTCTTCATTCACAACTCTCTTCGGACCATGCCCCTGCTAATATCCTCAGCTTAGTTAGTGTGGCAAGTGCTAACGTTCAGCCAACTTTATACAGGTATGATCTATAGTAGTATTTATCGGGTGGATGACGGCTGTTCGCTGGGAGATGTCTAGGGATGGTGGATTCTGTCCTCATGGGTGTCACTTGTGTCCTACTAGACTTAATGTCATCTGTCTTGTTTTAGTAAGAGTTTTTTTATTCTAGATGTTGTCATTGTCATCCTAGATTTTCCATCCTTTTCATTGTGTTTCCCGTTTCGTGGTTTGGTTTATTCAGTTTGAATCTGTGATGTTGAAAAGCCAGGTTTTGAGTGATTGTCTGAATTGTAGGTGGTCTTTGGTGTTTCTCATTTCTTTCGGGATGTTGTTCTAGGTTTTTGCGGCTAAGTGGGAGAAGGAGGAGTCCCCACGTTTTTTCCTAAGGTGTGTTTTTTTTCCAGACGGATTTTGTTGCTTGATCTGAGGAGTCTCGTTGGCTTGTAGATTGGTAATTTCTTTTGCTGGAATTCAGCTCCTTGTCCGCAGATTACCCTGTGTGTTATGCACATTGTTTTGAAGGTGATGTGATGTTTGACTGGGAGCCAGCTGACCACAAAAGTGATGGGTGGAAGGTTTCGAATGAATCTAAACCACTGGCAATTGCTCTGGGCCAACCTTTCACACCACCGTTTTTTAGCCCGTCTGCGCCATTGCAAAAGGGGACCAGCCATGTGCAAATCAGTCAGCAGCTGCCGCCACCGAAGGTAGCAGCCCAGCCCGAACTGCTAGGCCAGGTCCCCTCTGCACAGAAAACCAAGCAACCCCAGACATGTTTCGGCCTTGTTGGACCTCCTCAGTGAGGTGCAGCCTGGTTCCCTGTGGCGCAGCGAGGGTTGGCCCAGAGCAATTGCCAGTGGTTCAGATTAATTCGAAACCTTCCACCCATCACTTTTGTGTCCAGTTTGTTTCTCCTTGTGAGAGAGGGTATGCCCAGACGTGGGTCCCTTGCTCGCTGCGCCACAGGGAACCAGGCTGCACCTCACTGAGGAGGTCCAACAAGGCCGAAACATGTCTGGGGTTGCTTGGTTTTCTGTGCAGAGGGGACCTGGCCTAGCAGTTCGGGCTGGGCTGCTACCTTCGGTGGCGGCAGCTGCTGACTGATTTGCACATGGCTGGTCCCCTTTTGCAATGGCGCAGACGGGCTAAAAAACGGTGGTGTGGAAGGTTGGCCCAGAGCAATTGCCAGTGGTTCAGATTAATTCGAAACCTTCCACCCATCACTTTTGTGTCCAGTTTGTTTCTCCTTGTGAGAGAGGGTATGCCCAGACGTGGGTCCCTTGCTCGCTGCGCCACAGGGAACCAGGCTGCACCTCACTGAGGAGGTCCAACAAGGCCGAAACATGTCTGGGGTTGCTTGGTTTTCTGTGCAGAGGGGACCTGGCCTAGCAGTTCGGGCTGGGCTGCTACCTTCGGTGGCGGCAGCTGCTGACTGATTTGCACATGGCTGGTCCCCTTTTGCAATGGCGCAGACGGGCTAAAAAACGGTGGTGTGGAAGGTTGGCCCAGAGCAATTGCCAGTGGTTCAGATTAATTCGAAACCTTCCACCCATCACTTTTGTGTCCAGTTTGTTTCTCCTTGTGAGAGAGGGTATGCCCAGACGTGGGTCCCTTGCTCGCTGCGCCACAGGGAACCAGGCTGCACCTCACTGAGGAGGTCCAACAAGGCCGAAACATGTCTGGGGTTGCTTGGTTTTCTGTGCAGAGGGGACCTGGCCTAGCAGTTCGGGCTGGGCTGCTACCTTCGGTGGCGGCAGCTGCTGACTGATTTGCACATGGCTGGTCCCCTTTTGCAATGGCGCAGACGGGCTAAAAAACGGTGGTGTGGAAGGTTGGCCCAGAGCAATTGCCAGTGGTTCAGATTAATTCGAAACCTTCCACCCATCACTTTTGTGTCCAGTTTGTTTCTCCTTGTGAGAGAGGGTATGCCCAGACGTGGGTCCCTTGCTCGCTGCGCCACAGGGAACCAGGCTGCACCTCACTGAGGAGGTCCAACAAGGCCGAAACATGTCTGGGGTTGCTTGGTTTTCTGTGCAGAGGGGACCTGGCCTAGCAGTTCGGGCTGGGCTGCTACCTTCGGTGGCGGCAGCTGCTGACTGATTTGCACATGGCTGGTCCCCTTTTGCAATGGCGCAGACGGGCTAAAAAACGGTGGTGTGGAAGGTTGGCCCAGAGCAATTGCCAGTGGTTCAGATTAATTCGAAACCTTCCACCCATCACTTTTGTGTCCAGTTTGTTTCTCCTTGTGAGAGAGGGTATGCCCAGACGTGGGTCCCTTGCTCGCTGCGCCACAGGGAACCAGGCTGCACCTCACTGAGGAGGTCCAACAAGGCCGAAACATGTCTGGGGTTGCTTGGTTTTCTGTGCAGAGGGGACCTGGCCTAGCAGTTCGGGCTGGGCTGCTACCTTCGGTGGCGGCAGCTGCTGACTGATTTGCACATGGCTGGTCCCCTTTTGCAATGGCGCAGACGGGCTAAAAAACGGTGGTGTGGAAGGTTGGCCCAGAGCAATTGCCAGTGGTTCAGATTAATTCGAAACCTTCCACCCATCACTTTTGTGTCCAGTTTGTTTCTCCTTGTGAGAGAGGGTATGCCCAGACGTGGGTCCCTTGCTCGCTGCGCCACAGGGAACCAGGCTGCACCTCACTGAGGAGGTCCAACAAGGCCGAAACATGTCTGGGGTTGCTTGGTTTTCTGTGCAGAGGGGACCTGGCCTAGCAGTTCGGGCTGGGCTGCTACCTTCGGTGGCGGCAGCTGCTGACTGATTTGCACATGGCTGGTCCCCTTTTGCAATGGCGCAGACGGGCTAAAAAACGGTGGTGTGGAAGGTTGGCCCAGAGCAATTGCCAGTGGTTCAGATTAATTCGAAACCTTCCACCCATCACTTTTGTGTCCAGTTTGTTTCTCCTTGTGAGAGAGGGTATGCCCAGACGTGGGTCCCTTGCTCGCTGCGCCACAGGGAACCAGGCTGCACCTCACTGAGGAGGTCCAACAAGGCCGAAACATGTCTGGGGTTGCTTGGTTTTCTGTGCAGAGGGGACCTGGCCTAGCAGTTCGGGCTGGGCTGCTACCTTCGGTGGCGGCAGCTGCTGACTGATTTGCACATGGCTGGTCCCCTTTTGCAATGGCGCAGACGGGCTAAAAAACGGTGGTGTGGAAGGTTGGCCCAGAGCAATTGCCAGTGGTTCAGATTAATTCGAAACCTTCCACCCATCACTTTTGTGTCCTGACTGGGAGCCAGTGCAGTGTTTTTAGGGCTGGAGTGATGTGGTCTCTTCTGTATAGTTTGAGGAGGAGTCTGGTTGCTGCATTTTGGATCTGTTGTAGTTTCTTCAGGAGGTATTCTGGTATCCCAAGATAGCGGCTGTTTGTATAGTCGATTCTTGACATGATGAGCCTGACAATGGTGAGTGTTTTGTGGGTAAAGGAGAGGAAAGGTAAGATTGTTCTTGATGATTGTGTTTATTTGTGGTTCTAAGATTAGGGTGTTGTCCACCAGGACTCCCAGATTTTTTACTACCTAGATGGAATTGGTGCGGTTCCCATTTCTATTGGCCATGGAATATAGGTGTTGTTCCCTTGATTTTTAGATATAATCATGATTTCTGTCATTCCTGGGTTGATTTTCAAGTTGTTGGCATTCATACAATTAAAGACTTCTTTTAGGCACTCGATTAGGGTTGAGTGATCGGCTTGAGTTTGATTTTGTAGATGATTTGAGTGTCATCTGCGTAGTTGTAGCATATAATGTTGTATTTTTTGAAGATTCTGATTAGTGCAGTTTGGTAGATGTTTAAGTATAGTGGTGATAGTGAGAACCCTTGTGGTACTCCACAGTCGTTGACTCGTGGTGTGGATTTGAAGGGCTTTAACCAAACAGTTTCTGTTCTGTCTGCTAGGAAAGATTTGATGTCGTCTAGTCTTTTGATTAGGGTGTCGTGGCTAACTGTGTCAAAGGCTGCGGAGAGGTCGAGCAGAATCAGGGCTGAGGTTGTGTCGGAGTTCGCGTTTGTTTTTAGGTAGTCCCAGATGGATAGTAGTGCTGTTTCTGTTGCTCTTGTGGGTCTGAAGTCATCTTGGGCTTTTTCCAGCCGGTGGTGTTTTTCTACGGGTTCTTGGGTTAATTTGTATACGTAGGTTTCCAGGAGTTTTTCTGCATAGGGAATGTCTGAGATCGGCCGTAGTCTACGTCTCCACTTGTGTTTTTTAAGAGTGGTTTGATATATGCTGATTTGAATGTTTTTGGTACGGTTCCTGTTGTTAGTGAGAGATTTAGGACGTTTCTGTAATATTCTGAAGGTGTTCCTTGTGCAAGGATTGATTTGGAGATATCAGGTGGGCACGCATCCATGGGCGAACCTGATTTCTTGCTGTGTTTCACCAGCAAGACAAAACCTCTGCTGATATTTCAGGAAGGTTTTGGAGTTTGTGTCGTGGTTCTGTGTTGAGTTCGATTGGTTGGATATTATGGTTGGTTGGTCTGTTTTGTATGATTTGTCAGATATTGTTGATTTTGTTCTTGAAGTGGTCTGCCAGGTCATTGCAAAGTTTCTCTGAGGGGGTTGGGGTGTTATTGCAGCCTGGTGGGTTTCTCATTTCTTTAATGATGTTGAACATTCCTTTTTGTGTGTTTGTCGCATTAGTGATTCGATCATCATAATGCCTTCTCTTCGCCTTTTGTATTTCTTTCTTGTATGCTCAGATTTGCTTCTGGAACAGTTTTTTTTCCTGGGTTGTATTCCTTCCTCCATTCCAGCTCCATTTTCTTATTGTCCTTTTTTATGGTGCTTAGTAGTGGGGTGAACCATTTTGCTATTGCTCTATTTTTTGATGGGGTGAATGGTTTTTCCGGGGCAATCTTTTTGATTGTATCAGCGATCCATTTGTGTAGCAGCTCCGCTTTCCCATCTAGGTCAGCCAGCTCTAGTTCTGTAGTTGAGGGTTTGGTTGTCTCCAGTTGTTCGAACAGATTGCTTGTTTTGACGGTTTTATAGTTTGTTTTTGTGGTGTTTCTGAGTTTGGGGGCCTGGGTGCAGAATGGAGTTGGTAGTCTGATGATGAAAGGGATCATGAGATGGTCCCTTCACAGTATTTGTATCGGTGGAGCCATGGTGATAACTTTTTCCTGGGCGAAGATTGCGTCGAGGGTGTGTCCTGTCAAGTGTGTTGCTACTTTGACCAGCTGTCGTAGTTTCATGGTTGTAAGTTGTCCAGTCAGTGAATTTTGGGATTTGGCGTGACTTGCTTCAAACCAGATGTTCAAAATCCCCCAGGATAATTAGATGTTCATGCTTGATGGCTATGTTGGTGATGGTTTCTATGAAGTTATCGACAAAGGTTGCATCATATGACGGTGGTCTGTACACCAGGATGAATGTGACGTTGGTTTTCGGGTTCGCTGATAGGTGTATGACCATGGTTTCGCAGTTGGTGATGTTGAGCGGGTCATCTGTTTTTATTTTTAGGTGTTCTTTGAATGCTATCATGAGAGCTCCTCATTTGTTATGTTTCCTGTTTGTTTGAAGGCATTTGAAGTTGGCTGGGAGGCAGCTTTGGAGTGTGATTTTGTAGTTGTCATCCAGCCATGTTTCTGTGATAAATAGGATGTCAATGCCATTGTCATCGAGAAGGTCAAAGATCTCTGTTGAGTGTTTTGACATAGATCTTGTGTTTAATAGATTGCAGTGGAGTTTGGAGGTGTGGTTTGGTTTAGGCTTTATTGTTGGGGTCGTCTTCTAATCGGTGTTGGGGTTCCCTTTAAGGTTGATCTCTAGTTGAGGTATTGGTACAGGTGCGTCTGCGTCGTTGAAGAGTTCTTCTAGGTTCAGTCTTAGGTTTTTGTTTTCCTGAACCATTGTTGTGAGCCCATGGATAAGGGAAGCAGGAGTGGCCTATGTGAGTCAGGACCCCGAGCTGCAAACACATACATGAGACAAGCTTGAAGGGCCCAGCTGGAACAGACAGTGGATGCTTTCAAAAGCCACAATGCACCACACCGTCACATGAATGCACAATAGACAAGCAATTTTAAACTATATCAACTAATTAAACTAACTATAAAAAACCTACATTAACTAATTCAAAATTAAACTAACTATCAAAAACAATTTTAACTAACTAAACTAAAATGAAAAATCAAAAATGGCCACATACGATCCGGGGTGTGGGGGATTGGGAGGCAGCCTGGAGGGGGGAGGTACAGGGTGCACCTCAACAACCGAATGCGAAGATGTTGAGAAAGAAAAAAAAAACTCCATGGGCTCAACGCCTTCACAGCACGACCTGTGTGGGAGATATCTCGTCATCCGAGTCACCCTCTGACTGAAAAGGTTGATGTGGCACACTACCATGACCATGCCTAGGTGCAGCCTGCCCCTTGTCGGCAGCAAGTCTGCGGGACGGGTGAGCCTGGTTCTGTTCAGCGATGACACGTAGGTCAGCATGTAGAACCTCGCGTGATACGCGTGCTTCCTCTTGCAAGGTAGCACGTGTAACACAGAGTTCTTCCTGCATGGGCTGGCTGGACAACTGGTATACCTGCCGGAAAGCACGTAGCTCAGCCGAGATGGTACTCTCTAGCAGCTCCAACCTCTTCTCTGACAGCTTCCTCTGGGACATCAAGAGCACACCCAGAGTAGATCTGAGGGATTCATACTGAACCCTCATGGCCTCCATGTGTGGCTCTGCGTGAGCAGCAATTGCTTGACGCAAAGACACCATTTCAGCCCGGTGTGCCCTGTCTGAGGCCGCCATGCCCAGCCTGAGTGAGTAGGCCGTGGACTGTGCCACCTGCTGCTGGAGTTCCACCTGCCTAGCATGGGGTAGCACGGATTGGGCCACACGTTCCATGCTCTCAGCGATGTTATCAATTGCTGCCCCCTGGTGTTCTGAGTTGGCAAACATGTCTTTCTCCTACTCAGTATACCCCAGTGGTGCACGGCAACCGCGTTGCTGGGCTTGACACCTGCGGGGCCCAAGGCGCTGATGTCCTTGTTGGGTTGGCACCACCCGCGGCTGCCGGACTACAAGCCTCCGTCGACCTGATGCCCCAGGTACATCAGCAACTTGAGTGGAGGGTGACCCTGCATCCCGATCCACCACAGGCGGAGGTCCCACCCCCGTCTGGCCCCTCAGTGCAGCTGTCGTGGACAGAGGAGCGTCCACATCAGAATCACTCACCCCTGACGAATGGACCCGATGCACATCCAACTCAACATTGTCATCAGAGTGATCATCTGAGCTAGACTCATTGCCAGCCCTAGACAAGATGGTCTGTAACACAAGTGGCTTCTCGTGGCCTACCACCCCACGACCCCCACTTGTGCTGGAATGCTGGTGTGATAGCAACCCTGTGTCTGGCATGACAACACCATCCTCTGGCTCCATTGCGTCATCATCTGGAAATGGAAGAAAAGATGAACATTACTATACATATCAGAAGCACGTTAAACACACACATATACATCACATACACAGCCAACACATGAAGCAGACATGTCACACACAAAGGAGAACCTGGCATGCATCCAGTGGCCATGATATGCATACATATCCCAAAAGCAGAGATGGATGTGTGTAAATAGCAAAGCCCACAGTATTACAAAATGTAGTATATGAACTCCATCAGACACCACCTCTGTCCGGCACATGTCACAGGCAGAAAAGACAGATGTCAACTAAGAGATGCAACACACCATAACCATGCCTGAACTGCAAATTGACCACTGTTTCAAGTGAATCCAAACACACAATGACACAGGTAACATGCATGTAGCCATGCATCACTGAAGCATCATCATCAATATAGCCACGCCCATCTGCAGCTTGCCCCGTACCGGGTGGCATGGGCCATGTAGAAGTAGTGAATGTCACAAGCAAAGCAAGGGCCTGCAACCAGGCATGAGGGACCATAACGCCCTGTACCGTCCGAGCTGCGGGACATGAGACCTCCACAACACCCCTCAGGGCCTGATTGTGCACATTGGTCTATGTATGTGCCTATTACATCATTTCTTCTGGGAATCATCACGCCCAGGGGGCACGGTAGTAGCTAAGTGGGCCTGGGCATACGCATACTGCACAACAGTGAACCTTTGGGATACTGCCACTTCCACATGACGTGTGCAATGCATAAATGTCTACAGCATAAACGTCTATCAACTACATATTAGTCAGTCAACAAGAAAGCTGCAGAAGACACATGTGTAAATGGACACTTTCACGAACACATATGTGAGTACTTGAATGTTGCAACACACAACGTTGCAGCTGCCTGCATATGTACATGTGCAAGTGTTCAGATACACCCATTTCCCCTTACACCTTGTATTGTGAACATGACCAGCATCCAATACACCAAAGCAAGCAGCCATTATCCTGCTTGCTTTGATGTATGTGGAACTGCACACATACACATGTGAAGGATGCTGCACAATCATCACAACCCGATTGGCAGGCTACACCCAATCACTGCCCTACGCAATTTGGTATAGGCCGCTCATTGACCAATACACCCATCTAAACAATCACTAGGGAGTTCAAATACTGAGTGGATGTGTCACAGGATGCACCTGTGCCCGTCGCATACATGACAGAGAAGGGATGAAAAAGAGTCCATCCATGCCAGGTGACTTTGACAATGCATCAGTGAGTACCAATGTAGAAGGGTGAAACCCGGCTCAGACGTGGGTTGATGCAGTGCAGGACATGTGTACGTGAGCCACTATCTACATGAACAAGTACATCATGAAGTACACCAATAAACGTGAAGGCAGTGCAAGGGCAAGTTCAGGCATCACGTGCAGTGTGCATGCAATGTGTTGCATGGCTAAAAGCAACCCCCCCATCCCCCCTAACTGAAAATGCAGGGAGGCATTGCATGGCAGCAAAAGTGTGATCTGAGACCTGTGTATTGCCAGACAGTGTTGAGTAGCGCCAATTGCATCATCTGACTCAACTGACGACACAGCAGATGATGATGGGACAGTAAGCAGGACACATGATGAACCCTCAGTAGTACACCCATTTGTGCAGAAGCCACTACACCAGTTGAACAGATTCAGTGGGCCAGAAACAGGGTGAGGCCAGTGCCCCACACAGACTGTGACACCCTAAGCCTTTGGGTGATGCTTGGCTGAGCCAGAGTGTGCATGGAATTGATGATCAAATGCCAGGAAATGTAGGACAGGCTGGACACGTACTACTGTGATCATCCTGTCAAGGACACATAGGGGCATGCATGGAATGCACATGGAGCATGAATGGGCACTCATGTCCCTGCGGAGCATCTGCCATCTGCACAGTCCAAGTGAGAGACCCTGCATCAAGGACAGAGGATGTACCCCACTGTATGTGTCTGGCAGGTTGGCTGGTGGAAGTTAGCATGGAGACAGGAGCATTCAACAGGCCATTGCAGTCTGCCAACATGATGCACACCAGTGCCATGGTGAAATTGTGGTGCAGGGGGGGTGGAGGGGCCGGGGAGCATGCCTACGTGGAGTACCCACATGCAGGCCGAAGACATGTGCACGTCAGTCCCAGTGCTGAGAGGAAAGTGACCCCAGGCTACATGCAGAATGGGCAGTGAGCTGGAACATGGACCGGAGGGGCAGCCGGGTGAGTAGCATGTGAGTAGGGTGCAAGTGTGGCCATGAGGAAAGTCCCCGTCTGCTCTACATGTCCAGCATCCTGCACAGCAGGCACGCATAATTGAAGCATTGCATGACTTGCACATGGGAACCATGTACACATGACATGTAGTGGCAGTCAAGCACAACACATCACACAAGCAAACCACACATGTCCTTGACAAAGACGCTACAATACTCACTGGACGGGGCATCAAAGTCCAGCATCTCTCCTACTCCTTCGACCATTCCTGCTGGTATGAACTCCGCAGCGACAGACTCGTGCGTGAGGAAGGTCTTCTTCCTCAGGTGGTTGCCCACTGCCCGTCACCAGAGTCATGTTGTAATTAGAGGCACGCTTCGCCTTAGTACTGCGTTTGAGGTCATACCAACGCTTTTTGCACTCTTGAGCTGTGCGCACCTCATGGCCGAATGCACTCACATGATCTGCAACTTGCTTCCAGTGGGACATACAATGGGAAGCCGTAGTTTGACAATTCGGCCCCACTAGCATATCACGGTTGTGGTCCCGCACATAGTCCACAAGGAAGTCCAGTTCCTGCTAGCAGAAAGGCTTCTTCCTCGACGTGCCGGAGGCCGGAGCTGTGTCTGGGGTCCCAGCCCCTACTGCAGGTGCAACCTTCCTCCTCTTGGACAGTGGTGCGGACCCTGGCTGGCAAATGCCGCCCTGATCAGTATGGGCAGTGGCGCTGGTAGATTGAACCGAGGGAGTGGCAGGTGGAACAAGAACGGGAGCCCTGACTTGTGTCACTGGCTGCTGGGAGCCCTGGAATGGACCCTGTGCAGCAACATCTGCTGTGCCAGGGTCATTGACCGGGACTGTCCTGGATGGTAGACTCGCAACCGGGCTCGTGTCGGTTGCATCTGCGCATGCACTTGCCAACACTCGGATGGTCGGGGCAGCAGATGACATTACTGCCCCAGGGACACGTGCCTCGGTCAGGGCAGCCCTACGTGCACCTACGGTGTGCCTCCTGACCTCCTGAAAATCTTCCATGGACTCTTCAGGTGCCAATGCAGCCTGTGCTGGCAGACCCTGAGCCTGGGTGGAGGTGTCCACAGCTGCACCTGCAGCTACCACTTCCCTTGGGCCCGTGGCAGTCGATGAAACGGACTGCCAGTCACATGGGCGCCAGTGCCAGATGCAAGAACTGCACCTCCCGGAGCCGCAGAGGGTGGTGGGAGGATGCACCAACACGTGGCACAACATCGTGCCAAAGTGGTGCACCCCTGCCTCTTCCCCCTCTGCAGCCACCCTGGACACCCTGGAGTCCCCATACTCCCTGGTCACCCTGCCCACATCCCTGACCACGCCCGCCAAGGGGAGTACGCCCATCTGAGGTGCCCCTCACCTTTCATGGCCTCCCAGCCATGGCACAGATGGAGTAGTGCCAGCACAGATGTAGTAGTGCCAATGGGAGGTGTACACCAAGGCTCAAGTCGAGGGTACACGCAGGGGGACTGAGTCCACCCACTTTATTCAGAGGGTGGTTGGTCTCAGTCCCCCCAGCTAAAATGAGAAACATTGAATGTCCTCTTTGAATTTATGAATGAATGCCGACCTTGGGGTTCAAAACGCAGTCGGCAGATTTGGAGGCTGGAGACTTCACTACTGCACCATATAACCTAATGAAAAATAAACAACTAAAGGTGAAATGTGATATTTTGGTACTGCAAGTCCCAGGGAAAACATTTGTATTGGGTCTTGGAGTTTAAAACATGCACACCTTTTAAAGTTTTCAAAAACACTATTGGAAGAAAATATCCTCTTGGTTTTTTGTGTGTTGATTTCATGAAAGGCAAATGCCATTCGTCCTATTCAATTTGGGTGGTTATGCAAAGCCAATTTAATGAAATGTGCATATTTCACCTTGATATTCTAATTTCTGGCGACGTGACATCCCATTGCATTTGTTGATGAGTCCCCCCACTAAAATTTTTAGGACTTGAACCCTGGTGTACACGCCAATTGTCCTGGGCAATTGGGGTGAAGGGGGTGGGATACAAGATGTTAACAGCACCCCTGCACCTGCAAGGCTGTATGTGACCCCAGGGATTAAGTGACGGGTCACGCAATGCTCAGGCACCCCAAAACTGTTGTAAAACCATGCACGCAACCCCCAGTAGCCCACATGCGTGGAATTAACCTCCAGCAGTACGTGGTGGCACCCAGGAACATGAAAAAAGCATACACGTGGGTCACGCAGGCTACTATGACTTGAAAAACAGTACGCTATACACAGGGGGCCCACAGTGGGAAAAATAGCGTGCGCGACTCACCGTCTGACTAGCGTGATAATAAAAACACACGTAGCCAATACCCCTGCCAAAAGAAGAGATACGTCCTTGATCCATTGAGAAGTAGTGATGGTGCGCGAGACAACATGAAGTAGCAACACACACGTCAGTCTCCACGAAAGGCATGTACAGCGAACTGCTGGCCATGCTCACCTTTAATCCGTGCTGAGGGAAACGCCCATGCGGGTCACGTTACTTACGCGCTTAGGCCCTTTCCTCGGATTACATGCATTAACACTGTGACGTGAAGTTTTTTTAACGTGCTGATTCACTATGCACCCGTCACAAGGGAAATGCCTGTGCGCGTAACGTCACATACGTGCTTACACGCTAAGGGCCTTTCCTCGAATTACACGCTGACGTGCAGTTTTTTCACGTGCCAAATCACTCTGTATCAAGCTGGCCACGCAACAACACACGGAAGACCACGCTCCTGCCCAGAAGGCCATTTTCCTGCCCCCAGAACCCCAAGCAGCCTCCCATGAGCCATCTGCTGCTGCCTGCCTGCATGCTGCCACCGTGCCCTGCCATTTGGTGCCTGCACATCTGCCATCTGCAGGGGTTCAGTTGCAGTGACCACCCCCTGTTGGAACAGAAGACTCCCGACTGGTGTTCCATCACTCTACAGCCCAGCCCCAGGACCCAGTTGCCCACCCACACCTGCCTCGGGGGTTGCCAGGTCTGACACAACACTTCCGGCACCAGTTGCAACACCCAGTCAGAGAGGCAGAGGACTGCCAGCTTCCCTTCCAATGAAGTTGGCATCCTGGTGGAGCAAGTCCTGGGGCAGTATGATGCCCTCTTCACACCATCGCGCGCCAACAAGGAAGGACGGAGGAGGATCTGGACGGACATATGGGTGCCATCAACATGGAGGGGGTGGCACCCCACGACATCAAACACGTCCAGAAGCGCTGGGAGGACTACAAGTGCAGGACCCTCAAGAAGGCCTAGAGCCTCTTAGACGCAGAGGATGCAGTGGGGTGCCGGGGCCAGCTTACCAACCAGCAGATGAGGATCCTGGAGCGCATTCGCCCAGTGCTTCACCACCAGATCCTCAGGATGAAGGCCCGTCTGGAGTCGAGCGGTAAGTGGCCATGCATTGCTGTGTGAAACAGGGCATGTTCAGTGTGCTGGTAGTCAGCTACTTTCCTGTATGTGTGACATAGGCCATGTTTGGATGTGTGTGTGCAGGGACATCATGGTGCTGCATGTGAGACCAGTCATGCGTGAACCACATGGATGGTGCATGTGTTACAATGCAACATGCAGAGCAGCATGCAGAATGCACACATGAATGCATGCCTGTCTCTGTTCTTGGACATGGATGGGGTGTGAGAGATGGGTGCTGCTGCCATGGACATGTATGGTGTAAATGTCTGTGTGTCTGAGTAGCGTGTGTGTGACTTGTAAACGCCATGGATGCATGACACATGTCCATGACAATGTTCTGATTCACTGATGCAGCCTAGTCATCCTTGTATCCACTGTGTCTGGGGTGTACAAGGCCAGATGGATGAAACTACGGTGATGTGTGTGCATGTGATCAGTATGACCCATGATGCATGTGAGTTTCAAACCACCATTGTATGTTTCAACAGTTCCTTGGACATGTATGCGCAGGGGACTGGTGCCATGTCTGCCATTACGGCTGCAGCATAAGGGGTGGGTGAACCCCCACAGGGGCTTGCAATGGCGGAAGATGATGTGGAGCCATCCAGGTTGGTGGTTTGCACAGAGGAGGAGGAGGCCGCTACTGAGTCGCAAATGGGGCCTGGTGGGAGTTTTACCACTGGTGCAAGTGGTGCAGTCCAGGGGCGGGGCAGGAGGCAGCACAGGTTGCCGTGGAGGGGCCTGTGCATGTCACTGTCCCTGACACTGTGACTGCACCACCATGCACCAGCAGGGATGCCCCATCCCAGGCCTGTCCGCAGGTAGGGGGGAGGTCCACGTCATCTGACACTCCTCTACCTGCAGACGAGGGGACCAGTGACCATATTGAGACCGTCCTGATTGGTGTTGCGTTGTGCACGCATGACATTCACGATGACGTGTGTGCTTCCTGGGGGGAGCACGCGCGTCATCACAAAGAGCTGCATGCCAACGTGGTCAAGTTGGGAGGGGCCATGGTCGGGGGTTTCCTACATGTGTTGGGCACTCTGGCGGCCCTCTCCTCCTCTGTGCAGACTATGCGCCAGTCGTTCTCCATGCCGTCTTCCGGCCCAGATGCCACCAGGGCCCCCTGTGGACCTGCCCCGACCAACGCAGCGAGCTCGGTGGAGATCCCATCCCTGCCACAGTCGGGAGTCGGAGGTCCAGTAGGGGTGGACAACCCAGCAACTGGACCCCATCAGATGGAGGATGTGCCGGCATCATCGGGCAGGGAACGTGCATGACGGCGCCAGTGGATTCCATCAGCCCGGATGCCATTGTGCTGGCAGAGGCAGTTGCGTGGGAGGCAGCGGCAGGCTCAACATGGGAGGCATCATGGCTCGGGGTCATCAACATCAGAGGGGCAGGCATCGGCCGGAGGGCAGGAGGACCCTGAAATGGGAGTGTCTTCCGTGTGGCAGTGGTTGGGCCAGCGGACAGATGCGGAGTGGCAGCGGGCGGAGGAGGCATGGCTCACTATGGTCAGGGCGGAGAACTCCATTTGCAGGGCGCTGAGGCGGGCTGAGTGCCTTGAGGGAATTTGCAGGGAGTTGGAGGTGGACATAGCTTTATCACTGCGAGACCTCGGGGCCAGGGAACAGGCCCGCCTCCAGGACATTGAACAGGAGTTTAATGATTCCCTGGCCCGGGAAATCAACTAGTGAGCCGTAGGACTTGCCCGCCGTCATTGTATTTAGTTCATTAGTTTTAGGTTTCCTTAGTTTTTTTTTTATTTTGGAGTTCATGGACTTTGCACCACTTTATGTGCATAGTTATTTTTATAGGGTGTTTTGGTAGGTTTCCTTTTGTTTGTCCATCATGGACCCTTCAAACTTTCAGTTTATATAATTCAAGACTTGTACATACTTTGGTTGTTCATTCATCCTGTGGATCAATGCTTTTTTTTAAGTACTTTATTTAGACAGTTGAAATGGACTACTTCCCTTTTTTCCTCTTGTGGTTTTTTGTTTTACATTGGATTCATTATCATTTTTTGATTTTGTCTTTTCTTCATTTACAAGTTTGATTTTTCTTTGTGTTTTTTAATTACATATTTAATACACATCATATTTCTTCATTATTGGTGTTGTGTACTCTCATTGGTTTTGGGCATGTCTCAATGAGCATTGCCTCTGTCATGTGTTGCCACTTTGTGGCTCGGTTGTACATTTATGCATGGCCATGGTGGTTCTTTTGAGGCTTGCATGGGTAATTTGTGAGTGGGGGCAGTGGATGCTTGCGTGCTTGGACTGGGGGGCAGGGGGAATTTGTGTAGGAATTAGGCCCATAGCTCTCTTTTGAGAGAACATGGTGTTTGCTGTGCCACGTATCGGGGCCTGCTGGCAGGTGCCCATCACTAGGGCTGAGGGGACATGAGTCAGGGCCTGCTGGCAGGTGCCCGTCACTGGGGGTGGGGGTGGGGGGACATGAGTCGGGGCCTGCTGGCAGGTGCCCGTCACTGGGGGTGGGGGTGGGGGGACATGAGTCGGGGCCTGCTGGCAGGTATCTGTCACTGGGGGTCGGTGTGGGGGGACATGAGTCGGGGCCTGCTAGCAGGTACCCGTCACTGGGGGTGGGGGGACATGAGTCAGGGCCTGCTGGCAGGTACCCGTCACCTGGGGTGGGCGTGGGGGGACATGAGTCGGGCCTGCTGGCAGGTAAACGTCACTGGGGGTGGGGGTTGGGGGACATGAGTTGGAGCCTGCTGGCAGGTACATGTCACTGGGGGTGGGGGACATGTGTCAAGGCTCCCACGTGCATGGTGCCATGCGGGATGCCTGCAGGGCATGCCCAGGGGTGATGGGCTTCCTGCGGGGCATGGCCAGGGGTGATGGGCTACCTGCGGGGCATGGCCAGGAGTGATGGGCTGCCTGCGGGGCATGCCCAGGGGTGATGGGTGCTTTTCTGTGGTGTGCGTTGGCTGCAGGGCATGGGGAGGGGGTAGGGACGCACCAGGGAGGGCCCTCACTGACAAAACGTGTGTGGAACTTCCCGTGCACCCCTCAGAATACACATACCCCTCTTGCGCTAGCGAAAACCCTTGTAAAACTCCCCACGCACCCCAGTAATACATGTACCACGTTCTCGCATGGAGTATCACGTGTAAAACTGCCTGCGCACCCCATTAATACACATACCCCGCTCTCGCATGGAGTATCGCTGGTGAAACTGCCCACGCACCTCTCAGAATACACGTACCCCTCTCGCGCTAGCGAAAACACGTGTAAAACTGGCTGTGCGCCCCTCGAAATACACGTACCCCACTCGTGCTAGCGAAAACGTGTGTGTAACTGTCCGTGCACCCCTCAGAATACACATAACCCTCTCGCACTAGCCAAAACACATGTAAAACTGGCCGTGCGCCCCTTGGAATACACATACCCCACTCGTGCTAGCGAAGACACATGTGAAACTGCCCACACACCCCTCAGAATACACGTACCCCTCTCGCTCTAGCGAAAACGCGTGGAAAACTGGCCATGCGCCCCTCGGAATATACGTACCCCACTTGTGCTAGTGAAAATGCATGTGAAACTGCCCGTGCACCCCTCAGAATACACGTACCTCTCTCGCACTAGTGAAAACCCTTGCAAAACTCCCCACGCACCCCAGTAATACATGTACCACGTTCTCGCATGGAGTATCACGTGTAAAACTGCCCGCGCAGCCCAATAATACACGTACCCCGCTCTCGCATGGAGTATCGTGTGTGAAACTGCCCGCGCACCCCTTAGAATACACGTACCCCGCTTGCACTAGCAAAAACACATGTAAAACTGGCCGCACACCCCTCAGAATACACGTACCCCGCTCACACAAGGCCTATCGCGTGTGGAACTCCATGCGTACCCCCCAAATACACGTACCCCACTCGCACAGGGCCTGTCGTGGGTGGAACTTCCAGCGCACCCCCAAAATTCACGCAGGCTGCCCATCCACCCTCCCCATGCCCCACAGGCAGACCATCCACCTTGGCCATGACCCAGAGGCAGCCCACACCACAGGGGGGACTTCTTCCACACAATTTGGCTGGCGGGAGCGGGGTACGTGTATTCGGAAGGGTGCGCGGCTAGTTTTAAATGTGTTTTCGCTAGCGCGAGATGGGTACGTGTATTCCGAGGGGTGCACAAGCAGTTTTACACGCGTTTTTGCTAGCACGAGCCGGGTATGTGTATTACGAGGGGATTGCAGACAGTTTTACACGCGTTTTCACTAGCGCGAGCGGGGTACCTGTATTCCGAGGGGTGCACGGGGAGTTTTCCACACATTTTCGTGGTTGGGGGTCTGTATGCTGGTCCACTTGCCTTTGCGCCATGTACTGGATTTGTGCGATGTTTTTGGCGCACGGGGCAGGTTTGGGGGCGTAACTGGCGCTGCTGCAGGGTCGCTGCGCCACTCTGCGCCACGGCTGGTTATGGATGTTAAAATCCATGAATACGCTGTGCGCTGAAATGGGTTTTGGTGCACGCGGCTGGCGCAGACTGCCGCACGCGAACACTGTGCGCCAGCCGCGTGCGCCACCTGTGCGCCGGATTCTATGAATTACCCCCTAAATGTTTACCCATTTTTTGTTAAAGCTGAATAGAGGAAAAACATCATGTTGTTGTGCCAAGAAGCAATGTGCTTTATGATTTGATTTATGTTGCTTATAAAAAAGGCCCACAGAAACCTAGAAATCTCTATCTATAACCTTAGGGATAGGTGTTTACATGTGCTTAACCTTTGTGCTATTTAAATGTGCATTACTTTTCTTGGATTAAGTGAAGTGGATGATGGGAAGACTACAGAACACAGAACAAATGAAAATATTCCATAGCACAGTATTAGGAGGAATTTCACAAATCCCTGGGACTCATTTCATCAATTTCAGAAAGGTGAAAGTCTATTCGAATCTGTCATCCGCCAAGTTGCTTGCAGGTATCTGCAGCAGGACCAAGACTGCGCACATGTGTGCTTTATTATAATAATGTTTCTTCCTATTAATCTTGGTAACACAGTACAGTATGTCAATAGACCCACTGCAGGTATCTGTGGTGGCAAGTCGGTGAGCAGGAATTCAAGCACAGCCAGGGAGAGCTCATCCTTTCACCTTTCTAAAGCTCATCAGATGAGTGCCTCTGAGTTGGAAATAATTCCTAATAGTTTGCAGAGAAATAATTCAATCCCAGATGCACTTTATATCAAGGTAGGTTTCTTATCACTTACTTTGGCACAAAAGGAAATCTGGAAGTCTCTATCAGAGTATCCACACATAATGCATTGCACGTCTTTGTTAGTTCCCTATGCTAGCGCATGCACAAAAGAGAATGCTTGCAGTGCAGAGTGTACTTGACTATATTTCCATAATCAAAGGTCTATGACTTCGGGGGCGTGGCTAAGCTCCCACGGGAATGGCTGCGCAGCTCTGGGCTCCCGCTCCGGTGAATTAATGTATTAAGTTATAAGCTTCCACAAGCATATATAAATTCTGCGTTACCTGTGTTCCTTTTCTTGCATGATTCGGCTGGTGGTCGCGCTTCACAGAGAAGCCTGGCTCTTCCTGCAACAATGGCTGAGGGAAAGTGAAAGCAGCTATGGTGCGGCCTGCGGTGGCAGAGTGGCGTAATAAGGAGGCCAATGTTTCCTGTCAGCTGGTCGGCTAACGCGATGAGAAGTTGACACGTATCACATGGAGCCACAATTCCCTCACAACAAGGGCATGCTTGCTGCTTGCAAGCCCTAACAACAGCAAACAAGGTACTTTTGGTGCACGGCTGCCCTTATTTTTGAAAGAATATAGAAAATATAAGCAGGCTAAGCTTATTTAATATGTTACATGGCTGCTGGGTCATTTTGAGTCATTCTGCAGCAAACAAGGTACTTTTGGCACACAGCTGCCTTTATTATTTACTAAATACTGGAACTATAGGCAGGCTAAGGTTATTTAATTTATGACATGGCTGCGGGGTCATTTTAAGTAATTTGCAGCAAACAAGGTACTTTTTTTGGCACACAGTTGCCTTTATTATGTAGTGACAACAGGAAATAAAAAAGTTTTCAATTTACTGGGCTTCTAGGTTTCTAACCTAAGTTTTGGTCATTAACAGTGTGTGAACATACTGCTACCTTCTTAATCCAGTATGGAATAAATCAAAGGGCAACCCAAGGAAGTGCCCTTATCTTCCATGCGTAATGCTCCTAAAAGGCAGAAAGGGGACTTGCCCACCCCTAAAATAGACACACAGGACCTGGTTATGCAAACCATGTTAACAGATATGAGCGCTCTTAATATGATATGATATGATAGGTTATTTATAACACGCTTAATACCCAGAGGTTTCTAAGCGTGGACCAGGGGATCGAACCTGTGGTGCTCCGTGTCGTCTTGCTTCCAAGGCGAGCACATTGCCCCTGAGGTATCCACCCGAGACATTCATGTAAGCCACGAATGCAAAATTACACATGATAGATGAAAATTGGTCCACCTTTGAATTGTGCATAAATGAAGTTGAAAGAAGGTCAGCGATGCTGAGGATGTTACAGGTAGAGTGGACTCACTTGAAAACACAGTTTTCTCTCTACAGAAACAAACAGAAAATCTTGAAAATAGGACTAGGAGAAACAACCTACGGATTGTGGGCCTCCCGGAAAACATTGAAATACTACACGCTTCCCATACACTTGGAGCGTCCAGTATCCTTACAGCTAAACATTCAAAGGGCTCACTGGGCTGGACCCATCATTTCAGTGGAAAATACTCACAGAACTCTTTGCCTTACTGGACTATACTTGTCCTACTTATCATGGACAAAGCAAAGCAAAAAAGACAGCTCTCGTTGGAGGGCTCCTAAATCTTTATTTCTCAAGACGTATCCAATGCCACTGCAGCAAGAAGGAATAGATATTTGGGTACTCTCTAATTTTTGTTGACGGGGGGGGGGTCAAATCTGTTGGAAGGGAGAGTCTAAAGCAGAAAAAAATGAAATACAGATTGACTACCCCTCTCTAAAAGTCCTGTATGTAACACAGGTAAGGGTGGAGGTTACCCTGCCTCAATCATTAACAGGGTTAACACCTTAATGGGGAAGTTATTGAAGCTCACTGCAACGTTGCATAACGTAAATCTCTTTAATTATTCATAAAAAAACATTACAAACATTCTTCTCTAATGATCATCAATCATACCATTCAATCAACATGCTCCTATTGTAACAACGGGGTACTGTAACTTGAAAGTTCTTCCAGCATAACAGTTAGTGTAAATATGCGTGCATGACATAGGAAAAAAGAATTTGGTTTTCCTTTATCGGTCGACATGTTTCGGCCCTTGATGGTGTACCACTTATGTCAGCAGTGGTCAGTAAAGTAGATGATGGGCCATCTTCAGGACAAAGGTTACTTCTAGAGGATCAATCTCGTTCCCCATTTAACATAGATTGACAAATCTGAGGTCCATAAACTATGATTTGGACTTCTGAGCTTTTTGGACTCCTAGGTGTAGCAGTAATTAAGCATCCAGTGTCTGGTTTCAGGCAAAACACGTGTATGTTTGTGTCTTCTGATCCAGTCTTAATCCTATCGGGATAGACAGTCGTCCATTTGCTGAAATATGGACCTGTAGACTTAGCTGTTGAAACCGGCAATGGCGGATTTCCCATTAACGGGTGTTCTGCCTTTGTCAGTTTCGTTCTTTCTTCCTTCTAATGCTCTGTTGTTTCACTGTGTTGCATCTCCTGTGAGATGCAACACAGTAATATGCATCAGGCATGCATATTTACACTAACTGTTATGCTGGAAGAAATTTCAAGTTACAGTACCCCGTTGTTACAATAGGAGCATGTTGATTGAATGGTATGATTGATGATCATTAGAGAAAAATGTTTGTAATGTTTTTTTAATGTTTTTTTATGAATAATTAAAGAGATGTACGTTTTGCAAAGTTGCAGTGAGCTTCAATAACTTCCCCATTAAGGTGTTAACCCTGTTAATGATTGAGACAGGGTAACCTCCACCCTTACCTGTGTTACATACAGGACTTTTAGAGAGGGGTAGTCAATCTGTATGTCCTTTTTTTCTACTGCAGCAAGAAGAAAAGAACTACTAACCTTTAGACCTGCTCTAAGACAAATGAACACCAGATATATCATTCATCCAGTTATCCTTTTACTCTTAATGGGCGTACTTTTACTTTCCAAAAATCCAACAGACCTGTGCAACTTCATCGAAAGCCACAGAAGGGAGGAAATTGATATTTCCAAGCCACCCAATTGAACACAATTGTTTTATATGAAGTTAAAGTCAACATGCAACTACCTCGTCGGAGAGGGGCACTGAGCATGTCCTCTCGGATCTGGCTTTCACCCACACTCTATATTGCCTATATCTCAACATGGATTGAAGTGGCTGTTTCCCGTTAGCCACTACTCCTCTTAAAGCTATCGACTCTATATGGAAGTTATTCAAATGCATGTTGTTTTTGTCTGTCTACCCATTTCCCTTATTTATCACTCCCTTTAATATATTAATGCAACAGCTAATCAATCTAGCGTTACTCTCTGAATGTCTCTCACTTAGTTCTGCTTTCCATTATCGGATATTACATATTCCGGTGCTGAATCACCTTTCCTGGGAGACCATGCTTTTGTGTACATCACTCGCCTGTAATTTATGTAATTTAACGTAACCTCATGGAACGTTAAAGGATTGCATAACTCTATTAAAAAGCAAAAAGTCCTGTCTCATCTTAATTAAGCTAAACCATCTATTGCATGTGTACACGAATCTCACTTGGCACAAGCCGAAGCTGCTAAACTGAAACACTTATGGGTAGGCCAAGTTTTCTCTAGCGCAGTGAATGGGAAAAATAATGGGGTCATCACCCTTATTAATAAACACTTTAATTGTAAAGTTATTGCTACTGAATCTGATGATGTGGGAATATGGTTGCTTATCAAATTACTCATTGATTCCACAGAACTTTCTATCCTCATTGTCTGTGGTGATTGCAACGAGATTATAGATCCCTGTCTAGACAGGAAATCCACTGTACAGTACAAGATAAACAAATCTCACTCACAATTTGCTAATTGTGTTTATGAATTAGGTCTAACTGATGCCTGGCGCAATACTCACCCCTCTGAATTGGAATACACTTTTTATTTTAACCCTCACAACTCCTTCTTGAGAATTGATTATGTTTTCATCTCCAAAACCTTGACTAATAATTTGTTAGAAGCCAAGATAGAATGTATCACCCTGTCGGACCATGCACCTGTTCACATTTAAGAAAGGCAAATAAATCATGTAGATGGAGATTTAATCCTGCTCTCTTGAAAGATGAATAATTCACAGGGTATATTAAGCAGCAATATACCCATTTATTCTTAGAAATTCCAAGTTCTTATACCTCCTTTTCAAATAACTGGGACTGCATTAAAGCCATTCTCAGAGGAAATATAAGGGGTAATTCATGGATTATGTGCGCAAAAAAAAACGGGATTTGTGCGCCATTCTGCCCGCAAATCCCCATTTGTTAAACAGGGATTTGCGGGCAGAATGGCGCACAAATTTTGGTTTTTTCGGCGCAATTAATCCATGAATTACCCCTATAATCTCCTGCGCCGGCAACAAGAAGAAAAACCTTAGACAAAAATCGGAGTACATGCTCAAGACTATTTCATCTCTAGAGTCTCAATATATACAAACTAATTATGTGTCTATCTTTCAAAACATCACTAAACTTGGAATACAATATAATAATTTGGCTACTCAATACTCCTGCACCAATCTTCTAAAATATGTCTAAAATATATCACTTCGCTAATATATCTAGCAAATCCCTAGCTTCTTATCTTAAATTTAAAAAGGATAGAGCCAAGATTGTTCTTATTCAAGACCATAATGGTAATAGAGTCTTATCAGATAAAGGAATCTTACAGGCATTCGCAGACTTCTACCAAAAACGATATATTTCCAAAGCTTCGCCAAACAATACTCATGATAAAGATTTCCTTCAGCAGGTTTGCCATAACTCATATTTACAAACAGACCTCTGTGCATTAAATGCCCACATTACCTCCAATGAAATATATAAAGCCATTATAATCCTCAAGAAAGGCAAAGCTCTTGACCCAGTTGGCTTTCTCATTGACTTATTTTCCCACTTTAACAATCTCCTAATCCCTAAGCTTAATGAACTATTAACTTCATTCATTGCCAGTGAGAAAGCAGCAGGTACCCTTGCAGAAGCTATGTTAATCGTACTCCCTAAACCTAACAAAGATCCTCAACTTGCCCAAAATTGCAGACCAATCTCCCTAATTAATAGGGACTGCAACATTTTTGCCAAGATCCTAGTGTAAAGACTGGAGGGGGGTTTCTGTTCTCCTGCTCCCTATATGGCAGAGTTGAGGCACAGAGCATCCCAGCCAAGATTCTCTAATTGGTAAAACGTGGCTGAGCAATCAAGGCTTAGCTCTCAGGAGGTGATGCAGGCTTGTTCTTAAGTACAGTGTAGTCCCCAAGCACCCACAAAGGAATGTCCACACATAATATTAGTCAAAACACAGTCTTTATATAAGTAAGGTTCAAGGTTATGTACACAATCACAATAGCACACTTTGTACTCTGGCAATGCTATAATGGAAAATATATACAGGTCTACGTGGTACCACTCTTATATATAGACTCCTTTGAAATGCATCAACTACTAACAGTTCAAATTACATACAAATCAGATTGTAAAATGAGTCAACGATATACAACAGAAAGAATGAAAGTTAAATTGAGCAATGGCAGAATACTGACTCCTGTTACCTAGAGACAGTTCTGGGCGAGGAACCCTCCACCTGGCAACCTGTAAATAAAGCGTATTGACAAGCTCAGTCCAGATATGCTCAATATAGTCTTGGTTACTTCTAAAGGTTCCACAACCCCAAAGTTCCTGGTTTTGTAGAGTTCTTCGATGAGTCATCTACAAGCACTTCTTGAGTGAACTCCCTTTAAGACAGGAGCCACGGGTCATCGAGATTCCTTGATGAAGAAAAAGGTGAATGCTGTTGTCGGGGAAGCAGCTTAGATCCACGCAGTGCTCGTTGACCAAGCTTGTGAATGTCCTGTGAGGAAGAGGCATGCGGTATACCTCGATGATGATAGTTCGTTGCTGCAAAGAGTCTACTAAGAACTTTGGCCCAGGAAGAGCATCGGGTAGTCGGCGTCTGGGGTTGGCTATCGGGACATAACCGCGGCGGGCTGTCTGATCTTTGTTGGTGTGTTTGAGGACTTCAGGTGGCGGGGAACCCACCGGTGGATTCCCCTTGGTCGGCGACGACCTTGACTTTCTCCGGCAGGACGAAAGCGGTCGATGGTGATGAGCAAGGGAGTCCATGGATTAAATGTCTTAGGCAAAGGAGCACTGTGGCTCCAGTCGGCAACGGCAGTCATCGACGGTGATGGACATCAATGTCCGGGCACTTCACTTCAGATTCTGTGGCGGTCCCCTTCTCCGGTCAGTAGCCTTTTGAGGGACTGACTTCCAGGGAGCTTTGGCAAAGATCAGCAGGTGCACGCTGGTCCCTCGTAGCTCGGGAAGAGGTCTCCTAGCCAGGTCCTCCCTTGGATCAGTTCTTGTAGACACAGCAGATTTCAGTTTGTGAAGGAATGCTGCAGCAAATCTTCTCGTCCGGCTGGGCATCAAGGTTAAGCATCAAGTATTGACTTCAGCTTCTGAACAATTTCCATCAGTGAGAGGTCCCCAGATATATTGTTTTGTCTCTCATTCACTCTGCTGGGTCACACTAGGGCAACAAATCATCCAGAAGGGCATTCATGCAGGAAGGCAGCCAATCAGGCTCAAAGTACATTCAGGCCATTCGCCTCACTCCAGACACTCACAACAAGGAATGTGTATTGGGACAAGCACTCTGCCATTGAGCACTCTATACTGTATTCATCCCAGTTTCAGGCAGGACGGTTTCAGTCTTTTTGTCACATACCAGAAACCAGACAGCCATAACAAGAAGTGCATATTGGTCACCGACTCCATTCACCCAGGTCCCAACCCAAGGGTGTACCCACAACATACAGTCACTGGTAAGGCTCCAACCAGTCTGGCCTGGACTTCCCCACAATACCATATATGGAACTTCCACCGAACAGCCAGTTAGGGGAAAGGGACAGAGTCAGGGCTTCCCCGGATTTCAGGAAAACAAGGTAACTGGCAATAGAAAGCAAGAGGCCACAGGGGCCATCTTGTCTCCTATTGGGAATCAACTGATTCCAATAGCAGGTCCTGGGTATCCAGTAAAATGGAGGATGCTCAGAGCACCTATCAAGTTCAGCATCGAGCTGCCACCAGCCCATACCCTGCTCTGTGGGCCACTCACAGGTACCCAAAACATACACTAGGAGTACGGGGTTGTACTCCCACCCATGGGTGCCATAAGGGTCTCCCAAGTGTCTGTTCACCACAATCGAAAAGAGGAAGAGCTACACCGCCAGGAGTCCCATGTGAACTCCTGCGTGGAAAACAAGACAGAACACACATGATAAAGCAATAAAGAACATGGATTCGGATGCCCTGTCCCTCCTATGCATATCGAGCATCACACCTAGCAAATCGACCTCTACCTATTCTCCCAAATCTAATTAAAAATTATCAGGTAGGGTACGTTAAGGGGTGATTATCACCAGCTAATATCAGACTTTTTTCTGACATTTTGGATATCATGGAGAAATCCACTGACCTGTATACGGCCATAGCCCTTGACACAGAAAAATCATTTGATAGGGTTGAGTGGAATTACATGTTTAATGCTTTAAAATTCCATGGGATTGAGGATCCTTTCATATACATGGTCAAAGTATTGCACTCTAATCCTAAAACAGTAGTTTTTATAAATGGTCAAATGTCCTCTTCCTTTCCTCTATACAGAGGTACGCGTCAAGACTGCCCCCTCTCTCTTCTTCTCTTTATCCTTGAGCTGTAGCCTTTCCTAGAAGGATTACAACAAGAAGATAATATAACATGTATACATTTTAGTGGTATTCAGATTAACAGGCCGATTCATGGAATTATTAGCGCGGCGCAAGTGGCCAAAAATGTGCGAATCGCAGTGGAATAGCGAAAATCGCAGTGCAAGTGCGAAAATCGCACGAAAAGCAGCGCACATCGATTCATGGAAGGCCGTGCGCGAGAAGACCATCGGATGTGCGATAAGAAAGTGCGCGGCGCACGTTGGCGCACAGGCCATCTAACGGCGTGCGCCAGGCCACAGCGAAAATCGCACAGGCCACAGCGAAAATCGCACATAGCGCGGCGCACGCAACAAAAGTAGGCGGAACACGGGGCGGAACACTCGGAATGGGGAACAACTAGCCAAAATGTGGGTGTCACGGGGGAAGCACAGGGTACAAGTGCGCGGAACGCCCACACGCTCGCCTACAACACGTGTTCATGGAATACAATAGGGCAAAAAAGCGCACGCTCAAAACAGCGCACAGGCACCAACACCACCGCCACAAGAAAGCAGGCGGTAGCGTCTCTGCGCCCGGAAGAAATGTGCGCCAAAAGGTGCGCCAACAAATATCACTTATATACAGCCATGATGAATGGCGAATACTGTGGCCCTCCAGGACAAATGACGTGCAAAGGGGTACCCACAAACACAGACACGCGGTGAAAGAAAAAAAACGTGTGCGTGTATACCGGGGTGCGAGGGAAGTCTCACACGCGATTTGTCAGGGTACGTGGATTTCAGGGGTGCGCGGGAAGTCTCACATGCGATTTGTCAGGGTACGTGGATTTCAGGGGTGCGCGGGAAGTCCCACACGCGATTAGGCAGGGTACGTGGATTTCATGTGTGCGCGGGAAGTTCCACACGCGATTTGGCTGGGTACGTGGATTGCAGGGGTGCGCGGGAAGTTCCACACGCGATATGGCCGGGTACGTGGATTTCAGGGGTGCGCGGGAAGTTCCACACGCGACATGGCCGGGTACGTGGATTGCAGGGGTGCGCGGGAAGTTCCACACGCGATTTGGCCGGGTACGTGGATTTCAGGGGTGCGCGGGAAGTACCACACGCGATTAGTCAGGGTACGTGGATTGCAGGGGTGCGTGGGAAGTCCCACAGGCGATTAGGCAGGGTACGTGGATTTCAGGGGTGCGCGGGAAGTTCCACACGCGATTTGGCCAGGTACGTGGATTGCAGGGGTGCGCGGGAAGTTCTACACGCGACATGGCCGGGTACGTGGATTGCAGGGGTGCGCGGGAAGTTCCACACGCGATTTGGCCGGGTACGTGGATTGCAGGGGTGCGCGGGAAGTTCTACACGTGACATGGCCGGGTACGTGGATTGCAGGGGTGCGCGGGAAGTTCCACACGCGATTTGGCCGGGTACGTGGATTTCAGGGGTGCGCGGGAAGTACCACACGCGATTAGTCAGGGTACGTGGATTTCAGGGGTGCGCGGGAAGTTCCACACGCGATTTGGCCGTGTACGTGGATTACAGGGGTGCGCGGGAAGTACCACACGCGATTAGTCAGGGTACGTGGATTGCAGGGGTGCGTGGGAAGTTCCACACGCGAATAGTCAGGCTACGTGGATTGCAGGGGTGCGCGGGAAGTTCCACACGCGATTTGGCCGGGTACGTGGATTTCAGGGGTGCGCGGGAAGTTCCACACGCGATTTGGCTGGGTACGTGGATTTCAGGGGTGCGCGGGAAGTTCCACACGCGATTTGGCTGTGTGCTCCCAGGCATTACCTGTACACCCTCCACGGCCCCTGCAGGCAGCACACACCACAGGGGACTACCCTGCACACCTGCTCATGTCTCCCACCACCCCCACCCCCCAGCAGTGCAGGGGCAGCCTACACCAGGCCCTCACCCATGTCTCCCACCACCCCCAACCCCCAGCCACCAGGGGCACCCTCCACCAGGCCCCCACCCATGTCTCCCACCACCCCACCCCCCAGCAGTGCAGGGGCAGCCTCCACCAGGCCCCCACTCATGTCTCCCACCACCCCCACCCCCCAGCAGTGCAGGGGCAGCCTCCACCAGGCCCCCACTCATGTCTCCCACCACCCCCACCCCCCAGCAGTGCAGGGGCACCCTCCACCAGGCCCCCACCCATGTCTCCCACCACCCCCACCCCCCAGCACACCAGGGGCACCTGCCAGCAGGCCCCCACCCATGTCCAACTCATGTCTCCCACCACCCCCACCCCCCAGCACTGTGGGGCACCTGCCAGCAGGCCCCCACCCATGTCCAACTCATGTTCCCCACCACCCCCACCCCCCAGCACTGTGGGGCACCTGCCAGCAGGCCCCTACCCATGTCCAACTCATGTTCCCCACCACCCCCACCCCCCAGCCACCAGGGGCACCTGCCAGCAGGCCCCCACCCATGTCCAACCCATGTCTCCCACCACCCCCACCCCCCAGCAGTGCAGGGGCACCCACCACCAGGCCCCCACCCATGTCTCCCACCACCCCCACCCCCAGCCACCAGGCGCACCCACCACAAGGCCCCCACTCATGTCTACCACCCCCCCACCCCCCAGCAGTGCAGGGGCACCCTCCACCAGGCCCCCACCCATGTCTCCCACCACCCCCAACCCCCAGCACCGTGGGGAACCTGCCAGCAGGCCCCCACCCATGTCCAACCCATGTCTCCCACCACCCCCACCCCCCAGCCACCAGGGGCACCCACCACCAGGCCCCCACTCATGTCTACCACCCCCCCACCCCCCAGCAGTGCAGGGGCACCCTCCACCAGGCCCCCACCCATGTCTCCCACCACCCCCACCCCCTAGCAGTGCAGGGGCAGCCTCCAACAGGCCCCCACTCATGTCTCCCACCACCCCACCCCCCAGCAGTGTAGGGGCAGCCTCCACCAGGCCCCCACCCATGTCTCCCACCACCCCCAACCCCCAGCCACCAGGGGCACCCTCCACCAGGCCCCCACCCATGTCTCCCACCACCCCCACTCCCCAGCAGTGCAGGGGCACCCTCCACCAGGCCCCCACCCATGTCTCCCACCACCCCCACCCCCCAGCCACCAGGGGCACCTGCCAGCAGGCCCCCACCCATGTCCAACTCATGTCTCCCACCACCCCCACCCCCCAGCACTGTGGGGCACCTGCCAGCAGGCCCCCACCCATGTCCAACTCATGTTCCCCACCACCCCCACCCCCCAGCACTGTGGGGCACCTGCCAGCAGGCCCCCACCCATGTCCAACCCATGTCTCCCACCACCCCCACCCCCCAGCAGTGTAGGGGCACCCACCACCAGGCCCCCACCCATGTCTCCCACCACCCCCACCCCCCAGCCACCAGGGGCACCTGCCAGCAGGCCCCCACCCATGTCCAACTCATGTCTCCCACCACCCCCACCCCCCAGCACTGTGGGGCACCTGCCAGCAGGCCCCCACCCATGTCCAACTCATGTTCCCCACCACCCCCACCCCCCAGCACTGTGGGGCACCTGCCAGCAGGCCCCCACCCATGTCCAACTCATGTTCCCCACCACCCCCACCCCCAGCACTGTGGGGCACCTGCCAGCAGGCCCCCACCCATGTCCAACCCATGTCTCCCACCACCCCCACCCCCCAGCAGTGCAGGGGCACCCACCACCAGGCCCCCACCCATGTCTCCCACCACCCCCACCCCCCAGCAGTGCAGGGGCACCCTCCACCAGGCCCCCACCCATGTCTCCCACAACCCCCACCCCACAGCCACCAGGGGCACCTGCCAGCAGGCCCCCACCCATGTCCAACTCATGTCTCCCACCACCCCCACCCCCCAGCACTGTGGGGCACCTGCCAGCAGGCCCCCACCCATGTCCAACTCATGTTCCCCACCACCCCCACCCCCCAGCACTGTGGGGCACCTGCCAGCAGGCCCCCACCCATGTCCAACCCATGTCTCCCACCACCCCCACCCCCCAGTAGTGCAGGGGCACCCACCACCAGGCCCCCACCCATGTCTCCCACCACCCCCACCCCCCAGCCACCAGGCGCACCCACCACCAGGCCCCCACTCATGTCTACCACCCCCCCAACCCCCCAGCAGTGCAGGGGCACCCTCCACCAGGCCCCCACCCATGTCTCCCACCACCCCCACCCCCCAGCACTGTGGGGCACCTGCCAGCAGGCCCCCACCCATGTCCAACTCATGTTCCCCACCACCCCCACCCCCCAGCACTGTGGGGCACCTGCCAGCAGGCCCCCAACCATGTCCAACCCATGTCTCCCACCACCCCCACCCCCCAGCAGTGCAGGGGCACCCACCACCAGGCCCCCACCCATGTCTCCCACCACCCCCACCCCCCAGCCACCAGGGGCACCTGCCAGCAGGCCCCCACCCATGTCCAACTCATGTCTCCCACCACCCCCACCCCCCAGCACTGTGGGGCACCTGCCAGCAGGCCCCCACCCATGTCCAACTCATGTTCCCCAACACCCCCACCCCCCAGCACTGTGGGGCACCTGCCAGCAGGCCCCCACCCATGTCCAACTCATGTTCCCCACCACCCCCACCCCCCAGCACTGTGGGGCACCTGCCAGCAGGCCCCCACCCATGTCTAACCCATGTCTCCCACCACCCCCACCCCCCAGCAGTGCAGGGGCACCCACCACCAGGCCCCCACCCATGTCTCCCACCACCCCCACCCCCCAGCAGTGCAGGGGCACCCTCCACCAGGCCCCCACCCATGTCTCCCACCACCCCCACCCCCCAGCCACCAGGGGCACCTGCCAGCAGGCCCCCACCCATGTCCAACCCATGTCTCCCACCATCCCCACCCCCCAGCAGTGCAGGGGCACCCACCACCATGCCCCCACCCATGTCTCCCACCACCCCCACCCCCCAGCAGTGCAGAGGCACCCTCCACCAGGCCCCCACCCATGTCTCCCACCACCCCCACCCCCCAGCCACCAGGGGCACCTGCCAGCAGCCCCCCACCCATGTCCAACTCATGTCTCCCACCACCCCCACCCCCCAGCACTGTGGGGCACCTGCCAGCAGGCCCCCACCCATGTCCAACTCATGTTCCCCACCACCCCCACCCCCCAGCACTGTGGGGCACCTGCCAGCAGGCCCCCACCCATGTCCAACCCATGTCTCCCACCACCCCCACCCCCCAGTAGTGCAGGGGCACCCACCACCAGGCCCCCACCCATGTCTCCCACCACCCCCACCCCCCAGCCACCAGGCGCACCCACCACCAGGCCCCCACTCATGTCTACCACCCCCAACCCCCCAGCAGTGCAGGGGCACCCTCCACCAGGCCCCCACCCATGTCTCCCACCACCCCCACCCCCCAGCACTGTGGGGCACCTGCCAGCAGGCCCCCACCCATGTCCAACTCATGTTCCCCACCACCCCCACCCCCCAGCACTGTGGGGCACCTGCCAGCAGGCCCCCACCCATGTCCAACCCATGTCTCCCACCACCCCCACCCCCCAGCAGTGCAGGGGCACCCACCACCAGGCCCCCACCCATGTCCAACTCATGTTCCCCACCACCCCCACCCCCCAGCCACCAGGGGCACCTGCCAGCAGGCCCCCACCCATGTCCAACTCATGTCTCCCACCACCCCCACCCCCCAGCACTGTGGGGCACCTGCCAGCAGGCCCCCACCCATGTCCAACTCATGTTCCCCACCACCCCCACCCCCCAGCACTGTGGGGCACCTGCCAGCAGGCCCCCACCCATGTCCAACTCATGTTCCCCACCACCCCCACCCCCCAGCACTGTGGGGCACCTGCCAGCAGGCCCCCACCCATGTCCAACCCATGTCTCCCACCACCCCCACCCCCCAGCAGTGCAGGGGCATCCACCACCAGGCCCCCACCCATGTCTCCCACCACCCCCACCCCCCAGCAGTGCAGGGGCACCCTCCACCAGGCCCCCACCCATGTCTCCCACCACCCCCACCCCCAGCCACCAGGGGCACCTGCCAGCAGGCCCCCACCCATGTCCAACTCATGTCTCCCACCACCCCCACCCCCCAGCACTGTGGGGCACCTGCCAGCAGGCCCCCACCCATGTCCAACTCATGTTCCCCACCACCCCCACCCCCCAGCACTGTGGGGCACCTGCCAGCAGGCCCCCACCCATGTCCAACCCATGTCTAACACCACCCCCACCCCCCAGCAGTGCAGGGGCACCCTCCACCAGGCCCCCACCCATGTCTCCCGCCACCCCCACCCCCCAGCAGTGCAGGGGCACCCTCCACCAGGCACCCGCACATGTCCCCCTGGCCCCAGGTCCTGACGATACACAATCATGGCAGTAATGGGCAGCATACCCAGCACAAACACCAAGGCAAGGATTGCATCCACCCACATAGTGAATGCAATTACATGATACAACCCCAATGGCAAGTATGTAAATGAACACATGTCCGTCACACACACATACACAATGGGTGCAAGTGAATGTCAAAACCCATATCATGACATGTATGAAACCAATGAGAAAATAACACAAGTGAAAGTAAAAATAAAAAATGTATTAAAGATTAAAAATAAGTAAACAAATCAAACATACAACTATGTGGATAAGTAAATTATTGGTCCATGTCCGAGAACAAAAGTGAAAATCAAAAAAACAAAGGAATAAAAAAATAAAAATGTTGTCCAAAGCAATATCATGTAGTAGTAAAATAATGAAAAACCATTTCCTCATGGTGAACACAATAAGAAATAAAAAAAATGTATCTCCAAAAAGCAAACTATATACAGGAATGTTCCAGGGTCCATGAGCCCAACACCATAAATGAAACCTACTACTACCTAATGAAAAAAATATATACAAAAAAGTGGCCATTGTCCAAGCGGTCCAAAATAATAAAAATAAATAAAGGAAACCTAACACTAACTAACTAAATAACTATATACAAAGGCAGCGGGCAAGTCCTGCGGCTCACTTGGTGATGTTGCTGGCCAGGGCATCATCGAACTCCATGTCGATGTCCTGGAGGCGGGACTCTGTCCTGGCCCCGAGGTCTCGCAGGGACAACCCCATGTCCAGCTCAAACTCCCTGCGAGCTTCCTCAAGGCACTCAGCCCGCCTCAATGCCCGACGCATGGAGAACTCCGCCCTGACCATGGCGAGCCGCTCCTCTTCCGCCCGCTGCCGCTCCGCACCTATCCGCTGGACCAACTCCTCCCACACGGAAGACACCACCATCCCAGGGTTGCCCTGCCCTCCGGCCGATGCCTGCCCCTCTGATCTTGATGGCCCCGAGCCATGATGCCTCCCACGTCGAGCCCGCTGCTGCCTCGGACGCCACTGCCTCTGCCAGCACGACAGCATCCAGGCTGATGGAAACCACCGACGCCGTCGTGCACGTGCCCTGCCCGATGATGCTGTCACATCTTCCATCTGCTGGGGTCCACTTGCTGTGTTGTCCACCCCTGCTGGACCTCCGACTCCCAACTGTGGCAGGGATGGGATCCCCACCGAGCTGGCTGCATTGGTCGGGGCAGGTCCACAGGGGGCCCTGGTGGCATCTGGGCCGGAAGACGGCAAGGAGAACGACCGGTGGATAGCCTGCACAGAGGAGGAGAGGGCCGTCAGATTGGCCAACACATGCAGGAAACCCCCGAACATGGCCGATCCCAATTGGGCCACGTCGGCACAGTGCACTTCGTGATGACGTGCGTGCTCCTCCCGGGAAGCACGCACGGCATCATGAATCACAGCTGTGCGCATCGCGACCCCAATCAGGGCCTTCTCCACACGGCCAGGGGTTCCCACGTCCGCAGGTGGAGGGGAGTCAGGTGACATGGACATCCCCTCTACCTGCGGACGGGCCTGGGACGGGGCATCCCTGCTGGTGCATGGTGGTGCACTCACAGGGTCAGGGACAGCGACATGCACAGGCGCCTCCACAGTGACCTGTGCTGCCTCCTGCCCCTGGCCCTGGACTGCACCACTTGCACCAGCAGGGATGCTCCCACCAGGCCCCATGTGTGCCCCAGTGGCGGCCTCCTCCTCCTCTGTGCAAACCACCAACCTGGATGGCTCCTCACCGTCTCCCGCCGTAGCAGGCCCCTGTGGGGGCTCACCCACCCCTTCCGCTGCAGCCGTGGGGGCATCCCCGCCGCCTTGCTCCACAGCGCCGTCTCCGCCCTCTTCTTCACTAGCCGCTGCGTAGAGGGAGACAAAGAACACAAGCATCAGGGTACTGTACAATGGTCCCCTAGACAGGAAGCAATAGCAGATGAGCACCACTGTCAAAGTACACTTCCATCATGTCCCTCCACAACACATGGGTCAGTCCAGGCAAAACACACACAGTAACAGGCATGGTGCATGCCATGGACATTTCCATGCATGTCCAATGTACTCTAGAAACATTCAATGACATGTAACTCACATGCATCATGGCTCATGCATATCACATGCACACACTTCACCTCAGTCACATCCATCTGGCCCCAAACACACCAAACACAGCGGAAACAAGGGTAATTTGGCTGCATCACTGAATCTGTGCATTGTCACACACGTGTCATGCATCCATGGCATGTCCAAGTCACA
Source organism: Ambystoma mexicanum (assembly GCF_040938575.1). Classification (NCBI taxonomy): domain Eukaryota; kingdom Metazoa; phylum Chordata; class Amphibia; order Caudata; family Ambystomatidae; genus Ambystoma; species Ambystoma mexicanum. The sequence continues at coordinate 142,644,517 of NC_090934.1, forward strand.
GATACGCAGGTCAGGCACACAGACATGGCTACCATATATGTACCTGGCATCAGCACCCATCCCTCACCCCCACCCATGTCCAGGTACAGAGACTGGCATGCTCTCATGTTCAAAATCTGCATAGGGCTCCCCATGCCGCATTTGAACACATGCAACAACCATGTGGGTCACACATCACTGGTCGCACATGCATTACCATGATGTCCCTGCACACATACATGCATACATGTCCTATGGCACACATACAGGCAAGTATCATAGAACCAGCACACCGCAACATGCCCTGTCTCACACAGTAATGCTTGGACACTTACCGCTCAACTCCAGACGGGCCTCCCTCTCAAGGATCTCGGCGTGGAGCGCTGGGCGTACGCGTTCCAGGACCCTCTTCTGGATGGAACTCATGCGGCCCCGGCCCCCCTCCACGAGGCGCCGGGCCTTCACAAGGGTCCTGGACCTCAAGTCCTCCCAGCGCTTCTTGATCTTCTGGACGTTGCGGGTTGCCACCCCCTCCGGGTTGATGGCAACCACACAGTCGGCCCAGATCCTCTCCCGTCCTTCCTTGCTGGCGCGGGACAATCCAAAGAGGGCATCATACTGCCCCAGGACATGCTCCACCAGGACACCAACTTCGGTGGCAGTGAAGCTGGTGCCCCTCTGCCCCTCTGGCCTGGGGTTGCCACTGGTGCCAGATGTGGAAGTGCCCGACATGGCAACCCCAGAGGCAGGTGTGGGTGGGCAACTGGGTCCTGGGGCTGGGCTGTGGAGCGATGTTATCCCAGTCGGGAGTCTTCAGTTCCAGCAGGGGTGGACACAGCAACTGGACCCCTGCAGATGGCTGATGTGCAGGCACCAAATGGCAGGGCACGGTGGCAGCAGGCAGGCAGGCAGGCAGGCAGCAGCAGATGGTACGTGGGAGGCTGCTCGGGGCACTGGGGGGCAGTAACTCGGCCTTCTGGGCAGGAGCGTGGTCTTCCGTGTGTTTTCGCGTGGCCAGCTTGATACGGAGTGATTTGGCACGTGAAAATCCTGCACGTCAGCGTGAAATCCGAGGAAAGGCCCTTAGCGCGAAAGCGCGTCAGCACGCATACGCGATTCTATTGGACCAGAGTCCCTCAGCGCGTAAGCGCGTCAGTGCCGTGACCCGCACGGGTGTTCCCCACTCAGCACGTGATGACGGAGCACACGTGGAAATACTGCACGTCAGAGTGTCATCGCGTGTAATTGGACAAAAGTGCGCTTACGCGCGATTGGCCCATGTACGTGTATTTCAGGGGTGCGCGGGCACTTACACACGCAAGTACGTCAGCGCACCTGTATCCCGTGGTGCGTGTGAATTTCCACACGCTATTAGACTGGGAACTGGATTCCAGGGGTGCGCGGGTCACACGCTCGCCTAGAACACGCGCAAAGCATGAATTTGCGCACTTTAACAATAACAAGCCAAACGCCAGGATGAACATACCGTTCCTAGCAGCAGTGGCAGTGGGCTACCAAAGGAGGAGGAGGAGGATAGTCAGGGCCAGAATATTCACACCCAGAACCAGCCTTTTCGGGATGCCTGATGACCAGGTGTATGGAAGGTACAGGTTTCCACCACACATAATACTGGACCTGGTGAGTGAGTGGGAGGATGACCTCACATCACCCACCCTGTGCTCCCAAGCACTCAGCCCCCTGGAGAAGGTCCTCAATGTACTGCACTTCTTAGCCACTGGATCATTTCAGCGAACAAGTGCCATAGTGGGTGGGGTGTCACAGGCCACCCAGTCACGCTGCCTACACCAGGTCTTGAACATCATCACTGCACGCCCTTCAGTCCGCAGGCACATATACCTGCCCAGGACACCTGCAGAAAGGCATGCTGCCGCCCTGGATTTTTACGGTGTGGCACGATTCCCCAAAGTGCTAGGTGCCATCGACTTCACCCATGTGGCTCTACGTCCCCCCAGGGCATCTGAGCACATCTATAGGAACCGCAAGCACTGGCATTCCATCAACGTGCAGGTAGTATGTAATGCCAAGGGAATAATCACCTCAGTATATGCCAACTATCCCGGGTCCACCCACGACAGCTTCATTTACCGAATGTCCACCCTATGCCGGGACATAGATGCTGGCCGGCATGGCGATACATGGCTGCTTGGTGAGTATGTATGCCACTGCACATGCATGCATGTTGGATACTGAGCAAGGTCACAACCCCACCAATGATACCAATCACCACCTCCACAGGGGACAGTGCCTACCCTCTCAGCCCCCACATGATGACGCCAATTCGGAACCCCACCACGCCACCCGAGGTAAGATATAACACAACCCACATTACAACCCGGGGCATAGTGGAGCGCACATTCGGAGTGCTGAAGTCACGCTTTCGCTCCCTTGACCGTTCTGGCGGGCAGCTGTTATACGCTCCCCCAGTAGTGTGCAGGATCATAGTGGCAGCATGTGTCCTGCACAACGTTGCAACACGCCGGGGCCTGCACGTGGACATGGTGGTGGCCCCACATCCCCAACCACATGCACAGCCGCTGCGCATGGGAGGGGAAAGGGCACGGGGGGAGGCAGCCCGTACACAGCTAGTGGCTAATTACTTCACATAGTATTCACTCCCCTGTGGACTGCACACTGGCCTGGCACATTCCATCTGACAGTCAATGATGACTCAACCTGACACTGATCCTGAATGTCTTGAGATTCAACCGTGAAAAGCATATCAGCCTGAGATTGTTCACCTGGAAGTGTTACAATGTGTGCATCCCTACCCATACACACCACCAATGCAGTTTTGTGAAGGAACACATTCAAGCAGCTAAAATGAATACCCACTTGCTAAATGCAACAAGAGGACAGTGCCATGTCACCCAACCCATCCCCAGCACCGCCACACAACACACCGTGCCATGTCATGCTATGTGCAGGTAAACAAAGTAATCCCCACAACATGACAGGTGTTGCGATGTACAGTGTCCCCAATTGAAACTTGCTACACCTGAAATGCTCACTGTAATGCAGGACCAACAACAAACTTGAGCAGGTACTACCATTAACATGACTTCACTAATGTAATAAATTAGTTGTCTCACCACCTGGAAATGCCTGCACTCCCACCACTTCCAGCTGAACAGTGTTGGCGCCATGTAGAGTTGTAGGTGCACTGCTGCCAACAAGGACCCCATCTCCAGACTAGAGGGCCTTGTGTAGACATGAGGAAGGGATCTGCAAATTGGGAGGCAGACACAGATGATGAGTTACACATCAATGCAACATGCAGTGTACAACACAACAGCAATATGCACTAGGAATGTATACACAGTATTGACTAGACTACCCACACATGTAGTGGGAGTCCAATGTCACCATGTACTTCAATGTCACTTGGGCACACCCTTTGCAAGCCCATGGAAACGGGAAGCAGGAGGGGTGTGTGTGACTCAAACCCAGGCATCTGAACCTAATACATGACAAGCCTGCATGTGCCCAGCCACAATGCAGCGTATGCCCACAGGAACCACGGAAGCCAACAAATTGTCCCAACAAAAATTGGGAAAAATTGAAAAATAAAAATAAAAATAAAAATAAAAATAAAAATAAATCAAAAAATGGCCATAAAAGGGCCCGGGGGGGTTGGGGAGGCCACCCAGGAGGTCCGAGGTCAGGGTGCACACCAAAACCCACCTGTGTGGATCCTGGGAAAAAAAAACACCTCCATGGGCTCATGGCCCACACGGCTACCCTATTGTGGGAGTATCACTGCTGTCGCTATTATCACCCTGTGCAGCTGCATCCGGAGATGGTTGCACTATGGGAGGCAGCCCACGCAAGGCCCTACTCTGTTCCTCCATGGCTGCAAGCATGCGGGTGTGGTAGGTCTCGTTCTGGAGGATGAGGGTGCGGAGGTCCCCATGCAACAACTCACGGGATGCCCGGACCTCCGCCCTCATTGCTTGCATCTCAGCTGAGAGCGTACGGGTGAGACGCTGCAGCTGCTGTTCTGTCCTTTGGTGTGTTGAAGCCTCAAGCTCAACAAGAGTCGTCCTGAGTTGATGTAGCTCCTGCCTCAGGGCTTCCCTGTGGCCCTGGGACTCTATGGAGATGGCCTCCTGCAGAGTCGCCAGTGCCGCCCGCCTGTCCCTGTTGGACGCCAACATGTCCTCCCTGTGTGACTGGCAGATGGAGTCGGTTGCCTGCTCTAGTCGCTCCATCAGCCTTTCAGGGGGGACAATGGAAGTGGCCACCCTATCCATGGCCTGAGCCATCATCTCGGATGATGCTGCCTGTTGGGTAGCCATACCGTAAATGGATTGCTCCCATGCGGTATTGCCAGGTGGCGTACGGCCACCACGTCGGCGGGCACCACACCTGTCTGGGGCAAGGCGGACTGCGCCTTGCTGTGCCGGCACTGCCTGAGGCTGCAGGACTGCATTCCCCCTCTGATCTGCTGGCCCAGGAACAGGATCAGATGTCACGGAGTGTGACCCTGCATCCGTAACCACCAAAGGTGTAGCTGCCAACACTGACATCCCCATTGAGGGTTCTGACCCTGGTGCAGGTGGGTGGGACAGAACAGAATCCCTCCCTGGAACACTCACCTGCGACGGCACGTAGGTCTCATCATCCGAGTCAACAGCTGAGTACAGCTCGGGGGAGGTGCAGCCAGAGACACCCCTTGAGAGCACGACCTGCAGCACTTGTGGGTTCTCACCCACCAGCACTCCACGTCCCTCACTGGTGGTTGGTCGGCCCTCGGGCCCCTCCTGGCTCTGCACCATCTCCACAACCCCAGCAGTATCAGGTGTGTCTTCCCCTGCAATGACATAATAACAAAGAAATGGAAACCCGCATTAGCACCATGGCACACAATGAGGGCTGAGAAGCAAGAGAACCAGTACTTGATTGACACATGTCCCACATGACTAAGACCCTCCCATGCATGCACCCTCACTGCGTATGAAGGGCAGGCAAATGGCACACACTCATGACACAAAGATGGAAGATGAACACATTTTCTGCATGCTGCCTGGCAGTGGCATCACACATTGCCCTGTGATTGCCAGGTGACACACACATGCCATCACACAGATGGCATGTACCATTGCTATTGAGGCAAGATGGAGAGGAGGGCGGCACTTATTCATTCAGTCCAGTTCCCACATGCAATAGCTTTTCTAATTCAAACAGGTCTAATTTTTCACATGGAGCTGCCAGTCCAATATGGTCCAATTGCACAGGGACATGTGTGAACATATGATATCCAGGTAACAAAGTCACTCCACTTTACCATACCCATGCCAGACATGTGACTAGAGGACTGAGGAATGCCTAGTATAAGTGGTGGAATGCATACAATCTGTCTGATTGAACATAGGAAAATAAGCAACAATGTTGTGGCAAGGTGACACTTCAAGGGCAACTGGGGTGCTGTTGGGCTAGATGTCTACTGTTGGCAGAAGGGATACTGCAATGGCCAAATGCAGCTGCGCAGGATGTATTGCATGAAGCACATGGCTGACCCATTCGACTCAGGCGCACACACTCTCACCTGGCACACAAACAGATGCCCTCACACACACACCATGCACATGGATGACACACACATGCATGTGCACTCACCGGACAATGCCTCGTAATCAGGCAGATCTCCCACGCCTTGGATCTGTTCATCCGTGACGTAGGTCCCAGCGACTGACTCATGTGGAGTGAGTTCCATGTCTTCTACTGGAGACCCACCTCCAGTCACTAGAGTTGCGGCATGACTTGAGGCCAGCTTCTTCTTTGCCCTGCGCTTTAGGTCATTCCAGCGCTTATAGCAATCATTGGCTGTGCGCCTCACGATTCCAAGGGCACTTACGATGTCCGCAACGGTCTGCCAGTGTGCCTGGCGTTGTGCAGGTGTGGTCTTGGATCCTGCAACAATGACCATCTCGTTATCATGTCCGGACACATAGTGGACAAGTGCATTCAGTTCCTCATCCGTGAAGCTGGGCTTCCTCGACGGACCGGACTGTGTCTGGGGCATCAGCCTGTGCCGGACGAGCACTCTTCCTCTTCCGCTTGGAAGGTGGTGGTGATCCTGAGTGTCCTGCGCCGCTCTGGACACTAGGGGCAGGAGCCCTGGTGGGCTCTGTATCAGGTGTGTGGGATTGCACACTCAGCATGGGAGTTGGTGCAGGCATTGGCTCAAGTGTAATGGTGTCATGGGGAATGTCAGCAGAATGGACTACGACGGACACTGTCCTAGCTGGGTGTGTGAGAGCTGGGGTGGATGGAGCCGCAGCTGCCCCTGCAGCCTCTCCGCCCTGCCTACTTGGGGCAGCAGATGACCTTGCTGCCCCAGATCCACGTGGCATGATGGCATCAACGTGCACCAGCGCACGTGTCGTAGCCCTGCTGACCTGGAAGTCAGCCATGGAGTCAGCCAGGTCTGGTGCCACAATGGGCTGGTCCAACAAGGGCTGAGCATGGATGGTGTCAGCCACATCAGCCTCAACGGGAGTGGGGGAGGGGGGGGAGGGAGGGGGATAATGGGTGCCCTTGACTGGTCCTCCACACATGGGGGGACAGGCTCACCCTGCAAGTTACGACCACGTCCCCTACCGGATCCACCACGGCCACCACTTGTGGCTCTTCCACCTTTGCCACCCTTACGGAATCCTCGCCTCCCAGCCATGGCACTGATATTAATGTGCGTATGGGAGTGGCTGTAGACTATTGTCCTGGGCAATTGGGGGTCAAAGGGGTTGGGTACCAGATGGTAATTGTACCCTAGTGCTCTAGCAAGGCTGAATGTAACCCCTGGGGAAAGATGACGGGTCACGCAACGCACAGGAGGCCCAAAAAAGGGAGATGACGTGCACGCAACCCCTCCTAGACCACGTGTGCAGAAAGAAAAACCTGCACTACGCTGTGGCACCCAGTAACACAAGAATGAACGTATGCGTGTCACACGCAGCCTAGAATGACCTCTGAAGGGGTAGGCTACACACGGGGCAAGCACAGAAGTTAGATACGTGCGTGACTCACCGTCTGCCAGGTAAAAGAGCGTGAAAAATGAGCGCATTTGGTTGCCAACACCCCCGCCAAAAGAAGATATGTACGCTGTCTGAGGAGACAGGACAACAGTAGAAGGGGACACTGTTTGAGGGAACAGGCCCAGGTAAACCAGTACAAGAGAAAAAAGAGAAAAAGCTGTCAGAGGTAACAGGGAGTACGAACTGGAAACGCCGTGAAGTTAATCGCGTGTGAAACGACAAGAAGTACAGAATTCACCCACTCGCTCTCCACGAAAAGCACGTACAAGGAAATGGTGTTCTACACGTACCTTATATACAGGCCCACACGTACAGCGTCACTTACGCGGCATGTACGTGCTAGGCCCATTGCCACCAATCACACGCTTTGTCACTTCTGCGTGTAGGTCCATTTTCACCAATCACACGCTTTGTCACTTCTGCGTGTAGGTCCATTTTCACCAATCACACGCTTTGTCACTTCTGCGTGTAGGTCCAATTTTCACCAATCACACGCTTTGTCACTTCTGCGTGTAGGTCCATTTTCACCAATCACACGCTTTGTCACTTCTGCGTGTAGGTCCATTTTCGACGCTAGGGGCCTTTCCTCGATTTACACGCAGACGTGTTTGATTTTCGCGTGCCAAATCACTGTATCAAGCTGGCCACGCGTTCCCACACCGAAGACCACGCTCCTGCCCAGGAGGCCTAATTACTGCCCCCCAGAGCCCTGAGCACGCTCCCACCTGCCATCTGCTGCTGCCTGACTGCCTGCTGGCCACGTGCCCAGCCATTTGCTGCCTGCACATCAGCCAGGGGTGCTGTTGCTGTGACCACCCCTCCTGGAACCAAAGGCTCCCGACTGCTTTTCCGTCGCCCCACAGCCCTGCCCCAGGACCCAGTTGCCCACCCACTCCTGCCTCTGGGGTTGCCATGTCGGCCACTACAACAGCTGGCACCAGTGCCAACCCCCGGCCAAGGAGGCAGAGGGGCACCAGCTTCAGTGCCAGGGAAGTTGGTGTCCTGGTGGAGCATGTCCTGGGGCAGTATGATGCCCTCTTTGGAAGATTGCGCGCTGACAAGGAAGGATGGACTCGGATCTGGATGGACATCGTAGTCCGCGACTACAAACGTGTCAGGAAGCGCTGGGAGGACTTCAGGTCCAGGACCCTCAACAAGGCCCGGCGGCTCATGATGGCAGCGGATGGTAAGGGGCGGCGGGGCCACTTGTCGGTAGATCAGATGAGGGTCCTGGAACACATATCCCCAGCGCTCCACATCCAGGTCCTTGAGAAGCAGACCCGTCTGGAGTCGAGCGGTAAGTGTACATGCATACTGATTGTAAGCTGTGCGTGTGGTGGTGTGCCAGGAGTGTGCAGGTTGAACATGTATTTTTATGTGGCCAAGTAGGGGGGGTGTACAGGGCTGTGAGGGTGACACATGCGAGGGGTCTCATGTGTGACACATGGATGGTGCTTGTGTGTGTGGGCTTGCATGGCACAGGATGTGGAGGAATGATTGTCAGGTGTGACATGGGTGTCGATCGAGACACTGCGACAGTTGGCGGAGGTGTACACATGCATGCAGGTATGGTGTTGTGTGTGCATGTGTAGTGTACTCCCTATGTTGCATGTGATGTGTGGATGACCTTTGGCTGCTCATGCTGTTGTATGTGAATGGATGGTGCTGCCTGTTGCATTGTGGCTGTGGTATGGCTCATGTGTGCAAGTTGAAATGACATGTGTGTTGGGGATTGTGATGCCATGTGTGAGGTTTACCAGTGCCACTCATTTATGACTTTCATGTGTGTATGAGTCCATTTTACAGTGCCCTGATGCGTGTGTTTTCTTTCTCCCTGTCTGCAGCGTCAACTGATGATGAGGGCGGAGAAGGTGCTGTGGACCACAGCGGCAGGGGTCGCACCACCAGCCGGAGACGCAAGGGCCGGATCCCCTCCCAAGTTGTGATCTCGTCGGGGAGTGAGTGTGGTGCCGCGTCACAGGCCGCAGCTGCCGGGGGAGGTCCAAGAGGCGGAGGTCGGAGTTGGACTCCTCGGCAGCAGAAGGGGCAGCTGGGACCCCGCAGGGCCCAACGGGGGAAGATGGCACAGAGTCATCCAGGTTGGTGGTGGGCCTGGTGGAGGCTGCCCCTGCACTGCTGGGGGGTGGGGGTGGTGGGAGACATGGGTGGGGGCCTGGTGGAGGGTGCCCCTGGTGGCTGGGGGGTGGGGGTGGTGGGAGACATGGATGGGGGCCTGGTGGAGGGTGCCCCTGGTGGCTGGGGGGTGGGGGTGGTGGGTGACATGGGTGGGGGCCTGGTGGAGGCTGCCCCAGCACTGCTGGGGGGTGGGGGTGGTGGGAGACATGGGTGGGGGCCTGGTGGAGGATGCCCCTGCACTGCTGGGGGGTGGGGGTGGTGGGAGACATGGGTTGGACATGGGTGTGGGCCTGCTGGCAGGTGCCCCACAGTGCTGGGGGGTGGGGGTGGTGGGAGACATGGGTGGGGGCCTGGTGGAGGGTGCCCCTGCACTGCTGGGGGGTGGGGGTGGTGGGAGACATGGATGGGGGCCTGGTGGAGGGTGCCCCTGGTGGCTGGGGGGTGGGGGTGGTGGGAGACATGGGTGGGGGCCTGGTGGAGGGTGCCCCTGCACTGCTGGGGGGTGGGGGTGGTGGGAGACATGGATGGGGGCCTGGTGGAGGGTGCCCCTGGTGGCTGGGGGGTGGGGGTGGTGGGAGACATGGGTGGGGGCCTGGTGGAGGCTGCCCCTGCACTGCTGGGGGGTGGGGGTGGTGGGAGACATGGGTGGGGGCCTGGTGGAGGGTGCCCCTGCACTGCTGGGGTGTGGGGGTGGTGGGAGACATGGGTGGGGGCCTGGTGGAGGCTGCCCCTGCACTGCTGGGGGGTGGGGGTGGTGGGAGACATGGGTGGGGGCCTGGTTGAGGATGCCCCTGCACTGCTGGGGGGTGGGGGTGGTGGGTGACATGGGTGGGGGCCTGGTGGAGGCTGCCCCTGCACTGCTGGGGGTTGGGGGTGGTGGGAGACATGGGTTGGACATGGGTGGGGGCCTGCTGGCAGGTGCCCCACAGTGCTGGGGGGTGGGGGTGGTGGGAGACATGGATGGGGGCCTGGTGGAGGGTGCCCCTGGTGGCTGGGGGGTGGGGGTGGTGGGAGACATGGATGGGGACCTGGTGGAGGCTGCCCCTGCACTGCTGGGGGGTGGGGGTGGTGGGAGACATGGGTGGGGGCCTGGTGGAGGGTGCCCCTGCACTGCTGGGGGGTGGGGGTGGTGGTTGACATGGGTGGGGGCCTGGTGGAGGCTGCCCCTGGTGGCTGGGGGTGCAGGGGACATGAGCAGGTGTGCAGGGTAGTCCCCTGTTTTGTGGGCTGCCTGCAGGGGCCGTGGAGGGTGTACAGGGAACACCTGTGAGGACCCACCCAGCCTAATCGCGTGTGATAATTCCCACGCACCCCTATGATACACGTACCCAGCCAAATCGCGTGTGATATTTCCCACGCACCCCTGTAATACACGTACCCTGCCAAATCGCGTGTGATAATTCCTGCGTACCCCTGTAATACACGTGCCCTGGCTAATCGCATGTAAGACTTCACGCGTACCCCTGTAATACACGTACCCTGGCCAATCGCGTGTTGAACTTCCCGCGTACCCCTGTAATACACACGCCCTGGCTAATCGCATGTAAGACTTCAGGCGTACCCCTGTAATACACGAACCCTGGCCAATCGCGTGTTGAACTTCCCGCGTACCCCTGTAATACACGTACCCTGGCCAATCGCGTGTTGAACTTCACGCGAACCCCTGTAATACACGTACCCTGGCCAATCGCGTGTTGATCTTCCTGCGTACCCCTGTAATACACGTACCCTGGCTAATCGCGTGTAAAACTTCCCGCGTACTCCTGATATGAAGGTTGCCCGCTTTGCGTTCCTTGTTTGGCAGCCCTGTAAAGTGGTCCAGGGTTAGCGCAGCCCTTTGCGATGATTTAGCGATTTTGATGGCTTTTCCTTGCGCGAGGGCGTTCTTGGGGGCGTTACTGGCGCTGCTGCAGGCTCGCTGCGATACTCTGCGCCACGGCTGGTTTGGGAGCATGAAATCCATGAATACGCTGTGCGCGGAAATCGGTTTTATCGCACGTGCCTGGCGCAGTCAATCGCACGCGGACACTCTGCGCCAGCCGCTTGCGACACTTTTCTGCGAAATTCTATGAATTACCCTGTAAGGTTGCTGCTTATGCAGATGATATATTATTGTTTCTGGATACATCCAACACATGTTTACAATATGTACTTAACATTGTTACACAATTCTCCCTAGCGTCAGGATATAAACTCAATAGAGATAAGTGAGAAATCCTACCACTCAATTCGCACTGTACTAAAAACCACACTCAACTCTTAACTATGAAATGGCGCCCCACAGGAATCAATTATATGGGCATTCACATATCTTCCTACACTAAAGATATCATTAAACATAACACTGCATCTATTCTAGCTAGAGTTAAGGATCTTACAAATTCTTGGTCTCCACTTTTCTTATCATGGTGGGGTAGGCTTGAAATGGTTAAATTGATGATCTCCCCAATTGCATATTCGGATGAACTCTGTGATAAAAATGTAACAAAAGAACTATCTGTTGGAAACCATGGCTCTCGTTAGATATTAAATAGATTTAACAGCTGTTTACTCAAGGTGCTCCACTCACCTTCCATGAGAATGTAATTCAATTCCATCTGCCGATGAGTTATATGCAACAATATTTGAGTTTGGTTGATGCTATTATGGAAAATTATGATTTATTAATATGTAAAGCTACCGTCTCTCAGGTTGATAGAGGTCAACATGTGTCGGCTACCATGTTTTATAAGATTATTATATCAGTGCCAACTAATGAAGATGCATGTACATGCCTAGTAGCATGGAAGCAAGGCTGTTCCTTAACAGATACCCAATCAGTATGGCGCCCTGTATGGAAAAACATCTCGAAGACTCACGTCAGCAAGCCTACTTCAAACTTTGTACTTGTTTCATCATAGAGCCTTTATTACTCCTGCAACTCTCTTTTAAGAAGGTATCTTACAAAACAACAATTGTTGGACTTGCCTTCATACTCATGAATCCTTTAAACACATTTTTTTTAATGTGTGTATACTAAACCTTTTTTTGAAAATGTCTGGACAATTCTTAAACACATTTTTCACATACAGCAAGATTTCTGCCTTAGTTTTCGGTATCTTGGAAGCTCATTTGTACCTCTATTGCTAGATAAAAATAAATGTCACTTGTTTGATCTCTTGATTGTTATAGCAATTCAAGCTATAACATCTGATTGGAAAGATCTTAAACATCTACACTTTAAAATATGGTGGAAATCTCTATGTAATGTCCATAGAATGGAACATTGTTATTTGTTATACGACATCCCCATGTTAGGCAGAAACCTGTGCAGTTCCCTTAGGGATCACTGCAAAAGGCTTAGGACTACAGGTGTTGGCAGTAAACCCAATTGGTAGCAGTCTGTACCACCCAGAGTTACCTGGTAGCTGTGGCTGAGCAGCCAGACTTCTCTCAAGAAGAGTTAGACAGTATATAGAGTATACAAAATAGGTACAAGGATACAGTAGCACAAGCAAACACTGACCAGAGCTTGGGTATAAAAGTATATCATTATTTATATAAAAACTCACTTGTAAAATACTCTAACACTAATATGGCAAGCAATTCCAAACACAGTCACTATCAATATATATACATCCTTGATTACTTATTGAACAAGTCTTAGTTAAAACACCACTTATTTGCAGACAGAGGTGAGCGCATAACCTAAGATGGCACTCCAATAAGTTAGTTAAAAAGGGGGGGGGGGTAGAATTAGAACAACACCATACCAGCACTTTTTAAAAGAACCACAGCAAGTCAGAAAAAGGCAGAGTCTACTGTTAGAGCAAGAAAGTTCATAGGCCAGGCCCACTCTTGGAGAGAGCAAGGCGGAATGTGTCCAAGATCACACAGTTGAATAGTACTTTAAAAAGTCTTTGCAGATAGTTCAAAAAGGGTTGGTTCAGTTCAGGAAAAGTTAGTTAGTAGGTCCCAAGTCACCCCAGGATAGAGAGTCAAGGATTTACGGGACACCTTGAACAGTCTGTTGCAAGGGAGACCAGTGGGACACAGTACCTGAAATGGTGAGAAAGCTCCAACGGGGGCAGTTGTTCCTGGCAGCGGATGCAAGTCAGTGCTTCTTCCAGGGGAAGAGAAGATCTCGATGTGGAGGAAAGCTGGAGGTCGTTGCACTGCCAGGGAAGAAACCAGCCGCAGAGTTTCCCGGTTAAAAGGTACTACCCTTTTATTCGCGGTAGTGGTGAAGCGTGGCTATCCAGCCGCCGGGGGGCTTGGCACGGGCGATTTGACCATGAGACGATCCAGGAAGGTCAAAAGAGGGCGAACTGGTTATACCCACCAGTTCAGAGGAAGAAGCCTCTCCGGGATGAAGATGTTCTCTGTCGTTGGGAAGTGGTGAGACGTTTCAGCAGGGCACCACCGGAGGTGTCGTCGTTGCAGGTCGGCTCAGCTTCTCCCTCTTCGGATTCTTTGGTCATGTGGCGACTTCTGAAGTTCCAGTCCCCAAACCCTGCTTTTATGCAGAAAACCCTCATTCATCAGTTCTAGCTGTCACTCAAACATGCTAAGTGGTGAGGCGGGCGGCTCACCACTGGGCCAATCACACAAGAGTGCGACTTAAGTTGCCGAGGCAACTCAGTCCAGGGTGCCTAAACCCCCCTCCCACACATCCTGTAGACCCAGATAGAGTGGCACCACATTTGGAGGCTTCTGTGCAGAAGCCTGCCAGAAAGTGGAACAAAGGGTTCGACTTGGGTTGGAGTTACAGAGGCGAACACAAACGCCATTTTAAAACCGAGTCCTGGCAAAAAGACCCAACCGGGGAATAAATATTAAATAAATAACCCAGCGGTATATTGAACATTCCACCAAAAAAGTGGTGCGTTTAAAATGAATGAGAAAATCCGATAGGAAATATTCCGGTGGAATATTTTGCATGGTAACCACTGCCACCAGCCAGAAACTCGACGAGGGGGGACTGCACAGTGCCCCCTCGAAAAACAGACCTTGGGGCAATCTAATTACCCCTAGCAGTAATTCCACAATATGATGGTTTGTACTGGTTCTGTTCAAAATTTAAGACTAGTAAAGTCAATGGTGACTTTACATGCCCTGGGAGACAGTAGTCAGTCCCAGGGTTTGGAGTCTATGTTCGGGGGTCACTATGACACCCCTGTGTTACTGCACTGAGGGTGCTGTGTGACACACTTACCAAATACATGAAACCCTATGGAGTAAAAGACCCCATAGCCCAAAAAAACACATTACAAAGTCAAATAATATCTCAAATCATGTCTAAGAGTGGGAGAAAAAGAGTCTCACTCTTAGCAGGAGAAACAAATAAACCCCAAAAATCAGCAAAGCTGCTGGGGGACTCACTAGGTTTGGGAAATTAACCTTAACAGAGAATTCTCCCTAACACTCCCCCCCCCACCCCAGACTAAGGGACAGGAGGATTTAATCCACTCCTGGATGAATCTCATACCTCTAGTCGGTTATAAACACTCTCGAGAGACCATCAGCATTTTGGTGGAGACACCCTGGCCTATGTTCTATGGTGAAATCAAAGGTTTACCTTTGTAAGCTATATGACCTACAAACCCTTTGAGGAACATCAGTCTTTTTGAAACTATAGGGGATCTGGTTGACCAGTCCCTCAGATGTTGGTACAACTTCTGAACCTGTGTTAGGCTTTTTCAAGGGGCCCTTATAAAGGATTCCCTTAGATCTAGAGGGGCCTCCAGAGTTCCTCACCACTTCTCTGTTGGGAGAAGGTTGGGGTTTGGGCCTCTTGGTTGGAGGGGATGGAGATAAGCAAGGTACATGCTTCTCCTTCCTCTTAGATCTACCCTTACCTACTTTAGGAGTTTCACTCCCAAGATTAGGATTTGAGTTGGAGTCTTCAGTAGAAGGTCCAACAGTCTGAAGGTTTTTGGCCTTAGACTTTTCTTTCCTGGTTTTCCACCAGCACTGAGAATTACCAGTTCTCTTATGTCTAGTTAGGGGCCCAGTTGGTCTATCCACCTCTTCCTCAGAAGCAGGGGGAGTCACAGACTCTAAGACTTGGGGAATAATGATGGAGCTTGGTTCGGGCTCCCATTTCCCTAACATTTTAGCCTGACACTTGCCTGGGTCAGAAGTCAATTTACCAACACCAGGGCTTTGTAGTGGGGTTCTCAGTAGAGGTTCCCACAGGCTTAGAGAGGTTCCTTAAGGTGGCCTCTCTAGCCAATTTGGTTTGGTTCTGGGTCTCCATACTAGGAGGCCTGGGGGTACTGGATACTACTCCTAGAGTTCTTAGATCATTCCCCAACAGGACTCTCCCAGGCACCTCAGTTTGAACACTGACAGGAATCATCACTGTCATGTTGTTACACTGTATGAGGGCTGGTAGAATTGGAACCATTTGGACAGGCCTCCAGACATCTTAGTGGGACCGTTGGGTGCCTTAGCAACATCCTCAGGCCTGAAAAAGCTTTCATCCACTACTGTTCTGCTGGCCCCAGAGTCTCGCCTGGCAGGAGTATCCTGGCCATTGACAAGAACACTGTCCACATAATAAACTTTAGAGTTTTCTGGTATGGAGTTGTACACACTCCTATTCTGATCACTAACCAGACCCATGGACTCTACTGTTACACTTGCTTGAAGACCCAAAGGTTCTTCCGCAAAGACTTCAAAGTGAACACTAGCCATTTGGACTTCCTCCTCAAGAGTGAAGGCTAAGGAGACTGTGCTGATCCCTGCAGGTTTACCCTTACATCTGGGATCTCCTTTGATATGGTCAGTGGCCTTACAGATATAGCATACTCTAAATGCTCTCTGAAAGGGTGGCTTGTTCTGACCTCCTTCCGGTTGTTGACCAGAAGGTGCACTAGCCTGTTGTGGTTTACCTTGGGGCTTACCCTGGTTATGTTGTTGTTTGGGGCCCTCTTTGGTTTGGGAGGTATTAGAAATCTCGTGGTTCCCTTTTGGTGGCTGCTTTCCCTCATCCTTTTTCTGAGTGACCCCAGAATCCTTGTGAGTAGCCCTGTTGGCAACCCACAAGTCAGCAGCCTTAGCTACCTTCCTGGAATCTAATTCCCTTGAATCAGCCAAGTGCTGTCTGAGCTCAGGAGAGCAAGCATCATAAATTGACTCCAACATTACAAGATTTCTCATTCCCTCATAAGTGTTCCCCTTGTAACCCTTAATCAATCCCTCTAAGTTCTTCAAACTTTCACTCACCCAGGTAGCCCAAGGGGTACCATCATTCTTTTTGAGGATCCTAAACCTCTTAAGGTACTGGGAAGGGGTCTTCCCAAATCTAGCTATCAGAGCTAGCTTCACACATTCATAATCCTTCTTATCCTCCTCCCCCAACTTCATTACCACATCAGTTGCAACAGGGGGGGGCCTAGAGAACAACCAGGAAAGTAACTCATTTCCTGTGATGATCTGGAGCCCATGATTATACTCAAACAGACTCAACCAATCCAACACATCCAACTTAGGCTCATACATACCCACAAGCTCTTTAGGCATCCGGGGTCTTTTGGGACTGGAACTCCTAGAGAATCCGGAGAGAGAAGCATTTTCAACAGACAATTTCTTCATCTCTAGCTCATGTTTGAGCTCATTTTTCCCTGAGCCTTAGTTTTTGATTCAGTTCTTGGTGTCTTTGTTCTGCTTGAGTATTAAGTTTCTTAAACTCCAATTCAAGTTTCATTTTCTCTAGTTCCAGATATTGAGGACTACATGTGGGACCTGGCAAAGGTCCAGTAGGTACAGCTGGCAGAGCAGGTAGAGGCCTAGGGGGGACAACTACATTATCCTCACCCTCCTCTTCTGGTTCTGACTCAAGATTATCAATACGTGGATCAATATCAATATCATTACTGTTATCTGCATTTGCTGGAGTGGTAGGTTCCTCTGAACCACCATCCAGACTTTAGTTTGCTAACAACCTTTCTATTAGCTCCATTTTCTTGTCTTTAGTCAGGAGAATCTTATGCTAACAGAGAACTCTTAAACAATCATCAGTTTTTGTAGCAAGGGACTCTTGACTATAACTTTCCATAGTTGACAGATTAGAAAATAAAACCTTTTAGTGCTAAGCTTTGTGGTTAGTTACACTAAGGTATCTATAAGCACACTAAAATGTATACTCAATACAAATCCCACCACTGTACACCAGTGTTAGGCAGAAACCTGTGCAGTTCCCTTAGGGACCACTGCAAAAGGCTTAGGACTACAGGTGTTGGCAGTAAACCCAATTGGTAGCAGTCTGTACCACCCAGATTTACCTGGTAGCTGTGGCTGAGCAGCCAGACTTCTTTCAAGAAGAGTTAGACAGTATATAGAGTATACAAAATAGGTACAAGGATACAGTAGCACAAGCAAACACTGACCAGAGCTTGGGTATAAAAGTATATAATTATTTATTTATTTAAAACACACTTGTAAAATACACCAACACTAATATGGCAAGCAAGTTCAAACACAGTCACTATCAATATATATACATCCCTGATTACTTATTGAAAAAGTCTTAGTTAAAACACCACTTATTTGCAGACAGAGGTGAGCACTTAACCTAAGATGGCACTCCAATAAGTTAGTTAAAAAGGGAGGTAAAAGGTAGAATTAGAACAGCACCATACCAGCACTTCTTAAAAGAACCACAGCAAATCAGAAAAAGGCAGAGTCTACTGTTAGAGCAGGAAAGTTCATAGGCTAGGCCCACTCTTGGAGAGAGCAAGGCACAATGTGTCCAAGATCACACAGTTGAATAGTACTTTAAAAAGTATTTGCAGATAGTTCAAAAAGGGTTGGTTCAGTTCAGGAAAACTTAGTTAGTAGGTCCCAAGTCACCCCAGGATAGAGAGTCAAGGAATTACGGGACACATTGAACAGTCTTTTGCAAGGGAGACCAGGCAGGACACAGTACCTGAAATGGTGAGAAAGCTCCAGCGGGGCTGTTGTTCCTGGCAGCGGGTGCAAGTCGGTGCTTCGTCCAGGGGAAGAGAAGACCTCGATGTGGAGGAAAGCTGGAGGTCGTTGCACTGCCAGGGAAGAAACCAGCCGTGGAGTTTCCCGGTTAAAAGCTACTACCCTTTTATTCGCGGTAGTGGTGAAGCGTGGCTATCCAGCCGCCGGGGTGCTTGGCACGGGCGCTTCGACCATGAGACGATCCAGGAAGGTGAAAAGAGGGCAAACTGGTTATCCCCACCAGTTCAGAGGAAGAAGACTCTCCAGGATGAAGATCTTCTCTGTCGTTGGGAAGTGGTGAGACGGTTCAACAGGGCTCCACCGGTGGTGTCGTCATTGCAGGTCAGCTCAGCTTCTCCCTCTTCTGATTCTTTGGTCCTGTGGCGACTTCTGAAGTTCCAGTCCCCAAAGCCCTGCTTTTATGCAGAAAACCCCCATTCATCAGTCCTAGCTGTCACTCAAACATGCTAAGTGGTGACCAGGGCGGCTCAGCACTGGGCCAATCATACACGAGTGCGACTTGAGTTGCAGAGGCAACTCATTCCAGGGTGCCTAAACCCCCCTCCCACACATCCTGTAGACCCAGACAGAGTGGCACCACTTTTGGAGACTTCTGTGGAAAAGCCCGCCAAAAAGTGGAACAAAAGGTTCGACTTGGGTTGGAGTTACAGAGGCGAACACAAATGCCATTGTAAAACCGAGTCCTGGCAAAAAGACCCAACCGGGGAATAAATATTAAATAAATAATCCGGCGGTATCTTTAACATTGCACCAAAAAAGTGGTGCGTTTAAAATGAATGGGAAAATCCCATAGGAAATATTCCGGTGGAATATTTTGTGTGGTAACCACTGCCACCAGCCAGAAACTCGACGAGGGGGGACTGCACAGTGCCTCCTCGAAAAACAGACAGAGGGGCAATCTAATTACCCCTATCAGTACTTCCACAATATGATGGTTAGTACTGGTTCTGTTCACAATTTAAGACTAGTAAAGTCAAAGGTGACTTTACATGCCCTGGGAGACAGTAGTCAGTCCCAGGGTATGGAGTCTATGTTCAGGGGTCACTATGACCCCCCTGTGTTACTGCACTGAGGGTGCTGTGTAACACACTTACCAAAAATACATGAAACCCTATGGAGTAAAAGACCCCACAGCCCAAAAAAACACATTACAAAGTCAAAGGATATCTGAAATCATGTCTAAGAGTGGGAGAAAAAGAGTCTCCCTCTTAGCAGGAGAAAAAAATAAACACCAAAAATCAGCAAAGCTGCTGGGGGACTCACTAGGTTTGGGAAATTAGCCTTAACAGAGAATTCTCCCTAACACCCCATCTTTACACCTCAAATACGAATTGAAATGGCAGCCATTCTTAAAATGTCTAGAAAGTATAATGTCTAGTTAATTGATATGATGTCTGGGAGGAAAGGTCTTTGAGACCCCTCCCCTCCATTCTAACCCGTGTGCAGATTATGCTCGTCCAACGGCCACCCATGCACCTGTGGCCAGGGATGCGGGATAGCTGCGGGACGATCCATATGGATGCAAAACTCAGCCAGAAGGCTGACCCCAGAATCCATTTTGTACCACACTCCAACTCCATTTTGTACATGATAAAACAGGCCTCATGAGCTAAAGCTGCCTGGATCATGCACAGTGGGCCAGTTACTTCCCTGTCCCTCCTCCCTTCTTTGTCCCTGCAGCAGGCTCGTTCTCACGGGAGACTAGGCGCGAACAAGCTACAAGAAAAACACTTTATCATTCACCTTCTGCAGTCCATCAGTGACCTGTGAATGACCGGGCATAGTCTTGGGTTTGAGAAAAACAATTAATCTATTAATCTCCACAAACATGTCCCCGTCGCCTTGCAGACCCTACATTTATGACATATGATGTGGATAACCCCCAACTTTGCTCCTCTTTTGAAGTAACAGATACGTACCCCACGCCTGTGTGCCATTCCGTTTCACCCACAGTGCTAATCTCATTGTGTAGGCTATAAATCCCCTTCTGCAGTTGTGTATCAAGTGGCTGATTTTATTAAACAAAACAAGGCAATCTCTACCTATTTCACTGCGCATAAAGCTATGGTTTACATGTTTAGGCCCCATATTGTTGGTTGACTATTATCCTTTTGTTAAAAACTTACACTGGTGTGCGATATGTTAATTTAATCATTCGGTATGATGCAAGTTATAATATCCAGATGCCCGATGTTTTCTAATATTATGGATGTTTACAAACATAACACACGTTTCTCATGTATATAATATAAAATGGCAACGCTGCAAGGCTAATGGAAATAGATTTATTTCGCAGCATGTTGATCATGGTAAACATAACAGTATAACCTATATTGTAATAAGAGCGCACTCATTATTTGTTGTACCTGTACCTGTAGTCACAATGACCTAGTTTTACTTCATCCTAATGATCCACATATAAGCCCACAAAGTGAACGAGACCCCGCTCAACAGGCCGCAGAGCTCTCGCTCTCTTACTCCCTGCCTTGAAGCACCGTCTACTCAGCCCCCACCATCCTCCACCCTCATACTGGGCTGATGGCTGAAGGCCCTTGTTCTCACTGATGCTCTGATGCTGCAAAAGTAACCTCTCACCCTTCCGCTGAGCCTGCAGCAAGTATCCACACCCCTCAGCCCCCTGTCTCCTGATGCCACTATGAACTCGCCTTGCACCCCCCAGACTCTGGTTAAAGAAATATGGGCAATAAGCCCCTGACCCCAATGCCCTTTGAAGTAAGATTGCATGCCCCTTATAAACGTACCACCCTCGCACACCCAAGACCCTTGATCCCATGTGTGGCAATATATTCTCTGCACGATAACACACAATAAATAATTGTCTTATGAGATCTAAAGGAATGGATAATGAATGAGACAACATAATCGTGTGAAAAGGTTAGGCATCTAAACCCATGTATTCTCACTTTTATTGTCCAGGTCAAATGTTTTGTAATACATCTCTCCTATGTTAGATTGGATAGATAATGGTTAAGGTATGTGAGGCCACAAGGGCACTGCTATGTAGAATAAATTGCACCAGCTCGAACATCATCTGACCCTGCACTCCACCCCGAAGAGCCCAGCTGACCCGTGCACCTGCACTGGCACCACGTGGACCTCTGCCAATCCTGGAGCAGCGGACCTAACAAATACATAGTGTCTAGTCTTCACCATCCAATCCCCATGACCTATGTGCCCCGTATAGTTTACATCATCGATGACGCGATTTTGTAATAAATATGAATGTTTTTCTATTGTCTGGCAGAGCGCTCTCAGAGTTTGCAGAGTTCTCTGCTTGCCCTATTTTAGTTTTGGATAAAGTTTACTTTTTATCTTCACCCGCACTTGGTCCTGCTCTCATTCCCTCCTGGGGTGTGTCCATTACTGACTCTCATTGGGGAGTTATCATTGTATTTTTAGGGGACGCTCACTTTCAATGACTACACTTTGCTTACTTTGTTAATCTTAGTAAATACCTTACCCATCCCTTCCTCTTGTTCATGTCTGTCCTGTCTGTCATCCGATCTGTCAAAGCTTATCAAACAGGTTATACTATAACTATTAGTTTATTATAAACGGCACCTTTGTACATTAGACTACCTATGGCTTATACCACCATGTAAGGCTCTTGTAGTGAATAGCTTTATATTAGATAAGTTATGTGTTATTTCACTTGTATATTTTAACTTGTCCCATTAAATGAATTGGATGTCTTGCATGCTTTTTGATCTCAATAAAGAACATGTGCACTAGAACTCCTGCTTATCCATAGCCTTCAGAAAGATTATGTTGCTTTGTCTGAATCCATCTGTCAACGCCAAAGCCCAGAAAACCAGAATCTTCCAGCTACCAAAAATTAATTATGCAACTGCTAACTGCAAAGTACGAATAAACTCACAAAACCCACTACATGCAGATTTATATAAACTCCTTATTAAACTCCCGTTATATGTTCCTCCGTGTGTATGTCTTATAAATATTATTCCTTTTTTACCACAGGATCTCAGGACAGGCCGCCCTCCGAATGAGCATTGAAGCCAACTTCGTCTCCCAGTTTCCAAGTACTTCAGAGCACACCTGTGGAGATCGTGTTCATGTTACACATTTGCAGTTTTAAAATTGTAACTTTCAATGCACATGCAAATCTAATATATATCAGTTCTAAAAAAATAGTAACTCTAAAAGTAACATATCCCGTACATAATTAACTACACTTGTGTCACAAGTCTCTCCCCTTCTCACCTGTTTCTGCTGTGTACTTGCAACCTTCTGTGATTTCTTCTTCTTTACGGTCCGGGATTTGTATAGACCCGAACGCCACTCTTCAGCATCCAGCGTGAGGGTAGCGGTTCAGTTTCCAGGAGCGTTCACAAAGTCCAGGGTAATTCCAGGAAGTAATTAAGGTCCACTCAGAGACACGGAGGTCCGTGACTCGAGCACAGAAGGTTGTCCAGGAGATTGGAGAGGGAAGGGAACAGGAGGGGATTCAAGGAACTGGGAACAAGAAATCAAGCGAGAGCCCCGATCGAACTCCGGCTAAGCACGTCCAACTACAGGTAGCGGTAGCGATGAGACACGCAGAGCTGCGGGGGCGTGTCTCTTTTGTAGGATGAGCAGCGTGGAACGCATAGACTGATCCGGAGCATTCCGTTCCGGGTGGCCATGTTGGAAGGATAACTGCATGCAAACCCCTGCGAGTCAGGGACCAGGAGTTCCAGAAGGGACGTAGACGACGGTTCATGACAGTATGCCTCCTCTGGAAACCAGCTCCTCCGGGTTTGCCCAGATGGATCAGATGAAATCGTCGAACCAATCTGGGAGCATTCATGTTTGACACGGGTTCCCAGGTACGCTCACTGGAAGGGTACCCTTTCCATTCTACCAGATATTGAAGTTGACCACGTCGATATCTTGAGTCACAAATCCTGGAAACCTTGTATTCCAGTTGATCATTTACAATAACAGGGGTAGATCTAGGAGCTGTTCGGGATGACTGAATGTATGGTTTTAACAGAGAAGTGTGAAAGACTGGATGGATTCTTTTCCAAGATTCAGGTAATCGAAGTCGAAAGGCCACTGGGTTGATGATTTCTTGTATGGAAAAGGGACCGTAGTATCTGGGAGCCAGTTTATTGGGGCGCAGGTGTCGAGGAAGGAGCTTTGAGGATAACCAAACTTTATCTCCTACTGAATAGGAATGTCCAGATCTTCTTTTAGAGTCAGCATAACGTTTGACATCTTCTCGGGCCTGTTGTAGATGTTCCTTCACCTCCTTATGTACTGTGATGAGGTTTTCGATCCAGGAGTCTACTGCAGGTACTGGAGTAGGATGTGGTAGTACGGAGGGTAGGACAGATGGATGGAATCCTTGACTACAGAAGAAGGGACTGGTCTTGATAGCTGAATGATCTGAATTGTTATAGGCAAATTCAGCCATAGGTATTAGGAGTGACCAATCGTCCTGATCTTTGGTGGCGAAACATCAATGATATTGTTCAAGAGTCTGGTTCACACGCTCCGTGGCTCCATTGGTTTGTGGATGGTAGCCAGAGGATAAGGCATGTTGGATTCCCAGAATTCGACATACTTGTTTCCAAAACTTAGATATGTACTGAGGTCCTCGGTCTGAAATGATCTTGGAAGGTAACTCATGAAGTCGGAATATGTGTTCCAGGAAATTTCCGGCAAGGTCTGATGAGGAAGGTAGTTTGGATAAGGGTGTAAAATGAGCCATATGAGTAAACAAATCAATAGTGACCATGATTGCCTCTAGAGGGTGGTAATTCCACAATAAAATCAGTGGCAATGAATTCCCAGGGTCTTGTTGGTATTGCTGGTTGGAGTAGGAGTCCGGCTGGCTTCTTATTATCGTGTTTGTTCTGATTGCAAACTGCGCATGTTTGGACATGGATCCTAATATCATCCTTCATCTTGGGCCACCAAAACTGTCTTTGTACTAGATGGAGGGTGTTGGTTATCCCACGATTTCCAGAATATAAGGTATCATGACATAGACTTGTGATCCTTTGTCTTAGTCCAGGAGTGGGAATGACTAAGCGATTATCTTTGAATAGATACCCGTCCTTAGCTGTGAGATTCCATCTGTTATTTCACTTGTTCTCCTTCCAGAGGTCCAAAAGTCGAGTTTGGCCTTGGATATTCTCCAGGAGGGTGAGTGCTTGGGCAACAAAGATTGTGTGAGGAAACATCTTTGGAAAGGTCCGATCCTCAGAGTTTTCATAGTCAGGACGTCTGGAAAGGGCATTAGCAATTAGGTTTTTTGATCCAGGGACATAATGGATGTGGAACTGATACTGGGCAAAGAAGAAGGCCCAATGGGCCTGACAACTGTTCCTACATTCCAAAGATTGTAGAACTTGAAGATTTAGATAGTCCGTATGGACCTGGACTGGATGCCTAGCTCCCAGGAGTAGATGTCGCCATTCTGTGAACGCTTGGCGGATGGCTAGCCGTTCTTTTTCCAAGATGGAATAATGAGTCTCACTGGGCGTCAGGGTTCGTGAAAGGTAAGCAATGGGGTGTTCCAATTTGTCCTCAAATTCCTGTTTTAGTACTGCTCCTATGGCGTAATTGGATGCATCCGTCTCCACTAGGAATGGCCCGTTAATATCGGGTTGAGCCAGGATGGGGTCTTGAGTAAACTCTTTCTTTAATCGTTGGAATGCCTTGTCTTGATCTGTAGACCAGAGAAATGGAGCATCTTTCTTCAAGAGAGCAATGATCGGTTGCACAATTTCAGAGAAGGACGGTATGAACTTTCGGTAAAAATTGCCAAGTCCCAGGAAAGATTTAATCTGTTTCACAGATGTGGGAGCCGGCCAAGATACTATGGCCTTTACCTTTGAAGGATCCATTCCAATTCCTTCTGGACTAAGGTCAAATCCTAGGTAATGAACAGAAGTGACGTGAAACAGGCATTTCTCGGGTTTAGCTAGGAGTTTGTGTTCAGGTAATCGTTGTAACACTGCCTTAACATGCTCTTCATGCCTTAGAAGGTCCTCGGAGTAGATCAAGATGTCATCCAGGTAGACGATAACGAAGAGGAACAGCATGTCCGAGAACACCCTATCCATGAAACGTTGAAAAACTGATGGGGCATTAGCAAGTCCAAAGGGCATGACCAGATATTCAAAATGGCCGAAGGGAGTTCTAAAGGCTGTTTTCCATTCATCACCTTCCTTTATACGAATGAGATGGCAAGCTCCCCTTAGGTCTAATTTTGTGAAGATTACTGCACCTCTGACTGCTTCCAGGATATCCGAGATGAGGGGTAGAGGATAACGGTCCTTGAGAGTGCACTGATTTAGACCACGGTAGTCCAGACATGGTCTGAGTTCTTTGGTATCTTTCTTTGGAATGAAGAACAATGAAGCACCCGCTGGAGATTTGGACGGGCGTATGGTGCCATTTTCCAGGTTAGTATCCAGGTATTCTCGGAGAGCCTTCTTTTCAGGTTCAGATAATATAAACATTCTGCCGAAAGGAATCACAGCTGTGGGTTCGGTATCGATGGCACAATCTTCTGGCCTGTGAGGATGGAGAGCTTGAACTATCGCGGTCGAAAAAACATCAGATAAGGCTTGGTAGGCACTGGTAATCTGGATGATGTTAGAAAAGGTGATTGGACTTTGTTGGTTCTCTTGAAAGTCTCTAGAATGCTTTGGTAAGGTATCCAGGGATAGGCAGTGAGCCATACAATATTCAGATCCAAGAAACTCTGAGCCGGCTGCCCAGTTGATGTAAGGATTGTGCCTCTGCAGCCAGGGCATTCCAAGAACCATCGGATAATTGGCTGATTTAATGAGGTCAAATTTGATTCTCTCTTGATGGTGATTGATAGAAAGTAGAATCTCTTTAGTCTGAAGGGTAATGGGTCCTGAGGAAAGAGGCCTTCCATCAATTGCCTCTACTGGTTGCATTGTAACTCGGCTTTCATGTGGAATGTTATGAGCAGTGACCCAATCTTGATCTAGAAATACGCCCATAGCTCTGCAGTCAACCAATGCCAGGATGGGGTAGGATTCTGTCTTGGAAGGCGATAGTAGGGCCTGAAGAACCACAAGGTTATTTTGTCCAGGAGAGTTCAAGGATGGAATTGATGTGGAGCAAACATCTCTCTCCCGACACTGTGCTCCATCTAGGATCGGGAGCTGGCGTTTCCCGAGCGCCGTGGAAGAGCAATGGGACATTCTATCACAAGATGTTTATCGGAGGCGCAATACATGCACAGACCAGTATGGATTTGTCACATCCTTTCTTGAGGGGTAATGGGTCCACGAAAGGCTCCTAGTTGCATAGGTTCTGGGTCCGGGGTAGAAGGAACAGTAGACTCTGCTCTAAGGGCATGTTCCATGATGGTCTTTTGGAAACTTGCCTTAGACTTCCTCTTCTGTGCTCTTCTTTCCTGGATTCGGAAATCTATCTGTAAGGATAGATCCATAAGAGCCTGGAAGTAGCTTGGGCGGGCCACCCTAGCAAGCTAATCTTTTATTTATTCATTCAGCCCCCTTCGGAAGAGTGTAAAACTAGCTTCTGGAGACCAGTCTGCTTCTTTCACAAGTTGTTTGAAACGAGTAACATAGGTGAGCATATCCTGGGACCCTTGTTGAAACTCGAGTAGTCTCTCTTGAACACTATACACCTGCTCTGGGTGATCGAACATTTCTCTTAAGGGATCTCACAAAACCATCATAGTCATCCAGGAGTGCGTCACTATTATTGACTAGGGGGGTTGCCCAAGTCAATGCATTTCCAGTGAGGTGTGAGATCATAAAACCCACCTTTGCTCTAGGAGTGGAGAAGTAGTAGGGCTTGAAAGTGAAGTGAACTAAACACGAATCAAGGAAGGTGCGGAGAGTCTTGGAAGAACTGTCATACTTGTCCACTATTCCTCCCAATATTACATTTTCTTTGGTTGCGGAATCACGTGATAGAAATAGCTGTTTTAATGCTGCATTCTCTGCCTTGAGGTTCTGTACCTCCGTTGTTAATTCCTGCATGCCTCACATGAGGTCTTGAACGGCGGCTTCCATCTCTGAATCTGTATCATTTTTAAGGCGTCTCAATCTGTCACAAGTCTCTCCCCTTCTCACCTGTTTCTGTTGTGTACTTGCGACCTTCTGGGATTTCTTCTTCTTTACGGTCCGGGATTTGTATAGACCCGAACACCGCTCTTCGGCGTCCAGCGTGAGAGTAGCGTTTCAGTTTTCTGGAGCGTTCACAAAGTCCATGGTAATTCCAGGAAGTAATTAAGGTACGCTCGGAGGCACGGAGGTCTGTGACTCGAGCGCGGAAGGTTTTCCAGGAGATTGGAGAGTGAAGGGAACAGGAGGGGATTCAAGGAACTGGGAACAAGGAATCAAGCGAGATCCCCGATCGAACGCCGGGTAACCACGTCCGACTCCAGGTAGCAGTAGCGTTGAGACGCCCAGAGCCGCGGGGGTGTGTCTCTTTTGTAGGATGAGCAGCATGGAACACATAGGCTGATCCAGAGCATTCCGTTCCGGGCGGCCATGTTGGAAGGATAACTGCATGCAAACCCCTGCGAGTCAGGGACCAGGAGGTCCAGACGGGACTTAGACGACGGTTCATGACAACTTGATACATATGAAATTGCAACATCTGCCCAGTTCACCTCCACACCCAGTCATCAAAATACCACGTGCAACATGTAACCTCTCATAATATTAGGACCCTTCCTGACCAACCCAACATTCTCCCCTTTAGTTAATACTTTAACTAACAAATCAAAATTAACTTCTTGGGGAAGTACCCTACAACAATACCACCAGGCCAGTCCCAATGTGGGCATACTCCTTGTAAGAGATTTTATTCTATTGGGGTACATTTGGGGTTTGGCAGTATTTTCTTACCGTTAAATATTGGCAGTTATTTGGCGATAAATTAGTCCGACATTTATATTGGGTTTGGTATCACACTACTTCAGTGACCATACTTTGTTCGCTTATATTGGTGGTAATTTTAGTGGCATCTGTCTTGCGGTATTTATACCTGTGGAATAGCGGTGAGCATGGTTTTCTTTTTATACTGTAACCCCATCATAAAACAAACCATTCCTTTCTATTAGAATACCCGCTAGTTGTCTGTAGAGAGCTCCAGGCTTATGCACTTCAGAAAAACCCAATGATTCTATTCAGAGCACCACCTACAGTTTGTGGCTGGTACTACTGGCTTATATACATCCAGTAATCTATGTATCAGGTCCTTTCCCATCATCATGCAAGGAAAGCACACAGCACACAAACCTCTACCTTATATTTGTTTTACTTGCATTGGTAAATTGGCAAATGCACTATTGCACTGATATGAGTCTCCCCTTTATACATCACCTATGTAAAAGAATTCACAGATGCAAAAATGACACAAAATCCCATTTGTTTTCATAGATACTTATTATATTGTATCTCATTTACATGCCATCAAATCTTACCATGGTTATTTACAGCATCCACTGGAATACAAAAGAAAACAAAACAGAACAAGCAGGTCTATTTGAAACATAGATTAATGTTCCCACATTCTGAAAATGACAAAAATAAACATGCAATGACTTATTGACTTCCCTGCCCTGTGATAAACCTCAGCCACTCATACGGCATTTCCCATAGTCCTCACTTGGCACGTACATATCTTACCAAGATTGTTATTTCTTTGACGTTCCCAGCACAACCTTGCTAAACTCGCAAATGCAGGCCCAGAGTCAGCGCAAAATGCCTCTGTAATCTTCTGTGGGGAGCATTAGCGAGATATCTCTCACAGCCGGTGCTCTAACCCCTTGGAACTCCGTCAGTGTTCTCAGCCCAGCACAAACTTTCTTTTTCTTTCTTTTTACTAAGAGCCCTCGGGTCAATCCCCTTATTGACGTGGTTTGTCTGCCGACACTTTCACCCAATCAGGTTAAAAAGAATGTGTTCTGCGCCACCCTTTATTTTCTGAACAATGAAATACTTTCTCTCAGAGTTACTGTTTCATTCTATTTCCTGCTGTGCATTCTTTCTGCTCTACACAAGCTGAAAATAAAAACCACCAGTGTGCATTTAAAAATGAATCTCATTAGTGCCATTAAAGCATGGATTTTCACCGCATTTTGCATATGACACTACATTATAATGTTACGGAAGTTAGAATTAGTATTTTTGCAATGTTAATTATGGTAGTCAGTTGTAAAATTTAATGTAGTCTCCATGTATGAGGCATCCAAAAATAAAATGGTTCATTTCAATATTTGACCTGGCAGCATACTAAGCTTCTATGCGTGTTCTGAATATCTACAGGTTTAAATTGGGCTTGGCTGTGTTGTAAATCCTGTACTTTGCATACTATCAATAAGGCTATATTGTACTGGCTAAAAAATGCTATATATCCTGGCAAAATACCACTACATGCTGGCAATAAAAATGCCATTGCATTTGCAATAAAAAAAATTGCATTACATTTTGCAGAGTGCCATACATGTCCTTACACCTCCACCAAACAACCCCAACTCTTATCCCCACCATTTCCGAAATCTACCAACTGCTTTACACAAACATGCCAATTTGGTGGAGGCTATAGGACAACTTCTGTGTGAGTACCCGTATGGGATGGAGTGGTGGTGGCCCTAACTTTGAACTTTGGTTACAGTCATCATGGCAGCAGCTTTTGGTACCTGGGTGGCGCAACATCATAAGAGTATTTGACAAGAACAGAAAAGGATAACAAACAAGACAACAATAGGCAACCAAATCTTCACAGTGAGGCTCAACCAAGAAGGTACCTAAGAAAACAAAGACTCAAACCATGAATCGTTGGTGATCCCAGCCCCAGTCTCCATAATCACTTTGAGTTTATGCTGGATGGTGATGGTACGAGTTAGGGTGCCATTCTCTGTGTCATTGGGAGGCACAAATGCGGAGCAGGTACTTCAGATTTTCCGGCATACTCTGCCCTCCATTGCTGTCTAGAGTTCGAGTCTGTACCTGTTCTGCAAAGTCATTAGCCTTCACGCCCACAACTCTTCCATAAGGCACTTAACGCTGACTCAGAAGCAAAGGTTCATATCTGGTCACCTAGAGCCATTTGGCATTGGCCGCTGCTTGGGTGCCTGGTGACAGAAGGGAGGCAAAAAATGCTCAGTGTGGCTGAACAACCATTATGGATTGGGAATGTACGCTTAAGCCTTTCGATGATGCTTTTGAAAGGAAATTGAATCATCTCTTACCTTGCAACTGTTCCTGATTTTCGCTGTAAAATATAGGCTTTGGTTTATCCATATAAAGTGATGAAAGGTACTGAAGGGGCACAGGGGAAAAAAGGGGGCACAGATGTAACTTCAGGCAGTCAATGAGTCAAAACTAGATGTTCCTCAGGGATAGTGAGAATGGGCATGAGAAGGGTAGAGAAACTGCACACACCTCGCCAGGCTGGAGGCAACTGCAAGTATGCGTTTTTTTGCACAGGTCCAAAGGTTGTCTAGGAGAGAAGCCGTACCTCAAGCCAGATCTCCCACCTTACTCATATGGCTATCCCATATGTTAACAGCTGCAGGATCTAGTTCACCATCCCCATTATCAAAAACATCATTATCAACATTTCCTTTTTCTCTTAACATTTTCTCCTCAGATTCCATAAAACTAGACAAACGTAAATTTTCTGTATTTACACTACTTGCCATCTTAAAAACATGATCACATAAAGACCATAACAACCATAAAATACATGCATTTCCACACCATTTACAAGTTTAGACATTTATTTTGTTAAACAAAATAATACAAATCCCAGAACTATGTTCACACCACACTTTGCACTGAAATTAATGGTGAATCCTTAGGGCATATTTAACTTTTATGCATGCTCCTGTGCTGGTTGATGGCTGCCGGTATCTCTGCGGGTATCATTAAGGTGTATCCAATTCTTGTTGCCCTCCAACTTCACAGCAGTCAGAGTTGAGTACATGAATCGGTGAGGCCTATGGAAACGCTGCTTGTTCCAATGATGCACAAAGGTGCAAACGTAGATGTGGTGGTCACCTGGGAGTAGCTATGTCTTGCGTTGATCATCAGTAGTCTTGCCGTTTTCTCAGGCTGTCTGTTGGTGAGAAGAAACAACCTGTGAAGATATAATCTTAACACTTTTTTGTTAAAGCATACTAAAGTACTCCCTAAATGCCTCTACTAGAATTTATGTGGTTTTGTGTGCATCTGATGCCATGCGTGCAGGTGTGTCTGGCCTATGCCCTATCACAATTTCATGAGGGCTTAAGTGGTGGTCCTTCCCTGGCTGATTTCTCATGTAAAAAATACCAGCGTAAGGCAATAGTGCCAGGATTTCTTTCATTCATTGCATAGCTTAGTTAAACAGGGCTTAAAGACCACATTGAGCCTCTCCATGTCCCTGTTGGCCTGCAGTTGGTAAAACAAGCACAACCTATGTTTTATTCTTAAAAGCAAAGTGATTTCTGCAAACAAGGCATTAACATAGTGGGTACCATCGTCGGATTTTAGGACCTCACAAATTCCCGAACTTGGAAATACCTCTCTCATCAGAAACCATGCTGCCGATTTAGCATTAGGATGTATGCAGGGCCCAACTTCAAGCCACCAGAAGAATGGAAAAGCACCAACAATCAAATATCTGAAATTACTGCACCTCGTAATCATTTCCACTAAATTGATATAGAGCTCCTTGAATGACCAGACAACATGGGCAAGACCCCCCCCCCCCCTCACTGATCTCTTGGTATTTTTCAGGATTGAACCCCTTGCACACTACACAATTCCCTACAAATCTACTTACCTGTTATTGAATGTTTGGGTTAAAGCAGTCCCGCTGGAGCTCTGCTGCGAAATTGTCTCAGAGAAGTATGCAACAGGTAGTGTAGTTGCTCTAGGGGCAAAAGAAGCAGCTCTCCAGGCATTACTACCTTCCCCATTATTACCTGTCTCTAGAGCAAATCAGTGGGTGAGTGAACACACCCTCTCTTCTTTCAGAGCTTCTGTTCTTCTCTAGGGGCTTTCACTTGGATTTCTATTATCTGTAGCACCGGGACTGCGGTGCACAAAGCTGGTAACTGTACCTGTTGGGACACGGTTACCATTTTCTGGGAATCTGTGAAAGGTAAATATGCTGCTTCCTTCACTGCCTTGTCTGCTGCATCATTCCCAAGAGCTAATGAATTAGGGTGGTTATTAAGGGCAGTGCATTTAATTAAACGTATCTCTGCTGGCAAAATTAATGCTTAAATTAGTCGGGATATCAGCACAGCAACGGTCGACAGGGTTACTGTCAGACCTCCTAAACCCACTTCTCTGCCATCTTGATAACCCATAAAGGATGGTGGTGGTGTTGTACACAAAGTCAAAATAAACAGTGATTGCCTTCCCCTTACTCATTTCTAGTACCTCTATGAGTGCAACTAGTTTTACCATTTGCACAGAGTAATGAGGAAGCAACCATCTTGTCATTCTTACCCGGTGTTCCCTAGCCATAAGATCCATGAAAGCTGCACTCGTTTGCCTCTCACACATCTCCTGGTTGATGGTTGAAAATCCATCAACAGAAATCCCCTTACCCGCCTCCAGGTCATCTGATTTCACATTCCCCCTTCTCTTGCTCTTCCCCTTCATGTGTGGCACAATCATGAACAGTATGCTCAGGCTGCACTGGCTCTGCTACAAATGTCACAGGATTGACTAGGTGACATTGCATGGGATGAATCTATGCATTTGGCAAACTTACCTCAATTCCTGAAACTCTCTGAGTCGTCAATGTGGACTTGGACTTTTCTAAAATGGCAAAAACTGAATGCTTTAAGTACAATGTCACCTAGTAACCCATAGTAATGTTTGAAGACTTTTGAATCAAAAAACCTGGTACTGCTAGAGCTTGCTCACAAGGAAACCGTCCCTGCATCACTGGGTCTAGGTGTCCGCTGTAATACGCTAAAGGCTTGTGGCCTAGCAATGTTTACTTGGTCTGGACAGTTGTGATCACCTGCCTGTTCGAGTGTGAAAAAAGATAAAAGGGCTTCTTATAATTCAGGGTCACCAAGACCAGAGCATTACTGATCACAGCCTTGAGTTCCCGAAACAAGTGCTCTTTTAGTCAGGCAACTCTAAAAGAACTTTCACTTTCTGTGCTTCCTTGAGTTCTTGCAGTAAGGACGTAAAGTAACTTGAGTACTCAAAGATCCATGATCTACAATAGTTAAAGAGCCCCAGAAAACGGCTGCACCTTTTTCACTGTAACTGGCTAAGGCGTATTCTAAACTGCTATGGCTCTCTCCAGCATTATCTTTCTTCCTGCGAGTGATTTTTCTTTGTCCACTTTGTACCACTTCTCAGCAAGCAGGGTGTGGAGTGTTATTGAATCTCCTCAACACTGCTCCTCTAAAGTGTTACTAACTAATAAATTGTCCACTAACTGAAATGCGGTACTGGACACATGTAAATTACCCAAATCCATCTGAACCACCCAGTTAAAGTCACTCAGAGATTCCCCATAGCCCTGGGGAAACCTTGTGTGCTTGAATCTCTGACCATTATCTTTATCGATCACTGTAAAGTGGGTTCATCCAGTAGGGATGTTAAAGAGAATCGTGGCAGGATTTGGCACCACTGGAATTCCACCTAAACGATATTATTGAGCAGGTGAAAATCCTGGACCCCCCTTTGCTTTCTTCACAGAGTAGTTAGCCGTAATGCATTGGGACACAGAAGGTTGTATTATGCCCTGCCTTAAAAGCACCATAATGGTCTCATAAATCCCATTGTCCGCCTCCCTAGAAAAAGGGGTACAGCTTATTCAATGGTAATATCGCACCAGGTTTCAATGTTATCCTCACCGCTTTAACACTCTTTAGTAGCCTAACATCATGAGGATTGGCGGTCCACAATGAGTCTGGCACTTTTCCCAAAACCTTCTTCCAATATGGTGATGTATTTATAACAATGAACATGGTCTGTGGTACTTCCCATTGCTCTATCGCTATCTGGCAACGCATCCCAATTTCAAAGACTATCTCTCCTGTGTCTTCAGTGTCTTCGAACAATTGCTTGTCGGACACATCCCTCAGCGATAAGGTTGGATTGTTGCACAGAACTGTGCACCACTCTCCGCCTTCCTCATCTGTGCCTGCGAGAACCATGCTGTTATCCTTTATCACTATAGCCTCTAAGAGTATCGTAACAATGGTGCCTGGTGTTAATTCCTGCGGCATATCAGGCCAAAATAAAAACTAATTTGCCACTAAGCAAGTTTGATTTCTGATCTCCAGGACCCAAATCAACAAAACTATTGTCCCATAAAGAAACAATGCTGAATGTACAGGAACGCCTCATATCACACCATCGGAAAAATAGGCCTGAAAATAGGCTGCTTCCATTACTGGATACAACCCTGGGATCGAGCATAGTACACCATCCTCCATGAAAGCAATCACCATCTGAAGCTTGCTGAGTAGGTCCTTTCCCAAAAAAAGGTGCTGGGGTGTTCAACATTGGGGCTAATACATTTTTAATACCTATCAATGTCCTATTCAAAATCTAACACTTGAAAAAGGAAGGGCACCTTCACAAAAGAACCCCATTACCAGCAGCAGGGTAATCCAATTAATGTACTAGATCAAGCGCAGTGATCTACCCATTCTACCATCCTGCAATTACTTCATAATCCTGTACTCTGATTTGCTTATTGGGGCATGCGGCATGGCCGAAGCGCTAGATTTGAATGGGAAAACATGTTCTGCTTGCTGCTACAGCCTGAAGTGCTGGACGGATTTACAGCAAACTCAAGCAAGGAGCATTGGCGAGCACCTAAAAGCATGGTTTTGCAAATGTGTTCATGTTTTATTTTTTTAAAGTGCCATAATGTAGGTACAAACAATAGTAATATACCTTTGGTGACTGAAGTTAGCCTGTGGCAAAGAGCAGTGGCCAGATTGTCCGGGCCATGGCCCGGGCAATGTGGCTACTGGCCATGACCACGAGGGACTGGCAATGGGGTTAAAGTGGGCATGGTCACCAGGGACTTGCTATGAGGTAAAGTTTTTCAAAATTGGGATAGGTTTGAATGGGAAAGCAATTCTTCTCACAGCTGTAGCCCGAAGTGCTGGGCAGGATTGCAGCAAACATTTGCAAGGAGCATCAGCAAAGACCTGAAAGCATGCTTTTGCATATCTGTCTTGTATTTTATTTTTCCAAAGTGTCCAAATGTAAGTACAAAAAATAGTGATATAACTTTGGTGCACTCTCATAATGTGGTCTTCAGCAAGGACAAATGGCAACTCTGATTTACTAATTGGGGCATGTGGCATGGCCGAAGCTCTAGGTTTAAATGGCAAAAGAATTATGCTTGCAGCTGCAGCCCAGAGTGCTGGATGGGATTGCAGCAAACTTGCCCAAGGAGTATCAGCAAGGTCCTGAAAGCATGCTTTTGCAAATCTGTCCTGTGTTTTACTTTTTTGAAAGTGTCAAAATGTAAGTACAAATGTCTTGGCAAGGACAAATGTCTACTCGGATTTGCCTATTGGGAAATGTGGCATGGCCAAAGCCCAGGCCCTATGGATTGTGGAGACTGGCCATGAGCACTGGCCATTGGTCACATTATGAGAGTATAGTGGACGCTGAACTAGGATGTAGGGTAAGTGCAGTGGATAACAAGGGTGGTTTGGTGCAACTGGGGTCATGGACAAGCCTCATGTCCTAGGCAATTCAACCATGACTTGCAGCCCCAGCATGCACTGCTGATAACGACACATATCAGTATGTGTTGCAATAAATATGTTTGATAGAGGAGGTTTGCAGTTTTTCATATATGTTCAAAGAGGAATTATTAATAACTTATATACAGTGATGTAACATCATGAAACATTTTCACTCATAGAAACCTATGAAATTCTGTGAAACAACTTTGTTAAAGGGACGTTATGGTTAAGTTGCACTAATATAAACCTATGAAATTCAGTGAAAAAACTAAAGGAACGTTCTGGTTAGAAGTAAAACCGAAAACCCCCAGTAATGTACCAGTTATGGTAAGCTAAGCAACCATAACTCGCGCCACCACCGTGCACTGCTAAGATGAACACACAGGACAACAAAGATGCAATCACTGATGACATCACATATGAAATTAATTTGGATGAAAAGTACCTACAAGGGGTAGTGTTTATGATGTTGGTAATAAGATGTCAGGGGTGATAAGGAGGCCTATCTTGAACTACTTAATGTATTAAAGAATGTACTCATAGTATATTGGAGTGCTGTTTTTAATACAGGAAACTAATCAAACATACACATAGGCAATGGCCGCAGCATGCAGCATAGAACTACAATATTTTTAATCTGGTAATTTTGGATAGTAAAATAATGAATGCGATTTTATCAGAGTTTTGAGTAATGTTAAACATGGAATAAACAGCTAATAATTCAAGACTTACTACATATTTGTGTTAGTACAAACAATACATATGAAGACCCACAATACATACAAATCAGTGGCACATACAGGGAAACTAAAGTAAGGACTGTTAGTGAACAAAACCACCTGGCCCGGATATGTGATTTAATCAGAGATGTCAATAATGATGATTAATGTCCCGGGTCTTAGTCTTAGCAGCGCAGAGTGGTGGCATCACTCAAGCCTATGCCATATAAAACCCTATTTAAAATCCACATATTCTCAATATTGTTATGATTGTTTTCCTGCTCTGAAATGTATGTGCTAAACACAAAACACAACTTCTTACAACTAACTGATGTCTATTCAGAAAGCTAAGCAGTGGCTTTGGTAATGTCAGATGGCGAGTGTTCTTAATATCACATGTAAGGGACATAGAACATGTCAAAATGAAATATAGGTGACATTATCACATGAGGGGTGTATCACATGGAATGGACATAACTAATTTAAGAGGAATGATATATCACAATATTAAATGGAGAGTGGATCATAGGATCACATGGCAGGGGTATAGATAATGTCATATTAATGGTAGGTGGCAATATCACATGGGGAGTGCTTCACAATACCACAAGGAACTGGTATAGACAATGTCAGGTGAAAGATATGTAACAATATCACATGAAGAGTGCTTCATACTATCACATGGAAGGGGTTTTGACAATAGCAGGTAAATTATATGCGACAATAACACCTGCAGTGTTCCTTACAGTATCATAAGAAAGGGATATAGAGAATATCATTTAAATGATAGTGACAATGTTAAACGGTGGGTGCTTCGAAACATCACACAATAGAGCATTAGACAATGTCAGATGAATGAGCTGTAACAATATCATCCAGAGGTCGCTATAAATATCACATGGCATGGCTATAGATAATGTCATATGAATAATAAGTGACAATACCACAAAAAGGGTGGTGTTAATATTACATGGGAGGGGTCTGGGCTCTATCAGAGCAATGGCAATATCCTGGTAGTATACCGCCAAAGTAAATAGCATTACCGCTACTCAGTCTGGTGCTAATAGCACCGGATCACGAGTAGCGGTGCAGTAGTAAGTTCACATTCCCCATTGGGTCCTTTGGACCCAATGGGGATTCATGGTGCTATTAGTGGCAGTGCAATTAGCACCCAAAACGGGCAGTAAGTGGAGATTTTTACCCCGAGAAAGAAAACTGGAGGTAAAATTCACACTTACAGCCCAGCTCTTGATTGGGCCAACCCTTAATTGCGGCAGAAATCAATTACCGGTGCATTTAAGGGCTAAGGCCCAACTTGTGATGAGGCCCAATGTCAGATGAATGATTAGTTGACACTGTCACATGGCGGGTTCTGTCAGTATCACATGGAAGAGAATGCTGGATGAATGATAGCTGGACATATCAAATGACGGATGCTTCACAATAGTACATGGCTGAGGTATACAGAAAGTTAGATACATGATAGGTGACAATAACACATGATGGGCCAGCTAACCCTGAAGCCCCTGTGGTAGTGCTTACTAAAGTGTTGAATGGCCCCTGAAAACGTGGAAAAGGGTGCTTCTTTAAGTCATAAATCTGTTCTTATTTTGAGGTCCTTTTTTGGGTTTATGCGGAGGAGGCACTGGTCAAGGGCTTTGATAAAATGTTCAGGCACTATCCTAGCAAGTGCTGGGAGGGTAAAGTGAATATGTTGCCTTTGTGCCACCCTGCATCGATATTTAGGTTTGTGAGGTATTGTTTTATTTTTGCTGAAGTCGCCTAGCTAGTACTGATAGACTGATATTCACTTTCAGTCAGTCAGAGGGTAAACACTTTTTTGTGAGAATAGTTAGGACTATTGCTGCGCTAGGTAATAAGACATTAGGTATGGTCTATAGGAACTCAGGTATGTTGTTGATGGTGTTTCTCAGATGGGAGCTTTCTGCGTGTAAACAATCATTGGCCTCTGCTTTTTGTTGTATGTTTTGGTTTGGATGACCTATTATCCTTTGTACTTAAAACAATGTGTTCATGTTTAATGACAAAATGTATCAGCAAACGAAAGGGATAGCAATGGGCACTAGCTTTGCTCCATTGTTGGCTAACTTGTTTGTGGGAGAATTCGAGCAACAGCATGCAACAACACATCCTAACCTATCTACACATATGGAAAGGCAATACAACGCGATTTGATGATTACTGTAAATCCTTCAATACAAATGATTTTGGACTGACCTTCACACTAGCAACAATTAAATATGAGGTCAATTTCTTAGACTTATGCATTTATATTGAAGAAGGGACAAATCAAACCAAAACATACCACAAAAAGACAGAGGCCAGTGCTACTTTACTCGCAGAAAGCTCCCATCTGAGAATCACCATCAACAACATACCCACGGGAGAATTCACCAGAGCCAGGAGAAACTGCAGCACTGACACCACATTAAAAAAAATAAGGGGCTCAAAGGTGAATTACTCATAACACGTATCGTTCCTCATGGAACCTACAATAAACCTTTAAAACCGTGTTCATATAGACCATACCTACTGTCTTATTTCCTAGCACAGCCGTAGTCCTGCTTATTATTACAAAGAACTGTGCCAGCATGGCTTCCCAGGCTGCAGGTCTTTTGCACCCTTCTCCCACCCACTCTGTTTCATTTAAGCATCCCATTAGCATGTATTTTATCATTGAGTACAAGTAAGTGTGAAATGGTGAGTACGCTTAGCCCATTTCTGTGTCAAGTCACTGCTCACTGGGACAGGCCTATTAGCAGTTTAAAGCCCCTCAACCTTCCCCTGCTTTAAAGTAATTACCTTAAGAACATAATAATGGTTTCATCCCTAACAAAGCAGACTAGACCATCTTGTGTCCACTGGCATGACAATGAATACAACATGCTCGTCAGGTTTCAGGAATTGCACATTTTATTCAGGTCCTGCATAAGAGACATCTCATTGGGGAACACTAACTGTATGTGTGACATTGTTATACCTTGTTACTATAGGTATGAAATAAGCAGCCAATCCTGGCCATCTGGCTCACATCATATTGCATTCTGGAGCTCATAGGCATACCTAAGTAATGTGGAAAGCTATATGTAAACAGGACTGCTAAATTAGGTGCAGTAAAAAAGACAGGACTCACAGTGCACAACTTAAGAGCTGTGATTCTGAATATATTCTGCGCAGTTGTTTGTCTGCAATACTAACTTTAATGAGCTTTTGAAAGGCTGATAAAAAAAAGGCACTGGAGCTTGTGGTGCTGGTATGGTTAAAAAGCAGGCCTGGGAGGCCTAGTACAAAGGGTATTTTCCAATGACAGGAATGGCAAAAAGGAACCATGAATGCTTATTCCTGTATTTTCAAGCACATCAGTATTATTATTAACTTTTCTGACTCCTTGGTTTTGGAAATACGTGGGGCTGAAATGAAGGTCAGAAAGGGAGCGCTTTCAACAATGAGTATTTTACCATATTAGTCTGAGAGGAAAGGAGATCCAGCCTGCACAGGGAGGGAATTGAGCTGGAACAAGGCAGTGCTGCGCTCTGGCAAAAACGGCCTTGCCGAAGCACCATTCAGTGTAGACATGAGGGCCACACCCCAAAAAGTTGACAAAGCTCTCTTCCCGGGATTGCCGTGAGTCTCCTGAATGATGTGTCTGACACACAGTGTTCAGAATACTGCAGCGAGTGTCGCTGTGTCTCAGACAGAGCGGTCAGGAAACTATTGCGAGCAGCAGCCAGGGGCAGAGAGCTTCTTCATCTTGGGGCAGTTTACGGCACTCATTGCATGTCACCACTCAGCTGCACTCATAGAGACACAGCGCCAGACAGAGCGTTTCTATGCGTGCTGCTGAGTCGCGATATGCAACCACTTCAAAGACTGTATTGGAAAGTCCTTTGGTCAACAGCCCAAACTCAAACAATGAAACTGTCTAAAGTTGTATATATGTCTCATTCTTTGCGCACATTTGTCTCTCAGGGTGACTATTCTGACAGAGAAAATTAGCATCTTACCAAGTGTGCATTGCTCACAGGAAATGAACATTTGAATGACTGGCACAGACATGTTTAATTGGTGGTCATACACGTACCTCATTAGAAACGTAGCCCCAGCCCCAGTCTCACTCCCACACAACTGATAATCCAGCCCAGTCCCACCCACAACGCTGACAAAACACACCCCTACCCCCCTGTGAAGGGGAGGACAGGGGAGTTCCCCCAGTAAGTTTTGTCAATTTCCAGCACTGAGCCGTCGTGGCTGCTGGTGTCATTGAAGAGGCTGTAGTCAGTGTGGGCATCTTAATAGATAAAGTCACACTGGGCTAGGCTACACTGAGTGGCCAAATGTTCCCTAATCAATCTGGAGGGAAGGTTACTGGGTCTCTAGAGGGTGACCCCGTTCCCGCCAACACTCAAATATTGTTGGAGCTTGTCTCCATAAATGGAGAAAATCTCCTGCATTGAGTGACACGGCTGCTGGTGTCACAGCTGGCAGGCGATAGTGGGTAAAGAGAGGGCAGTATATCCTAGAAGTAAGGGGGTTTGATAGTTTTAGTTACTGTCCTATGGAAAGGCTAGAGCAAAGGTTAGGGGTGAAACCGCCCTGCACCATGTTGCATTCAAAGAATCCATTCCAGGAGGGTGTCTGCTTGTTCATTTCCTCCTTGATCCTGACATAGGGGAGGAATTCAGTAAAGTGGGAGCTCTGAGAGCAGCAAAGGAAAAGACACTTGGTACCGTAGGCCCTGAGGTGTATTCTGCGGGAGAGCGCAAGAGACCTTTCTCTTAGAAACGTCATTTCACCAAAATGCCAGGAGTAGTGGAAGTTATATCACACACCCAATGACATCACAGGAAATTATGTCGCATGACCCTTGACCCGCATGACATCAGTTCCTCTTTAATCATGGTGACATCACTGAAAGTGGGTTGTGGCATAAAGAAAAAAAGGACATAAATGTACAATTTTGAAAATACCAATACAATGAATAAATACAATACAAA
This sequence comes from Ambystoma mexicanum, assembly GCF_040938575.1. Classification (NCBI taxonomy): domain Eukaryota; kingdom Metazoa; phylum Chordata; class Amphibia; order Caudata; family Ambystomatidae; genus Ambystoma; species Ambystoma mexicanum. The sequence continues at coordinate 142,686,119 of NC_090934.1, forward strand.
AAAATACCGATACAGTGTCGAAATATCCAATAGCTGCAAGTCACCAACAGTGCACAGGAGCATTAATGCTTTAATGAATGCTACTGATTTGCTATTCATACAGTGCTTTCACCAACGCCCTATACATAGCAAATATTTACATACCATTATCATCCCAAACAAAGTTGGTACACATTTATCAACCATGGAAGAACAAAATGCTGAGTTGGCCTTGCCAGGATTTGAACTTGCGACAGATCATGCAGATCACAGCAGCAAGTGCTCAACCCGCTGAGCTACCTTGATACTTTGCTATTAAAAATGCAATGCCACAATAAAGAAAAAAACATGTCAAAACTGGCTGCACAATGTAGGCCAGACATGCAATGCACTTGTTTGCTGTAGCCTTGATGGTGCACAGTAGGAAATGCTACGCCACAGTAAGACACACCTTTACTGGCTGCTCCAAAATGCCAATCTAACCACGTAATAACATTTACCATGATTTTTTATTTTATTTTATTGTTTAAAGCACAGAACTTGATCAAGAGCAGCAGAGCGATGTACAGAGTGTGTCTAGTCGGTGTTTCAGTTGGCATCTTTTAACATTAGCACAGTACTGTGAGGTCTGTGCATCGGTATGTGTGTCCATTGCAATAAGTCCCATGTCAGGTTTTGAAAGAGCCATGTTTTCAGAGATTTTTTAAATGGATAATTGTCGGGTCATTCCGAGTCGACACTGGAAGCGAGTTCCAGAGGGTGGGTGCATGACAAGAGGAGGATTGTTTGCAGGTCCTCTCTTTGTGGACGAGATGTGATTCAAGTTGATTGGCCGTATTGCTGCGCAAGGAGTATGTCCCACCAGATATGTGGAGCTTAGCCACCAGGTACGCTGGTGTGCTACTTGTGCCTGCTTTGTAGATGATACATGCAGACTTGAACAGTATCCTGGCTTGGAGTGGAAGCCAATTTAGTTTGTGTTAAGGATGGTGGTAATTCAGTGAAATGTCCATGCTCCTGTAATAAGACGTGCTGCATTATGGTGGGTAGATTTTAGGAGAGCCAGGTAAGCAGCTGGGAGCCCTGTCAGGAGAGCATTTCCCCAATGGATGTGCAAGACCACAAAGGCCTGCACTATGGTCTGGAAGCCCTACGGCGGGATGAAGGGTTTGATTTTTCAGATCTATGTGACTCAAACACTGCGAAGATGGAAATTTCATTTTTTTTTCAGCAGCCCCACTCATACTCCTGAATATTTGTATCACCCTAAACCCTCAAATATATATGCAATTAAATGCTGCATAAAATATGCAACATTTTCAGCTTCGCAGTGTTTGGCTGCGCATTTATGGGGCTATCCCTGATATTTTAAAGTGTATAGATTCTGAGCTAGGCTATTTGGGCCTTCTTGGCTATGTGTTTCTGGATGGACAGGCTGCTGTCAATGGTGAACCCTAAGATTTTGTTTAGTCTTAGGGTTGTAGATCAAATCCTTCTAGGTGGATATCAATGAGCCATTGTTGGACAAGTTGTTTTTTAATGGACGGTCCGATTCAGTCTTAGATGGGTTTAGTTTGAGGTAGGCAGTCGGCATCCAGAACTGGATGATGGCTAGGTAATCGCAGAGACAAATGGTATTCTGCGCGCTATTTATTCACATGTACAACTGAGTATCGTCTGCGTATTGGTGGATGGCTATATTGGGATCTTTGAGAAGAGTGCCCAGAGGCTTGATGTAAATGTTTAAAAAGGATTGGTGAGAAGATGGAGACTTGGGGGCCTCTGCATATGACCTGGAGTCAGTTAGAACGCACCAGGTTCATCTGAACAGCCTGGTGTTTGCCTGCCTGAGAGGTAGGAGGTAAACCAATTCCGGACTGTGCCAGAGAATCCCATCATGTTAGCAAGGAAGGAGAGAAGGATGTGTAGTCGACAAATGCAGCAGAGAGTTCAACGAGGACGAGGATGCATGAGTTGCCATTATCCATAATTTGGAGGCTTACTCTGGGGTGTACCATGGGGCCCATGATTTGGTCTTAACCTGCCTGGATTTTAGTGGCGCATGAGTGTCCACCAGTTTCATAGCCGTGTTTCTTAAAAATTCCATAGGCCCAAGGCATTCCCTGTGGTGGGGAATTCTACAAAGTGTGCTTCCAGCTCATTGACTGGGAAGGTTTTGAATGAGCAGTGTCAGTGAGGGGGAGTTTAGCATGGACTTTGTGAGCCGTAGTCGAGTGGGTGACTGATATTGGGATCTCGGCGTGGTCAGATTAGTCAAGTGGGATAGGGTCTGCACAGGTGATGCAGGGGGGTGATGTGAAGACTAACTCTAGGGTGTTGCCTTTGCTGTGCGTGCTGGAGGGCAAATGTTGCTTAAGATCCATGAAACCGGTCAGTGCGAAAAGCGTGCTTCGAGTGTGGTTGTGAGCCTGTGATTTGGGAATGTTACAATTACTGAGAAAGACATCGTTTGAATGTACTAATTTTAAAGAGGAGAGTAAGTTGGGGATGTCTAAGATGAAAGAGTCACTCTGGTGAGGTGTTCTGTAGATGAGGTGGAAGGTGATGGATTACTTGTGCGATGGAGGGAAGCAGCAGGCAAATTATTCAAAAGAGCTTGTTCTGGGAGAGTGGATGATGGAGCATGGCCATTCGCTCCTGTGGATGATTGCCCTCCACCTCCTGCCCTTCCTGGCCAGTTAGCATGTTGGATGCAATAGCCTTGGGGTAGGAGGACATCAAAATCATGTGAGGAGAATGGGGTAAACCATTTTTAAGTGATGAACAGGGCATCAAGGTTCTTGTATGAGATGAGGTCAGGGATCTCTGCAGCGTGAGAGACTGCTGAGCGAGCATTGATCAAGATGACAGGGTGTGTGCATGTGGTGCATGGGTGCTGGATGGGGGCAAGGGCAATATTGATGAGGTTCACTAGGGTAGATTGCTGGGGCTGCCCATGGCACTTGACCATTGGAGCCCTAGTGAGAGTGGGCTGTGCTGTGGAGGGAGGAGATTCATGGTAATACCTTTTGGTAAGTTGCAGTAGTAGCAATTAGTTTGTATGTGAAATACAGGATAGCCGGCCAGGCCCTTGGCACTATTAGGCCCGAACAGGCACGAGCAGGGGAGATCTTTGTCTCCGCACACCCTTTGCTGAGGATGCCAGTGAAAAGGAGGATTGGATAAATAGGTGGTGGGCAGAGAAACTGTATGGCAGGGCTGTGCTGTCTGCCTGGAGCCGGCCTACATACTTAAGTAGAGGCTTGGGAGGTGTGAAAACTGTAGGTGGCCGGAGCAACTGTGTGGCACGCCCTGGTCATGTGATCAGCAGTCTACTCAATGTTGTCTGCCTGGAGCTGGTCTATAGTCCGTAAGTAGAGGTTGGGAAGGTGTGAAAACTGTAGGTGGCCGGAGCAACTGTGTGGCACGCCCTGGTCATGTGATCAGCAGTCTACTCAATGCTGTCTGTCTGGAGTTGGCCTACAGTCCTTAAGTAGAGGCTTGGAAGGTGCAAAAACTGGAGGTTGGCAGAGCAAATGAGTGGCAGGACCTGGTCACATGACCAGCAGCCTACTCAATGTTGTCTGCCTGGAGCTGGTCTACAGTCCTTAAGTAGAGGCTTGGAAGGCATGAAAACCAGAGGTTTGTTTGTTTGTTTGTGTATTTTATTTATATCGCGCACCTGACCCAGAGGTAATTGGGCGCTAGAGGATAGTAATGGTTACATGGTATAGTATAGACAGTTGTATGCATGAATACAGTTTGAACATTCAAGGAAGAGTTGCGATGGTACATATATACATTTTAAACATTATACATATTATACATAGGTCATAGCAGTAGTATAGACACATAGTAGTTGTACAGACCATCTAGCGGTTAGTGGTATCAGGAGCTGTTATTTTATATTTTGTTGAGTATCCATGTGATAACATTGCTTCTGAATTTGTTAAAGGTTTGAATAGTCTGAATATTCTGAGGGAGAGTGTTCCAAAGCTGGGCGGCTAATACCGGGAATTTAGAACCTCTGGTTCTTTTTAGATTGTATCTGGGCACCGCCAGACATGGTATATTGGATGATCTAGTGATTCTGTTGGATACCTTCCATGTGAACTTGTCTGTGAGATGGGGGGGCTTGGTAGTTAAGCGCTTTGTGAGTGAGGCAGATAGTTTTCAGGACAATTTTGTCATGTATAGAGAGCCACCTATAGTGCTTTCTAGTTTCTGATATGTGCTCTCTTTTGGTTATATTCAATGCTGCTCTGAGCGCGTTGTTTTGCATGATCTGGAGTTTATTTAAGATGGTTTTGTTCGCTCCTAGATAAAGGCTGTTGCAATAATCCAATTTAGATTGTATGAGCGCTCTCGCCAGCATAAGGCAGCTGGGGGGGGATAGTACAGGTCTACAGGCTCTGATCAACTTGCCTGTGTAGGCTGTGGCAGAGGAGGTCATGTTAATCTGCTTAGTTAGGTAGAAACCTAGAGTTTTTACATGTTTGGCAATGGGTATACTGTTCCCATCGATGAGGATATTTGTGTAGTGAGGACTTAGTTTGAGAAGGTTGTTAGATGATCCGACTAGGAGTAATTCTGTTTTATCATCATTCAGGCAGAGGTCATGTGTGGCCATCCATGCCTGAATGATGATGTAGACTTTGTTAATCCGCGCAACGTCTATATCATAGGTTCCTGAGAGGGGTAGGAGTATCTGGGTGTCATCCGCATAATTTGTGTAGGTGGGTGGAGCAACTGAGAGGCAGTGTCTGGTCATGTGGACAGCTCCCTATTCAATGCTGTCTGCCTTTAGCTGGCCTACAGTCCTGAAGTAGAGGCTTGGAATGTGCGAAAACCTGGATGTGGGCGGAGAATGTGAGTGGCAGGGTCTTGTCATGTGACCAGCAGCCTACTCAATGCTGCCTGCCTGGAGCTAGCCTACAATCCTTAAGTAGAGGCTTGGAATATGCGAGAAATGAAGGTGGATGGAGCAACTGAGCGACAGTGCCTGGTCATTTCACCAGCTGCCTACTCAGTGCTGTCTGCCTTTAGCTGGCCTACAGTCCTTAGGTAGAGGCTTGGAATGCGCAAAAACTGGAGGTGAGCGGAGAAAATGAGTGGCAGGGCCCGGTCACATGACCAGCAGCCTATTCAATGATGTCTGCTTGGAGCTGCCCTACAGTCCTTAAGTAGATGCTTGGAAGGTGCGAAAACTGGAGGTGGGCGGAGCAACTGAGTGGCAGGGCCTGGTCACATGACCAGCAGCCTATTCAATGATGTCTGCTTGGAGCTGCCCTACAGTCCTTAAGTAGATGCTTGGAAGGTGCGAAAACTGGAGGTGGGCGGAGCAACTGAGTGGCAGGGCCTGGTCGCGTGACAAGAAGTCTACCCAATGCTTTCTGTCTGGAGATGGCCTACAGTCCATAATTGGTGGCTTGAAAGGTGCAACAACTGGAGGTGGGCGGAACAACTCAGTGGCAGGGCCTGGTCACGTTACCAGTAGCCTACTCAATACTTTTTTCCTGGAACTGGCCTAGGGGCTTGGAGGGGCCAAGTAGGGGCTTGGAAGTCACGAAAACTGTAAGTGGGCTGAGAAACTGAATGGCAGGGCCTGGTCACATGATAAGCAGCCTCCTTGATGCTTACTTTATCACACATGCCCAGAAAAATAAGCCATGACACAGTAAGAAAAGACCAGACTAGCTGCAAACAAATACCAATCTAGACAGATAGTAACACTTATCATGATTAATGTATTATTAATGCCCAACAAAAATATCATTCCTCAGTAAGAGAAGACTATACTGGCTGTACCAAAATGTCACTCTAGTCACTAATAACACACATCATGCCTGCTTAATCATAGATGCCATTAAATTTTAGCACACCCAAGTGCTTTAAGTGAGCCAAGGCTAGACAGGGCAGAGCTAAGGTGGACTGGTATTATACCTTTGGTGCTCCCGGCTGCTCCTTCTGTTTCTTGATCACAGGCCCCAATCCTCCACAGGCAGCCTGTCAGCGGGTGATTTGGAACAAATTGTAAGGGCTGGGTGCACCAAAGGTATAATACCAGTGTGCTTCAGGTCTCCCGCTTGGCTCCCAGGAGGGCTCCCAGGAGGAGACAAGCATTTGCCAGACACCTACACTTCGTATGTGAGGGGGGATCTACTTAAGGGGCATGACCTAAGTGTGGGTGGGTAGGATCCAGCCACCCCTATCTGGGCCATGCCTCCTAACTAGAGCCTCCCCTCGATTCTGAGACCCACTTAAAGCACTGGCACCCCCCTCCTGCCATCACTCTTTCCAATATCCCCTCTCCTTGCCACTCTCCTACTCTCACCCCCAAAAACAGCTCCTGGCACAGCATTCCCTAAACGTCCCTCTTCCTCTTCCCAGTACTTACGTGTAAGGCAAGGTGCTTTATAGGCAAGTACTGGGTTGAGGAAGAGTGTGACTCGAAGTAATGAAGATTACTGGTAAGTAATCCAGACAAAGAAATACTTACCGTTTCTTCCGAGGAACTCCTCATCAGGCAGGCATTTTACGCCCATGCTCCAGGCACGCATGCCTAGAGCAGAAGAGTTAGATGCCTCCATGTCTTGGGGGTTTGGGGGGAATGGGGTTCGCAGTTCAAAAAGAAAGTATTTCTTTTTTAAGTCTCTCTGACTTCAAAAAGAAATTATTCCCGTTACGGTTTTTCCTAACAAGAATAATTAATGTTTTAAGTCAATCAGGGTACTCCTTCAAGTCATTCCAATGTTATTCCAAAGTAGGAGATGGGCTCTTGGTCCACTGTGGTCGGGTAGCACTATGGGAACACCAGATCATGTCTGTGGCTTTGTAGGTACCACAGCAAGGTCAGCAGATCACTGCCTGCCAAACAGCTTTTCCACGCTGGAAAGATTGTTTGTGCAGGGCCCTGGTTCTAAAACTCCCAGATTTTTAGGAGGGAAACAACGCCTAGACAGGCACATGTACACCTCGAATTGGAGCACATTCAGTTCTGTTGCCTATTTTAGCAGACAGCTGATGGGAAAATAGAAAAACAGGCACAGTTGAAAAGTATGCACCATTTTTGTATGAGGCCATATCTCTTCAGAGATTCCGAATGGACATGTTGCCTAAGTCTCAAACTCGCATGTTTAGTGCAGATGGCATCAGTATAATGTGTTACCTGGATGATGAGCCTGGCCTTGAGGACGGTGGTGCTCAACCTTTTTTTTAGGGGGACATGCCAACTGCCAAGGGTGTGAAAGCCATGTTTTTATTTTTTATTATTTCTGATGAATGAAATTATGCAGAAAATTCTGTTTCTGAAAGGAGAGCCTGCTAATCAGACCCCCTTTTATAAAGCTCCATGCCAAAAGTATAGTGCATAGATGTGCCCTTGCTCCACCAGTCTCCTGAAAACTGCAGCACCTGCTCTTGAGTGGCATAGGGCAGTTTCAGAAGTCACATGTCCATTTCTGACAGTTGCCGTGACCCAAAGTCAGTGCAACTTCTGAACCTATGATCCAAAATGTAATACTTGTTGCCTTATCTGTATGGTTGGAGGTTTATCTATAAGGATACGCCAAGTCTCGTTATGGTATGTTGAGTGATAAGTGAGCATAAATATTAAAGCCACACCGATCTAATAGCATACAAGCACCAGCTCTGTGATCCCAGACCAGCTAGATAAGAGCATTGTGTATTCATGGCAGCCTGGCTGTCTGCACAGCCACCAGTGATCCAATGGTTAGGATGCTGTTTTCACTTGATTTAATGGGAGAAAGAGAAACACCAGCCCACAGGCATACACACTTAAACCAGCAGATCTCCAGGGAACTCTGCTTCAAAATGCTTATCACATCAGAAAGGCCAGCCTCAAACCAGGGTGTTGAACACCAAAGGGCCTTTTAAGTTGCAGGTGTTGGAAGGGGCCAGAATTAGGGTAGCCAGAGAGATAAAAAATAAAGTAGATCCACTAAAGGGTTGGGCAGTGGTATGACAATATGCCATTAGAGTTTGGGAAATCGAGCGAACATCCCTAAAAGGAAAAGGTGGTTACATGTTTTCCACTAACAATACCTCACCATTTCCTCAAGGCATACCCCACCCCCCCGCTGTTCCTCCCTCATATAGCTGCCGCCAGGGTTAGGATCAGGTAGCGACTGCAGTCGCCTCACCACATAGGAAGACACTGCCTTAGGGAAAGTAGTGAGCATATTGACAGATTCCTCCCATACCCTTCCCCTAATTCTCTGTCTTCCCGGCCAAGGGTCTTCGACTAGACTATGACTCGGGGATCCATCGTAAATAACTGCTCTCCCCTACCAGTTTGATGTTCCACTCCGAGCTAGGACCCTCTGGCACAAACCCTTCTTCATTCCATGAATTGAGGAGGGAATAAGTATTAGAAGGACTCATAACCTTGTTCCGAAAATGTTCAAACTTTGGAAAATCTGTTCCAATTATAGTGTCCTCTGGCAACCCGGGAATGAAAGCAGAAGTAAATTGAGTGGTTTCACCCGGAATCTGAATTGTGACAGGGGTCTGGTGATATAATTCTTCATCCCAGTGAACTTAAGTTATTCTTACTAGGGTCCTCTATTTTATCCCATCAGCTGAGATCAGATCAGCCCTTACTGTGCTATCTGTCTACTGCTGGAACCAATTAAGGCCCTAACTGGTATCCCATTAACTGTTGCCAGTTTGTGGGCTTTAAAAGGGGTCACCTTACAAAAATGGTTTCTCTGAGTCTCTAGAGGTTCTCCATCAGGGACATTAATTTCTTCCCACTCTATATCGGGCATGTAACCTATTTCCATAGGTTCTCCTCTTCTATTTAACAGGCATTGCCTGGCAAAATGCCCTGGGTGCCCACAAGAGAAACATACATTGGGAAGTGGTTTAAAAGTCGTCCTTCTTCTTGTCTTATATCTACCCTTTCCCTACTGGCCGTGATTGGTTTTCTTTTCCTTTCCGGGGACCTTCGTAGCAGTTTTAACAAAGCTATCCTGACTTCTATCATATGACATTTTTCTGTCTCCTATGGGCTATAGAGGATGGTAGAACCCCTTTGAATCTTTTTTTTACCTCCTCACTACGATGGATTGTCCTCAAGTTCCTGTTGGCTGCAGCATGATTTTGAGCTGTTTCAATGTCCAACACTAGGCTTAATTTTTTTAATTGTAAAATTGATTTTTTTGTAAATCGGGAGGCAAGGAGTGAAAGCATTGCTCCAGTGTCAGAATGTCTAATACCTCTGGGAGAGTCTTTTTCCCTAGCCATAAGGAGATGGTATTTTGTACCCAGGCTCCCAACTCTATAGGTATTTCTCCGGGGTTCAATTTGATCTCCTCAGTTTTTGTTTTTAAAAGTTATCTGTTTGTCCCACCCTATGTAATAGGCCATGCCTTTTTTCATTAAATGTTTTCATTAAATGTTGCTGTTCCTAGGGGTTTCAAAAGTTTGTATGAATTGTATAGTTCTCCCTTTAGCATGGGTCCTAAATAACAGGTCTTTAAATCACCCCACCATCAGAACTGTTGTGCCAACCTTTCAAAATGTATGAAGAGGTTTCCCAAAACGTCCCCTTCTCGGTAGGGCTGTAAAACCCCAAGGGGTTGGATGTGTCTCTGTTGGGAAGCAACATTTTGATCTAACCTATTTGGGAACCGAGTTTCTGCCTGGATTTGATGGGCTGTTAGCTGGGTTAACAGATCTACAAATGTATTCATGGTATTAATCAGGGGAGGGTTGGTCACAATGTCTTCGAAATGCTCCCCTTCAGAGAAGTCAATTCCCCTCTCAAATGCCTGATATTCAGGTATCTCAATCCGATGTTCTAAGAAAGAAAAATATTCTAACGCTGGTCTTTGAGGGATATCTCTCTCTTCCATTATTCTCTTCCTGTAGGAATTTTCACCGGTTTCTTTATACTAGGTGTAATTCCCAAAGCGCATGTCAGCAGAAGATCCCCACTGGTAACAGAAAGGTTTGTCTTGCTATTCAGTTTTATTGCATAGTCTGATAGCCTCAAAGCATTTGATGGGGGCATCCCTGATGCAAAAGTAACTGACACTCAATCGGAAGGTGAAACCTATTTGTTTGATAGTAAACATTGTTTTGTCTGCTGATACATCAACTATGAACACTTCTCCCTGTAATTGTGTTATTGTCAATATCATGGAAAAATGGTTCAAGATGTTTAGTCTGAAATCTAATGGGTTTCTCAATTTGCAGCAACTTAGTCAGGATCCCTCTCCGGATACTACATGTGAGGAGCCAGGAATGAGACACGGCCACAGAGGAGACATGTGTCTGGCTACAAACCTTTTTTTAAATGTAAACAGGTCGGAAAATGCCTGACTATCCCTAATCAAGGAAGACTTTCCCTACCTCAACCAAATGCTACTGAGTCTGTCAATGACAAGATGTCCAAATAAAGTACGTACTGTATCCGTAATCCTATTCTGGCCATCACACTCTAAAACAACTATAAGGTGCAACGGGTAATATTGATTGTCTTCTTAAAGTATTGAAACGTGGTCAAAGTTCAACACAAAGTTCAAAATTCAACAAAAGGTTTTCTTGGCGGACAAAGTACTCCATTCTAGAAAGAACTTCCTTTCCTGGGTTCTTTGTATAAAACATCCAATTTCACCAAGTTTCCAAGAGGCCCTTTCCTTCCCCTCAGAGCGTTCATGTGGCTTAAGGGACTTGCTTCACGTTGCTTCAAAACGTTATTGATTTTCTTTAACTTCTTCTCTATTCACTTCACAGTTCATATATTGCTTTTCCTTTTAACAGTTTATACACTATGTCGTTGACCCTTGTCATCACATGGTATATTCATCTGCCTGGACTTTTATATATGAAACACTTTAACTTATCTTCACCTGGTGTACTTTCATGCCCGGACTTTGTAACTGAAACACTTTAACTTATCTTCACTTGGTACACTCCCCTGCCAGGACTTTGCAAATGAAACACTTTAACTTATCTTCACTTGGTACACTCCCTGCCAGGACTTTGCATATGAAACACTTTAATTTATCTTGACCTGGTATACTCCCCTGCCAGGACCTTGCATATTAAACACTTTAACTTATCTTCAATTAGTATACTCGTACCCATTCATTTATATTGCATTCTTGAATAGCTACAGGCTTCCCTTGGATCTCGTTACTTTACTTTCGGTTTGCCTCTAAGTAATGGTATCAGTACGCCGGCAACTCGGTAAGCCTTTCACTTTCCCTGGGCTTACCATTGCCTTCGGCATTGTTTCTTCTTCATTGGCTCTGCTGAATTGGCTCGGTGTGCACTGGGACAAGCCCACTCTTGCTGCTGTGCTTGCTTCTTCAGTGGGTGGTTTCCACAGCGATTCCTTTCGCCATGGTAAACCACCAGCACCTCCTTCCCGCCTTCCTGAGGTTGTGTCGTCTTCTCTGTTGCTTGCCACAGCATGCCTTTCCTCAGCATGGTATTTAGCAGTGCTCCTGATCAGCAGGTAGACCTGCGCCTGCAGCCCTTTCCGCTCCTTCTCCTTCCCTTGACTGTCTGGACCTCCATCAGCCAAGTTTGGGTTGTATTTAAACTTACCAACACGGCTAGTTCTTCTCCAACAACTAGACCGTTGCACTTGATACGCGGTCCCAGTAATCATCACTACTCCAACATTCTTCCTCATGTCGGTGGCCATGGATTTTCCTTTTATATGGTTTTGAGGAATTAATGGCTGAGCTTTATTGGGATTAGTCTTTACTATTCCTAGTCTCTTCCTCGTGTCAGCGGTATGGGTCTTTCTCTGAAATGGTATTGCGGAAATTAAAACTGAGTTTCACTAGGAGTAACTTTCCTTACTTCTGTTCTCTTCCTCATGTCAGTGGATAGCATGTGGTTCCTACAGGTATCCTGGGGAAAAATTAAAGTAGATACACTAATGTTGTGGAGGGTTTTGACAAGATGGCATTAGAGGTTGGGAAATCGATGGTACCTCCTGTGAAGAATTCAACCATCTGCACGGATGTGTCTGAACTCACTGGGGCTTTTTTGAAATGTTTAATTAAATTGAATGATGGCAGAGCAACTTCATGACAATGTGTGGGGCTATTTTACATTTATCTATGCTCACAGCATGACAAACACATAGACCTGTATACTTTGGAAGGACACATGCTACAGGCACAGTCCCCCTGTTATATTTAGTTGGGATATGACAGCCAGTGGTACACGATGCATATCCAGAAGTGGGAGGACCAAATCTTTCCCCTGCCATGGCCAGCATGATTCACTAACAAAGGATCCATGGATCTGTCCTGCTTTTTTATTGGGCCCTGCAGCTGGTGGCAGTGATTTGCATACCAATTAGAGGGTAATTCAAACAGGCCCACATGGGGCTTGGCTGCCGAGGTTAACAAAGGAGACAAGAAACCCCAACACATTTTCCTATGCAACTGTGTCAACCTGAAGCCAGCCCCCGTCCTCAGTTTTGATGATAGTGAACTGTCATGTCTGGGACTGTGTGTTTACAATAGTCCACCCTGCAGGGGTACCCCATTCATAAGGCATGATAATGTGGTTTGCAGGAGCCAGAGAGTCTGGTCTCAAATCAGCTTCAAGGGAGATCTGTCCCTTTAATCAGGAACCACAGAGAAATCCATTAACCAGAAAGACTCTTTGATCCACAACAGACAGGAAGATGGGTGGGACTTAGCCACACATGTTTTAACCCTTTACCTTTCCTGTTGCAAAGCACTCAGGTTATGAGCTCATGCATACAGGAGATTGTTGGTGGGGATCCCAGGATTCGTTCATTAATGTAGGCTTAGCCTACACCAATCATTGAGGCCCATTTTGCTCCAAAAAGGGCTGAGATACACTTTTTGAAATCATCTGACGACTTCACTTGAAGTAACAAAGAAGAACTCAACTTTAGACCCTGGCTGAAGGTACAGTCTGTCTTACATCTTCCGCCAGTGAAGGAATGCCAAAGTCAGAAGCAAGATCCTTTCCCTAAACATCTCCCAGGGAAGAGAGGAAGATACCGAATCCAGAGGACCTTCCAACCAGTCCATAACCGGTACCCAGCCAGCACACAGCATGTCCTGCTAGGCTCTGCAGCAAGCTTCCTAGATAGGAAGCGCTAGAAGGTCTCTGAACCCTGAAACCAAAGATAAGGCAGCTTCCTCCAACATACTCCTCAGCTTTGGCCCGTCTGCCTTTAAGGACGGCGCAAGCCCATTGAAGAAGCTGGGAGAAGTGCTTAGATTAGCATCTACCAAAATCCACTTTAAAGGACCTTTTCAATCCAGTCGAGTTCCTCGAGCTTCAACCAACTGCAAGACTGACCGTTGTTACGCCAGAGAAAATGATTACTGACCCCGAGCCGCCATGTGGGCCTACCTGCAGCTGTTTAGACAGCTTCACTGCAATGAAACTAGCGGACGCAACCGCCATGCTATCAACCCACCATGACAATCTAGTCATAATGGGAGATTTCAACATATGGTTTGAAAAAGAAACCAAGTCCACAGCAAACTCACTCTGCGCATTCCTGGAAATTTTGCATTTCAAGCAAAGAGCAAATGGATCCATCCATGAGGCTGGACACACCCTGGATGCAATTTTCTGCAGGGATTGACTATGTGCATCTGCGCCACCTACACCAATGGTATGGAGCAACCACTACTTAATACCATTCTACATCACATCCCAAACCCACCTACCATCCGGAAAGGAAATACTCAGTACCAGCAAGAAAAGAAACTGGAGGAACCTTCTAAACTCAACCTTCCCAAGCGAAACAGAACCCACCACAACCATAGACACAGCAGTAGACACACTCAACAATTCGATCACCAAGACCCTTGACCAACTGGCACCACGTAAACATTCAAATCAACACCAAAAGAACTGGTGGCAAAATGGTTCACAAAAGAACAGAAAGAACAAAAAACGAACAACCGCAAAAATGGAAATAAATTGAGAGAACAGTACACCCGATGACCCAAAATAAAATACCAAAGACAAGTTAACTATACAAATCAACAGTCCTCAAAGCAAAAAAGTCCTATTACCCACAAGAATAGAATCGGCAAACAATTCACAGAAAGAACTCTTCAAAATCATCAGAGATTTAAAAAAACGTTGTCCTACAAGAATCACCCCAACACAAGCACTGACAACATCACCAACCAGCTGAGAGCAAAAATAGACACAATCCAGTAGATCATCAACCTAGCCGGGGCACACAAAACCACAACTGCTGGACCGCAGATGGGTGGATCATAGACTCAGGGACATCATTTCACCAAAATGCCATGGGTAGCGGATGTAATGTCACATGACCCTTGACCTCTGATGACATCACAGGAAGTGATGTTATTTGTCCCACTCTCCAAAGTGTTATCACAGGAAGCGATGGAACACAACCTTTCACTCCTTGACAAAACAGGAGGTGGCATCACATAGCATTGTTTCTAAGTACACTATGAAAAATAGGGTTATGATATCATTGTAATGTGATATACAATTCATAAAGAGTGGATCACCATATGTATCGTTAATATCAGTGTGTATAGGGCCATATTACCAAATTACTGTGAATGTAAGCAGACGTCCAAGGTCAAATGATAATGATTTGTTATTATATAGCACTTACATATAATATCACCCAACCTGTGTTGGTATTCATTAATATCAACCTCAGAAGGATGAAAGGCTGGGTTGGCGTTGGCAGGATTCGAACCTGCAACCTGCCGATTACACACACAAACACACACATCACTGCAGCAAGCGCTCAACCCACTGAGCTATCTTACCGGATATAGCTATCGCACCGGTTATAGTAAATTGAGCAATTATATGCCTGAATGTTCTCAAAGTCAGAAAGCAAATTACACCCTGTAGTGGATACCATTAGATTTAACAGCAGGCCAGTTCATGTGCTGGTCTGGTGCAATGTTGCCACATGTGAAGCCTGCGTGAATCTACTTTTCAGGCTTCAGAGGATGGCTTCACACGGCATCCCGTACTCTGGGCACTCGTTACCTCATACATGCAAACAAACATCCTGCACAGCATGCCATGCAGATAGGAAATATAGATACATTACAACAAGGCTTTCATTGTGGCACAATGAAATCAAGGGCCACTTTATGTGCTATGGTCAAGCATTTCTACACTGTACACAAGATTTTAGGCACAAGGATTTTGTCAAGTGACTGAGGACACCGGGATGGAATGTCATGTGATGATCGTAACAGAGACAGCGGCAGAAAAAAAAATGCTATAACTGCAACTTACCAAAAGCAAAATACATAGTCCAAAATGGATGCTTAGTCTACTCTAAATGCTTGTTGTATGTTTTTGCTTGCATTGTGAATTTGAGGTATTTAAGAACAGACTAAATCAGTGACTCACCCCCTGAGGTTTGCCGGAAATAAACCTTTAATGAGTCTAGCAATTATGGTATAGAATTCCAGAAAGACAAATGATTTGTTATTACGATTCCTTCTTTTTTCGGGTCACGGCTCAAAGTGGTACTCTTGTGGAACCCCCTGTTTTTATCTAAGAGGCCAGAACAAGAAAGCCAGCCACTCCAGAAAGAAAGAGCTGCATGGTGTTGGCCCCAACCCAGGAGCTTACAATTAAAGAAAAAAAAGAAAACATATTTTTTTGTTAGGGGTAGGAAGGGAGACCACAGGGGTAGCAAGGTTGAACTCAGGGGTCGCAGTTGAGACCACTGGCGTCCCCTAAATGACAACTCTGCACACACTACAGCAAACCTCACCTGCCTAGAGCCAATCACAAAAGAAATCTTCGCCACACTGACCTAAAACACCAACCTTGCAGGATCCCCAAGGGACCCGTGCCCGCTTGACATCTTCAAAGGAATCCTCAACCACAGAACCCTGGCGACACACTTCCGAAACCTAATGAATCTATCGCTCAAAAGAGGAATAGTATCGTCCTCCTTCAAATGTGCATACATTAAACCGCTGATAAAAAAAGGAATCAGAACGCGCAAAAGACCCGAGCAACTACAGATAATATCGAACCTGCCTTACCCAGCAAAGAACCAGGAGAACCACATGTACAAAATACTTCTTAAATACATAGAAATAAATGTAATACTCGTCCGGTCACATGTCGGCTTCAGACCAATGTGAGGAACAGAATCAGCACTTCTATCGATATTGGACGACCTGAAAATAAACACAGACAAGACATCCAGTCAGTCCTCATGCTATTGCACATATCAGCAGCTTTTGACATAATCAGCAATGCAACACTGAGAAAAAGATTGATGGAATGCTGCATACAGGAATCTGCACTAAAATGGCTTACATCAATCCTAACAACTCAAACTGAAAGACCCTACCTAAAACCGTTCACCTCAAATACCAAACATATACCCTGTGGTGTCCCACAGGGATCAAGCCTCTCCCCTCTACTCTTCAACATCTGCATGTGCCCACTGATGAAAATCATTTAAACCCACAGACATACTGTCTACAACTACCCAGACAACACACAACTGATTGTGAAAACAAACAGAACCCAGGAACAAAATAAAAGCCTAAACAACTCCTCACAGACATCTACACCTTATCGACAACAAACAACCATACACTGAACCCAGCAAAAACAGAAATAATGCTCTCACCCACAGGATTCGACAGAGAGAGAACCCACAACTGGAGTGGCCAATCAGCATGGGAACGCAACCAGAGACTACCAATGTAGTAATAACCTAGGAATACGCATAGACAACAGACTATCACTGGAGCCGCAAGTCAATGCAATCGCCTAGAAATGCTTCTTCCTCCTATGACTGCTTAGAGGATCACTCCCCTACCTCACATTCCCCCACCGAACCCTCACAATCATATCCCAGCTATGCACAAGAATTGATTACGCAAACAGCCTCTACCTTGGAATGCCGTAAAAAATTACCAAGAAAATCAAAAGAGTGCAAAGCACAGCTGCTAGGATCCTATTAAGACTAAACGGAAGAGACCACATCATTTCAGCACTGAAAAGCCTACACTGGTTACCAGTAAAACAGTGCATCAAATTGAAAGCACTCTGCAATGCCCACAAGGCCTTGCATAGACAAGGAGCAGAATTCCTCCAAGACAAGATTAGCCAGTATCGCCCAGGAAGCAAACTAAGATCCAGCAATGACATACAAATAGAGGCAAAATAGTACGAAAAAAGGAACTTCGGCAGAACAGCATTTTCATATCTAATTACTAACATCTGGAACAACATGCCCAAAGAAATTAGAACCACAGAAGACCACATCACCTTCAGGAAACTCCTCAAAACCTGGCTATTCAGCAGACAATGACAACTTCATAGGGACCCCAGCAACAACAACACCACAGAGAAACAACTGGAGAAGAGACGAGATGGGCAAAAGAACCACAAACAAGAACCTGCCTGAATACCATCAAGTGGCAACTGAAGACCCGCACCAGTGGCTTCAACAAACTGCCTGACTTACTAACCCATGTTCCACTTTCTGCTCCTCCAACATAACTAGCGCCACTACTGCATTCCTTGAACTAACCACGCTACAGATAAACACACTGCAAATCAATAATATGTTCACTCCCAGCATCTCTAGCTGCTAAAGCACACCTAGGATGAACCACCCACATAGTCCATAAAACCTTCAACTACGCTACTACATACCAAGATACTGGATTCTTACTGCTACGGCGACCCCTAGAGTCTGGATCCCTTTTGAACACTATCTAACCCACGTTAACCCACACAACACAAGACACCACCACATACCTGAGGCACTGAATGGGACCCATACGGTTACAATGCACAAGTCCTCTCACACTTATTACCACATGCAAAACAACACTCACAGATGCCAGTTCCTTGTGGTTCTGAACCTATCTTCTAACCCCATCCTCACTAACCTCCCCATCCCACTCTCTTGCTGTGGGATATTTTTACCCATGCAAGTCCACGCCCTACTTCACCCCTTTGCCAATGGGGGAAAGAAACTGCCAAGAATTGATGTGTTAAATCCTGTGCGCGCCAAATCTTTGAAACGGCGCACGGTTCACAAATCATAAAAGGCTGCACACCCTGCCACAAAGTCAAAGTCGGTGTAAAAACAGGACTCACTGAATGCCTGTGGGTGCTGTCACCTGTCACATGAAGCAAGGACACAGAAGGGCTAAAATCCGAAAATGCCCTTAAAACCAGTTTTCCCCATCCATTGCAACCTTCAAAGTGCTGTTTTGGTTCTAAATGCAGTCATTTTCCCAGTGAAATATTGAAATGAAAAGCGGGCTGAAATCACAGATTCTCCAGGTGGCTCAGAGAAAGCCAGGCCTCACTGACTGACAGCTGCATAAGAAAATTAGATGTCAAACCCAGTTTAAATGTGTTTCTTTTTCCTGAAGAAATTGCACAATTTGCCTATTTAAAGCATGTTTGTGAAGGGCTTAATTCTTTTAAATGGTCAAGTCCCTTGTAAACTGTGCTTATTTTTATATGTGTGAAATTAAAAGACTGCAAATTGAATTTCAAGCAACCCAGTCTTGGAGTTAAGTAAATACTTAATAGAATGCCCGAACCTTGTTGACGTGCGAAAGAAATATTTTGCTAAAGTCACTTATTCTTTACTTCCTATGAATCAGTCTGGTGCTTGGAAATTGGTTTTCTCTACTTCTAACTTGTCTGTACAAATTGCTACTGTTCAATTTCTGAATGTAGTGTTTAAATCTGAAGATGACTGAATAAGCAATCCCATTAAGAAATATGGAGTGTTACTCTTACTTATGTAATTACATACATGTTCTTACTTTCCTTTTACTTTTGGAAATTTAGATTGAATGAAACTTCAGTGTATATAGGCTGTTGCAATTACATATTCGATGCGTTCTTGTTTTAAGGCAATGCTAGATTGTATTTAAGGGCAATTAATTGATCTATTGTAAAGACATAGTGTTTTTAATTGGTTTAGAATATGTTAAAATACTCAGAAGTGTTGACACTTCGGGGCTGATTTATGGAATATTTGCCCGGTTCAAAGTGACTGTGCACTGCTGAAAAGTGAGTTTGCACTGCCGACAAAAAACCCTGATTCATGGAACTGTGCAAAGTGAATTTTTGCAGTGAAAGATAGTGGCAAAGTCAGCGCATAGTCATTTTTGCAGTTCAAAATGACTTTTCCCGGACTTTGCACTGCAAAAATACACTTTGCACGGTTCCATGAATCAGGGCTTGTGTCGGCAGTGCAAAGTTACTTTTCAGCAGCTCAAATTCATTTTGAACCGGGCAAATATTCCATAAATCGGCCCTGGAGTGTCAACACTTCTGAGTATTTTTCAATGATCCTTTTGCCTAAACATTCCTCACTCTTGATATATTTACTTTTTAATGTGAACTTCATTCATTTACTTGTGCCTTTTGTTTTACAAACTGACGTGCTGAGGTTGTTTCATTCTTTCTAAAGGTGTTGATGCCCTCTTCAATAGCGGCAGATGAAAATAAATTAACTTAGATTAACATAAAATAAATTAATAAATAAATAAATAAATAAATACATACAATAAATACATGAAATGAACACCTAAAATAGCTGGCCTGATGGATTTAGCTGCAACCCAACTGCGCTTCCCAGAGTTTAATGACAGGTAAGAACTGAAATCCCACCCGAGGCTACCATGTAGAGCGCCCACCCTAGATGAGCAGGTGCAGCTATGTCTAGAGTGCTGTCTGAACTTAAGTCCAGTTTGGGACCACGGTCCCATGTGCGAGAGAGACTCATTTTGGAGAAGTACAATGTTGCAGGTCGTGTCTAGCCCAACCGCTGAATTGTGAATGTGCGGAGTGACAAATATTGAGGTGTTTAGGCATCCCAAGGTGTGCAAGCAATGTCTCGAAGTTGGGGTTCTGCAATCATGTGCTGTTTGGTGCCTCAGCACACTGAAACTTTAGAAATTAGATATTTTGGGGGGGAGGGAAACCAGGACTACTTAACTGTTCTTTTAATTCTTTCGAAAAAGGCTAAAAGTGAAATGACAGTCACGCAGGAGAATTAACAGCACTGATCAACTGGAGAAGGGGTTACACCAATGGTCTGCACTTTAGCTCTCCAGATATGTTGGGCTCCAAATCCCATCAGCCCTACCCAGCATAGTCAATGGTGAGGGATCATGGGAGTCATAGTCCAAAACATCTAGTGGTCTCGGGTTCCAGAGCCCAGAGGTAGAACATGCACAAATATGGTCAGACAAAGACTCACCTATTTTTTTTTATTTTTTTGTATAGCTTTAACGCACAAGAAAAAAAAAACACTCCAGCAATTAACGTAAAGCAGAACCATTGCACGCTACAAGGTAACATCTATTCTGCGCCTCAACAAACACTGACATAGCGAGACAAAATGTAAGACAGGCTTTAGCCCATTATATCAAATATAAAAAAAAAAAAGATACGGGCACTGCTTAAACTTCTTATTTTTGAAGCCTGGAAGGTGTGCATTAGGTAAGAGTCACGGTTCCCTCCTCCGTTTTGCAGACAGCAGATCCGTGAAGATGTTTGTCCACCCCTCGTGCGTGGAGGAGGGCGCCCCGGGGCCCGGGCTGCAGCATCTTTGAAGTCGTTAAACCAAACAGCATGATAAACAGACAGGCGTTTTGGCTGCGAACGTATTTTGCATCTCGTGATGCGTCTATCGGCTGCCCTTGAGCGAGAGCTTGGGTCGATTGTCAACAAGCTGTCAGGCCCGAGTGGGATATCCTGCCCGGCGCTGTTTGCTTCTTTGCAACGTCGTCTCGGATTCTGTTTTGCTGCAAAGAAGTATTTGCTGATGGTGGAAGGATTAATGAGCAAAATCGGTTGTTGCCTGGAGCCGTGGGGCTGTCAGATCCCACCAGCCCCCTCTGAACTCCTCTCTCTGCTCGTTCCTTTGATGAGGAGCATAAATAGCCAGGAGAACCGGCCCAAATAGCCATCGCGTGAACCAAACTCATGGGCGCATGTGCTAAGGCGGGGAGAGTACATAAAGAACTAGTAATGGCCCTTTGATTGTAGAGGAAGATCGAGGCGCTTTATAATCCAAACGCTAAACTTTAGAAGCACTATTCGCTTGTCTTTTCCCTCTTTCACTGACATTTGTTGAGTTATGTGCCTTGAAACACTTGTGTATAGGCGATGTATAAATGCCATATCACATCAAATCATGTGTAATAATGACACGGATTAATAACCCACTGTCAACGCAAAGAAGCAGGTGTTGGGCTTTTGTGTAGGCATGGGAAAGGCATTGCCAGGCACTGTCATAAAGGTATTCATTGGTCATTAATGATATAAGGTGCAAAATGGTTCGAGTACATGGGCATCTAATAGCAGTGCCTGACAAATGCCCAATACGCATTCACAAGCCAGAACTGTTGGCTTTGCCAATGCGTGTTTTTAACAAGGGCGTGTATAGTGTATATGAATGGAGTGGCTGAAGTCAGCCCTGGATAAGACATGTTTATTACACCAGTAGCATGTTTACAGCTCCAATTAAGCCATTAACTCTCAGAAGACTGATTTGTAAAAACACAGGAAGGAACTTAAAGCGTAAAGTTTAATGGTATGACTTAGTGGAGGTTAGCCCATCTATTACACTTAGAAGAATAGTGAAGGTTAGCCATTGGGATTGAATTTAGAAGAACGTGTGAAGGGTAGCCTATGTATTTCAATTTGACAAATTGTTGAACTTAGCCCCTTTGTGAAAGCTCGGGGTTTGCAAAATGTAGCAAGTAGGCCTCATTACAACCCTGGCGGGAGCCGTGCCTGTAAAACTGGCCCGGCTGCCGCCGGAGTTGGATTTTTTCCGGGCCCCTGGCAATGGGGATGTACAGGGCCAGTCCGACCATGGCAGGGCCATTCCGACCTTGGCGTACCCAGTATGTCCCCATTTCCAGGGGCCGGAATCCCTTACTCTCCATTCACATTTAAGCCCCATAGGGCTCAATGGGAATGGGGAGGTCGGATGCACCGGCACAGTTTATAACGGTGCCGGTGCATCCGACATGCTGTGCTCGCGGTACCTTTCTGCCCGTCAGGTCCGAGGCAGAAAGGCACCCCGCAAGCACAACTCATAGTTTGCTGGTCCGGGAACTACGTACCGGCAAGCTTACCAGTACCATAGTTCTCGGAACGGCAAACTTGTAATGAGACCCAATGTACTGAATCTACATGAATGAAGGATGCAGCTACTTCACTAAATCTCTTTGACTATTGAAAATAGCCAGCGTACCATTTCCAAGTCAATGGGCCTCATTACGAGTTTGGAGGTAGCCATGCCCTTAAGAAGGCTACCCCCAAACACAGGTCCGGCTCCGGGTCCCACAAAAGGGGACTTACCGGGCCATTCTGACCTTTGCGGGCCCGGTAATTCCCTTTCGCGGGAACCGGAGCCGGTACATCCCCATTTCCATGGGGAGGATGGTAGCAGCGATACCGTTAATAACGGTACCATTGCTGCCATCCTGTTCTGCTCGCGGGTGCTGCGCTGCCACCTGGTCTGACCAGGCGTGCAGAGCGGCCCCCGCGAGCAGGTCTCGTAATGTGGTGGCCCGGTATGAACAGTGCCGGTTCCTTACCGGCACCGTTCATCCCGTGGCCACCACAATTGTAATGAGGCCCAATGTAGAAGGCAGCTATTGTATTGCATCTAGCTGAAGGTAGAATGCAGCCTTGCACTGAATCTAGCCGTATGTAGAATTGTAACATACGTATCGAATATAGGTGAATGCAGAATGTAGCTAGTGCATTGAATCTAGGTGAATGCTGGATGTAGCCTGTGTATGGCATGTAGGAGAATGTAGAACACAGCCATTTTATGGAATATTGGTGCTGGTAGAATGTAGCCATTCTATGTTTAATATAGGCACTTTTTAGAATGCAACCACAGAAATATAGCTGGTGTCAGGCCAAATGCAACCACTAAACTAAAATAACGCTAGGTGATTTTGGTATATAGCGAACATACGCAATCTAGGCATACGTTAGAGTGTAGCCAGTGTATTTAATCCTACCGCACTCCAGGCTTATGGAATTTATCTGAAGGCACGGCTGCCATCCCGCAATCATCTGCTTTCATACACAACTCGAATGACACTTTGCACAACACATCTGCCATTAGAATGCCGCAAACATTCACGACATAAATGTGAACTGTAGCTACACACATAATGACTATCCTCTCGCATACCCCACCTAGAGTACCTCTCTAGACTCCCTCTCTCCACTCATGCACGTGACAACTGGACATGGGTGGCTAGCAGGGACTTGGCCTCCCCTTCGTATCCTTGTGTTGGCTATAATGCACACAGGCAAACTCGCACCTCCTCGAATTTCCCATACCTTGGACTTCGGTCCCCCAAGGGTGTTTAATCTACAGTGAATTATAACCATACCGATGGTAAAAGGCACAATACAAATGACATATTACAATGCATTCATTAAGGTTCCCACGGGGTGGTGTTTTGGGCGTGGAGGGGCAGGAACTGGGTTGGAATGTACATACGGATTAGCATGGCCATGGGCAGCCAATGGGTGGCCAAATAGCCAAACAACGCCTAGAAGGTTTGTGTCCTTACTCATATTCCATGTCTCCATATCTGTACTCTAATGCAATAGTTTAGGCTTATAGATGGCGCTGAAGCACCACCTAAAAACACAAATTGAAAATTACCTAGTTTAAAAAAAACGAAATTATAATTTCAAATAATGCAAATGATAAAGAATAGGGTTGATTTAGAGTCCAACAGATTGAAAATCTTCAGTTTGTGTTGCAGATTTTCCACTGGCGGAATAATTGTCTTTGAAACGTGCACAGTCTTAGCTTTACACCTGTAATCTGCCCGTGCAAATCAGAGAGCAACATCTGCCATTTCCCACTGCCATGCTTTGGACCAGCAGTAAATTAGTGTGGAAAATCTGCCAGTCCCCATCAGCTGGTGGAAAATCTGCGAATCCCCATTGCCATGCTTGGGGACAGGCGGTAAACTGGTGGACAATCGCATGGGGACCAGCGGTAAACTGGTGGAAAATCTGCTGGTCCCACTTGCTATGAATGTGGACCAACAGTAAACTGGTGGAAAATCTGCTGGTCCCACTTGCCATGAATGTGGACCAACAGTAAACTGGTGGAAAATCTGCTGGTCCCCATTGCCATGCATGGGGACCAGCGGTAAACTGGCAGAAAATCTGCTGGTCCCCATTGCCATGCATGGCGACCAGTGGTAAACTGGCGGAAAATCTGGCAGTCCCCATTGTAATGCATGGGGATCAGCAGATTTTCTGTCAGTTTTCTGCTGGTGTATTCTCAGTGTAAATATAAGACTCTGCAAACCTTTAATACAGTTATTTCTCCTGGTCGAAAACCACCAGAAATCTGCTAGACTCTAAATGAGGCCCAAAGAAATGAAAAATGAAGATGGTCTTTCTAGTTCTCTGTCTTTTCTCTCTCCATCTCTCACACTTTCTCTCTTTTGGTGCGAGGTGCCTTGTCGGGTGCATGTCTGCTAGCGCCGGCATAGTTGTTGCTTACAAGCAGTGCAACCAGAGAATAACACATAAATCTTGATGTGTTTTTGATGGTTAAGTGTAGAATGAGAGCAGCAGTTACAGAGGCATCCCCCAAGGTGGCGTCGTGCATGGAATATAGAATCACACATTGGGCTTCCTTACAAGTTCAGTGGTGCAGGAAGAAATGGGTGGCAGTTTCTTTACCGTCACCTTTTTTGGCAGTAACGGAATTACCCCAATTTATTCGCAGTTCTGAACTACAGATTTGCCCTTAAAATGGAGGATTTTCCTCCAGCATCATGCTGGGGGTACATCTGCCACTTTAATATAAAGAATCGACAGAATTACCGCTCGCAGTAATTCCTCTAAAATCCCCATGGAGTCCTATGGACTCCAAAAATGGGGATTAAAACAGTCCTACCACCACTTGCAATCCCATGATAAGCCTACAGAACCAAGTGGCGGCAACAATAAGTGCGTTTGTTGGTCATTTAGTGGATTTACTGCCAAATGATCTTCAAACTTGTACTGAGGCCCAACGTCCTTGCATGTGTCCTACATGAATGTCACCATCAGACTGAGCGTGCATTGTCCACTAAGGGGAGGTGATGAGAACATATATAGGCATGGGTGCCAACTTCACAAACCCATTGGTGGGGCAGAGGCAGTGACGTAAAATCATTAAAATGGAAGGGAGATCCAGAAGATCTTTTGTTAGAAGCACAAAGAGAAATGGCACCATTGATTGATCTCGCTCTGTAATAACAAATGCAAGCCCATGTTCAAAGCAGTTGGGTGGTGCAAAATCCCCCTCTGACCAAATCGCCGGCCTGTCCTTGGACTCTGCCACCCCTCCTATGCTCCTTCGCGCTGCTCACCATCTTACCCCTCACTTATTCCCAACACAGCACTGTGCAGGCCATGTTTCCAGTGTCCGCCTCCTGCCTCTCACTATCACCACCATGGAAAAGGAAGAAAGACTCCACTCTGATCCCTGCCTTCAATTTGCATGGCAACCATGTTTCTTGATATCACATAAACATATTTCACAGGCTGCAAGCTTGCCCTGTTTCATAGTTTCCCTCTGCTCCCTCACCCGTGGCACCCTAATTGCCCCAGGATGCTAATAGACATAAGGCCCTGTTCTTTGTGCAGCTAACAACCTCCTATTAACTTCCACATATTATGGATTTCAGTACTCTGCATTGTTGCTTAAATAGCATACCTTTGCCTCTCCCTCAATGATTGTCTTCCTATTTCCAGGGCAGTTTCTAGGTAGTAAAGTGCCAAAGCTGAAACTCTAGCTTGCACTCTATATAAAAAACTCTGTACTGCAAATCCACGCTAAAATAGTAAAATCAGGGGCTGTAACATCTAACCAAATTATCATATTCTCCCACTATCCAGGACTTTCCCCACATATTTTAGGACTGGTGTTTATTTATATAATTATACTAGTCCTTGAGTATGTTAGATTACAATATAAACAAAAGCTGATTTTAATTAATTGAAATTAAATAATACAAAGATGTAGCAAAGTTGACAATATTCCAAAACAAATAATTCACTTTCAATATCTCCAATAACTCACATATATCTTCATTGTCTAAATCACACTATTTTATGTTTTGTATCTGCAAAAGTGTCTATTGCTGCTGGTTTATCTATTATGTCAATCATTTTGCACTCATATGATAGCATAACTAGAGCCATAGCCTGATTTTAATGTAACGAAACCCCTCTCATTGTTTAGTGGCCGCCACATTAACATATAATTGGAAGCAACAAATATTTCTTGCATTGATGAATAGTTCTAACAAAGACAACACGCCTTACTGAGAAAAACGCTGAACTCTATATCTTGCAGGAATCCCAATTTTGTCAGAAAAGGCACAGAGAGATTAAATGATTGTCCATAATCATATGGTTAAGTGGGGGAGCCGGGATTTGAACCCAGTCTGCAACATTATCTAACAAGCTCCACATGCTACTGATATGTGTTAATGTTCGGCTTCTGAGGGCTAAAATACCACTTTGTTTTTTAGAAATTATTTCTTTTTAAATACACAAATCATATAATAAACAAACCTGACAAACTATCAATTGTTAAAGAAAACTTTTGAGCAAAAGCAGTATGATTGTAGTTTTATTTCCCCTATCCATAAACGAAAGGCAGCAGACAGGCCAGGCATCTGTACATGCAGGCCTGATAGATTCGGGGTCTGTGCGCTGGAGCAGGTAGGCATGTTTTTTTCTGTGACCGCTGTAGGAAGGCAGCAGATGAACTGCAGTCATTATCCTCCTTCTGTAAGCTGTGCTGGCACCAAGATATGCTGTGTGATTTCAGTGTTTAGGGAGGGGGCTTCTCTTCTTGCCAGAAGGTGGGGCTGGGGTTGGGCAGTTTATGGTGTGGCCATATGCAACACAATGGCTCTGTGCTATCAAACGGGAGATCAATGCCCAGAATAGGAAATCTTTTGCTGGAGGAGGGCTAAATGCCAGGTCCCCATGCAGAAAACATTCTCTGAGTGTTGAGTTTGTGGGTGCCTCATTCATAAAGGTACCCTGATTCTTTATTTCTGTGGAGGCTGCCCAACCTTGTGTATGGGATTTCCTTTCATGTTTTTGGTGGCCTTTCTTGGAAGAAGGGTCAGGCGTTCTACCCTTTCCCTCCTTAGATTTACCTGTATCTGTCATCTCTCACTCTGCTTTGGGTGTGCTCAACTGAGCCTTCATTTGGACTCGAGTACTTACTTGGCAGCTGACTTACACAATGTGTAGGGTTTCTGTGCTTACCTTACATCTCAGAAATGGCAAAGGAGATCATGCCATTAGAGAGTTATGTACTTTATATCCAATGATCCTTTGCACATTACACCACACTCAGCCCTGTATTAAAGAATTTACCCTAGAGTCAAGGCACATATGTGCCTCATTTACAAGGTTACATTACTGCCACTTTTCTTGCACTGCCAAATTATCATTTTGGCAGATCTACCGCCGGCGGTATTACTTCATGTTAAATCTGCTGATTTTCAGGGGAACATTTTGAGAATTTAACTCCAGCTTGTTGCTGGTGGCAAATCCTGCATTTTACTCGTCCTTTTTACATAGACTTCAATAATAGCCTGGCACTTAAGGGGTTAATGCTGAAAGTCGGTGGATTTATGATACAGTAATACAGCCAGTGGTAAATCTGGCATCTGCAAAGAATCCCCATGAAGTCCTATGGACTCCAAAAATGGGGAATTACCACCACCTGTAATCCCTTGCTAATGCCACCGACCAAGTGGCGGTAACAGTAATTGAGTTTGGCAGTATTTGTGCAGATTTACTGCTGCAACACAGCCAAACTCATAATCTAGCCGATAACGTAGGCTGGCTTATTTCCACTGCATTTGGCCCCATCATTTAACTGGTGTCAAGAAATTTGGGAACCAGGTTTCAGGAAGTCTCTACGATCACGTGCCATTTTGCACTGTATGTTGCAATGGGTGGTGTTTCCCATTTGGCTTTACTCAGCAGAGTTCCAGAATGCATTTAACGTTGCTATATTTAATAGCTGGCTGTGTGTGCCTTTTATTATTTACAGTTTATTAGTACCCGGCAAAGTGGGGTGGCGGCCTCCTAGCCAACGAGGAGGCTCAGAACGTGGGCATTATCAGATGGTAATTCCAGCGCACTGAACCTCGACAGGGATGGTAGCCGCCATCTCCCCTTACCGGGGAATGAGGTAAGTCATCGAAACCCCTCCTCCAACCTTTCCCACATTTCCCTTCCCTCCCTCCCCTCCACACTTAGCTGCTTTTCGGGAGAGAGTGCGCTGGAAACACTTCTATCTCCAGCGTGTTCACTCCCGATCTGCGACAGGCCGTCATGGAAAGGATGAAGGGACTACGATTAGTCCCTTCTTCCTTTTCATGGTGGCCATTTTTTCGCTTAGTTGTGTCCGTGAATGGCCGCCATGGAAAGGGAGAAGGGGCTATGTGAAGTCCCTTCTCTCTTTCCATGGTGGCCATTTTGTTTAACTTTTTTTTTTACTGTTTTCAATGGCTGCCATGGAAAGGGAAAACATACTGTGTTTTCCCTTTCCCAGCAGACATTTTTCTTACTTTTTTTTCTGTTCCGAAACGCCAGAGCATTTTGGAAAAGAAAAAAATGCTTTTAGTACCCTGGTACTACGGGCTAGGGTACTAATAGCAATATGCCCCTCACAGGGGAGGCATTACCACTTCAGTTAATGCCCTGGGGCCTTTCGTTATCTATGTAACTGTGGGCTGCAGGGCTTTACCTGAAGTGGTAATGCCCCCACCCCTGCTCAGGGCTCATTGCTTAATTAACAAACTGAATTGTTTAAAAACAAAACTACAATTACCCTGCCCAGTGCTGGTGGTCATGAGATGTCCATTCCTCAATTCTTTGTGTGAGTTAATGGCAAGCCATGTCATCTTTGCTACTCCAAAGATTTTGGCTCTAAAGTTGGGTGCATGTTATGAAAGAGCTGTTTTATAGCCGCCAGGCAGTGACAACGGTTAGTGCACCGTGGAGTGATGCCGTTGGGCGGAAATGAAGAATACCCCTGAGAGGATCAGCACATTAACTAGGGATTACTAAGTGGTGCCAAGCAACATCTCCATCGGAAGGATATTTACAGCAGAGGAAACTTCTACCCGGTGGTCGAAGTCTACGAAAGGAAGTAGTGGATCTATGTTTCCTGCTAGTCTGCCCCGCTCCCCACAAACCCCATCACCACGCCCCCTCCCACGCGCAATACAAACCCCTAAACAAGCACACCTGCAGGGTAATTCATAGAATTTCGCAGAAAAGTGTCGCAAGCGGCTGGCGCAGAGTGTCCGCGTGCGATTGTCTGCGCCAGGCACGTGCGCTAAAACCGATTTCCGCGCACAGCGTATTCATGGATTTTATGCTCCCAAACCAGCCGTGGCGTAGAGTATCGCAGCGAGCCTGCAGCAGCGCCAGTAACGCCCCCAAGAATGCCCTTGCGCAAGGAAAAGCCATCAAAATCGCAAAATCATCGCAAAGGGCTGCGCTAACCCTGGACCAGTTTACAGGGCTGCCAAACAAGGAACGCAAAGCGGGCAACCTTCATATCAGGAGTACGCGGGAAGTTTTACATGCGATTAGCCAGGGTACGTGTATTACAGGGGTACGCGGGAAGTTCAACACGCGATTGGTCAGGGTACGTGTATTACAGGGGTACGCGTGAAGTCTTACATGCGATTAGCCAGGGCATGTGTATTACAGGGGTACGCGGGAAGTTCAACACGCGATTGGCCAGGGTACGTGTATTACAGGGGTACGCGTGAAGTCTTACATGCGATTAGCCAGGGCACGTGTATTACAGGGGTACGCAGGAATTATCACACGCGATTTGGCTGGGTACGTGTATTACAGGGGTGCGTGGGAATTATCACACGCAATTTGGCTGGGTACGTGTATTACAGGGGTGCGTGGGAATCATCACACGCGATTAGGCAGGGTGGGTCCTCACAGGTGTTCCCTGTACACCCTCCACGGCCCCTGCAGGCAGCCCACAAAACAGGGGACTACCCTGCACACCTGCTCATGTCCCCCTGCACCCCCACCCCCCAGCAGTGCAGGGGCAGCCTCCACCAAGCCCCCACTCATGCCCAACTCATGTCCCCCTGCACCCCCACCCCCCAGCATCCAGGGGCACCCTCCACCAGGCCCCCACACATGTCTCCCACCACCCCCACCCCCCAGCAGTGCAGGGGCAGCCTCCACCAGGCCCCCACCCATGTCTCCCACCACCCCCACCCCCCAGCCACCAGGGGCACCCTCCACCAGGCCCCCACCCATGTCTCCCACAACCCCACCCCCCAGCAGTGCAGGGGCACCCTCCACCAGGCCCCCACCCATGTCTCCCACCACCCCCACCCCCCAGCAGTGCAGGGGCAGCCTCCACCAGGCCCCCACCCATGTCTCCCACCACCCCCACCCCCCAGCCACCAGGGGCAGTCTCCCACAGGCCCCCACCCATGTCTCCCACCACCCCCACCCCCCAGCAGTGCAGGCGCACCCTCCACCAGGCCCCCACCCATGTCTCCCACCACCCCCACCCCCCAGCAGTGCAGGGGCAGCCTCCACCAGGCCCCCACCCATGTCTCCCACCACCCTCACCCCCCAGCCACCAGGGGCAGCCTCCACCAGGCCCCCACCCATGTCTCCCACCACCACCACCCACCAGCAGTGCAGGGGCACCCTCCACCAGGCCCCCACCCATGTCTCCCACCACCCCCACCCCCCAGCAGTGCAGGGGCAGCCTCCACCAGGCCCCCACCCATGTCTGCCACCACCCCCACCCCCCAGCCACCAGGGGCACCCTCCACCAGGTCCCCACCCATGTCTCCCACCACCCCCACCCCCCAGCAGTGCAGGGGCACCCTCCACCAGGCCCCCACCCATGTCTCCCACCACCCCCACCCCCCAGCAGTGCAGGGGCAGCCTCCACCAGGCCCCCACCCATGTCTCCCACCACCCCCACCCCCCAGCCACCAGGGGCACTGAAGTGGGAGAATGGAGAAAACGGCTCCCAGCATTCTTGTCCCACCCTTGGCCTAAAGGATCGCGGCCCAGACACCCACCAAGAGAGGAGTTCGCCCACATCCCAGTTGATCAAGTGCCTTGGTACAGGAACATACGAATGTGCCCACCCGCATGCCCACCAGCATGCCATACCCCTGCCGGCGCCTGCGGCTCGGAAGAGCTCGACTGAATCATCAAGCACTTTGCTGACCCATCGTTAGAGATGCCATGACGACCCAGTCAGCAGACAGAATGCCCGCGTAACATATACACTGGACATTCCCACACCCATTTGCACGAAAAACATATTCAGTGCTATGACGTAGGTGACAGACACACCCACAGACGCGCATCTTTATTATTTTTCACTTAGGCTCCTTAAAATGCAGAAACGCAAGATGCACAACGAACTAATAAAAGCTTGCTTACGCTTTTCCAAAACCTATATGCAACTGCAGAAGAACCCAATGAAGACACAACAACATGGACGAAGCAATACGGCACCATAACTTAAAGCACCTATGTACCAAACGGTCCCACCTATACACTAGGCCCAAGTAGGCCTCAAGCAAGAGTTTCCATGAACATTGCAACGAGCAAAAGTAAAGTCGCTGATCCCGCAGAATGAGCCCAGCTAAAGCAGACAATCAAGGACACGATGTTGCTAAAACTGACATACCACAAGTCAACATCACGGTCGCCTCCCAAATTAAGTAAAGCGCACAGTGGAAAATACAATATTAATTGTGCAGAATTATGTCTCAAACACGGTCCCACCCCACGTGACCAAGCCGAACCTGACAGAGTGCCAGGTCCGGGAGGCAAGAGAGGTGCCTGGGTACCATGCTTCAAAGGCCAGGCAGATACAGGCGAGCGTCTCAAAGAACATCTGCAACAGTGGGAGTAACCGGCCTCCCGGCATATGAATAGGTCTTACGTTGTCTGCGCATACCACTAGTGAAACAATGTTGCAAATGGCAGATGCACCGCGAGCTGGGAACAGCGATGGTCCCACACTGGGGAGCTCGTGCGTGGACCAATTAGAACATGGGGCTCCTATCACTGACGCCACTAGCACTGACCAATCCTCAGGGGCTTCCATGTAACAATTTTCATGTATCAAATTGAAGGGACAACCCATGTACACCACCTGACTAACCCTCATCCAGTAGTGGAGCTCTCTATACGTGTGCTATACTAACCCTACCACTCGAGGAGCCAATCCAGAGTGGCGATAGGTTTTTGGTTAACTTTCCCAGGTGACGCAAGTAGCGCGTCACACTAAGGTAAAAAGGGCCTGCGAGCCCACGGTGAGTGTGTGTGTCAGGACGGACGCGTACGTTCCTCGACCCATCCCTGCCGTTTGTTCAATAAACAGCAGAACCACCTTGCTTCTTGTGTGTGCCTCGTACTCAATTTTGGAATACACGGGAGGAGTTGGGGCCTCCCTGCCCGGAGGTCTGCGGACGGCTCTGCCGGCCCCGGCAGAATTTCCCCCCGACAAGTTGGAGGCACTGCTGAGATCTGTTTAAGGTCTATTTTATTTTATTTTTCCAAGTGCCCCTGTTGCTGGGAGGCCCGACGGCGCGGCCCCCTCTGCCGCTGCCCCCTTTTTAGGACTACAGGACCATCGCGGAACTGCGAGAAGACCGGACAGCGCAATCCGGATATTGGCCTTCGGGAGCCGGTTGAGAAGTATCCCGCCCGCGGTTGGCGAGTGTCCAGACGTGGTCCAGACGAGGGGAGGTGGCGAGCCGCTTGGAGGGGTGCACGCGGTCGAGCAGCCCCACATCAAGAGCACTTGGTGAGTATGCCACGCACAACAAACAATGTGAAATTGTGAGGGAGGGGGGAGAATTGAACGCGGGAGGCGGGAGGTGTTACACAGGTGCGCGGTGAAGGTTTGACAAATTAGTGTTGGCAATGAATGAATGGTAGCCGGACAGGTGCGTGAGCAGTCAGCTACGTTACGAAAGAAAAGGGGGCGGAGCACGAAAACATCACGTGCAGCGCCCCAGAGATATTGATTGGCAGAGGTCGCAATCACGTGTAAGGGTGTGTGTGCATGCGCGGTTTCCTACAAATTGGTGATTGTTGATCAATGAGTAGATGAGGATCCCTATTGATCGAGCAAGATACTCGATAGGTAGATGACGGTTTCCTGTAGGCGGTAGCTAACTGGTTGCCTAAATACGGAAGATAATTGGCTAGTTAAGCCCTCCTGTCGAGGGGCGTATCACACGCGAGGCGACGCAGCGTGCGCAGTCCGATTATATATATATTGTTGATTACCTTGTTCCAGGCGTGACAGGAAGACAGCTGTGGGGTTAACGGGGGTAGATTGCAAGGGTGTTAAGAACTTACTAGTAATTTGAAGAAATCGGTGACGTCACCAGTAGGGCTCTCATAGGAAATAATAGAGCGCAAGTATCTTTCGTTTGAGCGCGGAGGGAAAGAGAGTTGTGGTAATGAATTGATCGAGGGAAGGCGAGACAAGGGACGTGGCTGCGCACGGAGAACGCCGGCCACGGCAAGGCATATAAGAGGGAGGAGGAGCAAGCGGGACGGCGGTATAGGAATATAAATAAGGGGTACGCAACCGCAGGGGGTTACGTGCACCTCGGCCGCAGGGGGCCGTAGAGGTGGGAAAGAGAGAAACGAATATACCAAAATTGAATGACATAAAATTATTGTTGGATTATCACAAGGGTAACAACTATCAGCTAAGGGAGGGATAACGAGTTTAGGAGCTACCATGTCATACGGGGCAGGGTCGGGAGGGTGGGGGAACACTCTCACCACCCCTCTACAACACATATGCAAAACATTATCACCCCATAGAGAGAAGCTTATCAAATACAGCATTGAATGGACACAGGGGACGGACAACAAAATGACGACACAATGGCCCCCTAACGGTAGCTTCGACCCCTATACCCAACATTCGCTATTAACTCATCTGCACAACACATACAAGGGGAAGAAGTTAATTAACCATGTCGAAGTGTTTAACTTATGGAGAATGTTCCAAGGATCCCGACCAGGACCGAATGGAATGTTTGTTATGGGTGGAACGATGGAGGAAGAAAAGATAAAGGAAGAGGGGAAAAAGGAGAGTGAAAATGAAAAGGGAACGGGGAATGGAGGAGGAGGAGAAGAGAGGAATAGTAATATAAGTGAAAAAGAAATAAAACAAGAACAGCCAGAAGATATACCCATAGTGAAGGTGGTAAAACAAGAAAAAGGGGGGTTATATCCTCTAACGGAACTGCGAAGAATGGTTGAATTAAAGGCGGCTGAAGGATACTCAAACCCGGCATACAGCCCACCACCATATGTGGCTTCAAGTACCTATGCGGGAGGGGGGCAGAGTGGCGCAGCAGGATCAGCCTGCACAAAAGGGCAGGCAAGGGACGGAGGATACAGTGAAGAACAGATACCTGGAATAGGGCAGGATGAGTGGGTAGCTGCGCAGGTATTATTAAAACTACGAGGATCATTGACAGGAAAGGAGGAGGAGGTAGTGAGGAAAGCGGAAGGAGATGAAAGGAAGGGGAATAAGGGGATAGGGGTAGAGAGTAAATTGAAGGGAGAAGAGAGGTTAAGAGAAAAGGAGGAGGTTTTGGAGGAGCGAATAGCAGAACTAAGAGATGAGCAGAACGCACTGATCAAACAACTAGAAAAAGAGGGAAGAGAGAGTGCACGGAGGAGGAGAGAAAGCAAGGATGAGCTGGACAAAATAAAGGAACAAAATGAAGAGAAAAGGAGAGAGGCAGAAAGGGTGAAGAGAGCAGCCGACAGGGAGTCAAGAGCAGCACTACGCGAGAAACTAAGGGAAGGGGAAGAGGAACAAGGAAAATTGGAAGCATATAGAAGGAAGTTGCTATCAGAAACAACAAGGAAATACGAAGAACGGAAAATGATAGAGGAAATACTAGAGAAAGAAAGGGCGAGATGGGAAAAACAGCAAGAGTAAGAAAGAGTAATGGGAAGAGCAGACATAAAAACACTAGAGGAATACATTAAGGAAAGAGAAGAAATTGGTAGAAGTAAAGTTATAAGCAATGGAGAAGAAAGAGGAGGAAAATGGGGAGGAGGACCAGTAAGTACGCACCTGTACAGAGACCAGGAAGAAGCTACGACATCACAACAAAGGGGAACAACTGACAAAGTAAGGAATGAGGAATTAGATCTAATAGACCTACGAACAGTAACAATAAAAGGGGAAAAGACTGAGTGGGGAGGCCTAGAAGGATTTTGTAGTGAGGAAGAAGAAGGAGGAGGTAGCAGAAGGGAGAGTTTAGATAAATTATATATAACTAGGACAAACAGAGAATCACCATGGATATGTAAGAGAATGGAAGAGGAGGGAGGATATGAGGAAGATGATAAAGGGTTAGTAGTTACCGAGACACGTGCAGTTACTCCATCACCCCCCGGCCCAACATGTTCCACCACCCTACGCTCATCACGTACAACAGCAAGGTCTAACTTAGCGCCCTTCCCGCGGGACCTGACCCCTTATGCAGGGAGGCTTAGGGACCTTCCTGGACGAAGGATGAGAGAAAACCCACACACGCCCATAATAGATAAAGTGGTAAACATAAGTAATGAACGGGAGGGAGATGAACAAGATAAATACGATATGAGAAAAACTGATGATGTAAATTTGACAGACGGGGAGGAGGGATGTACAGACGCGATAGTGTGGGACCCAAAAGGCCATCACGGACATAACCTGATGCCACTTCTGGAGAGGGGAGGGGTCAGACCACAATATGTCCCCTGGAAACATGCAGACAAAGAAAATATAAAGTGCAGACTCCCATCACTAAGCGGAGGTGCTGGTAAATGGATATACGAAATGGAAAAACATACTGCAGGACAGAAGTTGGCAGTGGGGGACGTAAAAGGATTGTTGATATCAATATTGGGGGATGCAGCAGATGATATCTGGAAGAGGGCGGGCTTTCCCGGGGTAACAATAACAAACACGTCACATGATGGGGCACCATTCGCGAACTGCAGACATGCATTATGGCAAGCCTTAAGGGTACAGTACCCAGATACATCAGACATAGGAGCAATTACTTCTCGCAAAATGAGGGAGAATGAAGATCCTGTTGATTATATCCAGGAAATTCAAGAAAAATGGCGCATGGAAACTAGAGAGCCGTGGGATAAGACACCAGCAATATTTTACCACATACTAGTACAAGGACTCCCAGACGTAGTACAGAAACAACTGAAGAAAGTAGTGGGGATGGAAGCTAAAGCTTGGTCGAAATACAGCTGACAATAGTGCATCATTGCAGAACATGGCGAGAGAAGGTAAGACAAAAGGAAGAGGATAGGAAAGCAGAAGAGGCTAAATTAGTTCAGAAAAAACTGAATAAATATACAATGGAAGGTGCACTAATAACCACTCCTCCAACAATTACTCAAAGCCCCACACAAGTAGTGGCTGCACAAGACCCCACTCAAATTCAACAGTCACTTACCATAGCACAACAATCTTTGCAACCCCCACCGCACACAACCAACATCAGTGGACCCGGATATTATAACTACAGCAGGGGACGGGGAGGAATGTTTAGAGGAAGAGGATTTGGATATAACACACAACAACAGGGGGGGGGGTTAGAAACTACTACCCCGCTGGACAACCAGTATATCAGGATAACACAGGAAATTTCCCATGGCAGAGTAGGGAGCCACCAGTGTGTTGGATATGTGGAATGGTAGGACACATGTCACGTACATGTAGAGTAAGACCAAATACACAATATTGGAACGAGCAAGGGCAACAAGGGCTCACACAGGACCAACACAACACCCAACGGCAGCAGACACTACCAATGGGGGATGGCCAACAACATCTGGTACCTCAACCACAAACGTATTCACCACAACAACAACAGATGGTGTCACCACAACAACCCCAAACACAGCAAGTGCAACAACCTGCACAGGCACAACACAATATCGTACCTTCCTCCAGCATACAACCACAGCAAACACAACTGGGTAGGGTGACGATTTTAGGACATAACCCTTACACGGGAAGTGGCCAATCATTATACCCCCAATAGGACAGCCCACAGACGGCCTTGGTGTGTCCCATCCTGTCAGTAACACCCAATAGTGCGGAGGAGCCACGCATAGAGGTGACGATAGGTGACAAAAAATTATCATTCCTTGTTGACACTGGGGCAACCCGGTCATGCATAAGGGAGGGTAAATTTAAGATGTCAGGTGAAGCTATGAACACACAAGGGTTCTCTGGGGCTAGAGGATTGGTTCCTTTCACTGATAACGTCCCCTTATCAATAGGAGATTACGATATGTCAGTTCCACTATTGTACTCTAGAGCCTCACCAGTGAATATAATGGGAAGGGACATCATGAGCAGACTAAATATGACGATCTCCTTCACGGAGGACGGCATAATATGCTCAACCCCAGGAATTAATATGCTCACTGCACGACAAATAATGCAAGCGTACTGTGGACAGACAGTGGTTAGGGCCGAGCCAATGGATGGTGGACTATTCCAATATGGGACAGATATGGCAATTGCATGGTTGCTGGGAATTGAAGGAAAAGTTTGGAGAAGACCGGCAGCCTACTTGTTTAGACCTGAGGCACCAACAAATGAACAAGAAGGAAAAGTGATTTTAGTAAGCATAGAGAGCATATTGGCAACTGCCGATTACATAACAGTTCATGCCCAAGACAGAGAAGGAAGAGCATGGAGGGCGGTGATAGCTCTAGCAGAAGGGTGCAGACTAACCCAGGTGTCAGATGAGGAGCTGTTTTCAGAAGGAAAGGAAGAAGGTGAAATGGTGTTTATGATGAGTGTGGATATTTGGTTGAAAATAAATTACAAACAAGTAGCACAAAAAATGGCAATGGCACTTGAAGCACCCACATCCACCCCAGTCCCATTTTTTGAAGAAGATATGGCAAATGTACCTACATCATTATGGACTATCAGTCCCTATGATGTGGGGTGCATAAAAAGCATTGGGGGAGTGAGGATAAAACTGAAAAAAGGTGCAATACTACCTAGAGTGAAACAATACCCACTATCGAAAGAGGCAGATGAGGGCATATATGAAACAATTACAGCCCTCATAAACAATGGCATATTGATCCCATCGGAATCACCATGTAACACTGCCGTCTACCCAGTACGCAAGGCTAAAGGGGGCTCTTGGCGCTTCATACAGGACCTCAGGCCCTTGAACAACATAGTTGAAGCAGAGTATCCAATAGCAGCCAACCCGGCCACAATTTTGTGTGGCATTCCAGCAGAAGCATCGCGATTTACGGTGATAGACCTCAAAAATGCCTTCTTCTCAATACCCCTACACCCAGACTCCCAAGACCTGACTAGCTTCACCTACAGGAACACAAAATGGAAACACACCAGACTACCACAAGGTTACTGTGAGTCACCCTCAATATTTAACAGAGTAATACAAATGGATTTGAGTAACATTGACTTAGAAAGTACAGTACTACAATATGTTGATGATATAATTATTTGCAGCACAGATGAGAAGAAATGCAGAGAAGACTCAGTAAAAATGTTGACAATATTGGCAGAAAAAGGGTATAAAGTAGAAAAAGAAAAATTACAGTACTGCCAAGAACAGGTACTTTATATTGGCCAACTCATATCACAACATGGAAGAAACATCGCACCACAGAGGGCACAGGCCATTTCGAAAACACCCCTACCACAAACGGTAAGGGAACTACAACAGTTCTTGGGATTATGCAACTATTGCAGAGCATGGGTATTTGACTACAGCTCATACATAGGGCCTCTGCTTGAGGGACTAAAAGAAGCTAACAGAGGGGGGAATAAGCTGGGGTGGACAATGGAAATGAGAGAAGCTTTTGATGAACTAAAAGACGCTATATCAACTGCCCCAGTACTAGCCTCCCCAAACTATGACCGCCAATTCTTTATATTTTCACATTGCGACTCAGCCGTAATGAAAGCAGTACTTGCCCAAAAAACAAGCATGGGTTACAAGCCAGTAGCATTCTACAGCGGCCATCTAGACCCTGTCATGTTAGGACATTTCCCTTGCGAACAAGGCCTCGCCGCAGCTGCCTTCGCGGTGGTAAGGCATCAGCAATAACTATGGGGTGCCCAACCACTTTGTTTGTGGAACATGCACTATTTTCAATACTAAACAAACCCAAATCTACGTTAACAACGCAAAGGGCGTCAGGCTATGAGATCATTTTGTCCAGACCGGAATTATCAATAGTTAGATGCAACACGGTTAACCCTGCAAGGTTTATAGCAGAAGAAATTGAGGAGGGGGACTATGTACACGATTGCACACAGACAACCGAAATGTACTCATGTACCAGGAAAGTTGAAGAAAACGCACTAGAGGGGGGTGAGCTGTTGTTTATTGATGGGTCGTCAACAATTGACCAATCTGACGGGATTCGGCGTACAGGGGCGGCTGTGGTGAAAATGACAGAAGTACCTGTGTGTGTGGCGATTAAATGTGTACAATTACCACAACATTACTCTGCTCAAGCGGCCGAATTGGTTGCACTGATTTTAGCATTGAAGGAAAGCTTTGACAAACGAGTGACCATATACTCTGACAGTGCATATGTCACATCCACTGTCCATTCAGGGTTGTCTAAATGGAGAAGAAGAGGTTTCAGGAGAGCTGATGGCACTCCAGTGCAACATGCTCTCTTGCTGGCTGAATTAATAGAAGTAATAAATGATCCCCAAGAATTAGCATTGGTCAAATGTACAGCACATACATATGGAGACGACCATGTCTCCAAAGGTAATGAGGCGGCAGACGCACATGCGAAGTATGCTGCATATTTTGGTGAGGTATGGAACCCCCCAGAGTCAGAAAGAGGGAGAGGGAGGGGGATAGCTAGAGAGATGTTAATAAAAGAAGGGTATACCCACCTCCCAGCCACCCAGATAATGGAATTACAAGCAGCAGCACCAATGGCAGAAAAAGAGATATGGGTAAAAAGAGGATGTACAATGTCACCAACTGACGCCCTATGGCGCCAGGATAACAGTGGAAAGATGGTAATGCCACTAGGCCTATTAAATACCGCCCTGAGCCAATTACACCATCCAGCTCACACTGGCAAGGAAGTAATTGCAGCACGTATTAGGGAAGACTGGTTCTGCCCGGAGTTAAACTCCCATGTGACAAACTTCATCAGTAATTGTCTCACATGCCAACAGTTCACGGCCGGTCACACTTTGAAGGTGATAAAAGGTACTATACCCCGGCCAGAAGGACCCTTCCTACATATACAAATTGACTATGTTGATATGATCAACGTATGTCAAGGAAACAGGTATATGATTGTAGTAGTATGCCCATTCTCCAGGTGGATTGAAGCAGGACCATGCTCACACCCAGATGCATTCAGAGCAGCCAAATTTTTGGTGAGGGAAGTTTTCCCCAGATGGGGAGTGTGCGAAGTGCTGCGGTCAGATAACGGCCCGCATTTCGCTAACGAAATGTTCCAGCACATCACATCCCTATTGAACATTAAGCATAAATTTGCATGTGCATACCATCCACAGGCCAACGGTGTATGTGAACGCCTGAATGGCCTATTAAAGGAGGCAATTGCAAAAATACAACAAACCACAAAGAAGAGTTGGCTATATTGCCTTCCACTAGCCCTATTTGAGTTGAGGAACAGGCCAGGCTCCGACCACCACCTCACTCCACACGAGGTGGTAACTGGACGCCAAATGCGCCTTCCCCTGACACCAACATCAAGAGCATTTATTGACCACGAGAGCACTGCAGCTGTTTTTGGTGATGAAATGTACAAATATGTGTCTTCTTTGATTACTAGCGTTGTGTTTATATCTCAACAGCTCGAGCGCACACGGGGCGGGTCTAAGAGCGACCAACAAGGAGAAGAGGATGCACCGTGCAAAATAGCTAAAGGTGACCACGTGTTACTATGCAACTTTAAAAGACAGTGGAACCATCCGCGATTTACTGGCCCCCACCTGGTAGAGGAAATATCAACAAGAGCAGTAAAGCTACAGGACAAACGCGCTTGGAACCATCTACACGACGTAAAGATCTGCAAACTCCAGACCCGCCCCAGCGCCACCGACAGAGCCGTTGGAAGAACAACAGCATCTGCCACAGATGAAGTGACTTTTGATAGAACTAGCGACCCTCACCACCCCCCTGATTCCCCCGTGACAATTAATAACATTGAGAAAAACAATACCCACACACCCCACCCCATGGCCACACGATCAAAGAGTAAAACAAACCCCGCCAGTTGAACCCTGAGCACCCTGCCTGTATTATGCCCAACTAATGAACTCTTCAAAGACATGTAAACACGTGATTGCTCTCCTTTTTCTTTTTTTTCGCACATGCAGGTATCGCGTATTATTGTATTGTCAAGAATAATAAGCCATTAACAAGAGCTCACTGCCCAGGTGTAAATGCTACCCTCAGACTACAACTACCCTGAAGAATTATCACATCAATTTGTCTATCATATTAAAAGGCCAAAGTATTTAAAAAGAAGGAAGGTACGTGTGTACTACACGGCATTCATTTTGGCCATTGAACAATCAATGCCCCACCTCCATCCTTACTTGCCTGTCCTAAAAAATAGATCGCTTAGAGTGGCGTGGGAACAGCTCTTCGCCTGGGCATTGAACGACTATTTGATAGGGAGGGCTTGAAAGAAAGAACTAACACCAATAACCAGCATATTGAGAATTTTCAGGCGGGCAACTTTAACTTCGCAAGAATAAGCTGCCGGACTGCAGCAAGGTAAGAATAACATGCCGGTGAAATTAGCATTTGTAATAAAAATGTTACCGATATTGGTAATCACCGGCTTCGTGGCTGCCTCTGTATGGCAGTATAGCTGCGCTTCAAATATTATTGCTGTACCCAAACCTAATACACCCCCACCCCCAGCTGCAACAGGTGTTACGTCAGGTGGTGCTATACAAATTAGAGGGAAAGAAGGTAGAGTTAAACGCAGCACATACTCAGATCAAAAGGGTATTGATAGTTACATAGAAAATTCAGCACACGTCTCAAACAACATGTGGTATCAACACATGACTAAAATAGGGAAACAGACAACGGAAGACAGCTGCTACGTGTGCTCATTGATCCCATACTCCATGAGTGCTGCCCGGACATTTTTTGCCACAGAAATTGATGAAAAGACGGCCCAATGTATAATATACTTAGCACTGTTCCAAACAAAAGGAAGGTTCCAAGGAACAACAGTACAACTGGTGTGGAAAACACGAGATACATACCCTTACGAAAACAACTTCCTCAAGACATATTTGAGCTACCACAAGGGCAGTTTATCTAATGAAGCGTTCAGATATATAACCAGCGGCCCTGAAAAAGGAGACACAAAGAAAGTAACACAGCAATACCTACCATGTGATTGGTATGCCACCGAAGTACCTGGTAAAAAAGGGTGTTGGGAAAGGCCACTAATAACAATAACAGGAAAATTGTACCTGGGCGACAAATGGGACATAGGTGTGGTCGGCAGCAATATGATAACAAGAGAAGATAAGAAGAGCATTGCTGAACACAACCAAAGATGTTGGATCCCTTGGGTCAAGTATGTACCAATGCTAACATGGTTGGAGGAAGATGAAGACCCTATAACAATATTGCCACTTACCGCTCCCAATATATGTTACATGCACAAAGGAGAAGTGGACGTGGGATTAAACACCAATTGTGCAAGTGTGACGGAGTTACCTGAGGGGGGAGCAGGAACAGCAGTAATAATGGACCATTACTGGGCCTGTGGAGAGAAGGCATACCACACCCTGCCTCCTATGTGGAATGGCGTATGCTCAATGGTACACGTCAACGTACCATCTCTAGTGGTGCCAAAACAACATGTAAATATGGCAAACTTTCCCAAAATGAATGAAGGAAACAAGAGGAAAAAAAGATCATCACCCACTGAAACGGACTCAGACAATAAAAACAACAGTAACAACACTGTCATGAACAGCAACGACACTGTCGTGAGCAGGAAAAAGAGACAAGGAGAACCCCTGACGGGGAATTATCTA
Source organism: Ambystoma mexicanum (assembly GCF_040938575.1). Taxonomy (NCBI): domain Eukaryota; kingdom Metazoa; phylum Chordata; class Amphibia; order Caudata; family Ambystomatidae; genus Ambystoma; species Ambystoma mexicanum. Next base: position 142,729,332 of record NC_090934.1, read on the forward strand.
TGGGGACGATCAGAAACTGCACTATCCTCAATACCTCCAGAACACAGACTATTCAGCAGAGCAGCAATGTTCTTCTCCTCGATAATACATCCGGGTGTTCAGGCATACGCAAACGCCAAATGGCTCCAGATAACAAGGTGGGAACTAATGATGACAATTAACTCTACAGTAAATGGATTCAACGCAATAAAAGAAGAATTACGAGCAGTAAGAATGGTAGCACTACAGAATAGATATGTACTAGACCTCCTCACGGCCATGGAAGGAGGAGTTTGCGCAAAGATAGGACAATCATGCTGCACATTCATTCCTGCTAACGACGCTGACAATGGCACACTGGCTGAAGCAGTGTCACAACTGGCCCAGATGCATTCCAAGATGATGGACGAAAATAAAGGTGTTGAGAAGGATGGAAGTTGGTTTTCAATATTATGGTCATGGATGCCATCCTGGCTATCAGATGGACTAAAGATCATAGTTGGGTGCATTGTCTTAGCTGGAGCTGCATTGATCTTAACAAAATTTTGGAAAGCCCGAAAGGCACGGACCACTGACGGAATGATAGAAATGGGCGGTATGCACCCCTTAATGCCAGCAGATGACGGTCCTCACACAAGCATAATAATACAGGAAAGAGAGAAGCTGCGCAACCAGATCATTACTAACCATCTAGATCCACCGTCCGTGAAGGTCGAAAATCCAAGAAATCCAAGGAGCTACGTAGGGAAGTGGGTATACTGCGCCCCTGGAGGAGCTTGCCTATACATGTATTGGTCATTTGAAGACCATGTAAACCACTATGGACATCTGGGAGGAATTACGAAAATATGGAGAGTGAGAGGTGATAACGAAAATGATAAGTTTGTGGTCGACAAATCGACCAGAGGGGGGACTGAAGTGGGAGAATGGAGAAAACGGCTCCCAGCATTCTTGTCCCACCCTTGGCCTAAAGGATCGCGGCCCAGACACCCACCAAGAGAGGAGTTCGCCCACATCCCAGCTGATCAAGTGCCTTGGTACAGGAACATACGAATGTGCCCACCCGCATGCCCACCAGCATGCCATACCCCTGCCGGTGCCTGCGGCTCGGAAGAGCTCGACTGAATCATCAAGCACTTTGCTGACCCATCGTTAGAGATGCCATGACGACCCAGTCAGCAGACAGAATGCCCGCGTAACATATACACTGGACATTCCCACACCCATTTGCACGAAGAACATATTCAGTGCTATGACGTAGGTGACAGACACACCCACAGACGCGCATCTTTATTATTTTTCACTTAGGCTCCTTAAAATGCAGAAACGCAAGATGCACAACGAACTAATAAAAGCTTGCTTACGCTTTTCCAAAACCTATATGCAACTGCAGAAGAACCCAATGAAGACACAACAACATGGACGAAGCAATACGGCACCATAACTTAAAGCACCTATGTACCAAACGGTCCCACCTATACACTAGGCCCAAGTAGGCCTCAAGCAAGAGTTTCCATGAACATTGCAACGAGCAAAAGTAAAGTCGCTGATCCCGCAGAATGAGCCCAGCTAAAGCAGACAATCAAGGACACGATGTTGCTAAAACTGACATACCACAAGTCAACATCACGGTCGCCTCCCAAATTAAGTAAAGCGCACAGTGGAAAATACAATATTAATTGTGCAGAATTATGTCTCAAACACGGTCCCACCCCACGTGACCAAGCCGAACCTGACAGAGTGCCAGGTCCGGGAGGCAAGAGAGGTGCCTGGGTACCATGCTTCAAAGGCCAGGCAGATACAGGCGAGCGTCTCAAAGAACATCTGCAACAGTGGGAGTAACCGGCCTCCCGGCATATGAATAGGTCTTACGTTGTCTGCGCATACCACTAGTGAAACAATGTTGCAAATGGCAGATGCACCGCGAGCTGGGAACAGCGATGGTCCCACACTGGGGAGCTCGTGCGTGGACCAATTAGAACATGGGGCTCCTATCACTGACGCCACTAGCACTGACCAATCCTCAGGGGCTTCCATGTAACAATTTTCATGTATCAAATTGAAGGGACAACCCATGTACACCACCTGACTAACCCTCATCCAGTAGTGGAGCTCTCTATACGTGTGCTATACTAACCCTACCACTCGAGGAGCCAATCCAGAGTGGCGATAGGTTTTTAGTTAACTTTCCCAGGTGACGCAAGTAGCGCGTCACACTAAGGTAAAAAGGGCCTGCGAGCCCACGGTGAGTGTGTGTGTCAGGACGGATGCGTACGTTCCTCGACCCATCCCTGCCGTTTGTTCAATAAACAGCAGAACCACCTTGCTTCTTGTGTGTGCCTCGTACTCAATTTTGGAATACACGGGAGGAGTTGGGGCCTCCCTGCCCGGAGGTCTGCGGACGGCTCTGCCGGCCCCGGCAGAATTTCCCCCCGACAGCACCCTCCACCAGGCCCCCACCCATGTCTCCCACCACCCCCACCCCCCAGCAGTGCAGGGGCACCCTCCACCAGGCCCCCACCCATGTCTCCCACCCACCCCCCACCCCCCAGCAGTACAGGGGCACCCTCCACCAGGCCCCCACCCATGTCTCCCACCACCCCCACCCCCCAGCCACCAGGGGCAGCCTCCACCAGGCCCCCACCCATGTCTCCCACCACCCCCACCCCCCAGCAGTGCAGGGGCACCCTCCACCAGGCCCCCACCCATGTCTCCCACCACCCCCACCCCCCAGCAGTGCAGGGGCAGCCTCCACCAGGCCCCCACCCATGTCTCCCACCACCCCCACCCCCCAGCATCCAGGGGCAGCCTCCACCAGGCCCCCACCCATGTCTCCCACCACCCCTACCCCCCAGCCACCAGGGGCACCCTCCACCAGGCCCCCACCAACCTGGATGACTCCGTGCCATCTTCCCCCGTTGGGCCCTGTGGGGTCCCAGCTGCCCCTTCTGCTGCCGAGGAGTCCAACTCCGACCTCCGCCTCTTGGACCTCCCCTCGGCAGCTGCGGCCTGGGACGTGGCACCAGACTCCTCACTCCCCGACGAGATCACAACCTGGGAGGGGATCCGGGCCTTGCGTCTCCGGCTGGTGGTGCGACCCCTGCCGCTGTGCTCCACAGCACCTTCTCCGCCCTCTTCATCAGTTTACGCTGCAGACAGGGAGAAAGAAAACACAGGCATCAGGGCACTGTAAAATGGACTCATACACACATGACAGTTATACATGAGTGGCATTGGTAAACCTCACACATGGCATCACAATCCCCAACACACATGTCATTTCAACTTGCACACATGAGCCATACCACAGCCATAATGCAACAGCCAGCACCATCCATTCACATACAACAGCATGAGCAGCCAAAGGTCATCCACACATCACATGCAACATAGGGAGTACACTACACATGCACACACAACACCAAACCTGCATGCATGTGTACACCTCCGCCAACTGTCGCAGTGTCTCGATCGACATCCATGTCACAACTGACAATCATTCCTCCACATCCAGTGCCATGCAAGCCCACACACACAAGCACCATTCATGTGTCACACATGAGACCCCTCGCATGTGTCACCCTCACAGCCCTGTACACCCCCCCTACTTGGCCACATAAAAATACATGTTCAACCTGCACACTCCTGGCACACCACCACACGCACAGCTTACAATCAGTATGCATGTACACTTACCGCTCGACTCCAGACGGGTCTGCTTCTCAAGGACCTGGATGTGGAGCGCTGGGGATATGCGTTCCATGACCCTCATCTGATCTTCCGACAAGTGGCCCCAGCGCCCCTTAGCATCCGCTGCCATCATGAGGCGCCGGGCCTTGTTGAGGGTCCTGGACCTGAAGTCCTCCCAGTGCTTCCTGACACGTTCGTAGTCGCGGACTGCCACCTCCTCCGCGTTGATGGCAGTCACGATGTCCATCCAGATCCGGGTTCGTCCTTCCTTGTCGGCGCGCAACCTTCCGAAGAGGGCATCATACTGGCCCAGGACATGCTCCACCAGGACACCAACTTCCCTGGCACTGAAGCTGGTGCCCCTCTGCCTCCTTGGCCGGGGGTTGCCACTGGTGCCAGATGTTGTAGTGCCCGACATGGCAACCCCAGAGGCAGGGGTGGGTGGGCAACTGGGTCCTGGGGCTGGGCTGTGGGGCGATGGAAAGGCAGTCGGGAGTCTTTGGTTCCAGCAGGGGTGGTCACAGCAACAGCACCCCTGGCTGATGTGCAGGCAGCAAATGGCAGGGCACGTAGGCAGCAGGCAGTCAGGCAGCAGCAGATGGCAGGTGGGAGCGTGCTCAGGGCTCTGGGGGGCAGTAATTTGGCCTTCTGGGCAGGAGCGTGGTCTTCTGTGTGTGAACGCGTGGCCAGCTTGATACGGAGTGATTTGGCACGTGAAAATCCAACACGTCTGCGTGTAAATCGAGGAAAGGCCCTTAGCGCGTAAACGCGTCACCTTCGTATGCGCGTCTATGAAGTCACGTGCACGTTGAATTGGGCACACGTAGGAAAATGTTGCGTGTGAAAAAAATGAAAGACACGTCCGAGTGTCAAAGCGTGTAATTGGTGGGAATGGGCCTAGAGCGTACACGCGGCAGTGACAAAGTGTGTAATTGGTGAAAATGGACCTACACGCAGAAGTCACAAAGCGTGTAATTGGTGAAAATGGACCTACACGCAGAAGTGACAAAGCGTGTAATTGGTGAAAATGGACCTACACGCAGAAGTGACAAAGCGTGTAATTGGTGGGAATGGGCCTAGAGCGTACACGCGGCAGTGACAAAGCGTGTAATTGGTGAAAATGGACCTACACGCAGAAGTGACAAAGCGTGTAATTGGTGTAAATGGACCTACACGCAGAAGTGACAAAGCGTGTAATTGGTGAAAATGGACCTACACGCAGAAGTGACAAAGCGTGTAATTGGTGGGAATGGGCCTAGCACGTACACGCCGCGTAAGTGACGCTGTACGTGTGGGCCTGCATATAAGGTACGTGTTGAACACCATTTCCATGTACGTGCTTTTCGTGGAGAGCAAGTGGGTGAATTCTGTACTTCTTGTCGTTTCACACGCGATTTACTTCACGGCGTTTCAAGTTCGTACTCCCTGTTACCTCTGACAGCTTTTTCTCTTGTTTCTCTTGTACTGGTTTACCTGGGCCTGTTCCCTCAAACAGTGTTCCCTTCTACTGTTGTCCTGTCTCCTCAGACAGCGTACATATCTTCTTTTGGCGGGGGTGTTGCCAACCAAACGCGCTCATTTTTCACGCTCTTTTACCTGGCAGACGGTTAGTCACGCATGTATCTAACATCTGTGCTTGCCCCGTGTGTAGCCTACCCCTTCAGAGGTCATTCTAGGCTGCGTGTGACACGCATACATTCATTCTTGTGTTACTGGGTGCCACAGCGTAGTGCAGCTTTTTCTTTCTGCACACGTGGTCTAGGAGGGGTTGCGTGCACGTCATCTCCCTTTTTTGGGCCTCCTGTGCGTTGCGTGACCCGTCATCTTTCCCCAGGGGTTACATTCAGCCTTGCTAGAGCACTAGGGTACAATTACCATCTGGTACCCAAACCCAATTGCCCAGGACAATAGTCTACAGCCACTCCCATACGCACATTAATATCAGTGCCATGGCTGGGAGGCGAGGATTCCGTAAGGGTGGCAAAGGTGGAAGAGCCACAAGTGGTGGCCGTGGTGGATCCGGTAGGGGACGTGGTCGTAACTTGCAGGGTGAGCCTGTCCCCCATTGTGTGGAGGACCAGTCAAGGGCACCCATAATCCCCCCCCCCACACCCCCTTCCGTTGAGGCTGATGTGGCTGACACCATCCATGCTCAGCCCTTGTTGGTCCAGCCCATTGTGGCACCAGACCTGGCTGACTCCATGGCTGACTTCCAAGTCAGCAGGGCTACGACACGTGCGCTGGTGCACGTTGATGTCATCATGCCACGTGGATCTGGGGCAACAAGGTCATCTGCTGCCCCAAGTAGGCAGGGCGGAGAGGGGCAGGGGCAGCTGCGGCCCCATCCACCCCAGCTCTCACACAACAAGCCAGGACAGTGTCCGTCCTAGTCCATCCTGCTGACATTCCCCCTGACACCATTACACTTGAGCCAATGCCTGCACCAACTCCCATGCTGAGTGTGCAATCCCACACTCCTGATACAGAGCCCACCAGGGCTCCTGCCCCTAGTGTCCAGAGTGGCGCAGGACACTCAGGATCACCACCACCTTCCAAGCGGAAGAGGAAGAGTGCTCGTCCGGCACAGGCTGATGCCCCAGACATGGCTACACAGTCCGGCCCGTCGAGGAAGCCCAGCTTCACGGATGACGAACTGAATGCACTTGTCGAGTATGTGTCCGGACATGATAATGAGATGGTCATTGTTGCAGGATCCAAGACCACACCTGCACAACGCCAGGCACACTGGCAGACCGTTGCGGACATCGTAAGTGCCCTTGGAATCGTGAGGCGCACAGCCAATGATTGCTATAAGCGCTGGAATGACCTAAAGCGCAGGGCAAAGAATAAGCTGGCCTCAAGTCATGCCGCAACTCTAGTGACTGGAGGTGGGTCTCCAGTAGTAGACATGGAACTCACTCCACATGAGTCAGTCGCTGGGACCTACGTCACGGAGGAACAGATCCAAGGCGTGGGAGATCTGCCTGATTACGAGGTATTGTCGGTGAGTGCACATGCATGTGTGTGTCATCCATGTGCATGGTGTGTGTGTGAGGGCTTCTGTTTGTGTGCCAGGTGAGAGTGTGTGCGCCTGAGTCGTATGGGTCAGCCATGTGCTTCATGCAATACATCCTGCACAGCTGCATTTGGCCATTGCAGTATCCCTTCTGCCAACAGTAGACATCTAGCCCAACAGCACGCCAGTTGCCCTTGAAGTGTCACCTTGCCACAACATTGTTGCTTATTTTTCTCTGTTCATTCAGGCAGATTGTTTGCATTCCACCACTTTTACTAGGCATTTCTCAGTCCTCTAGTCACATGTCTGGCATGGCTATGGTAAAGTGGAGTGACTTTGTTACCTGGATATCATTTGTTCACACATGTCCCTGTGCAATTGGACCATTTTGGACTGGCAGCTCCAGGTGAAAAATCAGACCTGTTTGAATTAGAAAAGCTATTACATGCGGGAACTGGACTGAATGAATAAGTGCTGCCCTCCTCTCCATCTTGCCTCAATAGCAATGGTAAATGCCATCTGTGTGATGGCATGTGTGTTTCACCTGGCAATCACAGGCCAATGTGTGATGCCACTGCCAGGCAGAATGCAGAAAATGTGTTGATCTTCCATCTTTGTGTCATCAGTGTGTGCCATTTGCCTGCCCTTCATACGCAGTGAGGGTGCATGCATGGGAGGGTTTTAGTCATGTGGGACATGTGTCAATCAAGTACTGGTTCTCTTGCTTCTCAGCCCTCATTGTGTGCCATGGTGCTAATGCCTGTTTCCATTTCTTTGTTTTTATGTCTTTGCAGGGGAAGACGCACCTGATACTGCTGGGGTTTTGGAGATGGAGCAGAGCCAGGAGGGGTCCGAGGGCCGACCAACCACCAGTGAGGGACGTGGTGTGCTGGTGGGTGAGAACCCACAAGTGCTGCAGGTCGTGCTCTCAAGGGGTGTCTCTGGCTGCACCTCCCCCGAGCTGTACTCAGCTGTTGATTCGGATGATGAGACCTACGTGCCGTCGCAGGTGAGTGTTCCAGGGAGGGATTCTGTTCTGTCCCACCCACCTGCACCAGGGTCAGAACCCTCAATGGGGATGTCAGTGTTGGCAGCTACGCCTTTGGTGGTTACGGATGCAGGGTTACACTCCGCGACATCTGATCCTGTTCCTGGGCCAGCAGATCAGAGGGGGAATGCAGTCCTGCAGCCTCAGGCAGTGCCGGCACAGCAAGGCGCAGTCCGCCTTGCCCCAGAGAGGTGTGGTGCCCGCCGACGTGGTGGCCATACGCCACCTGGCAATACCGCATGGGAGCAATCCATTTACGGTATGGCTACCCAACAGGCAGCATCATCCGAGATGATGGCTCAGGCCATGGATAGGGTGGCCACTTCCATTGTCCCCCCTGAAAGGCTGATGGAGCACTAGAGCAGTCAACCGACTCCATCTGCCAGTCACACAGGGAGGACATGTTGGCATCCAACAGGGACAGGCGGGCGGCACTGGCGACTCTGCAGGAGGCCATCTCCATAGAGTCCCAGGGCCACAGGGAAGCCCTGAGGAAGGAGCTCCATCACCTCAGGATGACTCTTGTTGAGCTTGAGGCTTCAACACACCAAAGGACAGAACAGCAGCTGGAGCGTCTCACCCGTACGCTCTCAGCTGAGATGCAGGCAACGAGGGCTTAGGTCCGGGCATCCCGTGAGTTGTTGCATGGGGACCTCCGCACACTCATCCTCCAGAACGAGACCTACCACACCCGCATGCTTGCAGCCATGGAGGAACAGAGTAGGGCCTTGTGTGGGCTGCCTCCCATAGTGCAACCACCTCCGGATGCAGCTGCACAGGGGGATAATAGCGACAGCAGTGATACTCCCACAATAGGGTAGCCGTGTGGGCCATGAGCCCATGGAGGTGTTTTTTTTTTCCCAGGATCCACACAGGTGGGTTTTGGTGTGCACCCTGTCCTCGGACCTCCTGGGTGGCCTCCCCAACCCCCCCGGGCCCATCAATGGGCATTTTTTTTTTTTTTTTATTTTTATTTTTTTTTTCATTTTATTTTTTCCCAATTTTTTTGGGACAATTTGTTGGCTTCCGTGGTTCCTGTGGGCATACGCTGCATTGTGGCTGGGCACATGCAGGCTTGTCATGTATTTGGTTCAGATGCCTGGGTTTGAGTCACACACATCCCTCCTGCTTCCCGTTTCCATGGGCTTGCAAAGGGTGTGCCCAAGTGACATTGACGTACATGGTGACATTGGACTCCCACTACATGTGTGGGTAGTCTAGTCAATACTGTGTATACATTCCTAGTGCATATTGCTGTTGTGTTGTACACTGCATGTTGCATTGATGTGTAACTCATCATCTGTGTCTGCCTCCCAATTTGCAGGTCCCTTCCTCATGTCTACACAAGGCCCTCTAGTTTGGAGATGGGGTCCATGTTGGCAGCAGTGCACCTACCACTCTACATGGCGCCAACACTGTACAGTTGGAAGTGGTGGGAGTGCAGGCATTTCCAGGTGGCGAGACTACTGATTAATTACATTAGTGAAGTCATGTTAATGGTAGTACCTGCTCAAGTTTGTTGTTGGTCCTGCATTACTGTGAGCATTTCAGGTGTAGCAAGTTTCAATTGGGGACACTGTACATTGTGACACTTGTCATGTTGTGATGTTGTGGGGATTACTTTGTTTACCTGCACATAGCATGACATGGCACGGTGTGTTGTGTGGCGGTGCTGGGGATGGGTTGGGTGACATGGCACTGTCCTCTTGTTGCATTTAGCAAGTGGGTATTCATTTTAGCTGCTTGAATGTGTTTTTCACAAAACTGCATTGGTGGTGTATGTGTGGGTAGGGATGCACACATTGTAACACTTCCAGGTGAACAATCTCAGGCTGATATGCTTTTCACTGTTGATTCTCCAGACATTCCGGATCAGTGTCAGGTTGAGTCATCATTGATTGTCAGATGGAATGTGCCAGGCCAGTGTACACTCCACAGGGGTGTGATTACTATGTGAAGTAATTAGCCACTAGCTGTGTACGGGCTGCCTCCGCCTGTGCCCTTTCCCCTCCCATGCGCAGCGGCTGTGCATGTGGTTGGGGATGTGGGGCCACCACCATGTCCACGGCCATGCCCCGGCGTGTTGCAACGTTGTGCAGGACACATGCTGCCACTATGATCCTGCAAACTACTGGTGGAGCGTATAACAGCTGCCCGCCATAACGGTCAAGGGAGTGAAAGCGTGACTTTAGCACTCCGAATGTGCGCTCCACTATGCCCAGTGTTGTAATGTGGGCTGTGTTATATCTTACCTCGGGTGGCGTGGTGGGGTTCCGAATTGGCATCATCATGTGGGGGCTGAGAGGGTAGGCACTGTCCCCTGTGGAGGTGGTGATTGGTATCATTGGTGGGGTTGTGACCTTGCTCAGTATCCAACATGCATGCATGGGCAGTGGCATTCATACTCACCAAGCAGCCATGTATCGCCATGCTGCCCAGCTTCTAGGTCCCGGCTTAGGGTGGACATTCTGTAAATGAAGCTGTCGTGGGTGGACCCGGGATAGTTGGCATATACTGAGGTGATGATTCCCTTGGCATTACATACTACTTGCACGTTGATGGAATGCCAGTGCTTGCGGTTCCTATAGATGTGCTCAGATGCCCTGGTGGGACGTAGAGCCACATGGGTGCAGTCGATGGCACCTAGCACTTTGGGGAATCGTGCCACACCGTTAAAATCCAGGGCGGCAGCATGCCTTTCTGCAGGTGTTCTGGGCAGGTATATGTGCCTGCGGACTGATGGGCGTGCAGTGATGATGTTCAAGACCTGGTGTAGGCACCGTGACTGGTTGGCCTGTGACACCCCACCCACTATGGCACTTGTCCGCTGAAATGATCCAGTGGCTAAGAAGTGCAGTACATTGAGGACCTTCTCCAGGGGGCTGAGTGCTTGGGAGCACAGGGTGGGTGATGTGAGGTCATCCTCCCACTCACTCACCAGGTCCAGTATTATGTGTGGTGGAAACCTGTACCTCCCATACACCTGGTCATCAGGCATCCCGAAAAGGCTGGTTCTGGGTGTGAATATTCTGGCCCTGACTATCCTCCTCCTCCTCCTTTGGTAGCCCACGGCCACTGCTGCTAGGAACGGTATGTTCATCCTGGCGTCTGAGCTTGTTATTTTGTAAGTGCGCAAATGTATGCGTTGCGCGTGTTGTAGGCGAGCGTGTGACCCACGCACCCCTGAAATCCAGTTCCCAGTCCAATAGCATGTGGAAATTCCCACGCACCACGGGATACAGGTGCGCTGACGTACTTGCGCGTGTAAGTGCCCGCGCACCCCTGAAATACACGTACATAGGCCAATCACGTGTAAGCGCACTTTTGGCCAATTACACGCGATGACACTCTGACGTGCAGTATTTCCACGTGTGCTCCGTCATCACGTGCTGTGTGGGAAACACCCGTGCGGGTCACGTCACAGACGCGCTTACGCGCTGAGGGCCTTTGGTCCAATAGAATCGCGTATGCGTGCTGACGCGCTTACGCGCTAAGGGCCTTTCCTCGAATTTCACGCTGACGTGCAGGATTTTCACGTGCCAAATCACTCCGTATCAAGCTGGCCACGCGAAAACACACGGAAGACCACGCTCCTGCCCAGAAGGCCGAGTTACTGCCCCCCAGTGCCCCGAGCAGCCTCCCACGTGCCATCTGCTGCTGCCTGCCTGCCTGCCTGCTGCCACCGTGCCCTGCCATTTGGTGCCTGCACATCAGCCATCTGCAGGGGTCCAGTTGCTGTGTCCACCCCTGCTGGTACTGAAGACTCCCGACTGGGATTCCATCGCTCCACAGCCCAGCCCCAGGACCCAGTTGCCCACCCACACCTGCCTCTGGGGTTGCCATGTCGGGCACTTCCACATCTGGCACCAGTGACAACCCCAGGCCAGAGGGGCAGAGGGGCACCAGCTTCACTGCCACCGAAGTTGGTGTCCTGGTGGAGCATGTCCTGGGGCAGTATGATGCCCTCTTTGGATCGTCCCGCGCCAGCAAGGAAGGACGGGAGAGGATCTGGGCCGACTGTGTGGTTGCCATCAACGCGGAGGGGGTGGCAACCCGCGACGTCCAGAAGATCAAGAAGCGCTGGGAGGACTTGAGGTCCAGGACCCTTGTGAAGGCCCGGCTCCTCGTGGAGGGGGGCCGGGGCCGCATGAGTTCCATCCAGATGAGGGTCCTGGAACGCGTACGCCCAGCGCTCCACGCCCAGATCCTTGAGAGGGAGACCCGTCTGGAGTTGAGCGGTAAGTGTCCAAGCATTACTGTGTGAGACAGGGCATGTTGCGGTGTGCTGGTTCTATGATACTTGCCTGTATGTGTGACATAGGCCATGTATGCATGTATGTGTGCAGGGACATCATGGTAATGCATGTGCGACCAGTGATGTGTGAACCACATGGTTGTTGCATGTGTTTAAATGCCACATGGGGAGCCCTATGCAGATTTTAAACATGAGAGCATGCCAGTCTCTGTTCCTGGACATGGGTGGGGGTGAGGGATGGGTGCTGATGCCAGGTACATATAAAGTAGCCATGTCTGTGTGCCTGACCTGCGTGTCTGTGACTTGTGCATGCCATGGATGCATGACACATGTGTGTGACAATGCACAGATTCAGTGAAGCAGCCTAATTACCCTTGTATCCGCTGTGTTTGGGGTGTATGGGGCCAGATGGATGTGACTGAGGTGAAGTGTGTGCATGTGATAGGCATGACCCATGATGCATGTGAGTTACATATCATTGTATGTTTCAAGAGTCCATTGGACATGCATGGAAATGTCCATGGCATGCACCATGCCTGTTCCTGTGTGTGTTTTGCCTGGACTGACCCATGTGTTGTGGAGGGACATGATGGAAGTGTACTTTGACAGTGGTACTCATCTGCTATTGCTTCCTGTCTAGGGGACCATTGTACAGTACCCTGATGCTTGTGTTCTTTGTCTACCTCTATGCAGCGGCTAGTGAAGAAGAGGGCGGAGACGGCGCTGTGGAGCAAGGCGGCGGGGATGCCCCCACGGCTGCAGCGGAAGGGGTGGGTGAGCCCCCACAGGGGCCTGCTACGGTGGGAGACGGTGAGGAGCCATCCAGGTTGGTAGTTTCCACAGAGGAGAAGGAGGCCGCCACTGGGGCACACATGGGGCCTGGTGGGGGCATCCCTGCTGGTGCAAGTGGTGCAGTCCAGGGCCAGGGGCAGGAGGCAGCACAGGTCACCGTGGAGGGGCCTGTGCATGTCGCTGTCCCTGACCCTGTGAGTGCACCACCATGCACCAGCAGGGATGCCCCGTCCCAGGCCCGTCCGCAGGTAGAGGGGATGTCCATGTCACCTGACTCCCCTCCACCTGCGGACGAGGGGACCCCTGGCCGTGCGGAGAAGGTCCTGATTGGGGTTGCGATGCGCACGGCTGTGATTCGTGATGCCGTGCGTGCTTCCCGGGAGGAGCACGCACATCATCACGTAGAGCACCGTGCCGACGTGGCCCAATTGGGATCGGCCATGTTCGGGGGTTTCCTGCATGTGTCGCCAATCTGGCGGCCCTCTCCTCCTCTGTGGAGGCTATACGCCGGTCGTTCTCCTTGCCGTCTTCCGGCCCAGATGCCACCAGGGCCCCCTGTGGACCTGCCCTGACCAATGCAGCCAGCTCGGTGGGGATCCCATCCCTGCCACAGTCGGGAGTCGGAGGTCCAGCAGGGGTGGACAACACAGCAACTGGACCCCAGCAGATGGAGGATGGGACGGCATCATCGGGCAGGGCACGTGCACGACGGCGTCGGTGGTTTCCATCAGCCTGGATGCCGTCGTGCTGCCAGAGGCAGTGGCGTCGGAGGCAGCAGCAGGCTCGACGTGGGAGGCATCATGGCTCGGGGCCATCAAGATCAGAGGGGCAGGCATCGGCCGGAGGGCAGGGGAACCCTGGGATGGTAGTGTCTTCCGTGTGGGAGCAGTTGGTCCAGCGGATAGGTGCGGAGTGGCAGCGGGCGGAAGAGGAGCGGCTCACCATGGTCAGGGCGGAGTTCTCCATGCGTCGGGCGTTGAGGCGGGCTGAGTGCCTCGAGGAAGCTCGCAGGGAGTTTGAGGTGAACATGGGGTTATCCCTGCGAGACCTCGGGGCCAGGACAGAGTCCCGCCTCCAGGACATCGACATGGAGTTCGATGATGCCCTGGCCGGCAACATCACAGAGTGAGCCGCAGGACTTGCCCGCTGCCATTGTATATAGTTCTTTAGTTAGTTAGTGTTAGGTTTCCTTTATTTATTGAGATTTTTTTGGACCGCTCGGACAATGGCCACTTTTCTGTATATAGTTTTTTCATTAGGTAGTAGTAGGTTTAATTTATAGTGTTGGGCTCATGGACCCTGGCATATTCTTGTGTATAGTTGGCTTTTTGAAGAAACATTTTTTTGATTAATATTTGTGTTCACCATGAGGCAATGGTTTTTCCTTATTTTTCTTCCCCATGATTTTGCTTTGGACAACATTGGTTTTTGGATTCCTTTGTTTTTTTGATTTTTACATTTGTTCTCGGACATGGACCATTTATTTTTTTATCCCCATTGTTGTATGTTTGATTTGTTTACATTTACTATGTGGGTGGATGCAATCCTTGGCTGGGTGTTTGTGCTGGGTATGCTGCCCATTACTGCCATGATTTTGTATCGTCAGGACCTGGGGGCAGGGGGACATGTGTGGGGGCCTGGTGGAGGCTGCCCCTGGTGGCTGGGGGGTGGGGGTGGTGGGAGACATGGGTGGAGGCCTGGTGGAGGGTGCCCCTGCACTGCTGGTGGGTGGGGGTGGTGGGAGACATGGGTGGGGGCCTGGTGGAGGGTGCCCCTGCACTGCTGGTGGGTGGGGGTGGTGGTAGACATGAGTGGGGGCCTGGTGGAGGCTGCCCCTGCACTGCTGGGGGGTGGGGGTGGTGGGAGACATGGGTGGGGGCCTGGTGGAGGGTGCCCCTGATGGCTGGGGGGTGGGGGTGGTGGGAGACATGGGTGAGGGCCTGCTGGCAGGTGCCCCACAGTGCTGGGGGGTGGGGGTGGTGGTAGACATGAGTGGGGGCCTGGTGGAGGCTGCCCCTGCACTGCTGGGGCGTGGGGGTGGTGGGAGACATGGGTGGGGGCCTGGTGGAGGGTCCCCCTGGTGGCTGGGGGGTGGGGGTGGTGGGAGACATGGGTGGGGGCCTGGTGGAGGGTGCCCCTGGTGGCTGGGGGGTGGGGGTGGTGGGAGACATGGGTGGGGGCCTGGTGGAGGGTGCCCCTGCACTGCTGGTGGGTGGGGGTGGTGGTAGACATGAGTGGGGGCCTGGTGGAGGCTGCCCCTGCACTGCTGGGGGGTGGGGGTGGTGGGAGACATGGATGGGGGCCTGGTGGAGGGTGCCCCTGGTGGCTGGGGGGTGGGGGTGGTGGGAGACATGGGTGGGGGCCTGGTCGAGGGTGCCCCTGGTGGCTGGGGGGTGGGGGTGGTGGTAGACATGGGTGGGGGCCTGGTGGAGGGTGCCCCTGGTGGCTGGGGGGTGGGGGTGGTGGGAGACATGAGTGGGGGCCTGGTGGAGGCTGCCCCTGGTGGCTGGGGGGTGGGGGTGGTGGGAGACATGGGTGGGGGCTTGGTGGAGGGTGCCCCTGCACTGCTGGTGGGTGGGGGTGGTGGTAGACATGAGTGGGGGCCTGGTGGAGGCTGCCCCTGCACTGCTGGGGGGTGGGGGTGGTGGGAGACATGGGTGGGGGCCTGGTGGAGGGTGCCCCTGCACTGCTGGGGGGTGGGGGTGGTGGTAGACATGAGTGGGGGCCTGTTGGAGGCTGCCCCTGGTGGCTGGGGGGTGGGGGTGTTGGTAGACATGAGTGGGGGCCTGGTGGAGGGTGCCCCTGCACTGCTGGGGGGTGGGGGTGGTGGTAGACATGAGTGGGGGCCTGTTGGAGGCTGCCCCACAGTGCTGGGGGGTGGGGGTGGTGGTAGACATGAGTGGGGGCCTGGTGGAGGGTGCCCCTGCACTGCTGGGGGGTGGGGGTGGTGGGAGACATGGGTGGGGGCCTGCTGGCAGGTGCCCCACAGTGCTGGGGGGTGGGGGTGCTGGGAGACATGGGTTGGACATGGCTGGGGGCCTGCTGGCAGGTGCCCCACAGTGCTGGTGGGTGGGGGTGGTGGGAGACATGGGTGGGGGCCTGGTGGAGGCTGCCCCTGGTGGCTGGGGGGTGGGGGTGTTGGGGGACATGAGTTGGGCATGAGTGTGGGCCTGTTGGAGGCTGCCCCTGGTGGCTGGGGGGTGGGGGTGCTGGGTGACATGAGCAGGTGTGCAGGGTAGTCCCCTGTGGTGTGTACTGCCTGCAGGGGCCGTGGAGGGTGTACAGGTAATACCTGGGAGCACACAGCCAAATCGCATGTAGAATTTGCCGCGTACCCCTGTCATACACGTGCCCAGCCAAATCGCGTGTGGAACTTCCCGCGCACCCCTGAAATCCACGTACCCTGACAAATCGCGTGTGGTACTTCCCGCGCACCCCTGAAATCCACGTACCCGGCCAAATCGCGTGTAGCAATTCCCGTGCACCCCTGTAATCCACGTACACGGCCAAATCGCGTGTGGAACTTCCCGCGCACCCCTGCAATCCACGTACCCTGACAAATCGCGTGTGGAACTTCCCGCGCACCCCTGAAATACACGTACCCTGACTAATCGCGTGTGGAACTTCCCGCGCACCCCTGAAATCCACGTACCCCGCCAAATCGCGTGTGGAACTTCCTGCGCACCCCTGAAATCCACGTACCCTGACTAATCGCGTGTGGAACTTCCCGCGCACCCCTGAAATCCACGTACCCTGACTAATCGCGTGTGGAACTTCCCGCGCACCTCTGAAATCCACGTACCCTGACAAATCACGTGTGGTACTTCCCGCGCACCCCTGAAATCCACGTACCCTGACTAATCGCGTGTGGAACTTCCCGCGCACCCCTGAAATCCACGTACCCGGCCAAATCGCGTGTGGAACTTCCCGCGCACCCCTGAAATCCACGTACCCTGACTAATCACGTGTGGAACTTCCCGCGCACCCCTGAAATCCACGTACCCTGACTAATCGCATGTGGAACTTCCCGCGCACCCCTGAAATCCACGTACCCTGACAAATCGCGTGTGGTACTTCCTGCGCACCCCTGAAATCCACGTACCTGCCCAAAATCGCGTGTAGCAATTTCCGCGCACCCCTGTAATCCACGTACACGGCCAAATCGCGTGTGGAACTTCCCGCGCACCCCTGCAATCCACGTACCCTGACAAATCGCGTGTGGTACTTCCCGCGCACCCCTGAAATCCACGTACCCGGCCAAATCGCGTGTGGAACTTCCCACGCACCCCTGAAATCCACGTACCTGGCCAAATCGCGTGTGGAACTTCCCGCGCACCCCTGCAATCCACGTACCCTGACTAATCGCGTGTGGAACTTCCCGCGCACCCCTAAAATCCACGTACCCTGACTAATCGCGTGTGGAACTTTCCGCGCACCCCTGACATCCACGTACCCAGCCAAATCGCGTGTGGAACTTCCCGCGCACCCCTGCAATCCACGTACCCTGACAAATCGCGTGTGGTACTTCCCGCGCACCGCTGAAATCCACGTACCCGACCAAATCGCGTGTGGAACTTCCCGCGCACCCCTGAAATCCACGTACCTGGCCAAATCGCGTGTGGAACTTCCCGCGCACCCCTGCAATCCACGTACCCTGACTAATCGCGTGTGGAACTTCCCGCGCACCCCTAAAATCCACGTACCCTGACTAATCGCGTGTGGAACTTTCCGCGCACCCCTGACATCCACGTACCCAGCCAAATCGCGTGTGGAACTTCCCGCGCACCCCTGAAATCCACGTACCCTGACAAATCGCGTGTGGAACTTCCCGCGCACCCCTGCAATCCACGTACCCTGACAAATCGCGTGTGGTACTTCCCGCGCACCCCTTAAATCCACGTACCCGGCCAAATCGCGTGTGGAACTTCCCACGCACCCCTGAAATCCACGTACCCTGACAAATCGCGTGTGGAACTTCCCGCAAACCCCTGAAATTCACATGCCCTGCCAATTCGCGTGTGAGACTTCCCACGCACCCCGGTATACACGCACACGTTTTTTTTCTGTCAGCGGGTGTCTGTGTTTGTGGGTACCCCTTTGCACATCATTTGTCCTGGAGGGCCACAGTATAGGACATTCATCATGGCAGTATATAGGTGCTATTTGTTGGCGCACCTTTTGGCGCACATTTCTTACAGGCGCAGAGACGCTACCGCCTGCTTTCTTGTGGCGGTCGTGTTTGTGCCTGTGCGCTGGTTTGAGCGTGCGCTTTTTTGCCCTATTCTATTCCATGAATACGTGTTGTAGGCGAGCGTGTGGGCGTTCTGCGCACTTGTACCCTGTACTTCCCCCGTGACGCCCACATTTTGGCAAGTTGTTCCCCATTCCGAGTGTTACGCCCCGTGTTCCGCCTACTTTTGTTGCGTGCGCCGCGCTATGTGCGATTTTCGCTGTGGCCTGTGCGATTTTCACTGTAACCTGGCGCACGCCGTTAGATGGCCTGTGCGCCAACGTGCGCCGCGCACTTTTTTATCGCACATCCGATGGTTTTCTCGCGCACGGCCTTCCATGAATCGATGTGCACTGCTTTTCGTGCGATTTTCGCACTTGCACTGCGATTTTCGCTATTCCACTGCGATTCGCACGTTTTTGCCCACTTGCGTCGCGCTAATTATTCCATGAATCGGCCTGCTGATGTTTAAGGGAACGTTCAGTGCAGTGGACTGAAGTGAAAGTTTCAACTGCTTCCTACACCTTTATTTTAAAAGTAAAAAAATCCGGAATAGTTTTTTTTTTTTTTTTTAAGGATAGGAACAGTGCAAATTTAAAAAAAAGTAGAGGAGCACTGCTCCCAAACGCGCCTGCCCTCTTCGACCACTTCTACCCAGCTCTGCCAAGTGGTGAAGGCTGTTTCTTAAAGGGCGTGAGTCTCAGGCAAATGCACTTTGCGCCACTGTTCTTCTGGAATTGTAACCAAAGTCAGCAGCACAGTTCAAGATGCGGTGCCAGAAACATAGCCCAAGTTAACATCTGCCTATGACCTTTTTTCTTGGGGGTGCTCCCCAATACTGACTTTGGTGTTTGGGTGACACCTTGGTCACAGCCTGGAAGATGTTTATGTACACAAACCCTACCTACGGTTTGGGAATGTCATTTCAAGCAGGACTGGAAAATTAGTTGATGCTCATCAAAGGGGTGAGGCCCGATGGCATGGGGCGGCCTGATGAGCCCTGGTTCAATGGCTGAAGGTACACACGCCAGGCAGTCTTTTGTAGAGGTCAGCACCCTCTTCCCACTCTGGGAGAAAGGTGCTGATCTCTGCATTTGCTGAAGGGTTGCTTGGTAGGGGCAGCGCCATGCTTTTTCAGGCTTAATGGTGGTGCATCATGCCTGTGAAGGGGCAGCATCACCGTTAAGTGTGAAAAGGTCAGGCCACTGGAAGCCAAGAGTTTTCTTTCCCAAAGCCTGAAACTCCCACGAATGAGCAGGAGCTTCAGGCTTTAGAAACACAAAGGCCTCTGCTTCCAGTGGGCTCACCTTTTTTTCATAATATTGGCGCCGGCCCAGGGGCATCTCTTGCGTGAAGGGATGCCTCGCAGGTGCGGCGCCACCATTATGGATTAAAGGCATTTTATCTGAAGCCTGATGCTCTCGTTCAGGCTTTAGAAAAAAAAAGCTGTTTCCTGTAGCGGCCAGGGCTGCCAGGGAAGATTATTGAGCTCTGGTAGGGCTCTGCCTCAGAACGAGATTTCTGGGTCTGCCTGGTATCGGCTCTGCCAAGCCCTGGCCCACTTAAAGCCCTGCTGCCACTTCATCTCTACCAATTTGATGACTGGAGACAGATTACTTTTGTAGTGTGGCTATTCTAGCTTAGATATACCAGTCAGCAACATTCCTTTGCAGGCGGAATATTGACACCATGCAGTGATGTAGACGGGGTGATGTGGTGAAATGGCCCTCAATGTCTAAAATAACCAAAACAAGGGCAGTGAGTCTGACTGCAGTGGTTCATATCTCGTTAACTGGATGCAAATGATCACTGGAAGCTGAACCAGCTGCAAAGGAGCTGCCAAACTTTTGCAAAGCAGCCACTGCATAATAAATACGCTGTAAATGTTCTGTGAACTGCTTGTCACTTCACTCCAGGGCACAGCACTCTCCGCTGCTCTTGCAGTCCATTAGCGATGAAATGAAGGGAAGCGTAGATGGAAATTGAATATGCCTTGTTTCCAATTAGCAGGACTTGCCACGAGTCGGGTGCCGCCGTAGCAAGTGTCCACAGCTGTAAACTGTGTTATGCTTCGAAATGAGGGAGGGAGACGATGCCGATGTGCATGCCTGCTGCAGTGGGAACAACCACTGACAAAGCCAATAGTATTGATGTTTCTATGATTACATTTTTTTTTTTTATGTGTGCATGCACACACACACACACACACACACACACTCCAGTCCCAGGGTTAACAATCTGGAAATGTAACTGCAATACAATTTGTCGGATTGTCAGAGCACACCTCGAGCCCCTCATACAACCAAAAAGTGCACAGATTGATCTCCTGTTTTTCAAATCTGCCCAGAAACACATTGCACTTGTAAAACTATTGAAACAATCTCTGGGGAGGTGAGGGGTGATGAGGATTGCATGGGACATGACCATAAAAATCCAAAAGGGCCTAACGTGCGACAGTCCCTCGAATCATATCTGTCCCCTGTGCACTTCTGCATCCCCTTGTATGTAGCACCTACTCCTCCTTTGCCTATCTCTTTTCTTTTCCCTTACTCCCTTTCCTTGCACAGACTGGATCTATGTGAGTTTATCGATTTCTTCTGGGGGAGACCCACTAGACCACCCATGCCCCCACACATTTATTATTTCCATAACCCACCTTTATATGCATGACTCTTGCCTCGGCGTTGACTGAAGTTGCTGATTCCTTAGCACCCCCTCAAAGCCTCCAGGCCTTGTACCCGCCCCTCTGATCCCTGGTTCTCTACTGACCTGGCGGTTCTCCGCCTGGCCCACAGACAAGCGGAGCGCAAATTGCATGTGTCGTATTGCACTCAATCTCGCCTCGCCCTTCGCCAGGCAACTACTGTCTACCAGGTGGCGATTACGCGAGCTACGTGCACGTTTTTTGCCAACAAGGTTAATGCTGTGACCAATTCGTGTAAGGAGCTTTTTAGGGTAGTTTCCTCTCTTTCCTCACCGTCTTCTGCGCACGGTGTGGCTCCTTCCCAGAGCCTCTGTGATTCACTTTCTACTTTTTTTGATGATAAAATATCCACTTTTCGTCAGCAAATTCTGGCCTCTGCTAGTGCCTGTCCAGCTTTGGTGAGCCCAAGCCTGTCTTGTGCTCCCTCTCGGGTCTGGTACTCTTTTCCTGTTTTTTCAGAGTCTGCCGTTTCGTCGGCAGTACTTGGTCTTAAATCCGCTTCTCCAGCTAATCCTATCGCAAGTATATTTGCCCTGACATTTCGCATCTGCTCACCTCTGTGTTTAATGATTCTTTCTCCTCTGCCTAGACTCCTGATCCTCTTAAGCACGCTCACACTGTCTCTCCCCTTAAGAAACCGAACCTTGATTCTTAGGTTTAGGCTAACTTCTGTCCGATTTCTCTTCTCACCTTTTGTGGTTACTCCCCTCCTTTCTTGAGGAGTCTAGCTATCTGGACCCCTTCCAGTCAGGGTTCCGGTCCGGGCGTGGAACCGTGTCTGTTCTGGTGGCAGTGGTGGATGACCTAGCACAGATCAGGGATGAGGATGGTACCACTGTCCTGATCCTGCTGGACCAAGCCGCTGCCATCTACACGGTCGCCCATGGTATTTTGCTGGAACGGTTGTCTGCGGCGGGGGTCTCGAGTTTACTCTTGGATTGGTTTGTGTCTTTTCCTACTGGTGGTTCCCAGTCCATTTTGTTCCTCTGTTTGCTTCAGTGGCTAAACCCCTCACCTGCGGGGTGCCATAGGGTTCTGCTCTCTCCCCTCTTCTTTTCAATTTATATATTTAACCACTTGTCAAGCTGATTCAAGCTTTTGGGTTTCGGTGGTTCTCTTATGCTGATGACACACAGATCCTGGTGAGACTAGACCTATCCAAACCTGCCTCGGCAGAAAGTTGCTGCTCCTGCCTGCTGGCTATCCATCTCTGGATGGGTCAAAACACGCTTTGCCTTAATGGCGCGAAAGCAGAGGTTTTAGTTGTAGGTCCATCTCCGGTTGCCATGGGTCATTCTGGCCATCTGTACTCAGTCCTCTGCCGACGCCTTCCTTAGTGGCGAAGAGCCTGGGAGTGAAGGTCTCTGAGTCTCTTATCGATGCAGAGCCAGGTTAGTGCTGTCTGTCAGTCAGTTCACTCTGTATTCTTCGGAAAGTGCTTCCCTATCTTCCTATACATCTGGCAAGTCTTAGGGCCTCATTACACGGATGGCGGTAAGGATTTACCGGTACCGGTAAAATACCGGTACCGGTAAATCCTTACCGCCTTACTACGAGGTCCCTTTGCGGGTTGGGGGATTTAACGTCTGCTTTTTGCAGGCGTTAAAAACCAACCCGCAAAGGGACCCCGGGAGCTAATTACGGTACCGCAATTTGCGGTACCGCAATTAGCGCCTTCCCCATTCCCATTATGCCCTATGGGGCAAAAATGGGAATGGGGAAGGGCAATGGTGGAAGGGGGAATTACCGCCCGCCAACCTTGGAATGGGGTGGTAATTCTCCTTTCCGCCAAGGCGGTGCCGGTATTTTACCGGCATGAACCATGGCGCAAATAGCGCCATGGTTCTCCGCCATCCGTGTAATGAGGCCCTTGGTGCTCTGTGACTACCATGGTGATGTGTTGGTGTACGTATTAATTAACTTTAACAAAACATAGCAAGCAGGCAGAGTGAACTTGGAGGGATACATGGAGAGAGGTCAGCCGGAGAAAGGGAAGAGGTGCAGCAGGAGAATACAACATGCTGTTGGGTCAGTCCTAGGTATGACAGAAAACAAACGTACTCTGACAAAGGAACTAGAGGCATAGACAGGCTAGGGCCTGAGTGGGCAAGGCCCACCCAAAATCTGAAAATGCCCACTCCGCAGTACTGTGTGGGCATTTACAGATATTAATGCCAATGTGGTGGGCCCAACTACATTAGCTTCCGAGCCCACATGTTAGACAATCCTGGCTACGTGTCTGGGATGATCGTGCACACGGCATGGCAAGGGTGGGTGCAGGATTCCATGGTGGATGCTCACGGGTTGGGGGGAGGTGGAGGAGAAAGAAGGAGAGAAAAAAAGGCAGATTCCTAGGGGAGGAGCTTCAGTGGGTGAGCGATTGTGGGCGGTCACTGAAAGATTCCGTTCATTTTCTCAGCCACCTGTTGTCCGGATGCACACTCCACCGGGTTTAAATATGTTAATAGGGAAGAGTTGCAGTGCACACCCACAACAGTGAAATATCGCATATATACAAAAACTTCAAACCGTTGTGAACACATTTGAGCTACACCTGAATGTTCTGTTCACAGTACCTCCACCAGTGAAAATACTCTAATCTTCCCAAAGGGCCTGCATATGGACACTGTATATTAAACATGCAGTATTGGTCCCCGGCAAGGGGTGTGTGGTGGCCTCCAAGCCAATGGGGAGGCTCAGAACGCGTGCTTCACTCTGGCCTGTAACTATAGGCCCCGGGGCATTACCTGAAGTAGCAATGCAGCGCCTGCTTGGGGCGCATTGCTTAATTAATTCCACAAGATGTGGTGTGATGGCGCAGCATTTCGCAACTTTCTAGAAGCCCTGTGGTTATAGGCGGGGTTCATTGCAGCAGAGGCGTAGACAGGGTAGTGCTTGAGCGGGCAAGGCCCACGCAAAATCTGTAAACGCCCACTCACCAGCTCTATGTGGGAATATACAGATCTTAATGACACTGCAGTGGGCCCCAACTACTTTAGCTTCAAGCCCAACTTGTTAGACAATAGTTAGAACCAGTCTGCTTCTTTGTTTTTACTGAATAACTCTCATTCGAAGCACATGTGCAAAACTAGACTACAGGAATACTTCCACATGCGCACACCGGCAGCGTGATTTGCAGATTGATTAGGATTTTACACATTTCTTTTGCCGAATGGCAACTTTGCCTATTTGTTTTCTCTGATTTTACCTCTTTTGTTTGAAAGAGAAAGAGGGGTGAGACCCCTGTATCCACCCTTCTCATACCCAACCAACCCTTTATATACCTTACCCATTCTTACCATCTGTGTTAAAAAGACAAAGAGGTAATATATTTGGCGAAAATCCATTTGGTAAAGTTGACATTCGGCAAAAGCGAGGAACAATTAATTTGCCATCAAATGCTAGGTATTCTTATCATACAGCTTCTAAAAATTGCATTGATTCACAACTGGTCTGTTATCACTCCTATTCATCACTGTTGTATCAATTATTGTTAAAAACACATAATGGAAATAGAATGTTTGAGAATGCATGGAAAAGAAATAAAAGAAATAAAGGGAAACAAGATAAATCGTTGGCAAGAGAAGAGAGATGCTTTTCAGTTATTTGGCCTGGTGCATGTTTGGTAACCTTCATATATCCATTAATATAGTGAACCGGTTTCAGTGGGATTTTGTGGTTTTACCACTTTCATCAGGACGTTAGGTTCAGGTACTAATTATGAACCTCCTTTATCGTCAACTCTGTCTGCCATCTTGCTGTACCATCGCATGGATCACTTCATGCTCTGGGTGTAGCACAATCTGTAAGGGACACAGTTAAAATAGAGAACAGATAGTGCTCTATTAGTAAGATCCAAATGGTGTTTAGAGGCTAATATACAGGTACTAGTCTTCCTTTGTTGGTGCGTTAGTGAGTGCAATCTCAAAGTGATGAAATAAGAAGGAGTCATGGGTGACAATGCCCTATATCACCATTTACTGGTGTTTGGACCGTCCTTTTGGAATAAAAATTGTAAGAAAACACTTTTCTAAAGAACAGTCTTGTGAGGCACTCACAACATCATTGTCTTTTTTCTTTTCTCTTTTTCTCTTACCAGCACTCCTCTGGCGTTGGTGTGGTTTTGGTCTATTTGATCTAAAACATTTGACCGAATCACATTTAATCAAATTAATTTGACCTGTTTTTCGTCTAAAATATGGGGGAGGCCCCCTGCAACCTCTTCCACTTCCCTTCAACCTAATCTATACCTTCACCCACTCCCATATATAAATTTAATAACATTTGACTAAAATAAAGCTCAAAAAAATTCGATCATATGCTTTAGGTCAAATTTTTTTAGGTCAATTATGCTAATACCGTGGTGCTGTGTATTCTCCAATTGTTCTGTTTCTTTAATGAGGTCTGTTCATTAAATGCGAGCCCATGTGCTCTCAGTTGAGTGCCTCAAGTCGCTCCCTTGCTGGTACTCTCTTAAGGAAGCTGCTCATTAGAGAGACACATATACATGTACAGGTGCCCGGTTTCCAAATACGGGTGTTTTTTGACTCAAATGCATATTGCTTTGCTGCTCATGATACTGCTGGCTTTTCTCCCGCATGCTGTACATGCTCCCTTTGTGTGCATTTTCTTACCTTATTCCGTGTTCGTCTGGCTCGTTCAGTGCGATCAGCTCGTCTGCTGTGAGGCGGGCCAATCGCAATGGTGCTTGTTTATCGGTAATAACGTTGCCACAAACAAAACCGCCATCTTGGACTGGATCGTCTGGTTCGGTCCATATCAGCATCCAGCGGCAAGCTTCACTTTATGCTTGTTTTTTGATCTTTTTTCCACATCACTTATTTTTACGGCTCTTACTGGGTATCTGCTTGTAAATACTGCATTAGCCCTTAGTCTTGGTAATCAGCACTTTATTGATTTTTTCTTCCTGCTGGTTCATGGATTAGTACATGGGCACTTGACATCTCGTTTCGATCCTACATTGTCAGACTAGAATAATGTTGAATGTAATCTGGCCTGCATCCTTGCTTTCAATGGTGTGACTCGAACAATGCATGAGTGCAGCTGAGCGCGTGTCCCGTTGAACGTCATTGTTAGTTAAAGGAACGCCTTCTTGTAGTTCCTCTCTATTAGCCATCAGAACTTATAATATCTTATGCCCTCTTCTGGAATATGTCCAGTGTTAGAGGGAGCCTGTCTATTTTCTACTGTTATTGGTGTCGTGCTGTGAGTTGTCATGGCTAGCCTCTGGACCAGTAGATCATGAAGTGGCAAGGTGTTGCCAAGGAATGCTTTTGTTAAGGCCATTCTTATCAGTTTTAAGTCTGAAAATCCACTTTTGTTCTCTTAGCAACAACAAGTGCCAATATCCCTGCCTCTAGGTAGTAGTTTGACCTGTTCAATGATTGTCCATTTGAAATCTTTTTTCAAAAAGTTGTTTGAGCATAAAATGCTCCACCATTGGCATAGTCTGTTTTCGAGTGCAGATGCACAATTTCTGCATCACAATGCTCTGCCTAATCTTTCGAGCTGTCATAGCCACATATCGGAGCTTGCAAGGACATGTGATCAAATGTGCCACATGTTGTGAATTGCAGTTGCTTAGACTTTTTTGCAACCAAGCGGTAGTCCATCCTATGTCTATAGATGTACTTCTAGATGTTTGCTGGTATACAGAGCAGGCACCATAGGTTGTGTGTCCCGTCGCTCGTTTGGTAGACCATAGTGTAGTCTGTGCTGCATGTTGTGCTGGTTTTTGTTGGTAACTATGTACGAGGTAGTCACAAACGTTTGTGTGTCTTTTTACCGCAAATCTAGGCCATTCTAAGTGTGACTCTCTATCATTCAGCATCGGCCATAGTTGATTGATTTCTGTCTTAAATTGGTTCTCTAAGTTGCTCAGGACGGCTGTGATTTCTTATTCGGATGGTATATCCTCACACACAGGGAAAGTTAGAGTCTCTGCAGTCTCTGCAGGCACAGGTAGCTATTTGTTAGGCTTACTCTGAAAAGTTAAAATTCTTCTCTCAGTAGTGTTTTTACGATATCATTAGGGCGCCAGAGAGGTGAATGTGCCCAGCCCTACAAGCCCCTTTTTTTTATTTTTTTATTTTTATCCAGCCTCATGCTAGGTATTGCCAGAATGTGCCTAAATAATCCAACTATATGCCCGGTATTACAATAATGCATCCAGATACTAACACATGACAGAGATGGTATCTTCTTAGAAGGATGACATTAGTTCAAGCATACTATTTAAAGAGTTTATTGATGCAAAGGTTTTCAGGTGGTCACAGTAATTTCTGGTTGACCCAGTCAATGGCCATAGTTCTTTTAGTCTCTTCTTTCAATTACCTTGGGAACGTAGACATCAGTGCCTAATTACTGGTAGATGGGTTCACAGTATTTTGCTTCAGGTGATCTGGGACTGTGGGGCTCATTATGAGTTTTCCGGTCGAGAATGAATGTCAGTAATTCCATGGCACCAGCATTTTTTCTGAACCGGGAAATACAAGTTTGCCGGTGGTGGCAGAGAACTATCAGTGGGCCTGACCTGCCAGGAGTTCAGGGACCTAGTGGCAAATAAATGCCAGAATCATCGGCACTGGTACTACCGGTGCCAGTAATTCCAGCAAGCCCATCCCATGGAGTCCTCTTGGACTCTATGGAATAGGAACTTCCTGATGTCCCCGAGCAGAGATGTTTTTATGGAGGGGCAAAAGGGGCACTTAACTGGGTCCCCACCTTGGAGGGAGGACCCAAAAGACTGCCTGAGCTTAAGAAGTACGTTTCTATTGTTCACCAGACTTAAATAGCATGTCAGGATATTTTATGGCATGATGCTGAGGCTCTAAACCTATTGCCTGTCTGTTCTGACAAGTACGTTCTGCCGTGATCGATTCATCATGTAATGAATTCTGTGTTCACTAAGGTATACATAGTTTGTGTGTTCCTTACAGCACATCTCCTGTAGCATTATTTCCTTCCTGTGAGAATTATGTTGATCATGTGCAACATCCACAGTTGCAATGCATATTGATAAATTGAACCCCAGAATCGTGCACGAGTTAGATCAGTGTTTTAAGCATCAATGCAGAGACATGTGTTCATATGTAAGATTAGAATATCACATTCCAGCAAGGATGGATGAGCTTTTTCTATGTCTGAAGTGTATAAACCTGCCGGCATATGTACTTGGGTTTGCAACACAACAGGTAATATTATCAGCAATGTAGCTGCACCAGATAGAGGTTGCTATAAAAACGAACATGTCATCCATATGTTTAAGGTCTAGAAATTGGCTTGTTCAGATGGGGTGTTGTAAAACCTAGGCAATCGCCTTCACAATGGCATAAACTGTTAGTCCAAGAGGTGAATAATTATCTAAATTCAAGACTATGGACCCAAAGCGGTCATGCTGGCATCCTGGTTTTGCTAGCATGCTATACAACGATCCTGGTAAAATCATCTAATATCTCTTACATTACTGTGCTGTTTTCTGTGAGGTTTGCCTTCTCACGTGCTGGTGGCATCGTTTAGACCATTACTTGATCTTTCTTCTTATGTAGGCCATTTGAGTGGAAGGGGAGGTATATAGAAGAGAGTGGACCAGATCTTGCAGGCCTCAGGCAAGCAAATTTCAAGGTTTGCTCGTGTGACACAAAAAACAGTTTTCTTTTTTTAAAAGTAAAAGTTTTTTTGCAAGTTTATAAATGACAATTTCACAAGTCTGTATTTTGGAAGTATTACATTTTAATGCTTTGCAATACAAAGGCAAACCCACATTAAATCTGTTAAATCACATCAATTGGTATGCTGGTAATTATATATTTCCCATGATGATGAAGAGAATGAAGGTAGAATCATTCACATTTTGCGTAAACACCCTTCTATAATATTTTGTTTTAAAAAATTGTCATGTTTGGTAATGTGATGTGTGCAGCACTTTCCAAGTCACTTTTAAGAAATTAAATTATTTTAGTTCATTGTAAGAGCTGGAAATCCCAGCTTCACCCCTGAACCAATGTGTAATCCTGGGCATTTTATTTAACCTTGAATTGCCTAACCACAATTGCCAGTCTCTAAACCTTTCAAAATTGTCAGGGCATCAGAGTGATTTCCTTCTCAGGGTATGATCTTTAAAAAAGACTCACTCATGGTTTCACTGGCTACAGTGTTGCGTCCACTATAATTTCTTCCACTAAAACACTGAGTATTGATGTATTGCACACCACAAGCACTTGTTCCTTTGATCTCTAATGTCAACACTATTTGAAAACCATGCCCCACTTCTAATCTCAGTCTGTCTGGATACAGACACCTTTCTGGTAACTTCTAACCTGCATCTACTATCCATGCTATGGTATGTGTAGATTTCGCCTTCCTTCCAATTGTTTTCCTCTTTCCATGCTTGAACACTTTTGCATACTCTGTGGCAGCTAATGTGAGTGTGCTGTCTATTCTGGGTTATGTGTACCTTTTATATACAGTTCTGCATTAATACACAGGCTGCATACCTACCTGGATGCCATTGATAAAAAAAGTCTCCTGTATATATACTAGAACAGATGTAACCTCTTTGTAGACTGCTAATGTTGGCCTGCAAATGCTACTTGTTTATCATTCTGATTAGAGCAAGAATGAAGAAGGTAGGGGGACTTAAATGGAGTAAACATGCTTATTTCAAATGCTGCGAGCCAGCATATCCACCTATGGGTTTGCGATTGCAGTGACAGGGTCAGGGGGGCGACCAGATATCCTTTGTCACTTAATTCCTTTGGTTTGGTGGAGGTGGGCCCCTAAGATGTCTGTGCCCAGGGCCCCAAAAGTGCTTAAAATGGCCCTGTCCCCAAGGCCAGTAAGATCCCGGTAATACCAGGATATCGAGTTGTGGAAACTGTAAGGCAGTTTTGCCAGTATCCCGCTTGACTTACCGGCGGAATACCGGCAAAACTGTAATGAGGGCCAAATACTTCGATTTTCAGAAGACGATCATTTGTTTCAAAGGCTTCACTGGGAATAGGTTTGTGGAGGAATCCATGTTGGTTTTCCTTGATGCACATTTTTCATGTGTTGCTCTGACTTATAATTATTTCTGTTAATGTGCATGCCCCTTTTTATGTATGCAATGCCATGTTATGATTTTCTATGTTTGGTTTTAAGGATTGTCTGGGCCTTTCACCAGTCTTCCCATCGAGGTCTTTGACTGCTCCGAGCTATAACACGCTAAAATGTTACTTTCCTACACACAATAGACAAACTAAGCCACCCACACATGAAAAAGGAACACCCCACAGAACAGACATCAAAGAACCCTGCAGCTCTACAGCCAACCTAAATACTGTATCGTTTGCTATCCTGGCAAACAGGGCTCTTTTTCGGACACAAATGTCCCTATACTCTCGACATAGAACTCCTAGAAACTGATGCTTTTGCTCATTTGAGGTCATACCAAAACAAAAGCAAAGTTATCTTGCACTTCCCCTCTATCCTTAATAATCTAACTTTTTAAGATCCACCAGAGCACTTGGAAACCATGCAAATCACAGTGGAGCATGGTATAAATATTAATAAAACAAAAGAGCATAACTTGAACTTCAGACCCCAGTGAATAATGGTGTGTTAACCAATCTCAATCTAAATTTATGTTGGTTTTGAGAAATTGGACTTCAGTCCCCAATAGGTAGCACAGTAGGATTTTTCTCATCTAATTCCAGGAAAATAGTCTTTATTTCCCAGTCTTCCAAATTGGTGTTTTCAGTCTCCTTTTCAGAGGAACATGAACGTTTGTTCCCAATATAACAGCATCATATAGGCAGTCTTTTTCACTTTTTTTTTCTCCATCGTGTTGTTCTGAGAACTTGGTGTTCACTCCGTAGTAGTTGTTTGTTTCACAGTCGGGGACGCTAGAGTTTTAGGAATTTAGGCTTTATTTGCTGTATGCAAACTTAGGGTATTCTTTCTCTTTCTCATATGTGCCTGGAGTTATATTTCGGCTATTGAATTATTCTCCACACAACATCTTCCTTTAGAAAAGTTCAAAATGCAGAACTTGTGCACTCTCTTTGTTTCTGTATGCAACTTTTTCTTCTGGGGGTATTCACCAATTTAATTCAACTAATACAATCATTTTCCACTTTCTTCATATCAATACAAAAGGTTTGCCTTAGAAGTATTTGAAATGTGGACATCAATTCCCACAATGCAATGCTTCTCCAATTGACTGGTTCCTCAGCCAGCAGCCTCCTTAGAGGTATTGTGGATAATGCTTTCAATTGCTGCAAGGCAAAATCTCTCCACTTTATTTGGTTTGCTATACAACTTCTCCCTCAGAGGTTTTGAGTAGCCATACATCAATTCCCAAACTTCAACATTCCTACAATTTCTTTGGTTTGCTATACAACTTCTCCCGCAGAGGTTTTGGGAAACCATACATCGATTCCCAAACCTCAACACTTCTCCACTTTCTTTGGTTTGCTATGCAACCTCTTCCTCAGAAGTTTTGGGTATCCATACATCAATTTCCAAACTTCAACACTAGACCTATTGTGAATTTGTTCTCAGAAAGCAATGTATTTATCTCTGTACAGAGACTCTCCCAGAGGTACCTATGTGTGTCTATCTTTTTTAAGCACCATGCTTTATATAGAACATACATGCTTCTTACATTAGCAATGTCCACTTCTCCTTGGAATCATTGATATATAACAAACCAACCCCAAGTACAGTACTGGAAATTATGTGAGTGGCGTTACAATGGTTACAACAGCCCTACTCAAAATAGTGCATGATAACTGAACAGTCAACACAGTAGGCTTTCTGTCACACTTCCACAACACCTTTGTTTTGCAATTGTGATCATAGTATTGCAGGCCAGATTACATAATTCTGAGACACAGGTATTTGCCAACTTGCTAGTCCACTCACAGTATAGTCATTTCCTAAGTATATCTCCTTATTGATGCTGTTCCTTCTTGACTCTGGTCTGAGATTCTTAATTATGCAGCATACACAAATTCTGCTTCTTTTTCTGGAACAACTCTACCCCTATTTTTGTTGCTAACACAGGTTCTTATCTGCTTCGCTACGGCTCAATGCTTTAGAGTCAGACATGGGTGAATGCATACTCCCATGTCATCGGGTGCGCATGCAGTTCCACCACTTCCAGACTCCACCTCCAGTTGTCATAAGTCAGTCCCTCCCACTCTTACTGCCCTTTTTTTCTCCAATGGTTCTGTGGGTCGGGTCACATTGTAGCAATAACGGAAAAAGGTAACTTGCTCCTATACATTTTGTCTGGGGCTATAAGGGCAGTTCATCAGTAAGGCATTATCATTAAAAATGCCCAGATGCTCCAATAATTTGATGAGTTTTGCCATCATATGTTAAGGTACTCCTGTGAATTTACAGATGTTGGCATCAAATGCCCAAGCATTGACATGATATGATATGATAAGTCATTTATAACGTGCATGTACGTTCCTAGGCGCAACAAGACAAAGGAGGGTATGGAGGGAGGACAAGACAAACAATCTTACAAGGCGTTGTGTTATTCACATCATGCAAGTGTGGAAGGCAAAGTGCATGGGAAGGAGAAGGGGGGCAAGGCAAGGGGGTGCAATCATGGCAGCATTGCTCTGGTTAAGTTCAGCCAGGACATCACGGCTCTTGGTAGGTGCAAGGAGATATGGGACTGTAGAGGTTACAGTTACAGGCCCTAGTGCATGACAGGCCCGGAGGCAGTGCGGGGGAGACCGGTCAAGAGGAGCCAGGAACTCAGTGAGCCTCCAAGGGTAACTAAGCATCCAGTCGGCGCAGCAGACAGGTAGGTCAGCAGGGGCGGGAGAGAGAGAAATCAGAGGAGAATAGGAGGGTTTTGAACTGCTTCTGTTACTTCAGGGGGTCCGGCTCAAGTCATTCAGGGAGGTCATTCCAGAGGGAGGCACCTGCATAGGAAAGTGATCTGCCTCCTACTCTCTGCCTGGAGAAGCATGTGACCCTCAGAGAGTTGGAGGCAGCAGAGCGAAGATCTCGAGAAGGAAGGTGTTTAGGACAAGAGTGCTTAATGTAGTGTGGGCCCCAGCCCCAGAATACATTGTGGACAATGCAGAGTCTATTCAATTTGATCCTTGCAGCCATTGGGAGCCAGTGGAGAGATTTCAGGGCTGGAGAGATAAGGTCCCTGGGCTTGATCCCAAGGATAAGTCTTGCAGTCCTGTTCTGAATAGGTTGCAAAGGGTGAAGAGTAGAGGAAGGCAGATTGAGAAAGAGGCAGATACAGTAGTCCAACCTAGAGAGAACCAGGGCTCTGGAGACAATGAGCTTCTGGGGTAAAGTTAGAAAAGGAAGAGTACCTCTGAGGAGGTTCAGCTGGTAGTGGGCTATCTTGGAAAGGACTGTGATGTGAGTAGAGAAGGAGAGAGTGGAGTCAAAGATGACACCATGTTTTTTTGCCCCACTGGAAGGCGAAGGTAGAGGGCCTGTGGTGGGCGGCCAGAATGAGAGAGGGAAAGTGGGAGCAGGGGTC
This sequence comes from Ambystoma mexicanum, assembly GCF_040938575.1. Classification (NCBI taxonomy): domain Eukaryota; kingdom Metazoa; phylum Chordata; class Amphibia; order Caudata; family Ambystomatidae; genus Ambystoma; species Ambystoma mexicanum. The sequence continues at coordinate 142,762,572 of NC_090934.1, forward strand.
CCAATGGGAAGGATCTCTGCTTTGCTGGCATTAAGGCACAAATTGTTGGAGGTGCACCAATCCTGAATCGTGGATAGACAGTCTGTAATGTGCGAGAGAGGACAGGAGGCTGTAGGTATCCGGAAATAGAGCTGTGTGTCATCCGTATAACACTGAAGGTTAGAGAAGAAGGTGGAGGTTAGGTGGGACAGGGTGGCCAAGTAGACATTGAAGAGCCAGGGTGAGAGGTTAGAGCCCTGGGGAACACCACATGTGGGGAGAGAGGTGGAGAGAAAGGACCCGAGTTGGACCAGGAAGAGTTGGTCCAGGAGGAAAGAGTTCAGCCACTCCAGGGCCTGATCTGTGAAACCCAGGTTCTCACAGCATCGGTTGATCAGGATGGTGTGATTGACCACGTTGAAAGCAGAGGACAGGTCAAGGAGGATGAGGACAGAAGGGGTGCTGATGTCGAGATTGGAGAGAAGATCTTCACGGGTGTTCAGGAGAGCAGTTTCCGTGCCTCTGGCAGCTCTGAAGTCAGACTGGTGGTCATGGAGACAGCCAACAGTTTCAGTGTGGAGAGTAATCTGGGAGATGGGCAGATGTTTGCCCAGGAAAGGAGTGATAGAGATTGGGTGATAGTTAGCCAGACAAGTAGAGTCAGCAGAAGGCTTTTTAAACAGGGAGTGCACAAGGAAGTGCTTGAGGCGAAAGGAGAAAGCACCAGTGGTGAATGAATGATTGCAGAAATCTGCCAAGGCTGGAGCGAGGGTGTCAATGCAGTCCTTGATGGTTCTGGAGGAGCAGGTGTGTACCTGTTTCAGTGACACTTTCATGGATCAGACTAGCCTATAAACATCGTCAGGTGTTATCAGAGAGAAACAGAAGAAAGGAGGAGGAGAGGGTGAGGCCGCCGTAGGGGGGCGAGAGCGGTAGATGGAGAGGAAGAGGAAGAGGACAGCAAGGACAGGATGTCCTGAGTTTTAGTAGTGAAGTGAGAAGCCAGGGCCATAAAGAGAGCCTTGGAGGGAACAGGAGAGGTGCAGACTGCAGAATGATTAACCAGCTCCTTGCAGATTTTAAAGAGTTTGGCCATATTGTTAGAGGCTGCAGAGATGCAGGATTGGATGTGGCCACTCTTCTTAGACAGGGCAATGAGTCTGTATGCCTTTGGAGCAGGAAGCAGGCCAATTTGTCAGAGGAGGCACCCAAATTCCTCAACTTCCTCTAAACCTACCTGCACTTGCATTTCAGGCGGGCGAGGTCAGAGTTATACCAAGAGTTGCCCTTGGAGGTAGGCTTCAGACGGATTCTCATGATCAGGGAAAGGACGTCCAGAGTGTTGGAAATGGCAAGATGCAGATTAGAGAGGACTGTGTCAGGGTGTGAGTCAGCTGCAGGAGTAGGAGGAACAGAGAAGGTGGAGGCAAAGGCATCAACTGACACACGCTTCATGGGCAGAATGGCAATTCTGGGGTGGGCTTAGCCTGGGGCACAGAGAGTGTCAGGTGAGAGGAAAGATGAAAGTGGTCAGTCCAAGAGAGAGGAGTAGTGAGAGGGTTAGACAGAGCAATGTCTGAGACAATGAGAACATCCAAGGTATGTCCGGCGGTGTGTCTAGGATCAAAGGGTAGAATGGAGAGAGGAAGAGAGGCTGCAGAAAAGCCCTGTGGAGGGATAAGAAGCATCCAGGTGGATGTTGAGGTCTCTGAGGAGATGAGGTTGAGAAGTAGAAACAAGGAGAGATGTGGAGAGGTCAGCCCTCTCTGAGAGGAAGAGGGCAGCCTGGTCAGGTGGCCTATAGATGGTGGCCACAGTCAGAGAAAGGCCAGGAGAGATAAAGAGCCTGCAGACCAGGCATTCAAAGGAGGAGTAGGCCTGCATAGGAATGACATCATATGCCAAGTATTGCCACCACCTTAGCTTGAAATTATACTCTATGGCAAGTATTGCAGTACCATAGCCAGGAACTCAGATCATTGCATCAGGTACTCACATGATATTCAGTGTATAGGCATCACATGTAAGGGACTGATACTACTTTTCAGGCATTGTCCGTTTATGTGTAGATACACATGTAATGATACCAAGTTCTTGCATATGTTAGGCTTTTCCATATGAGGCCCAGGTGCTTTGATCTCTAGAGAAGTCTTGTCGATATTCCCTGCCGCTGTCATTAGCTTGTTATGCTCATGATATGACCAGGTAATCCCATCATATTTTAGATATTGACATCCTTTGCCCAGTTATTCAGATTGTATGCCTGTCAGACTGGATCAACCTTTTGAAAATGAACTAGCAATAGCAGACACACCTTTACAGAACATTCATCCCTACCGTGTGAACAGGGTGAGTTTTTGGATGATGATGAAGCCCAACGAACACACACGCAGCAGGGTTCCACATATTGCATGATGAGACCACACCCGCAGCAGGGTTCCACAGATTGCATGATGAGAACACACACGCAGCAGGGTTCCACAGATTGCATGATGATAACACACACGCAGCAGGGTTCCACAGATTGCATGATGAGAACACACGCAGCACACACACGCAGCAGGGTTCCACAGATTGCATGATGAGAACACACACGCAGCAGGGTTCCACAGATTGCATGATGAGAACACACACACAGCAGGGTTCCACAGATTGCATGATGAGAACACACACGCAGCACACACACGCAGCAGGGTTCCACAGATTGCATGATGAGAACACACACGCAGCAGGGTTCCACAGATTGCATGTTGAGAACACACACGCAGCAGGGTTCCACAGATTGCATGATCAGAACACACACGCAGCAGGGTTCCACAGATTGCATGATGAGAACACACATGCAGCAGGGTTCCACAGATTTCATGATGATTTGCTGTCCGCTCTGGAGTGGCGAATCTTGTGACAAACAACACGTTTATCCATTGGGTTCTTCTAATCAATAAGTGCTTGTTTGGGTGATTTGTCAAGTGTGTCCCAGTTTGTGCAGAGAATCAGAGGCCTCAAACCTTCCCCTATATAAGACCCTGCTCACTTCCCTTTCCTTTGGGGGTCTGCCTAGGCTATGAGGGAAGGTGTTACATAGGAGAGACTCACGCTTGGGGAATGTTCTGAGCCTTTGGAGAGTTTTGAGAAGTCTTTTAAAGAGTTTGGAGGATTGATTTATATTTGTTGTTTGCCTTATATTTAGTATCTTGCAGTTTTGAGTTTTTGAAGCCATTTTTTCTATTCACCTGTGTCAGTGGCCCTCATTACAACACCAGCGGTAAACAATGGCGCTATTAGCACCATGGTTGCTGCCGGTATTGTAACGAGTCCGCCAATGGTAAATGGGGAAATATCGCCCCATTCCAAGGTTGGCGGGGCAGTAATTCCCATTTACCATTGGCACCTTCCCCATTCCCATTTTTGCCCCATAGGGCTCAATGGGACTGGGGAAGGTGGTAATTACGGTACCGCAAATTGCGGTACCGTAATTACCTCGAAAGTCCCTTTGCGGGTCCCTACTTTAACGGCTGGTCCAAACCAGCCGTTAAGGTCAGGAGCCGCAAAGGGACCTCTTAATCAGGCGTTAAGGGTTTAACGGCGCCGACACCTTTTACTGCGCCGTTAACCCCTTAATGCCAGGGTCCTAATGTCTTAATGTACTGTGTTAGTTTCCTTTTATTGAAAAAAAGTAAAACACTGTTACCTCGTGTACCTTTCCCCTTTTGTGTTTATTCATCAAAGTTTAAAGCCCCCCAAAAAATGTGCACACCTATTTGTGTCATGAAAAACACCTGCATGTTTGTCCTGTACTGTTTTATTGTATTCTATTGTAGTAGTTGTAGATTCCAATTGTAGCTGTAGCTTCATTGCCAACTTGCAGCGGTGCAGATACCCACACACCTTTGGGTTCTAAGGTTCAAGCATACACAGTTCTGGGCATTGTGGCAGGTGGAATGGAACACTGGCTATAACGCTAGGGGTAACGGGAGACAATGCTGAGGAGGAGGAGGAGGAGGATAAGGAGATGCATTTCTTTTCGCAAGAGGAGGATTGTTTCCTCATGAATGATCGAGAGGTGGCGGACCTCATGGCTTTTGTGGGTTCTGGTTTGTGGGCCTGGGTCACAGATGGTTCCATGTAATAATGTCGCCACAAAAATATCGCCATACAAAAATATTGCCGAAAAATTGTAGTTTTTTGTGGCTACATTATTGCATGGCACATACGGGGGACACCCCCGCAACCCCCCAATTTTTTTTTTTTTGCCCCTATCACCACATATATGGTCACCCAAATAATATTGCCACAACATTTTTGCGGCGGTATTATTTACGGCAACCATATATGTGGCGATATTAATACCTGATACCGTCACAGATAACTGCTGACCCTCTGCGTCAGTGAGGGTGGCAGGGAAATGCCTCAGGTGTGGAAGAGGTGGCAAGGTCATCAGAGGAGGTCCAAGTAGAGAGAAGCACAGAGACAGGGGACTGAGGGACTAATGTGGATGCTCCCACTGAGGCACTGGAGGTGCAAGCAGGCATTTCCGTCATGCAGAAGGAGAGGATGTCCACAGCAAGCAACCTAGACAACATATTTGGTTGTGTTCCTGCCTGGGTGGGTGGCATAGACGAAGACGTTGTCTCCACCCAGCAGTGCGAGTGTGTCGTTGCAGATGAGGGGAGGGAGCTCAGAGGGAGGACTGACCTTTGGAGGTGCCACAACAGGAAGTGGGCCCACCTGAGGGGAAGGAAGAGGGGCATGTCCCAGGGCTGGTCTGCTGCATGGACATGAATTTGAGAATGCTGTTGCCAAGCCACCACATCCATATAGCCTTTCCAGTATGTATCCGTGGCACCAGGAACTGGTATATGTGGCCAGCAGCAGGCCCTTTTCTGGTGCTACTCCCACAAGCAATTGAAGGTGGTGTGCCATCACCAACAACATGCATCTTTGGGCAGCAGCCCATGGATGGCATCATGTGGCATGGGGGACCTACTGCCTTTATGGGGATTGTTGCCTAGCTCTGGAGAGTGGGACCGTGCAGTTGTGGTGGGCAACTGGAGAGACATAGAGAGCTCTACCACCCTTGCCACCAGTAGGGCATTGTAAAAGGGGGAGGAATAAGGCAGTCATTGGAGAGGGACGGGCTTCACAGGGTGACTCCTATACCCATGAGGGTTGGAGCTGTGTATGGGAGAATTCTATGAAACACTTTGTGGGAGAGCATGAGAACTTCATTGGTTGCTGCACTCTGTGGAAACAGCATAGAATCTTAAAGGAAGGCTGCACACTGTGGAAATACCTGAGAGAATTACTTGTAGGCTGTGCCCTGCGACAATACCTGGGTGGCTGCATCCGGTGAAAATACCTGAGAAGACTGGTGGAGGGCTGGGTCCTGCGAAAATACCTAAGAAACATGAGGCATGGCAGCACCCTGTAGAAAATGCACATTTTGCCAAATATGTGATCAGGATTTGGAAACCTTGTATATTCAATGCAATGGAATGTATAAGGCTGCAACTGATCAGGGCCTTGCATTCATACTCACTACTACCTCTATCTGTTTCCCCACAACATGCATCACAAAACAACCCTGCTCTACTACTCAGAGTTTGACATGTACTGGGCAACAAATCATCATCATTATGTTACGAGCAGGTGCGCTGGCTATGTCCTAGATGTCCTCATAGTCTTCTGTAATGACATGATGTCAATTGTTTCACATGCAGCACTGCAAGGCTTCTTCTTCCGGTAGAGTTAGTAGCTCTGTTTACATTAAAAGCTCTCTCTGACACTACACTTGAGAGCTCTGTTTACATTAAAAGCTCTCTCTGACACTACACTTGCAGGGGCGTGGTAGCTTAGCAATTCTAAAGCAACCAGACAGGTGCTGCTGGCCAGACAGAACGTTGGCTGTATAACTACTGTAATGGTTCATCATCTCTTTCCACCGGTGACGTCCACTAGATAGGCATCAAGCATCTGTGCAGTGGATGGTCTACTGTCGGTTCCTGGTTACTTGTCGGTTTTCTAGATGCCTGAGTTCCAGAGGAGAGTGTCCCACCGATTCTCCTCCACATAGGCTATGCCAGCACTGCTCTCATTTAAACGGGTGTCATTGATATACTGCTCATTGATGCTGCCATCACTGAATAGCTTGATTTTCCCTGTTCACGTGGAAGGATTGGGCTAGTTGGTGTTCTTCTTGCTGCCTGTATTCTCCAACCAATTTACGCACAAGCATTGAAGCAGAGCATTCATGCACTTTTTCCCAGTGTTTCAACTTAGGATGCTTTCTGCACGACCACCTCCTTTAAGACATGCAGATGAAAAGCGGACACGTTTACTTTAAAAAATGAGTCAGCATAGGAAGCCAACAGGTACTCAATTTTACCTTTAAATCGAACTATCTGGGGATCATCACACAAGTTTGAAAGCAGGTCCCTCAATACTGTCCTGTGAAAATGAAGATGAGAGTTGCATCAGTATTGGCCACGCCACCAACAGTCCCACCTGTTCCCCATCATGATCACAAACGATGGTACAGTAAGTCCAGTAGACCAGTAAAAAAAACGTTATGAGCACTGTAGTTGTCGCTAAGAGTGGAATAGATAAGTATGATATAAGCAAGGTGACAGGTAGTGCACTTCATGTATACAGGTAAGGAATGATTAAATGGCGACACACACACACATGACATACAGGTAACAGACATAAAGAAGCATGAAAACATGAAGAGCACGCATACATGAAAAATACTCACACGCAACCATGAAGAACACTTGCATGTCGACATGAAAAATATTTGCACGTAGACACGCAGAACAAACATAAGAATACAAGAAGAACATTAACATGTAAGAGACGAAGAGCACGACGAGGCGGATAGTGAAGCAAAGCACTGCCATTTTAGACAAAATCCAACAAGGCCTCAATTTTGAAATACAGCTGCCTGACACAGAATTGCTTAACACACAGTGTTCAGGCCTCACGGAACTCAAACAGTAGCCCCCAGCAACCAAGGTCAGTGGGCTGAGTTTGGCATAGCAAGGAAAAACCTCACCATGTTTTCTAAGGCACACAGCACCATTGTTATAGTTAATTAGCTACAATTCGTACCAGTGAGAAATACACATAGAATTGAATGTCATATGCAAGTAACTACTGTGCCAATGGCTCACATAGCAAATTATTACTCATCCCAAATGGCTGCCAAAGGAAATCACACACATGATAGAATAGCAAAAAATTCATTAAATAGATGAAATTGAACTACGAAATAACGGTCCTCTATCACGTAAACAAATGGTCATCTATGTCAGAGCCAATTAGATAGAGCACCTGCCATTTTCTTATGACATATCTTATTGGGTGTTTTGCTTGTATTGGGACATTTGAGTCTATCTTAACATTTGGAGACACTGCTGAGATACCCAGTGGCTGGCGGAAGGTCAAGGTCTGCCTGCAAGACGTGTTTGGCAGTAGCCCGGTTTCAGCAAACTTTCTGCCTGGTCTTGCAAGTGGTGTGCTGGGCACAGAGGGTGGAAGCAGGCCGATAGAGGAGGCTTGATGCCGGCAGACCTCATATATCATAAGAGTGTAAGTGCATTAGACACCCCCATTGTTCATCTGTGTAAGTCGCTTCCATATTATAAAAGAACAATATTAAAGTGCCACGTACGGTGAGTGAAAGACACTGCTGGCAAAATGGTCCAGCCATGGCCTCAAGAATGGACACACTGGAAGTATCTGCTGCAGCATAGGCACACATATCTACGCGTCACACATAAGGGAAAGAAATTACAGAGAAGACTAAATATACTTGGCTTATGGAAAATGTTTAAATAGGAGGAGCAGGTCAAAAAAGTAAGTAGAAGAGACGATGAAGGGTGGATGAAGCCCACAGTGCCTCCTTCTGCCCCTCAACCATGGCCTCAATATTCAATCATGTCAGGATTATATCCATTGCAAGTCACAGAAGATTAAAGTAACCCCCCGATATGAGCTTCCCAGAGATGGAAGTTAATGACAAAGAAAGGGAAAAGGAAAGCGTTACAAAAAGCACCTTAGCCAAGTGCATAGAACATGATAAACGTCACAGTTTAGAAGCACAGTTTAAAGAGGCAAACGTACAGTTAAAAAGGGTGAAAGACATGAAGAGAGGGGAACAAGAAGTAGGAAAAAAGATGAAAAGAATATCAAAGGGAAGTTAATGCCAGCATTAGTAGAAGATTGACCGAGGACAGAGAAACAGAAGAGAACAGGAGGGCAGCTGCAGGTAGTGTCAGTAGAAACATAATTGAAGAGAAAGAAAGGGGAGTGTATGTGAGTGGAGGCATTCATAATGAAGAGCTGGAAGAAGTAGAGGAAGAAGAAGAGTGGAAAGATGAAGAGGAAGATGAAGAAGAAGCCCCCCCAGACAGAGTTGATTGTAAGAATAGAGAATCCCTTAATACATTTGCAGGATGACGAGTGAATGTGGAGAGAGAGCAAAACACCATATGTGAACATATTAAGGAATGAGCCAGGTCGCCGACCAAGTCACATAATGGTGACATCGAAAGGAAGGAAGGACACGGCTGCGCCTGCATGCAAAGAAAGAATGATACAGTTACAATTGGTCACAAAGGGTAAGGGGTTGACTCAGTATGTGCCGTGGCCACAAATAGATAACTTTTTGATGGCACCATTACCATTGCTGACTGCAAGGAAGTGGTTTTATGAGTTGCAGAAAATAACGGCGGGATTGACATTAGCGGTAGGGGACGTGAAGAGCTTACTTGCATTGGCATTAGGAGTACAAACAGACTATGTATGAAAAGAGAAGATTATCCAAGGGTAATGGCGCAAAGCAATGCACATGACAGTTTGCCATTTCATAATTGCAGAGCAGAAGATTGGAGGGCATTGAAGGTACACATCAGACATGAGTGCAATCATGGCACGTAAAACGAAGATGGATGAGGATCCAGCAGCATATGTACTGGAAATACAAGAGAAGTGACATTTAGAGACAAGAGAATGCTTGGACGAAATATATCCATATTTGATCATATTCTATACCAGGTTCTTCCCGATGAAGTGCAGAAACCGCAAAAAAAAAGTGCAGGGAATAGAATGAAACAATTTCAAGAGATACAGTTGAATATTGCTCGTTATTGGCAATTAAAAAAAGAGAAGGAGAAGAATAAGATAAAAGAGTGGCAAAGAGAGGAAGCTAAATTGGTGCAGAAGAAATTATCAATGGAAACGGTAGAAAGGAAAATGATTACAATCACTGGAGGAGGAAATTATGTACAGGAATATCAACAGCATGGGGTGAGTGGATACATGGGAGGAAGAGGAGAAAATAACTACTATCACAGAGGGAGGGGATTTATACCATGGGGAAGAGGGTGGGGATTTAAAGGTTGATATGGAGTAGGTTTTTGAAGAGCAGGAACACAATTTGGATTGTTTGGAATAGAGGGAGGTTTTGGAGCACAGTGTTGGATGTGAGGGAAGATGGGGCATTATGCAGGGGTTTGTAGGAGAAGAGGATGGAAAAAACCTGGTCCTACCTGATCCAATAGGATGGTCTGTATTTCCTGTGCAGTATTTTAGACAGACACAGCAAGAACAGCATATATTTCAACAACCATTCCCATAACAGATGTAGACACAGCTGCAAACAAAACCACAGATACAACCGCAGATGCTCCAAGCACCACATCAACATGCACCACAGATACAGCACATACAACAAATGCTGCAAGCCCTGAATCCATTATAAATGCAAATGCAGCAACCTGGACAAAGGGACAGGAACATACTACCACAAACTACTGTATTCACCACAGGGGGGTCAACAGTGGTAGGAGGGAAATCTGTTACAGTAACAGGGAAGAAAATGTTTCCACAATAGGACAGCCCACAGATATGGTGTTTTCCTTTTTGTTTGAAACCGGGGCGACAAGACCTTGTCTCAGGGAAGGGGAAATCCACTGTCTGAAATAACGATGGATGATGCGACTCGGTATCATTGTACCATCAGAATCCCCATGCATAAAAGCAGTGTATCCAGTGAAAAAAGGCGGGTCTTGGACATGCATGCAAGATGTACACCCCTTAAACAACATTGTGGAGGCAGAGTTTAACTGTTTGCCCAACCCAGCTCCAGTTTTGTGTAGCATACCACCCACCAACACACATGTTACAGTGATTGATCTAAAAACACCTTCTTTTCCATTATATTGCACAACGATTCTCAATATCTCATGATGCATACTTACCACGGGCCCAGAATCCAACACACAAGAATCCCACAGGAGTGCTGTGAGTCCCCCTCTGGTTTGAACAGAGTGCTGCAGATTAATTTGGGAAACGCACAGACAACCAGTACCATTATACAGTATATTGATGATTTTTTAGTGTGCATCACCACGCAGGCATAATGTAGGACAGACTCAGTGACATTATTGACACTATTGGCAGATGAGGGCTACAAGGTGGACAAAGGAAAATTGTAGAATTGTCAGGAAGAAGTATTTAGGCCAGATAATATCAATAGAAGATAGGGGGTATACACCAGACACAGCAAAGGCAATTATGCATACACACCCTCCAGATACGGTGACAGACTTACAGCAATTTCTGGGGCTGTGTAATTTTTATTGCATATGGGTCTTTAACTACAGCACATATGTTCTGCCCTTTTTAGAAGGACTGAAGGTAGCACAGGCAGAGAAAACCCACATAATGTGGGCAGACATAATGATCAATGTATTTGCTCTCATGCTAAGAATACCAGATTATAAGGACACATTTGATTTGTTCTCACATTCAAGTGGATACGTGATGACGGCTGTCCTCATGCAGAAAACATCATTGGGATGCACACCCCTGGCATATTAAAGCATTATTCTAAACCCAACGATGAGAGGGCATTTCCAATTGAACAGGCATTGCGTGCAGCACCATTTGCAATAGAAAAAAATAATCTGCAATAATGATGGGTTGTGTAGTAATTTTGTATATGGTGCACACCCTGTTTGCTGTCCAAGATAAACCAAACTCACTATACAACAAGAATGTGGGCATGAAATAATATTGTCTAAACCATCTAAAAACATTGTCAGATGTGGCCCGGTGAATCCAGTGATATTTATTGCTTAACCAGTAGAGGAGGGAGATTGGCATCATGATTGTCCTACATATACAGACACATATGATAATGTACCCCCAGTAAAATATCTAAAGCTAGAGGGGAGAGGTGGCATTCCTTCATGGTTCATCAATGATTGTTCAGAGCAAAGGACTGAGGCATTCAGGAGCAGCAGTGATAAGTAGCAGAAAAGATGATTTTGAGAATTGGGGAAAGCATCAGATTGCCAGCACACTTCTCTCTGCAGGCAGCCAAGTTAGTAGCAATGTATTTGGCATTCAAAAATCATTAGGGCCAGGTAGCGACAATTTATTCTAACTCTGCCTATGTGACTTCTACAATACACCATGGACACTCAGGACTGGCATGGTGGAGAAGACAGGGCTTTCAGTGCACAGACAATACACCAGTACAGCATGCCTCGTTATTAAGAAGACTACTATATGCACTGGTGTATGCCATGCTGGCTGCTGTGGTGAAATGTGCAGTACATACAAAGGGCACAGACCTAGTTTCTCACAGCAACGATGCAACAGATGCATAAGAGAAAAGAGCAGCATATTTACCATAGATAGCAGAGATTACAATTGCCCCACACAAATATAAGCTCTCATGGAGATAACAGAGAGCTATAATACAATAAAATTGACACAATTAGTGAATTACAGGGAAGCGCACCACTGAAAGACCATAATCTTTGGATAAAGCGGGTTGCTCACTATCCTCGAGTGACTTGGTGTGGCGACAGAACATCACAGGGAAACCTGTCATGCCATTTGAGTTGCTCACAGTAGCGTTAGAGCAGCTGCATTACCCAGCACATGCAACAAAAGACTATGTATCAGCAGATGTTTCAGAGAACTGGCTCATTCCTAATCTGCATGAGCATGTTGTTAATTGTCTTATTAATTGTGCCACATGTCAACAATATACCGAAGGATGTACCCTAAGAACTGAGGGAGGAGCAATACCCACCCAACAGGTCTACTTCAGCATTTGCCCATTGACTATGTTGATATACTCCAAAATTGTAATAGATGCCAGTATATGATTGTGGTGGTGTGTCCATGTTCTCATTGGATAGAAGCAGGTTCATGTACCCCTGCTGATTCCAAGTTGGCTGCTGAATTTCTCGTATGAGAACTGTTTCCATGATTGGGAGTGTGCGGAGTGCTACGGTCAGACAGCGGACTACACTTTGTAAACAAGTTCTTTTCTGAACTGACATCCCAACTTTGCATTAAGCACAAGCTTTGTACTGTTTACCACACACAAGCTAATGGCATTGTTGAGAGCCTCAATGGCCTCTTGAAGGAATGCATGGCAAACAAATAAAAGATGCCCTGAAGAAGAATTGTTTGCAAAGGAAGAAATCAACAACAACAACAGAGAAGAGAAATTAGATGTGAATTCTGTAATACCCCCTTGTCCATATTTCCAGTTGACCTTATTCATATTCAGAACTTTGTCACAAGCCACAATTTGAGGGCCCAGGAATCAGGCTAGTTTGCAAAGTTAAATATGTATTTATGTATCTTAGAATTTAAATCACAATATATTTTAATCGGTAACAACAATCACCAATAGGGTGACAGAACACTGAATAATATCTTTAATGCACTAGGAATCAAGTAATGAGCACAAAAACAAATGCAGCACAGAAAACGATACTTTTGGGTTGGTTTGGAACAGATAGCAATATGGTTAGGGGTTCCCCTTGAAACACACCTCAACCCACCAAAGGCAATTTAAATAGATGTGAGGAGAGAGCAGGTACTCAGGAATAACACAGATCAAACAGAATATCACTCCCACCTTCCCAATTTAAACACAAGAGAAAAACAGAATTGACTTTTCAACTGTCAGGATGGCTTTGAAATTGGCTGAGCAGAAACACCAAATGTGGTCAAAAATGCTTACATTATTATACATTTCTATGGGAGCTGCTTTGAACAGATGCAAGCAAACAAATGCAATGATTTAATCATAAGGAAACAATCGGAATCTCAAAGTCAAAGTGGGAAATAATGTAAAGCTAATTCACACGTGTAAAACTTTTCAAAATGTCAATTCCTGTCAATCTTTTCCTCATGCAGTTTTTGATATAACGGGTCAATTGCACTGTTTCACACTGCGGATTTGGGTTCTAGAGATAGCTAAGGATGTTAGGTTCAAGTGGGAGTTGAAATGTTGCTTCTATCATAATAATTGAGGGAGTTATAGAGGTTTTAGTGAGAGGTGATTTTCGAAAATAAAGACACGAGATTTGGACAAGAACTTCAGTTTAGAATCGGAAAATATGGCTTGTGCTTTTACTCAAGGCTAGAACATTTGGCTAGGTAACCAATTTGGGACACAGTAAGCTCCGAGACTGATTCATGACTTCAGTAACAGATCCCCATCACCTTCCCCGGCGGCACCAGTCCAAAGACTCAAAGTTGGATTTAAGGATCAGAGTTACACAATAAAGATGACTATGAAAATGGCGCTTTAGCAACTAGAGAGAATGAGATAGCACTAAAGATTTTGACACTATTAGAGGTTATGAAAATAGGGATAGTTCAAAGATTAGAGTGGAACAAGATAAGCAAGGTATACAATAGTTCTCTAGCATCCTATTAATACTCACAATCCACTGGGATTTACGATTTCTGGACAGTCACGGTTCTGGTCAATGGATTGGGTCTATCAAGGAAGAACAGCACATCAGGCACGGGACTGGATAAGCTAGGCCGGTCACTGGACTGCACAGGATCTGCCCTTCTTGTTTCTGGGTATTTCAAATCAGCAGGATAGCAAGTTCATCAGGCAAGCCTTATGGTAGCAAGCCAGATAGTTTCAGATGCTAGTTCAGGATGCTTTCCCACACCACAGTGCTCCACTGGGTTGAGAGAATAAGTTTGATGATTGAGGCCTTGCTGAAAATGGTTCAGCTACTGCTTGACAAGATTCTTGGCATCTGGATCTGGAAGGATGTTAAAGGCTGCATGTTGAAGGCTGGAACAAAGTGCTTCGCTGGAATCAGAAGAATCAGTGAGTGAGTGAGTTCCTATGTGTTGTCAGCTGTCTCTATTTATCCTTTCAAATGACATCACAAAATCGGTGTATGGGCCGCGTTAACTAAGCTTGCTCCTGTGAACTGTGATTGAATCAGGAACTCATCTCCACCTTGCATCTGAGTGATTGGATCAAGGACGGATGATGTCATATTTATGGTTTTGCTTTTACAGTCCTTAGAAACCTCCCCTAGCCACTAGTATCAAAATTGAATGTTGTCCTTAATACATATTTATACATTGGTAACCTCTACAAAAATCACACACAGAGATTCCATATTTTATGTAGTATCTGCTCATCAAAATCCTGCAGCTGTGGGATCTTGTTTCACCCTTCTGCAGAATTTTGTCCATTTCGCCATGAACACATTTTCCAAACTTTCTGCAAATTTCCACAAATGTGTGTGTTTACCATAGGGATTTGTGTGTAAAGTTTAACAATTATAGTATTAATACAGATCACATAAAACCACATATATTGCCATTCCTATCCACAATATGTTACACATTTCCATCGCCTCTTGAAATGTAAAGTCAAAAATTAGACTAACAAATTTGTTCTTTTTATATTTTTCACCATTTTGGATAACAAGTTATGAGTCTCTAAAAATTGTTCATTATTTGGTTTTAGCAGCAAATGGTCCGCCCTTTGTCTCTCCCTGGAGTCCAGGAGCAGCCCCCTCCTTTGGTGAATTCCTTCAAAGAGCAGTTCACGACCCCTTCACACGTCCATTTCCTGGCCTGGGGATCTGCCTTTGTTCATTCTCTGGCTGCAGACAAAAGTCTGGCCTAACCCACACTTATCATATATCAGTGAGTTTCAGCTTAGAGGATTTCCCTCCCCTTGGGGGAAACCTGTTTTTCTACTTCTTGCAGGACCAGCCAGGCAAAATTACTCTTAATTTCTTACATCCATGAGAAATCAAACTTGTTGCATCAAATGACAGAAATCATTTTCTTAGCTTTAAACCTGTGGTATCAAAAACAACTGAGGTATGCATTCTTTTCAGCAACAATCCTTTTATGTTTGCTAATCCGGCAGACTTTTAGTTTAGATAACTTTGAGGTTTCATCAGGAGAGCTTATCTGACAGAAGCTGTCATTCATAGGTAGCCCAGTGTGCTGCACACAGGTCTTGACAGGGGCTCTCCTTCACAGGAAATCCATTTTTTTTCTGAGAAAATGCTTTGCTCTTCACATTTTAGGACTTTGTACATTCACAATGCTTCATTATATTAACTGATTTTTTGCGCCAAGCAAGATTTTGAATGTTGAACAATATTATGTACAGGCCGTTTGGAGTTTTAGCAGCAAAAAAAATGTCATTTACAGGCCCATTTTTGAGTTTCATTTGCAAAGCGCTGCTTTTCCCTCTGCACTCAATGTTTGCTTGTCATGGAGCCCACTGGCACATTTATTTGCAGCGTGTGCTCTATTCCACCACCCATGCAACATGGGTGTCAGGTTGTGCATCCATCTTTTTGTGTGTTGAAACACGTGGTTTTGGAGGTTTTGGTGCGCACAAGAGTTTTGCTGCCATTGTTGCTGTTTCCTGCACCATAAATAGCAGAGTGATGCCGCATAGTATAGCTGAGTGGGTCAATACATCCCACAACACTGAGAAAGGTGCAGTAAACTATAAACAAACCATCAAGAGCCATATTGTTCCTGTTAAGAGTAGAATAGCTAAGAGTGGCGTACGTAAGGTGACAGGTAGTGCACTTAGTGTATATAAAGGTAGGTAATGATTAACAAAATAAATAATAAACATAACAGACATGAAGACGCATGTAGACAGGAAGAGCATGTAGACATTGAAAATACTTGCTCGCAGACATAAAGAACACTTCCATGTAGACATGAAAAATATTTGCACGTAGACACAAAGAACATATATATGAAGACATGAAGAACATTAACATGTAAGAGACAAAGGGCACAACAGGGTCAAAAGTTAAGCAAAGTACTGCCATTTTAGACTAAATCCAACAACGCCTAAATTCTGAAATATTGCAGCCTGACACAAAATTGCTTAACACACAGTTGTCAAGCCTCACAGAGCTCAGACAGTATCCCCCAGCAACCAAGGTTAGTATGCTGAAGGGAGTTTGGCATAGCAAGCTGAAACCACACCAGATAATGTTTCTTAGAGCACACAGTACAATTGTGAAAGTTAATTAGCTACAGTTGGTAGCAGTGAGAAATACATATATCCTTCAAATTCAGTTGCAAGTAGCTACCGTGCCAATTGCTCACAAAGCAAATAAATACACAGCACCCTGAAGGGCTGCTAAAAGAAATCACAGACATGATAGAATAGCAACAAATCCAATCAATAAACAAAATTGAGGTCAGAATAGTGGTCCTCAATCACATGACTGGAAGAAAGGTCATCTATACCAGAGCCAATTAGATAGCACACCTGCCATTTCGTTAGCACATCCAGACACAGTGGAAGCATGTCATGGCCTTGAACAAGACTGACAGTGAAACCCCATGCCTGCGAACAAGTGGGGAGTAGCTTCTTTAACTGGATTGCATTGGTACACCCATCTTTCCTTCCTCTCCACAAAATTTGGCACAACTTGAAGGTGGCAAAGGTCCAATCACTTAGTGTTTTCCTTATTGATTTATTTCCTTATAGTATAGTGCCAACCAATTAGGTGTTAGGTAGAAATGCATCATTGTAGAAGGTTGAATTTAGGAGGAGCCACACGTTATAGAAGAACCTAATATAATGAGGTTGGCTTATAGATGATCATATATTCTATAGTCTACCGTCCAATCCAGGACCAGAATAGAAGTGTTAAAATAATAGTTACTTGCCGATATAAAAAGTTGTTCCTGCTACCATTTTGAGAATGCATTTCATATGCACTTTTTTTTTTAGAAAAAACAGGGTGTTCTTCCGCTCCTGGAGTTACTCTGATTATTGAGTTTTTCACTTTTATTGGGGCATTTGGGTGCTTCATAACAGCCCTGTTCCACACTGATGTCACCTTGCCATGGTGGTCTGTTTGAACTCCAGCAGGTAGACCAGAGGTGGGTTCTCACTAAGGGATGTGTTGCGATGCCTAAGCCGCTTTAAGGTCTCCTCGAAAAGGTTGTAGAGCACAGCATACACCATACAGCAGCTGCATCTGACACAGTGTTGATAATGCCTCATCAAGACCTCTGCTACAAGCTCTGTGGTTATGTTGCATGGTTCATCTAGCCAGTCCCATATTTGCAAAGAAAGCTCCAACTGAGTTCTTCAGGTTGTGAAGTGGCAAACTGTGCCACACTTGAAGCTGGCACAGTTGATTTTTGGCATGGTAAACTCAGCTGAAATGGGGGCTGATCTTCTGAATCACAGCAACCCTTTGTTTGACGAGCGACAGTTATTGAGAAAGCATCTGACCACGAGGTGAAGGACATGCGCAAAGCAGGGAACATGCATTTTCTGGTCAATTCTTAAGGCAGAAAGAACATTTGATCCATTGTCTCTGGCTGCAAAATCCAAATGCATAATATGATGAATTCACCACTGTGCTTCCATCTCCTCCCTCGGCTCCCACATGTCTACTCCCCTGTGACTTTTGCACTGAGACCCTTGCATGGACAAGGTTGCCTGGTATCAGAATGCACACACTTCCTAACCACTCACAATCCCTCTTGGTGTTTGGAGGAAGGAAATAAAACACAGTGTGGTGTGACTGCCATGTATTCAATGTGCTTACCACTGGTCCACATGTCAATGGTGAATGACATTTTTCTCCATGATCTGCTGTTGTGACTACCCCACTGTAGCCATAAACTCATTGCAAATTTCCAGAAGCGCATGCGAGAGAACAAATGTTATCTGGAAACATCCCAGCACTGCATGTCCTTTCGCATAGGATTCTGGAGTCCAACACTGTCCACAAATGAATAGGGCAAAAATAATATTTCCAACGCTATAGCCAGGTTAGCATTGAGCAGGAAATGAGCAGGTAATGTCTGTCGTTTGACTGGTGATATTTCTGGCAATCTTCATGTGCCTTCAAAACACTGCCCTGACATGATGGGGTATCTCTGCTTTCCGTTTCCTGGGTGGAGCTTGGTGTCCTATTCCCATTGAGGCAGCTGAGGGTTTTTCAGAGGTAGTAGTGCAGACTGCTGGGGTAATGCTGTGTGTCTGATGACATGGGACAGGATGTAACTCAGATTTTGTTTTACTTCCTTTCATGTCTGTGCATGGTACGCCTCCACATGGTCCATAGATGTGCTTCCCAAGTTTGGTCCTGCCTTGAACTGGCACGTTTTTTGGCAGAGTGTGTGTGTGTGTGTGGCCAACTTCGGTTGCTTTTTATTGTCTGTGATGTACTGCCAGAAATCTCAGTTGTGTATTGGGCTAGCAGCACACAGGCTGAATTCCTGTTGCATGGCAGTGCTGAAGGCGGTGGTAAGAGTGGAGTTCTGGATGCCAAGTAATGATGTGCTTTCTGATCTGTGATGGGAAAGATTGTGCTCAAAGAGGCCGGATAAATATGAGTGATGAGCATCAAAGAATACTTCAGTCTCTGTGCTGGTATCACATTCCTTTTCTACATCAGAATACATGCTTTCCAACAGAAATGCATGTTCTTACCCAGGCTCTGATGAAACATAATCATCATCCATCTCATCATCATTACTGTCTGACCCAGGGGATGGGGTAGGATTGGATAAGATCTGCACACTTCCCCCTTCAGCCTCTGAGATGGAGAGGGGATCTGAAAGTGCACCCTCTTCTGACGTGCACTGTGGATGCTTATTTTCGTTTGACAATACTTGGGAAGTTTCTTATACTGGCATATGTATCACTGAAGGGGAGTCTGGAATGCAGTTTGGATGATTCCCTCAATTGTGCATATGCAATTCTGGCCTCCCCAATGCACAGAGCAAGTGCTGCTGCTGAAATGATAAGACAGCTCCTCCTGCCACAAGTTAGAGTTCTGAGACAGTGTTCCAAATGCGTCCAATGTTGTGCCACCTGTCACTCCATCAAGCTGCCCTCTAGAATTTCTGGTACCTCCCACTCCTCCACTCAGGTGTCACCAGATAGCATCCTTCTCATCCACTCACTTTAAGAGACAGACACTGACTGGTGCGTCAACACCCCCCCCCCTACCACAGGCTCCCCCACCTTAGGTCTATAGCTGACACTTGTCAGTTTCACTCACTGCAAATCACTGTAGGTGTCTGTGCTGTATAAACAAACCAACACTGAGGGCCTCATTACACGGTAGGCGGTAAGGGTTTACCGGTACCAGTATTTTACCGGTACCGGTAAATCCTTACTGCCTTACTACGAGGTCCCTTTGCGGGTTGGGGAATTTAACACCTGCTTTTTGCAGGCGCTAAAAACCAACCCGCAAAGGGACCCAGGGAGCTAATTACGGTACCGCAATTTGCGGTACCGTAATTAGCGCCTACCCCATTCCCATTATGCCCTATGGGGCAAAAATGGGAATGGGGAAGGGCAATGGTGGAAGGGGGAATTACCACCCCGCCAACCTTGGAATGCGGCGGTAATTCCCCTTTCCACCAAGGCGGTACCGGTAAATTACCGGCATGAACCATGGTTTACCACCTACCGTGTAATGAGGCCCTAAATCCTATTCTCTCACCAGGCACGAGTTACTCACTACCGCTCTGTGCCATTCCTCCCACAACTTCTCTAAATATCCCCAAACGTCCCTAAATATCCTAAGACTGCCTACAGTAATAACCTCCTGCCTCTCTGAAAGCAGCATAAACCTGAATGGGAGCTCCTGCCATTTGTTCCTCTGCAAATCATGTGGACGAATATCACAACAACTTTTCTAAAAGTTTGTCTAAGGTTACCCCTTGAGGAATCACCCAAAATGTGCTTCAGGGTTAGTTGCGGGAAAGTTCCTCCCATCATACATGCCATGCATTGCCATCAGATGCATAAGCATTCATACCATATGCCAGGTATTGGCTTCAAATGTCTAGGTATTCCCATCAAACCTCCGGGTACCTCCACTATGTGTCATGGTTTGACATAACAATTCTAGGGAGGCCATCATGCACCTGGTAGTGTCATCACGTGACACAGCCTGGCTGCCTGACTCCTTTGCAGTATTGTTTAGTTCCCTGTCCTTTGCTTACCTGCTGCTTTCAACCTTGCTATTTGTCCTGCTTACCTGACTTTTCACAATGGTTGCTGGCCCCCCTCTCCTTCAAACTGTATCCCAAGCCCCTCCCTACAGTTGCTTTCTTATCTATTCCTAGCCTCCCACAGAACCTTGTTTCCCCACTCCTCCACCCTCGCTTCCTCCCTGCCTACCCTGATCCATGCTGATCTACCTCTTCTCGCATGCCACCACACGTGTACCCTTCTCTTTTTATTCTTACACCAGATTCAATCTTCCAAAGTGCACTTTCCAAACACCTCTTTCCACCCGCCTTCCTCTCCACACTGCACAACATCTCTTCTGCTCCAATTTCTTCATTTCTACTTCTCCTGCATCTACCTCTCCTTCCCAACTAATGTTAACTTCTCCATCCCCACGTCCTCATTCACTTTGTTCTTCTATGCAACTCATCTACTTCATCCCTCACCTATTTTCCACCTCTACTCCGTCATCTGGCACTGAGCTTGTACCCACCTTACCCACCTCTAAGTCTACTTGCATTTCTTCACCACTATTACATCCTTCCTCTGCTTGTAGCACGTTGTTCCTACTATGGCTACTTTTCCACCCCTACCTCTCCTCTTCTTCACCCCACATCTAGTGCTCAACCACTTAGTCTCCTTCCGCCCTTCTACCTCCAACCCTTCTCCACATGTACCATCTCTACCTGCTCATCTACCTCACCAACTCTACTCCACTAAAACCAGCCACCCAGTTCCTTTCACTCTCCTAATTTATCTCCACCTACCCACCTCTAACCTACCTATGCCATCACTACTATCACCTCGCTCAAGTACTCCCCCTTCAGTACATACACCACTTCCTGCATCCACTTCCATCGCCACAATCTCTATGTCTCTGTCTCCTCCTCCATGATCTTCACCAGCCTTTTCAAATCTAGCTCCATCCACCTCCATTCCCTTTCAACCTCTATCAACGTCGACACAACTCTAGCTCTGCAACCATATGAATCGCTACCTTCACCCTTCTCCTCTACTTCTACACCATGTCTCTACACCATGAGCCCTACTCTCTTCTTGCCAACATCCCCCTCATTTTCTTTACTGTTCCCTGCCTGTAGTTCCCTTTTTTCAATCCTAATCTTGTACTTCAAGATCCACGCTTTAGCACCGCCCCAACCCCCCTCTATATGCCTACCCAGAATCTACCACTAGTCCCACCTCTGGCAAGTTGTTTATTTCCTTCTCTGATTCTCAACTTATGCCCACAGCTACTCTCCCCCTGTGCATTCACAACTATATTTCCACCTTTACTGCAACCACCTCTAGCACCACCTCTATTTCACTACTTCTCACTCCTCCACTCTCCCTTCCTCAACCACCCTATACACTCTTCACTTCTACCCACCACTTCTATCTCTCTGTCTCTACGGCTCTGCCCTTCTCTTACTCTATCGCCTCACAACTGCCCTTCACTCTACCTCTACTCCCACTTCTAACCATCCTGCTCTATATACCCTTGTCTCTCCCCACCTACCACCTACTCTACACTACCACATCCACCTCTCCAAATCCACTATCCCACCCACTTCCCACCACTACACCCCTTCTTCATTCCACATGTGCCCCCAGCCACCCACCTCTAACTATTCCTCTACACCATCACCACTAATCCCTCCCCACACCTTTACCCCTCTTCTTCTCCACCACCCTCACTCACTATCATAACTATCACCTCCTTTTTTGCTTCATCTATGTGCCCCTACTCACCAGCACTCCCACGCCGAGCACCACCACTCATTTTAGCCCTGCCATTTGCCACCATGCACACCACGCAAACCAGGTAATTGACTTAAATTGAAAACAATTGCAAATGCATCTGTCTCACTCCTTGAAGACCAATTTAACATATACTGATAGTTTTGTTGCACGTTCTGCTCATTGATTGTTGCCTCTCATGTGTTGGAATGTCATTGCCATGGCTATTTACCTAGAATTCCCTTGGTTTAATTCTGCCCCTACCACCACATTTCATTCACCTGTAACTAGCGCCTTGAAGCGCAAGGGTTTAGCACACTTCTACAAATGTAAAATAAATAAATAAACTGTTGCTCTCGGACAATGACTGTTGATGCCAATGTGTTTTTCCTTAGCTATTACCTCTTAGACATTGTTCCTAAATCTTATACCCATGAAATGTTTTTTCCATCACACATATTGCGCCATTGAGCGCGTTTTGCCTCTTCCATATTGTTCTCATATCGTGCACCATAGAGTGCCTGATGCACTTTATACATTGCTCCTTGATTATTGGATCACACAACGTGGTGTTAAGCCCCCATTGCTGGAACGGGAGATAACAGCCCGGCAGCCCAAGGTATCGGCCTATGAACAGCCATTGGAACGGGGGCTTAACGCCATTAGCACCCTGGGTTACCGCTTTGGTAACGCAAGGTTCTACAAAAAAAGGATGTGCATTCATGGAACGGGACACCTCGAGCCATTCAATCAATGAAATAGCACTTTCTGAATTTTTATTATTTTCATTATCAGGAAAAGGAAAACTAGCCTACACATGTCAGTGAACAAAAACAAATGGCCCAGATATGTGATGTCATCTGTGACATCATCAACGACATTTGTGATGCCATATTTTATGTACTGGGTGTTTGCCTGAGCAGTGCATGGTGGTGGCACGAGTTATGATTGCTTAGTTTACCATAACTGGCAGATTTCAGGGGGGTTTAGGTGTTATTTGTAACCATAACATCCCTATAACAACATATTTTCATTGAAACCATAACGTCCTTTTAACCAAGTTTCTTCATTGAATTTCATGGGTTTTTATTAGTTCAACTTAACTATAACATCTCTTTAACAAAGTTTTTTCAGTGAATTTCATCGATTTTTACCAGTGCACCCTAATGTGCTACAACTTACTAATCTCATACTTACTCCAATATAGCAATGTTTTTATCCAATTTAGAAAGTTTCACCTTAAACTCTGCCATTTCCCATCGTCTACCATCATTTTGAACTCTTGTATACACTTTTTGCAACTTTTTCCACTGTGTTTATGTTCGCCGATGTTCACAAACGTGTGACGTTGTCGCAGACTATCCAGACAGTTGCACTTGACTATGCCCTCAAACGCAGTGATGATGTATTTGTGAACGCATTTGCACTACGCAAATGGATCTGTGATTCGCAAACAGTTTCAAACTGCAAAAATGTACCCTTGCACAGCTACTACACCTATTCTTACTCATTATCTATTAACAATCTAGCACACAGCACATACATGGAAGAATATTAGAAAAACTGCTATTTATCTTGTTAATTGCATCAGCTATTGTCAACCCTCTTCCCCAAGATCCACCATCACCACCACCAGAAGACGGACCTACACAATCAAAGAAGCTCAATACTTCAAATGACAATCAAGAAGACCAGGAAGATGAGGTAGTAGAAGTGCCTACCTCCATCACCCAGACAGAATCATGGGTGGGTCAGTTCCTTACCACTGTTGGAAATGTACCAAAGGTTAAAGCTAACAAAGTGAAATGCACTGAGTGCAACATTGTACTCAGTTGCGGACAACCTGGGCAGTACACCTTCAGGACCAGCTCTATGCGCCGCCACACCAAATCTAACCATCATAATGCTCTCAGAAAGGCTGGTCCTTTCTTAGAAATTGGTAGGCTGTCTTCCTCCCCATCAACTTGCACAACCGATACTGTGACCACACAGCCTACTTCTGTGGGACACAGAATCCCACCAGCTACCTTGCAAATGATAAAAAAAAAGGTTATTGATCCATATCTTTCAAAAACAACAGTACTCTGCATATACTGCAACACACCACTTTAAAGGGGGGAGCAATTTTGAAGTGCTTTTGCAGCCGTAATCAAGGAGCATGAGAAACACTGCCCTCTACCTTGCATGCAACATATGCACAACATCTCCCCCTGTCCACCTGCCCCTCCATGCCTGTGGTTGGTGTCCCTTCCCTTGTTTCCCTCCCCACCTTACTTTCTGCCCACTCCTGCAAAAAAAAGAAAGAAATCAACATAGTTAACACATAGAACTAAAGAAATATGTTTGTAGACTCCATCTACGTTTACATTTTTCAGTAAAGTAGTAAGAATCAAAAAGATTTTTCAACATTCCCATAAGCATGTTCTACTATGCTAATGGTAATAATGGACAATTGTATACTAGTGAAAAAGAAAAAAGCACAGAAAGAAATTTCAGTCGATATTATTCTCTCTAGCATACAATAAACACCATAATCCATTGCCGTTTATAACTATCCACGGTCGCTGCATTCTCCTGTCTAGCGCATGCCTTATTAGAAAACCTGGATTGCACATGCACACCATCACACAGAACTGTCCTTCTACTCTTTTTACTGTTATGTTTGTAACACTCCCTCATTGCCTGCTTTAAACCATTCAAATATGTATCCACTAATCACTTAAAAAATCTCTACATGTAGCCTATCAACATATTAAACTTCCTCCCACCAACTGCCAGTTAACAATGTTCTATCAATCTTTTGCATCTACATTCCCAATAGTTATACCAATAAATTGTACCTAGTGCTCCTATAAATGCACATATGCATTGTGCAGTGACAGAAGTGCATAAACAAAAGGGGCAGTACGGATGGACAAGTCCTCATGGGAGACCAGGAGGGAAGTGCCAAGGGATGCCAAGGTGAGAGACCACTAGCTAACTGTTGGGGCAGAGGAGTCCCAAGGGTGGGGTACATATTAACCATAATAACTCTTTAACAAAAAAATGTCTGCCAATTGAATACGTTTTCATAAGTGAAAATGTTTCATAATGTTACATGACTGTATATAAGTTATTAATAATGCCTCTTTTAACAACTATAAACCTCCTTTAACAAACATATTATTTGCAATGCATACTTATGTGAGTCGTTATCAGCAGTGCACACCCAAATAGGCAAATCAGAGTAGACATTTGTCCTTGCCGAAGGCCAGGCCCTCTGCCCATGGCAGAAAATTACATCACAATGTTTTGTACTCATGTTTTGACAATTTCAAAAAAGTAAAACACAGGACAGATTTCCAAAAGCGTCCTTTCAGGTCCTTGCTAGTGCTCCTCATGCAACTTTTCTGCAATCCCATCGAGGACTCTGGGCTGCAGCCGCTAGCATATTTGTTTTCCCCAATTAACCCTAAAGCTTTGGCCATGTTGCATGCCCCAATGAGTAAATTAGAGTAGGCCTTCGTCCTTGCCGAGGGCCAGGCCCATTTTCCATGCACCAAAGTTATATCACTATTTTTTGTGCTTACATTTGGAGACTTTGGAAAAAAATAACCCATAGCAGATTTGTAAAACCATGCTTTTAGGTCCTTGCTGATGCTCCTCGTGCAGGTTTGTTGTAATTCAGTACAGCACTTCAGGCTGTAGCCACAAACAGAATATTTCTTCCCATTCAAACCTACGGTTCGCTCATGCTGCATGCCCCAATAATCAAATCAGAGTAAATGATTATCAAATAATTGCAGGGTGGTAGAATGGGTAGATCACTGTGCTTCATGTAGTACTTTAAACAGATTACCGTGCTGCTGGTAATGGGGTTCTTTTTTGAAGGTGCCCTTCCTTCTTCAAGAGTCAGGTGCCCTTCCCCTGTGCACCTGAGCGCTGGGTTATTAAATAAGTAACTGTTGTCATAATGAAGCTGTCTTCAAAACCATTCTCGATGCTATATTTATTGTTAGAAGTCAGCCGAAACGTGATTCGGCTCCCTAGGTTCTTTGTCAAGGCATATGGAATGTGGGCGAGTCATTGCTGTGAGGTTGTTGAATTGAGTCCGGCATCCAATTCCAAAATCTTGTCCCACTATGGTCGCAAATAAGGGTGGTTTATGATTTCAAGGGGTGGCCTGGTGACGACGTGGGCACCTGGTTATTATCTGCTGATTACCATTATCTTGGAGTGTATGCAGCTATAGTCACGGCAATCTGTTCATGCAATGCTGGGCAGCACTTTGGGCTGTAGCCACTGACAGAATTGTGGCCATGGGCTGAATTATTCTTCCCATTCAAACCTATCCCGATTTTTCAAAATGTCACCACATAGCAAGTCCCTGGTGGCCATGCCCACTTTATACCAATTGCCAGTCCCTCGTGGTCATGGCCAGTGGCCAGATTATCTGATTCATGGCCTTTGGCCATGACTCAGATAATCTGGCCACTGCCCATAGTGACAGGCCATGACTCTGACAATCTGGCCTCTGCCCATGGCCACTGGCAGCACTCCAGTAGCCGCAAGCACATTTTTGTTTCCATTTAAACCTAGAGCTTTGGCCATCCCACATGCCCCAATAAGTAAATCAAAGAAGGTATTCGTTCTTGTCGAGGGCCAGGCTGTTGTCCATGCAACAAATTTATATCACTATTTTTTGTGCTTACATTTGGACACTTTGGAAAAATAAAACACAAAACAGATTTGCAAAACCTTGCAGGACCTTGCTGATGCTCCTTGCGCAGGTTTGTTGTAATTCAGTACAGCACTTCAGGCTGTAGCCGCAAGCAGAATATTTCTTCCCATTAAAACCTAGAATTCGGCAATGCTGCATGCCCCAATACTCAAATCAGAGTAAACGATTATCAAATAATTAAAGGGCGGTAGAATGGGTAGATCACTGCACTTCATTTAGAACTTTAAACAGATTATCCTGCTGCTGGTAATTGGGTTCTTTTGTGAAGATGCCCTTCCTTCTTCAAGTGTTAGGTTTTGAATAGGAGAGTGACCCCTTTTCACCTCAGAGTTGGTTATTCAATAAGTAACTGTTATCGTAATGAAGCAGTCTTCAAAACCATCCTTGGTGCTATATGTATCGGTTTTTTTTTATTATTATTTTATTGGCCTTTACAAGCCTTTAAAAGGAAGCAAAAAAGAAAAAAACACACAACAAAAGTTCACATTTTTCCATTTCAAGTATGTAGAGTAATTTTCTCCTCTGTCAGTAAGCTTCTTGCAGCCACCACACCGCCCATTATGCAGCGATGATCTGTGGTTTCCAAACATTTTTCAATCTCATCTAGGAACAGCGTTAGGGCAAATATCCGTTTTTTGTTCTCTCCGATGTACATCATATGCCACCACTCTTCAGCGTTCCTCGTAGACAGATCTGCAATCAGTGGTCCAAAAAATGTGCTTCTTTGCGGTAAGAGTAGGGGGCAAGACAGAACGAGATGTTTGGTCGTTTCCTCATATAGTTCACATAGCCTGCAGTTCACATTCGTCTTGTCCATGCCAGCCCAGTTTTTGGTTCTCTCTTTGGTCTTTAACAAGTTTAAACGGAAGCGCATATATGTTGATCTTCTCTTATTGTCAGGAAACAGAGCTACATAGTTTGGGAGTTTGGTGTACGCTCGAGCTTCCCGCGGTATGTCTTTCATTAGTTTAGTGCCAGTTCTTTCTTCGCCAGTAAGGATCCAATCGAGTCTCCAGATCTTTCTTTTCACTAAGTCGGGGTTGTCGCAGAGAGATATGGAATCTGTTTCATACATTGTCAGCAGCTCCTCGCATCTTACACTCCATAAGGATAATAGACACTCCGGGTTTCCGCTACTTGGGTTGCTCAAGATTTGAAATTGCGGAGTAACGTTTGTCAAAATGGTTTTCCTGTATAGCGCAAGCGTGTTCCAGCAGATACGGGCCTTGATAGAGATCAGCCCTAGTTCGTATCGTATACAAGCTGTTGAGGTGTTATTGGGTAGATGAAGAGTTTTCACCCAAAATATGTGTTCCAGGGTTGACCATAGTTTTTCCGGGCATCCAAAAGCGTTTTCCGCCCCATAGATCAAGGCTGGGACCACTTTCTGTTGGTAGAAGGTTATTACAGGCTTTAGTGAGAACTTCCCGTATTTTCTATTCAAAATCAAGGCCTGGTTGGCAAATTGAAGACATTTTATTTTAGCCATATGTATTGTAAGAAGTCAGCCAACATGTTATTCGACTCTCTAGACTCTTTCTCCAGGCATGTGGATTGTGGGCCTGTCAATGCTGCGAGGTTGTGGAAATGATTCCGGCATCCAATCCCAATATCTTATCCCACTAAGGGCGCAAACAAGGGGGGGTTAATGATTTCAAGGGGTGGCCTGGTGACCACGTGGGCACCTACTTTGGCGAAACCTCACCAAACTATGCAGAATCAATCTGACGGGGCCATTACTTTTTTTGCAAAGTTTAGTGACGATTCGTCCAGGTGGGAGTGAAGTTATAAGCCGCCCAAAAAGTGCTCTTCCTATGGGTTGTGCAATGTAACCATAATTGGACAAGTGCGCCCAGTCCAGCAGGGGCCAGGATTAAGTGCAGAGTGGATGCCACTCTCATGCAACATATTCCGAGTGCAGTAGTGCAAGGCAGAGTGTGGAGGCCCGGAGGCAAGTGCAGGTCTGGCGGGGGGCTTGGGACCTGTGAGGCTCTGTAGGTGCACCAGGTGGCCAGTCAGCTTACTGAAACCTCCTATTTTGGTGCTTTTATGGCCATATCCCATTCTATCCTCGCCTCCCCAGATATTGTTTCATTAGTTTGGCAAGTGCAATGTTGTGTTTTTTAATATTTGTTACTGTAATGTTCGCACACAAGGGGCGCAGTCCGCAAGTCCAACATGGCGGGTGTTTCCCAAAAATATAATGCACCTCCAATCAGCGGGCGCGTCTGATGTCCGCAGACGTCACGCCGCCCTCTCGACCAATTGGATGCCTGTCCGTGGTCCTAACTGGGAAGTCAGTCTGAGGACTGAACCCAGATATTAGCAATTCTTTTTTACCTTCATTTTGGCCATTTTCTTTTAAAACTACTAAACGATTTACAACAAATTTACAAAAGCATGCTTTCGGGACTAAGCTGCTACTCCTGGTACAAATTTGGTGAAAATCCATCCAGCAGTTTGGGTTGTAGGTGTGAGTAAAATGTTGGGGTCCCCCCTATAACCTTGTCCCCCCCACCCCACGAAACCTCAGCAAACTATGCAGAATCAATCTGCCAGGGCCATTACTTTTTTCGCAAACTTTAGAGATGATTTGTCCAGGGGGGAGTGAAGTTATAAGCCATCCTAAAAGTGCTCTTCCTATGGGTTGTGCAACATAACCATAATTACACACCTGCTACCGCAGGCTGTGTAATTTTGGTAATTTCTTTAAAAAACTGGATTTCAGTGTTTGTTGGGGTTGTGAGAAAGGTTGTTTTCTTGTTTTCGATGACACAATGCTGCACATTAGTACATAGTACTTAACAACAGTGATCATAGGAAACTAACATCACCTATATAGTCCCAACTGAGAATGCCACCAACATCTATTTGTGTATGTATTGTATTGTCATTTGTTAGGCGCTTATACAACAAGTAAATTGTGTTTCAAAGTGCACACACATGGCTCCCCGAGTTAAGCACTTACTTACACATTCGGTGCATAACTGGCAGTGAAACGTTCTAATCATTTTTCATCCTTCCAAAAGACGATACATTGCGCACCAGTAAAATTGATCACCAAACACATATTGTTCCAGTGCTTAGCAAAAGGAATAATCTTGTATGAAGTGCTTTACAACAAATCATGAGATTTTCATCACTCACCTACTAGACTTGAATGCCAGGTTCAACACGTGCTTAAAATAATTCTATGATTCTGTGCACATCATATAATAGAAATCCTTTGTGAATATATTGTCAATTTGGTGGTTGTTCTGTCTGTGCACTGGTGCACTTGTCCATTGTCTTCAACCTTTGGCTCTCCAGGTGTTTTGAACTACCTCTCCCATCAGCCTTGCCCAGCAGAGTCAATGGTGAGGGATCATGAGAGTTGTAGTACAAAATATCTGGAGAGTCGCAGGTTGCAGTCCTTTGGCATAGGGTCACAAAAGTGAAATTGAAGTATACAAGAAGTAATTGACTCTACATCTTTCCTCTTACAGGATCCCCATGAGAGTGTTTTATGTCCACTGGGACAGGGAGTCTAAATTGTGCACATGGTGGCACCAGAGCATTGTGAGCTGGGTCATAGTGGGGACACACCAGCTAGACTTCTGTCCCCATCAAATAAGAGATGGTCATTTCAAGGTACGTTTCCTCCCCTATGATGGTGCAACTGTGTTGCCTCATGTTAGGATACCAAACTTCAGGATCTATATAAATTGATTTAAATGGTGGAGAAAAGCAGTGCTGCCATGATCTGCCTGTCAATTTCACCAATAATCTCTGTGTCAGTATCACCAATCAGCAACAATTAAATTGCGCCAACAAGCTCTGTGTCAATTACACCGTAACAGGGAGACGGCACTTTAAAACAATCAAGTAATGGCAGCCATTTTTACCCATATGGATCTTAGTTCAGAAAATCCGATTGAAGGCACACGACATACCATTATCAATCAGATGTAACCAATTATGGAAGTGGTGTTTTCTTAAATGGTCACAATTAGCCTGTCTATGTGAGCGGTGAAATACAGAAATCAATTGACCCGAGACGTATCAGCTGTGTTATTGATAATGGAATGTATTGATAAATATATTAGCGGTGATAAATTGTGAACAATGTTACGCGGATGCGATCATTTCCGCGTAGACCCACTCACTGCATCAATAATGGGCCAGTTCAGTTCAAATCCGAATAATTGACTGCTTGTATCCGCGTGCTCGGTCACCATTGAAAACACAAAATGCAACCGAGAAAGCCCACAGAATTGAGTAAGGAACTCTATTTCTCAACAGTTATTAATGAACAAACCACACCCGGTTAAGTTGAGTAATGAAATGGTTGACTCATCCTCCAGCACATGCAAAGTTCCTGACTTCAGAACATTTCTTTGAGAAATCATTAACTCAACTACTACTCGTACCCAACTACTACCTGACTAGTGCAACCCCACACTCACAGCCTGATTCATGACATTTTTAGTGCTGTGCAAAGTGACTTTGCATTGGTGCAAAATTACTTTGCACTGCTAACAAACACCCTGGTTCACACAGCGGTGCAATGTAAATTTCTGCAGTACAAAGTGACTTTGCCCTGACTTTGCACTACTGCAAAATACACTGTGCGCCGCTCTGTGAATCAGGGTGTTTGTTAGCAGTGCAAAGTCACTTTGCACCGCACTAAAAATTCCATGAATCAGGCCCTCAGAGTGGAGGACTTTCCACTAAGAATGATCAAGGTACCTGACTATTGTACTGTGAAGTAAGGGCACAATTCCCAACAAAGTAAAGTAGGAAGTAGTAGGCATGTGTGTGTCTGGCCCTGTATCCCGCCTGCAGTGATTGGGTGATGTATTTAGACCAGTGGAAAGAGCAGCACCTCACACAAAGCATACCTTTGCTATGGTGAATCCTGTTGTGAAGAGGACCTATACCATGAATAATAATTTCATTTATGGAAATTGAAAGCTACAAAGAATGTGTGGATTGCAACAAAAACAAGTCTAATTGAAAAGTAAAAATCAAAATACATTTTTCCTTCTCTAACAATACAATAAACCACGAGTCTTCTGCCTGCTTCTATGATGCTTCGTGTAACCGAGGCAGCACAGGCAGAAAAATGAGTGTAGGCTGAGATTCCAGCTCAAGTTGGGTGGAAGGGGTGTGAAGGGTGCCAAGAGGTTGTCCCTCTCATGGATAAAGAATGGGGGGGCGAGAAGGGGACAAAGGGAGACAATGGCCTTGAACGAGAGGGATGAGCAACATAAGAGAGTGCATGGGGTAAGCACCCCTCTCCCAAAGAAACGAGGAACGCACAGTCAGAAGGAGGAGAGGAAGCAGTGGCCAGGATGGAGCAATGGTCCCAGTTGAGCAGAAAGAGATTACTATATGGTCATGGGAAATGGGAATTGCACATAACCATATTTCAGAAAACGGCTTCCGGTGGACCACCAGAGTCCTGACAGACCTTTGGAAAAAAGGCTTCAGACAAAGAACCAATTTGGCAGTTTTAGAAGCAGTTTTTTCACTTTCCTTCATGCTTTGTTGATGTTATTAAGTAATAAAACAATGTGGGTAATTACATCTCCGAAAGAGAAATCTGCAAATCAGATTCCCCTTTCATAAGCTCTGTGCCAAAAGCCGAGTGTGTGCTTGTGCCCTGCTGCACCAGTATCCTAATTCACAGCACCTGCTCTACCAGTGGCATAGAGCAGGTTTAGAGGTCACTGGTGCCCTCTTGGCAGCTGCAGTGACATCCAAGTCTCTGTAGCGCAGGGGCTGCTTTTATAATATGCACCCCTATTCAAAAAACGGCCTAACTATGAAAATCATATCCTGGTGGCACACTAAACTGTAAATATAAGCAATACCTGAGTTGGGGTATGGTGGTCAGCATCTCTCAGCATTATCCCAGCCTTAAATTGGTTTCGCACATATGTCAGCCTTGTGGGCCCAGTTCAGCTTCCTCCCAGACAAGGCCCGCCCCTGTCCAGTGATAGGACTGTAGCCTTGTAGTATTGCTTGCTTGTTCTTTCATAAGGGCAGGTAATACGCTTTCCTCCAGGACAGCCACTTCGCAGGGCGCTGGCCAGGAAACAAAAACTAAGCTGCACATTCATTCACAGAGAGCCAGGCCTCGCATCAGAGGGCTGCATATCTAAGGCCTTTGATCCTATTGAAAAGGAAGGGGGAGGGTTAATGCAGCCAGAGACGGATCTGTACTGTTTTGGGGCGGTCCTGCCATCTTGATTTTCTCTGCCTCTCTTTCTCTTTCCTATTCCCTCCACTTCCTCTGAAGCAAAGTTGGGCGTGTCATCGTAAGGGAAAAGTCCACACATTTTTAGAGAAGGGATTGGACCCCTAAAGCAGGTTAGCTTTAGCCCAATCACATGGGGGCTTTTGCTTATAAAAGAAGGGGTGTCCCACCACTTCTTTTAAACACTTGCGAACATTTCACTTGACCCTGTTGAGAGAGCAGTCCTCTCTAAAGTCCTGCAGTTCTGAGGTGAAGGCAGGTGTTCCAAGGCAGAGACCCGCTCTATCCCCTAACCAGTCCCATGGACCATTGGGTGTAACCTATCTTGCTGAACCATAAGCCTGCCTCTCTGCCTGCGACTCTGTTGCCTAGGGACTTGCTGTGTTGCAGGTTCCCTAAAAGTGTGTGCCAGTCCCCCCTGTGTGTGGTAGCCCAAAAAGCAAAATTGAAATTTGCCCTTTGAACCCTAGAGTGGGACTCGCAGCACTTGGGAGCCAGTACAGCCAAGTTCCCTGTTGTTGACAAAGACCCACACCGAGCCATGAGTCAAGGGCACTCGATGCCGAGCAATCTAGAAGGACCCTTTGATGCTGTCTTTTGATGACCAGGGTTCTCTGAACCCCCATCCACTGTTCCACTCTGTTCACTGCCACACCACTCCAGCAAAAGTGGTCATTGCCTCAGCACGAACCATGAAGTACCAATGCCTTTCCTTGCTCGAGGCGTCACCTGAAACACCAGCTTCTTCATCACTGCTCCTGTAAGTCGTTTGACCCAATCATAGGTTCCCCCAAACAACCTATGAAACTCAGCATAGAATGTACTCACATGTGCATCCAGGTACCAGCACACCGCTGGCAAACTGCGACCGCTGACTGAACCTTGGGCCTGCCTGATCCGCACAACACAAGTAGATGACTCTAGACCTTAGCCACTTTCCGTTCGACCCTGACTTTATGCCACCTTGCCACTGTGTCGAGCCAATACCACGATCAGTGCAGGGAAGCCTGATTTGATGCCGTTAGACCACCAAGACATTTGAAAAGCTACTTTTAACTGATATATGCCCCCCTAGTCCATACTGGGCCTTCGAGACTGGTTAGGTCACTTTTAACCTTTTTTTGTTAACAAGTACATATCCTTTCTCAAGAACTTTGTTGATTTTGCTTTCCTTTCACACCTGATTCATTGCCCAGAATGGTGCTTCTATTATTGTTGTTTATTCTGTGTTCTTTAATCAGGTGTAGGTTTTGTGTATTGTTTTTCTAGGTAGTTACTTTTGTACATGGTGTGTCTAGTTAAAAGTATATGTTATTATAGTATATTATTATAGAACCTTGATCGGACATTCCTTTATTTTGGACTGTTATACTTCGCTGTTAGTGTTGATACCGAACCACATTCACATTCCTCTTAAGAGTATAGCCTTCCCTCGGCCCGAATTACCACAGAAGGTGACGGGCATATATCTTGACTGTGCCTTCTTTCCTGATATGATTGCCTTGGCTCTTGGTTTGTAGAAGTGTGACGACTCAGTGGGTGCGTACCCTCTACTCATCCTTGTACACCTATAGAGAAGAAAGCAATTCATCACATATTTGTTGACTTTTTCCACCATAGATATTTGGAAAACATTACATTTATTAAAGAAATATTTATAATGGACCTGCATCCGGGGTCAATGTTCTGTAATGTCAGATGGTGGCATACTGGAGGTAGGTAAATGAAATATTGGTGTCATGGCACATGCAGTTATGCCATCATCAGGGCCAATTGGCTGATACTTTAACATTTTTGGAGACCAGAACCACAAATGGATGTGCTCTACCCATTCTTACCAGTGCAATGGGTCTTCAATTGTTAAATATCTTTGATGGATTATTGGTTTTGTTTGACAATGGCATTTCTAAAGGAATCCCAACTTTTAATCATGAAAGTTCCACTCGTGGCTTAGAATCAAACAATCTCTACATGAGCATTTCTGTTTGGAGTATGTCTATGCAGCCAGTGGTCTGAAATCTAATTGCAGGCTTTTTATTTTTATTGACATCCCCACACACAAGGTGTGTGTTTGTTTGCATCACGTGTAGATGCCAAATGCGTGTTCATTTGTAGAGTACACATTTCCCCCAGCGCTCTAGGTAGACAAGAGATTTATATTGTTGCACAATTCAGTGGTACTTATTTTATCAGCCTCTGAAGGATGATAGACTGAGTCCACAACATACTGGAACTTTAACCTGCAGCCATTATGTCAAACATAGTGACACATAGAAGAAGTATTAGTCCACTGAGCTACAGACCTCTATAGGCATGCTTCCTTGGCACATGGAAGCGGGAAATGCTTTTAGTGAATCACTGCTTATGGCTGCTTAAGGGTGCACTGTCAACATCACACACAATGACACCTAGGCCCATACCCAACAACCTCTGTGTGTCCGAAGTCGAACAACTTTATCTTATTGACATTAAACTCAGTGTGTCCGGAGTCAAACAACTGTATCCTATTGACAAAGAATCATGATATGCAGCTCAGCATGTAACCCTGTGCTGCACTATCACATTTGTTACCAATCCTGCATATCTAAACTCATGTATGGGCTAATGTAACCTCGCCGCCTATCTATGTAATGTAACTGAGCCATTTTCTTGTAACTGCGTCTTGATGCCTCTGGGCTGTTTGCAAGCTGAATATATATGCAAATAAATACATATATAAGGGATAAAGTGCCTCTCACTGTATGCCATAAGGATATTTCAAGTCACTGAGGAGTTCTGTGACCAAATAGAGGGACAAGGCCAAAGGCTGAGGTTCTTCACAAAGTCATGGCACTCCAAGGTGACTTGCAATATTCTTATAACCTACAGTAAAAGGTACTTTATCCCTTGAATATGGACAGTGGCTGTGCAATTGTTTCCTTATAACACATGGTCATACACTGTCATCTCATTTAATATGGACACTCTTGATTAATGTATTGTAAAATGAGCGAATTTCCAGTTGTTGATACATATAGTCCATGTAGGAACTGGATTTAAAAAATGAAATAAAAATAAAATAATATATATATATATATATTCACTACAAAAAAAACTTTGTTAAAGGGACATTATGGTTAAGTTGCCCTATTAAAAACCTATGCCATTCTGTACAAACACTTTGTAAAAAGGAAGTTATGATTACAAGTAAAATCTAAAAACCCCTGAAATTCGGGAGTTATGGTAGGCTAATCACCCATTTTTCCCATCAGCACTCTCCACTGCTACCACTAGCACCCCGAACATAAAAGATGCCACCGCTCATGTCATTGATGCCATCACTGATACCATCACATCTTTAGCCCCTTTCTTTTATGTCAGCTAAGCAACCATAACTCGCGCCACCACCGTGCACTGCTAAGACTAACACCCAGGAGATCAAAGATGACATGACAAATGTCATTGATGACATCACTGATGACATCACATGTGAAAATAATGCCAAATAAAAATGCCTACCTGCAAGGGGTTGTGAGTATTATGTTGGTAGCAAGATGTGAGGGCTGTTTATGTAATGCTAAACATGCAATAACTAGCTAACAATGCAAGACTTAATATACACTTGTGGTAGTAGAAACAATACATATGAAGACCCACAATGCATACAAATTAGACGCACGCACAGGGAAACTAAAAGAAGGAAGAAAGAAACAGCATCTTCAGAAAATGTTAATGCCATTAAAGTTTATCTCCCTGTATGCAAATGAAGTCTGTGTTGGATGCCTCCTATTGCCCCATGCATGTGTACCATGATCTGAGAACAAACCCTAAGGCATGTACTTTAAGAACATATGAGAAGGTTAACGTTTGTATGTACAGCACCTTTTCAATTTTGATATTGTGATTGTTATTGAAGAAAACCACCTGGCCTAGATTTTTCATTGACACGATATAAGTAAGTCAGACATTTGATGTCATCAGTGATGTCATCAATGACATTTGTCATGTCATCTTTGATATCCTGGCTGTTAGTCTTAGCAGTGCACGGTGGTGGCGTGAGTTATGGTTGCTTAGCTAACATAAAAGAAAGGGGCTAAAGAAGTGATGGCGTCAGTGATGGCATCAATGACATGAGTGGTGCCATCTTTTATGTTCGGGGTGGTAGTGGTAGCAGTAGAGAGTGCTGATGGGAAAAATGGGTGATTAGCCTATCATAACTCCCGAATTTCAGGGGTTTTTAGATTTTACTTGTAATCATAACGTCCTTTTTAAAAAGTTTGTGTACAGAATGGCATAGGTTTTTAATAGGGCAACTCAACCATAACGTCCCTTTAACAAAGTTTTTTTTTGTAGTGAATTTTGGACGTTTTTAGTAGGGCAACGTAACCATAATGTCCCTTTGAGGAACATTTTTTGAATTATTTGCATACGTTGGCAGTACTGTAAGTGAATCATAACATAAGTTGACCAAACTTTTTGTTGATTATTTTGAAGGATTCAAATAGTAACACATAAGCATACTGTAAAGCAACATTTGACCGCACTGCCCATCTTTCTTCAAATTGCACAGTAGCATATGCTGTAGCACAGCATGGCCACATGGTACAAAACTCAGACACACTTCACAATAATATGGGTGAGTCGTTGATAGTGCGGAAGGACATTGTATATGGTTGTACGAACTTGTAACTGAAAAAATTCCCGTTCACAACTCAGCAGGGCAGGATTGCAGCACAATAGAAGCAAGAGTGCATACCGAGGTCTTTGAAGCAGTAAACCCCATTGCACCCTAAATAAATGGGGGCTGAATGCCATTACAAATACAGATTTTACGGCACTAACCCATTGCACCAAAAGAAAGGATTTTTTATCTTCAACCGGAACGCCTCCGACGTTCCCGTTTGAATAAAAGAAATACTTTTCCAAGAGGGCCACCATGGAAAGTGAAGGCGGCCGTTGCATAGTCTTTTGCCGCTTTCCATTACAGCTGCCAGAAAGTAAAAAAGGAAAACTTGTGACCGTAGTGGGCAAAGAAGAATTGTATTTGTTCTAAAATGTGTGGTTATCAGCAAAACAGAAAGACAGTGCCTGGTGCACATGACGACTGCAATGCTATGTTTTGTCCCAACCAGTAAATGGCAGTATTTACCTCCCAGACATTGTGGCCAGTAAGCATACCTACAGCGTACCCTTCAGAGACAAAAGGTGTACCGTTGATTTCTTATGTACATGACGACACTTGTGAAGTATGAAAACACTACCACATGTAAAACACAAAGGTGTTTGTTTGTGCGCAATGACCTTTCCATAAATGTGTGGAAAATACAGGGAATATGTTTGGCAAAAATGTGCGTACAGAAGGTAAAGAAGTTTGCACCACAATAGAAGGAAGAGTGCATACCGAGGTCTTTGAATCAGTAAACCCCATTGCACCCTAAAAGATTGGGGGCTGAATGCCATTAGCTATACAGATTTTACGGCACTAACCCATTGCACCAAAAGAAAGGATTTTTTATCTTCAACCGTAACACCTCCGGCGTTCCCGTTTGAAGAAAACAAATCCTTTTCCAAGATGGCCACCATGGAAAGGGAAGACGGCCGTTGCATAGAAAGTCTTTTTCCGCTTTCCATTACAGCTGCCAGAAAGTAAAAAAGGAAAATGTGTGACCGTAGTGGGCAAAGAAGATTTGTATTCCTTCTAAAATGTGTGGTTATCAGCAACACCTTTAACAGAAAGCCAGTGCCTGGTGGACATAGCGACTGCAATGCAATGTTTTGTCCCAACCAGTAAATGGCAGTATTTACCGCCCCAACATTGTGGTCAGTAAGCATACCTAAAGTGTACCCTTCAGAGACGAAAGGCGTACCGTTGTTTTCTTATGTACATGACACTTGTGAAGTGTGAAAACACTACCACATGTAAAACACAAAGGTGTTTTTTCATGTGCAAGGACCTTTCCATAAATGTGTGGAAAATACAGGGAATATGTTTGGCAAAAATGTGCATACAGAAGACAAAGAATTAGTCTTCTAATGTGTGGACAAAATCACAACAATCCCTGTGAAGTGAAGTGCACTAATGGCAGAAATATTGCAAGCAACACCATTATCACCGACCTGTGCACACATTTTTGTGTAAGTGCCACAAGGAGAAATGGGTGAATAAATGTGTAGTGAGAAGGTTTAAGGAAGCATAGCTTTTGAAACGTTTTTGCACAGCAAATACTTTCACTGCACCTGATCTCATTTTTCCACTTTTAGAAAGATAGCAAATATGACAACATAGTGTCTTCATGCAGAACTGCTCCTGGTAATTGGGGTATCTGGGTAACAGAAAGTACCCTAACGGCACGAAAGCATAATATATGGCATTGAGCCTTACGTTGTCAAAGCAAGTGGTATGCAATTGCGTTCTTGATAATGTACCTTGGCAGCGTAAACAAATGATTCCATAAAGTTTTACGTACCGTGATACGGCACCTATTAAAGAACATACTACAACCTGCAACGTAGCATGGCACATTGTGAAGGAAAACATGAAATGGGTAAAAAAAAAAACTAACATGCAAAAAGTGGTAAGTTACTTTTATTTCACAATGCACAGCGCTAAATCATCGCCCTTTTCTTAGTTGCCGAAGAAATTGGAAGTTTGTGTGTCTGCTGCACAATGAAAAGGTTCATTTTGACAGTCACATTGGTGTCTTCCCACACAATCACCATGCGTTGGCACCACAGTTTTTATCACACACACAATATGCGACACAGTATTCGGTTTCCTCTCACATTCATTGACAAGACCGCGGCAATCGCTGTGATGTAGTACATCAGAAAGTAAGGTATGTTACTTATCATTTTAGTGGCAATGGTGACGTTTTTGTTTAACCACACTGAAATTATTAGTCGTTGACACAGTAGGCATATTCCTGTCACAGTGATTTACAAGGCGACGTGAATGGCTGCGAACTATGACACCAGAAAGGCTGGTATGTTGCTTCTTACTGCTACAACTGCGTACGGACATAGAGGTCCGATGCGGTCATCCCATTCAATGATGACGCACATACAACCGGTGACGAGTAGCTGCACTTGACGATTAAAAAACCATCACTCGGACGCTGCAATCCATGACATTTGCAATACGGAAGGAAGTAACTGAGAGGAAAATGACAAAAAAGATCTATCAATACGAAGCCTTTGCGGAAATGTAAGGTGTAACACATAACATTTCTATAAACAAATAATGTTATATGGGGAAATGTACTAACTCCCTACAAACGGTGTCAATGTACAATCTGCATAAAAGGTAAAAACATAGAGCAATGCCACATAAATTTCGTAGGTAATAGTGGAAATTGTAGTGCCATCGTACAGACAGCGGTAATGTGCAATCTGAAATTTCAACGGCACACAAACTTCCAAATGCATTACTAGTAATATTTTTGGGCAGACTAAGTAAATAATGGCAGTTTGGTGTATAGGCCTGAAAAATAAGCTTACATGATATGCACCGCCTTGATTTCAGCCTCCACAGTCACACAGTAGTTGTTTGCAAGAAGACGTCCTCGGGAACTGATATTTCACGTGCTTCACAAACCTTTTTGAAGCATAACTTATCAAAGGGAATGTTTCACAAACTGTGACTCCCTACATTCTTTCTGTCTCCGTTCCCTGTACGTCAAGGTCGAAAAAAAATTGACCCTTATGAGGTCTGGTACATGTGCGACCACACTGAGCGCCTACTGGGAAAATGAAATAAAATGAACTGACCTTCACTCCGAACGCAAATACATTCTCATTTTGCAACAACATACCAGCAGTCAATCATGATAACCATTACTCCCAGAGGCGTTGCTAGCAGGGGCTAAGGGGGCTATAGCCCCAGGTCTTTTGGTTGTAGCCCTGGATAGAAGCTCAGGGACTACAACCAAAAGGATATAGCTAGCCCCGAGTCCCGCCAGTCCTGACATTAGCTTAGCCCCTGATCCTTTCCAGACCTAGCAACAACCCTGGTTACTCCCGACCACGTGCAGACGCGCTGTGTATACGAAACCGTGCAGGTGGCTGCCTCAGATTCCAAAATATAGGACGCCAGTGTAACCGCAGTACATTTGGTGGTGGCTTCTTACATAGACGCAGTAAGGACTTGTCATACATTGCCTACCAAGTTTCACTGCACGGCACAATAGTGGTAACAAGAACAAAGCACTGTTTCACTTTCTACTGCCACATATAAGTAACACTTACCTTTCCACACAGTGTTCCATAAGGGTTTGTTTGCGGGGATTTCGGCATACAACACAAAAACTAAATGACCATGGCAGCCATATCAAAAGAACGCTACGCACTTGATGCTGTGGCAGAACCAATCGGTGAAAGCGCAACATCTTGCCATACATTATGCCATCGATTAGCCAATAGAAATATGCTCCACTGAGCGAACAGGGAAGTGGGACCGCGGAGTGGACATAGATATCACTAATTCTTAGAGTGCTACTTTTTGATCGTTTTAAAGGAAACTACAGTAGGATTTCTCACAAAATTTACAAAAGCACACCTTGGGGAACAAACCCCTGCCGCAAAAATGATGACAATCTGTCCAGTGGTTTGGCCTGTAGCCGTGCGCAAAGTTTTTCCCCCATTCAGTCCATGGGAAAAAAAGATGTTTTGGGCCCCGCCCTATAACTTTGGCCCCCCCTGGACGAATCCTTACTTTGGAGAAAAAAAATCAGAGTGGCCCATATACTTTTATTGCAAACTTTGGTGAGGATTCGTCCAGAGGGAGCCGTATGTATATGTGTGTGTGTGTGTGTGTGTGTGTGTATATATATATATATATATATATATATATATATAGCTCCTAAAATTCTAAAATTGTTGAACATTCGTTTAAGCAGTTTATTAAAATGAAACTAAAAACGTTTTTGTTTTGTGCTTTAAAATAAGCTATAACATGCTGATTATAGCTCTCATGTGTTAAACGCCAGCAGTGCACACAATGAACATGCTACCATAAAGGTTTCATTATCACCATGGCTGCCAAGTGTCAAAGAAAGTGATTTTACAGGAAAGGTATTGGTCCCGGGAGGATAGCACAATGGCAACGTGCTTGCCTTGGAAAAAAGAGGACACGACGCAACACAGGTTCATTCACGGATCCGCACTTACAAACCTCTGGGTATTAAGCGCGTTATAAATACGCAACTAAGACATATTCCTGTAATAGCGCCTCGATGCCCCTAGCTGTCTGAGTGCTTAAAAAATGCAAATAAATATATATATATAGCTGGTCATGACTTTAATTAAGTGCTGCAGTGACAGCTGGAATTCTGATCTATGCTGGCTCCAGCAGCTGGCACTGCAATGTCACACCTGAAGCATAAAAACTGATTACAGAGCAGGAATGAGGTCCGTTTCTTAATATAGCTCAGTATTGATGTCACAACCAGCCTGGAATAAGCACATTATTGACAGGCTTGTATACCGGTATTGTAGGCTGCCATGTGTAAACCAAAGCCTACTCGCAACAACAACACTCTTCAGGGTTGTAGCTAGAGAAATGCGACAGCGGTGACAACGTACACTGCATATTATCATGACTTAAGTCAGTAAATATTTTAAGGAAACAATGATTCTATGGCAAGACAGGAGGCTCATATTATGCATTACAATCTTTACTGAGATCCACAGCAGCAAAGAAAGAAAACTTTGCAAACGAAATTTTCAACAACAAATATTATAACAATGCAATGGGAACATCCCAGTTCAACATGGAGGGCAGGTCATGCCCTGTAGGTAGCCAATAGGGAGCGAGTCCATCCCATATAGGTCCATTCCTTTAACAACTCCCCCTCTTTCTTTGCTGCTGACCCACAGCTAAGTCACACCTACAGTTTTCCTTAGCTACATTGTGGCATTTTCTGTAGGAATTGCTTGTATTGCTTAGTTATTGCTTAGTTACGCTTTATTCACTAGGTTTGCCTTAGTACGGCATTTTGGTTTGAAGCGTGTGCTTTCTTTTGACTTTCCTTCATGTTATATTTTTCTTGACACACGAGCGTGGCGTTTTGTTTTGGAGCCCGCTCCGCGGCTAGGGCGCGTAGGCCGGAAGGTCGAGCGTTCCCTCCCAGACGCTGTGTCGGTCCTTTGGGACACATTGTTTCGAACGCTCTCCGCGTTCCAAGGCAGGCGCGCCTCTGTTCAGGGCCGCGCCGCCAGCTGTGTTGTTTTCAAACGCGGCGGCCTAAGTCAGTCAGCGTGTATTACTGACAGGCTGCGCGCGCGTTCATCCTGGGTTTTCACACACGCTGTGGTGTGCCGACGGTCGGCAGTTCGAGCCTGCTGTCGTCCTAAGGTTTTCTGGTGATAAAGAATTTTAATTTGGAATTTTATGTATGTAAATGTGTTGCCTTTATTATTTTTTTCCCTCACGCTGCTCGCGTGCTTTACTGCTAGTTAGCAGTTCCTGCCTGTGTGAGGCATAAGGGGCCCTCTCCCCTGATATTATACCGGAAGGTATTGTGGGTTAAGCCTGCTCGGCTTCATTGGTTGTCAGCCTGCCCGGCTGTCGTTCAGATATATTATATATTCATATATATATATTCCGAGTGGAATACTGCCTAGTGCTGTCATGGATAAGGGGGTGCTCCCCTCCTCTGCTGATGCCAGCACTCAAGTACGTACTGCCAAGAAAAGTGACAGGGCTGGAGAGATTATGGGGGATCAATCCTGTCATGCCCAGCCTTCGGTGGCCCAGGCTATCCAGTCCTCTTTGGACACAGCTTTATCGGGTTTAAATAACACCTTGGCGTCAGCCTTCGACAGACTAATAT
The DNA here is from genome assembly GCF_040938575.1 of Ambystoma mexicanum. Classification (NCBI taxonomy): domain Eukaryota; kingdom Metazoa; phylum Chordata; class Amphibia; order Caudata; family Ambystomatidae; genus Ambystoma; species Ambystoma mexicanum. Next base: position 142,806,389 of record NC_090934.1, read on the forward strand.
CCCGCATTGCGGATTTCCATCCCTCTCAAGAGGTTTCCCCTTCTGTTGTACCCTTGGCCCCTAAAAAGTGTACGTCCAAAACTAAACATATCCAGGGACAATTCAGTCCCCCCTTGGCCATTTCTCCCATATCTTCCCCTAACAGAGCTGCGAAGAGAGGGCGGGAAGAGTCTCATCAACCTTTCACTTCCACACCCGGCCCTGCGCATGCACGTTTTGCAGAGGAGTACCCTATTGCGGTGTCATCCTCGGAGAGCTCTGTTGATTCGGATTCGCCTCCTAAGAGGCGGAAAAAGAAGGTGACTTCTGCGCGCCCTCAGGAATCACCCCTGCTTGATAGTAGCGGTGTGCCTTTCTTTGACCCTGCCCTGATTCAACACCCCAGGTCGGCCGAGTGGCAGCCCTCGGAAGAGGTTTCCTCTTTCCTCGAGTTCTGGATAAGGCGCCCTATGCCCAAAGAGGATCGTAATAGGTTACGGTCAGAGTGCCCCAGACCTATGCTTCCAGACAAGGTGGCTTTGGCGCCAGAAATTGACCAGTCTATGGCGGCTTTTCTGTCCCAGAAAGGGAAGGACCCCAAGAAGGGGGTCGATAAAGCGTGGCGTAGTTGCCAAGACAGATTGTTGGACATCCTGGGTCCAGTCACGCAAATTTTTGAATTGGCAGAAGAGGCGGCGACCTCTAATACCCCAGTTGATGTTGAAGCATTAAGGGGTTGGATCCAACGCACGGTGTGCCTGCTCGGCAACGCCAATGCCTCCATATGTAAGGAGAGGAGAAAGTCTCTGTTGATGAGGTTGGATCCCAAGTTAGCAGACATGGCCGAGAGAGAAGGGGGCCCTTCGGCTCAGGGTAATTTATTTGGTGACTCTTTCCTGAAAGATTTGTCTGCTTATGTTCACACCTTTACTGCGTTGGACAAAGCGCAGGTTAATATTAAAAAGGTTTTTGCCCCAAAGGTTTTTAGCAAGGCTGGACGAGGTAGGGCCCGCTCCTCCGGCCGTTTTGCCCAGGGCTCCTCCCGTCCCCGCCAGTTCGCGCCCCGTGGCGCACCCCATTCCTCCTCTGCTCGGGGAGCGCATACCCACTTCTACCCTCAACAATACTCGTATGGCAGAGGACGTGCCGGCAGAGGAGCCGGAAGAGCAAGAGGGCATACAGGTACTTTCTCAGGTGCTAAATGTTTTTTCCCTCAAAAGTCTTGGGGGCAGACTGTCCAGGTTCCTCCAGCAGTGGGAAGCCCTCACTTCAGATCTTTGGGTGTTACAAACGGTTCAGGGTTATCGAATAGAATTCTATGCCCCTCCTTGTCAGTTGTCCTTTCCCCCTCCTCTAGTGTTCGACGATGTCAAACAATCCCTCATAGATTTGGAAGTGAGGGATCTCATCTCCAAGGGGGCGGTGGTCCCGGCTTCTTACAAGGCCTCTCAGTTTCTAAGTTCCATTTTTCTGGTTCCGAAACCAGACCAGGGGTTTCGCCCAGTTATCAACCTGAAAGCCCTCAACTCTTTTGTGGTGTATCACCACTTCAAAATGGAGGGAATTCATTTGCTCAGGGACACTCTTCTCCCTGCAGATTGGATGGTCAAGTTGGACCTCAAAGACGCTTACCTGGTTGTTCCCGTGTTTCCCCCGCATCAGGAGTTTCTCCAGTTTCAGTGGGGGGGGCGGGTATGGCAGTTTGCATCCCTTCCGTTTGGCCTGTCCTCAGCCCCATGGTGCTTCACCAAGCTAATGAAGCCGGTGATGGCCCTTCTCAGATCCAGGGGGATTCGGATCATAATTTATCTGGACGACATGTTGCTCCTAGCCCAGGATTATCAAACTCTGTGTTCTCAACTGCACTTCACGGTGACCCTCTTGCAGAATTTAGGTTTTGTGATAAATGTAAAAAAATCCATATTGAAGCCTACGCAATGCATCCAATTTCTGGGCTTCAATATAGATTCAAAGCTTTGCATCCTTCTTCTCCCAGACACCAGATTGTCCAAAATAAAGAAGGAAATTCGGCTGCTCCTCAAGCGAGGGAGGTTCTCCCTCAGGCAGTTAGCCAGAGTGGTGGGAATGCTGTCAGCGTCCATTCAGGCTATCTTCCCTGCTCCCTTACACTACAGGGCTCTACAACGCTTAAAAACCAGGCATTTGAGCAAATGTCTCTCTTACTCTCAAATGGTGGTATTGACGCCGGAAGCCAGGTTGGAACTCCTGTGGTGGCTCAGGCACATGGAGGCCTGGAATGGCAAGGCAATTTTTGGCCCATCTCCGGATGTCGTTCTGGAGTCAGATGCGAGCAGATCAGGCTGGGGAGCCAGATTAGGTCAGGTTTCCACAGGTGGGAAATGGTCGGAGTCAGAGAAACACCTACATATCAACTGCCTAGAGTTGTTAGCGGGGTCCTTTGCGGTTCGGAGTCTCCTCAAGGATCGGGGGAATTGTTGTGTTCTCCTCCGCATGGACAACATCTCTGCGGTGAGGTACATCAATCATCTGGGGGGTACCAGGTCCAAAGTCTTGGCGGATTTGGCAAGAGAGTTTTGGCATTTTTGCCTCGACAGGGATATTACATTGAAGGCGGAATACCTCCCGGGAGTGAACAACGAAGTGGCAGACTGGAACTCCAGGCACCTGCAAGACAGGAGCGATTGGATGTTGAGCAGGTCTCTTTTCTCCCGCTTAGTGTCCCTTTGGGGTCCCCTGACCATAGACTTGTTTGCCTCGAGACTGAATTGTCAAGTTCCCGCGTTTTACAGCTGGAGACCAGATCCGTTGGCTCTGGGCACCGACGCTTTCCTCCAGGATTGGTCGGGTCAACTGGGGTATGCCTTTCCTCCCTTTGCCATGATAGCGCGGGTTCTGGTCCAAGCACGCACACAAGAGGCGTCTCTGGTTCTAGTAACCCCCTTTTGGCCCTCTCAGGTTTGGTTTCCGGCTCTGCTCGAGTTAGCGGTAGATATTCCCCGTCTCCTCCCTTTCGATCCCCTATTGCTGGTGGATCCGGAGGGTCACCCTCACGAGTTGGTCCTGCGGGGACACCTTGCCCTTATGGCTTGGAAGATTTCAGCTCTTCCTGGTGCTTCAGAGGACTTTCGCAGGACTCTATGGCGGTCATCAAGGACTCCTGGGCACCCTCTACTAAGGTGGGGTATTCCTCAGCATGGAACAAGTGGGTTAGCTGGTGTGTGGCTAGGCACCTCAATCCCGTTTCAGCCCCTCCTGTAGAGGTAGTACATTTTTTAGTCGAGTTGTATAAGGAAGGAAAAGCCTACAGGACCGTTAATGGGTTTCGTTCAGCTATTTCGGCAGGACACCTTTTGGTGAAAGGGGAACCGATGGGTAGACATTTCCTGGTGCGAAGAGCCCTCAAATCTATCCGTATTAAGGTTCCACCGCAACCGAAATATTCGGTTCTTTGGGATGTTAATCTGGTTCTGCAGCTCTTTAAGTCCTGGCCTCCAAATGAAGATTTGTCCCTGCGGCAGTTATTTGCCAAACTTGCTATGTTGCTTTGTCTAGTCTCTATTAAAAGAGTCTCTGATATCAGAGCTTTGGATGTGGATAATAAGATGTTCACCCCTCAGGGGGTTACTTTCTTTGTCTCACGAAGAACTAAATGCATGACTTCCTCGATTTCCTATCCTGCTTTTCCTGAAGATTGTAAATTATGTGTGGTTAATTGTCTGAAATGTTTTGAGCTAAAAACTGAAGGTTTTAGACCTCCCAATACCTCTCAGCTGCTGATTTCCTTCCGAAAACCCCATAAGCCGGTCTCCCCTTCTACCATAGCCAGATGGATCAAATGGGTCATGCGAGAGGCAGGGGTGGACACTTCCTCCTTTGGTCCCCACTCAGTCCGTGGCGCTATGGCCTCTAAAGCAGCCTTTCTGGGGGGTAGCTTGGAACAGATTTTGAAAGCAGCTGACTGGTCAAGGGAATCAACTTTTAAGACATTTTACCATAAACGTATTGCTCATGTGGCGGTGAATGTAATGCAAGGGCTTTGAACTTGCATAATATGAGCCTCCTGTCTTGCCATAGAATACCTAATCCCCCACACTAGCGTGAGATGGGGGTTTAGATTCTATAAAAGACAAGGAGGCGAGTATTATCCCACCCACCCACCCTTACTGGTGTTGGTTGTTGTTTCAGCTTTCGATTGATGGCTTCGGCGCAGGAAAAGGAATGAGTCTCCGTTCCAACTTGATTGCGGTTCTGCCCAGAATCTCCAGAGGAGTTTGGTCTTCGTTGTACGTGGAGAAGCAGTTCGGTGATCGTATGCAGAGGATCAGCTTCAGAAAGAGGGGGAGTTGTTAAAGGAATGGACCTATATGGGATGGACTCGCTCCCTATTGGCTACCTACAGGGCATGACCTGCCCTCCATGTTGAACTGGGATGTTCCCATTGCATTGTTATAATATTTGTTGTTGAAAATTTCGTTTACAAAGTTTTCTTTCTTTGCTGCTGTGGATCTCAGTAAAGATTGTAATGCATAATACTCGCCTCCTTGTCTTTTATAGAATCTAAACCCCCATCTCACGCTAGTGTGGGGGATTAGGTATTGTGCTGCATCCCTGGTGCTTAGAGACCGCGCAAAAACAAATGATCAGTTGGCACTCAATTGAGCGGAGCCATAAGTAGATCTAGCTTTCTCATCACCGCCTACTGACTTTAAATCTGAGCTGAACTGCCCAACCGCTCAGCCCCATAAAAGCCGAGAAAGAGCGCCAAAGTCCCAACGCCATTAATAATGCACTCTTTTCTCTGTTTACCTTCAGGCAACAAGTAATTATTTTAAAATATTAATTTAGCTGTGTCATGTACAGTTTGTGGCCCGGCCCTGATATCTTAGGTGGGGGGGGGGAAGCAAGCTGCTTGGAGCCTGCATCGAGAGGGAGTTGCGCCGATGGCCCGGCCGACCGCATCCGGCCACGATGCAGCCAGCGCTCGCCGTGTTTCATCTTTATTAAGAGGCCCTGCACATTCAGTGGGAAATGAAAACACGATGGGCTTTTATCTGTGCGGAGCTCCATTCATTAAAGCAGCTGAAAGGCCTGGCAATCACTGAGTGTGTGCAACAAAGCAAGTGAGAGTCAAGGCGGCCTATCCAACAGGGATTTAATTTAACAGCAGAGACCGACAACTAGAGGCTAGTTAGCCAAAGCTCGCAAACTCACTGTCTCTCTCTCTCGCTGTTTCTATTAGACCTTGGATAAAAAGCAACCTGGGACACGCAACATATATCCACAATTGAGCTTTCTGTTTAATTACAGAGTCTGACATCATAACCAGACAATGGGTTTGTGAGCCCTGGAGCCATATTTCTGTTGTGGGTTTTTACAGGAGCTCCCAAATGTGTATGTAAAGGGGCCGCCTTTGTTTGAATTAAATTGGTATTCTAGACGCACTAAAGCTTCTCTGGTTTTCCCGCGCTGCGCGTAGCTGCGCGTCATAGTGTAGCGCCACCACTATCAGCGGTTTCACATTATGATGCGTGAGAGGCGTCAAAAGTTGACGGAAACGGGAGCCCTTCCCTTCCCGCCCTCTCTTGCAACGGAATGCTTCGTCGTCATGCGGGCCCCGGGTGACCCAGAGTACAAGGGCATGGAAAATTCAGATAATCCGGCATTTTAATTGGTGCTATGCCTTCTGGTTGCTTTATAATTGTGGTGGGGAAGGCCTCTGCGGGACGCCGCCAATTCCTCCGGCACCTGAGCTCTTGGAGGCGGAGGACGTGATTGCGAGATGGATATCGTTCAGGGGGGCTGCCGGAGACGCGCTCTGCATTTTAGATTAGTTTTAAGGCGAAAGTTCTGCGATTGGACCTCGGGTTATTCGCGCGCCTGCTATTGAAAGCACCGCACAACAGGGGGCTTTCGAGGGAGCGCTGGTCGCACACTGACATGACGTGTCCATTTGATATCACCAGTCAGTTGCCTGATGATATCGAGTATAAAGGGAGGCCCTCAGTGCTGTCTTGTATGTGCATCCTTCAATCAAAAACAGAACAGAGCACTAGGATTTGAATTGTTTTGTACCGCACCACATTAAAATAAAGCTTTTTTTTCAAAGAGCAAAGGCGGAAACGGGTCAGTGGGGCCAGACCGGAGAGCACAGTAATGGGGATGTAGAGGGAGTTGAGTTTGGGAGCGTAAACCAGCAATGTACAAAGCATTACTGGCTAGCAAAAGAACAGAGAGATCAGAAATCACAGAAGTTGATTTTTGTGAATCCAGTACAAAATGAACTGAGGATGTAAGGTGCCTGCTTTTTGCTAAGCCTTGTATTGGGCCCCCTTGCCTTGGAGGGGGCAGTGGATGAGGCGGCATTTCAAAGGGGTTGCAATGCTCAATTAGTAACCAACAGAGAACCTAAAGTTAGGTTGTGATGGGGCCTTCACTTGGATGTACACACTATTGCAATAGTCCAAGGACCAGGGTTCAAGCTAGGTTTACTGGGGCATAGTTGAAAGGCAGTCTTTTGCCCGTGACCTATTGATCGCGATCAAAAAATGCTGCATACCAAAGGCCTCAGATGGTCGAGGCGGACCCCTGCTCCACACTGAAGACTAGGGCAGGCAGGGAGTGGAAGTCCCATCCTCAAATCATACCAGACGTGTGAGTGGTGGGGAGGCACACACTGTTTTTGACGAGAAGGGGGAAGAGGGACTGAAAGGTGGGCTCTAGGGGTGAAAGCCCCCTTTGAAGAGGAAATCTTGCCAGCACGTGAGGAGGTAAGTGTGTGTGTATGTGGGGAAGGGGGGGGGGGTGTACAATGTGGTGGGGAACGGGGCAGAGGGAGTAAAAGGTGAGTTCTAGGGATCAATCCCAGATTTAATGAAAATCCCACCAGTGCGGTAGAAGGTGAGAACAGGGGTCATGTAGGCGTGGGGGTGAAGACCCCCCTGAAATGGGTCGCACAAAATCAGGCTAAAACAATGTTTTGGGATGCGGCTTTCAATAGGCGGGTGTAAAACCGAACCATGTGCATTTGTATGTGGGGGTTTGTGGCCCCTAATCAAATCGTAAGGGGGAGCAAATGACAGGTCATTATCACGTGCAAAGCCCAAGGTTTTCCCTGCCTTGGTGTTGGAAGCTTGGCGCACTAGGATAACCGGTTACTCAAAAAGGAAGGACGTGGGTGAAGGTGATCAGCAAAAGAGGATTTCTGTTCTGATGATATTAAGGCAAAGATGATTGGCCGACATACATCCAGGGACTGTCTTGACACAGCCTGTAATGATTTCGTGGAAGGAGATGGTTTTAGGCTGGCTGAAAATCAATTTGCATATCATCTGTGTAAAGTTGAAATGTAGAAGAGAAACGATTAAGAAGGGCTGCTAGCGGTTTGATGTAACTGCTAAACACCCACGGGGAAAGGGCCAAGTCTTGTGGGGCTCAAGATTATGGTAAAGTCACCCTGAAAAGAAACAGCAAACCCCCCTGTTTTGCTAAGTGAAAAGAGACAGAAAAGTCAATTCTAAATGTCTGCAGCAGGGGTCAGTCCTAATACCTTGCAATAAATGTGTAATCCTTGTAATATGTGTCCTACATGTCTTGCAAATATTTGACACCTACAGTCTACAGTATTGTTCATAAAATTGTGCTGTGTTTCTCCATGTGTATACATTCACATTAATACGTATTATAAGATTAATGATACTGACCTGCTTTCGGTTAATGCCCACATCACCGCACAGCACAGCCAAGGAGTCTAGTTATGATGACATTGCACTTTAGTCAGGAAAATGCAAAAATGCTTTCCCCTCTAACCTTTGAACCCATGGATGGATCTTCAACAATGAGGTATGCAACTGTCCGCCATCAATCTGAACAAGCATGCCACAAATGGTCACAGTACATGCTTTGGTTAAAAAGGTATAAGAAATTAAAAACACACATGTTTTTACTTTGATAAATAGCCGATTGCAATTGGGGCCATTCATTTTCAGAACATGATTTTTCTAAATTGACCTCTCGATTTTCGACACACATGTACATGTTACTTACCTTGAAGTTGTGCATGCTTCAAAACTTTAGAGATCTGAAGTCAACCAAATTCGAGATATTTTTGACATGTGCAGTTCACTCATGTGTTCCATGCCACGGATACATTGTGTGAATGTATATGAAATACACAAAGCGTATATTGTTTGAATATATATGTATTTATATAGTTGGTGAAAAAACTTTAGTTAAGGGACAGTTAGGTGAATACGTTCAGTGAAACAAACCCCTTGAAATCCAGTAAAAACACTTTAGTTGAAGTCACGTTAGGTGGCAATTTAATGCATCAAAACTCATTACATTCGGCAGGTGTTGGCAGCTACGCCACCTTAACTAGGAGGTCTGCATTGTGCAGCCCTTAAGCACCTTGATGACATCACAAATGACATCACTGATGATGTCATTTTATTTATATCATGCACTGAAACCCTTGTTTGCTGCATATAAGGGTATATTCAGGTCCAAAGCTTGGTTGGAGTTTGCATTTAAAAATAGGGTCCCTGTAATATGGCGAAGAAGCAATGTGGGGTGTGGCATAGTTTTGATGGTGAGGGGCATGTATGCAGGATAAGAGGGGAGGATTTGTTCGGTTTCCCTGAGATTTGCATCTAAGACCTCAATTGATTTTGAGCAGCAAAATAGAACAGTAAATACTTCACAAATATAAAATAATAAGATGTGTCAAGCACAGTATATGCTAGGTGGGGAAAGAGAAAGATTTGAAAGGAATTTAGGAAGAAATCCCTGCTTTTGTATTCTAAAAGAAGATGCAGGGATCAGGGGTGTTGCTAGGTTTGTAAAGAATCTGGTGCTGGATCTCATGGCAAGTTTATATGTCACATATCTATATCATAGGAATGTACGTGCCGCACCACTCTTTTGAGCATTAATATTGCATACTATACTGCTCATGCTCATTGGTAAGTACTGAGCTAACATGTAGCTATACTGCCACTCTAAAGTGTGAACTTTCATCCTGCTAGATAATAGTTTACGAGTTTGGCCCTGGAGCGGAGCGATTTACCTCCAGCATCATGCCGTAAGTAAATCCTCCCACTTTCCACTGAAGATCGGCATAATTACTGCTGTGAATTCTGCCAAAATCCCCTGTGGAACCCTAGAAACTCTAAATAAATGGGAACTAACACTGCAACTTATAATCCATCAGTAAATCTACCGGACCTAGTGGAGTTCATGGTAATTTCTATTGCGTGGTATTTTGGTGGATTTACCGCTGGAATACTGCCCAACTTGTAATGAGCCCCAGAGAAAAGCCTTTGGACAGGACAGCCAAAGACTTTCTGTGGATTGAGAAATTGTATTTAAGCAGCAGCTGGAGAGCTACCTGTTTGCCACATTAGCCATACAGTTGCATGCTGCTGGTTGTTGGGCTGACAAACTGACAGGGAGTAGCTAGTGGGAGCTAGAGTGGAGACTTCAGCCAAACCAGTTGAGCGTCAGGTCCCCTGCCACAAAGTTTATGAAAGATTCCATTGGTGTGTATGTGGAGGGTTCTGATATCCTCCAATGGATTGAAGCGTTTGAAATGGCTTGTGGAATCCATGATGTTGATAAAAGAGATTGGGCTAAGTGTTTGTTAAGCAGAGTGCCTGAGACTAGTTATGACTGTATTCTGAAACTTTGAGTGTGGAAGAAAGGGGTCAGTATGAGTGCATGAAATCTGCTTTGATTGCCAAGTTTGGCAAGACACCTACCCAATACCTTAAAAGGTTCTGGGAATATAAGAAAAGAGTGAATGTGTCTTGGATTGACTGGGTGAGTGCTTCACATATGAACATGATGGGGTGGATTGATGGTTACAAGGTGAACACTTTTGTTGAATTGTCCCACCTTTTGTGTTTTGAGAATGTTTCTGAAGCCTGTTCACCAGAGCTGCGTCAGTATGTTGCTGACCAGAACATTTTCTATCCCTTTAAGCTTGCCAGGCTGGCTAACAAGTGGGTCTCCCACCGGGTGTCCCCTAAGGAACCCAGTGGGAAGGACAAAGAAAAGGTGGCCTCTCAGAAGTCTGAGGAGTCCCAAAAACAGCCACAGTTGGGTAAATCTAAACCTTCCTCTCCTAAGACCCAAAGACCTAGTGAGGTGGGAGTAAGAGTAGTGGTCCTCCTGCTGCAAAGCAGGCTCCCAGTGGTTTCCGTACGGTACCCCACATTCCTGGCACTTGTTGGGACTGTGGGGCTCTGGACCACAAGAAGGGTGACCCCAAGTGTAAGGATAAGGCACTTGGAGTCCAGGCTGTCAGCCAGACCTACTCTTTGTTCATGTCTGAGATGGAGGCCACTGTCCTCATCTCCTCTGTAGGAAACACATTCAGTGCTCCTGCTGAGATTTCACTAGTGTTCCTTGGGGCCTGGGAACAGTACGCAGAAGTACTGGCTACAATCCCACAGAACACCCGCCGATTTCTGACAAGTGTCCTCCTGAATGGCCAGCCTTCACTGGGGCAAGCATGGCAGTGGTGGACAGGACCCTGCAGGTGCTCCTATTTGAACTACCAGGTTAGCTGGTGGGCCTACCAAATTATCTCTTGTAGCGCTAGTCACCATCACAATTGCGGACAAGACAGCAAAGCTTCCTATTCTGGTTCAGGACAATGTACCTGCTAACATTTTGTTAGGAAATGAACTAGTGGAGTTAGGGTTGATCTCTGATGGTCTCCCCCTGACTGCTGCTGCAGTCACTAGGTCATAGGTCGCAGGTAACTCTGGGTCTGACTGTGAGTCAGTTACCCAAGCCGAAGTGGAAACCCAAGGCAAAACGGAAGAGTAAGACGGCCCCCTCTGTGAAAGGGCGCCTTCTCCTCCTGCTTCTTCAGCAGCACCCACTGGGATTCATGCTCTGGATGGGCTGGGTCCAGTGGTAACTCGAGACTCAACTCCTGAGGGAGAAAAGCCAGAATACCCTTCTGTGGGAGAGGTGGTCAACCCAGATGATTACCCTGACCTTCAATGCCTGCTGGCTGAAGGGGGGCCCGCTAGGGGATACTTCTGCAAGGGTCAGAGAGAGTGCCCCTTTGAGGGTCTGAGGCAACAGGCCCTGGCCCAGGCGCAAGGTGAAGTGCCTAGGTCATTCTGGATTTATTGTGAGGGTGAGCTCCTTTGTATGGAGCCCAATAAGCCTGGACCTGGTGCCCTCAAGAGGTTCTGGTACCCTAGGTTTACAGGCCCTACTGCAGTTGGCACATGAGGTGCCCTTAGCTGGTCATCTTGAGACCAAGAAGACTAAGCAGAGGCTCTCTTCACATTTCTACTGTGTCCAGATGGGAGTAGAAGTGGAGTCTCACTGCAGGACCTGCCCCACTTGTCAGTTGTCTGGCAAGACTGGAGGCAGTGTCATTGCCCCACTGAAGCCTTTGCCAGTGGTTGTGTAAGTGATTTCAATGCACAGACCCAAGTCAATGCTTAGCGTGTAATGCACAACTGAAATCCTTATTTATTTTTGTGTAAAAGTTCTTTATTCTGAACGATGTACCACTCATATCACGGCCCTCTCCTGGAACCCCCCCCTCCCCCTGGCCACACTGAACCAGGAATCAGGCTGGTTTGCAAAGTTAAAATATGTATTTATGTATTTACAATTTAATCACACCATGTTTTAATGGGTATACAATAATCACCAATGGGGTGATATAACACAGAATAATCTCTTTAATACACACAGAGTACTAGTGAGCAAAACAATTCAGCACATAAATAATACTTTTGTGTGTGTTTGTGTGTGTGTGTGCAGATCAGATAGCACTGTGGTTAAAGGATCCCCCTGCACACCCCTCAACCCCCCAATAGGCAATGTAAAGAGATAGGAGGAGAGAGCAGGTATTCAGGAATGGCAGAATTCAAACAACATAATAATCCCACTTTCCCCCAGCAAACACAAGAGAAAACAGAATTGACTGTCAAGCCGTCTGGATGTCTATTAAAGTTATCTTGAAAATGGATTGGGCAAAAACACAAAATATGGTTTAAATTGCTGAAATTGCTATCAATTCTTATGGGAGCCGCTTTGGATTGTTGCACAAAAACACAAGCAATGATTGAATACAAAGAAACAATTTGAAATCCTAAAATTAAGTCGGGATCAATAAAAAGTGCTTTTACACGTGTTAGAATTTTCCAAAAACAAAATTTGCTGCAAACTTTTCACTGTGCGATAATCGCGATAACAGGAAAACTGTATGGATTTGGGATGCGGTTTTAGATGCAATTTAAAGTTGTGGGTGTTAGCTACAAGCAGAAGTTGACATTTGCTTCTAGCACAAAAACTGAAGAAGTTATGGACGTTTTAGTGGAACTCGTTTTTTCGAGATGGTTGCAAGAATGGAAAACGGGAATGCGCTTTTAAAATTACAAATGGGATTTCTAACACTGGAGGATTAACAAAACAAATCCCCACAAGAACACAGCCATTTGATCAGAATGACTGCCTGCCTGGGACTCTCCTTCTTTAGATGAGAAAAGATCAGCGCAAAGATAGTTTTAGCAATACTAGTACAGGAGGAAGATAGGAGGGATAGGATAGAGAGTTTAGACAATTCAAAAATACTCCTAACAATACGGGTTCTGAATACAAGATAGGATGGTTTTAAGATAGAGATTACTAGACAAGGTACATATGCTAGTGACACAGTTCTATCTATAGATACTCACTAGATATGTTTTTAAACAGAACCGTCAGGATTCTGGTCCGTCAAGATTCTGGTCAGGGAAGTGAATATGGTTCTGGGACAGACAGCAAGGCACCTCGGATTGGATTTGCAATCAGCAAGGCGCTCTGGTCACAGCACGGCACAGGACTGGATCATATCTGCAAGGCACTCTGGTCACAGCATGGCACAGGACTGCATTGGATCTGCCCTTTTTGGTTCTGATGATCATTATTTCAGCAGGCATGCAGTACAGCGCAGCCTGGCTGTATTTTAACTCTTCCCCTTGGGTCTGTGGGGATCTGGTTCTGGAGTTTGAGGCCTAGCAGAAAATGGTTCAGTTATGCAATGGGTTCAGCTTTGCCAAGTTTCTGGAGTCTGGAGCAAGGAAGATGGAAGGTTGGGCAGCAGGGTGCTCTCCCAGCATTCGGAAGTGGGTGAATCTGATTGTCTTTTTCTGCTCTCTGCTGTCTCTATTTATGCTATGATAAAGGGTGTGTGTGTGCTGGTTTAGCCTAAGCTCGCCCCTTTGACAGGGATTGGTCGGAATCTCCTCTCTGCCTTGATAGGAGGAGAAAAACAGTGTGACCTTTATGGTGTGGGTTTATGAGGCTTAGAGTCCACCCCTAGCCTCTTGAACCCAAAATCTACTTTTGACACAATACATATTTGAACATGTGCAACCTCTATAACAATCACATATACAGATTAGATATTTTGTACAACAGCTACTCCTCCAAACCCTGTAGCTGTGGGATCTTGTATCTGCTTTTCACAGAATTTTGCTCTTTTCATCCAGAACACAATGTCCAATTTATCAGCAAATTTCTACAAGTGTGCACGTATAATATGGGCATAAGTGTATAAAGTTTCATACTTCTATCAGAAATATATTTGGTGTAAAATCAAATTTTCTGCCGTTTCCTTTCCAAATTATGCCACACGATTTTGCCGCCTCTTGAAATGTGCAGCCAAAATTTAGATTTACAATTCCGTTACTTTTGTGTTTTTGACAATTTTAAGTGGTAGGTTATATGTATTTAAACAAAATGTTCTTTGTGAATCTTCAGCCACAGATGGCTGTTTGGGTCCGCCTCTTTTTCTCTCCCTTCAGTTCAGAAGCAGTCTCCTCCCTGTTCTCTTGTCAGAGGCCATTTTACGACTGTCCTCACACCTAGCATTTCCTGATTTGCAGCTGTTCATTGTTTCCTTCCCCACTGCAGACCAGGTTCTTCCCCCAACCCTATAATTATTGCTTTGGTGTGATTTCCTGGTGGAGGGAGCTGGAGGGACCCTCTGTGAGGAAAGCTGTTATTCGGGTTTGGTAGCTTTAGCCAAGCTTTATTTTATTTGTTAATTCTGTTGCATTTTTCCTTAGCTTAAAACAAACTTATGATTTCAAAATAGCAGGTAGAATTCTGATTCAAGATTTTAAATCATGGGATCAAAACAATTACAAGATAGGTTACCATCAGTACAGGCCTCTTAGATTGCAAACATTTGCAGGGTAATTCATAGAATTTCGCACAAAACTGGCGCACGCAGCTGGCGCACAGTGTGCACGTGCGAAAGTCTGCGCCAGCCGGGTGCGCTAAAATCGATTTCCGCACACAGCGTATTCATGGATTTTAGCCTCCAAAACCAGCCGTGGCGCAGCGACCCTGCAGCAGCGCCAGTTATGCCCCCAAGAACTCCCTCGCGCAAGGCAAAGCCATCAAAATCCCCAATTCAGCGCAAAGAGCCGCGCTAACCCTGGACCAGTTTACAGGGCTGCCAAACAGCAAAGCCAAGAGGGAACGTGTATTACTGGGGTGCGCGTGAAGTTTCACACGTGAAAGGGCCTGTGCGAGTGGGGTACGTGTATTCCTGGGGTTTGCGTGAAGTTTGACATGCGAAATGGCCCTGTGCGAGCGGGGTACGTGTATTATGGGGTTCGCGGGAAGTCTCACACGCCATTTCAGCATGGTACGTGTATAACTGGGGTTCGCGGGAAGTTTGACAAGTGAAAGGGCCCTGTGTGAGCGAGATACGTGTATTATGGGGTTCGCGGGAAGTCTCACACGCCATTTAAGCAGGGTACGTGTATCACTAGGGTTCGCGTGAAGTTAGACACGCGAAAGGGCCCTGTGCGAGCAGGGTACATGTATTACGGGGTTCGCAGGAAGTCTCACACGCGATTTCAGCAGGGTACGTGTATTATGGGGTTCGCGGGAAGTCTCACTTGCCATTTCAGCAGGGTACGTGTATAACTGGGCTTCGCAGGAAGTTTGACACGCGAAAGGGCCCTGTGCGAGCGGGGTACATGTATTATGGGGTTTGCGGGAAGTCTCACATGCCATTTCAGCAGGGTATGTGTATAACTGGGGTTCGCATGAAGTTTGACACGCGAAAGGGCAACGCCCATGCGCGACACGTCACAGACGCGCTTACACGCAAAGGGCCTTTGGTCCAATGAAATCGCATACGTGTGCTGACCCGCTTACGCGCTAAGGGCCTTTCCTCGAATTACACACTGATGTGCACAGTTTTCACGTGCCAAATCACTCCGTATCAAGCTGGCCATGCATACACACACGGAAGACCACGCTCCTGCCCTGAAGGCCATTTTCCTGCCCCCCAGAGCCCCGAGCATGCTCCCACCTGCCATATGCTGCTGCCTGACTGTCTGCTGCCCACGTGCCCTGCTATTTGGTGCCTGCACATCAGCCATCTGCAGGGGTCCAGTTGCTGTGTCCACCCCTGCTGGAACAGAAGACTCCCGACTGGGATACCATCGCTCCACAGCCCAGCCCCAGGACCCAGTTGCCCACCCACTCCTGCCTCTGGGGTTGCCATGTCGGGCACATCTCCATCTGGCACCACTGGCAACCCCTAGCCAGAGAGGCAGAGGGCCACCAGCTTCACTGCCACCGAAGTTGGTGTCCTGGTGGAGCATGTCGTGGGGCATTATGATGCCCTCTTCGTAACATCACGCGCCAACAAGGAAGGACGGGAGAGGATCTGGGACGACGTAGTGGTTGCCATCAACGCAGAGGGGGTGGCAACCCGCAACATCAAGCACGTCAAGGAGCGCTGGGACGACTTCAGGTCCAGGACCATCCACAAGGCCCGGCGCATCGCAGAGGGGGGCCGGGCACGCATGAGTAACATCCAGATGAGGGTCCTGGAATGCGTAGGCCCAGCGCTCCACGCCCAGATCCTTCGAAGGCAGACCCGTCCGGAGTTGAGCGGTAAGTGGCCAAGCATTGCTGTGTGAGACAGGGCATGTTGCAGTGTGCTGCTAGTCTGATGCTTGCCTGTATGTGTGACATAGGCCATGTATGGATGTGTGTGTGCATGGACATCATGGTAATGCATGTGAGACCAGTTATGTGTGAACCACATGGTTGGTGCATGTGTTTTAATGCAACATGGGGAGCTCTATGCGGAATGCACACATGAAAGCATGGCTGTCTCTGTTCCTGGACATGGAGGGGGCTGAGGAATGGGTGCTAATGTCATGTACTTGTATGGTGCACGTGTGTGTGTGTGTGTGTGCCAGAGAAGTGTGTGTGTGACTTTGAAATGCCATGGCTGCATGTGACTTTGAAGGCAACATCTTGGTTTACAGAGGCCCTTCTACATGGATGTTGATGTTGATTGCAGGCGCCGGGACTGTTTCTGCATGTGTGTTGTGTGCATTGACCCATGGGTTGTGGAATGACAGGATGGAAGTGACATTTGCATGTGCCACTCATGTGTTATTGCTTCCTGTCTAGGGTATTTTGTACTGTACCCGGATGCTTGTGTTCTAGGTCTCCCTCTATGCAGCATCAAGTGAAGAAGAGGGCGGAGACGGCGCTGTGGAGCCAAGTGGCGGGGATGCCTCCACTGGGCGGCGACGCAAGGCCCAGCCACCCTCCCAGGAATTACCATCATCCGGGACCGAGGGGGCTGGGGATGCGTCTGCCACAACGGCTGTGGCCCACAGGGGCTTCCAATGGCGGAAGACGGTGTGGAGACATCAAGGTTGCTGGTCTCCACAGAGGAGGAGGAGCCCGCTACTGAGCCGCACATGGGGCCTGGTGGGGATAGTACCACTGGTGCAAGTGGTGCAGTCCAGGGCCAGGGGCAGGAGGCAGCACAGGTCACCGCGGAGGGGCCTGTGCATGTCGCTGTCCCTGACCGTGTGAGTGCACCACCATGCAACAGCAGGGAGGCCCCGTCCCAGGCCCGTCCGCAGGTAGGGGAGAGTGCAATGTCATCTGCCTCTCCACTACCTGCGGACGAGAGGTCCCACGAACGTATGGGCTCCAACCTGGTTGGTGGGTCCCTACATGTGTTGCGCACTCTGGCGGACCTTTCCTCCTCTGTGGAGACTATGCGCCAGTCGTTCTCCACACCATCTTCTGGCCCAGATTCCACCAGGGACCCCTGTGGACCTGGCCCGACCAACACAGCCAGCTTGGTGGAGCTCACATCCCTGCCTCAGTCGGGAGTCGTTGGCCCAGCAGGGGTGGACACCACAACTGGAGACCAGCTGATGGAGGATGTGCAGGCACCATCAGACACAGCACATGGACAGCAGCAGCAGGAGCAGGCTCTAGGTGGGAGCAATGATGGCTCGGGGCCTTCAACATCGGAGGGGCAGGCATCGGCCAGAGGGCAGGAGGACCCATGACTGGAAGTATCTTCCGTGTGGCTGCGGTTAGGCCATGCTATAGATGCGGAGCGGCAGCGGGCAGAAGAGGCACGGCTCACGATGGTCAGGGCGGAGAACTCCATGCGGAGGGCCCTGAGGTGAGCCGAGTGCCTCGAGGCAATTCGCAGTGAGTTGGAGGAGAACATGTCGTCGTCCCTGCGAACCCTCGGGGCCATGGAAGAGGACCGCCTCCAGGACATTGAGCAGGAGTTCGATGATGCCCTGGCCCGGGACATCCAAAAGTGAGCCGTCGGACTAGCCCGCTGCCCTTGTAAATAGTTTTTAGAGTTAGGTTTCCTTTATGTTTTCCTTTTATTTGTGGTCAATGGACAATGCCGCCCAAATTTGTATATAGTCATATTTTTAGGTAGGTAGGTAGGTAGATTTCATTAGTTTGGTTGGGATCATGGACCCTTTACATCCTTGGACAATAGATTGTATATAGTTTCATCATGTATCCTTTTTTTTTTTGTTTTGCATTATGGACATGGAGCAATGGAATTTTTTTTCACGGACAATGGATTGTAAATAGTTTGACTATGGATTGATTTTTCTCTTTTTTTTGGTTACGAACATGAAGCAATGGATTTCTTTTTTTTTACATTTCCTTTGGATTTGCGTTGTTGGAGGCTGACTTTGGACTGTTTTTCGTTCAAATTCATATGGATTGGTTATCATTTTCATTCAATCATCATTTTCACATGCTTTTCATTTCATGTTTCATATTTTGGTATGCTTTCATTTCATTTTTTATTTCATGTACATAATACATTTTCATTTTTTAGTTCCATGTGTAGGATTCGCTCATTGGCTTGATGCATGTGAAAATGTGGGTTTACACAAGCAATGCCAACCAGTGTATGTGTGTGACGAACATGTGTTGATATACATAGTTTTGACTTTTGGTTTGTGTCATGAGATCAGCATTTCACTGCTGGGGGGTGGGGGTGCAGGGGGACATGAGTGGGACATGAGTGGGGGCCTGCTGGCAGGTGCCCTGCACTGCTGGGGGGTGGGGGCGCAGGGGGACATGAGTGGGACATGAGTGGGGGCCTGCTGGCAGGTGCCCTGCACTGCTGGGGGGTGGGGGTGCAGGGGGTCATGCGTTGATCAGTAGTGCAAGGTGACATGTGGCTTGGCTGAGGGGCATGCCCATGGTGGATGGGCTGCCTGTGGGACATGACCAGGGGTGCAGGGTAGTCCCCTGTGGTGTTGGCTGCCTGCAGGGTCTTTGGAGGGTGTAGAGGGAACACCTGGGAGGACCCACACTGCCAAATCACGTGTAGGACTCTCCTGCACCCCTGAAATACACGTACTCTGCTGAAATTGCGTGTGAGACTTCCCGCGAACCCCAGTTATACACGTACCCTGCTGAAATCGCGTGTGAGACTTCCCGCGAACCCCGTAATACACGTACCAAGCTCGCACATGGCCCTTTCGTGTGTGAGACTTCCCGCGAACCCCATAATACACGAACCCTGCTGAAATCGCGTGTGAGACTTCCCACAAACCCCATAATACACGTACCCTGCTGAAAACACGTGTGAGACTTCCTGCGAACCCCGTAATACACGTACCTCACTCGCACAGGGTCCTTTCGCGTGTGAGACTTCCCGCGAACCCCGTAATACACGTACCCCGCTCGCACAGGGCCCTTTTGCATGTGAGACTTCCCACAAACCCCATAATACACGTACCCTGCTGAAAACACGTGTGAGACTTCCTGCGAACCCCGTAATACACGTACCTCACTCGCACAGGGTCCTTTCGCGTGTGAGACTTCCTGCGAACCCCGTAATACACGTACCCCGCTCGCACAGGGCCCTTTTGCATGTGAGACTTGCCGCAAACCCCTTAATACACGTACTCCGCTCGCACAGGGCCAATATTCCTGGGGTTCGCGTGAAGTCTCACATGCGATTTCAGCAGGGTACGTTTATTATGGGGTTCGCAGGAAGTCTCACACGCGATTTCAGCAGGGTACGTGTATTACGGGGTTCGCGGGAACTTTCACACGCAAAAGGGCCTGTGTGAGTGGGGTACGTGTATTACGGGGGTGCGCGGGAAGTTTCACACGCGATTGGCCTGGGTATGTGTATTTCAGGTGTGCACGGAAAGTTTCACACGCGATTGGCCTGGGTACGTGTATTTCAGGGGTGGTGGGAAGTTTCACAAGCGATTGGCCTGGGTACGTGTATTTTGGGAGTGCGTGGGAAGTTTCACATGCGATGAGCCTGGGTACGTGTATTTCAGGGTTGCTTGGGAAGTTTCACACGCGATTGGCCTGGGTACGTGTATTTCAGCGGTGTGCGGGAAGTTTCACACGCGATTGGCCCGGGTACGTGTATTTCAGCGGTGCGCGGGAAGTTTCACATGCGATTGGCCTGGGTACGTGTATTTCAGGGGTGCGCAGGAAGTTTCACACAGGATTTTGCTGTCAGAACGGGGAACGCGTATTTCGGGTGTGCGTGGGGAGTCCTACACATGAATTGGCAGTGTGGGTCCTCCCAGGTGTCCCCTCTACCCCCTCCACGGCCCCTTTAGGCAGCCCACACCACAGGGGACTACCCTGCACCCCTGGTCATGTCCCGCAGGCAGCCCATCCACCATGAGCATGCCCCCCTGCCAAGCCATATTTCACGTTGCAATATGTTCACCAACTCATGTCTCCCAGCACCCCCACCCCCCAGCAGTGAGGGGCACCTGCCAGCAGGCCCCCACTCATGCCCCCCAACCCCTCCACCCCCTCAGCATTGACAGGCACCTGCCAACAGGCCCCGACATATGTCCCCCAGCACCCCCACCCCCCAGCATTGACAGGCACCTGCCAGCAGGCCCCGACACATGTCCCCCAGCACCCCCACCCCCAGCAGTGAGTGGCACCTGCCAGCAGGCCCCCACTCATGTCCCCCAGCCCCCCACCCCCCAGCATTGACAGGCACCTGCCAGCAGGCCCCGACACATGTCCCCCAGACCCCCCACCCCTCAGCATTGACAGACACCTGCCAGCAGGCCCCGACACATGTCCCCCAGCACCCCCACCCCCAGCAGTGAGGGGCACCTGCCAGCAGGCCCCCACTCATGTCCCCCAGCCCCCCACCCCCCAGCATTGACAGGCACCTGCCAGCAGGCCACGACACATGTCCCCCAGACCCCCCACCCCCCAGCATTGACAGGCACCTGCCAAAAGGCCCCGACATATGTCCCCCAGACCCCCCACCCCCCAGCATTGACAGGCACCTGCCAGCAGGCCCCGACACATGTCCCCCAGCACCCCCACCCCCAGCAGTGAGGGGCACCTGCCAGCAGGCCCCGACACATGTCCCCCAGATCCCCCACCCCCCAGCATTGACAGGCACCTGCCAAAAGGCCCCGACATATGTCCCCCAGCACCCCCACCCCCCCCAGCATTGAAAGGCACCTGCCAGCAGGCCCCAACATATGTCCCCCAGCACCCCCACCCCCCAGCAGTGAGGGGCACCTGCCAGCAGGCCCCCACTCATGTCCCCCAGTCCCCCCACCCCCCAGCATTGACAGGCACCTGCCAGCAGGCCCCGACACATGTCCTCCAGCACCCCCACCCCCAGCAGTGAGAGGCACTTGCCAGCAGGCCCACACTCATGTCCCCCAGCCCCCCACCCCCAGCATTGACAGGCACCTGCCAGCAGGCCCGACACATGTCCCCCAGCCCCCCCACCCCCCAGCAGTGAGGGCCACCTGCCAGCAGGCCCCCACTCATGTCCCCCAGCCCCCCACCCCCCAGCATTGACAGGCACCTGCCAGCAGGCCCCGACACATGTCCCCCAGCACCCCACCCCCCAGCAATGAGGGGCACCTTCCAGCAGGCCCCCATTCATGTCCCCCTGCACCCCCACCCCCCAGCAGTGAGGGGCACCTGCCAGCAGGCCCCCACTCATGTCCCCCTGCACCCCCACCCCCCAGCAGTGAGGGGCACCTGCCAGCAGGCCCCCACTCATGTCCCCCAGCCCCCCATGCCCCCAGCATTGACAGGCACCTGCCAGCAGGCCCCGACACATGTCCCCCAGCACACCCACCCCCCGAGCAGTGAGGGGCACCTGCCAGCAGGCCCCCACTCATGTCCCCCTGCACCCCCACACATGTCCCCCTGCACCCCAACCCCCCAGCAGTGAGGGGCACCTGCCAGCAGGCCCCGACACATGTCCCCCAGCACCCCAACCCCCAGCAGTGAGGGGCACATGCCAGCAGGCTCCCACTCATGTCCCCCAGCCCCCCACCCCCCAGCATTGACAGGCACCTGCCAGCAGGCCCCGACACATGTCACCCAGCCCCCCCACCCCCCAGCAGTGAGGGCCACCTGCCAGCAGGCCCCCACTCATGTCCCCCAGCCCCCCACCCCCCAGCATTGACAGGCACCTGCCAGCAGGCCCCGACACATGTCCCCCAGCACCCCACCCCCCAGCAATGAGGGGCACCTGCCAGCAGGTCCCCACTCATGTCCCCCTGTACCCCCACCCCCCAAAAGTGAGGGGCACCTGCCAGCAGGCCCCCACTCATGCCCCCCAGCATTGACAGGCACCTGCCAGCAGGCCCGACACATGTCCCCCAGCACCCTACCCCCCAGCAATGAGGGGCACCTGCCAGCAGGCCCCCATTCATGTCCCCCTGCACCCCCAACCCCCAGCAGTGAGGGGCACCTGCCAGCAGGCCCCCACACATGTCCCTCAGCCCCCCAGCATTGACAGCACCTGCCAGCAGGCCCCGACACATGTCCCCCAGCACCCCACCCTCCAGCAATGAGGGGCACCTGCCAGCAGGCCCCCACTCATGTCCCCCTGCACCCCCACCCCCCAGCAGTGAGGGGCACCTGCCAGCAGGCCCCCAATCATGTCCCCCTGCACCGCCACCCCCCAGCAGTGAGGGGCACCTGCCAGCAGGCCCCCACTCATGCCCCCCAGCATTGACAGGCACCTGCCAGCAGGCCCCGACACATGTCCCCCAGCACCCCCACCCCCAGCAGTGAGGGGCACCTGCCAGCAGGCCCCGACACATGTCCCCCAGATCCCCCACCCCCCAGCATTGACAGGCACCTGCCAAAAGGCCCCGACATATGTCCCCCAGCACCCCCACCCCCCCCAGCATTGAAAGGCACCTGCCAGCAGGCCCCAACATATGTCCCCCAGCACCCCCACCCCCCAGCAGTGAGGGGCACCTGCCAGCAGGCCCCCACTCATGTCCCCCAGTCCCCCCACCCCCCAGCATTGACAGGCACCTGCCAGCAGGCCCCGACACATGTCCTCCAGCACCCCCACCCCCAGCAGTGAGAGGCACTTGCCAGCAGGCCCACACTCATGTCCCCCAGCCCCCCACCCCCAGCATTGACAGGCACCTGCCAGCAGGCCCGACACATGTCCCCCAGCCCCCCCACCCCCCAGCAGTGAGGGCCACCTGCCAGCAGGCCCCCACTCATGTCCCCCAGCCCCCCACCCCCCAGCATTGACAGGCACCTGCCAGCAGGCCCCGACACATGTCCCCCAGCACCCCACCCCCCAGCAATGAGGGGCACCTTCCAGCAGGCCCCCACTCATGTCCCCCTGCACCCCCACCCCCCAGCAGTGAGGGGCACCTGCCAGCAGGCCCCCAATCATGTCCCCCTGCACCCCCACCCCCCAGCAGTGAGGGGCACCTGCCAGCAGGCCCCCACTCATGTCCCCCAGCCCCCCATGCCCCCAGCATTGACAGGCACCTGCCAGCAGGCCCCGACACATGTCCCCCAGCACACCCACCCCCCGAGCAGTGAGGGGCACCTGCCAGCAGGCCCCCACTCATGTCCCCCTGCACCCCCACACATGTCCCCCTGCACCCCAACCCCCCAGCAGTGAGGGGCACCTGCCAGCAGGCCCCGACACATGTCCCCCAGCACCCCAACCCCCAGCAGTGAGGGGCACATGCCAGCAGGCTCCCACTCATGTCCCCCAGCCCCCCACCCCCCAGCATTGACAGGCACCTGCCAGCAGGCCCCGACACATGTCACCCAGCCCCCCCACCCCCCAGCAGTGAGGGCCACCTGCCAGCAGGCCCCCACTCATGTCCCCCAGCCCCCCACCCCCCAGCATTGACAGGCACCTGCCAGCAGGCCCCGACACATGTCCCCCAGCACCCCACCCCCCAGCAATGAGGGGCACCTGCCAGCAGGTCCCCACTCATGTCCCCCTGTACCCCCACCCCCCAAAAGTGAGGGGCACCTGCCAGCAGGCCCCCACTCATGCCCCCCAGCATTGACAGGCACCTGCCAGCAGGCCCGACACATGTCCCCCAGCACCCTACCCCCCAGCAATGAGGGGCACCTGCCAGCAGGCCCCCATTCATGTCCCCCTGCACCCCCAACCCCCAGCAGTGAGGGGCACCTGCCAGCAGGCCCCCACACATGTCCCTCAGCCCCCCAGCATTGACAGCACCTGCCAGCAGGCCCCGACACATGTCCCCCAGCACCCCACCCTCCAGCAATGAGGGGCACCTGCCAGCAGGCCCCCACTCATGTCCCCCTGCACCCCCACCCCCCAGCAGTGAGGGGCACCTGCCAGCAGGCCCCCAATCATGTCCCCCTGCACCGCCACCCCCCAGCAGTGAGGGGCACCTGCCAGCAGGCCCCCACTCATGCCCCCCAGCATTGACAGGCACCTGCCAGCAGGACCCGACACATGTCCCCCAGCACCCCACCCCCCAGCAATGAGGGGCACCTGCCAGCAGGCCCCCATTCATGTCCCCCTGCACCCCCACCCCCCAGCAGTGAGGGGCACCTGCCAGCAGGCCCCCACACATGTCCCTCAGCCCCCCAGCATTGACAGCACCTGCCAGCAGGCCCCGACACATGTTCCCCAGCACCCCACCCTCCAGCAATGAGGGGCACCTGCCAGCAGGCCCCCACTCATGTCCCCCTGCACCCCCACCCCCCAGCAGTGAGGGGCACCTGCCAGCAGGCCCCCAATCATGTCCCCCTGCACCGCCACCCCCCAGCAGTGAGGGGTACCTGCCAGCAGGCCCCCACTCATGTCCCCCAGCCCCCCATCCCCCCAGCATTGACAGGCACCTGCCAGCAGGCCCCGACACATGTCCCCCAGCACCCCCACCCCCCGAGCAGTGAGGGGCACCTGCCAGCAGGCCCCCACTCATGTCCCCCTGCACCTCCACACATGTCCCCCTGCACCCCCACCCCCCAGCAGTGAGGGGCACCTGCCAGCAGGCCCCGACACATGTCCCCCAGCACCCCCACCCCCAGCAGTGAGGGGCACATGCCAGCAGGCCCCCACTCATGTCCCCCAGCCCCCCAACCCCCAGCATTGACAGGCACCTGCCAGCAGGCCCTGACACATGTCCCCCAGCCCCCCACCCCCCAGCAGTGAGGGCCACCTGCCAGCAGGCCCCCACTCATGTCCCCCAGCCCCCCCACGCCCCAGCATTGACAGGCACCGGCCCGCAGGCCCCGACACATGTCCCCCAGCACCCCACCCCCAGCAATGAGGGGCACCTACCAGCAGGCCCCCACTCATGTCCCCCTGCATCCCCACCCCCCAGCAGTGAGGGGCACCTGCCAGCAGGCCCCCACTCATGTCTCCCTCAGCCCCCCAGCATTGACAGCACCTGCCAGCAGGCCCCGACACATGTCCCCCAGCACCCCCACCCCCCGAGCAGTGAGGGGCACCTGCCAGCAGGCCCCCACTCATGTCCCCCTGCACCCCCACACATGTCCCCCTGCACCCCCACCCCCCAGCAGTGAGGGGCACCTGCCAGCAGGCCCCCACTCATCTCCCCCAACCCCCCCATCCTCCCAGCATTGACAGGCACCTGCCAGCAGGCCCCGACACATGTCCCCCAGCCAACACGTCATCACAATCCAGGTCCCTGGCTCTTATGGCCACCCAAATCCCACCCCACGCCATCCCAGTCCAAACACCCAACCAAGCTTTACATCCACTCCAAATTGAAATCCCCATTACATGATAGATCACAAATAAGCAGTATGCGCATGAGTACAAGTCTGTCAGACCCACACAATGGCAACACATGACTGAGAAAACCCACATTGTGACATGCATGAAACCAATGAGAGAAGACCACACATTGAAGTAAGAAACAAAAATGTATTCAAGTCAAAATGAAGGGAATGAAATCAAAACACACAATAATGCCAATAATAATCAAAATGCAGCATGTCCCAAAAACTGATAAATAAATAAAATGAGAATCCAAATTAATCCAAATGAAAATGTGTCCAAAGTCACCGTCCAACAAAGCAAATCCAAAGGGAAAGAAAAGCGTAATATCCATTTGTCCATGGTGAAGAAAAATAAAGATGAAGGAGAAAAATCCACTGTAAAAATATGTACAAATAGCAAATCCAGGGTCCATGAGCCCAACGACATAAATGAAACATACAATGAAACCTACCTAATTACTAACTATATACAAAAATGTGGGGCATAGTCCATGCGCCCCAAATGAAAGAAAAAAGAAATGAAACTTAACACTAATAAACTATATACGGCTCACTTGTTGATGTCATGGGTCAGGGCATCATCGAACTCCTGTTCAATGTCTTGGAGGCGGGCCTGTTCTCTGGCCCGAGGTCTCGCAGGGATAACGCCATGACCACCTCCAACCCTCTTGCAAATTCCCTAGAGGCACTCAGCCCGCCTCAGTGCCCTGCGCATGGAGTTCTCCGCCCTGACCATTGTGAGCCGTGCCTCCTCCGCCCGCCACCGCTCCGCACCTATCTGCTGGCCCAACCGCTGCCACACGGAAGACACTCCCATTCCAGGGTCCTCCTGCCCCCCGGCCGATGCCTGCCCCTCTGATGTAGATGGCCCCGAGCCATGATGCCTCCCACGTTGAGCCTGCCGCGGCCTCCGACGCAACTGCCTCTGCCAGCACGACGGCATCCAGGTTGATGGAATCCACCGACGCCGTTGGGCATGTGGCCTGCCCGATGACGCCGGCACATCCTCCATCTGCTGGGGTCCAGTTGCTGGGGTGTCCGCCCCTGCTGGACCTCCGACTCCCGACTGTGGCAGGGATGGGTTCCCCACCGAGCTGGCTGCGTTTGTCAGGGCAGGTCCACAGGGGGCCCTGGTGGCATCTGGGCCAGAAGACGGCATGGAGAACGACTGGCGCATAGTCTCCACAGAGGAAGAGAGGGCCGCCAGAGTGGCCGACACATGTACAAAACCCCCGACCATGGACACTCCCAACTGGGCCACGTTGGCACGCTGCTCTTCGTGATGAAGTGCGTGCTCCCGCCGGGAAGCACGCACGTCATCACGAATGTCACGCGTGCGCAACGCAACACCAATCAGGACCTTCTCCATACGGCCAGGGGTCCCCTCGTCCGCAGGTAGATGAGTGTCAGATGACATGAACATCCCCCCTACCTGCGGACGTGCCTGGGATGGGGCATCCCTGCTTGTGCATGGTGGTGCAGTCACAGTGTCAGGGAGAGTGACATGCACAGGCCCCTCCACAGCGACCTGTGCTGCCTCCTGCCCCCGCCTCTGGACTGCACCACTTGCACCAGTGGTACCACCCCAACCAGGCCCCCTGTGCGGCTCAGTAGCGGCATCCTCCTCCTCTGTGTAAACCACCAACCTGGATGGCTCCACACCGTCTTCCGCCGTTGCAAGCCCCTGTGGGGGCTCACCCACCTCTTCCGCTGCAGCCGTAGTGGCAGACGCAGCAACAGTCCCCTCACTCCCAGATGATGGTAATTTCTGGGAGGGTGACTGGGCCTTGCGTCACCGGCCGGTGGGGGCATCCCTGCCGCTTTGCTCCACAGCGCCGTCTCCGCCCTCTTCATCGCTTGCCGCTGTGTAGAGGGAGACATAGAACACAAGCATCAGGGTACTTTACAATGGTCCCCTAGACAGGAAGCAATAGCAGATGAGTGGCACTGTCAAACATCACTTCCATCATGCCCCTCCACAACACATGGGTCAGTGCAGGCAAAACACATGCAGTAACAGGCATGGCACATGCTATGAACATTAGCATACATGCCCAAGGGACTCTTGAAACATACAATGCTGGTTTGAAACTCACATGCATCATGGGTCATGCCTATCACATGCACACACTTCACCGTAGTTTCATACATCTGGCCTCGTACACCCCAGACACAGTGGATACAAGGATGAGTAGGCTGCATCAGTGAATCTGAACATTGTCACAGACATGTGTCATGCATCCATGGCATTTACAAGTCACAGACACGCAAGTCAGACACACAGACATGGACACCATACCTGTCCATGACAGCAACACCCATCTCTCACACCCCATCCATGTTCAATAACAGAGACAGGCATGCATTAATGTGTGCATTCCGCATGCTGCTCCGCATGTTGCATTGTACCACATGCACCAACCATGTGCTTCACACATTACTGGTCTCACATGCATGACCATGATGTCCCTGCACACTCACATACGTACATGGCCTATGTCACACATACAGGCAAGACATACATACAGGCAAGTATCAGACAACCAGCACCCTGCAACATGCCCTGTCTCACATCCTCTGAAGATGGTTCTTTGAACCGAAACGCGTCGGCCTCATTTGTTATATCTAAATATGAGACTTCATTTGTAAATTGTTGAATGGTTGAACCTATGCATTTAGAGCTTTGTAAACTGTAAACTGCTATACAGATTTGCAATTGTGCTGCTCTATACAAGCTGTTTTCTATATACGCCGTTTGTTCCTACATGTGTCATATGGAACACCCACAAGTGCTCTTTCCATATGTAAATAGCGTACACTGATCGTACTACTTTTTGTTTATTCATGTACGACTTATTGAATTAAGAGGATTAAAATCCAAAAGTTAACTCTAATGTCTTGGTTCTGATTGTTCCATTCATTTTACACCTGTGTTTACAATTTATCCTTATTAACACCGTTAAATTGTGTAATGACATTTTCTTTTGGAAACTAGAGAAACTTAGGCGGTGTTTGTACACCGTAGAATTGGCGCCAAATGTTTAAATGAATTTTGATTTAAAATAGAGGGTACTTATTGTCCCTGTTGAGTGCATCTGGGCTTGCTGGGTAGCAATACACAGCTTTGGATTTGTTTGGTTTTCTCTGTCCCAAGTGGCCTTGTGACGAGAGCCCAATTGCACCAGAAGTCTTTGTATAACATTTGCACACTATTTCTTGTTGATACATTCTTATTCACAATCCTTACACTCTCAAACCTTTATTTAACTTGTCTGTGCACCCCTATACTCTTTTGATTTATCCTCATTGGCCATTCCTGAGGGGTTGCACGCACTGATTGACTATCCTATTCTTTATTTTACTACCATACCTTGCTATCCTTACATGACTTTAATATGTCCTTTTCTAGAATTGATCAGACCACAGACAACAGAGCTGAAACTCTTGCCTTTAGTGAAGAGGAAGCCCTCAAGATATTAGGTCTGATTAAATCCGCAGGAGCGGAGATCATAACAACCGATAAACCAGAAGCTTGGATACGACAATTGGAATGGAAAATACGAAGGGAGATCAACCTTAAACTCCATGCATCCACCTTGGCTCAGTATTATACTGCCAAGAGAATACCTAGGGGCTTACGTGTCAGTTTAGAGCCAACACTCTGCAAGGAGAATCCAGCATTCGTCAAACGTTGGCACCAAATTCTAAACAAGTGTTCACTTGATCTTATACTTTGACAATTGAAGAACTAGCGCATTCCCTAACAAACCTCAATGAAGATATAGAAGGTCTGAAAACCTCTCTGAGCAAGGGATACACGGCGGACCAACTCAAACAAATTCTGGAAGAAACAAATCAAAAATTGGCTAATTTCAAACAAGAACTTGAAATTAAGAAAATTAGGAAATTTAGACGTGACACTCAGGATTATAAGCTTGATATCGTGTATAGTTGGCAGCCATACTACGGACACTTCTCCAATAAACCCAACTTCAACAACCCACGGAAACCAGGCCAACAATTGGCAGAAAACACCTCATCTGACGTCTCAAGCGCTGAGCTTGAAGTTCTCCCAGGGCAGAGCAGTAAGACCGTCCCATGTCCCACTACAGAAGAACCAGCAGCTAACGCTACGCCTTTTTTTAGAAAAAGGCCAATCAGAAGAGGACAGAAGAAAAAACCCACAACGGAAAAAAACGACGAAGAAACATTGATCGTCAATATTTCAGCATACCAGTTATCGAAAATGGAATTACAAGTCCTAAAGAAAGGGTTATCGTTTGTTCCCAACAACAATAGCACTCTGCTCTGCGAAAAAATAGACTTTTTCAAACTAATGAGAAAGCTAAGACTTAAAGTCTTCTTTGACTCACAAGATGAGGATGTAATCACTACGGAACCACACAAATTTCTTGAATTGAAACCTAAGAGTCACTTCAACCCTCCGGTTCAGAATCATATCCTTTCTACCTTTGAGAAAACTGTATTACAGGATTTGAAGAAAATTCAATTAAAAAATAACACACAAGGCAACTTTACTGTGAGAGAACGTCAGACACTTAAAAATCTCCTTGATAATCAAACCATCATTTTTAAACCAGCGGATAAGGGAGGTGCGTTAGTTCTTATGAATAAACAGGACTACATCAATGAAATTGAACGCCAACTGGATGACCAAGACACATATATGGAAGTACCCCTGAATCCTACTGAAGCAGTAAGATCCCTTATCAAGGGGAAACTGGATGAGGCGGAAGCCAATGATGTCATCTCAGAGAAGACACGTCTGTTTCTTGAAAACAAACATCCCATCATGCCAGTTATTTATATACTTCCTAAGATACACAAGAGACTGACAAATCCACCTGGATGTCCCATTGTAGCTGCCACTGCAAGTCTCCTTGAACCATTGGCCCAATACTTGGACAAAATTCTGCAACCTCTCATACAGGAATCTAAGACTTACGTAAGGGACACTATGCACTTTTTACACAAACCAAAAAATGTGCAATTCGTCAAAGGAAGAGATGTGATGTTCACCATGGACGTGACATCTCTCTATACTAACATCACACACGAAGCAGGTCTTGAAGCAACTGAATGGCTCCTACTTCAATCAGAGCAATGTCAAGGAGACAGACTGTTTGTACTAACTTTATTAAAATTAGTGCTTACGAACAATTTCTTTAAATTCCAAGATCGTTTCTTCCTTCAGATATCTGGTACTAGCATGGGGGCAGCAATGGCATCATGCTATGCCAACACCTACATGTACTACCTTGAACATGAAAATATTCTCAGTTCACCAAGATGGATGAGGCATCTGCCACTGTATTTGAGATACATTGATGATATTTTTGGAATCTGGTCCGGCCCGGAAGAAGAATTGCAAAACTTTTACGAAATGATGAACTCGATTCATCCTCGTATTAGATTCACCACAGAGACAAGTGATACTGCCATCCACTTTCTGGATGTGGAGATATATGCCAGTAACAACACTCTTGAGACAAGAATCTACACCAAGAAGACAGATAGAAATAACCTGTTGCTTGCCACAAGCTTTCATCCTAAGAGAACTGTTGATAGCGTCCCGTTTAGCCAATTTCTGCGTTACAGAAGGATTAGCTCGGAGACTGGCGAGTATGAACGCCAATCACGGCTATTGGAAACTAAATTTTCATCAAGGGGATATGACCAGCTGAAGATCACTGAAGTCGCAAACAAAGTCAGAAGCACTGGGAGAGAGACATTACTGACTCCAAAACCACCCAAGTCGGGCGAAGCACTGGTTTACGTGACTACCTATTCCATGCAGAGCATGAAGATTAAGAGGGTCATCAAAAAGAACTGGAGCATGTTTAGAATGGATCCACAATTACAGCAACTGTTTCATGAACCTCCAACTTTTGCCTATAGGAATAGTAGGTCATTACGCAAGAGCCTTGTCAAAGCTGAAATTCCATCTTTTAGTCCACAGAAAGTGTTTAAGGGTACCATTCCATGTTACAATTGCCAACATTGCGGTAACATCATTAAAGGCAACAGCATATCACACCCCCACTCTGGTAAACCCATTTTTCTCAAACACTCGTGCACATGTGATGCTCAAAATGTTATTTATGCATTAAAATGTCCATGTGGGTTATACTACGTAGGCATGACCACCAGAAAAGTTAAAGTTAGATGGTCTGAACACAAATCGAATATTCGTACTAAGAGTCTCAAGTCACCAGTATCACTACACTTTACTGAAGCACGGCACACCATTGCACAATTGAAATGTGTTATCTTGGAGCAAATCACAGCAGGAAGCAGGGGAGGTGATGTACAGCGTAAACTGTTGCAACGGGAGATTTTGTGGATTGAACTGTTGGACTTGTTGAGCCCACGTGGCATGAATACCGAATTCAACCTTATGTGTTTTGTGTAAATTTATGTGTTTGGAAAACTGTTTATTGGTATGCTTTGCTTGTAATAACATGTCAATAACATGTCATCTTAATAGCACCGCCTACCCTTTCTGTTCATAACTATTGTTATGTCTCAAATCTGACAACATGCACCATCTGAACATGGACTTTTCACATGGCGGACTGTTGTACTTATTCCATCGCTTCAAGGTGACTCTCTTTGCCCCTTCTTGTGGTTGATTTTATCTTTTTACTCGCCCGATGACCATAGTTCCTCCCCGACTGATGTTACCTGTCTAGTCATCTTTTTAGCCTTCGCTTTAGTTGTCTTGTTAGCCCAGTCCCTTCTCAGAATCCTCTTTATTAATTTTTTTTCCCGGGTCAGGATGCTGTACCTTTGCCCGCGCCCATCCTTTCTAAGGATCCCTTCACGCTTTTTATACATTGTGTGATTACTTTGCTCCACTTGATTTGTTTATTGGGTTTAGACCCCACTAGTTGTATCTCCTGCTGTTTCCATTCCTAGTTGGACCTTAGACCTATGTGTTGCCTTTTACACTTGCTGACTGACGGCTGCTGATAGATCTTTGAACTGTGTTTACCTCCGCGCCGTGGGGGCACCCCGTAGTTCCTCTGAGCTACGGTTGCTGCCCCCACGCGCGCGTTCCGTTTACACTCTTTCCATACCTTCCTGATGACTTATTTTGCGTCCCTTTGTTTTCCTCCAATGCGATACTGCCCGGCCCACTGACCACTCTGTCTCGGTGACATTGTCACTGTAGTTTGTTTCATTATCTCCATGGTTACGCCACACTTGTTTTTTCCCATACCAAGATGGACGTTGCCTTGGTGCACTCACGCGCATGCGCGATGTTACCAAGGCAACGCTTTTGTTTGGATTGTGTGAACAGAGTCACTTCGCGCGCACGGCTGCGGCGAGATGATCTGTTTTCTCACGCATCCAAAGGTAAGCTATCTGTTTCCCTCTGTTACTTGTCACACTCGGAATATCCCGGTTCACGTTACTCGCTCTGAAGAGAGTTGCTGACTGTGTTAGTGTGCTCGTTTCTGATGTACACTTTTCGAGTTGGTGTGCAGCTACCCCTAAACTTCACGCATTTCTCCACATGTGTGGCTTACATGATGTCTCTACCTCCGTTACTCGTTACGGTTTGCATGTATGGGCCTTCATTTGTTACTGCACTTATATCACCCCTAATTTGGTACTTTTGCCGCCCGTTTACCTTTCTACTTGATTGTTCTACTATGGACTGTTAGTCATCTGGCTTTTCTAAATGGATGGTCTTTTGATCTTACCCCTACAGATATCCCAGCAATCTGTGGCATTCGGCTACCCATTGCTTTTTAACTGGATCTCTTTTCTGTGTCTCGGCTCTTGTATCAGCAAGGTTAGTGACTTTGACTCTTTTCACTTTGATAATGGATTTCTTAAAAACTGAACAGTTCTACTGAAAAATCTTCTTTCTTTTACTACTCCACAGAGACTGTGCTATGACTTAATGGTTATGAATATGAAAAATGAAGTCTATCCCCTGAAGATGGTTCTTTGAACCGAAACGCGTCGGCCTCATTTGTTATATCTAAATATGAGACTTCATTTGTAAATTGTTGAATGGTTGAACCTATGCATTTAGAGCTTTGTAAACTGTAAACTGCTATACAGATTTGCAATTGTGCTGCTCTATACAAGCTGTTTTCTATCTACGCCATTTGTTCCTACTTGTGTTATATGGAACACCCACAAGTGCTCTTTCCATATGTAAATAGAGTACACTGATCGTACTACTTTTTGTTTAGTCATGTACGACTTATTGGATTAAGAGGATTAAAATCCAAAAGTTAACTCTAATGTCTTGGTTCTGATTGTTCCATTCATTTTACACCTGTGTTTACAATTTATCCTTATTAACACCGTTAAATTGTGTAATGAAATTTTCTTTTGGAAACTAGAGAAACTTAGGCGGTGTTTGTACACCGTAGAATTTACGCCCTGTTGGCGCCAAATGTTTAAATGAATTTTGATTTAAAATAGAGGGTACTTATTGTCCCTGTTGAGTGCATCTGGGCTTGCTGGGTAGCAATACACAGCTTTGGATTTGCATGCAGTCATGATGGCCAAGACGTGGTGTAGGCAGCGTGACTGCGTGGCCTGTGACACCCCTCCCACTATAGCAGTTGTCCGTTGAAATAATCCAGTGGCCAAGAAGTGCAGTACATTGAGGACCTTAAGCAGGGGGCTGAGTGCTTGGGAGCACAGGGTGGGTGATGTGAGGTCATCCTCCCACTCACTGACCAGGTTGAGTATTATGTGAGGTGGAAACCTGTACCTCCCATTCACCTGGTCATCAGGCATCCCAAAAAGGCTGGTTCTGGGTGTAAAAATTCTGGGCCTGACTATCCTCCTCCTCCTCCTGCGGTATCCCACGACCACTGCTCCTAGGAACGGTATATTCATCCTGGCTCTGTGCTTGTTTGTTGTTTGCGTGCACTTTTATGCTGCACGGGTCCACGTACGCCTGCTTCCTGCTGGCGTACGTGTTTCCTGATTAGCGTGTCTTTTTTGGCACACGCCTTAGCCCCGTTCGATTCCATGAATACATGTTTTGAACATGCGTGTGGGCGTTTCGCGCACTTGCCTCCTGTACTTCCCCCGTGATGCCCACATTTTCACGAGTTGTTCCCCATTCCGCGTGTCACGCCCCCTGTTCCTCCTAATTTTGTTGTGTGCGGCGCTATGTGCGATTTCACTGTGCGCTTAGCGCACGCTGTTTGGAGATGTTTGGAGATGTGTACATCCTGGGATTTCCACGCGCACAGACTTCCATGAATCGCTGTGCGCGGGTTTCGCTGCGATTTTTGCACTGGCACTGCGATTCGCGCGCTTTCACACAGTTGCGCTGAAAATTTCAGCCCACATTAATTCCATGAATCGGCCTCTTGATTTCAGTTTATACATGTTTAAAGTTTACCAAGGGTACTGCGCACAGATTTTGACAGATCCACAGACAGGCCACTTTTGCTGTGGAAATCCCTTGATGCTTTCAGCTTTTCAGGATATTGTAAGTTCACAATGGTTTCTTGCACTAAGTGAATTCTAGCACCCAGCAAGAATTCTGGATGTTTGAGGGTGTTTTGTACCGGCATTCTGCAGTTTCCGCAGCGAAGAAAAAGCGATTTAAAGCAAGATTTTGGGGTTTCCTTTAGCAAAGCACTGCTTTTCCTTCTGTACTCCATCTTCACATGTTGTGGAGCCAAGTGACATGTTTCAGGATTGAGATCTCTGTTCCACCACTGACAACATGCATGGCAGATTGGGTAGCCATCTTTTTGTGCTTTGCAAAGCGCGATTTTCAGAGGTTTTGGCGCGCACAAGTGTTTTGCAGGCATTTTGATGTTTCTGGCACCATCAGAACACAGCGATGCCGCATGGCAGAGCAAAAGTGGGTTAAAGCATCCCACATTTGGCACACCATTTCAGAGGATGGGCATTAACATTGTCGGTCCCCTTGACCCTCCCACTTGAGATGGACATCAGTACATTCTGGTTTTGGTTGATCATGTCTCCAAGTACCCTGAGGATATACCCCTTCGGACCATTACTGCCAAGGTGGTTGCAGGGCTCGCCTGAGCATTTTTACCAGAGTTGGATTCCCTAAAGAGGTGGTCTCTGAAGGAGCATCCAACTTCATGTCGAGTTACATAAAGCGATGTGGAATGAGTGCGAGTAACCTACAAATTCTCCACCTCCTATCATCCCCAGACCAATGGTCTGGTTGAGATATTTAATAAAATTCTCAAGGGCATGCTCGGTGATTTGGAAGAGCCTCTAAGGAGGAAATGGGATCTCCTCCTGCCATGCCTGTAGTTCACTTACAGAGAAGTACCTCAAGAAGGTTTTGGTTTCAGCCCCTTTGAATTGCTCTTTGGACATCCTGTGAGGTGGCCCCTTGCCTTGATCAGAGAAGGTTTGGAAGCCACCCCTCCAGGTCCTGCCAAGCAAGTGGGGGACTATGTGTTAGGCCTCAGCCAGAGGATGACACAAATGATAGTCCAGTCGAAAGTAAACCTTAAGGCAAGCCAGGAATTGAACAAATACTGGCATCACCTTAAAGCATCACAAGTGGATTGGACCCCAGGACAGGAGATCCTTGTGATGGAGCCTACCTAGCCTAGAGCCTTGGCAGATAAGTGGACTGGACCCTTCAGGATAATCTCCAAGATGGGAAAAGTCAATTATCTGGTTGACATGGGAGTCCCTGGGGTAGCCCCTCAGGTATTTCACGTCAACAGGCTCAAGCTTTTCCTTTGTCGAGCAGAAGTCTTGTGTCTCTTGCTAGCTTCCAAGCAAGAAGAAGATGAGGGTTATCCCCTTCCTGATTTGCTGCATAGCAACCCTCAATATGGCTCAGTGGAGGGAGTACATCTCTCTCCAGATCTGACACCAGAGCAGCAGAGGGCCTGCAGGGCTTTACTCTGGCAGTATGCCAGTCTCTTCTCACTGACATCAGGCCTCACCCCATGGTGCAGGCACGGAATTGACACTGGTGACAGTGTACCTGTCAAAAGCAGGTGCTACCAAATGTCAGACACGGTTAAGAACCACATCCAGGCTCAGGTCACCAAGATGTTGGATCTGGGTATTATTGAAACCTCAACCAGTTCCTGGTCCAGTCAAGTTGTCCTTGTCCCTAAGTAGACTTTTTCATTTGTAAATAACAACGGTAAATTCTGTTACCAGGAAGCTTAACATTAAATTAGACAGTTAGCTACAGAAGGCTACATGAGGCCTGATTCATGGAATAATTTGTGCAGTAAATAGGATTTTTACACGCAAAACCGCAGGCAAAAACCCCATTGTCGATTAATAGAATCATGTGCGCAGCACTTTTTCGTACTTTGTGTGGACTTCACGCAGGCTCGGGATGGCTCTGCGAGCA
Source organism: Ambystoma mexicanum (assembly GCF_040938575.1). Lineage (NCBI taxonomy): Eukaryota > Metazoa > Chordata > Amphibia > Caudata > Ambystomatidae > Ambystoma > Ambystoma mexicanum. The sequence continues at coordinate 142,843,080 of NC_090934.1, forward strand.
GCCGAGTGCCTTGTGCTAGTCTCCAGGCAGGGGGTGGGTGTGGCCTACGCAGGGACCAGTGTATGGGGCGGAACACGCAAAATGAGGAAGAACAAGACAAAAAGTGGGTGTTATGAGATCGGGCCGTAGCAGTCCACAGCACACCCACAAATGCACATGACAAAGTGTATTTATAGATGTCGCCTGCGAAAATGCCCATGCAAAGCCTCGATCTTTCCACCACCCTAAAGCAGGCATACAGACTCGCGCAGAGCATTCGCAACATGGAGGTGAGTTAGCATGTCGGATTTAGGGGTGCCTGCAATCAGAAGGGGTTCTTATCGGACCTAGGGGTGCACGTACACAGCTTAGCGGGTGCAGGGATGGTTTATGGGGGTTCACATGCAGTTTGACCAGAAAATTACATGAGTTTCAGGAAACTGTACACATGTTCTCGGGGTGGCGATTACAACTACGAGGGACCCCGCGCAGTGTCCCCATGGAAGTGGCCTGTTTCTGGGGGTCCACACGCGCTTTTCATGTGGTGCATGTGTTCGCGCCTTGGGAGCTTGCAAAGGTAGGTGTATGTGGCTGTTTTTGCATTGCTTGGGGTCATGTCGGGGGCATTCCGGCAGCGATTTGTGGATAGGCCTATTTTGCCAGAACGACTTCATGAATATGCGGAGCGTGCATATTTCCTTATGTGCACAGAGTATGTGCACAGAGTCGGTCTCGGTGCGCGGGCTTTGTGGGATCTATGCACGGATTTCCATGAATCCGAATTGTCTTTCCATTACCCAGACTTGAAGGTAGTTGAAAATTAGTTCTAAGGAACAGGCTTAACCAATGAGAACTCTGCACAAACCATCATGAATCCACCACAAGGAAGCTGACCCACTACCAACCATTAAGAGAGCTTTGATCTAGCAATGGCATTGTGGTAACAATGCCCATGAAGGACACAGAGGAACTTCCTTCCCAATCAAACTCTGGCAATACACCTCTGCACAGAACTAAATCATCTGACTTCAGTAAACAGCTAAGAAAACTGGCTATTCAATTAACTTCAGTATGAGAACAGCATCAAAACCTTAAACCAGCATACCCACCTGTGGCAACTTTGACCCTAGGGAGCTGCAACCTAAATTATCTGAACATACCACAAACCCACATGCAATTGACCAAAACAAGAACCAAATGAATATGGAACATCTCAGCGCAACCACCACTCAATCTCCATTGAACCAACTCGACATACAAAATAAAACAGGACGTGTGGAGTAAGTGCAGTACTGCAGTTTTGCAGTATTGCTGTGGATTCTGACTGCTTTGTGTTGTTTGCAGTGAGTCTTTTGTTATACAGGAGTAAGAGCAAGTGATCTACGATCCTTTGGTTTTGCCTGGGAGCTCAGCACTTGGCAGGGCTTACCTGCTACATGAGACAATTAAAACACCTGTCTGTGTGAAGCGCGCATGAAGGAAGTGCAGAGCATGTGCAGTATTGCAGTTTGGCAGCATTGTTGTGGATTCTGACTGCTTTGAGCTGCTCTGCAGTACGTATTTTGTTGTGCAGTAGTAAGAGCAAGTGATCTTCCTTTGGTCTTGCCTGGGAGCTCAGCAATTGGCTGGACTTACCTGCTACCTGTGACAATTCAAAAAGCCCTCACCACGAGAAACACGCACAAAGGAAGTGCGATGTAAATGTAGTACCACAGTTTGGCAGTATTTCTGTGGATTCTGACTGCTTTCAGCTGTACTGCAGTGAGTCGCTCGCTGTGCGGGAGTAGGAGCAAGTGATCTACCATCCTTTGGTCTTGCCTGGGATCTTGGCACTTAGCTGGACTTACCTGCTGCCTGAGATGATTCAAACCCCCCCCTGTGCGTGAAGCGTGCTTGAAGTTGCCTGTGAGCTCTGCTTGCACATGCAAAGGAAGTGCACCGTAAGTGCAGTATTGCAGTTTGGCAGTATTGCTGTGGATTCGGACTGCTTCAGCTGCACCACAGTGAGTCTTTTGCTGTGCGAGATGTGTGCTACATTTACAAGCCCAACAGAAATCCCTGCATCACAAAACTGCATTTTAGAAGTTACAGAAATAATGGCTGCACTGTGGCTGTGAGCACATATTCCCTTGCATCAAAACTGCATTTTAGCAGTTACAGAAATCATGGCTGTGCTGTGTCTGCTGAGCATATACGGGACAACATGAAACATAGACACCCCGAGAATGGCTGCAAAGAGAAGGATTCCAAGGCAGAATGGCTCTGCGCTGCTATGCTGTCAGCTCAAAACTTCAAAATGAAAATGTTCTGTGTTTAAAATGACCTGGTATTGGTGCTATTTCCATATTCAAAATCCCACAGCTTGGCTGTAGTAAAACACAGCCATGTCCATCTTTATTCAGCTGAGAAGCGCATGTGTAAATCCACTTTTGCAAATGCTGTGAAAGGATACTTTGAAAGCTAAAATGTGTAATCATCCCAAATACTTGCACATAAACAGTATTTATGTGTGGGGATGGGGTTTGGTTTAAAGGTATAATATATTTATTTATAAAAAGACTGGCTTTTGTGAAAGAAAGGGGAAAAAAGAAAAATGTTTGAGAGCTGTTTGAAAGCAGCAGAACCAGTTTTCCCTGGGCAGGCACTTCAAAGATATCCAGCCCCTTTACAAATGTGAAAGGACCAAGGTGTGGGAATTTGCAACCTCGTCAGACTGACTGGCATTTTTCCTGGAAGGAACAAAGGACCCAGGTGAACAAGCCCTTTCAGAATTAAACCCTACATAAATCACAATAATTCAGGGAGAAAGGGGGAAAGGCTGCTCACCCTTTGGGAAAATACAGTGACCACACCTATCTTTGCCCAGCTGATGCACCCCGCTGTCCACTGTGACCAGACCCCGGTTGCCCTGCTTTTCCCTTAAAGGCGAGCCTCGATGCTAGGCAGTGACCAAACCCATGTCCCGCTGTCCAGAGACCCGGTTAGCTGTCCAAACTACCCAAGTCAAATGCTTTTTGTAAATATTACCCTTCCTCAGTAACCAAAAAGCTGTCTATACTGCTCAGTTACCTTGCATTCTGTTCAACCCTATAAAAATCCTATAAATACCCTAGTAAATTCTTAAATTGTCAGAATCCTGTGTGTATCCTGTCCTTATAAGAATCCGTGTTAGTCTCAATGTGTTAGCGGAAATTCTTTCCAATTCATTTCAATCCTTTGTGTTAGTCCTTAGTACTATTTTAAATAAATTAATGAATTCTCATAGAGATGAACGCGGCGTGAATAAGTTAACCTTGTAAATTAACCTCCTTGCAGGCATTTTGATGTTTCTGGCACCGCCAGAACACAGCAATGCCGCATGGCAGAGCAAAAGTGGGTTAAAGCATCCCACATTTGGCACACCATTTCAGAGAGTAAAAATATAGTTGCAGTAGAACCAATCATTGCTAACAAAACCGATTTGCCTGTGAAGTGTTTCCCGTTTAAAAACCGATTTTCCTTCCCTATAAAGAATCCCATACTGTCACCCATCCAGAGTCACCCTTTCATTTTAGTATCATACCTGTTATGTGCCTTGGTACCCCATCAGTAACACCGATTTTCGATTCTGTCTGTTTAGCTCGTTTCTGAAGCTGTTTGCTTGTTTTAAACCTGTGAAAACTAAGACATTGCAATTTTGCCACGTGTGATTCTTGCTGCACGGTTTTTCCTTCCCAAAGTCGATTTTCTCACTTGTATGCATGTTTAGGACCTTGCCTTGTAGCTTTTAGGTTGTCTCGCTTCTTTAGTACAGCCACACCAAATCTTGTCCTATTCATTTAACCGCACATGTAAAATAACTTTTCAGTGAATTCCGAGTGGCATTTTGCTAATTTTTCAAGGGTACAATCCTATTTTGGCCTCCCATTCAGGGGTGGTAGGTTGGTCTTCCAATCCGATTTTTGCCTAGTATACCTGACTCCTTGCTACTCCTCTCCACCCACACAGAGTTTGGTTAACAGGGTTTGAGGGAGTACTGCAAGGGGGAATGCATAACAGCGGTGCCATTTAAAAGTATTACCAAAAAGTGACCTTGCTTTAATTCAATTTTGCCTTGCTGTGTCTGATGTTAGAAAGTTAAATTAAGTGTATCCTATAATGTTGCTGCGTAATTATCACCACACTGGTGATTGCTCCGTCTGATTTTCATTTGAATTTAAAAATAAATAAATATTTCATTATTAAACGCTGGCTTGGTTCATGGTCCATTGCGACACAGTGTGTACGTCAAGGGGTGTGTGAGACAGGTTGGCTGCCTTCTCAAAGCTGAATCTGAAAGAAAGAAACTTGAAAGCGTTTTTATTGTGCGCCACATCCCTGGCCAGTAGAAAGAGTCCTGGTCTGAAGTGTGCCGTATCTTTAAATCCATGACAGGGAGTAGGAGCAAGTGATCGACTATCCTATCATCTTGCCTGGTAGTTCGGTTGGATTTACCTGCTGCTTGGGACAATTCATAAACCCCTGGCCACGTGAAGGAAGCACGGAGAAAGTAAAATACTGCAGTTTGTCAGTATTGCTGTGGAATCTGAATGCTTTGCGCTGCACTGCAGTGAGTCTTTTGCTGTATGGGAGTAGGAACAAGTGATCTACAATCATTTGGTCTTGCATGGGAGCTTGGTGCTTAGATGGACTTATCTGCTACCTGAGACAATTCAAAAACCATCACTGCGCGAATCACGCACGAGGAACTACAGAGTAAGTGCAGTACAAAAGTTTGGCAGTATTGCTGTGGTTTCTGACTTCTTTGAGCTGTGCTGCAGTCAGCCTTTTGCGGTGCAGGAATAGGAGCAAGTGATCTACCTCTACCATCAATTAAAAAAAACCCTGCCACCCGCAGTGCATGAGGAGTAAGTGCAGTTTGGCAGTTTGGCAGTTCTGTGGAATGACATTGAGTGACCCATAACCGGATAAGGAGTGGTTTTAAATTGATCATCGTCTGGATCAGAGAGTAAATGTAATTTGATTGTGCAACTGTTGGCTCTACTCTTGGTATAGTGACCGATGGCTGGACGTTCTAATTGTGCACTGCGCATGAATTCTATGCACCAACAAAAAAATGACTTCTCAGGTCCACTGTATATGTATTTTGGTATGAGGGTTGTCAAACTGACTCCAGGAAACATCACAGGTGGTGCAGAGCTCGGGCTGACTTTTCAGAGGTTGCGATAGTCTCAGAGTTGTTTGCCCATCTGGGAGATCCTATAAACGCTGACAGTGAGACTTGTCTAAAGTCTGTTCCCTCTCTTTTAAGGCCTTACACTAATTTTGATGGTGTTAAATTCTCCCCAGCTCCTCTGTTGATAACTCCCATAGCTGTTCATAAAATTATGGACTTCTTTCTACAGTCAGGGACAAGTACTGAAATGTATTTGTTTAAGCCATATTGCACTCTTGTATTGAGAGGTTATTCACACATTTATGACAAGAGCATGGTGGAATTAGCAGATAATCTGAACTAGAGACTGTTCCCATAATTCTTGATGTTGACAACTCTGCATCTCCTACTCACATTCAGTCCTTGAGCACCTCATTACAGGTTTACTAATATTATCTGATGTGGACCCTTCCTTAAAGGTTGTGCCAAATGGCAAATCTGTTAGTTTTGGTGATTCTTGTTATAAGGAACTGAGTGGTGCTATAAAGCCTGTGGGGTTGCAACAGGGATAGTGTCCGTTGGAGGAAAAGTCTGTTCAGTCTATATCAATACTGGAGAGACCAGTCGGATGTTGGTGTCACGAGTGGGTTACAGTGGGAATTATCATCTGCTAGAAGTAAGACTGGTATAGGGGGATCCAGTGAGGAACCACCTAATAGGAGGCCTGATCTTTCAGTCTATAGAGTTTTAAAGAGAGCCTTTAGTTCTGACAGACATGGCTCTGGTACGCAGCATGCTCTGGCTCGGGGGCTAAGGACCCCCTTTGTGAAGAACGTTCGTACTTGCTGTATTTCAGATATGGACTTCTCAACCAATAGGCTACAAGTGAGAAGCATACATTGGGAGGAGTTGAATTTGTGCTTCAATAGAGCAAATACCCTGTGAATGTTTGCCTAAATATCTAATCTCAAGCTAATCTCAAGAAAACATATTGATAGAGAGACCCAATTAGTACGGATCAGGTTATTTTACACTTAAACTCGAGGATCATCTCTGATATTATAATAAAGGACGCTTCATCTTTGTGACAACTTGGCTTTAAAATAGCTGAATTTAGGCGTTTGGCCCCGCAGGCCCAGACACTTCCTTTTCTTCAGTGAAATAGTGAGTTTGTAGTATCTGTAAATTTAGATGGAAATTGTCATGGTAGCAGAGAGGTCTCCAGAAGGTCACCATAGAGCTGGGCAAGCATGCACTCAAAGATAAGAAAGAGACCAACAGATCCACCTCTAGCATAATCAGCTGTAGTGGCTCAAACCAGGGTGCCTGGGATATCTCCGGCATCAAACCCCAATGACTCAGTGCAGGCTTCCAAAGTGGGGAAGGCTATTTATGACTGGTTTGAAGTGCTCAAGCTTGCTTTTTAGCTACAGGAGGTGGATGAGGTACTGTGGGGTGCTGCCCTGATGAGTCGCTTACCGACACCAGGGACTGATGCATTCTTCAGTTAACTCCTGAGGAAAAGCTCATTTATGAGAGCATGAAGGCGGTGCTCCTTAGGAAGGTCTGTAAAGCCCCTGAACAGTATCTCAAGAGCTTCACAGAGCTTGAAAGTTAAAGTGGGCAGACATTTGAAGCGTTCACACAATTGCCGTTGAAATATCTGACTGACACATTTAAAGGGATGTACAATTTGATTATTTGTGAACAGGTATTGAAGAAATGTGAGGTTGACCTACACCAGCTTCTTGTGGGCAAGACTTTTACAAACATGAGGGTGCATGCAAAAATCTGCCAACAGGTTTGGAAGTATTCAAGAAAAAGGCTGAGGTGAGCACACCCAAACCAGAAGAGAAATCTTTGGAATTTATTTTTAACAAGGATGGGAAGGACACAGGTCTCACCCAATCCTCTTTGAAGTTAGGTCCCCAAAAGACTAAAGGGAAATCCCACAACTTTGGTTCAGCATATACACTCCAAAAAGAAGAGCGCAGAAAAGCACCCCTAACACTGGGACACCTACGTTCTCACCACTGCAAAGACATCATAAAGCAAGACACAGACAATAGATCAGTCTTCTTTCACCTGGGGGTATAATCTCTTCCCTACTGCTACAAATATCAAAGCCAGAAGAGCCCTTTGTGGCTACTGGTGGGCCTGATGCTCTGGCACTTAGCTTCTCATATTTTAGTGTTCCCCAACTTGTATCAGGTGAGCCGCACACCATCCCTGACACCATTTGTGAAGGCATCATGAAGCAAGACACAAACAACAGATTCAAAGTTCAAACACTAATGGTTAATTAACTCAAATGTCAAGATAGTTGAGGGCCTGACCTGCACTAGGCTAAGGTGGGATTTCCCTAACTAAAGAAACGGAGGATAGTCTAAGTCAGTGAGTTTAACTTAAAAGTCTGTATGTATCCAAAACCTATACTTGCCCTCACAACAAACAGCAAACAAAAGAAATAGTTTTCCAAATAAAGTTCTGCGCTTCTTCCAGCTCTAGGCTTACTTTCCAGCTCCCCTTCCCCAAGTTCAAGACAGTTCCACAAAGTCTTGGGGTTCCCTTCCCCAAAAAGACAACGAGTTCCAAAAATAGGGGTCTTGAGGTTCCCTTCCTCAAGACAACCCCAAATTTCATAAGGCCTCAGGTTTCCCTTACCCAAGACTTCAGCCTGATCAGCTCACCAATGTATACTTAGTTCAATCCCTCAGATTCAAAAGCAGTTCCAGGTCAACTTTACATACCATCTGGTTTCTTGGTTTAGGTCGGTTTTCCCGCATCAAAAGGTTTGCATGAACGTTTTGTTCTAAAAATGCTACCACCAAAGGTTCGAACACCAAAAGTTCGAACCTTTGATGGTAGCATTATAAAAAATAAACGGGGGCTGCAGGGGTGTCCCCCGCATCACCTCGCTCACTATACTTGATGGTATAGTGAGCGGGGGCTGCGGGGGACACCCCCGCAGCCTTCCGTTTAAAAAAATAAATAAATTAAAAAAGAAACAAGGGCTGCGGGGGTGTCCCCCGCATCGTCCCGCTCACTATACCTTATGGTATAGTGAGCGGGGGATCCGGGGGACACCCCTGCAGCCTTCCATTTAAAAAAAAAAAGAAAAGGAGCCTGCAGCGCCAGTTCCCGATCTTGGAAGTGAAAGGGAACTGGCGCTGCAGGAACCCAGCGTGAAGTGGGGTTTGTTTATGTTGGAGGTGTGGGTGAGGGTGTGCTGAGGTTGTGGGTGGGGGAGTGTTATGGGTGTGTTGTGTGTGTGGGTGTGAGTGTGGGTGTGAGTTTGTATGTGTGTTCGCATGAGAAAGGTGCAAACTTTTGGTAGTTCGCACATTTCTCATGCGAACGATTTGCCCGCGGTACTTTCAACCGCGGGCAAATCACTCGGATTCGGTTTCATCACAGTTCATACAGATTGCTTTCTTCTGCTGCACTTCAGCAATCTCTTTCATACACTTGGATTTGCTCTCTATATGTTTCTTTGGCTTTCACAGATAGGGTATCCTGGTCTAGGCACAGTTGTCGGACCACATGATCCGCCCATTACAGGTCACGCAACCAGTAACCCTAGTTTTGCTTGCCCAAACAGGTTCTTCTGTAACTGCACCTGTGTTCTGGTTCACATTCACTTGGCTTTCTCCATGCCAGCCTTTAAGCTTTGCCACAATGTGTTTTCCTCTTTTCCAGTCTCTTGACTTTGCCTCAATGTGCTCTTTCATACATTTCACTTTGTGGTTCTCTTTTTCCTTCACCACATTGCTTTCACACTTTTCAGCAACATTCAATCTTTGCTTTTCAGTGCATTTCATAACATGTGTTCTTTGCTTTCAATATATTGTATGTGTACTTCACACAAACTTGTCATCTGTTCATCGGTTTGTCAAAAGCCTACATTCAGTTCAGTATTTAATAGTTCTGAACTTTTTTTTCTGTTGCTCACAGTTCATCTTATTCGTAATTTTCATTAAAACCCCTTTCTTTGGGTTCACCATACTTTTATATCATCTTTCGTTCATTCAGCATTCAATTTTGCTTTCTAACAGCCCCCAGGACCGCTCCAGTTTGAGTGTTTCCTATTGTGCACTCATCGGTCCCTGGCGTCTCCTCCAGGCAGCTGCTTTCTTGACTTCTGCTCAGTTGACACGTTTATTGGGACTACGAGCCCCGCTCACAATCCACTCCACTCCCTTTGGGTTTCCGGCAGCTTCTATTGTTTCCCCCGGACGCTGCCGGTAGTTTGCAGCTACTGGATTTCTTCCTTGTCCGCAGCTCATGCTACTGACACCAGACCAATGAGGCTCCCACTGCTCTGGACCTCTCCTGACCCACCTGGGCCTTGGAACCACAGCTTGTTCAGAATACTATCCGGTGTCCTTCCTTCCCAGCCGGACCATACTGGGCTGCCTCCTTCTGCACAGAATTCCTCCTCAGGCTCACAATGCTCGGCCAGGCATCTCTCCTGCTGGTCTCTCTGTTCTCCTTGTCAGCTCCACCTTTTATACACCTGTGACTATTTGACAGGTTGCAGGATTGAGTCCTCAGGTCCAGTTGCCTGACCATAGTTAGTGGAATACTCAGAACATGCCTGATCCATACAACAGTCTGCCGGCTTCTTCCTTGTGTCAGTACTAGAGTGGTGAAATGACATGTTAGTGTGCACTACTCCTAGTCATCTCTTCCTTGTCCCAGTACTATATTGGTATGAATGAGGTCAAATGAGGGGAAATGGTTTGCAATATCTTATAAAGGCAGGGGCAGGGGGAAGTTGGCTCTCACGAGGAAAAGGGGGAAACCATGTCTTACCTGCGGATATTCTCTCCCCAATCCCTAAGGACCGTCCACCAAGATGATCATCCCTCGCATCTCCATCCCCATGTTCAGGATCCAAAAGTGATGGGATTTCCCTGGCCAACTGAGCAGAGGATCCAAGGGTAGTTGGTGTGAGGATACCCTCAGGTTTCTCACACCACCCAAAGGTTGTTTCTTTTATAAGGAGCTTCTCCATAGAAAAAGAGGATCCTGCTAGCAAGGGCTTAACCAAGCAAGCCATAGTGAATGTTGGACTGATAGAGGAGACCATCCTTAGTATGGGCCTCCTAGTGGAGGACTTCCGCCACTCCTTGGCCTAGTGGGAACGTGGATTGGTTACACTGAGTAGGAACGGTGCTGGGTCTCCAGAAGAGATCCCAGTTCCCAATAATACTCAACTCTATTTAGAACATGTGTATATCAATGGACACAACTCCTGCAGTCCGAGACACCACAGCGAGCCTCACTGTTGTCACCAGTCAGTGGGTACAGCCAGGCCAGTATATCGATGGGCCTGATAGTAGCGTCAGTGTGTTTGACCGAAAGAGTAAGTGCCTCTTGGCGATAATAGAGTTCAGCTGGTGAGGTGAAATGACCCAGCGCCGTGTAGCGGTGAAAGACTCCATCCCTGTCCCATGTCTGTTGAGCAACGATCTTCCTGGTCCTGAGATAGTCACAGCGGCTATGAGATCGAGGGCCCAAGAAGCCACCTGATTGAAGACTCTCAGAGCCTTTGGCATGCAGTGCTTCCAGAGGGCTTGTTGGAGGGATCTGCATGGCCCATAGCCGGTAGTTCAGTTTCACAGACTGCTGTCCTCTTGCGGGAGAGGGGCCAGTAGCCACTGAGGACCCTACTTTGGTAGCAGAGGACTCAGTGACTTCAGAGTTGCCTGGTGCAGTGCAGGAACCTGGGGTAGAGGACCAGGTGAGCACAGATCTAAATGGTGTTCTCAAGCTGGATGAGTTTGCATCATCTGGGGGCCTAGATCAGACTGACTTCTTTAAAGCCCAGAAAGAATGTCCCACTCTGGCGGGCCTGTGGAAGCAGGTGTAGGAGCAGGCTAAGGTCGAGCCCCTGGACTATTCAAAGTGTCCTGGGAGGATGGACTCCTGTACAGTGAGCCAAAAGACACTGAGGGTGAGGGCACCAGAAGGTTGGTGATTCCCCAATGCCACAGAAATGTTCTTTTTGGATTTGGCTCACCAAATTCCTTTACTATTCAATTGGGAGTGACTAAGACATCAGACCAGTTGTCTGCACACATTTACTTGGCGCAGTTCAGCGTAAAAGTTAAGGAAATTATCCGGTCCTGTCAGGCGGTACCACAAAGGCCCCCTTCATTCCATTACCTGTGGTTGGGTGGTCTTTCAAGAGAATAGCTACGGACATTGTTGGTCCCTTGGATCCTCTAATCAGCTCATGAGCAGATGCATCTTGGTGTGGTAGACCACGCCACAAGATACTCTGAGGCTGTCCCTCTGAAAAGCATCAAAGCCCCCGTGGTTGCGAGGTCTCAGATTGGGATTTTTTCCATGTTGGATTCCCCAAGGAAGTAGTTCCTGACAGGGGATAAAGCTTTATATCCGCCTATTACAATGCCACAGTAGTGGCTGTGTAGTTATTGGTTACTTTGCTGTTTCCATAGGAAGAGCACTTTTTGGGTGGCTTATAACTCCGCTCTCCCTGGACGAATCCTCACCAAACTTTGCAAAAAAAGTATATAGCCTACTCTGAATTTTTGCAAAGTTTGGTGAGGTTCGGTCCAGGAGGGGCAAAGTTATAGGGGGGGGGTCCCAAAATGTCTTTTTTTCCCATAGACTGAATGGGGAAAAAACTTTGCTCACGCCTACAGCCCAAACCGCTGGACGGATTTTCACCAAATTTGGACCAGGAGCAGCGGCTTGATCCTGAAAGCGTGCTTTTGCAAATTTGGTGAAAATCCGTCCATTAGTTTCTTTTTAAATGACCAAAAAGTAGGTCACAAAAAATTAGTGATATCTATGTTCGGTCCGCGGACACACTTCCCTGTTCGGTCTGCGGACAGTGTCCTGATTGGCTAATCGGCTTACGTCATATCTGCGGACATGCGAAGTTTTCGCAGATTGGATGGTGAAGAGCGTGGAGTGCGTCAGATTTTTAGAAACGCCCACCATCTTGGATTCGCAGACTTCGCCGATGTCCACGGACATCACGGTAAAACCATGTTAAAAACACAACATTGCAGTTGTCAAACTTATGAAATAATCTCTGGAGAGGTGAGGGGTGATGAGGATGGGATGGGATATGGCTGCAAGAAGCAAAAAACGGGTGTTTTTTGCTGCGAGAGTCCACAAACAGTTCGGATGTTCGCGAACAGTCCTGTGAAAGTTCGCGGACATCTCAGCATTACAGGGTTGGTGAAATGCAGATCTTGGATGGCTTATAACTTTGGCGCCACTTAATGGAACTGCATAAAAATGTGCATGTATATTCCTGACCTGATTCCGAGTGAGTATGCAAAGATTGGTGGGATTCTGTCATGATTGGACAAAATTAGAGGGGGGGTCCAAAATAATGTAAAGGCTTATAAATGAGGTACCATTTGACAAATCTACACTTAATTTTGGAAAATGATCACATATTTAGGTATGATTGTTTTGCGAAGTTTGGTGGGATTTTGTGAAGAGGGGGCAAAATTAGAGGGGGGGTCCCAAAATAATGTAAAGGTTTATAAATGAGGTGCCATTTGACAAATCTACACTGCATTTGGCAAACTGATAATAGATCTAGATATACATGTTTTAGTGAAGTTTGGTGAGATTCTGTCAAGAGGGAGCAAAATTAGAGGGGGGGTCCCAAAGTATTGTAAAGGCTTATAAATGTGGTGTCATTTTACAAATCTACACAAAGGTTTACAAAACGATTATAGATCTAGATATAGATGTTTTCGTAAAGTCTGAATGGATTTTGTCAAGTGGGGGCTAGGTTATTTGATAATTGTATGTGTATATATTTGACAGCTAACTTGCGTAAGGAGCATTGGCAAGGACCTACAAGCATGGTTTTGCAAATGAGCCAGTGTTTTTTTATCTGCCAAGTGTCATAATGTTGCTACAAAAAATAGCGGTATACCTTTAGTGACTGAGGGGTAGCCTGTGGCCATGGGCAGTGGCCAGAGTGTCCGGGTCATGAAATAAGGGCATGATCCAGACAATCTGGCTACTGGCCATGACCACAATGGACAGAACATAGAATTCAAGAGGCCATTTCCACCTGGGACTGGCTTTGTGGTAAAGTTATTCAAAATTAGGATAGATCTGAAAGGGAAGAAAAATGTGCTTGTGGTAATATGGTCATAGGGTTCTCTTTTTGCCTTTTGCAGGCTGCAATGCAAAGCGAAGAGTGGCCCGTATGGAACCCTCGCCTTCCCTTTCTATGGTGGACATCTTGGAAAAGGATTTTCCTTCCGGCGTCCCGCTGTAGGAAGAAAAATCCTCTGTTTTAGCAACCCGTGTTCCCGCTTTGGGAACCTGAGGTGCTAATGGCCTTCATCCCCCATTTCAGGGGCTGGAATGGGGGGATAATGTTCCAGAGACCTCGTTATCCACCCTTGCTTCGCTTGGGCTGATAGCTTGGGCTGCTGGGCCGGTATCCACCAATTCAGTCCCTGGAATGGAGGATGAACGCCACAATATTCACATTAGCATAACACAAAATGCAAATGGAAATGTTGGAAAATCTTATTGAGTCTATGTACTTTACTGAGAAATATAAAGTAGATGGAGTCTATACATTTTTTTTTAGTTCTATTTTTTAACTGTGAAAGGTGGTTCCTAAAGGAATATATCTTTTGTTGTTTTTGGATGTATTTTTTTTGGCAGGAGAGCTGAGAACAAAAGGTGGGGAGGGAAATGAGGGAAGAGGAACCAAACACTAATATGGAGGGGTAGGTGGACAAGGGAAAATGTTGCGCGTGTGTTATTTCTAAGGTAGGGGCCAGTGTTTCTCATGCTCCTTGATTACAGCAGTGGTGGTGGCTCTTGGGGAGGAGGGATGGCATTAGCTTATGCCATTTTAAGATAAATAGCAGTTTTCCTAAAAGTATGTACTGTGTACTAGATTGTTAATGGATAATGAGTAGGAATAGGTGTTGGAGCTGTGCAAGGGAAATTTTGAAGTTGAAAGTTCCTAGAACAGTAGAAAATGCAGTTCAGACTGTCTGCGAAGCAGAGATCTTACCGTGAAGTGTGGACGGGTACTCGAACACGTCATCATGCCGCGTGCCAGCGTATGGTCATGTGGCACTGTCCGGAAGGTCCGCTATGAAGTCAGATGTTTGTAGACGTTTTACGGATGCAAAACTAGTTGAATTAGTTGCAAAAAGTGTATGGAAGTGTTAAAAATGATTCTGGAAGGTGGGAAATGGCAGAGTTTTAAGGTGACACTTTGTAAATTGGACACAAATATTGCTATATTGGGTAAGTATGATTTTACTAACTTGTAGGAAAATAGCATGCACTGGTAAAAACCCATGAAATTCACTGAAAAAACTTTGTTAAGTGTACGTTATGATTAAGTTGCACTAATAAAAACCTATGAAATTCAATTAAAAAACCTTGTTAAGGGGACGTTATGGTTAAGTTGCGCTACTAAAACCTATGAAATTCAGTGAAAAAACTTTGTTAAAGGGACGTTATGGTTCCAAGTAAAACCGAAAACCCCCTGAAATTCGCCAGTTATGGTAAGCTAAGCAACCATAACTCACGCCACCACGGTGCACTGCTAAGACTAACAACCAGGACATCAAAGATGACATCACAAATGTCATTGAAAATATATATATATATATTACATGGCCACTGTAGTGGTTAAGTTGCTGTTTCCATAGGAAGAGCAGTTTTTGGGCGGCTTATAACTTCGCTCCCCCTGGACGAAAACTTTGCAAAAAAAGTATATGGCCCACTCTGAATTTTTTTGCAAAGTTTGGTGAGGATTCGTCCAGGGGGGGCAAAGTTATAGGGGGGTCCCAAAACTTTTTTTTCGCCATAGACTGAATGGGGAAAAAACTTTGCTCGCGCCTACAGCCCAAACCGCTCTACGGATTTTCACCAAATTTGGACCAGGAGTAGCGGCTTGGTCCCGAAAGCATGCTTTTGCAGATTTGGTGAAAATCTGTCCAGTAGTTTTTTTTTAAATGACCAAAAAGTAGGTCATAAGAAATTAGTGATATCTGTGTTCGGTCCGCGGACACACTTCCCTGTTCGCTCCGCGGACAGTGTCCTGATTGGCCAATCGACTTGCGTGATGTCCGCAGACATGCAACGTGTTCACTGATTGGACGGCGTGTAGCGTGAAACGCGTCAGATTTTCGGTAGCGCCCGCCATCTTGGATTCGCGGACGTCCGTGGACAGTGCAGTGAAACTTGGTTTCAAATTTGTATTTAGTAGAGTGTGTTGGTGTGTAAGAGTGTTTGGGGAGGGTGGGAGAGTATGAGATAGGTGAAATGATGTGTTTTTTTATGTGTTGGACGCTCTTGTTGTGTTCGATTTGTCTGCGGACAACACGGCTGTTCTGAAATGTTCGAAATAAACTAAATGGGGGGGTGTTCTGAGGACACAATATGTGTCAGTTTTGTTCGCAAGCAAGCGGAAACTGTTCTAAGAACACTTGCTGTGTCCTGAAATGTTCGTAAATAAACAAAATGGCGGTGTCCTGAGGACGCTGTCCGTATTGTTCTCTGGTAAGTTGAATGTGTTCTAAGAACACTTGTGGTGTCCTGAAATGTTCGTAAAAAAAACAAAATGGGGGTGTTCTCAGGACGCTGTCCGTATTGTTCTCTGTCAATTTGAATGTGTTGTAAGAACACTCGTGGTGTCCTGAAATGTTCATAAATAAACAAAATGTGGGGTCCTAAGGACGCTGTCCGTATTGTTTGATGGCAAGTTGAATGTGTTCTAAGAACACTCGCGGTGTCCTGAAGACGCTGTCCGTATTGTTCGCTGGCAAGTTGAATGTGTTCTAAGAACACTCGCGGTGTCCTGAAATGTTTGCAAACAAGCAAAATGGGGGTGTTGTGAG
Organism: Ambystoma mexicanum; assembly: GCF_040938575.1. NCBI lineage: Eukaryota > Metazoa > Chordata > Amphibia > Caudata > Ambystomatidae > Ambystoma > Ambystoma mexicanum. The sequence continues at coordinate 142,859,073 of NC_090934.1, forward strand.
GACGCTGTCCCTATTGTTCGTTGTCAAGTTGAAAGTGTTCTAAGAACTGTCACGGTGTCCTGAAATGTTCGTTGGGGGTTGTCCTGAAGACGATGTCCGTATTGTTCGCTGGCAAGTTGAATGTGTTCTAAGAACACTTGCGGTGTCCTGAAATGTTCGCAAATAGAAAAATGAGGGTGTTTTGAGGACGCTGTCCGTATTGTTCGATGGGAAGTTGAATGTGTTCTAAGAACACTTGCGGTGTTCTGAAATGTTTGTAAATAAACAAAACGGGGGTTTCCTGAGGACGCTGTCCGTATTGTTCTCTGGCAAGTTGAATGTGTTCTAAGAACACTCGTCGTGTCCTGAAATATTCGCAAATAAACAAAATGGGGGTGTCCTGAGGACGCTGTCCGTATTGTTCGATGGCAAGTTGAATGTGTTCTAAGAACACTCGCGGTGTCTTGAAATGTTCGCAAATAAACAAAATGGGGTTGTCCTGAGGACGCTGTCCGTATTGTTCTTTTTCAAGTTGAAAGTGTTCTAAGAACCCTTGCGGTGTCCTGAAATGTTCGTAGGGGGTGTCCTGAAGACGCTGTCCGTATTGTTCGCTGGCAAGTTGAATGTGTTCTAAGAACTCTTGCGGTGTCCTGAAATGTTCACAAATAAACAAAATGGAGGTGTTCTGAGGACACTGTCCGTATTGTTCGCTGTCACGTTGAAAGTGTCCTAAGAACTGAGGGGTGTCCTGAGATGTTCGTAGGGGTGCCCTGAAGACGCTGTCCGTATTGTTCGCTGGCAAGTTGAATGTGTTCTAAGAACACTCGCAGTGTCCTGAAATGTTCACAAATAAAAAATGGGGGTGTTCTGAGGACGCTGTCCGTATTGTTCGCTGGCAACTTGAAAGTGTTCTAAGAACACTCATAATGTCCGTGGACATTAAAAGTTTACATAGGCCATAGTTGAAATGTTTGACTCTATGGGTGTGATATGCTGCGGTGGTTGTGGCCAGGGCATAGAGTGTTGGGTGCATGGCCATTTGACTCTATGCCCTGGCCACAACCACCGCAGCATATCACACTCATAGTTGCTTATAACTTTGAGTCAAAAACAAATTTATAAGGAACAAAGTTATAAGCCACTATGGGTGTGATATGCTGCAATGGTTGTACTTATTATAATATACTTACTGTTTGGTTTAGTAACTGGAGTACATGTATTTCTTGTTCATTTCTGTGATAAAAGAAAATAGCATGTTAGTATTAGTATTTTGTAATGACTTATTACATTGTATAATCAACCATTTTTTTTGGACCCTCATATTTAGCAGATTACAAACCAGAGTACTGTGCAATTTGCTGATTTTCTTTGTTTGTTGCTAAAATCATTGGGTCTGTGGGAGAAAAAAAAATCCATGTTGGATTAAAAAAAACCTTTTTCTGTTATGCTACAGTTTATTTGTTTGTTTTCAGTGTTCACTTGTTGTTTCTGGCTAATGCTTTATACATTGGCTTGTTGCAGTCTTTTGGAGCAGTAACATATTATTTATCTGTTTGGATATTGTTAAATTTTGGGACAGTTAGATACCAATTGACGTATTCTAACTGTCTATTTTTTGCTCTTATTTAGTGGTATTCATTTATCTGATTAGTTGTTGTAGAATCTTTGGGCAGTTAGATAGCTTTTAGAATATTCTAACAGTTTATATTTTTTTACTATAAATTTACTTAAAGTTTAAGTACAGTTTAGATATCAAATTTTGGTTTTACGAACATTAAATACGCGTTTGTAAGATTTACTGGTAATCTCTGCTTTAGAGTAATGGTACTATCATTGCATTCAAACCATCCACATTTCTTTTTTTATATATGCAGGGTAGTGCCCTGAATTGGTTGTGGCTCCTGTGTGGTAGATTATACCTATTGTTGTGAAGGTTTTCTTACCAAGTGATATTTGACCATGTGTGAATCCAGTCAGCTTGCAGTTGTTTTTGGAACCATCTGCATTGTAACGTAGAAGCATTAGTATTACGTATTTACTATGCGTTTGTATTACTAATGTGGAGCGATTATCCGAATTGCAGATAGTACATAATCTACCATGGTTTGTATTTTGTAAAAGTTGCTGAAATGGAATGGATTCACAATTAGGTATTGATATATATATGAAGCGTTCATTGGGGATTTCTTCTTGTGTCACATTGTTGCAGAGAGTGCATGTATGTTTCCACATGTATGAAATCTGGAAGATTTCATTTATAGTGGTATGTTTTTATTTTCCAGTACTTGTAGTAAGTACATTAGAAATGATTGTGGATCTTCCTGTGAGTTTATAGTGAATTTAACCATTCCAGCACAGTAATTGTTGTCTTATTCCATAAACACTATACGTGTTATCAGGATTCTTTGTTGCTTTTCTGTGAAGTACTAACATTTGCAAACACAATTGGTCTGTACTGTGTAAGTAAATATTTATCAACAATTGGTGGCAATTGAAATAGAATAGAATATTCATTGCTACATTTGCATAGCAACTTATTCCAACTATATTTGAGAGTTTAAATGGACCAGGTAGTTCTGTATCTGATTGATTTTTTTTTAGTTTGTCTTCCTTCTTTGATGAAGTACCTGGTTTACTTTCCCTAATGGGTTCTTTTATGTTTGTGGTACTTGATGAAGTTTTAGTTTCTTTTACTCTCTTTGGAGTATTTGCAGTGACATCCTGTTGCATTTCTGTTTGATTTAGTTTTCTTTTACAACGTTTTACTTTTTGTGGTACAGAATGTGTTTAGATGGGGGGTGTATAGTGAGCGAAGTCTATTGTATTCTAAAATGCAACGAATATCAGCGTTTACTTTACTTGCATCAAAGTTGATTAGAAATAGACCGTCAAGTGTACGTAAGCGTGATAGTGCTACGTAGCTCATGCCTTCTTTAAAGACTGTGTTACCAATGTCTATCATTGCTTTGTCTAGGGTAAGACCTTGTGGTTTATGAATGGTGACTGCGTATGCAAGAGTTAGAGAAAATTGTTCTCTGCGTATATACATGTCTTCGAAGAGAAGGAATCGAGCTGTTGAGCGTCCTATCCTTTTTACTTCTGAAAGTTTTGTCAAAGATAATATTAACAAACTGAATTTTGTTGTCACGTGGGTATGTTTGAAATCCAACAACTGTACCCAGTGCTCCATTAACTAGTCCTTGGTCCACATCAAGGTTACGTTTAAGCATTACTCTGCAATTTAAGGATAATTTTAATATCTTTTCCAATCCTGCTGTGTTTGAGATTGATTTTTCTAAACTATTTAGTCTTGTTGTGGCTTGGTCACACATGGGTAGTGTCATACCATGTACATCTAGTTTGTCTGTGGAGCTAATTTCCATTATTGGTTGCTTTTCTTTACTTAACATAATTTCCTTGAATTTGAAACAGCTTGCAAGAATTGGCATTAAGGCCATACAATTGACATTTTTGTGGGCTAATTAGCCCACAAAATCTGTAGCACATGCATTATCACCATAAAGTGCATGAATGTGCCGGATTTTCAATATTGCTTCTGCTTCTTTAGAAAGTATACCAACTCTGATACTTTTTAAGATGTTGGCATAAGTGAGATCTGCAGATTGCCGCATGTTTTCTGTTAATTCTCTGTATTGGAAATGTTGCCAAAGGTTGACATTTCCAATGCTGCCAACAGTTTTACGGCAGCGTTTGTGTCCTAATGTTTTAAACATAGGCTCACCTTTTACTGGTGTCAATTGAAGAAGATCTCCGAAAACAATAATGTGTTTTCCTGCAAAGAGCTCTTCATAGTTTGTTTTGAGTACTTCTTGTAATCTGAGGTGAATCAAAGCCAACATTAGGTTGGACACCATGCTCACTTCATCTATTAGAAGCATTTTCATTTGTTTCAATACTCTGCGTAGTTCCATTACAGTTTCTGTAGAAAGTTTGTAATAGTCTAATTTGTTTTGGTGTTCTACTGGCAGGAGTAGTAATCGGTGTAAAGTGACACCATCTATGTTGTATGCAGCTAAACCTGTGGGGGCAACAGCTAACAGTTTGTTGTTTGTCAATTGTTGAAGGAACTTACTGATGATTTTGGTTAGGAATATTTTGCCAGAACCAGCTTCACCACTGACGTACAATAGTATAGGTTTGAAATTTTGGCAGGTGCATCCTTTGGTTTCATGTTGTACACAATGTGCAATTTCTTTTGTTACTTCTTGAAAAATGCTACGTTGCTCATTGTTTAGTTTTGATTGTAGTATAGTTAAGTCTTCTTTATCTTCATACTGACACATGGTGTTTTCTACTTCTATCATAGCTAATTCTGACGCATTTGTTATTAGTGGCTCTCCCAGAGGTTTTTGGCTTCCTGTTACGGAAGGTTGACTACTGTCAGGAGTGTCCTTATCTAGTTGGGCCTGGAGTTCTTCTTCATGTTGCTGTTCAAATTGCAACATTGTTTTGTACTGTGTAAAGTTTACATCAGTTATAGTGCTTTCATTTGCTTTGAAAGCGTCTTCATATGAGTCATAGTTATCTAGTATGTCTTCATGTGTAGCAGGGACATTAAATATACTTGTTTATGTTGAGGAGTCTTTAATGACAATTTGATATGATTAATTAAATTTGGTTTGGTGAGTTTTACTAAGCTGCCTTCACAGTTTGTCTCTCTGTATTTACCGTTTTCTTTCATCAGGTTTTATATTATTTTTGTATGTGTAGTTTTGGGCTTTGTGGCATAGACACATGGTTTCCAAAGAGGTACTCCTGTTTGGGTAGTATGTGTCTAATAAATTGTTTTTTAAAATGCCTTGACTGTTGGGATCATGTTTGGCTATTGTTTCTATATCTTCGTATGATTTTAGAACTCTTTTTCTAGATTTAGCTGGACGAAGAATTAGCCATACTATATTTTCAGATTTACCATACAGTGCAGTACCAGTTAAACAATCAGCTGCTTCATAGGATCCACATTCTCTATGGGACAGCATTTTTATGCCCAAGCTGTATAATTTTTGAGACACTGTTTTATCTGATGACAGGTCATTCCAGAGGTCTTGCAGCTCTGTCATTTCTGCTTTGGTTAAGTATGCTTCGACATATCATGCAACTGCAGTAGAATTGTCTGCAATGTACTGCACATCTATGTTTGCATTCCATAAGTGGGCAATGATTGCAATGTAATCATTGATATATTTTTCTTCTTCTTTTCTTTTTATGTATTTCTTTTTATGTAATATGTATTTTTAGGTGACTTACCTTTAACACTATGTCTAACTGAAGACATGATGTTGTTCACTTGATCTGTATTTGTAACTGGTCTAGGGAAACCAAATCGGCATTTGGTGTAGCATTTCCCTTTGTTTTTGCATTTGCAACGACAATATTTGCCACATTTGTGTCTTTGAAATTGTAAAATTTGTGCATGAAGATCACTATTTTTGGATTCCGATGGAATTTCACAAGTGACATATTTTTCAATGAACTGTAAAACAGTGGCATTTTGACCAAATTTAGGAGCATTTTTAATCCATAAAAGCATGTGTATATGTGGTGCTCCTCTGGCTTGGTATTCTTTTCTCCAAAAGAAGAGTTGCACTTCTCCAAGGGGAGGAACAGTTTTATTAAAAATAAAATGTAGCATAGCAATGAAGCGATGGTGAAAATATCTTGAAACATTAACAGGATCCAGAGAACAAAGTTCTCCAGGTGTTAGTATATCTATGTTTGTTTTGTTTTTGTTTGATATACGTAGGAAATCATGTAAATCTTCCCAGGCATATTCTGCACAAGTTAATGTAACAAACCAAGTGGGTGGGCCAAGGTTTCTGATCATACAATGTACATCTCCGTGACGTCGAAACCAGTACTCTTTAGTACCACGCATATTTGCTAATAGATTTGTAATATTTGATTGTAAAACCTCATCTTTTCTTGCACTTTTTGTAATAATTGGGTAGCTGTCATATTTTGAAAGTGTGATCCTGATTTTAATATGTGTGCAACTCCGTAACATAAAGAGGCCGATTCATTGAATTAATGTGCGCTGAAAATTCCCGCGCAAGCATGCGAAACCGTGCGAATCTCAGTGCAAGTGTGAAAATCGCAGTGCAAGTGCGAAAATCGCAGTGAAACCCGCGCACATCGATTCATGGAAGTCCGTGTGCGAGTAAAATCTGGGATGTGCGCTGAAAATTACAGGTCATCTAACGGCGTGCGCTACGGCCACAGCGAAAGCGCATATAGCGCGGCACACATAACTAAAGTAGGCGTAACACGGGGCGTGACACGCGGAATGGGGAACAACTCGTGAAAATGTGGCCGTCACGGGGGAAGTACAAGAGGCAAGTGCGTGGAACGCCCACACGCTCGCCTACAACACGTATTCATGGAATCGAATAGTGAAAAACAGCGCACAGGCAAAGACGCGCACATGCCTAAACACGTCCACCACACGAAGGCAGGCGGTAGCGTCCCTGCGCATGAAAAAAATGTGCGCTAAAATGTGCGATAACAAAAAGCACGTATATACAGCTCTGATGAATGTCCCATACTGTGGTCATCTAGGACAAATGACGTGCAAAGGGGTACGCGACAAACACAACACCCGCTGTGTCAAAAATAGTGTGTGCGTGTATTTCGGGGGTGCGTGGGAAGTATAATACGCGATTGGCCTTGGGCGAGCGGGGTACATGTAAATCTGGGGTTCGCGTGAAGTTTCACACGCGATTGGCCTGGGTACGTGTAAATCTGGGGTTCGCGGGAAGGTTCACACGCGATAGGCCCTGTGCGAGTGGGGTGAGTGTATTTCTGGGGATCGCGTGAAGTTTCACACACGATTGGCCTGGGTACGTGTAAATCTGGGGTTGGCGGGAAGTTTCACACGCGATAGACCCTGTGCGAGTGGGGTGAGTGTATTCCTGGGGTTCGCGTGAAGTTTCACACGCGATTGGCCTGGGTATGTGTAAATCTGGGGTTTGCGGGAAGTGTCACATGCGATTTCAGCAGTGTACGTGTATTTTGGGCATGCCGTGTAGTCCTACACGTCAATTGGCAGTGTGGCTCCTCCCAGGTGTTCGCTCTACACCCTCCACGGCCCCTGCAGGCAGCCCACACCACAGGGGACTACCCTGCACCCCTGGTCATGTCCTGCAGGCAGCACATCCACCATGGGCATGCCCCCCAGGCAAGCCACATGTCAGCTTGCACTACTGATCACCAACGAATGACCCCCTCCACCCCCACCCCCCAGCACTGAGGGGCACCTGCCAGCAGGCCCCCACTCATGTCCCCCAGCAACCCCACCCCCCAGCAGTGCAGGGCACCTGCCAGCAGGCCCCCACTCATGTCCCCCAGCACCCCCACCCCCCAGCAGTGAGGGGCACCTGCCAGCAGGCCCCCACTCATGTCCCCCAGCACCCCCACCCCCCAGCAGTGCAGGGCACCTGCCAGCAGGCCCCCACTCATGTCCCACTCATGTCCCCCAGCATCCCCACCCCCCAGCAGTGCAGGGCTCCTGCCAGCAGGCCCCCACTCATGTCCTCCAGCACCCCCACCCCCCAGCAGTGCGGGGCACCTGCCAGCAGACCCCCACTCATGTCCCCCAGCACCCCCACCCCCGAGCAGTGCAGGGCACCTGCCAGTAGGCCCCCACTCATGTCCCCCAGCACCCCCACCCGCCAGCACTGAGGGGCACCTGCCAGCAGTCCCCCACTCATGTCCCACTCATGTCCCCTTGCACCCCCACCCCCTAGCAGTGCAGGGCACCTGCCAGTAGGCCCCCACTCATGTCCCCCAGCACCCCCACCCCCCAGCACTGAGGGGCACCTGCCAGCAGTCCCCCACTCATGTCCCACTCATGTCCCACAGCACCCCCACAACCCCAGCAGTGCAGGGCACCTGCCAGCAGGCCCTCACTCATGTCCCCCAGCACCCCCACCCCCCAGCAGTGAAATGGCGATCTCATGACACAAAGCAAAAGTCAACTATGTACATCAACACAAGACCGCCACACGAAGGCAGACGGTAGCGTCCCTGCGCATTAAAAAAATATGCGCTAACAAAAAGCACGTATATACAGCTCTGATGAATGTCCCATACTGTGGCCCTCTAGGACAAATGACGTGCAAAGGGGTACACGACAAACACGGACACCCACTGTGTCAGAAATAGCGTGTGCATGTATTTCGGGGGTGAGTGGGAAGTTTCACACGCGATTGGGCCTGGGCGAGCGGGATACATGTATTTCAGGGGCTCGTGGGAAGTTTTACACGCGATTGGGCCTGGGCAAGCGGGGTACGTGTATTATTGGGGTGGGCGGGGAAGTACAGGAGGCAAGTGTGCGGAACGGCCACACGCTCACCTACAACACGTATTAAGCGTGCGCCAAAAAAGACGCGCCAATCCGGAAAGAGGTACGCCAGCAGGAAGCAGGCGTATGTCAACCCGCTTAGCATAAAAGTGCACGCAAACAACAAACAAGCTCAGACGCCAGGATGAATATACCGTTCCTAGCAGCAGTGGCCGTGGGATACCGCAGGAGGAGGAGGAGGATAGTCAGGGGCAGAATTTTTACACCAAGAACAAGCCTTTTTGGGCTGCCTGATAACCAGGTGTATGGGAGGTACAGGTTTCCACCTCACATAATACTTGACCTGGTCAGTGAATGGGAGGATGACCTCACATCATCCACCCTGTGCTCCCAAGTACTCAGCCCCCTGCAGAAGGTCCTCAATGTACTGCACTTCTTGGCCACTGGATCATTTCAACGGACAACTGCTATAGTGGGGGGGGTGTCACAGGCCACGCAGTCACGCTGCCTACACCAGGTGTTGGCAATCATGACTGCACGCCCATCTGTCCGCAGGCACATATACTTGCCCAGAACACCTGCAGAAAGGCAGGCTGTCGTCCAGGATTTTTACGGGGTGGCACACTTCCGCAAAGTGCTAGGTGCCATTGATTGCACCCATGTGGCTCTACATCCCCCCAGGGCATCAGAGCACATCTACAGAAACCGCAAGCACTGGCATTCCATCAACGTCCAGGTAGTATGTGATGCAAAGGGAATCATCACCTCAGTATATGTCAACTATCCAGGGTCCACCCACGACAGTTTCATCTACAGAATGTCAACCCTAAACCGGGACCTAGAAGCTGGGCGGCATGGCGATACATGGCTGCTCGGTGAGTATAAATGCCACAGCACATGCATGCATGTCAGATACTGAGCAATGTCACAACCCCACTAATGATACCCATCACCATCTCCCCAGGGGACAGTGCCTACCCTCTGAGCACCCACATGATGACGCCAATTCGGAATCCCACCACGCCACCCGAGGTAAGATACAACACAGCCCATATTGCAACCCGGGGCATAGTGGAGCGCACATTCGGAGTGCTCAAGTCACGCTTTCGCTCCCTTGACCATTCTGGCGGGCAGCTGTTATACGCTCCCCCAGTAGTGTGCAGGATCATAGTGGCAGCATGTGTCCTGCACAATGTTGCAACACGCCGCGGCATGCCGGTGGACATGGTGGTGCCCCCACATCCCCAACCACAAGCATGCCCGCTCCGCATGGCAGGGGAAAGGGCACGGGGTGAGGCAGCCCGTACAAAGCTGGTGGATAATTACTTCACCTAAAATCACACCCCTGTGGAGTGCACACAGCCCTGGCACATGCCAGCTGACAATCAATGATGATGACATAAGGGACAGTCAACTGTCACAACCATACCAGCCTGAGATTGGTCACCTGGAAGTGTTACATTGTGTGCCCTACCTACACAAACACCACCAATGCGGTGTCATCAAAAGACACACTTCTATGCTGCAAAAATCATTACCCCTTGCAAAATACAACATGACAACAGTGCCATGTCACCCAACCCCTCCCCAGCACTGCCACCCAGCACACCATGGCATGTCATGCTATGTGAGAGCAAACAAAGCAATCCCCAAAACATCACACAAGTGTCAAAGTACAGTGTCCTCAATGGAAACTGCCCACACACAATATGCTCCCAGTAATGTAGAACTAACAACACACATGACCAAATACTTACCAACAATTCAATGCAGCTACACAACCTCAAACATAGCATAAACATGACAGTACTAAGTTAAAGTAGTGGTAGTCTTACAACCTGATCATGACAGCACATCGGCCACTTCCAACTGTACAGTGCTGCTGCCACGCAAATGTCCAAGTGCACTGCTTACAACATGAACTCCATCTCCAAAGTAGACGGTCTTGTGAAGACATGAGGAATTAACCTGCATATTTGGCGAAAGACATGGATGTACAAGCACATAGCAATACACCATGCAGTGTACAATTCAACAACAATATCCACTAGGAATGTATACACAGTATTGACTACAGACTGCCCACACAGCTCATGGGAGTCCTACATCACCGTGTAAGTCAATGTCACTTGGGCACACCCTTTGCAAGCCTATGGAAACGGGAAGCAGGAGGGGTGTGTCTCACGAACCGAAGCATCTAACCCAAACTCAGGACAAGCCTGCATGTGCCCAGCCGGAACACAGTGGATGCCCACGGGAGCCACACAAGGCAACACACTGCAAAAACATTTTTTTTCAAAAAATCAGAAATGGCCATGTGGGTGCCAGGGGGAGGGGGAGGCCACCTAGGAAGTCCGAGGACAGGGTGCGCACCAACACCCACCTGTGTGGATGTTGGGGAAAAAAAATACCTCCATGGGCTCATGGCCTGCACGGCTATGCTAATGTGGGAGAACTGCTGCTGTCACTATCATGACCCTCTGCTGCTGCCACAGGAGGTTGTGCTGCCACAGGAGGTGGTGGTGCAATGGGAGGCAGCCCACGCAAAGCCCTAGTATGGACCTCCATGGCAGCAAGCATGCGGGTGTGGAAGGTCTCGTTTTAGAGGATTATAGTGCGGAGATCCCCATGCAGCACCTGACGTGATGCATGGATCTCCTCCCGAGTTGCCTGCATCTCAGCTGAGAGTGAACGTGTGAGCCGCTCCAGCTGCTGTTCTGTCCTCAAGTTAGTGGAAGCCTCAAGGTCAACAAGAGTTTCCCTGAGGTGATGGAGTTCTACCCTCAGGGCTTCCCTGTGGCCCTGGGACTCTATTGATATCGATTGGCGTAGAGTCTCCAGTGCCGCCCGTCTGTCCCTGTTGGACGCCAACATGTCCTCCCTGTGTGATTGGCAAATGGAGTCTGTTGCCTGCTGTAGTAGCTCCATCTGCCTGTCAGGGGGGAAAATGGAAGTGGCCACCCTCTCCATTGCTTGAGCCATCATCTCAACTGATGCTGCCTGTTGAGTTGCCATACCGTAAATGGATTGTTCCCATGCGGTATTGCCTGGTGGCGTACGGCCACCGCATCGGCGGGCACCACACCTGTTTGGGGCAAGGCGATCTGCGCCTTGCTGTGCCGGCACTGCCTGAGGCTGCAGGACTGCATTCCCCTTCTGATCTGCTGGCCCAGGAACAGGATCAGATGTTGTGGAGTGTGAACCTGCATCCGTAACCACCAAAGGCGGGCTTACCAACACTGACATCCCCATAGAGGGTTCTACCCCTGGTACAGGTGGGTTGGACAGAACAGAATCCCTGCCAAAAACACTTACCTGCGACGCCACATAGGTCTCATCATCTGAATCAACACCTGAATAGAGGTCTGGGGAGGTGCACCCAGAGGCACCCCTCGATAGAATGTTCTGCAGCAAGATTGGGTTCTCACCCACCACCACACCACGTCCCCCACTGGTTCCCGGTCGTGCCTGAGATTCCTCCTGGGTCTGCACCATCTCCTCAACCTCAGCAGCATCAAGTGCGTCATCCCCTGCAAACACATGAAAGACAAAAAATGCAAACAGGCATTAACACCATAGCACACAAATAGGCCTGACAAGCTACAGAACCACTACATGATTTACACGATTTACACATGTCCCACATGACTATAACCCTCCCATGCATGCACTGTCACTGAGTTTGAAGGAGACCCAAAAGGCAGACACTGATGACACCTACATGGAAGAGCAACACATTTGCTGCATGCTGGGTAGCACTGCCATCACACATTGGCCTGTGAGTGGCATGTCCAATACGCATACATGACACATGCCATCACACAGATGGCATGTACCATAGCCATGGTACATTCCACAAGTACATCCATATGTCAGTGAATGAATACTGTCACCATCCATGTGAGATGGACATGATGAGATGAAAAATGCTACATAGTGTGACAAAATAGGCATGTGCCACACACTGCAACACATCCAGTGTCCAAAAATACAGTGATTGCAGGCTGATGTATACAGCAATTGTTTGTCACTTCAACATGACAGGAAACAACTATCATGTTCCACATTCAAAGAGGCCCCAAAAATCCATGTGATCAGGCCAATACTCAATTAGCCTGAATGGTCAAATCATTCATCTAACAAGGTAACACATGTGGTCCAATGTGGGGTTCATCAATGACAGACGCATGTCACAAATGTGACAATAGGGCTGAGGAATGCGTAGCCAAAGTGGGAGAATTGAAACAATTAGCCTGAACGAACACTGAAAAATACAAACAATGTTGTTGCTAGATGCCACTTCAAGGGCAACTGCCGTAATGTTGAGCCAAATTACTAATGTGGGCAGAAGGGATACTGTCACACCCAAATCCCAGGCCGCTCAATGTTTTGGATGAAGCTCATGGGTGACCCATACCACTCAGGCACACACACCCTCACCTGGCACTCAATCAGAACCCGTCACCCAAACAACATACACATACATTACACATACATGCATTGGCACTCACCGGACAATGCTTCATAAACAGGTAGTCCTCCCACACCTTTGATCTGTTCCTCTGTGATGAAGGCCCCAGCAACAGACTCATGTTCAGTGAGTTTGTTGTCCTCTTGTGGAGACCCACCGCCAGTCACCAGAGTAGCGGCATGATTTGAGGCCAGCTTCTTCTTTGCTCTGCATTTCAGGTCATTCCACCGCTTGCAGCAATCATCAGCTGAGCGCCTCACAAATCCAAGGGCACTTATGCTGTCGGCGATGGTCTGCCAGTGTGCCTTAGTTTGACCAGGTGTGGTCTTGCACCCTGCAGTCACCAACATTTTGTGGCTATGTGCCGACACATAGTGCACAAGTGCATCAAGTTCTGCGTCATTAAAGCAAGGCTTTCTTGATGTGCCGGAGTGTGTAGCCGTGTCTGGGGTCTCAGCCTGTCGTGCCAGAGCACCCTTCTTCCTCTTCTTTAAAGGTGGAGCAGAGCCAGAGTGGCTTACGCCGCTCTGGTCATTAGGGGCAGAATCACTGGTGGACTGGAGTGTGGGAATGCACAGTGACCCTAGTTCTTGATGCAGGCATTGGTTGCTGGGTAATGTTGGCAGGGGGAACGTCAGTTTGATGGATTGGGACTGACACTGTCCTGGCTGGCGGAGTCAGAGCTGGGGCGGATGGAGCTGCAGCTGCCCCTGCAGCCTCCCCACCCTGCATACTTGGGGCAGCAGATGACATAACTGCCCCAGATCCACGTGGATTGGTGACAACAACTTGCACCGCCACACGTGGCCTAGACTTGCTGACCTGGAAGTCAGCCAGGGAGTCATCCTGTGCCAGGTCAGGTGCCACAATGAGCTGGTCCAACAGGGGCTGAGCTTGGATGGTGTCAGCCATATTTCCTTCAACCATGAGGGGGGGCATGGGTGTCCCTGATTGTTCCTCCACACATGGGGGCATAGGGGCACCCTGCAAATCCAGGCCACATCCCCTACTGCGCCCACCACGCCCACCTTTTGAGGGTCGGCCACCTTTGCCTCCCTTACCGCTTGGTCGCCTCCCAGCCATGGCACTGATGTTGTTGTGCGTATGGGAGTTGCAGTTAACTATTGTCCTGGGCAATTGGGGGTCAAAGGGGTAAGATACCAGATGGAATACGTACCCTAGTGCTCTAACAAGGCTGACTGTGACCCCTGGGGGAAGATGACGAGTAACGCAACGCACAGGCAGCTCAAAATGAAAAATAAACGTGCACGCAACCCCTCGTAGACCACGTACATGAAAAAATGAACTCACACTACGCTGTGGCACCCAGAAACACAAAAATAAGCGTACGTGTAATACACGCAGCCTACAATGACCTCAGAAGGGGAACGCGACACACGGGGCAAGCACAGTTGCTAAGTATGTGCGGAACTCACCGTCTGCCTGGAAAAAGAACGTGAAAAATACGCCCATGTGCGCGTTGGCAACACCCCCGCCAAAAGAAGAATTGTACGCTGTCTGAGGAGACAGGACAAAAGGAGAAGTGAACTCTGTTTGAGGAAACAGGCCCAACAAAAAACCAGAAAAGAGCTGTCAGAGGTAACAGGGAGTACGAACTAGAAACGCTGTGAAGTAATCGCGTGTGAACCGACAAGAGGTACAGATTTCACCCACTCGCGCTCCACAAAAAGCACGTACAAGGAAATAGCGTCCTACAAGCAGCTTTTAAACCGGCCCACATGTACACGTCAGATACGCGTGTACGCGGGCGCTTTCCTCCAATTACACGCGATGACACTCGGACGTGCAGTTTTTCCACGTGTGCTGTGTCATCACGTGCTATGAGGGAAACGCCTGCGCGCGTAATGTAACTTACGCGCCTACGCGCTAAGGGCCTTTGGTCCAATGGAATCGCCTGCATGCGCTGACGTGCTTACGTGCTAAGGCCCTTTCCTCTAATTACATGCTGACGTGCAATTTGTTCACGTGCCAAATCACTCTGTATCAAGCTGGCCACGAGAAAACACACGGAAGACCACGCTCCTGCCCTGAAGGCCATTTTCCTGCCCCCAGGAGCTCCGAGCACGCTCCCACCTGCCATCTGCTGCTGCCTGACTGCCTTCTGCCCATGTTCCCTGCTATTTGGTGCCTGCACATCAGCCATCTGCAGGGGTGCAGTTGCTGTGACCACCCCTGCTGGAACTGAAGACTCTCGACTGGGATTCCATCGCTCCACAGCCCAGCCCCAGGACCCAGTTGCCCACCCACGCCTGCCTCTGGGGTTGCCATGTCGGGCACACCACCATCTGAGACCAGTGGCAACCCCCAGCCAGAGAGGCAGAGGGCCACCCGCTTCACTGCCACCGAAGTTGGTGTCCTGGTGGAGCAAGTCCTGGGGCAGTATGATGCCCTCTTCGGAGGTTTGCACGCCGACAAGGAAGGACGGACCAGGATATGGACGGACATCGTGACTGCCATCAACGCGGAGGGGATGGCAGTCCGAAGATTCCAACATGTCAAGAAGTGCTGGGAGGACTTGAGGTCCAGGACCCTCAACAAGGCCCGGCGCCTCGTGGAGGGGGGCCGGGGCAGCATGAGTACCATCCAGATGAGGGTCCTGGAACGCATAGGCCCAGTGCTCCACGCCCAGATCCTTCGGAGGCAGACCCGTCCGGAGTTGAGCAGTAAGTGGCCAAGCATTGCTGTGTGAGACAGGGCATGTTGCAGGGTGCTGGTTGTCTGATACTTGCCTGTATGTGTGACATAGGCCATGTACGTATGTGTGTGTGCAGGGACATCATGGTCATGCATGTGAGACCAGTAATGTGTGAACCACATGGTTGGTGCATGTGTTACAATGCAACATGCGCAGCAGCATGGGGAATGCACACATTAATGCATGCCTGTCTCTGTTATTGGACATGGATGGGGTGTGAGAGATGGGTGCTGCTGTCATGGACATGTATGGTGTCCATGTCTGTGTGTCTGACTTGCGTGTCTGTGACTTGGAAATGCCATGGATGTATGACACATGTCTGTGACAATTTTCGGATTCACTGATGCAGCCTACTCATCCTTGTATCCACTGTGTCTGGGGTGTACAAGGCCAGATGGATGAAACTAGGGTTAAGTGTGTGCATGTGATAGGCATGCCCCATGATGCATGTGAGTTTCAAACCACCATTGTTTCAAGAGTCCCTTGGACATGTATGCTAATGTTCATAGCATGCGCCATGCCTGTTACTGCATGTGTTTTGCCTGCACTGACCCATGTGTTGTGGAGGGACATGATGGAAGTGATGTTTGACAGTGCCACTCATCTGCTATTGCTTCCTGTCTAGGGGAACATTGTACAATACCCTGATGCTTGTGTTCTATGTCTCCCTCTACACAGCGGCAAGTGATGAAGAGGGCGGAGACGGCGCTGTGGAGCAAAGCGGCAGGGATGCCCCCACCGGCCGGCGACGCAAGGCCCAGTCACCCTCCCAAAATGTACCATCGTCTGGGAGTGAGGGGACTGGTGCTGCGTCTGCCACTACGGCTACAGCGGAAGGGGTGGGTGAGCCCCCACAGGGGCTTGCAACGGTGGAAGACGATGTGGAGCCATCCAGGATGGTGGTTTCCACAGAGGAGGAGGAGGCTGCTACTGAGCCGCACATGGGGCCTGGTGGGGTGGTACCACTGGTGCAAGTGGTGCAGTCCAGGGCCAGGGGCAGGAGGCAGCAAAGGTCACCACGGAGGGGCCTGTGCATGTCGCTGTCCCTGACCCTGTGACTGCACCAGCTGGGATGTCCCGTCCGCAGGTAGGGGGGATGTCCATGTCATCTGACACTCCTCTACCTGCGGACGAGGGGAACCCTGGCCGTATGGAGAAGGTCCTGATTGGTGTCGTGTTGTGCACGTGTGACATTCGTGATGACATGCATGCTTCCCAGGGGGAGCATGCACGTCATCACGAAGAGCAGTGTGCCAACGTGGCCCAGTTGGGAGTGTCCATGTTCGGGGATTTTGTACATGTGTCGGCCACTCTGGCGGCCCTCTCCTCCTCTGTGGAGACTATGCGCCAGTCGTTCTCCATGCCGTCTTCCGGCCCAGATGCCACCAGGGCCCCCTGTGGACCTGCCCTGACCAACGGAGCCAGCTCGGTGGGGATCCCATCCCTGCCACAGTCGGGAGTCGGAGGTCCAGCAGGGGTGGACACCACAGCAACTGGACCCCAACAGATGGAGGATATGCCAGCATCATCGAGCAGGGCACATGCATGACGGCGTCGGTGGATTCCATCAGCCTGGATGACATCGTGCTGGCAGAGGCAGTTGCGTCGGAGGCAGCGGCAGGCTCAACGTGGGAGGAATCATGGCTCGGGGCAATCTACATCAGAGGGGCAGGCATCGGCCAGAGGGCAGGAGGACCCTGGAATGGGAGTGTCTTCCGTGTGGCAGCGGTTGGGCCAGCAGATAGGTGCGGAGCGGCGGCAGGCGGAGGAGGCACGGCTCACGATGGTCAGGGCAGAGAACTCCATGCGCAGGGCGCTGAGGCGGGCTGAGTGCCTCGAGGGAATTCGCAGGGAGTTGGAGGTGGACATGGAGTTATCCCTGTGAGACCTCGGGGCCAGAGAACAGGCCTGCCTCCAAGACATTGAACAGGAGTTCGATGATGCCCTGGCCCATGACATCAACAACTGAGCCGTTGGACTTGCCCGCCGTCATTGTATATAGTTCATTAGTGTTAAGTTTCATTTCTTTTTTCTTTCATTTGGGGCGCATGGACTATGCCCCACATTTTTGTATATAGTTATTAATTAGGTAGGTTTCATTGTAGGTTTCATTTATGTCGATGGGCTCATGGACCCTGGATTTGCTATTTGTACATATTTTTACAGTGGATTTTTCTCCTTCATCTTTATTTTTCTTCACCATGGAGCAATGGATATTACGCTTTTCTTTCCCTTTGGGTTTGCTTTGTTGGACGGTGACTTTGGACACATTTTCATTTGTATTAATTTGGATTCTCATCTTTTTTATTGATCATTTTTTGGGACATGCTGCATTTTCATTATTATTGGGATTATTGTGTGTTTTTATTTCATTCACTTCATTTTGACTTGATTACATTTTTGTTTCTTACTTCAATGTGTGGTCTTCTCTCATTGGTTTCATGCATGTCCCAATGTGGGTTTTCTCAGTCATGTGTTGCCATTGTGTGGGTCGGACAGACTTGTACTCATGCGCATACTGCTTATTTGTGATCTATCATGTAATGGGGATTTCAATTTGGAGTGGATGTAAAGCTTGTTTGGGTGTTTGGACTGGGATGCTGTGGGGTGGGATTTGTGTGGCCATAAGGGCACCTGCCAGCAGGCCCCCACACATGTCCCACTCATGTCCCCCTGCACCCCCACCCCCCAGCAGTCAGGGGCACCTGCCAGCAGGCGGGTGGGGGTGCTGGGGGACATGTGTGGGACATGAGTGGGGGCCTGCTGGCAGGTGCCCTGCACTGCTGGGGGGTGGGGGTACAAGGGGACATGAGTGGGACATGAGTGGGGGCCTGCTGGCAGGTGCCCCTACACTGCTGGGGGGTGGGGGTGCAAGGGGACATGAGTAGGACATGAGTGGGGGCCTGCCGGCAGGTGCCCTGCTGGGGGTGGGGGTGCAGAGGGACATGTGTGGGGGCATGCTGTCAGGTGCCCCTGACTGCAGGGGGGTGGGGGTGCTGGGGGACATGTGTGGGGGCCTGCTGGCAGGTGCCCTGCACTGCTGGGGGGTGGGGGTGCAGGGGGACATATGTGAGGGCATGCTGGCAGGTGCCCCTGACTGCTGGGGAGTGGGGGTGCTGGGGGACATGTGTGGGACATGAGTGGGGGCCTGCTGGCAGGTGCCCCTGACTGCTGGGGGGTGGGGGTGCTGGGGGACATGTGTGGGAGCCTGCTGGCTGGTGCCCCTGCCTGCTGGGGGGTGGGGGTGCAGGGGGACATGTGTGGGACATGAGTGGGGGCCTTCTGGCAGGTGCCCCTGACTGCTGGGGGGTGGGGGTGCTGGGGGACATGTGTGGGGGCCTGCTGGCAGGCACCCCTGACTGCTGGGGGGTGGGGGTGCAGGGGGACATGAGTGGGACATGTGTGGGGGCCTGCTGTCAGGTGCCCCTGACTGCTGGGGGGTGGGGGTGCTGAGGGACTTGCGTGGGGGCCTCCTGGCAGGTGCCCCTGACTGCTGGAGGGTGGGGGTGCTGGGGGACATGTGTGGGACATGAGTGGGGGCCTGCTGGCAGGTGCCCCTGACTGCTGTGGGGGGGGTGCTGGGGACATGTGTGGGGGTCTGCTGGCAGGTGCCCATGACTGCTGGGGGATGGGGGGGCAGGGGGACATGAGTGGGACATGAGTGGGCCCTGCTGGCAGGTGCCCCTGACTGCTGGGGGGTGGGGGTGCTGGGGGACACGTGTGGGACATGAGTGGGGGCCTGCTGGCAGGTGCCCCTGACTGCTGGGGGTGCTGGGGGACATGTGTGGGGCCTGCTGGCACATGCCCTGCACTGCTGGGGGGTGGGGTGCAGGGGGACATGTGTGGGGGCCTGCTGGCAGGTGCCCCTGACTGCTGGGGGGGGTGCTGGGCGACATATGTGGGACATGAGTGGGGACCTGCTGGCAGGTGCCCCTGACTGCTGGGGGGTTGGGGTGCTGGGGGACATGTGTGGGGGCCTGCTGGCAGGTGCCCCTGACTGCTGGGGGGTGGGGGTGCAGGGAGACATGAGCGGGACATGTGTGGGGGCCTGCTGGCAGGTGCCCCTGACTGCTGGGGGGTGGGATGCTGGGGGACATGTGTGGGGGCCTACTGGCAGGTGCCCTGCACTGCTGGGGGGTGGGGGTACAAGGGGACATGAGTGGGACATGAGTGGGGGCCTGCTGGCAGGTGCCCCTACACTGCTGGGGGGTGGGGGTGCAAGGGGACATGAGTGGGACATGAGTGGGGGCCTGCTGGCAGGTGCCCTGCTGGGGGTGGGGGTGCAGAGGGACATGTGTGGGGGCCTGCTGTCAGGTGCCCCTGACTGCAGGGGGGTGGGGGTGCTGGGGGACATGTGTGGGGGCCTGCCGGCAGGTGCCCTGCACTGCTGGGGGGTGGGGGTGCAGGGGGACATATGTGAGGGCATGCTGGAAGGTGCCCCTGACTGCTGGGGGGTGGGGGTGCTGGGGGACATGTGTGGGACATGAGTGGGGCCCTGCTGGCAGGTGCCCCTGACTGTTGGCTGGTGAGTGTGCTGGGGGACATGTGTGGGAGCCTGCTGGCTGGTGCCCCTGCCTGCTGGGGGGTGGGGGTGCAGGGGGACATGTGTGGGACATGAGTGGGGGCCTTCTGGCAGGTGCCCCTGACTGCTGGGGGTGGGGGTGCTGGGGGACATGTGTGGGGGCCTGCTGGCAGATACCCCTGACTGCTGGGGGGTGGGGGTGCAGGGGGACATGAGTGGGACATGTGTGGGGGCCTGTTGTCAGGTGCCCCTGACTGCTGGGGGTGCTGAGGGACTTGCGTGGGGGCCTGCTGGCAGGTGCCCTGCACTACTGGGGGTGGGGGTGCAGGGGGACATGTGTGGGACATGAATGGGGGCCTGCTGGCAGGTGCCCCTGACTGCTGGAGGGTGGGGGTGCTGGGGGACATGTGTGGGACATGAGTGGGGGCCTGCTGGCAGGTGCCCCTGACTGCTGTGGGGGGGGTGCTAGGGACATGTGTGGGGGTCTGCTGGCAGGTGCCCATGACTGCTGGGGGGTGGGGGGCAGGGGGGCATGAGTGGGACATGAGTGGGGGCCTGCTGGCAGGTGCCCCTGACTGCTGGGGGGTGGGGGTGCTGGGGGACATGTGTGGGACATGAGTGGGGGCCAGCTGGCAGGTGCCCCTGACTGCTGGGGGGTGCTGGGGGACATGTGTGGGGCCTGCTGGCAGGTGCCCTGCACTGCTGGGGGGGGGTGCTGGGGGACATGTGTGGGACATGAGTAGGGACCTGCTGGCAGGTGCCCCTGACTGCTGGGGGGTTGGGGTGCTGGGGGACATGTGTGGGGGCCTGCTGGCAGGTGCCCCTGACTGCTGGGGGGTGGGGGTGCAGGGAGACGTGAGTGGGACATGTGTGGGGGCCTGCTGGCAGGTGCCCCTGACTGCTGGGGGGTGGGATGCTGGGGGACATGTGTGGGGGCCTGCTGGCATGTGCCCCTGACTGCTGAGGGGTAGGGGTGCTGGGGGACATGTGTGGGGGCCTGCTGGCAGGTGCCCCTGACTGCTGGGGAGTGGGGGTGCAGGGAGACATGAGTGGGACATGTGTGGGGGCCTGCTGGCAGGTGCCCCTGACTGCTGGGGGCGGGGTGCTGGGGGACATGTGTGGGGGCCTGCTGGCAGGTGCCCCTGACTCCTGGGGGGTGGGGGTGCAGGGGGACATGTGTGGGGGCCTGCTGGCAGGTGCCCTGCACTGCTGGGGGGGGTGCTGGGGGACATGTGTGGGACATGAGTGGGGACCTGCTGGCAGGTGCCGCTGACTGCTGGGGGGTTGGGGTGCTGGGGGACATGTGTGGGGGCCTGCTGGCAGGTGCCCCTGACTGCTGGGGGGTGGGGGTGCAGGGAGACATGAGTGGGACATGTGTGGGGGCCTGCTGGCAGGTGCCCCTGACTTCTGGGGGGTGGGATGCTGGGGGACATGTGTGGGGGCCTGCTGGCAGGTGCCCCTGACTGCTGAGGGGTAGGGGTGCTGGGGGACATGTGTGGGGGCCTGCTGGCAGGTGCCCCTGACTGCTGGGGAGTGGGGGTGCAGGGAGACATGAGTGGGACATGTGTGGGGGCCTGCTGGCAGGTGCCCCTGACTGCTGGGGGGCGGGGTGCTTGGAGACATGTGTGGGGGCCTGCTGGCAGGTGCCCCTGACTCCTGGGGGGTGGGGGTGCAGGGGGACATGTGTGGGGGCCTGCTGGCAGGTGCCCTGCACTGCTGGGGGGTGGGGGTGCAGGGGGACATGTGTGGGACATGTGTGGGGGCCTGCTGGCAGGTGCCCCTGACTGCTGGGGGGTGGGGGTGCTGGGGGACATGTGTGTGACATGAGTGGGGGCCTGCTGGCAGGTGCCCCTGACTGCTGGGGGGTGGGGTGCTGGGGGACATGTGTGGGGGCCTGCTGGCAGGTGCCCCTGACTGCTGGGGGTGGGGGTGCTGGGGGACATGTGTGGGGGCCTGCTGGCAGGTGCCCCTGACTGCTGGGGGGTGGGGGTGCAGAGGGACATGTGTGGGACATGAGTGGGGGCCTGCTGGCAGGTGCCCTGCACTGCTGGGGGGTGGAGGTGCTTGGAGACATGAGTTGGTGATCATATTGCAACGTGACATGTGGCTTGGCTGGGGGGCATGCCCATGGTGGATGGGCTGCCTGTGGGACATGACCAGGGGTGCAGGGTAGTCCCCTGTGGTGTGGGCTGCCTGCAGGGGCTGTGGAGGGGGTAGAGGGTACACCTGGGAGGACCCACACTGCCAATTCTCGTGTAGGACTCCCCGCGCACCCCCGAAATACACGTACCCAGACCAATCACGTGTGAAACTTCCCGTGCACCCCTGAAATACACGTACACAGCCCAATCGCGTGTGAAACTTCCCACGCACCCTCAAAAAACACGTACCAAGTCCAATTGCGTGTGAAACTTCCCGCGCACCCATGAAATACACCTACCCATGCCAATCGCGTGTGAAACTTCCCGCGCAACCCTGAAATACACGTACCAAGTCCAATCGCGTGTGAAACTTCCAGCGCACCCCTGAAATACACGTACCCAGCCCAATCGCGTGTGAAACTTCCCGCGCACCCCTGAAATACACTACCAAGGCCAATCGCGTGTGAAACTTCCCGTGCACCCCCAAAATACACATACCCAGGCCAATCGCATGTGAAACTTCCCGCTCACCCCTGAAATACACGTACCCAGGCCAATCGCGTGTGAAACTTCCCGCGCACCCCTGAAATACACATACCCAGGCCAATCGCGTGTGAAACTTCCCGCACACCCCTGAAATACATGTACCCAGGCCAATCACATGTGAAACTTCCCGCGCATCCCCGTAATACACATACCTCACTCTCACAGGCCCTTTCGCGCGTGAAAGTTCCTGCGAACCCGTAATACACGTACCCTGCTGAAATCACGTGTGAAACTTCCCACGAACCCCAGTAATACACGTACCCCACTCGCACAGGCCCTTTCGCGTGTGAAACTTCACGCGCACCCCAGTAATACACGTTCCCTGCTTGGCGTTTGCTGTTTGGCAGCCCTGTAAACTGGTCCAGGGTTAGCGCAGCCCTTTGCGCTGAATTGGGAATTTTGATGGCTTTTCCTTGCGTGAGGGCGTTCTTGGGCGCGTAACTGCCGCTGCTGCAGGGTCGCTGCACCACTTTGCGCCACGGCTGGTTTTGGAGGCTAAAATCCATGAATACGATGTGCGCGGAAATCGATTTTAGCGCACACGGCTGGCGCAGACATTCGCACGCGCACAGTGTGCGCCAGCCACGTGTGCCACTTTTGTGCGAAATTCTATGAATTACCCTGAAAGTTGCTAGTTCACTTTCAAAGAGTAGGTGGAATATGTATTCTACATTTTGTCTAAATCTGGGATCTTCAGAATACATCCGTAATGAGCGGTATTCTGATGCTGATATTTGAATAGGTCTATCATCGTACTTTCCTCCTTTGCCAGTAGGAAAGAGTAGAGGAAAAGCACATGCTTCTATACTTTTTTCCCATGTGCTTATTGGTGATCCTTTTGTTTGACGCATTTGGTACGTTTCCAGTGCATCTTCTATGGTGTCATTAGAGTGCAATGGATGAATTGTATTATGGTCTAAAGTGTTTGATATTGTAGCAGGATCTAGGAGCTCAAATTGACCAGCTTCTTTTGTCTCTTGAATTATTTCAGTTGTATCCTTCGAGTTTTCATCAATATTAATTTCTTTGTAATATTCATTATTCTCTTTAAGATATTCAAAGGCTTCTCTAACTTTATGTAAATCTACTAGCTGTTGCCAATTTTTTTTGTCTTTTGTAGGTACTCCATTTACCAAGATAATTAAAGATTGTTGCATTGGACGTTGCACTCCTAGAGTGTGCACATTTTCTTTTAGATTTAATGGTAAATACACTACTTTTCCACAAATACCTTTCACTAATTCAGAGGGAGGTAATTTTGCAGTTTTTGGTTGAAGGCGTATTATTGCTTGAAATGGGTGCACTGTTTGAATTATGATGCTCTCATATAAATTAAGTTGTTGAAGGGGTTTTGGTAGTGGATATAATTCCAAATTATTTGTGATGGCACATGAAGGAGTTTGGTTGTTGTCAAGTTTTGTAGTGCAGTAACTACAAAGTATTATGGGGTCAGTTATTTCGTATTTGTTTTCTGCTATAAGGTAGAGAGCTAATTCAAACCATTTAGAATCTTCATTGTTTACTATTTTGTATGATAGGTCTACAGTTTTTGTGTTACTTTTATAAAAAGTTCTGCGGCAACATACACACACATGGTTTGGTACTTCAGCTGATGTACTTTTAAATGTTAGTATTTCTTTTTTGTATGTGTGTAGTAAAAGGTTGCCATGTGTAGAATTGTTACTAATTTGGTTTACAGCTATTTCATTCTGTAAGTGGGTTTCACTTCCAAAATATTTTTTCTGGATATAGTCGATTTCTTCTAGTAGGTCTTTTGCTGTAACATGTAGAAGAATGTTATTTAAATTGGCTAGTGCTAAAGCAGGACTTTTAGCATAGTACAGTTTATAAAGTAGATTTCTTATAGTTGAATGATGTGTTGATATCCTTTTGATATCATGGAAGGTGGTTTTGCAAGTAGGTCCTGTAATGCAGGCCAATAAATGTCCTTGTAGTCCTGTGTACTTGCGTACTGGACAGGTATCCATATTTTGCAGTAGTTTAATTTTGAATTTGTCTTTGCTTTTCACATATTGATTGAGGAATTGGCGTAAAGACTTGAAACATTGTTTGGGAATGTTACACATTGACGTGCATGGCCATTTGTACACTAGACATTCTGATTCAGTTGAATATAGGGGTAATTCTAAGTTTTCAGGACATATTTTTGTAAGGAGTACTTCTAGTTCCATTATGGTATTATTAACTTTTTCATAACCTCGACCACTGCTATGTATGGCAATTGTATTTGTTTGGTTTTGGTTGTACGCTTCTTCATTAAAGTATGGTTCTATGCTCATAGTGTGACTCCATTCACCTCCGCAGATACTTAAGAAGTTCTTTCTGTTGACATTTTGTTTATTGAGAAGTGTTTTTTTGTAATTTAGTTATTAGTTTTGTTAGTGGTTTCATTTTGTTTAACACTAAAATAAATAACTTTCTTTTGAGAAGAATTGCACTGTCTATCAACGCTTGTAAGATTAATTTCCTACGATAGGTTGTGACGGAATATTTTGGCTAAAATACTTTGCTTGGTATGCTTACTTTGAACTATATCAAGATTTAAAGAAGCAGTTTTATCTGTAGTGATAGCTGATTTTCTGCTAATTGTTTTTTGGTTTGGTTTACATTTTGATAGAGGAGGCAAAGTTTTTGTACTTGAAACTTCTTTTGGTTCACTAAATGACTGTATTAGCTGTTTTGTTTCAACTTTTATTTACAAAGTGTGCTAGAGATGGATGCTTATGTTGGACACTTTTATTTTCATTTGCTCTACTACTGTGTTGCTTTCTACAGACTTGATTTTTGGTAGACATTCTTTAGGGTCTGTTGAAAAAAATAAAGAAGGTATGGGTTGGGGTGTTCTGCAATGTATGTGTGCATCAGTGTTTGAGTAAGATGATAAAGATGTATGTAATGGTGTGTGATTGTGCATTGGGAACTACAACTATTAGGGATGGGTATTCTTGAATTAATGTGTTACTAAACTGGGGTTCAGATGACAGAAAAAAGTAAGCTAGTGGTGTGGAGAAATATAAATAGTATATCTAATGCTATACAATTAAAACAGTTGTTTGTTCTATAACATCTCAATTCTAGCGGTTGAGTTGGGTAATTTGTGTGTCGAAAAATAGGAATTTGTGGGCCATTCTGGCTGTAAATCGCAGTTTAAGACATGGGGATTTTTGGAGAGAATGGTGCAGAATCTCTATTTTTAGGCACAGAAATAGCATGAATTAACCTTACAGTGTGTTTGAGTAATAATACAAATATTATGGTGATATTCTACTTACTTTTTTCTAAAATGAACAGGTTACTTCTTAGTTGTTCTTTGTACTTCAAATTTGGTTGCTTCTTTTCAGGAGAAGGGTCTTCACTGCAATTGTAAAAGAAACAAATTAGTAATTTTGTTCGTATATAGCACTGTTTTTAATTTAGACATTGATTTCTTTAATTGAAATCCTCAACACCTTCCTCAAAACCATTAAAACTATCTTATTTACATTAGATACGTCGCACCAGTTGAATACATATGATATGTTCTTAATGAACAAATTGTATTGCAATGACTAACTGCAGCAAACAAAATATCTTTACTGTGTCTTGTGAAATTCATTATGTACCACTGAATACCATTATTCCTGTTATTAAGCTCTTCCAACTAATAGTGCCTCAATGTCATGGGCTGTTTGTCCTATATAAATATAAGGAATTAAAGAAATAAAGAAATACAAAAAGAAATATGTAATTGTACAAGTATAATTGTTTGAGATGTGAACATAGAGTGTGCATGCAATATTGTTTGACTATATATAGTCTATATATTTCATTTAAAAAATGTTAGTTTAACATGATTTGAGTGTGTGTGTATATAAAGAAATTAAATAGTATAAAGATTTGTAAGTGACAGTTGATTTTAGGAGATTGAAAAAAGACAGTAGATTCATTTTACAGATTATAAAAGTTAAAAGTCAGTTAGAAAATGTGTTCATGTACTGTACAGAAAATATGCATACCTGTATTTTGTGTTCATGCATATGGATATGCATGGAGCTGCAAGTAGAATTCTTGGAGACTTGCACAGTATATCTTGTTGATGGTGCTTGGAAATGATGTGACACTTGTACTCAGAGAGATTCATAGTACATTTTCAGTGCTGATCTATGATGATGCAGTTAGATGTAGAGGTCTTGAATGTGATTGGTAGGTGGTCATGTGACTTCTTAGCTACAGCCAATGAGGGAATGGCACAGAGAGTGAACTGGAAATGGTAGAAGGGCTGTTCATGTTACGACATGTCCGCGGACATGGCGGTAGTTCGCGGACATCGGGTGTTACATCCGGGTTTTTTTGGGTTCAGAAGTCATGCAAATGAGATTGAGCACTGAAAGGGATTGGTCAGGAACGTTTAGTGGGTGTGTTGTGCCAGGAGAGAGTTTCTCAGATACTCTTTTTGCTGAGAGAAGAACAGATAGCTATGGCTTTGTGTTTCAGAAAACAGATTGTTTGGATTTTGGGAGACTCGTGGATACATTGGTTGAAGGTGCATGCAGAAACCTGTGGAGTAGCTCTAGATCTTGGATTCCCACATGTGGAAGTACACTGGCATGGAGTACGTGGAATGAAGTGGTTGGACTTGATACTTCTCTGTGCTACTTTGGAGACAGAGCAACATACAGATATAATTATAATTCATTGTGGAGGGAACAGTTTAGGATATGTGTCTGGAATTTCTTTGCAATTTGCAATGAAAGAAGGACTTGGGAAGGTCATGTACATGTTTCCAAATTCTCAAGTAATTTTTTCACGGATTGCGCAGAGACAAATGTGGCTTCGTTCTTCTTCATTTGGTCCACAAATGGAGAAAGCAAGGCGCAATGTCAATAAGGCTGTTTGTGCCTTTCTAAGAGATTTTGGCATGTCCTCTTTTCACAATGAAAATATTATGTTTCGGAGTGTAAGAGGATTCAATTCAACACTACAGCTAAGTCAATGCCTAGTCTGGGATACTGAATGGAAACCCTTATTGATATATCTTTATGTCCAGTTCATGAGTTCTGGATGACTACCCCTATATAACACCCCTCTCTTAGAATCCCCCTGACCCCACTGAGCCAAGAAGTAATTCTGTTTTGCAAGTTTAAAAGGTTTATTTGAGAAAAATTAAACAAAATATATATATATCACACTTTTATAATGAATTAATAATTGAATATCACACTTAATCTGAGCAGTGATCAATAATGGATAGTCTGGCACTAGCACACTTCTTTATAATCAATGATGAGTGGGTATAGGATGGATAAGATAGCAACAATACTTTTATGGTTTCAAACAGATGCAATGTGGAATGAAAATGCAGTACAGAAAATAACTTGATAGGATTTCAGCAAAAGACAATGTAATCACTTTCTTGGACAATTCACCCCCCCCCCTTTTATGCAATGTAAGGAGATGAAGATGAGAGCACACAGTTTTTAGGAATGCACTCAAATAGAATTCAGTTCAATTCCCCCCCAGCAGCTTATACAACAGATAGGCTTTGAATATGGTGACAATGCAGTGAGAAATATGCTGAAAATGCTTTTAATTCCCTTCAGGAGGTTCAGGGTGAGTGGTATCTAGTTAATATTAGTTCAGGCTCACTCTAGCAATGATTCAGGGATGGTTCTTAAGAGGCAAACAAAATTTTTGGCAAAGGAAAGCAAGGAAGCTGCTGTTTTCACAGGTGGCTGGATTTTTAACCAAATCGCGAATCGCGGCAAAATTCATTAATGCGTGAATCATGATTACGGCAAAAGTATAAGGAGTAGCAAGTCGGTTCTAGGTTTGTTGAAAAGCTAAGATTCTAAGCTTGCAGAGTAAAGTTAAACCAAGTTTCTAGCCCAAACGGTTCCAAAGATATGAACGATTTTGTAAAGGTCGTTTTTCGAATTTAAAGTAACTCAAATTGACAGGTGACAGCTTTTAAAAATGACAGGTGACAGCTATGCGGCTGCAGAATTGACAAGTGACAGTTAGGAGGCAGTTCTACTTTGATTAAAATAGTTTGGATTAGATTATTTTAACTAAGAGATTGGTTCTGCACAGTTCTGCTAGGTACTCACAATATATTTTTGAAATAGGCCTCGCCACGGATCTGGTCAGGTTTTGGACTGGACTCCGGTTCTGGTCTCGGCACTTCACAGTGATCTGGGTCAGCTCTCTGCTTC
The DNA here is from genome assembly GCF_040938575.1 of Ambystoma mexicanum. Lineage (NCBI taxonomy): Eukaryota > Metazoa > Chordata > Amphibia > Caudata > Ambystomatidae > Ambystoma > Ambystoma mexicanum. The sequence continues at coordinate 142,887,980 of NC_090934.1, forward strand.
TGCTCACAGTGGTCTGGGTCACTTTGGATCTCTGGCCTCTAGTTCTGGATGCTGCTCTGCTTTCTCTGGGTACAGCACTGCTTCTGGATCTTTCTGCACAGCTTTCTCTGGACACAGCGCTGATCTGCACGGCTCCTGGATGCTGCTACCGCTGTTAGGTTTGCTGGATGCTGAGGCCTGCTGAGAAGAGTTCTCAGTTTGTGGGTTTAGGCCCTTGCTTTGAGTTCTGAATCAGGTTCTTTGCAGTTTTAAAGTCTAAGTGTTGGATCTGGTATCTTCTGGATGTTGTGTGGTCCGGCAGAGTGCGTTGCAGCAACTGGATTTGAATCCTCTACCTGTCCCAGCAGTCTCTTTTTATGTGTTTTGAAAGTGGGTGCGTGTACAGCATCACTAGCAGCCCCTCTCTCAACTGCCCATTGGTCAAGCTTTCCGCACTGCTTTGATTGGGGGAAGGAAATGTGTGTCATGGTGATGCTGTTTTATGGTCTGCAGAAAGGATACTCCCCTGTCAAATTGCACACAAATCTATATTTGACCCAAATACATATTTCAACAGGTACACATTTGTTTAAAATTACATGCACCCATCACATATCACATGAGGTATACTCTGTTCAAACTCTGCTCTTCCCGGGGGCTTGCATCCAGAAATGGCCACATTTTGTGTTTTTTAGTGGGTTTTGTAACATCGGATTTTTCTCCAGATTTATACACATATACACCCCGCTCCCACACATATCACAGTAACTTTCCAGGTCGCTAGCTTAAACACAGAGTATGTGGTGTCAATAAATAGCGGGGTTTTGCCCCAGAACATCACACACATTCCCAACGCGTCTTACAACATGCACAGAAAAATCACAAGAATGATGGTATCATGTAAATAATTTTGACAAGTCCGCACTGTGAGTTATACATCTTTCTTAGAATCATATTCTGGCCAACAGGGGTGTGTCTTTTCAGGTCACATGGTGTAGAAACCAGTTTATCCAGTTTCTGCCAAGCTCAGAGACACTGCCCCTCCCAGCTTCTGCCAAGAGGAAGCTATTTTACGGTCCCCCCAATAACCCATCTGCCTGAGTCAAGGCAGGGCTTTGTTCAAAAGGAAGCCATTTACGATCACCCCAATAAACCATCTGCCTGGGCCCTTTCTTTAGTTTCTTGCAATCCCCTGGTAATTCAATCAGAGAGTGTGTGACCTCCTTTTGGCAGGAGCAACAGAATGCAGCCATGCCTGGGAATGCATTTGTTGGGCAAGCCCCCACTCCTGTCGGGGGTAGCTGTCTGGCAGAATTCCAGTTTCCTTAAGCCAGGCTTCAGGTAAAATGTAACTTTTTGTTCCCCAGTTTAAGTCAAGACAATTTTTACATATGCAGCTAGAATGCTGATTCTAAGTTCAAAACTATTACATTTTAACAGTTACAAACTATGTGACACTCAAAAGTAGGTCTCTCAGTTAATTTAAACATTTCAATTTGGTGGTTTTAATCCAGTTTCAGTTAGGCTGCTGCAGACCTGCAGAGCTCAGCCAGTCTTGTTATGAACAGTGTTTTGGGGCTCTTCAACTTCCCAGATTTAGTATGCACACATACTTCATTCTGCCAGATGTCCGCTGGTGTTCAGTGAGATTTTTGGATGTGTTGCAATGTTTGAAAATAGGCATTTTGAGCTGGCATTCAGGGAAACAAAAGGTGATTTTAAAGTGCGGTTTTTCCTTTGGCACACATTTCACTCATGGCACCCCGGCCCATCCTGCTCGCACTGTTGGGTGGCAAGTTTAGGCAACCATTTTAGTGTGCACAAACTGCGTGGTTCTCCTGGATTCGGGCGGACAGGTGGGCTTTTTGGCCATCTTGGATTTTCTAAGCCCACAGCACCAAATGTTGCAGCATGAAAGCTCAAACGTGGGTCAGGACACCCAACAAAGCCCCCCCACGCGACTGCACTTTGAATTTGAGTCGATGGGGAGTCGGGTGCACAAAAGGTGATGGCCCACGCACTGGTATGTCCGCATAATCTTCTTCCAATTCTGCAAATGGCACAGTTCAGCATCTTTTCCTCCATCCGGTACTGATCGATCGGTTCTCCTCGCCGGTGCTGATGGGAATATTGGGCGGTACCCTGGGCCCCTCGGGTCTCGGTTCCCGGTTTCCGGATCGTCCTCCTTGGCCAGTCTCCAGGTTTTCTTTCTCCTAGGAGGACAAAGGAAAAGCGGCAATACCTATTCATGGACATTTCTGCCCCACCATTGATATAGTGGGGTGGCATATATATTTTAGAATTCAACAGATATGAACATGCACATTTTTTAAAATTAAGCGACAGAAACACATAAAATTGAGAAACACGGAATTTGATAGGCTATATGTAGGATATTTTAGGGATGGAATTGAATTACTCTGGAGCGGTACCCTCTGGGATTACAGAGGACTCCTCCAGTTGCTGCAAAGTGTGCCTGGGATGGCAACACTTCAACTGGTTTATGTGGACCCACTTGTCTTCCCCCTCTGCCAAACCGCCTTTGGGGATGCGGATCTTGTAGGCCACAGGGGAGATTTTGTCTATAATTTCAAACGGTCCCTTTCATGTAGGCCGTTTGGCCTGGTTCCTTTGGAAATTGTATAAATAGACCCGGTACCCCACCTGATATTCCTTCCTGGAAGTTTTCAGGTCATAGTGGGTCTTCATACTCTCGGCTGATCTTTCTAGATTCCGCTGAGCATAGGCAAAAGCATGTTGAAGGTGTTTCCTTAAATTCTCCACATACTCATGAGTTGTGGAGGCATTTATTAGTGTCTGCTCTTGGGTCCTGTAGAGCAAATGCTGCGGAAGCACCATCTTGCGTCCAGTCATCAACTCGAATGGTGACATTTTGGTTGCAGATGACGGGGTAGATCTGATGGCCATTAGGACCAGAGGTAATCGGATATCCCAACTTGGCCCAGAATCTGCCACAAACCTTTTTAAGATGCTCACAATTGTCGGTTGTAGCGTTCCACTGCTCCAGAAGAAGCTGGCCTGTAAGCAATGTGTAGCTTTCTCTTGACCCCCAGTATCTCCCACATCTTTGTCATCACTTCACTGGTGAAGTGGCTACCTCTGTCTGACTCAATACATTGAGGTGGACCAAAACGGGAAAAGATGTGGTTAATCATCAAGGCAGCTGCCGTTTCTGCCTTGCAGTTTGGGGCTGGGAGACATTCCACCCACTTGGTAAACAAGCATGTCACAGTCAACATGTACTTATTCCCCCTAGCGGAGCGAATCACGGGGCCTACAAAGTCGATTTGTAAATCTGACCATGGGAGTGTCATTCCCCTCTTTTGGAAAGGCGCCCGGTGTGTGAGGGATGTTGGCTGAAATTGTGCACACACAAGACAACCCTTCAAATATTGGTTGAGGTCCTGGCCCATGTGTGGCCAGTAGGCAACCTCTCTTAAGATCTCAAGTGTTGTATGAAACCCCCTATGACCGGCGGTAGCCGCATCATGGGCGTGACTTAACATCAGGCTTCGGAAAGAGGTAGGAACCACCCACTGATCATGGCCAACTTGGGATTTCCTTACCAACAAACCGTCTTGGATCCGGAACATTTTTGGACATTTCATCAACACTCTTAGGTCCTCTTTCCCGTTGTAATCGGTATCCGTCAGGGGAAAGTTCTCAGGGTCCTCAATGTGTTGGTAAAATTTACCAATTATTGGATCCCCCTTCTGAGCGGTAATCAAATCAGCATCAGGGGTCTCCTTACTCCATTGTGCAATTGAAAGATCATTGTGAGCATTTGTCTGGGACCTAGTGATAGCAGTGACTTGGATTTCCCCCAACAGGGACTCAATCTCAATTAGATCCCCTTGGATGGCCCCGGTTTTGGCCAGCTGATCAGCTAAGTCATTTCCAGTTTTGTCTGGTCCCTCTACTTTGGAATGACCCTTGATCTTTTTCCAATAGATGGTCATCTCATTCGAGGTGACCAGATCATCAATATTTTGGATCAACTTCCCATGTTTCAAGGGTTTGTTGTTAGCACATAACATGCCTCTGGTTTTCCAATTAACCAGGTGCTCCACGAACCCGTTCAGTACATAATCAGAATCAGTGATTATGACCAGTTCGTGGAGTTGATGCTGGACAGCAGTGAGGATGGCCTGATGCACAGCCATCAATTCTGCCACCTGACTACTTCGGGGACCAATTTTGTATCCAGCAGAGGGTTCTGGGAACTCCTTCACCCATGCATTCCCTACGCCGGCCACCAGTTCTTTATCCCCGTTATCGTCAACATGGTAAGAGCATCCGTCCACATAGACAGTGGGCATTCCCTCACACTTGTCCTCTTCAAAGACTTTGTGTGGGGAATTCAGGTATGCCTCCATGTTGTCCTTGATTTTTAGACTTTCGTCCTCGAGACAAGTTTTCTCTGGCACAATCATGCAAGTCAGCCAGACCTTGCGCGAGGGGACTCTTCTTGTTTTGGCCATATCTGACCTCTACAGGAAAGCCTTGCATTGACAGAATCCAGGAAGTAATTCGGGAATTACTCACATTTCCAGCCCGGATTCTTTCACTTTGGAGATATTGCAGAGGCTGGTGTGGAGTCTCCACTATGATGTGTTCCCCCTGGATAAACGGGCGGTAATTCTTCAATGCCCACACCGTTGCCAGGAGTGCCTTCTCACAATCGTTGAATTTTTCCTCCACAGAGGATAAAGTTTTGCTCGCATAGGAGATTACTTTATTGACCTTGTCATGCTTTTGGTATAATATTGCCGTCAAGCACGTATTAGAGAACCCTGTCTCCAGGAAGAACTCCTTGTTTCTGACAGGGTAAGCTAGGCAAGGCGCTTGTGAGAGGCTTCTTTTGAGTTGACCTACTGCCTCGGCTTGTTCTGGACCCCATTCCCACTTGACCCCCCTTTCAGGAGATGAATCAGGGGTCTAGTGATCTCTGCGTAGCCCTCAATGAACTTTCTGCTGTTATTAGTCAGTCCAAGGAGGCTCCTTAGTTCCCACAGAGTTGTGGGGTCTTTCAGTTTCTGAAGTGCTTCCACTTTCTTTTCCTGGCGACAGAGACCCTGAGGAGTAATCTCATGCCCCAAGAAATTATCACGGGTTCTACACCACTGTGCTTTCTGAAAGGAAAGTTTTGCTCCGGCGGCCCTCAACTGTGTCAGAACATAACGGATCTCCGCTATGTGTTCCTCAACAGATGAACTTTTGATGAGGACATCATCTACATAAGCCAGGTTACCCCTTGCACCCAGGTCGGGCATGGCCTTGTGTAGGAAAATGTTGAATTCATTGCCGGAGTTGAGGTATCCGAAGGGAGTCCGGGTCCATGTGTACTGCTGGCCCCCAAAGGTAAAAGCCAGCTTGTATTGGTCCTCCCTACTGACAGGCACGGTCCTGTATCCATTGGTCAGGTCTATTGCAGTGAATACCTGTGACCCCTGGATCTGGGCCAGCCCTTGGTCAATGTAGGGCAGAGGCCATCGGGAAGTATGGACCCGTTTGTTGAGCTCCCTGAGGTCGGCGCAGAGTCTCCACTGGCCGTTTGGCTTCAATATTCCCAGCACCGGGTTATTGAAGGTGCTGTGAACTGGACGGATTATTCCCCGGGACTCCAGGTTCTTAATTATTTCAGTAAGGGACTCCATTGATGCGAGAGGCAAGCGATATTGCTTCACAAACACTGGAGTCATGCCAGGGTCCGTGGGGATTGTTGTTGTGTGGATGTCGGTGCGGCCACAGTCATATGAGTCTACCGCAAAGAGATCTTGGAAATCCAAGAAAACTTGTTTCAACTTTTGCTTCTGTTCCAGAGTCACACAGGCATCAGCTAGGTTGACTCTCTCTTCCACCATCTGCCTGAAGCCTGGAAAGACTACTTGTTTGGCTATCTCAGCGGCCTCCTCCAGCTGGGTGGAGAAGTCCCTGGTCAGAGTGCTGATTTGGACTGGAGGCCTCAGGTGGGAAAGGCAGCCCTCATGGACCTGGAAAATCACCTCATCCCTCCTGAAGTCACAAGTCACATCTTCCTTACCATAGGGGCAGGAAGTGTACACCAGGAAGTTCCCCCCATGCCGGGTAAAAATCCTGCCTGGTGTTGTATTGTCATGACTGTCACTGTCAAAACAGTCCTTCGGGATTGGTCCTAACAGTTCATTTCCTAAATCAATGGAGAAATGTCGGTCATCAATCGCCATTCCAATAATGGTGCCTGCGGCTAGAGTAATACTCTTTAAGTCGCTGTTATCCACCTCTATTGGAATGGTGTCATGTTCTATGTTGACTAATGGTGTTGGGTTTACCCCCAACCCTTGCTGTTGGAGAGAAGCATTTGGATGTATATAAGCATCAGGGTTTTGCAATTTTTGTCCTCTTTTAACTTTCACTTCCAGAGAGATTTGTCGGGTCCTTTCTGGGATGGTGACTTCCTCTTTGATCTGAATTTCAACTGCATAAGGTAGCAATTGAGCTGACCTAAATGCTTTTTCTGGATCATCAAAGCCCATGGGAGTATCCACTAATTGGGACCAAACTTTGAAGTTTATTAGGTCCAAACTAATGGCAAAGCGATTGAGAATGTCACTGCCTAAGTAAAAGGCGGCAGTGACGTCTCGCACGACCCAACAATTATGGACTATGCTCTTGTTGCCAATGGAGATTTTGAGCATACACCTGCTTGGCAGGAGATGTTTGGAATTAGGTGCTTCCAGGTCCATTTCCCATTTGTCTATCAGTTTGAATGTGGGAATGGCTGGATCTTTTGGGAGTTGGCGGAACATGGCTTCACTGATGAAGCTCTTACCGTTGTTCACACACACTCGAGCGAGAACAGAGTCCTTCCCATCGTTTAACTGAACTGGGATGAACAACTGCTTTCCAATTTGCTGAATATCAGCCAGGCTCTGAGCTGACTTCACATCTTTCTGGACTATAGGAGTGGGAGTTTCTGATTGTGGATTAGTATAGAATTTCAAAGTGTTTCCTTCCAGCGTGGTGTACCACTTTAAACTGGAAGGAAGGTTGATTTTCAGAAATAGAGAGGACCCCCCATCACCAGTCTGTTGTCCTACTGCTATTACGGTCACGTCTGGAATCTGGCTGTTCTGGAAGTGAAATTCTACTTGGTCAGATTTTTGCTCAACCAAAGAGGCAGGTGCCGTTTAAACTAACATGGTTGACACTTTGTTTTAATTTTATTGGTCGGCTAGTCTGGGTCCAGAGGACCTTGTTTACGCAATCTATTAGGGGTGACAACCTTCTCAGGAGGTCATTCCCTAGTAAACAAGGGGTGCCCTCTGGAGTCACTACTATGACCGGGTGTTTCACCTTGTGTCGCCCAATTTTAATGTCCAAGTCTGCAGTCCCCTCAACGGGAATTTCCTTCCCCTCAAAGTTCTGCAGTTGTCCAGGAAGAAAGGTGAGAGGAATACGGTAATTCTCCCCCCTTCCGGCATTTAGTTCCTCAAAGGCCCTTTTGGACAGAAGGGTAGCTTGGGATCCAGTGTCCACCAGTGCCAAAATTGTACCCTGCCCCTGTACTTGTACCGGGGCATAGTATCTTCCCTCCTTCTCCTCAAGGGGGCACAGATAATGCACATTTTTGGACAACTGGTGGGCTAACTTTCTGGTTTTGGACATTGCTAGCGAAGAGATTTGGGCAGAATTCTGTGGAGAACCTTGGGAATCTGAAAGAAAAAGTTGGCAACTGGAGATCAGAGCCATTGTGGGTTCCCCTGGCTCCGGATCTGGGCCGCCCCCCCCTTTTTGGAGGCAGTCACCAGGATGGGTTTGAACCAGGGGATTTTCTTGCTGTTGGTTCTGGGATGAGATGGTGGGCGACGGTAGCTCAGTCTCCACATCTCCCCAGTCTGGATTGGAATCCCTTGGGACCCATTTTTCTTTGGGAGGAGTTCCCCCATCTCTGAAGGAGAAAATCCTTTTCCCAGGATCTTCTGAGGATCCCTCTCCCTCAAATTGGAAGGCCTGTACCTCCTCCATAAAGTGGGTCTGTTTGGGTCCTTTGTTTCTCCTACCCCCCCGTGCTCCTTGGGAGGCAGGCTTTCAGGGGCAGGAGATTTTGTTTCCGGTTCCTGGTTTTCCAGGGGCTGTTTACAAGTTGGGAAGGAAGCTTCCTCCAAGGCTTTACACCCCCCTTCCCCTTGTGTCTCCTCCCTGGGAACCGGTGTGTTATCGGGTTGCTGCCCCCGTCATTGTTCTGGAGCAACAGGTCCAGAGTTTGGGGCATTCGGCGGTGGCATGCTCATCTGAGGGTTCTGTTGAGCCCTCAGTATGTGACCCAGATCCCGTGCCATATTTTGGACCTGGCGCTCTAACTGGGAAACCCGCTCAGGCTGATACGGGGCTCTATTTTCTCCCCTGGGCTGATCCCGGGAAGGGTAGCTATCCCTTCTCTGGTAGTACCCCTGGTTGGGAAGATTTTGGTACCCCTCCACCCTTGGCCTCCCCTCTCCCGGATTAGGTTGTCTGTGCTCAGGGAATTGGGGAAAGAAGGATGGATGATTTTGGGGCTGGAAATTGGGTGGATACCTGGGGAAAAAGTTCTGCCCAGGATTTGGAGAATTTCTGCCCTCCTGGGGGAAGTTGGGAGGGAAGTTCCCTGGGTTAGGTGCTTGGCTGGATCCCCCCCTTGGGCTGGAGGAGTCCACACATAAACCAGGATTGGTCGGTTTCCCTTGTAGCGGGGACTTACATAGTCAGGGGAGCGGGGGACCCCATTTGTGGAACTACCTCCTCGACTCCCTGTCTGTGACTGGCCCGAGGGCCTTCTGGGCTGTGAGTTATTTGGTGCAGGGAGGTTTTTAGGCCCCCCCATCTCCAAATCTAAAACGGGGGCAACCTTTACCTCTGCCACCTTGGCAGCAGCAGGGGTGCTGTTGGTTTTGGGGTTTTCGGTGCGTTATTTTTATTTTCGATAGGCTTCTGCACCTCATAGATCCGGGTAGCCTGTTCAATGACCCAGTCTAAAGATCTTTTCTCATGAAAATCTCTCACGAGCTGGGTCATTATATATTTAGGGAGAGCATGGAAAAATGTATTGACAAACTCTTTGCTGTCTGTGCGCACCCTTCTGGTGGTCTGCGCAAAATCACGCTTTAATTCTTGCACAAACTCTTGTGGGGCCTGATCCTCCCCACATTGCAAATTGTAGGCTGCCTTGCGAGCCTCTTGAGGATTTCTGAACAGAAAAATGTTTCAAGATGGCCGCCTTATAGGTGGACCATCTTAAATGATTTTGGTCCTACAGCCCCGCAAAGAAACTGGAGTATTCTGGGGAGAATGTCCATTTGACGTACTGGATGCAGCTACTGCTGTCCTTCAAATGGAAAGTCTCCATCATTTGCTCATAGAGCTCCAAGTGTTCCCAAACAGAGTACTTGGCGTTCTTATGATAAGGCGCGATGACACTCCTGATTGCCTTAATCTGTTTCAATGGGTCCTTAAGCAAGGCCCTTTTTGCCTTATTGGCCTTTTTGGTTCGGGTAACCCTGGTCCATTCATCCTGTAACTCAGAGGCACTGCTCCCAGAGGTTCCTGACTGATCTTCCAGGTTTTCCTGGATTCTGCGAGCCTGGGAATGGCTGGCAGAATGTGGGGACCTGGTATCCTGTGTCCTGCGCTGTTCAGAGGAGTCTTCAGATTCCTCCTTGCTGCCAGGATTTGATGGGTAACCCCCCCACTGACCTAACTGGGCAGAAGTTTTTAGGATGCCCTTAATGGGCCTATTCTCCAGGGGTTCCCCACTAAATTGCACTGTGCTTGGGTGCCCATACCCGGATGCCTGCCCATCCATTCCTGGGAGGTACTGGCCTATGAGCCCCATGCTTCTGGCTGGATAGTAATCTGCCATCCCTGTGGCCCGGTGCTCAGGTGCGCCCAGGGCCATGGGGGTGGCAGAGTCCAGGGACTGAGAGAGATAAACGCCTCTGGTACTAGGGCTCCTGAGGTTATGCTCAGGAGTTTCCCTTTCCCAGCGAACCTGGTCTCTAACCGCCCCTGCTCCCTGTTGCAATGCAAGAGCCTGCGCCTTCAGTTCCTCAGTTAAGGCCTTACTAGACTCTATCAGTCTCTCCTGCATCGCTACCTGTTGTTGGAGCCTATCATTGTGCTGGCAGAGAGCCTCATTCTCTCTCTGCGTTTCCTGATTGGTCCTGGAGCACTGGGCCAGTCTTTGCTGCAGGAGGTTTACCTCCTGAGTCCCATCCCTACTGGCCTGCTCCTGTCTTGCCAGAGCCTCCTCCACCCTCCTGGTGTGCTCTAGTAAGTCCTGGTGTTCTTTTTGGAGGTCACCCAGTCCCTGGTGGGCCAGGTGATTTTCTTCCATTTTTCTTTTTAAGTGGCAGACTTCCTGGCCTAAGGTGTCCCTTTCCTGACCAAGAGCCTGAATTTGTGACGCCAGGTCGTCCCTTTGCCTTTGGAAGGCACCAGCTTTCTGGCGCTCCTGATCAAACTCTGCCTGGGTATCCAGGTCTTTCAAGATCAGTTTATTGCTCTCCTCTTTCTCTCTGTCTAGTTGGATTTGCAGGGTGGCTACCTGCTCTGTGCATGCCCTGTTGAAATTGATCTGTTGCTCCAGCTTTTTCTGGCTCTGCAGTAGGGAGTCCAAACTGTCTTGGCGTTCCTTCCGCAAAGCCAGAATTCTGGTATCCTGGTCAGCCTTTTCCTCTTGCAGTATATCCATGTCCTCTTTTATTTTAATGATATACTACCTACTATCATTTTCTCCCTCCTGGCTCCTCTGCAGCCTCTGCTCAGAAGAGACCAGGTCAGATTGGACCTTTTCTAACGCCATCTGTTGCCTATTTGCCAGATCGTGGCCTTCAGCACATCTGTCTTGCATGGCTCCCATATATAGATACAAATATGCCGCTATCCTAACCATCTTGTCTTGTTCATCCTTAGCTTTAGGAGCCATGTATAGTTCACTCAGGGCCACATGTAAGGGACCCTGATCTCTCCATATATCTGACCCTGTTTCAGTGACCTGTTGCGTGATGGCCTGCAACCAGACCGTTTGGTCCTGGTGAGTCCACTCACCTCTCACAAATAACTTATGTAAGAAGTGCTCTCTGGCTATTTTCATGTCTACTAAGGTCGTCATTCTAGAGATTGGTCTCTGTCCTGACTTACAGAAATTAGTATTTTATCTTTGCAAAACAGACCTTTTCCTTAGAGCGTTCCTTTGAGGAGTGCTTTACAGCGTAACACAGCGTGGTGATCCGACCGGATGTATGTCTCCTGTCAGTTAGCACACTGTATTAATCTGCACAAGTGATAGATCTAACCCAGATGTCCGGCTCGAGCCCCCAATTTGTAAGAGGATTCAATTCAACACTACAGCTAAGTCAATGCCTAGTCTGGGATACTGAATGGAAACCCTTATTGATATATCTTTATGTCCAGTTCATGAGTTCTGGATGACTACCCCTATATAACACCCCTCTCTTAGAATCCCCCTGACCCCACTGAGCCAAGAAGTAGTTCTGTTTTGCAAGTTTAAAGGGTGTATTTGAGAAAAATTAAACAAAATATATATATATATCACACTTTTATAATGAATTAATAATTGAATATCACACTTAATCTGAGCAGTAATCAATAATGGATAGTCTGGCACTAGCACACTTCTTTATAATCAATGATGAGTGGGTATAGGATGGATAAGATAGCAACAATACTTTTATACTTGTATGGTTTCCAACAGATGCAATGTGGAATGAAAATGCAGTACAGAAAATAACTTGATAGGATTTCAGCAAAAGACAATGGGCCTCATTACGACCCTGGCGGTAAGGGGTTAACGCCAGCGTTAGCTGCGCCAACCCCTTACCGCCAATTACGAGTTCCGTTACCGCCATGGCCAATTTTCCGCCTGCTTTTCGCAGGCGGAGGAAACCATGGCGGTAAGGGACCCTCGTGTTAATTACGCCACCGTAATTTACGGTGGCGTAATTAACGCCTTCCCCACTCCCATTATGTCCTATGGGACAGAATGGGAATGGGGAAGGGCAGAATGGGGATTGGCGGATTTACCGCTCCACTCCACTCGGAATGGGGCGGTAAGTCCGCCATCCGCCATGGCGTAAAGGGACTTTGCGCCATGGCGGTAAAGTCCGGCCCTGGCGGAAAAATTCCGCCAGGGTCGTAATGAGGCCCAATGTAATCACTTTCTTGGACAATTCACCCCCCCCCCCCTTTTATGCAATGTAAGGAGATGAAGATGAGAGCACACAGTTCTTAGGAATGCAATCAAATAGAATTCAGTTCAATTCCCCCCCAGCAGCTTATACAACAGATAGGAGTTTTGAAACACAGGCAAAATGCTTTGAATATGGTGACAATGCAGTGAGAAATATGCTGAAAATGCTTTTAATTCCCTTCAGGAGGTTCAGGGTGAGTGGTATCTAGTTAATATTAGTTCAGGCTCACTCTAGCAATGATTCAGGGATGGTTCTTAAGAGGCAAATGAAATTTTTGGCAAAGGAAAGCAAGGAAGCTGCTGTTTTCACACGTGGCTGGATTTTTAACCAAATCGCGAATTTAGGCAAAATTTGCGAATGCGTGAATCACGATTACGGCAAAAGTATAAGGAGTAGCAAGTCGGTTCTAGGTTTGTTGAAAAGCTAAGATTCTAAGCTTTCAAACGGTTCCAAAGATATGAACGATTTTGTAAAGGTTGTTTTTCGAAATTAAAGTAACTCAAATTGACAGGTGACAGCTTTTAAAAATGACAGGTGACAGCTATGCGGCTGCAGAATTGACAAGTGACAGTTAGGAGGCAGTTCTACTTAGATTAAAATAGTTTGGATTAGATTATTTTAACTAAGAGATTGGTTCTGCACAGTTCTGCTAGGTACTCACAATATATTTTTGAAATAGGCCTCGCCACGGATCTGGTCAGGTTTTGGACTGGACTCCGGTTCTGGTCTCGGCACTTCACAGTGATCTGGGTCAGCTCTCTGGTTCTGCTCACAGCGGTCTGGGTCACGTTGGATCTCTGGCCTCTGGTTCTGGATGCTGCTCTGCTTTCTCTGGGTACAGCACTGCTTCTGGATCTTTCTGCACAGCTTTCTCTGGACACAGCGCTGATCTGCACGGCTCCTGGATGCTGCTACCGCTGTTAGGTTTGCTGGATGCTGAGGCCTGCTGAGAAGAGTTCTCAGTTTGTGGGTTTAGGCCCTTGCTTTGAGTTCTGAATCAACTTCTTTGGAGTTTTAAAGTCTAATGTTGGATCTGGTATCTTCTGGCTGTTGTGTGGTCCGGCAGAGCGCGTTGCAGCAACTGGATTTGAATCCTCTACCTGTCCCAGCAGTCTCTTTTTATGTGTTTTGAAAGTGGGTGTGTGTGCAGCATCACTAGCAGCCCCTCTCTCAACTGCCCATTGGTCAAGCTTTCCGCACTGCTTTGATTGGGGGAAGGAAATGTGTGTCATGGTGATGCTGTTTTATGGTCTGCAGAAAGGATACTCCCCTGTCAAATTGCACACAAATCTATATTTGACCCAAATGCATATTTGCACAGGTACACATTTGTTTAAAATTACATGCACCCATCACATATCACATGAGGTATACTCTGTTCAAACTCTGCTCTTCCTGGGGGCTTGCATCCAGAAATGGCCACATTTTGTGCTTTTTAGTGGGTTTTGCAACATCGGATTTTTCTCCAGATTTATACACATATACACCCCCCTCCCACACATATCTCAGTAACTTTCCAGGTCGCTAGCTTAAACACAGAGTATGTGGTGTCAATAAATAGCGGGGTTTTGCCCCAGAACATCACACAAATTCCCAACGCGTCTTAAAACGTGCACAGAAAAATCACAAGAATTATGGTATCATTTAAATAATTTTGACAAGTCCGCACTGTGAGTTATACATCTTTCTTAGAATCATATTCTGGCCAACAGGGGTGTGTCTTTTCAGGTCACATGGTGTAGAAACCAGTTTATCCAGTTTCTGCCAAGCTCAGAGTCCCTGCCCCTCCCAGCTTCCGCCAAGAGGAAGCTATTTTACGGTCCCTCCAATAACCCATCTGCCTGAGTCAAGGCAGGGCTTTGTTCAAAAGGAAGCCATTTACGATCACCCCAATAAACCATCTGCCTGGGCCCTTTCTTTAGTTTCTTGCAATCCCCTGGTAATTCAATCAGAGAGTGTGTGACCTCCTTTTGGCAGGAGCAACAGAATGCAGCCAGGCCTGGGAATGCATTTGTTGGGCAAGCCCCCACTCCTGTCGGGGGTAGCTGTCTGGCAGAATTCCAGTTTCCTTAAGCCAGGTTTCAGGTAAAATGTCACTTTTTGTTCCCCAGTTTAAGTCAAGACAATTTTTACATATGCAGCTAGAATGCTGATTCTAAGTTCAAAACTATGACATTTTAACAGTTACAAACTATGTGACACTCAAAAGTAGGTCACTCAGTTAATTTAAACATTTCGATTTGGTGGTTTTAATCCAGTTTTAATTAGGCTGCTGCAGACCTGCAGAGCTCAGCCAGTCTTGTTATGAACATTGTTTTGGGGCTCTTCAACTTCCCAGATTTAGTATGTACACATACTTCATTCTGCCAGATGTCCGCTGGTGTTCAGTGTGATTTTTGGATGTGTTGCAATGTTTGAAAATAGGCATTTTGAGCTGGCATTCAGGGAAACAAAAGGTGATTTTAAAGTGCGGTTTTTGCTTTGGCACACATTTCACTCATGGCACCCTGGCCCATCCTGCTCGCACTGGTGGGTGGCAAGTTTAGGCAACCTTTTTAGTGTGCACAAACTGCGTGGTTCTCCTGGATTCGGGCGCACATGTGGGCTTTTTGGCCATCTTGGATTTTGTAAGCCCACAGCACCAAATGTTGCAGCATGATAGCTCAAACGTGGGTCAGGACACCCAACAGTAGTACATACATTTTTTGCAGAGATGGAGTACATCTAACTTATGCTGGAAATCAGATTTTTCTAAGAAACATATAAAATGCATTGCGACCTTTTTTAGAATTACAGCATCCATTATGAAGTAGGTGTTCGTATTTATAATTTTTGAAACACAAATACCTCCCAAAGGCTCTTTATAGAACCACCACTTCCTCCTAGAGAAAATTGCAATGGTTATGATAGGGTAGAACCCCAAAATTTTAGATGTCCGCGGACTTCTCAAAAATACAAAGGGCCCTGCTTCATTTATTTTCACTTCTATTTTTTAACTGTGAAAGGCGGCTATGAAAAGAGCCTTATTTTTATTTTATTTTTTTTTAAATATTTTTTGGGGTTTTTTATACACGAGACACTAGGAGAGGAGGGGAAAGGAGGGTAAAGGGGGGGATACCAACCACAGGGATAACAAAGGGTGAGCTGAGAGAGGAAGATGTAGAGTGGGTTTTATTTGGGTAGTGAGCAGGTCTACTCGTGCTCTGAGACGATAGTCTCAAAAGCACTACGAAGTCGCTCCCCCCTGCAGAGTACTCTGTTGCAGTACATACAAACAACTCTGACCCTCAAAAGGTAAGGGCCATCAGCATCATGTATGGCCTGTGAGGCATCTTGAGGAAGACGCTGTCCCACAGAGGTGTTCCTTGTGGTGACAGGATCAGAAACGGAGGATGAAGTAGAGGAAATCAACCTACTACGCTCCTCGCAAGGTACAACCTTGCAAATGGCCCCAGAGTGAAATGACCTTAGGTGTCGCTTCATGGTAGTGGTCCCAAAGCTGTACGAACCATGCCTCCCACGACTGAGTACCATTTTGCACTCATTGCAGGTGACTCGGTTCACACGAGCCTTAGGACCATCCCCATGAATGGTAAATAACCACCACACCCAAGACTCAGGTCGAGTGCGGGTAGTAGGGATTTCCACTACCTCATTCTCGTCATCCTCTTCTTCCTCCTCTGCATCCTCACTCCTGTTCCCCTCTTCAGGCCCTTGGGGAGGTGGTGGTGGTGGAGGGGGTGGGGGTGGTGCTGAAGCAGGTGCAGCACCAGGTGGCAGTAGTGCAGGCATGGATGCCATCTCGATGATGGTGTAATCTGCAAGTTGCAGGAAAAATAGCTGTGCTCTGAAGCATAGCCAGAAACACAATGAGAATAAACTCTAGGGTGTGGTCTTTTATAGCAGTGCTTGTACGCGGTTCGTGGACATGTGCGCTGTCCGCGGACAGACCGAACACAAAGAAAGGTTCAAAAACTTTCAAAAAGTATGTAGAAACTCAGGATTAGTATGTGGGACTTGTGCTATGGTGAGTTTTTATTGAGAAATATTGTGGATTACTTGAAAATTAACTTTTAAATTGTTCGGGGACACGAACAGTGTCCGCATTCAGAACACGCGATCAGCATGGGCGCGGTCAAATGATCGCTTCGCAAACATGGTCGTGAAGGAAGCGGCTGTCCGCAGGACACCAAATGCACGGACATTGGTTTGCGCATGCGCGTTGATGCTCTACGGACACTGGCCAGGTCCTGAATTAATTAAAAGTGCATCACACGACAAACGAACAGTTACGGACAACCGTTTTTTCTTAGAACAGTTTAACTTCCTTGCGAACAATACGGACAGACATAGCGTCCTCAGGACACCTCCATTTTCGTTTTATTTACGAACATTTCAGAACACTGCGTTTGTTCTTAGATCAGTTTCAACTTGCTAGCGAACAGTACGAACAGGTATACTGTTCTTCAGGACACCTCCATTTTCGTTTATTTACGAACATTTCAGTACACCGATTGTGTTCTTAGAACACTTTCAACTTGGTAGCGAACATTATGGACAGGTATAGTGTTCTTCAGGACACCCCCATTTTGTTTATTTACGAACATTTCAGGACATTGCGTGTGTTCTAGAACAGTTTCAACTTGCTAGCCAACAGTATGGACAGGTATAGTGTTCTTCAGGACACCTCAATTTTTGTTTATTTACGAACATTTCAGAACAAACGCGCTGTCCGCTGACACCTTTTTTTTTTTTAAACTGAAACTAATTACAACACAATATACAAATGTAACTTTATTTAACATATATTAACAATTTATGACAGAGAAGGTGAGGCAGAAATGGAAACAAAAACAGGAGAATTAGAGGTTTCAACATGATTGGTATCAGGTGAAGAAGGGATGGAAGTCTCATCAAAACGTTTGGGTTATGGAAAGGGTTTGGGGATAATTGACTGGGATATGGTGAGGGGGGACAAGTAAATGTGGGAAAATGGTATGAGGTATTTGTTTTAAAATTATCCTCAACAAAAGTTTTCAAATTATTAAAATTGGTCAACAATATATACATTTTTTATGTTATGCTGTCAAGAGTGTTATCCGTAACAGTTTCTTCAGAGGTGTTTTCTATTTTGGTATGCTCTGTACAAACAAAAAAAATATGTATGTTAAATGTATATAAAATAATAATAATTAAATTGTTTATATTGTAAAGTGTGTACCATTAGTTTCACTATCTTCTGACATTTCCTCATGTGGGAAATGCTCCTCTAGCTATTCAAGAGTACTAGACATTTCTGTGAGAAAAAAAAAAGATAATACATTTTTTATTATCTTGTAAAAGAGGCTGAGTACCCCTGAGTACCCCAAAAGGAAATACACCGAACACGGGTTACAACGAAACATACAAAGTACTTTCATTTTATACTGAATCCAGTTACAAAAACAGAGCAAAATCAGATAGCTATCGGCCCTCAGTACAACACAACAAACTTCAGCGTGGTTCAGTGTGTTCAGTGAGAGAGCTTGTACATTAGAATGCATTCGCTTTTTATACACTTGGTGAACACGATGTCCAGCCCCACTTCGGGTTAATATTCCATTTAATACATCACTGATCTAGGGTTCGTGCCAAGTCTCGAACAACCGCATATAACTGGTTTGCCTTTAATACATGTATCAACAAGCCTATGCAATAACTGTGTATTCTAAGATTTTCCATGCAGGCCTTCTCAAATATTAATACAATGTAGTTAAACATATGTTCTACGCTCAGTATTTGAATACATTGTTTCAACATATATTCGTGGATTAGTTTCATTGCACGAGTAATCCTTTTACACACAGGTCAACGAAGGACAAGATCTCAGTCCACGACCTCAACAAGTGGCCTGCAGGCAAATTACATATTAGCTATATACAGAGGTCAAGACAGCCATGTTGTATTCTGGAATGACATCGTCCACCATTTTAACTCACAGGGTGACTTTTACAAAGCATATCCTAAAATGGCAGTTTGGCCTAAAATGGCGGCTTACATTGATTTAAGGTCAGGACCTTGCAACACAGATTCTTTCGCAAGTGACTTTCGAGCAGCTTGGCGTGGGCCAATATTCATATATTTATTGCAATAGGAGGCACAATATGATTTCTCTTTTGACAAACCCTCCTTTTGGCCTATGCCAAGTGCTAAAAACTACTTTGGATCTCCTTGCAACTCCACGCATCGTCGTCCATGCACCCTGAATCACTATCGGAAATATCTATTGCCATTAGTTCATTTGCTAAAATATCTTTCAACATATATTCTTTAGAAGTTTTATCCGGGACATACACTTTATGTCCTATCGAACCTATCGCTCGTGCGCAACATCCCCCTAGCATCGAACACATACCAAGCAGACACTGAATACAGCAACAAAGAAACAACAGGATTAACAAAATAATTAGCAAGACCGAAAGTACCTTCCAAACCCAAGATCGCAAGAAGTCCCAGAACCAAGCGCTTAGATCCCAGTTTCCCACGGGAACCTGCACTTCGGAACTAAGGACGTGCAGATTCTGTATTGCCCTGAAGATAGTTGGGGAGGAATCTGGTTCGAAAACACAGCAAGCGGACCCCACTAATTTACACACTCCACCACGCTCAACCAGAATGACATCTAATGTCATTCGGTTTTGAAGTGCTACTAATCTTATCGCCTTTTGTTCTAGCGTCATATTATAGAGTATGTCCGTGGTCCGGTTGATGGTTCTCTCCAGTACCCTCGCTAGTTTTCTTATATCTTCTGAATTCGCTATCTGCCCCCAAAGTGGCACAACTGATTAAGCTATATCTCCCAAGATTTGTGCTGGGGTGTCACCATTCTCGTCCCGCCGTGGACGAGCCTTCGAAACTTCTCTTGTACTAGCTATAAACACCCCAGGTAACAGGATCCCTAAATAACAGGTTCCCTG
The DNA here is from genome assembly GCF_040938575.1 of Ambystoma mexicanum. Classification (NCBI taxonomy): domain Eukaryota; kingdom Metazoa; phylum Chordata; class Amphibia; order Caudata; family Ambystomatidae; genus Ambystoma; species Ambystoma mexicanum. Next base: position 142,907,163 of record NC_090934.1, read on the forward strand.
CCAATCCCTGGGCAACCATGGGAATGCTACATTACCGCAGACAAAGTAGACAGGTTCGCCTACATACAAAGGTCTGTTTTCCCCAGTCAAATTTGCAACGTTGGCACAACCTAGAAAATTTCCCATTGACTGCGTTCCATTCCTCTGTATGCAAAAAGAAACTGATTCGGGGCTATGGTTAAGAGTGTAAGAAGGAGGCATGGCATCCTTATTGCCTATTGGAGCCATCTTAAAGGAAATCAAAGATTGGAAAGGACAAGACAGTTTATCAGAAGGCCTAATAGAAGCAACATTCGGTTTACTCCTGTTTGCGAAAAGCGAGCATCCCAGGGGAGTCAAAACACGTTTCTCAAAACTATTCAAATTGGTGCCATCAAAGTTCCCTGAGATGCTATCATTCCACCGGCCAAAGAACAGTGCTCTAAGAGAAGCATAGCAAGCAGTTGTCAATGGTAAAGGATGAATATACCAACCTATCCCCTATCCCCGTGTTGCGGTAAATGTGAGCAGACCCAACAGTTAGATTTGTTAAAAATGGCATGCGTAGCATTCATGATAAGCAGTAGAGTATTATTGTGGTACCTTTGTCTGTGCTGAGAATCCCTAGGGGATAGAGTATGCAAATGTACAAAGGGAGTAGGAACAATAGGTGCACTTTCAGTAGGCAACACAAGTGCTAAAGAATGAGTTTCCTCGAGGTACCACCTTATTTACAAGTCCCATATGAGCGATAGTTTGTTGCTGGCGACCTCCTGGCCGAGCAACTTCTTAGTCCTTCCACAACCCTAGCCAACAGAATCCCCAACAGAATCCCCTTTCTCAAATCTGGGCAAAAACAAGCCCTCGGTGATCCTTTTCTTCTTCAGATGCACAGCCGAACCGTGCCGTAAGTCTATCAGATGAACAGCAAAACCGTGCCGTAAGTCTATTTCCTCGGACGTAGATTGTACCTTACTTTTCCCGGTACTGATTGATCTGGAAACAATATGTTGTCACTTCCTGATTGAAGCAACGTGTCGGAAACAAGTGAAGGTGCTGAATTCGAAATCGCAGTTTCCGGATGCAAAATTTTTAGAGAGTGTGGAGACAAAATGGCAGCTTCCCCAAGCCTAACGGGCTCAGAGAGATTCTCTGACACACTCTCAGTGCTACTTACTGCTTTGGGATCATTGGTTGCAGTATCGGTGAGGGGTTCTGTTTCTTCTGTAACGTGTGGCACAGAGTGAGGAAGTTTCTTGACGTGGGACACGTGGATCCAGTTCTTTCTCCCAGCGACCCGCACCGCTGTCTGGGTGACCAACAGGACTTGGAATGGCCCACGCCAGTGAGGCGCGAGGCAAGAGGAGCGCTCAAAAGATTTAACGAGCACCCAGCTTCCAGGCCGTATGCTGTGGCCCGGGCCCTCGTATCCCACAGGTAAAGCTTCTCGACCGGGTGATAAATCAAATACAGGTTTTTAGTCAACTGGCTACAATAATCTGAAAGTAATACATTTTCAACATTTCTTAAAGAGTTACATTTAGGAAGGATCCACATATTGGCAGGTCTCCCATTAGCACCTCAAATGGAGAGAGCACAGTCTTACTTTGAGGGGTTGTGCGCATGGATAACAACACGATCGGTAAGGTGTCCAGCCATTTTTGTTTGGTGCAGGCACACGTCTTAGCGAGCTTGTTCTTAATGATACCGTTGTGTCTTTCTACTAGTCCGGCGCTCTGAGCATGTCTGGCCGAATGGAACCGTTTGTCAATTCGTAATGCCGTACATATCTGCAGAATTACAGCAGCGACAAAATGTGGACCATTGTCCGTCCAGATAACTCTTGGTAGCCCGAACCGCGGGAAGTATTCCTTTAACATGATTTTTTGCAGTAGTCATAGCTGTAGCATCTTTAACAGGGAAAGCCTCAACCCATTTACTAAAATCACAGATAACCACCAGTACATATTTCTTATTATCGCATCATTCCATTTCAATAAAGTCAAAGTGGATCACTTCAAAAGGGGACAGAGGGTGGCCCAAAACTACCCCTTGGAGTTACTGTCCCCTTACCCACGTTGTGTTGTAGGCAAATCATGCATTCCTGGACGTAGCGCTGGGAAATTTTCGAAATGTTGTCATTTACCTAAACTTTCTCTAACATTTTTGTCATCTTCTGGGCACATACATGCGTAGGTCCATGGGCCATGATGACCATCGTCATGACATAGGCGTCAGGGAGTAGCCATTTCCCTTCTACTATGTCCACCCAACACCCGTCATCGTCAAGTTTTCCCAAGCCTTCAGCCCACCTTTTGGATTCTTCTAAGGTGGCATCAGCTTGGATATCCCATACAGATCCAACACCCTCATCCATTGCATAAGCATTTACAGACTCCCTCGAAACATAAATCTCCATTAGGAGATCGGTAGCAGTTTGCCTAGCTATCTGATCAGCGAAAGCATTCCCTTTCCCTATATCATCTGTAATGTTTCGATGTGCTGCACATTTCATAACTGCTAACTGAGTAGGGAGTGCAAGCGCTGAGAGTAGTCGTACTATTAGGGAGCCATGTTGAATTTTGGTGCCATGCGAAGTTAGGAACCCTCTCTCTGACCAAAGTCTCCCAAAGTTGTGAACCACCCCAAAGGCATACTGACTATCAGTAGATATATTTACTGCAAGCCCTTTGGAATGGTCACAAGCTCGGGTCAATGCTATAATCTCTGCGGACTGTGCAGAGTTATGCGTGATTCTTAGTTTCCACAACCGTGCTCAATGTAGTGATCGCATAAGCAGCTGTGGAAGTACCATCCGGAAGTTTGAAGCAGGAGCTGTCACAAAACAGCTCTCCTTGCAGATTATCCAAGGGAGTATCTTTCAAATCAATTCTACCCTTCGTCTCTTGTTCGGTCGTATACAAACAATCCTGTTGCACTTCTTCGCTGCAAGTAGTATCTTGCGGGAAAGGTAGGAGTTCAGTCGGGTTAAGAACACAACACCTCTTAATTTGAATGTGAGCAGCAAACAAGATCAATTCATATCTTGTCAACCGTGCAGAAGTGAGGTGTTGCATTTGAGTTCAGTTCAGTAGAACATCTACAGAGTGAGGCACCATCAGGGTTAGATCATGGCCTAGGACCATTCCCTCACTCTGTTTTACACACGCAGCAGCAGCAGCGACAGCTCGCAAACATCTTGGCAAAGCGCATGCTACAGGATCAAGGGCGGAAGAAAAGTAACCGCACAGCCTATTCTTCCCTCCATGTTCCTGCGTTAATACAGCCAAAGCACATCCATCACATTCATGCACAAACAACACAAAGGCCTTTTCATAGTTTGGTGTGCCCAAAACTGGTGCAGAGCATAATGCAGTCTTAAGCAAGTCAAACGATTGCTGGTGCTCCGCGTACCATGGCAATGGCGAAGAAATGCCCTTCTCTGTCAAAGCCAACATCGGTTTGATCACTAGTGAAAAATTTAGGATCCATAACCTACAGTAAAAAGCCATACCTATCAAGGCTCTAACTTCCTTCTGTCTATTTGGGACAGACATGCCAGAAATGTGTTTTATTCTTTCAGGTGTCAATCTTCTTCCCTCCTTTGACATGAGATAGCCTAAATAGGCGACCTCCTGACAACAATATTGACATTTTTTAAGCGAAGCTTTGTGACCATGCTTAGCTAGATGGATAAGCAATAACACAGTGCCCTCTTTGCAGGCACTCTCACAGTCAGCAGCTAGAAGCAAATCATCAATGTACTGAAGCAAAATACAGGTAGAGGGCAATTCAAGGGTATACAGTTGTTCTTTCAAAGCCCTACTATAAATGCTATCACTCTGTATACCCTTGGGGTGCATGAGTAAATGTGAACGAGCTTCCCCTAAGGTGAACACGAACAAATATCTACTATCCTTATGTATAGGAATACTAAAGAAAGCATTCTTCAGGTCCACAACACTAAAGTAAGTAGCTGTAGCTGGAATCATGGTTAGGATTGTCGTTACATCAGGCACAATTGGAAATTGTGGTGCCACGACTTTATTAATGGCACGTAAATAAATTATGAAATGGAATGGAATTGCATTATCGCCTTTCTTGTACACGGATAAAATCGGACTGTTACACAAACTTCCTGAAATGTCTTCAATCACCCCGCGATGCACAAAATCGGAAACAATGCATTTCAAAGCTCGCTCGCCCTCAACTGAAATCTTATACTGAGGAATGTGTGGCAGCTCAATTCCATGTTTCAAAACTATCTTGACAGGTTCAATCTGTAAAACACCGACATCATTGTCGTCGACAGCCCACAAGCTCTCTGGCACATTAATTAATTCTGGAGGCAAAGGTCTAGTCAAGAATTGCTAGACAGAAAATTGCTGTGGTGAAATCATCAAGCGTACTCAATCAGAAGAACAATAAATCAATGCATTTAATTCTTTTAACATATTCAACCCCAGCAAGTTCTCTCCGCAATCCGAAGTCAACAGAAATGGAAAATGGTCCGTAAAGGGACCCAAAGAAATAGGAACCGGCAAAGAGACCGGACAAACAACTGATGTACCAGAAAACCCTACAGAAATATTGGATTGCCCTGACAGTGGAATGTTTGGAACCCGTGAATGATCAATGGAACACTTCTGTGCTCCAGTGTCTATCAAAAACTGATGTTTCCTATCTCCCACCACCATTTCAACATAGGGACCTTTCTGATTGACGGGAATAGGTGTAGATTCCAAAACCTGCTTCGGGCAATCCTAACGAAACAGAATATCATCAAAAGGAAGCTCTTCAGATAAATATGCAGCGGAAGGATGATCAAATATGTTCCTGGTGTCCACACTCGGAGTCTGATTGTCCTGCAAGAAAGGTTGCTGAGGGTCCTATGTAAACTTACCTCTACCAGGACCCCCTTACCCGGGCGACCTCTGGATCGCCTACCCATATTTCCAAATGTATTATTTGACCTTTGTTGAAGGACGGGGCATTGTGCTCGCCAATAACCCTCTCGACGACAATAAGCGCACTGGTTAATGTTCACAAGACCCAAGCGCACATTCCCCTGCGGGACATACTGACCTCTAACCTGAGAACTACCCCCTCTGGGGCCTCCAACAATTTGCTGCAATAGTACTTTAGTTTTCAAATCGCCTTTTCATTTTTCAACCCTATCTTTTTCATTATTGACATGGTTCTCATAGTACTGAGCCATGTGCAGTACTTCTGATTGTGAATTCGCCTGCCAAGTGCTCTCAGAAGACATCATTTGTGACTGGATGTCAGGCAGCAATCCACACACAAATTTGTCCACGAACAACCTTTTCCCAGACTCTGTGCCTAGGTCTTGTCCACTGAAATCCGAGAATACCTGTTCAAACTGATTAAAGAACTCGGTAGCACCCTCAGACTTTCCTTGGACACAGGTCGTAAGTTTGTCCTATATAATTCTTTTTTCTGGAATTATAGTTTTTAATTTTGCAATAATTCTATCAGGCAAAGTTAGTATCACCTGAGGCGGTCTTTCACCAGCTGGCCTTTCTCCATCGAGTCTAGTTATATTCACCCATGTATCTCCCAACCATGGTACGGCGTCAATAGTTCTAACTTGTTTCTATAAATCTACGGGCAGGAGTACAGGGAATAACAAATCAATATCGCCTAAGGTGAATACTGAGGATTGCAAAATGGACTCTATTTCTTTATAGAATCCTGTCGGGTTTTTCCTAATATCAGGAATGGATTGTCTAATAGTGTTTACTTCCTGTCGTGAAAACGGGACGTGAACAAACTGTGATAGATAATGTGCGGGAATGTCCACAGCAGGTGTACCCGCTGCAACATTAGCAGGAATCTCAACCTTTGGGAGAAATGTCGGAGGTACCTCTCTCATAGGCAACTGAGAAGTAGGAGACTCCGAACGCTTACTAAGCAACAGCGCTAAATCGAGCGCTAAAGCAGTCGAAGAAGTGTCAAGTGAAAAAGCTCTCTTGTAAATACTCAATAAATCTGTGGGACAACTAATCTTTCTTTTTACACAATCATCCTGTAGGTACTCTATCATTACCTGTATCACTTTCCTCTGCATTTCTGGCGTATACTGACTATACGTGTCATATACTTCAACAGGAGTTATCGACACATCCGAAATCCATCTAAATGCATCTTTCGTACAAATTCATGCTTCCTCATATATCGATTTACTACAAGGAAGGAACCGTTTCTGTACATACATATTTTCCTCCCCGTCATCTTCATTCTGTAACTTTTCTAACTCCTTTCTATACCCAAATAACCTCTCGACATGCTCATTTACCTTCTCCACAGTGTCTCTAGAAAGCGCTAGATTTTTTAGATCCCTTAACCCTTGCGGGAGATCTGCATTATTTAATCTTCCCCACATCATTCATAACTGAATACCCATAAGATTAAATAAAGAATTGGGTCACGACTCACCTGACCAAACCTAAGGAGGTCCGATCGGATTTCAAAGAATCTTACCTAACTAATCTTACCTCGTGTATGGTGATTTCGACAAACCTGCCCACCTCGATAAGTGGACCCTCGTCAAGATGCCGTCTCGGACCACGCGATTATTGTCCAAGGATCGGGTCGTGCAGCGCTGCTGAGGTGTCATGTCTCGTTCAGTGGGGCCCCTTATGTCACACCGTCTGATCCCGGTCCGATAGCGTGCGTCAACCTTCAACAATCCGGCATCAATCTTGAGGGTCCCTATTCGGGCGCCATCTGTGAAAACAAAATCAAAATATCGAGGCTGAGTACCCCAAAAGGAAATACACCGAACACGGGTTACAATGAAACATACAAAGTACTTTATTTTATACTGAATCCAGTTACAAAAACAGAGCAAAATCAGATAGCCATCGGCCCTCAGTACAACACAACGAACTCCAGCGTGGTTCAGTGTGTTCAGTGAGAGAGCTTATACATTAGGATGCATTCACTTTTTATTCACTTGGTGGACACGATGTCCAGCCCCACTTCGGGTTAATATTCCATTTAATACATCATCGATAGGGTTCGTGCCAAGTCTCGAACAACCGCATATAACTGGTTTGCCTTTAATACATGTATCAACAAGCCTATGCAATAACTGTGTATTCTAAGATTTTCCATGCAGGCCTTCTCAAACATTAATACAATGTAGTTAAACAGATGTTCTAGGTTCAGTATTTGAATACATTGTTTCAACATATGCTCGTGGATTAGTTTAATTGCACAAGTAATCCTTTTACACACAGGTCAACGAAGGACAAGATCTCAGTCCACGACCTCAACAAGTGGCCTGCAGGCAAATTACATATTAGCTATGTACAGAGGTCAAGACGGCCATGTTGTATTCTGGAATGACATTGGCTACCATTTTAACTCACAGGGTGACTTTTACAAAGCGAATCCTAAAATGGCGGCTTACATTGATTTAAGGTCAGGACCTTGCAACACGGATTATTTCGCAAGCGACTTTCGAGCAGCTTGGCGTAGGCCAATATTCATATATTTATTGCAATAGGAGGCACGATATGATTTCTCTTTTGACAATCTAATACAGAAAGTTTATAAATATATGAGTAAAATGAAGTACACTTACTATTTCAGGTAAGATATGTTCTGAGTACTCTGTAGGTCTGCTCTTGCTCTTAGTTGTGGAGTATCTGTGAGGTAATTTTGTTGGAAGCCAATTTATCTTCTTTTGGTATATTCCATTTTAGAACTTATTGTATTTAAATGAATGGTTAGTGTGTTACATATATGGGTTACATTTCTTATGTATTACTACATATAATATGTATGTGTGCTGCTTTGTGAATTTTTCAAATGTTACTATGTTATGATATAACAATTAAACATACCCCCACCCCAGAGTTTTTAGGTAGTGGTACCGTAGTCCGAACATGTCCGCGGACATCAAAAAAGTTTGCAGAGATCAAATTCAGTGGAAGGGGTTCAGTATGTTCCATATTACATGTACATAAAGTCAAAGTTATTATTGTTAAGTTGTGCTACTAAAAACCTATGAAATTCAGTGAAAAAACTTTGTTAAAGGGACATTATGGTTAAGTTGCGCTACTAAAAACCTATGAAATTCAGTGAAAAAACATTGTTAAAGGGATGTTATGGTTCCAAGTAAAACTGAAAACCCCCTGAAATTCGCCAGTTATGGTAAGCTAAGCAACCATAACTAGTGCCACCACCGTGCACTGCTAAGAATAACACCCACGACATCAACAATGACATCACAAATGTCATTGATGACATCACTGATTACATCACATGTCTGGCTCACTCTTTTTTCTTTTGCTGAGATATCTAGTCCATATGGTTTTCTTCCATAACAGTCAGAAACTAAAAATGTCATTTTATTTGTAGACATATCCTTCAAGTAGGTTCTTACAGTAATTCCCTTAGAGTCGAGTCACATCATATGAAACATATACATAGGGGAAGACACACCCTTGAAAGACAGCAATCCTTTTTGTGCATAAAGATAATCAATAGAGTTATCAGTACTTTATGATAGTGCTGTTGTTTTTTATGGGTGTACTTTCCCTGTATACGGTCATATTTGTATACATTGTACTCACACTACTTTCCTTAGGGTCCAATCACATCAAGTGATACATATATACAGGGTAAATGGCAGCTTTGAAACAGAGCAATCATTTATTTGCATGAAAATAATCAGTTAGGTTATGAATTGTTTCTGCTACTACTTGTGCTTTTTTGCTAACTTCACTTTCCCTGTATATACCCATATTGGTATGTGTTCTTGTCTCTTTGTGTTTTGTCTATAGTAATGCAATTATATAATACATGGGTTTTATTAGCTACTTATTACATATTTCACAGTACACAGTACACAAAAATCTATTAAGAAAACAATTATCATTTAATTATTCAACATATCAACATTGCGAATATTATACCTTCATCGTGTACGCTGCACACAATGCTATGTTTCTGCATGAGTAGCTTAGTATACTAGATAGAACCCCATAATAGAATGCTATTTATATCAATGCATCGTTCAATGCACTAATTAGGGTATGATATTTATTGCAATGATCCTTGACACTTTTTTCGCAACATTATAATTAGAATCACTTGTACACATATTTGATGAAAGGTACATACACATGTGATGTCATCATTGATGTCATAAATTACATTTGTGATGTCATCTTTGATGTTGTGGGTGTTAGTCTTAGCAGTGCACGGTGGTGGCGCGAGTTATGGTTGCTTAGCTTACTATAACTCGCGAATTTCAGGGTTTTTTCCGTTTAACTTGGAACCATAACGTCCCTTTAACAAAGTTTTTTCACTGAATTTCACAGGTTTTTAGTAGCGCAACTTAACCATAACGTCCCTTTAACAAAGTTTTTTTCACTGAGAATATATATATATATAGTTATGGTTAAATTGCTAATCCCAGAGGAAGAGCACTTTTTGGGCTGCTTATAACTTCGCTCCTCCTGAACGAATCCTCACCACACTTTGCAAAGAAAAAGTATATGCCCCACTCTGAATTATCTTGCAAAGTTTGGTGAGATTTGGTCCAGGGGGGGCAAAGTTATAGGGGGGTCCCAAAATGTATTTTTTCCCATAGACTGAATGGGGAAAAAACTTTGCTCACGCCTACAGCCCAAACTGCTGCATGGATTTTCACCAAATTTGCAGCAGGAGCCGCGGCGTGGTCCCGAAAGCGTGCTTTTGTAAATTTGGTGAAAATCCGTCCAGTAGCTTTTTTTAAAACGACCAAAAGGTAGGTCACAAAAAATTTGTGATATCTATGTCCGTTCCGCGGACACACTTCCCTGTTCGCTCCATGGACAGGACACCGATTGGCTAATCGCTTGCGTCATGTCTGCAGACATGCGACGTGTTCGCTGATTGGATGGTGAAGAGCATGAAGTGCGTCAGATTTTTGGAAACGTCCGCCATCTTGGATTCGCGGACAGCAGTCGCTGTCCGCGGCCATCGCGGTAAAAAAATATTAGAAAACACAACATTGCACTTGTCAAACTTATCAAATAATCTCTGGGGAGGTGAGGGGTGATGACGATGGGATGGGATATGGCTGCAAGAAGCAAAAAAAAGATATTTTTTTGCTGCGGAAGTCCACGAACAGTTCAGATATTCGCGGACAGTACTGTAAAGTTTGTGAACACCTCAGCATTGCAGTGTTGGTGAAATGCAGTTCTTTGATGGCTTATAACTTTGGCGCCACTTAATGGAACTGGATGAAATTTCCATGTATATTTCCGACCTGATTTTGCGTGAGTCTGGAAAGTTTGGTGGGATTCTGTCATGAGGGGGAAAATTAGAGTGGTGGGTCCCAAAATAATGTAAAGACTTATAAATGAGGTGCCATTGACGAATCTACACTTAATTTGGGAAATTGATAATACATTTACATATAAATATTTCTGCGAAGTTTGGTGGGATTTTGTCGAGAGGGGCAAAATTAGAGGGGGCATCCCAAAATAATGTAAAGGCTTATAAATGAGGTGCCATTTGCCAAATCTACACTTAATTTGGGAAATTGATAATACATTTAGATATAAATATTTTTGCGAAGTTTGGTGGGATTTTGTCAAGAGGGGGCAAAATTAGAGGGGGCATCCCAAAATGTTGTAAAGGTTTATAAATGTGGTGCCCTTTGACAAATCTACACAAAGGTTTGCAAAAAGATTATAGATCTAGATATAGATGTTTTCGTAAAGTCTGAATGGATTTTGTCAAGTGGGGGCTTGGTTATATGACAATTGTATGTGCATACATTTGACACATTTGAAAAATAAAACATGGGTGGATTTCCAGCAAACTTGCGTAAGGAGCATTGGCGAGGACCTACAAGCATGGTTTTGCAAATGTGCCAGTGTTTTATTATTTGAAAAGTGTCATAATGTAGCTACAAATAATAGCGGTATACCTTTAGTGACTGAGGGGTAGACTGTGGCCATGGGCAGTGGCCAAATTGTCCGGGTCATGGAATAAGGTCATGATCCGGACAATCTGGCTACTGGCCATGACCACAAGGGACAAAACATAGGATTAAAGTGGCCATGTCCACCTGGGACTGGCTTTGTGGTAAAGTTATTCGAAATTAGGATAGATCTGAAAGGGAAGAAACATTTGCTCATGGTAATATGGTCATTGGGTTCTCTTTTTGCCTACTACAGGCTGCCATGGAAAGCAAAGAGGGGCCCTGTATGGAACCCTCACCTTCCCTTTACATGGTAGCCATCTTGGAAAAGGATTTTCCATCCGCGTCCCGGTGTAGGAAGAATAATCCTCTTTTTTTTAGCACCCCGGGATCCCTCTTTGGGAACCTAGGGTGCTAATGGCCTTCATCCCGCATTTCAGGGGCTGGAATAGGGGCATAATGGTCCAGAGACCTTGTTATCCACCCTCGCTTCACTTGGGCTGATAACTTGGGCTGCTGGGCCGGTATCCACCGTTCCAGTCCCTGGAACGGAGGATGAACGCCACAATATTCCCATTAGCATAACACAAAATTCAAATGGAAATGTTGGACAATCTTATTGAGTCTATGTACTTTACTGAGAAATATAGAGTAGATGGAGTCTATACATTTTTTTTTAGTTCTATTTTTTAACTGTGAAAGGTGGTTCCTAAAGGAATATCTTTTGTTGTTTTTGGATGTATTTTTTTGGCAGGAGAGCTAAGAACGAAAGGTGGGGAGGGAAATGAGGGAAGAGGAACCAAACACTAATATGGAGGGGTAGGTGGACAAGGGAAAATGTTGCAAGTGTGTTATTTCTAAGGTATGGGCAGTGTTTCTCATGCTCCTTAATTACAGCAGTAGTGGTGGCTCTTGGGGAGGAGGGATAGCATTAGCTGATGTCAATTTAAGATAAATAGAAGTTTTGCTAAAAGTATGTACTGTGTACTAGATTGTTAATGGATAATGAGTAGGAATAGGTGTTGGAGCTCTGCAAGAGAATTTTGAAGTTGAAAGTTCCTAGATCAGTAGAAACTGCAGTTCTTAACTGTCCGCGAAGCAGAGATCTTATCGTGAAGTGTGGACGGGTTCTCGGACACGCCATCATGCTGCACGCCAGCGTATGGTCATGTGGCACTGTCTGGAAGGTCTGCTATGAAGTCAGATGTTCGTAGACGTCTACGGATGCAAAACTAGTTGAAATAGTTGCAAAAAGTGTATAGAAGTGTTAAAAATGATTCCAGAAGGTGGGAAATGGCAGAGTTTTAAGGTGATACTTTGTAAATTGGACACAAACATGCTATATTGGGAAAGTATGATATCAGTAAGTTGTAGGAAAATAGCATGCACTGGTAAATACCTATGAAATTCACAGAAAAAACGTTGTTAAAGGGGCATTATAGTTAAGTTGGACTAATAAAAACCTATGAAATTCAATGAAAAAATGTTGTTAAGGGGACGTTATGGTTTCAAGTAAAATCGAAACCCCCCTGAAATTCACCAGTTATGGGAAGATAAACAACCATAACTCGCGCCACCACCGTGCACTGCTAAGACTAACACCCAGGACATCAAAGATGACATCACAAATGTCATTGATGAAAATTATGTTCATGACATCACACCGTGCATTCTCACACCATGCATTCAGTGAACAGGGACCAAGCAGGAAAACCAATCATAACAACTGTCTATTCTCCAGACCAGTGGGTGTGGAATATGAAGCCTGTCAAACCCAGTGCCCTTCAGGACAAGTACTCTGGGCTTTATTATGTGCTGGAAAAGATCAGTGAGGTGAATTATCTCATTGGCATGAAAGAACCTAAACAGATGTGCAGGGCCGTTCATGTCAACCGGCTTAAACCGCATTATAGCTGGGATGACTTGGTCATGGCATTAGTGACTGATGGAGAGACTAAGGAGACAGGTCCTGTCCCAAACCTCCTACACACTGAAGCCAAAGATGCAGCAGTTGAAGGTGTTCACCTTGAAACAGACCTGTCGGAACAACAACTGACAGACTGTTCCTGTAAACTGGGACAGTTTGCTGATCTGTATTCACTGACTCCAGATCACAAAGATTGGTGCACCCATGATGGGGACACTGGAGACAGTAAGCCCGTGAAGAGCAGGATTCACTCGATGTCCGATAAGGTCAGGGACACCATTGAGGATGTAGTTTCCAAGATGCTCTCCCTACGAGTGATAGAGCTATCCCACAGCCTGTGGGCGAGCCAAGTGGTTCTGGTCCCTAAAAAGGCCAGTGGTGAGAAGACCGAAGTCTGCTTTTGCGTGGACTACAGACGGCTCAATTCTGTCATGAAGACAAATTCTCACCCCATTTCTCAGGCTGATGAGCTCATTGACAAGCTCAGCGCTGCCAAGTACATGAGCCCCTTTGACCTCACAGCAGGGTACTGGCAGGTCGGCTTACGGATGCAGCGAGAGAGAGGTCAGCATTCTCAACCCCAGAAGGATATTATCAGTTCTCTGTGATGCCCTTCGTATTGAAGTATGCCCCAGCCACATTTTAGAGGATGACTAACCAGGTTTCTCTTGTCTGGAACACTTCTGTGTCGCCTATTTAGGTGACATTGCTGTGTTTAGCCATACATGGGAGGATCACGTATACCCCTGAAACAAGTGCTTTTGGTGCTGCAGAATGCAGGTCTCACTAGTTCCACGTCATTTCATCGCGGGATGTTCTTTCGCTGGTTTTTTTACAGTGATTTTTTTATGAAAAAAACAGTAACTTTTTTAAAAAACATTTTGGGGGGGGGTTACCTCCCAATACCCCCATTTTCGGAGAAAAAAAATTGCGGTTAAAAACCGTCCAAAAAAACATCCTGCGATGAAAGGACGTTGTACCGGTCTGACTATCAAGGCCATAAAGTCCCAGAAAGTGCACGGCACAGTGACTTACCTAGGCCACCTGGTTGGTGGAGGTAAGAAACAACTTCTTGAAGTGAAGGTACAGGCTGTGAAGGATTGGTACATCCCACCACACACAGGTGAGACCCTTGCTAGGTATCACTGCGTACTACTGGTCGTTCATAAAGGGGTATGGGGCCATTGCCATGCCCCTGAATTATGTAACTTTCAAGAAAATGCAAAAGAAGTTATCTTGAACTGTCTCCTGTCAAACCTCGCTTCAGGATTTAAGGGATGGATTGTGCAGGGCACCAGTTCTGAAAGTGACAGACTATGGTCAGGAGTTCATTATCCATACAGACATCATTTGTGATGTTATCTTTTATGTCCTGGGTGTTAGTCTACACAATGCATGGCACCAGCGCGAGTTATGTTTGCAAAGCTTACCGTAACTGGCACATTTCTTGGGTTTTCGATTTTACTTGTAACCATAATGTTCCTTTAACAAAGTTTTTTCAAAGAATTTGATAGCTATTTATTAGTGCAACTTAACCATAACGTCCATTTAACAATGCTTTTCCTGTGAATTTGATTGTTTTTATTAGTGCAACTTTACCCTAACGTTCTATTAACGTTTTGTCACTGAATTTCAATGGTTTTTATAAGTGGAAACGTCTCATGATGTTACAACACTGTATATGAGTTAATTAAAATTTCTCATTTAACATCTATGAAACAACTGTAAACCTCCTTTAACAAACATAGTTTTTGCAACGCATACTGATGTGTGTTGTTTCCAGCAGTGCATGCAGGGGCTGCAAGTCATGGTTGAATTCTCTATGGCATGAGGTTCGACCATGAGATCAGCCCCACCAAACTACCCCCGTTATCCACTGCACCTAGCCTGCATCCTGATCCAGTGTGCACTATTCCCCAATAGTGTTACCAATGGCTAGTATTCATGGCTTGTAGCAATAGCCAGTCTCCACAATCCATGAAGCATGGACTCCAGCCATGCCACAGGTATACGCAAATCGGAGTAGATCACCCAATTGTCATTCCCAGAATGTTTTTCTCCCATTGAAGCCTATCCTGATTTTGAAAGTGTTATCACATACTCGGTCACTGGTGGCCATGCCCACTTTCACCCCACTGCGGTTCCCATTATTATTTTTTCCATTCAAGTCTATCCTGATTTTACAAATGTTTACCACATAGCCTGTCCCTGGTGGTTCATTGCCATTTCCAGGTGACCATGGCCAGTCACCAGATAACATTCCCCAGACAATCTGGCCACTGACATGTGAGAGGAGACAGAAATGTGAGGCGGCCAAATTTGAGATGATTTCTCAATAAATGCCATTTTATTAAATCATAGGTTTCGATAAACGCCTCACAATGTCTATCCTGACAAGGATTTCCCTGTCTAAAACTAAAGGAAACACTCTAACAAAGGATATCTGGTCCTCACACTGTGTGGTAATTCACATGATATACTTGGTCAGGATGTTTTGCCACAATGTATAAGATTGAAAGAAACACAGCTTATTGATGTCAGCTTTTCTTAACTCTCCGTTCAACGCCATAAATCAGTTAATATCTTTGTTAGGCTAACTTCTCAGCACTTCCACTTATTCATGGTTTACTCTCTTACCAGGCCTACTTGTACAAGGATTCACCATTTGGGCCTACTCGCCTGCCTTATAGCTTTCCACAATCCACAGTGCTTTTGAAGTTCTAAATCTACTGACAACCAAAAATTGACAACAGTTTCAGCAATTAGCAGTTTTATGACTTTCAACAACTTTTCAGAAAAGACAAGATTCACATTAGTGCTCTTTAACACTTCCATGCAAGCAAGGCAGTCTTCCTCTGAACATTCACCTTCCAGAAAGGCAGCCTCTTTGCCATTCTTGTCGTTCTGCCACACCAGTAACCAAATACCCTTGAGGATGTATTCTAACTTTCCTCCTTTTGGCTTTGGCACGGTGAGTTTTTAAACGAGCTTTAATTCTATGGAAGAATTACAATCAACAAGTTTCACCTTAGAAAGTATTGCATCTGCCTTATGTAACTCTTGACTTTGGAAAATACTTGCACCACTCTTGGATTTGGGTAATGCTTGCACCACTCTTGGTTCAGCTGATTTCTTCAGTTTAATATGCAATTAATGTTATTCAAGCTGTTCACTCATACACAAGTGCTACTTCTGTTACAGTCATTGTCTGACAATCAACTGTTGGGTTTACGGCAATTTCACTCGTGAGTGTTTCTTCTTTGCTACTGTTGCCTACCTTTGTTACATGCAAGGTATTATAATGCTCAGTAACACTCACCAGCTTCTGTCTTTGATTGTTTTGCGTGCTGCAGGACTTTCACTGCTTTCCATTCTTCTGAATGGACACACTTCCTCGCTGAAGTTGCCTTCATTACCACCAGTTAAGTAAAGAGCTTGGCTTGCTCTTGAGACCCTCCGGTGCATACCAGCCACCAGCCATGACCTCCAGCATGTTTCCTGCTGTGCTGTCTCTGCAATTCGATTCACATGCGGGAAAGCCTTCTTCCTTCATGCTTCCCGCTACGCAACCTCTGCAGTTCAGATTTATGGTGAAAAGGAGCCTCTCAAGACCGGCAGCTGGAATCTGCCCTGCAGTGGTCCTGGTGCCCTCGCTTTCCTCCAACTTCTGCTTGGACTGCCAACAACAAGTCTGCTGCTGCGCTCTCCTTCTCCAACTAATGGCCTTCACCTGAGGAGGCCTTTTAAGCCTCTCTGCCTCCCTATGGTGTGGGTCATTTGCCTTAAAAAGCTGACCACTCCTGTTGTATAGCTCTTGAGCCCTCTTACTCATCCCAGTACTTATGGAATTATGGGGCTTGAAGTCCACAACAACAGAATTAGGTTTTCTTACTTCTACAATTAGATAGTAGAAGTGTGGGATTTCAGGGAAGATTAAACAAGGGGATTTCCCTGTATTCCTGACCTATCCTACCCCCCATGTGATCCTCCCACAGAACACCACCCGTAAGGTCGGGATCAGGAAGTGTCTGTCCTTCATTGGCCACATGAGAAGGGTCCCAGGCCAGGTTTTCAAGGGGGAATCATTACTGATGCACCACATACCTTTGCCCTAATGTTGCTGTTTTTTCTCAGCCTCTAGGGGGAATCGACACAGGACATCAACATTTCCTTGTTGCTTTCCTATGTTTCACAGAGAAATAATAGGGTTGTAAATCTAAAATAAAGCACACAACTCTAGCGTTGGTATCTTTTCTTAAACTTAACCATTTAAGAGGAGCATGAGCAGTTATTAATCTGAACTTTCTACCTGTTCAATAGTTTTTCATGTATGTTATGGGCCATTTGATGGTAATGGCTTCCAACTCTAGAGTAACATGGTTCCTTTACCGATCAAACAGTTTCCTACTACTTTAGAGGATAGGATGTTCTCTAGTGTCATGGCTTTGAGACACTACTTCCCCAAGACCGATATCTGAAGCATCCGTTTGCAAACAAAATGTTCTGTTGGAATCTGCTAACTTCTGGACAGACTCACTACACAATATATGTTTAGTTTACCAAAATATTTCTGATCTTCTAGCTGCCATTTAAGTTTTTGTGGTGCTGCATTCTTAAGTTTATCAGTAAGAGGGGCAGAAATAGAGGAACAATTTGGAATAAATCTTTGATATTAACCCACAAGGCCGAACAAAAAGCTTGTAATTCTTTCTTGGTTTTTGGGGATGGTGTTTAATGAAAGCTATAATTTAGTCAGGTTGAGGTTGAATTAATCCATTCCCTACAAAGAATCCCAGATTCTCTATCGCACATCTATCCTAACTACCTAACTACATCTTTTTTGTATGGGTTATAAGGCCTGATATCCTTAATGCCCTGATAACTTGATACAGATGTGACATATGTTCCGGCCAAATTTTACTATCGATGATAATGTCATCAATACAAGCCCCACAAAAGGATGACAATGTTCTTAACACTTGACCCATCAGTCTCTGAAAAGTAGCAGGGGCCCCATGCAATCCAAAAGGTTATATCTTACATTGGAATAACCCAAGTGGAGTGGAAAAAGCAGTCTTGGTTTAATCACCTGGGTTGACCCGTACTTGCCAATAACCTTTAGTCAGGTCAATGGTGGAAAGGTGTTTGGCTTCTCCTAATCTATCTAAGAAGTCATCTATCCTGGGCATTGGGTAGCAATCAAATTGGGACACTTCATTAGATTTTTCAGAAACATATACAGAGTTGTCTGGTTTCTAAAACAATAGGAGAAGACCAAGGACTTTATGATGGTTGAATAATATATGCCTTTAACATAGTCTCTATTTCTTCCAGGATGATCTGTTTTCTACTTTCAGGGATCCTATAGGGTTTCTGGTGAACTACTTGCCCAGGGGGAGTATGTATATAATGATATACTCCTTTGACTCTTCCTGGTACAGGTCTAAACACATCAGGGCATTGTTGCAAAAGTTCTAACAGATCTTGCTTCTGATGTTGAGACAACTCTGGAGAAATTAACTGATTAACCTCATTTCCTTCCGATAAGAGACTTCTCTCTCTCTGGATTTTACCTCCACTCTTTAAGTAGATTCACATGATATATATGGGTTTTTATTTTCTGATGTGGTTGTGATATCTTATAATTATAGGTTCCTATTTGTTTGAGTACTTCATATGTCCCATGGCATCTAGAAAGCATCTTGTTATCTGATGAGGGAAGAAATACCAATGCCTTTTGACCTCTGGAAAAAAATCGAATTAAAGCCTTCTTATCATAAGATTCTTTCTGATGTTCCTGAGCTCTTATCATATTAAGGCAATATTTGAAACTGCTTTCCAATCTTTGGGCAGTTTGGAATAATGAATGGAGCCCCTTTCTCTTTCTTCCCAGGTCTTGTGTAACATATCCAGCATATCTGGGGGTTCTCTTCCATACAATATGACTGAGGAGATTTCCGAATGGCAAACAGGGCCCAAGGTATTATAGCATCCCAATTATTTCCATCTGCCTCAACTAATTTCTTTAAGATAAGTTTCAAAGTTTGGTTAAAACTTTCCACCAATCCATCAGTCTGCTGATGATAAATATAAGTTCTTATGGTATTCATTCGAATAATATCCTTTACCTCAGCCATGAGTTTACTACTAAAGGTAGACCCTTGATCAGTCAAAGTGTCTAATGTCAATGTGGTTATTAAGAGACAGAGCCACCAAGGAGGAACAACTGGAGCTAAGGCCCTTACTGCGGACTCCTCGCTCACCGATACTGCCTTTGCTTTTGGGGAAGTGACTTCTTCTAGCCACCCCATGACTCTCTCGTCGGAAATAGAAGCCAGCAAGCCCTCCAAGTTCTAAGGGACAGTAAAATTGATCTGGAAAGTCTTCGTGTTGGAACCGATGGAGGGGCTGGTGGTCAGGTTGGCCTGTATCACCTACATTGGGGAGGGTGGGCTTAGCAACTAAGGTGGTAACCAAGGAGTCATCTATAACCGTAGAAGTTACTACGGATGGACGGCTGAGTTTGGAAGACCTCGCAGACATAGCCCCAAACAAGGGTGGCACGCTAGTCTGTCCACCCCCCGTTGCAGTGGAGCTCGGGGCCCCTACTATGACATCCTGCCCATCATTCCCGCTTCCTGCTTTTGGTGAACCATGCCCGGGGACGGAGGGGGGACCGGTCCAGCACCCAGAGTCTACCGGAGGCTGTCAACCATCCAGCCTCCCCCTTGGTACTTCTCCTTGCACCTCATCGGGTGCGTTTTGTCCAGAACTTGCACATGCTTTGGATGTTGTTGAGGATCTCGATCCTAACTTTGGCTCCGGAATGGTTGGGGGTTTGCCCAGTTCCTCTCCTGCCCCTGTTCCCACAGAGGATGGACAGTCTATCGACGGCTCAATGCATAACCATCCCCTCTGCTCTCGTAGTCCCTGTAGTGAGCAAGGGTCTTCATCCAGTTCAGTAGCCAGCTCCTATCTCCATCCCTTCCCACTTAGGACTATCAATCGACAACATCGTAGAACTAGCATTGACATTGGAACAGCTACTGACCCCCCAGCCGGGGGTGTCTTTATACCTAGGGGGGGCAGCTGTAAATGTAATCAAGTGCTGGTGGAGCTAGCAGCTATCAGAACTTTGCTCTCATCCCTTATAGAATCTAAGGGGTGGGCTATGAGGCATGGGGTGCCTCCGATGACTCCAAATATGGGCAAAGGGCCCCCCGATCCTCCATGGGTATATCATGGGGAACAGGCTACCCTGTAACTGTACTTCCTACAATCACCTCCCTTAGCTTGGGGCTGGGGAACGCGGGACCAGAAAATGCCACCAACTCCAGTGCAAGAAGTGCTAAATTTAGAGAGCCTTACAGGGCGCCCAACCCCAAGGCAAAGCCTACCCCCTTGCGGGTCTATGCTCCACAAAGAGAGAGCCCACAATGTCCCACCAGAGGGAAAAAGAGAGTGTATGGTCCACGGGGTAGTGGGGTTCCCTCCCAGCCCCTACCTCAATGTCAGCCCAGACATGTTAGGGTGTACCTTCATGGGGTTCCCAAACTGGCAAGGGATGTGCACGAATCAAAGGATGCCCTGTTAAATAAAACCTTACACTGGCTACGGTCCACTAAAGGTTGTGCCTCAGTGTATAGGGAATCCATGGTGGGTTGTGATAGAGTACCAAGTGGGGGAATCAGTTCTGTGATACTGTGGAATTGGCCTTTAGGGACCGGAGTGTGGCAAACGAAGTCCTGGGACAACGTGAGGGAGCTGGTAGGACGCACATGAGTGGGATCTTAATTAGTCCACATCCCTATACAGGGTCTGGGTGCACCTGGCGGCCAATTGTGAGGCCATCTCCATTGTCTGGCGCTAACCTTATCCATTTGGGTTGTGATCGGACAAGCACCTTGGTGGAGAGGCCACCGTAAAGGGCCATTTTGGGACAAAATTAGGGATTTAATGAACTGTGGAGTTATTCTTTCTGTTTGGGAGTAGTAATTGTAATTGCTTATATGTGATGTTTTAGCATTTCTTTTGTGTTTGATGGATTTTTTTGAAAATCCGAATAAACTTGTTTGACTTGACTTGAAACCCAATTCGGGAAGAAAAGGGAAGTAAATGTTTCAAAATGTGATGTGAAGTATTGTTCCATAAAGGAAAGGCTTCAGGGTACAAGGTTGCTTAATCCAGAATGAACATTAAATACCTATTGCCCAATTTTGATGTTTCTAATGGTCCTACTATATCCATCCCAATTCTGGAAAAGGGATATCAATAATAGGTAACAGTTGTAAAGGAGCGGGAGGTGGCATTCTAGTATTGGTCTTCTAATATAAATCACATGTGCTTATGAATTTCTTGATATCAGCATAAATACTTGGCCAATAGAATGTATTCACAATTTGAGCTTGTGTTTTAGCTGTTTCTAAATGACCCCCGGTCAAATAAGCATGGTCCATTTCCCAAACAATATTTGTATGCCTCCTCAGTATTACAATCTGTATACTTGGTTTACCTGATGGGTCCATCCCCTCTATACAGCAACCCATTCTTCTGGAGAAAATATTTGACCACTTTTCTACCTTCCCTCTTCCTCACTTGTTACCTGATTAAAGGTTTCTGCTAGCAAAGGATCATTATGCTGTGCAAAAGCAAAATCAGGAATAATCTTGTTTTCTCTTTCTATATTAACTGGGATTTTTGGGTAAAGATCAGCCTCTCCAAAACCCTGTGTTCTTCTTCCAGTTTGCTCACCATTCTTAACCTCTTCTGGTTTTGGAAACATAGCTCATTCAAATATGCCTTGTGCTATAATTTCCCCAGCTATAATTTGAAATGCCTATTTTCCATTATTTTGCATCAACACCTTAACATCTCCTCTGTAGTCCGGATCAATCACTCATGCCAATACTTCCAGACCATAATGCCAGGCTACGCCAGACTTAGAGGCAAGGCAGACATAAGAATCTAGGGGGTGGGCAGGTGGTAAGAATCTAATCTGTGGGGATCAAAGCTCTTTCATCCGGTTGAATTAATTGTCCCCTACTGCAATACATAGCAAACCCAATTGATTGTTCAGTAGCCATAGTGGGAGTAGAGGCTCGTTTGTTTAGTTTCTCAAACTTCAATATTCCCCATGTTCTATCAATTGATTGTGATTCTACTCTGACACCATATGTGAGGATTCAGAAATGTGAGACGGACAGCTTTTAGATGATTTCTCAATAAATGCCATTTAATTAAATCATATGTTTCAATAAACACCACATTATCCCTACTCTGATGAGGATTTCCCTGACTAAAACAAACTAAAGGAAACACTCTAACAAAGGATATCTGACCCACACACTTGTACATAAATACATATGCAAATATACATCAATTCACAACAACAATAATTGCATTTGTAATATTCAAAGTCTCTAGAACCTGGGTGATCTCCACTTCCTCATGTTTTAAGTTGGTTTCAGTTCCAACATTCAACAAAAAGAGACAAAGACATATGTGTATGTAACACAGTTTCAACTCAGTTCTTTGCACATTCAATGTGTCAAATGAAAGTTCCAATAATCCAATATCCAGCAAAAGAAAGAGTCCTCTTCTTCCTTGAATAGATATGTTCAGTCCATCAAATAGCAACAATGATATTCTTGGTCTGGATGATTTGCCACAACTTACCAGATTCAAGGAAACACAGTTTTGTGTTATCAGCTTTTCTTTGTTCTCTTTTCAACACCATCATTCACAGTGTTGATCTTTGTCGGGATAACTTCACAGCACTTACACTTCTTCATGGTTTACTCTCATACCAGGCCTACTTCTACAAGGATTCACCATGCGGGTCTACTCGCCTGCCTGATAGCTTTCCACAATCTACAGTTAGTTTGAAGTTCTAAATCTACTGACAACCAAAACAGCTTCAGCAGTTTGCAGTTTTATGACTTTCAACAACTTTTTAAAAAAAATACAAGATTCACATTAGAGTTATTTAGCATGTCCATGAAAGCAAGGCACTTTTCCTCTGAACATTCACATTCTAGAAGGGCAACCTCTTTGCCACTATTGTCTTTCTGCCACACCAGTAACAGAATACCCTTGTGGATGTAATTGTAATTTTCCTCCTTTTAGCTTAGGCAATGTGAGTTTTATACCAGCTTTAATTCTATGGAGTAATAAAAATCAACAAGATTCACATATGAAAATGTTGAATCTGCCCCTTCTCTTCCTGTTAGCCACAGTACCTTAATTATATGCCTTGCTAATAATATCTTTTGACTTTGGGAAATGCTTGCACCACTGTTCGCTTTGGACAATGCTTGCACTACACGTGGCTTTGGGCAATTCTTGTTTGTTCCCTGGAACTCACAATCACTACATTTCGGTCATTTAAATTAATTGCTACAATGTTGTTTGCTGCTGTACAATTGATTCTTCAGCTAGTCTTCACTTTTAGGTAGACGAAATTAGTAATTTAGTTGTTTTCTTCAGTTTAATATTCAGTGAATGTTTATTCAACTAGCTTTACTCATACGTGAGTGATAGTTTTGTTAGTCATTTTCTGACAATCATTGGTCGGGTTTACACAAATTTCACTTGCACACAAGAGATTCTTCTTTGCTACTGTTGCCTGCCTTTGTTATGCGCAAGGGATTAGAATGCTCAGTAACACTCACTGGCTTCGGTCTTTGATCCTTTCGCGTGCTGCAGGACTTCCAGTGCTTTGGCTTATTTTTAATGGACACACTTCCTTGCTGAAGTTGCCTTCATTCCCGCCAACTAAGTGCAGAGCTTGGCTTGCTCCTGAGACCCTCTGGTGCATACCAGCCCCCAGCCACGATCTTCAGCACCCTTCCCACTGCGCAACCTCTGCACTTCAGATTTATGTGGGAAAGGACCCTCTGAGGACTGGCAGCTGGAATCTGCCCTGCAGTTGTCTCGGCGCCCTCACTTTCCTCAACCGTTTGCTTGGACTGCCAAGAACGAGCCAGCTGCTGCTCTCTCCTTCTGTAACTGCGGCTACTGCTCCATATCCAACTCCAACTAATGGCCTGCACCTGAGGTGGCCTTTTAAGCCTTTTTGACTCCCTCAGTTGTGGGTCATTTGCCTTAACAAGCTGACGGCTCCTGTTGTATTACTCTTGAGCCCTCAACCTCATCCCAGTATTTAGGGAATATTTTGACTAGAAGTCCCACACACCAGAATTAGGATTACTTACTTCTATTCTGCAATAAGCATTAGAAGTGTGGAATTTCAGGGAACATTGAACAAGGGTGTTTCCCAAACTTCCTGACCTGTTCTCTCCTGCCCCCCAAGTGATTCTCCTGCAAAATACCACCCCCAGAGTCGAGATCGAGAAGGGATCAAGAAGTGTCTGCCCTTTCCTAGCCCAATAAAATGGGTCTCAGGCTTTAATTTCATGGGGAATCATTACTTATTCATCAATCATGACCTCAGGCTATGCCTAAATCTCCAAAGTTACATTCAAACTTTGCACACACATTCAAAGTTGGGTCTATAATCTGTTTGCAAACATTTGTGCAGATTCATCAAATGGCACCAATGTTATAAGCTATCTAAAAATATTGGGAGCTCCCCTCTAATAGTGCTTCTGTTGACAAAAGCCCCCCAAACTTTGCAAAAACATTCAAGGTTGGGTCAAAAATCTTTTGGCAAACATTTGTGCAGATTCGTCAAACTGTACCAATTTTATCAGCCATTCCATCATTCTGGGAACCCCTGTAATTCACCCGCCCCCTCTTGCTGAAACAGAACCAAATGGAAGCATTCATAGGTGGGTCTACAATTATATCCCAAAATTGCATGCACTTTCATTGAATGGTGCCAAAATTATAAGCCATCCAAGAACGGCTCTTCACCAATCCTGTAATGCAGAAATATCCATCGATAATATCAAATTTTTGTCAAGTTTGTGAACATCACAGGAATGTCACTGAATATCTCAAATGTTCGGGGACATTGCTGGGATGTTCACAAACATCTCAGATGTACGGGGGCATGCATGCTTATTTCTGCATTACAGGGCCAGTGAAAAGCAGTTTTGGATGACTTATAACTTTGGTGCAACTCATTGAAACTGCTTGACATTTTGAAATATCATTTTAGACCTGAGCCTGAATGGTTCTGCAAAGTGTGGTGCTGTTTCGCCAATCAGTGTCAAAATTTGGGGAGGGGTCCCAAAATATTTGAAAGGCTTATAAATTTGGTCCTGTTTGATGAATCTGCACATATGTTTGCAAAATGGCTGTAGACCCAGACTGGAATGCAGTGTCTGGTGGGATTTTGTCAAGAGAGGGCAAAATGAGAGGGTGGGGTCTCTACATTTTTAGATGGCTTATAACTTTGTTACTGTTTGACAAATTTCAGAAAGATCATAGAGCCAACCTTGAAGGTTTGTGGAAAGTCTGAATGGATTATGTGAAGTAGGGGCTAGGTTATATGACTTTTTTGTGTATGTACATTTTGACACTTTTCAAAAAATAAAACATGGACGGATTTGCAGCAAACTTGTGCAAGGAGCATTGGCAAGGACCCGCAAGCATGGTTTTGCAAATGTCTGTGTTTTAAAAGTGTCATAATGTAGGTACAAAAAATAGTGATATACCTTTGGTGACTGAAGTATAACCTATGACCATGGGCAGTGGCCAGATTGTCCGGGTGATGGCCAAAAGCCATGACCCGGACAATCTAGCTATTTGCCATGACCACGAGGGACCAACAATAGGGTTAAAGTGGTCATGGCCACCAGGAACCGGCTATGTGGTAAAGTTTTTCAAAATTGTGATAGGTTTGAATAGGATACAATATTCTGCTTGTGGTTACAGACCGAAGTGGTGGACAGGATTGCAGCAAAGATTTGATAGGAGCACCAGCAAGGACCTCAAAGCATGGTTTTGCAAATCTGTCCCGTGTTTTATTTTTTGTAAAGTGTCAAAATGTAAATACAAATAATGGTGATATAACTATGGTGCATGGGCCTGAGCAAGGACAAATGTGTACTGGAATGTGTGGCATTGCCTTAGCCCTAGGTTTGAATGGGAACAGATATTCTGCTTGCGGCTACGACCTGAAGTGCTGGATTGGATTGCAACAATCCAGCGCGAGGAGTATCAGCAAGGACCTTAATGCGTTCTTTTGCAAATCTGTCTTGTGTTTTATTTTTCCAAAGTGTCAAAATGTAAGTACAAAAAATAGGGATATAACTTTGGTGTATGGACAGTGGGCCTGGCCTTCAGCAAGGACGAATGCCTTACTTATCTGAGCATGTGGCATGGCCAAAACCGTAGGTTTATATGAGGAAACAAATCTGCTTGCGGCTGCAGCCGAAGTACTGGACGGGATTGCAGCAAACCTGTGTGAGGGGCATCAGCAAGGACCTGAAAGCATGCTTTTGCAAATCTGTCCTGTGTTCTACTTTGTTGAAAGTGTCAAAAGTAGGTATAAAAAATAGTGATATAACTTTGCTGCCAGCGCAGTGGGCCTGGCCCTCAGCAAGGAGAAAAGTCTACTCTGATTTGTATATTGTGTAATGCAGCATTGCCGAAGCCCATGCACCATGGATTTAGGAAACTGGCCATGGCTGCAAGCCATGAGCACAGACCAGTGGCCACATTATGAGGGTATAGTGTACACTGAAATAGGAAGCAGGGTAGGTGCTGTGGATAAGAGGGTTGGATTGGTGGGGTTGAGGTCATGGTCGAGCCTCATGCCCTAGGCGTTTCAACCATGAGTTGCATCCCAAGCATGCGCTGCTGATAATGACGCACATCAGTATGCGTTGCAAAAATATGTCTTTTAAAGGAGGTTTACAGTTCTTTCATATATGTTAAGAGGAATTTTTAGTAACTTATATACAGTGATGTAACATTATAAAACACGTTCACTCATATAAACCTATGACAGTAACAGATAAAACACTGTTAAAGGGATGGTATGGGTAGGTTACACTAATAAAACCCTATGCAATTTAGTGAAAATTGTTGTTAAAGGGAAGTTATGGTTACAAGTAAAACTGTAAACCCCCAGAAATTCCACAGTTATGATAAGCTAAGCAACCATAACTCACACCAACACCGTGCACTGCTAACACTAGCACCCACGACATCAAAGATGACATCACAAATGTCATTGGTGACATAACTGATGACATCACATGTCTAGGCCAGGTGTTTTTGTTCACTGACAGAATATGAAAATTCAAAGGGTGCTATATATCTAGACGTTAACATTGTCGTATGTTCTTAAAGAACTTTCCTTAGGGTTTGTTCTCTACTCATGGTGCATATACATGGGGCAATCAGCAGGCCTCAAACACATAATTCATTTGTATACATGAAGATTAACTTAAATGTTAGTGACATTTTCTGGTGATGTGGTTTATTTCTTCCTTACTTTAGTTTCCCTGTATGTGTCTCTGATTTGTATGCATTGTGGGTCTTCATATGTGTCGTTTGTACTAACACAAGTGTGTCTTAAGTCTTGAATTGCATTCCATGTTTAACATTACTCAAAACTCTGGGGGGAGTTCTGGTGGCTTGGTCTACACTCATTTAACAGCATGATACATTTATATTGTGTTTTTGTGACACCCCTGAAATATGGAGTAGAATTAGGCTGAAGTACAGAACATCCGATTTTTTGTTGTGTGGTTTCTGTGCACAATGGTCTTTGGCCAGGTATGTGATTGAGCTGGAAAGCAAAATCTAAGGATGTAACAACATGTGTTTGGCACATGAAATCATCAGTAGTACATATGAAAAACAAAGCCACAGAAATATCAGGCAGAAGTGCCTATTAAGAATCAAACAGTTCAGCTTTACTTTTGCCGCATAGAGACGGGAAACCACAGTATGTTAAATGTATGGGCTCCTGTTTCTAAGATGGCCGCCATTTTGGAACATCTATGCCGGCACGAAAAAGAGGCCCGAATGCGACGGAGGCACGCATGTATTATTAGCATCCCCAAATCCACTTGAGCAATGGAGTGAAATCAGGTTAGACACCGGAAGACTGTAGGATTTTCAGAAAATGCAGAAGCAGTGAGCAATCACAAGAAGGAAATGTTGTGTGGTTTGGTGAACAGAGTAACGCATGAAGTAAAATCATGCTTCCTGCTGTATGATGCCCTCGAGGGAAGACACAAATATCTTGAGATAGTGAAGGAACCGAAGGGCATCAATAGGACAAAATTGTTATGCATTATTACAAACATTTGGTGTAGAAAAATAGAAAAATAGAAAAAAGAAAATAGTTGTATAGGCTGGAGAGTGATTACTCCTTAATTTTTCCCTTACTTTCAAGCTGTTTCCAGAGATAAAGAATCCGGAGAAAAGGCGTAGATGAACTGGGGAACACTGCAGGGGTGGTAATAAGGCAGCTCTAGCGGTTCACGGGTAGTGTCTCAGAAACAGGTCAGTTTTATACAGACTGAAAAATAATTGAAGGATACAGAATCCTGCAGGTCAGTTGAGCCCTATTTTTCTGGTTATGTAGAGAGATGAATTCTCACAAAGAAACATTACATCGCCAACAGAAGAGGTCAAGTGCGTAAAAGTGCGTAAAAGCATCAATGAATTGAAAGACCAAAGAAACATCGAGGCCTAGTACCCCAAATTGAAATACGCTAATCACGGGTTGATAGATACATGTATCTTTATTTCTGTACCGAATTCAAAGCAAAACAGATAGCTATCTGGCTCCCAACACTTTGCAGTGTGTACCAGCAGACACAGTGAGGGGTGAGAGTGCTCGACATCTTAATGCAGGCTGTTTAATACATTTTCCCTATCATTGTCCAGCCCTTCTCCAAACTAATATTTTACATGCTAAGGTTTGTGCCCAGTTCATATGACAAATATGACAATATTATTTAACAGATTTAACAAGTTTGCTTGTCCATGAAGATACAATGGTAGTGTTTGGGTCTCCGGCTCATAGTAAGCCTAGTTTCAAGAAAGAACACACTATATTACAACCAAAGCACACGGTTTGAGTTTGCTCTACATTGTTCCATTGTTTAGATGAGGATGAGGCTTGTGAGCGCAGACAACACTTGGATTGCAGTTTATAGGAGTCACAAGGTTTCTTTGCATAGAACAAACAGTCTGCTCTCGGTCAGCCTAAATGTTGACACAACTCAAAGGTAGTTCGGCTCGGATGTAGTTGAAAACACAGTCCGCCATTTTAGTACACTAAGCAAGAGTTAAAATCAAAATGGCGGATAGTTCTTAAAATGGTGGCGAAGTCGATTAGAAATTGGAGCATTTCAAAATCGGTTTTCTGTGCAACGTGAATGGGCTTAGGCCAATATTCATATCAAGGCGGTATTATACAAATACAGTTTAACAGAATGACAAATGAGTAAGTCTTCTGGGTTTGTTTAGCAACATAACCTAAATAACCTAACCTAAAGAAAAGTGAAATAAGCCAAATTAATGGCAAATGTTGTTCTATTTTTTAATAGAAGGAAACAGCTTTCAGTCCTAAGTACCAAAGACAGAAGATTCAGATCAACTTCCCTGCACATCCGGTACTATGACTAAGGTTAGTAGCCCACATCCCTGTCAATGATTGATTATTTAGTCTAAAAAAATCACAGAGTTTAGAATGATCTTTAGTAGTAAAGCGTTTTTTTTATGTTTTTCGTTTTTTAGATTGTCTATGAAGAATTGGGGGTACAATGTTTTTGTCCTGATGAAGGCCCAATAAACAGTTGACTGAGAATGCCAGGAAAAGGTGTATCAAAGTAGAGGGGCTAAAAAACATGTCAAAATATGACTGGAAAATGTCTTTTGGTCTAGTATTTTTCCAGGTAAGATACTTAAACATCGAGGTTCTTACATCACAAGAAGTTTGTGTCTGTAGGACGTAACCTAGGAAAATAATCTGACAAGGTCACATTTGTGTCATCTAACCTCCCTGGCTGGAGGAACAGACTCAATGTGGTATTTTTTTTTTTAAATGACTAAATATGTTTTTTTGATCTATATGAAGAACATGGTGTACTGTATATGAAAATGTCACTGTGTACTAAGGCCTATGCACATACATATTTTTGACAGTGTTTGTCAGTAGCTGAGAGACTACTGATATGAATATGGTTGTCATGCATTATATCTGCAAAAACAAACAGAAAAAGGGTTTTAAAATATTGAAAAAATTGAAAAAAATGTATCAATAGGAAACTCTGGTGATTAATGCTGATTATTTGTTAAGCACTGAGATGGGCCGTGGCAAAATCACAAACTGTGTGACAGTGTAAGGGAGGGGTATCCAATTTCCACTTTATATATTATATAAGCCAATTTTTTTTTTAATAACACATTTTATTGTTTTTTTCATCTTAACATCACAAAACATACATTTTTCATATAAACATTCAACCTATATGACCAGTGGAACTGTCCCTGGTCAGGTGGAAAAAAAAAAAAAAACAAGAAAGAAAAGAAGAGAAGAAAAGCAAAGAAAAGGGTCTTGCAATGTCTGCTATTCCTCACGCTAAATGCCAGATTGGATTACTTCTGCACATTGTGCCTTATCCTCCATTGGTCAAGTTGGTACAGTCATTGGGCTTCCTCCCATGTGTTCCATATTTTGTCTGCTTTCCTCGGACACCCCCTGGCTGTATATACTCTCCATTCCATTGCAATGCATATGTTGACGTCCGTCACCCATTGTTCGTACTGCGGTGTTGTTTCCGAACCCCACAATTGTGCAATGTTCCTTTTAATTATTGCCGAGGTCATCGATAGAAGCAACTTCTCATATTTAGATGCCTCTCCCTCCTCCTCTTATCGCAAGCAGGAGTAGCTTCGGGTCTCTGTGTGTCATTCTCCCCAGTACCCGTGAGAGTTCATCGCAACATTTTTGCCAGTACTGTTGTAAATGGTTGCAGTCCCACAGTATGTGGAAGAAGGTTCCCTCCTCTCTCTTGCACCAAAGACAGTGTGGGTCAGATGTTTTCCCCCAGCGATATAATTCCACCCTTGGGTAGTAAATCCTGTGCAGTATTTTAAGCTGGATAAGTCTAAGTCTGGCCGAAATGGCCACCTTCCAAGGGTGCATGAGGGCCCCCACCCAGTCCTCCAGTTGTATAAGTCCTATTTCTCTTTCCCATTTGCCCTTCAGGCTGGTTAGTTCAGTGGTGGCAAAGGAAGTGATTACATTATACATGGTGGACGCTACTTTAGTCTCTATGTTTGCCTCAACTATGTTTCTTTCGAGGGGAGTGCTTTCGGCCATGTCTTCAAGTGCTGGGAGGTGGACTTGTAGGGCATGCTGCATCTGCGCATATTGGAACCGTTCAGTGCCTGGGAGGTGAAATCTTGACTCTAGGGTTTCAAAGGACACCAGTCTGCCTCCTTCTACGATATCGCCCACTGTACTGATATCATGTTGTAACCATGTACGCCATCTCGGAAGCTTGTTTACCTCAGGTAGATTCCTGTTGTTCCACAGTGGTTGTAGTGGGGTGATTTTCCCTTCCCATCCCAGGAACTTGTGTGTGTCTTTCCATACTCGGGCAATGTGTGATAGCATAGACTGCGGGGTTGAGTTATGAATCGCTTTATAAAGGAGTTCAGTTTGAGGTCTAGCGCATCCTCTGGCACTCCCCAGTCTATTGTGTGGCAACGTGGTGTCCCCATGCAGTAAGTCATTGACCATTGCCATTTGGCTAGCCCAGTAGTAGGACTGTAGGCGGGGGAGCCCTATCCCACCCTCCCAAATGGAGCGCTGCAGAGTGCCCAGCGCAATACGTGGATGTCTGTTGTTCCAGAGGAGTTTCCTTAGTGCGTTGTCTATCTTTTTGAATTATTTCGCTGGGATGTGTAGTGGGGCGTTTTGCAGTATGTATAAAAAGCGTGGAAGAAGCATCATTTTGAATAATGCTGCCCTTCCTAGTAGGGTCAATGGGAGAGAGACCCAATGCCTGCCATCTTCTGTGAATCTGGTTGTTATCGGGTGGAGGTTATTGGTCACATATTTGCCCAAGTCGTTAGTAATTTGTATGCCAAGGTATTTAAACTGCTCAGTTTCTAAGCGAAAGGGACAGTTGGCTGGCGGTATAAAAGTTGTGGTGCCTATTGGGAACAGTATTGATTTGGGCCAGTTTACTCTTAGCCCGCTGAAAGTACCGTAGCTGTCTACTATGTCTACAATCGTGGAGCAGGCGTGGTGTGGGTCTTTTAAGTAAAGAAGCAAGTCATCCGCGTACAGGGATACTCTATCCTCTCGCCCGTCTTCCCACTGAATACCACACCAGGCCGGTGACGTTCTCAATGCCTCTGCCAACGGTTCCACAGCCAGGGCAAATATCATGGCGGATAATGGGTACCCCTGTCTGGTTCCCTTCCCAAGCTTAAAGGTTTGCGATGGCCACCCATTCACTCTCATTTGTACCTTGGGGGATTCGTATAAGAGTTGCACCCAGCTCAGAAACTGGGGACTAAACCCCATCCGACAAATTATTTCCCAAATTTCCTCCCAGTACACCGAGTCGAAAGCCTTTTCAAAGTCAATCACCAGTACAGCCAGGGGGCCTCGGGTGGTGGGTGCATTCTCTATTACAGTATGTAGCCTATGAATGTTCATGCGGGTCAACCGTTTCGGCATGAATCCACACTGGTCGGGGTGAATTAATGTTGTGATGACCTTTTGTAAGCGGTTGGCCAGTGCTTTTGCTAGTATTTTGATCTCACTATTAATAAGTGAAATTGGTCGATATGAACTGCAGAGGTCTGCTGGTTTGTCGGCTTTGGGAATCACTATCAACGTGGCTTTCCGGGGGTCTGCCGGTAGGGGTCCTCTCTCCTTGGACTGTAGGAACATTCGGAGTAAGTGGGGGGCAATTTCATTCGTACCTAGTTTACACCACATCTCAATCGGGAAGCCGTTTGGCCCTGGTGTCTTTCCCGTCTGGAGTTCCGACATGGCTGCTATCAGTTCCTCCTCTGTGATATCTTTCTCAAGTAGAGCCTGCTGTTCAGTGCTTAGAGTGGGGAGGGTTATGTTGTTTAGTACCGATCTATTGATAGACGATGTGGCTGACCTGTAGAGCTCTGTATAGTAAGCTGCAAAGCCCTCGGCTATGTCACGGTCGGTCAGTAAGGGTTCAGCTCCTTCAGATTTTATCGCTCTGACCTGACCGCTGCCTATTTCGCGTTTTTCTAACCATGCCAGCATTTTGCCGGCTTTATCAATGGTCTCATATATTCTAGCTCACATTGTCATATGTGCCTGCCTAGCGTTGTCTAGCGCAACGTTCTGTAAGCGTTTTTGGGTGAGTGTTAGCGCTCGATTTGTTTCCAGTTGGTCTAGTGCCAGGTGGTTCAATTCAGCCTGGGTCAATTGCTCTTCGGCTTCTACCAATTTCTGTTGGTGTTTCTTTCGGTGTGCAGCAGACCATGACAAAATCTCACCCCTCAGCACGGGTTTGAGTGCCTCCCACAGGATCCCCGGATCATCAACCGATCCCGTGTTTAACTTAAAATAAGTTTTTGTCGTTTGTTGTATTTGCTCCAGGAAATCTGGGAGGCCTAGGTAGTAGTTATTTAAGCGCCAGGAGGGGGACAAACGTGGTCTAGCCATGTTAAGCTCTATTATCAGGGGGGAGTGATCTGATATGCCACGCGGCAGTAGTGTTGCCTTTGTGGCCCTGTGAGTCTCTGGCCCAGGCAGAAAGAAGTAATCTAATCACGATAGGGAGGCGTGTACCCCTGAGTGGAAGGTGTATTCCCTCGCGTCTGGGTGTAGGTCACGCCACACATCCCGCAGTCCCATTGCTGTGGTGAACTCTGGTGGTTTGGTTCGGATGGTGGGGTTTCTTCCTCTCAAGTGTGAGCGGTCCATCCCCAACCCCATGACTTCGTTGAAGTCACCCCCAATTATCAGTAGGTCTGAGTTATCTCCCGAGATCAAAGGTGTTATGTCCTGTAGCAGGGTGGTGAGCAGTGTCGGTGGCGAGTAGATCCCGAGTAGGGCTATCGTCTGGTTCCATAGTGTCCCTGTAATAAGTATGTACTTGCCGCCAGTGTCTTGGGTCACCCGTGTCATGTTCAGGGGCAACCGTTTGTGTATTAATATAAGCACCCCACTAGAGCCTGTGGTGAACCCAGCATGTATTGCAATTCTGTAGTTGGTGCGTTTGAATAAGGTACATGTAGTGCCTGCTAAGTGGGTCTCAGTTAGGAAGGCTATGTCTGGTGTGTGTCGATTTAGGAGTTGTGTGATAAGTCGTCTCTTGATTCCACCTCCCATCCATTAACATTCCAGTTTATGAGTCGTAGGGTCCTGATATCTGTGTTAGTGGAGGCCATTCGGTGAGGAGTGCTGGTTAGTCACTGGCTCATAGCACCATGTACACATGTCGTCTGCTAATAGTGTTGTAGCAAAGCGTTCTAGATTTGAACTTTGGACCCTTTTCTTAACAAAACCGTCATTAAACAAACTTCCCATCCCCCACCCTATACTCCTTCTAACTCGAATCATCTGTCGCCCGAACATTCTACAACAAACCTCAGCTAACCATAGCTGAGTAAGCCCACTAACAAGTAAACTATTCAGGGTTCTATCCCTGTGTGTAGGCTCCGGAGGTACCCCGGTGCAATGTCACAGGGTGGCACACCAGGGGAAGGGGGAGCTTCCGTCTGGGCTGGCCGCTTGGCTGTGTGTCTCTTCGTGGCCAATCTGTATACATGTTCAGTATTAGGTTAGTATACAGTACCTTAAACCCCGTATGGTAGGGTCTCAAGTGTTTCTGTTCGCATATATTTCAGGAGTCGGTGCTCTCGTTCCTGCAGCTGTGGTGCGATTCTGGGTGCAGGCGGTTGCTGGTCTGGTGGTTCGGGATCGGGTCGGGCATGGGGTATTCTGTTTCTGTTGCCTCTCGTTGCCATCCAGTCTCCCTCGATGTGTTGTTCTGCCCCTCTCCATGCCTCTCTGGGGTCAGTGAAGTGGACTGTTGTGCCTCCATGGTAAATTTTAAGTTGGGCGGGGAACATCAAGCCATATTTCACTTTGAGGGATTGTAGTGGTTTTTTCAGTGGGTCAAACGATTGTCTAGCCTTCTGCACTTCCCTGATGTAGTCAGGGAAGAATGCTATTTTGGATCCATTATAGGTGAGGGTGCCTTTCGCCCTTGCGGACTGGATCAGTGCTTCACGATCACAATAGTACCGTAGTTTGGCGATCACTATACGAGGCAGGTGCCCGGAATTGGACGACCCGTCGGCACACGGTGGGCTCGTTCAATGGAGAAGAAATTGGAGAACGTGTTTTCTTCAAACATGTCTGTAAGCCACTGTTCCAGAAATAGCTCCATATGTGGGCCCTCCACTTTCTCCGGCAGTCCCAGGATCCTAACGTTATTACGCCTGGACCTTCCCTCGCTCTCATCCACTCGCTCCTCCATGGTTTTTAAACGTGTTGTGACTCTGGCCAGCTGCTGTTCTATGTTCCTTATCCCATCTTCCGCGCCAGAGATGTGTTGTTCTGCCTCGCCGGTGCGCGATGTCAGCTTCTGGAGGTCATGTCGCAGGAGTGGAACGTCCATGCTGATGCCATCCATTTTCTGCTCCATGGAGGCACGCGAGTCACTATGGCCGCCATGATGTCCTTTAGTGATATCGTGCCCTCCGTTCCCGCCATGGTGTCCGTTTGGTCTTGTTCTTGATCTGGTTGGCCGTTAGTTGTCGGCATGGTAAATTGATCTATCCTGCTCTGGGATATCAATCTTTTGGATTTGTCTTTGCCCATGTTGAATGCCAGTCTGGGCTTCCGTAGCGGGGTTGGCAGCGGTTCTTTTGATGTTACGGGCTCCCCTCATCGGTCTCGGCAGCATGGCAGTCCTCTGTGCTCCACCCAGCGCAGCTCCTTCCCGGCTCTGTCGTGCGGGGGCCGACCCGTACTCAGGGGGGCTGTTTCCTTTCGTTCGCCACGATGTGTGGTAGGCGACCCGCTCGCCTTGTCTCCCTAGCCAATTCACGGGCTCCGTACGGGGCGTGTGGTGCGTTTTCCGCCTGTCTCGCCTCACCAGCCAAAGCCCCTCCGCAGGCCACACGGGGGCTGCCGCCCAACAGCTCCATTGGTTTATGCAGGTGCAGTGGACAGATCGTTTGTGTTGCGGTCCGTGGCAGGATAGTCGCAGATCTCCCTCAACACGCCTTCCCGCCGTCCTGCTTCACTCCGGTGAGCGCAGCCATTTTGATTGTGCGATGCCGCAAGCGCGTCACCTCCTTCCCGCCGCTCCGAACTCGCTCAAAACGGTGCGTTTTGGCCTGGAATTTTCTCCATGTGTGCCGGGGGCACTTGCCTTCAGGAGAGTATGCGTTTTGGGCCGTATAAGCCCATTTTAAATCGAAGCCCATTTTAAATCAACCACGATTTGTTTCTGGCCAAGTTCCCAAAAAATTGAAGAATTAGGACAGCTAATATACTAAATAAACTTTTCAAAAGGGCCTTTTCAGCCTCAGAGAGTTCATCACAATTTGAGTAACCCCAAACAACAGGCTCCCCTGCCATGAGTAATATGGAATTATTTGAGTGCCTAACATTATTTAACTAAAGTGGTGTTTGATTTCTCTATTTGGTTAGTTTATTGTGCACTATTAAACCTAAACTTGTAAAATTCGACTTGCTCAATAGTTTTGCAATACATTTCCATAATTATTCTTTCACCACAAATAACTCTGGTTATTCATAAAATAACCCTGATTATTCATGTGACTCATTTGCATTCCTGATCCCATTTTCTACTATAACCCTTATGAGAAAGTAACCCTTGTTATGAGAAAACATTTCCGCTTTGGACTTGGTCCCCAGCCACCCTCAACCTTCCAATTTCACATTGTGTCCCCTTTCCTTCCCCTAGAATGCTGCCATGTCATTCCTTTTTCTCCTCCAAATGGAATGTTTCCACTTTTCGTTTTCAGCTAACCCCTGGTGCATTGTAAAGACTGGGTGTGCCCCAGCTCCACAGAGACTTCCCTTCCAGATAAAGAACCATGCAGGCACTTGCAATCGGGGATGGCCTTTGACTTTTGCCAAGCAACCAGATAAATGCATGTTTTCCTCAGAGAGCTTAACAAATTCTCATTTTGCATCTGAAAGTAAATACACATTTTACAATGTGGCATGTATTTTTCATTTATGTGCAGCATCTTACTGACTTTAATCCCTGACATTCTGCTATCATTGTTCAATGCAGATCTGAATCCTTATTTCTCTTGCTTGAACCAAAGCCTGTTTAAATAGTTTCCTTCACAATGGTCATTTTTCATGTGTCCACTGTTCATTGAGTCCTTATCAGCTAGCCTTGACTGTTCCTTGGGTCATATTTAGCAAGACACCTCGCATTTACTATGCACTTTGCTCCTTGCTGGCTTTAAAGCTTGCCATATCATTTTTCCAGTGGTCTCTTTTGCATGATACAGTGTATTTCAAATTGGAGGTAAGTCTGTCCTTTCTGTTAATTGTGCTGGGGCTTCCATTAGACCCCAAATGTTAAAGTAATAAGCTGGCACTGTGTGAAGGCAACACCATGAATATCGGGATGAACATGATGACTATCCCATTGGATGGAAGCAAGGGTCAGGCATTTACCAATATGGTCCTATCAGGAAGGCAGTGGCACCTGTCCTTCACTAGTATGGCAGCCTCAACCCTTCTCAAAGATGGCGGCGTGAGTGCTTTTAAAAAATGGCAGCATTAGGGCTTTAATTAGGTGACAATGTCAAGACTTACGCAACATGGCCACACTGTGCCGTTGTTGAAATAGCCGTTTCTCGAATCTGCTCATTTGATCGTGAGGCCTTTAGTAATATGGTTGTGTCATGCCTTAAAAAAATATTGATGCAGGTGTTATCCTTATTCATAAAAGGCTTTTTTCTTTGCTTTATTTAAGAACGCTTTATTGACACTCTACAGAGGTGGCCCCAATGGGAGCAGCACCATCGCCACACATATGCCACAAATAAGAAAGAAGCTGGTATGTTGCCCTCAGCTCTTGACCAAGCACAAGAATTCTGTGTTGAAAAACTGGGCTCAAAATAGCTGCTGCAGGGGATTCTTGCACAAGCACCAAGAAGCACTTTCCAGAGGCACCGCAGAAAGCAAACACTGGCGGCGTGCAAGTGCATTCTGCATTAGAGCAAATCAGACAAGGTCAGCAGTCAAGCTTGTGCGGGCTGCAGTTGAGCTGAAGCAAAGCCATCCGTGCGGCCTTACTTTTCTGGTGGGTGCCAGAGGTCAACAACCGGTGGTAAGTACTGCCCTGTGTGCTGAGCGGTGACCGAGACCCAGGGAGAATGATCCAGGCTGGGCCATTCCTCTCCCTGTCGGTTAGTCCTCTGCTCACTCTCACCCACTCGGAAGGTAGGCGGCCACTGCTGTGAGTCCTGGGCCCTGAGCGGTTCCATTCCTGTTCCAACCCTCCAATTTTATTGATTTGCTAAAAGCAATTACAGTAGATAGGTTGGCTACAGTATATCGTCCCAAGTTGAACTTGAGACGATATATACTGAAGCCGAATAATCTACTGTCATTACTTTACAAAGCAATAACATCAGAGAGGGTGCGAGTGCTTGCATTTATCCTCGATGCTCCACTGCGAGTCACGGCCCTGCCATTCCGAGCTCCGGGACTCAGAGTGGAGACTGGACTCAGAGACAGCCAGCACCCGGGCCTAATACGATTGAAGAACAGGCTCTGAAGAGCCGTCTCAGCTCTGGGTTCTTATCTATACTTCTTGCCCAGCTCCCGGGCCATCATCCTAGTCCGCCAGGTCAGCAGCGAGCTCAATTGGATGAGAGGCCCTTGGGGCACGTGATGGAGAACGACGTGTAAAGAAGCGTTCTTTACACCCAGAGCCGAATCGGCTCTCTGCAGTCTGTCTCCCCCTCTCTGTCCATCTGAGTCGTTCCCCTGAAGGTAACGGTGGCAAATGGATGAAACATTTTAACACAGGATCATTTGCTGATTGATGTAGACGCACCTACATCATCAAATGATCCGGTTCCAAAATGTTTTTATCTATATTGGACAATACAAACGGGACCATTTGATAATGTTAAGTGCGTTTCCCTTACAATTAGAAATGGTCCTGTTTCGAATTAGTTGTCCAACATAGATAAAACATTTTGGAACAGGATCATTTGCTGATGTACACGCACCTTCATAAGGGCAGCAGCATATAGGAGGAGGAGAGAGGCAATGGCAGACTGGAGTAGGTCCTCAGACTCAGATTGAATGCCATCTGAGTGACCCAGCCCAGGTTGTTTACCTAGGCAGGGACCAACCTGCACAGCAGTGTGCGCACATTACACATTTACACTGCACACAAACACGCTGCGCTCAATTAAATGCCCATACTCGCACACAGATACAGCCTCTTCCATGCATGCATGCACACAAAAATACACAAATTCTACACTCACCAGCTCATCTCCTCCGCTCCAGACACCGCAGATGCTGATAACTGTTGCCCTGTTAATGCACAAGCAAGAGAGGACCACTTGGAAAAGATAAGAACGGGAGGGATTAGTGTAATCTAATTTCTCTGTAAAATGACGCCTTGAACATCGCCAGTGTTAATTTGAGCAGTAGTAGGCATGTGGTTGATTTTTTTCCATTGATGGGGGAAACGCGGTTTTCATGAAACGTTTGATGAACAGGATACATATCTATGTGATGTGTTCAGATGCAGAATAAGTTCTGCAACCTTTCGCGTGTCCAACAATTTGTATTGCTTGTGACATGGGCAGTGGACTGAACACAAAGCTATGAGCAGGGCCCGCTACTCAATGCTTGAACGGGCAGGGGCCTTTAAACC
The DNA here is from genome assembly GCF_040938575.1 of Ambystoma mexicanum. Classification (NCBI taxonomy): domain Eukaryota; kingdom Metazoa; phylum Chordata; class Amphibia; order Caudata; family Ambystomatidae; genus Ambystoma; species Ambystoma mexicanum. The sequence goes on from NC_090934.1 coordinate 142,946,857, forward strand.
TTTTCTTTTGAAATTGGCCTCGAGTGGCCACAAGCAACATTCTAATGTATGCACCCCATGGTGCTTTAGACTGTATTCGTCTTCTCTAAGAAAGAGGGGTCCCCCAAGCATCACTTCTCTTCAGCACTAATTGGTACAAATATATACATGTTTGGCTTTCAAGAGCTAAAATAATACCCACTTTAATGACACCTGAGAATATATCACATAATAAACCAATCTGACATTATAAGTCCTTATTTGTAAAGCCAAGCACATTTTAGTCTTCTTTTCATCATGAGGTCAATACAGCTAAAGGTATGGAAAATCAAAACCAAATAATGAGTTAAAATAATCTCTGGTGTGTTCAACTGTACTTTTATGAGTTTTACACACTCAAAAGAAACAAGATGAACAAGGGAGGCAGGATAGCTTAGTGGCAACGTGCTTGCCTTGGAAGCAAGACAACACGAAGCAACACAGGTTTGATTCCCAGGTCTGCGCTTAGAAACCTCTGGGTATTTAAGCGCGTTATAAATATGCAACTAAGACAATAACAAAAAACGAATTCTGTAACAGAACCTCTATGCCCCTGGGCTGTGTGAGCGCTTTAAAAATGCAAAAAAAAGTAACTTGCTGTATTTTATTTCTTCACATCTGACGTGAGGGGGTGGGGGGCTTCTCTTCACACTGTTCTGTGTGCCTGAGACTATTCTCCTTCCCAGCCTATATTGTGGCCTGCCTGGTACTTCTAGAATGGCAGGTTGGGTGCTGGGTTACGAGGGTGGGGCTGATGGTTGTTTTTGTAATCATTTATATGCATGTGTGTATGTATGTATACACACACACATCTGTGAAAATCAGCGTTTGATGCCACGCTTTGTTCAAACACACTTTCCTTTTCCTGAATGATCAGGAGTATGAGGGGTAGTGCTTATTCTCACATTTGTCCTTCTGCTATAACCAGTGCTTTGCATTGCTTCTTTGAGTCCCCCAAACCCGGACAGTGTGAAAATGTCAACCATCTGCAAGACCATGTGTAAACACCTCTGTGTGCATGGTTGATTGCAAAGTAAGCCCGGTCCTCTGCTTTGAGCCAATGTTCCTCTTTTTCAGATCAGTCTCACTCTCTCTCGTATTCTCTTTACAGACTATCAAAAACACCATGCACGAACAAATTGCAGTCCAGGTTGATAATTGTGAAACTAAAGACATCTGATGTCAAATTCCACAATGCACCTTCTCAATGTTTTATTTGCCAGGGCCTGAGAAGGAGTTCAGTGCAGTGACCATTCTCCAAAGTGAGCAGGCATGAGTCTTTTGCGCGTTGGGTGATCAGGGCAATTCGACTCTCTCTGTATCGGTTATTTAGTAAAGAAGGCACAAGGATATCTTGCTTTAAAAATATTAGAAAAGAAGCCCTTATTTGTGGGGGCCAGGTTGGTGGGGAAAATCAGATGAACAGTACAGACTAAATAATGGTGTCTCTGGGTAACTAAGAGGGTGGCATGTGAAAATGGAAAGTCATAAGATGTATATTTCTAAAAAAAAACCTACATATGGCTCAACAGAAGCAAACTTACCCTAGTTTCTCCACTTTCAGATAATGCCTAAAATCCCAACTTTAGTAAGAGGATGAACGCACATGAATGCCAGTAACTGCATGAGAAAATTGTTATTTTTGCAGCATTACTGGAGATCTACATAATGAATTTCTTTATGCATACAGCATAGTACCATCTATTCAGAATACAAACGCTGTACAATACACCATCAAACTTGCACACGTAAGAATAACAAATTAATGCTTTTTAGGCCATGTTTGGGTTTGGGCAGTAAATTGCACATTTTGGAAGGCATTTGTCCCACGTTTTTATACAGTTGGTGCTGTAACTCATGGCTCTTGTTGGATTGTCAGGAAATTTGACACACGGAATAACATGCTAGCTGTTGTGGCATTTTCTGTTAGGTGCCTATTGTAATAGACAATTGCAAGAGGCGTTAGGGACTTGAGGTGTGTCTGCTTGGGCTGGTTGTGACTCTTCAGTTGAGTGTCTGCATTATGCGCTGGCAAAGCTTACAAGCCCTCATTTCCAGTTCTGTGGATGTGTGCAGACTGCAAACAAGTGAACGTCCAATCAAATGAATGCTTGCTTCAGGAATCCATTCAAAATGGCCGCACCCCATCCTTCTTGCTGTCACTGGCTTAAAGGCCTCCATGCGGTCTGGACGCGTCTCCCACAGTGACGTTGGCAAAGCGATCAATCTGAACTTGTGAACAGAGTGATGAGTGTCCTTTACCAAGAAAAGGCAGCCGCTGTCTTCATTTGCCTAAGAAGGGTGCCAAACACATTGTGTGGGTGGACGGGTAGAAACCTACAACATTGGCTGTGCTTTGTTTTCCTTTGGTAAACATAGGGCACCTTCTTTGACTATGGTGGTAATGGCAAAAGGTGTATTTTTGAACACCGAATACCACCACTTAATTATATTTTCTGATCACTTGGGATATTTTCAGCATGTAGTATTTTGAAATGTTCTGGTATTGGGAGGTATTTGAAACGCGCTTTCACCATTACCGCCAGGCTGATAATGGGGTCCTAGACGTCACATGTTGAGTTGCTTTGAGATCACACTAGCAGAGAAGAAAATGTGTGCACACAACCTTTGATGCAAAGGTCCATCAAGTGGCAACGTCCCCAGCCCTTTAAAAATAACTGCATTTGTTTGCACAGTAGAGAGACATGCGGTGCATAGCTCTCAACTCACACGCTTTTGGCGGGTGTCACCCGCCTTGTAAACAGCTGACTCACCCGCCAAGCCTCCTGCACGCCCATTCGTTTCAATGGGCCTCTCACCCGCCAAAAATAAAATCGGGTGTTTTCACCCACCTTTGCGACCCAAATGGTTGAGAGCTATGGCGGTGGGCCTCCTGTGTGGTTTTCAAGGTAGGCTACGTGGAAAGGCATGCGAAAAAAAAAAATCGCCATGAGTTTCAAAGGAGAACATGGCCTTCGTTTTTGTGACAACAACCAGCCAGACATGCAAGCGAATCACAGTGAAACGCGCTTAGCCATAGGAATTCGTGTCTGACACATAATGCGTCCCACAGAAGCTGCTCTGGGACAGTCGGGGGACAGTTGTGGAAACAGTGACATCCAGATACGGCTGGTAAAATTGCTCTGAAACGTCTGTTGACAGTGATATCCAGCCTGCGGCCTGAGATGAAGGATGGCTCCGCCAGCCGCGCCGCAGCCAGGACGCCTTTGAATCGCCTTCTCTCTGCTGAGCGAGTTTTAGCTGGAGGGGGGTTGGCAATCAGCTAATTGACTTTGAATTACCCATGAAACGCAGCCTAACTGCGCGCCTGCTGAAGCACACTCCAGCAATACCTTAACAAGGCTTTTAATTATTGATTATTACTCGCGGCGCGCCGGAGATGCTCTTCCGCTTACGTTGCGTTGTCGGGAGCGCGTGCCCTTGACGGCGCAGGTAGTACGCACGCCTCTGCGTCGCCGGATCAAGAGGCAATTAGGAGCAACGCCGCTAACACGCGGATAACCTTTTAAGAACATCTTCCGGAAGTCAAGACGTAGCAGAGATACAGCGCGTAACAGGCCGTTTTTTTTTTTTTTTATACTTTATCCTCCCATTCAACGTTATGTATGCCAATATACACAGAACCAAAACACCATGATAATAAACACAGGACATATGGCTTCAAAAACAACCAATTAGCAGCACTTCCATGTGCTTATTTGCATAAGAGGCACCGTTTATCCCAAATCATATGTAGTCGAAGTGACACCACTCAACCCTTAACCCGTCAAGTGACATCACATGAGCTTTGGCCCCAGTGAGTTGCGTTGCATTGTTCTGAACAATCCTTATCAGACATGCCAACATTCCGACTCAGTTGGGCGGGAGATTTCATCCGAGAAATCTGGAGTCGCACATTTTCCCATAGGGATGCATTGGGGCTAGAAGTATTTTAGACAGGAGAACGTGAAAAATAGCAATATTTTTTCACGAAAAGTCGGGAGTCTCCCGCCTAAATCGGGAGGGTTGGCATGTATGCCTTATAGAAAAATCAAGCACACACACACCTCAGAGAGATGGCTGCCCCAAGGACCAGCCATGAGCACGTCAGCATTACACAAACCATGGTCAAGCTGTCTTCTTCAGCCCTATCACACTCTCCAACATCAGCAGCTAACCAGACCCAAAGAGCTGTAGTAGAACCGGTTGGGGGCTATTCCTTATGCATAACATACTTCCAAGTTTATTTGCCAAACTCATAGAAAGCAGAAGGGCACAAAGGGAACCGGGTGCTTCTGACCTGCGCCCATCGAAACCACTGGTTACACATTTGTAATCTTTGTACAATAAAAAACATGAGACCAGAACCAAAATCATTACATACATCACATATTTCCAACGTCCATCCATCCATGCCCTGCCACCTCCCCAATCCCATTAGCCTCCCCACAGTGCAAGTTACATATAGTGTTGCGCTACACGTCATGGGATAACGTTTTTGGCAGTATTAACTTGTTCAAGGTAATATTAATATGACACTTGTCCTGATCAACTTTTTCTGCTCGGACCATAATGCCAACTTCAAGAACAAAACTATTACTAAAGTAGAGGCAACAAGTCTCCCACACTCGAACAGGCAAACCAACCCAGATAGAATGCGTACAACTAGAGGAACACAGACCCTCCCTCATGTCAACCTAGCGCATGGAAAAAGATACAAAGTGTTAAGAAGAAAAAAATAGCCCCAACTACAGTTACTCACCCCTGCCTACCATCCTCAACAGGAACATTTTGCGGCGTGGGATGTCTAGTTAGCGGCCAGGGGAGTTGCTAGGTCTGGAAAAGACCCGGGGCTAAGCTGATGTTGGAACTGTTGGGACTGGGGGCTAGCTAGTCTTTTGGCTGTAGCTCCTGAGATTCTATCCGGGGCTACAACCAAAAGATCAGGGGCTATAGCCCCCTTAGCCCCCCACTAGCAACGCCCCTGTTAGCGGCAGCCGCAGATCCTCTTTACACGTAAGGGTACACCAGCACCTATTATCCATCTGCCATTGCAGATCGAGACCTCCGCTTGCAGCTGCCCCGCCCCAGTGCGCAGAGGTCAGATAGTAATGCTAGCCAAGGGGCTGTAGTAGGCAACGTTTCTGCCTTCCAATGGTACACGATAACCCTCCCTTTTTTTTCTTACAGAGCCACGTGCAGCAAGGCCACCAATAGAGGTATCCAAGTCCATATTGAGATGGCCCAATGGCTGCCCTTGCATGTCATGTGCTTCATGGCATCTGTAAGTGACACCATGGTGTTACTCTGCATGTGGTCTTCTATGCGTACACAGATTAGTGCATTGTGAACTTGAGTTATTGTGTGCGCTTGACTTGGTACTCACTGTTACCTTCTGCATCCAGGCCTTCAACTCGTTTTAGGCCAACTAATGTATCACGGGCATAGATTCTCCTCCCATGGTCACCAGTCAGGTAGAGTGGCGAGTCACACCCTGTGGCAAGTCACTCCATGAAATATTCCCTTCCTCTATAGTGGATCCACTTTCACAGGTAATTTCCTTGGTTTTGAGATCTCCAGGATGCGTGGGACGGGGGGGCAGCAGCCCCAATTTCAGGTGGCTGGAGAAGGCCTCTCTCATCTTGGTGCCCACTTTCAGTGGCGTATTGGTCAACTCAGACATAAAGAGACAGCCCTCCTTCACTAAGACATTCTCCAGGAGAGACAGCAGTCAGCCCCTCGTATGATAACTTGAGCTTGTGAGCTTTCCTAGACATGGCACTGTGAGTGGTGGGGTGGAGTGACAGACAATGAGTCAACAACCCCAGGCGCTTGCCATAGGAGAAGGGAGATGCGCCTCCTCTAGGAAGCAGGGCAGGGTACAACTGGAGGAGGACAACCGTAGGGGACAAGCAGGACGGACAAGCAGGCAGATTGACATAAGATGGCATCAGACGGCCATATGTCAGGGGCATGTGTGTGCGTGATTGGGGGAGTCTTGGCACAGACATCAAGACTATGCGTAGCATTTTTCCCCCCCAAAAGCCTTTGGTTGCAGTTGACTTTGCAATGCTATCCCATGGCTCGGAGTGTGGCTCAAGGTCAGACTGGCCTATAGCGCAATAGGGCAAGGCCCAAACCAAAAACACATGCTGCTAGTGTGGGTCGTTTTTTTTTGGTGAAAGAGGGACACTTTTTTGGCCCATTTGGTCCAGTTTAATAAGTTACTTCACCATGCGGCTAGTAGTTTTGACCAGTGTTGCTGAATACATATTCTTTAAAATGCACAATTTGCATCACATTTTATCAAAAACCTCCCCCTTGGGTACTACTCAACCGGTCTGTACAAGAGCAATGAATTGACATTTGCAATTGTGGCCCCCTTTTTGATTGGTGCCCGAGACAAAGTTATGCCCCAGTCCGACCCTGAAGGGGCTATGACCTTTCAAACTGCTGCGCATTCCTCATGTGCACTAAGTTTTTGTTCGGAGACTCCATGTCGTTTTCCCCATGTATGCAGATTTGACATCCTGTAACCCTGCCCCCACATTTTTCTTCCGCGGCCTGTTCAAAATCCCCAGAATGCACCGGAAATAGCACAAGGGCCTGAATGCGGTAAAAGCTGGGGGGTTATGAGTGCGCCCTCCTCGTTCAGAGGAGTGAAGCAGACACCCCACAACTATCCGCTCAAGGCATAATGGAACCAAGAGACGTGTTTTAAAGGGGCCCAGGCAAGCCTTGCTCCGGGTACCTATATGAGAACCAAATACAGAAGACAGATCTGGGCTTCTGTTTAGAAATGAATGCTGGCTGAAAATTTCATACCATATTTGTTTTTTCTCATTGTACGCCTTCTCTTTGCTGCACACCACGTAAACGTCAATGGCTGCTCTCTTTCTAAGTGCACCCAAGCACTGTTTACTCCCCTACTCTTTCCACTGACCTGGACTACGATCCCCAAGGGCGTTCAACCCACAGCGCTTTGAGATCACATCAATGGTATAAAAGTTGCTATACAAATGCCCAATAACATAACATAACGTATGGGTGTCCTCCCTCACCACCATACGGTCTCCAAACTTCCATTCCACCAAACCTATACCAATTTCGGCCCAAACCCAATTTATTTTATTGTTGTTGCCCATTTTGATTTTGCTATTGACATTTTATTTTTTCTATTTTCAGGCAGTTGTTCTGCTTTTCGACTTATTTTTGTTTGGTTTATGGAGGTAACCATTTGGCCTCATTACAACTGCCAGTCTGGTAACAACGGTGCCCGTAAGCCTACTGGCACCGTTGATACTGGACTGCCACAGTACGACTGCGGGCAGGTACCGTCCCGCCCGTCAGGGGCAGACCTAGCGGGCAGAACATCACCCGCCCGCAGTGTCTCCCGGAAACACCGGTACTGTTATTAAGGGTGCCAGTGCTTCCTTGGTCCCCATTCCTGTTGAGTCCTATTAGACTCAAATGGGAATGGGGATATATAATTTACTGGCACCTGACTTCCCGGAACACCAGAGTTGTAATCCCCCGGTGTTAGCGGCAAGCCAGGCGCTGGTAAATCTTGCAAATCTGGCAGCAACCCGCCGGTAGCACTGGCAGGGTTACCGCCAGACTTGTATGAGGAACACTGTCTGCAAAAGATTACAGATCGGTTGCAATGAACATCTATGCAAATTGGGATTGTAGCAGTGACACAACGTGAGCAACTTTGACGTTTCATGATTTGAAAATTGGTCAAATGCAATGGAATTCCAACAGCTCATGTCTTTGTGTAAATGCATAAGCAACACTTGCAACACTAGTCACATGTTACCTTTAGTGTGAGTTCTGTTTATCAGCCTGCATTTGGTTTGGAATTGCATGCAGATTAACATGTGATGTGTATCTCTTTGCTCGACCTTACCGACCAATCACACGTAGCCATTGACTAGCCACTAACTCTAGGGAGGTAGAACAGAAACTTTGCAATGGCTCAAGTGCAATTAGCAAAAATTGCTCTAGTGTGAAGATCTTTGGGCCTGATTTGCTCTGAAGCACATCAGAGATGCCCGTGTTCACCCCATCCACAAAGACTAAAACTGGGGCAAATCTAGAGATGCTCAGAGCATCTTTGACAGACTCACGTGCACATGCAGCTCTCGAAGATGCGCCCTTGGGCATCTCAGAGACGATTCACTCCAATTGTGTGGTTTGTGGGTCAGGGATAAGGTAGCAGTGCTAATGAGAGATGCTCACAGACATCTTAGATGTGCTGCAGTTCAAATCACAGAGAATAGTGCCCATGTTCATGTAAGATAAGTACAGATAATGGGGACAATGAGTGTGTATGTGTGCATTTTTACGTTGTTTGGGGTGGGTGTTCATTGCGTGGGAAATATAAATCTGCTGGCTGCAAGACCCTAACTATGAGTGGTACTCCCCAATCAGTCAAGGTAGAGGAACACATGTGAAGTGAGGTTCTGCGCCACAAAAAAGATCTATTTTTCATCATTGTTTATATAAAGCAGAATACTTATTGATTTTCTCTATGATACTAATTTGTGCAAGTTTGTTTCTGAGTGTTATTAACTTAACACAGTTTTTCACCAGGACAAAGGCCTAGGACGAGAAAAATCATTACTCGTGTACTAGGGCGCTTTGAAACAGTATTTGCTTCCTGTATAAGTGCCTAACAAGTGAACAATAAATAAATAAATGCATTGACATATCCCTTACACTCGTAATTCCCTGCTAGATGTGAAATCACGGTGGATAACGTGAATAATAGAATTGTATTTACTGCAAGTCCTATTGCATTTTCTCATCTCTTTCTCTTCTTCCATTGCCTTTTCAAGCAATTCGAGTGGTAAGGCCCCGTCATCGTTTCACTTCTTTTTACTTGAAGTGACCTATATATTATGTTTGATCACTATGGGAAAAATTAAATAAAGCTTGTATTAAAATATAGAAATAAAGAGATATTTGCCGTGAATGTCCCTTGCAGGTCAAAGTTTAGCGGGCACTTGTCAACGAACATGAAAAGGGAGAGCACACCTGCATTAGACCTAAATGACTAACCTGGCAGCACTTCAGTGTCCAGTGGTTGAATGTCATCCACAGATGCTGGGGTCAGGGGTCTATATAGAAACATGTGAACTGGAAAAATTGATGATGTTGCCGCTTTATGATATGGTTCTGAAAACCCCTTCTTTAGAGTTGAGTCTACTGACTGATTTCTGCTTCATATTTAACAAACTCCTTTTGGATCAACATTGCATAATACCTATAAAAAAGGAAAACAGGCTTTCTATTGGCACTTGTTTCTAGAAAGACATTTGTCCATAGAACAGTGATGCACAATTAAGGCACTGAACTCTCAGAGGACTGCTTAGAGATAACACTTGCAGGCCCTGAACAATACAAACCCTGACGTTACTACATGATAGAAGTAGGTAGATATCAAGGACCATTCATTTCCCATGACTGCCATAATGGACCTGGCTATAACATGGCAACAGCTCGAACATGGTGCTAGTGTCCAATCAGATGATGTAAGTGTCTCACAAATGCCTAAATATTACCTGCATACAAGCCTGCATTATAGCCTTTGTTCTTGTTTTTAACTGGATTTATGCAAGGAACAGATGCAAGGACACATATCGGTCTTACTTTAGTTACAACAGGAACTCATTTACATGCTCAATTAAGGCATTACATTGCAGAGGAATGCTTAGAAATACTTTATACTTTATATTTCTATACTGGCAGGACCTATACAACACAAACTTTGATGTTATTACATGATACTCTGTGCTTTACACTGTTGAGCACCCATGTATCCTCATTTATATGTTAGGCAATGATTTGTAACAGATGGTTTTCATACAATATTTTTCACAATGATATTGCAGGATACTGTTACCTTGTCATTCCGACTGCTACATTGCCATTTATACATAGCCTCATATGAAACTGTGATTTGTCTACTGTGTATACCTGACGGTCTACACGATGAGCGGACGTGCATTGAGAAAGTGACTTCCAAGTGTGCATGTTGATTTTGTGTTGCCATTGTGCTTGTGGTTCAGCATTAGCTTGGTGCAAGAGGGATTGCAGGGTCCCAACAGGAGCATACCAATTCACTAGAATTACTACTAGCCCATGGTCAGGCGCACATGACTCCTCAAGAAGGGGAATGGAAATTCAGGGACTCAGCTGGAGAGGTGAGAGGGGGGGACAGAGAGTGTTTTTTTCTCTAGAGCACCAGGATTCTTGGAGATTGGTGATGTTATGAAGGACGAGGCAGTATTTTGCTCTATCAATGGCTACGTATAACCACCATCAGATTTGTATGCATTATTATGATTGTTATGATTGGTTATTTATAACACGTGTAATGCCCCAAGGTTTCTAAAAGCGGACCCGGGGATCCAACCTTTGTTGCTCTGTGTTGTCTTGCTTCCAAGACGAGCACTTTGCCCTTGAGCTATCCCCCCGAGACAATGATAACCCAATTGTATAGACAAGAGGATGTGCGTTGAATGTATGTTTGACATGTTTGACAGTAATTCATGTAATTTGCATACTACTGCATGTTAGTGTGCATGTTTAATGCAAGTAAGGTATAGCAGAGCCCTCAACTGTAGACAATTGCAACAGGTTTTGATAGACTATTTATAATACCCATTGCCCCTTTTGTACTGGAACCCATAGAATACAGCTGTTTCCCACAAACAATTCTGTCCAGTTGTCTCAGTCCCTGTCATCTCTGTGCCTGAACACACTGCACTGCATGGTTTTCATAATGTTTAACTTAGTCATTCATGCAAAAACAAAAAAAAAAATAGTCACTAAATTAATTTGCATGCCATGTAATGCCTTTTTATCTTCGTGTTTGCATAGACTACGGTCGTCCAAAGGGCCTTCATCCACCGGAGCACTTTGAAGACATAACAATGGCAGTAAGCGCTATACAATGTCAAATAACATAACATACAGAACTCAACAATCTTCTTGCAGGGCAGCCTATCAGACTACAATCCCTCTCACCGTGCTGGAATGGTCATATTTTGTATGTAATTTGCCCATCAGTCCAGTTCATGTATGACCTCACTTCTGCATTTGCCACTGCTGACTGCTATATCCCATTGCAGAGACATAGCAGACGTTTGTCATGAAGTGGATTGCACTGCCCTTGAATGGATAACTTCCTTCCTTCAGGATAGAATCAGCACTGTCAGATGCACGCCTTTCTGCTCTCAGCTTCAAATACGGTGTCCCCCAAGGCTCAGTCATATCACCATTTTGGAATCTTTCTGACCTCCTTTCTAGATGTACCCTTATGATACTTTCAATTTGCGCCTTGAAACACATTGTGTATAGGCGCATTACAAATACCCAATAAATAAATAAAATGTGAGTTCCATAACCTGACACGTACTGTCCATAGACTCTCAACATAAATGAATGCTGTATAAGACAGGATAATTGATCACCACCACTGCATGAATGCATCAAAGATGGACGTCAGTTTTTCTGTGCCCAATTGCCCCAACTATACTCCCCTTCAACTGGTCAACCACAATTGACCCCCCATGTATCCCTATAAAAGCAGACAACTACTTGGGTTTGTTCTTCCATAGCAGGATTTCCTTTGAAAGGCACACTAGGGAGGTATGGAAGCATGATGTCATCCTCCCTGCCTTGCCTCAACAAGCATCACAAGGTGGAAGTAACAACAGTGCTGTATATGGTGAGACTGGATTGTTGGAACAGTCTGATCGTGGGCCTTCCCAAATCTCTTATTAGCTCCCTGCAACTCATCATGAACACAGCGCCATTGCTTACACTAGGACTACAAACTTGGGACAAATCTCTCCGAACCTGAAGGCCTTACCTTTGCACAGGGTTTTCATGTAGCTTTCATGCACTGCCTGGAGGGCGGACACAGCCTTTAATGGCCCACCAGCTGGAGTGACGGCAGGCCTGGGCGAAGCAAGGGCCTCAGCTCAGGCTGTGAGCCGTTAAAGGCTGTGTCCGCCTGACAGGCAGGGCATGAAAGCCATTCGCACCTTGGGGCTTGTCCGGGGTGCAAATGGCTTTCGCAATTTAGCAGCGGGAGATTTGTGCTGCTTGCACAGCCGATCTTCCGATGTAAAATGAAAAAATAAAAATGTCCATCGCCATTGGTAAAAAGACCCTTTTACATGTCTATGGTGGTGGCCAGACGGGAGGAGCAGGTAAGTAGAGGGGGTGGGGAGGGGAAGTGGGACATTCTGGGGAAGGGAGCAGCAGGGAGAGGCTCCCTATTGCCCCATGCAATGGGGAAAAAAAGAAAAAGGAAAAACACCACCTGGGGAAAGGCCTCGGGTGGATGGGACAGCGTTCAGTGATTGTGAAATCTCGCCTGCTGTTCCAGCCACCTGATTGGCTGTGCACCCTTCCCCGTGTGTGAATGGATGGTGGGGATCCTCCTACTCAAGACTGTACTTCAAATAATAAACCCTTCCTGTAAAAATGGGAAGACGACTGTTCTCAGCCACATTCATAGAAACAGAGCATCTCCAGCAGACAGCGCACCACCAGAAGCCAGGACAAGTGCAGTCTTAAAACCTGCTGCTGCAAAAAGGAAATGACCAAAAAACAATCCTTCTCTACCTACGTCCCAAGACTATGGAACCTCCTCCCCGTCGGCATCAGACTTGCCCCCATAAAAATAACTCGAGACCCACCTCTTCAAGGAGTCTCTCTTCAACATCTAGGCCATCACGTCACCCTTCGTGCCACCTGAATACAGCTGTAACAATCCTATGTGCTCCTTTGTATCCTACCCCAGCTGTATACCTTTTCTGTTACCTCAGAAAAGCGCTCCATTACGCATCTGTAATGTTCTACACCTCTGTTAAGTGCTCTGTTATGTATCTGTATTGGTGTATACCTCTGTAAAGTGCTCTGTTGCTTCTCAAACCTAGGTCCACGCTCAATAAATACCATGATAATAAAGAGACTAGGACTGCCGTACATTAGTTCTGGAGGCATTCCTCTCTGGAACAAACTTTCTCTAAAAACCACTTCAGAACACAGCAACGTGAAATTCAGAAACTTGCTAAAAACATATATTTTAAAACATTTTCGCCTGGCAGACTGATATAGACTGGTGCCCATCATTAGGGTAATGTCCATAGTCTTGGTGCTCCGAGATGGTTTTGAGCTAGCCGCCACCTATCTACTTGTCAGCAGGGAGGGGAGGTCAGTTATTTAGGGGCACTAAGTTCAGAAGCGACACCCTAGCGTCCACCCATTTGCACACTTCCGGCACTCTTAGACCTGCACTGCCCATTTCCTGTGTATGTGCTCGATCTCGGCCCCTGGCCTCACCACTCTTATCCATGTTTCCTTACCCCTCCAGTCATGCTAGTCTAAACTTTCCAAGAACTGGGAAAGACCTTTTATTTACACCCCCTCTTACTTACATCTTTCTCACTCCCCCACCATCTTCTAGTGCAACAAAGGAATCTGTAAACTGTGTTTGGCACCCTGTAAATCAATGACAATGGAACAAGTAAATAGCAGCCCCATTATGAGTTTGGCAATGTGGGGAAAAATGTGGAGGTAATTCTGTTACCATTTTTTCTGCACCACCAAATTACATGTTTTGGCGGAATTACGATGTACCTCTGGCATGATGCTGGAGTTGAATCCTCCACTTTTCCTCCAGACACTTCAGAAAATAAATTGGGACTTTCACCTCCTTCCACCACTTGTAATCCTGTGGTAAAGTCATGGCACCATGTGGTGGCAACTGTAAATTCGTTTGGTGGTATCTCTGAGGATGCACCTGTGAAATAACTACAAACTCCTAATGAGGCCCATTTTATTTATTTATGTATTTATTTATTTATTTATTGCATTTATTATACACCCAAAACAATGGGTGTCACGGTGTAGTTACAGACATCTTGGTATACTTGGAGACAATTAAAATGAAACACTAATTACAAACACCATTGGCACATCTGTTAAGCTTTGATAAAAATGGAGTAGGTGACATAAACCGTGACCTTTCCTCATGTCATATAGACTACTTTGAAAAGGACCACAGGGCACATCCTCCCTTCTTCCACAAAGTGTGCACTTTACACTCTTTCCTAAATCCATCTGTTACTCCATAGATCTTTGTTTGTAGGTGTGTCATGCTGTTTTTTGGTTGCTTGTTGCTCTGGGGAGGAGGGTGAAGAGCTCAAGGTCAGGGGATCTGTAAGGTTACCCAGCTAGAGTATGAAACTGCAGCGAGAGTAGGACGGGGAGAGGAGTTATTGCCAGGGAGACTCGGGAGTGGAGGGCATTTGTCAGACTGAGGATTGACAATGTTACCCTTTAATTATGAGCCAAGCAAGAAGAGCCAGTGAAGAACTTGCGAAGCACTTTTTAAGTGTAGGATTTCATGTTATCTGCTTATTCCCAACCACATTATTAGACAATCCTTACAATGGGAAGATGAATAGAATTTAAGAATTCCTGGAATGCCAAAGATGAAGCTGCTCTTGAGGAGTGAATAGAATCAAACTCTTAAATAGTTTATAGCAGAACATGAGTTAATTGATCAATGTACTGAAAAGTTGCAAAGGACTAAAAAGGTCAGAAATTCACAGCGCAGGCCATTTCTATTACCTTCAGTCAACCAGCGAGCAGATTCACTGGCTCAATGATGAAAATAATAAAAAATGATCGTCTGCCCCACGTGAAAAACACGTGTGAATCTACAAGCCCTGGAGTTCAAAGGCGTAAAGTAAGGTGTTGCCATTTACTTTTTACTTTCACTGGTGGGACGTGAGCATAACACAGAATTAACATTTCCTGTGATAGATTTCTCCTCAGAGGTCATGGGCACAATCTTTTACGGCCAAATGAGATTTTCATGTAGGCGTAAAAGGAGTTGATTTCCATCTACTCCGCCTGGTTTTTGCATCTGCTAAAAGTGGGTGACTCCCATAAGAATCTATTGTAAATGTGGTCTGCGACGCCTTATTTGCAGGCAACATGTACATCTGTTAAAAAACAAGCAGTCAAAGGAAAGACTAAAGGCGATTTTGACTGCTTTTACTTTTTACTTTTGCATACCGTTTTGTAAAAGTTGAAAATCGCATGCAGAGGACCTCCAACAGCAATGCATGTGTGAACGCTGGTGGTCCCAGGCATGCAATTAACACTTTGCACAAAATTACCCCGATAGTGTTTTAGTCCAAAGAGTCTGATGCTCATACAAACATTTTTAATATCCCAGTATGAATTGAAATTCATTGGAGCTTCTAGAATTTTATGTGCTTATGCAATATTGCTCCTGGACTCAGACATGGGGCACACCTCATCGGTAGTGGTAACAAAAAAGATGACCAATGTTTACTGTCATGTTTACCTTTCTGGAAAACCAAAATTAAAAACTTACCTGCATATGGCTGCACCAAATATTTCCACCAGGAAAATAGAGGAATGTTGACAGGCAGAAGTCACTCCCGGGGGTCCTTCAGACAACCCCAATGGAGTATTATGAAACTTCATAATGGGCAATATGACCCTCGGACGGAGGCATAACTGTTTGGGTAATGCCCCTGGGGTTATAGTTAAAGAGCCAAGTGAAGCAAGGGCTATACCGGAGCCCCAGGGGCATTAGCCGACCGGTAATTCCCCCTTCCGAGGGTCATATTGCCATTAGTACACCTGCACATCGTACATGGGGTACTAATTGCAATTTTTCTCGAGTTGAGAAATGGTGCTGCAACCATTTCTCAACTTGAGAAAAAAATGCAAAAAAAAATGACCACCAGGGTTCAGGGACAAGGGACTACATGTAGTCCCTTCTCCCTTTCCATGGCAGCCATTAAAATCAATGTAAAAAAAGAAAACAAAGCAAGTGGCCACCATGGAAAGGGCGAAGTGACTACACGTAAGCCCTTCTCCCTTTATATGGCGGCTAGTCGCCGCGAGAAATCCAGATGCTGCAGAGGTTGGAGCCTTCTCGGGCAGAGAAGGACAGGGCGAGGGCCGATGAGCTTGCATTTTACACTCACCGGGTACTAATGGCAAATAACAAGAAGTCATCGGCACTAATTATTGATAAACCTCAACATGTGTACTATGATTACCTCTGCAACTGCTTGGATTAGGAAAGAAATACATTGGGCAGTCTCTTAGCACTCCTTTACCTGCCAATGAACTTGTATGGATTATCAGTATCAACAAATGTTAATGCCAGTACTTACTGACTTGTCAAAAGTAACACCAGTGAAACACATGGTTCCAGGTTACTCACAACATGTCCTGTAGCAAAACATATATCGCTGGTAGTAAACTTTAACAGCTGGAGTAAATAAGCAGTGATAGTCTCAAATGATTCTTCAACAGAGGGGCTCTAGATCCAAAATCATGCTTCTGTCACATTCAACCCAAACCTCCTCTAAAGTATGTGTTCCTGGCTTTGCTACCTTTTTGCGAAAAAAAATATATAATGTATTGATTGTAAAAAATATATTAGATGCATAAAGGCAAGACAATGAATGAATTATGAATATTCTTAGACCAACTAGCATTATAAAAATTGTCGACGTTATTCATCCCAAACAGATACAAAAGGCACCTTTATGACACCAACTGCATCAATGCCAGGCAACTGCACCAATGCCAGGCATACAATACATCAGCAAGAAAACTAACACAAAAGGAAAGTGACAAGTAGGGGAAAACTGAAAGCAAATATATATTTTGTTTCCTTCCTCCCTAAAAAGGATAAGGAAGTTTGAGTAGCTTGATGAGCACTGACTATTCAATATTTCTAACACTCAATAAATATAATAATAATAATAATAATAAGAAGAAGAAGAAGAAGAAGAAGAAGAAGAAGAAGAAGAAGAAGAAGAAGAAGAAGAAGAAGAAGAAGATAACATGTCCCATCCTAGTCAGCATTCTTACATTGAGGCAAATGGCAGACAGAATGAGAATGCTCACAAAAGGATAGGATGTCCCACTGACACTTGCAGAAAGAAATCTTGTTGGACACAAGAAAAGATCGATTTTTTAAGCAATTAAATAAATGGGTCTTGATGATGAGTTTATGAGAATGACAAGACTTTTCTAATACTTTCAATAGCCTCAGTATTAACCAATGGCCAAAAATATTGAGAAGATTCAACATAGGAAGAGAGACAAGACAAGGTTGTCCACTCTCACATCTACTGTTTGCATTGGCTCCACTGTCAATCTAAAGAACAGCTGATGAGGCAACGTAAGTACAAACCTGCCGTAGAGTTGAAGAAAAGATGTGGTTGTATATTGACAACTTACGTCCATGGAATGCTGAATTTACCTAATCTTTCATCTGTCTTTGGGGGTCATCACTGGTTGGGCGGAGTGATAAAAATGTGGTGGTAGCACTATTACAGCAGCATTACTGCTCCACCCAAACCCGAGTTTGGGGGAAATTGGGTTGCTGGAGGTAAAATTACCCACTTTCCACCCATTTGTGGCGCTATTACCAGTGCAAACATTGCGCCGTATTAATAGTGCCCAAACTCTCCCATTGGGTCCAATGGGAATGGGGACTTCCAGCACCCCCCCGTTCAACTCGGGATCAGATGCAGACTGCCTTGGACCGAGTTGCGGTAATGCTATTAGTGTTAGTGCTATCCTGGAAGATTTACTGCCGTGATAGCCCAAGCTCATGATAGAGCCCTTTGTCACTGAAAATCCCCATTTCTGGCTGAGGCTCTGGCTATAAATACAATGGGATAAAAAAGAGAGGATGGCATACTCCCTCTACTGCCAGTAGCATCTCCATTTGAAGTGGAGAAGATGCCCAAATATATGAGAATTGAATTCGTACAGACATCAGTGAAAGCATTATACATTATTTATTTGTGCATTGTAAAGTATTGCATTGCAATTAAAATCTGTTCAAAGAATGGTGAAGAAAGGGAAGAGGAGAGGGAAAAATCGGGTTAGGGACTATCCACATATAAACCTAATAACGGTGCCGGTGCTTCTGTGAAACTCTGAAGGTGGGTGCCGTATCGCCCGCCAGGTCTGACCCTGGTGGGTTGGACGGCACCTGCATGCAGAGTTGTACTATGCCGGTCTGGTAACACTGTTGTTACCGGACCTTAGAATGAGGCCCATTGAGAAGTAGTCAGATGTTGAAATCTTGGTACTCTGGATACAAATGGATCTTGGTAGCTGGTCAGACCTCAGGCTCCACTTGGGGGAAAGATAAACTCCATCAAATTGAATGTTGCACCAAGATTTCCTGGGTTCTTATACATTATTTCTTTTACATGGCAGCCTTTCCTATGCCAAAGACCGGAAAAACACGCTTTGCCTATCTGATATATAGTCTATTGAATATGACCTGGGCCACACATGCATACTGTTTGAGTGCTTGATCTCACAAGTTAGTTTGGTCACAATTTATAGAAATACATGGAGAAACACGTACATTCATCAAGTTAGAGCATTGCGACAGGGATATTTATAACAGACAAATATTACCTGTTTTCACGGGCCTTACAGAATATTGGTCACAGTCAGTGCTGGATTATCCAATAGGCCCCACACCTTTTAAGGGAGCCGCGCCCACCAGTGCTTCATTGGATGTTGTATTTAATTTGTAAGGGTAGCAATAAGTTGTGCTCTCCAATAGATAAGGAGATGTTAACAGTGAATGGAACCACCTCCCGAGCCCCAGAGAATCCTTGTGTGTTCATGGCATCGCCTGACAATGCAAAAGTTCCTTCCCGAAACATTACCTAGTCTCCCTAGTGTCAACAAGAAAGTAAAACGTTGTGTCACCTATCATCACCCTAATGCCTCCACGCGATTAGGTGTGACCGGATGGGACACAACAAGTATGTCTGTGGGCTGTCCTACTGGGGAAATAGGAATAGTCTATTCCCTGTGTAGGGGTTGTTTCCCACTATAGTGACCCCTCCCATTTTCTGTATTGGTACCGTTGCTGTTGTATACATGGGATCTGGGGAGTGGGCATGTACTTGTGCTAGTTGCTGCGCTGGTGTTGCCACGTGAGGCACCATCGTCTGGGGTGGCATTGTGGTTGGGGTGCTTGGGGTTGTGCCTGTGGGGGTAGCTGTATCCACTGCTGAGTGTTTTGCATCTGTTCATGTTGTTGCATGTCTGTGACATATTAGTCATTCTGCCCTCCTAATACCCCTTTTCTCCTCACCCTGATTGCACCCCCCTGTACCTGCATGTTCGGGAAATGTGCCCTAGTTGTCCACAGGCCCAGCACTTTGGTGGCTCCCTTGCCTGCCATGGGAATCCTCCTTCTTCCCCACCTGGTCCCTGTGACATTTGCTGTGTGTAGCCATGAAACCCTCCTGCATATTGGTGCGATAATGGCCTAAACCCCTGTCCTCTCTGGAAGCCTACCCTCCCTCTGAAGCTCTGTTGGTAGCCACCTCTCCCCATGTACCCTCCTCCCATGGGTGGTGCGTATGTTGGTAGGGTGCCATGTGGCTGTTGTTGTTGGAGCTGAGGCAGTGGTTGAGAGGTTGCTGTCTGTGCCTGTGGGTTCGGGGCTCATTATCAGTGCTCCTCCTAGTGCATACTTGGACAATTTCTTCTGAACTAACTTTGCTTCATCTGCCTTCCTCCGTTCTGTCTTTTGTTTCATCTTTCGTTGCCACAACCTACAATGATGTACTATGGTGAGTTGTATTTCTGCCCATGCCTTCGCTTCCATCCCTACACATTTTTTCAAGTTTTTCTGTACTAGCTCTGGTAACCCTTGCACCAAGATGTGGTAAACCTTTGCTATTGTTTTGTCCCACAGGTCTTGAATTTCAGGGCACCAAAGCTGTTGAGTTTCCTGAATGTAATTAACAGGATCCTCATCACGCATCTATGTTTGATGTATCCAGGAACTGCATCCGCAATGCCTGCCATAGTGCTGCCCTACAGTTTGCAAATAGTGCCCCATTGTGTGCTGTGTTCTGAATGCTCACCCCCGGGAACCCCACCCTCTTCCAGATGTCATCAGCAGCATCTACTAATATGGAGAACAGCAGTGCTTTGACATCACCCACTGCTAGCCTGTGTCCCACTTCTTCATTCCGTGAATCCTTTTCCCAGCTCCTCCACTTAACAAGGGCAATCTGCACGTGATGTTTTCCTTATCTGCGTACTTCCAGGGCACGGACTGTGGTCTCGTCCCTCCCCTCTCTAATGACATCATCTGTGAATACGTGGCCCTCTTTTCCGGGGTTTGTCTATACTGCCTGAATGGGTCCCCCCTCATCTTCAATTTCTGTATCTATGTGTATGGGTTCTATTGTGTGTGCCTGCTGTGTAGTGTTGTGAGCCCCTACCAGTCGCCTTCTGGAAAATAAATGTCCCTTGATTGTGTGATCATTGCCCCGTCCCTTCTGCGCCCAGGGAGGTCCCCGAGTCTGCTGCTGTATGGTGCCTGGGTGGGCTCCCTCCTCTGCTGTGTCTTGTGTTGGTCTGTCATGCTGTCTACCCCTCTGTTCGTGTGTCCTACACTCCCAAGAGTTCCCTCCATTAGTCCTCATGAGATAGTTTGTTAGGCCCTTCCCTCTCCTCATCACTATGGTTATCGTCGTTGTCAGATTCACATCCATGTTGCTACAGAAACTAGTTGAGAAATTCAATTTTTGTGTTACTAGGTTGGGGCCGTGCGGTACATTAAGATCGATGTCTGTTAATTTACATATTTCCTCCTCTCGCACTCCCAAGCGTGTGCGATGTGTCCACTTGGCCCTCCAATGTACTCACCTTTGTTTTCCTCTTCCCTTTGTTTGTCCTCTTCTCGCCTTTTCCTCGCTAATTCTATTTTAATTTGGTCACATACTTTTTTCTAACACCCGTGCTTCCTAATCCTTCCTACTTAGTTCCCTTGCCCACCTTTCCATCCTCAACTGCTTAAATTGCCTCTCTTCTTGTACTTAAGTGATTCCTGCAATAATATTTTCTTTGTCCACAATGCCATCTCCATCTCCTTTTTCTCCTCCAACATCTTCTCTTTTTCTTCCCTCTTCCCATTGTCTCTCTTCCTTCACCTCTCTTTCTACTAGGTTTTTTCGTTCCTTTTGCAATAGTACTGAATGCCCTCTTATTCTGCTCCTGCAGCTCTAGTTCATTTGCCAATTCTCACTGCTGCACTTTATTGTCCCTTCCTAGTCTTGCTTCTTCGCCCTCTTGTTCGTTTTCCTCTTCCCCTTACCCATCTATCCTCCCACAGCACCCATGTCCCAGCTCCAAACTTTCTATTGCCTTCATTACACTCTTTGCTTTCCCCATTGTGACCACCTTTAATTTCAGTGGTATCTGTGCAGCTTTCCACGCTTCTGCTCCTATACCTGCAAACTCGTTTTTTGTGCACTGTAACCCATCCTCGTTGCGGTTGGGGCCATCGGGCACCTGACCCACCCCACGATTGTTCAGTTTTGGCATAAGGGGGTGGTTTATATTTGGGGTTTGAGTATCCCTCTGCTGCTTTTTATTCTCTTAATGGATATAAGCCCTGCTCCTCCTCCGCATCATCAGATATTACACTTGGCGGCGTGGGAGGCGTAGAGGAGGGATCTGATCACTCCTCCTTCACCTGCTGAAATCTCATCATCCATGGGCTGTACTCCTGGAACATCCACCACAGTTCAAATTGTTCCATGCGTTTAGCAAATTTCTTACCTGTGTATGTACTCTGTAAATGGGTCAAAAGTGATTGCAGCACGTCTTTGGAGAAATGGCCGTTAGGCGGCCATGGCCTCGCTATTTTCCCTTCTGTGCTTTTAGACCATTGTATGCTGTATTTTACTACCTTAGCCTTGTATGGGGGCAGGGTTTTGCAGAGGTGTTACTGCCTCGCTTTACATGGTCCCGTCACACCATATAACTACATAGCAACCCTTTTACCTGACCTCTAGTCGAGGCTTTCGATATCTATCATGAGAGGGAAAAGGTTATAACACACTGTTGATTACTATTTTCTTTTTCACACGAGCCTCTGTGGCTCTGCACCATACACGGCGGGCTCCGTATTTAACCCCGCCGTCACCAGCACTGCCCCTGTCCAGCACACCACCTCAACCATGTGCAGGCGCCTTCCGCGCACTGCCGCTTGTTCACCTGTCCTCCAAACCCAATTTCATAACACCAACTCGTGAACTTTCCAACACACCGTCCTATGCACCACCCTATGGGTGACATCACAAAGCTAAAGTTCAAACAAGAGAAGAGACAATTGTGCGCACAAGATGAATGCCGTTTTCCCCATTCCCCGCAAATACGCCCCACACCCAAAATAACCCCACAGCTATCTTCCCACGTCTCTGAGTGTGCAGTATTTTCTTTTATTTCTCGTGTTTTACTAGAACCAACGCATCGCCTGATGGCTGAAACGCCTCTCTCTGGCAGACTTAATCAGGCAAACACCTTCCACAATCTAGGATAGCTCCAGCTAGCCCTTACAGGGATCCGTCATCTATGCCCCAAACTAACACGTCCAATATATAGTGATACCACATATATAAATGTTTTAACAGTCTCAGCCTACTTAGTCCACAATCCTTGGTCATCACCAGAGCCCTTCGCCACGATATTCAACCAAACATAGAAAAGGGACTTCTACCTCTGCTCAGGTCCCTACCACCATGCACATGTCAAAACAACTTCAGCACCAACATTAATAGCAAATTACACCTCCCTCCTCCTGCATACATGAAACCCACCCACACAACACATTGCCTGTTATGTAGACCACACTTACGTTATTTTGTGTATATTAACGCTGCTCGGCTGCTGGCTCACCGTTACCCACTTGTCTCGGTTCTCTGAACTGCGTGGACACCTCGTCAACTGCTGGCGTGGTAGATTTCTGAAGGTGGCTCCCGATGGCCTAACTCCGGTTGTGATTTCTGTTTTTCTTGCAAATTCCGAGAGGTTCATGCAGCCTTCTGGGTCCGACGGCTAAGGAGGCAGCTTCTGGCTGGGTGTCACACCGCCTCATACACAGAAAACCCGCTCCTCCAGATCCACACTCAGGGATACCTCATTGCCTCGGCAGGTCACACATCGTAGGGCACATGGCATACGTAGGGCACATGGCATACTCAACACCATGGGAGTTTACCGTCCTTCACGTTTGTGGCAAGTAAGATGGAGGCTTCTGCATCACAGACGACCACATCCACGACGGAGAATTGTTCGACACAGCACGGCAAAGATCACGTGATTTCAGCACGGCAACGTTTTGGTACCTTTCGTCACGTGAACATGGTCACGTGTTGCTTGGGTACCTTCGTCACGTGAACGTGGTCACGTGTTCCTCATTCCGTATAAAAGGAACCCAATGACTGAAAGCGTTGCTTCACAGCTGCTTCTTTGGATCACGTGACGCTTCTGCATTCGTTCAAGATTTCTTCTTTTGACCACGGCCTTGTACTTCGGACTGCTCCTTGCCTAACCCTTGTCTGTTTTGGAACTTTGGATTATTTCTTGGATCAACTGTTGCCAACCTTGGATCTGCCTTACGGACTGCCTTGTTTAGCCCTCCTCAAGTATTGGAACTCTTGTTTTGTCCTCGAACTCTAAATCATCCAGATCACGTGCTCCCTTGGGACCTCGGTCCATCCCCAGGTGATAGTCTACCAGGACGCTCTATACACACCACGAGTCATCAAACCCCACATTCACAGGTACTATAGTGATTCAAAGGTTACCCATTGATAATTTCACATTGTACCATAATCTAACCATATTCCTTCCTTTACAGCGCTCCAGGGGTTTTTCCGGTTGTTCCCGCGTCCTGACTCCACGGACTATCACCTTTGGCTCTAATTGTCATTCTGACAGGTGTCATCGTGATTGTCAGTTTGATACTTGGGGACAGAGGGATAGCCCATACTCTGCACGACCATCAACTTTGTAACACTGGGCTGACACCACAACCGATCTCAAGGGACCTCCAACTTGTTAATGCTGCGCCCCCTGATTCGGCCGAGCCATTCTGCGAACCCACAGGTGCAAACCTATGGAAAGCCTAACTCCTTCCCTTTGCCCAGTCAAGAACGCCAGGTCCACACATGAGGCAAGGAATTACTCTGGTTTATTATAGCCAAAGCACCACAAGGATCACATACATGGAAAACATCCACGCATCTCTCAACAGACCCTGGCTTGCAGCCCAGTTTTGATGGCATCTGTCGGCACGATTGGCGTCATTCTCGGGAATCATCTCAAAAACCTATTTTCTCTCAGTATAGTCAGTTGAGTGGTAAGTCCCATATAGGAGCCTATGGAAGTGTGGTGTTATTGGAAAATATAGTGTCAGGTGCATTTTGTGAGGCTTGAGGTCTCCTTCTTAAACCGATTGTAACCTGCTAGATTTCCTAAGCCATGATCTGGCTTCTGCTGTACACGTCTTCTTATAGTCTGTTGGTTAGTGCGTTATGTCTGTCAGGTCTCTTAAGTGCTCCTGCCACACCATGGCGTTATTTGCATATGAGTTTCTGCAAGCAATTACACAAACTCTTCTTGCTTCTTGCATTACCACTGTGTTGTAGCAGGCCTAATGGCAAAATATTTACTGTGCTGAAAGTATGTACATGACACTGTCCTCTAACTATAGAGCTGTATACCTGTGTTCTTAATGTAGTTGAGTGTGTGTGTGTGTCCAGGGTGTGTGGAGAGTGCGTGTGCTTCATGTCTAACATAGCTAAGTCGTCACAGTGTCTCTAACGACAAGTGGCTTGGTTTCTTAGTTCTTAGTCGAGTCTGTCCATCTAACTGTCTCCAGCTCTGTCTTGTGTCTCCTCATTCACTCTGGGTAAAATCTGCACAACTGCTGGATTGTAGGGTCTGCTGGGAGGGTATCACTCGTGATGATTATCCATTGTGGGAGCAGTAGGAATGGATGTAAATTCATATGAACGATGGCCATATTGTCTCTGATGCTTCCTCCTGTTGAAGGGTCTTCCGGGACGGAGGGCACATTCTGATTCTCCGTCTTCAACAACTATCAACTACAGTAATTTTAGTTGGTTGAAAGTATTGCCGCCCGTCTCGTAGTTGGCATTGCAATGAGAGAACGTGTTTCTGTCCATATCGATTTGCATCATCAAGTTGTAGGATGTATTTTAAAATCTATGGGCCTCATTACGAGGTTAGCGGTAATGGGTTAACGGCAATGGTAAGGGTGCCATTGCCGTTAACCCCTTACTGCCGCTTTACAAGGTCCTTTAGCGGGAGCCGCTAAGTAACCATGGAGCTAATAACGGGCTTGTTATTAGCTCCTTCCCCATTCCCATTGAGCCTTATGGGGGCTCGAATGGGAATGGGGAATGGTTCTCAGAATGGGGACTTACCGGGTCCTCCAAGGCTGGAATGACCCGGTAAGTACCCATTCCGAGGACCCGGACCCGGTATGCGGTATGGGGGTAGCCATGGTGCTAATAGCACCATGGCTGCCTCCTACCTTGTAATGAGGCCCAATTACTTTTTTAAGATAGCCTGAAAATTCCAAATGGGCCCATAGGTATCAAACTCAATCAAAACCAGACCCAATGATGGAGCGGACAACATGCATGGCAAAACTCAACTTTATTCACATCAAAGCAAAGCCGGGACAGCATACAGGCATTGAAATCTTGTCGCTCTCAATATGCTTATCAAAAACTGTTGTTTAAGTACTACAAATGTGTCATCAATGACATCATAACATGGCAACAGTTTACAAAACCTAAGGGAAATGGGAATAGGTTAGTGGGTTTGGCTACATATAGATTTCATACAGGTCAAACAAGTCATTGGATTAAACGTATCTGATGGTTCCATCTGACACCACCCCTATATTGATAATAGTTAAACTACATCATCTTCACGGCAAGGGGTTGGTTGGCATACTGCTTGATGGGTGGCATGTCTCTAAGTATTTTGATAGGTTGGCACATTGCTTACCAACCTTGGACACTTGACAGGTTATCAGGATATGAGCCAGACATAGAGTAGGGGAAGAGAGGCCACACGGCCCATGGGATTTTCTTCCTTCAATTAAAAGTTACCATCCTTCATTCTCAGGCCATGAGACCCCACAATCCCTTTTCACTTGACCTTGTGTGTTGCCCCTTGTCTACATGTGCATTTAGGGAGTACGGCAGGTGGTCTATCTGTGTTCACTTCTAATGAATGGCAAATGTTTTCCAATTATGAGTCATGTGCGCTGAGACCGTGTTTGGAATAGATTTACCTTTTATTTATTAAGATTCTAGCTAATGTTAATGTGCATGTCATGTTTTTTATTGCCACTTGGGGCACTCTTAAGTTATTATTCATAGAGTTTGATGGCTTGCTGTGTGTTGCACCTGGCTAACAAAGGGTGGTTGTGCTCTTATACAACTTTAATTAATCTGGGATTATACTGATTGCTTCTTGGGAATGGTTTTCTAGTGCTTTCGTTCAGCCGTACCAATCCTCCCTAATTTCACTTTAACTTGTCATTAGTTGCCATCTACTGTCTGAGCTCGGCACAGATAAGTATTTCTGTGGATTCAGCCTTGTGAGTTTCCCGAGGCTTTTAGGCCTGTGCTCATGCAAAGACATGCTGCAGCTTCCATTTTAAATAAGATGGCTGCCCAATGACACACTTGCTTCTGTGTTAACAAACTATATTCCTGTGTCGTTCATTTTGCATTCACCCTATATATTGTTCATGTTAGTATTTTTCATGTTTGTGGAAGCTAAGTTAATTTTATTCACGTCTAAATCAATATATTACCTAGTGTACATGTTCTTCATATGAGTACATATTTGCTTCGTATCTAATGCATGTTTTTCTACTGTTACGTTAGTTTGAATGATTTTGTCATCTTCAGCTCACATTGTCCCCAAGCCGTGCTGTACCTGCGGCGAATATGGGCAGAATGTTGTCTCAGTGAGTAATGTCTCTAACCTTTGCGGTATTGGTGTTGGGGAGGGGCAGAAGTTATGGATGATGTATTAATCTACCTTCCAGCAACTGTTTTTTAAATGTTTGCATGGGCTTGCCCCTATCCACTTGGAAAACAAGCTAGTACCGTATAGTCTAGCAGAACGACTTTGGTCCAAAAGTCATTGCTTTTTAAAAGTTTCAAAATTGGAATATTTATTTTATTTATTTAATTTAATGTGTTTTAGTTCCATATAACTATTCCACATGTGACATAAACGTATACAATTCAACAATAATAACAGAACATGGTTAATTCCCTAACATACACAAACTTCATCATCATGCTGAGAAAACCACACTTTCACGGGCTCCAGAGGCAGTGGCACCAGGGTTAACATGCCCCACCTAGGAGAGCCATATTGATGATTTTTCCCCCTCCTCCAATTTTGGGAAAGGATTGTGCTTTTTGAGGGGAGTTGGTTCCTGGTCACCTGAATTGAAAACATTGTGCTATCACTACAGCTACCAGAATTCCTTGAGACTGAAATTGAAACTAATCAGTAACACCTGAAAAGAAAGTCTGGCTCCCTGAAGATTGTTAGAGGCATGAAAGCGCTTGGAGGAGAAGATCAACTGAACTGCAGCAGGTATACATGACTGGGAACTAGAGTGCGCTCCCCACCTTCCCTTTTCCTTCTGACATTTATCTGCATTTCCTTACTTCCAGGGGCTCCTTTTGACACTCTTCCGCATTTCCTCACTTCCAGGGCAACCTTCTGACACTCTTCCATATTTCCTAACTTCCAGGGCATCATTAGGACACGCTTCCCCATTTAATCACTTCCACAACATCATTCTGACACTCTTGACACTCATCCACATTTCCTCACTTCCAGGGCATCATTAGGACACGCTTCACCATTTAATCACTTCCACAACATCATTCTGACACTCTTGACACTCATCCACATTTCCTCACTTCCAGGGCATCCTTCTGACACTCTTCCCCATTTCCTCACTTCCACTGCAAACTTTCTGACACTCTTCCACATTTCCTCATGTCCAGGGCATCCTACTGACACTATTCCACATTTCCTTACTTCCACCGCATCCTTCTGGCATTCTTACACATTTCCTCACGTGCAGGGCATCCTTCTGACAATCTTCCACATTTTGTAAATGCCAAGAGATCTTTGTGACACTATTCTATATTTCATCACTTCCAGGGCATACTTCTGACACTCTTCCCCATTTCCTCACTTCCACGACATCCTTCGGACACTTTTGCACTCTTCCACATTTCCTCACTTCCAGTGCATCCTTCTGACATTGTTCCACATTTACCCTTTTTCCGAACATCCTTCTGACACTCTTCCACATTTCCTCACTTCCAGGGCATCCTTCTGACACTCTTCAAAATATCCACACTTCCAGGGCATCTTTCTGAAACTCCTGTCCATTTTTACACTTCCAGGGGCTCCTTCTGACATTCTTCAACATTTTCACACTTCCAGGGCATCCTTCTGACACTCTTCTGCATTGCCTCACTTCCAGGGCATCTTTCTGACACTCTTCTGCATTGCCTTACTTCCAGGGCATCCTTCTGACACTCTTCTTCATTTCCTCATTCCCAGGGAAACCTTGTAACAGACTTTTAAATATCCCCACTTCCTGGTTAGGCTTCTAACACTACTCTGCATGTTCACACTTCCATGGCATGCTTCCATACACTCTTGTGCACTTCCACACAGGCAGGAGATCCTTTTTACAACCTTCTGCAATTCCAAACTTCCAGGGACTCCTTCTGACACTCTTCTTCATTTCCACATTACCAGGGCCTCCTTCCAACGCTCTTCTGCAGGTCCACACTTCTAGTTCCTCCTTCTGACACTCTTCTGCATTTCCATACTCCAAAGGACTCCTTCAGACACTCTTCGGCATTTCCACACTCCCAAGGACTCCTTCAGACCCTCTTCAACATTTCCACACTTCCAGGGCATCCTTCTGACACTCTTCTACAGTTCCACACTCTTCAACATTTCCACACTTCGAGGGCATCTTTCTGACACTCTTCTGCAGTTCCACACTTCCAGTGCCTCCTTCTGGCACTCTTCTGCATTTCCACAATCCAACAGACTTCTTCAGACACTCTTCAACATTTCCACACTTCTAGCGCCTCCTTCTGACACTCTTCTGCATTTCCACACCCCCAAGGACTCCTTCAGACACTCTTCAACATTTCCACACTTCCAGGGCATTCTTCTGACACCCTTCTGCAGTTCCACATTTACAAGGACTCCTTCAGAAACTCTTCAACATTTCCATACTTCCATGCCTCCTCCTGAGACTCTTCTGCGGATCACACTTTTCAACATTTCCACACTTCCAGGGCATCTGTCTAACACTTTTCTGCATTTCCACACTCCCAAGGATGCCTTCAGACACTCTTCAACATGTCCACACTTCTAGCGCCTCCTTCTGACACTCTTCTGCATTTCCACACTCCCAAGGACTCCTTCAGACACTCTTCAACATTTCCACACTTCCAGGGCATCCTTCTGACACTCTTCTACAGTTCCACACCCTTCAACATTTCCACACTTCGAGGGCATCTTTCGGACACTCTTCTGCAGTTCCACACTTCCAGTGCCTCCTTCTGACACACTTCTATAGTTCCACACTTCCAGGGCATCCTTCTGACACTCCTCTATAGTTCCACACTTCCAGGGCATCCTTCTGACAATCTTCTGCAGTTCCACACTTAAAAGGACTCCTTCAGAAACTCTTCAACATGTCCACACTTCCAGGGCATCAGTCTAACGCTGTTCTGCATTTCCACACTTCCAGTGCCTCCTTCTGAAACGTGTCTGCAGTTCCACACTTCCAGGGCCTCCTTCTGACACTCTTTTGAAGTTCTAAACTTCCAAAGCCTCCTGCTGACACTCTTCGGCAGTTTCACACTTCCAGGGCCTCCTGCTGACACTATGCAGTAGTTCCACACTTTGAGGGCCTCCTTCTGACACTCTTCTGCAGTTCCACGCTGCCAAGGACTGCTTCCAACACCCTTCAACATGTCCACACTTCTAGGGCCCCCTTCTGACACTCCTCTACAGTTCCACACACTTCAACATTTCCACACTTCCAGGGCATCTTTCTGACACTCTTCTGCAGTTCCACACTTCCAGGGCCTCCTTCTGACCCTCTTCTGCAGTTCCACACTTCCAGGGCCTCCTTCTGACCCTCTTCTACAGTTCCACACTTCCCGGGGCTCTTCTGACACTCTTCAACATTTCCACTCTTCCAGGGCCTCCTTCTGACACTCTTCTGCATTTCCACACATATCTGTCATCCATCGGACACTTCCACAAGTCCACACGGTTAGGGCATCTTGTTGACACCATTCTAATTTCCACATGGTCAGGGCATCGTTCTGACACTATTCTCATTTCCACATTTCAATGACATCTGTCTGACACACTTCCACATTTCCACATTTCTATGGCATCTGTCTGAAACACTTCCACATTTCCACATTTCTATGGCATCTGTCTGAAACACTTCCACACTTCCTCACTTCCAAGGCATGCAGGAAATTGATGTTCCTCTGGCTTTATTACCTCTACAACACATCTCATGCCCATTGGCCTCTGTTTAACTATTCTTAACAGAGTCAAATTATGTCTGAAAAGTATTCTTGGGAGAGTCTACCTGAAAGTAATGTCTGTTTCACAATTAAAGAGGACTTGACTGACTTCCTCCAAGTCTCCTGATTGGAATCTCTTCTCATCTCTATTGCATTCCTTCGCTGTCTTTCACAGTTCTCACTCTTCAGACAATCCATCCTTAATCATAATCAATGCCCATGGCCAGGATTTTGGATTTATCGCATATATTTCTTTTTTGGATATCTTTCAACTTCACACGCTCAACAGAGACAATCGAGTCCCAATGCCATATATCTCAAGTCTTAAACAGTCTTGCTTTTATCTAACTTTTCTCCTTCTAAGATTGATATTTGTTTAAGTTGTCAAAAAGGAAATTATATCGTGCCTCCTATTGCAATAAATATATGTATATTGGCCTACGCCAAGCTGCTCGAAAGTCGCTTGCAAAAGTATCCGTGTTGCAAGGTCCTGACATTAAAATCAATGTAAGCCGCCATTTTAGGTTCATCCGCCATTTTAGGATTCGCTTTGTAAAAGTCACCCTGTGAGTTAAAATGGTGGACAATGCCATTCCAAAAAAACAACATGGCCGTCTTGACCTCTGTACATAGCTAATATGTAACTTGCCTGCAGGCCACTTGTTGAGGTCATGAACTGAGACTTTGTCCTTCATTGACTTGTGTGTAAGGGATTACTCGTGTAAAGAAACTAAGCCACTAGTGTACTATAAAAACAATGTATTCAAATACTGAACATAGAACACTTGTTTATC
Organism: Ambystoma mexicanum; assembly: GCF_040938575.1. Taxonomy (NCBI): domain Eukaryota; kingdom Metazoa; phylum Chordata; class Amphibia; order Caudata; family Ambystomatidae; genus Ambystoma; species Ambystoma mexicanum. The sequence goes on from NC_090934.1 coordinate 142,978,247, forward strand.
TGCATTGTATTAATGTTTAAGAAGACTAGCATGGAAAATCCCAGATCACACAGTTATTGCATAGGCTTGTTGGTACATGTATTAAAGGCAAACCAGTTATATGCGGTTGTTCGAGACTTGTCACGAACCCTAGCTCGGTGATGTATTAAGTGGAATATTAACCCGAAGTGGGGCTGGACATCGTGCCCACACAGTGTATAAAAAGCGAATGCATTCTAATGTACAGCGTCTCTCACTGAACACATTGAACCACGCTGGAGTTCGTTGTGTTGTACTGAGGGCCGATAGCAATCCGATTTTGCTCTGTTTTTGTAACTGGATTCAGTATAAAATAAAGTACTTTGTATGTTCCTTTGTAACCCGTGTTCGGTGTATTTCATTTTGCGGTACTCAGCCTCGATATTTTGACTTTGTTTTCACAAAGTGGCACTAATTAAAATGTTCAGTCATTTTTTATTTCTCCATGCAGACCAGCAGCAATAATGCATTTGCCACTGACAGAAATTACTTCATCACTGGTGGTAATGTATGCAGGCAGGGTCCCATCTGAGTAAATTGGGCTTGCTGGCGGTATGTTCCTCTCCTTCAATGGTTGATGTAGCATCACCAGAAATACTCACCATAGGAATGTGGCACACTCCATGCCACTGTGTTTACAACAAGGTCATCGGAGTGATGCTATATTCCTGTGACATACATTTTTTAGACTAATTTCCCCGGTTAGTCCTGAGAGCTTGATTTGGGCACATACTATATACACGTGATCATCAGTTACATGCGCGGACTTGCCAAAGCTTCAGTTTCAAGCAAGACTTGGGAGCATAAGGCCACGATGATGCTTTCTAACTCTGCCATGTTCAAACACACTATGGGAGGACTTCTAAGATGTTTGCCAACCTGTGCTGTCTTCATATCTCCATCAGTGCAACTGTTTGCATACGAGACGAGATGCACATTAGAATTGTACTCGATCTTCTTGTTACAGTCTCTAACAACTGTCAGACTGCCACTTGCCTGATTCTCTCTGTCAATCCGTTCCCTGGTCCATTCATCGGTTGTCCAAGATCGGGAAGATGTCTTTATTTAGTAAACATCACAACTCTATCAATCTTTTCATTCGTGTCCTTTTGCCATTGCTCTGACTAGAGTAATGTGCGATTTACAGCAGTAAACTACAGTGCCACATGTAATCGTCTAATGAATCTACTTACATCTTTGTCATATTTCTGTTTTGAGGCACGACATTTATTTAGGAATAGTTGCAAATATTTCTTGTCTCTCTGAGTCAATCAAAGAATATTAATGAAAAATGTCAAAACATAGGTAATTGTACTTTTTTAAAATAATTGGTGCTTGAGCTTGTGTCCTTTTGTGCTCAGTTTTCTTTGGGGACCATTATTGCGAGGAGCAATTGAGCATATTTGCTGGTATTGGTCTGAACTCTGAAATGCAAGGATGAGTTGTTGCTGGACCCCTGGTACTTGCACAGATGTTTGGTGAGGGGAACCTCTTAGCAATATGTCCTAATGGACCGGCTCTACAGTTGCAAATGCATTGAGTAGTGGTGCAGAGCATGTTTTTGCTTCAAAATAGCAAGTGTAAAAAGAACAGATTCTTTGAAAGCTGACAACTCTTTCAAAACAACTATTCATCGAAGAGGGAAAACATTGTGTACGCGTTGCTGAAGTTTGCCTTTCAAGATTACAAGCAATAGAGGCAGTCATTTTAATTAGGAATTCTTGGGGTGTATTGTACAGCCCTTCTCCCTTCTGATACCACACAGCAAGTTCAATGGTCTTTGACAAGCCTTCTGAGGATCAACAAGCGAAAAGTCTTTAATTAGTTCTTTCCATAGACAAAGTCACATGTTATAATGAAGGCAGACCTCAGTGACAGTTCAATGGGAAATATAAAACATGCATACTGCTCTGCAAAGTTATCAGGAATTCGCACCCGGGGAAGGGCACTCAGCCAATCAATGGCTGGAACAGTTGGCGGGAATACACAGTGTACCACCTGCTTTTTCCAGCAACTTTATTTTTTATTTCTTTTTTGAATGAGCGAAGTCAGCATAGAGTCTCTCCCTTTCCCCCCACCCCCAATCCTACATCAAAACATACCCTTGCTCCTTCTCCATCCTCCCTCTCCACATACCTGCTGGACCAGAGCTTTGTGCTGCGGACCCGGCGCACTTCCTGCCCGCGGCTGCCGCCATCGGAATGGTAAAGGGACATAGGTCCGGATTCACGGAATTTTCTGTGCGGTAAACAGGGACATTGCCTGCCAAACCGTGCGCGAAATCCCGTTTGTCGATTAATGGAATCGACTGCGTGGGACTTTTTCATACTTTGCGGGGACTTCCTGCAGGCTCGACATTTCGCTGCATGCAGTCAATCACCCTGCACGAGACACCTCGTAAAGCGTGGGCATGGCCTGTGCAGAGGCCAGAGTAGGGAGCGGAACATGCAAAATGGGTAGGAACAAGGGAAAATGTGTGGGTCATGAGGGATCGGCGCAGGCAGACAAACGCATGCCCACTAATATGCATAACGAAGTGTATTCAAGGATCTGACCGAGAGAGCTCTCGTCGGGGAAAGGCCCACGCAAAGCCCTTATTATATCCGCCACCCGAAGGCAGGCGTACAGACACTTGCGCATAGGAATCATCTCTGCGTGGTGAGATTGCATGTTGCATCTAGCGGTGCCTGCACACAGACGAGGTTCAGAACTAACTTAAGGGTGTGCATGTGCAGTGTAGAGGGGATGCATGAACGGTTTACGGGGTTCACGCAGAGATTTTCCATAGTTTTACCTGCTTTACAGAAATGTGTACATATGTTGTCAGGGTGTTGCTAATAGTTACGTGGGACCCCGCACCGTGTCCCTGAGGTGCACACCTGTTTGCATGGTACCTCACACACTATTTCAAGGGTGCATGTGTTTGCGCCCAAGGAGCATGCAAAGCTAGCTGTATGTGGCTCTTTTTTCTTTGCGTGGGGACATGTAGGGGGGGTTCCGGCCGTGACCTGGGGTATACGGTCACTTTGCATGAACTATCACGATGACTATCACCCCTTGGCCGGGGGCGCACATGGCTGGTAAAGACCCACAGCCCTTTCCGGGGCTTTACTCTGTCCTGCCTAGGCTCGTGCTGGTGGGCTGTTACCGGTCATGTCCGCCTCTTAGACACAGGGGTGAATGCCATGTTTGTCATTTCAGGACTGCTACAAATTAATCCATATTTCTGATCCATAGATGATAAGAGGGCAAAGAGTTTAAAACAGACATGGCGATGGGTAAGTATGGTAGCAAGGTTGCCCTTCTTGAATGCGTGCCCTCTCGTGAGATGTAGAAATTACATGCTGGTGTGCAAATGTATCCATCCTTACATCCAATAAAGCACCTTCTCTGTATTAAGGCACTACTCATGAAATGGAAAGACTGTGGGTCCCATTCAGACTGTGGCCTTATTCCTGTGCTATTTCTGCGGAAATCGCTTCACACTCGGTTCCTGCTACCGGCACTGGCCCAGCAGATTTACTGCTGGGTTATGAGTGCTGGCATGGTGGGGTTAATTCGCATTTTTTTGAGTTCATAGCACTCTTTGGTAATTTGGCAGGTTTACCGCAGGCAGTAATTCCGTCCACTGTAAATCCTCCCGTGTTTGAAGACGAGGATTTTAACTGGGTTCTCCTGCTTGAGGTACATCCTCTACTTCAAGGAAAGACTTGGAAATCGGGGGAGCAGAAAAAGTGGCCTTGTTCTGTTGCTGTCAAAAAGCGTGGTGGTAATGGCACTATAACAGAAATGTTATCACACTACCAAACTCGTAATGAGGCCGGTAGTGAAAATGCACAGGGAGAAAAATAGCTGGGAAACAACTAATTTGAAGACAGTCTGAGTCATTACGAGTTTGGAGGCAGCCATGGTGCTGTTGGCACCATGGCTGCCTCCAAACCTGTGTCCGGGTTCTCGGAATGGGAACTTACTGGGTCATTCCAATCTTGGAGGACCTGGTAAGTCCCCATTCTGAAAACCATTCCCCATTCCCATTCGAGACCCCATAGGGCTCAACGGGAATGGGGCAGGAGCTAATAACGGGCCCGCAAATAGCAGGCCCCTTATTAGCTCCCTGGTCCCTTAACGTGTCCCGCTAAGGGTGGCTGGTAAAACCAGCCGGCCCTAGTGGGACCCACTAATGGACCTCGGAATGCGGCGGTAGGGGGTTAACGGCACCGGCATCCTTACCGCTGCCGTTAACCCCCTACCGCCGTACTCCTAATGACCCCCAGTGTTGCTGAAGAGTTTTCATCAGTGTGCCCTTGTGCACTTTGTTATTTCGATGTGCACAAACGTTGCACTTTTTGATTTGAGCAGTCTTGATATCTGAACGCTCAGCACTAAATGGAACACATTTCAGATACTGTCACAAACCATCCCCCGTCCCATAACCCACCCTTAGCATGCATCTGGGTGCTTAGATATTTCTATTATATGTCATAAACCAGAAATATCTTTTACTGGCTGTGTGCTTTGAACAGCAAAACAGTATGGAGTTGGATTGTAGGTTTTAAATGAATCAAACATAAGTCATGGAAAAGTGCACATTCATCCCGCAAAGGCTGCACACCGAGAACTACACTGCGCAAGCCTGCACAAAGAATAAAAAATGTGTGGCCCGTGTATTCATGTAATTTCCAGTGCAAAGTACCCGTAAAAGCAAGTCGTGACCAGAACGCCCCCGACACACCCCCACTCAAAGCCAAAACAGCCAGAACAGCTACCTTTGCATGCTCCACCGGGCACGAATACATGCACCATTGATACAGTGCCTTGGGTCCTCCGCAAGCAGGCCTGCATCTCGGGGACCAAGCACAGGGTCCCCCGTAACTGGTACCGGCACCCTGACAACATGCGTATGATTTATCGTATATCAGGTAAAACTCTCAAAATCTGCATGCAAACCTCCATAAACCATACCTGCTCCACAATACACTGTGTATGCGTCCGATCTCATCTCCAGCTGCATATACGCACCCCTGAACCCAACATGCAAACCCACCTCCACGCTGCCATTCCTATTGGCAAGTATCTATACACCTGCCTTCAGGAAGCGGAAAGATCGAGATATTTGCGCGGGCATTTCACAGGCGAGAGGTGGCTCAGTTTCATCCATGAATACGCTTTGCATGCACGTTTTTGGACGTGCTATGGACTGCCTGAGACCCGTCCCTCGCAACACCCACTTTTTTTCTTGTTCTTACTTATTTACCAAGTTCCGCCCCCTGCTCTGCCCTCTGCCCAGGCCTTTCCCACGCTCTGCGTGGTATCTCACGAAAGACGCTTGTCCACTCAGAGAGACGTGTCGGGCATGTGCAGTTTCCTCGCAGATTGGCACGCAAATTCCTGATTTGCCACGTAAATATTTCCATGAATCAGGCCCAAAGGGACCGATTCTCAAAAAGCAGTGCAAATGAAAGGAGCGGGAGAATGTGCTTGTTTCATGTTTCATTTGAGCTGCTTTCTGAAATGCTCAGGTCACCTTAATCACAAAGGAGACCTGAGCATTTCAGGAGGGGAAGGAGAGTGGCGCAAAGAGGCACTGTCCAGCTCCCATTCATACATTAGTATCGGGTGTGTAGTGATCACAATACTAATATATGAAAGACTACTAGCAACCATGTGGCTGTTTGAACCACATTTCAGAGAAATGGGCCATTAAGGTGCTCTTCTCTATGACATTTTGGAGAGAAAAAAAAAAACATTTCCCTCCCTGTCTGGGGGATAGAAAGGCTAATGTGATTCAAAAACCAATCATGGGACAGTCAGAGATGACCCTGTCATGATTTGCACCTACCCATGCGCCTGTTCCAAACAGGTGCATGGGATAGACCCTCATGTCTATGCATATAAAAGTGCCCCCAGTTTGAGAATTTGGGATGCACTTTAAAATGTGTAGAAATGCCACTTTGTTTGCGCAAAGGGGAAAGAAGGGAATATGAATGAGCGCCTCTAAGATGTGCTCACTCTGATGCCCCATGAGAATCGGGCTGCTGCTTATTGTGACGCAAGTGGGGAGATGTGCTATCAGGAGACACTTGTGCCAAAAAAGGTATCATAATCTGGGCCAAAGTTCCACATCAGTACAAGTGACACTATACATGCTAAATGATATCTAAAACAATAATTGTGTTCTAAACATAATTATTAAACATAAGTATCAAGAAAAATGATCTTAATGGGATTCCCCAAGCAGCTAGGACAAGCAATCTCGTCCTTGGCACTTAAGGGGTTAACAAGGGAAATTACTATAAACAAGACCATACCTGAAAACACTGAGCAAACTGTCCGAATGGTTTCCCAACAATAGCATTTAAACATACAACCCTCAAAAGGCCACTACATCGTCACCAGTAAAACCATACAAAATCCATTCTTTTTTTGTAACTAGAGGCATGTCACCCGTCTCTCATAAAATGCAACATAATCCAGTAAATTAATTCATGTTTTAAGAGTTTTTAGCATAATCCAAAATCACAGTATCGTTAATTAGCTGGAAACCCTTACACCCGCTACTTGGTTCTATCTATAGACCGCGTACAAACCATTGCACCAGTGATTGCAGTACAAAACGTTGCAATCCCGCGGGTGCAAACTTTTCTGTGTGGCCCGCTCCCCTTCCTTGTGGGGCTCCCCCCAAGCCCCTGACCGTTTTGTGCCACCCTCCGTCCCCCTCCCCATGCACCTGCCCTCTCGCCACTTATCTCCTTGGAGCTCTGGCCTCCAGCTGCCGAGTCCCATGTTCCTTCGACACTCTGCAGAACGTGTACTCGGAAGCTTAGAGCACAGCATGGCTCGCTTTTGTGTGCAACCTTTTGTGACCCAGGCTCCAGGTGAGCGTTTTTCAGATTGCGAAGCTGCTATTTACCAACATATGGTGTACACAGTCATTATGTGGCGTTAAGAACCGATCTAGCGGGCCGGATCGGGTGTTAAGTCGATTAGAACCCCAGGTTTCAAAAGCAGTAACCTGGGGTGCTAAAAAAGGGGTTTTCTTCCTACAACAGGACGTGAGCAGCATCCCGTTGTATGAGGGGAAAACCTTTACCAACATGGCCGCCATGGAAAAGGAAGGCGGGGCTCTGTACGGAGCCCCTCTTCCCTTTCCATGGTGGCCGTTCTGAGCAGAGAGGAAGGGTCGGCTGCCGCGGCAAGTGCCGCGACAGCCACAATAAGTTAAGTTTGTGGTTGGGGTGGATTAAAAATAAAAAATGCGGGATGATGCGGGAAGATGACAGCGGGGGAGCCAGTCATCAGGCAGCTTGGAACGTGGGTTTACAGTGGCACTTAAAGTCAGCGTTCCTAGCCACCTGGCAGGTGCTAATGTCAATTCATCAGTTAGTTCTTGCCCAAACAGTCATGTTGCTTCACATTTCGATAAAAATAGTCTTGCATATCAGCTTTAGCCACTTTTGCCACTGCTCTTAGTGGCAACAACACATTGCACAGTACCATGCTCTTTGGAACTCAATAGAACCCACTGCAGTTTATGACCCATTTCCTTTTTGGCCAACATTCTTTATACAGACCATAAATGACCAAATTTCTGGAGTTTTCATAAGTCAAGGTGTTTCTGTAGTTAACCTCTGGGTTCTGTCTAGACAGCCTTTGCTTTGGGCTGCCGATTCCTCTTCTCCCACAACTTTACAGTAGACAGAAGGGATCTTTTAAGCACTGTTCTTCTTGGAGGCATAGGTTTTCACATGTAAGTCTTGTTCGTGGCCTTGGCATGCAGCCTCTGTGTCTGGATGTGCTAAGGAAATGGCAGATGCGCTATCTAAATGGCTCTGGCATAAATGACTTGGTAGAGGATCACTATTAGGAACCTGTTTTCATCTATTTATTGGATTTGTTGCAAACTCAATGTGTGTGTGCTTTCTCAGAGTTATGTGACCAATTGGTTCCGGTAGCTATCTGCACCTGACATTCAAGCATATTTCTCACTGCTTCCAACTGAAACTAATTGACGTAAAAAATTGGACTATGTTCCCCAGGAAATGCTATCTGGTGTAGTTTCAGCTTGCTATCCCTAACTCCCATCGGAGCGCTGACCTTGGTTGCTGCCGGCTACTGTCTGAGCTATGTAAGGCCTGGAAAGATTGTGTTAAGAAATTGTGCGTCAGGTTGCAGTATTTCACAATTGAGGCCTTGCAGGATTTAGTCTAAAATGGCAGTTCTTCTGTTCACTTTCCACCATGTTGTGCTTTCCGCGTTCTTTGTGTCTTCATATACGTATTCTTAGTGTCTACGTGCAAATATTCTTCATGTCTACATGCAAGTGTTCTTCATGTCTGCGTGTGACCATTTTTCATTACCATTTGCCTATAAGTGAAGTGCAAATGTGATATTATTGCAATAGTGAACATTTAATATTGCTCAGTTTCTTACCACTGTTGCTGCTCCTCAAACGGGGTCACTGTTGCACTGCCCCTGCTGAGTGTGTCACTTGTTCCAGCTCGAACAAGATGTTTGAACCGCCATACCTGAAACAGCTCATCAAACCACCAGCATGCATGTCATCTACCCACAGCTCTATATCAAACTAATAATCGTGGTCTCATCGACTAACATCCTATGAAGGCTGCATCGAACACAGAAAGCTTCATCTCAGGCCCGACTTGACAACCGCTCCACCTCTGACTAATTGTGATGCGCCACAGTGACCATCCAAACCTGGTTTGACCCACTTGCATAACCTTGAGAAGTCTGGTTTGACTCTGCTGAACTACCAAGAACTGATAAAGGCAGTGTCAGAATCCTCTGCTCCAGATCCATTTGTTGGGACCCTAGAGATTGGTTAAGCACCATCTGGCCATTTTCTCCCAAAGAGATATCCTTTTGACAACATTAGTGATTCATTGAGCTTTTCTCCCTGCTACACATCCAGAGTGCTTGCATCATTACATTCTGCATTTATTTGTCTTCCTTTACAGGGGTGGGTTTTGTTCGAGTTTTGTAGTACAGTTTTTATCGCATGTTGGTGTGTTTAATTTAAAGACTATGGGCCTCATTACGAGGTGGGCGCAAAGGGATACCGGGAACCGTTAAGGACATTGGTGCCGGTAATTCCTTTGCGCCCGATTCCGAGGTCTCTTCCTTAATGCCTGGTTTTATCAGGTGTTATGTACGGGGCCCGTTAAGGGACTTCAGAGCTAATAACGGTACCGCAATTTGCGTTACCATTATTAGTACCTTCCCCCTTCCCATTGAGCCCTATGGGGGCTGAAATGGGAATGGGGAATGGCTTTTTCAATGGGGATTTACCGGTCCCACAAAGGTCGGAATAGACCGGTAAGTCCCCATTGAACGAGGGCGGACTCGGTACCGGTATTGGAGGTAGTCATGGTGCTAATAGCGCCATGACTACCTCCAACCTCATAATGAGGCCCTATATATTTGTATAGACCCTTGCTTGGACATTCATTTTGGACGTTTGTACTGTTGCTGTTTGGTTTGCTTCCGTCTCACATTCACAACCCTGATAAAAGTATAGCCTGTCTCTCTGCCAGGTTAGCACAAAAGGAGAAGGAGGTATATCTCTCAACTGGGCCTCTTTCACCTTGATTGGAATGACTGTTGTTCTGTACTAGTGTGAGGGCTGAGTAGGTGGTTTAGCCACCACTCATCTTTGGACTCCTGCCAGGCAGGAGTCATTTCCTCACAGGTATCAGCAGAGATAAAATGTACCTGGAAACAGAGTTTCAAGAGTCTTCTTGAATGCATTATGATGAGCTCAACGATTGATTTCTGGGATGCAACCAGACTCAGGTTGACCTATAGAGATCAATGAAAGCAAGGCTCACCTGCCTTTGGATGAATTCATAGGCAGCATCTGTTACGGGTCAGCCAATTTACCAACGTATGCTCATGCGGCAGATTAAGGGCTTGACTTAATTCTTGTGGTTCTTCACTGTGAAACTGGATACTCTGAAACCAAAGAATTGCCGAAGCATCTCTCTAGCTCACTTTTACTCCCACATCTGAAAAATCGTGTATAAAACAAATCGATTAGATGGGAAGCATTTCAGATTTACGCCAGTTGATTTTATTACTGGCTTGAGACTCATATTCTGACAAGTCTCCATGAAATGGGAATATCTTTTTTGTGGGTTAGTACTGAAGATCACCATATCATCTACATACATCATCAATGCATACTTGATATCATCTTGTTTATTCATTATAATATTTGTCCAGTGCAACCATCATCACCTAAGTGGTGTCTGGATTCTGCGAAATATGTGAGCGTTTGACTGGGAAAAGTTGGTGTATGAAGAGCCAGGTTTTCAAGGCTTAGCGAATGGGAAAGCAATCTGTTATGGAGTGATGAGGAAGGGCGTTCCAAAATTGAGAGGTGATGATGGAGAAAGCAAGTCCTTCTGTGTGGATTCTGTTGTCACTGAATATACTGAGAAGGAGGTTGGATGAGGCTCAAACGTTCCGGGTCATACACAAGTGCTGAAATGTGACAAGTGGAGCCAGCATGGTAGAAGGCCAGAGGTGGAATGCAAAGAGATATACATTTAATATATTTGACTACAGAGAGTCAATGAAGATAGGATAAGGGTGATGTACTGAAATCTTTTGTCCATAGAACTAGCAGAAGGTGGACATCCTTGTTCAGATGTGTTGCAATCTAGGGGTGTGTATGATGGCCACAATGTAAGTGAAGGGAAAAAGGCAGCATATTTCTTTGTTGGGGTGGAGAAAGGAAAAGCAAAACCTGACTAGGGCTTTGCCCTATGGTACAAGCAGGAGTTCAGTGATGAAGATACCCATATTTGTTTTCGAGAAGTTGGATGCTCTAAAAGAAGCGGGCAAGATAGAGCACCAAAGTTAAGAACTTTTGTTTGTGTTGAGGATTTCTGTTTTGTCATTGTTAAGTTTGATCCAGTTTTCTTCCATACAACCATGGAAAGCTGGCTTGTACTGATAACTTGTGGTGGCTTCGGACTAGCGGAAGCATAGTGGAGATTTTTACATCGTTTAGTAAATGCTACTTCCCTGCATTTAATAACTTTTTATTATTGAGGTGGTCTCTCCTATCTCCTTTATATTAGTAAGATAATGGTTACTTTGAGGAATTTGACCATCCGCACGGTGGGTGTGCACTGGCCTATACTTTTTTTTTCAAATTTTTAAATGAAATTGATTGACTGTACATCAACCCCTGGAAGATGTGTGTGGATAATCCACACACATTTTCCTATGCTCACCACGCAACATATGCAATGAACCGAGTACTCTGGCTGGACACAGCCTACAGGCTCAGTCCCCCCTGTCATATTTAGTTGGTATATGATGGGATTAGTACACAATGCATCTCCGGAGGGGGAGGACCAAATCTTCCCCCTGCCATGGCCAGCCTGATTAACTAACAAAGTCTTCATGGATCTGTCCTGTCCTTTTGCTGGGCCCTGCAGCTGGTGGCTGCGATTCCCATACAAATAGAATGTACTTCAAACAAGCCCACATGGGGCCTTGTTGCAGGGTCCAACAAAGGAGACAGGAAACCCTGACAACCTTTGATATGCCACTGTGTCAACCTGAAGCCACCCTTAGTATCAAATGACAGTGAGCCGTCATGTCTGGTACTGCATGTCTACAGAAGTTCACCACACAGGTGGACCCCATTCATAAGGTACGAGGATGTGGTTTGCAAAAGCCAGAGAATCTGGTCTAGCTGCAGCTTCAAGTGAGACCTGTCGCTTTAATCAGGCACCTCACAGAGCTCCATTACGAGAGAGACCCTTTGATCCACAACAGACAGGAAGATGATATGATATGATAGGTTATTTATAAGGCACTTAATACCCAGAGGTTTCAAAGCAATGACCCGGGGATCAAACCTGGGTAGCTCTGTGTCGTCTTGCCTCCAAGGCCAACACATTGCCACTGAGCTATCCTCCCAAGAAGATGGGTGGGACTTAGTATTACCTGTTTTCACCCTTTTAATTTTTCTGTTGCAAAGCACTCTGGTTATGACCTCACGCATGCAGGAGATTGTTTGTGGGGACCCAGGATGAGCCTGCACCAATCACCGTGACCCATTTGGCTTTAAAAGAGGGATGCACCCCTCTTTTGGCAGATCATCTGAAGACTTTGCAAGGAGTAGCAATAACTACTCATCATTAGACCCTTGTCGAAGGTACAGTCTGCCTTAAATCTTTTTCCAGTGAAGGAAGGTCAGGACCTCCAAGAGGTAGGCAAGATCCCTCCCCTAAACATCTCCTAGGGAACAGAGGGAGATACCGAATTCAGAGGACCCTCCGGCAGCTCCAAAACTGGAACCGAGCCTGCACACAGCGTGCCCTGCTAGGCTCTGCAGCAAGCTTCCTAGGTGGGAAGTGCCAGAGAGTCTCTGAACCCAAAATCAAGAACAAGGCAGCTGCCTGCAACACACTCCTCAGCTTTGTGCCATCTGCCTTAAAGGATAACACATGCCCAGTGAAGAAGCTAGAAGTGCATTGACGAGCATCTACCGACGTAAAGGATTTTTTCGAACCAGTCGAGTTCCTCGAACTGCAGCCTTCTGCAAAGTTGACCGTTCTTACGCCTCAGTCGCGTGAAGAAATTGGAACTGTCTCAACCGGTGCTTCAGAAACACTGACCTGCACTGAGACGGTTCTTGACCCTTAGCCATCGTGTAGGCCAGCCTGCAGCTGTCAATCCAGCTTCACTTGCCAAACTATTTGCCACTTGATACCTGAAGCTGTCTCCCATCTTGAACTCTGTCACAGAAGCTGCAAAGTGCCCTTAAAACTGACGGAACCCTTTTGAGCACCAATAACACCTACAGTACAAGGTATATTTTGGGTCTGTCCGTCTGGTCCTTCCCTGAGGGACCCTAGAGACATATTAAGACCCATTGATCCCTTTGTGCAGAAGCCAAGTAACCTAAAACTCTTGTGGTTATTTACTATACCGACCACCCTCCTGTCAGTATCCAGAGTGCATCCCTTTTCCTTCTTTGAAACTGTCCGTCCTCTACATTCCTTTACAGGGTGGGTTGTATTTCATATTGTTGCTAGAACACTACTGTTGTGATTATAATAAAGTAGATATTTGTATAGAACCTTGACTGGACAGTCCCTTTTATCATTGGGTAATAATTGTATTTGCACTGTGTTGTAACTAACCAAAGATCCACAACATTTCAACATTTCAATAATCCTGCCATTCCATCCACGTTACCAGAATTGGACATGGAGGTTAATAATTTGCTTGTTTCTAGTCTTTTCAGATCCCTGCTGGTGTACTAGATGTGTGGCGCTGATTGATGGTTTAGAAACCAATATTCATCCCTGGACCAGTGGTGCCCTGGAAGTTGATTCATCACATTGGTGGCAGACGTTCGGATCTAGGTGGTGCCTTGCACACAACTTAGTCATGCAACGATATCAAAGTTCTGTTGCAGACAACTTTTAGAACACTGCTAGGTATTTATAATAATCATGTATCTTGACATAGAGAATGTGAAAGGCATGACCAAGGATGTCCTGTGTGTCCTATCTCAAGAGAAGAGACGTCCCCACAGCACCAAGGTTAAAAAACCTGAGTTGCAAACAAGCCTCCAAGCTTGGGTAGAAAAGAAAGCGGCTGGGGAGAAGACCCCAGGGGATCGCTAGGCCCCATGTACCCGAAAATAGAAGACGTTCGGGAAGGGTAGTGGAAGATGACGAGGAAGACAGCATGAGCAGTAATTCTCGCCCACCATCCCTCCCCGGGGCAAGCATGGTTTCTCAACACTGTACAATGGCTGTGAGATCGGGGGCTAGTGTGGCATCCCGCTGGTCCCAGGCCTCGGCACAGTCTCTACGTGTCCCAGTAATTGTTCCAGCTGTTAAAAAAGTAGCGGATAGAAAGCTCCTGCTTGGCAAGAGGAGACTAGTACTGGAGGAACAAAAACAGCAGGACATGGTCACCATAGAGCTGCTCAAGCTGGCACTCAAAGAGAAGAAGGAGGCCAACAGATCCACCTCTAGCGATGTAGCAGTAGTGGCTCCAACCTGGGTGCCAAGGATAATCTCTGACGCTACATTCCCAAAGATTTAGTACAGGCTTATGAAGTGGGGAAGGACATTTTTGAATGGTTTGAATTGCTCGAGCTTGCTTTTCAGCTAATGGAGGTGGACGATGTCCTGTGGGGGTACTGCCCTGATGAGTCGTTTACCAACACTAGGGACTGATGCAATTCTTCAGTCAACTCCTGATGAAAGGCCCGATCATGAGCATGTAGGCGGCCCTCTTCAGGAGGTTTAGTAAAACCCCAGAACAGTATATCAGGAACTTCAGAGAGCTCTGAAAGAAAAGTGGGCAGACATTTGAACCATTCACATACTTGCCGTTGAAATATCTGGGTGGGTGTCTGGTAACAAAGTTGACACATTTAAATGGATGTCCAATTTGATTGTGTGTGAACATGTTTTAAAAAATTGTGAGGTTGACCTACCCGAGCATCTTGTGGACAAGACTTTTACAGAACCTAGGGAGCTTTCAAAGGTTGCCGACAGGTTTGTACGTACTCGAGTTCATAAAAAAGCTCAGACGAGCACACCTTAACTGGAAGAGAAATCGTAAGACAAACAAGTTAACAAGGATGGGAAGGACAAAGGTCCAACCCACTCCTCTTTGAAGTCAGGTCCCCAAAAGAATGAAGGGGAAACCCAATACTTAACTTCAGCTGTACACACCAAAAAGAAGAGCGCTGGCACCCCTAACACTGGGAAGCCTACGTTCTCACTACTGTTAAGTGACTTCAATTCAGCACTCCAACTAAGTCAATGCCTAGTCTGGGATGCCCAAGGGAAGCCCTTATTTATATATTTTTATGACAAGTTCATAGATCTGGATGATAAACCCTTGTATAACGCCCCTCTCTTTGAATCCCCCTGACCTCACTGAGCCAAGAAGTAGGTTTGTTTTGCAAATTAAAAGATTTATTGAAAAATTAAACAAGATATATATCACACTTGTATACATAAATTAATATTTGATAGCACCCTTATGAATATGACAGTGATCAACAATGGATAATATTACACTAGCACACTTTTTTAATTACTTAGCAGTTGGTATAGAGAGGATAAGGTAGCAGAGAATACTTTTATGGTTTCAAGGAAAAGCAATGATGGAAAGAATGCAGCACAGAAATAAACTGATATGGTTTCAACAAGAAATAATATGATCACTTTTTCTTTTGATAATTCACTCCCCCCCTATGCAATATAAAGAGATGGAAAAGAGAGCACACAGGTTTTCAGGAATACACTCAAAAGCAATACACATTCTAGTTCCCCCCTAGCAAGCTTGGAGCAACCGGTATGCTTTTAAAACATGCAGAAATTCCCTATAGGAGATTCAGGGTGGGTGACAGCTACTTTTAATTAGTTCAGGTCAACACTAGCAATGATTCATGAGGGATTATTAGGTTGAAAACGAATTTCAGCAATGGAAGCAAAAGACAGCTATTTTTGACAGGTGAAGAAGTTTGAGTCAAATTGCAATTCGCGGCACTTTTCCGAATGCGTTGAGCGCGATTACAGAAAAACTATAAGGAGTAGAAAGTCGGTTTTGGGCTTGTTGGAAGGCTGAGGATCTTAGATTGAAAATGAAAGTTAAATCTCATTCTAGCACGTATGGTTAAAAAGATACGGATGATTTAGTTGAGGTAGATTCTCAGAAATAAGTAAGATTCAAATGACGAATGAAACTTTCACAGGTTTGAAATCACAGAATGGACACACGATTTCTATGCAGTTCTAAATAGGTTGAAAGAGATGGAATGAGATTATTTTAGACTAAGAGATTGGTTCTGCACAGTTCTGGCTGGATACTCACATTATAAATTTGAAATAGGCCATCAAGATCTGGTCAACAGGTTTAGACTGGACTTCTAGCGGGTGGTTCTGAAGTCACAGCTATCTGGGTCAGCTCTGCTGGTCTGGATCTCTGGTTCTGGCAAAAGTTCTGGCACTGCACAGCGGTTTGGTCTGGGTCTGGTCTGCGGTTTGGATACAGCTCTGCTTTCTGGGTCTGGTACTGGCACCGCGGTCTGGACTGGTTCTCTGGTTCCGGCAAAAGTTCTAGCCAGAAGCGAACAGCACAGCCCGGCTGTTGAATAGTTTAGTTAGGTTGCTGGATTCTGGGGCCTCTGAAGGATTCAGCTTGTGGACTAGGCCTCTCTGCTACAAGTTCTGAAGTCTGGATTCTAAGTTCTGGTCTTTGGATATTGCCTGAATTTGAAGTCGTCCATCAAAGTGCTGCGCAAGAAATCAGTTTGAAGTGGGAAGTGAATGTCCCTACCTGGGTCTCAATGGGTCTTTTTATGTCTTTTGAAAGTGGGTGGGAAGGCTGACTTTCTATACCCAACCCTCTGAGGATCCTGATAGGCTATAGGATTCTCTGTTGCCTGACTGGGGAACTGAGCTGTGAGTCATCCCGTGTCATGGGACATCATTTTTATGGCATACAGAAAGAACACTCCCCTTGTCACTTTGCACACAAATCTATTTCTGACTTAAATGCATATTTATCTATGTACAATTTTTCTAATCTTATATGTCCAGTTAACATATTTTCTGTAGCGCCAAACCATCCGATCCCTGTCTTTGTAAGATGTTGTGTTCACTTTTGACAGAATTCTGCCCTTTTCATCCAGAACACAACCTCTAAACTTTTCCAGAATTTACACAAATGTGCGCAAGGAATATGGGCTTCAGATGATGAAGTGTCAGATTTTTAACATACATACATTTGGAGTAATACCATATTTTCCGCTACTACCCCCCGAACATACCACAGAGTCCTAACACCTCTTAAAATGTGCACAGAAAAATCACAGGAATCATGATATTATTGATATAATTTTGACAATTATGTACTATGAATTATCCATCTTTCTAAAATGATGCTCTGGCCCAGAGGGTTGTGGTTTTCCAAAGCACATGGGGGAATTTCTGGTTTGTCCACTTCCTCCAAGCTCAGCTGGCTCACAGAGGCAGTGCCCCTCCCATTTCCTTCCAAGAGGAGGCCATTTACGACCCCCTGATTTAGCAATTGCTTGGAGCAAACGGAAGTTCATTGTTCTGTTTCACTGCAGTCCCAGGTACTCCTCCCCTGATTCAATCAGAGAGGTGTAATCTCCTTTTGGTGGGGCAGCATAAGGCAGGCCAGGCTTGTGAATACAGTTGCTGGGCAAGTTTCAACTCCTGTCGGGGGTAGTTGCCGGGCAGAATTCAGTCCCTTTAAGCCAGGCTTCAGCCAAAGGTCACTTTTGTTCCCATTTTTCTTAATTCAAATCAAACGTACAATTTTGACACATGCAGCTAGAACGCTGAATCTAAGTTCAAAACTATGACATTTAAACAGTTGCAACCTATGTGACACTCAAAAGTAGGTCACTCATTTATTTTAAACATTTCGATTTTAGTGGCTTTAAATCGCATTTCACTGCTGCTGACATCCACAGCTCAGCCAGTTTTGTTATAAACATTATTTTAGGCTCTTCCTCTTTCCAGATTTGGTATGCACACAAGACTTCATTCTACCAGACGTCTGCTGGTGTTCAGTAAGATTTTTGAATATCTTGCAATGTTTGAAATAGGCATTTTGAGCTTGCATTCAGAGAAACAAAGGTGATTTCAAAGCGCTCTTTGAGCTAACAGGCACTGCTGTTTTTCCCTTTGGCAGCAAGTTTCACTCATGGCCCATCATGCTCGCACTGGTGGGTGGCAGGTCAGTCGACCATTTTGGTGTGCGCAAAAACTGTGCGGTTTTCCTGGATTCCGGTGCAAATGTGGGCTTTTCAGCCTTCTTGGATTTTTTAAGCCCACAGCACCAAATGTTGCAGCATAATAACTTGAACGTGGGTCGATACACCTGACACTACCCAAAGGTTGTTTTGTGTGTAAGGAGCGGGAAATAGGAAAGGGGATCCTGCTTGCAAGCCATAGTGAATGTTGGACTTGTGGAGTAGGCCATCATTAGTGTGGGCATCCTAGAGGAGGAGTTCCCACTAGGGCAAGGAGTGGTCGAATGTGGATTGGTTACACTGAGTGGGAATGGTACAGGATCTCCAGAAGAGACCCAGTTCCCAATAATACTCAACTCTATTTATAACATGTGTATATCAATAGACACAAAACTCCTGTGGTCCAAGACATGGTGGCTAGCCTCACTGCTGTCACACTGCAAAGGGTACAGCCAGGTCAGTGTATTGATGGGCTTGATTGTTGTGAAATAGACAAGTTCAGCGGGCGAGGTGAAAGGATCCATCACCATGTAACCGTGAAAAACTCCATCCCTGTCCCATGTCTGTTGGTTAATGATCTCCCGGACCCTGTGATAGTTGCGACGGCTATCAGATCGAGGGCCTGGAGTGCTTCCGGAGGGCTTGTTGGAGGGACCGGCATGGCTGGTAACCCCTGGTCCATTTCCGCAGACTACTGAGTAATCTACTCCTGAGGGAGAGGGGCCAGTAGCCACTGAGGATGCTACTTTGGTTTCAAGGAACTCAGTGACTTCAGAGTTGCCCTGCTTAGTGCAGGAACCTGAGGTGGAGAACCTGGTGAGTGCAGCTCTGAAGGGTCTGCTCAAGCTGGATGAGTTTGCATCAGCTGGGGGCCCAGATCAGACTGACTTCTTTAAAGCCCACAAAGAGTGTCCCACTGTGGTGGGCCTGCGGAAGCAGATGGAGGAGCAGGCAAAGGGCGAGGCCCCTGGACTGTTCAAAGTGTACTGGGAGAATGGATTCCTGTACAGTGATCCAAAAGACTCTGAAGGTGATGGCACCAGAAGGGCGGTGATTCCCCAATGCCACAGAAAGTTCCTTTTGGATTTGGCTCACTAAATTCCTTAAGCGGGTCACTTGGGAGTGACTATGATATAGCACTGTTTGTCTGCACACTTTTACTGGTTGCAGTTTGGCGTAAAAGTTAAGGAATTTGTCTGGTCCTGCCCGACTTGTCAGGCTCTGGCCAAGTCAGGTGGTGCCACATTATCTGCACCTGTAATCGCAAATACTTTGGCAGCACAATATGGGAATTGAGAACAAGGATTAGAGAACATTTAAGAATACTTAACTCACAGGATGCAAGATACCCTCTGGCCCTGCACTGGCAAGAGAAATACCGGTTGGACAAGAAAGATGACATCAAATTCATGGGACTTCAAATCATCCAGCCTGATACTAGAGAAGGCGACAGCGAACTGAAACTATGACAATGTGAAGCCACACTCATCCACAAATACAGATCTGTCAGTCTCGGCTTGAACTCAGATCATGAACGTTATGTATTTCTCTGAAATGATGGGGCATAGCGTGCTGAGATGTCTTAACAGATTTATCACCTCTGACCCAACTATACCGCTGGTCATAAGCACTACAACCAGCCCATCTCCACCAGAGCCTAGGAGGTCCATTGCCTGTACCTGACCACTAGTCCACTGGCATCCCTCAGACCGCACAGGGTGTCCATATGATTCAGACCTCCCATCCGAACCTTGAACTAGATATGCTTGCAGAACAGGACACTTTAATGTAACAGGCTATGCACCACCTTGCCTTCCTTAAATCCTACTAGCACATATCCCGCCCCCCTTTCCTGCCACCCCATGTACACCAACCGTAGTCTTCCATTCAGCCCACACCAGATCCTCACCGACAAGTACCTTAGCACACCTAATCAACAACATGCGCTATTCTAGCCTGACCCATGATCCCAACAATCAAGCATAATTTCGGTCCCACCATGAACGGAACTCGGCCTGCACTGATCACCAGATGTAGCAACCCCAATGTATTAACTAACTCAGCAGTATCTCTGTGTATCTGATGGGGATGCACACCTATTCAGCCAGGCTCAATATATACAAGCACTTCTCCTTCATTGCTTATCCATTGGGATAACTAGGCCTCAATCTGCTCTGGCAATACGCCCTGTTAATCAGGCAACACCCACTCCAACCCCTGCAGCCTTTATTTATTTATTTATTTATAAATCACAGACTATGGACCAAAGACATCAAGGCGCTAGGAGGGGAGCAGTTTAACAAAAACAAGAAACCACAGCCTAATGAGCAGTGAGAGAACCAACAGGATGAATCTATAAGAGCTTCGTAAATGGAAGGTATACAGACTGGACTCTCTAATGGAATGGCAATGCATTCCATAGGGTGGGAGCCAGTACTGAAAAGGATCAGCCACTCAAGCGCTTGCAGTTAAATTAAGGAATTTTCAGTAGGATTTGAGTTTCCGACCGGAGGTTTCTAGCAGGGTGATACCTTGTCGATTTTTTCCTCAAATAATGAGGATTTTGCTCCGACCTGACTATCAGTCCACTGGCACCATTCTTACCACAATTGGCACCGGGAAGGTATACAACCCGGATCGCTCTCCAGGCTCTGCCTTACATACGCTTGCAGAACCTAATCTAACTGCCACCTTTCCATCTCCATTCCCAGTAGTACTAATAGCAGCATGTATCCCTCTATCTTTTTCAGGATCTTATTAATCATGCAATGCATTTGTCCCACAGTGCATGACACTGGGAGTGCACAGTTCTTCATGTTCAGCCACCCCCTGTATGGAATACATTGGGTACTATCACCCTCTACTTGATTGGCACATGCATCCATCCAGCTTGGCTGGGTTATGTAGGGTATTTTGTGTATATTTGGGGCCTAGCAGTATTTTCTTACCGCCAAAAATAAAGTAATTCAGCAATAATCACTCCTTGCATTCAGATTGGGTTTGGTATTATAGTAATATAGTGGATATGCATTATTTCAGTACACAGATATATTTAGTTGGTATACATTTTGTTGGTGGTATTTTTGGTGAGCATAATTCCTTTGTTTTATTTGTGGCCCCAATATCCGGAACCCCCTTTCTCCTTACTTAGTCAGTTTGTGTGATCAATAGAGAGACCTCAGGCCTACATCTTATGGATACCACAATTTTCACATACAGGGCCTCATTACGACCCTGGCGGTAAGGGGTTTACGCCAGCGTTAGCTGCGCCGACCCCTTACCGCCAATTACGAGGTCCCTTAGCGCCATGGAGCTATTAACACCTGCTTTTAGCAGGTGTTAAAATCCATGGCGCTAAGGGACCATGGAGTTAATTACGCCACCGTAATTTACGGTGGCGTAATTAACGCCTTCCCCACTCCCATTATGCCCTATGGGGCAAAAATGGGAATGGGGAAGGGTAAATGGGGATTGGGGACTTACCGCCCCGCCAAGGTCGGAATGGGGCGGTAAGTCCGCCAACCACCATGGCGTAAACGTAGTTTACACCATGGTGGTAAAGTCACGGCCCAGGCGGTAACTTACCGCCTGGGTCGTAATGAGGCCCACAGTATTCACAACCCCTGTGGTATTATCACTAATTTATTTACATTAGTGAACCTATTTCCAGAGGCCTCTCTTTCTGCTGACTCATATACGTCCAGCAAACTATTTCATTATGTTCCACTCAGAAATCACACACACATATATACACTGAGTGGAACCACGCACACAGCTATTTATAATTGTTCATAACATTACTTTATCTGCATAGAAACTTGGCGCTTTAAGCATCATTCCCTCTATGGCATAATATTTTTTTTAGACACCAAATGAAACAGAAACAAGAATACTCTTAGGCAGACTGTGTGTTATCACAATTTCATTTTAAAATGATACATTACCATTTGTGTGACAATCCTCTCTGAAATAAAAACGTGAGAAAGACAAGATGCAAGAACACTACGAATTTAATTTCATATTTTACATCGTTTGTTTTGCCTTCAGCTGGCAACATTAAAATGTGTCATTTAAACACAGTGAAAAGCTATTGCTACGCTGCCTGTCTGAAATAGGTCTCATGCACATACCACACCCTCACTTTTATACAAGATAATTACCAGCAAATTGTAGCTGTTCAGCACGCAAACTCTGTGGAATGGTCGCTTTCTTTAAATGGCTCAAGGCTTTCCTTCAAAGCACCCCAGCGAGGACATGCAGTTCTGATCTGCAGTCTCTCAAGCCAGTGCTTATTGACTGGAATCTCCAGCCTGGGAAAGTCAGCAATGGACTGGGACGACACCTCTCAATCAGGAAACCCCATAGATACGAAGGGCGATTTCTGGCCGTGAAACATACGCCTACCGCTCCGCTTGGAACAGGAAGACTCAAATCGTCACCAATTATCTAATTGGTCGCTTTTGCCCACTTGTGGCTTTCTAATTTACCTAGGTCGCCCATCCACCAATAATGACTGCACTCCACCCTGCCACCTCATCCACAGTACACCACCACCCCAACGCATTAGTCCACATTAAACGCACCGACCACCAGGCAAGTCCTGCTTCACAGGACTAGTAATGAGGGTCTATCCAGACACCACTTAGCACACCGTCCATGCCTACAACACATAGCAATCGCTTGACATTCACCACCACCGGCCAAGTACTCATCCCTGTTATAACGCGCTTAACTCCCACATTGCCAACTTGCCCGATCTAATTGGTCCCTAGCCCTCCCCTATCTTTACAGTGGCTATCCAGCTTCCTTACTCAAGGACAATTATCTATCACCACTCCGGTAAGGACCCTTGTTTTACCAGTAACTAGGAACACCACAGCTCCGTTCAACTGAACTAACCACCCCTCTCTATCCCCCACCCCACCCCCGTACTTGTTTCATCCTCCTCTCCCATCCTTGCTGCAAAACAACCCCTCCGTGTATGCAACAAACCAATTGGGTTTTATTATTGTACTGCAAATCATGAATGAATCTTGAATGAATCTTTATGTACACCCTTTACTGTCACATCACCACACACCTCACCTTCACCATGCATAATTGAATCATGTATGGGGTTACAAACTCATGTGTGTTTAAAACATGCTTTGTCACGATAAATCATTGTTTACATAACATGGCACTTGACACTCATGGATCACTACACATGCACAGCATTGATAAAGACCTCAGTCGAAAAACGTGTTGGCTTTTCTCATGTGACTACGCACTACATGTGCCAAGTTAACCATTAGCACTCATGTGCCAAATAAATCAAGACTATTTGACACACCCATGTGTTCTGATCTTGTTCAACTAATCAATACCAACAAGATGCCACAGCGGCTAGGCGACTGCCAAGGGGGGAAGGTGCAGGAGGGCAAGTGCCAGGGGTTGAATGGTGTGCAGGGGGTGAGGATCCACATGCTAAGTGTGAGTAGGGGGTTGACTGGATGGGGGATCTGGTGATGGTGGGTATATCTCCCATCATAGAGGTGTAGGGGGAACCGGGCAGCCATCACTGTGGCAGATGGTGTTGTTAGCAGGGGAGGGGGAGAGGGAAGGAAGAAGAGAAATGGAGGGTCTTGAGGAGCTTCCGGAACTTAAGGAGATCCAGCACATGCCTGAGAGGAGCAGAGAGACCATTCCAGAGGGAGTCTCCTGCGCAGGAGAGAGATATATACCCACCACTCTCTGCTTAGCGAAGCATCTAATCTGCAGAGAGTTGGAGCTAGAACACTGAAGGGCTCTAGCAGGGAGGTATTTATTGAGAGAGAGTTGGGTGTGGTGGGGTCCCACGGCCCATAAATCCTTGTGGATGATGCAGTGGGTCTTGAACTTGATCCAAGATCAATCAGGACCCACTGGTTAGATTTTAGGGCTGGAGAGATGTGGTCCATGGGCTTGAGGCCAAGGATAACTCTTGCAGTCTGTTGTAATGTGACTTGGAGAGTAGCAGTGTGTGTGATGTCATCAGCTGGTGGAATGTTTGTGTCAGAGTGTTCTGTTGAGTGACGGTTAGTGAGAGAGAAAGCTGAGAGCTGAGATGATGGGTGTGGGGTGAGCCCGGTGTTTCCCTTGTGAAGTTGTGTCTTCAGTGTCCCCTACCATCCCCGTGTTTATTTGACGGAGTACAGGACCAGGACAATAAATCACCGTAACTTACCTTTGGTCTCCCGGACATCCACTTTGTTACACTGGCGACAAGGATGGGATGGTAGGTGGATTGCCTCTTCATCGTCGCTGCTGGGGGGGTGCAGCACTCCTGGAACACCACCCCCTTGAGGTCCCCCCACACCCAGGCGGCTCCATGCCTAAATGGCCCACCGTGCTCATTCATTTGCCTCAGGGTGCCTTCTGGGGCTCTCCCTTCATCCAGAGGCATTGTGGTGACTGTTGCTTCCAGCAGGGCCGTTTGAGCAACAGAGGTGAGCCCCTGTTCGGTGGACGGCATTGCAGGGACCCGACTATGGTGCTGGCACTCCTCTGGTCATTGGGAAGTTGAGCAGAGTTTTTGCGGTGTAGCGCCGTCTGTCCCAGTTGGAGGGCGGGCCTGCGCTGCTGCATTCCCTCTCAGCAACGGGTCTGTGCGCAGCGGTC
The DNA here is from genome assembly GCF_040938575.1 of Ambystoma mexicanum. Classification (NCBI taxonomy): domain Eukaryota; kingdom Metazoa; phylum Chordata; class Amphibia; order Caudata; family Ambystomatidae; genus Ambystoma; species Ambystoma mexicanum. The sequence goes on from NC_090934.1 coordinate 143,002,698, forward strand.
GCCGACAAAGAGTGGTCTGCACATTTCCCGTGCTGTAGCACTGTATGCCCCGGTCAGAGGGCAGACCTGCGCTGCTGCGTTTCTGTCAGCAAGGGGTCGGTGCGCGGCGGTGGCTGACAAGGAGTGGTCTGCGCTGCCGCTGTGAGTGATCCAGTGAGCGGTCACTGGGAATGTGATCGGATCCGCCATCAGAGACTTTGTTTGTGACACTGAAGTCTGAGTTTGTTGAAGGGTGTGTGGAAGTTGCTACAGGTAATCTCGAAGGAAGTTGTTGGGACTGCAGCTTGAGAACTGATGACGTATTAGCTGGTAGAGGCGTTTCCAGCCGGTCACGTGCGAGGGTTCCCCTTTCTCATCCTGTTAGAGGCAAACAAGGCTAGCAGAGGCGTTTCCAGCCGGTCACATGTGAGGGTTCCCAGTTCTCATCCTGTTGGAAGTAAACAAGAACACGTCGGGGGACCGCGTGGGTTGGCGCACAAACTGGCTGATGTTTCTTGTCTATTGCCAAGTTCGGATGGAAGGAATTTCTCGTGACATTTGCTGATTTCAGGCCTGGCCCAAGAGTTCGTCACAGGCCTGGTTTTCATCACAGTTATGGGACATTGGTCAGGTTAGTGTTTGGGCCGTATGCGTGGTAATGAGTGTTTGTGGCATTGTATATGTTGTGGCCCATTTTAACGGGATAGGCACTAGATGTCCCATTTCAAGTTCCCGGTGTAATGTTAGGGATATTGTTGCGGAAGGCCGTTGTTTGTTCCCTGTGGTGTCCGTTGTTGTGTCCTTCCGTGGGAGGACAGAACCCTGTGTGGGTGGATTTAGTGTTTTTGCCTTTTTGCATCTCCCAGGTAGGGTGGGGGTGTACCGTAACTACATTCTGTAAATGACTGTGCTACTGCTGTCGTTTCATCTAAGGGGAGGAACGCCATTTCCAGTGTAACATTAACCTCATGGAGAAAGATGTTTATAAATGCATTACTGGACCTTCGTTGTTTGGAACATGACTTTCTTTCATGGTTAACATGGTTTGTGCCCAGCAGTCCATGCCGGATTCCATCTGCGGGTTATATTACCCATTTCTGGGTGGCATCACTTAATGTTTCCATGTATGATGCACTGTTATAAGCTTTTCGCATGCGGTTCTTAGTGTCTGCACCTAATTTGCTTTGTATTACGCAATGTTGTCTGCATTTCATATTGTTGCAGGCTTGGTGGTATCAGTGGTTGGAGTGTGAGTGTAGTGTCTAGTTGCATATAAGATGGTTTGCTGCACGTGTGGTCGCGTGTGTATTACTGCATTGCGCATCCGTAGTGCCTGGCTGGGTGCCAGGGTTGGTCGCTATTTCTGTCTGTCAGGGAGCATGTTGCAGTAGCTTTGGAGTGTTAGTGTGGGTTGTGTTTGTTGCCTTAGTGCCCGGTTTGAATGCTGGGGTGGGGTCGCTATGTGTATTGGTGGTGTGTGCGTCGGGTGTTTTGCTCTGTGTGTCTAATTAGGATGTGTTGTTGTGCCTGTTCCCATAGTGTGTCCTGCTTGCGTAGTGCTGGTTCTAGTGCCGGGGCAGGTTTCATTTTTGCAGTGTCTCAGGGCAGTTTTTTTCGAGGTTCCTGGCTTGGTGCCGGGCTAGGTCGCTACGGTCTTGCTGATCTCGGTTGTGTGATATTCCTGAGTGTTGTGGTTGGATTGGTGTGGTGTTGTTGTGGCCATAGTGCCTGATTGGTTATCAGGGTAGGTCACTATGGGTGTTGTTCTCAGCACAGTGTTTTGCTGTGGTATGTTTCATAGCTTTTATTTTAAATTCCAGTTTGGTCGCTATGTTTGAGATGTATTTCAATTTTCATAGTATGTTTGAGATGTATTTGAATTTTCCGTAGTGCTTGGTCCAAGGGCCGAGACAGATCACTATGGGTGAGTGTTTTCCGACTTTGCCAGTATTTTCACAGTAACTGGTTTCCAACTGGTGTAGGTTATTATGTTGGCTCTAAGGTTGCCAGTTTACCTCCTGATTCCGAGTTTGTTAAATCAGGTTGTCTTATTGGTTTGTTTAGAATTGGTGTATTGTGAGAAAGAGAAAATGGCCAACGGTTTTGTGAAGTAGTGGAGCAGTATTGTGGGTGTGGTTTTTGTGATACTGCTGTCAGGGTTGTGCTGTTTGGGTCCCTCGGTTGCTGTAGGGCATTTGTTGTTGCTGCATTAAGGGGCGGTTGGTTTGTGCTCAGAGGGGCAGCTCTTATACTGCAGGGGGCAGACCGGAGTGGAAGGTGTTAAGTGCGTAGGAGGGCAAGTTTGGTTAGGTAGTTGTGTTAGTGTTATCTAACAATAGTATGGCTAGGGGTGGCAGCCCTAGGTTCTGAGGAGCAGCTCAGGAAAGGCGTGAGTGCACAGTTTATTGTTTTTGGTCCTCGAGGGTGAGAAACGAGGGACTTGATGAGTTGTGTTGAGGGTTGTGGCATATTGTTGTCTTGGAGTTAGTGTGCCATTGGCATTTTCTACGTGGTCTGGTTTGGCCTGTGAATGGTTTCCTTTTGTGTGGTTCCTATTAGTTGAAGTTGCCAGGAGTTCTGGGCATAGGCGGCCGCTGTGTGTGGAATTTCTGGTACCGTGTTTTGTTGGAAGATTAGGGTTTGGAGCTGGTCGCGTTACCTCAGTCATTCCTTTGTGTTTCCGTATGGAGGGAGAGGTGTTTTAATGTGACTTGGAGAGTAGCAGTGAGTGTGATGTCATCAGCTGGTGGAATGTTTGTGTCAGAGTGTTCTGCTGGGTGACGGTTAGTGAGAGAGAAAGCTGAGAGCTGAGAAGATGGGTGTGGGGGTGAGTCCGGTGTTTCCCTTGTGAATTTGTGTCTTCAGTGTCCCCTACCATCCCCGTGTTTATCTGATGGAGTACAGGACCAGGACAATAAATCACCGTAACTTACCTTTGGTCTCCCGGACATCTACTTTGTTACACAGTCCTATTCTGGAATTGGCGAAGGTGGGCAAAGGTAGGATAAAGGAAGATTGAGGAAGAGGCTGTTTCAGTAGTCAAGCCTAGAGAGAACCGGAGCTCTGGAGACATTGAGTTTCTGAGGTAAGGTGAGGATAGGAAGTATGTCTCTGAGGAGGTGCAGCTGATAGTGGGCCGTCTTGGCATGGTCTGCACTGCATAAAGGGCGGCAAGAGGGTAGGAGGGAAGGAGGGAGCTGGGATTCCAGTGAGAAGGATCTCAGTCTTACTGGCATTGAGGGAGAGATCATTGTCAGCACAACATGCCTGAATAGCAGGCAGACAGTCAGGGATGAGAGAGAAAGTTGAGGAGGCAGTAGAGAGAAGCTTGAAGGAGAGCTGCATGTCATCTTCATAACACTGGAAGAGAGGAGAGAAGAAGGAGATCAGGTGGGCCAGAGGGGCAAGGCAGATGTTGAAGAACCACAGTGAAGGATAGAGCCTTGAGGGGTGCTGCAGGTGGAGAGTGAGATAGGGGAGAGAAAAGGACCCAGTTGAACCTGGGAATGTTGGTCAGAGAGGCATAAGGTCAACCAGTCACGTGCCAAGCCCTTGATGCCAAGGCTGTCAGGGAGCCAGTTTGTCAGGGTGGTGTGAATGACCGTGTCGAAGAGATCAAGAAGTAAAAGAATGGATGGAGAGTTGGAATCGAGATTTGAGGGCAGGTATTCACAGGTTTAGAGCATAGTGGTGGTTGTGGAGACAACCAAGAGATTCAGTGTTTTGGATCAGTTGGGAGATGAGCAGCTTCTCCAGGAGTTTTCCCAGGAAGGGGTTAATGGAGATAGGGTAGTAGTTAGCCGGGCAGGAGGGGTCTGCTGTGGGCTTTTTGAGTAGAGGATGCAAAGGAGTGATTACACATTATTATACAAGTGCATAGAAGGGGATAAAGCATGCACTAGGCGCTACTCATCCTCACTCCAGAGATAAACAAAGAAGAGACCTCTCTGTGCTCCAGGCCCCCTCCATATTATTCTACTGGCCGTACTTTGAAGTTTTCTCCTACTGAGAGGAGTCGTTGGGGGCAGATTTCTATGTTAAGCACCCTAATTTCATTTTGATAGGCAGTCCTCTCCTCACAACACCACCCAGGGTTCCACATCAAGGTGCAATGTGCAATCACAGATCATTGGGAGCCGTATATCCTGTGCCGCATCCACGCTTCACCTTCTTGCAGTCAATGTTCACTGCCACGGGCCGGGCCAGCGTTGCTGTCACCAAGCTGCTCTCATCCACGGCTTACATCAGCACTTTCCTGAGTGAGTGGGCAGCTCTATAGGGCTACTGTGCTGCCGGAAAGCAGGCCATCACACCCGTGCCCCCACCCACAGCCATCTCCTACTAGGAGGATAAACGGGCAACAGCCCAGTATCCAGGGCTTCCCGAGCCCCCGCCGCAATGATCGAGGCCACGCCTCACCAGCCCACAGAGCACCGCCTCTCTCCAGGACATGCCAAGCACGTCCTAGCAGCCTCCTTGTGTGCCGTGCTGCTGGACCAGCTTGTATAACAGTCCTTAAGCTCTCCAAGGACCAGATATTTGGCTACCATGTGCAGGGGTATGTCCAGCACTGTCAGGCACCTTGCAGTTGTTCATCACGGTGCGAGGCCTGGTAAAAAAACAGTATTCCTTGCCCGCTCCATATGGAGCTCACAGAGTAGCTGCAACCTTTCAAAGTACATGGAACATTCAATGAGAAACCTAAATGCCAGTCAGGAGCTGATGAAGCACTGGCGCGACCAGAAGGCCACAGTGACAGTCTATTCTCCAGGCCAATGGATGTGGATTATGGAGCCTGTCAAACCCACTCCCCTGCAGGACAAGTGGACCTGGCCTTACCGTGTACTGGAAAAAGTCAGTGATGTCAATAATTTCATCAGCGTGAAAGGACCTAAACAGATGTGCAGGGTCTTTTACATCAACCGGCTTAAACTCCATTATAGCCGGAATTACTTGGTCATGGTGTTAGTGACAGATGGCGAGACTGAGGAGACCAATTCTTTCCCAGACCTCCTGCACACAGAAGACACAGAGGGGTCAGTTGAAGGTGTCACCCTTGCAACGGGCCTGTCAGAACAGCAACTGACAGATTGTTGCCATTGTGAGGAACTCATGGTGGCAACAAGGAAGATAGATACAAATGAACACAGTTCAAGGGTGTTTATTGAATAATGAATGGTGTGTGCAGGTTGGAGAAAATGCCTAATCTAAACCTAATACTAAGATGGGAGCAAACGTCAACCATCAAATGAAAAATAAAGCAATCCTACTGGTGTTGTGTCAAATTAAAAGGGCCTATACTAAGAAACCTATTGCCAAACCTCACAACTAATACAAAACAAGGGTTGTGGGATAATTCTCAAGAAAAGAAATAAGTATTCTTAAATAATATGTCAGGATGCGGTACCCTAGGCCTTCCTTCCCCACGTTTTGAGTACGGGGTAAGATGGGAGCTTGGAGCACAGTTCAGTCTCGGGCTTCTCCAGCACGAGACAACAGTTCCAATGGCTGTTCCCAGGACCGTCAATGGCCAATTCTCTTTTCCTTTGAAAGTCTCTTGCCTTCGGGGCCTGACATGTTCAAATAACAAAAACAAGAGGTTCCTTTAACCATATGAAAATTCTTTTAGGGTGATAATGGTACACTCCAGGCCCCCTCTCTGGGCGCTGACCTTCTTCAGTTGTAAACCACAGTTCAGGTAGGGTAATGGTTTCACCCCTGGTTCACACTCTTCTGGTCACTGACCCTTCACATATCGTATTCCTCAATTTATATGTCAGTTCTTTTCTCACTTAAAGCTTGGATGATAGCTTCACCCCTGGATCTCCCGTGGCTGGGCTTGGACCTCTCTTGACTGCTAGTACTTGGGTGATAGCTTTATCTTGGTGTCTCTTAACTGTTCTCCATCTTGGGGTGATGACTTTTCACCCTTGGATTCCCCTCTACCGGGCTCTGACCCCTCTCGATTCTCAGGTTTACTTTGGCTCTCGATCAAGGTGATAGTGGCTCACTCTCTGGTCCCACTCTTCTGGGCACTGACCCCTCTTTACTTTCAATGTTCTCCTTTTTACACAGTTCAATGTTTGGGGGATTCACCGCCCCTTCTTTCACACAGCTTGTAGATCAAAGTCTTTCGATTGAACAGGCATTTTGCTTGACCATCTGTATGACCACTTTGACATATTTTGCTGGCCCTCATATGGCCTTCTGGTAATTGTAGTTTTGTTCAGATGGGGATAGACCAAAGTCTCTTCACTTTAGCATGCAGGTGGTTTTGGTTTCCCTTTGTAGCTGGTCTCCCTTTAACACTTTCACAGTTGTTTCATAGTCCAACAAATGTGGTTAAAAAACATGCCACTTTGCAATTCTCACTCAACACAGCCCGGTTCTTATTGGTTCTCCCCTTGGCTCAATGGCTGTGATGAACTGCTGGCTTTTGGCATCTCTGCAGTCAAGGCCAGTACCACGGGCGCAGGAGCTTCCGCGCTAATGATTATCAGCGTAAGCTTGCCCCATGTACCGTTGACATCTGCTGCAAGACACTGGTGCTATTGTTTGCAGTCTTAGGCTCTCTTAGACGAAGGTTCCGTGGGTCTGGGACGAAAAGTACAAGGTAACTTTTCTCCTCGCCACCCTCTCTCGATTCCTGGCGCCTTTCTCCTTCTCTTGAACTGCTGTGCTTGACTAGCCATCTCGTCTGCTGTCTGCTGTGCTCGCCTTCCTCGTATTGTGCTTTCTTACTCCACCTTGTGTAAGGGAAAGGAAAGGTCTGTCAAGTGTCTGTGATTTTGGTTAATTGCCTGACTCTGCCTGACCCTCAGGTTGGGACATATCACGTAAACAGGTTTCATATTAGTCCATTGTCTATTGTGTGGTGCGAAGGGGTTCATGTCGCAAAAGTGGGGGGGCAGTGTTTTTGAATGTCCTACATGAGAGGATTGGGAAAAGGTGTCAAAGGAAGGGGGATACCACGTCTCACCCATCGGTATTCCACTCTCACTACTCAAGGGCCCCCCATCCAGGTGATCCTCCCTCACTGGTCCACCTCCAGGAACTAGATCCTATAGTGATGGCCGTGTCCTGGTCACCTGGATAACGGGTCATAGAAAAAGAGGCTTATGCAGTGGTGTGGGCAGTAAAGAAGCTGAAACCCTACATCTTGGGGTCACACTTTACTATCCAAACAGACCAGCAGCCTCTTTGATAGTTAATGGCCGTTCTAGGGGAGAACCTAAAGCTTTTTTGTTGGGCCATATCCCTACAGGGATTAGATATGGACATCCAGCACAAACCTCAGGTGGTACTTTCACCTTGATGAAGAACCAGACCCTCAGTAGGGTGGTGGTTCCCATGTTTAGTCTGAGGGACATGTGAGGAATTTGACCATCAACACAGTGGGTGTGTGCTCACCTGGGCTTTTTAAAGAGTTTTTTTTTTAATGAAATTCAATGATGGTAGATCAACCTCCAGAAAGTGTGTGGGTCTAATCCACACACATTTTCCTGTCCTCAGCACACGACATACGCATAGACCTGTGTACTCTCGGTAGACACAGCATACAGGTGAGTCCCTCCTGTCATATTTAGTTGGTATATGAAAGGATGAATACACAATGAATTCCAGAAGGGGGGGGACCAAATCTTCCCCTGCCATGACCAGCCTGATTAATTAACAAAGGCTCCAGTGATCCACCCTGTTCTTTTGTTGGGCCCTGTAGCAGGTGGCAGTGATTAGCATACAAATAAAGTGTAGTTCAAACAGGCGCACAATGGGCCTGGCTGCAAAGGCTAACAAAGGAGACAGGAAACCCCAACAACCTTTCATATGCCACTGTGTCAACGTGAAGCCAGCTCCTGCCCTCAGTATCAATTGACAGCGAGCTGTCATGTCTGGGACTGCATGTTTACAATAGTTGGCCTCACAGGGGCAGCCGTTTCATATGGTATGCAGATGTGGTTTGCAGGAGCCAGAGAGTCTGGTATCGCGCAGCTTCAAGGGAGACCTGCCACTTCAATAAGGAACCACAGAAAGCTCCATTAACCAAAGAGACCCTTTTATCCACAACAGACAGGTAGATGGGTGGTACTTAGTATTACATGTTTTCACCCCTTTACCTTTTCTGTTGCAAAGCACCCTGGATATGACCTCATGCATACCGGAGATTGTTAGTGCAGACCCATGATTGCTTCATTAAGGTGTTCTTAGCCTGCAACAATCACTGTGGCCAATTTGGCTTTAAAAGAGGGCTGAACCCCTCTTTTGGCAGATTTTCTGAAGACTTCACAAGGAATAGCAAGAAAAATGTATCATTGGACCCTTGTTGAAGGTGCAGTCTGCCTTACATCTTCCGCCAGTAAAGGAAGGTCAGGATCTCCAAGAGGGAAACAAGATCCCTCCCCTAAACCTCTCCCTGGGAGCAGAGTGAGATACCAAATCCAGAGGACCCTTCAGCAGCTCCAAAGCAGGAACCCAGCCAGCACACAGGGTGCCATTCTAAGCTCTGCGGCAAGCTTCCAAAGTGGGAAGTGCCAGAGAGTCTCTGACCCCAAAACCATGGATATGGCAGCTGATTGCAACACACTCCTCAGCTTTAGGCCGTCTGCCTTAAAGGACGACACAAGCCCAGTGAAGAAGCCTAGGACAAGTGCATCGACAAGCATCTACCGACATAGGATATTTTTGAGCCAGTCGAGTTCCTCAAGATGCAGCCAACTGCAACGTTGACTGCTGTTATGCCACAGTCGCTTAAAGACATCCGAGACGTCTCGTCCAGTGCTTCAGAGCCACCCACCAGCACTGAGATGATTCCTGACCCCGAGCCGCTGTGCAGGCCAGCGCCCAGCTATACGTCCAGCTTTGCTCGCCAAACTGTTTGCTGCCTAATACCCTCACCTGTCTCCCGTCTTGAACATTGTCACAGAAGCTGCAAAGCACTCCAAAACGGACTCGACCCTGTCAAGCCCCACAAACACCTATAGCACATGGTACATTTTGGTTTTGTTCCCCTGGCCCTTCCTGGAAGGCCCCGAGAGACATATTAAGACCCATTTCTCCCTTTGTGCGGAAGCCAAGTTACCTTAAACTGTTGTGCGTATTTACTATACCAACCACCCTCCTATCAGTATCCAGAGTGCATCCCTTTTCCTATTTTGAAACTGTCTGTCCTCTGTATTCCTTTACAGGATGTGTTTTATTTCATAGTGTTGCTAGAACTGTCTGTTGTGATAATTATGATGTACATATTTGTATACAACCTTGATTGGACAGTTCCTTTTATCACTGGGTAATAATTGTATTTTCGCTGTGTTGAAACTAACCAACGATCCACAACAGATAAGCCTGCTGTTCCGTCCACGTTACCAAAATTGGACAAAGACGTTTATAATGTGCTTGTGTTTCCAATCTGTTTGCATTTCTCTTCAGGTGTACTAGAGGTGTGGAGCTGATTGATGGTTTAGAAACCGATATTCATCCCTGGACCACTTGTGCCCCGGAAGTTGATTGTCACAGTTACTCCACTCACAGTTCAGGCGACGCTCTTTGCCTTCTTATCGCCTCTGCCTCGGACCTGCATCTTCTCCTATTCACCTTGACCTGTCTGACCGGGATCTCATTCAATTCGGCGTCATTTTATTGCGTATGATGTTTGCATGGGTGATTTCCTTACGGTGTCCTCCACACTGCACCGTTGTCCCTGCGCACCCTTGCGTCTGTCACGCTGAACTCGCATTGCCAAAATGCTTGATTTTCTCACATGTGATCCCTCTACATCGTTGTCCGGTGTACTTGCTCCAGACAAGGAGAACACTGCGTCTAGGGTTGCTGTTGAGGTGGCTGCATTCAGCAATGCCCCCAGCACAACGCCCTCCCTCAGCGCCCCTAAACACCAGAGGCCTAAATGCTGAAAATACTGCCGTGGAGAGAGATTCCACTATCGCTGACATGGTCCGTCCATCCACTCTAGCAACCCCTTGTAGGTTGCTAGCGTGCGCGATTGCTCGAAAAGACGCCTAGCTATCGCGACAGGTTGCTTGGGTAAAGAAAGCAGCCCAATGAGGTTTCCAAAGTAGCTAAGCACCAGTCAACTCGTGCCCGATGTGGCTCCTTATCTGCCTGCTCCTGCCCCTTTACGTTAGGTAGCTATAAAGACGTCCCTTTCTCTAGCCACTCGTTTTCATTTCGCTTCCACCTGGTACAACTCACTAGTCTGGATGTCTCCTTATATCCCTTTTGGAGGCCATGAACATCCGGTCTAAACTAGCTTTGCCTTCTCTTTGATGTTAGTCTGTTTAGTCTTGATCACATCATTACAATGTTAAATCTTCTTTCTGTACTTTTCTCCATTTTTTTGTAAATATTCTATCCTGTTCCTATTCTTTTCTTTATTTGTTTGTTCTTATTCCCTGTTTTGTCCGGTGCCGCTTGTTAGCTCTACCCGAGTCTGTAAACCGGGAAGATAGCTCAGCAAGTTACGCACTCGTCTCAGGCATTTCGCCAATCTGAGTCCTGTCAGTGCCAGCTCAGCCATTGAACCTTCTGAGCTATATACATTGAGTACTAATATATAGGGGTACAGCTATACATATTTAATGCCACATGTGGACTCGGGAGTAATTCAACATGAAGCAAAATAGAAAGATTTGATTGTATTATGTTGTCTTCTGTTTGTTTTTTAATCGCACTAGGTGTGTGCAGCGTCCCATTACCACTTGGGAATATGACTTATACTGTGGCATCACTGGCATATGTTTAATGCCTCCTCCTGCGCGCACCTCTCAGAATAACGGGCCCAGGATAATCGAAGGTGTCAGGCGCCAGGCAGGCACCCCCTCCCAGCAGGTGCAGGCATCAGCATTCATTACACACTCGCTGCCTCCCAGATGTCCCAATACTGCAGTCACGCCCGACCTAGTTACCCATTTGCTCGCTGCCGGTGTGCCGGTCTGCTCACTTGTTGCATGCTGTTGCCAAGCCCCTGAGACTGCGTCGCCTGGCCCCTTGTGGGCACACCTGGAGCAGTCTGCCAGATTCCGCTGTGAGTGTACCACGGAACAACTGCATTTGACAACACTCCTGTGTGGTTCTGCTCTATCTGCCCTGCTGTCTGACAGGTGTAGATGCAGCCAGGCAAGAAATTACCTGCGGTCCCATGGTCTGCGGTTGCAATGAGACCCAAGGGTACTTTAGGTATTGGTAAGATGAGGTGGTGACACGTGGGAGATTATCAAGGAGTTTTCAGGTTCCGAACATTGTGACACCTATGTAGACGTCATGTTTCCTCACGTATTTGATATAGCAGAGATCTAGAACTAAGCAGGGACGGCACCAGGGCCTTTCAATCTTTTCAGTTAAAATGTTCCTCGAGTGTTGGGGCCCAAAACAGCTTGCCCTTTGCTTATTCACTAAGCAAAACACGTCTTTAATTTAATACATTAAATGTGCGCTTTGCACTGAGCATATTACAGGCTGCCCCTGCTGGCTCCCTACGACCGTCACTGCCCTCCGGCTTCTTGCAATATCTAGCAGCTTTCTTATCACCTGCTTGCCATTTTACTCCTGTAATGACTACATCAGAATATTGCTGACAAAGAGCTTAATAGCTTTCCAGTGGACATTTAGTGTTTTAGATCTGTGCTGACTTATTGGCCTGTGAAATCTGCAGCTATTCACCCCCTCCTTGCATTCTTTTTATCTCTCTATTAAACATCTATGCACCTCAAAGGAGCCTCAGACTGGTGTTGCTAGCTGTAGGCAAGTGCAACCTCCAAAAATCATCTCGAAAGGGCCTCCAGGAGCCCAGGCACATCTTCAGTCGGTCCTGGCTTTGAGGCCAAGCAGAGCCTGTTGCAGAGTGTTGCCACTGCTGAACGTAAAGCAGGAGGCGTGCGGGCCTGTCTGAGAACTGGTTACAGACACCAGGGACAGGGCGATGTGGATGTTATGCAAGGGTACTGAGATGTATACCTCGCACGCTACCATTTGCGTGGGCAGCATGCACTCTGAAAGAGAGGAGGGCGCGTTAGAATAGTCTGGAGAGAGGGAGAATGTCAGATAGCGCTACTGTTCTGTTGATGCGTGCAGACCAGAGGAACCCTGAGCTCGGCGTGCATTTCTGTCCAGGAGGGAATCTCGCGTGCCCGTGGTGCTCAGATACAAATGTCTAAGCTGTGCTCCCTACGCTGAGTACAGAGCTGTAGCATTCTGTTGTCTGAGGCCTGTGTGAGGCATATTCAGTTTCTGTGTGTGAGTGGCTTAGTTGGTATGTGATTAATTTGTTTTAGGGTAGAGGATGAAAATGTTAGTGCAGGAAGATTAGTAGATGGGAAAGAACCATGTAAATGTGACAGTACCAGGCAACACACTGTAAAGGGGGTGTTTGTATATGTGTACATTACACACATTTTATACACATTTATAAATTGGCACCAAGGGAGATATAGTGTTTTGCCCAGAATCACAGGCTGTACGGTCATTACTGAAGCCGCAAATACAGTCCATATTTTAGGCCCAAACGTAAGCAGGGTTTGCATTAGTTATCATGATCTGCCAACTGCTGTCTACATAAACCTACTGCCCATGGTTTTTAATATAAATATAAAAGGTCAGAAAAAGCGAGGGCAATAAACTGTGAGACAATCAATTGCAAAATGTATTACAGTACAATAGTCTAGTCACTTATTGCCTATTCAGTAGGAGCATCCTAGCAACCATGGCGACAAGTGCTGATATTTAGTACAGCACACCTGGGCATCCATCACAGTGTACTGCTACAGTGCAATTCGTTTAATCATTCACTCACTAACTTCATGCCCTGTGTCATTTCCTGGTTCATAGCTGCCAAGAATCGCAGTGGCACTTCACAGCTCCAGCCAGTCCCGGTGTTTCCCATTGCAAGCTGGGACTTGTATGCCGATACTTACAATGGGGGAAAACGAAACTGCAAGTCCTTGCATGCAAGTGGAAAAACCAGCACTGACCGTAGGTGTCGCGCATGGAACTGGAACCATGTGAGCTATGCATATTTCAATGCAGCAGGGCACATATTCATGTGATGCTTTAATGCACGTTTTGCGGCTGCAGAGAATCGTGAATGACTAACTCAATGCACTTTCCCGAGGCCTCCTTTCCAAGGCAGATGCTGTAACGACAGAACAGCCTTATTCTGCATGCATCTCCACTTCTGGGGCACCGAGTACACAGGTGATCGAGCACCGAGGAACCCCACAATACATTGGTCTTAACTCCCACTGAAAGATGGAAGGAAGATGCCGAGGCATGTTCTTAGAAGAAAAATGTCATTCGCTTAAAGCCTCAGTTGAATGCTCCCGAATCGTCCAATCTCAACAATGAGACAGCATGATAAACATCATTATATCACACAGAAACACTAGTCTCCTCCCTGCTGCATACGCATCTAAACACCACCTCTGCAAAGCACTCTGTTGCTACTCGAAGCTAGGTCTGCGCTCAATAAATATAATAATAATACAAATACTACTACTAATAATAATAATAATAAATAATAATAATAATAATAACTATTTTCATTGGATGGTAGGCACCAACAATAGGCATAGACATTTAGTAGTGCCTTTTGAACAAAGGGAAGGGGTAGGGGAGACCAATTTTCAGCATGCTTGGAAGCATTCAGATCTCTTAAGTGCAAGGGAAGGAGGAAGGGAAAGGAGCAAGCTGAGTTGTACAAGTGCACAATACAATCAGGACAATGGTCAAGATATGAGAACAGAGTGAAGCAGGCTCATCTGTCTGTATAGGAACAGATGCTTGCGATTGTAAACCAAACCATGTCCTGAAGTGTAAAGTTTATAGTCTTTGTGGAGGTTCACAAGACCTGCTCATTATAACCACAGATGTACAGGTTTGTTCACCGAAGAATTTCCAGAACAGTTAAGTCTGCGGTCTTTGCAAAAGTGCATCAGGCTTGACAGTCCTTAATGCCACAAATGATCACGATTGCTGACCAAAGGATTTACTAAAAATGTCAATTCTGCGGTCCATACAGAAGTTCAGAAGGTTCTACAATGCTTAAAGCTACTGATTCTCCGAAATGTAGAAAAAAACATTTCCTGAAGTGTAAAGTTTACAGTACTTGAGGAAGTTTACACAGCTCTACAGTCCGAACTATAGACGCTCAGGATTGAAGACCAACGGATTTCTTCGAGTATAGAGTCTCCAATCTATGTGGAAGTTCATTAGACTCCGCAGACCTTCTAGCTACAGACGCTCAGGATTGTAGACCAAAGGATTTCCTGAAGTATACATGGCCCGATTCATGGAAATGTGCGCAGAAATCCCGCAAGGGCCATGCGCCGAGAAGGACACTGCACGACCCTGCGTGCAGAATAAAAAATGCAAGTACTGCATATTCATGGAATCCTCTGTGCAAAATAACTGTATTTGCAAGTCGCGCCCAGAATGCCCCAGACACTCAGTAAAAACTTCGGAAAACTGCATGCAAACCCCCATAAACCATTTGTACACCCCGCTTCACTGAATATGCACACCCCCTTAGTTAAAAATCGGAACCCCGGTTGTGTACACACACCCTTATATCGGACATGCAAACACTCTTCTGCGCTGTGATTCCTGCGCGCAATTGTACTTATGCCTGCATCGGGCGGCGTAGAGATCAAGGGATTTGCGTGGACATTACATTACCAAGAATCTTAGTAGGTGGTTCCATGAATACGTGTCGTTTGTTGCAATTGTGGACGTGCGAGAAATTACCTGCTGGCCGTTCCTGGGTACGCCCACCTTTTTGCATGTTCTTCCCCCTTCCCAGCCCTCTGTGCAAGCCACGCCCACACTCTGTGTGGTGTATCGCGCAAGGCGCTTGACGGCTGGTAGAGACATGCTGAGCCTGTGTGAACTACACGCAAGTCCAGGAAAAGTCCCATGCATTGGATTCTATAAATCAACAAATGGGCTTTTGCGTGCAGAATGGCGCTCTTTCCCCTGATGTTACATGCATATAATTCCATGAATCAGCCCCACAGTCTCCAATCTTAGTAGAAGTTCACAAGGCTACGCCGTCCTTCAAGCTACAGATGCTCAGCATTGAAGACCAATGTATTTGCTGAACTGTAAAATATGCAATCTTAGTGGAAGTTCGCAAGGCTAGGAAGTCCTTCTAGCTTCAGATGCTCAGCATTGTAGACCAAAGGATTTCCTGAAGAATAAAGTATACAGTTGTTCAGGAAGTTCATGAGTTTTGACCGTCCTTGTAGCCACTGATATTCAATATTGTAGACCAAAGGATTTTCTGAACTATAAAGTCTCCATTCTATGTGAAAGTTCATTAGACTTGGCAGGACATCTAGCTACAGATACTCAGCATTGTGGACCACAGGATTTCCTGAACTATAAAGTCTGCAATCTTAGTGGAAGTTCACAAGGCTTGGCAGTACTTATAGCCACTGATGCTTAGTATTGTAGACCAAAGGATTTCCTGAACTATAAAATATGCAATCTTAGTGGAAGTTCGCAAGGCTAGGAAATCCTTCTAGCTTCAGATGCTCAGCATTGTAGACCAAAGGATTTCCTGAAGAATAAAGTATACAGTTGTTGAGGAAGTTCATGAGTTTTGGCCGTCCTTGTAGCCACTGATATTCAATATTGTAGACCAAAGGATTTTCTGAACTATAAAGTCTCCATTCTATGTATGTAAACGTTCATTAGACTTGGCAGTACATCTAGCTACAGACACTCAGCATTGTGGACCACAGGATTTCCTGAACTATAAAGTCTGCAATCTTAGAGGAAGTTCACAAGGCTTGGCAGTACTTATAGCCACTGATGCTTAGTATTGTAGACCAAAGGATTTCCTGAACTATAAAGTCTCCAATAATCCTTGTTGAAGTTCATTATACTTGGCAGTCCTAATAGCTACAGATGCTCATGATTGTAGACCAAAGGATTTCCTGAAGTATAAAGTCTCCAATCTTACTGGAAGTTACAAGGCTTGGCAGTAAATCTAGCTACAGACGCTCAGGGTTGTAGACCAAAGGATTTCCTGAAGAATAGAATTTACAGTTTTGAGGACGTTCATGAGGTTTGGCAGCCCTGATGCTCAGGGTTGTAGACCAAAGGGTTTCCTGAATTGTTAAGTGTGCAATCTATGTGGATGTTCCTCAGGATTGCATTTCTTCTATCTACAGGTGCTCACGATTGCAGACCAAATGACTTCCAAAACTGTAAGGTCTGCAGCTTTTGAGGAAGTTCCCCTAGCTCAGAAGTTCTTAAAGTCACAGACATTCAGGATTGTAGACCAAAGGATTTACTGAAACGCAAAGTCTGTAATCTGTGCTGAAGTTCATGAGCCCAAAGATAGCAGGTGTTCACGAGTCTGTCCCAAGGATTTACTGAATGAGAAACTCTTCAGTCCTTTGCAGACGTGGATCTTATTCCCCACAGATGTAACTGCAGTTGGCAGACCATTCCAGACGGTGGACTCCACTGCACCCAGAATAGTCACTAAGTCTGGGTACTAATTGAATCTTACTAAATTAATGTATAGAATAAGAACAACTTTTGTGTTCATGTTTATGTGCTAGAAACTTAACAATTGAAAGTTTCTCCTGAAAATAATGGTTGCTTCAAATGCATGCCAAATCTTTCGTTTCTGTGATAAATAGTCCTGAAAAACCCTACCTTAACAAAATAAATGAATAATAAGACATTTTAAAGAAAAAAAATAGACACTGTCACAAATCAAGAAAGTCCTTCCAATCCGCAGGTAAATATCTTTCAGGTGATGGAGTCCTCTTTCTATGTTTTTTTTGTGGGGAAGACCTAAATTAGAAGAGGTAAGGCGAAACAGTGGGCGATGCTAGGGTTATGCCAGGTTTAAGAAAGTCTAAAAAAGGAAATAATCAGAGAGAGCAAGGGGAATCCAAAGAATTGGTTCCAGGGAGCAAGTAGGAGAAGTGGCAGACATTTAAAAGAATAAAGGAAAGTGCGAGAGGTGGCAGTGACCAGTATCAGGGACGACTTGCACATTGGTGAGGGAGGGCGGGTCAGGATGAGACATGGGATTCCGGCCCTACTCTGCCCAAAAGGAAACAAAAAGCAAGCAAAAGGATTTTTGTGAAATACCTTGCTGGATGGCTGCGGCAATGAGGTAAGTGGGGAGGGGGATTATTTAAAAAGGGGCCCGGAGGTGGGTGGAAGATGGCGGGTGGGGGAAGCAGCCATCTGCTGGCTTGGAATGCGGGCTAACATCGGGAGATTCAGCCTGAGTTTCTAGCCTCCCGATTGGCTGGCTCCCCTGCCAAGGATGCTAATATGTCTTAATAGTAACTGGAATAAATGACTTACCAGGTGCCATACCGGAAGTGGCTGATGATCTTTCTTTATAAAAAGGAGATATGTTAAAATAGAACAACATCAATTAAAGCGATTAAAAAAAAAAAAAACCTTACAAGTCAAACTTAAGCAAAACAATAGTCATTTTAGCTTGAAGAATGTCAGATGGACTCACACACAGCTAGCACATTACATTGAGATGGAGAGAGTTGCCATGCAGTTGGTAGGGGATCCATTGCTAATGATCTATAGGGATCCACTGTTAATGATCTATAGGGGATCATTGTTATTGATCTACCTCGTAAAAAGGAGAAAAGAGAGGCCATCTCGGGGACTATGTTGAGTGAGAAAATTGGGACTAAAAATAAATCCAGTGTATTTTGGTAACACATTTATTTGCAGTGACTTGCAAATTCCTCCCATTTGCTTAAACAAACGGTGCCTTTGAAATTCTCAAAAAACAATCGGCTCCCACCAAGAAAATATGATTCCCTGAAAAAATCTATTTAGATTTTTCAAAAAGGCATGAGTTATGAAAATGAAATCATTGCAAAAAAGCTTTTGTCTAAAACAAACTGATGCAAGCGATTTGCAAATCTAAATGAAGCGGGAAATCCTCACCACCAATCTTCAGTTTAGCCAAGTCGCCTATTTTGGATATTTTAAATTGATTCATGTTCATCTCTCAGGAGGATAGGTCAGCGGCAAGGTGCTCGTCTTGGACATGGAGCAACACAGGTTCGATCCCCGAGTCCGCGCTTAGAAACCTCTGGGTATTAAGCACGTTATATTTAACCTATAATATCATATCATAGTTCACGACAAAATATAATTTCAGCCATTACTGATGATATTGCTGCATGCGATGGGGGTTGGAAAAAAACGGGAGAAGAAACTGTGACAATAAATGTATTTATCTATATGTGCACATATTTAATTGTTCCCAGATATTCTCAAGTGTTTTAAGTTATAATTGAATGATGAAGAGCCAAACATGCATACAGAGCTGTACTTCTTACTATTGAATATAAGGGTACTGATATTTGTATACTATGATATATACTCATTTTATAAGGTTGGCTTGAGATGTTCTTTTGTTTTTTTCTTTCCCTTTTGGTTAGGTAAATTCTTTAATGTATAGATGCTTGTTGGTGGGGGGAGTGGTTATCTATTCCTGTTGTTCCAAATATTGATGGGTTATATATGTACCTGTGCAAACTGTTATTCTTACATTGTTCTTGTTTATTGTAAATTCTTAATAAATTGGTTAAAAAAAAAGAAGAACAATATAAGGGTACACAGCCAATCTATACAGGTCTTACAGTATGGACATTGTTCATGTGTATATGAACGTCCAGGGATCGATGGGTTAATAAGAAGTATTGATAACTGGAAATAAAATATCAACAGGATACTTTCTCAATGTTCAGGCAAGTTGAAATATTTTGATGTGAACCAAGTTTAAGGTACACTCTAAAAAACAAATATCCCTAACTCTCGAATACATTCTGGAAATGCTGACATCACTGAGTAATGGAGAGGATTATTTTTCTATGTTTAGTCACAGGATGTGGACCTATGAGATGAGTTCTTCACCCGATTTCCCCACTGGATCATATTGTGTGATCCAATATCTGTCATTTATTTGAACAGTAAACATTGTGAGCACTAAAAACAGACTGAACACCTAGCATTAAGCATGATATAAAGTAATGGTCTATTACAGCAATCTGCAACCTCCAAATGTGTTGCACAATATATCCCATTTGTATTAGGCACCACAATCAGTGGTGAAGGCTCATGGGAGTTGTAGTTTAAAACATTTGAAGACAACCAGGATGAACACAAACGTTTGGGGGAAGGTATATTATTTAGTCCAAAATCTACACCCCCTGTATGTAAATATGTATGGGATTTATAAGGCACATGTCTAGCTGGGAAGCAATGGGGCACCGTAGACAGGGGACACACCAATGGATTACACGTAAGGGTGCAGGATAGCAGAGGAAGTGGGACAGATAGAGCAAGCTTGCAGGAAATTGAAGAGGGGGAATTAGGTTGGAGTGGGTGACCAGTGACTTTGGAGATGTTCTTTAAATAGTAGGGTCTCCAGGACCTTCCGGATGTGAGGTGTAGAGGAACCCAATCTTATCTGCGTTGGTAACTTGTTCAATGGTGCCTCGCGGAAAAAGGCCTGTTTTCTTCTCTCTTGTAGTTCTTTTGTTTCCGATCTGGTGGTGTTGCAGCTTCTCGTGGTGTGTTGGCTTCCAGAGATGGCGAGTTTCTCGGGTCAGGTAAGCACATACCAAACCTCATTCAGAAATAGTCAACATTGACATATTCTATTTGAATGATATTAACCCAAAGACTGAATCGTTTATGATAACCTCAATACAAATATAAAAACTATGCAGGACATAATATTATTCCTTTGTTAAGTTATCTTGAATATATTCTTGTAGGCCCAATGTATTCAAAATCCTACACTCACCTGTCCACACCCTGAGTTTTTTAGGTACGTTTTCCTTTTTCATTCATTGACTGCATGATGTAGTATTTTTCAGTGTCTGCTTCAAAATCTTTCGCTTTATTCTCTACACGATTGAAGCACCCCCATTTTATTTGTTATAACACAACTTTAAAAAAAACTCTTAAGGTCGGATATGCGTGCGAGCTTTAACCATATCATAGTCTTTGAAAAACAAAACGTTCTAGCACTGTTTGTGTTTTATTTATGCTTATATAGTGCCTAACACCTAAGCGCTTTACAAAATGTTTACATGATACAATGAAAAGAAGCAATTACAACAATAATGTCCATTATGCAGAAGAGGGTAAATGAGATTTCAACTGAGCATGAAATGAGGTAAAGGTAGTGATAGACCAATAGAAAGAAGAAGAGCATCCACAGTTTATGGGCCACGAGTGAGAAGGATCAGAAGCATGACTGGGCACAAGGGGGACGAGGACTGGGCAAGAGAAAATGGAGCTTCAGAGTGTAAGGATCCGATTGGATGATCCCAGAGGACCACAGATGATAGATATGAACAGGCCAGACCATATAGAGATTTGAAAAGGAGACAGAGAACATGAAATCTGAGGTAGGAGACACAAATGACCATTACAAAGCGTGAAGGGCACCAGGAATAGGTTCACATGAGGTAAGGGAACACAAAAGGTGGATAGAAGAGCTAGAAATAGATTGAAATGGAACAAGATGACATGTAGGTAGTCCAATAAGAAGAGACGAACCATAATCCAAATGAGAAAAGATAAAACTGGAGACAAGAAGCTCATTTGCATTAAAAGGAAGGAAAGAGCGGAAGTGAAAAGAAAAGGCTAAAAAGGGACTGAAGATAATGCCAAGATTGCGAGCTGACGTTGAAAGGGGGAACTGAGATGGAGGAAAGAAAAGAGTGGAGGAATAGAGATGGGGGATACGAGAAGAGGGGAAGAACAAGATCTCAGTCTCTACCACATTTAAGTGGAGAACGTTGTCTGTCTTCCATCCAAGATTCAATGGCTGTAAGGCAGGCAGAGAGACGGAGATGCAGAGACTTCCGAAAAGGTAAAGAAATGGAAAGAAAGAGTGTGAGTCGTCTGCTGGAAATGGTAAGAGAAATTGAAAGAAGAGATCATTGCAGAAAGAAGAATGGTGTGAAATGAAGAGGGCCAAGTCAGAGCCCTTGGGAACTGTGGACAGGAAGATGACGAAGGGCCGGGCCCATTTAACAGAACAGGAGCGTCCAGAAAAGTTAAGAAAGTAACCAATTGTGAACAGAACCAATGGTGCCTGTGGCACACAGGATAGTGCAATCCACCGTGTGAAATGCCACCGATAGGCCAAGCAAAATAAGCAAAGATGATAGTTTATAGTAGCGAGGCGATAGAAGCAAATCTGTGACAGAGAACAAAGTGGTTACTGTCGAATGGCATTGTTTTGGGGCTAATCTATTTCTGCCTAAAGAAGTACCACAGATTTCACACCCAGGGAATGAAAATTCTGCACCCTTTTTAAGGTGTGAGTAGTAGAAGGAACAACATTATTAGTCTTTCCACTGGGTTTGAGGCTGTCAGCAGGAAGGAGTCCAAAAGGAGTATCCGGTGAGTAGCACCCACAAGTCCCAGGAACCCTTAAGAACATCTCAAGGCCTTCAGACAAACACAGTATGACTTCATGTAATATCACCACCAAAACAATTACCGCCTCCATCTGGTCAAACAATAACTACTCTACATTCCTCTGAACCCTCACTATAACCCACCCGTATGTTTATATTGTGACCTAAGTCTGTGCCACTATTCCTACTCATCCCTCTTCCCGCTCTCCTTGGCCCTGTTTTCTTTTCAAATGACAGACAACCGTGTGGCAGCTACACTGTTCTGGATCACAGTCCGCTACATCATGGACACAGCTCAGCTATTCAAGACCACTAGGGTGGGGATATGTGCTGTATACAAGTCAATTAAAATAACATAAACAACATCAAAGTAAAAGGCTGTAACTGGGATTCTGGGAGCAGTCGGAAGCATTATACATTTTTAGTTTCAGAGCACAGGCCTTTTCAACAAGTTAGATATAGATATTTAGATATATATATAGATATTTAGATTTAGATATATAGCCAGACAGTTTCGTGAGAATAGTTCAGGGGCAACGTGCTTGCAAGAAGAGGTGGGGCAACACAGGTTCGATCCCTGGGTCCGCATCATAAACAGCCAGTTATAATAGATAGAAAACAAAAAAAAACACTATAAACGTGTCTGTTTGCTGGGTCCATGTTGTTATACCGCACTGTAACATACAACAAACCAATATTGCCAATTTACAAATAAATATCGGCTACAGCGCCATTTTCTGAACACCCCACTCACCCCTGGATGACTCCGTTTATGGCCCTGCTAACTCTCCCACGTCCAGCGAGTGCTCACACTTCACCCATGCATTCTTGGAGTCGTCTACAGTTATTTTTTCATCGCCTGCTTCACACGTTCCCCTCATGTCTGATTATCATAACTTGCCCACCACGTTGACACGGACATCCTAACTGGCTCTGCCCACAGTGTGGCTCCCCCGCGCTGCAATCCCCGCCACGCGCTGATTGGCACGCGTTCCATGCAGCCATTCCAGGCAGGGCTAACTTATTTTATTGCGCCGGCGGGCGGGAGGGCACCGGGAGCTGGCAGTCGTACTGTTTATGTGCGTCAGGGGAGACCGGGCCGCCTCCGACACGCTCCCCGGCGATGTAGTTATCACCACATTTCAAAATCCAAACATAAATTCATCATAATGGCGGGATGCTCTCTCTCTCTGCTGGGACTGTGTATTTGCTCTAATTATTATCGATGTTTATTACTGTTTTATTTGATAACGTCACTATTTATTTGTTTCTGTCCTTTACTCATATTTCTTCCATCCCTTATGGCGCTGGGATTCAAATATGCGACGCCTTAATCAGCGCGCGGAGAGATTAAAAGAAAAGAGGAAGCTGCGGGACATGTCACATGATCTTGCGGCGTGGAATAATGATGCTAGTGGCTGAGGCGGCATTCTCTGCGCCCACCGGGAGGATAGCTGGCAAGATGATGCGGTGCACCACAGGTTCGATCCCCGAGTCCGTGCTTAGAAACCTCTGGGTATCAAGCACGTTATAAATAACCAATTACAATTACAACCAAGCCTTGGGTCTATATCGCAGGAGCATGGTATCAACCTGAAGAACAAAACTCAGAAAAGAAAGAGTACTGTCATCTATTAAATAATAATTACTCTAAATAATAATTACTGAAAGGCACACATTCACAGGCAATTAGTAGGTTGCATTGAATACATTAAACAATTGTTAGGGGCTATGAAATGATATTTATAAGGTGATTAAAACTGAGTGGTTTCTGAGCTCTAGCCAGGGATCGAACCTGTGGTGCTCCGTGTCGTTTTGATTCCAAGGTTGCTCCTGAGCTATCCCCCATCCCCACCTCCACCCCAGGCAGTCTGGTGTGTGGTGTGCAGATTTAAAAGGTATTTGAAAATAACCACTCATAACCGGGTACACGAATGTAATGAGCAAGCACAACCCCTCAAAGAAGGGATTCAGGGATTCTCCATGGAAGACAATTTGACAAAATCGGTCCAAATAGTGTATTTTAAATAGCGATGGGCAATGCTTAAAGTGCTCGACTCGAATGCTGGTTCAAACCTTTGTAGAAAAGATTTGAAGGAGGCTGAGCCATTCGAGCCTCCGCAGAGATGGCTTGCGAGCCAAATCGATCCAAATCATTAAATGCCCGAAATGGCTCAAATTAGTTCTACTCAATTCAAGCCATGTGTTAATATGGCGTGAATTGGGGCAAAACTCCTTTTAAATCCTTGAGGTGTTTAAGAAAAAATGGGGCTGATTCTCCCCCAAAAATATTGGCAAACGCATCTCATCAGTTGTGCCCCAAAAAAATGTGCTCCCTGTTCACACAGGGTGCATTATGCAGCTGCCCCTTTTTCACCTCCTTGTGCATTTGCGTCAATAAGGGGGTATTTCTGCATATTTCAAAGAAAGTAGTCTCTTTACCCTGTGCCCATTTGCAATGGGTGCCAGAGAATGCACAATTCATGACAGTGTTATTTCCGAGCCTTTAATGCATATATGTTTTAATGGAACGGCAGCAGTGTGATCCACTGCGGTCCCACTTGCATTTCTACCCCTCAAAGAGAAATAGAAATGTGATTTTTTTTTTTTTTCTTAATAATATGTTTTTAATGAAGGCATCAGTGGGATACAGTGCGTCAGCAACTTAACATTCAGTAACAAATCAGAAAGCGAAAACAGGCCCGCCTCGTCGGAAGTCAGGCACATCCCCAGAAACCAACACGTCTCTCCACCTGACGAGCCGTTCGCCTAAACAACTAAATGCAGCATCAGCTAATGACGTCAACATTGCTTCCTGTGCTTTTACGACACACTGTCCCCATATACTAGCAAGCAAAGCCACACCCACTCCCTCCTCCCCACACTGGAACGGTGAAAGATGAAGAACCAGGCACCACTTTTGCGAAATAGCATCAGGCTCACGGGACAATAGGACAAGAGGACCGAGGCCTCTCACTATGCTACTGCCGGCTGTTATATAGGACGATCTTCTGCTCTCCAGGCATCAAGCCCCCGGGCCCAGAACCACTCATGCACCTTTTCCAATGGAGTGTCACACAGATCCATGCCGCCAGGAGCAGTTACCTTTGCATTTGGGGGAGCACCTGACAATCATCCCCAATCTTCTCCTCCACAAACCAAACTAATTGTGGATACAGTTCCCTACCATTGCCATTGATGTCCCTGACCCACCTCAAAATATTCTTCCAATAAAGTCTCCTGTGGACAAGCCCACCACATGTGCCACCATATGTGACAATACGTGCAACAGTGACCACAATATCTCCAGCACATGGGGACTCAGGTTAGGGCACATCTTTGAGAACCGCGCAGGATTCAGCTGCCACCTGAGCAATACCCTAGCGTTGTGCATTTTGTACTGAGTTGCTATTAAGGACGACCACATGTCCCTATGTATAACTTTCCAAATGTCCATGTCCTCAGGGAGCTGAAGTTCAGCAGACCACTGTTCCTGTGTTCTAGCTGTGCCCAAGTGCACCTGCTTCAGCAGCGCCAGGTATTCCTGCAAAAAAAAGCCCTTTAGACCCCGTGTGTGTGTTAAGGATGTGCTCAAACCGGCTCAAGGGACGCTGCAGGTCTTCACCCCAACTTATATCCATCATAACCCCCTTTAACTGTTAAAATAAGAAGGGAGCGATGCAGGTGAACACAAAGCTATTTCTAGGCCTGTCTTGGTCAAACATCTGCCCTCCCCCCACAATTGACCAGCCATGACCAAGCCCAACTCATAACAGGTCTGACACTAGGCAGGGTCCACTATCTTGTGCCTGATGGGGGGCGACCAGATGCCGCTAAGAGGGGAGGGCCACCAAGAGACCCAGGCCATCTCTCTGGATATTCTCCATAGATGCCACACCACTGTGAGTAGCAGGTGATCGTGATACCTCCCGGGGAGGGGTCACTGAGGGATAGACAGTCACTCCCCCAATGTCACTGGAGAGAATAAAATGTTCTCCAGGACAACCAATTGCCTGTCCTTATTTTCTCACACATGGTCAACCAGGACCCTAAGCTGGAAAGCATGGTAATATTGATAAAGGTCTGAGATACCCACGCTGCCCTCCACCTTGGACAGAATAAGATTGGAGCATGCTATCCGTGGCCTCTGGCCTTCCCATAGAAAACTAACTAGGGTCCTTTTAACTTCTGCATGAAAGGAGGACGGAATTATAACAGGAAGAGCCTACAACAAAAAGAGGAGGCACAGGAGGACATTCATTTTCATTGCAGTTAACCGGGCCGCCCAAAACAGCGCTATCCCCGACCACCTAAAGAGATCTTTTTTATTTGCATCCCAAAGGAGTGGGAAGTTGGTCTAAAACAGTGTGTCCAAGTCCACAGTGATATACACCCCCAGTTATTTGATCGCCCCTTCCTGGATCTGTATGCCTAGTCCCTATATGGTGTGAAGCACGTGGGGGGATACACTCTTCAGTGGTAATGCTACCGTTTTTGCGATATTTTCTTTGAAACCTGATAGTCGTCCATTATCAGCTACAGTCTTCACAAAAGTGGCCAACACGGTGCTTGGTGAGCTCAGGTATGCCAAGATATCATCAGAGTACAACGCCACCTTGTACTCTATAGCCCCCCCTTATCAAGCCACGAATTGACAAATTCAAACGTATGGCTACCGCTAGCCGCTCCAGGGACAGTGCAAAGATAAGCAGTGACGGGGAGCACCCCTCTCGTGTCCCGCCACTTAACTGAAAGTCATGGGAGGCGACCACCTTCACCACCACCTTTGCCTTTGCATGGCGATAAAGACCCATTGCCCCTGGAATCCACCTAGGTCCTATCCCCATCTTCGCCAGGGTCCCTCGCATGAACCTTCACTCAACCCTATTAAATGCCTTTTCGGTGTTGACTGACAGCAGGACTGCATCCTACCGCAAAAACAACTGCACCTGCAATCAAATCCAATCCAAGGTCTTGGGAATGTTGTCCATCCCCTGTCGATATCTAACACACCCAAGCTGGTAATTTTGGATCAGTATGGGGAGGTCTAGGTTCCACCTGCTCGGCAGGACACTAGCAGAGATCTTTGGGTTTCTATGATCCACTTTCCCATGGGTCCTTACCCTCCTTGGGGTTGACTGTTATGCATGCCTGTGTGAAGGAAGTTGGAGTGACCCCATTGTAGAAGATGTCATTAAAGAGTTTGGTGAGGAACGGTATTAGTAGGGGGCCATGTCTCTTATAAAATGCCAAAATATAGCCGCCTTGCCAGGGGCGCTAACCCAGCCCTCAATCTAGAGATAGCATTACATATTCCCTCCCATGAGATGCATCCATGACCTCCCGCTCCTCCAAACATAACTTCCCCAGTGGGCGAGAATCCTGGTAAGCATGGATCTCTCCTTCCTCCACGTGACCCTCTGTAGTATATAGCTGGGAGTAGAAATCCCTGAATCTAGCTTCTATTTCAATAGGGTCAGTCATGACTTCTCCCTTTCCACTGCTAATTTTAAAGACTGCTCTTTCCATCCTCTGGCTCCTCAAACGGGATGCCAGCAATGAGTGGGCCTTGTCCCTCTTCTCAAAGAATGTTTGTTTTACAAAGAGAAAATGCACTATCACCTTAGCCTGCCATATATCTCCAAGTTCTCATCTCTGCTCCTGTATTTCCTGCGACAGGTCATCTGAATGTCCCCCATGACACTCAACTCCTCCTCCGTTACCTTTATCTGCTTTTCCAGCTCAGACTCGTGCAGTGGCCTTTCCCTCTTTTTTGCTACCCCCTTGGAAATAATAAGGTAGCAGGAGGTGGTCTTCTCCGCGTCATGCACTATGTGAAGTGGAGAGTCCCCTCTGCATCGTAGCGCAGAAAGAAATCTTCCACCTAAACCTGGAAGCAATCTCTAAAACTCCCTCTCGGAAGAGAGTATCATCGCAGACCGAACATCTATCTATTGGGGCCCCCGGTCCCATGTCCAATGTCAGCACACACATATCATGGTCAGACCATCCCAATATCTGAATTTCTACCCCTGTCAGAAGATGCTCCTGTGTAGCTGCGAGCAGCACATAATCTATTCTAGTGGACATTGTGTGGGACGGCGAATAGAAAGTGTAGCCACTAGCGTGGGGGTGTGCTGCCCTCCATGTGTCCACAAGAATATGCTCCTGTAATAGTGCAGACATAGCTGCCCTTCCTTGCGGCGAGGAGGCATTACCCACCTCTCACATCCGGCCAGACCATAGTGGGATCCCTAAAAAGATTCAGGTCACCCCCACAGATCCATGTCTCAGTCCATCTAGAGTCTAGCAGGGCCGATGCTACCAAGCAGAATGCTAACTGGCACTGGTTGGGAGCATAGAGCGATCACAATGTGACAGTCCTTTGCCCCAGCAATCCATTCACCACCAACCGTCTCCCCTCCACACGCTGCTTGACCTGGCACACCTCGAGTCCAAGGTCACTCCCGTCCAGGATACCCACCCTACCTTCGTAAGTGGCCCCGATGACCACCATGACCTCCACATCCCTTTTCCTCTCAAAGTGTGCTCCTCTGCCACCCTGAATTTAGTCTCTTGCAAGAAAAGCACACCTAACTTAGATTGTTTAAACTCCTGCACAACCATAGAGCGTTTCTGAGGTGAGTTCAGGCCCTTGACGTTTAGCAAGCCCACCCTAATCACTTACCTATTACCTTGCAATGCCATAATTTATACAGTGTGATAAGTTTCGCCATAGTAAGGCCCTGCTCCCTGTCAACAGATCACAAAGTCCGGTAAATCTCTGTCCCATATCTCTCCTCCCTGTCTTCCACTCTTGTGTACAGCTTGAACGTCCCACTCCCCCACCGTATACCCAGTACCCTCTGTGGCTTGCATGCCCCCACCCCCATACCTTCAAGAGCGGAAAAATCTTTGTGTTCGAATCCGGAGATGCCCCAAGAAGGAAAATAAAGGGCCACCAGAGAAAGGAACCCACCATCGCCAAACACTTGTGACCCACAAATCAACCACTAGCATAAACAACCTATAACTACCCACCTTTAAATTTCACTAACAACTGCTGACAATCAATCTCAAATACAGTGGGACTCACAGAACCCCAGCAGGGGGGTACACCAAGGAATCTCAGGCCCCATTGTAGCCAATAACCCTCAACCCCCCAAAAAAGGGAACAACCAGTTTGACCATGGCCTATGTCATGGGGTATTAAACCTCTGAACCGTTCTTGTGCCTGCCGCGCTTCCTCTCCTCATGCGAGCTGGCGAGTTCTCTTTGTGCGGGCCCTCGTCATCACAGCGTCGCTTGCTTCCATGCCACGGCCATCCGACATCACTTGATTGAGGACCCCCTCCGCCTCTTCCAGTGAGGTGACCCTGTATTCCTCCATGCGATATTCGAAGAAAAGGGCAAAGGGGAAGCCCCACCTGTTGCGTATGTTCTTCTCTTACAACCATTGAGTCAGCAGGGGACATTCCCATGGCATATTCAGAGTCATTGACAAAAGATCTTGAAAAATCTGCACCTGGGAACCTTCAAACAGGATCCAGACTTTCTCTCTGGCTTTCTGCAGGATGGCTGCCATGTGCCTAAAGTAATGGCACTTCCCCAGAGCCGCCTTCCTCCCCCTGGGGGGTCACGCACCGATGAATCCTATGAAAGGTATTTTCAGGAGAGTGCACTTCCTCAGAGAGTCCGTTCACTAGCAACTCCAAAGAGATAATACATTCAACCTTTGCCTCCTTGAAGCCCATAATGCTGATATTCGAGCGCCTCTCTCTATTCTACAGGTTGACAACTTTGAGCTTAAGGTCCCTCGCTTTCTGCTGAAAGTCCTGCATCCGCCCATCCATTTTCATTTCAGTTAGATCTGCTGACAGCTTATTCTCGAGGGATGCCAACTTCTCCGCCTTATCTTCCCTGCCCTTGAGCTCAGAGATGGCAACAGAAAGACTGCCCTTTCTGTACATGGACTTAATTTCCTCCAAGTTTAGCCGGATGTCAGCCTTGGTGGACCCTGTTTGGCCGGCATATGAGGTGGAGGGGGACTCATCCATCATTGTCACCTTCGTGGCCCCTGAGCATCTCCCAAAGCTGTGCAGCAGCTCTGCCGTGGCAGGCTCCAACATGTAGCATCTACTAGTGCGCCTGGCCAGACCGCTTGCCAGGTGCACACTCTGGAGGGCTCCTGCACTATGTGTCATACAAAGACTATACAGCACTAGGTGCCCCCCAGATGCTGCACTTCCTCAAATGTCCTCCAATGTCTCTGCACAGGGCCGAAGACCGAACAAGAAGTGGTATCTCCTGGGCCCGGTTAATTGTAATCTACCTCGCTTTCAATCTGTTTTCCGAGCTCTTCTCTCTACGGAAACTGCTCTTTTATCTGTTTGTGCCTCTCTCCTTTCTGCCCACTATGCAAAACCCTCTTCTATTCTTATATTCTTGGACTTATCTGCTGCTTTTGACACAGTGGATCACTCATTACGCCTCCTTTCTCTTTCTTCCTTTGGTTTTTGTGGCTCTGTAATTTCATGGTTTCAATCCTATCTTGCTAATTATACCACTCAGTATCCTGGGCTGGTTTTAATTCAGATGAATTCCCTCTTCTACACGGTGTCCCACAAGGGTATGTCCTAGGTCCATTTCTCTTCTCTTTGTATTCTTCTCCTTTAGCTAAGATTATCTCCTCTTTTGGATTGTCTCATCACTTTTCTGCAGCTGCCACCCAATGTTTTCTATCCTTCTCTTCTTTCCCGTCTACTATTCACTCAAATATTGCAGACTTTCTTTCCGCCACCAGAACTCTGATGCCGGGCTACCTTCTCATTCTTAATCCATCTAAAACTGAAGTTCTCTTTTTTCCGCGCCAATAGTATCCCCCCTCCTGTGTCCCCTCCATTTGTTATTTTTCCCCTTTGTATCTGCCCTTTTCCCTGACTGCCCGCAACTTTGGTTTTCATCTTGATAAGAATCTTTCCTTTGCTCATAATATCCCAATTACAATTTGTTCCTGCCGCTTTCAGGTATTTAACATCCAGAAAGTTAGACCTCTCCTTAACTTCAGTGCTATGAAGCTTCAAATTTCTTCTTTAATTTTCTCACCATTATTTTAATGTTCTGTTCTTCTTTTTGGTATTCCCACCTCCCATCTACCTCCCGTTAAATCTATTTTCAATTCCTCTATCTGTCTATTGTAT
Source organism: Ambystoma mexicanum (assembly GCF_040938575.1). Lineage (NCBI taxonomy): Eukaryota > Metazoa > Chordata > Amphibia > Caudata > Ambystomatidae > Ambystoma > Ambystoma mexicanum. The sequence continues at coordinate 143,033,323 of NC_090934.1, forward strand.
TCCCTACGTATGTGTTACTACATTTGATCTTCCTTGACCACTTTCTATTGGCTACCTTTTCACTTTCAGCTTAAATTCAATTTTCTCTGTATCGTATTTAAATATCTTTATGGACGTGCTCCTATTTATCTTGCCTCTCTTGTTTCTTTCTATGTCCCCTCTTGCACTCTTCATTCCCAAACCCACTTTCTTTTAACTGTTCCTCTTCCCCCTGTGCTTCCTCTCGTTGTTCTCTACTGGCTCCTCTTTACTGGAATGCTCTTCCTCTCTCCATCCAGTCTATTCAATCTTTCCCCACCTTCCGATCTGCCTTAAAGACATTCTTACTTCTGCCTTAATTGTATTGTAAGCTTCACTGTATACTATATTGTTTTATTGTAACCACTTGCTCATTTTTTATTGTACTGTCAAATTGGTTTTGTACAGCGCCTCGGTGTAAGGCTCTATGTAAATAACAAATCAATACAAATACAAATGTAATCAGGGCCCGATTGGCCCGAAGTCCGGGGCTATCAGATGGGACGAACATTGGCCTCTATCCTGGCCTCAGCTCCAAAGGGCCACCATACCCAATGCGGGCCGCTTCAATAACGCACTGCTGTTTGTGGCACCACTCTTGTACTGCTCCACAATGTGCCAGGTATGGTCTGCACAAGCCCTGTTCTGCAATGGGCCGCTCAGTTTCCTTCCTCAGATAACGGGTGGGTACTGGGCAATACAACTTGAACACACTCACCGCACAGGCTGGGTTCCTGTTGCTCTCCTCACCCCCCGGTCTCTGCTCTCCTGTAAGCAGTCCCTGCCACCCACACTCACCGCACAGGCTGGGTTCCTGTTGCTCTCCTCACCCCCCGGTCTCTGCTCTCCTGTAAGCAGTCCCTGCCACCCTCCTCTGGTGGAATAGAGTGATGCCACAACACACCTGCTGCTCTCAGCACGGATCGGGGCCTTTCCGGAGTCCCTTGGCAGGCGTACCACCTTGGAGTTTCTCGCTGCCAGTGCAGGACCAAAAACTATAGTCCCCGACCGCCCACTGCCACACTATTAATGGGGGAGGGGGCAGCACCTGGATGTCATCAGTGCAGCCTCGCCCACCGCTGCCAGGGCATTTGATGAGGCCCCCGTTACTGCAAGGGTGCCATCCTGATGGCAGGCCCAACTTCTCCCCTCAGGCAGGTCACACTCCTCGACACTGAATGTCTTGGTCATATGACAAAAGTCAGAACTCAGGGAAGAGTCTCCCCGGTTGCCCACACTTCTGCAGCGTCACTCTCACAGCAGAATTAACCATTTTGGGGCATGTAGGTGGTCGGTTTGCATCCTGGGGCAAACTGGTTCAGTATCCTAGAATTCAGCATTACCAAAGAGCTGTAACCGAGCTGTGTTGAAGCATCAGATACTCACATCTATACAAGTGGCTTGAATTTCGATTTGAATATGTTGACCCAAGTCAAAACTCCACTGTTTTGATAGGCCTGAATCTTTTTAGAGTTAGTTCAGCCAACCATAATCCTAAAGCATATTTTCCCAATACAGGGATTAAAACGCAGTTAAACACAATGAGAAACTGACATAAAACACTTGTTAACAGTGAGGAATAGCAAACTAGAAGCTTTACAACAAAATCCTTCCTTCAAAGAGAAGTGGGGGATGAGTGGAAATGGAAGCAAGGGGGTGGGATGACAGGGAGAGAGGTTGAAAAGAGCAGAAAAACAGGGTACCCATACAAAAATGTCCCATGGTGTAGAGGCCCACAGTGGAATCTTAAGCCTCCACATAGGCCAATCCACCACAGTGTTGGCGCTTTTTGAAACATCAGTGTATTTACCAAACGCCCAGTTACTCATCTCCTCTCTCAACAATGGAAATCTAAGGAGTGCAAGGCATGTTATGCAAATACAAATAAACCCTCCTTGCTTACTCCCATCGAAATCAAGTTGCCAGAAGTTCTGATGGTTTCCTGTATTTTCCTCGTGGCTATTTGCACAGCAGCTATTTTAACTGTGGTGTTTTGACCGGAGCTGTTTTTAGCATTTTTTAAAAGGGGGCATCCACCCGAACCCCATCGAACCCACCACAACACCTCACCCTGACACCCACCTCCCCCAAACCCCTACCACAAACACACAGCACATATATGTATAAATACAAAAAAATTTAAAAACACCAAAAACTGCTGTGGTGCAAGCACCATAGTTAAAATCGCAGTGATAAAAATAGGGTTGAAGAATACAGGGTAACTGAATCTAATATATACAATGCAACAGTCAAATATTGCACATTTCTGCTGTTCAAGTAAATTCGTTACGATATATCTAATTGGAAATTCGGGTATACATACCATACAAATCACCTTTCACCTCTGACTCCCATAGACATCAATGGAATAATGTAAGTAATATGCCCTTGTTTAGCTAACCTGTGACATTCTGGTGGTCTTGTTACACCTAGCTCTATAAGAAAAGAGATGAGGTTTTGGTGGTAGTAGTGTGGAGGGAGAGGCAGATGCAAAAACTGCAGTGTTGACAGGGCAGTATCCTTCTAGGTGGCTTGTGGCAGTACAACTTGTGTATGCCTTTTATCCAGAGGTGAGAACCCAAGTCCTAACTTGTATACAGGGTTAGCTGCTGCCATGTGGTGTGGGGGAGAAAGCCAAGAAATGAGCTCCAGTGTTTCTACACCCAGCTTAATATGGTGTTATCAGGCATGAAGATTTTGTGGTGGTGGTGGAGGTATGTGGATGTCAGACAAGAGCAGGGGACAGTGACTAGACTATGTATGAGATCATGTGTTTCTTAATTTAAGTCATGTGTGAAGGCACATATCATATGTTGGCAAAGTTGACCAAAAGGGTGTGTCTCCATTGGTCTTGGCTCGCAAAGTTGGTGCTCTTGTTGAACTTCGCTCTGGTAAGCCTTTTTGCTCAAAATCTTTGATAGTTGTTTGAATGGTAACTAAAGTTTATTCACAGAATTTCAAGGGTTCTGTTAAGTTATACTTCCCACCACCTGTAATTCTGTCTTTTTTTCTGATCACATAACTGATGTCATATCATTTGTTATCAATGTTTGTTCTTGAGCTATGCAACATCAGGGATATCAAGTATTTCATCCTTATTTTGTATCCACTAGGTAGGAAGGGATTAGTTATGGTGCACTGTGATGAGGAAGAACAAGGTGGGATTAGAGGGGGACTGTGATGAGGAAGAGGGAGGTGGGTTAGTTAAGAACTGTGATGAGGAAGAGTGAGGTGTGGTAGTTGGGGACTGTGACAATGATGAGTTAGGTGGTGGTAGTGAGGGACTGTGATGAGGAAGAATGAGGTGGTGGCAGTGGGTACTGTCATGAGGAAGAGTGAGTTGGTCATAGTGCAGTACTACAACAAAACAAATTGATGTGATGGCATTGGGGGACTGTGACAATGAAGAGTAAGATGTTGGTAGTGGGGACTGTGACTAGGAAGAGTGAATTGGTGGTAGTGGGGGAATGGGATGCGGAAGAGTGAGTCAGTGGTAGTGGGGGACTATGACAAGGAAGAGTGATGTGGTGTAGTGGGGGGCTATGAAGAGGAAGAGGAAGTCGGTGGTAGTGGGGGACTGTGACAAGTAAGATTGAGTTGGTGATGTGGTGGTAGTGGGATACTGTGGCCAGTAATAGTGAAATAGTGGTAGTAGGGGACTGTGATGAGGAATAGTGAGTTGCTAGTAGTGGTGGACTGTGATGAGGATGAATTAAGGTGTGGTAGTAGTGGAGGACTGTGACAATGAAGAGTAGTGTAGGCCTGTGAAGAGGAAGTGAGGTGGTAGTAGGAGGCACTGTGATGAGGATGAGTATGGTGGTGGTAGTGCTGGATGGTGACGAGGAAGATTGAGGTTGGTTAGCTAGAAAACTGTGATGTGGAAGGATGAGTGTGTGGTATTGTGATATTGTGATGAGAAAGACTGAGTTGGTTTGAGTGGGGTACTGTGACAAGGAAGATTACGTTGACAGTAGTGGGATACTGTGATGAGGACGAGTGACATGGTGGTCGTGGGATACTGTGATGAGAAAGATTGAGAAGATGGCCATGGGGGACTGTGTCAGGGAATAGTGAGATGGTCAAAGTGGGGTAATGTCATGAGGAAGAGTGGCATGGTGGTTGTGTGGGACTGATGACAAAGAGAGAGGTGGAGGTAGTTGTTTACTGTGAGGAGGGAGAGTGTCATAGTGATAGTGGAGTAATGTGATGGAGAAGAGTGAAGTGGATTTAGTGGGCAACTGTGACGAGGAAGAGGGATATGGGGATATATACCTAAGGTTACCATTCGTTACTGGGATGAGGAAGAAGGATACAGGAGTTCAGGTATGGTTTCTAACTAGGTAGTGTGATGAACAAGAGGGAGGGAATCTCATGTAGATATCGTTTCTGCTGATGTCAGGCATAAGTGGAGACCTTGACTGAAATGCTTGTCCAATCACAACAAAGGATATAGTAAACAAGCATTGACTTCCTGCGGTCTTTCATCACACACTTTTTATTGAACAAATCAAGCAATTATAAGTATTTTAACATGATTAAACTTAGAAAAACACTAATAGCCCCCTAATACATCCCCTTCACACCCTTTAAGTTAATTTAGGATGCAATCAAAATGATTCCTAAATTTACTTAAAATACTCCTCTTCCCCTAACTAGCAATCACAGTGATTACATCTTATTATGTTATAGTTTTGAAGTATTTGCAAGTGTTTATACTGTTCGTGCCATTCTCAAACACCAAACCTTCACAAATCATCCTTTCTTACAGTGCCCACATTCACACTAGCCTCTAAACCAGTGGTCTTCAAACTTTTTTGGCCAGGGCCCCCCTGAGCAAAATTTGGGCAGGTCGGGACCCCCCAGAAATGCCAAATGGACAGTATATATTGCGCGCCGTCACCTGCTCCCATCACAGTCGCTGGGCTCCCTCATCCCACTCCTACCCAGTCGCTGGTCTCTCCCCACCCCATCACACACCCTGGGCTCTCCCCACTCTGCTTCCACCACTATCCCATGGTTCCCGCCCATTGTGCTCCCACCATAATCCCTGGGTTCCCCCATCCCGTTCCCAACAGTCTGAGGGCAAGTGGCGGCTGGTGATTTTCTTTTTTTTTTATTATTTTTTTTTTTTTTTAAGTGGAGGGCATAACTATTTCTGCCAAAAATGCAATACCGACCGAGCATAGTGAGGGAGCTCGAACCAATAAGGGGAGGTTAGGGGGGGTTTCCCCCTGTGAATTTTTTTAAATAATGGGTTAAAATGTTGCATTGTAGAGCATACTTTGAACAAAAAATGGGTAAATAGCCAAACAGTTTGCAACTGGTGCTGGGAGTCCAGGGGGCAGGCATTGATATTGATATTTATATTTTATTTCTATCGCGCTCGTACACAAGTGTTTCAGAGCACAAGGCAAGGGAGGGGAACAGAGGAGAAGAAAACAGCCATCTTACTAGGCCCAGTTACATTGAGAACGCACAAGTGCGAGGGGGAGGGGAAAAGTGCATTGAAGGGGGGAGAAGTGGAAAGTGCGAAGCAGAGGAGAAACAGATAAATAACAATAAATAAATAAATAATAAAGGCAACAAACAGTGGTAGTGCAGCCAGCAATTTGAAAGTGCTACGTTTAAGGCAGCAGACATGGTAGGTCTGAGAAGTGCAGGAAGCAAGATGGTTCTCCTCAAGTTTTAGAGTGGCAGGGCGCTGTTCCAGAGGGAGGCCCCAGCCGAAGACAGAGATCTACCCCCAGCTTGTTTCTTTGATAAACGACTGACCCTGAGGGAGTTGGAGGTAGAGGAGTGAAGAGCTCGAGAGGGGAGGTATTTGCGGAGGGATAGCTGAAGGTATTTTAGACCCAGGCCCCAGAAAGCCTTGTGGACAATGGAGAGGGTTTTGAATGATAGATGTCCAGTAAAAAGATACCATCGGTGTCCACTGGGCCCCACTGGTCCTAACGCAATCAACATGATTATGTGTGTATGCAAGGCGCTGCACATTCATACTGCAATCACTCTATCATTCACATGAGCATCCTTCACCATACACTCACTCATAACATAAGCATACACGCATCCATACACATGTTTAAATAAAAACAATGAACATAAGCGTACCTTCTGCATTGGCCTGCGTGTGGGTGCTGAAACGGCCTGCTCTGGCTGCTCTGTCCGTATGTGCAAGGAGGCGCAGGAGCTCCCCCTCAGACATACAGACATGCAGTGCCCCAGCCAGCATTTCCAATGAGCTATGCAATGCTGGTGAAGCAAAACGCCCCAGCACTTGAATGGCTCAGTGAGCATGTGCGGCTGGGGAACTAAACTAAATTGTCAAAGGGAAACTGTTTCCCTTTGACAGTTCAGCCAGCCCAGGAGCACTCCATTAGCTAGATAAAACAGTTGAGGGAGTGCTCACTGTTTCACTGGGCTGGCTCCTTAGCTCCTCCATAATGGGTGAGGGGCCACTGGGTGGGCGCCCCCTCGCCATTATGGATGAGCCGCCAGGCTCGGACAGGCCTATAGGGCAATGCCTGTATCAAAAATGTAAAATGCTAGTGTGGGCCAGTCAAAATGGGCCACCATTTTGGCCAATGTGGACCAGTTTGATGAGTTACTTAACTATGCAGTTAGTAATGTTGACCGTTGTTGCTGAATATATCACAATTTACTTACATTTTAACACAAAGCACCCCCTTGGGTACTATTGAAACAGTGGGCTTCATTAGAACTCTGGCGGTAGCTGTGCTGGTAAAACCGGCACGGCTGCCGCTGGAGTTGCATCCGCGTCCGGCACCCGCGAATGGGCAATTACCAGGTCATGCCGAGTTAGGCGGACATAATTGACCTTTCGTGGGTGCCGGTACCGGTAGATCCCCATTCCCATTGAGCCCTATAGGGCTCAATGGGAATGGGGGGGCTCGGATGCACCGGCAACGTTCGTAACGGTGCCGGTGCAGCCAACGAACTGTGCTCGCGGGTGCCGCACGGCCTACCAGGTCAGACCTGGTGGGCTGGCAGGCACACGCAAGCACAACTCTTACTATGGCGGTACGGTAGCAACGGTGCCAGTAGCTTACCGGCACCGTTGTTACCATACAGCCATAGTTGTAATGATGCCCAGTCTGTGACTAAAGGAATGAATATCCATTTACAACTGTGGGTCACTTTTTCATTGTTGCCTGAGACAGTTTCATGCTTCAGCCCGACCATGTGAGCCACCCCTATCATTTCTACGAATCTAAAAAAAAAAAAAAAATTAGCTTTTTTTTTTTTTTTTTTTTTTAAATTCATGATGAGATCTCAGGGCCCCCCAGGGATGCACCCGCGGACCCCTAGGGGGTCGCGACCCACAGTTTGAATACCGCTGCTCTAAACGCCTCTAAAGGGCTCTACTTTCACCCCTTAAATCATTTTAGGGAACGTTCCTATATTGATTTGAGAACTTGATTCTTGAATCGCATACTTGTGGATTTGCAGAAATGACAAATCTTGGCACCAGCAATGCATCCCAGGAGATAACACACCCTTTTTGGGTACAGGGACACCCTGCTCTACCTTGAATAAAAAAATAAAATAATAATAATTAAAAAAAAACACTTCATACCGACTAATTTCTTATTTGGCACAAATCCGTCCAGCAGTTTGGGCTGTTCGCTTGTGCAAACATTTGACATTCTATCTATGGAACAAGGAATGGAAAAGTGAAAAAACACTCTTTTTTGACCCTTTATGTATTTTGAACTGTTACACTGATTTGCACGTAGGTATTCAGTGTTGGGGTTCCGGGCCACACATGTCAAAGCTCGGGGTGACCTGCCCTATGGCTCAGTAGTTATTAGTCATAGAATTTTTGCATTTTTTATGGATGATAGGTTTCACATTAACTAGCACCGCCCTATACTATATATTATATTATACATATAATGAAAGGTTAAAAATGTTACATCTTTAGACCATTAGTCACAATTTATTCATATCACATCAAGATCTATTTAAAAAGTAAAGCAGTACTCGAACAGTATCTCTCAGGTCCACTCGCAACATCGTATTTGTCCCACGTCCACTCACATCATTATATTCGTCCCAGGTCCACTCACATCATTATATTTGTCCTAGGAAGGCAAATCGACTACATATTTTTAAGGCTCTATCTACTTCAAACACTCAGGGCCTGATTTATGGAATTATTTGTGCATTAAATGGGGAATTTGTGTGCCAAACTGCTTGCAAAATCCTGTTTGTTGATTCATGGAATCGACTGTGCAGCACTTTTTTGTACCTTGCAGGGACTTTGCACAGTCTCAGCACATCTCTGCGAGTGGCTGAGTGCCTTGCATGAGACACCACGCAGAGCATGGGTGTGGCTTGCGCAGAGGGCTGAGAAGGGGGCGCAACACGTAAAATGAGGAACACAAGGGAAAATGTGGGTGTTACAGGGAATGGTCAACAGGCAGTCCATCGCACGCCCACTTTTGCGCGTAACGATACGCATTCATGGATCAAAAAATGCAACCTCTCAGCAGGGAAATGGCCACACAAAGTCCTCAACTGATCCACCACCCGAAGGCAGGAGTACAGACACTTGTGCATGGGAATCACTGCACAGAGATAAGATCATGTGTCGGATTTAGGGGTACGTGTATGCAGCCTGGTTTCCAAACTAACTTAGGGGTGTGCATATGCAGTGTAGCGTGGTGCGGGAACGGTTTACGGGGGTTCTCATGCAGATTTCCTGAGTTTTACTTGAGTTACGATAAATCGTACGCATGTTGTCAGGTTGCCGGTAAGTGTCACGGGGGACACTGTGCAGGGTCCCCAAGATGCAGGCCAGCTTGCTGGGGACTCCACACACTGTTTGAAGGGTGTGTGTATTTGCAACCGGGGAGCATGCAAAGGTAGGTGTACTGGGAGTATTTGCTTTGCATGGGGGGCATGTCGGGAGCATTCCATCCACGACTTGCGTATATGGTTAATTTGCGCAGAAAATTCCATGTATATGTAGAGAGCGCATTTTCGATTTTGCGTGCAGGCTTGCGCAGTGTCCTTCTCGGAGTGCAGCCTTTGCGGGATAAATGCACACCTTTCCATGAATCGGGCCCTCAATGTTTAAACTCCTTTTTTAATCATCAATAGACCTACTATTCTTGTAATTTCTTGACTTAATTTCTAGAGTGGATGACGTGCCCACTTCTTCCCTCAGCTTGGTCAACTTTTTAAAGGAGGGCAGCATATTGTGACTCGGGAAAATACCTTCCAATGGCAGTACTCTGCATATGGAGAGCTTCTCTCCTTGTCCTCCACAGTGCCCACCCTTAGATTGTCAGACATCAGTTAGCCCTGCTGAGCTCTAACTCGCTCTTTGGATATTTTCTGGTTGTTCTGCCCTCAGGATTGTATTTGCCAGAAACCCTCCCTCTTTGCCATCAATATCACTGGTACTTTCACCCTTGTATCCACAGCTTTTAATGGTTAATCACCATGTTCAAGAAACCATGTTTCTTTATGTTATGGCCATGCACTAACATATAATGTACTAGAATATTGAGGTTTGGGCGAAGGCACTGTGCATATTGTGCTTAAAGGCTTTCCTCTTGTGAGCTGAAATTGTATTAAAAGACTAGCTGTCCCCAGCCACGCGTTGCTGTGGCTCAATCTGGTTAAATGAAAAAGAAAGAAAAGAGAATGTGCACGTTTGTAATATGTTTAATTTCACAATGTTTGTGGGTAGTTTTTAATGGCTCTGGCGGTTCTCCAAATTGAAGCAGTTTAATTTTCCGAGCGGCGCAACACATTCCTTTAGTTTCTCCATCACATTTCAGAGCCTTCCAATAAGGGCACACTTCAGTCATGGTGCCGATGAGAACATGCCGGCTCAAACTATGGCTCAGCTGGGTTGTACCGGAATGCGAGGCGATCATAATCGCGTGATTGCTGAGCACGGAGTCATATTTCACGCTGATCTGCTCAGTCACTCTCAGCCTGTTGCGTTCGAAGCAGGTCTAAAGCTGCAGTAAGCGATCGCTGTGCTCGCAACCGTGCATCCTAAAGTCTGGCTGCACGTCGCTCTGCTGCTTCCTCGGCACGTATTTGAGCCAGCGTGTGTTGCTTTTACGTCACGTCGTTCTGCTGCTTCCTCGGCACATATTTGAGCCAGCGTGTGTTGCTTTTACGTTCAACAGATGGCGCTGTTTTTCAGAAAAAGCATGTTTTTACCTGTCACAGGTGTGACATCTATGTATAGTAGGCATATAAAAACACGCGCCTATTCGAATGCAATGTTGTGTCAAATTTTCAAAGCAATCGGTGAAGAACTTTCAGACATTTAAGGTTTTGAACAAACAAACCTTTACATTTTCATTTATATAGATAGAAGTGAAGATGAAAAGGCAAATAACATGTTGACCTTGAAGTCTGGATTCTTCTCTTTGTCGGCGTCCCCATGTGTTTGACATCACTATGCTGGTGTGATTAAGCATCCACAGTGGGAGAAGACTCCCAGAATACTTTCACTTCTGGTCCCATGCCCTGTGGGCTGTCACTCAAGCATGAGATACCAAGAAGAGATTAGGTGTTTTTTCATTTTTCTTGGGGGGGGGTTCTTTAATCAAATTATTTAAAAAAAAATATTTTTAATTAACGTTTATTTGTTTCAAACTATTTTTGACGGTTCTTTTTCTTGCATACAGCTCATTGATGAATGGCTCAGGGGTGATTTAGATAAATAAATAAATGAAACCATGGACGCACTTTACCATGCCAGCACAGTCCTTGTGCACACTTTCTTTGTGGTGTGCAGGCAGATTCTTCACATCTTTATCAAAGATCTGTTGTACTTGCACTTGTTTTTCAGGGAATAGCCAGCGGTTTCTATTTTGTTTCCGTCATCTTTACTCGCCCCTTGCACCTCTATCTGACCCGCTCTGACATAGCTGCATCGTCCGTAATTGGGGCTGGTGTACATCAGATGCACTTCAGGGGTCAGATTACAGAGACATTGCACCAGTGCAAGTGCCCAGTTCCACAGTATTCACACTAGTGCAAAGATTGCCCTACTGCCAAAACATTGGGGACCTATTAGAAAATCATTACACCAGGACAAGTGCATTTCTGCTGGGACAAAGTTTGCCCGAGGGCCAAAAACTATTTTTTCAGTGCATTTCTGAACCAGGGCTGGACAAAGACTGATATGCAAATGTATTTCCCATCTTTGAAAGGTACAGTGAGCTAAAGTGTGGCTGCAGACTCTCGAGTGGTTACCTTCTCAAAGAACAAGTCAATGGGCTTTGTTCATTCTCGCAGAGGGGTGCCTATGGACTATTTTTTAATTTCTGAACCAGGGAAAAGTTTGCCCAAGTACTAATATGGAATGGTATTAGCAGTAGGTCAAACTTTACCCTGGTGCAAACATATATTGAAAGTATATGTTGTTTGCAATAGTGATGTTGTTGCCCTTGTGGTAATAGCATACACTTGCCATGGTGGAAAGGTTTGCAAACTTTTCAAACTTTGCCCCAGTGCTATTACTGTGCAACATTTTTGGGTCAACTCTGCATTTAGTTGATTAGAGGCCAAAGACAGGCATTGGTCTGTTTTTAGGCATAATTTGCGAGACAGCTGACCCAACCTTCTAATCGTACTGCTCCATAGGTCACAAGACAGTGTCCTGCAACCAAAGACAGGCAATAGAGAAACGTTGCACCAGCGCAAGGGCATTTAACACTATGGAAGAAATCACTGAGTGTAAAAACATATTCTTTCAATACCTTATTGCAGCAGGGCAATGTTTGCCCTCGTCGTGGATCTTTACCCTAGTGCGAAAATGCATTGGAATAATGTAGGCTGATTCTCAATAATGAATGCACATGAAAAAAGTACAGACAATACTCTTTTTCTTTCAGAACTGCACAGGTCACCTTATTCTCAAAGGTGACCTGCACATTTCAGGGGGCAGTACAGCTACGCAAGATACCATGGCCAGTCCACTAATAGGCTCTCAGCATTCATGAAGTTTCTGGGAGCACATTTTACAGAGAAATACTTTTTAAGGGTCTGTCATTGTGAAATGCAACACAAAAAGGCATTTCTATCCTTGTATGGTGGATAGAAATGCAAGTGGAACAGCAGCCACACTAAAAAAAAAGCATGGCAGGTTTAAGAAAGATCCTGTCATGCAATACGCAACCTGCTGCGCCTATTCCAAATAGGGACACAGTGGCATTTTTGTTTTCTGTGCATTTTAAATATGGTACAGAGTTTAGGGCCCTTTAGGAACGTGTATGCAATGGATGGAGATCACAGAATAACTCTAAATACAAATAACCGGTCCAAATCAGGAAAATGGCAAAGTACTGTTTTATTATCAATTAACTAAAACAGGAAATTATAACGAACGGACGTGCGCTCGATTTCTCGCAACAATCTTTTCATCAAAACAAGATTATATACTCAAAATACATCAGAGGTGACATCATACTATGTGGCAAATAAAGAAAAACCTACTAGGGATTGGGATAGGGTTAAGGGGAACATCTAAGTACACATTGTATAGGAACTGGGATTGTAATTGACTGCCCATAGTCAGGTGGACAATATATGCCTACCTCTAAAACTGTCATCTTCAAATACATTAAGTAAAAGGTTTCTCATTGGTCTTCAAACTATAAGGTCCTTTGTGTTATATGGACCACTACAATTGGTTGGCATGCTTGTTCCATGTCTGTAACATTTGGTTCATTTAGCAGCACGAAAGCCCAGACCCAGGTACAAGGAGATGGGGCCTGACTCTACCTCCCCACACAATTAGCCTGCATCTCTCATCACCCAAGCCTTCTGCCATAAAGATTGTCTTTGAACTTGGCCTTGCAAAGTATCCTTGTCTCTGAGAATACATGAGAGTGCGGGCACTCACTATCATTGTTCTAGGACTCCAAGTTCGACTCTGTTTTCATCCTTGGCTCACGTGACGGGAGAGCACGATTTGGTCCATTTTGCAGGTTTTAAATGTCTTAAATGAATAAAACTTGGCACTTTTGGTGTACTTTCTTTGCACCTTAACAATAGATGATTCATCCTTTGCATGTTCACTCCTTTCCAGAATAGATAGCCGACCTTGGCTGCTTCAGTCTTGACTTCAGGCCAGTCAACCTTGCCGTGCAGCTTCACTATTCAGCTTATTCTTCCTGCAACACAATTTTCCCTTTCTTCTTCATGAGTCCTGGTTTACTAAAATTCATGATACTGATGTCCAGCTTCTATACAGTGGCGGCTTCGCGTTTATTCTATCCACTAGATAGAGCCAGCTTCTATGATGATTTAGTCTACCTTGCATTTTAGCGTCTCTGTACAATTATTGAATGGTTGATTCTGCACGTGTAATCTTCTTTTTCACATTTTAAAATTCACTTGACTCTTTACTTCATCATTAGTTTCGGTAGCATCCATACATTCGCTTCACCCAGTATCCTGAGACATCGTTCATATTCTCTTATGACGTCACAGGCTTTTTTCTTTACTCTTTTCTCATATTCCTTCGGGGAGTTCATCCCTCAGATTGTCGTCCCTTTTTTGAATATGTGCTGTGGCATCGGCACAATTGCTGGTGTAAAATACGGCACAATCCCAGGTTTCCAACATATGGTAGGTAAAGGGGGGGCAGGGTTTCCTGCAGAGGCATGCAGTCGCTCCTTTACAGTGTGCTCTTTAAAATGCATAGAACCCCCCTCTGATTTGCTCCAGTGTGCAACAATGCAAAACAAGGCTTTTGAATATACATACATTCAGATGCCCTTTAAGCATAAAAAGCAACCTTTTTTTGGAGCAAATAATAAGATGTCTCTCAAAATTTGCTCCAAAAAATGTTTGGAAAATGTGACCTTCTGTTCCTTCCACTAGAGCAAGTAGTGCACTAGTGCTCATTGCACCTGTCCACACCTTCTGTAATACCTTCATGTTATGAACAAAAAAGCTTGTTTTCACATCATTTAGGTATCATTTGACCAATTTGTTCTCTGTTATCCAAGGACACCACCACCCAGCCATATGAGCTGTATCTCAGTAAGGTGTAGGAATATATTCCAAATATTAACTGTGTTCTATTAACTTTTATTCCTATTCCCACTTTTATTCAAATGATGTGTAGGGGTGGAAAAGTGTGCAATGGAAGATGGTGTGTGCAATGTGAGATGGAAGGGGATGGATTTGATCCCGAGAGTGAGAATATCACATGAAGTGGTGTGACGTAACCAAGTCTGATTTTTCTGTTGAGGGGAAGGGGCATACATAGGGATCTTTGAAAGTAGAATTCGGAGAGTGTTGGAAAATTGAAGAATTTTCCAAGAATCTGGAAGGAGTGGGAGGCAGAGTTGAAGTCCAACTTGCTGACCCAGTATAGTAAGTTAGGTGGAGGTGTTACCCAGGTGTTGAGTAGGTGGAGAAGGCGACAGCAAGGGTTGGTTATAGTTCAGTGGAGGAGATCCTTATTATGAGCTGGAGTTTGTGTTGATGTTTAGTCCTTATGTTCTGAGTAACACTCTGCTGCATGGGAACGAGATGCAAGAGGTCATGGTTTTTCTTGCTGTGAGTGAAGATGGTCTTCTGGGCCCATCTGCCATCTCAAGGAACACAAGAACATGAATTTGCATTAGGAGAGGCAATTTCAGCCTACTGAAGAGTGCCCTAAAGCAATAGCACGATCCTTGCAGTTTTCAAGTTTTAAGGCTACACCCGTGATCTAGTCTTAGACCATCTAAAGTTCAACTTCTGGGTGTATTACCTAATGTTGGGGGCAAACACTCTGCAACAGGATTTGTTAGGCCTGCAGAGTCCCAGACACATGGATGGCTGTTTCTTTAAATGGTTCTCCTGCTAAAATGGCCAACTAGAGACATAGGTCTATCTTACATAACACTCTCTGCCACAGGGGTCAGTTTTGCATTTCCACTGACTTTAATTGATTTATGCACCAGTGATAAAATCCAGTGGAGAGGGAGTACACTCATCGCTTGAGTGTGAAATTGAACATGTTGATGATGGTTACATTTACCGTCTGTTCTGAATTGGCGCACAAGACAGATTGATGCACAGAAGATGATGGTGTGCTCCTGCCCTTACATTTTCATCAACTCCGTACCCACAGGACCGTCCAACTCCAGGCGTTGATGCCCAGATCCCTGCCGGGTTTTCAGGATGCCCCTCATTACTATTCATGAGATAGGTTTGAATTCAATGATTCTCAATGTATGCACATTTTTCCTCATGAATATTAGACTGGGATATCCTGAAAACCCACCAGGATTGCGTCCCTTGTGACCCGGAGTTGGACAACCTCAACCATTCTTTTGTAAGTGCCGGTTTAAATCAGTTTTTTGGACACATGTTTGTTATTTGACACGAAAAAGTGCCATAAAGAGGTTCTTAGGTCCCAGTCCCCATATGTCAAATAAGACAAATCGGAGCAAACCAGCATTGTCAAAGCCAGATCTTAATAAAGGCAAGCAAATGAGCGACATCAGTAGGTCTTCAGTCGTTGTTGGCTGTCATAAGGAAAAACAAACCTGAGGGGGATAATATGCCACTTCAGACCTCTGCCATAATGGAGGGTCCTTCATTGTCACGTGCCCATCTGAGCAGTCTCTACTTAGTCCAGGATGAATTTTCGCGAGTCACTGGAGTGGGTCCAACCTGCATCACACCGTTAGAAAAACTGGAGCGCGAATTCCGTTTGGGACCAGTCAACACTGACTCCGCCTGCACAAGAGTACGGAACAGACTCACAACACGCTAATGTGCTCTACTAACCCTGTCAAAACTCAGTGGGCCTATCTGCTGGTCGGGAACCCGTTAAGATGGGAATTTATATTTTATTCAGGGCATTGTATGGTGTAGACACTGCCCTGAAGACAGTGGAGCACCGCATTTCACTATAACAACATTAAAACTACACAACTCACGTTAGAGATAATTGGTGGGTTGTTTACATGGGGTGATGGTGCCGTGGAGTGAAGAGGTTTGATATGTTTGTGCGGTGGCGGTTATCAGCGGTGGAGGGGTAGAGAGATCCAGAGAGTGGGAGCATAAACAGAGAAGGTTTGTCTCCTGTAATAATTGTTCTTTTACAACGTGCTTAATACCTGGGACCAGTTTCTAAGCGCGAGCCCGGGATTCGAACCTCTGTGGCTATGCGCTGTCTTGCTACCAAGACAAACACTGCTTCCTTGTTGGCTTTGCAGTTTCCTGTAGCATTCCATCAGCGCTCCAGGTGAAGCATGCGCGCCATTTTGTTTTAGAGCAGTATCTCCGGCAGAGGATTCCGGCCATTTGCACAAAGAGGAACCGTGTCGCTTAATGACGTTTAGCATCACCACTTTGATGAGCCGCGCGGAGGTTGCTCTGCATACAGTGCGGGAAGGTCAGCTCCCTTCCCATCCTCGCCACTAAATATTTCAAATACTGTATCCTTGGGCAGAGGGATCGGAGCCCGGTGATGATCTCGTAGACCTGCCAAGGATCTAATTAAATAAATGAAGGCTTTCCCATTTCCAGATTGGCCGGCACCGCTTATTCCGCGCGCAGTCATTGTGGTACCGCGGAGGACATTAGGCAGATTGGATTCGCTTCTAAATTGGATGATCCATGATTTAGATTGAATTTCATCTTTATGCAAATAGACAAGGACTTCCAAAGCATGCAGACCTTCAAAATATAATTACAATATCTTCTTATTTACAACACAACCTTTTATGTGTAATTTGAAAAAAACAAAACAAATATCACCCTCGACAGCGGCGGGTGCAGATCCGTGATGTCTGCATTGTCTTTCAGGCGCGGCTGATGAAGACGAAATGACAAAGGTGACACACTGTATATGTTTTATCTCATTAATAAATAAGCATATGTATCTCCTAAATCAGATGTGACTTGCACCACAACATGCGTAATGAAATTAAATATTGATGTGTGATGGCGATGTGTGGAGGCTGCATGGCTAAATCGAATTGCCATATTTAATTAACATCCTTCTGAAGTGGCCCCAATGGGGCTGTTAGTTAAACCTCACAATGGTAATAGTAGCGGCAGCGTAACTAGCACTTAGCATCTCTAATTAATAGTAAAGTAATTATATTTAGAGAACATCTTACTTAATTCTTATTTTGCATTCTGAGTGCACCGCGGTTGTGTTTTGGCGTCGCGGTTGCACACAGCCCTGGATCAATGATAGTGAAGGAGCAAGGAGGGGGGCAGCCAGGCCCCCTTTGTCTTTCCTTCTCAGCCAGGCAGTGGGGCAGGTGGCTGGCACTTTGCGTAGAAAATGCATGAATTATGGGATGGGGTGAGAGGTCAATGTCATGTTTATCAACATCCAAGCAAAATCAAATTGTGTGTATGGAACTATATGCCAATACATGTGCATGTGTATTTATTTTGTGTGTGTGTGGATGCACCTCTATGCCACAGTGTGTGCACATTACTACAGATCTGTGAATGTGTGCATAACTGTGAATTTGCGTATGCCACTTTGATCTATAGGTGTATTTCATTATATCTGTCTATGTATATGCATGTCTGAGTGTGTATATCGTTATGTGCATGTCAAAATATGCACAAGTCACTATATGTGTACATACCATTGTTTGTATTTGTGTGGGTTGGTGTATCACCATATACGATTTTATGTATTGGTATTTTTGTGTGCATCTTTGTGTTACTATGCATGTGTGCACACCGCTGTGTGGCCGCGTCACTATGTCTCCTATAACTGTATACATCAATATGTGTTTGTATGTATCACTCTATGTATGTGTGTGTATGCAAAATTGTGCGTGGATCTGTTTATTACTACGCATGTCTATATCACTATGTGTGTAATTGTTTGAGTGTATGTAGGGCTGTTTGTGTAGCAATCTGAATATGCATTGCTATTTGTGTAGCTGTTTATGACTATATCTATTTCTCTGTTCTTTATCTATCTATCTATTTTAGTTTTTATATTGTGCCCTATCGCCCATAGGCCTCAAGACGCTCACAAGAACAGACAACATAGAACATAAAAAAGACTTGAGCATCCATGCGGCAACCAGTACTATTAGGTTTCTCCATCATCAAAAAGGTGCGTCTTGAGTAGTTTTTTAATTGTGGTGAGAGAGACACTGGGGGTCATTTGCGGCATGGCTACCCCCATTCCGGGTACCGGGTCCGGGTTCCTGAAATGGGGAAATACCAGACCATTCTGACCTTAGAGGGCCCGGTATTTCCCCATTCCAGGAACCCAGACCGTGTACATCCCCATTCCCATTCGAGCCCCCATGAGGCTCAATGGGAATGGGGTGGATGCAAACAACAGGCCCGTTAATGACCGGCCCGTCGTTTGCATCCTGGGCTGCTCGAGGGACCCGCCAAGGACGCCTGGTAAAACCAGGCATCCTTGGCGGGTCCCGCAAGGAGACCTCGTAATGAGGCGGTAGGGGGTTAATGGGGCCGGAAGCTCTACCAGCCCCATTAACCCCCTACTGCCACGGTCGTAATGAAACCCACTGTCTTTAATCAGAGGGCATAGAGTTCCAAATCGTAGGGGCCCAGTGAACAAAATTAGTACCACAAACGTTTGTCAATGGTTTCTGTGGTTGTTGTAGGTTATGTTTTCCGTTTGATCGAAGACTTCTTCGTATGGGGGCCTTGGTTAATCTCTTTATAAGATAGCTTGGGGCAGGACCAGCCAAGCACTTGTAGATAATAACCGAGCACTTGAATTTTATCCTCTGTTCTACCGGTAGCCAGTGAAGTTTTTATTCTGGCTACCAAGACTTTTTCCCATCTATTTAGTCCAAACACGGCCCTAACCTCACCATTTTGTATGGTCTGCAGTTTTGTGATGTTGCCTTTGGAAGTGTCCATTAAGAGGCTGTTGCAATAATCCAAATTTGAATTGATTATTGCTCCTGCGATTAGTGCTTGGTTTTTCTCAAATAGGTGTCGTCGAATTTGCCAAATGAGATTGGTATGAAATGCACATAATGATTTTAGGTAGGAGACATGTCTTTTATAAGAATAATGAGAATCCATAAAAATTCCCAAAGTCTTGACATGTTTTGAAACTTCAATGAAGCTGTTTTTAATCTTAATTTTTTTGAATTGTTGGTTTAGCTTGCCTATTTTCTGAGGTGTGCAAAGGATTAACAGCTCTGTTTTTGCCTCATTAAGGGCAAGGGAGTTGTTGGCCATCCATTTTTGTATGATATTGAACACTTCCTTAACTCTCTGCACATCCTTTTCGTATGAACCTGTCATTTCGAAACCCAATTGGGTGTCATGAGCAAAGTTTGTAAACTGGACACCCATATTTTTAAGCATGTCACATAAGAGTTTAGAGAAAATATTAAAAAGTAACAACGACAAGCACAATCGCTGCGGGATGCCACACATCAACAACGTTTTCAGGGAGCTGAAGTTACCCTTCACGACAGATGCCATTCTTGGGCCTAAAAATGATTTCAACCAGTTTATGGCTGATGAAGGACATTTGCCCGTTGTTCTTAGTCTCTCGGCCAGGAGATCATGATCTATGAGATCAAATGCCAAAGAAAAATTGAGTAACTTAAGTAAAGCAGGGTTTCCTTTCTCAATGATATTAGCAATGTTAACCTGGAGATCCAAGAGCACAGTCTTGTTCCATGTTTGGCCCTAAATCCGGATTGCTCATTTGCCAGTAATTCATTTGTGTCCACGAACTTCTGATACTGCACAATCTAATCAATGATTTTGAGTAAGAACGGCACATTAGTTATAGGCCTATAATTACCCGGTATTGATGGATCCAAGCTTCCTTGAGGCCTGCAGGAACATAGGCTTCTTCAAATGATTGGTTAACGAATTGTACTACCCAAGGAGCTAAGATGTCTGCATACTCTTTGAATAGGTTAGCGGGGAAAGTATCTCCCTGACAGGAAGATGGACTTAGTTTATTTATAACCTCCAATACCTCAGCAAGATTGACTTTTTCAAAGAAAGATTTGGGTGATGGTCCAGTAGGTCACTCATATTCGTCAATATTAATGGGAGGATTTCCTTGTGTTCTGAAAGCTGTTTTCTTTGTGCTTCAATGGCCTGTAGATGTTTGTGTTTTTTTTCAGAGAAACCTATATGGATATCTTGACACCACTTATCGCTTTCTTGAACATAGAGTGTAGCAGGCGGGTCTTTCAATTCTTTGAGGATAGAAAAGATTTCTTTCCATTGCAATTTAGCTTGTTGAAGTGTTCTGATCTGGTTTTAAAAATAAGCAGTTTATAAGCTTTAACTGCTTGCTTATAAAGTGCCAATGATGGGCCGGATTGATATTTCCTCCAGAGATGCTCCGCTTCACGCTTGGCTCTTCTGGCTTCGATAATGTCGCTAGTAAACCATTTATTCAATGAGGTAGATTTGCTACTTTATTTTGGTTTACCTTGCGCCAGTTCGTCAAAGGCTTGATTTGTAGCCTTTCTAAAGGCCTGAGTGAAGGTGTCTACTGGTGTATATTGATTTAACGATGGCAAGAGAGGACAGACCTTCACCTTAAGATTCTCGCTGGTTATTGCCTTCCTATTACACCAAGTTCCCACAGATATAGGTTTTCTGGTGGACTGTATCTGTCTATTGACAGTATGGCATGTAAAGTTAACCATATAATTATCAGACCATGCACATTATGAGAATGATGTAACTATAATGTTTTGATTTTTTGCTAGAATCCAATTAAGAGTATTACCAGCATTGTGAGTGGGTTTACGGAGTACTTCTTGAAAATTAATGGCCTCAAGTGATTCAATAAGTTTCTTTGCCATAATATCCTGGGGATTATTATCCCATGTTGATCTATCCTTATGGATGCAAATATATTTATATGCATGTATTATTTTGTGCATCTTTGTGGCTGTGTACTGTGCTTTACTGTGCATAGGTGTGTATTGAGTTGCAGGTGGGTAAGTGTGAATCACAATGTGTCTGCATGTATCACTGTGTGCTGTGCGAATTAGTGTATCAGTGTATGTGCAACTAAGTGACAAACTATGCCTGTGTGTATTTGTCTGTGTGTGTATATTGATATGTGTGTTATTGTGCATATGTATGGATGTGTATCCTTGTAAATCTGTGTATTGCTGTGTGCGTGTAGTGTATCTATATGTGTTTGTAGGTCATTCTGTAGTTGTATTTTGATGTGTACTTCACTATGTGCCTGATTCATAGAAAAAGCACAAAGACCCTTTAAAGCATTGTGCGTGTAAATCAACGTTGCGCCTGCATGAGTGCAAAATTGATTTTGTGCTCTCTGCGTATTCATGGAATTATAACTGCAAAGTAACCCGAGGTGCAAGTAGCGGCCAGCGCTCCCATGGTATGCCCCATGCAAACCAAAACCAGCAACACATACCAACCTTTGCACCTACCATATCCGCACCAGCAAGCACCCTGGCAATATTGCGGCTCGTCCCCTGGCAACCAAGGCAGAACCACGGTGACACTGCGCACAAAGCCTTGTAACTCAAATTTGCACCACAATAATCTGTGTACCATTTCGTGTAACTCAAGGCAGCGGATGTTAAACCTGCGTGCGAACTCCCATAATTCAAGGCTGCGGCTCAGTAATCTACTTATGATCACTCCTAACTCCAAGCGGCACCAAAACTATGTGCCGTCAACCCTAAATTACTATGTAAACCTTAACTTTGTGCATTGGTTCCTATGCGCATAGTGCGCTGAGCCTCCTTTCATGTGGCCCTGAGTCCACAAGGTTTGCATGTCATTTTTCCCAATGTGAAGTTGCGCGTTGGATTACATGAATTCAATTAGGTTTGCACTTGACGTGGCATGTGATTTCACTGCATGACCCATCCCTCAACATGCCCACATTATTCCTCTTTTTGCCCGGGGCATGGGAAAATGCATGTTCCACCCCTATTTATTTATTTTCGTAGGCCTGTGCACACTTTGTGTGGAGTGACGCGCAAAGCGCCCAACTGCATGTAAAGATGTGACGGACCCACGCAGTGTCCCGGAAAAATACACAAATTCTCACCCATGAATCGGGAAAAGGAGATTTGCACACTGAAAAGTGTGCAAAGTCACTTTTCTGGCCGTCTGTGTTTGCTGCTGTGTGTATGTCCACTGTAAGGGTGCAGATGGAGGAGACTGACACCGAGGTGGCATGCTTGTTGGCATAAACCTTTATTATACCAGAAAATAAAGAGAAAATCTAGCTGTCCCTAACACTAAGAGGGGTTGCTCGGCCTCAATGGAAAAACTAAGGGTGTCGTCAGAATGTCGGTGTAAATCAATAGTGCACTGTCTTGTGTCAAAAATCTTGCTTTTGTCCCTTACTATAAAAACGAAATTAAAAAAGTGAGTGGATCTTCTTGGATCAGAAGAATGACCCCTTCTTCTTGGCAGCAGCCCATAGTTCCAATTGTGGTGCAGAATCTTTGCCCGGGGGAATGTCTCCCTTCCTCAGGTCTCATTTCCTTTTCCAGGCACAAAGTTCCAGTTTGTAATGCTAAACAGCAGTAAATTTCTCTGTCATGAACCGTCGTCTACGTCCCTTCTGGACCTCCTGGTCCCTGGCTCGAAGGGGATTGCATGCAGTTATCCTTCCAACATGGCCGCCCGGAACAGAATACTCCAGATCGGTCTATGCGTTCCACGCTGCTCATCCTACAAAAGGGACATGCCCCCGCGGCTCTGCGTGTCTCAACACTACCGCTACCTGTAGTCGGACGTGCTTAGCCGGAGTTCGATCGGGGCTCTCGCTTGATTCCTTGTTCCCAGTCCCTTGAATTCCCTCCTGTTCCCTTTCCTCCTCAATCTCCTGGAAAACCATCCGCGCTCGATTCACGGTCTTCCGTGCCTCCGAGCGTAGCTTAATTACTTCCTGGAATTACCCTGGACTTGTAGAACGCTCCTGGAAACTGAACCGCTACTCTCACGCTGGACCCCGAAGACTGGCGTTCGGGATTATACAAATCCCGCACCGTAAAGAAGAAGAAATCCCAGAAGGTGGCGAGTACACAACAGAAACAGGTGAGAAGGGGAGAGACTTGTGGCAGATTGAGACGACTTAAAAACTATACAGATTTAGAGATGGAAGCCGCTGTTCAAGACCTCATGCGAGGCATGCAGGAATTAACAACGGAGGTACAGAACCTCAAGGCAGAGAACGCAGCATTAAAGCAGCTAGTTCTATCACGTGATTCCGCAACCAAAGAAAAAGTAATATTGGGTGGAATAGTGGAGAAGTATGACGGTTCTTCCAAGACTCTCCACGCCTTCCTTGATTCGTGTTTAGTTCACTTCACGTTCAAGCCCTACTACTTCTCCACTTCTAGAGCAAAGGTGGGTTTTATGATTTCTCACCTCACTGGAAATGCATTGACTTGGGCAACCCCCCTAGTCAATACAAGCAACGCTCTCCTGGATGACTATGATGGCTTTGTGAGAGCCCTTAAGGAAATGTTTGATCGCCCAGAGCAGGTGTATAGTGCTCAAGAGAGACTACTCGAGTTTCAACAAGGGTCCCAGGATATGCTCACCTATGTTACTCATTTCAAACAACTTGTGAAAGAAGCAGACTGGTCTCCAGAAGCTAGTTTTACACTCTTCCGAAGGGGGCTGAACGAAGAAATAAAAGATGATCTCGCTAGGGTGAGCCACCCAAGCTCCTTCCAGGTTCTTAAGGAACTATCCTTACAGATAGATTTTCAATTCCAAGAAAGAAGAGCAGAGAAGAGGAAGTCTAAGGCAAGTCTCCAAAAGACCATCACGGAACATGCCCCCGGACCCAGAACCTATGCAACTAGGAGCCTTTCGTGGACCCATTACCCCTCAGGAAAGGATGCGACAAATCCATACTGGTCTATGCTTGTATTGCGCTTCTGTTAAACATTTTGTGAGAGAATGTCCCATTGCTCCTCCACGGCGTTCGGGAAACGCCAGATCCCGATCCTAGATGGAGCACAGTGTCGGGACAGAGATGTTTGCTCCACATCAATTCCATCCTTGAACTTTCCTGGACAAAATAACCTTGTGGTTCTGCAGGCCCTACTATCGGCTTCCAAGACAGAATCCTACCCCATCCTGGCATTAGTTGACTGCGGAGCTATGGGCGTATTTCTAGATCAAGATTGGGTCACTGCTCATAACATTCCACATGAAAGCCGAGTTACAACGCAACCAGTAGAGGCAATTGATGGAAGGCCTCTCTCCTCAGGACCTATTACCCTTGAGACTAAAGAGATTCTACTTTCTATTAATCACCATCAAGAGAGAATCAAATTTGACCTCATTAAATCAGCCCATTATCCGATGGTTCTTGGGATGCCCTGGCTGCAGAGGCACAATCCTTACATCAACTGGGCAGCCGGCTCACTGTTTCTTGGATCTGAATTTTGTATGGCTCACTGCCTATCCCTGGATACCTTACCAAAGCCTTCTAAAGACTTTCAAGAGAACCAACAAAGTCCAGTCACTGTTTCTAACATCATCTAGATTCCCAGGGCCTACCAAGCCTTTTCTGATGTTTTTTCGACCGCGATAGTCCAAGCTCTCCCTCCTCACAGGCCAGAGGATTATGCTATTGATACCGAACCCACAGCTGTGATTCCTTTCGGCAGAATGTTTATATTATCTGAACATGAAAAGAAGGCTCTCCGAGAATACCTGGATACTAACCTAGAAAATGGCACCGTACGCCCATCCAAATCTCCAGCGGGTGCTTCATTGTTCTTCGTTCCAAAGAAAGATATCAAAGAACTCAGACCATGTCTGACTACTGTGGTCTAAATCAGTGCACTCTCAAGGACCATTATCCTCTACCCCTCATCTCGGATATCCTCGAAGCAGTCAGAGGTGCAGTACAAATTAGATCTAAGGGGTGCTTACCATCTCATTCGTATAAGGGAAGGTGACGAATGGAAAACGGCCTTTACAACTCCCTTTGGCCATTTTGAATATCTGGTCATGCCCTTTGGACTTGCTAATGCCCCAGCAGTTTTTCAACGTTTCATGGGTGTTCTCAGACATGCTGTTCCTCTTCGTTATCGTCTACCTGGATGACATCTTGATCTACTCCAAGGACCTTCTAAGGCATGAAGAGCATGTTAAGACAGTCTTACAACGATTACGTGAACACAAACTCCTAGCTAAACCCGAGAAATGCCTGTTTCACGTCACTTCTGTTCATTACCTAGGATTTGTCATTAGTCCAGAAGGAATTGGAATGGATCCTTCAAAGGTAAAATCCATACTATCTTGGACAGCTCCCACATCCGTGAAACAGATTCAATCTTTCCTGGGACTTGCTAATTTTTACCGAAAGTTCATACCGTCCTTCTCTGAAATTGTTCAACCGATCATTGCTCTCTTGAAGAAAGATGCTCCATTTCTCTGGTCTACAGATCAAGACAAGGCATTCCAACAATTAAAGACAGAGTTTACTCAAGCCCCCATCCTGGCTCAACCCAATATTAACCGACCATTCCTAGTGGAGACGGATTCATCCAATTACGCCATAGGAGCAGTACTAAAACAGGAATTTGAGGACAAATTGGAGCACCCCATTGCTTACCTTTCACGAACCCTGATTCCCAGTGAGACTCATTATTCTGTCTTGGAAAAGGAACTGCTAGCCATCCGCCAAGCCTTCACAGAATGGCGACACCTACTCCTGGGAGCTAGGCATCCAGTCCAGGTCCGTACGGACCATTGAAATCTTCAGTTTCTACAATCTTTGGAGTGTAGGAACAGTTGTCAGGCCCGTTGGGCCTTCTTCTTTGCCCAGTACCAGTTCCACATCCATCACGTTCCTGGATCACAAAACATAATTGCTGATGCCCTTTCCAGACGTCCTGACTATGAAAACTCTGAGGATAGGACCTTTCCAAAGATGTTTCCTCGCACAATCTTCGTTGCCCAAGCACTCACCCTGCTGGAGAATATCCAAACTCGTCTTTCAGACCTCTCGAAGGAGCACAAGAGAAATAACAGATGGAATCTCACAGCTAAGGACGGGAATCTATTCAAAGATAATCGCCTAGTCATTCCCACTCCTGGACTGATACAAAGGATCACAAGTCTATGTCATGATACCTTACATTCGGGACATTGTGGGATAACCAACACTCTCCATCTAGTACAAAGACAGTTTTGGTGGCCCAAGATGAAGGATGATATTAGGATCCATGTCCAAACATGCGCAGTTTGCAATCAGAACAAACACGATAATAAGAAGCCAGCCAGACTCCTACTCCAACCAGCAATACCAACAAGACCCTGGGAAATCATTGTCACTGATTTTATCGTGGAATTACCACCCTCTAGAGGCTACACAACAATCATGGTCACTATTGATTTGTTTACTCATATGGCTCATTTTACACCCTTATCCAAACAACCTTCCTCATCAGACCTTGCCGGAATTTTCCTGGAACACATATTGCGACTTCATGGGTTGCCTTCCAAGATCATTTCAGACCAAGGACCTCAATACATATCTCAGTTTTGGAAGCAAGTATGTCGTATTCTGGGAATCCAACGTGCCCTATCCTCTGGCTACCATCCACAAACCAATGGAGCCACGGTGCGTGTGAACCAGACACTCGAACAATATCTACAATGTTTTGCCACCAAAGTTCAGGACGATTGGTCACTCCTAATACCTATGGCTGAATTTGCCTACAACAATTCAGATCATTCAGCTACCAAGACCAGTCCCTTCTTCTGTAGCCAAGGATTCCATCCATCAGTCCTACCCTCCATACTCCCACATCCTACTCCAGTACCTGCAGTAGACTCCTGGATCGAAAACCTCATCACAGTACATAAGGAGGTTAAGGAATACCTAGAACGGGCCCGAGAAGATGTCAAACGTTATGCTGACTCTAAAAGAAGACCTGGACCTTCCTATTCTGTAGGGGATACGGTTTGGTTATCCTCAAAGCTCCTTCCTTGACACCTGCGCCCCAATAAACTGGCTCCCAGATACTACGGTCCCTTTTCCATACAAGAAATCATCAACCCAGTGGCCTTTCAACTCCGGTTACCTGAATCTTGGAAAAGAATCCATCCAGTCTTTCACACTTCTCTGTTAAAACCATACATTCAGTCATCCCGAACAGCTCCTATATCTACCCCTGTTATTGTAAATGATCAACTGGACTACGAGGTTTCCAGGATTTGTGACTCAAGATATCGACGAGGTCAACTACAATATCTGGTTGAGTGGAAAGGGTACCCCTCCAGTGAGCGTACCTGGGAACCTGTGTCAAACATGAATGCTCCCAGATTGGTTCAACAATTTCATCTGATCCATCCGGGCAAACCGGGAGGAGCTGGTTTCCAGAGGAGGCATACTGTCATGAACCGTCGTCTACATCCTTTCTGGACCTCCTGGTCCCTGACTCGCAGGGGATTGCATGCAGTTATCCTTCCACCATGGCCGCCCGGAACACAATACTCCGGATCGGTCTATGCGTTCCAAGCTGCTCATCCTACAAAAGGGACATGCCCCGCGGCTCTGCGTGTCTCAACGCTACCGCTACCTGTAGTCCGACGTGCTTAGCCGGAGTTCAATCGGGGCTCTCACTTGATTCCTTGTTCCCAGTCCCTTGAATTCTCTCCTGTTCCCTTTCCTCCCCAATCTCCTGGAAAACCTTCCACGCTCGATTCATGGTCTTCCGTGCCTCCGAGCGTACCTTAATTACTTCCTGGAATTGCCCTGGACTTGTAGAACACTCCTGGAAACTGAACCGCTACTCTCACGCTGGACGCCAAAGACCGGCGTTCGGGACTATACAAATCCCGGACCGTAAAGAAGAAGAAATCCCAGAAGGTCGCAAGTACACAACAGAAACAGGTGAGAAGGGGAGAGACTTGTGACATTCTCAGTTCAAGTGCACAAGGCAAAGTTCTGGCTCAAACATCAATATTCCTTGTGGCCCATAGTTTCTTCACTATTGGGTTCCTGGAGAATGTCTCCCCTCTCCAGGTGTCTTATTCACCATGTTTTCACAATGTCACAGAGATGTTTGCTGTCCCCTGTGTGAAACACACTCAAAAGCCACAGTTGGAAACAGTTCTCCTGGTCAGATAAAGGGAATACCTTCCTTTCCCAGGTTACAATACAAACAGCCAAAATTCCACACAACCAGGGGAATAACTCCCATTCCCTGGTCTTGACTACTAGGATAATAACTCCCTTTTCCTGTTAACTTGACTCTTGAATTTGTACCACTTTGTTTACTAGGAGAATGTCCTCATTCTTCTAGTATCTTGCCAGTTCCACACAACCAGGGAGAATGTCTCCCTTCCCCTGGACTTTCTCACCCCTCTTATTACAGTTCACAACAGTTGCGGGAAATTACCTTACTCAGGCAGTTCACAATAATACGGAATTAATTTTCTTCCCTTGTTTCCAATCCAACTTCCTGTGGTACTATTCCTGTCATTGTACGGGTCCCAGACCCTTCCCCTTCTCTCCCCCTGACTTGGTTCACTTGGTTAACTCTGTCCCCAGGTACTCCATGAGGAAATTGGTTTATTTTGCTATTTGTTCTTCCTTAGTTTGGGTCCCTGATCCTGATGTCTTCCCCCTTTCTACTCGGCCTATTTGGTCCACTCCCCCACCAAGTACTGCCCAGAGGAAGATGGTACATGTAATTCTCCACTTGGTGATGTCTCGGGTTCCAGACCCTCATCTTGTTCCCTCCTTCTTCTGGCACACTTGGTTCACTATCCTGCCCAGGAATGCCATGAGGGGGATGACTCTTAGTGTTCTTAACACTGGGATATGTCCTTCTAGTCCCTTTCCACCCCTACTGGTACCCAAGCACGACCCGTTACCTTTGCTGATTCGCATACGCCCTGTCAATAATTCCTGGGGTCTTGTTTCCACCTGCAGTGTTGCATGGACTTTTTGCACCTCCTCTGTCTTTGCCCAGATTTGTATTCCTGGACTATTCAGCTCGCCGGTGTCAGTGCCGGTATGGCACCACGCAGTCTAACTTCCCAGAGGTTGCACTACCGGTCACCAGCTTTCTGTGGCATTCAGTTCCATGCCATTGGGCCATTACTTAATTTCTCACTCTCGATTCAGTGTTTGGATGGCCTTTGGATCCTCTTCTGTGTTCCCCACTCCAAGTTTGAAGTTACTGGGCTGTACTCCTTTGCATGCTTGTACGTTTTCCCTTAGTTCGTCTCTTACCAGGATTGCTCTCTCTGTCTTGAAGTCCCTTGTCAGTTTTTATTAGACTTCCATGACCACTCCTCCATGGAAGTCCATACAATTCGTCTTTCTTCCCTCAGTCACTCTTCATGGCTCGCGCGTGCCACTTCTTCCCAGTCTTGTGTTGATGATGATCTTCAGGTCTTTGAGGATCTTCTTCGTGCCAGTACCAAAGTCAGTCATATGATTTGTATTATCCGTACTGTTCCTCGTCTCAGTAGATGTTACTGGCATGATATCAAAATAACAATTAGCAGTGCAATTGAGAGGTGGGGTGGAAGGGTGTTAGAGGGTTTGGGTACGTGAGGATTGGGATGTTGTGTCGACTACTACCCAGGTGGTCTATTGGGTAGGAGGATGTAGAGGAGGTGGGTGGAGGTTTTTTATACCATATTCTCCTAAGAAGTCCTCCTGTCCCCAGAGGGGGAGTCTCTATCCATGAGATCCTCCCGATGAGTACCAACCGCAGGGGGACTATCGGGTAGCGGCCTCATCTCTTGGCCTCATGGGAAGGGGCTCCCCCTCGTGGAGAAGTGATGACATTTTGGGATTCATCACACCACAATACTGTTCTTTACTAGATGACAACCTCTTATCTCTAGAGAATTCCTGTGTGGTTGTGTCCAATATTTCCTCTTTAGCTAAATGCCTTGTATTAATTAAGGTGACCATCTAATGAGTGATGTCAATGCCTCAGCAGGCACCATCATATAAAGGCTAATCTGGGAAGCCTATTTCTGTTGATTATTAATGAAAGACAGAAGATGTGATGGGTGGAAGGTTTGAAATTGATCTTAACCTCTGGTATTGCTCTGGGCAACCTCCAGACCATTGTTCTTTGTCTGCCAAGCCATTACAAAAGGGGAACGACCATATGCAAATCAGGCTTGGTCCCAGCACAAAAGGGGCAGTCCAGCTGTAACTGCTAGGTCACATCCCTTCTGCATAAGATCACAAGCACCCCAAACATGTTTCAGCCTTGTTGGGCCTCATCAGCGAGGAGTGGCTTGGGTCTCTAGGCCCAGCAGGCAAGGGACCCACGTCTGGGCATACCCATCCCACTCGGGGTGATTTAAGCAAAACAAAGACGTGGTGGTTAAAGGTTTAGAATTAATCCTAACCTCTGGAATTTCTCTGGGAAACCCTCCAGACTATTTTTCTTTGCCTGACAAGACATTACAAAAGGCAAAAGACCATTTGCAAATCAGGCTTGGGCCCACCCCAAAAGGGGGAGTCCAGCACAAACTGCTTGCTCATATATCCCTTCTGCAGGAGACCATAAGCATCCCCAAACATGTTTCAGCCTTGTTGGGCCTCATCAGCGAGGAGTGGCTTGGGTCTCTAGGCCCGGCAGGCAAGGGACCCACGTCTGGGCATACCCATCCCACTCCGTGTGACTTACGCAAAACAAAGAGGTGATGGTTAAAGGTTTAGAATTAATCCTAACCTCTGGTATTTCTCTGGGAAACCCTCCAGACTATTGTTCTTTGCCTGACAAGACATTACAAAAGGCAAAAGACCATTTGCAAAATAGGCTTGGGCCCACCCCAAAAGGGGCAGTCCAGCCCAAACTGCTTGCTCACATCCCTACTGCAGGAGACCATAAGCATCCCCAAACATGTTTCGGCCTTGTTGGGCCTCATCAGTGAGGAGTAACTTGGGTCTCTAGGCCCAGCAGGCATGGGACTCACATCTGTGCATAGCCGTTCCACTCAGTATGGCTTACGCAAAACAAAAGAGGTCATGGCTGGAAAGTTTGGAATTAATCCTAACCTCTGGCATTACTTTGGGCAACCCTCCAGACCATTGTTCTTTGCCTGCCAAGCCATTACAAAAGGGGAAAGACCATATGCACATCAGGCTTGGTAGGGATGTGACCAAGCAGTTTGGGCTGGAATACCCCTTTTGGGGGAGACCCAGCCTGATGTGCATATGGTAATTCCTCTTTTGTAATGGCTTGGCAGGCGAAGAACGATGGGCTGGAGGGTTGCCCAGAGCAATGCCAGAGGTTGGTATTAATTCCAAACCTTCCATCCATCCCCTCTTGTGTTTTGCGTGGATTGTTAATGACGCAGGGATCGCTAAAGAGATCTTTATTTGCATTCCCTTCAAAATGTGGTATGAAGAAAAAGTCACCTTCGAAGTAACCCTTTACTCATGACTCTTGACCTGTGTGCATTTGGAAACATTGTATTGAGGTGAGTTTTTCACAGTCAAACATTCAACTGAAACTGTCTGTAACCGGTAGATGTGTACCCACGCGTATTGTTATGTATAACTGATAGTATGTGTGTAATGTATAACTGTTAGTATGTGTGCACGCTACAGACCATAGAAAATACATGTAGCCATGTTTTGCAAGACACAGCGAGATGCAGGGATGTTCAGCGGAATAAACAAAGAGCTAGACAGACAAAGAGACACAGTTGATATCCCAGGAGGATAGCTCAGCGGCAACGTGCTCGCCATGGAAACAAGACGACAGGAAGCAACACAGGTTCGTTCCCTTGGTCCGCGCTTAGAAACCTCTGGGTATTAAGTGCATTATAAATCCGCAACTAAGACATATTCCCGTAATAGCGCCTCGTTGCCTCCAGTCTGTGTGACCGCGTTAAAAATGTAAATAAATAAATGTTCACATAATTTTTACTGTGAAATGAGTATGCATTCCTAAATCATCTATTTAATGACTGTGCGCCCGATTCATGCAATTCTTTGCACGGTTTAAAGTGACTTTTCACTGCTGAAAAGTGGCTTTGCACTGACGACACAAACCCTGACTCATGGAACTGTGCACAGTGTATTTTTGCAGTGCAAAGTCATTTTGTACTGCAAAAATGACTTTGTACTGACTTTGCACTGCACAAATAAACTTTGCACAGTTCCATGAATCAGGGTTTGTGTCGTCAGTGCAAAGTCACTTTTCAGCAGTGCAGAGTCACTGTGAACCATGCAAAAAAATCCATGAATCGGGCCCCATGTGTATACATGTGTGCTACTAATTGAATGCATGTACTTCTATCTACACAACCACAGTCCAACCATGTCTGCATTGTACAGTGCTGGATAGAGCTCACGCCAGAGTACCTTGCAACCCACAAAACTCACTGTGCTGATGCGCAGAAGTGCAGTGTGATGACTTTTTCACACGTTTTACCCCACTCTGAAAAAGAGCCAAAGGAATGGGGTCGTGGTTACTATTGATAAGAGGGTAATACTTAAAGCAAAATGGTAAACAGAGCAGACTGTCGCAGGTGTCTTGTATGTAATGTGTATACATACCTATGGGATGCTGTGTGCTTCCACATATATGGTCATATAATTATGCTCTTATCCTTAGCCAAACACCTGTGTGGATTAAGGACACGTTAGACACACGAGGGCAGTAATGCAGATCACTAAAGGGCGCTAATGCAGTAATCCATGGCAATGTGGCCAATCCTCTGCCGTGCCATTGGTTACCCATGTTTTACATGTGAGTGCCCATGTGCCTCATGGACCACACTGCACCTTGGGATGTGTGTTAGGTGCAATGAGAGTCCATGTCCTCAATGTATGAATCTGAGCACACGTGTGCCAGTGACCACGTTCTCAGTGCATCACACTTTCCTTGTATGTAGAAAAGGACATGCAAGCACGTGTCCATGTGCTCAGTGGTCTCGGTGCTCGTGCATGCACAAGACGATATGCAGGCACATGGACATTTGCTCAATGGGTGCCTATGCTGATTTACACACCAGTGGATTTGCATGCACGCGCCCATTAGCTCAATGGATTTCAATACCCATTTACGTACTCGGGTACATGCACGCCAGGGTCCATGTGCTCAATTTTTCTCAATGCCCATGTATGTAAAAAAGGACATGCATGAACGCATGTCTGTGCGCACTCCGTCTCAAGGCCCATGTGGGCACAAGAGGATTTGCACGGATGCGTTTGTCAATGCTCATGTATGTACAACGGGTCATCCATGCACGCACCCATGTGCTGAACATGCACACATTTACTTACATATACACGTGGGCATTGGTATTAAAGCTTCCTGACCCTCAATGCACATCTATGTAAGAGAGAAACCCTCTGTGCATATGCATGCTTTCAATGAATCTCAGTGGTCACTTATGCAATGAATGACATGTATGCGCATGCGCGGAGTTTATTGGGTCTCAGCGCCCACGCACTGCGCGTCTCAGGAGTAGAGGAAGCCGCTTTGGTCCTTATCCCGCCCCCCGCACATCTATCTTCCCGTGACATGCCAGACAGTCTCCTTGGAGAACCCTTCAAGGAGAACTTGCCTGGGTGCTCATTATGTGCCGGTGTCTTGTAAGCAGCTGAGTGATGCTCTCTTAATTCTGATTACTGTACCCCGAGCGGGGACTCCGCAATCAGGGGCAGGTGTGTTTCTGTCTTCCTTGGGAGCTCAGTTGGACCCTGTCGCTGTGTTTTCATGGCATCCGTTCGCCGTTAACCTTCTGGGACTATATCCCCATACATAATGTAATCTAAATAGGCGCCGGCACATATTACTGTTAATCCACTGAGGTGATAAATGGCCAGGCTCGTGCCCATCAGATAGCGGAGCCATAGCGCGGGTTCAGCTGAAAAAAGTCACCTGTAAAAGAGGACGTGTCCCATTGCTCATAAATGATATGTCAGTGCTTGATCAGTTACACTGGAGTCAACAGCTGCAGCTTCTGCACAGTGGGAATGCCATGGAATACAAGCAATACTACTACTACTAATAATAATAATAATAATAATAAGAAGCATTAGTGTCATTATTATTATTATACAATAATCATTATTACAATGCTAAATCTAATACAGATTCAGTTTGTTTTGGATTCATTATTATTGTTATTATTATTTGCATTCTTCTAATACTAACTCCAATAACCATTGCTGTTTTAGGGTTATTATTAAGGGCGTCAGTCATGTAACTGGTCCTCCATAGCGCCCTGAGCCGGATGGTTTGTGCACGCTTTATAAATGAAACAATAAATAAAATAAATACATATATTGTTATTATCATTATTAATAATATTCTAGAACTAATAATTATAGTAGTAACAGTTTCAGGGTTATTATTGTCATTATTATTATTATTATTATTATTATTATGAATAATACTATTTTAGATCTACTAAGTATAGTAGTAACCGTTTCAGGATTCTTATTGCTGTTATTATTATTATTATTATTATTATTATTATTATTATTATTATTATTATTAATAATAATACTAATATTCTAGAACTAATAATTATAGTAGTAACATTAACAGTTTCAGGGTTATTATTATTATTATTATTATTAATATTATATTATATTATATTATTTACTAATCATTATGATCGATTCTGGGCTGCAATACATTCTGCCAGATCTTTGGTTATAACTGGGACACCTATAATATCTGGAAAAGATCAGTTTTGCCTTTACAAGTGTCTCACTTCTCTCTTATGCAGGCTGGTATTGACGGGTCATAAAAAAATCAGTTTGAAACCCTTAGGACAGAACATAACGATCGATTATTTGGAAACATGTAATATGTAAATGAAATCCGAGGAATATGAGGATTTTTCAGGAAGAAGTTCAAAGATACTCCGAGTCCTACTCAGGCTTTTCAATATATTGGACTTGATGTATTCTCTGTAGTTAAGCTTAAGGATTTGAATATGCGTATAGTGAGGAATTGAAGTCATCCTGTCTAGTATGTAAGTGTTCTCTCTTTGCTATTGGAACGCAAAGATAGCAAAAGTTTGTAATAAACTAAATGCATAATAAAAAACAGGTATGAGGATTTTAAGGGTTTGTATGTATTGTGTAGGGACACTTGTACTTGTTTTATATTTTTACATGGCATATTTACAGGGTAATTCATAGAATTCAGCGCACAAGTGGCGCACGCGGCTGGCGCACAGTGTGCGTGTGCGACTTTCAGCGCCAGCCGCGTGCTCTAAAATCCATTTCCGCGCACAGCGTATTCATGGATTTTAGCTACCAAAACCAGCCGTGGCGCACAGTGGTGCAGCGACCCTGCAGCAGCGCCAGTTACGCCCCCAAGAACACCCCTCGCGCAAGGAAAAGACATCAAAATCCCCAATCCAGCGCAAAGGGCTGCACTAACCCTGTACCAGTATACAGGGTCACCACACAGCACACGGCAAACGGGGAACGTGTATTTCGGGGGTGCGCGGGAAGTTTCACATGCGATTGGCCCTGTGCGAGTGGGGTACGTGTTTAACTGGGGTGCGCGGGAAGTTACACACGCGATAAGCCCTGTGCGAGTGGGGTGCGTGTATTCCTGGGGTGCGCGGGAGGTTTCACACGCGATCGGAGCGGGGTACGTGTAAATCGGGGGTGCACGGGAAGTTTCACACGCAATTGGCCCTGTTCGAGTGGGGTACGTGTATTGCTGGGGTGCGCGGGAGGTTTCACACGTGATCGGAGCGGGGTACGTGTAAATTGGGGGTGCATGGGAAGTTTCACACGCGATTGGCCCTGTGCGAGTGGGGTACGTGTATAACTGGGGTGTGCGGGAATTTACACATGCGATTGGCCCTGTGCGAGTGGGGTACGTGTATTCCTGGGGTGCGCAGGAAGTTTCACACGTGATTGGCCCTGTGCGAGTGGGGTACGTGGATTACTGGGGTTCGCGGGAAGTTACACACGTGAATGGCCCTCTGCGAGTGGGGAACGTGTATTCCTGGGGTGCGCGGGAGGTTTCACACATGATCGGAGCTGGGTACGTGTAAATCGGGGGTGCGCAGGAAGTTCCACACGCGATTGGCCCTGTGCGAGTGGGGAACGTGTATTCCTGGGGTGCGTGGGAAATTTCACATGCGATTGGAGCGGGGTATGTGTAAATCGGGGGGTGCGCGGAAAGTTCCACACGTGATTGGCCCTGTGCGAGTGGGGTATGTGTATTCCTGGGGTACGCAGGAAGCTTCACACGTGATCGGAGCAGGGTAGGTGTAAATTCGGGGGTGCGCGGTAAATTTCACACGTGATTTTGCTGTCAGAGCAGGGTACGTGAATTTCGGGGGTGCGCGGGGAGTCCTACCCGTGAATTGGCAGTGTGGGTCCTCCCAGGTGTTCCCTCTACACCCTCCAGGGCCCCTGCAGGCAGCCCACACCACAGGGGACTACCCTGCACCCCTGGTCATGTCCTGGAGGCAGCCCATCCACCATGGGCATGCCCCCCGGCCAAGCCACATGTCACCTTGCACTACTGATCACCAACTCATGTCCCCCAGCACCCCCACCCCCCAGCAGTCAGGGGCACCTGCCAGCAGGCCCCCAATCATGTCCCCCAGCACCCCCACCCCCCAGCAGTCAGGGGTACCTGCCAGCAGGCCCCCACTCATGGCCTCCAGAACCCCCACCCCCCAGCAGTCAGGGGCACCTGCCAGCAGGCCCCCACTCATGTCCCCCAGCACCCCCAAACCCCAGCAGTCAGGGGCACCAGCCAGCAGGCCCCAACTCATGTCCCACTCATGTCCCCCAGCACCCCACCCCCCAGCAGTCAGGGGCACCTGCCAGCAGGCCCCCACTCATGTCCCCCAGTACCCCCACCCCCCAGCAGTCAGGGGCACCAGCCAGCAGGCCCCCACTCATGTCCCACTCATGTCCCCTATCAACCCCACCCCCAGCAGTCAGGGGTACCAGCCAGCAGGCCCCCACTCATGTCCCACTCATGTCCCCCAGCACACCCACCCCCCCAGCAGTCAGGGGCACCTGCCAGCAGGCCCCCACTCATGTCCCCATGCCCCCACGTCATGACGATCCTCAATCATGGGCCTAATGGCCAGCCACATCACACCCCATGCCACCCCAGTCCAAAGACCCAACCAAGTATTGCATTCACCCACATAGAAATGCCCATTACATGATACAACCCGAATGGCAAGTATGTAAATGAACACATGTCCATCACAGACACACAATGGGTGCAAGTGAATGTGAAAACCCACATCATGACATGCATGAAATCAATGAGAGAATACCACACACTGAAGTATGAAACAAAAATGTATTGAATCCAAAATGAATGTAATGAAAAGAAAACACACAATAATGTGAAGAAGAAATAAAACACAGCATGTCCAGAAAATAATCAAAAATATGAAATCAGAATCCAAAGAAATCCAAATGAAAATGTGTCCAAAGTCTCAGTGCAACAAAGCAAATCCAAGGGAAAAAATAAGTGAAATCCATTGCTCCATGGTGAAATGAAAAGAAAAAAAGAAAATGCACTGTTCAACTATATACAAATCACCAATCCAGGGTCCATGAGCCCAACAAATGAAATGAAACCTACAAAAAAGACTACCTAATAAAGAACTATATACAAAATCTGTGGTGCATTGTCCGATCGCCCCAAAATAAACAAAAACAGAAAGGAAACCTAACACTATCTAACTATTTACAAGTCCAACGGCGCACTTATTGATGTCCCGGGCCAGGGCATCATCGAACTCCTGCTCAATGTCCTGGAGGCGGTCCTCTTCCATAGCCCCGAGGGTTCGCAGGGACGACGACATGTTCACCTCCAACTCCCTGCGAATTGCCTCAAGGCACTTGGCCCGCCTCAGGGCCTGCATGTAGTTCTCCGCCCTGACCATTGTGAGCCGTGCCTCTTCCGCCCGCTCCGCATCATTGGAGTGGCCCAACCGCTGCCACATGGAAGACACTTGAAATCCGGGGTCTTCCTGCCCTATGGCCGATGCCTGCCCCTCCGATGTTGAAGGCCCTGAGCCATCATTGCTCTCACCATGTTGCTGCTGCTGTGCTTGAGCCTGTGCCTGCGCCCTGGCTCTTGCTGCCTGCACGTCCTCCTCCGATTGGGGTGCAGTTGTTGTGGTGGCCACCCCTGCTGGACGTCTGACTCCCGACTGTGGCAGGGATGTGTCCTCCACCAGCCTGGCCGCTGGGTCAGGGGCAGTTCCACAGGGTACCCAGGTGACACAT
This sequence comes from Ambystoma mexicanum, assembly GCF_040938575.1. Classification (NCBI taxonomy): domain Eukaryota; kingdom Metazoa; phylum Chordata; class Amphibia; order Caudata; family Ambystomatidae; genus Ambystoma; species Ambystoma mexicanum. The sequence goes on from NC_090934.1 coordinate 143,071,550, forward strand.
GGGTGGGAAGATGGCATGGAGGATGACTGGCGCGTAGGGGGTTCAGGTGAGGAGGGGGTCACAAGAAGGTCCAGCACACAGAGGAATCCAGCACAGGTGACCCGTCCCAGTAGGTCAACGTGGTCAAAGAGGCATGCGAGACGACGTGCAGTCTCTCCACGAAAAGACTGCAGGTCACCTCGCATGCCTCGTGGACGCAACGTTATCCCACTCAGGATAGGATCAACACGGTCCCGGATAGCCACGTCTGCAGGGAGAGGAAGGCCAGTTGTTGTGTGCTCATCCCCTCCCTGAAAACGGGTCTGGACGTAGGCATCCCTGCTGGTGCCAGATGCTGCTGTGACAGGATCAGGGACAGGATTACACACAGGCACCTCTGCGGCGGCCTGTGCTGCCTCCTGTCCCTGCCCCTGCACTGCACCACTAGCACCAGTGGAATCCCCACCTTCAGACCCCGTGTGTGTCCCTTCTGCGGCCTCCTCCTCCACCAAACCCCCCACCAACCTGGATGACTCCGTGCCACCTTCCTCCGTTGGACCCTGTGGGGTCTCAGCTGCCCCTTCTGCAGCCGAGGAGTCCACCTCCGACCTCTGCCTCTTGGATCTACCCTCGCCAGCTGCGGCCTGGGACGCAGCACCAGACTTCTCACTCCCCGACGAGATGACAATCTGGGAGGGGAGCCGGGCCTTGTGTCTCCGGCTGGTGGTGCGATCCCTGCCGCTGTGCTCCACAGCAACCTCTCTGCCCTCTTCATCAGTTGATGCTGCAGACAGGGAGAGATAAAACACAGACCACTGTACAATGGACTGATACACACATGACAGTTGCACATGAGTGGCAGTTTCAAACTTCAGAAATGGCATCACACTCCCCAACACACATGTCATTTCAACTCACACACATGAGCATTTCCACAGCAATATTGCACCTGGCAGCAACATCCATACACATACAACAGCATTAACAGCCGAAGGTGAGCCTGACATCACATGAAACACAGGGAGTGCACTAGACACGCACACACGCCACCACACTTACATGCATGTCTGCATCTCCTCCAACTGTCGCAGTGATGCGATCGCCATACATGTCACATCTGGCATTCAGCCTTCTACATATCAGTGTCACGTGCATCCATGTTGCATCACAGTTGCACACTTGTCAAATACACACACATGTACATGTACACAATGCCGATACATGCAGCAGGAACCACTATCCATGTGTGACACCACAACCATGCCAATGTACATACACAGAAATTCAAACATGTGTGCTACCACACCTGCATTTGCACAGCATGCTTACCAACACATACACCATCGATGTGTCTCACACCTAAGAGGACTCACATGTGGCAACCTCACTCCCCTGTTCATACACATCACTACACGGCCCTACGAAAACACATGTGGAACCTGCACACTACTGGCACACCACCACACGCACAGCATCCAATCAGTATGCATGTACACTTACCGCTCAACTCCAGACAGGTCTGCCTCTCAAGGACCTGGACGTGGAACGCTGGGCATATGTGTTCCAGGACTCTCATCTGGTGGTCGAACAGGTGGCCCCGGTGCCACTTGGCATCCGCTGCCTTCAAGAGCGCCGGGCCTTGTTGAGGGTCCTGGACCTGAAGACCTCCCAGCGCTTCTTGACATGGTGTAAGTCGCAGACTGCCACCCCCACCTCATTGATGGCAGTCACGGTGTCCATCCAGATCCTGGCCCGTCCTTCATTGTCGGCGCACGAACTTCCAAAAAGGGCATCATACTGCCGCAGGACTTGCTCCACCAGGACACCAACTTCCCTGGCACTGAGGCTGGTGGCCCTCTGCCTCTCTGGCTGGGGGTTGCCAGTGGTGTCAGATGGTGTTGTGCCCGACATGGCAACCCCAGAGGCAGGAGTGGGTGGGCAACTGGGTCCTGGGGCTGGGCTGTGGAGCGATGGTATTCCAGTCGGGAGTCTTCGGTTCCAGCAGGGGTGGTCACAGCAACTGCACCCCTGGCTGACGTGCAGGCAGAAAATAGCAGGGCACGTGGGCAGCAGGCAGTCAGGCAGCAGCAGTTGGCAGGACGGAGTGTGCTCAGGGCTCTGGGGGGCAGTAATTCGGCTTTCTGGACAGGAGCGTGGTCTTCCGTGTGTTGTTGCGTGGCCAGCTTGATACGGAGTGATTTGGCACGTGAAAATCTTGCACGTCAGTGTGTAATTCGAGGAAACGCCCTTTGCGCGTAAGCGTGTCAACACACGTACGCGGTTTCATTGGACCAAAGGCCATTAGCGCGTAAGCGCTTCGGTGACGTGACTTGTGCGGGCGTTTCCCTTGTGACGTGGCAGCGCACGTGGATGCGTGTAATCCGAGGAAAGGGCCTACACGCGTAAGTGACGTGACGCGCGTGGGCTTTTCCATCAACACGGGTGCATGTTCATCGTACACGTCCAAAAACTGCACGTCCGAGTGTCAGCTCTTGTAATTGGAGGAAAGGGCCTTAGCACGTACACGCGTAAGTGACGCTGTACGTGTGGGCCGCTTTAAAAGGTACGTGTAGGACCCCATTCCCTTGTACGTGCTTTTCGAGGAGAGCGAGTGGGTGAATTCTGTACTTCTTGTCGGTTCACACGGGATTACTTCACAGCGTTTCAAGTTCAAACTCCCTCTTACCTCTGACAGCGTTCTTTATTCTTTTTGGGCCTGTTTAGTCAAACAGCGTTCACTTCTTCTTTTGTCCTGTCTCCTCAGACATCGTACAATTCTTCTTTTGGTGGGGGTGTTGCCAACGCACACACGCGCGTCTTTTTCATGTTCTTTTTCCAGGCCGACGGTGAGTCGCGCACGTATTTACCAACTGTGCTTGCCCCTTGTGTCGCGTACCCCTTCAGAGGTCATTGTAGGCTGTGTTTATTACGCGTACACTTATTTTTGTGTTTCTGGGTGCCACAGCATAGTGCGGGTTCATTTTTTAATGCACGTGGTCTACGAGGGGTTGCGTGCACGTTCTTTTTTTATTTTGGGCTGCCTGTGCGTTGCGTGACCCATCATCTTCCCCCAGGGGTCACAGACACCCTTGTTAGAGCACTAGGGTACGAATTCCATCTAGTACCCTACCCCTTTCAGCCCCAATTGCCCAGGACAATAGTTTAATGCTACTCCCATACGCACAACAAAATCAGTGCCATGGTTGGGAGGCGACCAAGCCGTAAGGGAGGCAAAGGTGGCCGACCTTCAAAATGTGGGCGTGGTGGGTGCGGTAGGGGACGTGGTCGGGATTTGCAGGGTGCCCCTAGACCCCCATGTGTGGAGGACCAATCAGGGACACCCATGCCCCCCCCTCATGGTTGATGGAAACGTGGCTGACACCATCCCAGCTCAGCCCTTGTTGGACCAGCCCATTGTGGCACCTGACCTGGCACAGGATGACTCCCAGGCTGACTTCCAGGCCAGCAAGTCTAGGCCACGTGTGGCGGTGCAAGTTGGTGTCACCATGCCACGTGGATCTGGGGCAGCTATGTCATCTGCTGCCCCAAGTAGGCAGGGTGGGGAGGCTGCAGGGGCAGTTGCAGCTCCATCCACCACAGCTCTGAGTCTCCCAGCCAGGACAGTGTCAGTCCAGGTCCACCAAACTGACGTTCCCCCTGCCAACATCACACTTCTGCCAATGCCTTTAGCAAGGCCTATGGTCATTGTGCATTCGCACACTCCTACTACCCAGTCCACCTGTGCTTCTGCCCCTACTGACCAGAGCGTCGTAAGCTACTCAGGCTCCGCTCCACCTTTGAAAAAAGAGGAAGAAGGGTGCTCTGGCACAACAGGCTGAGACCCCAGACATGGTTACACACTCCGGCACGTCAAGGAAGCCTAGCTTTAATGACCCGGAACTTGATGCACTTGTGACCTATGTGTCGGCACATAGCCACGAAATGTTGGTGACTACAGGGTGCAAGACCACACCTGGTCAACGTAGGGCACACTGGCAGACCATCGCGGACCGCATAAGTGCCCTTGGATTTGTGAGGCGCACAGCTGATGATTGCTACAAGTGGTGGAATGGCCTGAAACGCAGAGCAAAGAACAAGCTGGCCTCAAATCATGCCGCTACTCTGGTGACTGGTGGTGGGTCTCCACAAGAGGACAACAAACTCACTGAACATGAGTCTGTTGCTGGGACCTTCGTCACAGAGGAACAGATCCAAGGTGTGGGAGAACTACCTGATTACGAGGCATTGTCCTGTAAGTGCCCATGCGTGTTTGTGTAATCCATGAGTATGTTGTTTGGGTGACGGGTTCTGATTGAGTGCCAGGTGAGGGTGTGTACTCCTGAGTGTTATGGGTCACCCATTTGCTTCCTCCCATACATTCACATGCCTTGTATTTGGGTATGACTGTATCCCTTCTGCCCACAGTTGCCAAGTACGCCCAGATTAGTGCACTTTACCTTGAACTGTCATCTTGCAACTACATTGGTCAGATTTTGTAAGTGTTCATTCAGGCTGATTGTTTACACGCTCCCATTTTTAGCACACATTATTCTGCCCTATTGCAACATATGTGATATGCTTTGATCATTGTTTACAGCCCACACTGGGCCACTACTTTTACCTGGTTATGTTAATGATTACACCATTCAGGCCGATGGAGTATTGGGCTGCAGAAATGTTTTATTATGGCCTGTTTGCATGTGGAAGATGACAGGTGTTTCCTGTAATGTTAAAGTGACCAACCATTGATCAGCCCACAATGACTGTGTTATTGGACACTGGATGTGTTTCAGTGTGTGGCACATGCATATTTTGCAACACTATTCAACATCAATCTTCGCATCATGTCGATGTGACATGGATGTGTGACAGTACTCATTCACTGACATATTGCTGTAGTTTTGTAATTTACTGTGGCTATGCTACATGACATCTATGTGGTGGCATGTGTCATGTATGTGTAGTTGACATGCCACTCACAGCCTGATGTGTGATGCCACTGGTACCCAACATGCTGCAAATGTGTTGCATATCCATCTTGCTCTCCCCGGTGTCTGCCTTTTTGACTCCACTTCCAACTCTTTGACATTGCATGCATGGCAGGGTTATAGTCATGTGGGACATGTGTAATTCATGTACTGGATCTCTGGCTTGTCACGGCCTATCTGTGTGCTATGGTGCTCATGCCTGTTTCCATTTGTTGTCTTTCATGTTTTTGCAGGTGATGACACACTTGGTGCTGTTGAGGTTGAGGAGATGGTGCAGACCCAGGAGGAATCTCAGGCATGACCGGGCACCAGTGGGGGATGTGGTGTGGTGGTGGGTGAAAACCCAATGTTACTACAGACCATACTGTCCAGGGATGCCTCTGGGTGCACCTCTCCAGACCTCTATTCAGGTGCTGAGTCGGATGATGAGACTTATGTGCAGTCGCAGGTATGTGTTTCTGGCAGGGATTCTGTTCTGTCCAACCCATCTGGACAAGGGGTAGAACCCTCTATGGGGATGTCAGTGTTGGTAGGTCTGCCTTTGGCGGTTACGGATGCAGGGTCACACTCCATAGCATCTGATGCTGTTCCTGGGCCAGCAGATCAGAGGGGGAATGCAGTCCTGCAGCCTCAGGCAGTGCCAGCACAGCAAGGTGCAGATCGCCTTTCCCCAAACAGGTGTGGTGCCCGTCGACGCGGTGGCCGTGCGCCACCAGGCAATACTATATGGGAAAACTCCATGTACAGTATGGCAACCCAACAGGCAGCATCAGTAGAAATGATGGCTCAGGCAATGGAGAGGGTGGCCACTTCCATTATCCCCCCTGAAAGGCAGATGGAGCAGCAACAGCAGGCAACAGACTCCATTTGCCAATCACACAGGGAAGACATGTTGGCGTCCAACAGGGACCGACGGGCGGCACTGGAGACTCTGTGCGAATCCATATCAATAGAGTCCCAGGGCCACAGGGAAGCCCTGAGGGTAGAACTCCATAACCTCAGGCAGAGTCTGCTTGAACTTGAGGCTTCCCGAAATGTTAGGGCAGAACAGCAGCTGGAGCAGCTCACACGTTCGCTCTCAGCTGAGCTGCATACAACACATGAGGAGATCCGGGCATAACGCAAGGCCAAGCGTGCAGAAATGCAGTCAACCCGTGATGTGCTGCATGGGGATCTCCGCACTTTAATCCTCCAGAATCAGACTTTCCAGACCCGCATGCTTGCTGCCATGGAGGACCATACCAGGGCTTTGCGTGGGCTGCCTCCCATAGTGCCACTGCCTCCTGATGCAGCAGCAGAGGATGAGCAGAGCGACAGCAGTTCTCCCACAATGGCAAAGCCATGCAGGATATGACCCCCATTTATTTTTCTCGCAACATCCACGCAAGAGGGTGTTGGTGTGCACCCTGTCCTCGAACCTCCTGGGTGGCCTCCCCCACCCCCTCTCGCCCCCACATGGGCATTTTTGATTTTTGATTTTTTTTTTACGGTGTGTTGCCTTGTGTGGCTCCCATGGGCATCCACTGTATTCCGGCTGGGCACATGCAGGCTTGTCCTGAGTTTGGGTTAGATGCTTGGGTTTGTGAGACACGCAACCCTCCTGCTTCCCGTTTGCATGGGCTTGCAAAGGGTGTGACCAAGTGACAGTGAATTACACAGTGACGTTGGGCTCCCATGAGCTGAGTGGGCAGTCTGTAGTCAATACTGTGTAGACATCCCTAGTGGATATTGTTGTTGTATTGTACATTGCATGGTGTATTGATATGTGCTTGTGCATCCATGTCTTCCTCCTAATCTGCAGGTTCCTTCCTCATGTCTTCACAAGGCCGTCTTCTTTGCAGATGCAGTTCATGTTGTATGTAGTACACTGAGACATTTGCATGACAGCAACACTCTACAGTTGTAAGGGGTCGATGTGCTGGCATATTCAGGTTATAAGACTACCACTACTTGAACTTAGTACTGTCATGTTGTTGCATTTTTCCATGGTGTGTTGCATCATTGTGTTGGTGGTAAGTATTTGGTAATGTGTTCTGTTAGTTATACATTACTGGGAGCATATTGTGTGTGGGCAGTTTCCATTAGGGACAGTGTACTTTGTGACACTTGTGTCAGGTCCTGTGCATTGCTTTTTTTGCTTTCACATTGCATGACATGCCATGGTGTGTTTGGTGGTGGAGCTGGGGAGGATTTGGGTGACATGGCTCTGTTCTCATGTTGTATTTAGCAAGGGGGTAATGAATTTAGCAGCATAGATGTATGTCTTTTGATGACACAGTATTGGTGGTGTTTGGGTAGGTAAGGATGCACACAATGTAACACTTTCAGGTGACCAATCTCAGGATGGTATGGTTGTGACAGTTGAGTGTCCCTTATGTCATCATCATTGATTGTCTGCTGGTATGTGCCAGGGCTGTGTGCACTCCACAGGGGTGTGATTTTATGTGAAGTAATTAGCCACCAGCTGCATATGGGCTGCCTCACCACGTGCCCTTTCCCCTCCCATGCGCAGCGGGCGTGCATGTGGTTGGGGATGTAGGGGCACCACCATGTCCACCGGCAGGCCCCGGCATGTTGCAACGTTGTGCAGGACACATGCTGCCACTATGATCCTGCACACTACTGGGGGAGCATATAACAGCTGCCCACCAGAGCGGTCAAGGCAGTGAAAGCGTGACTTGTGCGCTCCACTATGCCCCGGGTTGCAATATGGGCTGTGTTGTATCTTACCTCTGGTGGTGTGGTGGGGTTCCGAATTAGAGTCATCATGTGGATGCTCAGAGGGTAGGCACTGTCCCCTGGGGAGGTGGTGATGGGTATCATTAGTGGGGTTGTGACATTACTCAGTATCTGACATGCATGCATGTGCAAAGGCATTTATACTCACCAGGCAGCCATGTATCGCCATGCCGCCCAGCTTCTAGGTCACGGTTTAGGGTTGACATTCTGTAGATGAAACTGTCGTGGGTGTGCCCTGGATAGTTGGCATATACTGAGGTGATGATTCCCTTGGCATCACATACTACCTGCATGTTGATGGAATGCCAGTGCTTGCGGTTTCTATAGATGTGCTCTGATGCCCTGGGGGGACGTAGAGCCACATGGGTGCAGTCAATGGCACCTAGCACTTTGGGGAATTGTGCCACCCCATAGAAATCCTGGACGGCAGCCTGCCTTTCTGCAGGTGTTCTGGGCAGGTATATGTGCCTGCGGACTGATGGGCGTGCAGTCATGATGCCCAACACCTGGTGTAGGCAGCGTGACTGCGTGGCCTGTGACAACCCCGCACTATAGCACTTGTCCACTGAAATGATCCAGTGGCCAAGAAGTGCAGTACATTGAGGACCTTCTCCAGGGGGCTGAGTGCTTGGGAGCACAGGGTGGGTGATGTGAGGTCATCCTCCCACTCACTCACCAGGTCGAGTATTATGTGAGGTGGAAACCTATAACTCCCATACACCTGGTCATCAGCATCCCAAAAAGAAGTTCTGGGTGTAAAAATTCTGGGCCTGACTATCCTCTTCTTCCTCCTGCGGTATCCCACGACCACTTCTGCTACGAACAGTATATTCATCTTGGCGTCTGGGCTTGTTTGTTGTTTGCGCACACTTTTATGCTGCGCAGGTCCACGTACGCCTGCTTCCTGCTGGCGTACCTTATTCCAGATTAGCGCGTCTTTTTTGGTGCACGCATTAGCTCCTTTCAATTCCATGAATACGTGTTGTAGACGCGCGTGTGGGTGTTCCACGCATTTACCTCCTGTACTTCCCCCGTGATGCCCACATTTTCACGCGTTGTTCCCCATTCTGCGTGTTACGCCCCCTGTTCCGCCTACTTTTGTTGTGTGAGCTGCGCTATGTGCGCTTTTGCTGTGTGCTTAGCGCACGCTGTTTGGAGACGTGTGCGCCAGCGTGCGCCACCCAGAATTTTAGCGCACATCCAGGGATTTACACGCGCACAGACTTCCATGAATCGCTGCTGTGCGCGGGTTTCGCTGCGATTTTCGCACTTGCACTGCGATTTTCGCACTTGCACTGCGATTCGCACGCTTTCGCACGCTTGCGCCGAAAATTTCAGCGCACATTAATTCCATGAATCGGCCTCTTAATGAATGATTGTAATGTATGAATTGAATGTATTGTTTTAATTGTATTGATCTTTATTTAATTGTGATCGCGTTTATTTTGATAACCATAAGCACGTAAATAAAAATAATAATAATAATTAGAAAAAAGAATAATAATGTAGATAGTTTAAATATTACCATATGTCACTTGAAGCTCATCAAATCTATGGGCAGACTAACAGTATTGTAATGCCAAAATGGCAGCCAAGATGGAGAAATTGAGCGCTATATTTGCAATATTCCTTCTGGCCTAAGGAATCTTTTTAGTGCTTCCTGCATTTTTAGCAAACAGTGCATTCAAGGAAAGATCGTCTCATATTGCATTATGTGCTAAAATGGATGCCTTGACACTGGTTGAAACGCAGTCTCTCCAATACAGGAGCTATATGTGTAAATTAAAGTTGAGTCAAAAAGACACAGAGGATGTGCCTTCTCTAAACACTCTGGGACAATCTAAAAATTCCAGCATCTCCTACCAGCCCCCACACCTCGAATGGGCGGGCTCTTCACCATATCCTGGCAAGGTGTGGCACCCAATAACTTTCCAACTGGCCTTCAAACCAAAGCACCCACTCTAATTCACTCCCAGCCACCCCACCTGATTAGTACCCACTGCGTTTTGCACCCTGCTGCTTACTTTCATAGTTTTCCACGGTGAGATTTCTGCCGTATATCCTGTGAAGTGTTCTTTTTCTGAGATTCAATCCTGACCCCCAATGCAGTCGGGGGTCTACTGCCATTAGCAGCTCCTAGATATCACAACCAAAGACTCTTTGCATGCCGAGTTTTCATTGGAGACCCCACCTGGACTTGGCCCTCTCTAGACTGGCTACTCTGAACTCTCCTTAGGAATTCCTCTCGATCATTGCCACCTAAATACATGCAACTGCAACACTCATGTGTCCCATGCTCACCCAGAACCAGCCACGGCCCGTTGTCCACTGCCAGGGCTATCAGGAAAAACCACGATGTCTCAACACATCTCCCTAGCATTTCCACCAAAGGGCACCACCACTAAGTCATGACCACAAGACACACCCGATGGATGCCCTACATTGACTACAGGACCCTGGCACTAACACCATCAACTGCTGCGCTCAAACACATTATACCAAGACCAACTAATCCACTTCCACAGAGGAGTGGGACAACTCCCAAAAAACATCAAATAACATAACACACTACCACCCACTGACTTTGGGTAAAAACACTAAATACACACCATTAAATAAATAAACCTATTTTAGTGACTGCAAAAATACACTTTGCGCAGTTCCATGAATCAGGGTGTGTGTCGTCACTGCAAAGTTACTTTTCAGCAGTACAAAGTCACATTGAACTGTGTTCCATCCATCCTCGCCGAGGGTAGAGGGCAGGAGCCCCCCCTCCCATCCCTGAAGCTGCTCCACGCACATGGAGTGCATTGCAGCACCATCGCTGGCATCATAGAAGGGCCTGCCTGACCCTGTCCTCAAAGGTGCCTGACTCCCGCATGCCGGGCGCCGCACGGCACAAAAGCGAGGCTGATCCTCGCTTGTAGCAGTGTTAAACTGCATTCATCTGCCGGTAGGCGGAACCGCTGGTGGCCAGCACGAAGGCCACACAAAGGCCTGTTCCTACGCCTGTGCCCCCATTCCATCCATCCTCGCCGAGGGTAGAGGGCAGGAGCCCCCCCTCCCATCCCTGAAGCTGCTCCACGCACATGGAGTGCATTGCAGCACCATCGCCGGCATCATAGAAGGGCCTGCCTGACCCTGTCCTCAAAGGTGCCTGACTCCCGCATGCCGGGCGCCGCGCGGCACGAAAGCGAGGCTGATCCTCGCTTGTAGCAGTGTAAAACTGCATTCATCCGCCGGTAGCCAGCACGAAGGCCACACAAAGGCCTGTTCCTGCGCCTGTTTCGCGCATGGGAGCGCGGCGTGGCCACCCCCCTGCTCAATTTAAACTTCCCCGACCGCCTTCCGCAAAGTCCGAGGCAAGCTATCGGAACCAAGTATCCAAATATCTCCATTCATACAAGGAGAACTTACTGTAAGTACTTTGCCCCTGTCCTTGTAAGCTACTCGTATTTGCTTAAATTACTGACATTGCAATGATACGACTCCCCCTCAGTCGGCATATATCGGTACTCCATTTACTACGTGGACCGTCATATCAAGGAGTATAATCACGCATGCCAGTACCGGGGACTCTACTGTAGGCATGTACTCTGAGCCACTACTATTTGAATGTGTTTCAGGCCACCCTTGAAACTCTCGAACCTAAGCATATCATAAGTATTTTGTGCCTTATGGTCACTAGTAGACCACATCTTGATTGCGCTGTACCCTATGGCCACCAACAGACCGCTTTTATGACTGTGTCGTGCATTATGGCCACTAGTAGACCACCTTATAACTGTATTGCGCATCATGGCCACTAGTAGACCACCTTATAACTGTATTGTGCCTTATGGTCGCTTACAGACGACCATTTTAATTGTGTTGTGCCCTAAGGTCGTTTACAGACCATGCCAATTGTGTTGTTCCTTAAGGTTGCTTACAGACCATTCCAATTGTGTTGTGCCTAAGGTCGCTTACAGACGACCATTTCAATTGTGTTGTGCCTTAAGGTCGCTTACATACCATGCCAATTGTGTTGTGCCTTAAGGTCGCTTATAGACCATTTCAATTGTGTTGTGCCTTAAGGTCGCTTACAGACCATTTCAATTGTGTTGTGCCTTAAGGTCGCTTACAGACCATTTCAATTGTGTTGTGCCTTAAGGTCGCTTAGAGACCATTTCAATTGTGTTGTGCCTTAAGGATGCTTACAGACCATTTCAATTGTGTTGTGCCTTAAGGTCGCTTACAGACCATTTCAATTGTAATGTACCCTATGGTAGCCCACTGACCACTTCAACGGTGTTGTGCCTTAAGGGCGCTTCAAATTGTGCCGTGCCTGACTTGGGTCTCGTCTATCTAGGTGTACCACTGCCCTGGGCGACAGCCTGTGATTACGCTAATCTAGGGCTGCCCTGACCTGTGCATTCCAGCCATTGGGTTATCCCTATCTAGGTGCCCAGGCTTCCAGCCATACCATAGCATCCTCGCTCCCTTCCATTATCTCACCAGTCCCACTCAAGGAGACCCTTCTAGTCCCTGTTGTGGGATGTTTTTACCCATGCATCCGAGCCCTACCTCAAAAACTGTGCAGTACTGGCATGGAAAACATCATGATGGCCAGAGCTTCCCAGAAAATGCCCAGGGAAGTGCATGAAGAATAGGCTGCCACCCATTTTTGCCGATGTTATGGGCACAGAAGGGCACTGCCTAAAACCACCATTGGACTACCCACACAGTAGCCTGAAACCATTGGGAATGGCAATGCTGATTGCCAAAAGCAACCTAGAATTGTGGGGAATTCATTTTCTTAAATCCCAAAAATGGGTGCATTACCAGTACTCACCACTATCAGAAAGCCGGCGTTTTAAAACAACACCAGACTTTTTTTTTGTTTTGTGTAAAACTGAATAAATGAACCCAAAGCAGGCCAAAGAAAGACTTACTGAGAGGTGGATACAATGTAAAGTTATATTCTAAAGTGACTTGAAGGTTTATAACAAGACTGGCTGAGCTGTGGATTTCAGCAGTTTAAGTAAATTTGGACTGAAAGACACTAAAAATCTAAATGTTTAAAAGAAATGAGTGACCTACTTTTGAGTGTCACATAGGTTGCAATTGTTTAAATGTCATAGTTTTAAACTTAGAATCAGCATTCTAGCTGCATATGTAAAAAATGGTTAGTTTTATTTGAATGCAGAAAACTGGGTATCTAAAAGTGACATTAGCTGGGGCCTGGCTTAAGGAACAGAATTCTGCCCACCAGCTACCCCCGACAGGAGATGAGACTTGCACAACAGCTGTGTTCCCAGGCCTATCTGCCTTTTGCTGCTCCCACCAAAAGGGATATGACACTTCTCTGATTGAATTACCTGGGCTCTGCAGGAAATTGAACAAAGCCCTGTCCTGACTCAGGCAAATGTTTTATTATGGGGGCCGTAAAAATGGCTTCCTCTTGAACAATGGGCCTTCCAGGGCCCAGGCAGATGGTTTATTGCAGGTGTCGTAAAACAGCTTCCTCTTGGCAGAAGCTGGGAGGGGCAGGGTCTCTGAGCTTGGCAGAAACTGGAAAGACTGGTTTCTGTACCATGTGACCTGAAAAGACACACCCCTGTAGCCAGAATATGGTTTTAGAAAAAGATGGATCATTCATAGAGCGGACTTGTGAAAATTATTTAAATGATACCATAATTCTTGTGATTTTTCTGTGCACATTTGAAGACGTGTTAGGACCCGGTGGTATGTTCAGGGGGGTTTTAGCGGAAAAGAGGATATTACTCTAAATGTATGCATGTTAAAAATCTGACGCTCCACCACCTAATGCCCACATGCTTTGCGAACATTTGTGTAAATTCGGGGACAAATCCAATATTGGTAACCGACCAACAAGTGCAAAATATTGCCATTTCTGAATGCAAGCTCTCAGGAAGAGCAGATTTGGACAGGGTATACCTCCGGTGATATGTGATGGGTGCATGTAATTTTAAACAAATGTGTACCTGTGCAAATATGTCTTTTTGATCAAATATAGATTGTGTGCAATTTGACAGGAGGAGTGGACTTTCTGCAGGCTGTAAAATGACATCACGCTGACACACACTTCAGTTTCCCAATCAAGTGAGAAATGGAAATTTGACATATTAGAAGCTGAGAGAGAGGCTGGCTCAGTGATGCTAGCACACACCCACATTCTAAACAGATAAAGGCAGATAGTGCAAGCCAAATAGGGAGGCATTTTCCACTTGCAGCTGGAAGCTCTGCCAAAATTCCATACCTTACCTCCATCAACCTTCAGAGAGCCAACACTTAGACTCCAAGATAAACAGAGACTACAGAACCTTAACCAAAAAGGCCACTGCCAGCAAGAGTATTTGTCAGCAGGCCTCAAAATCTTTTTGCAACTGAACTCTTCAGACAGCCGGGCGAGCCGTCTGAATGTTGCCAAGAACTTTTGCAAGAACCCGGTGACAGAAATATCCAAAGAGAAGGCAGGACCCGACCCAGAGAACCGGTGCCTAGCAGAACCCAGGACAGGAGTGCAGTGCTGACCCAGAAAGACTGTCCGTGGCCAGAAAACCGGTGTCCAGGACAGAGAGCAGTTCCAGAGACCAGACGCTGTGTGCCGAGACCGTCCGTGGCGCGACCCAGATCTTCTAAAATATTTTGTGAGTAATTAGATCAGATTGTGCGAAACCAAATAATTCAATCTATTTAATCAAACCGTTTGTCTTAGAGACTTGCAGTAACTTTCATCTGGAAGCTGAGATCCTAGGCTGTCCTAGGACCCCAAAACGATAGTGCTAGTCCTCGTAGTTCCTCCGTAATCGCGCCCGGCGCACTCGGAAAAATCTGCCGCGATTTGCAAATTCCTCCACGTGTGAAAACAGCAGCTTCCTTACTTTCATTTGCCAGAAATTCGTTTAACCTGCTAATCATCCCTGAATCATTGCAAGAGTGAGCCTGGACTCATATTAACTAGATACCACTCACCCTGAACCTCTAGAGGGAATTAAAAGCAATTTAGCATATTTTTCACTTCATTCCCAGCACATATAAAAGCATTTTGGGCCTGTGTTTTAAACTTCTGTAGTCTAAGCTGCTGGGGTGAACTGAATTACTTTTGATTGCATTTCTGAGAACTGTGTGCTTTCCTTCCATGTCCTTGCATAAAAGGGGGGGTGAATTGTCCAAGAAAGTGATTACATTGTCTTTTGCTGAAATCCTATCAAGTTATCTTCTATACTGCATTCCATTCATTCAACCTTGCATTTCCTTGAACCCTATAAAGCATTCTCTACCACATTATTCCTCTGTCCCTATTTACCAGTGTGCTACCTTATCCATTTCATGTCCACTCCTTAGTGATTATAAAGAAGTGTGCTAGTGCCAGATTCTCCGTTGTTAATCTTTATCATATCAGATTAAGTGTGATATTCAATTATTAATTTATTATAAAGTGTGATATATATATATATTGTTTAAATTATCAAATAAACCTTTTAAACTTGCAAAACAGAACTACTTCTTGGCTCAGTGGGGTCAGGGGGATTCCAAAAGATGGGTGTTATATAGGGGTAGTCATCCAGAACGCATGAACTGGACATAAAGATATATCAATAAGGGTTTCCATTCAGTATCCCAGACTAGGCATTGACTTAGTTGTAGTGCGGGATTAATCCTCTTACAAATTGGGGACTCTGGCCGGACGTTTGGGTTAGATCTACCATTTGTGCAGATTAATACAGCGTGCCAGCTGACCAGATACACATATCCGGTCGGATCACCACGCTGTGTTACGCTGTAAAGCACTCCTCAAAGGAACGCTCTAAGGAAAAGTTCTGTTTTGCAAAAATAAAATACAAACTTCTGTAAGTCAGGACAGAGACCAATCTCTAGAATGACGACCTTAGTAGACATGAAAATAGCCAGAGAGCACTTCTTACATAAGTTATTTGTGAGAGGTGAGTGGACTCGCCAGGACCAAACAGTCTGGTTGCAGGCCATCACGCAACAGGTCACGGAAACAGGGTCAGATATATGGAGAGATCAGGGTCCCCTACATGTGGCCCTGAGTGAACTATACATGGCCCCGAAGGCCAAGGATGAGCACCACAAGATTGCCAGGGTAGCAGCATATTTATATTTACATATGGGAGCCATGCAGGACAAATGTGCTGAAGGCCAAGATCTGGCGAATAAGCGACAGATGGCGTTAGAGAAGGTCCAATCTGACCTGGTATCTTCTGAGCAGAGGCTGCAGGGGAGCCAGGAGTCAGAAAATGAGAGTAGACAGCACATCATTAAAATAAAGAAGGATATGGACATCCTGCAACAGGAAAAGGCTGACCAGGATACCAGATTTCTGGCCTTGCAGAAGGAGTACCAAGAAGGTTTGGACTCCCTACTGCAGAGCCAGAAAAAGCTGGAGCAACAGTTAGACTTCAATAGGGCATGTGCTGAGCAGGTAGTCACCCTGCAAAGCCACCTAGATAGGGAGAAGGCAGAGAGCAATAAACTGATTTTGAAAGACCTGGATACCCAGGCAGAGTTTGACCAGGAGCGCCAGAAAACTGGTGCCTTCCAAAGGCAAAGGGACGACCTGGCAGCACAGATGCAGGCTCTTAGTCAGGAAAGGGATACCTTAGGCCAGGAAGTCTGCCACTTAAAAAGGAAAATGGAAGAAAATCACCTGGCCCACCAGGGACTGGGTGACCTCCAAAAAGAACACCAGAACTTGTTAGAGCACACCAGGAGGGTGGAGGATGCTCTAGCAAGAAAGGAGCAGGCCAATAGGGACACAGCTCAGGAGGTAACCCTCCTGCAGCAAAGACTGGCCCAGTGCTCCAGGACCAATCAGGAAACACAGAGAGAGAATGAGGCTCTCTGCCAGCACAATGATAGACTCCAACAACAGGTAGCGATGCAGGAGAGACTGATAGAGTCTAGTAAGGCCTTAACTGAGGAACTGAAGGCGCAGGCTCTTGCATTGCAACAGGGAGCAGGGGCGGATAGAGATGAGGTTCGCTGGGAAAGCGAAACTCCTGAGCATAACCCCAGGAGCCCTAGTACCAGAGGCCTTTATCTCTCTCAGTCCCTGGACTCTGCCACCCCCATGTCCCCTGGCGCACATGAGCACAGGGCCACAGGGATGGCAGATTACTATCCAGCCAGAAGCATGGGGCTCATAGGCCAGTACCACCCAGGAATGGAGGGGCGGGCATCCGGGTATGGGCACCCAAGCACAGTGCAATTTGATGGGGAACCCCAGGAGAGTAGGCCCATTAAGGGCATCCTGAAAACCTCTGCCCAGTTAGGTCAGTGGGGGGGGGTACCCATCAAATCCTGGCAGCAAGGAGGGATCTGAAGACTCCTCTGAGCGGGACAGGACACAAGAGACCAGGTCCCCACATTCTGCCAGCCATTCCCAGGCTCGCAGAATCCGGGAAAACCTGGAAGAACAGACGGGAACCTCTGGGAGCAGTGCCTCTGAGTCAGAAGATGAATGGACCAGGGTTACCCGGACCAAAAGGGCCAATAAGACAAAAAGGGCCTTGCTTAAGGACCCCTTAAAGCAGATTAAGGCAATCAGGAGCGTCATCACGCCTTATCATAAGAACGCCAAGTATTCTGTTTGGGAGCACTTAGAGTTGTTTGAGCAAATGATGGAGACTTTCCATTTGAAGGACAGCCAAAGCTGTATTCAATATGTAAAGTGGACCTTCTCCCCGGAATACTCCAGTTTCTTTGCGGGGCTGGAGGACCAAAATCATTTAAGATGGTCCACCTATAAGGCGGCCATCTTGAAACATTTTTCTACTCATAGAAATCCTCAAGAGGCTCGCAAGGCAGCCTACAATTTACAATGTGGGGAGGATCAGTTCAAGCGTGCTTTTGCACAGACCACAAGAAGGGTGCGCACGGATAGCAGAGAATTTATTAATACGTTGTTCCATACCTTGCCCAAATACATAATGACCCAGCTTGTGAGGGATTTTCACGAGAAAAGATCTTTAGACTGGGTCATTGAACAGGCGACCCGGATCTATGAGGTGCAGAAGCCAATAGAAAATAAAAACAATGCGCCCAAAAACCCCAAAGCCAACAACACCCCTGCTGCTGCCAAGGTGGCAGAGGTAAAGGTCACCCCAGTTTTAGATTTGGAGATGGGGGGGCCTAAAAACCTACCTGCACCTAATAATGCTAGGCCCAGAAGGTCCTCGGGCCAGTCACAGACAGGGAGCCAGGGAGGCAGCCCCACAAATGGGGTCCCTCGCTCTCCTGATTATGTAAGCCCCCATTACAAGGGAAACAGACCCATCCTGGGTTATATGTGGACTCCTCCAGCCCAAGGGGGGGGATCCAGCCAAGCACCTAACCCAGAGAACTTCCCTCCCAACTTCTCACAGGAGGGCAGAAACTCACCAAATCCTGGGCAGAACTTTTCCCCCAGGTATCCACCCAACTTCCAACCCCAAAATCATCCATCCTTCTTTCCCCAATTCCCTGAGCCCAGACAACCTAATCCGGTAGAGGGGAGGCCAAGGGTGGAGGGGTATCCAAATCTTCCCAACCAGGGGTACTACCAAAGAAGGGATAGCTACCCTTCCCGGGATCAGCCCAAGGGAGAAAACAGGGCCCCGTATCAGCCTGAGCGGGTTTCCCAGTTAGAGCGCCAGGTTCAAAACATGGCGCAGGATCTGGGTCACATACTGAGGGCTCAGCAGAACCCTCAGATCGGCATGCCGGTGCAGAACGCACCCAACTCTGGACCTGGTGCTCCAGAACAATGACGGGGGCAGCACCCCGATAACTCACCGGTTCCCAGGGAGGAGGCACAAAGGGAAGGGGGGTGTAAAGCCTTGGAGGAAGCTTCCTTCCTCACTTGTAAACAGCCCAAGGAAACCCAGGAACCGGAAACAAAATCTCTTGCCCCGGAAAGTCTGCCTCCTAAGGAGCAGAGGGGGGGTAGGAGAAACAAAAGACCCAAACAGACTCAGTTTGAGGAGGAAGTACAGATCTTCCAATTTGAAGGAGAGGGATCCTCAGAGGATCCTGGGAAAAGGATCTTCTCCATCAGAGAGGGGGGAACTCCTCCCAAAGAAAAATGGGTCCCTAGGGATGCAAATCCAGACTGGGGAGATGTGGACACTGAGCTACCGCCGCCCACCATCTCATCCCAGAACCAACAGCAAGAAAATCCCCTGGTTCAAACCCATCCTGGTGACTGCCTCCAAAAAGTGGGGGGTGGCCCAGAACCGGAGCCAGGGGAACCCACAATGACTCTGATCTCCAGTTGCCAAATTTTTCTTTCAGATTCCCAAGGCTCTCCACAGAATTCTGCCCAAATTTCTTCTCTTGCAATGTCCAAAACCAGAAAGTTAGCCCACCAGTTGTCCAAAAATGTGCATTATCTGTGCCCCCTTGAGGAGAAGGAGGGAAGATACTATGCCCCGGTACAAGTACAGGGGCAGGGTACAATTTTGGCACTGGTGGACACTGGATCTCAAGCTACCCTTCTGTCCAGAAGGGCCTTTGATGAACTGAATGCAGGAAGGGGAGAGAATTACCAAATTCCTCTCACCTCTCTTCCTGGACAACTGCAGAACTTTGACGGGAAGGAAATTCCCGTTGAGGGGACTGCAGACTTGGACATTAAGATCGGGCGACACAAGGTGAAACACCCGGTCATAGTAGTGACTCCAGAGGGCACCCCTTGTTTACTAGGGAATGACCTCCTGAGGAGGTTGTCACCCCTAATAGATTGCGTAAACAAGGTCCTCTGGACCCAGACTAGCCGACCAATAAAATTAAAACAGAGTGTTAACCATGTTAGTTTAAACGGCACCTGCCACATGGTTGAACAAAAATCTGACCAAGTAGAATTCCACTTCCAGAATAACCAAATTCCAGACGTGACAGTAATAGCAGTAGGACAACAGACTGGTGATGGGGGGTCCTCTCTATTTCTGAAAATCAACCTTCCTTCCAGTTTAAGGTGGTATTCCACACTGGAAGGAAACACCCTGAAATTCTTTACTAATCCACAATCAGAAACTCCCACTCCTATAGTCCAGGAAGATGTAAAATCAGCTCAGAGCCTGGCTGATATTCAGCAAATTGGAGAGCAGTTGTTCATCCCAGTTCAGGTAAATGATGGGAAGGACTCTGTTCTCGCTCGAGTGTGCGTGAACAATGGTAAGAGCTTCATCAGCGAAGCCATGTTCCGCCAACTCCCAAAAGATCCAGCCATTCCCACATTCAAACTGATAGACAAATGGGAAATTGACCTGGAAGCACCCAATTCCAAACATCTCCTGCCAAGCAGGTGTATGCTCAAAATCTCCATTGGCAACAAGAGCATAGTCCATAATTGTTGGGTTGTGCGAGACGTCACTGCCGCCTTTTACTTAGGCAGTGACATTCTCAATCGCTTTGCCATTAGTTTGGACCTAATAAACTTCAAAGCTTGGTCCCGATTAGCGGATAATCCCATGGGCTTTGATGATCCAGAAAAAGCATTTAGGTCAGCTCAATTGCTACCTTATGCAGTTGAAATTCAGACTAAAGAGGAAGTCACCATCCAAGAAAGGACCGGACAATTCTCCCTGGAAGTGAAAGCTAAAAGAGGACAACATTTGAAAAACCCTGATGCTTACATACATCTAAACGCTTCTCTCCAACAGCAAGGGTTGGGGGTAAACCCAACTCCATTAGTCAACATAGAACATGACACCATTCTAATAGAGGTGGATAACAGCGACTTAAAGAGTATTACTCTAGCCGCAGGCACCATTATTGGAATGGCGGTTGATGACCGACATTTTTCCATTGATTTAGGTAATGAACTGTTAGGGCCAATCCCCAAGGACTGCGTTGACAGTGACAGTGAGGACAATACAACACCAGACAGGATTTTTACCCGGCATGGGGGGAACTTCCTGGTGTACACTTCCTGCCCCTATGGTAAGGAAGATGTGACTTGTGACTTCAGGAGGGATGAGGTGATTTTCCAGGTCCATGAGGGCTGCCTTTCCCACCTGAAGCCTCCGGTCCAAATCAGCACTCTGACCAGGGACTTCTCCACCCAGCTGGAGGAGGCCGCTGAAATAGCCAAACCAGAAGTCTTCCCAGGCTTCAGGCAGATGGTGGAAGAGAGAGTCAACCTAGCTGATGCCTGTGTGACTCTGGAACAAAAGCAAAAGTTGAAACAAGTTTTCTTGGATTTCCAAGATCTCTTTGCGGTAGACTCATATGACTGTGGTCGCACCGACATCCACACAACAACAATCCCCACGGACCCTGGCATGACTCCAGTGTTTGTGAAGCAATACCGCTTGCCTCTCGCATCAATGGAGTCCCTTACTGAAATAATTAAGAACCTTGAGTCCCGGGGAATAATCCGTCCAGTCCACAGCTGGGAATATTGAAGCCAAACGGCCAGTGGAGACTCTGCGCTGACCTCAGGGAGCTCAACAAACGGGTCCATACTTCCCGATGGCCTCTTCCCTACATTGACCAAGGAATGGCCCAGATTCAGGGGTCACAGGTATTCACTGCAATAGACCTGACCAATGGATACTGGACCGTGCCTGTCAGCAGGGAGGACCAATACAAACTGGCTTTTACCTTTGGGGGCCAGCAGTATACATGGACCCGGACTCCCTTCGGATACCTTAACTCCGGTAATGAGTTCAATATTTTCCTACATAAGGCCATGCCCGACCTGGGTGCGAGGGGTAACCTGGCTTATGTAGATGATGTCCTCATCAAAAGTTCATCTGTGGAGGAACACATAGCGGAGATCCGTTATGTTCTGACGCAGTTGAGGGCCGCGAGAGCAAAACTTTCCTTTCAAAAAGCACAGTGGTGCAGAACCCGTGTTAATTTCCTGGGGCATGAGATTACTCCTCAGGGTCTCTGTCCCCAGGAAAAGAAAGTGGAAGCACTTCAGAAACTGAAAGACCCCACAACTCTGCGGGAACTAAGGAGCCTCCTTGGACTGACTAATTACAGCAGAAAGTTCGTTGAGGACTACGCAGAGATCACCAGACCCCTGATTCATCTACTGAAGGGGGGGGTCAAGTGGGAATGGGGTCCAGAACAAGCCGAGGCGGTAAAACAACTCAAAAGAAGCCTCTCACAAGCGCCTTGCCTAGCTTACCCTGTCAGAAACAAGGAGTTCTTCCTGGAGACTGGGTTCTCTAATACGTGCTTGACGGCCGTATTATACCAAAAGCATGACAAGGTCAATAAAGTAATCTCCTATGCGAGCAAAACTTTATCCTCTGTGGAGGAAAAATTCAACGATTGTGAGAAGGCACTCCTGGCAATGGTGTGGGCATTGAAGAATTACCGCCTGTTTATCCAGGGGGAACACATCATAGTGGAGACTCCACACCAGCCTCTGCAATATCTCCAAAGTGACAGAATCCGGGCCGGAAATGTGAGTAATTCCCGAATTACTTCCTGGATTCTGTCAATGCAAGGCTTTCCTGTGGAGGTCAGATATGGCCAAAACAAGAAGAGTCCCCTCGCGCAAGGTCTGGCTGACTTGCATGATTGTGCCAGAGAAAACTGTCTCGAGGACGAAAGTCTAAAAATCAACGACAACATGGAGGCATACCTTAATTCCCCACACAAAGTCTTTGAAGAAGACAAGTGTGAGGGAATGCCCATTGTCTATGTGGATGGATGCTCTTACCATGTTGACAACAACGGGGAGAAAGAACTGGTGGCCGGCGTAGGGAATGCATGGGTGAATTAGTCCCCAGAACCCTCCGCTGGATACAAAATTGGTCCCCGAAGTAGTCAGGTGGCTGAATTGATGGCTGTGCATCAGGCCATCCTCACTGCTGTCCAGCATCAACTCCACGAACTGGTCATAATCATAGATTCGGATTATGTACGGAACGGGTTCGTGGAGCCCCTGGTTAATTGGAAAACCAGAGGCATGTTATGTGCTAACAACAAACCCTTGAAACATGGGAAGTTGATCCAAAACATTGATGATCTGGTCACCTCGAAAGGAATGACCATCTATTGGAAGAAGATCAAGGGTCATTCCAAAGTAGAGGGACCAGACAAAACTGGAAATGACTTAGCTGATCAGCTGGCCAAAACCGGGGCCATCCAAGGGGATCTAATTGAGATTGAGTCCCTGTTTGGGGAAATCCAGGTCACTGCTATCACTAGGTCCCAGACAAATGCTCACAACGACCTTTCAATTGCACAATGGAGTAAGGAGACCCCTGATGCTGATTTGATTACCGCTCAGAAGGGGTATCCAATAATTTATAAATTTTACCAACACCTTGAGGACCCTGAGAACTTCCCCCTGATGGATACCGATTATATCGGGAAAGAGGACCTAAGAGTGTTGATGAAATGTCCAAAAATGTTCCGGATCCAAGACGGTTTGTTGGTAAGGAAATCCAAAGAGGCCATGATCAGTGGGTGGTTCCTACCTCATTCCGAAGCCTGATGTTAAGTCACGCCCATGATGCGGCCACTGCCGATCACAGGGGGTTTCACACAACATTGGAAATCTTAAGAGAGGTTGCATACTGGCCACACATGGGGCAGGACCTCGACCAATACTTGAAGGGGTGTCTTGTGTGTGCACAATTTCAGCCATCATCCCTCACGCACCGTGCGCCTCTCCAAAAGAGGGGGATGACACTGCCATGGTCAGATTTACAAATCGACTTTGTAGGCCTGTGATTCGCTCTGCTAGGGGGAATAAGTACATGTTGACTGTGACATGCTTGTTTACCAAGTGGGTGGAATGTCTCCCAGCCCCAAACTGCAAGGCAGAAAAGGCAGCTGCCTTGATGATTAACCACATCTTTTCCCGTGTTGGTCTACCTCAAAGGATCGAGTCAGACAGAGGTAGCCACTTCACCAGTGAAGTAATGACAAAGATGTGGGAGATACTGGGGGTCAAAAGGAAGTTGCATATTGCTTACAGGCCAGCTTCTTCTGGAGCAGTGGAACGCTACAACCAGACAATTGTGAGCATCTTAAAAAAGTTTGTGGCAGATTCTGGGCCAAGTTGGGATATCCGATTACCTCTGGTCCTAATGGCCATCAGATCTACCCCTTCATCTGCAACCAAAATGTCACCATTTGAGTTGATGACTGGGCGCAAGATGGTGCTTCCTCAGCATTTGCTCTACAGGACCCAAGAGCAGACACTGATAAATGCCTCCACAACTCATGAGTATGTGGAGAATTTAAGGAAACACCTTCAACATGCTTTTGCTTATGCTCAGAGGAATCTAGAAAGATCAGCTGATAGCATGAAGACCCACTATGACCTGAAGACTTCCAGGAAGGAATATCAGGTGGGGGACCGGGTCTATCTATACAATTTCCAAAGGAACCAGGCCAAACAGCGAAAATGTTTGCCTACATGGAAGGGACCCTTTGAGATTATAGACAAGATCTCCCCTGTGGCCTACAAGATCCGCATCCCCAAAGGCGGTTTGGCAGAGGGGGAAGACAAGTGGGTCCACATTAACCAGTTGAAGTGTTGCCATCCCAGGCACACTCTGCAACAACTGGAGGAATCCTCTGGAATCCTAGAGGGTGCTGTCTCAGATTAATTCAGTTCTAACTTAAAAGATCCTACATATCGCCTATCAAATTCTGAGTTTCTCAATGTGGGTGTTTTTGTTTTTGAATGCAAAAAGAAATGTGCATGTTCATATGTTTTGACTATAAATTTATATGCCACCCCACTATATCAATGGTGGCGGAAAAATGTCTATAAATAGGTATTGCCGCTCTTCCTTTGTCATCCTAGGAGAAAGAAAACCTGCAGGCTGGCCAAGGAGGACGATCCGGAGACCGGGAGCAGAGATGCAAGGGGCCCCGGGTACCGCCCAATACTCCCATCAGGACCGGCGAGGAGAACCGATCGATCAATACCGGATAGAGGAAAAGATGCTGAACTGTGCCATCTATTGGAAGAAGATGAGGAAACCTCCCAGGTCTTGCGAGTCCCATCAGTGAAACAGAATGGCCATCGCAAGAGGGGGGCTTGTGGGATGTTTTTACCCATGCATCCGAGCCCTACCTCAAAAACTGTGCAGTACTGGCATGGAAAACATCATGATGGCCAGAGCTTCCCAGAAAATGCCCAGGGAAGTGCATGAAGAATAGGCTGCCACCCATTTTTGCCGATGTTATGGGCACAGAAGGGCACTGCCTAAAACCACCATTGGACTACCCACACAGTAGCCTGAAACCATTGGGAATGGCAATGCTGATTGCCAAAAGCAACCTAGAATTGTGGGGAATTCATTTTCTTAAATCCCAAAAATGGGTGCATTACCAGTACTCACCACTATCAGAAAGCCGGCGTTTTGAAACAACACCAGACTTTTTTTTTTTTTTTGTGTAAAACTGAATAAATGAACCCAAAGCAGGCCAAAGAAAGACTTACTGAGAGGTGGATACAATGTAAAGTTATATTCTAAAGTGACTTGAAGGTTTATAACAAGACTGGCTGAGCTGTGGATTTCAGCAGTTTAAGTAAATTTGGACTGAAAGACACTAAAAATCTAAATGTTTAAAAGAAATGAGTGACCTACTTTTGAGTGTCACATAGGTTGCAATTGTTTAAATGTCATAGTTTTAAACTTAGAATCAGCATTCTAGCTGCATATGTAAAAAATGGTTAGTTTTATTTGAATGCAGAAAACTGGGTAACTCAAAGTGACATTAGCTGGGGCCTGGCTTAAGGAACAGAATTCTGCCCACCAGCTACCCCCGACAGGAGATGAGACTTGCACAACAGCTGTGTTCCCAGGCCTATCTGCCTTTTGCTGCTCCCACCAAAAGGGATATGACACTTCTCTGATTGAATTACCTGGGCTCTGCAGGAAATTGAACAAAGCCCTGTCCTGACTCAGGCAAATGTTTTATTATGGGGGCCGTAAAAATGGCTTCCTCTTGAACAATGGGCCTTCCAGGGCCCAGGCAGATGGTTTATTGCAGGTGTCGTAAAACAGCTTCCTCTTGGCAGAAGCTGGGAGGGGCAGGGTCTCTGAGCTTGGCAGAAACTGGAAAGACTGGTTTCTGTACCATGTGACCTGAAAAGACACACCCCTGTAGCCAGAATATGGTTTTAGAAAAAGATGGATCATTCATAGAGCGGACTTGTGAAAATTATTTAAATGATACCATAATTCTTGTGATTTTTCTGTGCACATTTGAAGACGTGTTAGGACCCGGTGTTCAGGGGGGTTTTAGCGGAAAAGAGGATATTACTCTAAATGTATGCATGTTAAAAATCTGACACTCCACCACCTAATGCCCACATGCTTTGCGAACATTTGTGTAAATTCGGGGACAAATTCAATATTGGTAACCGACCAAAAAGTGCAAAATATTGCCATTTCTGAATGCAAGCTCTCAGGAAGAGCAGATTTGACAGGGTATACCTCCGGTGATATGTGATGGGTGCATGTAATTTTAAACAAATGTGTACCTGTGCAAATATGTCTTTTTGATCAAATATAGATTGTGTGCAATTTGACAGGAGGAGTGGACTTTCTGCAGGCTGTAAAATGACATCACGCTGACACACACTTCAGTTTCCCAATCAAGTGAGAAATGGAAATTTGACATATTAGAAGCTGAGAGAGAGGCTGGCTCAGTGATGCTAGCACACACCCACATTCTAAACAGATAAAAGCAGATAGTGCAAGCCAAATAGGGAGGCATTTTCCACTTGCAGCTGGAAGCTCTGCCAAAATTCCATACCTTACCTCCATCAACCTTCAGAGAGCCAACACTTAGACTCCAAGATAAACAGAGACTACAGAACCTTAACCAAAAAGGCCACTGCCAGCAAGAGTATTTGTCAGCAGGCCTCAAAATCTTTTTGCAACTGAACTCTTCAGACAGCCGGGCGAGCCGTCTGAATGTTGCCAAGAACTTTTGCAAGAACCCGGTGACAGAAATATCCAAAGAGAAGGCAGGACCCGACCCAGAGAACCGGTGCCTAGCAGAACCCAGGACAGGAGTGCAGTGCTGACCCAGAAAGACTGTCCGCGGCCAGAAAACCGGTGTCCAGGACAGAGAGCAGTTCCAGAGAACAGACGCTGTGTGCCGAGACCGTCCGTGGCGCGACCCAGATCTTCTAAAATATTTTGTGAGTAATTAGATCAGATTGTGCGAAACCAAATAATTCAATCTATTTAATCTAACCCGTTTGTCTTAGAGACTTGCAGTAACTTTCATCTGGAAGCTGAGATCCTAGGCTGTCCTAGGACCCCAAAACGATAGTGCTAGTCCTCGTAGTTCCTCCGTAATCGCGCCCGGCGCACTCGGAAAAATCTGCCGCGATTTGCAAATTCCTCCACGTGTGAAAACAGCAGCTTCCTTACTTTCATTTGCCAGAAATTCGTTTAACCTGCTAATCATCCCTGAATCATTGCAAGAGTGAGCCTGGACTCATATTAACTAGATACCACTCACCCTGAACCTCTAGAGGGAATTAAAAGCAATTTAGCATATTTTTCACTTCATTCCCAGCACATATAAAAGCATTTTGGGCCTGTGTTTTAAACTTCTGTAGTCTAAGCTGCTGTGGTGAACTGAATTACATTTGATTGCATTTCTGAGAACTGTGTGCTTTCCTTCCATATCCTTGCATAAAAGGGGGGGTGAATTGTCCAAGAAAGTGATTACATTGTCTTTTGCTGAAATCCTATCAAGTTATCTTCTATACTGCATTCCATTCATTCAACCTTGCATTTCCTTGAACCCTATAAAGCATTCTCTACCACATTATTCCTCTGTCCCTATTTACCAGTGTGCTACCTTATCCATTTCATGTCCACTCCTTAGTGATTATAAAGAAGTGTGCTAGTGCCAGATTCTCCGTTGTTAATCTTTATCATATCAGATTAAGTGTGATATTCAATTATTAATTTATTATAAAGTGTGATATATATATATATATATTGTTTAAATTATCAAATAAACCTTTTAAACTTGCAAAACAGAACTACTTCTTGGCTCAGTGGGGTCAGGGGGATTCCAAAAGAGGGGTGTTATATAGGGGTAGTCATCCAGAACGCATGAACTGGACATAAAGATATATCAATAAGGGTTTCCATTCAGTATCCCAGACTAGGCATTGACTTAGTTGTAGTGCAGGATTGAATCCTCTTACACTGTCAACAAGCTTATAAGGAACCTATTCTGTCAGCCAGCACCACCATCATGCACATCAGCGTGCACCTTCTACTGCACTACCTCCTAGCCACACACCTTGCCCTATTCACTCAACCACCCAAGTCAACCACTCCTACCTTTGAGGTTAATAACCTGGCCGGCGCTTACCTACGTGACCCAGCGTCACCCACCATGACTTTGACACCCTTAACGTGTCCTTCAGCAACTACCGTTGACGCTCACCACCCCTGCAACCTGACTAACCAATACCTTAATGACCCAGCTCTCTGGCCCAAACACTTTGCCACAAAACCAACTGCTAACCAACCTTGCCCCCTCACTCTCAGGAACAAGAGACTAGGCACCAGATTCCGCATTCGTCCTTCCCACACCAACACCACTAAGCAAGCCCCACGCACACCACCCAGCCTGCCTTCGCCCACCGCCACTTGCAAAACTAAGACCACAGGGGTTAAATTGCCTGTGTTCAAGGGTGCCCTCATCAATGCTAGATCTCTCACAGCACACGCTCTTGACATAGCCAACCTTATCACCACTGCCGACCTTGACTTCATTGCCATATCCGAAACCTGGCTACATGCCGCCTCTGGCCCTTCTCTATCCTTGGCCTTACCGCCTGACTATGGCATCACACGCTGTGACTGCTCCTCTGCCCATACTAGAGGTGGCGGCGTGGCATTCATCCATAAAAACTACCTTGACCTAAGAGTGGTATCCGACTCCAAACTTGAATCAGCTGAACTGCTGACAATCAAATTACTACTAACACCTAACCAAACGGCCACCCTTCACCTTATCTACAGGCCCCCAGGGCCGGCACCCACCTTTGTCGGTGAAATTTCCACTCTTCTTCTTGACACAACAAAAAACAACTCCCAAACAATAATCTTAGGTGATTTCAATCTAGGTCGCGGCGACCCTAAGGATAATGTAGCAACTGATCTGGAGTATGCTCTTACTGACCTTGGCCTCACCTTGTACATACAAGAACCGACCCATATCAAAGGCAGGACCATCGATTGGTTAGCTGGTTCTAATTGCAACATCCAGGTCCTCAATAACTCCCCATGCTTATGGTCTGACCATCACATCATAACATGAAGCTACCCCGCGAGCCCCAACACCCATAGCCCCAGCCCTCCCCACACGCAATAAAAAAAGTATAACAAGAGAACAACTCCTCCCACTGTTACTCCCCTCTCTTAATGCGGCGACCACCGCCTGCTCTGATCCCACCTCCCTAGCAGACATCTACAACCAAACGATGCTCACGGCTATTGACACTATAGCACCAATCAAACCTAGGAAGGCTAAACCACGAGCACATCTCAACTCATGGTTCACTCCACAGCTAAGAATCCTCCGCAAAGCCAAACGCTGCGCGGAAAACCGTTGGAAAAGCCACCCACCTGATGAGCATAAAGACGGCTTCCTCCTCGCCTCCCTCACTTATAAAGACACCATTATCATTGCTAAAAAAGAATTGCTTAATAATCGTATCATGCAAGCCGACTCTAATTCCAAGGAACTCTTTAGAGTCCTAAAAGAGCTCGAAACCCCAGTCTCCCCGCCAGACACTTGCACGAAAGACAGCAAATGGTGTGCTAACATTCAAACAGCCATCCTAAACAAAATCTCTATGCTCCAATCTAAAATAAAAGAAAAGCAGGACTGCCTGAGTCGTGACAACCGCTCACTCTCCCCTACTAGGCCCACCCTCTACAACTCTGCTGACATCAAACCTTTCACTGCTCACTGTCACCGAAGTAGAAAACATCATCCTCAGGATGAAACCATCCAACTGCCAAGGTGACCCGTGCCCAGCTCCCATCATTAAGGACTCCGCCCATGACTTAGCCCCATTCATCAAATTTACGTGAGCTGTACCTTATCCTCTTTTTCGGGGCTGAGTGGGTGAGGACAATGAAACGTCAATTACAGAAAATCCCACTTATCAGCTTCCTTCCCCTGCCGTACAGATTGAGTCAATTTAGATGTATTTGCATTCTTGAACCCAAACAAAGGGCACTTCACCATTTAGTTATCAAAAAATACATATTTTAATAATTATCACACCGTATTAACAATTCCAAAATACAAAATTTTAAAAATATTCTAAACACATATTTAACAATAAATCTTTGTGTGTGCATCTTTCTTCATTACGAATAAAAGCATAGAAGTAAATGCTTAAAGAAACCTTTTCTATGCCTTACTAAAGTGTATTCTCTTTTGTAACAAACGCCCAGCTCTTTTTGAACCCTTCCCACTTTTCCGGGCAAAACGGACTGTGCCACGCATAGAAAAGGTTTCTTTAAGCATTTACTTCTATGCTTTTATTCGTAATGAAGAAAGATGCACACACAAAGATTTATTGTTAAATATGTGTTTAGAATATTTTTAAAATTTTGTATTTTGGAATTGTTAATACGGTGTGATAATTATTAAAATATGTATTTTTTGATAACTAAATGGTGAAGTGCCCTTTGTTTGGGTTCAAGAATGCAAATACATCTAAATTGACTCACTCTGTACGGCAGAGGAAGGAAGCTGATAAGTGGGATTTTCTGTAATTAGCCCCATTCATTACAGCCTTCATTAACTCATCCTTTGAAACAGGTATTGTCCCGGACAACCTTAAAGATGCCTGGGTGATCCCGCTACTAAAAAAACCTTCCCTTGACCCAAGCATACCCACAAACTTCCGACCTATTACTACAGTACCATTTCTGCTGAAGATACTGGACTGTGCAGCTTACCTGCAGATCCAAAACTACCTTGAATCAAACAATCTGTTAGGTCTACGACAATCCGGATTTTGGCCAAGACATGGGACCGAAACGGCTCTATTAGACCTAAAAACCCAGATCGAAGTCCTGAAGGACAAGGACAAATTAGCAATGCTATTACTCCTCGGCCTTTCCGCCGCATTTGATTTGGTTAACCACCAGATCCTTTGCAGGCACCTCCACTCTGCTGCCAACTTCTCTCCCTCCGCAGCGGCCTGGATCAAATCCTTTCTGAGCAACAGATCTATGAGGGTCTTTGCACCTTCCGCTGCCGCAGATCCCTCCCCTATTCATTGCGGTGTTCCTCAGGGTTCTTGCATATCACCTACTCTTTACAATATCTTTACGAAACCACTCTTTGATGTGCTTGATTATCTGGGTGTCTCCTACACCAACTATGCGGACGACACCCAGATACTCATTCCCATCTCTGGTGATTATCTTGCTGACACCAAGGCCCTCAATGACGTCTACTTGGTCATCCAAGCCTGGATGGCCCAGCAACAGCTATGTCTGAACAACGATAAGATGGAGCTACTTATCCTGGGTACATCACAACGCCTGAGCAAACTTGAGCCATCCTATCAGTCATTCATCATAGACGGCAACTCCATACAAGTCTCGAAAGACACTAAAACACTAGGCTTTTACCTGGATTCCACCTTATCCTTGTCAAGACAAACTAATGCAGTCAGGTCCACCTCTGCCTACACGTGCAAACTCATTTCAGCCTGCAGACCATTCCTCACCACCCACAATAGCGTCACACTAGCGAGAACACTTATCATGGCAAAAATAGATTACTGCAGTGCTCTATACTTAGGCACCAGCCAAGAAAACCTGTCCAAACTCTAAACCACCCAGAACAATGCAATTCGAGTGGCCCTGAACATCCCTCGTAACCACCACATCTCAGAAGCCAGAACTAGCCTAAAGTGGTTACCCGTGAAGCAGAGAATTTCCCTAAAAACGCTTGCCCTCATGCACAAATGCCTAGCCAACAAGGCTCCAATCTATCTCTGCAGTCGGCTTTCGCGCCACTCCACTGCCCGTCCACTAAGAACTGCTCAGACTCACTGCCTTACTATCTCTAGGTTTAAGCTCCAAAAAGCGGAGGCACTAGCTTCCCTGTCCTAGCCTCCAAACTTTGGAACACCCTCCCCGCTGCCATCAGAGCTGAGGACTCCTTCAACACCTTCAAGAATAAAACCAAATCTTGGCTCTTTGACCAGCAATAGTTGTGTTAGACATCTGTCCTACTTACTCAGCCCGCCTGTTCCCCAGCACGATTTCCGGTCTGCTACCTTCCCAGCTACCTCAGGGATACTTCCTCTGCGGAGCCTAGGGACACTGTACCATGTGTAATATATGTAATTAGTAAGATTGTTATTATGTTGTATTGGTATACTTTTATTGTAATCTATCTGCCTGTATGTTATTTTCTTGCAACCCTGTACAAATTGCGCCCTGATGCCCCCGGGCCTGATGGTTTGCGCGTTATAAATAAACAAATACAAATACAAATACAAAAAACTCCATAAATCGACCAGGGACGGCATTTCACCAAAATGCTAGGGGTGGCAGAAGTGACATCACACGACCATTGACTTCTGACGACATCACAGGAAGTTATGTCATTTGTCCCCACCCCAAAATGACATCACAGTAAGTGAAGGAACACAACCTTTCATCCTTTGAGAAAACAGGAAGTGGCATCACATCGCATTGTTCCTAAGTACACTATGATAAACATGGTTATGAAATCACTGCAGTGTGATATATATTTCATACAAAAATGAATCACCATATGTGTCATTAATATCAGTGTGTATAGGCCCATATTACCAAATTACTGTGAATGCAAGCTGACATCCAAGGCTAAATGATAAGTTATTATATAGCCTTTATGGTTAAGCGCTTAACATAGAACAAATATACATACAATATCACCCAACCTGTGTTGGTATTCATTTACAGACCTCAGAAGGATGAAAGGCTGAGTTAGCCTTGCCAGGATTCGAACCTGCAGATCACACACATATTGCAGCAGTGAGAGCTCAACCCACTGAGCCATCTTACAAGCTATAGCTATTTTACCGGCTATACTAAAATGAGCAATTAATGACATGTCTGAATGTTCTCAAAGTCGGAAAGCAAATTACACTCTAAAGTGGATAACAATAAACTGCTAACTGAGATTTAACAGGAGGCCAGTTCAGCTGCAGGATTGGTGCCCTGTTTCCCACATGTCAGGCCTGCGTGGATCTACTTTTTTGACTTCAGAGGTTGGCAAAATAAATACCATTCGGAGGGTTCATAACTATGTATTAAAGAATTTAGAGTAGCGCAGGGAAAACAGCGTACTCACACGGCATCCCTTACTCTGGGCACTCATTAGCTCATACATGCAAACAAACATCCTGAACAGCATGCCATGGCGATAGGAAAGATAGACACATTACAACAAAAAATGTTTTGTGGCACAATGAAATCAAGGGCCTCTTGATGTGTTATGATCAAACATTTTATACACTGTACACAAGATTTTAGGCACAAAGATTTTGTCAAGTGACCGAGGACACCGGGATGGAATGTCTTGTGATGTTCATAAGAGAGGCAATGGGCCTCATTAGGAGTGTTGCGGTAAGGCAACAATGGTGCTGGTAGGGCTACAAACATATTGTGGTTGACCTGCTTTCCTTCTCTATTTCTTGTTCTTTTATCTAAACAATTCAGAATGCCTGTTCCTAACTTTGTAGCTGAACAACCATAGTGTAGGTTTTCTCAAATTCAAAACGGAAACTCATCCCAGTGGAAGTACACAGAACACAATGGAAGATTTCAAGCCGAGCTCAATTGATAATTAGGAGACCATTGGAAAGGGAAAACAGACAAGAGAATCCATTCGCTGATCACAATATCCAATAGAAGCAACTCCAAATGGGAGAACTGTGACAGTGCCTGCTCTCCCAGAGCACCTCTACCATGTCTGGCCTGGATTCTGGCAGGCCCACTCCTTGCCTCTCTTTACCTAGAGAAGTCTTGTCTCCAGCGCTGTGGAGCAAATGGGGAGCATAACCCACAGCCACAAGAGAACCTGGAGCACCATAGCAAAGGGCCATGGCGTAGCAGGGTCCAAAGGCGTCGACCAGGACCGGGACACTTCAGGGAATAGGATGCCGGAGTCTAGGGCCCATTGCAGTCCTCCTGGGGCCACAGCTGTCCCCAAATCAACGCCAGGGAAGACTCCAGCCTCCTGGCGTGTTTGAGGGGGGTGCCAGCACCAGCAAGACCGTCGCGCAGGAGGTAAAATGCAGCTCTAGCAGAATGCATCTGCTGAACCCCATATGCAAGTTTGGCAGATGCACTTGTCCAACAGGGATATTAAAGGAAACCCGCAAGAGCGGGCAAGGTGGGCTCTTCGACTTCGACCCTGTTTTGCCAAACCCAATACACACCACGGATTGTTGTTAAATATTTCCCTGCAAGATGGCTAAGATAGGGCCAATCCTGCTAAACCACCAGGGAATAAAAATACTAAAAGGCCCACGAAAATGCCTGGACACAAGGGGCAGCTATCCCCTTTAGACTGTTCGGCCTTCCATGCCAAAAACACAGTCAGATTGCAAGGAGAAGGGGGAGGGACTTACACGCCCTTTTAAGCCTTCTCCAGTCCTTTCCGGGCAACACTGCACAAGAAAGGTAAGCTGACTGATTAGGGGCAGTTGCCAATCCTGGGAGTGGGAGGTTTGTTTAGGAAGAAGCACTGTGGGAGCAGTCTAGTGTGGGTTGCAGTTGGGTGAGGACCGTAGGTGGAGGCGGACATCCGAGAGTCCAGAGGAGGAGAGCCTGGAAGGTGTGTGGCATTTACTGAAGATAGGGGTCTGTGTAGTGTTTGTGGGAGTGAGTGTAGGAGGAGTAGGCTAGGAGTAGGAGGAGGTAAAAGTAGTTGTAGCCAGAGTTAGTGGTTGTAGTGGTGGGAGAGAGAGGCAGTAGAAGGTGGTGGTAGTAGAGTGTGGTAGTGAAACTAGAGAGATAAGGTAAGTAGTAGTAGTACAGAAGTGGTTGTAGAAGTAGATGGGGAGCAGTAGTAGTAAGAGTTGGGCATGGTAGTTGAGAAGTGATAGTGTAGGAGAAGTAGTAAGAGCAGAGTGGTGGTAGTAGAGCAAGAGGTAGTAGTGGTAATGAGACAGAGTAGAAGAAAGGGGAACATAACAGCGATGGGAGAAGTAGAGTGGTAGTTGGAGGTGGAAGTAGTGGTGAGATAAGGAGTAAGAAAAATAAAATAAGTAAGAACAAAAGTTGGAGGCAGGAGGCAGAGTGTAACATCAGAGGGTCAGCAGAATGTTGGGGAGGAGAATCTCGTGAGACAGGAGGGTAGAGCATTTGGAACCTTGTGGAAGGAGGTACCATCCCTAACTACTGCAGAATACTATGCGTGGCTAGATGAGGGACAATTAGAAAGCCCCTAGGGAGTTAGGTAGCCATCACTTGACGAAACTAACTCTACAAATAGTCAGACGAACAGACGCGCAGGGGTCACAGTGCGCTAATACTAACCAAGACTAGAGACGACTGGTTTGGGTTAGGGAGGTGGGTAAATGCTGGGGACGTTGAGACAGATAGGGACGGCCCTGGCGCCAATTCGACATAAACCATAGTAAACCTAAAGATCCTAAGAATCCCAGAACCAGTTCTATGTAAGAGTTCCAATAACCCACCCTTAGTGTCAGAGTAGTGTTCCCGCCACAGAACATAAAATAGAACCAGATGCAAGAGTCAAAACGGAGCTCAGTGCTGGCAACAAAACCCATCCGAAAGGAAGGAAAGCAAAGAAAGCCTCATGAGAGAAACCTAACAGAGCTTAATGGGGGAGAATGGTGCGAATATAATCATAGTGGAGGAGGCAAGGTAAGCCAGGGTTTTAAAGCGTGAACTTTGGGAATTAGGCAGGGATGGGGATCTGTGTTTTCCCTGCAGGCCAATTTCGCTGAAGCCTGTTGGCTGGGCCTGGCTTTGGCAATGCAGGGAAGCACTTGACTGGGGTTGCTGCTCTCCCTGTCCCTTCTCTGATGTGGGAGATATCCCTGTAACCCCAGAGGCCCTCTGCCTAATTTCCTCAAGAAGTTCCTCGTCTGAAGCGGGGGACACCCCTTCAGCCTTTGGTCTCCCTCCAGGCCGGCTCACTCTGAACCCCTCTATCTCCCATTGCGTTGCACACACCCTCTCTCAACCCTTTCCCACACCGCGACCTCACACCCACCGTGCTGGCTCCTTACAGTTTTGATCCGAGGCCACAGGATGCCTGTGGCACTGCTTTCCAGACCTAAGAACATTTTCTCACGTGCACTATTGCTGTTCAGGAGGTATGTTAGGAATACTTATTCATTAAGAATGCTCGTTCAGGGTGATGTAGAGCTTGGGGCTGGCAGTATACGAAAGCCACAGCTGGCAAAACCATTTGTCAGTTTGCTTAGAAGACAACTTTCCCTGCTAGTTAAAGCTTGCATTCTGAGCAATCTGATTGGCTCAGGCTCCATCCCCAGGTGGTTATGCAATAAGCCAGGTGTCTTTGAGACCTACCAATGCATCATAAACCATGGCCTGTGGGAATATCTAAGGGTTTCTTGTGTAACCGGATGTGCAAAAGGATACAGGAAATGTGAGTTAAAAACTGTGTTCAGTGGGGAAAAGAAAATTAAGCATAATAGGGTCAAGAAAATAAGCTTACGGAAGAAAGAACATTGAGCCTGATGAAAGGGAGAAACCTAGCCAAAGGAAAATAGAGCATTGAGCAAAATGGAGGCGAAGAAATGAAGCTGTGTGGTAAAAGTAATACTGAGTAGGAGCTCAATGGGAGAAAAAAAATTGGACCAATTGGATCGAAAATCTGTACTCGGTGGAAAAATCTAAATTGAGCCCTAAGTGAATGAGAAACAGATTTCAAGAGAGTAAGAACATTGAGAAACAAGAATGTAAGCTGAATGGGAGAAATAAAGCCGAGTCATATAGTGTTGAGAATCTGAGCACAAAGGAGTTAGCAAATGGAGCACAATAGGAACAGGTAACTGAGCATAAAAACAATAGAAAATAAAGTCTAATGGAATCAATACACTGAGCTCAATAGGAGAAAGGAGATTGAGCTGTATGGGAGTCTGCGCTCAATGGTAGTAAACATTTAGGCTAATGGAAGCAATACACTGAGGTCAGAGGGAGAAAGGAAAATTTGCTGTATGTGAGTCTGCACTCAATGGCATTAAAAATGTAGGCTAATGGAAGCATTACACTGAGGTCAAAAGGAGAAAGGAAATTGAGCTGTATATGAGTCTGCGCTCAATGGTATTAAACATGTAGGCTAATGGAAGCAATACACTGAGCTCAATGGTAGTAAGGAAATTGAGTTTTATGGGAGTCCGAGCTCAATGGCAGTAAAATTCAGTCCACTTGAAGCAATACACTGTGCTCAGTAGGAGAAAAGAAATTGGACTGTATGTGAGTCTGCATCAATGGCTGTAAAAATATAGGCTAATGGAACCAATACACTGAGCTCAATAGGAGAAAGGACATTGAGTTGCATGGGGTCTGATCTCAGTGGTAGTAAAAGTATAGGCTAATAGAAGCAATATATTGAGCTCGGTAGGAGAAAGGAAATTGAGCTGTATGGAAGTCGGCACTCAATGTTAGTAAAATCGCAGCTTAATGGAAGCAAGAATCTGAGATGGAAGGGAAAAAGAATGCTGAGGCCAATAGGGACGAGAATCTGAGCTTAAGTGAAAAAGAAAATTGAGCACAATGGGAGCAAAGACTGGGTTTATGGGAGAATCGATCCCAATCGGAGTGAGACATTGAGAACATTGGAAACGCAAAACCTAAGCACACTAGGACAGAAAACAAAAATGTGGATAGTGAAATGTCTCTTTTTTTCTTTTTTTTACCACAAGGCCAAAATGGGATACACTGATAATGTGGCTTTTTTTGGCAATGGCAAAGCACCTCAAGAAATCCCCTCCAAATTCCAAGCGCTATAATTTTTACAAGTGCTCAAGGAGGGCAAAGAGACGAATCCGAGAGCGTGAATGCCAGAACTCTCAAGATTATAATATAATAGTTTTCTTTTGGTTGAACAGTTGACACCTAAATTGGTTGAGTGAGATAGAGTTTATACAAGTGTAGGGAGCAGAAAAGCTTACATCATTATCATGAGTAAAACACACTTTTACTAAGAAACATTTTATGTATAACTATTATATTCTATACGTATTATACTCTTGGAAAACTTCAAACGTACACACCTTTAAAACGTGTCTTTAGCAACACTGTTCTGTCACATGTTTGTTTTAAGTGCACTGTTGACACATCAAAAGTCATCTATGTTCAAGACTTAACAGCCTGAGGTACTGTGCAAACAGCAAAGAAAAATGAGATTGGGAAAATACTGTTCAAATACCTTAAGGAGGCAAACTGCTCCAATTGATTTTGGGGTCTTGCCTTAAAGGGTAAGGGTGTGGTCGCAAACGACAAACCCGGATGCTGCCTTCGGCAGAAGGAGCTGTCAGGAGAAGCGCTCTTTTTTCGAAACACCGAATTAAATCTAAAAACAAAATGGGTACTGCGTTAATGTAGGCACGTAAATGTTTTAAGTCTAATTAGTCAACTATAGCAGACATAAATATGGATATGTCTAGCAATCAAGGAAATTGGTAACAATTAGAATAATAAGGGACCTAGACATTTTATTATCTTTAATTCATATGACAGTAATTACCAAGAAGATTAATGTCAGGTTGAGTAGCATAGGGAAGAATCAACACACTAGAAAGACCGTGAAAAGGAGGAGCTCCTTAGGAACAGCATTTCAACAGTTGATTACAGTGATCAGAAGAGTATTTGTCACGCCGCACTAGCAGAAGGGTCCAGCTGTGCCCATGAAAGGGGATGAGGGGGCCTTGGGTATTCAAAGAAAGTGACAGTGTTTTCTTTCTTTTCAAGGCCAAATAATCAATGAGTCACAGACTTTAGCAGAAAGGCAAGAGTCTTTTGTGCAATACCTGCAGATATGCCTAAACCCTGCTCCACATTCAGGAGCATCAAATGGCTATGGAGTTTTTGGAAACTGAACGGTGTGTCGGTACGCATACCCAGACAAA
This sequence comes from Ambystoma mexicanum, assembly GCF_040938575.1. Classification (NCBI taxonomy): domain Eukaryota; kingdom Metazoa; phylum Chordata; class Amphibia; order Caudata; family Ambystomatidae; genus Ambystoma; species Ambystoma mexicanum. The sequence continues at coordinate 143,110,385 of NC_090934.1, forward strand.
CCGACAACCACTACAACTTGACATTGTGGGTGGACAAAGGGTCAGGAATTGATGTGATCCCAGCTGCTGTGGGCATACCCTTGAGGTGATGGCTAAGGCAGCTTTGCCCCTTAGCCTTATGTGTTCTGCAAAAGAGTCGGGAGCAGTGATGGCAAAACTCTTGGTCTCTTTCTTGGCTCGGTCTTTCCCTTGCCCTCACCTGGCAACAGGAAACGGTAGAGAGGCTGCACAAAAGAAGGATTCACAGAAGCAGTTGGGACATTCTCCGGCCCATCTTCTTCCCTGTGGGATTACATGGTTGAATTGCTATGGTATGAATTATGAGGGGTACCATAATATATGATGGGGGCTATGTATGGTGAGGCTCTATATAATTGATGGGGGATGATATGGGTGGTAAATATTATTTGGTTAATGGTGTATGGTGTGGAATATGACATATTTCATGGTTAACATGCGGATATTTGCTTTTTTTTAGACTTATATTGTACATCAGCTGCTACATCATTGATTTCAATGATTTTGGCAACCTATAGCTATAATACCTGATTGCATCTAGTGTAGGATATTATATGAAGGATATTGAATAATATGATCAGTGGCTTATGGGATCACACCAATGTTGGTTGAATTTAAGTGGGGAAGGTTCAGATGGATTCTGGATTAATTGAATTAATGATTATTTGGTTGTTGATGAGGAACTCAGTAGTTGTGGTGGATATTACTGGTTGTCAATTGCATGAATGAGTTGGTTACATGACAGAGATGGGATTTCATATAGATCAGAGCATCATTGGTTGATCAAACAAACAGTGGATGCGGATAACTCCTTTATGTCTGATGGTGGATGATATGTAAGGCTGGGAGATTATTTTTCTATTGGGAAATTCATGGTAATAGAATATTGTCTGAATTTTGGATATTTCATGGTTTAGGTTTTAAGTGTAGAATAAAACATTGATTGTAACAAACCGCGTAACAGTGTTGGAAATGAGGACAAATAAAAACACATATACAAGTCAAGTTTAGTATATATTCACGGTCGGCGGGGGAACGGCACGCAGAGGTGGGCCATCATGTAGCAATACTGGAACAGGAGCAACACAGGTGTGGGGCTGAGTGCTGAGCATTCCACCTAGACAGGAACGAAAAGCCCGCCACTTCCGGCGAGACCCTGGTGAATCAGACTTCCTGTAAATTCTTTAGGCTGTGTATTTGAACTCTCTGTTACATCAGGTGGTGTTCAGGTAGTTTGGTTAACTTTTGGCAAAGCTTTGAAATCCAAAGAGGCCAGCTTGTATTTATAATTAAAAATGTATCTATATATTTATATATAATGCGCTTAATACCCAGAGGTTTCTAAGCGTCGACCCGGGGATCGAAACTCTGTTGCTCTACGTCGTCTTTCTTTCATGGGGAGCGTGTTGCACCCGAGCTATCCTCCCGAGACTTTGACGCAGAAGGCTGTGCGAGACTGGTGCAGATCCTTGAAATTGGGGACAAACATTTCCCATTTCAGCTACCTCTGCATATAGCACATTACCGTAATCCGAGCACATTGAGACAAAGCCCTGGCTCAACGATTCCGGGAGCTTGGACGACATGAAAGGCACACCCCATTTATAGAAATGTACCCATCTCTAACCATTGCAACGACCAGTGCGTTTTCGTGAAGGCATTGGTCCAACAGGGCATTTCGTACTTGGTTACCAGAGCTAGGGTGAATGCCATTGGCAGGTAGCAGCTTCTATTGCCCATGATCCGATTCAGTCTTCTTTCCAAACACTCTTCATTTTATGCAGCACACATAATACAGACAACAATCTGCTTCATTCCTGCCCAAGTGAACATGTTTTTAGATCATATGGATTGGGACAAAACCTGTTTACTATATTCTCTGTTGTGTAAGCAGACAAGGTTGTGCTGAATGCATTTGCTCACTTTTATGGACCTGTGCAAATGGAAAATGATCTGGCCCTTGGTATTACTGTGTAAATACCTTGTACGTGATAGTAGTACGTCTCATATGATGCAAATTATAGCATAACTAATTTCAATTACCGGCATATGGCGAATACCTGTCAGACGCCCATACACAAGCCTAAGCTACCTTTGCCAATGCTTGCTTTTATTGGTTTTGTAACATTGTAAACGGAAACAGACATGGTCAGAGTATCATTTGGGCCTTGCATACTGCTTTACGGTGCAATGTTATTGTTGTTTTTGTTGCAGTGCACATTCTATCGGGATGAGTTGCTGATTTTTTGGGCTTATGTGTTCACTTGGATCATCAATTACCGTTGCAGCACGATTGATTGATTGACCATTTGGGGATGGGTTCTGTGCATGGATTTTCCAGCTGGCGGTAATGGGGGTCATTACGAGTTTGGAGGTAACATTGGCGCTATTAGCGCCATGATGGCTGCCTCGAAACCCATACCGACTCTGCCCTGGTGAATGGAGGTATTACCGCCCCATTTCAAGGTTGGTGGGGACGGTAATTCCCCATTCACCAGGGCCCTTCCCCATGTGAGCCCCCATAGGGCTCAATGGGAATGGGAAAGGCGGTAATAACGGTACCGCAAATTGCGGTACCGTTATTACCTCCAAAGTCCCTTTGCGGGTCCTGTCCTTAACGCCTGATAAAACCAGGAGTTAAGGGAGGACCCGTAAAGGGACCTCGTAATAGGGCGGTAAGGGATTACCGGTACCGGTGCTTTTAACGGTACCGGTAATCCCTTACCCCCCGGGTCGTAATGACCTCCAATATCTCCCTATATTGAAATGCCCAGGATGGATTAAAATAATCCATCCGAAAATTAAAGAGCACACGTTCATAACTACTTTGTAAACAATGTCATTTTCGATATTTGGGTAAACTATTAATAATCTGAATGGTATCTATTGTGACATCATTATTGAAATGTGCCCTATGGTTTGGGCTCCATTTTTAATGTCTCACTTTTCTAACATTACCATTTAAATTGTGGGTTTTGATGGCTGTGGGGTGAAGGCACATCACTCATAAGCCTGAAGCTATTAAACTGCTGCAGAGTCTTTGATACCACCTCTGGCCTCTTACAATGAGAATTAACAAGGGGGTTCCTGGGAGTCTCTCTGCCAGACATTAGTCCTGGTTGTGAGAGCCTTACCTGATATGTTTTGGATATTTCTCATCTGTGAAAGATAGTGACTAATGACTGGGTAAGGCTTTTGTAACAAGGACTAATGTCTGGCAGAGGGACTCCCAGGACCCCCCTTGATAATTTGCATAATTTAAGTAACTTTAAGTCACCCTAAGTTACTAGGGGAATCCAGACGTGGACCCCTTGCTCACTATTCTTAGAGAGGCACAGCTACACCCTACTGATGAGGTTCAACCAGACTGAAACACGTTTCCTGGGTTGCTGCTGGTACTCTTGTTCAGAGGAAAATTGCCTAGCATATCGGTCCTGGACTGCCCCAGGGCAGGACAAAGACTGTTATGTTTTTGATATTTCTCCTCTGTGAAAGAGAGTGAGCTAAAGACTCTCGGTAAGGTTCTTATATCCAGGACTAATGTCTGGCAGAGTGTCTCCCTGCCCCCCCCCCCTTGTTAATTTGCTCTTACAACGCCTTTTTACATAGAAACCTGTTGCTCTCAGATGTCAATGGCTGGGTAGTCTACGGGAAGGTAGGTTGAGCTTAGCTGAATGCTCTTGAAGAAGGTGGTGGTATACCTGTTCATCGAGAAGTGTTCTGTAGAGTGTTTCTGTTTGTTTTGTACTGTATGATATGATATGACATTTATAACGCGCCGGTACACAAGTGATTATAGCCGCGAAACTACTGATATGTAGTTACATATCAATGTTGTATGCCCAGTGAAATACATAAGTACTAGTATAACAGCAGGGGATGAATACAATTAATACCTAATGAACAAGGAACTCTGCACACATTCGCTGGTGCTTGATTCTGGTGCTTACTGCTCACACCCACAGCAGTAATATATAAACGCATGCAAAAAGCAAAGTATAAGTGAAAATCAAAATAATAAATATATACTGAACAAGTGCTACAAGTATAACATGTGTGACAACAGTGTGGCAGATCAAATTCTTGGATTTAGTTCATTTTATGATCACACATTTCATGAGGCATTTATCCATTTGATGAGGCTCACACCCGGTTGAAACACCGGTCCTCTGTCTCTCGCAGATTCACCGGATATTTCTTTTATTTTTTTTCCTATTTTTTGCTTAAAATACTTTAATACAAACCTTTTAGCAAATGACATCAATCCATTGCCCTCCCACCCCTTTAATCTCAGACATTCACTCCTCATCTAGGGCCTTAAAAGGACAAAGAACTGGGAAGCCACCGCTGCAGCGGACAGAGATGGGCATATCAATACCAATGTACATGAAGGGACGCTTATGCCAAGCTGTCCTCGCCCTGCAAGTCCATTGGTGGCCAGAGCCGGCTGATGAATGTGTAGGTGCTTCCACCACCATTGAATGGCAAGGAGCAAGCAAGAGCTGAAATACTGAACAGCGCTTGAAATGCTGCGGACGGTCAGTATCGATCATAGTTTGGTGCCAAAGTACCTGGGAATGTCATGGCTATCAGTGCCTGGGAAAGGTATACCTAATGTCTGTATGAGAGACACCCGTTTGACCGTGCTTTGATTTCACAAACATTAAGTGCAAGGAACAGCTGCAAGAACATATACATTTCTGATCAATCAAGCGGCTAAAAGCACATTTGGCTAAAACATGTCTATTATGTTAGGTGTTGGTTTACAGCAGCATTATGCCATTACCGTTTAAAAGACAGCATGGTGCCCCCTAGAAATCAAAGAGTTAGGCCAACAAGATCCCTAGGGGGAAACAGGGGTTGTTTGGCCTTGGAGGGGCACTAATAAATGACTCTTGCCAGAGGGGCTAACATGACTTTGGGTGCTGAATGGGTGGATACATAATGAAACAACTCCCACAGGCTGTGTGCCCCTCTACACATCTTAGCTCTGTCGTTATTGTCACTTCGCATGCAATATTTTCAGCTTATAGGTGGCGCTTACAGCACCAGGTAATAGCCAACAAAAAAACAAAAAAAAAAGGTTAACATGTTCTGCATGCATCAGACTTTGTTCTCTGGGCTTGGCACGCACCTGCTCAGTTTTATGAGCCCTGTAAAGGAGCTGCCTGCCTACAGCTGCAAAGTCGCTTGAACACGTGTGCAATCGGTAGGAACTATCAAGTTATACACAGTAACTTATAAATACAATGACTGTATATAATAACTTATGCATACAGTAAAATAATGACAAGGCCCCATCTCCCTGTGAAGGTACACATGCGCATTCCTGATTCATTCGGCTTACTATATGCACTTACCTTTTGAAACATGCACAATGGATAATGCATTTCCCTATTTTGTGCAAATTCCTGAGCAGGCGAAGCAGAATTCGAAAGTTACAGTCAAAACGCTACAGCGACCCAACCGTAAATCTCAAATGTTATGGCTTTGAAGAGAAAACAGTTTATGTTTTATTTATTTTTTATTGTGCCGCCTGTCTTATTTTATCTAATAAGAAGACACCTTGGATTGCCTAAAGTGAGAAAAAAAAAAAAACTCCATTGATGTTTGCACAACGTTTTTAAACACGGTTGTTTGCAGTTCTCACTCGGAGCTTAATGGGAACCATTTTAATCTTGAACAGCTGCTCGTTTGCACTTTTCCTATTAATTTGGCATTATTGACCCTCTGTTTGAGTTCTATGGGAAAATATTCTCGTCTAAAAACCTTCCGAATAATTCTATTTCCACACTGATCTTCCCAATCAGAGAGGAGCAGCGGTAATTTCCCTTTGCAACATAGCACTAATCACAGACAAACAAGTACTTTCCAGATACCCTAGGACTTGTCAGTGTTACTCCGGTCCAGCTATACACGGTTAAGTGCTGGGATGCTGCACTTTTCCCAGATTTGACTCTGGATTCTCTTGCCACAGGATATTTTTGTCATGTCGATGTTATTGCTCACAATTCCATATCATGGTGTGTTATCTTTAGTGTTGCCAAGGTTTATCCAGGAATATCTTCACTCTATTCACATATAGTTCCTCGAGGTCAAAGGGCTTGCATTTGGGATAATTTGCCTACCCACAATGCCCTGCGGATGTGGCTCTTGATTGAGATGAACTAACAGCAATAGGTACTAGGCGCTGTTGTGCTACACACACACACACTCACACACACACACACACACACACACACACACACACTCTTTTGATCAAAATTATACAGTTTACAAAATAACAGTGAAAACATATCTAATCTAAACAATTAAGGAACTAAACATTTTTTGCAATATAATCTTACTTAAGTGCACTTCCGTTTTTGTGTTAAGAACAGGTGTTTGGAGGTGGAAGTACTTGCAGGTATTGTGGGGAGGTGGGTGGACAGCCCCTGTTTAAGTTCATAAAAGATATCTGGAGGTGGGGTAGCTCTAGAGCCCCCCCCCCCCTTAAGTATAGAAACGGTGTTTGTATAATCACAGTTCACTATAACCACCTTCTCATACTCAGTTAGATTATAATGTGGTGTTTTGGTAACTTTATTATTTAACGAGCAACAACAGTGTGCACAAGTGACTTATCTGTAGAGGAGCAGGTAAGACACGTATACCCTAACTCCCACCCCCTCACCGCCATCATACTGGAACAGCAGAAGAGCTGTAGGTGGGACCATTGTGTTTTCCTTATACCGCATTGAGTGTACAAGAGACACTATGCACTCAGACAACCCAACCGAATGTCCACTCACACTGAGAGAGTGGAGGGATGTCTGCAAGCCTCATTAGACATCTGATGAGGGCAGAGTGATGTCATGAAGGAGATATATGGGGATATACTGAAACAATATGAAAATACTTAAGAGTGACGAGGTAAGTAAAGTGACAGGAGACACATGCACACAATAACAATGTAATCATGTATGCAAAAAGAAGATAAAGTAACTTGCTGAACCATAAGTGCAAATGTGCAGTAACACAAGATAGACGAGACATTTCAAGCTTGCTATAGAGGAAAAGAAATGTGGGAAGGGTGGCCATGATAGGAAAATGGACGTCGGCTGGTGTCAAGATTCCTTCCAGGTACCTCAGAAACAGACCAGGACTGTAGAGTCGGGATATACTGGAAAACAGCTTCATGTGCAGGTTAAAGAAGAGTTTAAGTTTTTCTGTGATCAAGCTATTTCAAGGAATAGCTGCAAAGCACAAAGCGAGGCAGTCAGATAAGCCATGAGCGTGAGACATATTTCTCTTAGATTAAAGAAGAAAACATCTACGTGAGCCAAATATTCGATAATTGACAATGGATAAGGCTCCTACAAGATGGATTGAGCAAGTCTCTAGAGACCAGAAGGAGCAAATAACACCCAGCATATTTGAATCAAATAGTAGTAAATAGGAGGTCGAAACTGACAAATTTGAGGTCTCCTCACACGTGACGCAGAGGTGTTGAAAACAAGGGCTTTTCATTAAGCTATGATTGAAGATAGTGATGTGCTCATACTTCCTTGAATGTCCCAGAACAAAGAGAAGACCACAAGGTCAACTACAGATGGAAAACATTGGCTTATGGTTGGACTGATGAGAGATGATGGACTAATTGGGAAAGTGGGGAGTAATTTTTCGTGACTCAAGCCCCTGGTTTTCGTTTCGCTTATGGGCAGCTAGCTGAGCTGAAAGTACAAGGTTGAGTGGGATTGCCAACCGATCAGTGGGTCTATGGGGCAACCTGCTATACAAAGTTGCATAGACCAATCTGTTTCCATTTTGTCAGCTATAATCAGTATTATTTGTATTTAAAGGTACTTCAAGGCGTGCCATACAAATAAGAGACATCTAATGAAGTACTAACCCATATGTATCCTATAAGTAGATATGTTCCCCTAACAAAATCCCTCCTGCCAATAGGTTTTACAGTTTGCCACGTAGGATGACATCATAGTTGACGATTATTGGGGTATAAGACCTCTGTGTAATCAAGTTTGTTTGTGAGTGTGCGAGCATCAGTCTGATGTCTGCCAGTTTAGACTGCTTTATTAAATTGTGAATAAAGTAGTACTTTGCCATGTTCTTTGAGTCTGTCTGGTTATTTGGTCTGAGATCTCTATTGGTAATTTTATCTAGCACAGGAGATGCTTCAAAGTGATAGAGCACATATCCCTACATCCCTGATTGTCTAATTGTTATTCATATACTGCTAACCCACACTCATGCTGGTGTGCTAGTTATCAATTTTTGTAACAGTGAGTTGAAAGCTGACAACACTGACTGCCCATTCTGGGGTTAAGACGGACCAGGAAAGTCCCAAATTACCCAGAGGGTTCCGAGCCAATCCAAACCAGACTCAAAGATGAAGTACTCAAAGAGCAAGGCAAAATCCAGCTTTATTATAATTTAAATTAAGCCGGGACTGCATGCAAGCATTACAATCTTGGAGCTCTTAGAGGATACATCGGAAACAATTGGTTAAATACTGACAACTCGTCATCATGAAGGTCATAACATAATCTTAGTTGCAAAAACGTACAGGGACAAGGGATTGCTGTGTACAGATTCTATAAATACAAAACATATCATTGGATTAATACAATCCAATGGATCCAAATACCTCATCTTTACAATAGGAGATTGGTTGACATATTACTTTGTGGGTGGCTAACATTGGGGTTTCTAATTGGATGGCTTCTTACTGACCAACATTGAACATTTGACAGGCCATCAAGACATGAACCAGACAAGAGGTAGGGGGAGAGAGGCCCAACGACTGTTTATTGTCCATTAAAAAATGTTACCATCCCTTATTTGTAGGCATCAGCCAGGGTGATCTCTTTGTACTTGGCCTTGTGCGGCGTCTCGTGTCTCTGTGTATGTGTAGGGAGTACGGCAGGTGTCCTATCTGTGTTAATTTCTGATGAATAGGCACTGTCTTCCAATTGTGGGTCACGTGTGATGGAGCCATGTCATATATGGAATTAACTCCTATTTATTGTTTTTTAAGCTAGTGTTACCATGTATGCTGTGTTCTTTGTGGCCTCTAGGGACACTCTTGAGTTATTCTTCATAGAGTCTTTTGGCTTGGCACGTTACTACACCTGGCCTACAAAGGCCCGCTGTGCTTTTAATAAACTTGAATTCATCTGTGAGTATACTGCTTGCATCTTGGGAATTACTATCTTGTGCCTTTGCTTCACCATGCCTATTTCCTCTTATTTCTTTGTAACCTTGGCTTGGATTGTTAACTACTGTCTGTCTGCACAAATCTGTATCACTGTGGATTCAACGTTTTGAGTTCTCACAAAGTCTTGAGGCCTTCGGTTTAATTAAGAGCCTGCTGCAGCTTCCATTTTAACGAAAATCGCTGCCCAATTACAGTCTAGTTACTATTATAGGAAGCTATATTTACATGTTGTTTACATTGCATTCCCCTTATACCTTAGACATATTAGTATTCTTCATGTATAAATGTGTGTATTATCTAGTGTCTGCGTTTCTTCATGTGGAGTGCATGTGTGCTTTGTGTCTAATGCATGTGCTCATTACTGCTACAACGTTCGTTTCTGCTTTTGTCATCTTTAATTTAAATGGCTTTTATGTCTTGATGTACCTGCGTGGGATAAGGGCTGTACGGTTGCCTCAGTGAATAAAGTTTCTCACCTGTGCGATATTGGGCCACGGGAGGGGCAGAAGCTATGGATGAAGTTGTTATCGCCTCACAACACTGGCCATGCCCATGCACTGCTTCTGTAGCCTGCATGATATTGATGTCACTCCACTACTGCATAACCAGCAGTACTGCAGGGTAGCTGGCACGGGCAAGTGGTGCTGACAGCATCCAGGCAGCCACAGTACCAGGGGCACAGGATAGCACACACATGCGCACATGCAAAAGTGCCAGTGTAAGTCGTTTGACTGGGATATGACATACACAGCTCTGCACCTGATGTGCCGGTGCAGGTGAAGGCACTGAGCAGGCAGATAGTGGGCCCTCTTAAGCTGGGCACTGCTCCTTTTCCTTCTGGTATGAGGCAGGCATGGGATGTGCCCATATGCAGTCCTGTGCTAGGCCTGTGACGCAGTCTTTGAACACATGCTAACACTTAACTGCAAATGACACTGCACAATCAACAGCGTCATTATTAGGACAGAGGAGCACACAGTACAGAGGACAGCAGCAGGAAAGTTACAAGATAGCACCATTCATTTAATTGGTGCTCCTGCGCTGTGGCGAGCGCCATGTGGCTCTTTGTTTCTGGAGTGGCTTGCTTTCATGATCAAAAACTCTTAAAAACAGGGGGATCCACAAATGTAACACTTTGAGCAGTGATCCTAAATAAGAAAGAATAGGAATTACAAAATAATTTGTCTTTCTTGAATTCTATACTATAATTGCTAGACTCATTAGAGGTTTATTTTGGGCACACTTCAGAGGTTGAGTCACTGATTTAATCTGTTCTTAAACACCTCAAACAAAAAGGTCCAAAAATCATTTAGAGTAGAACAAGCATCCATTCGGACTATTTATTTTGCTTTTCACAAATTTCTGTTATAGCATGTTTTTTTTCTGCCATTGTCTCTGTTACGATCATCACAAAATATTCCATCTCGGTGTCCTTGGTCACTTGACAAAATCCTTGTGCCTAAAAGCTTGTGAACAGTGTAGAAATGTTTGACTATAGCACATAAAAGACCCGATTCATGGAATCTTTTGCACGGTTCACAGTGACTTTGCACTGCTGAAAAGTAACTTTGCACTGCTGACACAAACCCTGATTCATGGAGCTGTGCAAAGTGTACTTTTGCAATCCAAGGTCACTGCAAAGTTCATTTTGTACTGCAAAAATGATTTTATACTGACTTTGAAGTAGATCCATGCAGGCTTGACATGTGGGCAACTTTGCACCAGACCTGCATTCAGACATGGAATTGCTCATTGTACTACAGCCGGTAAGATAGCTCAGTGGGTTGTGAGCTCACTGCTGCAATGTGTGTGTGATCTGCTGGATGTAGGTTCGAATCCCGGCAAGGCCAACTTATCCTTTCATACTTCTGAGGTTGATACATAAGTACCAACACAGGTTGGGTGATATTGTATGTATATTTGTTTTACATAAAGCTTGTAAGTGCTATATAACACATCATTTTCATTTAGCCTTGGACGTCTGGTTGCATTACAGTAATTTGGTAATATGGGCCTATACACACTGATAATAACTATACATATGGTGATCCATACTTGTCTGAAATGTGTATCACATTGCAGTAATATAACCATATTGTTCATAGTGTACTTAGGATCAATGCTATATGATATGATATGGCATTTATAACACGTCTACACACATGTGTTTCAAGGCACGAGACAATTCCTGTTTTCTCAAGGGGTGAATGGTCGTGACCATCGCTTTCCATGATGTCACTTCGGGGTGGGGTCAAATGACATCACTTCTTGTGATTTCATCAGCGGTCAAGGGTCATGTGATGTCACTTCCGCTAGCCCTGGCATTTTTGTGAAATCACGTCCCTGCTCGGTAGACTTAGAAATAGATGAAAACATCATAACAGGTGTGTTAAATGAGGGCAAAAAGTAACTGTTGATTTCAAAAATATATGGTCGCATTCAAATGTATTACTGAGTCAGATATAATGGCACTTAAATAAAACCATGGGCCTCATTACAAGTTTGGAGGCAGCCATGCCCTTAGTAAGGTCATGGCTGTCTCCAAACTTGGGTCCATACCATCTTTGGAGGGCCCGGTATTTCCCCATTCACCGACCCGGATCATCCCATAGGTCTCAATGGGAATGGGGAGCATGCTAACAACGGGCCTGTTGTAAGCATGCTGGTCCCCTCGCGGGACCCGCAAAGGACGTCTGGTCGGACCAGACGTCCAGAGCGGGTCCCGCGAGGGGACATCGTAATGCGGTGGTATGGGTTTAAAGGCACCAGCACCTTTACCAGCGCCGTTCACCCCTTACCGCCTCACTTGTAATGAGGGCCCATGGGGGTAGAGGGGTTAATATCCCGCAGTATCAATAGACCTGAAAGAATAAGACGCAGGCCAATGGTGGGTCAAGGCATGGCGTGATCCCATCTTGACTATGGCATTGTGGATAGACTTCACCTGGTAGGTGCAATTAAAGATTGATTTTGTTATTTACTCCTTACTGATTACTTAAGTGCTACTTACTGAAGCTGGCCCCTTCCCTGAAGCAAGAGTTGAGGGGTGGGCAACAAAGAAAGGGATAAGACAGGAAAGAGAGCACGGGGAACAAAAACACGAGAAACATTTATAAATGTCATCGGATGACCAATGTTTCAGACGGTGCAATCACGTTTAGGCAAAGAAGGGCCGCAAAGAAGGGTCGACACGTGGGTTATTTCATTCCCTCCACACTTAAGGAAGAGAGGGGGTGGCAAATGGGTCATTCCATATCCTCCACATTTTCTTTCGTTCCTTGCCTACGTGCCTGTCTTAATGTGGTGGAGGAACAACACCTTGTTAATCTTCATGCATGCAGGACGCACCTTTGACCCCCATTTCTATTTCTTTTTTTTAGATTGAATTCATTGGAACACATGTACCCCTACAACTTTCTCCAGAGTTTCTTGATCCCTTTCTTCCTGACCTAATCCAATGGCCAGCCTAGGGTAACCGGCGAGATCCTCTCGGCGTATGATGACTCGATCCCCGTTCTCTTGATGAGTTGCAGGGATAATTTCTGGACCGGGCGGGTCGAGTGTGTAACCTACTATAGCCTAATAGGCGTGCCTATCACTTGACAATCCAACTTCTTGTTATGATAAAGGTTTTTAAAACGCACTTAATACCCAGAGGTTTCTAAGCGCGGATCCGGGGATCGAACTTGTGTTGCTCCGTGTCGTCTTGCTTCCAAGGTGAGCACGTTGCCCCTGAGCTATCCTCCCGAGACAAGTTGTTAGAAGATGTTGATTATGCATCACACCTCAAAGGGCAACACTGCCAGGTCCTCCATTTTATCGTCCAGCTGGAAGGGCTTGGGCACAGCGGAAGCCATGACGATGCCCGGCTTTCAAACCGTGCCCACCGTCCTTCGCGGATTTCAAAGGCCCACTAAACCCAAATTGCGTCCCTCGCCGTTGCTCGCAAGGCTTTTATAGACGGTTAATCTACATTGTACTACACAACCCTTCATTTCCATAATGCTTGTCTAATGCACATGCCATTTTCATAGCGGGCTGTCTCTGTTTCATCTTGAAAGGTTTTTTTAATTAATCCAATTCATTATTGCCGCTTCTCATGGCTAAACTCCTGAGACTTAACAAAAACTTTGCTTTACCAGTTGTCAACACATTTCCTTCAAAATGCACATTTTTGAATGCTTTTTTAGAACATATCTCTTTTTCATATGCAGAGTGCTCCACTTAGTGATATTAAATTAAGAAACATGGTCCCTGTTAGGGTTTCTATTATCTTGGTCACTGATGGGGCTTTTTGCATTATTTTTAACTACAGTGGACCGAGAACATGATTCATGTTTCCCTTGAGGGACACATGGGTTATTGATTTTAGGAATGCTTATTTTTATGACAGTAAAGTGCCGTTTTTTTTATGCTGGCAATTTGAAACATATGACTCCTCTTTTCATTTTTCTCCTCGAGTCTTGCCAGTTCTTGCGGTTGCCTGTCTAGTCCCAATATCGAGCAATGATCATCGAAAACAAATTTGGTCAAAGTGAAAAGCTGAAAAAAAACATTAAGCCTCTCATTCTCATCAATGGCGGGCGGGGTAGAAAACAATGAAACCCGTTCTTCTCCGGCTGCCGCTGCATCCTACCCATTCAGTGGTAACTCCGAAAGCAAACTACGTCACAGAATGTGGGAGTATAGCTCAGGGGCAAAGCATTTGCCCTGGGGAAGCAAGACGACAAAGAGGAACCAATCCCGGTCCCACGCTTAGAGACTGTCCTCTGGTATTAAGCATGTTTCAAATGATTAATTATTTATTTACATGTGCTTCTCCACTCCACACATTGAATCCGTATTGTACCCGCACTAACAATTATTCTGATACCCGCAGACAGGCGGATTTCTATGGACTGAACCAAATTAAGCAGGTGGATTCCATGGTAGGGATCCATTGCTATGACGGCCAACATGACTGTCATGGCTGCCACCATTGCTGATCTCCTTTGTGTGCGCATGTGCAAAAGGGGGAGTTCAAAAATGGATTCTGCCTGGATTTCTGGATCCGTTTTGTTGCAAGTGGCGTAGTAGGCTAATCCAGAAGACAGGAGAGTACAGTGGAGACGCCTTGCGGCAGGGAATGATAGCGGTAGGGCTCATTCAGACATATTCTCTGGCAAAAAAGAGAGGGCGGGGTCCTAATTAGGAATTTAAGAAAAATTCACAGCAATTCAAAGCATGCTATAAGTGGAAAAAGTGAGTGTAAGTGGAAAAAGTGAGGAACTTAAATTATACAAGGAGATCATAGTTCTGTTCTTGCCAAATATCTGGACATTTCGAAACACCCACATTTTATTTATGGGAATGATCTGGAATTAATTTCAAACTTGTTGTAGCTCCCCCCGCCCCCCTCTACCCGCATTTGCGCTCATCGCCCTAAACGTATTGTTTCTCTATGAAGAATTCAGGGGTCAAGTCATAAAAAAAAAAAGTGGGGAATTCATTAACCTACCAATTGAATGTGGTGTCACTAGAAATTAGCATATCAAGGTGCCCTCTGAGAAAATTGGGGGACTTCAAAGAACACTGAGGGTGCTTCGTCCACCCACTTGTACCCTCCACTCGCACCCTGGAAGTATTATGAAGTAGCTTACAAGATGGGTGAGCACACCAAACTATAACATACAATACAAATATAAACATTTTAAAGAAAATGGGCCTCATTACACGGTAGGCGGAGGACCAAGGTGCTAAATACCGGCACCGCCTTGGTGGAAAGGGGAATTACCGCCCCGCCAACCTTCCCCCATTGCCCTTCCCCATTCCCATTTTTGCTCCATAGGCCTCTATGGGAATGGGGAAGGCGCTAATTACGGTGCCGCAAATTGCGGTACCGTAATTAGCACCCTGGTCCCTTTGCGGGTTGGTTTTTAACGCCTGCTAAACAGCAGGCGTTAAAGTACCTACCCGCAAAGGGACCTCGTAGTAAGGCAGTGAGAGTTAACGGTCACCGGTACCATTACCGGTGACCGTTAACCCTTACCCCCTTCCGTGCAATGAGGCCCAATGAGTTAGTAAAACGGTAAAGTGCAAAGATAGCAACCTACGTTTAAGGGAGCATTAGGAAACAGATGAAAAAGAACAATAATTTGGAAGTTTGAAAGTGGTTGAGAATGTTTTGTCGTGAACAATTGAAAGCTGTTTACAGCATTAAGGAGTCCTGTAACCATTGCACCAGCCGCGCCCTTGCAACAGCACTAACCGATTCCTTCCACTGGCTGCGCGCTGTGCAACATGGAGGACAGAGTTCTGAGGAACGTATGGAAACCGGGGGCGAGTGAGAATGGGGGCAGGGAGGCAGAGGTAGGGCACTAGTTGGACGGCACGTGGGGGGGAATTCTCAGTCTGTAACGGGGCTGGGGGACGGTAGTCAAAAGCTTGATGGTGAGTGGCATGGAGAAAGGGTGGCCAGCAAGTGCCTGTAAAAGGGGGGGGGCTCTGTTAAGTATCCTGGAAATGCAGGAAGGGAATGGCAGAGGCGCAAAGGAATTCCCCACCAAGTGGAAGGGGTATCTATTTCTTTTGCTTTTTTGTTTACATTTTCACTGTTATTATTTTTTGTCACGTTTTCTTTTTTTTGTGCTAACATCTTCAAATAATCTCAATATTTATTTTTCAATGTTTTTATTTTTTCAGAGGTTTTTTAATTGCCAGAGATATACTAAGACCTGCAGTAACTGGGCTGAAGGTAATTTGAAGAAACGATCCGGCATATTTTGTTCATGTTTCCCAGCCAGAGAACAGACGGATGGGTCCATTGGCCGGGCTTGCAGCACCCGGTGTGCTCTCTGATATCCTCACTGCTACACTCTTTCCCTGCTTCTCATCATCCTCTTATCGCTCCCACTACCCCGCTCTTTCTCACTCTTTATCCCCGGCCCTCTTCTTACCCCCACATCTCCTCCCTGCACGTTCCGGTCCACCCTTGCTGTGCCCTCCCATCCAAATCCTTCATTCTCCACAAGTTTGCATTCTGTCTGCTCTTCTCTCACTCACTCACTCTCTCTACACACTGCATCCTCGTCTCCCTTCATACATCCTCAAACTCTGCCCCCAACCCCATCCTGGGCTTCTGCAATGCCCAATACATGTATTATAAAAACTATTTCCCCACAAATCACATTGACTCCCATAACCCTAAACTTGCACTGATAATCACCACTGAAACATGGAGGCCCTCTTGATGCTGCTACATTGGCAGCCAATCACATCATCCTTGCTTGAATCTGCCACTTGCCTTGGCTCGTGATCAGAAATTCAACTCCCTTGTCTGCCATCCCCCATCCTTCAAGCACATCTCCATCCAGCTCCTCTCTCCCACCTCTTTTCATATCCTCCTCCTCCACTGCCCACCTAGCAACCTTAGCCCTTTCTTCTCTCATTTTGATTGACTACTTGAAATGTATATAGCTGACGTCTCAGCTCTCATAATGGAAGACCTCAACCTCCATAACATGAACATGACTCAGGCCATTCAGCTACAACTTGAATCCTCTCTCGCTCTCTCACCGCTCACTTTTATGCCCCCGCTTTACTCACCATCTCCCCTCCAACATCCATTAGAAAACCCACATTCAAGCCTGACCCCACGGTCCTCTATCTCGATCAGGTTACAGTGTATCTTCATGTGCCTTCCCTTATGCTTGTCCACGTCACTGGACTGCCCGTGTTCAAATGCAACTCTGCCCTGTCTACACCCTTAAATGATCGCCCCCTGCCCACTCATTCACCCCTTCCCAGCTGCGTCCAGAACCAGGGTTCTCCCCAGCCATCCAAATGATTTTACTTTTATAATGCTCATTGTGGTCTGATCATGTTGTTTATGGATTACAAAAGGTGCCGGCTGATGCTAATACTGTAGACACTGGGTTAGTAAAAATAACATTACCTAATACTAGGTCACTGCCAAAACACTCTCTTGATATACATGATCATATTGTAGAACATAAGATAGATATTATGTGGCTATAGACATCAAGTGAGCCAAACATTGAAGAAGTTACCCCACCCCACAGGTTATGAATTATTTGGCCAACATCGGGCTGAGGCGTTGAAGGTGGGTGGCCATAATCTTTTCGAAGAAGCTAGAAATGTATCAAACCAAGATAGAATATGAAGGGTGCGAAAATATCCACACGAAAATCACAATGCATAATAATCATAGTGTGGATCTTATGCTAATCTCAAGACCTCCTGTAGAGATGCTTACTTTTAACAAACACTTAGGGCAACTACTCTTACCTTTACATAAGCCAAACTGTGCCACCATTCTCCTAGGAGATTTCAACCGATGCAAAAGAGATCCTAAGGAAAAGAAAGCCAAGGACCTAGAGGGTATGCTAAATAACAAGGACATACTCATCCATAATTCGGATCCCTCTCATACTAGGGGGCGTATGCTTGATTGGGTTGCTGTTAGGAATAGGAACATGACAACGGTCAAAACCGTCCCGTGTATTTGGTTGGATCACTTCTTTAATGCATGTGAGGTGCAATTACCAGTGCACCAGCAGCAACATCATAGAATCTCAAAACAAGCTTGTATTAGCAACTTTCAGAAAATACATATCCCAGAACCGGCTATATGTCAAGAAGAATTTATGAACCTGACAACTGATAAGGATTCTGCTGATCTTTTAGTGAAAAACTATAAAGCTCATGTGCAACCCTTTTTGGATAGAACTGTCCTTTTGAAAGTAAAAAAATAAAAGAGACCGCCCGAATCATCAGAATTGGTCTACTCCGGAATTGACACTGCTTAAGCAAACTAATCGGCAGGCTGAGCATATTTGGTCCAAGGAAAGGACAGAGGAAAACAAAGAGGCTTGCAAATTGATTGAGAAATAATACAAAATGAGAATCACAGAGCCAAAGAAAAGCTATTACAATGAGCAGTTAAACAGGACAGATAATAAAAGAAGGAAACTCTTTTAATTGTTTAAGAAATGGGAAAAAACCCAGCATCCTGGAAAGATGTTTTGTGGCAGATAAGGAAGATTGTGCTAGAATTCAGAAGGGCTTTGTTGATAAAATTGCTATAACACATTATACAATCAGTCAGGATTTAAACAAAAAGAAGAACTTATCACAGATAGACTCAGGAAAGTTCTGTCCCATCTCTGTTTTTGAAAGGAAACATTTCTAAAAGACATGCACCCTACTACTTGCCCGGTTCACGTCTTACCCTCCAAAATCATTCTGAAAAATAGGGAAATGTTTGCTCTATTCCATAGGAGATTTGTGAATGCTTTGTTTCTTCACAGATTTGTTCCATTCGCGATTAAGTAAATTGTGCTTACTCCTCTAGTAAATAAACCCAGATTGGATCCCGAGGAAGTCGCTAATCTTAGGCCAATTACGAATACCCTCTTCTTGCTTAAAATAAGGAATAAAGTGGCCACAGCTCAATTACAACAACCTATCCAAGATTATGAACTTCTACATATGAAGCAATCTGGGTCCCGACGAAACCATGGAATAGAGAGCGCTTTTCTCGACCTATGAACACAAATGTTGACTGCCTTGGAAAAGAGTAGTACAGGGCATGATGACATTTCTCAATCTATCAGTGACCTTTGACCTGCTTGATCACCTAAGGCTACTCACACCTTGGCAAATACTGGAAACTGCTCCCAGAATGTGATCAAGTTGATGGACTCTTTCCTCAGGGGCAGGAAATCTAGGATTTGTTGGGGAGACGCCTCATCAGAACCATCCGAAATCTTCCATGGAGTACCACAAGGTGCTTGCCAGGTTCCGTAACTGTTCAAGCTCTGCATCAAGCACTGTGTGTCAAAATGGAATAACTCAACCTACAGTTCACTAGTTAGGGTGATGATATACAGCTGATTATGGATCTCAGTGGCGATCATGATTTAGACCAGGAAAAATGGAATCAAGTGTATAAGGATATTAAAGACTGGATGACAACAAACTGGCTCTACTTGAATAGCCCAAAAATCGAGTTGGTGGTTTATGGGTATAAATAAGCCAGGAGAAATCTGACCCAGGACTAAGATGGGTTTGAAATTGAAGGTTGTTGAATGCCAGTGGTTGACAAGGTAAAACCCCATCTACATGGTAGCTTCTTTGAATGTGGATGCACATGTGAACTATTTTGTAAACAATGTGTATTATTACCTGAAGGTCTACTGGCAGACTAGCCCATTAGTCTCTCAAAAGAATTGTGAAACGCTGGTCCGGGTTATCCTATTACCGAGACTAGATCAGTGTAACTCCCTTTTAGGAGGGGCGTGCAAACAATGTTTCGGGAGATTACAGAAAAGGCATAATGACTCTGTATGTATCGCCTGCAATATGTCCATGAGTGAACCAGCTCCACTTGCTCCCTGTGGCGGCAAGAGTCTGATTTAAAATTCTTACGGTGGGACCCAAATGTGTATTTGGAGATGCCCCTATGTACTTGAAAGAAAAATTGGAATTTTACAAGCCTCGCCGCACCTTGCGGTCTTGTGCTACAAAACAGCTCACAATCCCACATGTTATACGAGTCAGAGGGTATGGTAGATCATTCCCAATACTGGCTTCACAGGCGTGGAATGACTCTCAATTGAACTACGAAGGGAAACATGTCATCATACTTTCAGGAAACATGTGAAAACCCTCCTGTTCGAGCAGAATAGTCAGATAGTATTTTTTATTTATTTCAATTTATTTTATTTATCTTTATTTATTTATATTTCAACAGAACTTCAACAAACTTTTTATATGAACAGTAAATCAATAAAATAATCAAATTACTTTTGTACAACATTAGTACACATCTAATACACAATTAATAAGCAAAAAAGACACAATAAATACACACACAATTGTCCACACATAAATCCATATGGAGAGAAATTACAATGTAAAAACCCACAGAAAACCCTGAAATCATTGTCCTTTAGGTACCAATGACCAAGGCTTTAGGATAGCAACTAACTTGTCCATATAATTACTTAATATGGCATTTCATTTGCCTCAAGTCTGCTTCCACTTGTTTCCAAACCCAATAAAGTACCAAGTGCATTTCATTAGAGTCTCACTTAAGACAATACTGCCAACATTCCTCACTTTTGATTGCATCATAGTTTTTAACTCTATCCCCAATCAGGCACATGTATACAGACCCAAGGGCTCGACACTCAGTCACAATGTGAAGCACGGTTTCTAAGCAACCAGGGAATTGACACAGCCGACAGACCCTTAAATTCCTTGGGATACCCCAGTGCGTGCCTCTAATTATCAATAACGGAAGCTGTTCAGCCCATTAGTCTCAGCATAAAATGGTGAACAGCAGGACTGGGGCAAAGCAATAGGTATTTTGCCAGATGGGAATAATTCTTGGCCCAGTACCATAAGTCTGCCTTGTAAAAAAAGCAGGCCTTTACCACCTCAAAGTTGACCTAAGAGTCTTGCCGTGGGGACCAGTTTATATCCTGGAATCCAAGTTGAGGGTTTCAAAGGTCTTCCCTTGAACACCCCGCTCATATTTATAATTGTCCCCAGTGTTTTTAAGAGAGGTCATGATGGGTTTGTTTTAGACTTTATATACATAGCTCCCCTTTTTTCCGTAGTCGGTTACTCAGTGAGACAATCAACAGTTTGAGCCTCAGAGTTTCCATGGACACTGAAGTTGCTAAGTTTTTGAAGTTGTGCTCCAGAAACGGCTCACCAAATGGTCCAGCCAACTAAGATCCTTAATAGCCAAGGCCTCTAGACCAGACAATAGCATCGGGCTGAAACACTGCTTGTAAAATATTAGGGTTCCCGGACTGAGGAACCTGCTGTTGTATTAGATTACCCATAGTTGTCTAAACATACTCTTACCTGGGTATTTGGGTGAAATAATTCGATTGCATAAACTAACCAAACCTGGCAACCCATTTTTTGTAACTTGTGCCGCGGCTTAGCATAATCAAAAGAATCAAAAGCAGCTCTGAAGTCCACGTAGGCTATGTATAAGGGAGGCCTGTTTTTCCCCTTAGCCTTCCTGACCCAACATGTCCAACATCCTTATGTTCGGTGTAGTTGCCGAACCTTTGTGGAAGCCTGTCTGATATTTATACAGGACTCCAGATTCCTCAGCCCATGTCTGCAACTCCTTCAGCACGAAGCTTCCAGACAATTTACCAGTCATGTCTAACATGGCCAGCAGCCTGTAATAGTCGGGGACATTTCTGTCATCTTTCTTACAGAGCGGTACCAACACAGACTGCTGCCATGATGACAGTATCTGATGTCCCGCACAGATCTTATTATACAACAAATGAAGAATGGTGGCCCAGGCTTCCGTGGAATTTTCCGACACAAAGTTGTACAACTCGCTTGGACCAGGTGCTCCTGAGGTGTTAAGATTTACCATTGTCTCAATCATGCGATCTAGCGTAATATTCAAAGACCATACCTACATAGGAGCCGAATATACTGGGCACACCAGAGGCCCGGACAGTTCTTCAGATTGTATATGTTTTTCCCAGATTTCTTTGTTAATTGGATTGAGGACCATTTTAGTGTTACCACCCTTGGCTTGCGTTAGGATCTGCCATATGGACTGGGAGTTCTTAGATGCAAGGGCCCCCAGCATTTTCTGCCACTGCACATTCCTAATGGAATTCTTTGGGCCTCATTACGACCCTGGCGGTAAGGGGTTTACGCCAGCGTTAACTGCGCCGACCCCTTACCGCCAATTACGAGTTCCCTTAGCGCCATGGTGATTTTAACGCCTGCTTTTTGCAGGCGTTAAAATCCATGGCGCTAAGGGACCTTGGTGTATATTACGCCACCGTAATTTACGGTGGCGTAATTAACGCCTTCCCCACTCCCATTATGCCCTATGGGGCAAGAATGGGAATGGGGAAGGGTAAAATGGGGATTGGGGACTTACCGCCCTGCCAAGGTCGGAATGGGGCGGTAAGTCCGCCAACCCCCATGGCGGAATTTTCACATCTCCGCCAAGGACCATGGTGCTAATTGCACCATGGTCCTCGCCAAGGTCGTAATGAGGCCCTTTCAGTATCTAAGACAATTTCAGTAGCTATTTTGTCTCCTTTTAAACTAAAAATATTTGTTCCTGTTTATTCAAATTGACACTTTTAATAGCCCTTACATCTCTATGTAGTTTTAGCTTGGCATCTCGAATTGCAATGTCAAATGTTATAAAAGGCTTGCCATTTACAGTCGCCAAGCAACTGCCTTTAATCGCACCCGTGCCTTTGGCAACTCCCTTTGGCCAGTCCTCAAATTCGTAAGTGGTTAGATCAGCAAGCGCTTCCATTAGAATCCTAAATAGCTACTTGGGGAGCCCTCTGCAAATTGGATAGTGTTCTTATGATGTCCTGTTGCTGTCCTTGTGTCTTGTGTTTGTGTAAGTGACCTGATGCCTAAGGGCTTGTGCGCTCTATAAACATGCATAGATATATACATGCATGCTGAGGACCCCCCAGGCATATCTGCTTGCACCGCTGGCGTAATGATCAATCTCCCACTCGCCTTACAGTCTTCAAAGACATGTCTGTCTTTAACTATTGCTCTCAATGCAAACAATTCCTCTGATGCACTAATATGATTTCCTCTCTCTGGTTGCACCCTCTAAAACCTTCTATAATCCTCTAGCCAATACCCCCCGCACCTGAAGGAATTGCCCAATAGCTTCCTTTCTTTATGCTGATGACTTTGCCTCAGACTGATTAAAATCGCAACTTGACACCCTGTCTGTCTTTCTATCACTCCCACCCTCACTTATTCTCTCCCCACTTTTCTCCCCCGTGCTCCTTTCTCTAACGCGCATCTCCCTCAGCTCCACTACCCAACTTTAACTTATCCTTCCATCTGATACACACATTGTGATTCAATTGATCCATTTCTACCCCACACTACACGGCAACCCTCTCTCTCCTCTTCGCCCTCTTCAACCACTCCCTCTCAAATGGCATCTTCACATCCTGCTACAAAACAGCCACATGCATGCCTCTTGCATAGAAACACACTCCAGGCACAAACAACCCCTCATTCTGCAGACCAGTTCCTCTCCTAACCCACGGCTCTAGAATCCTTGAAAGGGTAGACTTCTTCTGCATAGTCCACTCTCACTTAGTGAAACTTTCCAGTCTGGGATCAGGGACAAACGCTGCACAGAGACTGCTCTCACCCACATTTCCAACGGGTACACAAATACCCATGTCTCTTAAATCTCCTCCATCCTCATGCTCAAGCTCTCTGCAGCCTTGGACACTGTAGACAATCCCTCCATCCTTCATACTCGTCTCTTCCTCTGCTTTAAGGAAACTACACTTGACTGGGCAACCTCCTATGTCTCTGACCACTCTTTCTCCATCTCAAGGAACACTGGCATCTCCTCCCTGTGCCCCTCCCTGTGAGAATTCCCAGTAATCAATCCCATGCCTCATAACCATTTGTGCCTCCTGCCTATGTAAACTCATTTCTGCCTCTTGCTTTAACTATCGCTACTTCACTGATGATAAACAATCATTCTTCTCCTCCCCCTCTTTTGCCCCTAAAATCCCTTACCTGTTATCTGCCATTACAGGACTCTATTCTGGAAGCCTCATGCTTAACTTTCAAAGATGAACGCTACCATTCTCTCATCCTCCAACGCGAACTGCACTCATATTACTGTCGTCTCTTACCTCTAACCTCCTCACCCATTACCCATGGCTCAGAACCTTGAGGTTTTCTTTGACAGTGACCTGAAAGTCTTCCAATATACCATGGCTAAGGCCCTCCTAATATTCAAAAAAACACCCACGCCCATGCACCACTGCCCAAACCCTAATCTCTACCCTATTTCTTACTGTCTACTCCTTGCGCCCCTCTGGCACACACCGCCCTTTCCAGCCTACCCAGAACTTCTCCCTCCTCTATCCACCACGGAAGACTGGACTGCTCTTTCCTGAAGCAGCTGCTCATCGTTTATATTAATGTCCCTGGCCTCGACACCCTCCCCCAACCTCACCGAATGTTTCTCACTGTACTCTCGCACTTTCAATTCCTCTTCTCTCTGCATCCTGTCCATACACTGCCCCATATCCTCCCACTTTTGTTCTTCTTCTTTTCTTGTCCACTTCACTGAAATGCTCTCCCTCTGCCCAGCACAGAAGGCAATAACTCCCTGTCCTTTCTCCCTTTTTTGAACCTACCCCACTCCCTCCCTTTCCCTGTTAACTCTTAGCTCCCAGTGTTACTCTCACCGAGTGTCTATAGTGAAGAGAAGGCAACCACAAACAAAGAGCCAGCACCCTTATACCATGTTCCACAGCAACACTCAGATCACTCACTCACACACCATCACCACAATCAGCACACCACTCAAATACCACACACACCTCATGGTAACATGGACACTGCACTAAACTAATATGGACACATCAACATCACTTTTGGAACAAGCTACACAATATCGTGTACAAGAACCTGGAAACTGGTGCTCATCAGCGACAACGCAGCAACCTCACATGCAGCCAACAGTGCAGACCCCATCACCCATGGATACCTGTCCCAAACCCAAATCTATCAAGCAAATATCCTGGTTCTTCAAACATCGCCTTTAAAGCACTCACAGAAGACCTGACCAACCTTCCCACCACCGGGGGAGGGCTCCACAAGAATGCCTACACCACCCACTGAACAACACTGTAGGGTTCAATTTAGTCAGAGCCCTAAAGTAAATGGAGGACGTAAAAGATTTGCATACACGTCACAGCTCATTCTCATTAATTGTGGTATGGGGAGACGAGGGGTGGAACTTAATTTGCGTTACCACCACCTTCCTTCCTTTCCAACATTTGCACCGCAATGTATTTTCATGCCAGCGCAAATGCTGTGTATCCCTATGGTGTCCGCTGGCGTTATGCGCCTACATGGACGTGGCCACGCCACCAAATTACCAGGCTCACCAAAATGAGCTCCCATGAAGCCAGACACCACCAAACATTCTTCAGAAATAAAGCAAATCACCAAACTATAACTATCTTCTCCCGTGTACATGACTTGATGTCAGCAACAGAGTGACCAGGTAGCAAGGCAAAACCTGCTGGAAATCCAAAGCCACCCTCACCCTTCTTACATACACAGAACCTCCTGCAGCCATGCGATTACCACAGCAAACACTTCCTATTTCTAGAAGTATGGGGCTGAAGCCAAATATTCAGCCACGTTCCACTCAATCAACCAGTGCATCAGTGCCCTTCCTTATTCTCCCATACCATACTCTATCACCAAATATACCGTTCTCAACAACGTCCTTGTTGACAAGATTGTTAAGATTTGCCAAAACATTGATGCTAACACCAATACAGATAATGCCCTTCTCATCCCATCATGTAAACAACAACATGGACTACCATCGAAACACTCTCCATGGAAGCTCTGAAAAATACGAAAGCACTCCTCAATGCAGCATCCTACTCAGATGACTTCTTGCCAGCCTCCATTGTCAAGACACTCCCTGTGGATGTATTCCTCTACACCCTGGCAACCATCAATGCATTCCTTTTTCGGTAAACATTGCCCACCGCCCACAAAGAAGGATGAACCCCCACCCGCAATCAAGTAATCAACCATGAACACTGATGACCTTAGCCATGATTGACCCATCACATTTTCTTTCCTAGCCAAGGTCTTAAAAGAGCAGCCACTCACCTTCAAGTATGCATTGATGCCAAGAGACTACACCATAACTATAAATTAGACATCAGACACAAAATTCAGCCCAAGGTCCGCCATCATCCAAGTAGTACTGATGTGATTTGCATGCTTGATGGTGAATATGCTTGCCTCTAGTACTCCTCCAGCCTTTGACACAGCCTTTGACACAGCAGACTGGCAAGCTTTCATCAACATTCGGCACCATGACTCGAGCATCTGAGGGAATGTCCTGAGGGAATGTCCTGAGGGAATGTCCTGAGGGAATGTCCTCTGCTGGATGAACCGCCTGCATAGAAGACGATCATCAGCTGGTCCAGATTGATGCATCCAGATAACTACCTTCGCTCATCACCTGTGTTGTACTATAGGGATCCATCCCCTCACCCATGATCTTCAACTTCTACATGGAGCACCGATAAACGTCCTTGCTAGACACAAGATCTACCAACATACCAAGGACACACAACTGTACAGGAAAATATCACCCATCAAAAACCTCCACCAACAAAAGTCATGCCTCATCCTGATCCAGACCTGGATTTCTGGAGCCCATCTCAAACTAAACAATGTCAAGGCAGAATCCATGCTCTCCACCTGCTACACTCAGCACATCCAGACCTTCCTATGCGGCATGGAGATGGATGGCTTCTCCTCTCCGCTGACCCCCAGTGCCAGGTCTCTGGGAATCCCCATAGACTGCCTCCTCGCATTCAAAACATATGTGACTATAGGTTGTTTATACTCCTCCAACATCTCAGGATACCAGTATAAGCAAGCATCATCTTCAAAAGCCATCTGCATCATATCGCAAACTGCACCCTTGCACGCTCCCTTCTATCTGGCAAACAAAGTCATCATCTCTGGCAGTCACTGCATTCCCAGATGACAGGGACTGACAAGAGTGAGGGCGTTTGAAACGAGCCTTCTCTGTCATGCCCTCAGACTGTGGCACAGCATACTCACCTGCACCTGACTGGCACTGACATGCATGACATGAATAAAGCACGCAAGGCCCTCCTCTTCAAGGAGCACCTTCTTCTCAAGCCATAAGTGGTAACTCCTTGAACCCATCCTGCAGTTTATCCCTCCTCTGCAACTAACATTGCTTTAAACAGTGGTGTCTACTGTAAACCTAATGTTAGATGTGATGTCTAATTGCTATGTATTTGTTAAGGGAGCTCGCTAATGTTTGAGTTAAGTTCAGTAGACAGTATGATGATCAATAACCAAAGAGCCCAGATGAATCAGATAAGATAAAAGGCATTATGCACTTTATATGTCAGTGACCTGCTGGACAACTTTTGATTTCTTCTACTACTAACGTGTTCCGAATATTTTGCCACTCTAACATTACAGCACAAGATGTATCTTCCCTTTTAATGTTTATGTGTTATGGCCTCAGTTCGAAAAAGATCACTGGTTTGAGTGGTGGGCCTAGTAAAGGGACTTGGCTGAGCTTGAGTAAGGAAGGCGTCCTTCAGAAGCTCACACTATCCTGAAAATCAGAGGGGATTTATAGATAATTACTTAGATTTAACCCTACATTTGATATGTTGGACTCTTCAGCAGGGCTGTCCTTAATGTCGATGGCAAATACAGTTTTCCTTTTGCGCATGTACAATATACAGTTCTGCCGATTTTCTGAGATTAATTACAGGTGCATTCAAGGTACAATGTTTTTACTGGATCTTAATATCGTTTAGTACCTTGAAGCAATGGTGTCCTACCTTTTTCAATTACTTTACAAATGGGCCAACCATACAGTGTGCGAATTTGCACATAAGTGAGGAATTATGAGAACTTGAGCACATTTTACAACCAGGGAAAAAAAGTACAATTGGTCAAGTGCTTGCTCTGATCTGCGATGGGAAGATGCCTCAGTGGTGTGTGGATTGCACAGAGAGTTGTCTGTTTTGTCCTACATAGAATTGGTCTTCTACCAGCCACGATGGCCAGATGTGTGGACTAAAGATAATAACGCTCATGAGGACCAAAGCTGTTGATGTGACAATGTCTGTCATTGTTCCTGCATGAAAGAATTGCTCTTCTACCAGCCACGATGGCCAGATGTTTGGAGTAAAGATAATAACGCTCATGAGGACCAAAGCTGTTGATGTGACAATGTCTGTCATTGCTACAAGCATGAAAGAATTGCTCTTCTACCAGCCACGATGGCCAGATGTGTGGACTAAAGATAATAACGCTCATGAGGACCAAAGCTGTTGATGTGACAATGTCTGTCATTGTTCCTGCATGAAAGAATTGCTCTTCTACCAGCCACGATGGCCAGATGTTTGGAGTAAAGATAATAACGCTCATGAGGACCAAAGCTGTTGATGTGGCAATGTCTGTCATTGCTACAAGCGTGAAAGAATTGCTCTTCTACCAGCCACGATGGCCAGATGTGTGGACTAAAGATAATAACGCTCATGAGGACCAAAGCTGTTGATGTGACAATGTCTGTCATTGTTCCTGCATGAAATAATTGCTCTTCTACCAGCCACGATGGCCAGATGTGTGGACTAAAGATAATAATGATCATGAGGACCAAAGCTGTTGATGTGACAATGTTTGTCATATTTACAAGAGTGAAATAATAACTCTACCAACCACGATCGCCAGATGCTTGGAGTAAATACAATAATGATCATGAGGACCAAGCTGTTGATGTGACAGTGTCAATTGTTGAAAGAGTGAAATAATTGCTCTTCTACCAACCAAGATGGCCAAATGTTTTGAGTAAAGATAATAATGATACTGAGGACTAAAGCAGTTGATGTGACAATGCCTGTCATTGTTGCATGAGTGAAAGACATGAAGGGTTGGAGAAGAATTGTCCTATATGACCTCTTTGATGCTGTTTCTAAGAGAGGAGAACAACCGGTCCAAAGGAGGTTCTATGTGGTTGAGATCAGCCTTTAGTCGGCCAATGCACGTAGTGTTGTGGACAGCGTTGAAGGCAGCGGAGTGGTTTCGTGGGATCATAATGCAGAATGAGCTGGCATCAGCTGAGTGCACATTCTTGCCTGAAGCACTGATGATGTTGTATGATGTGGATACTGTAATTGTTGGAAATCCACATTTCAGTCGGTGGGAAAGGCTGGTTCGCAAGAAAATCCAAGCCCTGGTTTAAAGTTATCTTTTCAAAGATATCTAAGGAATCTGGGCGGGATGCAGCAACGTGCCGTTTGTTTGATAATATGCAGGGGTCCAAGGTGTTTTTTTTAATATGATGGAGACTTTCAAGTGTGAGCTTGGTTGAGGGAGTGGCTAAGGACCTTTGTTAAGGGTGGGACTAGCATGGGCGTTCAGTTCCTCAACAGCGAGATTTGAATGCCAAAACTGAGGGACCTGGGAATGACTGAGAATGCTAAATGGAGGGGGGTGCTTCTGGTGGCAGAGGGATAAAGAAAGAGTAGGTGAAAGGGAAGGTGTGTTAATGGTCATGGCACTGGAGAGTAGGTGCCCAGTTTGATGGATCTGTACTCCTTGATGTCTTGGCATTTTCCCATGAAAATCAAGACAAACCTCTTGGGAGGGTAGGATGGGTCACAGTACAAATAGGTAACGGATGTCTCCCAGGATTGTGTAGGGGCTCATGCTGGCTAGCCCTTTTTGTTTGTGAAGACGGTGGGCTGTGCTCCATCAAGGGGAAACGCATGTGGCTGTCTGCTTGCGAGTCTCTTGAGAGCTATAGCGAAGTAGTCCATTGGCACCGGGTGACCTAAGCCAGCATTACAAACTGCACAGGCTGCCGGCACTCCTAAGGCCAAGACCTCAATAGCAGTGAGGAATGGGTTGCTTTTGGACAGCACTCCTAAGGCCAAGAACTCAATAGCAGTGAGGAATGGGTTGATTTTGGACAGCACTCCTAAGGCCAAGACCTCAATAGCAGTGAGGAATGGGTTGCTTTTGGACACACACTCATCGCAACAGCTGGTCACCAGCACAGGCCACGTGTTAAGGAGCAGGAACATGTTTGCATTTGCCCAAGGCATTGCACATCTTTTTAAATATAATTGTATTTTATGCAAATACGCCTGCCCCCTGCACCCTGCAGGGGCACTCATTTGCTTTACAGGAAAATAGCCGCCGGGGAAGAAGGGCGACGTGCACGCTTTGATCCTGAGCACTGCTAACATTATCCTTCCTTCGCTGTTTCCAAGTGTCTAAAGAGAGAAGACCCGCCCTTTTCTCGACTGAAAGGAAAACCACCCCAGCCCTGATGTGTGTTTCAGTGGGTGGAACATATCGCCTCTGCTCCTCCTCGGCCGCGCGCTGTAGGACGGGCGCGCGCACACAGTGAGATAACAGTTGCGCTTAGAAGAGCCCTTGGGCATTCAGTTAAAAGAGACCCGGATGAAAGGCGTATCTCAGGAGATATATGCAAATGTTTCTGCGTACGGCTGTGTCTCGTGCATGTCAGTCCCAGCGTTTGCTGTATCAGTCCTGGGCCTGCAGACATCATCTCGCAGATAGTTACACAAAAGGCACTAAATAATAGAATTATAGCACCAGTGCTTAATGTGTGGGGGCGTGTTTGAGCCCCCCTACCCCGCACTCCACCCCACACTGATTGTCTCAGACTCACTTTAATTATGAAGTGATGATAGTGCATCCATTAACCACAATGAGCAGGCGCGAGCTGTGGTGTAACACCACACAGGATGACACTGTGGGGAGCAGGTATGGGTGGTGGCAGCAGAGGTGCCCACCCGCAGTGTCACAGGGGCGCTAGGCACTATTTGGGCCCTGGCACTTTTTCTTTTACAAATTGAGCATAATGTACTCATATGATTGTGTTTGTACAACAGGGTATAGTGAATAGTTGGACAGACATTCAATTAGCTTTTGTACTACGCATGAGAACTAAAATGCATTTAATGTAAGAAAACAAACCAATTTGAAAAACCTAACATTACAAAAAGTAAAAACAAACGGATAAAAACAAAGATTTGCCATTTGATGAATGAAAATGGCTGCAAACTCTCAAAGTGGTCAATAACCACTGAACAGGTTATCATGCCCTGTTCTTTCGAGCGAGGGGCGCCTGCTACCTTTTTTGTATTTTTGGAATGAACTTGGGTTTGGACACCCTAAGTTACCTCGGGGTAACCAGACATGGACTCCCTGCTCACTGTGCTCAGAGAGGCACAGCTTCACCTCACTGATGAGGCCCAACAAGGCTGAAACACATGTATGGGGTTGCTGTTGCTACTCTTGTTTAGAAAAGAATTGCCATAGCATTTCAGTGCTGCACTGCCCATGTGGGTGGGACAAAGACTGATATGCAAATGTATATTTCCCATCAGTGAAAGGTACACTGACCAAAAAGCAGATGTCTGCAAACTCTCAATGTGGTTAATAACCACTGAACAGGTTATCATGCCTTGTTCTTCCGAGAGAGGGGTGCCTGCTACCTTTTTTGTATTTTTGGAAGAAATGTGTGGTTAGTCAGCCTAGGTTACATGGGGGCAACCAGATATGGACTCCCTGCTCACTGTGCTTAGAGAGGCACAGCTTCATCTCACTGATGATGCCCAACAAGTCTGAAACACATATATGGGGTTGTTGTCGGTACTCTTGTTCAGAAGAGAATTGCCATAGCATTTCAGTGCTGGACTGCCCATGTGGGTGGGACAAAGACTGATATGCAAATGTATATTTCCCATCTGTGAAAGGTACACTGACCAAAAAGCAGATGTCTGCAAACTCTCAATGTGGTCAATAACCACTGAACAGGTTATCATGCCTTGTTCTTCCGAGAGAAGGGTGCCTGCTACCTTTTTTGTATTTTTGGAAGGAATTTGGTGTTAGTCACCCTAGGTTACCTGGGGGCAACCAGATATGGACTCCCTGCTCACTCTTTCTTAGAAAGGCTAAGCTTCACCTCACTGATGATGCCCAACAAGGCTGAAACACATGTATGTGGTTGCTTTCAGTACTCTTGTTCAGAAGAAAATTGACATAGCATTTTGGTGCTGGACCGACCATGTGGGTGGGACGGAGACTGATATGCAAATGGTATTTCCCATCTGTGAAAGGTACAGTGAGCAAAAAGCAGATGGCTGCGAACTCTCAAAGTGGTTAATAACCTCTGAACAGGTTATCATGCCATGTTCTTTCGAGCGAGGGGCGCCTGCTACCTTTTTTGTATTTTTGGAATGAACTTGGGGTTGGACACCCTAGGTCACCTGGGGCAACCAGATATGGACTCCGTGCTCACTATGCTCAGAGAGGAACAGCTTCATCTCACTGATGAGGCCCAACAAGTCTGAAACAGATATATGGGGTTGCTGTCGGTACTCTTGTTCAGAAGAGAATTGCCATGGCATTTTGCTGCTGGACTGCCCATGTGGGTGGGACAAAGACTGATATGCAAATGGGAATTTCCCATCTGTGAAAGGTACAGTGAGCAAAAAGCAAATGGCTGCGAACTCACAAAGTGGTTAATAACCACTGAACAGGTTATCATGCCATGTTCTTTCGAGACAGGGGCGCCTGCTAACTTTTTTGTATTGATGAATGAAAACAGCCAAACTATTCCTCCCTATGTTGCGTTTTTGCAAAATAGCATTTTATTAAACATTTCAAAACCACTGTTTTGGTTACCAGTTTATATACTGCATCACAACCCATCCCTAGTAGTCTGAGAACACGCCTGTTTTTCTACAAAGTGGCATATTGTGCGACTAGCAGGAGTTCCCAGAGAGTAGTGTGAGAGACATGGGATATGGGTGGGAGCGGAGCATGGGAAAGGGGGTGCCATAGAAAGAAGGGGCATGGATAGGCATAATGTAGTACATCAAATGGAGGGGGCTAACCTTCGTGAAAGTCTGACTGCATGAAGTTCCAAAACGTCTGGAACAGGGAAGAAGTGTGCAGAAAGCTTAGAGAAAGCAAACAGGTGTATGTAGATGTGGGAGAATTTACTTTAGAACAGGTTTAATGGAGACTATTATAAATTGTGGTGTATGGCTGTGTAATGGTTTTCAGGTGTGCTCAAACGATCCCTTGAATTGTGCCGGCTTCCATTGTCTGGGTTGTAAGAGGGTTCAATTCAACACTACAGCTAAGTCAATGCCTAGTCTGGGATACTGAATGGAAACCCTTATTGATATATCTTTATGTCCAGTTCATGCGTTCTGGATGACTACTCCTATATAACACCCCTCTGTTGGAATCCCCCTGACCCCACTGAGCCAAGAAGTAGTTCTGTTTTGCAAGTTTAAAAGGTTTATTTGATAATTTAAATAATAGATATATATATCACACTTTATAATAATTAATAATTGAATATCACACTTAATCTGAGCAGTATTCAATAATGGATAGTCTGGCACTAGCACACTTGTGAATAGTAACAGAAGAATAAGGTGGTAGAGAATGCTTTATATAAGTTCAGATGGATGCAATGTTGAATGAAAATGCAATACAGAAAATACTCAATATGATTTCAACAAAACAATGTAATCACTTTTCTCTGGCAATCCACTCCCCCCCTTTATGCAATGCAAGGAAATGGAAGGAAGGCACACAGTTCTCAGAAATGCAATCAAATGTAATTCAGTTCACCCCAGCAAGCTTAGACTACAGAAGTTTGAAACACAGGCCCAAAATGCTTTTATATGTGCTGGCAATGAAGTGAAAAATATGCTAAAATGCTTTTAATTCCCTCTAGAAGTTCAGGGTGAGTGGTATCTAGTTAATATTAGTCCAGGCTCACTCTTGCAATGATTCAGGGATGGTTCTTAAGAGGCAAACGAATTTTTAGCAAGGAAGCTGCTGTTTTCACACATGGAGACATTTGCAAATCGCGGCAAATTCGCGAGTGCGTTTTTCGCGATTGCGGCAAGAGTATACGGAGTAGGAATGCGGTTCTAGGTTGGTAGGAAAGCCAAGATTCCCAGTTTTCAGAGGAAAGTTACTGCAAGTCTCTAAGACAAACGGTCACGGAGATATGAGCGATTAAATAAAGGTCGTTTTTCAGATTTGAAAT
This sequence comes from Ambystoma mexicanum, assembly GCF_040938575.1. Lineage (NCBI taxonomy): Eukaryota > Metazoa > Chordata > Amphibia > Caudata > Ambystomatidae > Ambystoma > Ambystoma mexicanum. The sequence continues at coordinate 143,144,332 of NC_090934.1, forward strand.
TTTAAAAATTCAAAGTGACAAGTGACAGTTTTGCAAAATGACAAGGTACAACTTCTAGGAGACAGTTCTGGTTAGATTAAAATAGATTGAATTATATTATTTTAACTAAGAGATTGGTTCTGCACAGTTCTGCAATGTACTCACAATATATTTAGAAATAGAATGGGCCTCGCCACGGATCTGGTCAGGTTTTGGACTGGACTCCGGTTCAGCTCTCTGGTTCTGCTAACAGCGGTCTAGGTCAGCTCTACTCTGCTGGTCTGGGTCTCTGAAGGTGGATAGATTGAAGTCTCTATGTTGGCTCTCTGGAGTTTGATGGAGGTAAAGTATGGATTTTCCGGCAGAGCGTCCCGCAGCAGATGGAAATGAATGTCCCTATCTGTCCTGACTGTCTGCTTTTATGTGTTTTGAAAGTGGGCGTGTGTGCAGCATCACTAGCCAGCCCCTCTCTCAACTGCCCATTGGCCCAATTCTCCCCTCTCCCATGATTGGGGAAGGAACTGTGAGTCAGGGTGATGCTGTAGGTTTTATGGGTCAGAGGATCCTCCCCTGGTCAGTTTACACACAATCTATATTTTGACCCAAATGCATATTTGCACAGGTACACATTTGTTTAAAATTACATGCACCCATCACATTTCACAGGAGGTATACCCTGTCCAAATCTGCTCTTCCTGGGGGCTTGCATTCAGAAATGGCAACATTTGCACTTTTTAACTGATTTTGCAATTTCGGACATTAACCCAAATTTACACACATGTGCGCAAGGAGTATGGACATTAATTGATGAAGTGTCAGATTTTTAACATGCATACATTTTAAGAAATACCCTCTTAACTGCTAGCTTGCCCCCAGATCATACCACCGGTTCTAAAAACCTCTTAAAATGTGGGCAGAAAAATCACAAGAATTATGGTATCATTTATAAAATTTTCCCAAGTCCGCTCTATGAATGATCCATCTTTTTAGAGTTATGTTCTGGCCCCAGAGGGGTGTGGTTTCCCCCCAGCACAAGGTTGAATTTCTGTTTTTTCCAGTTCTGCCAAGCCAACTTGCTCTCATAGGCAGTGCCCCTCCCCTTTCCTTCCAGGAGGAAGCTACATTTACGACTCCCACCAATAAAACATTTGCCTGAGTCAGGACAGGGCTTTGTTCAATTTCCTGCAGAGCCCAGGTAATTCAATCAGAGAAGTGTCATATCCCTTTTGGTGGGAACAGCAAAAGGCAGCTAGGCCTGGGAACTGCTGTGGATCCAGTTTCACTCCAATTGGGGGCAAGTTGTCAAGCAGAATCCAGTTCCTTAAGCCAGGCCCCAGCTAATGTCACTTTTAGTTACCCAGTTTTCTGCATTCAAATAAAACTAACAATTTTACATATGCAGCTAGAATGCTGATTCTAAGTTTAAAACTATGACATTTAAACAATTGCAACCTATGTGACACTCAAAGTAGGTCACTCATTTCTTTTAAACATTTAGATTCTTAGTGTCTTTCAGTCCAAATTTACTTAAACCGCTGAAATCCACAGCTCAGCCAGTCTTGTTATAACCTTCAAGTCACTTCAGAATATAACTTTACATTGTATCCACCTCTCAGTAAGTCTTTCTTTGGCCTGCTTTGGGTTCATTTATTCAGTTTTACAAAAAAAAAGTAAAATCTGGTGTTGTTTTAAAACGCCGGCTTTCTGATAGTGGTGAGTACTGGTAATGCACCCATTTTTGGGATTTAAGAAAATTAATTCCCCACAATTCTAGGTTGCTTTTGGCAATCAGCATTGCCATTCCCACTGGTTTCAGGCTACTGTGTGAATAGTCCAATGGGGTTTTTAGGCAGTGCCCTTCTGTGCCCATAACATCGGCAAAAATGGGTGGCAGCCTATTCTTCATGCATTTCCCTGGGCATTTTCTGGGAAGCTCTGGTCATCATGATGTTTTCAATGCCATTACTGCACAGTTTTTGGGGTAGGGCTCGGATGCATGGGTAAAAATATCCCACAAGCCCCCCTCTTGCGATGGCCATTCTGTTTCACTGATGGGACTCGCAAGACCTGGGATGTTTCCTCATCTTCTTCCAATAGATGGCACAGTTCAGCATCTTTTCTTCCATCCGGTACTGATCGATCGGTTCTACTCGCCGGTCCTGATGGGAATATTGGGCGGTACCCTGGGCCATTTTTGTCTCTGCTCCCGGTCTCCGGATCATCCTCCCTGTCTCTGGATCGTCCTCCTTGGCCAGTCTCCAGGTTTTCTTTCTCCTAGGACGACAAAGGAAGAGCGGCAATACCTATTCATGGACATTTCTCCCCCACCATTGATATAGTGGGGTGGCATATAAATTTATAGTCAAAACATATGAACATGCACATTTCTTTTTGCATTCAAAAACAAAAACACCCACATTGAGAAACTCAGAATTTGATAGGCGATATGTAGGATATTTTAAGTTAGAACTGAATTAATCTGAGACAGTACCCTCTAGGATTCCAGAGGATTCCTCCAGTTGTTGCAGAGTGTGCCTGGGATGGCAACACTTCAACTGGTTAATGTGGACCCACTTGTCTTCCCCATCTGCCAAACCGCCTTTGGGGATACGGATCTTGTAGGCCACATGGGAGATCTTGTCTATAATCTCAAAGCGTCCCTTCTATGTAGGCAAACATTTTCGCTGTTTGACCTGGTTCCTTTGGAAATTGTATAGATAGACCCGGTCCCCCACCTGATATTCCTTCCTGGAAGTCTTCAGGTCATAGTGGGTCTTCATGCTATCAGCTGATCTTTCTAGATTCCGCTGAGCATAAGCAAAAGCATGTTGAAGGTGTTTCCTTAAATTCTCCACATACTCATGAGTTGTGGAGGCATTTATCAGTGTCTGCTCTTGGGTCCTGTAGAGCAAATGCTGAGGAAGCACCATCTTGCGCCCAGTCATCAACTCAAATGGTGACATTTTGGTTGCAGATGAAGGGGTAGATCTGATGGCCATTAGGACCAGAGGTAATCGGATATCCCAACTTGGCCCAGAATCTGCCACAAACTTTTTTAAGATGCTCACAATTGTCCGGTTGTAGCGTTCCACTGCTCCAGAAGAAGCTGGCCTGTAAGCAATATGTAACTTCCTATTGACCCCCAGTATCTCCCACATCTTTGTCATTACTTCACTCGTGAAGTGGCTACCTCTGTCTGACTCAATCCTTTGAGGTAGACCAAAACGGGAAAAGATGTGGTTAATCATCAAGGCAGCTGCCGTTTCATCCTTGCAGTTTGGGGCTGGGAGACATTCCACCCACTTGGTAAACAAGCATGTCACAGTCAACATGTACTTATTCCCCCTAGCAGAGCGAATCACAGGGCCTACAAAGTCAATTTGTAAATCTGACCATGGCAGTGTCATCCCCCTCTTTTGGAGAGGCGCACGGTGCGTGAGGGATGATGGCTGAAATTGTGCACACACAAGACACCCCTTCAAGTATTGGTCGAGGTCCTGCCCCATGTGTGGCCAGTATGCAACCTCTCTTAAGATTTCCAATGTTGTGTGAAACCCCCTGTGACCGGCAGTGGCCGCATCATGGGCGTGACTTAACATCAGGCTTCGGAATGAGGTAGGAACCACCCACTGATCGTGGCCAGCTTTGGATTTCCTTACCAACAAACCGTCTTGGATCCGGAACATTTTTGGACATTTCATCAACACTCTTAGGTCCTCTTTCCCAATGTAATCGGTATCCGTCAGGGGAAAGTTCTCAGGGTCCTCAAGGTGCTGGTAAAATGTACCAATTATTGGATCCCCCTTCTGAGCGGTAATCAAATCAGCATCAGGGGTCTCCTTACTCCATTGTGCAATTGAAAGGTCGTTGTGAGCATTTGTCTGGGACCTAGTGATAGCAGTGACCTGGATTTCCCCCAACAGGGACTCAATCTCAATTAGATTCCCTTGGATGGCCCCGGTTTTGGCCAGCTGATCAGCTAAGTCATTTCCAGTTTTGTCTGGTCCCTCTACTTTGGAATGACCCTTGATCTTCTTCCAATAGATGGTCATTCCCTTCGAGGTGACCAGATCATCAATGTTTTGGATCAACTTCCCATGCTTCAAGGGTTTGTTGTTAGCACATAACATGCCTCTGGTTTTCCAATTAACCAGATGCTCCACGAACCCGTTCCGTACATAATCCGAATCTGTGATTATGACCAGTTCGTGGAGTTGATGCTGGACAGCAGTGAGGATGGCCTGATGCACAGCCATCCATTCCGCCACCTGACTACTTCAGGGACCAATTTTGTATCCAGCGGAGGGTTCTGGGAACTCATTCACCCATGCATTCCCTACGCCGGCCACCAGTTCTTTCTCCCCGTCGTTGTCAACATGGTAAGAGCATCCATCCACATACACAGTGGGCATTCCCTCACACTTGTCTACTTCAAAGACTTTGTGTGGGGAATTAAGGTATGCCTCCGTGTTGTCCTTGATTTTTAGACTTTCGTCCTCGAGACTGTTTTCTCTGGCACAATCATGCAAGTCAGCCAGACCTTGCGCGAGGGGACTCTTCTTGTTTTGGCCATATCTGACCTCCACAGGAAAGCATTGCATTGACAGAATCCAGGAAGTAATTCGGGAATTACTCACATTTCCGGCCCGGATTCTGTCACTTTGGAGATATTGCAGAGGCTGGTGTGGAGTCTCCACTATGATGTGTTCCCCCTGGATAAACGGGCGGTAATTCTTCAATGCCCACACCGTTGCCAGGAGTGCCTTCTCACAATCGTTGAATTTTTCCTCCACAGAGGATAAAGTTTTGCTCGCATAGGAGATTACTTTATTGACCTTGTCATGCTTTTGGTATAATACTGCCGTCAAGCACGTATTAGAGAACCCCGTCTCCAGGAAGAACTCCCTGTTTCTGACAGGGTAAGCTAGGCAAGGCGCTTTTGAGAGGCTTCTTTTGAGTTGTTTTACTGCCTCGGCTTGTTCTGGACCCCATTCCCACTTGACCCCCCCCTTCAGGAGATGAATCAGGGGTCTGGTGATCTCTGCGTAGCCCTCAATGAACTTTCTGCTGTAATTAGTCAGTCCCAGGAGGCTCCTTAGTTCCCGCAGAGTTGTGGGGTCTTTCAGTTTCTGAAGTGCTTCCACTTTCTTTTCCTGGGGACAGAGACCCTGAGGAGTAATCTCATGCCCCAAGAAATTAACACGGGTTCTGCACCACTGTGCTTTTTGAAAGGAAAGTTTTGCTCCGGCGGCCCTCAACTGTGTCAGAACATAACGGATCTCCGCTATGTGTTCCTCCACAGATTAACTTTTGATGAGGACATCATCTACATAAGCCAGGTTACCCCTCGCACCCAGGTCGGGCATGGCCTTATGTAGGAAAATGTTGAATTCATTGCCGCTGTTGAGGTATCCGAAGGGAGTCCGGGTCCATGTATACTGCTGGCCCCCAAAGGTAAAAGCCAGTTTGTATTGGTCCTCCCTGCTGACAGGCACGGTCCAGTATCCATTGGTCAGGTCTATTGCAGTGAATACCTGTGACCCCCGGATCTGGGCCAGCCCTTGGTCAATGTAGGGCAGAGGCCATCGGGAAGTATGGACCCCGTTTGTTGAGCTCCCTGAGGTCGGCGCAGAGTCTCCACTGGCCGTTTGGCTTCAATATTCCCAGCACCGGATTATTGAAGGTGCTGTGGACTGGACGGATTATTCCCCGGGACTCAAGGTTCTTAATTATTTCAGTAAGGGACTCCATTGATGCGAGAGGCAAGCGATATTGCTTCACAAACACTGGAGTCATGCCAGGGTCCGTGGGGATTGTTGTTGTGTGGATGTCGGTGCGACCACAGTCATATGAGTCTACCGCAAAGAGATCTTGGAAATCCAAGAAAACTTGTTTCAACTTTTGCTTTTGTTCCAGAGTCACACAGGCATCAGCTAGGTTGACTCTCTCTTCCACCATCTGCCTGAAGCCTGGAAAGACTTCTGGTTTGGCTATCTCCGCGGCCTCCTCCAGCTGGGTGGAGAAGTCCCTGGTCAGAGTGCTGATTTGGACCGGAGGCTTCAGGTGGGAAAGGCAGCCCTCATTGACCTGGAAAATCACCTCATCCCTCCTGAAGTCACAAGTCACATCTTCCTTACCATAAGGGCAAGAAGTGTACACCAGGAAGTTCCCCCCATGCCGGGTAAAAATCCTGTCTGGTGTTGTATTGTCATCGCTGTCACTGTCAAAACAGTCCTTGGGGATTGGTCCTAACAGTTCATTTCCTAAATCAATGGAAAAATGTCGGTCATCAACCGCCATTCCAATAATGGTGCCTGCGGCTAGAGTAATACTCTTTAAATCGCTGTTATCCACCTCTATTAGAATGGTGTCATGTTCTATGTTGACTAATGGAGTTGGGTTTACCCCCTACCCTTGCTGTTGGAGAGAAGCATTTAGATGTATGTAAGCATCAGGGTATTTCAAATGTTGTCCTCTTTTAGCTTTCACTTCCAGGGAGAATTGCCGGGTCCTTTCTGGGATGGTGACTTCCTCTTTGATCTGAATTTCAACTGCATAAGGTAGCAGTTGAGCTGACCTAAATGCTTTTTCGGGATCATCAAAGCCCATGGGATTATCCGCTAATCGGGACCAAGCTTTGAAGTTTATTAGGTCCAAACTAATGGCAAAGCGATTGAGAATGTCACTGCCTAAGTAAAAGGCGGCAGGGACGTCTCGCACGACCCAACAATTGTGGAATATGCTCTTGTTGCCAATGGAGATTTTGAGCATACACCTGCTTGGCAGGAGATGTTTGGAATTGGGTGCTTCCAGGTCCATTTCCCATTTGTCTATCAGTTTGAAGGTGGGAATGGCTGGATCTTTTGGGAATTGGCGAAACATGGCTTCTCTGATGAAGCTCTTACCGTTGTTCACACACACTCGCGCGAGAACAGAGTCCTTCCCATCATTTAACTGAACAGGGATGAACAACTGCTCTCCAATGTGCTGAATCTCAGCCAGGCTCTGAGCTGATTTCACATCTTTCTGGACTATAGGAGTGGGAGTTTCTGATTGTGTATTAGTATAGAATTTCAGAGTGTTTCCTTCCAGCGTGGAATACCACTTTAGACTGGAAGGAAGGTTGATTTTCAGAAATAGAGAGGACCCCCCATCACCAGTCTGTTGTCCTACTGCTATTACTGTCACGTCTGGAATTTGGTTGTTCTGGAAGTGAAATTCTACTTGGCCAGATTTTTGTTCAACCATGTGGCAGGTGCCGTTTAAACTAACATGGTTGACACTCTGTTTTAATTGTATTGGTCGGCTAGTCTGGGTCCAGAGGACCTTGTTTACACAATCTATTAGGGGTGACAACCTTCTCAGGAGGTCATTCCCTAGTAAACAAGGGGTGCCCTCTGGAGTCACTACTATGACCGGGTGTTTCACCTTGTGTCGCCCAATTTTAATGTCCAAGTCTGCAGTCCCCTCAACGGGAATTTCCTTCCCGTCAAAGTTCTGCAGTTGTCCAGGAAGAGAGGTGAGAGGAATTTGGTAATTCTCTCCCCTTCCCGCATTCAGTTCGTCAAAGGCCCTTCTGGACAGAAGGGTAGCTTGAGATCCAGTGTCCACCAGTGCCAAAATTGTACCCTGCCCCTGTACTTGTACCGGGGCATAGTATCTTCCCTCCTTCTCCTCAAGGGGGCACAGATAATGCAAATTTTTGGACAACTGGTAGGCTAACTTTCTGCTTTTGGACATCGCTAGCGAAGAGATTTGGGCAGAATTCTGTGGAGAGCCTTGGGAATCTGAAAGAAAAAGTTGGCAACTGGAGATCAGAGCCATTGTGGGTTCCCCTGGCTCCGGTTCTGGGCCGCCCCCCCTTTTTGGAGGCAGTCACCAGTATGGGTTTGAACCAGGGGATTTTCTTGCTGTTGGTTCTGGGATGAGATGGTGGGCGGCGGTAGCGCAGTCTCCCCATCTCCCCAGTCTGGATTTGCATCCCTAGGGACCCATTTTTCTTTAGGAGGAGTTCCCCCATCTCTGAAGGAGAAGATCCTTTTCCCAGGATCTTCTGAGGATCCCTCTCCCTCAAATTGGAAGATCCGTACCTCCTCCTCAAACTGAGTCTGTTTGGGTCGTTTGTTTCTCCTACCCCCCATCTGCTCCTTAGGAGGCAGACTTTCAGGGGCAAGAGATTTTGTTTCCGGTTCCTGGGTTTCCAGGGGCTGTTTACAAGTGAGGAAGGAAGCTTCCTCCAAGGCTTTACACCCCCCTTCCCCTTGTGCCTCCTCCCTGGGAACCGGTGTGTTATCGGGGTGCTGCCCCCGTCATTGTTCTGGAGCACCAGGTCCAGAGTTGGGTGCGTTCTGCACCGGCATGCCGATCTGAGGGTTCTGCTGAGCCCTCAGTATGTGACCCAGATCCCGCGCCATGTTTTGAACCTGGCACTCTAACTGGGAAACCCGCTCAGGCTGATACGGGGCCCTGTTTTCGCCCCTGGGATGATCCCGGGAAGGGTAGCTATCCCTTCTTTGGTAGTACCCCTGGTTGGGAATATTTGGATACCCCTCCACCCTTGGCCTCCCCTCTCCCGGATTCGGTTGTCTGGGCTCAGGGAATTGGGGAAAGAAGGGTGGAGGATTTTGGGGCTGGAAGTTGGGTGGATACCTGGGGAAGAAGTTCTGCCCAGGGTTTGGTGAGTTTCTGCCCTCCTGTGAGAAGTTGGGAGGGAAGTTCTCTAGGTTAGGTGCTTGGCTGGATCACCCCCCTTGGGCTGGGGGAGTCCACACATAACCCAGGATGGGTCTGTTTCACTTGTAACGGGGGCTTACATAATCAAGAGAGCGAGGGACCCCATTTGTGGGGCTGCCTCCCTGGCTCCCTGTCTGTGACTGGCCCGAGGACCTTCTGGGCCTAGCATTATTAGGTGCAGGTAGGTTTTTAGGCCCCCCCATCTCCAAATCTAAAACGGGGGTGACCTTTACCTCTGCCACCTTGGCAGCAGCAGGGGTGTTGTTGGCGTTGGGGTTTTTAGGCACATTATTTTTATTTTCGATTGGCTTCTGCACCTCATAGATCCGGGTCGCCTGTTCAATGACCCAGTCTAAAGATCTTTTCTCGTGAAAATCCCTCACGAGCTGGGTCATTATGTATTTGGGCAAGGCATGGAAAAACGTATTAATAAATTCTCTGCTATCCGTGCGCACCCTTCTTGTGGTCTGTGAAAAAGCACGCTTTAACTCCTGCACAAATTCTTGTGGGGCCTGATCCTCACCATATTGTAAATTGTAGGCTGCCTTGCGAGCCTCTTGAGGATTTCTATGAGTAGAAAAATGTTTCAAGATGGCCGCCTTATAGGTGGACCATCTTAAATGATTTTGGTCCTCCAGCCCCGCAAAGAAACTGGAGTATTCCGGGGAGAAGGTCCACTTTACATATTGAATACAGCTTTGGCTGTCCTTCAAATGGAAAGTCTCCATCATTTGCTCAAACAACTCTAAGTGCTCCCAAACAGAATACTTGGCGTTCTTATGATAAGGCGTGATGACGCTCCTGATTGCCTTAATCTGCTTTAAGGGGTCCTTAAGCAAGGCCCTTCTTGTCTTATTGGCCCTTTTGGTCCGGGTAACCCTGGTCCATTCATCTTCTGACTCAGAGGCACTGCTCCCAGAGGTTCCCGTCTGTTCTTCCAGGTTTTCCCGGATTCTGCGAGCCCGGGAATGGCTGGCAGAATGTGGGGACCTGGTCTCCTGTGTCCTGTACCGCTCAGAGGAGTCTTCAGATCCCTCCTTGCTGCCAGGATTTGATGGGTGAACCCCCCACTGACCTAACTGGGCAGAGGTTTTCAGGATGCCCTTAATGGGCCTACTCTCCTGGGGTTCCCCATTAAATTGCACTGTGCTTGGGTGCCCATACCCGGGTGCCCGCCCATCTATTCCTGGGAAGTACTGGCCTATGAGCCCCATGCTTCTGGCTGGATAGTAATCTGCCATCCCTGTGGCCCGGTGCTCAAGTGCGCCCGGGGACATGGGGGTGGCAGAGTCCAGGGACTGAGAGAGATAAAGGCCTCTGGTTCTAGGGCTCCTGAGGTTTTGCTCAGGAGTTTCCCTTTCCCAGCGAACTTGGTCTCTATCCGCCCCTGCTCCCTGTTGCAATGCAAGAGCCTGCGCCTTCAGTTCCTCAGTTAAGGCCTTACTAGACTCTATCAGTCTCTCCTGCATTGCTACCTGTTGTTGGAGCCTATCATTGTGCTGGCAGAGAGCCTCATTCTCTCTCTGTGCCTCCTGATTGATCCTGGAGCACTGGGCCAGTCTTTGCTGCAGGAGGGTTACCTCCTGAGCTGTGTCCCTATTGGCCTGCTCCTTTCTTGCCAGAGCATCCTCCACCCTCCTGGTGTGTTCTAACAAGTTCTGGTGTTCTTTTTGGAGGTCACCCAGCCCCTGGAGGGCCAAGTGATTTTCTTCTGTTTTTCTTTTTAAATGGCAGACTTCCTGGCCTAAGGCGTCTCTTTCCTGACTAAGAGCCTGCATTTGTGCCGCCAGGTCGTCCCTCTGCCTTTGAAAGGCACCAGCTTTCTGGCGTTCTTCATCAAACTCTGCCTGGGTATCCAGGTCTTTCAAAATCAGCTTGTTGCTCTCTGCCTTCACTCTATCTAGATGACTTTGCAGGGTGGCTACCTGCTCCGTGCATGCCCTGTTAAAGTGTAATTGTTGCTCCTGCTTTTTCTGGCTCTGCAGTAGGGAGTCCAAACCTTCTTGGTACTCCTTCTGCAAGGCCAGAAATCTGGTATCCTGGTCAGCCTTTCCTGTTGCAGGATGTCCATATCCTTCTTTATTTTAATGATGTGCTGTCTACTCTCATTTTCTGACCCCTGGCTCCCCTGCAGCCTCTGCTCAGAAGAGACCAGGTCAGATTGGACCTTCTCTATCGCCATCTGTCGCTTATTCGCCAGATCTTGGCTTTCAGTACATTTATCCTGCATGTCTCCCATATATAGGTACAGGTACGCCGCTATCCTAACCATCTTCTCTTGTTCATCCTTAGCTTTAGGAGCCATGTATAGTTCACTCAGGGCCACATGTAAGGGACCCTGATCTCTCCATGTATCTGACCCTGTTTCCGTGACCTGTTGCGTGATGGCCTGCAACCAGACCATGCGGTCCTGGTGAGTCCACTCACCTCTCACAAATAACTTATGTAAGAAGTACTCTCTGGCTATTTTCATGTCTACTAAGGTCGTCATTCTAGAGATTGGTCTCTGTCCTGACTTACAGAAGTTTGTATTTTATTTTTGCAAAACAGACCTTTTCCTTAGAGCGTTCCTTTGAGGAGTGCTTTACAGCGTAACACAGCGTGGTGATCCGACCGGATATGTGTATCTGGTCAGCTGGCACACTGTATTAATCTGCACAAGTGATAGATCTAACCCAAACGTCCGGCCCGAGCCCCCAATTTGTAAGAGGGTTCAATTCAACACTACAGCTAAGTCAATGCCTAGTCTGGGATACTGAATGGAAACCCTTATTGATATATCTTTATGTCCAGTTCATGCGTTCTGGATGACTACCCCTATATAACACCCCTCTGTTGGAATCCCCCTGACCCCACTGAGCCAAGAAGTAGTTCTGTTTTGCAAGTTTAAAAGGTTTATTTGATAATTTAAACAATAGATATATATATATCACACTTTATAATAATTAATAATTGAATATCACACTTAATCTGAGCAGTAATCAATAATGGATAGTCTGGCACTAGCACACTGGTGAATAGTAACAGAAGAATAAGGTGGTAGAGAATGCTTTATATAAGTTCAGATGGATGCAATGTTGAATGAAAATGCAATACAGAAAATACTCAATATGATTTCAACAAAACAATGTAATCACTTTTCTCTGGCAATCCACTCCCCCCCTTTATGCAATGCAAGGAAATGGAAGGGAGGCACACAGTTCTCAGAAATGCAATCAAATGTAATTCAGTTCACCCCAGCAAGCTTAGACTACAGAAGTTTGAAACACAGGCCCAAAATGCTTTTATATGTGCTGGCAATGAAGTGAAAAATATGCTAAAATGCTTTTAATTCCCTCTAGAAGTTCAGGGTGAGTGGTATCTAGTTAATATTAGTCCAGGCTCACTCTTGCAATGATTCAGAGATGGTTCTTAAGAGGCAAACAAATTTTTAGCAAGGAAGCTGCTGTTTTCACACATGGAGAAATGTGCAAATCGCGGCAAATTCGTGAGTGCGTTTTTCGCGATTGCGGCATGAGTATACGGAGTAGGATTGCGGTTCTAGGTTCGCAGGAAAGCCAAGATTCCCAGTTTTCAGAGGAAAGTTACTGCAAGTCTCTAAGACAAACGGTCACGGAGATATGAGCGATTAAATAAAGGTCGTTTTTCAGATTTGAAATTTTAAAAATTCAAAGTGACAAGAGACAGTTTTGCAAAATGACAAGGTACAACTTCTAGGAGACAGTTCTGGTTAGATTAAAATAGATTGAATTATATTATTTTAACTAAGAGATTGGTTCTGTACAGTTCTGCTATGTACTCACAATATATTTAGAAATAGAATGGGCCTCGCCACGGATCTGGTCAGGTTTTGGCCTGGACTCCGGTTCAGCTCTCTGGTTCTGCTAACAGCGGTCTGGGTCAGCTCTACTCTGCTGGTCTGGTCTGGGTCTCTGAAGGTGGATAGATTGAAGTCTCTATGTTGGCTCTCTGGAGTTTGATGGAGGTAAATTATGGATTTTCCGGCAGAGCGTCCCGCAGCAGATGGAAATGAATGTCCCTATCTGTCCTGGCTGTCTGCTTTTATGTGTTTTGAAAGTGGGCGTGTGTGCAGCATCACTAGCCAGCCCCTCTCTCAACTGCCCATTGGCCCAATTCTCCCCTCTCCCATGATTGGGGAAGGAACTGTGAGTCAGGGTGATGCTGTAGGTTTTATGGGTCAGAGGATCCTCCCCTGGTCAGTTTACACACAATCTATATTTTGACCCAAATGCATATTTGCACAGGTACACATTTGTTTAAAATTACATGCACCCATCACATTTCACAGGAGGTATACCCTGTCCAAATCAGCTCTTCCTGGGGGCTTGCATTCAGAAATGGCAACATTTGCACTTTTTAACTGATTTTGCAATTTCGGACATTAACCCAAATTTACACACATGTGCGCAAGGAGTATGGACATTAATTGATGAAGTGTCAGATTTTTAACATGCATACATTTTAAGTAATACCCTCTTAACTATAACTTGCCCCCAGATCATACCACCGGTTCTAAAAACCTCTTAAAATGTGGGCAGAAAAATCACAAGAATTATGGTATCATTTATAAAATGTTCCCAAGTCCGCTCTATGAATGATCCATCTTTTTAGAGTTATGTTCTGGCCCCAAAGGGGTGTGGTTTCCCCCCAGCACAAGGTTGAATTTCTGGTTTTTCCAGTTCTGCCAAGCCAACTTGCTCTCACAGGCAGTGCCCCTCCCCTTTCCTTCCAGGAGGAAGCTACATTTACGACTCCCACCAATAAAACTTTTGCCTGAGTCAGGACAGGGCTTTGTTCAATTTCCTGCAGAGCCCAGGTAATTCAATCAGAGAAGTATCATATCCCTTTTGGTGGGAACAGCAAAAGGCAGCTAGGCCTGGGAACTGCTGTGGATCCAGTTTCACTCCAATTGGGGGCAAGTTGTCAAGCAGACTCCAGTTCCTTAAGCCAGGCCCCAGCTAATGTCACTTTTAGTTACCCAGTTGTCTGCATTCAAATAAAACTAACAATTTTTCATATGCAGCTAGAATGCTGATTCTAAGTTTAAAACTATGACATTTAAACAATTGCAACCTATGTGACACTCAAAGTAGGTCACTCATTTCTTTTAAACATTTAGATTCTTAGTGTCTTTCAGTCCAAATTTACTTAAACTGCTGAAATCCACAGCTCAGCAAGTCTTGTTATAACCTTCAAGTCACTTCAGAATATAACTTTACATTGTATCCACCTCTCAGTAAGTCTTTCTTTGGCCTGCTTTGGGTTCATTTATTCAGTTTTACAAAAAAAAAGTAAAATCTGGTGTTGTTTTAAAACGCCGGCTTTCTGATAGTGGTGAGTACTGGTAATGCACCCATTTTTGGGATTTAAGAAAATTAATTCCCCACAATTCTAGGTTGCTTTTGGCAATCAGCATTGCCATTCCCACTGGTTTCAGGCTACTGTGTGAATAGTCCAATGGGGTTTTTAGGCAGTGCCCTTCTGTGCCCATAACATCGGCAAAAATGGGTGGCAGCCTATTCTTCATGCATTTCCCTGGGCATTTTCTGGGAAGCTCTGGCCATCATGATGTTTTCAATGCCAGTACTGCACAGTTTTTGAGGTAGGGCTCGGATGCATGGGTAAAAATATCCCACATGGTGTGTGCTGATTTTCTCCCACTACACAAACTCCACTGCACAATAGTAATTCTGGGACTTGTAAGCTAGTTGGAAGAGAGCAATCACGTGGCGAATAGACTGTGTGAAAGGTTAACGTGGAAATCATCTGCCAACGTAGGTAGGAAGAGATGGGACAGATCCTGTGCCGCCTTTTGCGCGTAATGGACAAAGGGCATGCGTGTGAGACAGGCAGTCCTCAAACCGTGCTCAATTGAACAGGAGAGGGAAGCCCTTCTAACTACCCCCTTTATTGGGCCCGAATTGACATGGGGATCCAGGTTTTTAGGATGGATTTTGAACTGTGGGTCCTCTGCGAGCAAAGCTCTGAACTCGGCTTCCGGAAAGTTCTTGTGGTCTACTGGGTACTTGATAGAGATGGGTACAACGGAGTGGTAGGCAGAACTCTCCTGCGCCCTAGGCAGGGTTCCTGTGGGAGTTAATCTGCTAAGCACAGAATTGACTAACCTTCTCGAACTGCACTGCAAATACCTTGGCCTGTTATAAGATGGCAGCATGGGATCTCGTGCCAACAGGGGTGGGCGTGAAGTCTGATTGCCAGCTTACGTCTGCAGGTCTGCTTTGGGTGCTAATACACTTTTCATGAACGGAGCTGCGCCCATGAGTATCATTTAGTTATTTGGCTGTTTTGTGGCGTCGTCTGTCATCTTGTTGTTGCACTTGTCGGCATTGCATGGAGCAACATTACACTTATGTGATGACAAGACATGATATAACAAAACAGAACAAAGCCTGACATAACCAGGTAGCAGAGCTAAATGTACATCAACATCCTTGGCATGGTGAAGATAACAGAGGGTAGCGTAGCACAGCCGTATAGCAAAAACATGGCTAAGCGTAGCATACCAGACACATAATAAAGTAACACAAAATAGCACACACACACACACATGCATGTACAAGCACACAACATACCCTAGACACACACACACACACACACACACCATGCTGCATGCTTTAGACACATTGGGCCTGATGCTCAAAGATTAGCACTAGAGAAAATCAGAGAGACCCGTGCGCATGTCTGATTTGCACCTGCTGGCTTACACATGATCCACAAAGGCTAAAACTGGAGCATCTCTGAGCAGCTCATGGGCAAATGTGATTCTCAAAGATGTGCCCAAAAGAATCTCAGAGATGCTCCCGGATCCTCCAGATGTGTTCCAGTGGTAGGCTTTGTGAATCAGGCTTACGGTAGCGTGTGCACATCTGGGAGGCTCACCGGCATCTCTGATTTGCTCCTTTTGGAATCTTTCAGAATAGGGGCCACTCTATCTATGATTGTGGTAACTCCTCTTCAGCTAGACTACAGCATGAGAATGGAGAGCTGTGGTGAAGGACAGGACCATACATCAAAGGGTATAGGAGGCCTCCCCTGTCTCCTTTACTTCATTGCACCCTCAGGGAAGGTACTTTTTTCTTTCAACAGCAGTGTTATGCTCTGAATACAGGAACAATACTTGACAACATTAATACTCAAAAACAAGTGTACACTGCAAACCGAGGCGCGCATGTTTGTTTTTGTGGTTTGTATGGCACTAACACACTGCCTAAAGTCCCTGGAAGAAAATAAATACATTCAACATACCTGCATGCTTCAGAAAGCTCCATATGCAATGCACATAAGTATCACCATCACAGAAAGAGTCTCAGCGAGCAGCACCAGAAGCTGAGGTGGCCATTGGGTCCATGAGATGGGGGCAGAAAGTTTGAGATCAATACATCCATTGAGGGAGATCTCCTAATGAATCCATGGTACTGGGAGGCTGTTCCCTTTCCACTTCTTCCTAGCGATCTTGCTGCCACCATATCCCAAATGAACAACCCCAAAATGGCTCATAGCACCTTCATCATCCCAGCCCTGTTGCATTGACATCTTCCATCGAATAGCTGGCTTTCTTAGTACCGATGGGTTGCTTACACTCTTCGACAACACCTTCCCAACATTAACCTTGTTTTCATCCAAAAACAAAATGCTCCTGACAAGATCCATCTTGGAATTCGCAAGAAAATCAGAGTGGCGGGGTGAACAGCAAAAGTACATTCTTCTCTAGAAAATCCCTCTCTAGAAAATTCCACTGCTTTCGGTATTGCTTTGTGTATTGAGGTGCAGCTAAACCTGGTCAACGGGTTCCTTCTCTACATGTATTCTTTTGGTTCAGTGCTGATTAGTAGAGAGTAGCAACAGCAGGGCCTAGCATTCAAAGGGTCACCCTACTATTAAGTTTGCTTGATTGCACCTCATTTCTACAGGCACTGAGATCTCTGTAAAATTGATCAAATTCCTGTCTAAAAGAATGCAGCGTCTCCAGACAGGTGTGGCAACCTGGTACCCAATGGGAGGTTCCTGTGCCCATGCAGAAACTCTCCATTTCACGAGACATTCAAATGTGCAGATACAGAGAAATTCAGTGCAAAATTGGTTTTGCTGAACTTTCCTCTGACTCCACAATGACAAGAATGAGGGCCGCCGTATTTATGGTGTATAGCCCATGGCCGTCACAGTGACAAATTTGTCTGGAATTTGACAGTTGAATAATGAATTATCAGTTTCCACTTGGCACAGAAGATTTGTGAATAACATATGTATCTGTGCTATGGAAGCTACTTTGGTGAATTTAGTTTGAAACGTTTGAGCTATGTTATGTTATGTTATATGTTATTTTAATGTATTTATACTGAGCACCAAGAGGCCCAGAGGCATGCATGTGCTCTACTCACATGGGATCTTAAACACAACAACATACGTATATAGACTTAATACAACACTAGCTTTCAACTGAACACAGGGAAACGCCCTACCTAAACAAAAACGTTTTAAACTTTTGCTTGAACACCTCTCAGGTCCAGTGGGTTCATATTCCTTGCCATAGGTGCCACTGCTAGCAAAAAAAAACGTTTACTGGCCATAGTCAATTTAGACCTTGGCACCACCAGTAACTCTGGACTTGTCCCTATCAATCACTTATGTATTATGTTCAACAGGCAGTGAGAGATTCTGGCTTCAATAGGCAGCCAGTGCAGGTTCTTCTGGTGTCAGAGATATGTGCTCTTCTTTTCAATCCGTCTACTGCTCTCACTGCACTATTCTGGATCAGCTGTAGCCTTGCACAGTCCCCTTTACTGATTACCACCAGAAGGCTGCCATAGTAGTCACCTTTAGTGCTGAGGGTGCCCTGGCCACTTTAACACAACCTTCTTTCAGAGCGATATGACTGTATCTGAGACAATAGTTTGATATGATTTGCTGATGCAGAAACCACGCTATTCACCTGTGCTTGCAAATTCAGGGTTTGATCCAGATATACACGCAGTGTCTTCACCTTCTATTGTGTATCGATCCTACATCCTGCCACCATAAAGTGTTGATATTACTTAGTGGGAACAAATGGGTACCAACACCTAGATGTGTTTCAGAAGAAGTAAAGAAGGCATTCAGAAGAGATATTGTAGATGACATGGCTGCCTATTTGCAGTTGACATTATGTAGACCTGCCCAACAACACTGCCCTCTGGCACCAGCAAAGAAGAGTCCTCTTGGTAATAGACCTTTTGTCTCAGTACCTGATGAACACCATCTTGTATAGTTCCCTACTGCAAGGACTATGTACACTACTTTGCTGCCCCCTAGCCTGGGTTGCACAATTAAGGTGCAATTTAAAATGAGATTCATGGACAAAAGCAACTAAGGAGGAGATTCTTAAGTGAGTCTGTAGGTTATGATATGATATGATATGATATGGCATTTGTAACGCGCCTATACACAGGTGTTTCAAGGCGCGACGAGGCAGGGAGGGGAGGAACAAGGGGAGACAGACAACGATCCTACTAGGCCAGGTGTCATTCAGGTCGCGCAAGTGCAGGGGTGGGGGAGGGGGAAAAGTGCAAGGGGAAGGGGAGGGGGGGAAGTGCAATACAAGGTAAGTGGCGTAAAGTAATAAATAAATAGGGCCAGCTGGTGGCAAGTGCAAGGTAAGTGCAGAACAAGTGCTGGGAAAAGGGGGGGGGGCTGTAGGGATACAGAGACAGTCCCGCAGTGCAGAGGGGTTCCAGGGCATCAGTGCAAGTGGAGAGTGGCTGGGCCCAGGACCGAGGCCGTTAAGAGTGGTCCAGTTGCAGAATCAGTGCACTTTCAGTGAAGAATATTAGCTGTTCAGCAGGGGAGAGGGAGAGAGAAAGCAGAAGCAAAGAGGAAGGTTTTGAGGTGCTTCCGGAACCGGAGATGGTTCTCCTCAAGTTTCAGGGAGGCAGGAAGGCTGTTCCAGAGGGAGGCCCCTGCCGCGGAGAGAGATCTACCCCCAGCTCGTTGCTTCGAGAAGCGGCTGACCCTGAGGGAGTTGGAGGCGGATGAGCGAAGGGCTCGGGAAGGAAGATATTTGGGAAGAGAGAGTTGAAGGTATTTAGGACCCAGGCCCCAGAAGGCCTTGTGGACAATGCAGAGGGTTTTGAACGTTATCCTCACAGCCACTGGGAGCCAGTGTAGAGATTTCAGTCCTGGAGAGATACGGTCCCTGGGCTTGAGGCCAAGGACAAGTCTTGCAGTTCTGTTCTGGATGAGTTGCAGAGGGCGGAGAGTGGAGGCAGGCAGATTAAGATAGAGGCTGTTACAGTAATCCAGCTTCGAGAGAACCAGGGCTCGGGAGACAGTGAGCTTCTGGGGGAAGGAGAGGAAGGGAAGAATACCTCTGAGGAGGTGCAGCTGGTAGTGTGACTTCTTAGCGACGTCAGAAATATGAGGAGAGAAGGAGAGTGTGGCGTCGAAGATGACCCCAAGGTTTTTTTTTTGTAGCAGGTAGGAGCAGGGAGGGGGCCAAGGGAGGCAGGCCAGAGAGCTGCAGGGAAGGAGGGAGTGGGTGTACCGATGAGTAGAATCTCAGTCTTACTGGCATTAAGGCCGAGGTCATTGGCGGCACACCATTCCTGGATAGCAGACAGACAGTCAGAGATGAGGGAAGGAGAGGGGGAGGATGAGGGTAGCCTGAAAATGAGCTGGGTATTGTCCGCATAGCACTGGAAATTAGGGCAGAGAGCGGCGATGCGGTGGGCAAGGAGTGCCAGATACTGGTTGAACAGCCAGGGAGAGAGATTAGATCCCTGGGGGACACCACAGGTGGAGAAAAAGATGTCGGAGAGGAAGGACCCCAGTTGGACCTGGGAGGGTCGATTTGAAAGGAAAGAGGTCAGCCACGCCAGAGCCTGACCAGTGATACCCAGGTTTTCACGGAGACGGTTGAGCAGGATGGCATGGTTGACAGTGTCAAAGGCAGAGGAGAGATCGAGCAGAATGAGAACACACGGAGTGTTGGAATCGAGGTTCAAGAGCAGGTCTTCACGGATGTTCAGGAGAGCAGTTTCCATGCTTCTGGCAGCTCTGAAGCCAGATTGATGGTCATGAAGACTACCAACAGATTCAGCATGGAGGTTAAGCTGGGAGATGGCCAGTTTCTCCAGGAGCTTGCCCAGGAAGGGAGTGATGGAGATAGGGCGATAGTTAGCCGGGCAGGAGGGGTCGGAAGAGGGTTTCTTGAGAAGAGGGTGCACAAGGGAGTGCTTGAGGGGGGAAGGGAAGACTCCAGAGGCGAAGGAGTGGTTGCAAAAGTCAGCCAGGGCAGGAGCCAGGGAGTCGATGTGGTCCTTGATAGTTTTGGGGGAACAGGGGTGAACCTGTTTAGACAAGACTTTCATAGATCGGACTTGTCTGGAAACCTCGTCAGCAGAGAAAAGTGGAAAGGCAGAGAAAGAGGGAGGAGGGGTGACTGCAGAAGGGCCAGAGGAAGAGCCGGGAAGGGAGGGAGGGAGGTGAAAGGAGGAGAGCGAGGACAGGATGTCCTGAGTTTTAGAGATGAAGTGAGAGGCCAGTGCAGTGCAGAGGGCCTGGGAGGGGACAGGAGAGGTAGAGACTGCAACAGGGTTGGCCAGCTCCTTGCAGATTTTAAAGAGTTCGGCGGAGTTGTTAGATGCCGCAGAGATGCGGGCTTGGATAAGGGCTCTGAAGCAGGGCCATGAAGCAGACACAGTTTTAATAGGCAGCTTTAGAGAGCTGCTTTTAATGGAAGGGGCACATTCTGCATGAGCTGTTATTGCTCTGTCAGATTACAGTTTGGGGTCTGCGTAGACATATGCTTCTTTGAAGTTGCCATTACAGACTGACCATACATTAATCAATCTCTTACAAGGGTGGTCTTTCAAATAACTTAAAATAATACAACCATAGCAATACTGAGTTAGGAATCTATTTTGACTATTTTTTCATGTTATACACACTGGCCATTGTCCTGGGTACACACAGCTCTGCCATTAGTCTTATTAATAGCTTGGTCATGTTGATGGGAAATGGGGCCTGGTTTCAAAAAAGCCAATCCTTGCATAAACATACCATTGAGATGCAGCAATGTTCACAGCATAGGTTCACAGTTCATAAAAGCTACATCTGGTGTTATGTCCAATATAACAGAAATATACATTGTCTTCATTTAAAATAACACTTAAGTAATACATGTTCATGTTTATAAACATACAACCCCCCCCATGTGATTTGCAATTAACATGCTATCATTTCTTTGTTTAATGCACTTTATATGATATTCCCTTTTATATGGCTAATCCTTAGCATTAGCTAATTTTAGTTTTGAGCAAAGCATTTCACCTTGTTATGTTATGTAAATCATTGTGAATTCACATTGTTTAACAGAAGGAAATCATTGTATTCAATCTAATAGCACCTAAGAAACCGCTCCGCAGCTGATTCCTTCAGTACATGGACAATCGGAATGGCTGCACCAAAGGGCAATTGCTATGTGTTTGCCATGACCTTTTGTGATGTGGGCCACCAACACATGCACAGTATGAGTATGGAGTGGGTAGGGTCATGGTGAAAGCTCTGTAATAACTCATCCTGTTCTTAAAATATCATACTCCTTACCTAATGCTATTGGGACAAACTCCCAGGTAGGCTCTGGGGTTACTAGGAGTTTGCTGACTAAAGGAAGGCCCAACACCTTCCCCCAAAAGGAACGCAGACACAGCCAGACAGCAAGTTTAAACTGCAGTTTATTACAGCCAAAACCAACAGGGATCAGTATGAGGATCGAAGACATCCATAAACCACTCAACTCTCCTGGCTCACATTCCAGTTTTGGTATTACATTGCATCACATTGACATCACAACCTGGGCCCAAACCTAACACCAACTGGTAGTGGGCGTTAAGTTATAGTCCCAAGATAGCAGACCCTATACATGCTAGTTTACTGGCCGTTGTATATCAGGTGGTTGGCCAGGCTCATCCCCAATTATCTAACTCTACATAATGTTGCAGTGTGAGGGTCTTACCATTAGTTTTTGCCCATTGATACCCACCCCTAGGATACTGAACTGTGGTTGGCTAGAGCTGACGTCCCCAGGCCTGGAACCTTCTCAAGGTAAAAAGAACAACTATGTGTCTGGATAACACTTGCCTCTCGCTGTGACATCTTTGTTGCACACTTCTGTCTGGTGGCATGAGACCTACTCTTTCTCAGCTTCGGGTTTCAATTCTTCATCCGAGTCAGTCAAGTCACATGCTGAGAGACCAAGATTTGGGCTTCTGCAGCTCTGTATTACTCTGAATTATGAGGATGTATTCGTATTTTCTGCAGCTCGTGTTACTGCTGTTCAAGGAATGGAATGTCATTCGTATCTGGTGGCCTTGAAAGCGGACCCTGTCCCACATGTTTGCTTCTCTGTGCAGCCTCAATTCAGCTGAACTCTGCTCTTGCTGTGGTCCTGTGGCCTATCGTGATTTCCCTAAGCCATAGCATGGTTTCTACTTGTTTGTGCTTTCTATATTTTCCATAGGTTTGTGATACATGGTCCTGTCAGGTCCCATAGTTGCTCCTGCAGCTCCATAAGGCTCTTTGCATACAAGTATCTGCAAGCTTCTACTCAGGATCCTTTGTTTCTTGCAGTTTTGTGTTGCTGCGGTTAAGCTAATGACAAAATAATAAAAGCAAAGACAGTATGTATATGTATCTGACCTCTAACTCAGAACTGTTACGCATGTGCTCTACATGTATTCCGGTGTATGTTTGTGTCCCGATGTGTGGATGGCATGTGTGCTTCCTGTCCAACGCTGCTATGTTGTGGTGTCTCACGATGTCAGTATTGTGGCTTCTTGGGGCTTTAATCTATATCGTCAATTAATGTCTCCTTAATCGCAGCCTTCATCCACCCTGGGCATGGGTTGTACCACTCGAAATCTGTAGGGCTGGCTGAGTGTGTATCTCTCAACATACTGGTCAATCATTGGAGCGCTGGGAATTGGTCCAAAATAGTTTGGGCGCTCACAATATCTTCTGTTCTTTCTCCGCATCATATACTTCATAGGAGGGGGAGTAAGGGGTGATTTTGCCCCTCCCTCTTCAGTACTCAATAGCAATACTTGTAACTCTATAGCTAGCACTCAAGGGCCATGGTGTGAACCAAAGCCCACAAGGGAAAGTGACACAAGATCCACACAGATTCATAGAGTGAACACAGAAGAAGAGAGCAGCATCCATTCGCCTCGATCTAGCGGATCACGATGCAAGGCAATAGATGGAGTCGGGGAGGCAGAAAACACGCAAATTAGGTATTTTGAGATAACCTTCAACCTGACATACTGTGGCCAAAACCCATGTGCTGATTTTGGTAACGCTGGAAGCCTCAGGGTCACTACTTAGAAAGTTAGAAAAGGTTGAGAGACTTAGCTGTGTTTGTATTGGAATGAAGAGACACAGCAGGGGCCAGATGGTGTCATCTTCTGCTTATCCGCTGGTGGATACTTTAACCCCTTAACTGCCAGGCTATTATGCAAGTCTATGCAAAAAGGACGAGCATACTCAACAATTGAAAACGTATCTTTACATTCCTGCTTGCAAAATATGATCTCTTTTGAATTATGGCCTTTCACTAATTATACGTCTGTATTAAAACAATCCTGATGTGTTCACGGTGTCATCTTTAATTGTTCCGCAGCTGATCATTGTCCATATTCAAAACAGCTCTGATTAAGTAACTTTAAAAATGTTCGCTCATCTTTCAATTATAGCAAAAATAATAAACAGCCAAAGCGAGCAAGTGGTGGGAAACGCCAGCAGTAATGTATATTGATGTGCTATGTTCCTTTCCAGCGCCTTGCTCGCTGCCCTGGCCCCCCGACTCCGCCGTTGGGTTACCACTGTACAGAGAGTTAATTAAGTATGTTTGTATTTATGCAAAACAGACAATGTACTAACAGCATTCCTACAGTCCAGTCTAGCGTGCCAAAATTCAATGTTCACACCATCTTTCATACCTTAAGAAAGCAAGTGCTGCCAGGCATGGAGTGACATGATGTAGCACTTTACGCGCGGATTTGGTGACTCCCCCTTGTCGTCATTTTTAATATACACAGGTATAAACATACATTTAAGCTTAGAGCAGAAATCGTCTCCTCTTTTATCTTCGGCCCAGTCCTCGTAGGGAACAAAACTTGCTTCTGGCATCTTTACCACAAGATAACAAATACAATTTTTAAAAAGACCGAAGTCATGTGATCAGATTTTTTTTAATTTGTATTCCCGCTGCAATGAATAAGTTGCAGGCTCAAATGTAACTTTTGCATTGTTCTTGGGAAAGGACGTGATTGTAAATGGTTGCCTGCTGGCTTTTCCTCGCATTTGCGCAAGCAGAACATTTAAAGCGAATACTACTTTTTTTTTTGTAAGCGTGATGCCAACAACAGCAATGACAAAAAATGAATGAAAGGGTAATATCTGCCGGAGAACAACACACCTGGTTTGCAATTTTTCAACATTAGATTGCTCCTATTTTTCATTTAAATTGCTTTGTTCGAGGACCGGGGTATTTTATCCCATGGGTCTGTGGGGCTGACATCCAGGTACAGATATGAGAGGCAGTTTGTTTAAAAAATATATATATATTATTGTGATATGGTTTACATAAATTAAACAAAAATAACAATATCCATTTTGTTCTACAACATTAACACTACACAATTTACATATAGTGCATGCACAACATATCTTAACACATGTAATCAGCATTGCACCACAGCCTTTAAAGAATTTACAATTACTAGATAAAGAAAATCACAGTGTAAAATACTTGCAAAAGCACCAAAAGTTAGAATCCTAGGGAAATCGTGGGAAGTCTCAGGAGGATATCACAGGGGCAATGTACTCGGCTTGGAAGCAAGACAACACGGAGCACCACAGGGTTCGATCCCCGGGTCCGCACTTCGAAACCTCTGGGTATTAAGTGTGTTATAAATATCATATCATATCATTTTCAGAGCCTGATACCTTTTCGAAAAAAATGAAAAACCCACCTGTTTAAATAGATAAAAGAAATACTATTTGATAGAGACAAGTGAGGGACAACCACTTGACAATCTGATTGAGCTATGCTCTCAGCTCTGACATCTGCGCTCATGAAACAAGTGCTATACAAATATCTCAATCAATCTATCCATCAGGGGACAGATTTTCTAACTTTTGCATCAGTGCAAAAAAAGTGAGCAAACGGTTTGATAATTAAAAATGGAGCAAACTGATTTTGTCACAGTGCATATTATCTAGCAAACAGTTCCATGAGGTCAAAAAGGAATCTGACTGTTTTTGTGCAAGGTTTGTTGCATAACAAAAAAACATATAGGTGTTTATTACATTCCTCTTCATATTATGCAACAAATGTAATTAATATAATAGTAGTAGGGATGTCTGGAGTTTGGAGGAAGGGCGGACCACTGCACTGTCACTTTCTTGATGAATGTTTAGTTGCTTCCTGCAGCCGGTCACATAGTTTGCTTGGGAAACAAGACTCCACAATTCCCGGCGGTAATTGTATGCTGGTGGGTAAGCAAAATCTGTTAGTGGCGGAGCTGGAGATAATGACCATGGTTGTTGTTGCTAGTAAAATGACATCAAGGACAACATGTTCGTGTTCAACACCTTGAATTTTATTTGTGGTTGGAAGTGACCATTGTCCTGGCAAGATCTTTAGATTCAGGCAAGACCTCTTTAAGGCACTATAATGGAGTAGGGGGGCGGAGGAGTACTGGGAAGACTCTCTCATGCAAATATAATCACATACACAGACATAGGCAAGCATTGAAGAAGGTAGTTATTGTCTAAATATAAAGCACAATTAACTATTAGCTGGATAGATTTGTAATGTCTGATCCTAGGCATTGTGAAATCTTACTGCTATAGAGGAGTCGAGTTCCTTCCCAGAAGTAATGTGGCCCGTGGGATCTAAAATTGATCACAGGTGCTTAAGTTTGCGTGTTCGTCACGAATACCAGCACACTGACTCACCAGCTGTCCACTGTCCATCAAGGGTCCATGCAGGTTAAAAATACGAATCACAAAAATGCAGAATGGTATAAAATTAAGTGTGGAGGAAACTACAGGACCCAGATAACATTACCAGGAGGGGTGAAATATGGATAGAATGAATGGAAATGTTTGTACACATAATTTTTTTTCATTTTTCCTTGGGCTAGGCCTAAAGGTTTGTAAAAGTCTGCAGAGCTGCAGCTTGTTTTTTAATAAGCTAGGATAATGTAGAACAGCATGCTCTGGCAAAACCACTAACAATGATGAAAGAAGGCTTTGGAGCATCCCTATTACAGAAAAAGGAAGGATTAGGATGAAGACATGATCCAGATCCAGTGACACCATTTCAGCAAGTCAGGCCTAAATAAACCCCTGCCTGAAACCATTTTGGCAGGAAGGAACGGAAGAGGGACAGGAGAAGACTGTTTAGGCAGCAGTCCTTTGCTACCATCCTCATTCTGTAAGATTAAACTTGTTATCCTTACAAGATCACCTTTTTGCCTTATTTTCCAAAGGGATGTTTTAATTCTGGTGTGAGCGTAATTAGTGACACCCCACACTTGCATGATCCAAATGTCCACAAGGTCGAGTAGGACCATATGTTTTTCTGTATTTTCGTATTCCATTGTCTGCTGTTTCCCATGTTCCCTTCACTTTTCTCTTGTGAGCGCTTTGAAACACAATTCTTTGATGTATAGGTGCCTTAGAAATGCCCAATAAATAAATAAATAAATACATAAATAATTACATAAATACATAAGAAATCAGGGACTAAAAGTGCCAGATTTAAAAACAGTCCTGGACTAGAACCTCCAGAACGGAAAGTATAATGTTGGATTGCATGAAGAACCACAAACCAGTGGACGGACTCTCAGTGCTCCAAAGCACAAACTGAGCTGCAGCAGATTGCCCACAGTTCTAAAGAGAAGAGTCTGAGGAGTGTGAGCACACTTAACTGAGAATCCTTAAAATTATGTTTATTATGCAATCTAATAGGACTCTATTTATCAAGCATGGAACGTTGGGTTGTCCTGCCAGGATTCAAATCTGAATTATAAATCGAGAACACAGATGTCTGGGCAAGTACCTAGTTCAATGAGCTATCTTGCTGCATTGTAGATGCATTGACAAAGATGCACCCAGTGTCGAGGGCCACTCCTTATTCTAGCCTGACCAGTTACATCTTAGGCATAAGCAAAGCACAAGAGTAGCAGTTGTGGCTTTGACCCCTGCTGGCTTATAACAGGCCCATATGTAAGCAGGCATGCAAGGCATGAGAGACCCTGAACAGTTGTTCAATCACACACACTAGACGAAAACTAGTTGGAATTCCTTCTTGACCTTATGGGTGCAATTTAAGCAAAGGCGTGATTAGATTGGCAGTAAATATTCTGTTAATGATGGTTCTAAAATTAAGTGATGTGATTTGGAATACACGATGTAAACACATCTGTATATCAGACTTGGAATTTAAAAGATGACTCCTTAGGATAAAAAATGCTCCAAAATAACCTATAGTTTGTTGACCTTAATATTTCTGTACTTTTGTGATGGTATTTGCAGAACTATGCTCATGTTGTTGTTTTTGCTATTAATGTTTATTTTATTGACATGTAATTATATACCATAGATATTCTCCCAAATCAATGTTTTCTCCTAATGACGTGGAAACCAAATTGATAAATATATCTGTTCCCATTGACAGGGTCATTCATGGAATAAATGTGCGCCTGTTTTTGTGCGCCTACTTATTCATGGAAACATTGCGTGTAGCTTACCCGAGACCTGCGCTGAATCTGCGCGGGTCCAACATGTCACTGCAACACCACGAACGCCTTGCGCGATACGGCCAGTAAAGGCGCACATTGTCCATCGCACACACCTAAAAAGGAGGTGGAACACGTGAAATGGGGAACCACAAACAAAAATGTGGGTGTTACAGGGGAAGCACCAAAGTAAATTCCTCACAACGCCCACACGTGCGCTAACAACTTGTATTCATGGAATCGAACAGAGTTCACCGGAGCGCGGCAAAAGACGCATAAACTCAGAAACACGTACGCCAGGCGAAAGCAGGCAGAAGAGCGCCCTGCGCACCAAAGCCATTGCGTAAAAGTGTGTGCAAACAACAAACGTATACAGCTATGATGAATGTACCATTCCTCGCAGCAGTGATTGTGGGACACTGCAGGAGGAGGATAGCCAGGCCCCACCTTTTTTTACTCAGGACCAACCTTTTTGGGATGCCTGATGACCAAGTCTATGGCAGGTATAGGTTTTCACCCCCATATCATCCTAGACCTGGTCACTGAGTGGGAGGATGACCTCACATCACCCACCCTATGCTCCCAAGCACTGAGCCCCTTGCAAAAGGCACTCAATGTCCTGCATTTTTTTACCACTGGGTCATTTCAGCGGACAACTGCCATAGTTGGGGGTGTCTCACAGCCCACGCAGTCACGCTGCCTACACCAGGTGTTGACAATCATGACTGCACGCCCCTCAGTCCGCAGGCACATATACATGTCCAGAACACCCGCAGAAAGGCAAGCCATGGTCCAGGACTTTTACGGGGGGCACACTTCCCCAAAGTGCTGGGTGCCATTGATTGCATCCATGTGGCCCTATGTTCACATAGGGCCACTAAGCACATCTATCGCGACCGCAAGCACTGGCATTCCATCAACGTGCAGGTTGTATACAATGCCAAGGGAATCATCACCTCTGTCTATGCAAACTATCCAGGCGCCACATCCCATGATGGTTTCATATTCAGAATGTCACCCCTAAACCGGGACCTGGAAGCTGGGAGGCATGGCAACACATGGCTCATTGGTGAGTACAAATACCTGTGCGCATGCATGCATGTCACACACAGACAAATAGACAAACCCAACTAATGAAAACCATTATCACCTCCCCAGGGGACAGTGCCTACCCTCTGAACACCTACATGATGACGCCAATATGGAACCCAACCACACAACCCCAGGTAAGATACAACGCAGCCCATATTGCAAACATTGCCATAGTGGAGCGCACATTCGTATTCTGAAGTCACATTTCAGCTCCCTTGACCACTCCGGTGGACAGCTACTATATGTACCCCCAGTAGTGTGCAGGATCATTGTGGCAGCATGTGTCCTGCACAATGTTGCAACACGGCAGGGCCTAACGGTGGACATGGTGGTGGCCCCACCGCCCAACCACATGCACGCCCGCTGTGCATAGGAGGGGAAAGGGCACATGGTGAGGCAGCCGGTACCCAGCTTGTGGCACAATTTTCACCTAAAATCCCACCCCTGTGGCGTGCACGCAGGCCTGGCACATTCCAGGTGACAATTGATGATGACAAAGGGACAGTCAACTGTCACACCATTACCGCCCTGAGAATGCGTCCTTGGAAGTGCTACATTTTGTGCATCCCTAGCAACTTAAACAAAGCCATCCTGTGTGTCCAAAAGTCACACATTCAAGGTGCATAATCCACTACCCCCTTACAAAACAGCACATCCAAATACTGGTATGTCACCTGCACCCTCCCAAACCCCATGTCACCGCCCGACACCCCATGCCATTGCATGCAATGCGAAAACAACTAAATAAATGCACAACACGTGACACAACTGTCACGAAGAGCACTGTGACAAATGGAAAGAGCCCAGAGACAATTCCCTATGACACATCAAAATCAAACCTTACACATGAGCATATTGATTCATTCATTACCATTTATAAAGCGCTCCGCAGCTCTTGTGGCACTGTTACAGAAATCCTTGCTGGTTACAGATGGTACATAAAACTTAGAAATTACATACACGAAATGCAGAGGAGCTTAGTTACATGGAAATTGGGGTGAGTGTAAGAAGCCTGGGAGGGTGAAGTAGTGAGAGTGAGAGTGTAGAGGGTGTTAGTTGTACAGGGTGGTTTTGTGGGTTTTACAAAAGGTGGATAGTGAGGGTTCAGCTCTGAGTGTGTTAGGTAGAGCATTCCATATATTGGGTGCTATGTGCGGAAAACCTAGCCCACCAACGTTTGCTCTTTTGATGGTGAGAACGAGGAGCTGGTTGGCGTGATTACTTCTTTTGGGGCGAGAAGAGGTGGCTTTGCTGATGGTTTCTGATAGGTAGGAAGGGGCGGAGAGGCTGATGCATTTGTGTGTAAGGGTGAGGATCTTGAAGTGTATCCTTCTCTTAACTGGGAGCCAGTGGGCAGCTCGTCTTGCCTGTGTGATGTGGTCTCTTTTAGAGATACTGAGGGCTACATGGAGCGCATTGTTCTGAACTATTTGGAGCTTGTTGAGATTTTTAGCTTAAGTGCCTGCAAGGAGGGCATTACATTAATCCAGTTTGGCTCCAATTATGGCGTGGGCGATGGAGAGGCAGCTTTGTGTGGTTAGAAAAGGTTTGATGGCATTTATACGTTTGGTGGTGTGGGCCAAGGCAGACACAATGGCATTGACCTGTCGGGTCATCAAGAGGGTCGAGTCAATGTAGAGGGTTTTGACGGAGGTGGCAACTGGTATGTTGGTGTTGTCAATGGTAAAATTCTCATAGTTTTGGTCGAGTTTGGGCATAATTTCCCTGGGTCCTAGGAGGATGATCTCGGTTTTGTCTCCGTTTAGGCAGAGACCATTGGTTGCTATCCAGATTTGTATGGTAGAGAAAATTTGGGACATGGCTTCAGCGTCTTGGTCGTATGAATCCGTGAGGGGAAGGAGTACTTGAGTACCGTCGGCATAGTTCGTGTAGGCTATGGCGAGCGAGTCTAGTTTGTCAAAAAGAGGTTTTGTGAATAAGTTGTAGAGTGTGGGTGCAGTACAAGATCCGTGGGGCACTCTGCAGTCGACGGTGGTGGAAGCAGCATTAGCCTGGTTGGAGTACACCTTCATAACTCTGCCTTCTAGGAAAGATGTGATCCAAGAAGTGGCTTCTTTAGAGAGGTTGGCCGCGCAGGAGAGGTGGGAGGCCAGAGTGTTGTAATCGACAAGATCAAACGCAGCGGAGAGATCTAGGAGAAGATGAGATATTTTAAAATTCTGACAGGGTAGATTGGTTGGCCGTGGATTGCGACTTAGCAAGGGCCTGGCGTTTGTCTGAGCGTACAGCTGATAGCTCTTCTGTGAACCATGAGTTGGTGTGCATGGATCTTTTTTTCTTCTTGTCCTCAATGGGTGCTATGTGCTCAATGGCTTCATTGAGTGTGTGGGAATAGATATTGGCAAGGATAGTGGGGTTGTTGACAAAAGGAGGTTTGAGTTCAGGGATGTCGAGAAGGGGGAGGAGGTTGGCTTTGGTTAGATTTTTAGAGCTTCTGGCTTTGGCTGGGGGGGCAAAAGAAAGCTCTTTGGGGGAGGTCTTGTAGGGATAGTGTTTTGGATCCAGTGGTGATCTGTGCATGGGCGAGCCAAGATGGTGGTGATGGAAGAAGAGCAGTAGTGGTCTGCAATGCAATCTATGGATCGACCTTTACAGTGAGTTGGTTCTGTAATTCTGTGGCCAAACCCTAAGTCGGTAAGCTCTTTGACAAGAGAGGAAGCTGCTTTATCCTTGGGGTCATGCATGCCGAGGTTGAGGTCTCCCAGTATAACATATCATGAACACAGGACCCAACAGTGAGAACGTCAGACAGTGACCAATCACAATAGCTCAAGTGTCTCAATGTGACAAAGCCACCACATGGACCCCTCCCATCCTGAGTGTGTCGCTGCTAGATAAATGTGGTAGGCTACCGCATACAGCATGAAGTGCATCAACAATGGAGACAGGCAAGGTAATACATGAAGATGTAACATGTAAATATGCACAATTAGCAATATACAAATGAAAATGCATGTCAACCATGCACTGGAGAAACCATCATGAATCCCCAATACGGCTGTATACACTATGGACACCAGACTGGCCACACAACTAATGGAAGCCCAATGCCTCTGTGTAAGTTACTGTCACACGGTGCCCTCCTTGCAAGCCCATGGAAAGGGGAAGCAGGAGTGGCATATGTGTCTGGACCCCAAGCCTCAAACACAAACACAAGACAACCCTGTATGGGCCCAGCCGGAACACACAGTGGATGCCTTCGGATGCCACACAAAGCAACACACTGTTACATGAATGCACAATAGACAAAAAAAACATTTAAAAATGTAAAAATATTGTAAAAAATAAAAATAAAAAAAATGTTTAACAAACAAATGCCCATGGTTGACCAAGGGGTGGGGGAGACCACCCATGAGGAAGGAGGAGCAGGGTGCACCTCAACACCCACATGCGTGGATGATGAGAATACAAAGAAAAAAACATCCATGGTTTCATGGCCTGCACATTTAGCATTAAGTGGGAGTACTGTTGTCGCTGTTGTCATCCTCTGGTGCATTATAAGAAGGTGTGCATGGTACGGGAGGCTGGCCATGGCAGCAAGCATGCAGGTCTGAAAGGTCTGGTTCTGCAGGATGATGGTCTGGAGGTCCCTATGCAAGCACTCATGTGTTGCACAGACTTCCACCTGCAAGGCCTCACGTGACACACGGGTCTCCTCGCGGCTTGCCCGGATCTCAGCCGAGATGGTGTGTGTCAGCTGCACCATCTGCTGTTCCGCCCGTCTACTCTGGGCCATCTCAACTGCACCCAGATTAGCTCTTCCCTCACGGCATCCCTGTGGGCCTGTGCCTCTGCAGCCATGGTTGTGCCCAGAGCCCCCAGTTCAGCCCGTCGGTCCCTGTTGATGGCCAACATGTCCTACCTGTGTGAGCGGCACATGGACGGCGTTGCCTGCTGCTGGAGTTCCACGTGCCTTTCGGGGGGGAGAATGGAATTGGCCACCCTTTCCAGGCCCGAGCCATCATCTCACATGATGCCCCCTGTTGCTGTGCAATGGCATACATGGAAGTCTCCCACACAGAATTACCCGGTGGAGCACGGCCACCACGTAGCCGGATACCACACCTGTCGGGCCCAGGGAGACCTGGTCCTTGCTGTGCTGGAGCTGCCTGTGGCTGCAGGACTGCATTCCTGTTTTGATCTGCTGCCCCAGGAACAGGAGTAAATAGTGTGGATATATGATATGATATGATATGATATGATATGGCATTTGTAACGTGCCTATACACAAGTGTTTCAAGGCGCGATGAGGCAGGGAGGGGGGAACAAGGGGAATACAGACAACGATCCTACTAGGCCAGGTGTCATTCAGACCGCGCAAGTGCAGGGGTAGGGGGAAGGGAAAAAGTGCAAGGGGAAGGGGGAGGAGGGGGGAATGCAGTACAAATAAGTAGAATAGAAATAAAATATTAAATAAATAGGGCCAGCTGGTGGTAAGTGCAAGGAAGAGTAGACAAGTGCTGGGGGGGGGGCTGTAGTGATACAGAGACAGTCCCACAGTGCAGGGGTTGCCAGGGAGGCAGTACAAGTGAAGAGTGACTGGGCCCAGGACCGAGGTCGGTGAGAGTGGCCCAGTTGCAGAATCAGTGCAGTGTTGGTGAAGAATTTAGCAGGGGAGAGGGAGAGAGAAAGCAGAAGTGAAGAGGAAGGTTTTGAGGTGCTTCCGGAACCGGAGATGGTTCTCCTCAAGTTTCAGGGAGGCAGGAAGGCTGTTCCAGAGGGAGGCCCCTGCCGCGGAGAGAGATCTACCCCCAGCTCGTTGCTTCGAGAAGCGGCTGACCCTGAGGGAGTTGGAGACGGATGAGCGTAGGGCTCGGGAAGGAACATATTTAGGAAGAGAGAGTTGAAGGTATTTAGGCCCCAGGCCCCAGAAGGCCTTGTGGACAATGCAGAGGGTTTTGAACTTAATCCTCGCAGCCACTGGGAGCCAGTGTAGAGATTTCAGTCCTGGAGAGATACGGTCCCTGGGCTTGAGGCCAAGGACAAGTCTCGCAGTTCTGTTCTGGATGAGTTGCAGAGGGCGGAGAGTGGAGGCAGGCAGATTAAGATAGAGGCTGTTACAGTAGTCCAGCTTCGAGAGAACCAGGGCTCGGGAGACAGTGAGCTTCTGGGGGAAGGAGAGGAAGGGAAGAATACCTCTGAGGAGGTGCAGCTGGTAATGTGACTTCTTAGAGACGTCAGATATATGAGGAGAGAAGGAGAGTGTGGAGTCGAAGATGACCCCGAGGTTTTTTGCCTTGCAGGTAGGAGCAGGAAGAGGGCCAAGAGAGGCCGGCCAGAGAGCTGCAGGGAAGGAGGGAGTAGGTGTGCCGATAAGTAGGATCTCAGTCTTACTAGCATTAAGGCAGAGGTCATTGGCAGCACACCATTCCTGGATAGCAGACAGACAGTCAGAGATGAGGGAGGGAGAGGAGGAGGCCGAGGGTAGCCTGAAAATGAGCTGGGTATCGTCCGCATAGCACTGAGTGTGACACTGCATCCGTAACCGCCACAGGCGGACATGCCAACACTGAATGGCCCGTTGAGGGGTCTACCCCGACTGCAGGTGTGTCGGACAGAACAGCATCCATGCCAGAATCACTCACCTGCAACGGCACATGTGGTTCAATATCCAATTCCGCACCAGAGGCATAGAGATCTTCAGAGGTGTATTCAGAGACACCCCTGGTCAGGATGGTCTGTAGCACCAATGGATATACGTGTGCTACCACCCCACGGCCTCCACTGGTGCCTGGTTGGGTCTCTGCATACTCCACGCCCTCCACCATCTCCTCCTCCTCCACTGCTTCCAGTGCCTCATGACCTGCACAAAATCAAAAAGAAGACATGGCAACACAAGTTAACAGCATACACAACACACATAGGTATTACAATGTTGCCAGCCAACACATGAAGCAGCCATGTCACACATGACACAAACTCAGGCATGCATGCAGTGCCAATGTAATGGAACGGGACCCTGAAAGCAAACATGGATGCCTGTCAAATGGCAAAATAAGATATGCACTGCATAGTACTTCCACAACCATGACAGATGCCAAGACACAGATGGCATTTAGCATAACCATGCCAGAACTGTCAACCAGCCCCAGATGGAAGTCAAATACTACTGTCCATGATCCATGTAAAATGCATGTCATCAGACAGTACATGGAAATCACGATGACAAAACACACGTGTCACAGGATGCAACAATGCTAGGGTGTTGAAATACAGTGAAAGGAGGCACATGGATACATTAATGCTAGTGTTGGCGAGGAGAGGAAATTACTGACGAGCCCATTGGTCAACACTCACCATCGAAAAATGGTTATACAATATAGCTGCACCAGGTGAGGAGAGAGTGCAGGATTCACATTCTCTGGCAAGATCCAATAATCAGGACTCAATAAATTGGCAAAGGGAAGTCTGTTTAATGATACATACATCAGCAAATGGAAATCAGCAGCTTCGCGATCACCTGCATCACCCCGACTTCCCCGAACATTAGTCCAACAGCCTCTTTTATGGGCAAAATCCATCATCATTGACGTCTAATTCTACAAAAAATCAGCATGAAATACAATTGGTTGGGAAAGGTAACTTAAGTATAGATGCTATATCTGTATATGGAAATAATGCAAGTGGATTGGATAACTCTTATCAGGTGGGCGTCTACGCCCTTCCCTCTACACCACACATGATTGAGGTTACTACAAGTACGACGTCTCATTGGTTACAGTGTCTATAGGACCCTAGATTACATGGTCCCTTGTGATTGGGCAAGTTACACCCCTAAACATAAATCTCCATTTTAATTAGCAGCTTTAGAGTAGACACCCAGGTGCCTAGTGTCCCAAGATTCACTCTTCCTCCCTTCCATCAATCAGTGTTTTAGGGCTGTGTGTCAATTAGTTGGCTGGGTATGGCCTCAGATCTGTAGTCTATTATCAGGAAAAGTTATGGCTCCCTCTGGTTCTGGATGACATCAGGCGGTGGTGCATCTTCGTGCCTGTCTGGTCACGTGTTGGTTCACCGTGAATCTGCTTCAATTTCCAACCTTTTGTGCATTTAATTCTGTGTGCGCTTGGCCACCTGCATGGGCCTCTCTTATCTTGATCTTCACGGGCGGGCTGGTATTCTCTGTAGTTGGAGTCTCATGAGCTCATGCTCACCTCCCCTTCTCTGGTTGACCTCGATCTCCCCGGCATAAGCCTCTATTTGTTTAGTTTCGATTCTGCTCCTTCTCTGGTCTTTGCTGGGTTTCTAAACTCGGCCTATCAGGCCTTTGGCCACCTGGGTACATTTCTGCTTTTACAAAATGGAGTCGCACGTGTACATTGTGCAGTATTGAGGTAGATATAGGGTTGGCACTTGCCGCTCTACTCTCCTACTAAGCATTGCAAGCAGTATTGATTTCTTAGCCTCTTGCATTTCAAGCTTATTTACACACATTCAACAGGGTGGTTGCTTCCATCTTGCCTTATGACACCATTCTCTTATGTTTTAACAGTGTCTCTCCCCTGCATCCATTATCATTATCCTTGCGGTTGCTAGTACTGGCATTCGTCTTTCAGTAGCCATGTCTGTTTGTTCTCGGGGCTGCTCGGGCCCTTGGTTTATTTTCATTGGCCTTCCATTAAGGCCTTAGGGGTCTCCTCGTGGACCGTGCGCAGGTATTCCTCATTCCGTATCAGTGGCTGGTATGGCTGTCTGATAGGGTATTGTGCTGCCCAGGGTTGCCGCGTTATGGCTGCTTCAACCGGTATTGATCTCCTTACGTACAAGGGGCAGAGTCCCAGTGCAGCTCTCTGTTGGTTTATCTGCTCCTCATACGTCACTTACCACGGCGAGTACCTTACTGGCAACTCGCAATGGGGGCAGGGGTGCGGGTCATATCTGGGACCTCCTCTACACTCCCCCCTCTGGTCGGTTCATCGACCACTCCTACTTCCTCCTTTATATTCAGTTTCTTTGATTCCTCAGCTTCTTGCTCATCGTCTCCTGGGTTTACACAAGAAGGCGTGAAAGTATGCAATTTTGGTGTCCATATCTTTATCACTCCTTTCAAGCTTCCTGCTGTTCTCACATGCTCATCTTTGTTCCAGGTCATCAACTGGCATTGTCCATTTGGACTGCAGTAAATCCATTTGCCTTCATACCTTCTTCGTTTCTTGGGATAAATGAATTTTGTTCCTTCTGGTGCAAATTCACTGGCCTTCACAAAGTCCTTTATTTCCTCATCTGTCAGGTCTCTGGGCTTCCAGCCTGGCTCGACATCGACCATAATTTTCATCCCAATGGCCTTCTTTGCTGTTTTCTGGCACTGTGTGATGGTTATTTTGATAACACAGACTCCTAGCAGCACCATCGCTAGCAAAGCTCTCAGGAACTTGAATATATCTGCCATCCATTGTGGGACCCATGAGAATAGGTTCCCAAACCAGCTATCGTCGTCCACTTCATCTGTCCCATCGGTCATCTGGTTTTTCAGGGTTGTTAACATGTATATGGCCTCTGTGAGGGTTCCATTTTCTTCATCGTGTGATGGTATAAATGCACAACATGATTCTCCAATTTTTGCGCAAACACCTCCATCCATTGCGGTGATCATGTCAAGCACATATCTGTTCCGGAGGGTCATTAGTCTGACTGCTCTCAGCTCTTCTTTGATCGCATTGAATCCTTTAATTGTGGTGTTGATGGTCTGCAGTAACTCCCATCTCGTTATCTGCAACCACTTGGTGTTTGCACCAACTTGGATATGCGGCAAGAGTATTGTTGTAAATACTGATGAAGTTAGGCTGAATAGCCTGTGCTCGTAGGGAATGGCATAAAATGCGTCCTCTGATTTGGCGGAGAAGTAATTCTCTCTCTTCATCCTTGAGATTAGTTCCACAGACCTCCTTTTCCTCAGGTGAGCGTCTGCTTTCGGGAAACTGTCCAAATTCAGTTCATTTTTTGGAATCACTAGTGCTGGAATGTGTACGTTCACCAGTGTGCATATGCCTCCCCAGTTCCTCGGTAGCCTTATGTATGCCTTGGATCCACATGCCCAATAGTGGTCCATCAGGACTGCAGTCCCTTGCGACATCCCTGGGGCTTCGTATATTCGCCCACAGTTTTGATTCTCCCCCATTTTCCTCATGCCATTACTTCTAAAGCACAGTTTCGGGATTTCCAGCGGTACTATCTGCAAGGGTCCTCCTCTGTCTTCGACCCATGTCAACTGCTTTACCAATTTTGGCCACAATGGTCTGCATAGTCTCTTTGAGTTCTCTATTGCTTCTTTGCAGGCTCCAAGGAACATCCAAGCTCGGCAGATTACTACTCCTTCTTCCCATCCGTCTATGGAGACTACTGATCCCAGATCTGCAATTGTCCTCGGTTCTTCCATATATGAACTTCTTCTGCCGTTTTCCCTTGGACGTTCAGTCATGAGTTTATTTCCCACCTTATTCCTGATCCCTTGACGTCAGGGTTTCATATCTAATCACATGATTCTTGGTGTGCGCCCTGTTTCTTGTTTTGATGTCCTGGACATATCCGTCTTCATCAGGGTAGTCCTTTTTGTTGGCCCATATCAACGAGGCGTCTCTCCCCATGAATTGTCCTCTGGTGTTACACATTCCCACATGTGACAGGCAGTGTGCCATGGGGACATCTATTTCTACAGCCACAAAGATTTTGGACTTGCCCATGCTGTACGGCAGGAGTGCACAGACTAAACATTCTCCTTCTGATTGTCTTCGTCCAACTTCCTTCATGTGCTGGTATCATATGTTGTTTCCAAGATGGGCCATGCTGTCCAAGTAGTCGTTTAACTCGTCATCGGTTTCATATGGACTTCTCTTGATCCTTAGCGTTTTCCTGTGGTTGGCTATCACTATGTCTCTGGATGCGTCTGTACTGCTCTTTCGTTCAGGCCGACTCTCGGGCGTTATCCTTGGAGGGGCAGGTTTCATTTCCTGCCCTGCAGTATTAGGGGGAGGTTTTGCACTTCTTTTCGTTCCCTCCTGCATTCTTTTGTAGACCACCTCCCACCGCATGTGATTTATTATCCTTCCAACACGTGGCTGTGTCGTACACTCGGTAGTTACTTCTGGTGTTGGAGCTGGCGTGCTCGCTATCACAGTTGTGGTGGTTGTCTTGCTCAGCTCCTCCTGTAGCTTCTTTGCTCTAAGTATGAGTGGAAACACATGCTCAACTACCGCATGTGTTTTCTCAGTGAGTTCTTTCGTTACTTCCTCTGTTCTGTTGAGTGATTTTGTTATTTCACTTCGATTCGGTTTCTCATGTTGCTCCCTGCTTTCTGGAGCTGCTTGTTCCACAGGTGATTTCTCTCTTTCAGTTGGTTTGGCCTTTGGTTTCGTAGCCATTGACACTTGCCCTTGTTCGTGTGCATTCAGTGCATGGGTGCGTGCCATGGACAGTGCTATGCTATCATTCATTCCGTGCTGACCCTGTCTCCAGTCTTTCTCACCATTCATTACTTCAAGTGTATGCGTGTTACTGCTAATTACAATCAACTGTAAATCGTTTGTTTTATCATCAGTTTTCCTTGGAACAGGGATGACAATATAAGGTCTGGGTGCTTTTGTGGCCCCAGATGTTCATTACCTGGTGAATGCACAGACATTGGGACACTTTGTGCACCAATAAAAAATGCAGTTCTGATAGTTAGAGACAAAAATACTACAATAATCATTATGCATATACATATAATGGCCTTGAAGAACAGTTTACAGCATCTCCTTCCAGGAAAACGGGGGCGCCCTTCCACTGGTGGCACGACTAAGTTACTGTTTTGGGCCCCCACTTCAATCAAGTCCATAGTCCACTATTTCTTTCTTTCTTCGTTCTCATCTCATTGTTCAAAGTTCAGCAAATCAAAGTTCAGCAAATACTAAAGTGACATGTGCTGTTCAATGTCCCCCCTCTTGCGAGTGATGATGATAGTCTCTGAGTATGGAATACAGATCCTTTGCTAGACTATGGAAAAGGGTTAGACTACTGTTTTCAGCACATCACATTCATCCTGCATTTGTTGTGGGCACCGCATTCCCAGGGCACTCTTTCAACTCATCATGGCCCTGAGGATATGCAGGACAATGTTTGCAGTGGCACAATGAAAAGATGGATTCGCTACAAATCATGCAAAAATAAAATATTGAAAAAATAAAAATAAAAATGAACATATGAAGGTAGGAAAAAATAAGAAAAAGGTTAAAGAAGGTAAACACAGCAGTGAAGTTCACGTTTCTGTTCCTTTCACTTGGTCGTTCGAGGTCGAGTTGATGAACAGTCTCTCTCACCCATTTATTCTCCTGCGCGATAATGATGAACAAATAGAAAACACAAAACAAGAAAAATAAGAACGGATGTAGTTATCCTTGTTTCTGCTCTTTTCGATCTGTCCTATGTTGGAAGCATGAAGAACTGTGTCTTTTGTTTTCTTGCCTTGTCCCCGGTCAGGGATGATGAAAAAGGTTATTTTGGAACGCCCCCTTCTAAGGCTCTTCTTAGATGTGGATATCCATAGTTGCTTCTGAGTTGTGATGCAATAGCTCTTAGGAGCCTGTTCAGTTGGGCATTCTTTGCTGGATCATTAAGAAAGGCAGGCACATCAATGTTGCGGGGTCTGCCACTAGTTCTGGAAAGTTTTCAATGAGGTGAAAGAAAACACGAAAAGCATAACGACTGTCTTCAGGTGTTAATGACATTTGTTCTGGTTCTTTGGCTCTAAAGTCACAGGCCTTTTCTGGCAGTGTGATCAATTGTTTTTTGTTTTTTTTTCGATCTGTCCCTCGTCGGCTAGTCTCACTGAAATCTCCTCAGGAATTCTCACTGGAAATTGGACAGCTCCACCTGGAGCATGATGCCTTGGAGGAGTGCGCCCATGTGTGGGGCGTTGGCCGGATTCCTAAGAAAGGTGATGACGTCAACATCTGCAGGTCTCCCCACCATTTCCTGATAGTCTGTGACTAATCGAAATAAAACGTTGTGTGCCGGCCGTGTATCCTCAGGTGATAGGGACATTTGCCTCATTTGCTGGGACCTAATCACAATCCCTTCTTTTGATGCAAACAAGTTTTGCACTTTCCTGCTGCGTGAGTTGCAACCACGTGGTTCAACTTGTACCACACTTGGTTGAGAAAGTAATCGTTTTTTGGATCTCTAATAAATGTCAATGTATCTGTAGTTCTCCCGATAAGTCCTGGACATTCTTCGATGATGCGGAAGAACAAAGTATATGTGATCTCGTCAATGATTACTTGTGGTGGAAGCATCTGTGTCTTTTCCGCTGTGCTCGGGTAGTGTAATGAAAGTTTCTGTTATGACAGTCAGTAGTTGTCGGATTATTTTCTTGTTTGCAGGGTCTTGAATGAATTCAGTAACGCTGGCTTCTCTGCCTATAAGTGAAGGGTAGGACAGTACTACCAGCTGAAAATATGTGAGCACATCCCACTTGAGACTTCTGCTGGGATGAACCATATGTCCATGAACAAAGTCTTGATCTTACTTACTTTTACTTCTTATCAGCGTCTTAGGCTTTAAATGCTTTGTGTGGCTTTCAATGTTCATGAGATTAGCGCTTCTGTTGATATGAGTACGCGATTTTCTTCTTTTACCCTGCACCGTTGGCTGCATAGGGTGTTTGCATGCTTCTTATTGTCTTTTTTATGCCTAAAGT
Organism: Ambystoma mexicanum; assembly: GCF_040938575.1. Lineage (NCBI taxonomy): Eukaryota > Metazoa > Chordata > Amphibia > Caudata > Ambystomatidae > Ambystoma > Ambystoma mexicanum. The sequence goes on from NC_090934.1 coordinate 143,185,651, forward strand.
AGAGGTTCAGCGTGGACAAGATTTTCACAAAAGTTCTTTTGTTGGCTACATTGAATGTTCATTTAATTGTCCTTTTGTCACCTTTCACTTGGTTTGAAGAACTGTCTTGTTTTGAAAGTCTCACTTTTGTATTTTTTTTCTTCGTTCTTGTAACTTGTCTGCTCATGCGTCCTTCTTCCTTGCCATAGATTTAGTCTGCACGTGCTGCGGTCCTTCCCCGTTGTCTGTGGATTCCTCGGCAGTAGATGTAGTAGGAGTACTCTCTCCTATAAAGAGTTTTATATCATTCTTGAAGATCCAGGCTCTTCTGCCTTTGAGCTTGACAGCTGACGGGGTGCAGTCCTCTACGATGAACGGGCCATTAAACCTCAGATCGTGCCATATTTTTCTTGTGAAATTCTTCACGAGGACGCGATCTCCATGGAAGACAAGAGGCGCGCATAGGCTATGAGCTGCGTCGGCATCAGCACTGTCTGTTGTGGTTTGTGCTGTGTCGTCTCTTTTCTGCCATTGCTGCAGCTGGCCTGAAATGATAGTGGAACTGGATGTAAGACAATCCAGATAGGCCTTAATCTCCTCTCCCAGAACCTCCCTAGTTGACTGGGCATCACATCTAGCTCTGTCTCGGAGAGTAAGAGGGGTCCTCAGTCTTCTCCCCCTGACTATTTCGTGCAGCGTTAGATGATGGTTGGAGCCTGGCTGGTTCTGAAGAGCATACAATGCCAGTGGTAGGCAGTGCATCCATCCCTTTCTTAATGTGAGCTTCAACTTGGCTATCCTTTCCTTAAGCAAGCCGTTGATCCGTTCACATATCCTGTTTCCCTCTGGGTGATACGTCGACGAGAATTTATGCATTATACCAAGCAACAAGCTAATCTGCTCAAATACTGCATTTACAAAATGTGCCCCATTATCAGATCTCATTACCTCGCACACCCCCCCATCTAGGGAAAACCTCCCTCACCAGGAATTTAGCAGCACAGGCAGCGTCAGGGTGTGTACAAGGGCCTGCTTCTACCCTTCTGGAGAAGAGACACACCACGACAAGTAGATACCTGTACCCATTACACACCTGAATCATATCGACATAATCAATATGTAGGTGCTGGAAAGGTCCGTTTGGTCTGGGGATGACTCCTCTCACTACTTTTAATGTGTGCCCAGAAGTGAATTGCTGGCAGACAATGCAGTTTACCATAAAGAATGCAACATGCTCGGCTAAATTCAGTACAAACCAGTCTTCCGCGAGCGTTGCAGCAAGATTTTCTTTTGACATATGAATGGGGTAGTGTAGCTGTTCTATCTCTTCTTTTAGAAGGTTGACAGGCATTACTGGTTTACCAGTGCTGTCTTGCCTCCACAATCCATCAGAGGGGTTTAAAGAATACCCTCAATGCTTCCATACATTTTTTCTCCTCCTGAGGTGCCTCCCCCTGGAGCTCCATCAATTGAGACTGCCCCATATTGCTGTAGTCTTCTGGAGTGGCTCGTACTCCCATCATTCGTTCATGGGTACGTGCCACCTCCACGTCCATGATTGTTTCAGTTTTGGATGCCATACATTTGGCTTCTGTGTCCGCTTCATGATTTCCACGTGACACAAAATCTGTCCCTTTGGTATGAGCGGCGCATTTTATGACCGCTATGCCCACTGGGAGCTGTAGTGCTTTTATCAGCCTGTCCAACAAGGCTGCGTATTGCAGTGGCGTGCCGTCAGCTCGGAGGTAGCCCCTCCTCTTCCAGCGCGCTAATCCTGCATGCACTATTGACGTCACATAGGCGGAGTCGCTGTACACTGTTACTTCCTGGTCTGTATGGTTCTCGATGTCGAGTAACAATGCCAATAGTTCTGCAGCCTGTGCCGAATAGTGAGATGGTATTCGCACACTGACACGTACTCAGAACTCTCCATTCGCCATGTGTTTGATTACGGCCACGCCTGTATACCTCTGCCCGTCATCTTGGTCAATTCTTGATGACCCCTCCACTTGGCAGGGCATTTTCCTTGACCCTGGGGATCTCATCATAGTATTCTTCATAGTTTGCACAGTCATGCACAGGTTCTCCCTCTGTGACTGGCTCGGCTATAAACATAGCAGGGTTCACCGTTTTGCATCGCACTATTTTGATTGATGGATTAGAGATAATCGCCTTGTAGACTGATGCTCTTTGTGAAGTCAGCGTGCCCTTTGGCTCCTCTAGTATGGCGAATAGTGAGTGCTCAACATATAATGTCATGGATCACCCCATCACAATGGATGACACCTTCTCAATGGTGAACGCGGTGGCAGCTAAATTTTGTTCGCCATCGGTATGAGAGAACAGATAGAATTCCTCCGCATAATTAGGAATCCCGAGAACTGGGGCCTTACAAATGGCCCCCTTGAGTTCTGTAAACCCCTACTCCATTTCTTCATTCCATTCAATTTCTTCTCTTGTTGCCTGGGCCTTTTTAAGGGCCTGTAACAAGGGCTTGGTATATGAGCTGTAGTCAAATACCCATGCTCTGACATAATTGCACAAGCCTAAGAAGCTTTGCATTTGCTTTATTGTGCGTGGCATGGCCGTTTGCATGATAGCCTCGGCCCTTTCTGGGGTTAGCTATTTCCCCTCATGTGAGATTAGTTGCCCTATGTACAACACCTCCTGTTGGCAGTACTGCAGTTTGTCCTTGTCTACTTTGTATCCTTTCTCATCCAAAATAGACAATAGATGGACTGAGTCGTGTCCGCATTGCTCTTCAGTGATGCTGCAGATTAGAATGTCATCGACATACTGCAAAACAACACTGTCCACCGCAATATTGCTTAGGTCCATTTGCAGGACTCTGTTGAAAATAGATGGAGACTCGCAATACCCCTGTGGCAACCTCATTCTTTTCAGGCGCATTTGCCTGAAGGTAAATGACGCCAGGTCTTGTGAGTCACGGTGCAATGGAATCGAGAAAAATGCAATTTTCAAATCGATCACCGTGAAGTATTTTGCCTCAGTGGGTAAGTTGCACAAAATTGTGGATGGATTCGGGACTAGAGGGAATTCGGCTTCGACTATGTAGTTCAATGCTCGTAAATCCTGGATTAAATGCCAAGACCCTCCCTTTTATTACTTGACAGGATAAATCACTGTGTTGCACAGTGATTCTGACGTCACAAGGATGCCCTTCTCCATCATGGCAGAGATTGTCTTTGCGATCCCTTCCTCCACTTCTCTGGACATGGGATACTGTCGTGCCCGTGGCAGAATTGCTCCTGGTTTCAATTGAATTTTTACTTCGCCGGCCCCCTTCAGGAGACCTACATCATAGGGCCCTGTAGTCCATATTGTGGCTGGCACCAGGGCCATGTTGTTATCAAAGTATTCTGGACGTACTAAAGCTACCATCATCCTCTGCGGTACCTCCCACCTGACCATTTTGACCCAAAATATTCACTTCCACCCGCGTCTCTTCTAGGTTGGGGTGTTCTTCGAACAGATCGTCATCGGTGACGTCAGTCACTCGATACCCTTCTTCGATGGCGACAATCGCACACCATGGTCTGCCCTCATCGTCACATCCCTCAACCAATACCACTTTTCCTCGCACTGCGGCAGAGTATTTCATTAAGGGAAATACTTGTCCCTCCTCTTCGTGCATGGGTATTCTTGGTCTGAATAGAAACTCATCAGGAGTGCTCATAGTTTTGTCTGCAAGGCCTGGCAACCCCGCCATAAGCACTCGTACGCCATATGCAAATACTTCTGGCTCCAGCGGTACAGCTCTCATAGCTGCACATCCAGAGTATGCTCTGATCATTTCACACACGTTTGAATAATGCATTCCTGGGGTGGAGCACACTATGCCATCCTCAGTGAATGAGATGGTCATATTCAACTTTGTCATCAAGTCCCGACCCATGATATTTACTGGGGACTGACGAGAATACAATAAAGGTACACTCATGTCGCACTCTCCCACGGAAACTGGGAGTGCATCAGTAAAGGGACCTCTGCTATGAGCTCCAGTAAATCTCTGGGTATCTATTGCCTCGCCGGACAAGGAGAACTTGCCTTCTCGTATGCATGAGCGCGTTGCACCCGTGTCAACTAAGAAGGAATTTTCCTTCCCCCCTATGGTGACATTTACCCTTGGTTCCCTGTTAGGGTCTGGTGTCACTGATAGGATAGAACACATCAGAGTTCCCTGTGAGCCGTCCTATTTCATATATAGGTTTGGTCCATTGTATACCTGTGGGTTTCCTCCACCTGAATCAGTGTCCTGAACCACTTGTGGCAGTGTCTGCTGGGGTTGTCCCTGCGGTACATTCCCCATGTTCAGTGGTTGGACCATTTGCTGTGCACCTTGCTGCAAGCCAGCTGCCTGCTGCTGCACGGTATAGTATTGTGCATTGCCCTGTTGTGGGGTAGCAGGTTGATTCACCATGCCTGTCCCCATACCTTAGTTGTTCTGCCACATGCCTTGTCTTTGCACATGCGCGCCACATGTCCTGTCACTCCACATAGCCAACACACTGGCGGTGGTCGGGCCATCTGTCCATCTGGCATAGCTGGACTGCCCACTGGTGTGCTCTGGATACCACCTTGATCATTTTGAAAACCTCCTTGGTTGCTTCTCAAGCCTCCCTGATTGCTCTGCCATCCTCTTCCTCCAAATCTCCTTCCTCTCGGGTAATATCCAGCATTACCCTGATTACTCTGGGGCAGGTTAGCTGTACGCTGTGCACTCGATTCGGGTGGGCTTGTTAGCATGGCTCCCTCGAGAGCATATTTTGAGAGCTTCCTTTGCACTAGCTTCGCCTCTTCTCCCTTACGCTTTGCCTCTTTCTTTCGATTCCTTTCTTGTAACAGCCTACAGTAATGTGCAATTGTCAACTGGATCTCAGCCCACGGTTTAGCTTCTATTCCTACCAATTTTTTTAGCTGTTTTTGCACCGGTTCTGGTAACCCTTGGCACAATATATGGTAGAATACAGGATCGATTTCATCCAAGACTCATGCGTTTCGAGCACCCACGCGTCTTGAAAATTCTGGATATAAAGTAACGGATCCTCTGACTCCTTCATTTTTCGAGTCATTATAGCTCCCATATGAGACGTGTCTGGATATAGCGTATGCAGCACCTTCCATACTGCTGTTCTACAGTTATTAAATGGCGCTCCGTCATGAGAGGTGTTAGTTGTGGTTACCCTAGGGTAGCCTGCCCTTTTCCACACATTGTCTGCTCTTTCTCTGAGTATAGCAATTAGGAGACCCTTGATGTCCCCTATGGCCCCCGCGTCATTTTTTCTAGCTCATGTAGCCACTTCCCGGCTCCTGATGTCAACATTGGAAGCTTATTTTTCAGATTGTCTCGGTCCATGTGTGGCCATGGAATATATTGCGGTCTTGCTCCCCCCTTTTCTAACAGTGGGAATTGGAATGCACAATCTTCCTTTCCCTTCTCTACACCCCCTCGGTCTCTCGCCGGGGTGGCGTTCCCACCTTGCCGTCTACCTGGCAATGCCCTTAATCTATCACTATAGGCAGGTGCCGACACCCCCTCTGACTGGGGCGCGTGTCTTCATCTCGGCTGGACTGTCCAGCAGACTTTGGTGTCCTACTTATGGACTCGCCCGCGTCTGACCAACGTACCTCTCGACTCCCTGGGAGCCACGTTTCGCACCGCCTCCCTTCGTCATACATCACCTCCTCCGCTTCTCCATCGGAGTCTGACTCTGAATACTCCCAGTTTGCACAATTTCTTGCATCATCTTTGTTCTGCCCATCCTCTAGTCTATCTAGGGAACGTCCACTACTCCCACTACTTTGGGTGACATCATCAGTGTCATATAGCTGAGTGCTCTCTAAGCACTCATCTTCCCTTCCCTCTTGGGAGATTCGTTCCAGCCCATCTCATCGTATATTTTATCAATTGCTTCCCCGATCCTTCTGGTGTTGAAGTCATCATCAATAACTGTCCCGCTTGTACCTGGTACCGCATCGCGTGCAGGTAAGAATTCTTCTCTGTCTTCCCAGTTTACAACAGGATTGGGCATTTTCACTTCCCGTTACAAGAATTCTAAATCTCGCGCCCTTTGCCTGCATTTACGTTCTGCTTCCTCATCCATTTCTCTTCACTTCTTTGCTTCCTTTCTAGCCTTATCAACTTCCCTCACCCGTTCATCTCTACGTTCCTTTGTCCTTCTACTTTCCTTGTCTTCTTGCTTTTTTACATTTCTTTCGTGCACTCTCTTCTCTTCCTCTAACCTTAGCATGTTCTGCCTGTAATTTTCATAGGCTGCATATTGCGTGCGACTGAGCGGTATACCTTGCTCTTCGCGATATCGTTGTTCTCACCTCAACCTATCCTTCTTTCATGCCCTCTCGTTTCTTAAGTCCACTTCTTTTTCCCTTTCCTTTCTTTGCGCCTCATCAGACCGTTCACTCGGCCTTGCACCATCACTTCTTTTTCCATCTAACTTCAACAGTATCTGCCCTCCCATGCATTCGTCCTTTGTACATGTTAACTCATCGGTTCCTTTCCACTTCTTTCCCTCTCTCTCCCTATCTAGAGGTGCACTCGTTTGTGCCTGGTCCTTCCTTTCCTCACCTCGCCTCGCCTCGCCTCTCTTTTCCCCATGGGACTGTGGAGGCCGAGTCAATTTCCTGTTCCTTCTCTTTCGTCTCGTCACTGCTACACGCAGGTGACTCATATGCAGGGTTGCTCTAACCTGTCGCTGCCTTAAGATCTCTTAGTGGGTAAAGACCCTCCGACTTACTTCCCTCAACAACTGGTTTCGGCGGGGCAGGTGGCGCGGTAGCCGTCTCACTGTACCTCCGTACATACATTTAATATCCAATCTGCGGGGGGTTTTTCTTCTTTTGTTTGTTCAAACATTTTCCAAAGCTCGAGAACAGCGAGGCATTTTTCGAGCTTCTTCCTGCTATATGTGTCATGTAGCAAGCTGGTCATGTGCTGTAAAACAGCCTTTGACAATGACCCATTTTGGGGCCACGGCATAAACATTTTATTTGCGGTGCCCTTAACCCACTCCTGGCTATATTTCTTCAATTTTGTTGCGTGCTTTGGCAACTGCTTGCATAAGTGTGCAAGTGGGGTAACTTCTTCCATCCTTAATGTTGTCATCAACAATGTTCATACAGTTTTTCAACTTTACGCTATTATGAGCAAGCACCACATACGCGAGCTCCAATCCAATTTTTCAGCAAAATTTTATACCAACAGTTTTACTCAAAACACATCAATTCAGTGGCGATTCCCTCTCATTTACAGAATCGCGTAAACCAAAATACATTGCCATCAATTAGTAATACAATAATTCCACATTCAGCATACACAGAACATATAGGACAGACGCTTGACAGACTAGACGGACACCAGCTGGTCATACGTATACCTGCCTTCTAATTGTTACCCCGTCATGGGATTTGAACTAACCCCTTTATGATGTCTTTAAATGTCATCGTAGCCTAAAGTCCCCCCTCTGTGGGCTCTGGGTTCAAGTTCCTTCTGACCACTCTTTAAAGCACAGGAACAAGGTGAATTTTACAGTTTTCTCTCGGGTGCCTCTCCGGTATTCCTTACAGTTTTTTTCTCGGGTACCCCCCCGGTATTCCTTACAGTTTTTTTTCTTGGGTGCCCCCCGGTATTCCTTACAGTTTTTTTTCTCGGGTTCCCCCACGGTATTCCTTACAGTTTTTTTCTCTCGGGTGCCCCCCGGGATTCCTTACAGTTTTTTTTTCTTGGGTGCCCCCCCGGTATTCCTTACAGTTTTTTTCTCGGGTGCCCCCCCGGTATTCCTTACAGTTTTTTTTCTTGGGTGCCCCCCGGTATTCCTTAAAGTTTTTTTTCTCGGGTGCCCCCACGGTATTCCTTACAGTTTTTTTCTCTCGGGTGCCCCCCCGGGATTCATTACAGTTTTTTTTTCTTGGGTGCCCCCCCCCCCCCGGTATTCCTTACAGTTTTTTTCTCGGTTGCTCCCCCGGTATTCCTTACAGTTTTTTTCTCGGGTGCCCCCCCCGGTATTCCTTACAGTTTTTTTTTCGGGTGCCCCCCGGGATTCCTTACAGTTTTTTTTCTTGGGTGCCCCCCCCTGTATTCCTTACAGTTTTTTTCTCGGGTGCCCCCCCGGTATTCCTCCCAATTACTTCAGGTGCCCGGGTTTTTACCCTTTATATCTCTACAGTCTTTCCTACATTTAACTGTATTAATCTTCTCCACCACCCTCCGTTACCTTTCCCCTTCTTACTCTAAGGCCTATAAGACATTTGCCAAGGTAACAAGTTTCGTTGTTTTCACTCACCGATCGCCTGTGTTCCTCTCTGGAACTTCAGGATCACTGCCCCTTCCTCTTCCTGCTTTTATGGTTTTCGTCCGATCCGCTGCCTGTGGGAATAAGAAGGGTTATGCTTGGAAAGGCGGGTTCCTTCAGACCCACTGCAGATTTTTTGGGAATGATTACACTATCATTGTCCACAGGGAGCTTCTCAGCCTACTCAGCCGGAATAGCGAAAGGGCTTGTGATGTAACCGAAGGCCCAAAGTTACTTCGTGCCGTCGGTCTAAAGGTGTCTTATACGTTATCAATCGATAATCTATAATCGATGGCCGAAACCATCCTCACGCTACCAAGTGTTGACGAGGAGAGGAAATTACTGACGGGCCCATTGGTCAGCACTCACCCTCGAAATCTCGTTATACAAGATAACTGCACCAGGTGAGGACAGAGTGCAGGATTCAAAAAGAAGACATGGCAACACAAGTTAACATCATACACAACACACATAGGTATTACAATGTTGCCAGCCAACACATGAAGCAGCCATGTCACACATGACACAAACTCAGGCATGCACGCAGTGCCAATGTAATGGAACGGGACCCTGAAAGCAAACATGGATGCCTGTCAAATGGCAAAATAAGACATGCACTGCATAGTACTTCCACAACCATGACAGATGCCAACACACAGATGGCATTTAGCATAACCCTACCAGAACTGTCAACCAGCCCCAGATGGAAGTCAAATACTACTGTCCATGATCCATGTAAAATGCATGTCATCAGACAGTACATGGAAATCACTATTTCAAAACACATGTGTCACAGGATGCAACAATGCTAGGGTGTTGAAATACAGTGAAGGGAGGCACATGGATACATTAATGCTAGTGTTGACGAGGAGAGGAAATTACTGACGGAACCATTGGTCAGCACTCACCGTCGAAAACTAGTTATACAATATAGCTGCACCAGGTGAGGACAGAGTGCAGGATTCACATACTCCGGCAAGATCCAATAATCAGGACTCAATAAATTGGCAAAGGGAAGTCTGTTTAATGATACATACATCAGCGAATGGAAATCAGCAGCATCGCGATCTCCTGCCTCACCCCGACTTCCCCTAACATTAGTCCAACAGCCTCTTTTATGGGCAAAATCCGTCATCATTGACGTCTAATTCTACAAAAAATCATCATGCAATACAATTGGTTGGGAAAGGTAACTTAAGTATAGGTGCTATATCTGTATATGGAAATAACGCAAGTGGATTGGATAACTCTTATCGGGTGGGCATCTATGCCCTTCCCTCTACACCACACATGATTGGCGTCACTACAAGAACGACGTCTCATTGGTTGCAGTGTCTATAGGACCCTAGATTACATGGTCCCTTGTGATTGGGCAAGTTACACCCGAATCATAAATCTCCATTTTAATTAGCAGCTTTAGAGTAGACACCCAGGTGCCTAGTGTCCCAAGATTCACCCTTCCTCCCTTCCATCAATCAGTGTTTTAGGGCTGTGTGTCAATTAGTTGGCTGGGTATGGCCTCGGATCTGTAGTCTCTTATCAGGAAAAGTTATGGCACCCTCTGGTTCTGGATGACATCAGGCGGTGGTGCATCTTCGCGCCTGTCTGGTCACGTGTCAGTTCACCGCGAATCTGCTTCAATTTCCAACCTTTTGTGCATTTAATTCTGTGTGCGCTTGGCCACCTGCATGGGCCTCTCTTATCTTGACCTTCACGGGCGGGCTGGTATTCTCTGTAGTTGGAGTCTCGTGAGCTCATGCTCACCTCCCCTTCTCTGGTTGACCTCGATCTCTCCGGCATAAGCCTCTCTTTGTTGAGTTTCGATTCCGCTCCTTCTCTGGTCTTTGCTGGGTTTCTAAACTCGGCCTGTCAGGCCTTTGGCCGCCTGGGTACATTTCTGCTTTCACAAAATGGAGTCGCACGTGTACATTGTGCAGTATTGAGGTAGATATAGGGTTGGCGCTTGCCGCTCTACTCTCCTACTAGGCATTGCAAGCAGTATCGATTTCTTAGCCTCTTGCATTTCAAGCTTATTTACACACATTCAACAGGGTGGTTGCTTACATCTTGTCTTATGACACCATTCTCTTATGTTTTAACAGTGTCTCTCCCCTGCATCCATTATCATTATCCTTGCGGTTACTAGTACTGGCATTCGTGCTTTCAGTAGCCAAATCTGTTTGTTCTCAGGGCTGCTCGGGCCCTTGGTTTATTTTCATTGGCCTTCCATTAAGGCCTTAGGGGTCTCCTCATGGACCGTGTGCAGGTATTCCTCTTTCCGTATCAGTGGCTGGTATGGCTGTCTGATAGGGTATCGTGCTGCCCAGGGTTGTCACGTTATGGCTGCTTCAACCGGTATTGATCTCCTTACGTACAAGGGGCAGAGTCCCAGTGCGGCTCTCTGTTGGTTTATCTGCTCCTCATACATCACGTACCACGGCGAGTACCTTACTGGCAACTCACAATGGGGGGCAGGGGAGCGGGTCCTATCTGGGACCTCCTCTAGACAAGGTCACTTTGACACCACACAAGTGAATAGGCATGTTGAAGGGTGAAACAGGGCTCATAAGTGTGTGGGTGCAGTGCAGTACATATGTACGGCCTCAACTATCAATAAAAAGACAAAACCAGTAATTTCAATGTTGTGTCATGATGGCAGTGTGAGGGAAAGTGCAGTCATCATGTGCAAAGTGTTGCCATTGGGTTGTAGGGATACAGTGAACCCCAACCACAAGGGCGGGGGATGGCTTGGAGGCAGTGTATGGGTCAAAATAGTTACTCAGAGTACCCTGTTGAACCAGACCGTGTGGGCAGGTGTCAATTGCATTATCACAGTCATCTGGGACTACAGCAGGGGAGAGGAGGACAGAAAGCACAACACATGAGGAAGCATCAGAAGTGCCCCCAGCCCCGGAGAACCCACAACAGCAGTTGCATAGAGACAGGGAGGCTGTACCAGAGGGAGGCATCCGCTCGACACAGACGAGAACTACAAACTAATGGCCATGTACAGCAACTGACCCTGAGGGAGCAGGAAAGGGATGATCAAATACCATGAGAAGGAGGAAATACCGGAGATGTAGTCGGATGAGGTCCTTGCCCCTGACCCATAGGGGCTTGCTTGGAATGCACATGGTCCATGAATGAACACTCATGGCCACTGTTAGCCTGTGCCATCAGCACAGTCTGAGTGACAGACCCTGCATCAAGGCCGAATGATGTTCCACACAGTACAGGTCTGGCAGAGTTGCAGAGGGAAGAGTGTATATTCACAGAAAATCGGGAACAGGCAGTTGCAGTAGTCCACCATGGGAATCGCCAGTCCCATAGAGACAGTGAGCTGCTGGGGGATAGAGAGGCAAGGAAGGATTCCCCTGAGGAGGATCAGCTTGCAGGGTGACCTCCCAGAAACGTCAGTCATGGGACAGAGGTCGAGTGTTGAGTGGAAGACCATCACAGGCTATCTGAAAACATGTTTTGGAGCAAGATTATGGACAAGTGAGGCTGGCGAGTGATTGACATGGAAGGTGGGTACAGGTGTATTGATGAGGATTGCCTTCATGTTCAGCACAAGGCCTGTATGCAGTCTGCATCACAACAATCACCTATCAGTCAAACATTGCATGGGTCACACATGGCAGTCATGACTACATAGCCTGAACTGGCAGTCAATCACAACACATCACCCAAGCAACATACACATGGCCTGGACACACAAGCATGAACACTCACCGGACATCGTCTCCTAATCCGGGAGTTCTCCCAAGCCTTGGATCCGACCCTCTGCGATGAACCCTGCAGCGATTGCCTCATGTTCAGTGAGATCATCATCCTCTGGTGGTGACCCACTGCCAGTCACCAGAGTAGAGGCGTAATTAGAAGCCTGCTTGTTTTTTGGTCGGCGTCAGAGGTCATTCCAACGCTTTGAGCAATCATCAGCTGTGCGCTTCTCACATCCCAAAGAACTAATATGGTCCGCGATGTACTGCCAGTGTATCCTATGCTAAGCAGGCCTAGTTCTGCACCCTGCCGTCACCAGCATGTTGCGGCCGTGTTCCGACATGTAGCCCACAAGTGTGTCCAGTTTCACTTCATTGAAACTCTGCTTCCTTGACGTATTGGAGGCCCGAGCAATGTCTGGGGTCCCGACCTGTTCTGCAAGAGCACGCTTCTTACTCTAGGGAGGTGGTGCAAACCCTGAGTGGCTTCTGCCGCTCCGGTCAGTAGGGGCTGAAGCACAAGTGGACTGGCCACTGGAAGCAGGCAATGGCATGACAACCGAAGGTCTGACTACAGGCATTGGCTGCTGGGCGCTGTCGCCAGGACCCAGCACCACAACTGCCTCGGTGTGAAGGGCCGGGACCAACACAGTGCAGCCTGGGTGACTCAGAGTCGGGGTGGTGTCAGCTGCAGCTGCCCCTGCAACTTCCACACCCTGGCTGCTCAGGGCAGCAGATGACATTGCTGCCCCAGATCCACGTGGCCTGGTGGCAGCAACTTTCACCACCACACATGGCTTGGACTTCCTGTCACAGAAGACGGCATGTGAGTCATCCCGTGACTGTTCCGTGACCAATCCGGTCCGGGCTAGCAGGCCCTGAGCTGGGGTGGTGTCAGCTGCAGCTGCATAATCCTGAACCACTGGGGGAGGGCATAGCTGTCCCTGAATGGGCCTGGACACAATGCCCACGTTGCCGACCACGGCCACCTTGGCTACCCTGCCCACATCCCCCATTGTGGCCACCACTGGGTGGTCAACCAGCTTTGCCTCCCTTACTACTTGTTGGCCTCCTAGTCATGGCACTGATGTACTAGTGCGAATGGGAGGTGCAAACAACAATTGTCCTGGGCAATTGGGGTGAAGGGGGCTGGGAACATGATGAAAAATGTACCCCTGTGCTCCTGCAAGGCTGTCTGTGACCCCTGGGGAAAAATGACAGGTCCCGCAATGCTAAGGCACCCCAAAAACAAGAAACAACGTGCATGCAACCCCTTGATAGCCCACATGCGTGGAATTAACGTCCCACAGGATGCTGTGGCACCCAGAAACACAACAAATCTGTCCGTGTGGAACACGCAGGCTACTCCGACCTCGAAAATGGGGTACGCGACACACAGGGGCAACCACAGTGGGAAAAATATGTGCGCGACTCACCGTCTGCCTGGAAAAATGAAGAAAAATACACGTGCTCTGAAGTACGCAATGCCACAGTAATGAGCAAATCTCGTGTGAACCCACAAGAAGAAGAATCTCACGTGTCAGTCCCCACAAAAAGCACATACAGTGCACTGGTTTCCTACGTGCACCTTTAACCCCTGCGTGTGTCACATAAGTTACGTGCTTAGGGCCTTTCTTCTAATAACACGCTTACGCGCTGTTTCTGCACATGCAGAGTCCCTCTGCATCCGACTGGCCATGCTAAAGCACATGGAAGACACACGCTCCTACCCACAAGGCCATTTACCTGCCTCAGACACCCCAAGCTGCCTCCTAAGAGCCATCTGCTGCTGCCAGCCCACTCTGTGTGCTTGCTGCCCACGTGCACTTCAATTTGGTGCCTGCAGATCAGCCATTGCCAGAAATCCTGTTGCTGAGACCACCTCTGCTAACCCAGAAGACTCTGGACTGCCATTCCATCGCTCCACAGCCCAGCCCCAGGACCCAGTTGCCCACCCACAGCTGCCTCTCTGTTGCAATGTCGGACTAAGCAACCTCTGGGGCAAGTGGCAACCCCCCGGCAGAGAGGCAGAGGGCTGCCAGCTTCGCTTCCAAAGAAGTTGGCAGCCTGGTGGAGCAAGTCCTGGGGCATTATGATCCCCTCTTCCCTGGACCATCGCGACTCGACAAGGAAGGATGGAATAAGATCTGGGCAGACATTGTGGGTGCCATCAACGCAGAGGGGGTGGCACCCCGCGACTACAAACATGTCCTGAAGTACCTGCAGAGTGTGGGCACGGGTGTTGGTGGGTCCCCTGTGGTGTGGGCTGCCTGCACAGTATTATCACGGGTGTTGGGGGGTCCCCTGTGGTGTGGACTGCCTGCCGGGTATGGTCAGGTGTGTTGAAGGTCCCCTGGGGTGTGGGCTGCCTGTGGGGTATGGTTGGGGTGTTAGGGGGTCCCCTGTGGTGTGGGCTGCCTGCGGGGTATGGCCAGGGGTTTTGGGGGTTCCCCTGTGGTGTGGGCTGGCTGCGGGGTAATGGCACGGTGTTGGTGGGAACCCGTTGGTGTGGGCTGCCTGCGGGGTATGGGCAAAGGTGTTGGTGGGTCCCCTGTGGTGTGGGCTGCCAGCGGGGTATGGTCAGGGGTGTTGGGGGTCCCCTGTGGTGTGGGCTGCCTGCAGGAAATGTTCAGCCTGCAGGGTATGGTCAGGCGTTTTGGGGGGTCCCCTGTGTTGTGGGCTGCCTGCGGGGTATGGGCACGGGTGTTGGTGGGTCCCCTGTGGTGTAGGCTGCCTGTGGGGCGTGGTCAGGGGGTGTTGGGGGGGTCCTCTGTGGTGTGGGCTTCCTGCAGGGTATGGTCAGGGCTTTTGGGGGGTCTCCTGTGGTGTGGGCTGCCTGCGGGGTACGGTCACGTGTGTTGGGGGTCCCCTGTGGCGTGGGCTGCCTGCGGGGTGTATTGGTGGCTGATGTCAGCATACATAACCGTTTTCATGGGATTTGGCTGGCACGAGTGGGGTACGCATATTAACGGGGGTACGCGAGGCCCTTTTCACACAATTTGGCTGGCACGAGCGGGGTGCGTATCATCATGGGGGTACGCAAGGCCCTTTTTACGTGATTTGGCTGGCGTGAGCAGGGTGCGCGTATTCATGGGGGTATGTGAGGCCGGTGTCACGCAATTTGGCTGGCACGAGTGGGGTACGCAAGTTCACGGGGGTATGCAAGGCCTGTTTCACGCGATTTGGCTGGCACAAACGGGGTGCGCGTATTCACAGGGTTACGGTAGGCCCTTTTCACATGATTTGGCAGGTGTGAGCAGGGTACTCAAGTTCACAGGGGTATGCAAGGCCCTTTTTATGTGATTAGGCTGGCTTGAACAGGGTGCACGTATGCACGGGGTTCGTGAGGCCCTTTTCATGTGATTTGGCTGGCGTGAGCGGGGTGTGCATATTCAGGGGGGTACGTGAGGCCGTTTTCATGTGATTTGGCTGGCACGAGCGGGGTGTGCGATTTCAGGGCTTACGCTAGGCCCTTTTCACATGATTTGGCAGGCGCGAGCAGGGTACGCAAGTTTACGGGGTACCAAGGCCCTTTTCACGCAATTTGGCTGGCATGAGCGGGGTGCGCATATTCACATGGTTACGATAGGCCCTTTTCACACCATTTGGCTGGTGCGCGTATTCACGGTAGTATGCGAGGCCGTTTTCACGCGATTTGGCTGGCGCGATTGGGGTGTGCGATTTCGGGGCTTACGCTAGGTCCTTTTCACATGATTTGGCAGGCACCAGCAGGGTTCACGAGTTCATGGGGTACGCAAAGCCCTTTTCACGTGATTTGGCTGGCGCAAGCGGGGTGCATGATTTTGAGGGGTTACGCTAGGCCCTTTTCACGCGATTTGGCTGTACGCAACGATTTTTCGCGTGATTACGATGGAGGGGGCTGTATGCTGGGCCATGGATAGCGCAGGCCTTTGAGCCGTATTGGGGATTTCGATAGCTTATTCCTGCACAAGGGGCGGTGTTGGCCGTAACTGGCACTGCTGGATGTTCACTGCGCCACGGCTGGTAATGGGTCGGGAAATCCATGAATAAATGGTGTGTGAAAATGCTGATTTGCGCCACGGCTGGCACATGCGTGGTGCACGCATACCGTGTGCTCCCTCTCTGCGCGAGGCGTTTATGCTGCTTCTGCGCCAGATTTTATGAAGTGGGCCCTTAATTGTTAGCCAAAATCTTTTGTCATAAGTGTCAGTCTGATTTTCTAAAATCTGTGTCTTGAAAAAAGATTAATAACATTAAAAGAAAATTGGTTTAAAAGGTTTTGTTTTAAGATTGGGCTTTTTGAAATAAAGAAGACCTGAACAGTGTGAGGTATATTAAAGTGTAAGGGCGTCATTTGGCATCTGGTGGTGCCGTTGAAAAATGGTGGTGGAATTCCCACCACTTTTACAGCTCCACCAAATTCAGAGTTTCAAATTTGAAACATGCCAAAGCCGCAAGGTTTTTGCTTGGAGGGGATTCCCTTGACACAAAGGAGTTTTGCATGTCATATTACCGCACATAGTCTAATGGGATTCCAAAATGGGGAATAATTGAAGGGTATGCATGACTCTAAATCCGGCGGTCCCTTCCCGTTATCGCATCCTCATTGCATGCAGTCAAAGTAATTAAGAGTGGTGGTATTTCCAGAGTAAAAACATTGTTGGTGAATTACCTCACGTCTCGTCTGAATTGGTTGCAAGAGAATTTGTCGCTATTTTGTGTGTGCATTTTGCTGTATATATATATATATGGGTGGGTTTAGGGATATAATTCATGTAAAGTTGTTAAGGAGATTGCGGGGGTCTCCCCTCACATATATATGTGACAAAATGCACCTGTCAAAAAAAATGGATGGTTTGTTATTCTGGATAGGTTCAGTTGGGCACACTCTGAGGGCCACCCTCTCCCATGAGCTCCCTCCACCCTAGCCCAGGCTTCCATTATCCAATCTCACAAACTGGTACCATCCTCTCTCACAACCAATGCCCCACCTGTACTCTGCACAAACGTTGCCACTAACTCCTCAGCACTCTGCTAGCCATCCTCCTTGGTATCTCTATGCCCACTTTCCTGCCTCCTGATGTAGTCCATACACCAGCCACTCTGTCTTCCATTCACTCCCTTTATGTACTGTGCTCGTACTGGTCTTGACTCCCTCTGATGCCTACATTGGTTCCAGCGCTCACCAGACTCTGTGGACCAGTCTATGAATTTATTTTACTCAGGGGCTGGGTTACAGAGGTAAAAAGCTTTATAATCCCTCTGAGACCACCTCCTTTTCCAGCACGGCTTTGTTTGCAGTATCAGGTGGTTTCTCTGTTTTTCTTTCAGCCATGCTGTGGTTCTGGAAGTTCTTTTATTTTTCACTGCAGAGAGATGCTTGCGTTTCTGGAGTGCTGGATGCTGTTTGATACCAGTGAAGGCTCATAGGGCCTCAATACATGTTTGGTGGTATTTTGGCAGTAACTGTTACCACCACTCGGTCCAGCGGAATTCAGCACTGGATTACAAGTGGTGGTAGGCGGTGTTAGTCCCCATTTATTGGAGTCCGTAGGACTCCATGGGTGTTACCAATGGAAATACCGCCAGTGGTAATTATGTTTTTGGGCAGTAAGGCAGAGGAATTACCTCCAGCTTTCTGCTGGAAGTTTTTCCTCCAATTTACCACCAAACCCATAGTTCAGCAGTGCGGTAATGCAGCAGTAATGCAGCACTAATACAGTGGTAACTCCATTAACACTGCATTACCACCATTTTTGGTCACACCGTCAATCTCATAATGAAACCCTATATAGCCTTTGTTAGTTGCAGCGTTTCAGTTTTACAGTGCAATGCATTTGTTTGTTACACCTCTCTTGCAGTGGATGCTGGGTCTTGTGCTTCTGAAAAAGAAAAGAGAACACAGTCATGGCACATAAGGGGCGTTAAGGACTAAGGGCCTGCCCCAACTCCCACTACTCCCCATCTCTGGAACAGGGCTGGCCCTACTTTATGTCCAGGTAGCACCCTTGTCCCATGTCTGGAGGGGTGTAGGGTCCCCCCCTCACATGGTCATGCCCGTGACCCTGTCACACAGATGAGAATAACTTCCATCTGAAAAGTATCCAAGCAGTGGGGGAGAAATTTCAGCTGATCACCATTGTGAAGATCCACTAAGGAAAGGTGAAAGCATACGTACTTGCAGGTAGGTCTGCGCTGTGTCTACATCTGGCGTCTGGGAAGGCAACCCACGTCCATATGGTCATAAAATCGGAGTCACCTAAGGACGTGTGTTGGGATCCCTATACACACCCTGCACACTAGAAGGGGGCTATATCCATTCAAGTGTTTCTTTTGTTACTATGGAATTGAACTTTGACAGCACAGTCTTTTAGACTTGTCCTCACAGTTCTTTTGTTGTACTGCTATTGTGACACTATTTGACTGAGTTATCCCTCCTATTTCTCGCACTATATACTCTTATACCTGTAAGAGCTCATCCACCCAAAATCCCTGATATTCACGGTAAAAGGTGAGAGCAACCAGAGAGATAAGTCCTTGGTTCCCGGCTTTGGAGGGCCAGGTCTAGCCCATGGACTCGAACGAATTTCCGCCCTACTGAGGTTGTGTTGCTCTCCGTTAACCTCCATAGTTGTCTTAGTGAAACCAAATAATTCATCAAATTCTGCAATACATCCCCTAACTGTCCCATAGTCTGAGGCCCACGGGAGTGTGGGGTGTTATAAAATTCAAATAAATAAATAAATAGGCATTGATCCAACCTTTCCGATGATAGCAAAAAAGGGTTTTGAGCTCTATGCACTGTGTGCTCAATGTTCTGCACTTTCCATACTGTGCCACTACATATCCACCAGAACTTAGAGATCTGCGTCTGAAGACAAAATATCGCCTCCTTCCTTTATTTGGAAATGTTACATCAGCAAGACTATACCACCACTGTGTCTGAGTTTACGGAATAATCCCAGTGCTGCCCCGAAACAATAGCCCCTTTTCCGCTTCGGAAAGAGTTGAAGACCTCTTTCTCTTGCCAAACCCTCACGCTCTGAATTGACCAGTCCGGTGTGCAACCTGGTTGCATTGAATCTCTGTGTATTTAACCGCTTAAGTGCCAAGGACGAGTATGCGCGTCCGGCTGGTGCACTGCACAGTCTCCAGATTGGATCACAGAAAATGGCTTCCCGAAGAATAATTAGGATCTAGAATGAGGCGCTTTGTGAAGAGGGGCAGGGACCGGGGGTCATAGAGTGGAGGGTGTATAAAAGGTCAGGATGTCAATGTTAGACGCATTCCGACTTCTGCTTTTTGACCCACCAAATAGATATGCAGTCGGTTATCAGGATATCCAGAATGAAAATATACTAGCGCATGTAACACATTTTCAATGGTCACTTTTATAAGCTGGTTGGATGTTATTATTCGATAGCTGACTGACCAAAGTACTAATGCAGATACAAAGCATCGCTCTACTACCACAAAGGCTCACACCCAACCTTTAACACTTTACAAGAAGATTAATTCTTTCTACATAATTCTCAATGAAGGCGGCACCGCTTTCAAGACACTTGCATGTAAACCTTGGAATGATCCACGGAAGGAGATGACTAAGGGAAACCTGGAAAAGCTTAGCTGCTTTAGTGTGCAAAACCAGTTTAAACATGGATATGGTGTATTCCCAGCAACCATTAGTATATCGGCTTTCTTGGAGCACAGCTTAATTGGGACCGCTTAACAGCAGTGCCTGCTGGCATGGCAATGGCCCGTTTGCACATTTCAGACAATGCAGACGACTGCTACAAAGGGAAAGTTGTCTGCAGTGAGAGTCTTGGATTTGCCCACTTTGACCTGATTCAATTTCCTCCATTGTCATCCTGGACAAAAAGCTTAAACTGTGTATATGAGGAGTCTATCAGTGTCCACGAATCTCAGTGTCCTGAGAGCAAATTCTGGAAGGTCAGAGATGCTAAATGGAAAGAGTTGCCTTCAAGATTCCAGGGAACGTGGTATGGCCTTGACCCTGAATATTTAAATGTCTCTCTTTCGCAATACGTTGTCCAATATAAGACCTCGAACTCTGGATAGGCAATTCCCATTGATTGGCAAGAATCTCCTCTTGCGTAAATGGAACAATCGACACGTGTGGTGAGATGAACATGATGATGAATAGATGTTAAAGCAGGAAACCCAAAATATTTTGGGAAATACGGGGGAATTGTTTCCTCTGTATGATTACATGTGTATCATCTAAGTTTTGAAAGCAACTACTGGCTCTGATTGGGCCCTCTGTGTATTTCCCTCTTACCACACTCATCTTCTTTTGTTGCCTCACAATGGACTTCTTTTTGCTCCAACATGTAAATTGCCCAGTGGGGCCGCTTGAGCTTGCCCTCATGTGCAAACAGGGCCCCACCGGGCGATCTTTGTCATTTGCGCTGCAGAGTACAACTGAGAAGTGAAGAGATGGCAGATGTCTCTTCACAGCTCTCTTTTGCAGTCTGCGGTCAAGGGTGGACTGGCCTACAGGGAACTCTGGAGATTTCCCAGTAGTCCTCTGCACCCTGGCCAGGATTGGACTGGCCTACAGGGAACTCTGGAGATTTCCCAGTAGTCCTCTGCACCCTGGCCAGGATTGGACTGGCCTACAGGGAACTCTGGAGATTTCCCAGTAGTCCTCTGCACCCTGGCCAGGATTCGACTGGCCTACAGGGAACTCTGGAGATTTCCCAGTAGGCTTCTGCACCCTGGCCAGGATTCGACTGGCCTACAGGGAACTCTGGAGATTTCCCAGTAGTCCTCTGCACCCTGGCCAGGATTCGACTGGCCTACAGGGAACTCTGGAGATTTCCCAGTAGGCTTCTGCACCCTGGCCAGGATTGGACTGGCCTACAGGGAACTCTGGAGATTTCCCAGTAGGCTTCTGCACCCTGGGCCTCTTTCGTGTGCTCACCTATTTTATTTCCATAGGAAATGTGTTGGCCTTGCAGAAAATGTGTAATATGGGGCCACTTTGAAAATTATTTCCAGGGCCTCTTTTAGTTCCCAGTCCCCTCCAGGCTGTGGTGCAAATAGAGTAAACGCTGCATTTCATGTACACATGGCCGGCGGTTTTTATAATGATTTCCTTTGGAATCATTCCATAGGAAATCATTGTTTTTTTGTTCCGCCGCGCCTTTGCATTGAAAGGTGTTAAGACAGGTTTAACGCGGTTACGCTTGTCTTTAGCGATTCCATTTGCTCTCAGAGGGACTCAAAAATGAGCATCAATGCGAGGAGGTCACTTCTCACACACACCCTTCTACTTGACTATTACCAATGCACGGATAGTGGCAGAATGGTGCTATACAAGAACACTTACATTGCATGACATTAGGTAACATTACATTACATGCAGCGTGATTTGGATCTGTAGTTGGAGTCATGCATTTCGATTAGAGCTCGATTACATATGTTTGACTCATATAATTAAAGTGATTAAAGAGTTAAAGTAAAAGTTTGTATGTAAAAAAGTAAAATAAATGAGGAGCGTGTGTCAGGTTCAGGTATTCAAATCATCACAAAGCGAAATCCAGTGGGAAAATTTGAATATCAAACATTGGCGTGTTCTGCTTCAATGGAGGTGTGAAAATGTCTGATGAGCATCTGAGTGATTGAAGAATCGCAGTAATCTTTCAAATCTAGAACTTTCTATGTTGAATTGCTTTTTTTAAACATTTTGTTTCTCTCCATAACATAAATCTGCGGATTCATGGAATCTTCCCCGCAAAGTAACCCTATGCGCAAGTCGTGGCCAGAACAACCCGGCACGCTGGCCACAAATGTACCCACTAATACCTAACTACGGTCCTCGGGCATGAACTCATGCAGGTAACCCTGCGTGGGGGCGACACTGCGTAAGGTCCCCATAACTGTTCACAGCACCCCGAAAAAATGTGCACCATGTTCCGTAACTCAAGTAATTTCATGGTCAATCTGCGTGCGAATCCCCATAAACTGTGCCTGCTCCCTGCTACTCTGATTTTGACCACTCCTACGCCTGATCGGAACCCTGACTGCGTGCGCGCACCTCTAAATCAAACATGCAGTCTTAGCTCTGCGGAGTGATTCCTATGTGCAAGTGTCTGAACGCCTGCCTTCGCTTGGCGATTAGAAAGGCGAGCTTTGCATGGTCATCTCCCTGAGTTGAGGTTGCACGGTCAGATCAGTGAATATGATTTGTTTTGCACAGTTGTGGGTGTGCGATCTCGCGAAATGTGGTCCCCGGCACGCTCACATTTTCCGTTGTTCTTCCTCATTTTGCTTGTTCCGCCCCCTTTTCTGGACTCTGCGTAGGACCAACCCACACTCTGTGACGAGTCTCGCGCAAGGCACTCGACTGCTCACAAAGGCGTGCCAGACCTGCGCGAAGTCTACGCAAGTCCCGGAAAAGTCCTGTGCAATCGGTTCCATTAATCGACGAACGGGGTTGTGCGCGCAGAAGGGCACGCAAAGTCCTGATTTGCTGTGCAGATTATTCAATTAATCAGGGTCTTAATACGGAATCTTCTAGAAGGCATGCAACCTAACTGAATTGGTACACTGTACTTCCGGGTCACTTTACATTACGATTTTAAGTCATAGACGATATGGGAGACATGACAATTGGGATGTCTAGACCGTGCTATATTTCATCCTCTAAAGTCATTGAGGAAAGCGCCCGAATCTTCGGAGAAATGTTTCTTGGCTTGCTTTCCCGCGCGTATTGTTTAAGATTGAATTGGTCGCGAGAACCACCAGAGCATGTGACGGCGGCAATGAATTTTGCAGCACGGCCTCGGGGCAATTAGACACGTCAGAAGAATAAGGGGCAGGAAGTTAAAGCCCACACATTAGAACCGCCGCCGACACAAAAGGCAGGAGCAGGGGACTACGGCACATGCCTCTGGTTACACAGTTCATGCATATTTTTTTAGTCTCCGACATCGTTAATAAGGCATCAAATGACACGCAAGAAGCAAAATAAATCCAATTATTTCATAGCTTTATCTGCAATTAAACTGTTAATCTTTCACTTATTATGGCATAGGAGTCGTAAGATCGTCAGGCCATTAGAAGATTTTTTCCCCCGTTCACTAGTTATTTAATACGCCATTTCTTTTTGATCCTATTAAAATATTGAAATTTCTATCAACGCTTTGAAAATGAAGAGAGCCATTTTCTGGTGCAGCTCCCTCCGCTGGAAGCACCGAGAGGCGAATCCACGTGACACGTCCCTTAGTTCGCCCCCCTAGATGTGAAGAAGAGACGCTGCCTGGGGGAGCACGCGCCACACGAGGGCAAGCGCCAGCTCAGGAGCCCAGCTCCGGGTTCAGTAATCTATGCACAGGCTGGCCTCGTGAGTCAGCGCGCGGTGATATATTGACCATAGAATCTCCCGCGCTGTGCCGGGCCTCGTTAATCACAGGCCGCAATTATCCGGCGGGCACTGCGTGGAGCAGGAGGTGGGACACACGCAAGTCCTGTCAGCAACACCTCACCCTAAAGGACAACCTTTTCCCCAGAAGCCCAACACAAAACTGCACAATAACGATTGCAACGACTTTCGAAAGGAAGAGATGGTTAACGAATTTCTGTGGCGGAAATTGACAGGTTGATCAATAAATATCGATTTATCTCTTTAAAGGACTTACAATGAATACATTGATTTGAGCTGAAGACCCCCAAAACATATTGATGGATTGGTGACACCTTGTTCACAGCAGTGAGTGTGCTTCTTGTTGGTCTACAATACGTAACAACATATTCATCAGTCAATGGACTTTGGGTGACTGGCTGTATAGGGGTCCATCCCCTTTTATACGATCTACCCAGATCAGACAGCAGACCATCAAACAGTTGAGGTGGTCTATGCATTACAAGTTGTCATTGTTACGTCTGCACCCTTATTTAAGTACTACTGATACCCAGGAGAAAAAAACCTGGAAAGAACTTGCAGAACTCAAGTTCAGAAATTGAAATCCAGCGACTACATTCAATCAATCGTTGAATTGACTCCCAGTCAAGAACGTACTTGCATTCACCACTCTGGCTGTGATGCACCTTGGGTGCTGTAGAACCTGCCCCTTACAATAAAAAGGCCAGTTTGATAAGGGTCTTGCTTTATTGGGGGCCAGGGGATTCTGTTAACAAGCAAAGGTATGCTGTTCCCCACTTCTTAAAGCAAAATATGGAGACCACAGTTTTTCTCCATCGGCCTCTATGTGTGGGAATGTATTTTAAATGGAGTTGTGATTTCTAGAACATCACACTACCTTCCACAAACCACCTAAACCTATGCCTTCGACTCGACTCTGCTTAACTATTAGGCCTTGGAACTACACCTCCCCACAGTCGCCAAATTGGCATGCTCGCTCAAGCAGCCTGAGACAGCACCTGGCACAATGTACTTATTTACTCAAGTTGTGCATTGCACCAACTGCACAAGAAACTGTATGAGACGGCCGAGGGGATCATGAGCATGGGAGTAAATTGCAAAGATTGCGGGGAGTGGAAGACAAACATCAGAGAGAGAGAAGGGCAGTAGGGAGAGAGAGGCTTTTTCACAGCATAACATAAGATGCATTCCAGTTGCCAACAACAGACATGTGGAAAACCCTGGTAGTAGAACATGTAGTTTTGGATAAGCCTGGCCGACCTTCATTAAATGTGGCCGGCAAGCCCCTCAAATCTTTCTGCCCAGATTTGCCCTTTCCCATGAGTGTATGACAGGTTTTTGGCAAATTCCAATATCAGTTCGAACTTGAGGCGTGTTTCCAAGACTATTCTGTGGATTTGGTTTCCGATCAAGACTCCCTGTTCCCAGGTCGAATCTTGGGCTTACTGGTCTGGTTCGTCCTGACAGTCAAAGCCCTCTTGGGCTGATTCATTGAGTTTGTTCAGCCAATCAGAATCATTGTATCTCCTTAAGGAAGTTGGCGACTCTATAAAATGGCCAGTTCACGTCATGCTCCGTTGTGGGTTTTGCTAGGTGGGGATGGAAGGTGTTTTGCAGGGTTGGATCATACTTAGAGGGTATTTGATACATGTTGAGCAGTTGTAATAGCTGTTTCAGGAGACAGGTGTTTGTTTTGTATGGGTCAGGGTTCCCTGGAGTGTTTTTATTGTTGATGTTTGTGTCGCTTTGTCTACTTTTTGTTTGTTATTTTGTTTGTTAGTTTCCACCATGCATAAATGGATCAAATGTGCCCTGTCTCCTTCCCCCTTTCCCTTTGTTTTCACCTGATAAAAATTAAATTGCCAAAAAACCTTCCTGCCCATTTTACTATCCCCCAAAAATGAAAGGTTGTTTACCATTTCCCAGCTTCTCCCTGCATGTTTGCTGTCGACCACCTCTCGTACCTTGACTTCCTGTTGTGATGGTTTGTCATTCTTGTTAGTGTAGAGTTGCGTCTTGGGCCTCGACTTGTTCCTTGGGTGCGGATCACACATTATCCAGTTTTCGTTCTCAAGGATGGGAATTGTGCCCTTGCAACACTGGGAAGGGAAGAAGATAGGAGGAGAAGAGAAGAAAGACCTGCGTTCCTCCTTGCAGGAGGAGGACGATTCCACCACGGTTGATAAGGAGGCGGGTGAATCTCGTGCTATTTGTTATCAGCGGTTTGAAGGTGTGTGCCATGAGGCATTGCTGGTCTTCTGAGTCAGCAGGATAGGCTGATGCACTGGGGATGGCCTCAGGGAAGAAGAGCGGATGGGGAGGCAGGGTCCTCAGAGGAGGAACCCTTCAGCACAGAGGGGAGGGAGGCAGGGCATCCGGTGGAGGCAGAGAAAGAGCTTCTTGTGGAGGCCACTTGGAAGAGTGCTTGTGGTGGTGCAAGAGGACCTACAGGTGGTGTCTGAGGTGTCTGAGGACACACGAATGTACCTCATGGTGAAGAAAGGAGGTGGTTGCTGCAAGCACCCTGGATGTGGTGTTCAGTGGGACAGTTCCTGTCTCTGCCGGGACCGTTGTTTGAGATAAAGTAGTCTCAAACTAGCAGGGTGAGGGTGGGGCGCAGGGGAGTTTCTCTTTGAGGAACCTCTGGTTGTGGTGGAGCTATAGTTGAAGGACTTGGTCTGTGGTAGTGCTGCAGCAGGTGGTGGACCTATCTGCTGGGAAAGAAGCAGAAGAATTGTAAAAGGGGCTGGTAAAGGAGGAGAGCCACCCTTTGGCTGGCATTGAGCATAACAAGGCATGCACATTTGTCCCACTCCCAGGGAGAAAATACCTCTCCCTTCACTCAGCCCTCCTGGCATTGGGTATGGCAGTATTTCTAAATGCCACTAATATATTAAGGGTGAAGGAGGTGTTGTCTAATGGAAGTTAGAGGGCTGTGGGAAGAAAGTGAGGTGGGGGCAAAGAAGCAAGGGCCATAACCTGGCCCTTGCCTCTGGCCATAACCTGGGAAAAAGGAAGATGCATAACCACATACACACATGACATGAAGCTATTTACATGGGGAATAAGCTGCCTGCCCCTACTGAGCCAACTAGTGTCTCTGTGGCCACCACCACCCCCTTCAGCAGTATTAACGATATTGAGACTGGTATATCTGAGGGTCAGAGAGCGGCACAGGCAGGCATGCCCAGTAGATTACAACCTCTGCACACACCAAGCCTGCCCAAGCGGTGCAAGTGACACCGTCAACTGTGGTGATCTGCAGGCCCCTGTTGCCAGCTCAGCAAATGTTTGTGACCGACACATCACTTACAGAGCCAGAATTTTGGCAGAATCCAAGGAACCAAGTGATGAGGCATGCATGCAGCCATTGCTTCCATTGCCTGATCACTCACAGTCAAGGGAACTTGGTCTCATCGGTAGGTGTGACTACTGTGGAAAGGGATATGCCGCAACACCATCCTTGCCTCCTAAAGCACATTGTTTAAGGCTGAAGGAATGAGGCAGTCATAGGGGAGGGACTGTCATCAATTCAGGGTAAAGAGGACAACTCACCAATTGCACTAACAAGTCCCCCATCTGCATACACCTCTCAAACTCCAAACCAAACACAACCACAAGCCTACAGCACAACAAACCACACAAACATCACTACATTGCAACAACAAAACAAAAACACACATAGACTTGCACAACAGCACACGACAACTACTGGCCGAATACACCCCAGGCCCAACCAACGGACCCACCGGGCTGAGGCCGCCAACAGCACATCACTGCTCTCTTGCATTTTTCCAGCTTCTTCCCACTAAACCCCCTCCCTTCCTCTTTCAGAGCCGCCAGAGCGCCAGTTGACCACTCCGGTGGTTATAGTGCATGATACAAATGTCCTTTAACATTAAAAATAACATCTTATATAGACTCCCTGTACATGAGAGTAGCAGCACCTTGTGGGAGAACATGTGAACATTAAGGGGTGGCTGCACTCGTTGGCAGAGCCCATGTACTTAAAGGAAGGCTTTGCTCTGGGGCAGAGTCTATTAAATTTAAATGGTGTTTGTGCTTTGTGTGAGAGTCTATAAAGCATATAAAGAATAAGGGGTGGCGAACTCTGTGATAGAGCCTGTTAACTATCAGAGGTGGCAGTGCTCTGTGGGAGAGCCTGCACACTTTAGACGTTGGCAGCTCTCTGTGGCATAGCCTGGGAACTTTAAAGAGTTGGTGTTCTCTGTTGGGGACCCTGGGAGCTTTTGACACCTTTGATGATGGTGATGGCCTATAATGATGTGATGTACTTTCTAATCTGTGAGAGTAATACTGTTTCTGGAAGAGACTGTGCACACGTGGTGACAAGCTCCTTCCCCCTGGTATCACTGCTTTCCAGGAGGAACACACATTCCTGTCTGGACTCTGATTGGTTATAATCTGTGTCTTGATCATCATCCATGACCTCCTTTTACTCATCGTCATTCCTTTCTGACTTATCAGTGGATGGGCATCGGGACATTGACCTACAATGTTCAATCCCCTCCTGATGTTCAGCGTCATGATGTGTTGGTCTTCCTTGATCTTAAATATATAGGACGTGCACCTCTCCCTCACCTGCTACTCAGATATTGGATGGAAAAAAAGTGCAGTCTCCTCGGTCAGCCTTGGTGGATGTTTCATCACCTTGCTGCAATCCCATGCAAGTACTGATAAGTGTACTCCATAGGGACTTATAGGTGTTTGGAACAAGAGTTGGCTGATGTCTTCAATTGTCAATTCTGGCATCTCCACCTCTGGATCATTTGGGTGCTGACGTGTTGTCAGAGCATGTTCTTTCCTCACTTAACGGTATCTCCTCCCTAAATCCAAAAATCTCTGCTACTTCGACCCACAAAGGTCAAGTGAGTGTGAGACTAATGTTTGCTGCTCAATATTCTATTTTAGCTGTCGGGTAGGCTGTACCCTTGTAGGGGAGGCATACACTTTTGAAATAGAGTCTGTCCAGCACAGGGATGAAATGTAATTTGCGCAAGGTTGGGTTGTTGTTGTCAAATATCTTAGAGGAAGTGAAGAGGAGCCATGGCATGGTGGGCCACTTTAATGCTGGCCACGCGAGAAGCCGGGATCCTGGCAAGGAGGGTGTTATCCCTTCAATATGCAAAATCCCTAAGGCCTGCACTTGGAAGTTATTGCACACAAAAGGCTTGATCTTGCAGAGTAGAGAGATCTGAATGCAAGACACTTTGGCCTTTTTTGCAATGTGCTGAAGGAATGATAGTTTGCTGTTCACAATTAATCCAAGCTTTTTCTGAGTCAGAGAGGTGAGGGTTGTACCCGTCCAAGTGCATTTCTTAGAGCAGCCTTTCAGTGGCTTCCTGCTTGGAGGAGTGGCCCAGCAGTAAATATTGGGTCTTGGTGGGGGTTTAGATTTAAAAAGGCAATTGCCATCCATTTTTAAATGGCTGCAAGGCATGAACAAAGGTATGTGAGATCATGCGGTCCTGTGACCTTTAGGTATAATTGTGAATCATCTACATACTGGTGTATCGCGTCATTGGGGTCATCTAGGAATTTTTCCAGGATGCACATATGGCGTTTAAAGATGACTGGGCAAAGAATGGAACTGTGAGGGACTCCTCCGTTGATGGAGTGACATACAGAGCTGAGGTAGTCCATCTGGACAGGCTGGTGTCTACCAGATAGTTTGGATGTGATCCTGGAGCCGATCGTGTTGCTCTATTTTTCTAAGTAGTGGGTTAGCAACCACCTGTTCGATGACTTTGCTGATAAAAGGGAGGCTTGTGATAGGTTGTTAGTTTTCTAGGTCTTCCAGGTCACAAGTGTTTTTTTTTTCAGGAGTGGGGATAAAACCCCAGTATATTTAATATAGGCTCACTGAGAGAGGCATTGACTTTCCTACGAAGAGCAGTAAGGGCAGTGCCATTAAGGTTTTTAATGATGATGGCAGGGGGTACGATGCCAGTGTACAAGAGGTCCTCGGGGATGGGGGAAAGTAGTCAGGTTTTAATCTTTTGTGCTGGGATATAAACAAGGAGGCCTCTCACCACAAAAATCAGACATGCAGTATTCAAAAGTTGCCCTCAGGGGTTCTCTGCTCCACCTGGGCTTCCCCCAAAGTTTGACTGGATGGTGTGTGACTCGTCCCCTCAGTTCAAAAGAAAGACACCGACTGGTATCTCCCACCTACCTGCTGGTCTCTACAAGGTGAACACAGTTTCCTTTTAATGGAAAGCATATGTGTCACCTACAACCTCTTGGATGGAGAAGGCCTGGTATCTCTTCTTGCCACCAACAATCACTAGCATTTTCTCCAAACATCTATGGGTGCCTCACAGAAGCACACGTGTTGTGAGCATGTCTCTTACCGTAACCTAAACTGCTCTCACTCTTAGCGATTCCTTGTTCTCACCAGATTATTTATTGCTTAATGCGATACAGTTTAAATATAAAACTTCACACATATAAAAATACATATATGTACATATATGTAGTCAACCCTGTACATGAGTGCAGGGAAAGCGGAAGGCACTCCAGGAAGCAAGTTCGGCTTGTAGCAGTTACAGCAAAACACTGAGGCAGCAATCCGTTGAGTTCAGTCAGAAAATTATACTTTATTAGGACATGTGTCCAGGACAGGAAAAAGAAAACACACAGAAAAACGACGCGTTTCGCGGCAACTGGCCGCTTGCTCACGTTCAGGGCAATGAACACTAAGGAAGGACAATTTATCCACGTTAAAACTCTATGATTTGCAATATAGAAAGTCACGCTCATTCTCCATTTATTCATTTCACATCTCCACCATTTTGGATTGGGTTAAAAAACGGTAAGGAAGTTTAAATACTCGCACATTTTTTAGTTTTTTTCGGCATAGTTGAATCAATGCAGTTATTTTTACCCATTTGATGAAAGCGAGAGAGGACTAAGATGCGTAATGTACACAAACTCGACATTTTTGAGACACAAGTATATTTGAATTACAGATTTTAATGCTGTAGTACCTTTATGGGATTATTGTGCAAAATATGCTCTATACAGCTTGAATGCTGTTAAAGTGCTATGTGCTAGCAGCCTCCACGGAGTATAACTCCAGATAATAAAGTGCTTAGTGCATATAGCTATAATTAAAATCCTTCATTTCATTTATGGAATAAAGTGCTTAGTGCAAAGGAAGCTCCCCTTGGGTACATTAAAAATTACATGTGTTACATGTGTCATGATTTACTATATAAATATAGGGTTTCTAGTTAGTCCTTCTAGTAAGAGAAATGAGCGTTTGGATGGTAAAATTCCTATGTTCATACATATTTTAGCAAATAGTAGAATGCTAGCCCTGATAAAAAAAGAGAAAGAGTAATGATAAGATAATAGTTAAAATACTTTAAAACAAAGGGCGTTTAGGTCTCAGAAAATTCATTATATGTAAGATTTATCAAATGATGTAAAACATAATCTTTTAAAAGACCATTGCACCCTAACACTTGTGAGCCGCATAATTACCAGAGAAGCCGCAGGCCACCCAATACAATCCACGTTTGCAATGTTATGAAATTATTAGTTAAATTAAACATTAGATTAACACTAGAGACCATGTCTACTTGAGGACATAAGGACCAAAACGACCATGTTGAAATTAGTGGTTTGTTAAAATCGTGTCACACATCAAAAGTGGTTTCTAATACCATTACATCAGTTAGGTGCCAAGGAATGTATATAATTCTTCATCCAGATTATGGCCATGTGGTTTTTTTGTTTCATAGTCCAAGATATATCTAGTTTCTGTTTGTCTCAATAAGAGTTCCCGATTTCCACCCCTTACAGGATTGCTAATAGCATGTATTCCAAAAAATCCAAAACCTTCTAGTTTCCCTCCGTGTTTCTCTTGAAAGTGTAAGGCCATAGGGTATGTCGGATCGATATATTTTTAATTGCTCTTATGTGTTGTAAAATACGCAATTTTAATTTACAAATCGTACTTCCGACATACCATTGGTTACACGGACAGGTGAGAACATATACAACAAACTCTGTGTCGCAAGTAATTCTAGATTTTATGCTCACATTATTTTTCAATATTGGATGTTGATAGTTCTTAATGTTTTTAGCAAACTTGCATGCCTTACACTTCGTACATTTGTAGAAACCTTCAGGATTTGCTCCCAGCCAGCTTGGGAATACTGATGTACTTTTAGGACTCATGAAACTTGAGACTAAACAGTCTTTCAAAGAGGTAGATCTTCTATAAGTAATGTTGATGTTGGCCCCCAAAGTACGTCCCAGATGCTCATCTTGCTTAAGTACATGCCAATGTTTCTGCATTATATGTCGAATGTACTTAGAAGCTTTGCTGAATGTCAAGATGAATCGCGTTTCCGTCTCTTCTGTATCTTTTACAATTTGTACTTTAGGCATCAGCAATGTGGAACGATCTTTCTGTCGTGCCTTGGAGTAGGCACGGTCCAACACTTTTTTTGGATAACCCCTTTGTTGAAATTTTTTTGCCATAAACTTACATTCCTTGTCAAAGGTTTCCACTTGTGAACAGTTGCGCCTAATTCGAATGAATTCGCCATAAGGGATGCTCCATTTTAGCGATGTTGGATGGTTGCTTTTGGCATGGAGAGGTGTATTTGAGCTTGTGGGTTTGCGATATAATTCAGTCACTAGACTCTCCTGGGCCACAGTTACAATTATGTCTAAAAAGACTATGGTAGTCTTGCTGTGACTCTCAGTAAACTGTAAATTAAATGCATTTAAGTTTAGAGACTTAACATAATACATATATACATATACATATACATATCATAAATAGCATCATACATACAGATTAAACATATTAGTAACTATAAAACTATAAAACAATTTCATTCCATTCAATTAATATCAGCATTCATCACACCATTTGATTGGCATTGACATTATCAATGACATCATCATAGACATTAATGGTTGTGCAGGTTACCATGGAACGAGGTTCATGTCCAATATTGGCTAGAAACACTTAACATGTTCATTTCACGATGGTTTAGGGGGACATTGACCTTGAAATGAATTGCCCCAGATCACACACAGATCACCACTTATTTATTCATGCCCCTCATTGCCATGTACAGGGTCCAATAGCTTAACCACAACATTCCAAAATCTGAACAGAGCCATGTGTAGCCCCTGATCTTGGTGTTAATGCATTGCTTCCAGAATGGAGGGTCCTTGATTGTGTCCAGGTGATGCACATATTTGCCCAGTTGGCTCATGTATACTGTGCCCATATTTGAACATTCAGTCATAATGTGCTTAACTGTCTCCATCTTTGATTTAATAAGACAAATACGGCAATACCATGCCTGTTCAGGCAGTGACAAAGATGGACCCATGACACTCAGCACAGGAAGGCGATTTATATGCAATAAGACCACCAATCTCCGTAAGTGTATAGAGGGGGCAAATGTCCAGATAAGACTGTCCCTTCGTATACGTGTATAGCACGTTACAAACAAAAGAATAACTTTTTAACGATCTTAGATGTGAAAAGTTTTCATTCCAGTCCCACAAGTCCATGCATTTTTCAAATGAGTTCCCAAGGGCATGGGCATCGTCCCCCCCATTGTGATTCATCCCTATATCTTCAAATAGGACTTTCATTTTTCTGTTGAAGCTGGAATTCGCTTCAAGAACAGTAGATTAGTGGGCCCACTTAACATTTTAATATACAGTATTGCTCTTTTCTATAGGATCATGGCCTTAAGGGACATATTTCTGAGTTCTAAACATATTATAGCCATAGGGACACAATAAGGCAATCCAAGGAGCTTCCTCCAAAATCTGCCTTAGATCAAATGGAGCCATTTCAGATCAAGGTCAACTAGGCTCTCCAGACCATGGGTAACCGCTGGCACCAAACATTGTAAATACAATCATCTTGCACCAGCAAGTGGATAGCCTCCCCTTCTTTTGAAAATTGTGCAATTATCAGAGTTATCTGGATTGCCCTCCTGGTACAGATTTCTACACAGGTTTTGTAACCTGGTCCTGCATCAAATTCCACCCCCAGGTATTTGTACAGGGCAGTGTATGTGATTTCAATGTCCAAGGCAAATAGTCTAGGTCTGGCTATATGCTTAGCAGTGAATAACATGATATGGGCCTTGTCCCTATTGATAATCAAGCCATTTTGATCAGCGTACATCCAAAGTGTGTTGGCCATACGTTGCATAGCAGTGAAGGTGTGATCTAAGAGGACAAGATTGTCTGCATATGCCAGTACCGTGTGGTGTGTCTTATCGATTTTGGGATGGCAGCCTCTGATTCGGGACAAGAAATGGGAGAGAACTGATACATATAGGCTTTATAGTAAGGGGGCCGTAACACAGCCCAGTTTAACCCTTTTACACTGGGCAACTGACACAGTCATAGACCCACCATTGTCAAGCCTCACACGTACGGTGTTGTTCTTATGGAATAATTTAATATAATAAAGAAGACCCTGTGGACTGCCCAGGAGTTCAAGTTTGTGCCACAAGAGATCCCTACTAACTGTACCAAAAACTATAAACAGGGCATCTAGAGGTGGTGCATTTTAACAGTGTGCTTGTACAACCAGGAAATCCAAAATACGCCGATTGTGGGTGGTAGAATATTCGGGCAGAATCTACTCTGGTATCTATACAAGATACCCTTGTGTTCCACCCACTTCTGAAGTTCTATTAGGAGGAATGAAGCAAATAGCTTCCCTGTACAACCCACCACTGACAACAGGTGATAATTTCCAGTATCTCTAGGACATCCCTTTTTTAGGGCGGAATAATTGTGGAAATAAAGGACCAAAATTTGGGATTATGCCTCAGGGCTACATTGGCCAAACCAACCGGCCTGGGTGCCCGAGACGACTTTAGGGTCTTAATCTTTTAATAAATGTCCTCCTGGTCCGCATCAAGGGTACAACTGGGAGGCTTTATGTCGATCTGCGGAGGGGCGGAAGTCATGGCTGGAAAATTACGATTTGACAAGAAGGTCACCCATGAATCCTCATTAATGGGATTTAAAATGCGCTGTTTCCTACACCCTTTAGTCTCCCACAAAAGAGACCAGATACTGCGAGAGTCTCTACTGCATAGGGCTGCAACCGGGCGTTGCCATTGTGCATCTCTGTTAGAGGGGCAGCACCAGCATAGCCAGTTGTGAAATGCTTTTTTTTAAAGATGTTTTATCTCTTTGAAGATAGCCTTATAAGACAATGCTGTGAGTTTAGCCCTACACAAGTCCTCATGTAATTTGCTCTTCATATCTCTGATGGTTTTATTATAAATGAGATGTGGTTTGTGCTCTCTATTAGTCAGACACACTTTTGAAGTAGCATGCTGGCCCGCAAAGAAAGTGATCCAATTCTCAATGTCTTCCAAGTCCATATCTTGAAAGGCAAGGAGATCAGAATGACTCACATACTGGGTGGCGAGTTTGGCTCTTAATATGTTATTCTCTGACCATTTGATACAATTAGATGAATGGTTCATTTCCAAATCCCCTACTGCCTTTACCATTATCAATGGAAAGGAATCCCTTAGCCTAAGAATTAGTGCCTCATGATCACTCCTGGAATTGGTAGCTAAGATACAAATCAATCACCTCGAGGCTACTTCGGGTTGGCAAATAGATAATCTAGGGTTGCACAGGAGCTACCCCTTCTCCAAGTGTTGCCACACAGAGTATCGCTTTTGGTGCGGCCTCAAAATTTCAATCTCCCAATTTAGGAAAAACCTCAACCAGCTTAACCGCTCGCTGTCAGAAACATTCTGCTTAATTATACTTTTGGTAAACAGTCTCTCCTTTCCACACATACCTTCACCCTCGGCACAGTGACAATTGAGATCCCCACCCACAATAATGCAATCCTCCCCCTTACCTCCATCCCATGTCATGAAAGTTCGTGCATATCATCTTGGAGTTGCTCTCTCTGTTGTGCTCCTGGCGGATTGTATACATTAACCAACAGTACATTACTGCATTTTCAATTTATACTGGTGGTCACCTATACTGTTAGCAAGCAATCATGTTGTACAGCTGAGATTTTGCGAGATTTCAGATTATGGGTGACCCCCGTGGATAATCCCCCAAAGGGTCTGCCCTTAATAACCTTATTTGTAAATGATTGGTGGATGGTATAACCATCAACCAGTACAGGTGTCATTAACCATGTTCCCTGAAGAAGGAAATATGAATGTTGTGTAACATAGAGCAAAGAAACCATGGGAGAAAGGAAATGAGAAAAGCCCTAGTTATTCCAGGACATAAGCAACCACTCTCATTGTTTATTCATGGCCACAGGCAAAGAATTGGCGGCCAGCCATTTCAGCATTGTTTGTATATCTGATACCTGCACCTTATCCTTGCCAGGTAGGTGAGCAGATGTTACTGAGGGGGTTCTGCCAATTCCCAGAATGGCTGGCAAAGCTGGATCCACCAAATCGACCTAGCATCGAGCTCTACTCCCCCTGAAAGAAGCTGAGCATGACAATTACGCAATAGGTGTACCCTGTCCGTTTCTTTGCAATGAACCGCAGAAACATTGAGGTTAATACACTTTAACGGTTCAAAAAACTCAAAATCTTCAGACACAAGAACACGCAATTGGGTTACTAGGCGGAGACGAGCCAGAAAGGCATCCCAGCATAATTTGATTAGTATTCTTAATCATGCACACCTTACTCTCCGGGATCATTTCAATACATGTATCGCTTTCCACACGTAGGAGTTCTTTAAGGTCAGTCTATGGTCCAGTGTTCTTTTAGGTGCACTAGGGGTAGAGTTATTGTCAGGGACCTTAGAAACCGACTGTAATACAGTCCAAGCTTATTTCCTGATGTTCTAGGATCAAGTCTGCTCACTTACCTGTGATGACCCAGCTAGTTGGGTTGCCCACGCTTTTGTCCTGCCTTTTATTGGTGCGTGCTACCTTTTTGTGTGCTTTCTTTGATTTCTTTAGCTGCAATATTGGTACATGGCAATGAGGTAGCCATTTCAAACGGCGTCTTGCGGGCTGCAGCCCTTTCTTGCCAAACGGCCTTGCTTTCATGAGAAAAAGATGGCCGAAGAATTAGAGGTGTCAGCGTTCTCGGCAGATGTGGGGGCTAACACGACCTCCTTCTGTGCAGAAGGTGTAAGCACATTTACTGGCTGTCCTTCTTCCACAGTATCTTGCAGATTAGTCATGCAAGAGGATGGCTGTAGGTTTTCATGTATGCGCCCACATAGTTTTAGCAAAATGTTCATGGCAAGTTGTATTGAGGTCATAAAGGATTGCAGTTCCACAAAAGCTGCCTCACACCGGCGGTCGAGTTGTCCGGCTGTACTGAGTTTTCAATTTGCACTGCCCTGGTAATCAATGACGAGGTTCGTGGAGGCGGACAAGCGGCTGGTGTCATGTTGGGAACAGGACTCGCCTCAGCCCTGATCACCTGAGCACTTACCACCAGGTGCTCCGCCCTTTCCTGCATTTGATTCTCCGTCACTACTGCCATGATTTGCTGAATAGTGAGGCAGAGATCCAAGAGGGAGTTATTGTCGATGTCATCAAAATTCAAGGAGTCGTGAGATACTCGTGCCTCCTGTACTTGTCCTTCAGTCGCTTCAGTCACAGCCCGTGGATTGGTTACTTGGTGCTCGGGTTGGAATAATGAAGTTATCGTCCCCTTCGGATGTGAGGAGGCACCTTTACCAACTTCACTCCCCATATCTGCCCTATTGGCCAGAGCCTGCGTAGGATCTTTGAGGGTAACCCCCCCCTTCTCAGGTTATAGCAGCTAGATTTAGATTTTATTGGGTGAGGCATTTTGGTTCCACAGAAGCGGATTCGATGCGTGTGATTGTCTCTCAAGCAGAAGGGTTGAGACACTCTACAGCACACTGACTCCTCTGCGATTCTGGGTAAGAGGAGGGCGATGGGTTTCCAGCCAATTGAAAGGGGACAGCAAATGCCTCAGCACAGCTGACTGTTATGACTTCCCACAGGTAGAAAGAAAAAACAAAGTCACGTTCCATGGAACGCTTACGTCCACTTCTCAGATGGCTCAATGAGGGAGAGGATTTCTATGCTTCAGGTAGTAGCTGTTGAGCAGCAGACAGACTCCCCCTGGTTCACCACGGACCACCAATGGCCACTCCCACCGCACTCGGCTCAGTGCTCTGCACTGTTCTGGTCCCCACATACAGAGAACTTGAAGGCTGGTCGCAGGGCTCCTCCTCCAACGTGTGAATAGCGAAAAAAGACCAAGGCCACCTGTGGGATGTTTTTACCCATGCATCCGAGCCCTACCTCAAAAACTGTGCAGTACTGGCATTGAAAACATCATGATGGCCAGAGCTTCCCAGAAAATGCCCAGGGAAGTGCATGAAGAATAGGCTGCCACCCATTTTGCCGATGTTATGGGCACAGAAGGGCACTGCCTAAAACCACCATTGGACTACCCACACAGTAGCCTGAAACCATTGGGAATGGCAATGCTGATTGCCAAAAGCAACCTAGAATTGTGGGGAATTCATTTTCTTAAATCCCAAAAATGGGTGCATTACCAGTACTCACCACTATCAGAAAGCCGGCGTTTTAAAACAACACCAGACCTTTTTTTTTTGTGTAAAACTGAATAAATGAACCCAAAGCAGGCCAAAGAAAGACTTACTGAGAGGTGGATCGAATGTAAAGTTATATCCTGAAGTGACTTGAATGTTCATAACAAGACTGGCTGAGCTGTGGATTTCAGCAGTTTAAGTAAATTTGGACTGAAAGACACTAAAAATCTAAATGTTTAAAAGAAATGAGTGACCTACTTTTGAGTGTCACATAGGTTGCAATTGTTTAAATGTCTTAGTTTTAAACTTAGAATCAGCATTCTAGCTGCATATGTAAAAAATGTTAGTTTTATTTGAATGCAGAAAACTGGGTAACTAAAAGTGACATTAGCTGGGGCCTGGTTTAAGGAACTGAATTCTGCCCACCAGCTACCCCCGACAGGAGTTGAAACTTGCACAACAGCTGTGTTCCCAGGCCTAGCTGCCTTTTGCAGTCCCACCAAAAGGGATATGACACTTCTCTGATTGAATTACCTGGGCTCTGCAGGAAATTGAACAAAGCCCTGTCCTGACTCAGGCAAATGTTTTATTGGTGGGAGTCGTAAATGTAGCTTCCTCCTGGAAGGAAAGGGAAGGAGCACTGCCTGTGAGAGCAAGCTGGCTTGGCAGAACTGGAAAAACCAGAAATTCAACCTTGTGCTGGGGGGAAACCACACCCCTTTGGGGCCAGAACATAACTCTAAAAAGATGGATCATTCATAGAGCGGACTTGTGAAAATTATTTAAATGATACCATAATTCTTGTGATGTTTCTGCCCACATTTTAAGAGGTTTTTAGAACCGGTGGTATGATCTTGGGGCAAGCTAGCAGTTAAGAGGGTATTACTTCAAATGTATGCATGTAAAAAATCTGACACTTCATCAATTAATGTCCATACTCCTTGCGCACATGTGTGTAAATTTGGGTTAATGTCCGACATTGCAAAATCAGTTAAAAAGTGCAAATGTTGCCATTTCTGAATGCAAGCCTCCAGGAAGAGCAGATTTGGACAGGGTATACCTCCTGTGATATGTGATGGGTGCATGTAATTTTAAACAAATGTGTACCTGTGCAAATATGTCTTTTTGATCAAATATAGATTGTGTGCAATTTGACAGGGGAGTGTCCTCTCTGCAAACCATTAAACGACATCATTCTGACACACAATCCTGCTCTCCAGTGAGAACGCAAAGAATTCTCCAACCTATCAGAACTCTGAAGGGGTTGGGCCTAGAAAGCTTAGCCTCTCCACCCACTTCAAAACACATAAAAGCAGACAGTCAGGACAGATAGGGACATTCAATTCCATTTGCTGCAACGTGCTCTGCCGGACCACACAACATCCAGAAGATACTAGATTCCACACTTAGACTTTAAAACTCCAAAGAACTTGATCCAGAACTCAAAGCAAGGGCCTAAACCCACAAACTGAGAACTCTTCTCAGTGGGCCTCAGCATCCAGCAAACCTAACAGCGATAGCAGCATCCAAGAGCCGTGCAGATCAGCGCTGGGTCCAGAGAAAGCTGTGCAGAAAGATCCAGAAGCAGTGCTGTACCCAGAGAAAGCAGAGCAGTATCCAGAACCAGAGGCAGAGCAGAGCTGACCCAGACCGCTGTTCGCAGAACCAGAGAGGTGACCCAGACCGCTGTGCGCAGAGACCGTCCGTGGCGAGTGAAGAAAACCTGTTGACCAGATCCGTGGCGAGGCCCATTCTATTTTAAAATATATTGTGAGTACCTAGCAGAACTGTGCAGAACCATTCTCTTAGTTAAAATAATATAATTCAATCTATTTTAATCTAACCAGAACTGTCTCCTAGAAGTTGTACCTTGTCATTTTGCAAAACTGTCACTTGTCACTTTGAATTTTAACATTCCAAATCCGAAAAACTACCTTTATTTAATCGCTCATATCTCTGTGACCGTTTGTCTTAGAGACTTGCAGTAACTTTCCTCTGAAAGCTGGGAATCTTGGCGTTTCAGGGAATTTGCCGCGATTTGCCAATTTCTCCACGTGTGAAAACAACAGCTTCCTTGCTTTCATTTGCAAAAAAATTCGTTTAACCTGCTAATCATTCCTAGAACATTGCTAAAGTAAGCCTGAACTAATTTAAACCAACTAATCCTCAACCTGAACCTCCAGAGGGAATTAAAATCAGTTTAGCACATTTTCACTTCATTGCCAGCACATATAAAAGCATTTTGGGCCTGTGTTTTAAACTTCTGTAGTCTAAGCTGCTGGGGTGAACTGAATTACATTTGATTGCATTTCTGAGAACTGTGTGCTTCCTTCCATTTCCTTGCATTGCATCAAGGGGGGGAGTGCATTGCCAGAGAAAAGTGATTACATTGTTTTGTTGAAATCATATTGAATATTTTCTGTATTGCATTTCATTCAACATTGCTTATATAAAGCATTCTCTACCACCTTATTCTTCTGTTCCTATTCACAAGTGTGCTAGTGCCAGACTATCCATTATTGATTACTGATCAGATTAAGTGTGATATCCAATTATTAATTTATTATAAAGTGTGATATATATCTATATTATTTAAATTCTCAAATAAACCTTTTAACTTGCAAAACAGAACTACTTCTTGGCTCAGTGGGGTCAGGGGGATTCCAAGGGAGGGGTGTTATATAGGGGTAGTCATCCAGAACGCATGAACTGGACATAAAGATATATCAATAAGGGTTTCCATTCAGTATCCCAGACTAGGCATTGACTTAGCTGTAGTGTTGAATTGAATCCTCTTACACACCACCAATGACCACTCACACACCACTCTGCTGAGCGCTCCACACTGTTCGGGGCTCTACATACAGAGAGCTTGCAGGCTAGTCGCAGGGCTTCTCCTCCAACGTGTGAATACCGAAAAATGACCAAGCACACCACCAATGACCACTCCCACACCACTCTGCGCTGGTCTGGGCTCCAAATACAAAAAGCTTGCAGGCTGATCACAGGGCTCCTCCTCCAACATGGGAATAGTGAAAATACACCAAGACGGCCATCAATGACCACTCCCACACCACTCCGCTCCCAGATGAAACGTGTATTGAAATCTCTCCAGATGAAACTGTATTGTTTCCCCACTTGAACCAAAAAATGCATCACACAGTTGTGTGCAAGGAATACCTATCCCAAATCTTACTCTCTGACTGACTCCCCAGTCACTCAATACCTGTCCCTAACCAATAATTAATCAACTCATTCACTTTAACAACACTAGAGTTGATTAACCCTTTCTTAAATGTCCCAATCCTTTCTCCAGAAAGGACTGTCTTCATCCCAGAAAGCTGTCTCAGCCTGAAAGTGAACTTCAGCTATGTGTGTCCTGTAGAGACCATGTTGTCAAACTGGGTGTAACTTCTTAAAAGGTTTATCCAAAGTTCGACCTGGTCGAATCATCCACCCTTCACGTGAGTTGCAGTCCGGGTAGTAAAGTTCTTCTAAGTTTAGATTTGTGGCCATCCCAAGGTACAAGACAGCCATCCTGCTGCAGAAGTAAAGATGATAGGAACTCAGCAGTCAGATGTATTTGAGTATGTTTGCTCTGCTGGGATTGGTGGTTAGGATTGGTTTGACATCTTCATCAGAAGTACTGGGTGTTGATTGACTCAGCATTCTAAGGTGTACAGGCTTTTTGGAAGGGAATAGGATTTGGACTCCTTTTTGAATAGATAATGTGTCTTCTCCAACCTCAGTCTCACTAGGAGAGCATTCTCATATCATAGAACCATGGTTTGGGGGTGCCAAGTGGACCCAAACTGCCAATCTGAGTTTCTTGGTTTTGGCGTGCAGTTTGGCTGATACATATTTATCACTTTGATAACAATATTTGTGAAGCATGGGCAGAGTGATTTTATTCTATCAATTGGAAGGGAATCTATTGCAGTACTTTTGGAGCTCTAGGACGTGATCATCTTGTCTATGGCCATGGTTCATCTGTACTGCTAGATATTGGATTACCTGCACAAGTCTTCAAGTGTTCACACTGGATACAAATGATCAAACTCACATGAATTACACAGAAATAAATTGAAATATGTTGTTTTAAAAGAGCAAATAAATAAATACACTAGTCTTGCTAAAAATATACGTGTTATTTTGCCTCACGAGATTGCTTTTCTGTGCCAGCATTTGTTCTTCTTGACATCTCGGCAGCATT
This sequence comes from Ambystoma mexicanum, assembly GCF_040938575.1. Classification (NCBI taxonomy): domain Eukaryota; kingdom Metazoa; phylum Chordata; class Amphibia; order Caudata; family Ambystomatidae; genus Ambystoma; species Ambystoma mexicanum. Next base: position 143,227,852 of record NC_090934.1, read on the forward strand.
TGAAACTGTTAAGCACACCATCCTCCTTGACAGACTACACTCCCTAGGAGTCCAAGACTCTGTGCTCAACTGGATCACTTAATTCCTCACTAACAGACAGCTAATCACCCATCTTCCCTCTGTTCTCTCTACCGCACACCCAGTGAACTTTGGAGTACCCCATGGCACCTGCCTCTCACCCCTTCTCTTCACCCATTACATGACTCCTCTGCCCAGGCTTATCCGATCTCACAACCTCACCTGCTATAACTATGCCAATTACATACAAATCATCCAGAGGATCCCGAAATCGATCTCTGATCCTCACCTTGACCTAGCAGATTGTCTTACAGGCTTTGACCTCAGGGTAACGAGTAACCACCTCCATCGGAACTCAGGAAAAACAGATCATGTTGTGCAGAAAAACAGCTCTATTCCAGCAAGCCGTCTCCCTGGTGACCCTCTCTTGCTCCCGCCCCCTACCTCCACCACTGTCAAATACTTTGGCTGCACAATGGACTCTGACCTTACTTTGTCCCACCACATTAACAATGTATTCAAATCATGCCACTTCCACCTTAGGCTTCTGAAATGCTACTTCCCTTACCTCACCTATCCCAATAGACTGACAGTAGTTATGTCTATTGTCACGTCCAGACTTGACTATGTGAACTCTATTTACCTGGGTGCACTGGCCTACCAACTAAACAAACTCTAAAGAGTCCAAAACCCGCCCCGGACTGCTCTTTGTTCTCGGATTAAGGGATCAAATCTCACCTGCTCTATGCACCCTATACAGGCTACCGATAGGGTGAATGACCACCTTCAAAATCCTATGCAGTACTCACTCAGCGGTGCACAAGACATGGCCCAAATATCTACTAGAAAATATTATGCCTTACCACCCAATCCACACTCTAAAGTCAAATAATTCCCTCCTCATAATGGTCCCCACCTTTAATTCAGCCATGATTGGAGGGTCTGCCTACACAACCCTAGGGCCAACATTGTGGAACTCAGTGCCTCCTCTCATTCAACATATCCAAGACTACATGGCATTCAGAAAATACTCAAAATCTGGATCTTCCTCTAAATGGTGCAATGGATCAATCGGCCTTTCGATCCCCATGAAATTATCCCTCCCGACCAACCAGCCACGGCCAAGAAATGTCTTGGAATCCATTGTTACGGGAAGGTAAGAATGACCGGCACATGGAACCTAGAAGCCAGTAACATTTACGTTTAATACTATGAAACTGCTGGCCCCTCACATGTTTGGCAATTAATACCTAGTTTCCCTCATGCACTGATGCGTTGATTGTGTTTACCCTAAACCTGACTGGAAATTAATGCCCAGGACTCCAAACCCAGGGCCTAGTACCACGTATGTTCTTACGCTATAACCGTGCATGATCTTTGTCTTCCACCAGGTATGTACTATGCTCTCAGACCACGTAATGTTTACCTTTATTAGTCTGGAAATTAATGCCAGAGCTCTTAATACAGAGCCTTGTAGCACTTACGTTCTAATGCTGTGATTGGGCCTGCTCTCTGTCTCTAAAGGGTATGCACCACGCTCTCCAATCAAGTGGAGCACTTTCAGCTCTCTCAAGGGACAATTATTTATTTATTTGTTCAGTATTTATAATGCACCTATACAGCATATAGTGTTTCAAGGTGCCACAAGACAAAAGAGAGGGGGGTGGGGGGTGGTCATGGATGAAGAATAACATAAATGGTCCTACTAGGCCTTGTATCATTTGGATTGTGCAAGTGCAGTAACAAGAAGTGCAGGGGATTGGGGAGGTGCAGAGGGGTTGCCAGTCAGAGCGGAATGCGTTAATGCTAAGATGGAAACTGAAGAGTGGGGAGCATAGAAGTGCTTGGGGGAAGAGTGGCAAGAGAGTCCCTGGGCTAGGCGAGTGCTACCGGGAGGCCAGGTTGACAAGTGCCAGGGGAAAGCAGGGAATTCAGTTATTGAGAGTCTATATGCTAAGTGCAAGGATGTGGCTGGATCGGGTTCAGTAGGGGTGTCGGCTCCACCAGGCTAGTACAGAGGTAGGGAACCCGGTAGGGCAGTTGCAGGTTTGGGGGATTCCGGGGGGAACAAAATGTTCGGATAGACCAGGCGAGAAGGGCCAGGTTCACTGAGTACCAGTCCGTATCTAGGATGTTCTCGTAATTCTGATAAAACAGAACTGGATGTAACTGCACATCTAGAAGGTGTTAACCGGGATGCAAATGCAGACTCAATTAGACAGAGGGATGACCATAGACCTGCAATCGCTTGGCCCCGTAAAGGTTGATATCAGCCAACTCAACAATAATGATACTGTTAAAACGAGCTGTGAGAGATACGGGGAAGCTTTGTAAGCAGAACTAACTCCATACAAGACCGAGAATGTTCCCGGGAGAACTAAAGCACCCGAGCTTGAAAATAGGGGAAAAAATCACCTTGAGAGGCACTGGTAGATAATCAGGAATAGGCAACCTCCTCCATTTGCACAGATGCTCAAAATTACCTATATGCTGACTCTACCCTCTTCACCAACATACAATATAATGCAGCTATACCCCTCAATTAATTCAGCCTAGCTGCACACATAGGGCCTGATTCACAGTGTGTTCCTATGGGATTGCGCCATTATAAAACTCTTCTGTGAATCAGACCCATAATCTCATCTACAAGCACCACCTATGCTTGAATGCAGCCACACCAAGTCAAATGGCCCTACTCCTACTCCTAGCATTAGAATGCAGCTACCCACCAGATTCGGCCAGGCTGCACACATACAGAGTGCACCCAAGCACTACTTACTACCGTACTCTCTCCACTGACCAGGATACGGTCCCTGAGGGTGTTCAACCCACAGCGCTTTGAGATCATACCAATGGTAAAAAAGCTACTATACAAATGCCCCATAAAATAACGTAATATAACATAACATAACATATTTCTTGCTAATAGGGCTAGCTTTTTCTTCTGTGCCCAGATACAGATACTGGCTTAAAGTGCTTCAATGTAATGTAAGGAGGACTTATAAAGTGCAGTCTGTCAATAATGCTGTGCATGACTCAGTAAGAAAGGAAGGCAGGGTGTGTTTGTTGGACAGCAGGAAGGCAGATGCAGAAACCTGTGGTGTTGATGGAAGCAGGTTAGAAGTTCCTGTCAAATGTGTGCCGATATGAACATTTCTCCTGTTTGTGGTTGTTATGGACCGGGGAGCAAAGCCATTTGGTCAGCGCTTGGATTGTGAAGTGCAGAATTGATAGAATGTTGTTGATAGAAGATGGATAGGGTCTGACTCTGTTAGGTGCACTAAATCTGCAATATGGATTGGGGACATGTGGGGAGGTAGCCATGGCACTAGTTTGGGGCCATAGACATGTGATTCTGTCTCTTTTTTCATTATTTGTCCTCATTTACAATGGGAGAGGTCTAGATCTCCACACATTGCTGAGCACTTTGCCAGAGAACTGGGGAGTTGCAGTGTTGCATCAACAAATGGTTTCCCTTGCCATAGTCTTCCACCATCTGCACCATTTCCACTAAAATGGTGCACAATGGTTTGACTTATAAATATTCTCTGGCTATATATACTATGTGTCGGTATCGTACAGACCGAAGGTCTGAGAGCCCCTCTATCGAAAACGAAAATGGCCCAATGATCTGTTCTCTAGGCAGGTTGCCACTCAGGAGCGTCTGCAACCACGTTTTAGCTCACTGTAATCTTTCACAGAGGAGAAATATCAATTTGCATATCATTCTGGTTCCACCCACCTGGGCAGTTCAGCATCGAAATGCTATGCAATTCCTCTCTGAATAAGAGTACCAACAGCTACCCCAGACACATGTTTTGGCCTTTTTGGTCCTCCTCAGTGAGGTGAAGCTGTGCCCTTCTAAGCACAGTAAGCAAGGGGCCCATGTCTGGATTACCCTGGGTAACTTAGGCTCAAACCCCAAGTCCCTTAACATATATACAATGATCTGGCAGCCCCTCTACCGAGAACAAACATTGTCAAATAACCTGTTCTCTGATTAGGTTCGCACTTGGGAGGGTCTACAACCACGTTTTAGCTCACTGTACCTTTCACAGAGTAGAAATATCCGTTTGCATAGCAGTCTTTGTCCCACATGCAAGGGCAGTCCAGCACTGATAGGACATTCTCCTCGGAGCAAGAGTACCAACAGCCCAGACACGTGTTTTGGCCCAGTTGGGCCTCCTCAGTGAGGTGAAGCTGTGCCTCTATAAGCACAGTAAGAAGGGGTCCATGTCTGGATTGCCATGGGTTTATAAGGGAGGGAAAGGGGGGATCCTCTTTGTATTTTATAGAGGGGCCTGAGTCTGGAGGACGAATTTACACTGCAAAGAGAGGGGGTTGGACTCTGGCTGCCTCTTCCTCTGAGACACTAACAGGTGTCGCGCTAGCATACATGAGACCAAGTCTACGCTAGTAAGACTTGTGATTTTTTGTAATAGAACCCAACAACAATTTTTCACGGGTGCTTAAGAATTTTTATTTGGGACACACCCCAAAAGATTTTTTTTAAAAAACATAGACAAACTAAAAGTCCATTGTCACAAATTGTATTTTCATTATATTGTATCGGCATATAATGTCAACAACACTTAGTCATTAATACAACAAGGTTATCAAATGCAATATTATTGTTCATGCACTGAGAAGGAGTCGACACTTAGATGTGTTTCCAGCTATATAACAACGCAGATGTAGATGGTGGGTTGTTCTATAGCTTTCCTCAGGACTGTGAAATCGGGTAGTCTTGTGTGTGTTTCTCTGACCAAGCTGTGGATGAGGAACAAGAAAAAAAGGGGGGGACATGTGCTGTTTAAAAGGGTTCTATAGAATAAGAAACTACAAAGCATGATGCTAAGCTCAGACATACCTGTCTTCAACAGTATTTTGTCTCAGGGCAGGATGGTGCGTGGGGAATGGCGAATCCGAGTATGCCAGACCGGGTGGTGATTGTTCTCTGGAGTTGCAGGAGAGGTATCCGCTGCAATATATAGGACACAGCGTGTGTTAGATGCCAGTGTCCTACTTGTGTCATGAAATTGACACTGTGCACGTGAGAAATTAAGGTGCTGTTTGCCTATTATTGGCCGGTACAGAGTGTAGTTGGCTGTGCGTGGACACATGTCTCATATTATAATATATAGACAATATATCCAAACGGGATGTCAATAGACTGTTATAGTCACTTTGGTATTAATACTTGTAACACCCCGAAGGAGAGGGCGAGATGCTTACCTTCTCGTACTGGGGAGAGCTCCTGAAGTGAGCTGTGTCGCTGACCGTGCTATGCGCATGCGTGGTGTCACGTCGGTGAAGCGGGCGACCAGAAAAAGGTGAACCAAAATGGTTTGCGCATGCGTGAGTAAATAGTGGTGGAGTTACCGCGCATGTGTGAGAAAAGAAAGTGTACGTGCGTTCATGGCTGGGATACTGTTGCTATGTCGCGTCAGAGATGGGCGTTGTCTGTCTGCACAGTGGGTTAGTCCTGTGATTTGCAATGTATACAGGGGGGCTGTGTAGTCCATGTGTTTTCCAACAGTACAGTACAGTCTGCATTTCATACATTTTGAGATTGAATTTCAGTAATACAGAGCACGTACATGTGTATTTTGATTAATACAAACATGCGGACATTAACATACATAGAATTTTGCACCTCATTCTATCCTATGTAACATGATAATTGGTTAATGAGGAAAATAGGGAAGTATACTAGTGGGAGGTAATTAAGGTTTAGAAGAAAAGGTTCCACTCTATGCAGATGTTTAATCCATTCTTCACCGTATCTAATCTGTGTATCCATTTCTGTTCCAATTTTCTCAGGGCTAGGTCTCTGTCACCTCCTCGTTCCTTTTCATCTATGGTTTGGATGATCGCCCATTGAAAGTCTGTGTATTTATGTTTAAGTTTGCTGAAGTGGGCCACTAAAGGTTTGTCCTCAACAACGTTTTTTAAGCATGATCTGTGTTCGCAAATACGTTGCCTCACCTCTCTTTTACTTTTGCCGATGTATAATAGATCACAGGGGCACCGTATTACGTAAATACTCCACTTGGTACGGCAGTTGGTGAAGGTTTTGTACTTCCATTCTAGGCCATTAAGCGAGATGGTTTTTTGGTCCTTTGTCAAATTGCAGACTGAGCAGTTGCCACATCTGTGATGTCCAATGACAGGGGGGAGATCCCATAGGTTGGTCTGATTGGATTTTTTTGTGGAGCCTGGGTATGTGTGTACTAGGCGATCCTTAATATTCTTACTTCTTTTAAATGCGAATCTAGGCTTTTCGGGGCTAAAATCTTCTGTTTGTAGAAGTTTCCAATTTGATAGCACTGATTTTCGAATGCAGTTGCTTATTGGGGTAAAGGTGGTGACACATGTCATTTTTTCAGCGTGTTCCACTCTCGGTCTCTTGGTAAGACATGTTTCCCTACTCATATGTCTTGCTGTCCTACGTGCTCTACGTATAATATTGGGTGGGTACCCTCTTGCTTTTAGGCGAAATTCTAGGTCCTTTCCATTTTTGTCATATTCTGGTAGGGTGGTACAGTTTCTCCGTATCCTAAGGAATTGGCCGAAAGGGAGGTTTTCCCTGAGTGATTGTGGATGAAAGCTTCCAAAGTTTAACAGTGTGTTTTTGTCTGTTGGTTTTCTGTAGAGGGTAGTGACGAGATTGCCTTCTTCTGTAGTTTGAATGTTGAGATCCAGGAAAGGTATACTGTCGTTGTTTGAATGCATGGTGAATTTGATGCACGGGTCTACGGTGTTGAGCCAGGTATGGAAAGATTCTAATTCCGGAGGAGTGCCTCTCCAGACGGTGAAAACATCGTCGATGTATCTGACCCAACCGATTAGGTTTTGTTTATATACGTTGTCTACGTTGTAAATGTGCTTGCTTTCCAAATTGTCCATGTACAGGTTTGCTATATCCGGAGCGAATGTTGAACCCATACTAGTTCCTCTTATTTGTTGAAAGTATTTGCCTTGGCACATGAAGAAATTTTCTGTGAGAGCTATCCGTATACATTCTAGAATGAAGGATGTCGGTGTTGATTGATCTCGTCTGTTGTCCAGGTAGGTCTTTAGTATTTCCAAGCATTCTCTTTGTGGAATGCTGGTATAAAGGGCTTCTACGTCGAAAGTGACCAAGATGTCATTTTGTTCTGTTCTGATACTGGCGAGATGATGTATCATAGCTGTAGTATCTTGTGTGTATGATTTCATTTTCTGGACAAAGGGTCGTAGGAAGATGTCTGTATATATTGATAAAGGTTCTAGAAGTGAGCCTATTCCAGACACTATAGGTCTCCCCGGTGGTACTGTGGTATTCTTGTGTATTTTGGGGATGCAGTAGAAGGCCGGGGTGATCGGGTGTTCTGTTGTGAGAAACATTTTTTCATCATTGTCGATCCAGCCCTGGGATTCTGCAAAAAGCATAAGACTCTTGATTTCATCCATTAGACGTGTTGTTGGATTATGATCTAATTTTTTGTAGAACCGTCCGTCTTGAAGATGTTTCTGTAGTTCATTGTCGTAGAGATTGTTCCCCCAGAGCACAATGCCCCCTCCTTTGTCTGCTGGTTTGATACAAAATGTTTTTTGGTTTTCCAGATGTTGTAGTGCCAGTCTTTCCTGTTTTGTGAGATTGTCCCTTTTATGATTTTTGGTTTTGAAAAAGGTGTCCATGTCTCTTAGGATTTTATTTTCAAATGCCAGTATTTCTGGGCAGATCATTGATGTTACAGGGGTAAACGTGGATTTCGGTTTTAGGCCCGTTGTGGTCATGTCTTTGGGTTCGTTTTGTTTGGAATTTCGGAAGAAGTATCTTAAGCGTACCGTTCTGAAGAACTTTCTTAATTCTACTTCTGTAGTAAATCGATCTGCTCTGTTTGTAGGTACAAAACTCAGTCCTTTGCTGAGAATGTTCACATCCTCAGGCATTTTGGTTCACCTTTTTCTGGTCGCCCGCTTCACCGACGTGACACCACGCATGCGCATAGCACGGTCAGCGACACAGCTCACTTCAGGAGCTCTCCCCAGTACGAGAAGGTAAGCATCTCGCCCTCTCCTTCGGGGTGTTACAAGTATTAATACCAAAGTGACTATAACAGTCTATTGACATCCCGTTTGGATATATTGTCTATATATTATAATATGAGACATGTGTCCACGCACAGCCAACTACACTCTGTACCGGCCAATAATAGGCAAACAGCACCTTAATTTCTCACGTGCACAGTGTCAATTTCATGACACAAGTAGGACACTGGCATCTAACACACGCTGTGTCCTATATATTGCAGCGGATACCTCTCCTGCAACTCCAGAGAACAATCACCACCCGGTCTGGCATACTCGGATTCGCCATTCCCCACGCACCATCCTGCCCTGAGACAAAATACTGTTGAAGACAGGTATGTCTGAGCTTAGCATCATGCTTTGTAGTTTCTTATTCTATAGAACCCTTTTAAACAGCACATGTCCCCCCCTTTTTTTCTTGTTCCTCATCCACAGCTTGGTCAGAGAAACACACACAAGACTACCCGATTTCACAGTCCTGAGGAAAGCTATAGAACAACCCACCATCTACATCTGCGTTGTTATATAGCTGGAAACACATCTAAGTGTCGACTCCTTCTCAGTGCATGAACAATAATATTGCATTTGATAACCTTGTTGTATTAATGACTAAGTGTTGTTGACATTATATGCCGATACAATATAATGAAAATACAATTTGTGACAATGGACTTTTAGTTTGTCTATGTTTTTTTAAAAAAATCTTTTGGGGTGTGTCCCAAATAAAAATTCTTAAGCACCCGTGAAAAATTGTTGTTGGGTTCTATTACAAAAAATCACAAGTCTTACTAGCGTAGACTTGGTCTCATGTATGCTAGCGCGACACCTGTTAGTGTCTCAGAGGAAGAGGCAGCCAGAGTCCAACCCCCTCTCTTTGCAGTGGATTGCCATGGGTAATTTAGGGTGAAACCCCAAGTGCATAATCATATATACATAGATATGGGATCCCCTCTCGAGAACAAACACGGACAATAACCTGTTCTCTGTGTAGGTTCCCACCTGGGAGGGTCCACAACCATGTTATGTGTCGGTATCAGCCTTCAGCTGTCCCGGGAGGATAGCTCAGCAGCAACGTGTTCTCCTTGGAGCAAGAAGACACAAAGCAACACAGGTTCGATCCCCGGGTCCGTGCTTAGAAACCTCTGGGTATTTAAGTGCATTATAAATACGTAACTAAGATTACGCACAACAAACTATTCCTGTAACAGTGCCTCGATGGAGTGCTTTAAAAATACAAATAAATAAATTCAATGAATTGAAAGAATTACAAGCACGGCTCCAACAGAACACTTCCCAAGAGACAGGAAGTAAGATATAAAAGGGCTCTGTGAGCAAACCCTTAATGACAGAAACTGGTTGATGAACTCTGAGAGCTATAGGTTTCTAGGCACATTCATAAATGTACTGTGACTACATCGAATATGTTTACTTTACGGATGGGGGTCCTGCTTGTATCTGAATCTTACCGATCTAAAATCTGAGAATGCAAATATTGCATGGAATTCGAACCACTATGAATTGAAGCACGAAACACTGATTCCAGCAGCTCGGATGGATACGAGTACCTGTGGCCTCACGAGGCTCGAACATCTGTAGTTTTTTTGCAGCTTTCATTTGATTTCATTTAATTAAAATTTGTTTTCATTTTGGATTTATGTCATTAGATTTTCATTTATTTGATATTAGTCTTCAAATGCAATCCAAATCGATTCCAAATTGTTGTAACCCATAAGTGCCTACGGCTTAAAATTATTGAGACTGATTCACACCACCATTTAAGTCAATCGTAGATTGCAGGGCTTGGTAGAAATTCCCTTTATTGTCCTCTGAAAAGGGGTGCATCTATGCCAAACTGACTTAGAGCATTATCGCCCAGATCCAATCCAAGAGTTGAGCACATTAGGTCTTGCCTGCCGCATAGTTGCCAACATGACCCATTCAAATCTGTAGGTGCTTATCCAGTCCTTTTTTCTTCTTCTTTGCATTCTGGGACTTACAGTTCCACTAATGCACTGAAAAAGAAAAATAGGACTGTAAAAGCACCTACAGATTGGAATGGGTCATGATGGCAACTTTTCTACCGCTTTGTGTTTTTTGTGTGTTGTCAGGTTTCAGGCGACCAAGCGAGACTGACCAGGACAGCATCCTTCACTGCAGTCTGCCCTTGTTGGGCTTATACAGGACAGCACGTGGGCCCACATTCAGGGTGTGGCTGTGCAGATAGAAGTGTCAGTAACTGGTTTACAGCACTTTTACTGCAGCAGCCGATTGATTTCCAATAACGAAACTTTGGATTTGCGTGGAGGAAACTGCCTCCACTGCCTTCCTCCGTGGAGGAAAACCATGACAGCATGCAGCAATTATCAGGCCTCATCACGAGTTGGACGGTAACGGTGGCGCTATTAGTGCCGGCGCTAATAGCCCTACCGCCAAACCCCCCGGTGCTATTAGCGCCGGAGCACAGGTTTGGCGGAACGGGTATTGCCCATTCCCCATTGGGCCCATTCGGGAATTCATCTTTCCCCATTGGGCCCAATGGGGAAAATTCACAATATTACCACCAGCGGATTTCCCGCCGGCAGTAAACGCGACCAAATTGGGCAAATTTGCAGCGGATTTCCCATCAGCTGAGAGCTGGGAGGAAATCCGCCAAAGCCATGATCTGGCAGACCCTTAAATGCGGCAGTAATAGTGCTACCGCCGCATTTAAGGGTTACTGCCAAACTCGTGATCAGGCCCACAACAGTATGTTGCACATGCTGTAATTACCATTTCCCTTGGATTTCAATGGGGCTGCAAAATGGGTACCACATGCTTTACCACATTTGATATCAGTAATTCCTTTTGTCGGTATTGCCAACAAACGCTTAAAGAGTCCCTAGGATAGATAATGTCTTTCATGATAAAGTACCCTGTTCAAGTACAGTTGGGTTAATCCACTGCTGAGCCTTCCCCATTGAGATGTGTGGCCCCACAGGAGTCTGCCCTTACGCAGTGTCATTTTAATACATTTAGTAGACACCTTGCCTTGATGCAAGAATCCTTTGACGCACACTTTCAAGTGTGAATGGGCGAAACTCAGATCCTGATGCGCCAAGAAACCGGTATTAGGTTAAAAGACACAGGGCCTCATTACGATCCGTGCGGTAACGATGGCGCTAGTAGCACCATGGTTGCCGCCGGTATTTTACTGATTCCGCCATGGTGAATGGTGGAATTACCGCCCCATTCCAAGGTTGGCGGGGCGGTAATTCCCCATTCACCATTGGCCCTTCCCCATTTCCATTTTTGCCCCCATAGGGCTCAATGGAAATGGGGAAGGCTGTAGTTACGGTACCGCAAATTGGGGTACCATAATTACCTCCAAGGTCCCTTTGCAGGATCAATCCTTAATTGCTGGTAAAACCAGCCGTTAAGGTAGGGACCCGCAAAGGGACCTCGTAATTAGGCGGTAAGGGGTTAACGGCGACGGCACCGTTAACCCCTTACCGCCTGGGTCGTAATGAGGCCCACAGAGCGGTCTTTTCAAATTGAACTGTCATGCCTCTGCACACATGAGTCGGGGTCTTCGAGGAGCAAAGGGAGGAAAGGGGGTGAAACACCCTGAATAAAAAAATACCTCTGTGATGTTGTTTCCCGCTTTCGGAGGTCTGAACAAAATCGACCAAAATAAATCGGTCTTTTTCATGTGCGACCTTCAGAAAGATGAAAAATTACATCAAACAAAGAAACAGGGCCTTTGTCATAATCTAACAACTAAGGACGATCCAGGCTGGGTGAACACATGTGTGCCTCGATAGGGCAATGAATGAAAGTCTGCTTTGCGGGATGATGTGCACCTTGAAGCATCTTTTGTGCTAGATGGAATTACAAATAAAGACCTCAGACCAAATAACTGGACAGAATCAAAGAATATGACAAAGTACTACTTTATTCTCAATTTAATAAAGCACGGTATACAGGCAGACATCAGACTGATGATTGCACTCACACACACACATACTTGGTTACACAGAGGTCTTATACCCCAATATACATCATCTTTGACATCATCCTACATGGCAAACTGAAAAACCTACTAGTGGGAGGGAAAACCTATGAGTTAGTAGTTCATTGGCTGTCTCCTATCTGTAAGACACACCTCAAACAAACTCTAAATGAGTATAATACTGATAATAGCGTACAAAATGGCAGTGGTCTATGAAACATTGTCTAGCAGGTTGCCCCGAGCAGCACATAAGCGAAATGAGAAATAAGTGCTTGAGTCACGTCAGACTACTCCCTATTTTCCCAATTAGTCCATCATCTCTCATCAGATTCACCATAAGTCAATGTTTCCCCTCTGTAGTTGACCTTGCCATTGCTCTTTATTCTAGGACATTCAAGGGAGTATGAGCACCTCATTTATCTTGAATCACAGCTTAATTTTCAACTCCTGCATCACGTGTTAGGAGACTGCAAATCTGTCATTTCAACCTCCTATTTATTACTATATGATTCAATTATACTGAGTGTTATTGCTTCTTTGGCCTCTAGAGACTTGCTCACTTTGGCCTCTAGAGATTTGCTCACTCCATATTGTATGAGCCGTATTCGCTGTTAATTGGCCAACACTTAGTTCTTGGACATGTCATCTTGGTTAATCTAAGAGAAATATGTCTCACGCTCATGCCGTTATCAAGCTTGCTCCCTTTGTGCTTTGGAGTTATTTCTTGAAATAGCATCCTGGATCCCAGGCCAACCTAGGCTCCTCTCCGTTTGCACACAAATCTGTTTTCCAGCATCTTCTGACTCTTCATCTCTGGACTGGTTCTGAGGTAGTTATAATGAATCTTTGCATGAGCCAGTGTCCGTTTTCCAATTATGGCCGTCCTAGCCACATTATGTACTCCTCTATAGTAAGCTGCTTCTATTTGTCTCATCTACCATGCATTGCTGCATATTTACATGTATTGATACTCAAGTTACTTTATCTTCTTTTTGCATACATCATTACTTCATCATTTCATATATGTTTCTCTTGTCTTTTCAGCTACATTGTCATTCTTAAGTATTTTCATATAATTTCAGCATATTCTTATATATCTTCTTCATGACATCACTCTGCCCTCGTCACATATCACTCAGCAGTCCATGATATCTAATGATGTGTTCAGACATCCATCGACTCTCTCGATGTGAGGGTACATTTGGTATGGTTGTCTGAGTACATAACCTCTCTCATACACTCGATGCAGTATACGGACAACACAGGTGGTCCCACATGCAGCTCTTCTCCTGCTGTCCGAGTGTGACAGCCGTGAGGGGGTGAGAGTTAAGGTATATGCTTTTACCTGCTCCTTTACACTGCTTATCGCGCACACCACACTGTTACAATGGCCAGAGTCCATGGGCCTTCTTCCCTTACCCACAGATGTTATGAAGAATGTGAGCCTCATCTTCAACATTAATCTCGCTTTCAAACCTCAAGTCAATGCAGTCTCCATCTTCTCCGGAAAAGCCTATCTTTCCTAGACCTGTGTCCCAAGATGGGGGCAATTAAAACTTGGATCATTTTCCACCATTACTCGATAATAGGCTATTCATAAGCAAATCCAGATATGACCCCTTACTCACTGATTTTAGAGAGGCACAGCTCCACTTCACTGATGATGCCCAACAAGGCTGAAACACGTATATGCGGTTGATGTTGGTACTCTTGTTGAGAGAAGAATTGGCTAGCCTTTTGGTGCTGGACTGCATCTGGGCAGGACAAATACTGATATGCAGAGATATTTCTTCTCTGTGAAAGGGACAGTGTGCTAAAGAGTTGGTTGAGAGTCTCCCAGGGGCCATCCACCCAAGAACAGGTCATTGGGCTGTGTTCATGCTGGTAGAGAGACTCCCAGACCCCAATTTGTTAGGCTATAAATAGGCTCTCACATAAGGTCCAGACTGATACAAAGATCAGACACACAAATTACCCTGTGGGAACTGATCCGGTGAAAATAATCGTCAATGCATACAGAGGATAACAGCTGGAACAGCCCAGTAACAGGACACATGCAAGATTTCCCTTCCAATCCAGTGAGAGCAGAAATGTTAAGATACTCAAGCATTAAAAAAGCAAGAATGTCTTGTGGTACTGTACATCTACTGGACCATGTAAGGAAGGCTTGGTCATCAGAAGCCCGACAAACAGAAGGAGTACAATACAAGGGTGTTTACTGAACAGTATGTGGGTGAGAAAAACACCTAATCTAAATCTAAATCTAAGATGGGAGCAAGCTATGACCATCAAAGTAAAGGAAACGCTGTCCTAGTGGTGTCGTATGAAAACAAAATGGCCTACACAAAAAAACCTATTGCCAAATCTTTACTCTATATAATAAAAAGAGTGCAGGGCAATGACATGTATAACAAAACAGTGTAATGCAAGCTAAAATGTCTAAAAAGGGTTTCAGGAGTTCAGTACTGCTGAACTAATACACTCCCTTCCCCACGTTGCATCACAGGACAAGGCGGGACCGTGGCATGACTGTGAGCACCCCTTGTGTCAATAGGCATCAGGAAGCCGTTTCTTCTGAAAAGGCAGAATCCCTCGAATCAATGTCTATTGACTGGCAGTGCAATACTTTTCCCAAGCTCTCACCAATGCGGGCCTCCCTTCTTCTGCCGCTTTCTCGTGAAACCCCTTTGTTGGGTTCACCTTCATCTTTACCCCACTCTTAATTCCTTTATCAAAATACGGCATTCACCTTCCTTTGCTTTCACGTTCAGTCACTTTATCAAAATGTGGGATTCACCTTCCCTTGCTTTCACTTGGCATCCCTCCGTCGGGTTCACTGTAGCCTTCAAATCACAGTTCAGTTATCTTTACCAGTTCTACTAGTTTATTGCATTCAGAAACTCTTAATGTCTTTTTAAACAAATGGTTGGTTCACTCAGGTACCCCTCCTCTGGGCTCAGACCTTCCTCTATAGGCAGTTCTGGTTTCCCTATATCAGAGGCGAGCCTTCAAACCACCAGCACCATGCTTGTTTCTTTGCAATTTTTCCCGTTTTTACCTTTATGTATTTGTCGGTTGGATACAGAGACGTCTGATAAGCGACTGCGTCTCACCGGGCCACTCTGTTATATTGTAGCAAGTGCGTTTACTTTTCAGAATCAAGCTTCTCTTTCTCATGGCTGTCGTCCTACGCACAACCCACAATACTGGATACAGTTCAAAAGTTTATACTGGCCTCCTCTTCCAAGGTGTTCTGGTATCTGCAGTTCCTTTCACTTCTTGTCAAAAACCTTCAACTGTACGAGGGGTTTTGTACCCTTCCCTTTTTCCTCATATGACCACTTTGACTATTTGCCTTCTTTCTTAATTATTTTCTCTCACGGCTTCTCTCACATGCACAATCTCGGCATTCTTCATTCTTGCTACAATGTTCTTACACTCTCAGTTTCTCGACAACTTAACAAGCACTTCAAAAGTTAATGTCATTTTCATACATTATCACAAGCTGGCCTCCCTTTTCACTCACCAGCAGCAGCTGATACCATTTATCAAGACCTTCTGTTTAGTCAAGGTTTTTGGCTCAGTGTGGCTAACCTCCTTTCAAGTCCTCATGCCGCACATGAAGGAGGCACCACTTTGACATTCTGCAGTGGCAGGGAGTTGTTTCTTTAGCAACTTTCAGCTCGCAGCTGGTAGGCCCACAGGCTCTCACTCGCCTCCTGGTCCCATCTGCCCTGCTTCCATATTTGCATTGCATTGCTGGGATTTCCTACCCTTACATTCTGCTGGTCTTGTTTGCTTCAGTTGCTCTTCTTGAATTGCTCTCTGGGTGCTCTCATACTGTGGGGAAAGGTAACAGGTTTCAGGTGCGAGTCATTAAGGTTAAGTGCCTGACTCTGCCTGACCCTGATGTTGGGACATGTCAAACGGACTGGTTGTGTGTGAGTCTGTCATTCCCTGAAGCACCTTGTCTGAGTGTGTGTAGGAAATGGGGGATTAAGTTCCTAGATAGTACATGGAATGAGGGTGTTCTGCAGGGAAATGGGTACCAGGATACTGTGTCTCTCCTCTGGGTGCCTCAGTCCCACTCCCCAGGGACCCCTCATCCAAGTGATCAACCTGCACTGGTCCACCCCGAGGGTTTGGATCCAATAGCGATGGCCGTGTCTCGGCTACCTGGATGAAGATCCCAAGGGACTTGTAGAGGAGCAGCCGAATGCCTCTGCAGAAAGTGCCGCCCCCCTCCTACCTATGTGCTGAAAGCCAGAAATCATGCCATGCACGGCACCAGTGGTTATGTCTATTCCGCGCAGAGTCTTCAAGAAAGGTATCCATTGAGAAAACTCTATCTAATGTATACTCGTAGAGATGACAACATCTTGGAGGAGATTCCTGAAGGAATATGAAAATGAGAGAAAGAGAAATTGGTGATGTCATAAGAAATTAGTGTGATGCGCATAGAAGACTGGCTGAGGAAGAGAATGTCTGGACCTTAGTGAAACTGATGACGAAGTAAAGAATCGAGTAAACTTTCATACACAAGATAAGGATTGCATGTGTGAAGAACACTACAGAAAATGCAAATCGTTCAATAATAGTACAGATGCAGTAACACAAGTAGACTAAGCAGTCATAGAAGCTGGCTATACATAGCAAATAGACTGCAGGCGAAGTTGCCATTATATAGAAGTTGGACATCAGTGTTACAATTTAGTACGTTCAAACCCATCAACAGAAGGCAGAATCTGTGTCGCAGTAAACAAGTAGCTGAGTTCATGGAAAGGCCTGGAAGAACTGCCTGGCCTGGTGTCAAGACTGAAGCAGCCAAAAACTGGTTATCTATCCATGAAGAGCCGTGAGCATGAGACACTGAATCATCCCTTGTTAAGGAGCAAAGAAAGAACAGCACGAGTGTCAAGTTTATTTATTTAATACAATTAAATGCTAGAAAAAGGGCAGAATTGCAGGCTCTTGTCACGGGAGCCAAGGTTGGAAAAAGAAGTTGGGCATGCAGTCCAGAAGCAAGCTAGCGCCTACTCACACTCCCATATATTCTCGGGAGCAAGGATACTTTGCAAGGCCAAGCTCCAAGACTATCTGTATGGCAGAACATATGGGTGTTGAGAGATGTTGGCTAAATGGGTGAAGAGACAGGGTCAAGTGAATGTTCCACTAAGGTACAATCGTGCCAACCAATTGTAGAAGGCCATGCAACGAAGGGCTTTATAGTTTGATAGCCAATGATGAACTATTTGTCAAATAACTGTTGAAGATGACTTACACAAGGGGTGGGCATGAGTTTTCCACCTGATAGTAGATGTCCCTTCACAACCAAACTCTAATAGAAAGTATACTTAGATGTTCAACTTAAGCCAACCACAATCTCGCGTAGGGTTTTGCTTATTTGCCACGTAGAATGACATCATGTATGACAAGTTTTTATATAAAAGTAAAAATATTTATGAAATGCTTCGAGAGATAATGCATTGCGATGTCCGTTGGTGTCCTTTGTAATTCCCTGTTTATGCAATAAAACAGTACACGCACTTTGCCGTCCTCCTGAGTGGTTGAGTAATTGGTGTAAGAGTTACTCTGCATCTCATCTTCTGCACGGCATGCCACCTGCTTAAAGGGCCATAAGCTCAATGGGTAGCAGTTGTAGGATGGTTCTGACACATCGATTAAGTTAGCTCCAGTATTTTAGACGAGCAGACATCCTCTGCCATCTAGCCGGAAGATTGCAGGGTTTCCTGTGGAGAGCAGGCAGATAGATATCTTGCAAGAAAATGGAGACAGTGGGCAGGGTCCCTCTTTGACAAAATCCCTACCTGGTTTCCACAGGTGTTTTGCGGATGGAAATTAAATGAAATGATAGTTTATTTATATCATGCTCATACACAAGTCTTTCAGAGCGTGACCAGGCAAAGGGAGGGGAACAGGGGAGAACACAAACAACGATCTTACTAGGCCCATTGACATTAAGAGCATGCAAGTGCATGGGAAAGGGAAAAAGGGGGAACGTGTATGGGAAGGGCGAGAAGTGGAAAGTGTGGAACAGAGTAGAGAATAGAATAAACATTAATAAGTAAAATAAATAGATAAAAGTGATAAACAGTGGTAGTGCAGCCAGCATGTGGCAAAGTGATAGGTTTGTCAGATAGGGTGTATCTGATAAGTGCATAAGAAAAGTGGGTGGGGGACTGTATGGGTACAGATACAGACCACAGTGCAAGGGGAGGCCCGAGGCAGTGCAGGAGGGAGGCAGGGTGAGCAGGTACCTGGGCCTGAGGAACAGAGGGTGGCCAGGTGCACGGTGCTGAGAGAGAAAGCAGATCAGCAGAGGAGAGGAGGAGCAAAGGCAGAAGAGAATTGGAAGGTCTTGAGCTGCTTCCAGAACTGGAGATGGTTCTCCTCAAGGTGAAAGTGGTTTGTTGGAGGAGGAAACGATACCAAGAACCTTGGGTCAAATGAACGAATGGTAAGTAGACGAAGGGGAATGGCAAAATAAGGGGGCAGGGTTGTGGTAATTTAAAAGTAACAGGAGTAATGGGAAATATTGTGTAGAGATAGAGATAGAGATAAGAAGAGCCCAGAAACCTGACCTGAGAGGGTCTAGAAGAGATCGTCTCACACTCCAGTTAGAGTTCTTGGGCTACTTGTAAACAGGTTTACATAAGGAGACAATTTAAATCTTGTGACAGGATATTGATTATGGATGGGGAGAAAAAAGGTGATCACGGAGTATTTTTTCTAAATGTGCAAAGTCGACTTGTTTATGAGTTAACTTAAAGTGTTGGTGAGTGACACAAATTGTGAAAGAATTGAAACGAAGTTGAGGAGCTAAAGCGACTATCTATGGAAGTGGTTGGTACCAATCGAGAGATAAAAAGAGGTTTGAGCGGCAATTCTTGGAGCGCGCTTATATTTGTTGTTATGACACTCAATTGAGACTACTCACAATGGGAGACACTCCTCTGATGCATTAATGTAAGACATTGCCAAAGCACAGGCCCAAGCTCAAACAGTATAGTGCGGAATGGGTGAAAGGCAATGTAGATAAGATGTTCATGCCGTTGCCAAAAGGGGGCTACTGTCAAAAGCAGTATTGCAACTCATCAGCACATACTTGCACGCTGCATACACAGGGAAGAAATTATAGAAACATTTAGCTATTTTAGAGCTTTGGAAGATGTACAAAGAAGAGAGAGAAGATCCGCCACCCGAGGAGTGGATGCTTAACCAGGGTAAGGAGGAAGGTGTTGAGCCTTCTTCTCCCCTTACCTCGCCCGTAGGGAAAGGCGCTAATACAGAGGATGTAGGATTGTATCCTTTAAGGGAACTGAAAGCGGTGAAGGTGTACCGTAATGCAATATACAAACTGCCTGCTTATAGTAGTGACGATAGTCCAGAGGAGAGTAAGAGGAAAGAGGAGATCTTTAAGATCATACAAGACAAGGAAGAGAAGATTGAGCGATCAAACGTATCAACAGAAATAGAAAGGGAGATTAAGAGATGGAAAGGAGAGAAGGCTAAAGTTGACGAGGTAGCACTTGTACAGAACAAATGGATTGGAGGCCAGATATGATTCAAGCTGGACGGGAAAAGCATTGAGGAAGTAAGGCAAAGAGAAGATAAGGACAAACAGGATAGGAAAGATTGGGAATGAGAAAAGAGATTGAAGGAAGTTGAGCATAGACGAAAGAGCAGGGTGCGGTGAGAACAGATGTATTAGGAGGAGCAAGAGAAAAAAGAGGAACGGGAAGAGGGGCAAAGGAGGTATGCTAACAGACAGAGAGCAATAGACAATAGGGACAAAAACGAGAAAGGAAGAGAGAGGAGGAGGAAGTGCAGAAATTAAGGGCTAAACGAATACAAGAGAAAAAGAGACGAGGAAGAAAGGAGAGGAGGAGTGAGTAGAGAAGAGATAAGAAAAGAGGAGGAGGGAATAAGAAAGAAGGGAGGTGAAAAAACGAAGAGAACTAGATGAGGAGTTAGAAAGAAGAAGGAGACAGCAGGACTTTGATATAAGCCTTGTTCGTAACCAGTAGAGCCAAGCCCATCAATACAATGGGATTGGATGAAAAAGATCCTTTCCGTTAAAGGGAGCGACATCAGGGGCATCTAGGGTAGTGTTAGAAGAAGGTTTTGATATTGGAAATATCAGAGACAGGATCGATAAAGCTTATCAAGAATTAAAGGAAAGTAGATCATTCCCCAGTATTTCAATCATAAAGTAAAGGAAAATTCTTTTAGCCTCGAGCATAGAGCCTTATCTTTAAGCAGAATTACCTTAGATAAGAGTGAAGGGGATGAGAGTCACACTAGTTGGTCACTAGATATGTCAGATGAGGAAAGAGAATCCTTCCTTGAGGAAGAGGGAGTGAGCTTTTGTGTCCCAGAGGAAAGCCTGCAGACAGACAAGGAAGTAAGGTGATCTGATCTAGATCAATCTTAGGATAGGACACCAGATCCCATAGCATATCCAGAGAGTCCCAGAGGACGATCGTATAGTGGTAACGGAGAATCACCACTATATGTGAGAAGGTTAAGGATGCAAACAGTGAGGAGACGGTCAGGTACAATTGTCCCTGCCCTGAATAGGCAAACAATGGGAGCTGATTGCGGGTTCGGGTTTATGCAGTTTCCCTTTCTGGAAAAAGGGGTAATGAGACCACAGTATATTCCATGGCCGCAGATGGATAAGGATAATTTGCAATGCAAACTCCAAACTGACATCGGTGCCGGGAAATGCATATATGCGTTAGAAAAAATGACGGGAGGTAACACGCTGGCTATAGGAGACATTAAGGGACTCTTGGCAGCTATTCTTGGGGAAAGAGCTATTGAGCGTATGAGGTAGAACTATTTCTCAGCAAAATCAATAGAAGCCTTTAATGCTATTCCATATGAGCACAGGTTGTTTAGTCAGACTTCAGCAGGTGTCCATGACTATTGTTATGCCTGGTATACAGACAATGGCAAATGCTAAATGGTTGCAAATAACTAGATGGGAACTCCTGCAGACGATCAACACCACTATAAAGGGATTCAACGCTATCAAAGAAGAATTGAGGGCCATACGACTGATGACCCTACAAAACAGATATGTTCTTGACATGATCATAGCGATGGATGGAAGTGTTTGCGGCAAGATCGTGCCATCATGTTGCACATTCATACCTTCTCACAATGGTGAGAATGGGACCTTGACAGAGGCCATAACGTTGCTGACGAATCTGCACAACCAGATGGAAGACGAGACAGAGGCCATTAACAATGATGCTTTGTTTGAGTCCAATTTCTCATGCGTTACAAAATGGATGGGGAACATCTTCAAGTTCCTTGGAGCAGTATTAGTGATGCTGATGTTTGGATTCTGTGTAATCAAGATGATAGTTACACAGTGCAAGAATACAGTGAAGAAGGTCGTAGGAATGCAAATCATGATCAATGTTGAATCAGGGTTTGGACCCAAGGAGTTGACAGATGAAGTTATCAGAAAATATATAGAGACTGGACAAAGTTCCTGTTTCCGAAGAATCACACGAAATACGTAGGACAATGGTTATATTATAATCTGAACGGACAGTGCAGCAACATGACCTGGAGCATAGATGACCATGTCAAATCAGCAGGATCCCTGAATGGAGTGGTGCAGATTTGGACTCCGAAGAAGCACTTCTTAAAGAGAAGAAATCAAAATGTGGAGATTAATGAAGGTGTGGTCAATGAATCATCCAGAGGGGGGGAGTGTAGAGGAGCAGCCAATGCCTCTGCAGGAATACCTGCCCCCCTCCTACCTATGTGCTGGAAGCCAGAAATCATGCCATGCACGACACCAATGGTTATGACTATTCTGCAGAGAGTCTTCAAGAAAAGATATCCATTAAGAAAACCCTATCTAATGTATCCCCGTAGAGATGACAACCTCTTGGAGGAGATCCCCAAAGGAATATGAAAATGAGGGAAAGAGAAATTGATGACATCATAAGAAATTAGTGTTATGCACAGAGAAGACTGGCTGAAGAAGAGATTGTATGGACCTTATTGAAACTGATGACAACAAATTGAGTAAACTTTCACATACGAGATAAGGATTGCATGTTTGAAGAACACTACAGAAAATGCAAATCGTTCATTAACAGTACAGATGCTGTAACGCAAGTAGACTAAGTGATCATAGAAGTTGGCTATACGCAAGGAATAGACCGCAGGCAAAGCCGCCGTTATATATAAACTGGACATCAGTGCTAAAACGTAGTAAGTTCTAACCCATAGAGAGAAGGCAGAACTGTGGCAAAGCAAACAAGTAGCTGAGAACATGTAAAGGCCTACAAGAACTGCCTGGTCTGCTGTCAAGACTGAAGCAGCCAACAACTGGATATCTATCCTTGAAGAACAGTAAGTGTGAGACACTGAATCGTCCCTTGTTAAGGCACAAATAAAGAACACCATGAGTGCCAAATATTTACATTTCATTCAATTAAATGCTAGAAAAAGGGTTGAATTGTGGTCTCCTGTCATGTGAAGTGAAGGATGGAAATAGAAGTTGGTTGTGCAGTCCAGAACCAAGATAGTGCATACTCACACTCCCTTATATTCTCAGGAGTAATGATACTTTGCAAGGCCAAGTTCAAAGACAATCTGCATGGCAGAAGGCATTGGTGATGAGAGATGCTGGGCTAATTGGGTGGAGAGACACAGTCAAGTCCATCCCTTGACACCTGGTGTATGAGCTTACATACATGCTGCTAGTGAGCCAAATGTTCCAGGAAGGCACAAGCATGCCAACCAATTGTAGAAGGCCATGTATCAAAGGGACTTATATTTTGATTTCCAATGATGAACTGTGTGTCAAATAACTGTTAAAGATGACTTGCACAAGGGTGGACATGAGTTGTCAACCTGATAGTAGATGTCCATTCACAACTGAGCCCTTAGATGTTCCCCTTAAGCCGCCACAATCTCCCGTAGGTTTTCACTTATTCGCCATGTAGTATGACATCAGGTATGACAAGTTTTTGATATAAAGTAATGCTTCGAGAGAAAATGCTGTGCAATGTCTGTTGATGTCTGTAATTACTCCATGTTTTAGACAATTGATAATAAAACAGTAAACACACATTGCCATCCTCCTGAGTGGTATGATTATTTGGTGTAAGAGTTACTCTGCATCCCATCTACTGCACAACATGTTACCTGTTTAAAGGGCCTTAAGCTCAGACTAGTTGGTGAGCCCCCCTTTGGTTTCTCACAACCATCAATAACATACATCACCCCGTGTCTAGGATAACAATAACCCTTTAACCTGAGAGTCCAGCAACATGATGTTACCTAGGTTGTAAATTATGATCCCAGTGAAATTGGAAATTGGAAAATTCATAGAAATGTAAAATCCAGAAAATAAGCAAATACATGTCTTTGTGGCACTCTTTCTTCAACTGGGATGACCACAATACACATCAATGTGCACCAGGGTAACATCTCTTAACCTAGACTCCTCAGCAAATGGACACGGGTCAGAATGCCTCTTCAATTACAGAGAAACCAGTAGCAACACACCTGTTTGGCCATACTTAATGACACAGGTAGATACAATCCCTCATCATCAGAAAATAAGCAAGGAAAGACCTTATGGTGAGGCATAAGTGAACCCTGGCGAACTTAATGGAAAACCTCCAAATCCACTAGTACATATGCTGATTTGGAGAGAGTGAACTTTACGGGAACATCATTAGTGTTTTGTGGGTGGATTGGTTTAGGGGAGTTCGGCCTCACAGGTGACGTAAGGCAGGCACCGTTCAAGTATGTGGCCTGACATGCAGGCAGAGCAGGATGTCGAGGGCTTGGCTAGCACAGGTATGGTGAGTCAGACTTTTCAGTTCAGATATATTAGGATAGTTGAGGGAAAGGGAAACATTTGAAATTGAATAGGTTGATTATTTTCTTTTTTTTTTTTTATTCTAGTGGTCTTTGCCAGCAGGCAGGAGATCAGCAATTAGTGGACTTAACTAAGTGTTGCATCAATTGGTCCATATTACTGAGAAGGAAATCTAAATGACTTGGCATACATAGACATTACATGAATGGTTAGGGACTGATTGGAGCAGAAAATGCTATAGTTGGTTCAATTTGTATATTACCATTCAGTTGCTGTGACTGAGTGTACAAAACAAAGGCCCCTCAGAGGCATACATGAGTGTGCCATCGTTTTATGACTGCTAGAGTAGAAAGAATGTGAACATCCCAAAGTTGGTTGAGAGCCAGACTTTGGGCCTCATTATGAGTGTGGCGGAAAGGAAACAAATGCGTCGGTAGTGCTACCGGCGCCGTTGTTACCTCTCCACCACACTATGAGTTCTGCTCGCCGGTGCCGGACTGCACGCCTGGTCTGACCAGGCTACAAAAAAAGCGGTGACCTGGGGTGCTGAAAAAAAAGGATTTTCCTTCGTTCAATGGGACACTGCATGCATCCCGTTGAATGAAGGAAAATTCTTTACAAAGATGTCCACCATGGAAAGGGAAGAGGGTCCCTTTATAGAACCCCTCTTCCCTTTCAATGGCGGCATGCGGGCGGAAAGGAGAAGGAGTGGATGCTGATGTTAAAATACGGTAAGTAGGAGGCGGATAAAAAAGTCGATGGCGGGTGGGGGGCAATATATCAGCGGTGGAGCCGGCCATCAGGCGGCACGTAACGCGGCCTGCTAACGCGGTTAGGGGCAGAAAATCCCATCATTTATTGGAGGCAGGAGATTACATTGTGTGGCTGCAACCCCCACCCGTGTTAGGACTTGCAGGTAGGGCAACCGCATTGCAGCCATATAACTGTGTGGCCAGGGCATCACAGAATTGGACTCGCCCATTGTAGGCATGTCTAAGCTCCCCATTTCCTTAATGGGGTCCATGATGTGCTTCAAATTATTCTCGGACATTTCGTGGACTAGAATGTTCCACACATAGCAGAAAAGGGGCCATCTGGCAAAGAAACCGCAAATCCAACAATTTTTTCAAGTTCACTGAGAAATCCCACAAGATTTCAAAATGTCATTGGAAAACAAACCTACTGGCTGCCATTTTGGTGCTATCCCCATTTAAAGCCATGCCTTTAGGCGCCTGTGGTTGGACTTCACTTGAGAGCAACAGTAGCCTAGCGCCTGGGAGATGCTCCAGCAGACGGTGATCCTCTTCGTTCCCCCGCGCACCCATGCAACACCCGCGCCAGAACACCAGAAATCCACGCTACCGCTGACAACGCCAACAATCAGTGAGTCAAAATCACAAGGCCAGCATGAGTGTAAACAGCTTTGGATATTGATTCAAATGAACCTTTGCGATTGATTATTTAGGGTTGTTGAACAGACTTTAGGTAATGATGGCACCAGGCACGTGCTTGGACTTTAGAGAAGCCATGTAATCCAGGAATCGTCTTACTACTTTGGGAATATAAAAAAAAAAAGTCGAATTATTAAACAAAAATGACAGACTAAGCAAATAGTACAAATGACAATTAGCGGTTGTCCCGTTGTGATTACCTAAGTAAGTGAAGGAAACTTGCTCCCTCAAAGAACCCTTAGCTAGCGCTAGAATACTTCATTGAGTGAAGGGCATTGCTCGTGCTGGAAAATGAGGACCCATATATAACTAGGATAGAAAGATAAAGATATGAAAGGTACATCTAATATGCAAAGGGTGATACTGAGCAAGGGCGTCGGGGAAAAGTCTGCAAATACTCATAGTGTGTTTCTCTCTGTAGAGGAATGTAAGGAGTCCAAGACAGAATCACAGAAAAGAGACGCTCTCTACACTGAAACCTCATTCCTTTGGGGATTGTCCAGATTTAGCGGTAACCGTTGCGAGTTCCAACCAATCTCTGACAAGAGATATTTTGCTGTGTTCCCTGGCAAACAAAAACTCCTAGTTAAGGTGTGACAATACCATGCAATGTCATAACTGAGTGAACCATATTTCTGCCACAACTAGGAAAGGAGAGAATTGCTTTAACAATTTAACATTTGTCAGTTACGACGAGGGAGGACAAAATACCAGTTTTGGTTGGGAATAGGAAATTGCATTCACTTGCTGTAACTTAGTGTGCAACAAGCATACCATCGTTTTGTGAGCAGAGATAATTGACCATCTTGAGTTTGAACATATGTGGAGCACTCAAATTTCCCAGGGGAAAGGGACCCATGCAGTTAGTGTTTTACAATAGCACTGCACAACTGAACTGTGTGTGGTACATTTAGGCATCAATAACACTTAAATCTGCATGCAAGATAGTACATCATCATGTATTGCCGATGGTGAAGGAATAGGATCAGACCACTGGCTAAGCTACAGAAAGGGGAGCGGCGCAGATTACTGATGAGCTGGGAGAATCAACACAGTGTCGAGGGCAGTGATAGGACAGTACCAGAAATGTAGTGGAACTGTGGTTCTGGCGGGAAGTGAAATTTCACCTGATGAATTCGCAGTCCAGTGATGGAACGCGTGGTGTGGCAGGAGTTTTTCGCGCCAGGACTTTATTCCTCAGTAATTCCATGTTTTGTATTAACCAGTGGTAGAAGTGTATCGAAAAAAAAAATGTAATAGAACTGTGGTCTGTGGTCTGGGCAGGGGAGAGGGTACGTGGAAGCCTACTGCAACATGTGACAAGATGTGGCGGACGGGGCATTGCAATAATCTAAGTGACTACTAACTTAGGTGGTAATTCATAGAATTTAGCGCACAAGTGGCGCACGCGGCTGGCGCACAGTGTGCACGTGCGATAGTCTGCGACAGCCGCATGCGCTAAAATCCATTTAGGCGCATAGCGTATTCATGGATTTTAGCCACCAAAAGGAGCCGCGGTGCAGAGTGGTGCAGCGACCCTGCAACAGTGCCAGTAACGCCCCCAAGAATGCCCTTCACGCAAGGAAAAGCCATCAAAATCCACAATCCAGCGCAAAGGGCTGCGCTAACCCTGGACCAGTATACAGGGCCGCCACACAGCACACGGCAAGCGGGGAACGTGTATTACTGGAATTCGTGGGAAGTTTCACCCGCGATTTCAGCAGGGTACGTGCATTTCTGGGGTGCAGGGAAGTTTAACTCGCGATTTCAGCAGGGTACGTGTATTTCTGGGGTGCGGGGAAGTTTAACACGCGATTTCAGCAGGGTACGTGTATTACTGGGGTGCGCAGGAAGTTTCACACGCGATTTCAGCAGGGTATGTGTATTTCTGGAGTGCGGGGAAGTTCCACACGCAATTTCAGCAGGGTACGTGTATTACTGGGGTGCGGGGAAGTTTAACACGCGATTTCAGCACGGTACGTGTATTTCTGGGGTGCGCGGGAAGTTCCACACACGATTTCAGCAGGGTGTGTGTATTTCTGGGGTGCGGGGAAGTTTAACACGCGATTTCAGCAGGGTACGTGTATTACTGGAGTGCGCAGGAAGTTCCACACGCAATTTCAGCAGTGTATGTGTATTTCTAGGGTGTGGGGAAGTTCCACACGCAATTTCAGCAGGGTACGTGTATTTCTGGGGTACTGGGAAGTTTAACACGCAATTTCAGCGGGGTACGTGTATTTCTGGGGTGTGCAGGAAGTTCCACATGCAATTTCAGCAGGGTACGTGTATTTCTGGGGTGCGGGGAAGTTTAACACGCAATTTCAGCAGGGTACGTGTATTACTGGGTGCGCAGGAAGTTCCACATGCGATTTTAGCAGGGTATGTGTATTTCTGGGGTGCGGGGAAGTTCCACACGCGATTTCAGCAGGGTACGTGTATTACTGGGGTGCGGGGAAGTTTAACACACGATTTTAGCAGGGTACGTGTATTTCTGGGGTGCGCAGGAATTTCCACACGCGATTTCAGCACGGTACATGTATTTCTCGGGTGCGGGGAAGTTTAACACGCAATTTCAGCAGGATACATGTATTACTGCGGTGCGCAGGAAGTTCCACACGCGATTTCAGCAGAGTACGTGCATTACTGGGGTGCGCGGGAAGTTCCACATGCGAAAGGCCCTGTGCGAGTGAGGTATGTGTATTTCAGGGGTGTAGGGGATTCCTACACGTGAATTGGCAGTGTGGGTCCTCCCAGGTGGTCCCTCTACACTGTCCATGGCCCCTGCAGGCAGACCACACAACAGGGAACTACCCTGCACCCATGGTCTTGTCCCGCAGGCAGCCCATCCACGATGGGCATACCCCCCAGCCAAGCCACCTGTCACCTTGCACTAGTGATCACCAAAGCATTACCCCCTTGCACCCCCACCCCCAGCTGTGCAAGGCACCTGCCTGCAGGCCCCCACTCATGTCCCCCAGCACTCCCACCCCCCCAGCAGTCAGGGGCAACTGCCTGCAGGCCCCCACTCATGTCCCTCATCACCCCCACCCCCCAGCAGTCAGGGGCACCTGCCAGCAGGCCCCCACTCATGTCCCACTCATGTCCCCTTGCACCCCCACCCCCCAGCAGTGCAGGGCACCTGCCAGCAGGCCCCCACTCATGTCCCCTTGCACCCCCACCACCCAAGCAGTGCATGGCACCTGCCAGCAGGCCCCCACTCATGTCTCCTTGCACCCCCACCCCCCAAGCAGTGCAGGGCACCTGCCAGCAGGCCCCCACTCATGTCCCACTCATGTCCCCTTGCACCCCTTCCCCCCAGCAGTGCGGGGCTCCTGCCAGCAGGCCCCCACTCATGTCCCCTTGCACCACCATCCCCCAGCAGTCAGGGGCACCTGCCAGCAGGCCCCCACTCATGTCCCACTCATGTCCCCTTGCACCCCCACCCCCCAGCAGTGCGGGGCACCTGCCAGCAGGCCCCGACACATGTCCCCCAGCCAACACATCATCACAATCTAGATCCCTGGCCCTTATGGGCAGCCTCCACATGCCAAAGACCCACCCAAGTATTGCATCCACCCACATAGAAATGCCAATTACATAATACAACCCCAATGGCAAGTATGTAAATGAATACATGTCCGTCACACACACACAATGGGTGGAAGTGAATGTCAAAACCCATATCATGACATGCATGAAAACAATGAGATAATACCACACATTGAAGTATGAAGAAAAGAATGTATTAAAAGCAACATGAATGGAATTAAAATCAAACAAACAACAATGTGAATAAAAAAAGAAAAGATGCATGTCTGTAAAATAATGAAAAACAAGAAATCACAATCTCAAGGAAAGGTGTCCAAAGTCACAGTCCAAAGTCAGGTGCCAAAGGCAAATCCAAGGGAAAAACAAAAGTGAAAACCATTGCTCCATGGGGTAATCCATGGGGTAATCCGAAAAAAAAAAAGATGAATCCAATAGGGAACTATATACAGATGAACAATCCAGGGTCCATGATCCCAGCTGAAGAAATGAAACCTACCAAAAACTACCTAATAAAAAAACTATATACAGAAACGTGGTGCATTGTCCAAGCGCAACCAAAATAAAGAAAAAACCAAAGGAAACCTAACACTATCTAACTATTTACAAGGGCAGCGGGCAAGTCCAACTGCTCACATGTTGATGTCCCGGGCCAGGGCATCATCGAACTCCTGCTTGATGTCCCGGAGGCGGTCCTCTTCCATGGCCCCGAGGGTTCGCAGGGACGATGACATCTGGATCTCCAGGTCCCTGCGAATGGCCTCGAGGCACTCGGCCCGCCTCAGGGCCCTACGCATGGAGTTCTCCGCCCTGACCATCATGAGCCGTGCCTCTTCCGCCCGCTGCCACTCCGCATCTATCGCATGGCCCAACCGCTGCCACATGGAAGACTCTTCCCATCCAGGGTCCTCCTGCCATCCGGCCGATGCCTGCCCCTCCGATGGTGAAGGCCCCGAGCCATCATGGCTCCCACCATGTTGCTGCTGCTGCTGTGCCGCTGCCTGTGCCCTGGCTCCTGCTGCCTGCACATCCTCCTCCAGCTGGGGTGCAGTTGTTGAGGTGGCCATCCCTGCTTGACGTCCGACTCCTGACTGTCCACCAGCCTGGCCGCAGGGTCAGAGGCAGCTCCACAGGGCACCCAGGTGATACATGGGTGGGAAGATGGCATGGAGGACGACTGGGGCATAGGGGGTTCAGTTGAGGAGGGGGTCAGACAAGGTCCAGCAAACGGAGGAATCCGGCCCTGGTGAGCTGTCCCAGTGGGTCACCGCGGTCAACGAGCCATGCGAGAAGACGTGCAGTCTCCTCATGAAAAGACTGCAGGTCAGCTCGCATGACCCGTTGACGCAACACCACCCCACCCAGGACAGGCTCAACCCGGTGCCGGATAGCCACATCCGCAGGGAGAGGAAGGCCAGTTGGTGTAAACCAATCCCTTCCCTGAGAACGGGTCTGGACGTAGGCATCCCTGCTGGTGCGAGATGATGCAGTGACAGGATCAGGGACAGGATTGCACACAGGCACCCCCTCGGCGGCCTGTGCTGCCTCCTGTCCCTGGTCCTGCACTACACCACTAGCACCAGTGGAATCCCCACCTCCAGACCCCGTCTCTGTCCCTTGCACAGCCTCCTCCTCAACCAAACCCCCCACCAACCTGGATGACTCCATGCCATCTTCCTCCGTTGGGCCCTGTGGGGTCTCAGCTGCCCCTTCTGCTGCCGAGGAGTCCAACTCCGACCTCCGCCTCTTGGACCTCCCCTCTACAGCTGCGACCTGGGACGCGGCACCGGACTCCTCACTCCCCGACGAAATGACAACCTGGGAGGGGAGCCGGGCCTTGCGTCTCTGGCTGGTGGTGCGATCCCTGCCGCTGTGCTCCACAGCACCTTCTCTGCCCTCTTCATCAGTTGACGCTGCAGACAGGGAGAAACAAAACGCAGGCATCAGGGCACTGTACAATGGACTCATACACACATGACAGTTGTACATGAGTGGCATTGTCAAACTTCAGACATGGCATCACAATCCCCAACACACATGTCATTTCGACTCACACACATGAGCTATTCCACAGCCATATCGCAACAGCCAGCACCATCCATACACATACAACAGCATGAGCAGCCAAAGGTGAGCCAGACATCACATGAAACACAGGGAGTGCTCTACACATGCACACACGCCACCACACTTACATGCATGTGTACACTTCCGCCAACTGTCACAGTGTTCAGATCGGCATCGTTGTCACATCTGCCAATCAGTCTTCCACATATCAGTGTCACATGCATCCATGTTGCATCACTGTTGCTCCCTTGTCAAATACACACACATGCACATGTACATGGTGCAGATACATGCAGCTGGAACCAACATCCATGTGTGACACCACAACCATGCCAACTGACATACACAGTAATCCAAACATGTGTGCTCACACATCTGTATTTGGCTTGCATGCTTACCCACACATACACCATCCATGTGTCTCACACATGAAAGGACTTGCATGTGTCAGCCTCACAGCCCTGTACATACACATCCATACATGGCCCTAGATAACCACATGTACAACCTGCACACTACTGGCACACCACCGCACGCACAGCTTCCAATCAGTATGCATGTACATTTACCGCTCAACTCCAGATGGGTCTGCTTCTCAAGGACCTGGACGTGGAGCGCTGGGCATATGCGTTCCAGGACCCTCATCTGATGTTCCGACAGGTGGCCCCACCACCCCTTAGCATCCGATGCCTTCAAGAGGCGCCGGGCCTTGTTGAGGGTCCTGGACCTGAAGTCCTCCCAGCGCTTCTTGACATGTTGGAAGTCGCGGACTGCCACCCCCTCCACGTTGATGGCAGTCACAATGTCCGTCCAGATCTGGGTCCGTCCTTCCTTGTTGGCGCATCTTGTTCCGAAGAGGGCATCATACTGCCCCAGGACTTGCTCCACCAGGACACCAACTTCGGTGGCAGTGAAGCTGGTACCCCTCTGACTCTCTGGCTGGGGGTTGCCAGTGGTGCCAGATGGTGTAGTGCCCGACATGGCAACCCCAGAGGCAGGTGTGGGTGGGCAACTGGTTCCTGGGGCTGGGCTGTGGATCAATGGTATCCCATTCGGGAGTCTTCAGTTCAAGCAGGGGTGGTCACAGCAACTGCACCCATGGCTGATGTGCAGGCAGCAAATAGCAGGGCACGAGGGCAGCAGGCAGTCAGGCAGCAGCAGATGGCAGGTGGGAGCATGCTCGGGGCTCTGGGGGCAGTGATTCGGCCTCTTGGGCAGGAGCATGGTCTTCCGTGTGTTTTCACGCAGCCACTTGATACGGAGTGATTTGGCACATGAAAAATGTGCATGTCATCGTGTAATTCGAGGAAAGGCCCCTAGCGCGTAAGCGCGTCAGCACTCGCATGCGCTTTCATTGGACCAAAGGCCCTTAAAGCATAAGCGCCTCTGTGACGTGACGCGCGCGGGCCCGTGCGCGTGTTTCCCTCGTGACGTTAGCATAGTGGTTCAGCACGCATGAAAAAACTGCACGTCCGCGTGTGAATGTGTGTAATCTGAGGAAAGGGCCTATGCGCGTAAGTGAAGTGACGCGCGCGGGCGTTTCCCTCAGCACGGGTCAAAGGTGAGCGGGGGCAGCAGTTCGCTGAACGTGCCTTTCGTGGAGACCAACGTGTGTTGCTGCTTCCTGTTGTTTCGCGCGCCATCACAACTTCACAGCTATCAAGGACGTATCTCTTCTTTTGCCGGGGGAATTGGCTACGCGTGTTTTTCTGCATCGCGCTAGTCAGACGGTGAGTCGCACACGCTATTTTTCCCACTGCGGGTGCCCCTGTGTATCGCACCCATTTTCGAGGTCATAGTAGCCTACGTGTCCCACACGTACGCGTTATTCGTGTTACTGGGTGCAACCGCGTACTGCGGGAGGTTGATTCCACGCACGTAGGCTGCAGGGTTGCGTGCATGGTTTTACTGCAGTTTTGGGGTGCCTGAGCATTGCGTGACCCGTCACTACATCACTGGGGTTACATACAGCCTTGCAGTTGCAGGGGGGCTGTTAACATCTTGCTTCCCACCCCCTTTACACCAATTGCCCAGGTCAATTGTGGTGTACACCTCCCATTGGCACTTCTCCATCTGTGCCGGCACTACTACATCTGTGCCATGGTTGGGAGGCCACCAATGGTGGGGGGCGCGTCAGCTGGGCATTCTCCTCGTGGCGGGCTTGGTCGGGGACGTGGCCGTGGTGACCAGGGAGTAGGGGGACTCCAGGGTGTCCAGGGCATCCACAGAGGAGAGGCAGGGGTGCGCCACTTGAGAACAATGTTGTGCCATGTGTCAGTGCAGTCATGCCACCACCCCCTGTGGTTCCGGGAGATGCAGCTTCTGCATCTGGCACTGGCGCCCGTGTGACCCGGCAGTCCGTTCCATCGACTGCCACGAGCCCAAGGGTAGTGGTAGCTGCAGGTGCAGCTGTGGACACCGCCACCCAGGCTCAGGGTCTGCCAGCGCAGGCTGTGTTGGCACTTGAGGAGCCCTTGGAATATTTCCAACAGGCCAGGAGGGAAACCGTAGGGGCACGCAGGGCTGCTCTGACCAAGACACGGGTCCCTGGGGCAGTTATGTCACCTGCTGCCCCGAACAGCCGGGTGTTGGCAAGTGCAGAGGCAGATGCACCCAACAGCACCCCAGTTGTGAGTCTGCCAACCAGGACCGTTGCGGTCAATGACCCTGCCACAGCGGATGTTGCTGCGCAGGGTCCATTAGAGGGCACCCAGCTGCCACTGACACAAGTCAGGCCTTTGGTCGTCCCTCCACCTGCCACTCCCTTGGCTCAATCCACCGAACCCACTGGCCATACTGGTCAGGGCGGCATTAGCCAGCCAGGGTCTGTGCCACAGTCCAAGAGGAGCAAGGTTGCACCTGCAGCACAGGCTGGGACCCCACACACAGCCACGACCTCCTGCACGTCGAGGAAGAAGCCTTTCTGCAAGCAGGAACTGGACTTCCTCGTGGACTACGTGCGGGGCCACAGCCGTGAAATGGTAGTGGGTGCTAATAGTCAGACTACAGCTGCCTACCGTGACACCCACTGGAAGCAAGTTGCGGAACATGTCAGTTCATTCGGCCATGAGGTGCGCACGGCGCAAGAGTGCAAAAAGCGTTGGAATGACCTCAAACGCACCGCTAAGGCTAAGCGTGCCTCAAATTACAACTTGACTCTGGTGACTGGCTGTGGGCCTGCACCAGAGGAGGAAGAGCTCACTCCGCATGAGTCACTCGTTGCGGAGTTCATACCATCTGAATCGGTCGAAGGAGTGGGAGAGATGCTGGACTTTGATGCCCAGTCCAGTGAGTGTTGATGCGTGTTTGTTGAGGACGTGTGTGTTTTACTTGTGGGATGTGTTGTGCATGATTGCCACTACATGTGACGTGTACATGGTTCTGATGTGCAAGTGCTTCCATGATGCATGTCTGCTGTGATGGATGGTGGACAAGTGGAGCAGACGGGGAGTGTCTGCATCACCACCATTGTACCCTACTCACCCTACTCACATGCTGGTTACCCCTCCGGTCCATGTTCCAGCTCACTGGCCCTTCTGCATGTAGCGTGGGGTGACCTTCCTCTCAGCCCAGGCACAATGTCATAGCATGACTGACGTGCATGTGTCCTCTGCCTGCATGTGGGTACTTCATGTAGGCATGCTCCCTTGCCCTCCTCCGCCACTCTGCACCCCAGTTCCACCTTTGCACTGGTCTGCTTCAATCTTGCCATTGGGTACTTTCCTGTTCATGCGTCCTGTGTACATGCTAACTTCCAGCGGACAATCTGCCAGACATATGCTGTGTGGTACAGCCTTAGTACTTGATTCAGGGTATCTCACTTATACTGTGCAGAGGTCAGATGCCCCACAGGGACATGAGTGCCCATTCATGCTCTGCTCCATGTGCATTGCACGCATGCCCCTATGTGTCCTTGACTGGATGATCACTGTAATAAAAGTCCTGGGTGACATACGTTGCATGGCATCTCATCAGCCTTCCCATGTCAACTGTGGCTCAGTACTGCGTTGCACACATGTTTAGGGTCTGACAATCTGTGTGGGTCACATGCCTCAGCCTGTTTAATGTCCGACTGTTGTAGTGTCTTCTTCACACGTGGGTGGCCTCCAGAGGTTTCATCATGTGTCCTGCTTACTGTCCCATCATCATTTACAGTGTTATCACTTGAATCACATTAAGCTGTTGATGCCAGTCAACACTGCCTGTCAATACACAGGTCTATGGTCAGCCTTTTGATACCATGCTAGGCATCCCTGCTTTTGCACTTGGGTGGAGGGGTGCTTTGCTTGTAGATATGCTACCCATTGAATGCACATTGCACGTGATGCCTGAAGTTGACCTTGCACTGCCTTCACATTTCCTGACACACACCATGAAGTCCTTGTACATGTAGGTAGTGAGTGACATACACATTTGCTGCACTGCATAGACCCACTTCTATGCAAACTGCCACCTTTCAACAGGTCTAATCATAGAAGCAATTCAAAGTTGACCCAGCATGCATGCCAGGTTCTATTTTGTGTGTCACATGTCTGCCTGATGTGTTTGTTGTCACTGTGTGTGTGTGTTGTGTGCTTCTGACATGTGTAGTGACCTTTTTTTTCTATATTTTTCAGATGATGACGCAATGGAGCCGGAGGATGGTGTTGTCATGCCAGACACAGGGTTGTTACCACTACATCAACCCGGCACACGTGGGGGTCATGGGGTGGTAGGCCACGAAAACCCCCAAGTGCTACAGTCCATCTTGTCTCTGGCTGCCTATGAGTCCAGCCCTGATGATGACTCTGACGCCCATGTCGAGTTGGATGAGCATCAAGTCCATGTGTCAGG
Organism: Ambystoma mexicanum; assembly: GCF_040938575.1. Lineage (NCBI taxonomy): Eukaryota > Metazoa > Chordata > Amphibia > Caudata > Ambystomatidae > Ambystoma > Ambystoma mexicanum. Next base: position 143,263,712 of record NC_090934.1, read on the forward strand.
GGTGAGTGATTCTGATGTGGACACTCCTCTGTCTGCGACACCTGCACTGAGGGGTCAGACAGTCTTGGTACCTCCGCCCGTGGTGGATCGGGACGCAGGGTCACCCTCCACACCAGTCACTGATGTGCCTGGGACATCACGTCGACGGGGGCATGTAGTCGTGCAGCCGCGGGCGGTGCCAACACAGCGAGGACACCCGGTCCTTGGGTCCCGCAGGGGTCAAGCCCAGCAACGCTGTTGCCGTGCGCAACCGCAGTATACTGAGTGGGAGAAAGACATGACTGCCAATTCTGAACGGCAGGGGGCAGCAATGGAGAACATTGCTGAGAGCATGGAGCATGTGCCCCGATCTGTGCTCCCCCCTGCTAGGCAGTTGCTTCTCCAACAGCAGGCGGCACGGTCCACGGCCCGCTCGCTCAGGCTGGGCATGGCGGCCTCAGACAGGGGTCTCTGCGTAAAGCAATTGCTGCTCACGCAGAGGCGCACATGGAGGCCCTGAGGGAGGAGTAGGCTTCCCTCAAATCCACTCTGGGTGTCCTTCTGATGTCCCAGAGGCAGCGGGCAGAGGAGAGGTTTGCACAGCTTGAGCGTACCATGTCGGCTGAGCTACTGGCTTTCCGGGAGGTGCAGTGGTTGTCCAGCCAGGCCTTGCAGGAGGAACTCCGTGTTACACGTGCTACCTTGCAAGAGGAAGCACGTGTATCACGTGAGGTTCTTCATGCAGACCTACATCACATCGCCACACAGAACCAGGCTCACCCGTCCGGCAGACTTGCTGCCGTCGAAGGTCAAGCTGCGGCTAGGCGTGGCCAGGCTACTGTGCCACGTCCTCCTTTCCAGGATGAGCCAGACTCGGACGACAATCTATCTCCCACATAGGTCGGGCTGTGCAGGCGTTGAGCCCATGTAGGTTTTTTTTTTGGCTCAGCATCATCGCATGTGAGTGTTTAGCAGCACCCTGTAGCTCCCCCCTCCTGGGTGCCTCCCCCCACCCGGGTCGTATGTGGCCATTTTAGATTTTTCTTTTAGTTTAGTTAGTTAAGTTTCTGTTTGATAGTTAGTTTAATTAGGTAATGTAGGTTTTTCATAGTTAGTGTAATTAGTTAATATAGTTTAAAATTGCTTGTCTATTGTGCTTTCATGTGACAGTGCGGTGCTTTGTGGCTTTTGAAAACATCCACTGTCTGTTCCAGCTGGGCCCTTCAGGCTTGTCTTGTGTATGTGTTTGCTGCTTGGGGTCCTTGACTCACATATGCCACTCCTGGTTCCCTTATCCATGGGCTCGCAAGGAGGGTTCGGTGTAACAGCCTATTACACAAGGGCTTTGGACTGTCATATCTGTGGCATGTCTGGTGCTGTGTAACTTGTGTTAATACCCCTAATGGGGATGTTTGCGGTGTTATTGACCACTGTTCTGCTTTTGCTAGATGGGGTGTTTCATGATTAATGTGTACATTCATTGCTATGCATTGTGTAGTATGTTTCTTATCTTTACTGTACACGTGCTTGTTGCAATTCATGCCGTAGATAGTGTGTTCCACACTTTGGATGTGAAAGACGGACTGATGGTGTGATTTCTGATGTACGTCTCTGACATGGTCCAGTAATGAGATTCCTGAAGAGACACACACAGATGACTCTAAAGCATTAATCATGTGTTTCATGCCCTTTCTGCAGGGGGATGAGCCTCCAGACCACCTTTGCCAGCAGACATGGCCCATTAGACATCTGGATTCTGGACATGTTTGGTGGTGCCCACATGCACATGTGTGCGCAAGCAGAGGCACAGGGATTGCAGACATGCATCCTCGAACTGCTGACGTGTTTCAAGGGACTCCAGGCAAGGTGAGCAGCACAGGGGGGCCACAACACAGCAAAGCTTCCACCAGGCCAGTTGCACATGCATGGTTAGTAGCAGCACTGACGGTGAGCTTGGACGAATATTGGTGTTGAAGAGCACAATACAGCTCAGATGGGTTGGTGGACTGATGGCTAGTTGATTGTAAGGTTGTCTGGGGCACCTGCAGGGGCAGTGGCACATACCCTCCGGTCCACCATGGGCCATTGAGGCACTTGTATCACCCATGTAGCCTTCTGAGACATGGAAAGGAGCAGCTCACAGGGACATACAGCAAGGGACAGACTCGGGTGCAGTGCATTTCATTTCCATGTACATTTTGAAACATGCACTGCCTACTTTGTTTCGGTCATGGTGGAACACGACTTTTTCTGAAGTCATACCTTGCTATATGCATCTGTCTGCTTACCCAGGGAACATTGCATGTTGTGTGAATCGTGACACATTGGTGTTCCATTTGCCTCACACCCAATGGCACCTGACTTACTGCATTGACTGTGTATGAACCATCAAAGGGGTAATGTTACGTATGGGTACGAAGCATCCACACCAGATTGTCTGTTTGTAGAGTAGTTTGTTGCTATGGGGCATATTTGGTGGTGTGTTTGTGTGTTATGGGCACGCACAGATTATTAACTGTGGCTCTCTTTGCAGCATTGAAGTGCTCCTGTAACCAGACCTGAGAGTGCACAGGCAGGAGGCCAGCACTTAAAACCAGAGCTAAGTGTCTTGTTGTTTTTCTTTCAAACTGCTCTGCATAGGCTTGCTGGGGCTGTACTAATGCATGGATGAATGTGTAATTCAATTTGGTATGTTTTTTTTTCCCTAATCACCCCAAGTCCTATCCAATTCTAAACCCTGTACCCTCTACCCGATGTTCCTGCTTCCCGTACCTATCCAACCAACGTTCCCTAACCCTCTTTCCCGCTGGGGTTGCGGATGCCTGTGTAAGCCCCAAGCTTGCAGGCGCAAAAACCCTAGAGGGGGTGGTTGGTTCGTGCCACTCCTGCGCCTGGACTCCGGAAGGCCCTGACAATGATGTACAAGTTTGTTATGATTGTGTATGTGTTAATGCAAGTACTACATTTTAGTGCATTCCCTACTTTCACGTGTCATTCCTACTCCCCTCTCCTGCCCCTCATTCCAGTTATCCAGTATGCCAACGCCTGTCCCGACTGCATATCCCTGAGTCTCCTTCCCCACCAGGGTCTCAGAGGCCTGTGTGAATTTGACCTTGCAGGCACCCAGGCCACGGTGGGGGTGGTTGGTTCGTGCCACTCCTGCACCTGTACACGGGAGCTGTGACAGTACACATCCGTTCGTGGTGCATCGTTCTATGTTATGTACCACACATGGTTCACATCCTGCTGTGACATTGTTTTACTGTGCTAGCTTGGTTGTTACATCTTTGTTGTAGTACTTGGCCTTTGTGAGGTACTGATACTTCAAGTCATCTACTGGAGGCTGTTCTGGTTCGTTCTTCTGCCTTGGATTTTGTGTTTTTGCAAATGAAGGTGGACTTTGAGGGTGCAGGCAACTTTTTACACACAAGGTGGGAGATAGTGACGAAGGGGAAGGGTGATCCTGTGGCCAGGTGAAATTGAGGGTTGAAGGCTCCATGACCCAGGTGCAGTTGTTCAGTGGGTCATGGTCATTTGTGAGGGACGGGGGGTGTTTTGTTGTTGATAGTTGCCTTGCCCTGCAGTGTGATGGGAACCCTGACATTGTAATTGTGGTATCCTATGTACATGATGTGTTCTGCTGATCAATGCCTGTTCATGTGTTGTGTTAACCTTTCAGGTGTGAGGGGATAGTTGTGGTTTGACATGCTGGGGTGTACACATGGTGAATGTTCACATGTGATGTGTAGAGGACACTGATGGTCACTTGATTGCACATGCATATGTTGAGGGCATGTCCTTACTGACCCACACACTCGCACTATGATGCACTACATGTATAACCACCCTTCGATATCCACATGTACACTCTGTTTGCCTTCTGGTACCCACTGTGTCCCTGCAGCACATGTTCTGTGACCAATTATGGATCCTGTACATGCCTAATTTGCTTTTTGATGTGGTTTGTCGCTTAGATGTGATGCTCAGGGTGTGCATCACACACAATGGCTGTTCACTGTGCTGTGTGCTGAGCAGTGTGTTGCAGGAGTTGGACACAGCACACATAAACTGCAGTGTTGATTTTGCAATGCACAATGTGCATGTAGACAGGCATTCATTGTTATGTTACGGCTATAACTTTTGTAATGCATTTGGGAATGACTTATTTTGGGTGGGAGGTTGTTGGTCAGTCATTTCATCTGATTCCATGTCAGGCATCATTGTCTGATGCCAATTTACATTTTTCATATGGCAATGTGTACCTTATTGGTACTGTGTTGGTGTATGGCTATTGCTTGCCATGTCATGTTGTGGTTTGGGAGGGTTTGAGTGACATAACAGTGATGGTCATGGCCTGTTTTGCAGGTGTGTGTGATTCACACCTTGCATGTCAGGGTCAGCCGCTTCTCGAAGCAACGAGCTGGGGGTAGACCTCTCTCCGCGGCAGGGGCCTCCCTCTGGAACAGCCTTCCTGCGTCCCTGAAACTTGAGGAGAACCATCTCCGGTTCCGGGGGCACCTCAAAACCTTCCTCTTTGCTTCTGCTTTCTCTCTCCCTCTCCCATGCTAATTTCTTCACTGAAACTGCACTGAATCTGCAACTGGGCCCGGCCGAGCCACTCTCCACTTGCACTGCCTCCCTGGCAACCCCTGCACTGCGGGACTGTCTCTGTATCCCTACAGTCCCCCCCTTCCCAGCACTTGTCTGCACTTACCTTTGCACTTGCCACCAGCAGGCCTATTTATTTATTTTTTATTCTACTTACCCTGTACTGCACTCCCCCCGTCCCCTTCCCCTTGCACTTTTCCCTTCCCCCTACCCCTGCGCTTGTGCGATCTAAATGACACCTGGCCTAGTAGGATCCTTGTCTGTCTTCCCTTGTTCCCCCCTCCCTGCCTCGTCGCGCCTTGAAACACTTGTGTATAGGTGCGTTACAAATGCCATATCATATCATATCATATATCATATGTGTGCCTTTTGGTCACACAGGATAGCTTGTGTTTAAGTAGCCAGGGATGCACACAATGTGGCACTTCCATGGCAACAATCTCAGGGTGGTAAGGTTGTGACAGTTGACTGTCTCTTTGTCATCATCGATTGTCACCTGGTATGTGCAAGGCCTGTGTGCACTCCGCAGGGGTGGGAGTTTAGGTGAAAAATGTGGCCACAAGCTGGGTCCGTCCTTCCTCGCCATGTGCCCTATCCCCTACCATGGGCAGCGCCTGTGGTTGGGGATGTGGGGGCACCGCCATGTCCACCGGTACGCCCTGCCGTGTTGCAATATTGTGCAGGACACATGCTGCCACAATGATCCTGCACACTACTGGGGGTGCATAGAGTAGCTGCCCGCCAGAGCGGTCAAGGGAGCGGAAGCGTGACTTGAGCACTCCGAATGTGCGCTCCACTATGGCCCTGGTTGCAATATGGGCCGCGTTGTATCTTACCTGGGGTGGTTTGGTGGGGTTCCGGATTGGCGTCATCATGTGGTTGCTCAGAGGGTAGGCACTGTCCCCTGGGGAGGTGAAAATGGTTGTGATTATTGGGGTTTGTGTATTTGTGTGTGTGTGTGTGACATGCATGCATGTGCAAGGGCATTTGTACTCACCTAGGAGCCATGTGTCGCCATGCTGCCCAGCTTCCAGGGTTCGGCTCTGGGTGGATATTCTGTATATGAAACTGTCATGGGTGGAGCCAGGGTAGTTTGCATAGACAGAGGTGATGATTCCCTTTGCATCGCATACCACCTGTACATTGATGTAATGCCAGTGCTTGTGGTTTCGGTAGATGTGCTCAGTGACCCTAGGTGGACGTAGGGCCACATGGGTGCAATCTATGGCACCGAGCACTTTGGGGAAGTGTGCCACCCTGTAAAAATCCAGGACAACAGCCTGCCTTTCTGCGGGTGTTCTGGGCATGTATATGTGCCTGCGGACTGAGCGGTGCGCTGTCATGATTGCCAAGACCTGGTGTAGGCAGCGTGACTGCGTGGCCTGTGAGACCCCCCCCCACTATGGCAGTAGTCCGCTGAAATGACCCAGTGGCCAAAAAATGCAGGACATTGAGCACCTTCTCCAAGGGGCTCAATGCTTGGGAGCAAAGGGTGGGGGATGTAAGGTCATCTTCCCACTCCCTGACCAGGTCTAGGATGATATGGGGTGGAAACCTATACCTGCCGTAGACCTGGTCGTCAGGCATCCCAAAAAGGCTTGCCCGTGGTGAGAAAATGCGGGCCCTGGCTATTCTCCTCCTCCTGCGGTGTCCCACGATCAGTGCTGCGACAAATGGGGCATTCATCCTAGCTGTATATACGTGTTTGTTGTTTGCGCGCACTTTTATACTGTGTGCAGGGACGCTTCCGCCTGCCTTCGTGTGGCGGACGCGTTGACGCCAGTGCGCGTCTTTTGCCGTGCGCATGTTTCCCGTATTCGAATCCATGAATACGGGTTGTTCGCGTGCGTGTGGGCGTTCCGTGTAGTTCCTTGCAGTACTTCCCCAGTTACGCCTTCTTTTTCATGCGTTGTTCCCCATTCCTCGTGTTACACCCACTGTTCTGCCCACTTTTGTTCTGTGCGCCACGCTATGTATGCTTTTGCTGTGCGCGTAGCGCACGCCGTTTGATGACGTGTGTGCCCGTGTGCGACATGCATGGATTTGGGGCACGACCAGCGGGAAACAAGCGCAGCGCCTTCCTTGAATCGCACACATGCGCGTGTGCTTGATTTCTCACGCTTGAGCCACCTTGCGCCTGCTTGCGCTGGGATTTTCGGCGCACGTTTGTTCCATTAATCGGCCCCTAAGGCTCCTATTACAACTTTACACTTGCACAGGGACATGAATGGACACATCCTCTATATAGAATGGTGAATTTGGTCGTAAAAAATAGAGAAATGGTAAACAGAAAAAAATAAACGTAGTGGAACAACGCTCCCGACCATTCCTGCTCACTTCGTTCACTGGCAGAAACTTGGTTTGAGATGGATATATATACAATGTTGATCCAAATGAAAACAGCAAGTTGATGCCTCAATTAGGCTAAGCAAGTCATTTATTTTGATTATTTGCAAGCTTTTGTGGAATTTCTCCACTTCCTAAGGCATGGATTGAATGAAGCCTTTGAAAAACATTACAGCCTTACAACTTAAATAGTCACTCCTGGAAATACTCTCTTATCTGTGCCTGTCTGTGTACCTCATTTGCAGTTTTACTCAGAAAGGCATGTATTAGATTTTGAACTCCCCCACACATTGCAATTTTCAAGGTCTCAATGGTACGCTGTGTTATGTGGTGCAGGGGTCAGTGGAACTGAAGAGCAGGAAAAGGAAAAACAGCCCACCCTGTTAGAGTGCTCTCAGGAAGGAAGGAGGGGATGGGTGTCAGTCATTGTATGGGCAATACATTTTAAACTCGGTATGTCATGCCAGACCCTTTGCAAGATCATTGGTGAATCAGTTAGGCCTGTGACTCATGGAGCCCAGTGTGGCAACGTTGTGTCAAAAACCATATTGGGATTGTATTACATTACACTCATGAGGAAAGGGTCTGGTTTGACTCACGACTTGGGCCCTGACACGACTCTGGGAAGCTTTTCAGCAGGAGTATTTTGAGGGCAGATGGCGCTGGTTTGGAGGGAGTCCAGCAATGATTCACTTCCTTAAAGAGGTGGATGGGGCTGGTGCAGTGTCAGTTGAATGCCTCTGAACAGTCCTGGAACAAAAATATGGAAAGTGTCAGGTTTGAATTGAGTGATCCCTTTATCTCGATGGGTGGAAAAAGTGAGAATCTGTACGTTGTAATAGTGACTTTTTGCATGGCTTGACACTCTGGTGATGGAGGGTCATGCATTTATGCAGAGGTTGACTTGTTTCTCCTACGCAGTAGACCCCTTGGGAAACTTCATCAGAATCATTGTGATGACATAATCAGTCCTACAAGCCATGTTCCACACAGTGTCACTATGCAAATTATTAATCTTTTGGTATTTTTGGGTGGCACAAGACCAGACCCACCATCTCTGCACAGAAATGTCAAGAATTCAAATGTAGGCATTGACCATTACATCCTGCCTTCCCCATGCAATTATTTGCCAGAAAACACAAACCTCTTCCTAATTGAGTAATGCTGGTGGTCTTAACACAACATAAAGGTGTCAAAAGACTATTGCACAAGCTAATGATCCAGAGCACAGAGAGGGCCTTTAATGAGGGCAGCGGTCCTTTACCACCCTGCAAGTGGGAGGTGGTCAATCAGGAAGAGCGCAGCATGGGCTGAATTCTCTGGTATAAGTTTGCGCTCTGAGCAGCCTGTGTGCTATAAGCATCTGTGTAGTTCCTAAGCAGGTGCTAAGGGTGTGTATAACTTTATAAAAAGCAAAACGTACCTTGAGGTGCAGCGCTGTGTTCCATTTTCCGAGTCTGCTTTCTATAATGATGACTGTGATGTCATAAACAAGGACACCGACTCCAAAAATGAAGCTGCGCCGCACTGAAAGGTACACTTTCTTTTTTTTGTTAAGTTTAACACCCTCTTAGCAACCACACATGAACTACACGGGTGCTAAGGGGTGAAGGGGGATCAGGGAAGGGAAGGAGAAGCTGGGGAGCGAACGGGGCACTGGCCAGCAGCACTCAGGCTGCTCGGAATGCAGGCTTATACCAGATAATGCAACCCACGCTCGGAACTTCTAGATTGGCCAGCATCCGCTTCCATGGAGCTAATGTGCAAAGAAAATTGACCACACAGAGTGTGAAGCTCGTTTTCTCTCCCACAACAACAGAAATGTACACCAAAGATGGCCTCCATAGTACTGGGGGTTGGGAGCTCCTAGGGAGCGCATCTTTTATTTCCATGCCAGTGGGAGCTGAATGGATGAAGATGGTGGCAACAGCAGCAATTGAGGGCGAACGTAAGTGCAGAATGAGCCAAGAGTGGGCGACAGGCTACAGCCGGAGCATGAGTGGGCGAGGCCAGGAGCATTCATACAAGCTACTTAGAATGTGGGCATGTACTATCATGTAATGCCCGTGATCATCCAACCATACTGATTGGCTGGGAGATAACTGCTGCGTGTCAAATACATACAATATATCATAGTAAAGCTAAGGTATATAAATGCACATTCATATTTCATTAAGCGGAAAGGCTTGCGTAGAGTCAGAAACCAGGCATCTCGCAGGGAAAAGAAAGGCTTCTTTGTCATCTGGAATAATTTTCTCGAGAAAGTAAAAATAAAACATAGCAACAATGAACCTTTAATTAAAAGTCACACGTAGCAAAGCGAGATTTGTAAGCTGAACCCAACAAGCTGGGGAGCCTGATGTAAAATATTTGTAATATTTAGGAAACCCAGAGTTTCACATCAACGTAAACAGCATTGCCTGAAGGCATAATTTCCAGCAACACAATAAAATGTGCAGTGAATTTATGGCGCCCATCCATTAACTCTACCAAGGTAACATCACCCATATCTGTCGTCCATCATTATAATAGAGGGTTAATGCACTGAATTTACATAAAAAAGTCATATTGTCTGCATGAATTATTTACACTCTCAGCTGTTTTTACAGCTTGGTTTCAAGCTGGATTCAGGGAGGGATTCTGCCAGTAAATTACTCTGTTGAGACTCAGCTCTATAACTACAGGCAGAGCTGGCAACGCAAAGAGGAAAATGAGAAAGCGCATATTAGTCCTCGGAATAGAAGCCTTGGCTGGCTTGAGTCTCTGTGACCCACACATACAGAGCAGGCAGGTCTGAAGGAGGCGGTAGGCATTAAGAAGCCAGATAATGCCCATTACTCCATCCATATATCTACTTGATGTCAGAGCCATGGCCCTTCAGACTAGGGGCCTCATTACGAATTTGGCGGTGCAGTCAAAAGTGACAGTAATTCCGTTACCGCCACTTTTTTTGACTAACGAAATTACATCCAAGTTTATTGCACTGCTGAATTTGGGATTTGACCTTGAACTGGAGGGTTTACCTGAAACCTGATGCTAGAGGAAAATTTGCCACTTCATGGCCAATAACTAGTGAATTTACTGCATGGTTTTTACCACTTGTGGTAAATCTGCCCAAAATACCCTTGGAGTCCTATAGACTCTAAAAATGGGGATTTGCAGCATCGTACCACTACTCAGAATCCCCTGCTAATGCCACGAGCTGAGTTTCAGTAACAGTAAGCGAGTTTGACAGCAAATGTACCACCAAATTACCACCCAACCCGCATTGACGCCCTATGTTCCAATATGTTTATAGAACTGATCAACATACTGTAAACTCTATGCCAATCTGCATCAATATGTCTGTCTATAGTGCCATCATTCATCTGACATTTGTCTCTTCCCTTTTATGTCAATTTCTCCATCTGTCCCTCCAGGGATGTCATTTCACCAAAATGCCTGGGGTAGTGGAAGTGACATCGCACGACCCTTGACCTCTGATGACATCACAGGAAGTGATGTCATTTGGCCCCTGAACGTAATTAACTCTCGACTGTGTAAGCTTACTAGAGAGCCGATACGATATCTGAGGAAGTTTGTTGATATCCCGAGTTTGATCATTGATGACTACGTATGGAAAAGTCTGATGTTGGCTAACAAACTATCTCTGTTCATTGTATTTGTGGATTATTTTAAATGAATATTTGCACAGTTGGGCGATATTCAGTCCCTTACCTCTCCTTTACTGAGTCTAAAAGGTTGAATGGTTGATATACCAAGAACTTTGTTAGAGGGACTTTAATGTAAAACCGCTGTATTTTAATGACTATAGAAGACCAGAGAACATTTTCTTTTTCTCTTTGTAGTGATGTGAATAAGTGGATTTTTGTTTCTATATAAAAGTTGGGAATATGTGTACATACAATGTGGGGGATATTTTTGTATTGTATATTGTACTGTTAAATGTGAAAACATGTTTACAGATCTGTTTTAACCGTGAAAGGTTTAATATAAAGCAAAGCACAATACATAAACAAATTTAAAATATATACACACACACACACACATGCATATGATCAGGTATTGCAATGTGGGGGTTGTTAGGCTTGATTCATTTTTCTTACTGAACCCCAAGTGAAGCAAAAAAGAATTTGAATTACTATCAACAATGCATACTTGAACTCAACCTCACCCACAGCAATTGTAGAGTCTGAGGGTGTCAAATAGCGCACACCTCACTACAGAAATAGAAGGTTCATCTATAAGTATAAAACAATATCCATTTTACTCTTGGTCCCATTGATGGGTCCTTGAAAGCTTGGTTTGGTGGTGGGAGATATCTTGAAGGGACCACTACTGCAATGCCCAGTGTTTTGCATACTGATGGTGGTTTACAATGTGTTCGCTTGGGTGTAGGGGAGGACACCCTCAAAGCTGTTGATTGACGGCCCTTGGGCAGTGCGGGGGATGGAAATGTCCAGTAATGCCGCATTTTATCCTGGAATATGGCAGGGTATATTAAGAACGTGCAGATGTCCAGCTGACAACAATTCATCAGAGAGCACCAGCTGATTGTATTCCAGGAGATATGGGCCGTGGACCTATTGGAGTTTCAGGGCTACCAGTCATTTCAGATCCTTGCATAGAAGGGACCCAGGGGCCACGCAATTGGTGTTTTATCTGAATGAGTTCATTCTTCTCTGAACTGGCAGGTAGTATTGAGAGAAACCAGCTTATTATATCTTCAACACCTGCTTGTGTATACACCGATAGTCTCCATTTTCTGTTACTCAATGTGTATAACATATCAAACTCCCTGACTACTGTTAATAAGATCCGTGAATTGGTAACCACTTGGGAAGGATGCGACCATCTAAACACCTGAATAGTGGATGCAGGCGATTTGAATCTACAAATCGAACCCCTGGTCGACCTGGAAGGGAAGTGGGATGACCAAGATGCAGTGTGGAACATTCCATCCCAGTTGGCTGTCCAGCCTAAGAGAGCCCATAACTTGGCAGTTGAAAAAGCTTGCACGTTGTATGTGCTTGGGTTAATGGTATGTGATGGGCGTTTCTGTAAAGATCAAACAGCTGCCCATACATTTATCAGTCCTAATGGTTCGTCCTGGATTGATTACACCTTAGTGTCCATTGGGGCTTGGAGATTCATAGCTAAGTTTGAGGTCCTCAACAGAAAGGAGAGTGACAGTCATCTGTTACTAACCTCCCTATCGCTTCCCTACAACTTTCCCGTTTCTCATGGGTCTCTATTACCAACTCAAGTCAAGGTTGTTACAGGGCATGCTAGGAAAGGGGTGAAGTGGGTGACCCTCTTGAAGCAGGACATCAACCTAGATCTCTACAAAGCTACTCGCCCATATATTGAGAACACCTGTAGTCCCAGTTCCAATGACCAAAGGGTCTTCTCAGATTTTCGGAAGGTTATCCTAGGTATTTTTCCTTTTGTAACTCAGCCAAGATCAGTAGTAAAAACACATACCCTAAAGAAGGAGGGTTGCTATGATTTTGAATGCATCCATGACAAGCAGCTTTTGGTAGATTGTTTGTCGTCTGCTCCACCCATTGATACATATGTGTAGTGAGTAGTGAGTGGTCGCATGCATCAAAAAGACGAATGAGATGTTCTTAAGAACACAATGGGCTGCACGTGCAGAAGCCCAGAATAACAGTGATTCTATCACCTTTTGGAAGTTGGCCTCTGGTACTAAGGTCAATAGGGACACAGATAGTCAGTGCAATATTATCTCTGATGCTTGGCAGTACCATTCTTCACATCTATATGGGGGTGGCAAGGACAACTGCATAATTAGCAATTCGGAAGAGAACTGCATTAGTGGGCTAATGATTACCTTGGATGAGGTCACTAGGGCTATCAAATCAATGAAGGGCCTGTAAAGCAGCAGGTCCTGATAGGATCCCTGCGGACATTTTCAAAGATGCAAAGATGACCAATTCATTTGGGAACCAGTTTTACCAAAATGCTTTACTGCTTGTATACATGTGCCTCTTCTTGTATCCGATTTTTGGGGACATGCTGAAATAATCCCAAATCATAAAAAGGAAGGGAAGTATCAACCAGCAAATGGCTGTCCAATCTCCTTGTTGGATAGCTCGGGGAAGCTATTTGCTAAGGTCATTCTGTTGCGTAATCAATCTTGGGTGGAAAGTAACAACATCATTAGTCTCCTCCAAGTGGGGTTTCAATTTGCTATGGGTACCACTGACCAAAGGTTTTGCCTCAATCTGCTGGATCAGAAGTACACCGCCTTGCATGCAATTTCTCGTCATTTCAAAACAGCATTTGATTTAGTAACGCGCAATCTTTTTGGGCAAGTGTTAGAAAGGAGAGCAATATGTCACTTGATATCTTGTGTCCAATGGCTTTACCGTAACAATAAAGCAGCTGTAAGGCATGGTTTAGCTTATGAAACTACCCCAGTTTGATGTTACAAAGATCGTTAGGCAGTGTCGTATGTTGCTCCCCCCTGCTTTTCAGCATTTATATTAATAAGTTGATAGTAGCCATTTTAGAACATTGTTTGGATCCCCCCCAAATAAAGGAGATCCACTTACCCCAGTCTATTTTTTTTGCGGATGATGCAGTAATGTTGGCTTCATCTGCACTGGGTCTTAATGTTTTTTGATGAGTCCTCACAAAGACCCTACCTAAAGTCTCCTCCCAGGTGGCCAGGGGAAGGTAGCTGCTAACTGATCCCGAACCTGGGGGTGGTAATAGCTGGGAGGACCAACTGGGAGGAGCAGGTCACATGCTAATGGGATGACTCAGTTGTGAGAGTCGCAGTGTTTTTCTTCCTCAGAGGAGGAATAGTCAGTAATACCAGAATATGTAATGGCTTGCTGTCAGATAGAGCTGGTTTTTCCCCAAATCTATTTCTCTTGAGGAAAGTAAAAACTGCTCTTGCCAATCTTGTATTAGGAGTATGAATCGCCCTCTCAAAGTTAAGTCCAAGTGTAATGGAGAAAGCGTTCATGTTCGACAAGGGAATGGGAATGATGAATCTTTAAATCTTAACCTATTGGACTCTGGAAGTCCTAATGTTCTAAGAAAACAAAACCATTCAGTAAAATCTTGTGATACTCCTTTTAGCAAGATAATTAAGGATAAAGACACATCTGGAAATAATTATGCTATTGAAAGGAGCAAGTTGAACACTGAAAGTCCCATAATTCCAAAAATACTGGGACGAAGAAGAGAGATGCTGAGACCCTAGACTGTGAGTTACAGGTAAATAGGGTTAATGAACCACACCTGAGGGAGACTGGGGTCCCCCTCTGGTTCAGGCGATAGAGAAGAAGAGTAGCAGTGCGAGGTGGAGTGGTTGCAGTGACTCCATATTGCAGTTGCACCTGAAGGAGAATAGAGTAGCCGGGACCACCATTGTTTGCGGTATGGATCACAGTTCTCAGAGAGTCTCCTCCTTCAGAGACCTGATTTGCAGAGGTCGCGCAGGGCCAAGAGATATTTGCAAAAGCTTTCCCCCTGAAGATCATGACTGCAGAGGTAGTGCAGTGGATAGCGTTGTTTGTAAAAGCTTTCCCCCAGAAGATTGTGCTTGGAGAGATAGCACAGCGGGATGTGTGAAATCAAGAAGTCTTCCCCCAATGAAGCACGCTCTGGTGGAAGGCGAGCAACCAAGAGCCTTTTTAGCAAAGAACGCTCCTGTTTTGAACAATGCAGACCAAGGATAACCGAGCGAAGCAGTTTTAAACATAGCCCGGAGAAGAAGAAGCAGGCATCCTGAAGGCAGCGAGGAGAGCAGACAAGTACAGCAAACACATTGAATTCACTAGCGCTATGTAACCACCCAATAACCCGAACAGGGTATTTTGAATATCCAACTAATGAAAATAGAGCAAAGCGACAGAAACATAAGTCCTATGTATGTCAAACTGATATGAAGCAGACATATTATTATTGTGCTGACCAAGTGGGCACACAGTGGAGAAAGTGCCAATATAAGAACTTGGCAAGCAGGCCAGTAGAATATCCTTATGGTTTTAAAGGTCAGAACAATTGCCAACACCATGAGGGGGCAACATTGCTGGAAACATAAATAAACAACCATTGCCCAAACCCAAAAAATACAATAATACACCTTGTTAAAAAAGAATCAACATTGCCAAAAACAAGAGGGGTCAATTAAGAAGCAAGCTGTTCATAAACCCTATTATCATAGGAATGAAGAAGCCTTAGGTGGATCTGACCTAAATACATATTGGGCCTCATTACGAGGTGGGAGGTAGGGATTACCGGCACCGGTAAGGGCACCTGTGCCGGTAATCCCTTACCTCCCTAATACGCGTTCCCTTTGGGGGTCCTTCCTTAACACCTGGTTTTTG
This sequence comes from Ambystoma mexicanum, assembly GCF_040938575.1. Taxonomy (NCBI): domain Eukaryota; kingdom Metazoa; phylum Chordata; class Amphibia; order Caudata; family Ambystomatidae; genus Ambystoma; species Ambystoma mexicanum. The sequence continues at coordinate 143,279,011 of NC_090934.1, forward strand.
CAGGAGTTAAGGACGGGACCCGCAAAGGGACTCTAGAGTTAATACCGGTACTGCAATTTGCGGTACCGTTATTAGCTCCTTCCCCATTCCCATTGAGCCCTATGGGGGCTCAAATGGGAAAGGGGAATGGCCCTGGTGAATGGGGAATTACCGGTCCCTCCGACCTCGGAATGGACCGGTAATTACTCCATTCACTAGGGCAGAGTAGGAAGGGTTTTGGAGGCAGCCATGGAGCTAATAGCTCCATGGCTGCCTCCAACCTCGCAATGAGGCCCAACAAAGAAGCGCCAGGGTGAGAGAAAACCATTGTCCGCACTTGGTTAATGCAGAAGGAGAAATACAAGGGTGATAGGAGGATGCCCTTCTGGCAGAAGGAGTTCAGAAGGAGAGGAGCAGAACCTGCATTGCAAGTGGCAGTCAACAGTGTGGAATAAACAGCACCATATGATATAACTTTCTAGTCACATGGATTTATCTTGTTTCTGTGGGGACACCTTCCAAAACAAATGACAAGTCTTCCCTTCACACCCATTCCGCACGCTCTCCTTTCCTGCTGTCCTCTCCAAAGAGGCTCCCTTCGGCTGTTGGGCACATCACACAGTAAGTAACATGGAAACATTGAGAAACCTTCAGGCTGATTCTGGCATGCCCAACAAGCGCCCTGCTGTTGCTGGAATATCCTGACTAAGCTGGAACTGGTGAGATCAGAGTTCCCTTGCGGCCAAAATCTGGAACGCTCTTCAATTTAGCCACAAAGGGCCTCATCACGAGTCTGGCGGTAACCATTAAATGTAGCAGTAGCGCTGAGTTGGGGGCAAATACGCTGCAGATTTGCTGATTTGCGGCAGTAATGGCGCAAAAATTCCCCATTGGGCCCAGTGGGGAATAAGGAATTCACAAATGGGCCCAATGGGGAATAGGAACCAACCGTTACACCAAACCCATGATCCGGCGCTATTAGCGTCGGGAGGTTTGGCGGTAGCGCTAATAGCCCCAGCGCTAATAGCGCCGGGGCTACTGCCCAACCCGTGATGATGCCCCACATTTTTTATCTTTTCTAACATTCAAGTTTATTTCTAAAACCAGACTCTTGCAACCATGCAGATCAGATGCTTAGCTATTTGAGGCTTGTAAAGTCAAATGGGCTACACAAACATTCATATTGGTATAAGAAATAGTAGGCATTGTAGTCGTAGAAGAAGCATTACTAATTGTAGTAGTTATATTACCAATAATAGTAATGGTAGTAAAACACCAGTACTACTGTTAGTATGAGTAGTTACAGTTCCAAAAGTACTAGTGGTAGTAAAACACCATTAATAATGTTAGTAGAATTATAAATAGTAATTCTGCAGTCTCCATTTCCCCAGCTCTCTGCACTGCACTCTCACTTCATCACTAAAACTCAAGACATCCTTTACTCACTCTCCTCTACACCACTCCCTTCTTCTTCATGCGCTATTAGTCATCCCTTGACCCCCCTCTCCCATTCCCTCATACTCTCCTCTTTCTCTCTCATATCACCTGATGTGGTTACTAGACAAGTCTGCTCTATGAATGTCTCATCCAAACAGATGCTGCCCTGCTCCTCTAAAACTATCAAGGACAACATTGTTACCCTTGCTCCAGCCTTGGCTAATTTTTGCAATGACTCCTCTGCCACCAGATCTTTCCCCTCACTCCTCAAGCACTCCCTTGTGCACCCTCTCCTCAAAGCCTTCTGCCAACCCTTCCTGTCTGACTAACTACCACACTATCTCCATTAGCCCCTTCCTGGGTAAACTTTTGGAGAAGCTGGCCATCCCCACTGCATCCACCACACTGAATCTGTTGGTTGTCTCCACGACCATAATCTGGCTTCAGAGCAGCCAGAGGCATGGAAACTGCACTCCAGAACACCTCCTTCAAGTTTCCCTCCTCTGCCTCCTCCTCTTCCTCTCTCATTCCTGACTGCCAGTCTGCTATTTAGGCATGGTGACCTGCTAATGATCTCTGAAATAATGCCAGTAAGACAGAGATCCTTCTCATTGGGACACCAGCTCCCTCCATCCTTCCCATTCTCTGGCTGCCCTCCTTGGGCCCTCTCCCCTCAAACTCCTGTGGGGCTAAAAATCCTTAGTGTCATCTTCAACTCCTCTCTCTCTCCTCACACCACAGACCTTGCCAAGAAGGTCCACTTTCAACTGCACCTCCTTAGAGGCATTTTCCCTTTCCTTACCTTCTACCTGAAACCCAATGTCTCCAGAGCTCTGGTCGTCTCCAGTCTGAACTACTGCAACAGCCTCTTCCTCAATCTATCTCCTCCCTACACCCCCTTCATCTAATCCAGAATAGTACTGCAATACTTATCCTTGGCCTCAAGCCGAGGGACCTCATGTCTCCACCCCTAAAATCTCTCCACTGGCTTCCGTTTGCTGGGATGATTAAATTCAAGACCCTCTGCATCATCCACAAGCCTTTCTGGGCCCTGGAATCCTGCTAAATCCAACCATTTCTCCCTAAATATTTTCCTGCTGGAGCCATTCAGTCTTCTAGCTCCAACTCTCTGAAGATCAGACGCTTTTCCAAGCAGAGAGTGGGGGATAGATCTCTCTCCTCCGCAGGTGCCTCCCTCTGGAATGGCTTCCCTGCCCCTCTCAGACTTTAGCCAAAACTTCTGAAGTTCCAGAAGCTCCTCAAGACCTTCCTCTTCTCTTCCCCCTTCCATCTCCCCCTCCCCTGATAATGTCCCGTCTGCCTCCTGACTGGCTGCCTGTTTCCTTCAGATTCTTACAGGGCACCAGGCCCTCCTAGTCCAGTCTATCCTTGCACTTACCCCCCACCCATCAACTTGCACTTGCCCTTCCAGGCCCCCTCCTCCAGTACCCCTTGAGCCCTTCTAGCCCCTAAACTTGCACTTAGCTGGTGGACTTTCCTTCCACTGCATTCTCTGCATTCCCCTGGCTCTGTACATCGGGCCTCCCCTCGCACTCGCTTTTCTCATGGGCCGTTCTGCTCAGACTGGCACTCCGGCCCCCTCTCCTTTCCCCTGAACTTCTTTTACTGCACTTGCACGCAGGGTTGGACTGGGCCATAAAATTGTCTCGGGCACCAATGAAAAAGTAGCCCACAGTTTCAAATGACAATTCATTCCTTTTGTGAGACTGAATAGTTTGTATAAAGTGTGGTGAACATTGTGATTTTAAAGAATATTTATTCAGCAACACTGGTCAAAACTACTAGCCGCAGTGTGAATCAACTCAGAAAACTGGGCTATATTGATGAAAAAGTGGGCCACTTTGATTAAAAAGACTGGCCCACACCAGCATATTGTGTTTTTGGTTCGGCCTTAGGCCTTTCTCTCCCACCCCTCTTGTCTTGTTGCGCCCTGAAACACGTGTGTATATGTGCATTATAAATACCCAATGAAATTTAAAAAAAATAATAGTACCCTAGTAATAGTGGTTGTAATACGCCATTAGTAATGCTAGTATTATTATATAGTGTTTTTATAATACCAACAGTAAAAGTGGTAGCAAATCACTATTACTACTTTTAGTAGTATTAGAAAGAGTAGGTATAATACCCATAGTAGATGTGGTAGTAAAACATTATTACGACTGTTAGAAAGAGTAGTCATAGTACTAAAAGTAGTAGTGCTGGTAAATCACATTAATAACTGTTATTTATTTATATTCTTATAATGCGCCGCATCCCGCAGGCATGAGGGCGCACACACAACCAGTAACAACCATTAAACTGACACTTCAGCAGTGCTTTAAGACTCGGCCTAATTCACAGAAGCGTTTTATAATGGCAAAGCCCCATTGGAAAACGTTCTGTGAAGTATGAGTCAATGTTAGTAGTATTAGAAGGAGTAGGTATAGTGCCAATAGCAGTAGTGTTTCTAATGCACCATTATTGAGGTTAGTAGCATTAGAAAGAGTAGTTCTAGTACCACTAGTAGTAGTGTCAGTAAAACAGTATTATTACTGTTACGTTAGCAAGAGTATTGGGGAACAAGATGCACCAGCTGTAGTAGTAGCATAATTAGGTGTGGTGTATTAATACTAGTAGTAGTTATGGGAGCGCTGGCCTACAAATTGGACGTGTGTAGTTTTCCCTAAATGTGCTGCAAAACCATGACTCTTTCAGAGGTAGCATTAATGCTTGCAAGCATTACTTCCGGTCACGTGACTGATCCGACATCACAGATGCAGCCTGCCTCCACTATCTAAAGCTAGGCATTCTGTGGGCGCACACAAGGACAATTTCCCCTCTGCCGCTGCGGGTGGGGGCCTCATTTACAGAAGGATTGATTTACTTCCGGGTGCCATCAAATAACATTGCAAAGGCTCGCGCGCAATCACATTTCGCTTCCTGTTGCCTTTTAAAGCGTTTTATTTTTATTTTTTACAAGCGCAAGATATCAAAACATAGAGCCAGCATTTGATACGCTTCGCTGTTGACAACTTTAATACTGGCCCAAAAAGCGCAGGGCTCTGCCTGCAAGTGCTGGCGCCGCACCAGCCAGCCGGGGCGTTTGCGCGATTTATTACTAATCAGCCTTTAGAACGCCTCGCGCAAGGGATGGAAATAAACCATTCGGAAGGCATGTGAATGTGTTTTTTTTTGTATAAATGTCAACCTGTCCATACATATTTATGATCTTTCTATAAATACAAAGCATATAAAATCTATATAAATGTCTAATTAAGATTTTCTTATGCAATCTTCGATGCAATTGTAACTCATGGGCCGGGCCCCGCCGTACACTGCCTTCCGAAAGATAACACACTGTAATTCTTTAAGGAAGGCCAATTTTAATAATCCCGGACAAAATAATAATAATGATATCCAGGGAATGCGAGGATCGGGGGGTTATTATTCACCGGGCCCTAGAAAATGCATTCTAATCTACTATATAAAACCCCAAAATTATTCCCAGCAGAAATGGCGCGAGCGCTGGCTCCGCCATTCCGAGGTGCACATCGCCGCGTAATCATAATAACCGAAGTTGGTTTTCCCCGGGGGATTATACTACCTCTGTGTGATTTAATCCTTAAATTTATTTTGCTTTCATCCCCAAGAGAAGGCAGATTTCAGCTATAAAGTATTGGAACTCGAAATATCAGACACTGCGCACATGCATGTTTAATCCGCCCTTCGATTTCCCAGCCCAGGGCAAGAGGGGACAGGAATTTTAATAGCAGTGGCAGATTTTCCGTCGTATTATTATTATTTGTATTATTATTCAGGTATTTTTGTATAGGGCCGTTCAGGCTTCAGGAAGCAGCGGGGCACTTTAGGTATGTATGGCTTATGAGTACATGAGGGCAGTGGAATGGTTGTAAGTTTAAACATATACAGGGGGTTTCTTCAGACAATAGAGAAATGGATGATACTGGGTGGATAGACTTTTTTCATTATTTTTATTTTTATTTGACAAAACAGCGGGGATCAGGAACCTGTCTGTGGGATCCTGGTTCAGAGCTCAAGAGCAGAATAAAGTGCGATTTTAGTGTAGTGCCAGAGCCCTGTGTATACAGGCAATTTTCAGAGAACATCGGTCTGTAAGGTGAGTGACAATATTGACTGGGACAATGCTGACTCTTCCTCTACCACTAAGGTCAGGGTTTGCAACCTTTGGCCTTCCAGATGTCTTGGACTTCAACTCCCATCAGCCCTAGCCAGGATAGTCAGTGGTGCGGGATCATGGAAGCCGTTGTCCAGAATATCTGGAGATCCACTTACACTATTGTAGCATTCTTTGCCTAGGCCTTTCCAGAAGCAACTACAACTCAGACAGAATAAGGCTTGGGGATTCCTCTTAGGTCTGAAATCATATGACCACACCTCACCCTCACCGGCATTGACCTTTTTCTTCATTGGCTTTTCGACCAGACTCAGAGCTAATTTAAAACAGTTTGTATTAAACACAGGACCCGATAAATCATGTTTTGCATACCTCAGTAAGAAAATAAAGAAATATTGCCCCACAAGAAAGATCGGATCAGCCATTAACACTGCTACTGCTAAAAAACAGAGATTCTGTTCTGGAACGCCCTGGGCTGCTGCGGTGGTCTTGCGAAACACTGCTGGTCAACTTCAGAGAGGAAAAGAGCCACCTGAGGAGTTAACTGAAACACCTGTCTTCAATCTTGCACTCAGGGTCTGACCCTTGCCTCCTCTTCCTCTTTTCACTTCCCTTGTACTTTGGTAGCCTCACCTTTACCCCACAACATCAGTTGGTTGGTTGGTTGGTTGGTCGATCCCCCCTAAATGCAGCAGAAAACTGATGAACCACCTAAGACAGGTGAAGGATAAATGCCACCATCCTACGGTTCAACTCTGCCGTTATGAGGTGATCACTAAGGAACTTTGCGGCTCCTATAATCGACACTTACCATCCTCTGGCAATTTATGGGTTTGCTCCTTTACCTCACCATCTTCTGCTCTCCTGCGGCACTTGACTGATCTGTAATGTTTCAAGGGCTGTGAATGAGCAGGACTCTCCATCGCTCCACTCCACCGTCCATTTCCCCTCCCCCTCTCCTATGTCTCTTCTCTCTGGGGTGCTGTGAAGCAATTATTCTCATAGCGGGAGGCCTAAATAAAAAAGTAAATACATGGATGAATGAATGAATGCAGAAATAAGTAGTAGGGTCAGGCTCACATCTGTGTAGTGTGGAAACAGGCGGAGCATTTTTGGTTCCCAGTCTTCTTGAAGTTTTGATGGCACGTGAGGCACTGATCTCTGATAAGGCTGCAGGTTTGGATCAGGTGCCAGTACATTTGTATAAAAAGAAACACTCAGAGGGTCCCCTTTCCCGACTCTTTTGTTTAGTCGAATGCATGATGTTCTATCATATCCCACCAGTTGGAAGGGTGCCAACATGTAATGACATTTAACATAAGGACATATAAGGCCTAACAAACTTGTGATCACTTTCCCTGTTGTATTGTAAACCAGTTGGTCAACTCTTGTTAGATTGGTTGGGAAATTGCTGCAATGATCACAAAGTTGAATCACATTTACAATCTTGTTTCAGGAAAGGGGTCTTTACAGTTAACCAGGCGTTCCTGTTATACATATGCTGGCAAACGCACTTGATTCTGAATAACCATGTATTGTATTTGGTGTTTGTAAACTAAAAGTCAGTTGAAGGAGGCAATCATTGACCTTTCTCACGTCGCCATGAAGAATATAGCAAAAAACTTTCAGTAGTTTGTTGGGGCCTGTGCAAACAAACTGCTCGACCATTTGCCATCAACAACATAGTTAGACGGGAGTGGATTCTGACCCTCTCTCTCCTCCCCTTCCTGGTATTTTATCTCTCTGCTAACAATATTGCTATCAAAATAAGAGCACCAATAACATATGGAGAAAATATCGGTATGTTGTTGTTCGCTTACAAAATCATCTTTATCTCCAAAACCCACAATAGGATTACAATACTAGCTTAAGGGATTCTATGAACTATGTTCAGCAAAGGGCCTCTCCATAATTCTGCAGAAAACCAAATATATGGTGTGCCGCGTAAATTAGTCACTGCCAATGAAGCTTTTGTTTGCCAAGAAAAAGATTGAGTGTGTTCATAACTATAATTACTTGGGAGTTTGCATTAATAAGAACGTAAAGTACAGTAGCCCAATGGCAATGGCCAGACGGGTAGGGGCTATTGTTCCTATCTCAAAGCGCAATGCTGGCAACGCAAAAGGACCTGCTAATGTAATGTACAGGGCCCAAGCATTGTTGGCATTATTGTTAGTCCTTTATAGATCTTAGATCTGGGGCGTGTGTCATTTCATGAGTTTAGGATAAGAAGAAAGAAGATGGGGTATGCATTTGTAAGGTTTGCTGAATAGTACACTAAGTAAACCTCTGTTTTTGTAATAGGCCTTCCTGGAAGACCCCTATTGTATTAATTTGAAGATCTTCTCGTATTGGATTAAGGTTTGGACTTCCCCATGGTTGCTAAGCTCTGGGAGGGCCCTCCAAGATGTGTTATCTGTTAGGGGTGCCAGGTGCCTTCCCCGGTGGAGGCTTCTCAAGGAAGCACAGTAAATAGTGCTCCGACTCTATGTAGACCAACCAACCAAGTGAGTTGATTTCTGGAGTTGCTGAAGGCTTATTGCTGACTTTGAGCTTAAGGTGCTATGGAAGAAACATATACGAAGCAGTCCTTTTTTTATTACACTTTTTGAAACATTTGATATTGAATATTACCTTTTATGTTCTGTATTTTGTATCCCTGTGGTTTGGTGTATTGTATTCCCTGAATGAACCTGAATAATAATAATAATAATAATAATAATAATAATAATAATAATAATAATAATAATAATTATTATTATTTTCATTTTTTATTTTTTATTTTTTATTATGATATATTCACACGGTGCTTCAAGTCATGGTCCTCATGCTTATATGTGCTCTAATCATACATTTTCCACTAACCAATATATAATGATACCCAGGGTATCAACCTCGGGAGGAGGAAGGAATGAATCAAACTAGCCATGATTCTAATTTACGCAGTGCCAGCTGGTCCATGCCTAGGCAAACACTTTCACTCATGAGTTATCCTCCAATAACATGGTCAGTGAGGCATTATTTTGAAACGTGTAGTACAGGTGATCACACATCAACTACACTTAAAGTAGGGAATGGCATGGTGAGTGCAATGTCACCTGCTGAAAGCCATTGGGGACTGTATATCATGGTTGCCAGGTGTGGCAGTTGCCATTCTTGACTCCCCATGTGCTACCCATGTTGCTACCCGTGTGACCCGTTATCAGAGATGAAAGGGAAAGTCCCACATACAGTCCTTCAGGTATCAGGTAATATTATCCCCATATATATGGTCGCCGTAAATAATATCGCCGGGATAAGGTTGCAGCGATATTATATGGGTCGCCACAAAAAACGGCAATTTTTCGGCAATATTTTTGCATGGCGAGATTTTTGTGGCGACATTATTACATGGAACCGTCCTTCACCTGTTCTCATTAAGCCATTTGATTCTCTGCATTTCTTACTCCTTGGGCCTCATTATGAGTGTGCTGGTCCGGAAACAACGGTGCCTGTAATCGTACCAGCACGGTTGTTTCCGGACCAGCACCCTACAAATCTGCGGGCGGGCAGCAACCCGCCTGCCAGGTTCAGACCTGCCGGGCAGGACGGCACCCCCCCGCAGAGTTTCACGGAAGCACCAGCACTGTTATTAACGGTGCCAGTGCTTCAGTGTTCACCATTCCCATTGAGTCCTATGGGACTCAATTGGAATTACAAAAATACCAGGGCCTGACTTCCCAGCCGCCAGACTCGGAATAGCCCAGTAGCACCGGGAATTCAGGCGCCGGTAATTCATTACGGGTCCAGCGGCAACCTGCCGGTTTTACCAGCACAGTTACCGCCAGACCCGTTATAAGGCCCCTTGTCTCTTTTTTCATTGCTAGCAGTGCATGGAGGAAAGACTGGCAAGGGATGATGAACCGCCATCAGGAGACTGAGTGCTGGGGTCAGTCCTCTCCCAGCATGCTCCAGTCCTCATAACAGGTGCAGTGCCGGGCCCTTCCTGCCCTTGATGTAGATGCCTGCCCCACAATGCTTTTCTTCTGTTGAAAAGTACCAGCAAAGCACTCAACCCCCCTGGTGCCTCCCACACCTCAGAAGGAAGTGAGAACGTGGGGGGGGGTGATTGCTGTATAGACACAATTCCTCCCCTCAACTGCACAGCAGAATGAGCAGCTGGCATGTGCCACAGGCCCCGGGTCATTTGCCCTCTCTCTCTTCAACTCTCCGCTAGGCATTGGTGTAGAGTAAGGAAAGAAAGGACAGGGGCAGTTTGGTGCAGAACTGTGCAAGTAAGACTCTAATTGGAGACATAAGACTGAGCCATGCCCCATGAGTCTGTGGGCTTCTTCTGCCCAGGCCCTGCACTGCCTGTCCATTTACCCACGTCCAATCATGATATGCTCGGTTGCAACAACTTAACGCCCAGGCAGGGAGTCGGATCATAGTTTCTGAACATATGAACTATATTCCTGTTGACTGCACCGTGCATGTGCGATATGACGGCAGTGTCTGGGTTTGCGAGCGTCCATCTTGCATGTGAAGACTTCAATCTGAGTCTAAGCACGTTATCTGAAGTCTGTACCTGGGAACTGCACTCTGCACATGAAGGAAGCCTCTTTGGTAGCATCTTTGGCATGTTTGACTGCATGTGGCTTATAATGACTAGTCCTTGGACAGGAGCTTTCACCTGCTGTGAGCGTGCCATAGGAGCACCAGGATGTATGAGGCTGTACCAGGCACAAGTTTACCATAGATGGCATGTGAGACTAGCATACAATTGAACTATTGGGAATATGAGGATCTGTTTGATATTTGATGGTACGTGGTGGTGCTAGAATGTACCTTGTGTGGGGCGACTATACCTAGCAAATTTGGTTTCTAGCATACAATGGCAATACCATGCTATATGACAATGCACCTGGAATGTAATGCCAGCAGCTGGGCACTTAATGTTGATTTGAGACAGTCTAAAGACTGGCAATGAAAATAATGTATGGTCCTGTTTGGAATGGCACACTTAATAGAGTACATTCAATGAAGAAGAGAGAGGACAACAATGGAGTTAATGAACCTTTGCTAAATACCAAAATAAAATAAACACCATACAAGAGAGGAAGGAACCGCTTTAAATAGGAGATAAGTCATGCGACTTGACACCCTCAAAAGCCTCCCAGGATCAGTGGAAGAGACAGAAAAGTGCATGAATTGAAAATAATTACATGTATCCAATATTGAGGTGTTGCTGGGGATGCGGGGGGGCTTAGGGGGCTATTGCACCGGGTCTTTCGGTTGTAGCCCCGGATAGAAGCTCAGGGGTTACAACCAAAAAGTCTAGCTAGCCCCCAGGTCTGAAAATCCCAAAATTAGCATAGCCCCCAGATCTTTTCCAGACCTAGCAACACCCCTGATTGTTTCCATATACCTCATTTGAGTCCAGATGCAGTAAATTGGGAGCTGACTGAAGCATTTTGTGATGCCCTTGAGTAAATCTTTCTGAAATTCATTTCCACAGGATCATCTCAAATATGCTCCAGTCGGCTCCTGATTTTCTCCAGATTCAATGTATGTGAATCAGGTGAAAGGGAAAGGTGAAAATCTCAGAGGCTCACATCGGCATCCTGGGGAAGATGTTCCAACAGCCAATGCCATGAAACCACCGCTTGCACCAATAGCTGAAAGGAGTGACCTTTGGGAGATGACAGGTCGTGAGCAGTCAGGAGAATCCCTGGAGAAGTCACTTAGGCACAGTCTGATGATTCCATCACTGCCTTTATAAGCCAGACGCAGATGTTCCCTGGCAAAGACTCGGTCCCTCCTTTTTTTGTTTTGAATACATACACACATATTTGTTTGTGGGGGAAGATCTTTCACAAACCTTAGTTGGTACATGAAACAAAAGTTGGAGATAGTCTCAAGCTAAGATCTAAAATTGAGGGCCGCAAAAATATAAAATGGCCAAAAGCAAATTTGGCAATTTTCGATTTCGAAATGAACTTTGCTGGAAAATTGAAATGTATTTAATTTTTCCATGTAGCTGTAAGCCCTGGCAAAAAGGCACATTTTTCACAAAACCAAATCAATTTGTATAATACCCTTTTGTTACAAACATGTATTGTTAAAAGAACGAGTTAGTTGCATAAAAATTGATTTTTCTTAAGTAGAAAAGCTATGTTTTGCAAAAAAAGTTTATTCATTATGAAAAAAGGAATTTGTCGTTCTGTAATTTTAAATTCACCAAAAATTACTCCATTGCATCTTTGCATAGCACATTTTACAGCTCTTTGAAATGATTCCTTGTTTTCTATTGGCGTTGAGAAAAAATGTTTGGCCAGCCCTTTTGAACAATCACATTTCACCTTTAATCTGATGCTCCGCAACTTGTTGCTGGTACAAAGAGTCGGATTGAGTTGAAGGCTTTAGGCCAGAGCAACCAGGCAATTTACTGTCTGAACTTCAAGACAGATCCACCAAAGTTGGGCCATGGAGGTCCTCGCCCGAAGTGTTGGGGTCACGCATCCTAAAAAGAGTTTCCAGCAATGTGGAGACAAAAATACACTGTGGTGTGTGAACTAAATTGGAATTTTTCGAGAAATCTGAGTACTTATCTGTTTCAGAAAACCTTCAGGTACTGAAAATGAGATTGCCTATTCATCGTGTGTGTACGGGTACCTTCTGTCCATGCAGATGATATGTCTTGTGGAGAATGCGCGACAGGACTTGTGCTCTGAATCAGCTTCAGGTGTATATTTGATAGAGTGTACACCTTGAGGGGGCAGAGGAGCCCTCAGCATTTTGCACATGAGATGTACTTTGAAAATTCAGATGTTCCATTGAGGAAATATTACAGAAACAAGGTTGCGATTAGGAAAAGAACTTGCAATTTGGAAAGTGCTTGGCAGCACTACATGACGCTATTTTTTTGTTTTCGTTTTTCACATTGTTTTATACACTTATCCAGTCCAAAAGCCCAGAGAGGTAAGTGTTCACCGTTGAGATCTATGTTCAATCTGCAAGTCGCGGATTTGAAGACTGGCCGGATCAGCTCAACTTTCATCTGTCTGAGTGTGCTAGTAGGTAAGAAGAAAACCTGATAACACTGTCAAATAACTATATTAAGCTCTATTAAAAAGAAATGACTATTAAATACTTACATTGGGAGGCATTTGTAATACTATCCATGTTGTTATGTAGTACTTCATGTCAGATTACAGCCTCTTAAATGCACTGTAATAACACATATTGGCCCGTGGAGACCGTTATTGACCGCCTCTGTGCTAATTAGATTGTTCAGAGTGCAGTCAGTAACTACTGGTATTGACCGCATTCTGAACATTCTGACTTCAAAAGCAGACAGGGAAAGAACAATGCAATTTTAGAGCAAATTACATTCCTGAAGACACTTTCTCTCCTGCAAGGACCTTTTTATTCCGCAGCAACATCTAATTTAACTTATTATAGAGAAAGCTAAGCATAGGGAAAATGCTTTTACTTTCTTATGGAAATACCATGTAGTGACACCTAATCCATGCTCATGCTAAACACACCCCAGTGTAATGAAGTTTGCAATTAAAATACAAAACCTATGCAGATCACCTTGTTATTAAATCTTATAACATAAAACTACATTTAATTTACCAACCCAGTCCACCCCTTTACTTTACTCAATAGTAAAGTCATGTATTGCTACTACCACTATGTGCTAGTTGCCTTAACTACCTTGGGAGGGGCCATCATTGCTTGGGATATTGAAACGTCCACAACATCTTGGCAGGTCATTATCCAATGATAATGACTCTCTCTCTATCTCACTCTATAAGGCTTTATTATTACAGACCAACATGAAGATAGTCGGAAAATTGAATTTGCCTTGAATGACACATTTATTTGAACAAGTGTCGAAGTAAAGATTGCATCACAGGCGTTCAGCTCCCAAAGACAGAGGTTTAGCCATGATCCCTAATGGACTCCCTTTACAAGTCTACGGGTGGGCAGAACATTATGGGCCTGATTTAGATTTTGGTGGATTGTAAAATCCTTTGGCTTTCCACCATGAATCAACGCATAGAAAGCTGGAGTAAAACTCGCGGTCTCCATCTAGGGCATAGGGAACAGGCAGATTGTATGCCAGTTTTCCGACGGCGGCCTTCTGGTGTTAAGCTGGTCTAGTACAAACTTAGAATAGGGTTATTCTAAATCAGGCCCTATATCGAATTGTAACATCCCTCTGTGATCAGTGTAAATTTACTTTTGTCAATATCTCTTTCATTTTCTCTCGCTAACATGCTGATTTACTTTGTCATCTCCCTCTCGGCCTTATCATGTTATCTGCTTCCTCCTTTCTTGCATTTCTCAGTCCTTTATTCATGTTTCAATTATTACTCAACCTGTATTAGTGGCTTTGCACATCACAATGAGGCTTAGTGCTGCTGTACCGCACAGTGCCAATCCGTGTTGAGCCTTTATAGGCACCGGGTGTGGGGGAGCCAGCCAATCATCATCTTCCTGTGCTAGATAGTGTTCAGAGGGAGCTGATAGCCGCACCCTTGCGCAACCTGCAACATTGTTCACCACAGATACACTCACATCTCTACCACTCTCTTCCCACCCTGAAAGCTCTCTTCCTCCACAACCCTCCACGGAGCTCCCTGCCGCTCATGCTTACCTGGTCCACTTGCGCACTTGCTGCTTCCCTCCTCATCTATACTAACATGGACAGAAGTGTGAGCTCGTGGAGGCCATCTTGGACATGCTATCCCTTCCCTGTTATGAAGGTGTACACTGCTGTTCACCCCTTCATCAAAGGGAACCTTTTTTGTTTACTTTATTCAAAGACACTATCAGCACCCTGTGCAACATGCTGGGCTCCTCACAGTGTTAATTCCCCAGTTTGTGGGTGAGCTAGTTCACTAGATGCCTTTCACTCAGGCCTACCATGGCTCTGGCTAGCAGACCTGGCTAGAGGACCATTGACTGTCATTGACTGCCAACTCCACTCGCAAACTTGAGAATGTATTAGTCATTTGGCCTGAGGAATCAGAAACAAGTCATCGCGTTTGCCTGAGCTAAGAGTATTGCTTAAAATGAAAGTTTCAGTTTCAGGCAACTTCTCGAACACTTAAGGAAAGTTCAGTTTGTGTGCTGGTAATTCCATTAATCCTTAGAAATTACAATCCAGGGTATTTTGGGTATTATAGGCCCATTGAGTGATAGTTGGGTTTAGGGAATATTTAGTCTCTTCGCATTATGGGATCAGCACACTTTGTTCTGGAGATGATACAGGTTTGAAGTCACCTGGTAGTGTTTGAGATGAATTAACATACACTTTGCATAATCTGTTTCTGTGACTGTTTATGTAATATTCATGCATGTTTATTAATGCTATTAGAATTACCTGTGTTCTCTTTTCTTTTCAAGCTTTAATTGCCCCTGATGGTGAGCCTTGCGGCTCGAAACACGTTGCACTGATTGTTTCATCTGAAATATCCACTGTGGAGTTGTTAAAAGGAGTTTTCACATTGTGGTCACTCAGAATGTGTAACTGGAACAAATAATTAATTAATTACGTTTGAAACAAACAATAAGCCAAGGGCCTTGATTGTTTTCTCAATCTGGTGCATGCACTTTGCAGACGGGTTAAGAATTTAATGAGCACAATGAGCACATACATTTTCTTCTGGTGTGTGGCTCTAAACGCCACAGTTTCATCCCCGTGAGCCATGCAACACATCATGTTTTTGGCGGTAGTGGCAAATCATGCATGCAGTATTCAGAAATATCACCTGTTTTATACCCTCAACCATTTCTGAGTCTCAAATCTGAAAATCTCACATGTCGCCTTCTTTTGCGTGGAAGTAATAATTTCTGCTTAAAACTATTACCCTATTCAGTTATTACCACGTGCAGTAATTATTACCACAACACATGCAGTCATTACCGCACCCGTGGAGACCTACTTGAATCAAAAATGGGGAATAATTGAAGGGTCTTCAGGACACTGAATCGTATACAGTCTCATGGTGTAGCTAAAACCAAATCAAATGTTTCTCCAAGCAGAGAGCTGGGGGCAGATCTATCTCCTAAACTCATCCCTCCTATGGAACAGTGTCCCTCTCTCCATCTTGAACCGGAACACATCAAGTTCTGCAAGCAACTCGAGACCTTTCACCTCTCTTCCTCCTTCTCTCTCCCCCTCCCGTGCTAACCTTCCCCTCTCCCCTCTGTCGCTATGATTGATGGTCCAGTCCCTCAAGATTCCAATTGGGCCCTGGCCTTCTGCTCAGTTGCCACCAGCAACCCACCCCCTGAATTGCCCTCTGGGACCACACCCATCTCTGGGTGGTGTGTCTCCACCCTAAACTTACCAGTTGGGTGGTTGACTTCCCTCTTCACTTCGGACGTCTCCGCCCATGCAGTTACCTGCTGCCCGTCTCACTTTCCCCGCACTTCCCCCTGGGGGACCCTAATAGCAGTTAACCCGCCTAGTAGGACAGCTGTTGGCTTTATTTTTTATTCTTTGGCTTTCCATTGTTTAATCACTCCCTTGTCCCCTTCCATTTGACTTGTGGCTCTTTGAAACACTGGGCCTCATTACAAGAGTGGTGGAATGGGTTAACGGGTGCCGCAAAAGGATGCAGACCAGTTAACACCATTCCGCCACATTACGAGGTCCCCTCGCGGGACCCGCTGTGCACATCTGGTTTCACGAGACGTGCAGAGCGTGTCCCACGAGGGGAAGAGGGAGCTAACAACGGGCCGGTCGTAATCAGCCTGTTGTTAGCTCCCTCCCCCATTCCCATTCAGCCCTATGGGGGCTAAAAATGGGAATCGGGGAAAGTCCAGGCCCGGGTTCCTGGAGGGAGGAATTACCAGGCCCTCCGAACTCGGAATGGCCTGGTAATTCCCCACTCTGGGAACCCGGACCTGATTTTGGTGGCAGGCAGCCATGCTGCCAATAGCGGCATGTCTAACGCCAAAATCGTAATGAGGCCCACTGACCTGCTGTACAAGCTCCTGTTAAATAACCAATAAATAAAAACCGCCAAACTCACAATGTGCCTGCTCATTATGCTGCGACATACACCACCCTTGACTCAAATGTACATAGACATTTGTGACTCAGTGCACATTTTATGGCCAAATCTCAATCCCACTTTACTAGTGGCCTTAGTTCCATGACCAGCCTAAGCCTTAACAAGGTTACAGACTGTCAACCCAAATTCTCTCAAAACTGGTCCCAAATGCCACCCACTCTCTGAGTGTCCTTTAATCTAGAAGGCCACTGTAATTGTTCAATGAGCATTATACTTTAGTGCCTGCATGCGACCCAGCTGCCTTTTTACTGGACACTATGGCATAACAACATGACAGTTTTCATTGTTGGCCTTCTTCAGTCATGGGACTTTGCTTACAGTTACGATACAACTGCTTCTGGAAAATAGGTTAAATAAAAGATTGCGCTATCTTGTGTTTGTCTCATGGGATATTTCCTATGCCTATTGAATGGTATGAGTGCCCTGTTGCTGGGGTTTGGATGTCTTTGGGGCTCATTATGAGTTCCCTGGTATACTGGGGAACTACCGTACCATCTCCACCATCCGATATCCCAGTATTAGCAGGATATTACAGGTGGCAGAGACACTGGTAAATGCCCAATCCCATGGCGGCCCATCGGGCTTCAAGGGATGGGGATGCCGCAATCACTGGTGACACTGGTGCCGTGGATTATGGCAATTATCTGCCGGTAGGGGCCTGATCTACCGGTCGACAGGCCTGCCACTAGATCACAGCCCGACCAGTAAATATACTTGTAGTTTGCCGGTCTGGAAAGGTGCTGGTATACATTATTAACGGCACCTCAATTTCGGACCGGCAAACTTGTAATGAACCCCTTTGACTATGGCTCCCAGATTTCCTCACTATCGATAACACTGGCTAGAGCTAAAAGGAGTTTTAAGTCAAAGGGCCTCATTCCGAGATTGGTGGTAGTCATGGCGCTATTTGCACCATGACTGCCTCCAATAACAGGTCCGGCACCGGTGTTGTTCAATGGGGACTTACCGGTGTAGTCCGACCCTGGCGGGACCGGTAAGTCCCCATTGAGCAAACCATTCCCCATTCTCATTTGAACCCCCATAGGGCTCAATGGGAATGAGGAGGGCGCTAATAACGGGCTCGCAACTTACAAGCCCATTATTAGCGCCCTGGTCCCTTAGCGGGACCCGTAAGGGACGTGTGGTCGGACCACACGTTCCTTACGGTCCCCGCCAAGGGACCTTGCAATAGGGTGGTAAGGGATTACCGGCACCGGTCTCCTTACCGGTGCCGGTATCCCTTACCGCCCACCTTGTAATGACCCCCAAAATATCTGGAGTCCCAAAGGTTGCAGAACCCTGGTGAACTGACCATTAAAGTCTCAAATGGTATGAGTGCATCTGATCCATCTATCAGGACCAAGAGGGGGTTTACTAAAAAAGCAGAGAGTGGGTTTCAAGAACTGTGCTTCATCGCATAATGTAAATCATGGGGCCTTATTCCGAGGTGGGCGCAAAGGGATACCGGGCACCGTTAAGGACATTGGTGCCGGTAATCCCTTTGTGCCCTATTCCGAGGTCCCTTAGCAGGTCCAGCAATGGGCTCCTGGTTTTACCAGGCGTGCTCAGCGGGAGCCGCTAAGGGACCAGAGAGCTAATAACGGTACCGCAAATTGCGGTACCGTTATTAGCTAGTTCCCCATTCCCATCGAGCCGTGTGAGGGCTGAAATGGGAATGGGGAATGTTTTTTTTCAATGGGGACTTACCGGTCCCTCCAAGGTCGGAATGGACCGGCAAGTCCCCATTGATCCAGGGCGGACTCGGTACTGGTATGGGAGGTAGTCATGGCGCAAATTGTGCCATGATTACCTACATACTAGGAATGAGGCCCATGGTCCCAAAAGCTTAGATGGATGGGCCTTTGTAGTAAAGGTTAGTGAACGTGTTCTGGTTGCATAGAGACATGGGGCCTCATTACGACTTTGGAGGTAGCCATGGCGCTACTAGCGTCATGGCTGCCTCCAAAATCATGTCCGGGTCCAGTCCGGTGGAGTGGGGATTTACTGGGACATTCCGCCCTTGGCGGACACGGTATGTCCCCATTCCAAATGCCATTCCCCATTCCCATTTGAGCACCCATAGGGCTCAATGGGAATGGGTAAGGTGCTAACTACGGGCCTGCAAATAGCAGACCTGTAATTAGCGCCCTGGTCCCCTAACAGGACACGTAAAGGATGTGTGGTCCGAACACACGTCCCTTGCAGTTCCCGCTAAGGGACCTCGGAATTGGGCAGTAAGGGATTACTGGCACCGGTCTGCTTAGCGGTGCCCGTTATCCCTTACCGCCCACCTCGGAATGAGGCCCATGCACCAGATATGGGGGGTCATTCCGAGGTTGGTGCTAAGGGAACAACGATGCCGGTAAAGGATTACGAGCATCGCTTACCGCTACGGGCTATTTTGACCAGCCAGACCGCTATTAACGGCATCGTAAAGTACGGTGCCTCTAATAGCGGCATGGGCACAGGCACAAGAGCCATCATGCCGGCAATAGTGGCATGCCGTAAACTGGAGGAGATCACAAGTGAAGCGGACATGCAAATAACGGCATCATGAAGGTGTTAAAAGTGGTTACCGGCATGCCGTAAATACCGGCATCTCGACCTACCATAAAATGCCTTGAGCAGTGTTCCCAACTGCCACAGGTGCACGCAATCAGCACAGGTGGAGGCAATGGAGCCTGGCCCAGTACAAAAGGAGCACACCCACACACCACACCCCCTCCCACACCAAGATGATTCCTATAGTAGTAGCATTACTGGAGCTGGAGGACATGCTTGCATTGCCACAACATCAACAACAACAACACCCGGCACCACAGAGGAGACGCAGGAGGAGAAGGAGGATGAGACAGGCCCAGCATTCCCCACCAGTGCAGCCACCGTTACCACACAGGCATCCCCCAATCCCTCGCATCAGAGCCAGTCCTTTCAACCTAACCCCTGAGCAGATCCACACTCTGTATCGTCTGGACAGGTACACCATCACCATCATTGTGGACATGATACACAACAACATTGTCAGCCTCATTGAAATACGCACCGCCATCCCCCCTCTACAGAAGGTAGTGTTTGTGCTCCACTTCCTTGCCACAGGCACCTACCAGCACACAGTGGGGCACATACATTGCATATCACAACCCTTATTTTCGCAGATTCTGAACCAAGTGCTGGATGCCCTCCTCAAGCACACAAGGGACTACATACCCCTACCACAGACTCCCCAGGAGATATTTGATACAAATGTTGGCTTCCATGCACTGGCAGGCATGCCAAATTGTGTAGGTGCCCTCGACTGCACCCGCGTGGAGTTGGTGGTCCTGCATGCCATGGAGGTGGTGTACCGCAATCGCAAGCAATACCACTCCATCAATGTGCAGATGGTATGCGACGCCAGCAAGATCATCACACATTGCTGTGCCCGATATCCCGGATCAACTCATGACTCTATGATCCTGCGGAACTCCACGCTACCACGCTTCAAGGAGCGACATGCTGGACGAAGTGCCTGGCTGATTGGTAAGTTGTAGGACTGGCACATGGCATTGAAATGGGGGGAGAGATACACACACCAGCATGCTACTAATGTTGATGTGACTGCACGATGTGCACATCACTGAACACTGTACCCCAAAGCATCACAAACGGTATATGACACCCAAATCCCATAGGAATGAATCGACACCTATCACTACATGACTAACAGGAAACCACCCCACATCCCACAACACATGCACCACTGATCGGCAGACCTCAGCCTCCGTAACGCCATCCAGCACCATGCAGTGCACATTCACTATGTTGCTGTCTCCAGCATATACCACACAGGAAAAGCATCCCTGGGAGCGCATTGAACTGAACCAACTAGGGAATCCACTGTCTGTCACAGGGCCGCCACACCCACATAGTGCTGCATGTCACCATGGGAATGAACAGCACTGATTGGCCAATATTGCACAGACTAATGCCAACGCTCCCTCTAAGTAAATCTTACAGAACACAACACATCACAAATATGACACGAACACAGCTGTATGCATACACGATGCATGTGCAACAAGACGTCAGTGCACAACATGTATCATCTTGAAGATGCAACCCACACCATTATTGCATGGCAAAGGACACATTGAGGGACTGAAGATGGCGTAAATACATCCAGGGACATGTGCATGTGGCCAACGATAATCTGCAGGCATGTGTGACCAGTACAGCTGTCCATCATGAATCGCCTAACATTTACCTTTCATTGCCTCTCATGCAGGTGATAGTGGCTATCCCTTGAAGCCGTGGATCCTCACACCTGTCCAAAACCCACAGAACCGGCACGAGGAGGACTACAATCATTCCCATACCCGTACCCATGTGGTCATCGAGCAGTCCTTTAGCCTGTTGAAGGCACGATTTCGCTGCCTCAGCCGGTCGGGTGGGGCACTCCTCTACAGGCATGAGAAGTTGGCCAAGATCATCATGACATGTGTCATGCTACACAATATGTGCATCCGCCGGAACGTGGCCCTGCCCCCTGACATTGAACTGCTACCACCTGATGATGATGAAGACGATGTGGCTGGACATCATCTTGGTGCTGATGCACAGGAGGGACGTGCTGTGCGCCAGTCACTGATACCACACAATAATTCTGACACACATGGCAGCATAGGGTGACATGATAGTTGGACAGAGGGCACTGGGTGTGGGCTACATGTACACTATGCACTATATATGAATAAATGACACATGTGCAATGATGAATGTCCACTCAGGTCTTGATTTTCACACAACGGGTGTATTAAATATAACAATGATAACGAAAGTGCAAAAAGCCTCCACCACCCTCACTCCCTCCCCCCACAACTCCCCCACACACCCTCACACCCCTCCCACTCCCCCCACAACTCCCCCACACACCCTCACCCCCCTCCACCTCCTCCCACAACACCCCCACACACCCTCACCCCCTCCGCCTACCCCAAGTCCCCCACACATGTACCATCGAGTCACCAATGACAACATGAGGCTACCCAGATGATCAATTGGCACTCCCTGGTCCAGATGGCGGCATGTCTTGCCGGCGCAGGGTATGTGCCGACCTGCGGAGCGGGCTCGTTTGGGTCGAACTGAATGATGACGGTGTGGCCGCCTGCTGGGATTGGGTAGCCGGATGCCCTGCCTCCATGGCATCCGCTATGCAGCCTAAGACCTGGCGGAGGGCTGAGACCTCTTGCAGAGGCGGCTGGTGTTATCTGCAATGGATTTAGCCATGGAGGCGGTGCTCTTCGTGATCGACCTGCCTAGAGAGGCAAAGTTCTCACGCCACTCCTGTCTGCCAGTCAGTTGTCCTCGAGAAATTGCCGCACAAGGGCAGTTAGCTGATCTGACCGCTGCGGCCCTGCGGGTGCACCTGTGGAGGTTGATGCTCCCTGGCTGTCCTGCTCAGCCTGCTCAGCCTCCACACTTGGCAAAATGGGACTGATATTCCCTTCCATCTGCTCCTGACCAGACTCCTCTGGGGTGGTGGCGTGGTCACTTTGGAGGGACGATATTTGGGGGGATGCCGGTGGACTGGGCGTACGGACCACTTCCAAAGCATTGTCCTCAATGAGCACCCAGATGTCATCCTGCAGGGCCTCCACAGCCAGGGGTGATGTGGCTTCCACCTCCCCAGCCAAAATGGACCCCTCTGAATGTGGTGCCTCTCCTGATTCCTCAGGATGACCAATGGGTGGTGGTGGTGCTTCGCCCTCTACGGGCCTTGGCGGCACCAGTGTAATGGGTACCTGGGTTGTCTTGCCTGTTGGTGCACGGCGGCCCCTGGGTTGTCCCCTCAAGGTCGAAGGGCGGTCTGCGTCATCCCAGGATCTCTTCCGGGGTGTGGTCTTGGTGGGCATTGTGTCCTGCCCATCGCTGTCATGGTTAGAGCCTGTTGGGGTCGAAGAGAGGGACGGCTTGAGTGATGTTTTGATAGGCATCATATATACATCTGGACAATTGATCATCCACACAATTGGGGGTAATAGGCATTTGTGTTTGGATGAGCACGTTGTTTGATACATGGGTGGGTTATGCAGGCATACGTCGGCATCACTCATGTTGGCCAAGAGCTATGCTATCTGACATGCACATTATTTGGGGCCTGGCCGCTGTGTGACTCATGCCATTTACATCTTTGTGTGGTATGTGTCAGATACGGCATTGCCTTGCAGCAGGCATCTGCATGTGCCTGTGATGCGTCCGCCTACTTTGCTGGGAGTGTGTGTGTGTTGGACCATGGCTTGACTCTTTGGACTGAAATATTGGTTAACTTTCATCAGACTCACCATTACAATGTTTAGTTAGGACACTCACCTCCATCACCCGATGTTGTGGCGCCACACTCCATCTCGCCAACACCTTCGATGCCCTCCATCCCGATCATGCTGGCACAGATGTCCTCCCATGGGGTGAGCTTGATTGGTGAGCTGCGACCTCCTCCTGTTCCCATTGCCTGGCTCCTGTTCACTAAGAGAATATTTCAAACTCTAAATCGCAGGTCATCCCAGCGCTTACGGCAGTCTTTGATTATGTGTGGGGTATTCCCAACAGCACTGACCCTCTGAGCAACAAGTGCCCAGATCTCCTTTTTTTGAAGTATTGACTCCCTCTTCATGTTGTTTGAGGAAACTATCCCAGCATGCCCCTGTAGGGTGGCAACCAGTATCTGCAGCTCATCCTCATTAAATCTCTCCTTCCGCAGGCGGGCAGCTCCATTCTTCAGGGCCTTGGGCATGGTGGTGTGATAGTAGGATGTTTTCACAACAACAGCAGAGTCCAACGGGTCCTGTGTGGTGAGGTTGGCAATGGATTGGGTTTTTAAAGATGGCGGCCGCGCTCCTTGCCGTTCCTGTGCGATGACGCTAGTTTCGGTCCCGCTTTTTAGCGGTGACCCTTATTAGCGGTGACCATTATTAGTGGTCATCGCTAATAACGGCCACCGCTAATGCTGCATTGGACCTTGTCGGTAGTGGTATCTGCGCTATGCTTGATGCCGCTAAGGGCATTTAAGGTGCCTTTAACGGCATGGCGGTAATGACCTTACTGGCATGCCGCAAAGCTCGTTCCCGCAAAGTCGTAATAGTCCTCTATTAGTGGACTGATGACTGCCCGGACACACTATTTACGCCATGCCGCTAAGGACCGTTATTTACCTCCAAACTCGGAATGAGGGCCATGGTGTTGTTGTGGAAACAAGCACGCCTGCAAGAGACCATCATGAAACTATTGTATTGTTGTTGCTAAATTGGAAAAATAGGAGTACAGCAGGCCCAGCTACAGGAATTTTCATCTGGGTGGGGCAGGTTTGTGATCAGAGGGCCCAACCTTCATTGGGAGTCGGTGCACGAGTACCCTAATCACATTGAGCCAGATTTACCAGATTTGGAAAAAATGCATTTGCAGTCATCAAATTTTTAGTCTGGTCTGCTATAAAAGGTGCAGAAGCCTGGATTCAAACCAAGATTATTAGGACCAGGGGGAGACACATACCCGTAACACTACTTGAATGTCTGATCAGGATGCTTGTTTGGATTGCACTCAGTATCATGTTTAAGGCAAAGTGCATTATGGGCAAGATTGAATGAGGGCCCTGCGACAAATGTTCTATGTTTAAGTATTTTCCCTGACATACATTGATTTGCCCAGGATCACTCAATTTGCTCAAATGGGAAATCTGCTCTCTCCCTCTATCTGCTCATCCCTTCCATAATTACATGCTCTCCTGTACCCCTTCTAATGTTTTCTTCCACCTTCATCTATCTGCTCCAATGTTGCCTTCTTCAAACTCCCACAGTACTTTAATCTTCCATTCCCTTGTCACTTCAGCTTCCATCCACTCCCCCTTCTCCATAACGAAAGCTATTGCCAAAGCATGAAAAATAAAAACTGTATAGTGCAGACCCCTGAAAAAGAGCCTGGGAGGTAAATCCCAATTAATCCTACTGTAAAAACAAAAGTTGGGCATCTTTTTTCAACATAATGCTATGCATGAGCTATAAAAACAGTAGAGATAAAGAGAAGCAAGAACAATAGTGTAGCAACATCAATTTGCATATCTTCCCTTACCTTCCCATCTGCTCTCCCCTTTCTTTTCTATTCACTGCTCCTTCACCTTTCATCCCAGTCACCTTCCATCAGCTCCCCCTAAGCACCATCCCCAACTACCACTACCGGCTAATATTTTTTCCAAGAAAGATGTTTTTGTGTATGTGTCCTTGGTGAACCCTGCACCATGCTCTGCCAATCTGTTAAAGCATGAGTGAAGCTTTTTTGGAATAGATGATACTAGGAGCACCTCATCTTGGCAGGTACGGCACAGTTCCTAAGGGAGAACGACACCTACCCACACTTCAGACTTAACCTTATCAATTGGTTAAAAACCAATGATCACTAAGCTAGATCAGATATAGAAGGTTTCTCCTCAATCGTCTGTGTCACTACTAGCCACTATTACTTAGGAGATAATACTCCTAAGTACGCTGATATCTCTTTGTATTATATTGAAACTCTGTAAACTCTGCTATTGTCTACACTGTACTTTTGCAATATGTAAATCAACATAATCCATGTAATGTAAAACCTGTTATTTTCTACACTGTACTTCTTCATTATGTAAATTAACAATTTTGATGTACTGTAATATGTAACTATGTAAACTCAACATTTTCTTGTCCTCGTGCCCTGATACCTCAGGGTCTGGTGCGCGTTACAAATAAAACAAACAAACAAACAAAACAAACAGTGAGATTAAATGATGTACCCAGGAACACACACTTTGGTAAAGTGGAAAAGCCAGAATTTGAGCATAGCCCTAAAGTGAGGTACTTGACCACAAGTCTTCCCTGCTCAAGTTGTTATCAAGATGTGTTGAAGTTTGGTTTTGCATACATTAAAAAAAACAAAATGTTATACATACTACTATAAAAATCGACAAGTGACATTACAAATCAACCTGACAGTGTATACATCACTGTAGAAACGTGTTGATAAAAAAGCGCAAGGGGGTAATTTTGTTTTGAATCCTAAATTTCACGGAGGGGAAAACTTCTGTTTTCACATGTTGGAAAAAGGGCCCCCTCTATGCAATTTTAATTGTTTCCACCAAGCACTGGAAAAGTAAATATTAAAACACAGGCAAAATTGCCTTTGCTCTTCACATTTCCATTACATGACTGGCGAAGTGTAAATCCCTTCAGCAATTAACGATTGTGGAGAGCCATCTACAATACATACATCCAGGTGTAAAAGTCAGGTGGTTTTCATAGTTTTCCACCAGCACAAACATGTATGCTGGTGGAAAACCAATTGGATTTGACAGGGGTCCTGTAAGAGCAGGAACACATGTAAAGTCTGCTCTGCCCTCCCACCTCGCCTGCCAAATCATATCAAAATCCTGCTGCACATAAAAAGTGGCAGTAAATGTTTTAGCACCACTATTTCCACTCTGCTTGACTCGGAAAATTACCCACTATGATTGTAGCTTTATTTTCCCTATCCTGAATGGAAGCCTACAAGTTCCAGCATGCAAATTGCAAAAATAAATCACAGAGACACAAAGTGAAATGAAAAAAAAACATGACACAGTCATTGTTTCACGCAGCTAGTTCTGTAACCCATAATTTCTCATTACCCAACAATCACAGGTAAATGGCTTTTTAAAACCTTACATAAAAGTACCAGAGCAATGGTAACTGTCAGTTACCTTTTTCCATCTCTAATAACTTCCTGTTCTAAATAATCAGCTGCTGAGACACATTAAACGATAAACCCTCGCTGGGAGGACCTGTGCAGCCCCGGCTTTTTGTCTTTCAGGGGAGAGAGGCCACGCTGGGGGACCACATGGGTATTTGTCCCATGTCCGATTGTTAAATCTACTTATTATTGAACCTTGCAGGTAATATGTAAATACCGCTTTTTAGGATTAAAGATATTCCCCTTTTATACTTTACCAGCAATATTGTATTGTACATGAGAAGTCAATGCTTCTCTCTTGTGTTGTTTTCCAGGTATTTATGATTAATCCTCTGAGAGGAAAATAGTTATTGAGGGGTGGGACCAATCCTCCTGTCCTGCTCTCCATTCCCATGTCACTGGTGGGATCTCACAGTAAATAATGTCAATTTCCGGTGCTGCCTAAACAGCCAGAACCCAGCATATATTACCTTCTAAACACAACCCACAATACACATTATCTATTCTGTTCGCATGCAAACTCTGTTAATAGTTACTCAAACAGTATGAGGTTATCAACCCAATACTTATCAGTTTGAATCAGCATGTTCTGGACGGGCAGGCTAGGCTTCCCCACACACACACACACACAACGATATGTTATATCATGGTCAAACCCCACTGGTAAGTGTGCATGGGAAAAATATCTGAAACTGGGCCATACTTTTCATCCTAGCCTTGATATGTTCTGGTAGGGTCTTGTTAGGCTAACAGATGGGTGCGGCTTGATTCCCTATGGCTAACAACCAAGAAACCCACATCTGTGCATTTACACTTTCAATTACTGAAACTAACAGACATTGGCAAAGCCAACATCTTGGGCTTTCGCATAGGTATGCGATAGGCATTTGCGAGGAACTGCCATAATGGTACCACCTGACCATGAGAAGGAAACAGCTGGAAATTGGTGTGCTTACATAGTCATATGACTGTATTGCCTGCCAGATGTCTGTCTAATGCCTATACACAAGCCAACACTGATAGTTTGTTTTGGAGGTGGGTCTAGTGCAAGGAATAGATGCATGGCACACATTGCTTCTAAATTAACAGGCTACAGATACACATTCTTAGATTTTCAATACACCAGGACCTCATCTACAGAGGCATTGAAGTCATCAAACACTCTAACAAATGCATAGATATAACACTGGCAGGCCATATACAGCACACATGTTGGTGTTATATTGTGATAGAGCTTGCTCAAATAGTTCCCAGGAGGAGATGCTTTGTCAAATAGAGGCATGCAGTTGGTGGGGATGCCATAGGAATGCATATGACAATGGGTAGTCAATGAGTTTGTAAATGACCAAACACACCTATAAACTATTTGTCCCACATCCCATTGTCATCCAATCTGTGTTACAATGCAAGAGTTGGGGCTTACAACTAACAGCCAGAACTAAAGATTTATGGATGTAAGTCCCTGAATCAATCATAAACGACTGCATTGATTTGGCCAGCCTTCCAGGCCATTGTTTCCAAATCAACATTAGCCCTGCCACTTGTATGAGCAGCACTGCCCAAACTGCTAGTCCACAAGACCTAAAGATGCCTCTGGTTGCTTGTGTTCCAGTGTAGAGGGGACATGGCCTAGCAGATTGAACTGAACTATTTGGTGGCAGAACCAAGGCTAATTTCCTATTGGCTAGTTCCCGTCTGTAGTTGCACAGACATATCAAAGGATTATGGCATGGAAGGCTGCCCAGAGCAATGATAGTGGTAATGTTTAATTCAAAGCCTTGCTTCTATCACTTTGTGACTTTGCTTTACTCCCCTTTAGAATACATTTTTTTCTTATTACCTACCTTATTTTTTCACGTATACTCAATTAGTACATTTAGCAGAATATACACCTTGAATGTAATTTGTAAGGACCCTTGTCAGTAGAAGCCCCAGCTGCAGAAAAATATGTGTGCGCAAGTAACATCACAGTTATTTATTGTTTGATAAAGTTAACCATTGTATTAAGCATGATGGGAACAACTGTTCTATTCCCACAAAAAATATGTACTTTCAATTACAGAAATCAACTTGTGATTTTATGTTTGAAAAAATAGCTACCTTGTACCTGAGATATTGGAAATGTAGGTAAGATGAGCGGTGCAGTTAAACCCCAGGATCTTGCTCTATTTATTGTAGGAAGCCTTCTTGACCAAGTGTGCTTCCACGCTTAGAAGTGTGCTTTGCCCTCCATTTCCTGGTCATGTGTGCAATCATGGCTGTGGAGCATAAATCATTGTCCAGGGCAAGTAATCACATTCCGGCTGGGCCCCCTGCAGTGCATGCCCTCAGAGGATGTGGCTGCATTTAGAGCAAAGTCCCCCTGACTCCCCACAACCATCCCAGTCTAGCACCACAGGCAAGGGTTCCTTTCTAGAGGGTCCATGGGTGACCATGGTGGGGGGTGCTGGACCTTCCCCTCCCCCCCTGCTGGAGCTGGGCCTGGATTACAGGATAGTAGCTATGAAAAGAAAGAACCTGGACCTGATGGAATGTTAAGTTAACAAGCATATGATGATGGTGTTGTGTGTGCCTGTTTGTACTCATGCAAGTGTTCACAAAGTGAGCTGTGATGCCAGAGAGAAGCCACACAAAATGGAGCCTATTAACCCACTACCTGGAATAGGATTTATTGAGTCACTCTTTTACATTTTAGGCATACCATTCACTAAAACAGATGGGTGTTTCCCTAATTTTGGTTGATGTCTGTGCCTTATTCTATTGCCAGTACAAAGTCCATGCTGTCGAAAGAGGTCAGCATGCTGAGTGTCTGCCCAAAGGCCCACAGTAGCTTTGACCATCCTTTCATCCTTCGGAGGGCTATTAATAAAGAATAATTTTCTTGGGTAACCATAACGCCCAGAGATCCTTATGCTTGCGCTGTGTATGCTATGTGGGCAGCTACTGATATTATATATAATGCACGTGGGTCTAGAAACACTGCTCGCTTGATAAGGGCGTGCTCGTTGATCCCAGGGCATGTCATTTCACTGTTGCAGCAGTCCTCTATTACTCTCCAGAACTGTCCCTGGCCCATTACGGTGCATCTTGGGCTCAAATCGCAAGGGGGGGTAGCCCTGCTTTTTCTACAGACTCTGTTCCTTTGGTGAATCTAAAGAACCCCTGACGTTACCCCTGAATCAAACACAATCTGTGTACATGACTCCTGAATGGGGGAGCCTTGTGCTTGATATAGTCACCCCCACATTGCAAATACTCCCATGCAGTGGTCCGTTACTCACAATCGCTCATGTTCATCATGTTGCCATCTGAAGATACTAATAGCACATACTCTATGGGTTTGAGCCAGCAACATCTGCAGAGCCTTAACATGAATAGTTATATCCATACAGTAAGATACAGCCTCGCACCACAGGTGCAACTGAAGACCCTGAACTTTCCAGGTCTGATGTTTAAGGCATCCAAAACCGAGGTCACGTGGTTAGGACCTAGACATCTAGATCTGGGCTGCGTGTACTCCATCAACAACTATTTTATGTCACCAGTCGACCCTTGCCAGGAAAATCAGAAGTGGATTCTGAGTTCATATGGGAAACAGAATTAAGTCTAATCAATCTTTTGTTTAATCTCATGCTTACAGTAAATTAGACTATGCAAATGCAGTCGATGCCAGCAGGTCCATAGGTCTTATCTCCCAACCCCAGACTGTTCAAAATGGTGCCTTTTGGTTTGCAGAGTTTCCATTTTGTCTCTTCCTTTCAAAGGGAACTGCACTGGATTTCCTTTGAGAAAGATATTGTATGTAGAATCTGTTGCATCGTCTTTAAGGACCTCAATGGTTTAGCCTCAGGCTATTTGCCAAGGAACTCAGTCCTTCATTTCCATCCAGTAGATTAATGCCATTGGGGCATCATCTTCTTCTTGTCCCTGTTTTCAAATCTTCAACCAGACAAGGAAGAGGTTTCTCTGAGCAGCGACCTCGGCTCTGGAATTCCCTTCCCACTCGAATTGAGCTTTTATCATATGATATTATAGGTTATTTATAACTTAATACCCAGAGGTTTCTAAGCACGGACCTGGGGATCGCACCTGTGTTGTTCCGGGTCGTCTTGCTTCCAAGGCGAGCACGTTGCCCCTCAGCTATCCTCATTCGGGTAGATAATTAAGACTCATTGCTTACGTCTTCACCCCTATCAATAGGCCTATGCCTAGTGCTTAGAAGCAATTATGTTTGCCTTGTATGCTACATCAGTGCTATGAAAAAAAAAATATATCAAACCAAATCAATCTAATCTCCCCTACCGCTCCAGTTACTCTGCTATGCTGTTGGGGGTATCACCACTGTTATGGAGTTGCGCCTGTCCTATTTCAGACCAATCCCTCAAAGCATCCTCACGTATTATCAAAGGGTTGAATTAGGGGTGTCACGGTGGAGAAGACAGTTGCTCCAACAGCGGGGGATACAGATAGGAAGATTGCGCCCAACTGAGCCATTGAACGCAAATTATGACCTTATATTCCTTAGCTGGGCACGCCCCTTTTTGTAAAGTCAGAGAAATGTGATGTTCATTGGATGGGACTCTTGGGTGGACCGGCAAGCTAAGCAGGAGGCGAGTGACCTGCACACGAATTTATGACACCCTTATATCAAAATGGCCGCTGCAGAAACATGAGAGGCATTTACTTTTGTTTAAGAAAAAAAAGAAAAAAAAGTATGGTCAAGAGGATATGAAATCCTGGCCTGCTCGAAAGAGATCACTAAGAATAAGAATCGCCAAACGCTTCTACTAACTTTTCATTGATTCGAACAAACTGGAGTCATTGCACCACACTAGGAATCTAATCCATCATGATACCTCACTCTTGCACTCACTTTTCTGCGATGCCAAGTTCTAAATAAATGTGTAAGTTATCTTTTTCATAAAGGTATCCTATGCACTTTGCGAGGGTAGTGCGCAGTATAAATGCTCAACGACCTGTCCCTTCAAGAATACATGAGGGACGGCCGTGCATTCATTGGCTTCCATCATCCACATGATGGAGTTCTCTGTCCACCATCAATGGCCTTCAAGGTCATGGTGGGAAGAGCTGACATTGTTTTAGAACGTCATTTCTACTCCTATCAAAGGCGTAGACTGGTGGCTGAGACAGTAATGGAACCTGTTGCTGTCATTTGCTTATGGTCTTGCCCCACAACTTCACTGATGCTTTCTCCTCTCTACTCTCGCCCATCTAGCTTTCCACTTCTCCCCCAACCTCAACCGATCCACTTCTCAGCCCTCTCCCTCCCTTACCCCTTATTGATTCTGTTCCTTCCATTTATTCTCATCCTTTCGCCTGCACTCCTTGATTGATAACATGAAACATTCTCCTTCACGTCCCTCCACCTTAAATCTTACCTTCTCGGTTCTAAAGCCTAATCGCTGTGTCCCCCTTCTCCCACTTCACTCTATTAGTTTCTCTTCCTGTACTATTTATTCCCCCTTTTCTACCCAATTCTCTCTCCCCTCCTTCAGACATCCATCCTTATTTCACTCAACCTCATTTACTGTTCTCTTGCCTGCCCCCTCCGTCTAATCCTTTCCTAGTCCTTCCTTTTATCAGAATATATTTGACCTTAGCAGTGTTCCCTTCCAGGTGATCAATTCTGCGATTCAATTTGCATTTGTTCCCTGATAGTGTCATGATCTACACTGCAGCATCTGGTAATCCTACAAGAGTCTTCGTCGTCATGGTAAAATATCTTTCAATGATACTCTTTACCATCCGGTATTGGAAAGACTTTTTCTTGAAAAGGTCATGATATTGGGCCTCATCACGAGTTGGCTGGTAACGCCGGTGCTATTAGCGCCGGCGCTAATAGCTCTCCCGCCAAACCCCCCGGCGCTATTAGCGCCGGATCACGGGTTTGGCGGAAGGGTTATTGCCCATTCCCCATTGGGCCCATTCGGGAATTCCTCAATGGGGAAAATTTGCTCTATTACCGCCGCCGGATTTCCCTCCGGCGGTAATCGCGCCGAAAATCAGCAATTTTGCCGTGGATTTCCCCCCAGCTCAGAGCTGGGAGGAAGCTGGGGGGATGAGGCCCATACTCTTTATCACATTAAGTAAATCATTAAATACATTTCAACTAAGGGAATTTTTAATTTCTTTTTTATTTTTGTCATTGCACTTGTGGAGCTCCCAAACCCAAGGGTATCACAGTGTTTACACCAAGTAGGTGAAATGGAAAAGAAAACAACGGGAATAAAGTCAGTGATGAGAAGAGACACTCATTCATATATGTTGAAAAGTCAGGTTTTTAAGAGTTTCCTGAAGATCCTGTAGGAAGGTTTGTTTTTGATGTTGATGGGGAGTGAGTTTCATAAGGAGTGAGCAGTGACCGCAAAGCTACCACAGCCAACTCGCTTATTTTTTATTCTGGGCGTGAGGAGATCAAGGGCGGCTGAAAAGCGTAATGGTTGAGGGGGTATCTTTTTGGAAATGCAGTGTTAAGGTAGGTAGGTGCAGTGTTGTAAATGCATCTTTGCGTGATAGACAGGATTTTAAAGTCAATGCACGCTTTGATGGGTAGCCAGTGAACATCACATCTGTGAGATGTGAAAGTGATCTGAGCATTTAAGTCCCAACCCCGCTCTTAGGGATTTGTTCTATAGCAGCTGCTTTTTGGAGAGTTCCTTGCCTGAGGCACTCAGGAGTAGGGCATTGCAATAATCAAGTTTGCTACCGATAATGGCTCTACTGAGCGTGAAGAAGTTATATGGTGACAATAATTGTCTGCAGAGGTTGATGAGCTTAGTTCAGTAAGCTGTAGATGAATCTAGGGCATTCACATAATTACTTATGTTGAGTACCGCGTCCAAGTATACACCAAGAGGTTTTACATGTTTAGAGACTGGGAGAGGGGTGCCATCGATATTAAAAGTATCAAATACCGGGTCGAGAATTTCAAGCGATGGGAGGGGCCCACTATGAGTAGTTTGGTTTTGTCGTCATTAAGACAGAGGTGGTGGTTGGCCATCCAATTCCGAATAGTTCCAATGACCTGGTTGATGGCAGTTGTACCAATGGCTTGCTCACTTTGTGGAAACAGAGAAATTGATATGAGGCCGGGAAGCCCGAAAGGAAACACACCAACACAGGTTACAAAGGACATACAAAGCGCTTTATTTCAAAGTTACAAAGTTACCAAAGTCAATTGACATACGGATAGCTATTCGGCCCTCTGACTAACACGCGAACCTTCAACGTAAGGTTCGCACTTAAAGTGGGAGAGACCGATCATCGGGATACTTGGGTTTTTATACGTTTTGTCCTGCATTGGCCAGCCCTCTCACAAGTTAACCATTCTTGGAACCGTGGCTAGGGTTCGTAGCCAGGTCGAACACATAATTTACATAATTTGATCAGTTCCGCTGATACAGTTACATATTTACACACAGGTTAAAGAGAGGACAAGGTCTTAGTTTGTGACCCTAACAAGTGGCCTGCGGACATATTATTTATTCACGTGTGCGGAGGTCACTACGGCTGGAGTCTTACTCGAAATGTCATTCGGCCTCCATTTTGTGATTCAGGGTGACTTCCACACTGCACGAGTACCTAAAATGGCGGCTAGATCCAAGATGGCGGCTTACTCAATACATTAAGGTCAAGACCTTGCCGCGGAGCCTATGTACATGGTATTCTTTAGACAGCTTGGCGTAGGCCAACATACATTTAAACAATGCGATTGGGGTCACAATATTATATCGATTTCCACAGACCCTCCTTTTTGGCCTATGCCAAGTGCTAATACATCATTGCCTAATACTTTCGAAAATAACTGAAGGCATTATCATCCATAGGTTCCGCATCATTGTCTGAAATGTGAATAGCCATAAGGTCGTTCATAAGAACTTCTTGCAACATGAACTCTTTAGATGCTGTCTTCGGGGTGTATATCTTATGCCCTATTGCGCTCACTACCTGAGCACAACACCCCCCCATCATTCCACATATACTCGGGAGGCATTGAAAACAACAGCAAAGAAATAACAGTATCCCTAAAATACCTAAAATGACAGAAAGCACCTTCCACCCCCAAGATCGTAAAGAATCCCAGAACCAAGTACTAAGGTTCCAGTCTCCTACAGGGATATGGACTTCAGAACTGAGAGTGTGTAAATTCTGAATTGCTTTAAAAATTGTTGGCGAAGAATCTGGTACGAAAACACAACAAGCGGACCCCACTAATTTACATACTCCACCTCGTTCTGCCAAGATGACATCTAATGCCATTCGATTTTGAAGTGCTACCAATCTTATCGCCTTTTGCTCTAAGGTCATATTGTAAAGTATGTCCGTGGTCCGGTTGATCGTTTTCTCCAACACCCTCGCTAATCCCCTAATGTTTTCTGAATTTGCTATTTGTCCCCAAAAGGGCACTACTGATTTGGATATATCCTCAAGCACTTGTCCTGGGGTATCTCCATTACTATCCCGTTGCGGGCGAGCCTTAGATACCTCTAAGGTACTGGCTATAAATACTCCTGGTAACAATATCCCTAAATAACAAGTCCCCTGCCAATCCTTGGGCAACCAGGGAAAAGCTAAACTACCACAAACAAAATAAACGGGTCCCCCTACATACAGAGGCCTATTTTCCCCAGTCAAGTTTACAGTATTTACACAAGGCTCGAAGTCTCCCATTGGCCTAGTTCCATTTCTTTGTACACAGAAAGGAACAGAATCAGGACTATGATTCACAGAATAAGAAGGAGGCATGGCATCCTTATTACCTATCGGAGCCATCTTAAAAGAAACTAGATTTTGAAAAGGAAAAGATAGTTTATCAGACGGCCTAATAGAAGCGACGTAAGGTTTACTTTTATTTGCGAAAAGCGAGCATCCCAGGGGAGTCATTTCACGTTTTTCAAATTCATTCAAATTAGTCCCATCGAAGTTCCCTGAGATGCTATCATTCCATCGGCCAAAGAAGAGTGCTCTAAGAGAGGCATAGCAAGAAGTCGTTAGAGGTAAGGGATGTATATACCATCCCAGTCCCTTGTTCCCATGTTGCGGTAAGTGAGTGCAAATCCAACAGTTACTCTTATTAAAAATAGCATGCGTAGCATTCATCACTATCATCA
This sequence comes from Ambystoma mexicanum, assembly GCF_040938575.1. Lineage (NCBI taxonomy): Eukaryota > Metazoa > Chordata > Amphibia > Caudata > Ambystomatidae > Ambystoma > Ambystoma mexicanum. Next base: position 143,314,518 of record NC_090934.1, read on the forward strand.
AGGTGTTATTATGATATTTCTGTCTATGCCGAGAGTCCCTAGGGGACAGAGTGTGAAGGTGTACAGAGGGAGTCAAAACAGTTGGTACGATTTTGGTCGGTAACAGAGGCTTCAAAGGATAAATTTCTTCAAAATACCAAAGTCCTACGGCAGCAGTTGCAAAAATAACAATAATCAAAACGAGAACACAACAGTACGTTTTCGGGGCCCAGGCACATTGTTCATTGTTCGATTTGGTCACCTCCTTATCTAATAGTTCAATGCGGGGAGCAGCGGTGAAGGCGGCAGGCATCATGGTCATCCCGATCGACGGCCCCAATGTTCGTTGCTGGCGACACTTCGGCCGCGCGATTTCTTAGTCCTTCCCAACCCTAGCCAACAGAACCCTCCTTTTCTTTGTTCGATAAAGAGAAAAAAACAATACTTCAATCACTCTTTTCCTTCCAGGTGCACGACACTCGTGCAGTAATTCTATTTCCGTGGTCGAAGGTTGTACCTGATGGTACCCGAGTTTGTTGAATCCAAAAGCAACGTATCGTCGCTCCCTGAGGGGAGCGTCGTGTCGGTGGCGATGGAAGTCGCAGAGCTCGAAACAAGGTTTTCCGGAAGTGATTGATCAAGAGAGTGCGGAGACAAAATGGACGGCTCCCCAAGCTCCTCAGGCTCAGAGAACTTCTCCGACGCACTCACAACGCTGTCTGCTACTCCGAGATCAGAGATTGTAGCATCAGCGAGGGGTTCTGTTTCTTCTGTAGCGTGTGGCGTCGGGTGAGGAAGCTTTTTGACATGCCTTGCATGTATCCAGTTCTTCTTTCCTGCCACCCGCACTGCCGTCCTGGTGACCAACAATACCTGGTAGGGTCCGCGCCAGCGAGGCGCAAGACAGGAAGACCTCTCGTAGGCCTTCACAAGGACCCAGCTGCCAGGCTGTATATCGTGTCCTGGGCCCGTAAACCGTACAGGTAAGGCAGCATTCACCTGGTGGTAAATGAAATACAGATTTTTAGTCAATTGGTTACAGTAATCTATGAGCAATACATTATCCACGTCCCTCAGGGCTTTAGGTTTAGGGAGACCCCAGATATTAGCAGGCTTTCCCATTACCACCTTGAACGGAGAGAGCCCAGTTCTAGTCTGGGGCGTTGTGCGCATAGCTAACAACACAATAGGTAAAGCGTCGGGCCATTTTAGTTTAGTGTCGGCACATGTTTTTGCAAGTTTGTTTTTCAAAATACCGTTGTGTCTCTCTACCAACCCAGCACTTTGAGGATGCCTAGCTGAATGAAAACGTTTCTCAATCCCTAAGGCAACACATATTTGTAACATTACTGCTGCGATGAAGTGGGGACCGTTATCCGACCAAATTATCCTCGGTAGCCCAAATCGAGGGAAGTACTCTTTCACCAGGATCTTTGCGGTGGTCATGGCGGTAGCATCTTTGACAGGGAAAGCCTCGAACCATTTGCTAAAAGCACAAATGATGACAAGAACATATTTCAAGTTATTACATCGCTCCATTTCAATAAAATCAAGGTGAATGGTTTCAAAGGGGACAGAGGGGGGTCCGAAACTTCCCCTTGGAGTCACTGTCCCTTTACCCACATTGTGCTGCAGGCAAATCATACAATTCTGAACATGTCTCTTTGCAGTTTCCAAAATTTTATCATTCACCCAAACCTGCTGTAATATCTTCGTAATTTGCTGGGCACACACATGCGTTGGACCGTGTGCCATTGTAACCATTGCTAATGCATAAGAATCAGGGAGCAACCATTTCCCTTCGGATGCGTCCACCCAACACCCTTCATCATCCAATTTTCCCATGCCTTCAGCCCACTTCCTAGATTCTTCCACTGAGGCATCAGTCTGAATATCTCGCACAGACCCGATGCCTTCATCTATTATACAAACATCTCTCACCTCCCTCGAGGTATACATGTCTGTGCTAAGGTCTGTGGCTGTTTGTCTAGCTATCAAATCTGCAAAAGCATTTCCTCTGCCCCCATTGTCTATTACCTTGCGATGTGCTGCACATTTCATGATCGCTAATTGTTCAGGGAGTGAGAGCGCTGAAAGTAGTTGTACTATTAAGGGACCATGCTGAATCTTGGTCCCATGTGAGGTCAGAAACCCTCTTTCCGACCACAGTTTTCCGAAGTTGTGAGCCACCCCAAAGGCGTACTGGCTATCCGTATAAATATTGACTCTATGCCCTTGGGAGAGCTCACAAGCGCGGGTCAACGCTATAATCTCCGCGGCCTGCGCGGAGTTATGCGGAATCCTTTTAGTTTCAACAATCTTATTCAAAGTAGTAACTGCATAAGCAGCTGTAGATGTACCATTCGGAAGTTTGAAGCAGGAGCCATCACAAAACTGCTCCCCTTCCGCATTCTCCAAAGGAGTATCTGAGAGGTCTATCCTGCCCTTTGTTTCTTGCTCGGTGGCATACAGGCAGTCATGTGATCCTTCATCACTGCAAACAATATTTTGCGGGAGAGGTAAGAGTTCAGCCGGATTGAGAACACAACACCTTTTAATTTGGATATGAGGAGCAAATAGGACTAATTCATACCTTGTCAACCGGGCAGAGGTAAGGTGTTGCGTTTGAGTTTTATTCAATAGAATATCAACAGAGTGAGGTACCATCAAAATAAAATCGTGGCCTAGGACCATCCCCTCACACTGCTTTACAGACGCAGCAGCAGCAGCAACAGCGCGCAGACATAGCGGCAAAGCGCATGCAACAGGATCGAGGGCGGAGGAATAATAGCCGCACGGCCTATTCTTCCCTCCATGTTCCTGTGTTAACACAGACAAAGCACATCCATCACATTCATGCACAAACAACACAAAGGCCTTATCGTAATTTGGTGTACCCAGAACCGGTGCTGAACATAGCGCGGTTTTGAGAACCTCAAATGATCGTTGATGTTCCGATTCCCATGGCAGTGGCAGAGAAATGCCCTTCTTCGTCAAAGCCAACATCGGTTTTACCACTAGTGCAAAGTTCGGGATCCACAGTCTACAGTAGGACGCCATCCCTATCAGGGCTCTGACTTCCTTCTGCGTTTTTGGGACAGACATGCCAGAAATGTATTTTATTCGTTCAGGTGTCAATCTTCTCCCCTCCTTTGACAGGAGGTAGCCTAAATAGGCAACCTCCTGGCAACAATATTGACATTTTTTAAGCGAAGCTTTGTGACCATTTTTAGCTAGATGAACAAGCAACAATATAGTGCCTTCTTTACAAGCTTTCTCAGAGTCTGCAGCCAGGAGCAAATCGTCTACATATTGAAGCAGCGTGCAAGTAGGTGGCAATTCAAGCGTGTCGAGCTGCTCCTTTAAGGCTCTACTATAGATACTAGGACTTTCAGTATACCCTTGAGGTGCCCTTGTGAATGTAAATGAGCGTCCCCCCAAGGTGAACGCAAACAAATCCCTGCTCTCCTTATGTATCGGAATACTAAAGAAGGCGTTTTTCAAATCCACGACACTAAAGTGCGTAGCCGTAGCAGGGATCATTGTTAAGATCGTCGTTACATCAGGCACGATTGGAAATTGTGGGGCTACCACTCGGTTAATAGCACGAAGATCTATTATAAACCGGTACGGAATTGCATTGTCGCCTTTCTTATATACTGGCAAGATCGGGCTATTACATAAGCTACCTGTAATCTCTTCGATCACCCCACGATGTACAAAATCGGAGACAATGCATTTCAGAGCACGTTCACCTTCAGTTGAGATTTTATATTGCGGAACGCGCGGTAGTTTAACCCCATGTTTCAAGACTATCTTAACAGGTTCGATGTGCAATATTCCGACATCATTGTCGTCTATTGCCCACAAACGTTCCGGAACAATGTCAAACTCGGGAGGTAGAGGTCGAGTCAAGTACTGGGAGTTAAAGGGTTGCTGTGGTGAAACTGTTAATCTTATTCCGTCAGGGGAACAATGAATCACTGCATTCAGTTTCTTTAATAAGTTCAACCCTAGCAAATTTTCTCCACAGTTTGAAGTAAGAAGAAAAGGGCACTGGTCTGTGTAAGGACCCAAAGAAACAGATACCGGCACAGAAACCGGACAAACAGTTGGTATACCAGAGAACCCTATAGAAACGTTTGTTTGCCCTGACAGTGCAATGTTTGGAACCCTAGAATGGTCAATGGAGCACTTTTGTGCTCCAGTGTCGATCAAGAACTGATGTTTCCTATTCCCCACCAATAATTCAACGTAGGGGCCCTTCTGAATAACGGGAATAGGTAAAGGTTCCAAACACTGCTTCGGGCAATCCTAATAAGCCAGAACTTTGTCAAAAGGAAGTTCTTCAGAGAGATAGGCAGCAGAAGGGTGATCAAATATATTTCTTGAGCCCATACTCGGAGTCTGATTTTCCCGTGAAAAAGGTTGCTGGGGATCTTGTAGAAGCTGACCCCTATCAGGGCCCCCAACTCCGGGGCGGCCCCTTGGTCGCCTACCCATACCTCCAAATGTGCCACCTGACCTCTGACGAAGGGCAGGGCACTGTGCTCGCCAGTGACCTTCCTGGCGGCAATAAGCACACTGATTTATATTTATCGAATTTGGATGAGTATTTCCTCTTGGAATGTACTGACCTCTAGTCTGTGTCGTACCTCCTCTGGGGTTTCTAACAATTTGCTGCAACAATACCTTAGTCTTTAAGTCACCCCTTCTCTTCTCAATTTTCTCTTTTTCATTGTTAACCCGATTCTCATAATATTGAGCCATATGCAAAACCTCTGACTGAGATTGTGCCTGCCAAGCGCTCTCTGAGGACATAATCTGTGACTGGATGTCATGCAACAATCCACGTACAAATTTGTCCACAAACAACCTCTTCCCTGACTCTGTACCTAAATCCTGTCCACTGAAGTCAGAAAACACCTGTTCGAATCTATTAAAGAATTCAGTAGTACCTTCAGTTTTCCCTTGGACGCAGGCCGTAAACTTGTCCCAAATAATCCTTTTTTCTGGGATTATAGTTTTTAATTTAGCAACTATTCTATCGGGTAAGGTAAGTATTACCTGGGGTGGTTTCTCACCAGCTGGTCGTTCCCCATCTATTCTAATCAGATTTACCCATGTATCCCCTAACCCCGGCACATCATCTATTGTCCGTACCTGTTTCAATATATCAACTGGTAAAAGCACTGGAAACAATAAGTCCATGTCACTTAAGGTGAACACAGAAGACTGTAAGACGTATTCTATTTCTTTATAAAACCCTGTCAGGTTTTTCCTAATATCAGGGACTGATTGTCTAATCGTGTTCACTTCCTGTCGAGAGAACGGGACGTGAACAAACTGCGATACGTAATGTGCAGGGATATCCACCGCGGGAGCACCAGTCGCCACGTCGGCGGGGATTTCTATTTTCGGGACAAGGGTCGGAGGGACCTCTCTCATAGGCAACTGAGATATAGGGACCTCCGACCGCTTACTAAGCAATAAAGCCAAATCGAGCGCTAAGGCAGCTGTAGAAGTGTCGGGCGAAAAAGCTCTTTTACAAATACCCAATAATTCTATGGGGCAACCAACCTTCTTCCTTATACATTCCTCTTGCAAGTGCTGTACCATCACCTGAATTACTTTTCTTTGCATCTCTACCGTGTATTGACTATATGTGTCATACACCTCATCTGGCGGTATCGATGAATCTGAGATCCATCGAATCGCGTCTTTGGTACAAATTCGTACTTCCTCAGGTGCTGATCTTCGGCACGAAAGGAACCGTTTCTGTACATATATCCTATCGTCCTCATCATCCTCGTTTTGTAACCTTTCAAAATCTCTTCTAAACTCGAACAACCTATCAACATGTCCATATACTTTCTGCTCTGTGTCCCTCGAGAGTGCCAAAGCATTCAGATCTCTCACCCCTTGTGGGAGATCCGAAGTTTGCAATCTACCCCACATTACACATAAATGAATCCCCAGTCCTTCAATAAAAACATTTTTCTCGGGAAAATCGTGCAAATTAGATAATGTTGAAAATACATCAGTTTGATCACCTTTTTCCATGCAATGCTTAGCCCAAGCAAATAGTTCCTGTTTCCTGCCCGCAGGAACAGTACTACGAGTCACAATTTTCGACCCTGCACCGGGACCTGTTTTTGTGAACACGGGACTCCCCGGAATCGAAAGTATAGGCGAGCTTAACAAGGGTGCAGGGGAAAGAGGCAGCGTAATAGACGGAGGAGCGACAACCAAAGAACTAGGAGCAATAGGCTGCGCAGGGGGAGTAGGAATAGCAACGGGAACAATAGCAGGAACGGGCAAAGTGCCCACAACAGGAGCATACGGAGGTGGCGCTGAAGAATCAGGCCTCCGTTCATTCAATATTTTCTCGATAAACTCCTCGGAAACATGGAAATCTTTAGAGGGGTACATTTTCTGGACCCCGAGCGAGAAAGCTCTATCCATTTTCTGGGCTTCTTCTAATCGTTTTTCCTTGTCATACAACAATGCCTTTTCGGCATTCGTTTTATGACGGCGTGCATGTTTATCCCTACTTTTAAGCTGCTGCAATGCTTCCTTTTTCCAATTTTGTAACACATCAAAGGCTGCTGGCCTAGCCTTTTTCTTAAGCTAGATCGATTCTAAGTATTCAATACGGGGGATCTCAAAACTACCATTGATTGGCCACTGAAATTCGGAGGCATTTCTGGTCTGTCTGTGCCAAATGTCATTAAATACAATACTACCAATGCCATACTTACAGTACATAGTACACGCCGGCGACCCCTCCTGTGGTGCCGGACGGCTAAATTCCAAAGATTGTCGATCGCTGCGGAACAGAGCCCTAAAGCAGCTAGACAATTTCCCAGGCATTTCTCAAAGAATTGGTGTTACCTGGTCCAATAATTGTGTCTGCAGATACAATACGCCAAATTCAAATTGTCAGGGTTAAATTAAGAGCCGGGTCACGACTGCACCTGACCAAACCTAAGGAGGACCGTACGGTTTACAAAGGACTTCAACTAACGAATTTTACCTGCGTTCGGTGGTTTCGGCAAATCTGCCCGCCTCGGAATTGGACCCTCGTCAAGATGCCGTGTCAGACCGCACGACTATCGCCCAAGGATCGGATCGTGCAACGCTGCCGAGGTATCGCGTCTCGATCGGTCGGGCCCGCAGAATCACACCGTCCGATCCCGATTCGATAGTCTGCGTCAACCTTCAATGATCCGGCATCAATCTTGAGGGTCCCTATTCGGGCGCCAACTGTGGAAACAGAGAAATTGATATGAGGCCGGGAAGCCCGAAAGGAAACACACCAACACAGGTTACAAAGGACATACAAAGCGCTTTATTTCAAAGTTATAAAGTTACCAAAGTCAATTGACATACGGATAGCTATTCGGCCCTCTGACTAACACGCGAACCTTCAACGTAAGGTTCGCACTGAAAGTGGGAGAGACCGATCATCGGGATACTTGGGTTTTTATACGTTTTGTCCTGCATTGGCCAGCCCTCTCACAAGTTAACCATTCTTGGAACCGTGGCTAGGGTTCGTAGCCAGGTCGAACACATAATTTACATAATTTGATCAGTTCCGCTGATACAGTTACATATTTACACACAGGTTAAAGAGAGGACAAGGTCTTAGTTTGTGACCCTAACAAGTGGCCTGCGGACATATAATTTATTCACGTGTGCGGAGGTCACTACGGCTGGAGTCTTACTCGAAATGTCATTCGGCCTCCATTTTGTGATTCAGGGTGACTTCCACACTGCAAGAGTACCTAAAATGGCGGCTAGATCCAAGATGGCGGCTTACTCAATACATTAAGGTCAAGACCTTGCCGCGGAGCCTATGTACATGGTATTCTTTAGACAGCTTGGCGTAGGCCAACATACATTTAAACAATGCGATTGGGGTCACAATATTATATCGATTTCCACAACTTGAATTCGATAAGAAGATCTGGGTGTCATCAGCAAAGTTAGTATAAGGGATACTGAGGTGGTCAAGGTGGTCGAAGAGGGGTTTGGTGTAGATGTAATAGAGTAGAGAAATGCAGGAACCTTGAGGAACCCGAAAGGAAACAGGACTGGGGTTGGTCGTGGCGTCTCCAGTGAAGACCCTTGACGTGTGCTCACTGAGAAATGATTTCATCCAGGAGGCATCCTCTGTGGAGAAGTGGAACTTGCTGGTGAAGTGTTGACATTGGATGTTGTGATTGACAAGGTCAAATGCAGAAGAAAGATTTAGGATGAACAAGATAGCAAGATTATCTGAATCACGCATGCTGTGTAAATGTAACTTAAGATCAAGAAGGGCTGATTCAGTGCTGTGACCAGGGCAAGAACCTCACTTTGGGGACCCAAGTATGAAGTGTTGTTCAAGAAAGGGTTGGATTTGGGAGTAGGCTGTACAATCCATACATTTCAGGAGGAACGGGACAGTAGTGATGGGTCGGTAGTTTGTGGTGTTGGTGGGATCAAGGGTACATTTCATGAGCAGTGGTATGACCCAAGCTTCTTTGATGCTAGTGCGTACTGTACTGAAGTTGAATAGGGCATTTATAAGGTTAGTGATAGTAGATGCAAACGGGCCCGCATATAGTCGATTAAGTGAGGTGGGCAGATGTGGCCTTTGCAGTTAGCAAGTTTGAGGTGTTGGATGGTTTTGATGATATGAGTGCTGGTGACAGGTGGAAAGGGAAAGGGAATGATGGTGGGAGGCTCACAGAGAGTAAGTACAGGAGTCATAGATGTAGGTTGTTTTTAGCAATGCTTTTCTCACTCAGTCTGCAGATTTTGTCCGCGAGTGCAGCTTGGGTGGTGGTGCACCAAACTTTGTCTTTGAGGGGTTTGATATAGGTTGAGTGGGGTTTTCAAGCTCTTTGAGGATGGTAAAAAGCTCTGTGGTATTAGAACTAGCTATAGAAATCCTTATTTTGTAGGAATTAGCTTTGTTGGGTATGAGCAGCTTTTTGTAAGTATTAACTGAAGCGTAAGTTTGTAAGTAATTGACATAAAGTGAGTGCTAGCATATCTTCTGTGAGCCTGTGGGGATTGCGGGCTACAATAGGGGTTGGCAGTGTTGTATGGTTGGCAAGGTTGTGTGAGTGTCAGATGTTAAATTCAAAAAGATAGTGGTTATTCCAGGGTAGGGGGCTGTGTGAAACAAGTGAGATATTGGCGTTGAGGGATACGATCCAGTCCAGGATGCAGCCATTGATATGGGTAGTAGAGGATACCAATTAGGTAAGACTCATCTCTGAGAGGGTGGTGGTGAGGGTGGTGGCTTTGTAATCTGCTGGATCATTGAAGCCCAAGTTGAAGTCCCTGAGTAGGATAAGTCTGGTGGATGATTTGATCAAGGGGTTAAGAAGCAGTGGGATATCTGATTTGGGTGTACCTTTCGAATTAAGTTGACGATGGATGAGTAGCAGGGTAATAGTGGAGTTATTGTTAAGGGAAAGTTTGGTAAGTAGAATTTCATAGCCTGGCATGGGTGGGACTGGTATTTCTCTGATATGCATAGTCGATTTGTCAATGAAGGTTACTCCACCACCTGGTTTGAGAGGGCAATCTGATCTGAAGATGGTATATCCTAAAGGGATAACCAGGCTAAGGGCTGGGCCAGCTGCTGTGTGGAGCCAAGATTCGGTGATCGCAAGGATGCCTAAATGATTATCTTCTATGAGGTTGTGTATGTGTGTGGTATGCTTTGATGAGAGCACATTTAAGGGGTAAGTTTCAGCAGTCACAGTAGATTTCACATTTAAGGGGGGAGATGTCATTAGTCAAAGACGATTTCTTTGAGCTGAGTGTGTGAGTGGGGGGTGTAGGTGAAGGGGGAAATGTGTTCGAGTGTATAGGAGGGAGATGTGCATGCAGAGTATATGAAGTCTAAGTGAGCCTGTGGCAGGTATGTATTCGCTTACCTTTATGTAAAGTATGTTTTTTCTCTCTCTGCCACTTCCGAGAAGAAGCAGGGAAATCCTGGGCATGGAATCACTTTTATGAACACATCCCGTTTGTGAATATGGGTGTACCAAATATAATAATTAGAATTCCAATGAGTACCAAAAGGTTTGACAATTATTCAGCCAAATAGTTTCTCTATTTAATAAATCATGTTCCGAACTTGAAAAACACACTTCTGAGTGCAAGGCTGCTTAGGTGGAAAGTCAAATTTACACCTTTATTGCAGCTCAAGTAGAAATGTATAAATCGTTTCCGTCCGCTCATGCTTGACACAAGTGGCGGCTACATGTGAGATGAATGGACTTCCATCTCCTAACTATTTTCCCCCTTCCAGAAGCCAAATGTGAGAGGGGACTCAGCCCGAGAAGACAATGGGGTTGGAGAAGGTGTAATTCCACGCAGGAAGAACTGCCACGTGACTCAGCTTACCCGAACACTACAATCTCAAAGTTGATAAAATCCTCCTCATCTCAAGCCATGTCCACTTGCCCCATGCCCTTCCCTGCACAAGAGGATGTCTTCTGTGTCTCTCATTGCTCAACCCACCACTCCATGGCAACGGCAGATACAGTGCTCTCTATCTCCCTGGACAGAGATAAACGTGCTCTCATCTCTCACTCTCTACCTGTGGGGAGAGTAATGGCCTGTAACGTTATTTGGGAGATTTCCCAATAAGCAGGTTCTCCCAAGAGGCCAATATGGGTTGGAAAGCCTTGGCCATGCCTTGCATTGCCTGGCAGGCTACGGATTCCTCCCCAGCCCTATTGACCGAGAAGAGGCTAGTTGGCGGTTGGGACGCTTCTGATTTTCAAACGTCCCGCTACTAATTTCACCAATAGAACATCTGACTGTGTCCAATACAAACATAATTCCATCACTGAACTTAACAGCTTTCCTAACATGAAGGTGCTCTTAGAGGCCTCCATGACAAGGATATGTCACTCACATGTCTGACATATAACTCACTAGCTCTGCCCTACTGGTCTTGGCAACCTGTTGTGAATTCTATAATTCTCTCTCTAGACATTTCCCATAGGAACAAACCAGGCTCACATCTCTTCCTTACCACTCCGTCTCTCCAATATTATTTTTATGAGAGAAATGATTCAGTGTGGACTTAAGTCTGGGAAGCAACGGATCATTTGACGAGTCGTAGGAGGAAGTACACGGTGAGGAAGCAAAAATGCAAGAGATTTGATTAAACATATGCGATTCCTGGAAATGTGTGCAAAAATCCTGCAATGGCCGCATGCAGAGAAGTACACTTTGTGAGCCTGCACGCAGATAAAAAAAATGGGTGCCCTGAGTATTCATGGAATTGTTCGTGCAAAGTAACTGTATTTGCAAGTCGTTGCCGAAACGCATTGCACAAGCAAAGCATAAACAACCAGATCAGCCACCTTTGTGCACACTCCGGGGTGCAAATGCATGCACCCTTAAAACAGTATGTGGGGTCCCCGCAAGAAGTCCTGCATCTCAGGCACCCTGCGCACAGTCTCCCGTAACTGTTCCTGGCACCCAGACAACCTGCATGTGAAAAATTGTAACTCTGTCTAAACTCTGAAAATCTGCATGCAAACCCCTGTAACCCGTTTCTGTACACTGCTACACTGCTTACACGCACACCACAATAAGTGCGGAACTCTACTTGCGTACACGCACCCCAAAATACAACATGCAACCCCACGCCTATGCTGCTAATCCTACGTGCAAGTGTACTTACACCTGCCTTCGAGTGGGGGATCACATGAAGATCTTGCATGGCCATGTCTCTGCCGAGAGGCTGCGCGATCGATTCCATGAAAATGTCTTGTGCCACGCAATTTGGGCGTGCAAGTGACCGCCTGCAGGCGGTCCCTTGGAACACCCACTTTTTCGCACGTTCTTCCCATTTTCCAGTTTTCCACACCCTTTCCAGCTCTCTGCACAACCCACGCCCACGCTGAGCATGGAGTCTCGCGCAAGGCCTTTGTTCGTCTCGTCTTTGAGAGGTGCCGATCCAGCGCAAACTCCATGCAAGTCCAGGAAAGGTACAGCTCATTCGATTCCATGAATAGCTGAACAGGTGTTTGCACGCAGAATGGCGTGCATGTGCCCTATTTTCCATGCAAATAATTCCATGCATTAGGCAAAAAGTATGTATCAGGAGACGAATAGCAAGAAATTATTCAGTCATAGAACACACACATAGAACACACTCACAAATTTGAGGCCATCCTCTCACTCCCACCCTTGTACACCCATCTTTGTGCAGGAGGCAAAGAGGTGAAAGAGAGAGGTACCGTGATGTCCCTTTGGGTATTCCAAATAGCAAATATTTTCATTAGCATGTGAGCAAACTTCCACGCAACTGGAAACAACTTTTTGATCCCCTGTGTAAAACATCCAACTTTCCCACATACACCCTGGCACAACTTACGTAGATTCTCTCCCCACCTCGGCATGCTTGGTGGTTTATGTGAAAAATCAACCTTTCTCTTGCGCCTTGTATTTAAATCTATCTGCATCATAGTTACCTGGTAGGATCTATCCGACTCTACTCTCCAGCTTGGGCTCTCCCCTCGCCATTTATTTATTTTATTTTATTCAATTGGTTTTGTGTAACGCAGCTACTACTATACTTGAGTTCGGTTTCTAAGTGGGATCAGAGATTTGAATCTCTGTTCCTCTGTGTAGTCTTACTTCCAAGACCAGCGTGTTGCCCACGTGCTATCCTCCGTTCACACCTCTCTCCTTTAATATGCTCTCTGGTTCCTCAGTGAATTAAGCGGGTAGACCCCTTTCCTGACCTAGCGGTGCAAAAGGTTGGGAAATTGGCAAACTTGAAGTCAGTGGAAGCCAAGATAAAGTGGCATGTTTCTGTCACATGACGTTCTGTCAGGCAAAGGGGTATACATGTGGGTGTGTGTGTGAGAGAGAGCGCGTTTTACTACATTGCTCATTGGGTGTGCTTGGCAAAGACATTAGCTGCACATTTGTCATTGGAGTTGTTTTCTTGGATATTGCGAATGTGTCTTTAGCTGTTCCAACATTTTTCTAACCGCCCATGATTCCTTTACTGAAGCATATAAGTATGCATGCATGGAGGGAGCCCTGCTAGCTAAGTCAGAATATCATGGGAATCCTAACCTCAATATTAATGGGGGCCTTTTTATACGGGGGAGCATCTGAAAAAGTGGCGGTAGGAGTGTTTATCGCTACTTTATTTCACTCTTCCTCATTTGGGTGCCTTTGGCAAGTCCAGTAGGTTAGCATTCATGTCGGCCTCCATCTCACACACAGCAGGACAAAGACAGCAGCCTCCCCACCAGCATGGATTTCCATGCCGGAGCTACTGCTGTGGATTCCTTTGGAATCTGTCTATAATTACCTCCAGGTAAAAGCAGGCGGATTTTATAGGAATGAGTGTAGTTGACAAGTGAAGAGCAAACCAAAGGCAGAATCACCTTTACACTTTACTTTCCCACTGCACCTGTGGGAAAGTGGAAATGCCTCCCAGAGTTGACAATGGTGGGAGGCCTCTGCAATGAATTCCTATGGAGTAGTCATTTCAGGCCGATTCCATCGGAATACACTACATTACCACCAGAATGGCCATACATGCTTGCGTCAATGCAGCTGAGTTTGTCAGGTGCAACAGGACCACAGGCGCAAACAAGTACAGTCTGCCCTGCTGCCCAACTCCGCCTGACAATCTGAAGAAAATCCTGCAACACCCGCAAATGACCCCCTGCGTCTTTCCACCTTGCCCCACGTCTCACATATCACAGCTTTGACTCAACATTGGTGGCAAGAACATTGCAGTTATTCAGTAAAACAAAATACAATTATGATTAATATGCTCATGTGGCACCAAGTCTATAACTTCTAATACATACTCTAGTATAACAACTATTTTGGCGGATATCGGTCTGTACGAAATTGTCTTTGAAACATCTGAGTGTTCCGGGCATCCCTCGGTGAGATACCAAACATGCATTATAATGTAGCAAATTGACAAATCCCTCATTCCATCATCTGGTACCCTTCGTGGTTCCATCCTATCTTAAATGTCAGTCTCTGCCACGTCTGGCGGTTCCATGTGATAATGTCCCCTGCAAAAAAGTGTGTGTGACAAGAAAGTTGCTGAAAAAAGCCTGTGGTTTGCGGGGACATTATTACTGTGAACCTGCAGAAAACACCCCTGCAACCTGCAACCTCTGTTTTTAAACGTTTTTTTTCCCCGGTGGGAGCAGGGGATAGCCCCGCTTCACTTACAAATGATCCCCATACATAATGTCGCCACAGCCTTTTACCATCGACTATAGGTTTGGTGACTATTTGGGCGGGGGTAATATAATAGCTTTATTGACCTGCAGCGAGGGCCGTACCGGGCGTTATGGGCCCTGAAGTCCGAGTTAATGGCCCGAGCGAAGCAAGGGTCTTTAACAAGGTATGAGGGACCATAATGCCCGGTACCGCCAGAGCTGCAGGTCTATAAAGCTATTAGAACACACTCAGGGCCGATTCTGAACTTGCCGCAGTGAATGTGCTAAAAAGCAGGATTCACTGCGCCAAATCAGTACGCCCAGGCTCCACCAGTATTTTCAAGTGGGCCTGGGCGTCCTCATAGTGCACGACAGTGCACATTCAGGATTGCGCCTGTTTGTCATAACGCGCACAATCCTGAAATCTCAGCAACATTTTTGTAAAATAACAACATATTCGTTATTTTACAAAAATGCTGCTGAGAACATGGGTTTACAAGAACACTTTCATATGCACCAAAATAAGCAGCTTCAACGTTGCAGAATACAACGTTGAAGCTGCTTGCTTTGATGCATGTGAAAGTGTCCATATCCACCCGTGTGGTGTATATGAGCACTTTCATGTACACCAAAGCAAGCAACTTCCACGTTGTACTCTGCAACGGTGAAGCTGCTTATTTTGGTGTATATGAAAGTGTTCATATGCACCGCGGGTATACACCAAAACAAGCAGCTTCCACGTTGCAGAATGCAACGTGGAAGCTGCTTGCTTTGCAAACACCCGGTTTGAGGGCTGTAATCAATCTGTGGGCTATATCAGTGCGTATAGCCCGTAGATTGACGAATCAGCTTCCCAGAAACACCACTAAGGTGTTCTAATACTGGATACAGGTCTGGCTGGGTTATAGACCAGCAACATCTATTTAATCTCAGTTTCTACCCTCTCTGCTCGTCCACAGTGCTCTTCACACCTGCACTTTTTCTTTCATCACTGAAGTACAATGAGCCTGCGTCCTTCCATTCCAGGTTCCATGAGGATCAAAGGCCCCCTTGAAAGGACGTGCATTATAATTGGCAGATAATTAACAGCTATATTTCACATGCAAGCTTTGAGGATTCACTGAGTGGGGAGGACGGATCCAGCGAATGCCAGCTGCACTTACCGGATCTGTCATCAAGGGAGCTGGATGACACTTTGCAAGCCCCACAGCGCTTGATGGCTTTCAATGGCAAATGGCCTGGCTCTTGAGCATGCAACAACAGTTACACCGACACTGAATTTGGTCTGTGTGCAGGTCTACGACAAAACCCTTATCAAAAAACTCAACCGTGCACTTGAGTAGGATCAATGTTGTTGTTGCATCATTGCCAACACTTACTGGTTCATCAAGAGGGACAAGTGGGTGCAACTCCCCACCTCCGAAAGAGTTATCATGGAACATCTCCAAAGAGGATCAGGAAAGTGTGCACAGAGACCAGAAACTGCATATCTTGCAAGATTTGCCCTTCAAGCATTAGTTGGTGATGCATCAAATTGTTCAGCACCCAGAATATGATGGAGAACCAGACAACTATCAGATATGAGAG
Source organism: Ambystoma mexicanum (assembly GCF_040938575.1). Taxonomy (NCBI): domain Eukaryota; kingdom Metazoa; phylum Chordata; class Amphibia; order Caudata; family Ambystomatidae; genus Ambystoma; species Ambystoma mexicanum. Next base: position 143,330,312 of record NC_090934.1, read on the forward strand.
CCTTCATCACTTAAAGATTGTCCATGAAGAAAACATGGGCCTCCTTGGCTGTACCTGGAGGTCTGGAGTCATGAGATGGCAACCATTAGCTAGACTGGAGATCAAAACATATCACATCAAGATGATCGACAGGCAAGATACCTTAGGGTCATGGATCGCTCTCCATTGGACAACCCCCATCACAGCTACAAGTCTGGAAATAATAAGAAAACTGTCTGCTTTTCCTTTCACCCCCAGCCAACACCACCCTTCCCACTTATGCACTGTAAACTCTTGCAAATATGCAAGTTGGAGCAGTTGGCCATGCCTCCTTGTGCCAATCCCTTAAACCTTTGACCTCTCAGCAGAGTTATGCACAGGAAATGTATGCCCATTGGGCCTTACATGCTCAGTGATCATCGGGCAAGCAGTTTCTTCTCTACACTTGTACAGTGCCCCTTTGAGTGTTTCATCAGACAGTCATCTTGCGCCTCCCACCTCACTGCACACAGCTCCTATACATATTCCATAGACACCATTCAGTGACCCTGTAAATAACATAGAGAATTCCTGCATTTTGAAATCTGACATAGAACACTCAGTGGATTCATGGAAGAAAGAAACACCTGCTTACTGCTGTGCTCCTGATGGCCCTAATCGGGTAAGCACCCTGGTAAGCCCTACCTCAACATCCACGTGCGCCCTCATGCTCTCTCCCCTGCCACAGTTCTGTCTTCCGTGTCCACAGAGGCCAAATGTTCTACCATGCCCCTACTCATCCTCCACTTGGCAGTCCATTCATTATTATTATTATTATTATTATAATAATAATAATAATAATAATAATAATAATAATAATAATAATAATAATAATTATTATTATTATTATTATTATTATTATTATCTTGGCTCTGTTTGTCTCGCCTCCATTTATCTCTGCCTGATGCTGATCTACCCTAAAATGGAAGTCACCTTCCCATATGCCAATACCAATCTCCCATACCTTATCTCCTTTTCCACCTACATTCTCACCTCATCAACCTAGGCTCACCACTCTGGTGTCCCCTTTGATGGCAAAATGAAATGGATCTATGTGATCACACCGCCGCCCATAGTGTTGAATTTAATTTTGCTGGCTTCTGTTATGGCGTAGTGCAGGGATCGCATAGATTACTGTGGCTGGCATCCCTCTACCCGCCTCCCTCCCTTCCCACTTATCCGGCCGGTGGCACACATTAGAAGTATACCGCCGTCTCTCCCATATCCCTTTGTGTTAAAGAAAAACTGGTGCCACAGGGTCCGCATTTTTTTCCCCACTTTTTTTAAAAAATTTAAATCTCCCCCACGTCCACCTAATGGAAGCGGGGGACACGCCTGCAACCTTGTTCTTCACTTTTCTTTTTTTTAAACGTCCCCCACTTCCATCTAATGGAAACAGGAGACACCCACGCTACCCCTCACCCCCATTACACTGTATAAAGGGCGCTGGGGACACCTCTACAACCTACACTCCCTCTAGTGGCAGTAACGGGAGGATGTCTCGGGAGGATAGCTCAGGGGCAACATGCTCTCCTTGGAAGCAAGACGACACAGAGCAACACAGGTTTGATCCCTGGGTTTGTGCTTAGAAACTTCTGGGTATTAAGCATATTATAAATAACCAATCATATCTTATCATATCGTATAAGGGGGTCAGGATTTTTGAACTGCGCAAAGGCGCCAATCTAGTACTGGGGGCAATATTTATTAGTCGCAGTAATTGTACTATGCAAATTAAACTATACCCTTTATCACCTCAAATGCTGCTGTGGCTAGAATCAACATTCTAAATAGCAAGAAGATCTTCCCCCACCTTACCCACCAGTCTGCCAAATCTCTAATACCTGAACACCGGTCCCTAGTAAACGTGACTACTGCTGCAGTATGTGGTTAGAGATTCCCTGCTTCTCTCTGTAAAATACCCACATTTGAGACATGCACCCTGTACAACCTATTTAGATCCTCTAAACACCTCTGACACCTTGGCATACCTTGGCATACCTTCAACCCACCAGGTGGCCCTGTATGTAAATTCCTCTTTAAGTGCCTGCTTGTTGTGAGACTGGCATGGTATCAAGAGAGACACAGACTCAAAAGTTTCAACACATTTATTTAATAAAGTTCCGGGGTTGGTGTAATACTTAACTGGTCCTAACTCTAATGGGATTGTTCCCCCAACTGACGTTTCTAAGGGGCTCCCGATGTCTGAAAGTCTGAAACCAAAATCCGTCTTTGTCTAAACCTATGCTTGCCCTCACTCTTCGACAAAATGTGATTGGAAGTCTTCTTATTGAAAAATATTGGTTCAAAAGAAAGAAGTGTAAACCATAACTGGTTTCAGGTAGTTCTGCTAGTTCAAAATAGTTAAACTCAAAAGGGTTGCCCTTGGAACCTTCATGTAGGGCTCTTACAGAAAGTCAATAAAGTTCACAATATCTCTGGGTCTCTTGAGGTTCCCTCTGCAAGTTTGGACTACTCTGGATCCAAACAAAAATACACAGTTCCCTTCCTCAAGTCTAGGCCTCTCTTTACAAAGTTCAACAATGTCATTAGTGGGCTTCCTAGGGTTCCCTTCCCCAAGTGTAGGCCTCTCTTGTCGCAAATGTAAGTTCACTTTGTCAGAATGCACTTTTCAACACATATTCTTCTTCTTAGGTGGTGTCAGAGACTTTCAGAGATGCTGGGTGTTTTGCTGCTCCTCTGCGTGACCACTCTGACTACTGGCACCTCTCTTTTCACTTTAACGTTTTCTTCTGGCACGTTCCCTTCTCGTACCTTTTCCACTCTGCTCTTATTCCTCTTGCACGTTTCTTTACTTTTGCTTGTGCACCTTTGCACCCCTTTCCACTGGTTCCACTTTTCCTGTGCACACTTGCACCTTCTTTCACTGTTTACTTTATGTGTGCACACTTGCTTTCACTATCTATACTTGACTTGTGCACACTTGCACCTTCTTTCACTGTCTTCACTTAAGATGTGCACCCTTGCACCTTCTTTCACTGTCTTACTTTGTTTCGGGTGACTCGCACCCCTATCCTGGTTTCTGGGTCCAGGCGGCCCCTCTCCTGTTTGTGGGTCGCTCTCATCTCCTTTCTGGTTTTTTGGCTTTTCGCGCCCATTTGTCCTGTTTGTGGTCCCTCTAACTACCTTACTGGCTTTCAACTTCCTGTGCCCCCTTTCATGTTGCTTTTTGGATTGCAATCACTCTTGCACTTCGCTCTTACTTTCTTTCTGCTTTCTGATTAACAATATTAATTTCTTTCTGCTTTCCGCTTAATACCACTTGCTTCTTTCTGCTTAACTATCTGTGTCAGCCACCCACACGCTACCGAGTTTTATCACTCTCTCGCTGAGTGAAAACTCAGTGGTAGTGTGGCACTGACCAGTGGGTCATTGGGATCTTGAAGAATGATTGTGAGGGTAATGGGAAGGGAGGCACTACTGTAGTTTAATTTTTAGAATTTTAACTATTTCAGAGTAATGGAGATTCCATTTGTTGTTGTTGTAATCTAATAAGACTTCAGGTGCACCAGGGTGAATGTCACAGGGCCACTCGGGACTGGTAAGGAAACTAAGGAAAAGAGGGCATGTATTGCTACCTGCCAACCCTCAGTGCACTCCAAAAGGGATGTAATCCCCAAAGTTCTTTGATGTCGCAGGCGCGCAAGATCTAATAAGAATCCCACTGCTTGCTATTACGGGATTCAATAAGGTTATGATTACTTATGTTGAAAGAGGAGGATAAGTTAGGTGTATAACACACAATTACATATTAATATACCAGACAATTGTGTTTTACACTCCAAGTTCAATACACACATTTTGGCTATTCGTTAAGTCAACCGCAGTCAATGTAATCAGTTCCTTGATATAAAGATTTACAACGTAAGGGAGATATAAACACCCTCTATGGGTTATTTTAATAAAAGTGTGCAATTTCTTAAACAAAGTGTATAATTTTTTCAAAACCTTTTTGTTATCCACACCATCAATTTAAAGGCTGTTGGCTCACACATAAAGTATTCAAAAAATTCAAACAAATTCAAATCCAAAAGTTAGCAAAGTCCTTTTGTTCTGATGGCAAAGTGAACAAAAATAAAGTTCTTTGGTTAGAAATCACCACTCCAAAATAGCATCAGGGTTTTTCAATGTATTGCCAACGCGTTTAAGACTTTTACAACAGTCCATCTTCAGGGCCAATGACACTATTTGTTCCGACAATATACATGTTCTTGAATTCAATTCCTAAAGTAAAAACATAGAAAGTATTCCACTATTAGTGTTTTTTTGGCCGATTCAATATCGACAATCTCTACTCCAGTAAATAAAACCTTTAACACTCACACCTCTAACAGTTAGTAACATTTCTATTGACGCACCTCTTTTGTTCTTGGTCTTTGGACACACCCTATTGGTGTGATTAGCTGTACGTAACTTGCTCTTTGTATGGTCAGATACACCTTAAGAAGACTCTCTCCAAGAGAATTTCTAGAGGAAACAGAAAAAGTGTGGATCTTGAAGAATGATGTCAGGGTCTTACCACCTGCCCCTCATGTCCCAGGGAATGAGCACTGACCTGGAAATGGTCAACAAGCTACAGCACACCTCACTCCGGGTCCCTGGAGAGAAGGCTCACTCACCACTCTGCAACCCTCCTGACACATCGCAGTCAGCGTCTCAGCATTCGGGTCTCCTCCGGCTCTTCCAATCTGCAACCCCAGCTCGCTCACTGCTTCTGGCAAAAGTACACCTTCTATAGTATAGTGAAGGGTCAAGTGGAGTCAGGTGTGCACAGTTGTGGTAAAGTTCCTTACCTTGCCTGACTCTATTAGTGGGACATCCTAATGATCTTAGGAAGGAGGCCTCTCCTTGTATCCCCTTGATGTTCCTATGGGTAATCATCATTGCTCCTCATCACCTCTTTCTCATCCCAGTAATTGTTGGAAATGGGGAAGGGGAGATGGGGTGAGAGTGGAAATACCCCATAAAGGCTGAGGGAGAGTGGGTTGGTGTACAATTAGGAATGTGGGAAAACCATATAACACCCTTGGGCATTCTCGTCCAAATCCCCTGTGACCTTCCACTCAGGTGATCCTCCCTCACTTATCCTACCCAATGTTCGAGATCCAAAAGTGATGGTCCATACCTGGCCACCTGAATGGAAGAACCGGGGGAGTAGGTGGGAGAGTATCATCAGGTTTCTCATATTGTCTTGAAATTCATCCATGGCATTGCTCGGACTACCTGGCAGAATCAATCTGCCTCAACGCTTCTGTTTTGGCCATTGTGGTAGGAAGACTTAAACTGGCTACTGAATGGAGAACAAATACTAGTAGTTACAACGATGGTATACCTAGGGATAACCCTAAATGACAGTATGAACAACGCTCCCGGAATCAATCACTTGAGAAGTAAAACAAAAAATCTAGCATCTCAAGCTCTGCTGATTAAAAAACGCTGCTGTAAGTTCTCTCTGACACCACTTTTGGACTTTTACAGGATGAACGTCTCTCCGATTCTTAGATACACTGCGGAAGCCAATCTCTTCATTAGTCCAACAATTTGGCCTTGTTTGGAAGGTCTTTTTTGGAAGAGGGTCTTGTTACTCACTAATTCGTTGCCAATTGAACGGATACAGAGAGAACTGGGCCTAGCATCACTCTACACTCAAATGGAATGGAAATCAATATCCCTCTTTAGGAAATGCCTCCAACTACCAGGTGTTCGTGGATTTTCGATCATTAAGGAGGCTATCGAAGGGAAACAGATTAAAGCCCTTAACATCTGGAAAGAATTGTGCTCTTCCATTCTGTCCAACATTGCTCAATCGGAAAAAACATTAATAGAAAATCTGACTGGGATAAAGTTAAAACTATTGGACTTGGATTGGATTTTGACAAACCAAAAGGTGAAAGCCTGCAAATTGTTTCTAGAAGAGCCCAAGAACACTATGGAAGAGGAACAGTTCTGCCCTACCTTGAGAGGTTTCCTTAACAGTTCGAGAGGCAAAATCTCCTAATACTCCTTTAAACCTCTTTCCTACAAGAGAGGTTATAGGTAGGAGAACAAAGTCTCGGGAATCTAAACTGTCGGCTTTGTGTTTATGTCTATGTTTATGTTTATTGAGTTTATATAGCGCTTTACACCAACAAGCTTTACAGAATAACAACAGTACATGAGAAGAAGCAAATTTACCAAATTGAAACAAGCCAGTGGTACAGTATATGTAACAATTAACTCCGTAGGAGGCGGGGGAAGGGGGAAGTGGGGGAGGAGGGGAGTTCACTGGAGAGTATGACACCCGTAGGTGGTTACAGCTTCCTGTGTGAGGTCAGGGGAATGAGGACGAAGATGGGGGAAGGTATGGGTAGAGGAGGGGTATAGGATAGGAGGGGAGAGGTAGGGAAGGAGTCAGGGGGGATTGAAGAGGAAGGGGGTACATTCAGTGTTTGAGATGAGGACGTAGGGATGTAGGGATGGGTGGAGGGGAAGGGTGGGGATAGGGGAAGGGGAGGGAAGGAGAGTCAGGGGGGGTGGTGGAGAAGAAGGGCTTTCAGGGAGGAGCGGAAAGATGGGTAAGAGGGGCAGGAGTGGATAGAGAGGGAACAGTACTGAAAATTTGAAGCACTTAGTATTAGTGTGTGAGCCCCTAACTGGTAAAAGAGACAGGTACCTGGGAAGATTCCTTGCAGAATCAAATATAAAAACGCTGGAAGACTGGTGGGATACTTTTAGATGGGGAGGGAGGCTCTCCATGATGTTGGCCCTGTTACAGTTTGTGAGGGAAATCTTCGAAACTCTGGACGAAAAGGACAGTGGACCATTATGAGTGAATATATTTCATGATCCGGGGCCTTTGGAGAGAGAGGTATTTTTTCTGTTCTGTGTTTTTATTGTGGGTTTTTCTTATTTCCCTTTCTCTGTACTTTGCATCTGAGGTTTATATTCAAACCACGTGATGTGTAAATAATACAAAAAAGATCCATTATGTTTCCTCAATACTACTATGAGACTAATCCACTCGAAGTCTTAACTTTCTCCAAAATGCCCTCATTTTCCATCCTTGTAATTTCTTTTCAACTTCCTTGCGCCGGGCCAAATATATCATCCGTAGCTTGGAAGATATCGGAACTGCTCCTTGTTTGAGCCTTTGAGGCGTGCCAGTCTTTTCTCTAACACCTCTGGATTCCATTCTGTAACATCCAAGGCCTCATTGCACCCCTCAGTTCTTTGGACTGAAATCACCTGTTCAGGATGATGTGTAAATAATCAAATAGCCAACTCTGCCTGATCATCCCATGACAATCATTTTCCTCCTCTTCTTGCCACATTTACCATGCTCTTGGCTCTTCTCCTTTCGAATTTCAATTCTGCACTGAATTTGGCCACAATGTCAATTGGAATATCACCATACGTATTCGCTTTGATTTCTGGTTCCTGTAGCGTACAACAATCAGACTTGATTTCCCATACTTGTATGCTCATGAGGGTGTAGCCCGCCCCACTGTCTTTTATACATATACGGTTTATAGCAACCCTATCATATCAAACGGCCCAGAATGAAGATACTTTGCCAGTGCACACTGGCAATCCTTGTTGACAACTACTGAATGAGAGTTAAAATAATAAAGTTTCCAAAATCCTCAGCATAATCAGACTGAGTCTGAGAAAATAAGTGCTGCAGCTCCGCCCTGGCAAACACCCCCACAAATGAAGTACTGCTGGCAGGTGTTCTTTGTCATTAGACACCATGACACACCTCTCGTCATCACACATTTGACCTTTTGATTGGAAAACATCCTCGTGGCGCATGCATTGCAATACCAAGACAATTCTATTGCACACAAAAAACAAAAAAAATACTTGGATGAATTAAACGCACAAACGACGGGCATCTACCACTGGCTTGCAATATTTTCCCTGTGACGAAGTCTGCTCAAATCATCAATTGCTCATTTGAGTTGTCAGTTATGCATCATTCATGAGAATATGCCACTGTGGCAGAAACAGCAATAACCGTCCTCTAAGCCCCCGTCTTTGTATGCAGAAGACCTAGCTGGGAAATGCTGCCAATGCTGCAGATGGAACGGTCACCTGACTATGGCATTGGCCTGAACATGGTATTTACATAAGGAGATTGTTGCTGAAGTTATGTGAGCAATTGTGGTCGCAGATAGGTTTATTATGACGAGGATGGCATTGCTGCCAAGGTATAGAGAGTGGCAGAATATGAGGGCGCCAACATGCCTGAGTAGGCTGTGCTATGGCTAGGAGCCATGCCATGTGTCTTCAGCAGGTATCCTTACGCGTCAATCGATATTTACGAAGGTGCCCTACGTATACCTCCAAATATAACTGCACTGTTGTGAAAGACACATACATTTCTCCAGGGCATATCAGGTCCATGTGTGATGGCATGGGAGATGATAACACACTGGCATGCTGAGACTCCTGTACTCAAAGCCCAATGGAACACAACTCCCAGCTCTGAAAGGCAAGCGACCCCGGTCGGCCTGAGTCGTCCGCGGTCTTTCACCGTTGCATGCAGTGCTCTAAGAGGAGTTGTGTCCACTTTGCACGCTTTTGTGTAGTGGAGATGAGCAATCGCAGCTGCCATGACTAACAAGTCTGGCGTCATTGCCCCATCCATTTCCACAGACTGCACCCGCTCTCTCCTGGCCCAGGAAAAGCAGGTACAGTCCACCCATTCTGATAGTCGCGGATCAGTATTAAGCTTCCCTGCCCTGCAGCGCTTTAAGTGGGACAGGTATTGTGGATATATTCTAACATGGGGCACGGGCATAAGTACTTGGGCCATAAGAACAAGGGGATGTGGAATGGAGGTGAACAAGAGGCTACCTTGTCTTTTTTGTTAGAACCTAATTGGGTGCTTTGATAGAATACATTTTGCTACACCCTCCTCTCCTTTTGTTTCTTAATCTGCAGCGCAGAATCCTCAGGAAGGCCTTTTACCACATGCTGCAAGCATTTCCCTACTAACCCTTCTCCACCCAATAGAGATTGTCACTCAAGTGTAGTGAAATGGCTGCCTTTACGGGTTGGCACATCGCATTTAGAAACAAAAGTAAAAGTGTGTGCTGCAAAAGTAATTATAACAATGTGCCCACATATCCTACCCAAGACCTGCCCACAAAGGCTTGGGTGCAAGGTAGAGCTATTGCAGGGGTGACCGGGTGGGTCATGCCTAGACCTGCCCAATGTAAAGCCCTGCTGCATGGTGCTGTAATCTCATTGGTGGAATCTAGTCCGGTTTACAAAAGCAGGGTTACATGCACCAGGTGCAGTGACCCTTGCCACCCTCAGTAGAGCAATAAAAGAAATTGGGAATGATTTTTCCTAACCTTTCCCTTCATGACTGCCCCTTTTAGACTCAGATCCGTTGAATTGAAACGTTGGCCCTTTGTACCATCCAGAGACGCGTGTTCTGCTCTTTGGGAGTTCAATAAAATACCACAGTCGATTGATCAGGCTACAGCTAGATTATGAAGTCTCCTGCATACCTGTGGCAAGGTGAGTGAGATATTATAATGCATGTTTATTGACCAATGGGAGGGGATAGAATGAGAGATGGTGGTGGGGTCTTGTAGATAGAGAATGTGCAGACCTCCTTTATGGCAGTTTACAGAAATTTGAAGCTGGCATCTGTGCATGAACCAGGGCAATGTACTGGGGTTGCAGGGCGACCGCTGGCATCTCCTGTGCAACCCCTGGCACTGCTCAGAGGAGCCTGGGGTCTGCAGAGGCAGAGAGAAACCGAAAGTAAAGGGGGCTCCCAGAAGAGAGCCATCTCTACATTAATTTCTTTTTGAAATTTCTCTAACTCCAACAATAAATTATTTCCGTTATGGAAACACGGATATGAGATTGAATTGGTGGATGGGAGAAGTGTTAATGAGCGTGTGAATGGTGTCCTTGTGTTCAATACCTCGATTACTTAACTGTAATCTTCGTTATTCGTTGTCCAAATCTACCTCATTAAAGTACTTGCCTATTATACATCTTACTTCATACGAGAGTAGGGGGATGAGGAAGAGGGACATGGAAGTAATGGTGGGCCAAGGAGCTGATTTTAATGTTGGAGGAGGAGGGTTGGAGGGATAGGGGACACGTCAGGAGGGTGGGGCAGGTGGGGGTGTGTTATCACGTAATGGGCATCCATGATAAACCAGGCTTGATATGTGTTTTTAGAGTCTAGACTGGCATTTGGGTTCAGCCAGTATAGTCATTTCTTACTGTGGCATGGCATTTTGTTCATGATAAGTGTTTATTACCTGTCTAGAGGCTGTCGGACCTAGAGACTCAAGCTACTCCTCACTGGTGATGCCCAACAAGGCTGAAGCATGTCTGGGGATGCTTGTGGTCTCGTACAGAAGGGATGTGACCTAGCAGTTCCTGCTGGACTGCCCCTTTTGGGGTAGGGCCAAGCCTGATTTTGCATATGCGTTTTCCCCTTCTGTAATGGCTTGGCAGGCTGAAAAATAATGGTCTGGAGGGTTGCCCAGAGCTATTCCTGTGGTTATGATTAATTCAAAACCTTCCAGCCATCACCTTTTTGTTTTGCTAAAGCCACCCCGAGTGGGACGGGTATGCCCAGACGTTGGCCCCATGCCTGCTGGGCCTAGAGACTGAAGCTACTCCTTACTGATGAGGCTCAACAAGGCTGAAACATGTCTGAGGATGTGTGTAGTCTCGTGCACAAAGGATGTGACCTAGCAGTTTGGGCTGGACTGCCCCTTTTGGGGTAGGACCAAGCCTGATTTTGAATATGGTTTTTCCGTTTCCGTAATGGCTTGGCAGGCTGAAAAACGATGGTCTGGAGGGTTGCCCAGAGCTATGACCGTGGTTATGATTAATTCAAAACCTTCCAGCCATCACCTTTTTGTTTTACATGTCTAGACTGACTTTTTGGTGCAGTCAGCCTAGTCATTTCTTACTATACCATGGCATAATTTTATGGGCATCTATAAGGAAGTAAGCATCACAAGTGTTAATATGTGTCTAGACTAGTACTTTGCTGCAGCTAGATTAGCCATTTCCTACTGTGGCTTAACATTTTGTACTGGGCATCTTTGATATAGCAATCATGGTAAGTGTTTATTACCTTTCTAGAGTCTGCCAGACCTAGAGACTCAAGCTACTCCTCACTGGTGATGCCCAACAAGGCTGAAGCATGTCTGGGGATGCCTGTGGTCTCGTACAGAAGGGATGTGACCTAGCAGTTCGGGCTGGACTGCCCCTTTTGGGGTAGGACCAAGCCTGATTTTGCATATGCTTTTTCCCCTTCTGTAATGGCTTGGCAGGCTGAAAAATGATGGTCTGGAGGGTTGCCCAGAGCTATTCCTGTGGTTATGATTAATTCAAAACCTTCCAGCCATCACCTTTTTGTTTTGATAAAGCCGCACGAGTGGGACGGATATGCTCAGACGTTGGCCTCATGCCTGCTGGGCCTAGAGACCGAAGCTACTCCTCACTGACGAGGCTCAACAAGGCTGAAACATGTCTGGGGATGTGTGTAGTCTCGTGCACAAGGGATGTGACCTAGCAGTTTGGGCTGGACTGCCCCTTTTGGGGTAGGACCAAGCCTGATTTTGCATATGGTTTTTCTGTTTCCGTAATGGCTTGGCAGGCTAAATAATGATGGTCTGGAGGGTTGCCCAGAGCTATGACCGTGGTTATGATTAATTCAAAACCTTCCAGCCATCACCTTTTTGTTTTACATGTCTAGACTGACTTTTTGGTGCAGTCAGCCTAGTCATTTCTTACTGTGCCATGGCGTAATTGTATGGGCATCTATAAGGAAGTAAGCATCATAAGTGTTAATATGTGTCTAGACTAGTACTTTGCTGCAGCTAGATTAGCCATTTCCTACTGTGGCTTAACATTTTGTACTGGGCATCTTTGATATAGCAATCATGATAAGTGTAATTACCTGGCTAGACTAGCATTTGGGTGCAGCCAGTCCTTATTGTGGCATTTTATATTTTTCTGGGTAGCTATGATAAAGTGAGCATGATACGTTTTATTACGTGGTTAGATTGGCATTTCGGTGCTTCCAGTGTAGGTATGTCTCACAGTGGCATGGCATTTTTTACTGTGAATTATCAGGGCTAAAGCAAACATGATAAGTGTTATTATGTATCTGTCCCATATTGTGCAGCCAGTTTTGGCATACTTTCTTATGGTAGCATTGCATTTTCAAAAGCAAAGCACTAAGATAGCTCAGAAGGTTGAGTGTTCGCTGTTGTGATCTACGTGTGATCTGCAGGGTGCAGGTTCAAATCCTGGCAAGGTCAACTCAACCTTTAATTCTTCCGAGGTTTTTAAATGAGGGACGACTTTGGTTGGGATGATAATTGTATGTAAATATGAACTATGTGCAGTGCTATAGAAATAACAAAGCATTAATGCTCCTGTGCACTGAAAGTGACTTGCAGCTATTGGATTTTTGAATACTGTGTTATTGCAACAACTGGCAATGTAGGAGATCTGCTTTTCATACTATGACAATACCTGACATGAAGCTATAATTGGCATAATATGGCAGTAACTGGCCATGCAGTGCCTCAACCTATTTTTGTGTGTGTTTATAGTTTATGAAAAACTTTAAACATTTTTAATTATATACTTCACAACTCTTATTTCATTTCAAATGGCAATAAATTACTTCATGCACAGCATTCTAAAACAAGCATTACAGACATACGTTCATTCAACACAATGCAATATAATATCATATCCTATATACTTATCAGGGATTCCCTTTCTATTCCCCAAGATTATATTTTCCACCTATCCGGCAAATTACTTCTTCCCTGCTTCATTATGGTGGACTAATCAAGAAAATCAGTGTCCACCAACTTTTTGTGTATCACTATTAAAATATTCACTAAAGCAATGGTCATTGAGATAGAGTATCCTTACAAGAGCCTAGCCCATATGATTTCACTGTTTAAATCATCTAATCTCCTAATGAACTTTCCCAAGTGTTGCACTACAGCCAATCAGCCAATGTTTTAGAATGTCTGCCTCCCCAGGCTTTCTACAGAGCAGCCAATTTCTTTCTTGCAAAGGGATCTCTCTGATGAGACCCCAATTTTGTGTGGAGCCTAGTAAATTAAGACGAAAGCGCATATTAATATAACAGTATTTCAGCCCTGGGAATCTCATCACGGATGACTGCATCTCCTTATATGTCCTCAGGTGTGTGATTGGCTCCCTCTGTAGTTTATACAATGACATTCTCTGTCTATCTTTCCCCATTTTACAATTTTCATTTTGTTGTACATCTTCACAAGGCTTTCCATCAATGTAAGTTTGTCTGAGTCCATTTCAGCAAGACTCGGGTCACAGCACTCCCCAACATTGGTCAATGCTTTGTCATAATTATTGCTCAAAGATATATTCAAATCTTCAAATAGCAAACCCTATGGTGGAGCCAATATTGCCTTGGCCTATGTTGTACTATAGTGTCTAACGCTATTATATCATGACCCCATCCATCGCATACGAAGGCAGCACCCTTGTTAAAACGTGGTTGGTATCTGAAATATTCTTGCCTGTGACAATGCGTATTTGGTATTTCAAAATGTTTTGTTTCATGTACTATTTTTACTACCTCTAGCCACTTTCAGTAATGTCGCTAGGATTAAAGAGGAACTGATGCCATCCAGGTCAAAGGTCATTGGATATAACTTACTGTCAAGTGATGTCATCAGGTCTGTGATACTGCAGGCATTTTGGTGATTTGACGTCCCTGGCACGAAACCAAATACTTTTCATTTTACTCCAGCAAGAAAGACACGTTTAGATTGGCAAGATGTGCAATGTTACAATCCTATCATGTGTATGCATCTTTCTCAAATGACCCTGCTATTTACTGCCTTGTGCAATCTGAAGCAGTTTTCTCACATAACATAATCCACTGTGCCTCCTTATACAATGAAACACATTTTGAATATCCAACAGAAGTGTTGCTAGTAACTGTGTTAATAATGTTATTTAGTATGTGGGTGTGCAATGTAAGTGCCCAATCACCTCCTTGCTGGTATCACGAAATGGTAAGTGTTCCAGAGAGATCAGCAAGGCCTTCAGCCTGGAAGTTTGCTGCCTGCACTATAGTTTCTCCAAGGCAAGGCTATACATTGTAACCTATGTAACTATAAGCAACTTGTAAGCCTAAAGTATCTTGTTCCCGCACCCTGATACCTTCGGGTTTAGTGTGCGCTACAAATAAATAAACAAACAAACATCAAGTGACAGGTATGCTAACATGTCACATAACTAAAGCGGCAGAAATGTGAGCAGAATAGTACTATTATTGTTGGACCTGTGTGTTGCACTTGTAAAAATTGAGAACGTATGAATGTGTCATGGTATTTTTTGCTAGAACTGGTCCTGCCAATCTCTTGACCTGTATATTTTGCAGTGCGGTCTGTGCATGACTTATGTATAAGTTAGTTTTATACCTTACTTTGGTTCCACAAAGCAACAGCCTATGTTGTGCCTGGGTTGTTTTAATTACACTTTAGAGGAGGGATATGCAAGCTTTGGCTCTCTAGATGAGTTGGACTTAGAGTCCCATGATCCCTCACCATTGACCATGTTGGCTAAGGCTGATGCAATGGATTGACTATGTTGGCTACAGCTGATGCAATGCATTGGCCATGTTGGCTAAGGCTGATGCAATGCATTGACTATGTTGGCTATGGCTGATGAAACACAGTGACTATGTTGGCTATGGCATAATTTCATAACAGCACTTGGTGGAGAGATATAAGTGTGTTTCTTGTCCTGCCTTAAACCCATCATGTGGGCTTTATGAGTTTTGTGCACTTTTGCTTCCGGCAACATGGTTCATTCGCCATACTAAAATGGCTGCTTTGCTTTAACAACCTCTGTTTCTGTTCCTTCGGCCTGGCCTCACTCCCCCTCCCATAGGTCGCCTAGGACTTGAAAGTCCAATCATAGTGACCGGGAGGCGGGAGCCGGCCGCATCTACGAAGGCCCACGATGAGGCCCCTTAACATTCATTCATTTCTATTTCTGCTAATCTACATCGACGGGTAAGGCTCTATGATGCATGTGCTGCTTGAACACATCCCCTGCCTGCAAATTCATCTCGAGGAGTGCGCACTGTGCATGGGTAAGCCCTGCATACTGCTGTGTGCTTTGCGCTCATAGCGCAAACATTTACATCTTTTGCGGCAATATCTGCATAATTTCATAACGGCACTTGGGGGAGAGATATAAGTGTGTTTCTTGTCCGGCCTTAAACCCATCATGTGGGCTTTATGAGTTTTGTGCACTTCTGCCCCCGGCAACATGGTTCATTTGCCATGCTAAAATGGCTGTTTTTCTTTAACAGCCTCTGTTGCTGTTCCTTCGGCCTGGCCTCATTCTCCCTCCCATAGGTTGCCTATGCCTTGAAAGACCAATCATAGCGTGTGGGAGGCAGGAGCCGTCCACATCTACGAAGGCCCATGACTAAGGCCCATGTCTGCTCTCTGTCCACTTCAAGTACGATTCCCAGCCCCCTAAGTCACCCGTTTTGCTGTGTGTATCCCATCCCCTTTTTACCCTTGTTGTCCTCCCCCATTCCTCTCTTCCCATGCTTCCAAGGCAGTTAGTGCCCCCTAATTCAATATGCATGCTGCTGCCTCCCAGCAACATGGGGTAGGTACCATGTATTTGCCTACTGCTGGACCTTCACATCTGTGTGCTGCTGCCACCCTGCAACATGGGGTAGGCAACATGTATTTGCCCATTGATTAACTTTTGCATGTGTGTGCTACTGCCATCCTGGAACATGGGGTAGGCACCATGTATTTCCCCATTGATTGACTTTCGCATTTGTGTGCTACTGCCATCCTGCAACATGGGGTAGGTACCATGTCTTTGCCTATTGCTGGACTTTTGCCTCTGTGTGCTGCTGCCACCCTGCAACATGGGGTAGGCACCATGTATTTGCCTACTGCTGGACTTTCGCATCCGTGTGCTGCTACTCCCTGCAACATGGGGTAGGCACCATGTATTTATTTTATTTATTATTTATTTATTACATTTGTTGTACGCCCAGACCCGGAGGTATCACGGCGTAGTTACAGACAGTTTAGTATTACATTCATTAGAGGCTTTACATTAATGGCTGTGGGAGGTGGGTGAGCAGAAAACAGAACAAAATGAGTCCTTACATGATGCTAAGTACGGAAGTTAGGAAGGGCTGTCTCGGTAGGTTAGAATTGGTTGAATAGCCAGGTTTTCAGTGACTTTTTGAATTGCTGGTGAGAGACTTAATTCTTGATGTGGGACGGGAGGGCATTCCACTGTTTGTATTTGCTCACTGATTGACTTACGCATTTGTGTGCTGCTGCCGCCCTGCAAAATGGGGTAGGTACCATGTATTTGCCTACTGCTGGACTTTCACATCTGTGTGCTGCTGCCGTCCTGCAAAATGGGGTAGGCACCATGTATTTGCCCATTGATTGACTTTCACATCTGTGTGCATCTCTTTGTACTTTGGGTATGAAGTACTACCTTTTGCACATTCTCGATGTAATTCACCACTTACCCCTCCTTTTTCTGTAACCTGATGCACTTACTGTAACCGTATTCTTAAGTTAAAAGCACCTAGATACCTCTGGGTTTTGTGTGCTATACAATTGTCAACATAAATAAATTATGAATAATAATACGGCTGATGCAACGCATTGACTATGTTGACTACGGCTGATGCAACATATTGGGCCTCATTCTGAGTGGGGCGGTAAGGGATACTGGTACCACTAAGGAGACTGGTGCTGGTCATCCCTTACCGCCCTACTACGAGGTCCCTTAGTGGGTCCCTTGCTTAACGCCAGGTCTGACCTGGTGTTAAGGATGAGACCCGTTAAGGGACTTCAGAGCTAATAACGGTACCGCAAATTGTGGTACCGTTATTAGCTACTTCTCCATTCCCATTGAGCCCTATGGAGGCTCAAATGGGAATGGGGAATGGTTTGGTGAATGGGGACTTACCGGTCCCGCCAAGGTCGGACTGGACCGGTAAGTCCTCATTGCACCAAACCGGAGTCGGTACCGGTATGGCAGGTAGTCATGGCGCAAATAGCGCCATTACTACCACCATACTCTTAATGAGGCCCATTGACTATTTTGGCTACGGCTGATGCATTGCCGTGTAAAACATAGAGATAGCAAATGGTTGCAGAACCCTGCCTTAGAGAAAGTTATAGCTATATTTCCTCATCAATGTAGTAAGCTATGGCAGATGCAGAGGGATTGTTTATGTCACTACTGCACCAACTGTTTCATGCCATATAAAGTCACATTTTTATTATGGCCGCAAATGTCGCTGTACCGCAGGGTGACCTCTTGGACAGCGCCTTGTCATAGTGTGCATCATATCACCCTATCTTCTGGGCGAAAAGACGTTGTGGCCAAAGGACCAGCACTAGGATGGTAGAAGTTGTAATTTCACATTCTGTAATAGAAATAGACTCTGAATCGCTGATTTTGCAATGCATCCTGGGAATACACCTCCCTCCTGAAGAGCGTTCATGCATTAACTATTACTAACAGCCCCCAAGAGGGGTGCAGTATTACCAAACTGTGTGCATCACACTAATGAGCAAAGGACAGTATTTTCTATAAGAATTCTGCCTTGCTTGACTTTCAATGTCAGAAGTGAATGCAAAGGTTCCTTCAAGACTAAAGAACAGAAACATAATCTTCCTCGTTTCAGGCAGTTGCTGGAACCAAATAATTAGTTTCAAAGTGAAGCTTCGTGGGTATAGACTAATACAAACACATCATCAGTTTATAGCTCCCAGAGGCCCCTAGGCCACGTTTCATGTGATATTTCTGGTCCATCACAGACTACAGGTCAAGCTTCTGTGTCTCTTTGCCAGCACTCCTCATCCTCTTGCATCAGTCTTCCAATAAAGGTTGGTTCAGGTGAAATAATGTTTCGGTTCAGGGGGTCACTATAATATAATATTGCCCTTCTTAGATAAAGGGACATGTATGATCTTTCAAGACAAGACTTGACCCACAATAAGACAATAAGTGTCCGATAATACCTGATCTAGGGTAAAGTTTTGTTTTGTTATTTCATGTCACAATATATCATGTTAAACATACAGGCGAAGTAAGATGTTGATGCTGGGATGGGTGGTTCCTTAGGCGGCACCATCATTTAACTCATGTGTCCAATCGACTGATTGTAGCAGGAGGGTCCTAAGTAAAGTAGGGTGTTTGAGTGGGGGGCATTCTCCCCACTGACAAATTTATTTTAAATAATATGTTGAAATGGTGCATCTTAAACCAATCTTTTTAAGAATAATTTGGTTAAAAGCCATACATACTGGTTCTCTAGAGTAACACATAAACAATCAGATGGATGTCATGTCACGAGGACGACACAGTATAATTTTACAACATTTTTATTAATCCTATGTCCACTACATATGCTAGCATTGCCATTGTAAATCACTTTCATTAAGCTGTACCCAAAATATATGCTAGTATTACCACCATAAATCACTTTGATGTTGAACACACAATATTTCCAGAATTAGCCCTACATATCATTCACATGATGCATAATATATGCCAGGATTGCCTTGGTAAATCACTTCTTGGAATTGCACAAATAAATATGCCTATATTGTCATTGTTAATCACCTTCATGAAGCTGTATCCACAATATATGCAAGCATTCCCAGTGTAAATCACTTTGATGCTGTTCACACAATAGATCCATCATTGCCACTGTATACCAGTTTCATGATGCTGCAACCACAATAAATGGCAACATTCCCAGTGTAAATCACATTCATGAAGCTGCCACAAATGATATGCCAATGCCACTGTAAATCACTTTCATGACATTAGGCCCAAAACATACATGTACACAGTAAATCACTTTTATAAAGCTGTACCGACAATGTCTGCCATTATAATCACTGTAAATCACGTTCCTGATTTTGTGCCCACAGTATATACCAGTATTTACACTGTAAATCACTTTCATAAAGCTGTGCCTAAAATCTTAGTGAGTATGGTCACTGTAAACCCGGTTGATGAAGCTGCGCCAACGCTTTCATTTAGAATTTCCAATATAGAACTTTGATGATGTTGCAGATGCAACACAAACCGCCATTGTAACTATTTATAATGTTCTTGATACTGATTGTGCTGTCAAACAAAATGCACACATCAATCTTTCACAGACACACGCCCAGTCACACATAGGCTAACACAAACAAAACAAGTCCATGCATACATGAACAGACCTATTTACAAACATTCAAAAACCTCTACACACACATTGCAAAACATTCAAACAAGCACACATACAAAGATGTATTCCTTTTCCTTTAACATCTCTTCACACGCTGCTTCTTTGAGTCTTTTCCCAGTTTGGGCAGGCAATGTCTAATGGCAGATTTCCAGACCAAGCCAGATTCCCAGTTTGCTTGCCTAGAAATCAGTAATTGAGAGTATTCCGCACCTGTATGCCTTAGATGCTGCATGCTGTTCATTCCTACTCACCTTTTTGTTGTTTGTTGAAGGGAAGGATGTTCTGGACCTAGAACACGTCAACACAGTGGGAGGCAGGGGGGTTGCACCAGACATGGAGAAGGGACGTGAGGAAAATGACGACCCCCTTTGTCCTGCCACTGGTTAAAAAGGTTATTCAGAGCACATATATCTATCGGTGGATTACAGTTCAAGAGAATTCTTTATATAAAGGGGACAAGGTCAGTTTACTATAACTCTGAGAAAGGTCTTGTAGTGCAACACCATCCATTGCCCACTGCTGTGCAGCTACACAACTAGAAATATCTACTTTCCAGACTGGTGTGTCCTACAGCGCAGATATTAAGTGGTCATTGTAAGGCATAGGAAGTGGGCATATATTTAAAACATTTATCTTTTGATAATTTAAGATAATTTCAACTTAGTACATTGCCCTCAAACTAATCTTACCCATATCAGATTCAGAATGATACAATCTTCGCCGCCAGAGCGGTGTGCAGTCAAAAAGTCAAAAAAATAAAGCCGAAAGACACAAATGTCGAAAACAAAATGTCGAAAAAAAAAAAAAAAGTCGAATGTTTTATTTTTTTATTTATATGTATTTTTTGGGTTTAGTAAGTAAAAAAAAGGGATAAAATAAAAAAAAATTGAAAAAAGGGGGGTTGGTAATGAAAAAGGAATTCTACTTTTTTTTCACATTTTATTTTCTAGTTTTTGACTTTCGACATTATTGTTTTCGATGTAATGACTATAAACCCACCAGAGCATCACAAGGCCCTGGCTGCAATACAAGTTCTCCAAGTATTGTGTGTTTTGCTTTTATCATTACGTGAGTTTGTGAATGCACAGCAATTTACGCATGAGACGTTGGCTTACCTGACATCACAGTGAGGTTCTGTTTGCGCATGCCCATGATCGAAGACAAGATGTGTGGCCTGTGCCTTGTGATGTGACGGCGTTAGTACAGAAATGTTCCACTGGTGTAAGTGCAATCAGTACAAGGTCAAAAGTGTCCTTACTGTAAAAACAAAACCTTTCAATATATATGTGCAACCGGGCAACGTTTGCCCTCATCCTAATCTTTTGCCCAGGAGCAAATAAATGCATTGAAAGGATATATTGTTTGCAATATAGAAAAATTTGCCAACATGCTAATTTCACGTGTGCCGTTTCTGTAATACGGTCCATGGTAACTATGTTAGAACTGATATAATATTGTTTCGTCCTCATTGTATATGTTGGCCTATTCCCAGTCGCTTTGCGAGGAAATCCGTATTGCAAGGTTGTGACCTTAAGTGAATCAAGCCTCCATTTTAGCTTGAAGCCGCCATTTTAGTTTATCGTGCAAAGTCACCCTGTGGCCTAAAATTGCAGACCTGTGTTCTCTTGTTCTTGCTTTAACCTCTTCAACCTCTGTAGGAGAGTTAATGTCCAACTTGCCTTCAGGCTTCATGTTAGGGTCATGTAGACCTTGTCCTTTGTTGACCTCGGGATCAGGGGATTACTTGAATCAGCGATGTTAACCTACAAGTATACAAGAACAAAAATGCAATATAAACATGATATGTGAAACATCTGTATGATCTGTATTAAAGCAATGTGTAAAGAGTGTAAAGTTAAACCTAGGGAATAATAGTGTTTGTTAGTGAATGTATTAAAAAGTAAACCGCATGCACGAGATATGTAAATTAGGAACGAACCTGGCGCGACCCTAGCCCAGTACATGATTAACTTGTAAGAGGCTGGACATCGTTATAACAAAACTGTATAAATACGCTGATGTCCAGCTAGAAAATTCTGTTCACTGCTCACATTGAACCCTGCTGGTGGTCTCTGTGATGTATTGAACGCCAAATAGCTATTTGTGTACTTTGTTTGTAAACTGTACAGAATTGCAATAAAGATTCTGGGAATCTTTACAAGCCCGTGTCGTTGTATTTCTCTTTGCATGGTATAAAAGCCTTAATATTGTATTTTCTGATTCCACAGATGGCGCCCGAGTGGGGACCCTCAAGATCGACTTTGTCTCGTTGAAGGTCGTATCGGACCGGGATCGGACGGTGCCAACAGAAACGGCCCCTCTGGACGAGAAGTGAATTCCTCGACAGTACTGCACGATCCGATCCCTGAACGGTGAGCTGTAGCCCGAGACGACGTCTTGACAAGGGTCCATATATCGAGGTGGGTAAATTTGCCGAAATCACCAGACACGTGGGTCCTTAGCATTGTCCTTAGTAACCTGATCGGCCTCCCAGTCCTTTGGTCAGGTGAATCGTGACCCGATTCTTAATTTAACCCTGACAATTTGAATTTGGCGCATTGTACTCGCGAGCACAGTTATTTGACCAGGTAACACCAGAACTTTGATATGCCTGGGAAATTGTCTGCCTGCTTTAGGGCATTATTCCACAGCGACAGACAATCTTTGGAAGATAGCCGTCCCGCACCACAGGAGGGGTCGCCGGCATGTACTATGTACTGTAAGAAAGGCTTTGGTAGTATAGCATTTAATGACATTTGGCACAGACAGACCAGACATAGCTCTAATCTTCGGTGGCCAACCAATGGTAGCTTTGAAATCCCTCGTATAGAATATCTAGAGTCTGTATTAGTAAAGAAAAAGGCTAAATCTGCAGTATTTGACGCATTGCACAGTTGGAAAACAGAAGCTTTGCAGCAACAAAAGAGTAGAGAGAAACATATGCGTCGACATATGACAAGTGTTGAAGAGGCACTGTTATATGATCAAAATAAACAATTGGAGTCAGTTCGGAACACGGACAGAGCGTTTGAATTAGGCATTCAAAAAATGTACCCTTCAAAAGATTTTCATACGTCAGATGAAATGATTAATAAACTTTTGCATGAACGAAGGCCCGATGCCTCCGCGCCACCCCCGTATGTCCCTCTTCCTGGCGCTTTGCCCCTTCCCATTGTTATTCCTCCTCCTATAGTTCCTCCGGTCCTCTCTTTTGTTCTTCATGTTGTTCTTCCAGCCGTCACTCCTTTGCCTGCCCCCTTGCCTCCACCTGTTGATATTCAGAATGTGCCTACTCTTCCTCTTCCAAGTGATTCCGCATCGCTTGTAGTAGACCAGGGAGCGGGATCAAGGGTTGTGACTCGTAATACTGTGTCCCCAGATAAAAAAGAATGAGTTGATTGCATGGGCTAAACATTGTATGGAGAAGGGTGAACAAGCTGATGTTTATTCCACACCTGAGAAAAAAAAAATGTATTGAAGGATTAGGGATTCATTTGAGTATAATGTGGAATAGATTAAACGATGTAGATCTCCCACAAGGGTTACGGGATTTGAACGCCTTAGCGTTGTCCAGAGATACTGTGGAGAAAGTATATGAGCATGTTGAGAGGATTTTTGTGTATAGGAAGAGAGTTGGAAGAGTTACAGAATGAGGAAGCAGATGGTGATAGTTTAGGTATTATGTTCTTACAGAAACGTTTTTCTCCTCGCCATGAATTAAAGGTGAATTAAAAGGTGAGGAGGATACGATAAGATGGATTTCGGATATGTCGATAACTCCAGATGAAGTATATGACACATATAGTCAGTATACGTTAGAAATGCAAAAGATAGTGATACAGGTTATGGTAGAATAATTGCAGAATGAGTGTGTAAAAAGAAAGATGTGTTGTCCCGCAGAATTGTTGAGTGATTATAAGAGAGCCTTTTCGATTGATACTTCATCGACTCCCTTAGTGCTTGATTTGGCTCTGTTGCTTAGTAAGCGTTCAGAGCTGCCTACTTCTCTGTTGCCTATGAGAGAGGTCCCTCCGACATTTGTCCCGAAAGTTGAGATTGCGACCGATGCTGCACGAGGATTACCCTTGGGGGAAATTCCTGCACATTACGTATCACAGTTTGTTCATGTCCCGTTTTCAAGACAGGAAGTGAACACCATAAAGCAATCTATTCCCGATGTAAGAAAGAATCTGACCGGGTTCTATAAAGAAATAGAGTCGGTCTTACAATCATCGGTATTTACCTTGAGTGATATTGATTTATTATTTCCCGTACTCCTGCAAGTTGATTTGTGGAAACAGATTAGGACTGTAGATGATGTACCTGGGTTAGGAGATACATGGGATAACATGGTTAGGCTCGACAGAAAGACCAGCTGGCGAGCGACCGCCTCAAGTGATATTAACTTTGCCTCATAGGATTATTGTAAAATTAAAAAGTATAGTTCCTGAAAAAAGAATCATTTGGGACAAGCTTACGGCCTATGTCCAAGAAAAGTCTGAGGGTGCTACCGATTTCTTCAATCGGTTTGAACAGGTATTTTCAGATTTCAGTGGACAAGACTTAGGCACAGAGTCAGGGAAAAGGCTGTTTGTCGACAAATTTGTACGTGGATTGCTGCCTGACATCCAGTTACAGATTATGGGCCTCATTACATGGTAGGCGGAGAACCATGGCGCTATTAGCGCCCTGGTTCATGCCGGTAAAATACCGGCACCGGCTTGGTGAAAAGGGGAATTACCGCCCCATTCCAAGGTTGGCGGGGCAGTAATTCCCCCTTCCACCATTGCCCTTCCCCATTCCCATTTTTGCCCCATAGGGCTCTATGGGAATGGGGAAGGCGCTAATTACGGTACCGCAAATTGCGGTACCGTAATTAGCTCCACTGGTCCCTTTGCAGGTTGGTTTTTAACGCCTGCAAAAAGCAGGTGTTAAATTCCCCAACCCGCAAAGGGACCTCGTAGTAAGGCGGTAAGGATTTACCGGTACCTGTAAAATACCGGTACCGGTAAACCCTTACCGCCTACCATTTAATGAGGCCCTATGTCTTCCGAAAGCGCTTGGCAGGCGAAGTCTCAATCAGAAGTACTGCACATGGCTCAGTACTATGAAAATCGTGTGAATAATGAAAAGGAAAAACTTGAGAAAAAAAAGGGTGACCTGAAAACAAAAGTCCTATTACACAGATTGTTAGAAACCCTAGAGGGGGTTATCAATTTAGAGGTCAGTAAGTTCCACAGGGGAGTATGCCCCTGGCTCCGGTAACCATTAGCCAATGTGCCTATTGTCGACAGGAAGGCCACAGGCGTGCACAATGTTCGACCTTGCAGCAAAGGTCATTTGGGAACATGGGTAGACGATCCAGAGGTCGCCCAGGTGCAGGGGGCCCTGGCAGAGGTCAGTTTGCACCAGAATCACAGCAACCTCCTTCACAGGATAAGCAAGTTTCGAACGTGGATAATAGAAACATTTTTGATCACCCTTCTACCGCGTACCTTTCTGAAGAGCTTCCTTTTGACGACATTCTGTTTCGCTAGAATTGCCCGAAGCAGGATTTGGAACCGACGCCTATTCCCGTTCATCAGAAAGGCCCCTACGTTGAGATGGCAGTGGGAAATAGGAAGCATCTATTTTTAGTAGATACGGGAGCAGAGAAATGTTCCATTGACCATTCACGGGTTCCAAATATTCCCCTGTCAGCACAGTCCAATGTTTCCGTTGGGTTTTCAGGCACATCTGTAGTTTGTCCCGTCTCTTTGCCGGTACCGATAACACTGGGTCCCTTCACGAGCAGTGTCCATTTATACTTACCACAAACTGTGGGGAGAACTTGCTTGGGTTAAATTTGTTGAAGGAATTGCATGCAGTAATACATTGTTCTCCGGACGGAGTTCGGTTAACAATTTCACCTCAGCAATCACTCGCCTCTCAGTTTTTGACTCGACCTTTACCGCCAGAATTCAGTAATATTCAGGAATGCTTATGGGCAATTGATGATAATGATGTGGGCATTCTTCAAATTGAACCTGTTAGAATTATTCTGAAACATGGAGGTAAATTGCCTCGCATCCCACAATATGAGATCTCAGTTGAAGGCGAACAGGCTTTGAAATGTATAGTCTCTGATTTTGTAAATCGTGGAGTAATTGAGGAATTTACGGGTAGTTTGTGTAACAGCCCGATTTTACCAGTATACAAGAAAGGTGATAATGCAATTCCCTTTTGGTTTATAATTGATTTACGTGCTATTAACAAAATTGTGGCTCCTCAATTTCCTATTGTACCTGATGTAACAATGATACTAACCATGATTCCGGCTTCTGCCACTCACTTTAGCGTTGTTGAGCTCAAAAACGCGTTTTTCAGTATTCCCATACACAAGGATAGTAGGTATTTGTTCGTGTTTACCCTAGGTGGACGCTCGTTCAAGGGTACACTGAGAGTCCAAGTATTTATAGTAGGGCATTAAAAGGGCAGCTCTATACTCTCGAGTTGCCTTCTACTTGCACGTTACTACAGTATGTTGATTATCTCCTCTTGGCTGCTGATTCTGAGAGTGCCTGTAAAGAAGGCACCATGTTGTTGCTTTGTCATCTAGCGAAACATGGCCACAAAGCTTCACTCAAAAAATGCCAATATTGTTGTCAGGAGGTCGCCTATTTAGGCTATCTCCTGTCAAAGGAGGGAAGACGGTTGACACCTGAACAAATAAAAACTATTTCTGGCATGTCTGTCCCAAATACGCAGAAGGAAGTTAGAGCCCTGATAAGTATGGTTTCTTACTGTAGATTGTGGATCCCTAACTTTTCGTTAACGATTAAACCAATGTTGGCTTTGCCAAAGAAGGGCATTTCTTTGCCATTGCCATGGACTTTGGAACACCAGACAGCATTTGATTTGCTCAAAACCGCACTGCGTTCAGCACCGGTTTTAGGAACTCCAAATTATGAAAAGGCCTTTGTGTTGTATGTGCATGAAGGTGATGGATGTGCTTTGGCTGTGTTAATGCAGGAACATGGAGGGAAGAATAGGCCGTGCGGCTATTTCTCATCCGCCTTTGATCCTGTTGCATGCGCTTTGCTGAGATGTTTGAGAGCTGTTGCTGCTGCGTCTGTTAAACAGATTGAGGGAATGGTCGTGGGTCATGCGTTAACCCTAATAGTACCTCACTCTGTAGATATTTTATTGAATAGAACTCAAACGCAACACCTCACTTCTGCACGATTGACAAGATACAAATTCATCTTGTTTGCTCCCCACATTCAAATTCAGAGGTGTTGTGTATTAAATCCGGCTGAACTTTTACCTGTCCCACAAGATACTGTTGATGGTGACGAAACGTCACACGATTGCCTTTATGCACAGAACAAGAGACTAAAGGTAGAATCGATCTAAAAGACACGCCTTTGAATAGCCCACAAGGAGAGCTATTTTGTGGTGGCTCTTGTTTTAAACTTCCGAATGGTACATCCACGGCTGCTTATGCTGTCACTACTTTAAGCACAATTGTGGAAACCAAAAGAATTATGCATAATTCCGCGCAGGCCGCAGAAATTATAGCCTTAACTCGAGCTTGTGAAATTTCTGAAGGGCTTACAGTAAATATATATATACCGACAGTCAGTATGCCTTTGGGGTGGTTCACAACTTTGTTAGACTTTGGAAAGAACGAGGTTTCTTGACCTCACATGGCACGAAAATTCTGCATGGCACTTTAATAGTGCGATTACTTTCAGCGCTCGCACTCCCTGTTCAGTTAGCTATTATAAAATGTGCAGCACACCAAAAGGTTACAGATGATATAGGAAAAGGGAATGCTTTCGCTGATCAGATAAATAAGCAAACTGCCACTGATTTTAGTTCAGAAATGTATGCTGTAAGAGAAACTGTAAATATTTGCACTTTTGGTGAAAGTATTGATTCTGTAAAAGACATTCAAGTAGATGCTACTATAGAGGAAACCAAGAAATGGGTCGAGGGTGCAGGAATATTGGATGATGTTGGGTGTTGGGTGGACAATGTTGAAGGAAAATGGTTACTCCCTGACGCCTACATTACAATGATGGTTATTAGGGCTCATGGTCCGACACATGTCTGCACGTGTAAATTGACTAAAATGTTACACAGTGTATGGGCCAATGATAACATTTTCAAAATTTCTGAGCGCTTTGTCCAAGGGTGCATGGTCTGCTTGCAGCACAATGTAGGAAAAGGTACCTCGACTCCTAGAGGACGTTTTGCTCCACCTTCTGTTCCGTTTGAGGTTATCCACTTTGATTTTATTGAAATGGAACGTTGCAACAATCTTAAATATGTGTTGGTTGTTATTTGTGCTTTTAGTAAATGGGTTGAGCCCTTCCCTGTTAGAGATGCAACAGCCATAACCACGACAAAAACTCTGTTGAAAGAGTTTTTTCCTAGGTTCGGGCTGACGAGAGTCATCTGGTCGGATAATGGACCACACTTTATCGCTGCTGTAATCCTACAAATATGCAAAGGATTACAGATTGATAAATGGTTCCATTCGGCCAGACATGCCCAAAGTGCTGGATTAGTGGAAAGGCATAACGGCATTATAAAGAACAAGCTCGCTAAGACGTGTGCTGGCACCAAGTTAAAATGTCCGGACGCCTTACCGATCGTGTTGCTGTCGATGAGAACAACCTCTCAAACTAAGACTGAGCTCTCTCCCTTTGAGGTGGTAATGGGGAGGCCTGCTAATATTTAGGGTATGCCAAAAAGTTGCTCGTTGCGGGATATAGAGAATGTGCTTCTTTCAGATTACTGTAACCAGTTGACTAAAAATCTGTTTTCAATTTATCACCAGGTGTGAGAGGCATTACCTGTACGTTACGAGGGTCCTGGTCACAGTCTACGACCGGGGGACTGGATCCTCATGAAAGTTTTTGAGAGGTCATCTTGCCTTGCACCTCGGTGGAGGGGTCCGTTCCAGGTCCTGCTAGTCACCCAGACTGCTGTGCGAGTAGCGGGTTGTAAGAACTGGATCCACGCGATGCACACCAAACGGATCCCGCAGCCCGTGCCATACAATACAGAAGACGCAGAATCCCTTTCCACTGCTGTAACCAACGTGCCCGAAACAGCAACAACCGACACGAGAATATCGGAGACCGTTCCAGAGTTCGTAAGGCCAGACAAAATGGCCATCTTGTCTCTGCACTCTCCAACAATGGTACTTCCGGATCAATCATTTTCTGATCCCATTTCCGTTCACTCGCCACCTCCAGTGGGAAGTGACGACATATTGTTATTCGATCCTTCGGCACCAGAAATTGTGAAATATAATTTACGTCCAAGGAAATAGACGTACAGCACGGTTTGTCTGTGCGATTGAGGAAATCATTTGAGGGCTTGCCTTTTGTCCCGACTGTACGAAAGGATTCTGTTGGCTAAGGATTGTGGGAAAGACATTAAGAAGACACGCAACTGGAGTCACCAGCAAACAAAGAATTGGTGTTTTTTCGATTGAAGACTACGATGCCTGCACCCGCTACCGCTCGTACCAAACTTTTAGATAGATATGTGACTAGCAGAGACAATGATCAAGCATGTAATGGGACCCCCAAAGTGTATTGTTGCCTTTTTGTAATAATAACTGGGTTTTTAGTAACTATTGGTTTTGGGTTATGGTATCTGGAGGAAGCTTATCCGCTAGAGGACTTTTTACTTGTTGAAAATGTATCTGTTTTCCCCACTCCTTCCATGTAATTGCATACCTTATTGACTAGAGATACTTCGCATAGACGGAACTATCAGAATAATACCCTTTTGTTAATAATGAATGCCACTCATGCAATTTTAAATAGGACCAATTGCTGGATCTGCTCACATCTACCGCAACATGGGGATAAGGGGTTAGGTTGGTATATTCATCCTTTACTGTTGACATCTGCTTGTTATGCTTCTCTTAGAGCACTATTCTTTGGCCGATGGAATGACAGCATCTCAGGGAACTTTGATGGTACAAATTTGAATAGTTTTGAAAAACATGTTTTGATGCCCCTGGGATGCTCGCTTTTTGAAAATAGGAGTAAACCAAACGTTGCTTCTGTTAGGCCCTCTGATAGATTGTCTCGTCCTTTTCAGTCTTTGATCTCTTTCAAAATGGCTCCTATAGGCAATAAGGATGCCACGCCTCCATCTTATTCTGTTAATCATAGCCCCAATTCAGTATCCTTCTTCATACAGAGGAATGGAACACGGTCAATGGGTAATTTTAGAAAATGCGCCAACGTTCCGAATTTGACTAGTGAGAACAGACCTCTGTATGTAGGTGAAGCTGTCTATTTTGTTTGCGGTAATGTGGCATTTCCATGGTTGCCCAGGGATTGATAAGGAACCTGCTGTTTAGGGATTCTATTACCTGGGGTATTTATTGCCAGTACTGCAGAAATTTCGAAGACTCTTCCACGACGAGGTGTGAAAGGGGATACTCCAGCGCAAACTCTAGGGGACATCATGAAATCCTTTGTGCCATTTTTTGGGCAAATTATGAATTCAGAAGATATCAGGGGACTAGTGAGAGTATTGGAGAGAACCATCAACCGGACCACTGACATACTCTATAATATGACGTTAGAACAGAAAGCAATAAGATTAGTGGCTCTTCAGAACCGGATGGCATTAGATGTCATTCTGGCTCAGCGTGGAGGAGTATGTAAATTAGTGGGGTCCGCTTGCTGCGTCTACGTACCAGACTCCTCTCCAACAATCTTTAGGGCTATCCAAAATCTACATGTTCTTAGTTTAGAATTGCATGTTCCTGAGGGAAACTGGGAACTTAGTGCATTGTTTTGGGACCTCCTACGGTCGTGGGGATGGAGGTTGTTTTCGGCCCTGCTGATTATCTTGGGAAGTTTTCTGTTCCTTTGTTGTTGTATACAGTGTCTCCCTGGTATATGTTCAGCATTAGGGGGGTGTTGCGCGCAAGCAACAAGTGTATTAGGGCATAAAATATACGCCCCATATAAGGTTTCCGAGAAGTATGTGTTGAAAGAAACTCTAGTGTCTGATCTAATGGCAATAGATATGTCTGACAATGATTCGGGGTGTATAGACGTTGAAATGTGGAGTTAGTCGCAAAATGATTGAAGGTAGTTTAGCGCTTGGCATAGGCCAAAAGGAGGGTTTGTTAGAACTGATATAATATTGTTTTGTCCTCATTGTATATGTTGGCCTATGCCCAGTCGCTTTGCGAGGAAATCCGTATTGTAAGGTCGTAACCTTAAGTGAATCAAGCATCCATTTTAGGTTAAAGCCGCCATGTTAGTTTATCGTGCAAAATCACCCTGTGGCCTAAAATGGCCGACCTGTGTTCTCTTGTTCTTGCTTTAACCTCTTCAACCTCTGACGGAAAGTTAATTTCCAACTTGCCTTCAGGCTACATGTTAGGGTCATGTAGACCTTGTCCTTTGTTGACCTCGGGATCAGGGGATTACTTGAATCGGAGATGTTAAATTACAAGTATACAAGAACAATAACGCTATCTAAACACGATATGTGAAACATCTGTATGATCTGTATTAAAGCAATGTGTAAAGAGTGTAAAGTTAAACCTAGAGAATAATAGTGTTTGTTAGTGAATGTATTAAAAAGTAAACTGCATGCACAAGATATGTAAATTATGAACGAACCTGGCGCGACCCTAGCCCAGTACATGATTAACTTGTAAGAGGCTGGACATCGTTATAACAAAACTGTATAAATAGCTGATGTCCAGCTAGCAAATTCTGTTCACTGCTCACATTGAACCCTGCTGGTGGTCTCTGTGATGTATTGATGGCCAAATAGCTATTTGTGTACTTTGTTTGTAAACTGTACAAAATTGCAATAAAGATTCTGGGAATCTTTACAAGCCTGTGTCGGTGTATTTCTCTTTGCATGGTGTAAAAGCCTTAATATTGTATTTTCTGATTCCACAACTACAGTAGGTAGCTTTTGGAGAAAACTAAGTGCTAGAAGCCAAATACTCAAAGCTTTTTTGGCACACATGAGATGAGCTAGCGCGGGTGTGCAACCCACGGCTCTCCAGATGTTTTGTATTACAACTCCCACGATCCCTCACCATTGTGCATGCTGGGTAGAATAGATGCCATTAGAAGGTCGAAGCATCTGGAAAGCCAGATGTCCCACACACCTGACTATTCCATCTTCTCATTTGGGAAAGAAATGAGGTGTGAGCTATTCCCTTTTTTCACCCCTTTGCATGTTTGTTCAAATCAGGGGGTGTTTCTGTGCATTTTAAAGCACATTCCAAATTCACAGATGGAATGCACCTTAAAATGCCCAGAAAAAAAGACATTCCCAGCACCTATTAGGAACAGGTGCAGGTCATATGCGAAATTGCATGACATGGTCACAGGTTATCATGCTTTTGTTTTAAAGTGGAACACCAGCATCTTGAATCGCTGCTGTCCCTCTTGTGTCTCTATCCCTCGAACAGGGATTGTAGTATTTCCCAGGCATGTGCACCTAGCACCCAGGTGGGTGCTGGGACCCTCTACTACAATACAGCACACGTGTATGCAAGTGGGGTGACCACCACATCTTTTGCACTGCTGTTTAGCCCGCCTGAAATACGCAGGTCACCTTTGAGAATAAGGGGCAGTCACAGTTCTAACGTGAACATCCGCTGCACTGCTTTCATTTTGCATTCCTTTTTGAGAATCTGCCCCTTGGATATTTGAACAGCAGACATATCGGTGGACATGCAGCCACAATGGGAATGGTTTGACGAACATGTTAATAATCTGTCTCTTCCTAATAGATTTATAGGAACTCAGACTTTAATTTCCAATTTCCAATGTTATTTCACCCAGTCTCTTCCTCATAGTATCTGAGAACCCCCGCATCAATTTCCAGTATTCAGTCCTGTATCACTCAGTCTATTACGCATAGGTTTTAAGTAATTGGCCATTCAATTTCCAGTATACAATGTTGTTTCACTCAGTCTCTCCCTCATATGACTCTAGGAACTCTAGTTCCCAGTACAAAATGTTGTTCCACTATTATTATCCTATCAATAATCTGTACACCATCTCTACTTCAGTGAACTATTGGAATTGAGACATAAATTCTCAATACACAATGTATCTCGACACAATGCTCCTTCCACTCCACTTCTTACTTAGAGGGATCTAGGAATGTGGATTTCAGATTGCAGAGTTTGATCATTCTCTACTCATTGGACCTCCATTCTCTCTGGATTTGCTGCCAGTTTCGCGTGTACTCTGCATCAGGAGTCACGCTCTGCTCTCATTGCTCTTCAGTGCTTCTCTTCGATCTTTGGGTATACTGTTGTAACCTGCCCTCCGTGGCTTCAGGTATAGGTATCACTCTCTTTCTTCTCTACTCTTTCCCACAGGCTTGGATAACTGCTCCTCAATCCCTCGAGTTGGGATTCTCCCTGCCAATCAGTTTTGTGTGACAATTACTCATTGCAGAAGCCTTCCCCTTGAATCCTTCTCTTCATCTCCTCCAATTTCAACACCTCTCTCTCCAGAGTGTGCTTGACTATGTTTTTCACTCCTATTTCATCACATGGAATTTAGCAGGTGTGTCAGTGTCTAGGCAATACTCACGTGGTTATTGTTCTCTACGTCTTCACTACTGCTCACTGCCTCTATTTCAGACATGCACCAACATCCCATGTCTTTAGTTCTCAAGTTGGATCTTTGTCGTATGCCACAAGGGCTCCTTCGAATCTCACATGACTCAGGCATGTTCAGGGTTCCGCCTCCTCCATCTGAGGTTCTCTTATGGGTGACTGCTCCCTTCTGAGTCTCTTGCAATGCTGCATGTACTCTCCCATGATGTTAGTCATTGAGGAAAGACTCTTAAAGAGGGAGGCTACCCTTAATGGCTCTCTCTTGGTAATAGCCATGGAAGAAAGACATTCATTGTTGCAAGTTTTCGCGGCATGGAGGAACCTTCATCACAACCGTTTTGATGCTAGCAAAGAGAGTCTAGGATATTTTGTTGATATTTGTTAAGATTATATCCCCAAAGGGTATTGAATATGATATAATGACTGGCTTAATAATATATGGGTATTTGCATTATTCAACAGCACAACGTTAAGCAACATCAACAATAACACAACATTGACATTAAATCTTCACAATAATAGACATTAATAATAAGACAACATTACAAATATAAACAGTATATAACAACGTTCAAAATTTATTATGAAAACATGAGATCTAAAAATCAAGATAACCACAGATCAATATATCTAGTTACTTGACCAAGTTCATGTACGAAGTTTTGACTATTTGACTTTTGACTTCCTGCTGTTCAATCTCTATCAGTTGTTTTCAGTCGCTTTACAGAAAACCATAACAGTTGTAATATTTTGCTGGCCGATATCTTTTAAGGTTTCTTTCAAATAAAAATGCCTAAAATTAAGATACAGAGGACTTCAAAACATTAAGTGCGATATAGTTTCTTTTTCATAAATGCAATAAACACAGCAGTTTTTATAAGCAGCATTCCATGTGTTAAGTTTAATGTGCCAACGGCAGAATTCCCAACCATAAACAATCATAAAGAGAGCGAGAATAAAAAGGCTTAAGAAAGTCAAAACAATGTTAACACAATTTTACAGTACTGATAATTACGAGACACTGTAGATCGGTGGAACTCATTAGAACATGTGTTCTTCCTTTTTGCAATTATTGCAGACTTAATACAAATGTGAACTTATTTTCTATAATTAAAGGATTCTGCCATAGTTCATTCACACCTACAAAATGCAAAATATGTTTAATATGGTTGCACCAGTGAAGAGAAGAGCCACCATCTTGTGAAAGGATAGCCGCCATCTTGTGACAGGATATCCAGGAGCACCATTTTATATTTGCAGGGTGAATGACTGCTCCAGAATGCATTTGACTACCAATGCTTGATCAATACTTTGCACATTAGCTACTTAGTAATGTGCCAAGCACTGCATCTATGACAGCATATATTCAGCCTCATTCTCCACATGCACCCCTGTCTCCTGGATTCCTCAGGATGCCGGATCCCACTGTGGTCTTCCCTCACCATACAGGTCATCTAAAAACTGCAAGATCGGTATTCTGATCCCCACAGAGCAGTTTGATTCTTGCAAACTGTGCTTTCCTTCTGCCAGAGAAAAGCCACACACCATGAAAATCTTGGGGAGTATGACGGCCAGCATGCTTGTCATGCCATCCTCCATTGCTGATTTCTTAAATGTGCATTTCTGCCAGTGCTTTAAGTGGGGTGAGAAATCGAGGGGGGGCTGTGATGAAGGTGTGTGGCATAAATGATGGCCGTGGCCTGAATGTCCCCAGCATGGGACAATAGAAAGTAAAGTTGTCAGGTTACTTTTTATTGTTTTAATTGACCAGTGCTGGGTATTCGTTCCTGTGCACTGTGTTATTTCATTTGTGCTCCATTTCATTTAATAGACTGCTTGACATGACTTTATGTGTCAAGCAGTCTATGGAATTAAACAAATGCAATTGAACCCAAATGAAATAGCACAGTGTAATGTGTCACTGGTTTGTCGGAAACTTGTTTTCAAATCCTCAGCACGGGGCAATACAACAATTGTTATTTATTTTATTGAACTGTCCTGGGGATTCAACCAGATCCCTTCTTCTGACAAACCAGTGTCACATTGCGCTGTGCTACTGTTCTTACTTCAATTCCATAAACTGAATGATATATAAAATATGACAGAAAGTGCGACAAGACAGAATTTACAACTCCAGAAGGGCTTTAACAGTTCAGGGTATTGTCATGTGGATTGAAGAATACTCTTGCCACATTCCAGAGGTTGGTTTACCACGTTTTGAATGGGTTGTATGAATTCTGCATTGCATATCTGGATGATATAGCAGTCTTTATTCCCACCTGGGAGGTGTAACGGTTTTATAACACAGCACACTCCAGCCAAAGACTCCTTCCCCGGACAATGAATGTGGTGCACAATAAAAGCGCTTTTTATCTTTAATAAACCACAGATTAGTTTTGAGTAGGCCCCCAACCCGTCTAGCACCCACCTTCACAAACACGCCATGTCACAATGGACTAGAAACCAGGTCATTGTGGATCAATAAGATATTTATTAATTTTATGGTTTAATGAAAATAAAAGCAACATCAAACAATTGGACAGCAGCCACAAATGTTGCGGCAATATAAATGCAAGGATTCTCACAACACAGTTAGTTCAAAATCCCCACAATTCACATGAAACTTTAATGGCAAACAGGAAAAAGGATGTTACATGAATTGATAGCATTGAAGTTAAGCACTCCCCCTGCAACACTCAGCCCCAAACATCAGCTAACTTAATTCCCTTTGGATGGTAGGCAGTGGCAGGGAGAAAAGATAAAGAGAAAATAATCAAAATCAGAAAACTGATTTAAGAGTAAAACAGCAGAATCAGATTTACCTATTACTCGCACAGCAGCTCACAACCCCGGTAGGATAGCTAGGAAGGAAATTTGGGTTGCTGCACTTTAGAAGATAAGGAAGCTTACAGACTACTCCAGGGCAATGTGAACACAAGGATGGAAAATCGATTTTGGGACAGGAAACAAATACAAAAGAAAAACACACTCGGCAGAATGGAAATTCGTTTTTACAGAGGACTTGTGATGACAGGCAGCAACGGAAAGGGCTTAGCTGTCAAAATCAGAAATTGACTTTTAAGGACAAGGAACAGAGGCACATAACAGGCAGGATTCTAACAGAAAGGGGTTGTTCTCAATGGGACTACATTTTTTTTTTTTTTTTCCAATGGGCAGATGCAATAAGGAATATGTAGGAAGACCAATACATGGGCAAATTCAGTTTTTGTTACACAAAGACTATTCTGTTGAGACTATACTTTAATGGCTATAATTGTGAAATAAAGGCACTTGGCACAAGGTGGTTAATTTCGAATTTCAACCAACTCACACCATGGATGTCTTTATAGGGAAATTCATTGATTTACTTGAAAATAATGCTAAGAATGTATACAGACTACGGAAAGATTTATCAAAGGAATGCGCTAACATACACAGGCTAATACAGATTCTTCTATGGAAATGTGAATGAATTATACTGTCAATTTCACACTTTCAATTGGGTTATCAATGGGATGTAAGATTCAAAAGAGAGGGGTATGCAATTTGGGACTGGGGTTATTTGCTACTTGCTATGCCGGTCTGATAGCACAGCGAGTAGAGCACTCGCTTTGACATTGTGCAGAGCCTGCTGATGCATGTTCGAATTTCGGCAGGGCCAAACTCAGCTTTTATCCTTGCAAGGTTGATAAATGAGCACCAAACACTGTGGGTGATAATAAGCAGCGCTCAGATGCCTGAGTGTTCGTAATGCTATATAAATCCAAAATTATTATTATTATTAATTACAACATAAACTTGGGTTTGGGATTCTGGAAAGCCAGCAAGGTATCTGGTCACCCTGGGCTGCTCAAGCAATGGATCTGGTCACTGCGTCCTCCTAGATCAGATTCTGGACAGCTAGGCCAGGGTCTGGTCACTGTGCTTGCCTGGATAGGGTCAGCTGGAAAAGGATATGAGCTCTGCACTCTCTTGGATGGGATCAGCTGCCTCCTCTCCTGTCTCCCTGTATTCTTGTGTGTCTGGATCTGAAATCTGTGTATCTTGCTGTGGATGGATCACCTGTGTCTCTCTGTGTCCCCCTTAAATAGCCCAAATTACATTATTCATTTTACAGTCTGGGGGAAGTACTATCGAATTACTTCTATCCTGGGATAGGACAGTCTGTCATTCCACTCTCCGCCCCCCTGTGCCTATTGGTTCAGGGGAGAGAGCATCATTTGTCTGTTTGTAATTATGACACTTCTTTCTTATGTCCGCTTTTCAGCAAAAATAAGTTGTGGATCATAACTCCAAACTTATAATAGCCATCACCATAAGAAGTGAGTATGTGGTTTCAGTGTGTCACAGGGAATTAGACAAGCCGATCCCCAAAACCATTCAATGTAGCATAGACCTTTGGCACATTTTTGCCCTTTTCTTGAAATGCATAACAGCTAAAATTCTGCCACAGATTACACATGTTCATAACATC
Source organism: Ambystoma mexicanum (assembly GCF_040938575.1). Classification (NCBI taxonomy): domain Eukaryota; kingdom Metazoa; phylum Chordata; class Amphibia; order Caudata; family Ambystomatidae; genus Ambystoma; species Ambystoma mexicanum. Next base: position 143,367,749 of record NC_090934.1, read on the forward strand.
ACTTTCCAAATTTCCACCTAGCTTCATATTTGTCCCACTTATAAAGCAGCCAGCAACGCGTCATTAATGGCCATTTCAGTTCCCAAAGTGCTAGAAACATGCACTTGGCCTCTTTACATCCACCGAATAAAATACATGGCAAACTAGCATAATACAAAATTATTACTTATTCAGGCTGGTGGGAAACATTTCTTAAAATGAAGAACTCCTTTAATGTCAATGTGGAGGATTAATCACATGTGGGGGCAGTGCTGCAACACCCAACAGCAAACTGTCTCCTCCTGGCTCGGCTTGCAACAAAGGACTTTTATGATGTCCTTTGAAGTTTGACAGCTCATCCTTCAGAGTGGATGCTGGAGGAAATCACACTTCTTGGTCATGCACTAGTCACACTGGCATTCTTTGTTCCCTCTTCCAGTACTGCCTGCTAGTCTAGAAGGGCAGAGAATCTTCACACTCCTGGCCACCTCACATGCCATTGCTAAATAGTTTACTCATAAGCATGAATACCAGAGGATGCAGGACTTCCAATTGAGTTATTTTTTCTGCCTGAGCCAAACTTGTTTTATTGGTTCTCACAGTAGCTGAAGTCCCGTGGGGAATAATATAATGTACATGTGTAGCCAAATCCCCCACCCACACATATTCACTAACATTTCTGTGCAAGCAAAATTGTCATTTCACGTTGGCTTTCACACGTCATTTTTCTTGATTTCCTTTTACACGTGTGCACGCAATATTTCATTTAAATTTTCAAATGCGGTTCTGTCGTTTTAAGTGGGTTTGCATGTATGGTTGGTTCATGGACACAGAGGGGTCCTGCCCAGGGTTATTTGATTGGACACAGAATAAATAGGGAAGTCCGTGCCGTTTCTTTCATTCACAATGTTTTGAGCGCTGTGGTTCACATCAAAGGGAAACAAAAGCCGTGTCAGGTTGCAATATAGACATCTTTGCCCCGGTTGCGGGTCAATTGGTCGAAAACAATTGGTCGACTGGACAACTGGTCAACACCATTTGGTCGAAAACCAAATGGTTGAATTTTTTATTTTTTTTATTTTTACCCTTATTTTGATTTTTTTGGGGGGGTCCCCCCCCCCCCCCAACCCCCTTTTTTTTCTTTTTTTTTTTTCCCACACGAAAACCCACAAAACACATATAAATTTAACAAAAAAATTCGACCATTTGGTTTTCGACCAAATGGTGTCGACCAAATTGCAGTCAACCAGTTTGTAGTCGACCAAATGACCGGACACCCTTTGCCCCTCATGTGATTTATCAGTAAGACAGTGCTGTTTTTGGGATGTATTGCCTAACTTTTTCCCATTCAGATGGAATAAAGCACGCAGGGCTATTTTTTAATGCAGCACATAACTTTGTGGTATTTCAGATGAAAGAAAGAACAAATGCAGGACAATCTTGAATGTCGTGTGCAACTTTGGTATTCAGATGACAGAACAGCAAATGTAGAGCCGTTCTGAATGCAGGTCATTTTCTTATGATTCAAATGAAAGGAAAGCCAATGCAGAGCCATTCTTTGGGTGACAGTGTTTAATGCTCACCACACTTGTGCCAGGAAGACAAAAGCAGAGCCTTTTTTTGGCACTGTTTAAATGTGTTTTTTTAGTTGAAGGGGATTTCTGCTTAGGGCCTTAAATATACCCCACGGATTCTGCCCCTGCTCTTCCATGCTTTTTGTTGGTGAAGAGTAGGGCAGAGTGGGGTTTCTTTCGGCGGAATTCTCCTTCATCAGGGAGTGGCATTCTGATCCCATTCCGTCTTTAAGTTGGATGGTATGGTGCAGCACCCTTTTTCATTCCTTCCCTTCCAGGTCCCCGGGTGTCTCTCTCCTAGCTGGAATGTAAGGAAGTTCATTTGCTAACAGAAGATAGAGAAAAACAGTTTTAGTACTTTTTACTGACATTATTCCCAGACTATTTACAACAATGGAACCATGATTACAGTTTGCAATTTTTCTGATATTGGTTTTTCTCATTTTTACAATAACACCAAGTAAATTAATCAAAGGAACAAGAACAACAATTTAAAACCTTTATGACATTTTATTTTTTATTTTTACAATAACACAAAGTAAATTCTTCCATCTGCTTTTTCCTCCTTTCTTTTCATTATTCAGAGGGATTCTCTGCTTGATTTTCCTTTGGCTAAACAATCAGCTGCAAAGCATGTCTGGGGTGACAGTTTTTCAACTGATTGATGTGGACCCATTTTTCTTCTGTCTGTTCTCCTTTGGGGATGCAGATCTTATAGGCAACAGGTGACATTTTGTCTACAATTTCAAAAGGGCAGCACCAGGATGGGAGACAATTCCGCTCCGTATACTGGTTCCTCTGAAATTTGTTCAAGTAGACCGTTTCTCCTACTTGATATTCTTGTTTAGTAGTCTTCAAATCGTAGTGGGTTTTCATTCACACTGCCGATTCTTCCAGATTATGCTGAGCATACGCAAAAGCATGCTGAAGATGTTTTGTCAGATTCTCAATATATTCATGTGTTGTGGACGTGTTAATAAGTGTCTGCTCTTGTGTTCAATAGAGCTGTTGCTGGCGTAGCACCATTTTTCGTTAAGTCATTAGCTGAAATGGAAACATTATGATCGCAGAAGATGGTGTAGACCTGATGACCATCAGGACAAGCAGTAGTCGTATGTCCCAACTAGGGCCAGAGTCTGCCACAAACTTCCTAAGAATGCTCAGAATTGTTTTATTGTACCTCTCAATTCCCCCACTAGAGGCTAGATGGTATGCAATATGGAGTTTTCTCTTTACCCCAAGTATCTCACACTTCTTTGTCATCACCTCGCTGGTGAAGTGACTTCCTCAATCTGACTCAATCCCTTGGGGAAGGCCAAAACACGATAAGATGTGGGTGATCATCAGGGCATGCTGCTTCTGCCTTGCAATTTGGGGGCCGGGAAACATTTCACCCATTTGGTAAACAAGCATGTTACTGAAATCTACTTGCAAATCTGACCAATGCAGTGTCATCCTCTTTTCTGGAGTGGAGCTCAGTGTGTTAGTGAATTTGACTAAAATTGTGCACACACAAGACACCACTTCAGCTATTGGTCGAGGTCTTGCAAGATTTCCAAAATAGTATGAAACCCCCGATATCCGGCTGTGGCCGCTTCATGAGCGTGACATAGCATCAGGCTTCAGAATGAGGATAGTACCACCCACTGGTCACATCCAGAGATGGATCTCCTTACCAACAAACCGTCTTGGATTCAGAAAATATTGGAAACATCAACACCCAGAGATCCTCTTTCCTGATGTCATTGGTTTCCGCCAGGTAAATGTACAGGTTCTTCAATGTGTTGTTAAAATTTCCCAATAATCTGATCCCCTTTTTGTGCTGTGATCAAATCAGCATCTGGGGTCTCCTTAGTCCGCTGGGCAGTTGAGAGTTCAATTTGGGCAAGTGTTTGGGACCTGGTGATGGCAGCGAACTGGATTTCCCCCAACAGAGACTCAATCTCAATGAGTTCCCCCTGCATGGCTCTTGTTTTGGCCAACTGATCAGCCAGGTCATTTCCGGTTTTGTCTGATCCCTCTATTCTGGAATGACCCTTAATCTTTTTCCAATAGATGGTCATCCCATTGGAGGTGACCAGATCATCAATGATCTGTATTAGTTTGCCATGCTTGAGTGGTTTATTGTTTGCAGACAGTATGCCTCTGGTTTTCCAATTAATCAGGTGCTCCACGAACCCGTTCCCGACATAATATGAATCAGTGATTATGACCTGTCTGTGGAGTCGGTGTTGCGCAAATGTGAGGATGGCCTGCCGAACTGCCAGCAACTACACCACATGACTACTGCGGTGACCGATCTTGTAGTCAGTGGACAGCTCTGGAGAATCATTCACCCAGGCATACTCAACTCCGGCCACCAGTTCCTTTTCCCCGTTGTTGTCAACAGGGTAGGAGCACCCGTCCACATAAACTGTGGGCATCCCCTTGCATGTGTGTTCTTCATAGACTTTGTGCAGGGAATTCAGGTACACCTTCATGTTGTCTTGGGTTTTGAGACTTTCGTCCTCAACACAGTTTTCTCGGGCACAATCATGCAAGTCAGCCAAACCTTGTGCGAGGGGAGTCTTCTTGTTTTGGCCATATCTGACTTCCACAGGAAAGCCTTGCATGGACAGAATCCAGAAAGTAATTCTGGAATTACATTCCCTGCCCGGATTATGTCACTTTGGAGTTATTGGAAAGACTGGTGAGGAGTCTCAATGATGATGTGCTCTCCCTGGACGAACGGACAGTCATTTTTTAACGCCCACACCGTTACCAGGAGTGCCTTCTCACAATCATTGAATTTTAGTCCACAGAGGATAACATCTTACCTGCAAAGGAGATGACTTTATTGACCCGGTCATGCTTATGGTATAATACTGCTGTTAGGCATGTATTCGAGAACCCTGTCTCCAAGATTAACTCCTTGTTTTTGGTGGGTTATGCTAGACAACGCACTTGTGAGAGGATTCTCTTTAGTTGTTTCATTGCCTCAGCTTGTTCTGGACCCCACTCCCACTTGACCCCAGCCTTTAACAAATGGACCAGGGGTCTTGTGACCTCTGCATAATCCTCTATGAACTTTCTACTGTAATTAGTCATTCCAAAAAAGCTCCTTTGTTCACACAGAGTTGTGGGGTCTTTTAGTTTTAATAATGCTTCCACTTTTTTCGCTTGGGGCAGAGACCCACAGGGGTGATGATGTCCTAAGAAGGTCATAGAGGTCCTATACCGCTTTGTCTTCTGAAAGGACAGTTTTGCTTTGGCAACCTTCAACTGGAGTCAGAACATAGCAGATTTCCGCTTTGTGTTCCTACACAGTTGAGATTTTAATTAGGACATCATCCACATAGGCCAGGTTAACCCTTTCTTCCAAGTCGGCATGGTCTTATGCAGAAACATGTTGAATTCAACCCAGAGTTTATATATCCAAAGGGAGTTCAAGTCCATGTGTTCAAAGGCCCCTGAAGGTGAATGCCAACTTGTACTGGTCTTGCCTACTTACGGGTACTGTCCAGTATCCATTGGTCAGGTCAATATTGGTGTACACCTTTGACCCATGGATCTCGGCCAGTCCAGGGTCAATCTAGGGAAGAGGCATCAGGACATGCGGTCCGATTTGTTCAGCTACCTAAGGTCCTTGCATAGTCTCCATTGGCCATTAGGTTTTAAAATCCCCAGTACCAGATTGTTAAAGGTACTGTGGACTGGACAAATTATCCCACAGAACTCTGGGTTCTTTATAATTTCTGTAAGGGACTCCATAGATGTGAGAGGAAATCGATATTGCTTCACAAATACAGGAGTCATCCCAGGGTCAGTTAAAAATATGGTAGTATGTATCTTGGTGCGACCACAGTCGTAAAAGTCCACAGCAGAGATTTTGTGAAAATCTAAAGACGCCTTCTTCAACTTTTGCTTTTGTTCCTCGGTATCACAGGCATCAGCAAGGTTGACCCGTTCCTCAAGCATCTGTCTGAAGCCTGGAAAGACCTCTGGTTTTGCAATCTCATCAGTATCCTCCAGCTGTGTGGAGAGATCTCTGGTTAGGGTGCTGACCTGAACAGGATGTTTCAGGTAGGAGAGGCAGTCATTGTGGACCTGGACTATCACCTCATCCTTCCTGATGTCACAGGTCCCCTCGTTCCCCGCATAAGGACAGGAAGAGTACACCAAGAAATTCCCCCCTTGTCAGGTGAAAATCTTCTCTGGTGGTATTTAATTGTCACAGTCATGGCAGTCATTGGGGATCGGTCCTATGATTTCTTTCCCTAAGTCCATGGAGAAATACTGGTCATCAACTGCCATTCCAATAAAGGTGTCTGCGCCCAGACTGATACTCCTAGGGTCGCTGTTATCCACCAAAATTGGAATGGTGTCATGTTCTAAGTTACCTAATGGTGTTGGGTTCAAACCCAACCCCTGCTGTTGGAGATGGTGATTTAAATGTACATAAGTGTCTGGGTTTTGGAGTTTCTGTCCTCTCTTAATTTTTAGGGAAAGTGGGAATCATCGGGTCCATCCTGGGATGGTGACCTCCGCTCCTATTTGAATTTCAACTGCATACGGTAGCAATTGAGCTGACCGAAATGCCTTTTCAGGATCATCAAAGCCAACGGGGTTACCCCCCAGCCCCCAGTCGGGACCAGGCTTGGTAATTTATGAGGTCCATTGCGAACCGATTGAGAATGTCACTTCCTTAGATAGAATGCAGAGGGGACATCGTGCACAACCCAACTATTATGTTCTATGCTTTTATCACCAATGGACATTTTTAGCATGCACCTGCTAGGCAGGAGATGTTTGGAATTGGGAGTTTCCAGGCCCATTTCCCACTTAACAACCAATTTAAATGTGGGAATGGTCTGATCTTTTGGGAGTTTCCTGAACAGTGCTTCACTGATGAAGCTTTTCCATCATTCAGGCATACTCTGGCGAGAATAGGCTCCCTCCCCTCATTTAACTGAATGGGTATTAACAGCCATTCACCCTTCTTCTGAATATCAGCCAAGCTTTGACCTGGTTTTTCATCACTTTTTATCATGGGACTTGGGTTTTCAAATTGTGGATCAGTATAACATTTCAGGGTATTTCCTTCCTGTGTGGAATGCCACTTGAAACTGGAACTAAGGTTTATTTTCAGGAATGAAGAGGAGTTCCCATCACCAGTTTGTTGTCCTACAGCAATTACAGTAATGATGGGGACTTGAATGTTCCAAAAATGGAACTCAGTTTTGTCAGATCGCTCCTCAACCATGTGGTATGTGCCATTCAGACTGACATAGTTGCTGCTCGGTTTTAATTTTATTGGCCAGTTAGTCTGCATCCAGAGGACCTTGTTCACATAGTCTATTAGTGGAGAACACCTCCGAAGGACTCCATTCCCTAAGAGACAAGGGGGCCTCTCTGGAGTTACTACTATAACAAGGTGTTTCATCTTGTGTCACCCAATTTAGACCTCCAGATCCGCAGTTCCCTCGACAGGAATTCCATTCCTGTTGAAGTTCTGGAGTTATCCAGGAGGAGGAGTGAGAGGAATTTGGTGGCTCTCCCCCCTTCCTGAATATAGTTGCTCAAAGGCCCTTTTGGACAGAAGAGGGGCTTGGGATCCAGTTTCCGCCAGCACCAAAATTGCACACTGCCCTTGCACCCGGACAGGGCATAAAACCTACCTTCTTTCTCCTCCTAGAGGCAAAGGAAATGGGCATTTTGGGCAAGCTGGGCAGTTAGTTTCTTTATTTTGAACTTCGACACCGTGGGATCTTGGGCAGGTTTCTGTGCCAGAGTTCGGGAATCTGTAAATAATGTTTTGGCATCCTGAGGTTGGTGGGGTTTCAGAACCCCCCTTTTCCTTTGATTCTGTGCTGTCCCCCTTTTCTCAGAGACAGTCACTTGAACCGGTTTGTGGGGAGTATCCCTCAGCGATTTCTAAGTTCTCAGGATGACATTTCTGGGTTTCAGGGATAGGCGGTTCTAGTCCAGTCCCCAAACCTACCCAGTCTGAGTGCTGGTCTTTTGGGATGCATTTTTCTTTTGGAGGATTTCCCCCATCCTTGCAAGAGAACACTTTCTTCCCAGAATCCTCCAAGGATTCTTCCCCTTCAAACTGGGGGACACGGACCTCCTCCACAAAATGGTCTTCTTTGTCTCTTTGTTTCTCCTACTTACCCTCTGTTCTCTAGGTTGCAATTATTTGGGGGTAGGAGATGTGAGTTCAGGTTCAGGGATTTCTAGGGGCTTTTCACAGGTGAGGAAAGTAGCTTCCTCAAGGGCTTTGGATTCCCCTTTTCCCAGGACTCCTCCTATGGAACTTGTTGGTTGTTGGGGTTTTCTCCCCGTCAATGTTCCGGGGTGCCAGACCCTGGATTTGTGCTGTTCTGAGCAGCCATGTTCATCTGAGGGTTCTGCTGAGCCCTCAACATTGGACTCATTTCTTGGGTCATGATCTGGACCTGGCGCTCCAGCTGTGACCCCCTCTCAGGCTGGTTCGGGGGTCTTGAGTCAAATTTGGGTTGCTATCCAGAATGGTAACTGTCCCTTCTCCTGGAGTAACTTGGGTATTTATGGTTTCCCTGGTAGCCCTTCAAACTGGGCCTCCCCTCTCCCTGATTGGATGGTCTAGACTCCTGAAAGCAGGGAGAGAAAGGAGGGTTGTCCTGAATGTTGGAGTTTTGAGGGTACTTGGGGAAGAAACTTAAACTAGAGGTTGGAAGATTACTGCCCTCCTGAGGGAAGTTTGGAGGGAAGTTTCCTTGGGCCGTACTCACCTGATTGGATCCCCCCTGAGCTGGGGGAGTCCACATGTACCCCAAGATGGGTCTGTTACCCTTGTACATAGGGCTTTTGTAATTGGTAGAGTCAGGGGGCGCATTTGTGGGCTACCCTGCCTGACTGCCACCTGTTTGTGACTGGTCAGAGGGTCTTCTCTGCCTCTGGTTTGATTGGTTAGGGGAGGTATATTTGTAGCCCCCCCCATTTCTAGGTCCAAATTGGGGGTAACCTTGACCTCCACCACCTGGGCAGCAGCGGGGGTGTTGGTTTGTTTAGGGTTTTGGGGGGATTCTTGTTTTTTACAGGCTTTTGGACCTCATAGATCCGGGTAGCTTGCTCTATTACCCAGTCCAGGGTCCTGTCATAATGGAAGTCCCTTACTAAATGTGTCATAATATACTTAGGGAGTGCTTGGAAATAGGTATTTATGAATTCCCTACTGTTTGTGCGCACCGCCTAGTGGTTTGTGCAAATGCCTGCTTCAATTCCTGAACAAATTCTCCCAGGGACTGATCCTCTCTGCACTGCAGGTTGAAGGCCGCCTTGCAAGCCTCCTGGGGATTCCTGTGTGTGGAGAAGTGCTTCAAGATGACCGCCTTGTAGGTAGACCACCTTGCATGGTTCTGATCCTCCAGTCCAGCGAAGAAGCTAGAGTATTCTGGGGAGAACGTCTATTTGGTAATCTCTATAGAATTATGATCATTCTTAATGTCAAAAGATGTGATCATCTGGATATATAGCTCCAGTTGCTCCCGGACTGAATATTTGGCGTGTTTATGGTACAGGGTCATGAAACTTCTAAAGGCTTTTATCTGTCTAATGGGGTCTTTCACCAGAGTTCTCTTTTGTTTGGCAGCCTTCTTTTTCCGCTGCACCTGAGTCCATTCGCCCTCAAACTCAGAGCTGCTGCTATTTGACATCAAAATCCCTATCCTCTAGGCGCTCCTTGATTCTTTGCACCTGGGACTCTCTCCCAAAATGAAGAGGCCTACTCTCTTCTACTCTGTTGTATTTTCGGCTCTCTGGGTCACTTCCCTTGGACTCCCTCTTGCGCACATGGGAGCATTCATATGCCTCCTCCCTTCTTCTGGCGTTGGTGGAGAACTCCACCCACCTCCCTGATTGGGTGGAGGTTTTCAGGATACTCTTTTGGGGCCTCAAGTCAGAATCCTTTTTCTCTGCAAAGCGAACCAAGTGGTTCCTTTGTAGCTGCTGTTTCTGCAGGTCTAGCTCCCTGATTTTAACTTCATAGGAAGCTTCCTGGTCAGATACATCGGCCATAATATTTCTGAACCTGAACAGGAATGCACGTCCGTCAATCTCAGATTGACGCTGGCCTGCCGGTGCAATCATGCTGAGCCTACTTGAGTCCAGATGCCTCATGGTTTCTGGTTCTTGTGAACCTGTGGCCATGAAGTTAGCAGTGCCTTACGCATACAGGAGGGTAAATTGACTTGAGGCCCTTGGCAAGAGGGCATCATCCTGTGATCAGGAGTGGCCGTCTCACTCTCTAACTGTTCAGGGTTCCTCAAGTCCTTATTTACCCTAGCACACTCTTTTTCTAACCTCTCAAATTTCTGTTTCTCAGACCCCATTTCATTATAGTATGCAAAGACCTGAGCCATGTACTCTGTTATCAGGGCTTGACTGACCTCTATTACCTTCCCGTGTGCTGCTACTTGGCTCTGGAGTCTTCTGTTCTCATTACAAAGGGCCTCATTTTCTTTCTGTGCTTTTTGAATTGTTTGGGAGTGCTCAGAGCATTTTTGTTGGAGGAGATACATCTCCACACGCTAAGCATTTTTTTTTCTATTGTCTGATCCAGATCATATTCTATTTGCCTTGTGTTTATAATCAATGTTTCATACTCTGCTTTTAGGTCAGTCAGTTCCTAAAGATCTGACTCCCTTCTCTCCAGTTCTGTTTTTAATTTGCATACTTCCTGACCCAGGGCATTTTTCTCCTGATACAGTGCGCAATTCTATTCACTAAAGTTATCACTGTTGTTTTATAGCGCTTAACTTCTGGTGTTTCTGGTCAAAATCTGTTTGGGAATGGACCTCTTTCATGATTAACTTGCTATTCTCCTCTTCCATTTGCTTGATCTGATTTATGAATGCAATCATGTCCCCTAAGCAGTACACCACTTGTTGGTTCAATTTTAGTTAACTCTCTTTCAGTGAGTCAACCCCTTCTTGGCACTCCTCTTTGAATACAGATAATTGGACCTCCTATTCTGAATTAGTTTGTTCCTGAGCTGCTTGATGAGGTTTCCTAATTCTACATCAGAAGTTTGGCTCTCTCACATTGTTTCTTCTACCTGCATTCATTTATTCTGGGTATGATTTAAAAGGCCAGACTGATGTTGTCCAGAGGTTACACTTTCTTGGTGCTTTTCTTCCATGACTATCATGTGGGAGTACATGTACACAGTGAGTTGGACCATCCTAATCTGCTCCTCTTTGATGTTCTGAGTCATATAGAACTCAGTAAGTTCTTGATGTAACAGGCCACTGTCCTACCACACATCCATGCTTATGGAGGTGACCTGTTGCATCATGCTGGATAGGGCCTCTTGACACTGATCTGACCATTCCCCTCTAATGAATAATTTGGACAGATGGTGCTGCCTAGCTATGTTAATTTCCACAGTGCTCATTATGAGCAGTGTTCTTCCTTTGTTTAGTTATCAATGCAAGGACAAAATCTCTACCCTGCTCTTGCCTAGTTTATTGTTACACTATTTTATTTTGAGACACAAGCCTGATACCTAGGGTATACGTTTCAGGATGGCGCCTTTACAGTGTATCACAGTTTTCTAGCCACTAAACGTATCACTACCTTCAATGGGTTAGTCTGCTGTGTTGGACTGTCACAGGTAAAAACACTTATCTCAATCACGGCACAAGCCCCCACGGTTTTATAACACAGCACACTCCAGCCAGTGATTCCTTCCACGGATAATGAATGTAGGGCACAATAAAAGTGCTTTTTATCTTTAATAAACCAAAGATTTGCTTTGAGTAGGCCACCAACCTGTCTCGCACCCACCTTCACAAACACCTTGTGTCACAATGGACTAGGAACCAGGCCGGTGTGGAGCAATAAGATATTTATTAATTTTATAGTTTCATGAAAATAAAAGCAAAATCACACAATTGGACAGCAGCCAACAATGTTGTGGAAATAAAATTGCAAAGATTCTCACAACACAGTTCAAAATCCCCCCCAATCCACATGAAACTTTAATGACAAACAGGAAAAAGGATTTTAGAGGAATTGAAGTTAAGCGCTCCCCCTGCAGCACTCACCCCCAAACATCAGCTAACTTAAGCCCCTTTGGATGGAAGGCCGTGGCATGGAGTAAAGATAGAGAGAAACATTGAATTTAGAATACAGCCCACCACCCCAAGTTGGGAAGTCAGAAAAGAAAATGAAAAGCTGATTTATGGGGAAAATGGCAGAATCAGATTTACTTATTACTCGCACAGCAGCTCACAACAGCGGTGGGATAGCTAGGAAGGATATTTGGGTTGCTGCACATTAGAAATTAAGGAAGCCTACAGACTATTACCCACACGACAGAATGGAAATTCGTTTTAACACAGGACTTTGATGACAGGCAGCGACTAAAAGGGCTTAGCTGTCAAAATTGGAAATCGGCTTTTAAGGACAAGGAACAGAGGCACATAGCAGGTAGGATTCTAACAGAAAGGGGTTGTACTCAATGGGACAGTGGTTTGGGTTTTTCAATGGGACAGATGCAAATTAGGACTATGTAGGAAGCACAATACTCCAGCAAATTCAGTTTTTGTTAGACAAAGACTAATTCTGTTGAGACTATAATTGTATGGATATAATTATTAAAGAAAGGCACATGGCACAAGGTGGTTAATTTCAAATTTCAACTAACTCACACCCTGGATATCTTTAGAGGGGAATTCATTGATTTACTTGAAAATAATGTTAAGTTTTTATACAGACTACTGAAAGATTTATCAAAGGAATGCACTGACATAAATAGGCTAATGCAGATTCTTCTATGGAAAGGTGAATGAATTATACGGTCAATTTGGGACTTTCAATTGGGTTTTCAATGGGATGCAAGATTTGAAAGAGAGGGGTATGCAATTTGGGACTGGGGTCATTTGCTAATTACAATGTAAATTGGGTTTGGGATTCTGGAAAGCCAGCAAGGTCTTTGGTCACTCTGGACAGCGCGGGCAACGGATCTGGTCACTGCACTTTCCTGGGTGGGATTCCAGCCAGCTAGGCCAGGGTCTGGACACTGTGCCCTCCTGGATGTGATTCTGGACAGCTAGGCCAGGTCTGGTTGCTGCACTCTCCTGTATGGGGTCAGCTAGGCATGGATCTGGTCACTGCACTTTCTTGGATGGGATCAGCTGCCTCCTCTCCTGTCTCCCCAGATTCTTGTGTGTCTGAATATGGAATCTGTGTATCTTGCTGTGGATGGATCCCTTGTGTCTCTCTGTGTCCCCCTTATATTCCCCAAATTACATTATTCATTTTACAATCTGGGGGGAAGTACTCTGGAATTACTCCTATCCTGGGATAGGACAGTCTGTCATTCCTCTCTCCACTCCTCTGGGACTATTGGTTCTGGGGAGAGAACATAATTTGTCTGTTTATAATTATGACACTTCTTTGTTTCTTATGTCCACTTTTGTGGATCATAAATCCAAACTTATAATAGCCATCGCCATAAGAAGTGAGTGTGTGGTTTCAGTGTGTCGCAGGGAATTTGACAAGCCGACCCCCAACTCCATGAGAGGTAGCATAGCCCTTTGGCACATTATTGCCCTTTTCATGATATGCATAACAGCTAAAATTCTGCCAATGATTACACATGTTCATAACATCACTTTCCATCTTTCCACCTAGTTTCATATTAGTCCCACTTATAAATCAGCCAGCAACACATCTTTCCTGGCCATTTCAGTTACTAAAGTGCTAGAAACATGCACTTGGTCTCTTTACATCCGCCGAAAAATCATATGGAAAACTAGAATATTACAAAAGTATTACTTATTCAGGGTGCTGGGAAAAATGTCTTAAAATGAAGACCTCCTTTAATGCAAATGTTCCAGGATTAGTCACATGTGGGGGTGGTGCTGCAACACCCCACAGCAAACTGTCTCCTCCTGGCTCAGCTTGCAACAAAGGTCTTTTATGATGCCCTTTGAAGTTTGACAGTTCATCCTTCAGAATGGGTGCTGGAGAAAATCACACTTCTTGGTCACGCACTAGGCACATTGGCATTCTTTGTTCCCTCTTCCAGTACTGCCTGCTAGTCTAGCAGGGCAGTGAATTCTCACAATCTCGGCTACCTCACATGCCATTGCTAAATTGTTCATTTATAAGCTTGACTTCTAAGGGATGCAGGACTTCCAATTGAGTTTTTTTTTTCTTTTTTCTGCTTGAGCCAAACTGGTTTTATTGGTTCCCAAGGTAGCTGAAGTCCCATGGGGAAGAATATACTGTACATGTGTAGCCAAATCCCCCCCACCCACACATATTCACTGACATTTCTGTGCAAGCAAAATTGTCATTTCACGCTGGCTTTCAAACATAATTTTACTTGATTTCCTTTTACACTTGTGCAAGCAATATTTCATTTAAAGTTTTGAAATGCGGTTCTGTCGTTTTGAGTGGATTTGCATGTACTGTTGGTTCATGGACACATAGGGGTCCTGCCCAGGGTTCTTTTATTGGACAAGGATTAAAGAGGGAAAAACTTTGCAGTTTCTTTCATTCACAATGTTTTGAGCGTAGTGGTTCACATCAAAGGGAAACAAAAACCGTGTCAGGCTGCAGTATAGAAATCTTTGCCCCTCATGTGATTTATCTTGGACAATGCTGTTTTTGGGATGTATTGCTTAACTTTTTGGCATTCAGATGCAATAAATCACACAAGGCTATTTTTAAATGCAGCACATAACTGTATGATATTTCAGATGAAAGAAAGAACAAATGCTGGGCCGTCTTGAATGCTGTGCACAACTTTGGTATTCAGATGACAGAACAACAAATGTAGAGCCATTCTGAATGCAGGTCATTGTTTTATTATTCAAATTAAAGGAAAACCTTAAGATGAGGTAGCAATACTTAGAGATGGATGGAGATGCAGAATGTACTCATACATCAATAATCAAACCGACTCTGGAAGTTGGTAAAACTCAGTGCTGTTTTTTTGCAATTGTCCAAAACAGGGAGTACAGCGGACATCAACGGACATCGCAAGGCACAATCCCGATGAATTTCATAAAAAGTAAAACTTTTATACTAAAAAATCGTCATTATTGACGTCATACTACGTGGCAAACTACAAAAACCTATGTGGGAATGTGATAGGCTTACAGGGAACATCTAAGTCCATATACGTTCCATACTAACGGGGGTTGTGATTGGATCTCTAACATTAGGTGGACATCTAAGCCCTCCTCTAGTGCAAGTCATCTTCATTGTCACAAAACACACAAAGATTCACAAAGATTCATTGGTTATACAAACTATAGGGCTCTTTGTTACGTTGCCCTCTACAATTGGTTGGCATGCTTGTACCCTTCTAGAATACCCTACACGCTAGCAGCATGCAGGCTGGTTACCCCAGTGTGCTTGGAGGGTTGGCCTGGTTTTACCTCTCCACCCAATTAGCCCAACATCCATCATCACTTTTGGGGTCTGTCATTCAATTAAGGATTTGAACTTGGCCTTGCAGAAGCTCTCTGTGCCTGAGAATAAAAGGGAGTGTGGCATGGTCTTATCTTCTGGTTTTGATGTTGCTTGACCCTAAGTCTATTTTCATCTGACCATGTGACTGGAGACCACATTGTCGAGCTCTACGCTGCATATAATACTATTAAATGATGAACTCTTGAGTCCTTCAGTGTTTTTTTTACATCCCACCTCAAACAGAAGTTTGTTTCTTTCTCACGTAGACAACAAGGCTCACTGTGGCCTCAACACTTGGCGCTAGCCCAGCCAGCCTTTCTTAAATTCTCCTTCGCCATTAGCTATTTTCCAACCGCACCACACTGAAGCCCTTACCATTCATGGGGTTCAAGCCTTGCTAAAGTACATTGTGTGACATCCAGGTTCTATACATTCCTATGTATATACATTAGCGCATTGCCACAATCTATTCACTACATAGCCCGCCTCAGGATTATTTTGTCTACTTGCGTTACAGTATCTGTACAAGTGTAAAATGACTTTGCATTTTCTCCAGTGATTGTGCACACAAGCATCTTCATTTTTATACCTAAATGTTGCTTATCTTTGACACCTCCTCTTCAGATCTTATATAATATCTATGTTCTTTTGTCTTGTGTATCTTTTCATGGTGCTTCAGTTCTGCTCCACATGATGTCACCAGTCGTCTTTCTTGTGCATTTTCGCACTTATTCCAGGACCTCGTCCAGAAGACCATAATTCGTGAATGCATATAGAGCTTTCTCAATGGATACCTTCTTCAAACAATTCTTTGCAGTACAAGCAACCTCACTGGTACTGCACAAGTCACAATTTCTGGTTCCCAATTTATAGGCAACATGTGATTGGAGCTTCTGGTAGGGGCTTTTGGCTCTTCCTCTACCGTAACATGTCTCTTACTGCTGTTTTATCTCTTTATTTGTGGACACCCCAACTTTTTGCTTTTGTTTCAGCCTCCTGACCTGCCCTTCCGCCAGTGAAACACAGCCTTTAGCTGTACTCCCCTGGGCTTTCACTCATTGTTCGGAGAAAACTGACTTGTCCTTCTAAAAGTCAATACTCTTATGTCGTTGGTGCCACTTTTGGCAACTGTATTTCAGAGCGCAATGTACATTACAGTACCATGCACTGGGGTCCTTGCATTTTTGGATGCTAGACATCCCTTAAGGATATTTTGGTAACTGAACAATGTGCCTAAGAGAAGACTGGTGGCAGCAGAAGCTTTTTGTGTATTTTTATAAACTTTTCCCGAGCCATACAGCGCTTACCGCATTTTGCCCATGACAGTGGAAAGATCTTTTGTCTTCTCCTTAGGCCATTTTGTCCTTTCTCCTTCCCCTTGCACTTTGTGACCCGGGGAGTCCATATTTGGATATGCAATCACCCGTAAAAGCCATCTTTTTTATTGGGCTAATGCATGTCATGTATGTGGATATGCAGGAAGTGGGCCGGGACTATCTGGTCCCAGTCCACACTACTGGTGCCGGGATGTCTGGTGTGCACGAGAGTATGAGAGCTGCAGTGCTCCCTGATTGGACCACTGCTGGCGTGCATCAGTGGGGAAGATCTGCTCATTGGAAAGCTGGGGTGCGAGCACTCACTGGACTCGAGGATAGGAGAAGGGGCACTGAGTGAAGACCTGCAGATCACTGTGAGGTCTGAATCAAACTCTGCACAGAGCCAAGTATCCTAAGAAGCAAAGATGATCCAAGAACTGTCCATAACCACGTAGAGAAGGTTTGGCACCCGGAGCCCGCATTTGTCCCGGTAGAACACTGCGTTGTGCTCAATTTCTGGATATCTGCAAAGGTACTTCAATCCTTTTGCGTAGTGGGACCAATCACGCTGAACGTTTCCTTGGAGCCCTGAAAACGAGCCTTCTTGGAAGTGTCCCTGGGCCATCCAGTGGACTGACCAGCATATCCCTTGGCATCCGTGCTGGACCATGGCTACATCGAGTTTTGGGATAAGCTTTGGAAGAACCATCGCTCAACCTGCAAGGCACCTTCTAGTCAAATCTCGTCATCTCTAGTGCTTTGGGCTGCAGGAAAGAAGCCTTTTTCAGTCTGCAAGACTTGGGTGCTCCTTTGTCACTGTACTACAGTGTCGGTTGCTGCTGGTGACTTTCTTGCCTTTCTTCAAGTATCCTGAGACCAGCTGCATCAGTGTTTCCTTTGTCCTGGATTCTAGACGAGAGATACAGTTCCTGATGTAAATCAGGCCTGCATCCACACCCACAGCGTCTGTGCACTTTGAAGCGTAACCAAGGAGGGGATGTTGTATTTCTGGCAACCTTCTTCAAACCTGCCAAGTTACAGCCCAGAGTGAGCTAAGGATGATGAGTAATTGTACAACTTACCAGTGGCCCCTAATTCATCCATAACGTTTTTACGCATGAAAGATCCCTTGTGGTCCTTTTCTTGACTTGGGTGGCTCTTGCTTCCTATAGTCATCTGAAAGTTGGGGATAGCTTTGTTCTCCATAATAGACCTGCCTCTGACTCTTGGAACCAAATTTCTCACACTACAGTGTCCTCTTCTAACTTTTCCTTCCCCCTGAAGTTTGTTCCTTGTGAGCTTTATGCATCGAAGAGTGCTTTTACACATGAACATAACATTGAGCACAAGGCTCCAATCTTCGTACAGCTGGAATTCTTAAATTAGGGATACCCATTTTAGAAGTTGGCCATTATGTTTAAGTTTGTGTGCTTGCCCTTCTTACAGGTTTTGGCGGTAATACGCACTTTACTGCATTGTCCGCAGTAATATATACATAGTGTGGGTTTAAGTAGTGATATTATTGGGTTCTTCACTATTCACCTGTTTTTGTTAAATGCCTAATACATTATATATTTTTAATATGCTACTGTCTGAGAGTAATTCTTGTGTTTTACTGTGTGTGCTAATCCAAGACCTCAGATCACCTCCACTCCTCCTTAGACTTAGCATTGACTGCTCTACAAGCTACCTTGAATTGTCCTGGCTAACTTCTCAGAAGTGTTCCCTGTTTCACTAAACTAGGGTGGCCTCCTAAACATCTGTTCACCAGAGCACAATTCAGAAATCCATTATAACACCATCCTCCCTACCTGACCCCACCACTGCCTCCAGTGACTTTAAGATTAATATTGAAGCATTTGCTCACTTTGTAAGTCACCTGTTTTCTTAGATACATTTCATTTCTGTTTATTTTGTTTTTTCCCTGGTATATATCCTAATATTTACACCCTCATAAACCGGGTCACTACTTGTTCTCATATTTATGCTATTGTACAGACACCCTTCGCAATGGATCTACAAACAAGCTGGGCGGGGGGAGGGTAAATCGTCAGTCTAAGGTTAGGTGTGGAATGGACAGGTTGGTGCATAGCAGGTAGACATCCTTCGCTGGTAGATATGGGGGCTGGTTGTATTTGCCTGAGTCATTTCCCAATTCCAAACTCCCCTAGGAGATCTGGAGGCTCAGGTACACAGGGAATTAAGCAGGACCTACCACTTTGTGGTAGCATTGCCTAGCGCCGGACAGAACAGACTCCCCTGTTGCATAATGAGGGACCATATATTTACAAGGCATTAAAGACAAAGATGAGGCACGGTGTAACAGTCTGTGCACAAATTAATACATTTCAATAGTGCATCACAGCGGGTGGGGGAATCAAGTGCTCTCTTTCTGTGGCCATGAGTGTTTTCATATTGATAACTAGCTGTGCGTGGCCACGTGTTGCTGTGGCTCAGTCTGGTTAAATGGAAAAGAAAGAAAAGAGAAAGTACACGTTTGTAATATGTTTAATTTCACAATGCTTGTGGGTAGTTTTTAATGGTTCTGGCGGTTCTCCAAGTTGAGGCAGTTTAATTTTCCCGGCGTCGCAACACATTCCTTGCGTTCCTCCATCAAATTTCAGAGCCTTCCAATAAGGACACACTTCAGTCATGGTGCTGATGAGAACATGCCGGCTGAAACTATAATCATCAGCTGGGTTGTACCGGAATGCAAGGCCATTGTGATCGCGTGATTGCTGAGCACGGAGTCTTGTTTGCCGCACAATGCTTGTGGGTAGTTTTGAATGGCTCTGCCAGTTCTCCAAGTTGAGGCAGTTTAATTTTCCCAGCGGCGCAACACATTCCTTTCCTTTCTCCATCAAATTTCAGAGCCTTCCAATAAGGACACACTTCAGTCATGGTGCCAATGAGAACATGCCGCTCAAACTATAATCATCAGCTGGGTTGTACCGGAATGCAAGGCAAATGTTATCGCCTGATTGCTGAGCATGGAGTCGTGTTTGACGCTGATCTGCTCAGCCACTCTCAGCCTGTCACGTTCAAAGCAGATCTGAAGCTGCAGAGCGCGATCACCGTGCTCACAACGTGCATCCTAAATTCTGGCTGCACGTCGCTCTGCTGATTCTTCTGCACATATTTGAGCCAGCGTGTGTTGCTTTTACGTCCAACAGATAACGCTGGTTTGCAGTAAAATGTTTCGTTTAGCGTGTGTTGCTTTTACATCCAACAGATGGTGCTGTTTTTCAGAAAAAGCATGTTTTTACCTGTCACAGGTGTGACATCTATTTATAGTAGGTATATAAGGACACGCGCCGATTCAAATGCAACATTGTGTCAAAATGTCAAAGCAATCTGTGAAGAACTTTTGGAGATATAAGATTTTGAACAAACTAACATTTACATTATTATTTATATAGATAATTAAGCATTATCACGCTTTCCAGTGATGAATTATTATTATTATTATTATTATTATTATTATTATTATTATTATTATTATTATTATTATTATTATTGTATTTATTGAGCTTGGATCTATATTCAAGATGCAATGATACACTTTACAGAGGTGTAAAACAATATAGATACACAACAGAATGCTTTACAGAGATATACAACAGTGATAGCATGCATGGTGATCATTAACATTGATCCATGCTGCTTCCAAATTATTAGCTGTTTTTTGGAAGAGGCACGCTGAAACTGCTCCTTCTAAAAGAGAGAAAACATTGTATTTCATACTCAGAAATTATTTCATTGTGAGTACTTGCAAACAGTGCATCTGTCTGTGCCTACTTATCCTTCGTATTGATGACTGTGGAATCTGTTGACTTAGGGATATTGTGGTTCATTGAATCAAGCAACCTCTGGATTTGCAAACCAGAGTAAACAAGAACTCTTGTTTGCACTTCATACTCGGCATTCAAATCCCACAGTCCCCATGCATGCTATCACTGTTTAATAGAGAAAGGCTTAAGGGCACGCCTGAGGGTGACTGAGAGATGAGCTCAACAACCTTCTCGCGTTCAAGTCTTTAGTGATCGCGTGGTACTTTTTGGTAAACATCTATGCATGCATCCCTGTGTGTTTCTGTGTGTGGGTGTGTGTATGGGCGAACATGTGTCTGTGTAAGTGGATTTGTGTATGTGTGTATGCCCTTTCAAATGAATGTGTGTATACATGTGTGCATATGCACATATGTGTGTGCGTCTATTTGTGTTTGCATATGAATGGGTGCATTTTGTGTAAGCAACCCTAATCAACTGCCTCACAGTAATAAACCCTTGTATGAGCACCAACAGTCTTAAACTGAGCTCGGGCAAAACAGAAATCCTGATCATGCCCTTCGACTCACCGAACACACACAACATTCCATGGCCTACTGAAGTCGGAATCGACTGGAGCCATTGAAAGTGATTACAAATTGCAGAATATTAATGGACAACTACTTAAACAATCGAACCTCAAGTCAACAAAGGAGTAAATAAGTGCTTCTACAACCTACACACATTTATGTGGATACTACCCTTTTTCACCATCCCAAATAGAACACTCACCATCATTTTTCTCGTCATGTCAAGAATAAACTACACAAACAGGATCTAATGCCAGACTGCTTTACCAAAAGACTAAAGGAAATACAGAATGTAGCAGCAAGTCTACTCCACAGACTCACTGAAGTAATGTGTGTCTATTCCACAGAAATAAGAACAATGGAAAATCACTTAATGTTCAGAAAATTGCTACTAGTATGCCTCTTTAACACAACATCCTAAACTGGAAACATCACACATGGGAACTGCAAACGCTTCACAATAAACATACTAAAAACAAACCAATCAGATTAAATGAAACATGGCTACCCAACGAAATAATGTATTCTACCGCAAATAATAATAGAATAATATAAACTCGACAGATCAACATAACCATGTTGCCAAAAAGATACCGCCTGCTCTCCACTAACCCTGATATAATCTCTCCAATATACTGAATACTCACCCTGAAACACCAAGCAAAACACACTCATACCTCTAACGCAGTAAAAACCTAAAACCACCACAACATGCACACGCTGCTCAACACCCAACATGAAACAAAACCAATAAAACACAATTCCCCAAACACACTCATACACCAAACACCACATAACGTTTACTAACAAAAATCAAACCAGTGCACACAGACCAGTATTTCCGAACTGAAGCTACCAACAGAACATCAAAGCTCTCTTGCTCTTTTCCCTCTCAATCCCACTATTTAAGCCCTCCCACCCCTCCTTCCTTTTCAGGTTCACCAGGGCACCTGGACAACATGAGAATGGCAGTGGTGTGTGTATACATCACAAAAACATAACATACAATAACACATGTGTGAATGTCTGCATGTACATGTTTGTGTGTGTGTGCACATGGGTTTAATATGCATATACACATTGGACTCAGAATTGAGAAAACTTGAAACTTCCCCGCTCCATTTTTAGATAAGGCAATAGGCTGGGCCACTTTGCCACCTTGCCCCTTACTTATTGTCTCACCTGGATCCCAGGCAGGGGCATTTGGCACGAGTTCACATCTCAGTGCCTCTTCCAGCCTTTTCACATTAGCCAAGAGTGCCACAAAATGACACAGCTGTAGATTCTTGCTTTATGGGTGTTTCTTTTTCCATTCGCAGGTCATTTGCATCAGTTTTCACACCCAAGCCCGTGAGTGTTGCCACAAGGAAGCAGTTATTGTCAATTAATGTCTGCATTGATAAACTCACTCAACTGCTCAGGCTTCACTCAACCACCCACTCATTCATTTACCTACACAGCCACACACCAATCCACTCATTCCCTCGATCACTCTCACTGACGCAAACGCTTGTGCACAAGGTCACACAAGTACTTTAAAAATGGAGCTGTCTAAAAATGGGGCCACAGGTGGCAGCCCGTTTTGAACAGGGTGTGTCGGGACATCGCGCATCGTAAAATGCACCTGAATGAGTGCATTGCTGTTCCCATGTTATTCACAGAAGCCACTTATTAATAATTATTGGACATTATTTGTGGAAATCTGTGGGTGAGGTTTACAGGGAGGGTGATCCGAGAACCTTTGGGGGGTCAATTTTGGGATGTAGGGTACAAACCGATACCTATGCACTGCCACAAAGCACCATTATCCCCTCCTGCGCCCCTTCACTGCGCCCCGTCTTCTCACTCCCACAATGCACCTAAGTAACAGTTTGAACAATGTTTCTATTTCTAGTTGAAGAGTGCCACATCACAACTGCCCTTGGGGCGCCTGCAGGGCCTCCACAGGGAAGTGGTGTCTGTTATATAGCCATGTAGGCATGGAAGCTGCCTGCTCTTACATGCTCATCTTCTGTTTCTACCCTTAGCTGGTCTCCAATTTTTCTGACTGATTCTCTGAAAAAGTTACTACGTTTTCCAGGATGTCTAACCGAACAAATGTCATCTGATTAAGAATATATTTGACTATTTTGTATTTGTATTTTGTATGTGTATTTATTGAGGAAATTGTTGTTGATTCAGACAGAAATGTCATACAAAGTAGGCACAAACCGAGAGCTTGTTTCATATACCCGGTAAAGGAACTGCATCACATTTTTTTTACGACTGAGAAACTGAGGCCAGTGTTTGCTAATTCTATGCAAAGCGGGCTGGTTAAAGTGAATCGTTCTGAGACTTGTAATAACAAAGTAGCATGTAACAAAAGATCTTAAAGTTAGGTGTCCTGTCACATTGTGAGTGGACTGTGAGTAGACCCACTACTCTCTTCAGATAGGAAAAAGGGACTTGGCACTACACAAGTTTCGCCAGAAAAGATTTTGATCAATCATGCGTCCTATGGTTTACACGTGTTTGATAAATTGAAAATGTATTTTTACAATAAAATTCAAATGTGTAACGACAGAGAAGTAGGGGTTGGAAGTGGGTATGGCTTGAGAGGAAATGATAAAAAATAAAACAACAAAAAACACCATGAGTAAAACTACCTATAACTTGGTCAGTATTCAAAAATGTGTTACCAGTGATATATAGATTTACTGAACACATTCCATTCGAAAAGTAACCCATAGCATGGTCACTCACCAAGTTAATACAAATCACGTAGGATATTGCACATCATCGCAATTCAAAGTCATCTAGTGTTGTGGCAGAAAAGGTTCAGATTCAGTAATTGTTATGTAATCACAAATGCGGGGTATTACTGACCCCAAAAGTTGAAAAAAAATAAATGATTTAAACTTGATGAAACTGTTCTTGGTGGATCGTGAAGTACCGGGATAATCCCTGTTCCTAAAATACGAACATTATACATGAAAACGGCCTGGCAATTAATGTCTGTCATTACTAGATCAAGTGTTATGCATATATGATAACTAAATCCAACATGTGACTGACCAAGTAATACGTGCTAGTAGACCTATTGTGCATGTAGCTTTGGCCCCAGTTAAAATGCATTCTGTTTATATTTGTTTCCATGTCAGCGATCTATAAAAATATGTCTCCAAGGGCTCCTGCTTCCCTCACTCACCACATTAGTAATTGCAGAGAGAGAACCAATTTAAGAGCTAATCAGACCTTGTTGACCAGTTGAGATTAAGCCTCTGTATCAGCTTTACATGAATATTGATTTAGGTATTAGGGCACTGTTTTGGTACGGTTTAGCTCCTAAAATAAAACCAACATGTTTTTGCCTTTAAAGCTCTTAATCCTAAAATTCTCTTTAGAATCAGTGTTATGCATGTATCATAGAAAGCAATACACCCCATCTATACAACGAGAAAGTTGTACATTGTAGTGCTTTAGTGTGTGTACATAACATTACCCACTCAGCAGAGAACCTGTGCCTTCCATTTGTATCTTTCATATTTTAACAATATAGTGTTATTTCTGTATCCATAGTAGCTAAGAAAAAGTAATACTCCCCGTAAGGAGAAATATCTGTAGGGCTACCCATTAACACATATTCTGTGGATGGAATATGTTTAGTAAATCCATATATCACTTGTAACTAATGTTTTACTACGGACCAATTTATAGGTCGTTTTACGAATGGTGTTCATTGTTGTTTTTTTTTTCTCATTTCCTCTCAATCCATACCCACCTCCAACCCCTCCTTCTCTGTCTTTGCATATTTTTATTTTATTTTAAAAATATTTTTTCAGTTTAGCAAATGTGCGGTTTTGAAGAAGGCCAGGGGACGAAACACGTGTAATGCACAACACACATAATTGATTAAAATATTTTCTGGAGCAACTTGTGTAGTGGCAAGTCCTTTTTTCCAGTATTTACAAATTGACACATGTCATAGTGTTCCTGAGGTCATACTGGAATGGTGGGTTGGAGTGTGAAACTTTCCTGGCAGGCTCCTTCCATCAGCATTAGGTAGACGTTTAGTTTAGTTTAGTTTAGTTAGTTTATTTGTAAAGCGCTGCCGAACCGTCGGGTAGCTGGGCGCTAATTCTTTAAGTACAGCAGTGGTTACAGATTGTTGCTCATACAATTAAATGAGAATGACACATTCCAGTATGGTTTGAAGGACCTGGTTACAGAGTGGTCCTGGGAGAAGCATAGTAGATTATGACAGAGTGGTTCCAATTAGGTTTGCAGCAAGCATAATATACATTTGATTGATCAGGCGGATAATAGATTAGTTTCAGATACATAATTAGTGTCTTGGATCCATTTAGGGATGGCTCGGAGCCTTAGTCTGATTATTGTTGGGTGCTTATCAGTTCCTTGACTTTGGCTCTAAATGACCAGAATGAGGTGTCAGCTCTTATAGGCGTGGGCAGGGCATTCCACTGTGTGGCTGCCTGTACAGGGATGCTAATTCCCCCAGCTTTTTTCAGGTTCAACTTTGGTATAATGAGTTGGTGAAGGTAGGGTGATCTGGTAGGTATGGTGGAATTCTGTCTCGTGAATTTGGCTGAGAGGTAGCATGGGGCAGTCTGGTATAGGCATTTGTGAGTAATGACCAACGTCCGCAATGCAATTCTATCACGGATGGGGAGCCAGTGGGATTCCTTTCTGAGTGTGGAGATGTTTGCCTTACGTGGAAGATTGAGAGTGCAGTGGAGAGCATTATTTTGGATTATTTGTAGTCTATTCAGGTTGTTATTAGTAGAGCCAAGGAATATGGTGTTGCAATAGTCCAACTTGGACAGTAGGAGGGCTCTAGCCAGTGTAAGGTGGTTGTTGGTGGATAGGGATGGTTTGCAGGCATTTATGAGTTTGTTGATATAGTCTGTGGCTTAGATGGTGGCGTTGATTTGCTTTTTAAGAGAAAGTGTAGAGTCAAGGTACAACACCAAGGTTTTGACTTCTTTCAACACTTTTATGATGTTGCCATAAATGGAGAAGGATTGGTATCTTGGATCCAGTTTGTTGAGGCGATTCTGTGATCCGACAATAAGCAGTTCCGTCTTATCGTCGTTTAAGCAGAGGCTATGGGTAGCCATCCATGCTTGGATCTCTAAATAGATCTCGTTCAGTTTAGCAGCATCCTTGTCATAACTCCCCATGAGGTCAATGAGGACCTGGGTGTCATCCACATAATTAGTGTAAGGGACACCCAGGTTGTCAAGAGGGTCTAAGAGGAGCTTTTTGAAGATGTTGTAAAGTGTGGGGGAGATACAAGAGTGCTGGGGAACTCCGCATTGGATAGGGACTGGGTCGGCGGTGGCGCCACCAGACGGAGAGAAGACCCTGGTCGTTCTGTCCGATAAGAAGGACCGAATCCAATTGGTGGCATCCTGAGAGAATGCAGCAGCCGAGGAGCGGTGTTTGGTGAGAATTTTGTGGTCGACCAAGTCGAAGGCTGCAGACAGATCCAACAAGAGCAGGATGGCCAACTTGCCGTTGGCTTGGGCTTCATCCATTTGGATTTTTAGATCTAGGTGGGCTGTTTCCGTCCCATGATTAGGTCTAAAGCCAGACTGTCGCAGTCCTAGAAGGTTGTTGTTCTCCAAATGTTGTTGTATTTGAAGGTAAGCTACTCTGTCTAGTATTTTTAGGAGGAAAGGACTGTAGTAATGGGTCTATAATTGGTCGGTGTGTTGGGGTCTAGGTTGGGCTTTTTAAGCACGGGTAAGACCCAAGCCTCTTTGAGGTGGTTTGGGACAGTTGCATTTTTGGAGGTGGTGTTAATCAGAGATGTGATGAAGGGGGTTATGTCTCTGGCCCCGTCCTTAATGACTGAGGCAGAACATAGGTGCATAGGTAGTTAGAAGGTTTTAGACTTGCTATTATATTTATTGCTTCCTCCTCTGTGATGGGAGAGAAGTGAAAAAGGGGGCAATCAGACGGCTGAGGGAGGTGCTGGTTGCCGGGCTAGTCTTTGGGCATGAGGCTGGCTTTTTTGGCTTCTATTTTAGCTTGTAGTAAGGCTATTTTATTTTGAGAGCTTGTTGAATGTTGTTGCACCAGGTTTTGTCCTTGATGCAATCATCAGTTGGGGGCACGGGGATTCCAGTTCTCGTAAGATAGAGAAGAGCTCTTTCATGCCTGATTTGGCACTGTGTATTCTAGTATTAAAGATCTCTTTTTTGGCATTCATAATAGCGTCTTTATAAGTGGATGCTGTCAGGGAGAATTTTTGTTTGGTTGTGATTGACGGGGCTTTTCTCCAGTTGGATTCAGCTGTTCTCTTGAGATTGCGTAGTGCCTTTAATTCTGACGAGAACCATTTGTTCATATGGGCTGTGGGTTTAGTCTTTCTTAGCTTACAGGGAGATATTTTGTTCAGGGCTTGTTCCAAGGTGTTGTTGTAGAGATCGACTAATGATGTGGCATTAGAGTTGGTGGAGTTTCCCTTTATGGAGGCAATAGGTTTTATCAGTGGTCTTTGATTATCCATGGTGATATAACGTTTATTTCTGGCTAAGGTTTTAGGTGCCTCGGTAGTGTGTGCCTTCTTTTTTGTAGCTATGGGTATAGTGAAGGTAATAAGATGGTGATATGACCAAGCTCAAGGTGTAATGTCGGTCACTGAGATGTTACAGTTGACTTCAGCGAGCCAATCCAGTGTTCTGCCTTTAACATGTGTGGATTTGTTAATGTGTTGTGTCAAGCCTAGTTGTGT
The DNA here is from genome assembly GCF_040938575.1 of Ambystoma mexicanum. NCBI lineage: Eukaryota > Metazoa > Chordata > Amphibia > Caudata > Ambystomatidae > Ambystoma > Ambystoma mexicanum. Next base: position 143,395,163 of record NC_090934.1, read on the forward strand.
GATAGTGTCATTGATAGCAGTGGCATTTGTGTCATTAAGGTCTTGGAGGCCGAGGTTGAAATCGCCCAATATGGTGATTTGGGAACCTGGTTTAGTATTAGCTGTAAGTAGATGGGAGATGTCTTCCTCGAAGGAGGTGATAGCCCCTGGAGGCCTATAGATTAGGTGGAAGAGAATGGTTTTAGAGCTGGAAAGTGGGAGTTTGATCGATAGTAGCTCAGCAGATGGCATATCTATGTTGTTGACTGCTCTGATATTTAAGTTGGTTTTGGTGATGATTGCTTCTCCCCCCTCCCTGTCCCAGTTGCTCTGGCAGTTCTGAAGATAGAGTGGTTGTCAGGGACAGCAATGGATAGAGCAGATCTGACAGTGGGGTGTAGCCATGTTTCAGTTAATACATGGAAGTCCAGTTTGTTTGTTGTGATCACATCTGCAATATCAGGAGAGTGGGCGACTAAGGAGTGAGCGTTGATGAGGGCACCTTTAAGTGTACTAGCGGCCGGGACTGCTGAGATCACAGGTGATCGATTGTCTGGTGAATGAGGGGAGAGGTTATTAGGTTTGTCCAGTTGGGCTAGTTGTGTGCTTTTGGTTGGAGCTTTGTCATGTTTTTGAGGGGTAGTTTTAGTGGGTAAATGCTCGGAGAGAGTGCATGAACTAAGTCGGGCATTTCTCATGTGCAAGGTGCAAGATATGTCAAAATTCTGGGTGTTGGGTGTGTTGGTACGGTAGCCTAGTTTAGCATTTCTAAGATAGGTAGGGCATGGTATGAGAGGTCTAGGAGGGGTAGCAAATTTGGCGATCCAATCTGCTGGTGATGGTGGTGGTTGAGGGGGGGCATCCCTAAGGCCATTGTGAGTGGTAGTGTGGCCCAGGTGTTGGGAGGGAGCATAGATGGTGCTATATTGAGGCAGAGCGGGAGGATGGAGGCCATCGTGAGTCTTACGTGTCTTAGTGATCCCATGCTGAGATGGGATTGTATTTTGGGCTGCACAGTCTATAACAATGGGCTAGTACAGGTGGTCACTCAATCAGTGGTGGAGGACTAATTCTAGTAATGCACAATCTATAGCAATGGGATACTTCAGACAAGCAGTGGTAGAGGGCGTTCAGCCACTTATGAAGAGTTCCACTGAAAAGATGACTTTTGTGGCTGGGGAGAGCATTCCAGTTAAATGGGGCAAGTAGGCAAAAGAGGCAAATGAGGGACTACACACAGGGGGCTGGGAGACCAATATGTTATGAAGTGTGGAGACTTTGAGAAGAACAGAAGAGGGAGATGCAGTCTATGAGGTGGAGAGGTGTGTGGGGGCAAGACCATGGATGCATTTATAGGCGAGCAGTAGGAATTTAAAGAGAGAATGATTTTGTATGGTGAGTCTTCCAGTATGTAGATTATAGAAAATGGTCGAGGAAGATCTGGGAAGAATGAAAGGTGTGTTCATCACAAAGTTAAGGACTTTGTTGAGAGTAACACAAGAGTAGGGGCATAGGCCAAGAAGTAGGCATGGCAAAAGTCCCCCTTTTCTGAGCAGAAAAGTGGGCATACATGCTTTAGGCAAGTGGTGCATCTGGTGTGGGCATATTTTTCTAATGTTTAGGAGTTTTAGTCTGCCTGCGGTGGCAGTGTACATGATGAAGTGAAAGAGTTTAAGGCCACTGTCAAAGTGTTCCCCAAGATTGTGAGCCGTGGGTAAGGGGATCAGGAGGTCAGTGGGAAAACATAGGAGAAGGAAGTGTGGGACTGGCGTTAGAGGCAGGGAGAAAGGAAACTTCAGTCTTTATGGAGTTGAACATGGGGCAGGGTGAAGGACCTTGGTTATACTTTAGGATTGTGAAGGGGTGAAGGAGGAGAAGAATCAGAAGATCTGAGTACCCTCATTGAAGTGGTGATAGTTGAAGCCAAACAGGACAAGTGTTTGCCAGCTGAGGAAGTGAATAGTCTGAATACAAGTGGGCCTTAGAATGGTCCTTGAGCAACGCCCACTGGCAAGGGGGTTAGTGAGTAGTTGCTGGGATAGAAAAGGAGCAATCAAGGACAGTTCCTTGAAGGTTACAAGGCACAGTGCTAAAAGGAGGAAATAATACTCCTAAGTGTTGAATGCAGCAGAAAGGTCTGGAAGGATGAGAATGGAGGAGCTGTGAGAGGGGTGGGAAAACGTGCAGAATTGGTGAGGTGGATCAGAGCAGTTTTAGTGGAGTGTTTAGACCAGAAATCAGACTGGAGGAGGTCAACACGTGGGAGCACCTCGAGATAGTTGACTATGTGATGAATACCACCCTCTCAGGATTTAAAAGTGGTTGAGATGGTGAGTAAGAGCTCTGCTGATAAAGGCGTTGTTGAGGTCAGTACTGGATTTTATAAGGAGCGGTATGATTATAGCTGTTTTGCAAGAGGCTGAAAAGACACCAGTTGAGAGAGAGTGATTGAATAAGGCGGAGCTGAGGTGGCACATGGAAGTTCCTTAACAATTAAATTCACAGTGGAAATGGATCAGTTGGAGAGTGTGGAAACATAAAAATTGACATGAGGCCGGGAAGCCAAAAATAGAAAACACACCAACACAGGTTACAAAGGACCATATAAAGCGCTTTATTTCAAAGTTCAAAGTTTACCAAAGTATCAAAGTCAATCGACATGCGAATAGCTATTCGGCTCTCTGACTCACATACGAACCTTCAACGATAAGGTTCGTACCGCAAGTGGGAGAGACCGAATATCTGGATGCTCTGTCTTTTATACGTTTCGTACTGCATTGGCCAGCCCTCTTGCAGATTAATCATTCCTGGAACTGTGGCTAGGGTTCGTAGCCAGGTCGAACATACGTTTTAGATCAGTTCCGCTGATACAGTTACAGATTTACAAGAGGTTGAACAGGGGACAGGGTCTTAGTTCATGACCCTAATAAATAGCTTGCGGACATATTGTTTATACATGTGTGCGGAGGTCACCATGGCCGAAGTCTTTACTCGCAATGTCATTCGGCCTCCATTTTGTGGTTCGGGGTGACTTCCACACTGCAAGAATACCTAAAATGGCGGCTAAATCCAAGATGGCGGCTTTACACAATACATTGAGGTCAAGACCTTGCCGCGGAACCTATGTTCACAGTGTACTTTTAGACAGCTTGGCGCAGGCCAACATACATTTAAACAATGCGATTGGGGTCACAATATTATACCGATTTCCACAGACCCTCCTTTTGGCCTATGCCAAGTGCTAAAACACAATTTCTCTAGTACTTTTGAAAATACTTAAAGGCATTATCATTTATAGGTTCCGCATCATTGTCCGAAACATCAATAGCCATAAGGTCGTTCACAAGAACTTCCTGCAACATGAACTCTTTAGATGCTGTCTTCGGGGTGTATATTTTTCGCCCTATTGCACTCATTACCTGAGCACAACATCCTCCCATCATTCCGCATATACTTGGGAGGCATTGAAAACAACAACAAAGGAATAACAGAGTCCCTAAAATACCTAGAATAACGGAAAGCACCTTCCACCCCCAAGATCGCAGAGAATCCCAAAACCAAGTACTGAGGCTCCAGTCTCCTACAGGGATATGGACTTCAGAACTGAGAGTGTGTAAATTCTGAATTGCTTTGAATATAGTTGGTGAAGAATCTGGTACGAAAACACAGCAAGCGGACCCCACTAATTTGCATACTCCACCCCGTTCAGCTAAAATGACATCTAATGCCATTCGATTTTGTAACGCTACCAATCTTATCGCCTTTTGCTCTAAGGTCATATTGTAGAGTATGTCTGTGGTCCGGTTGATCGTTTTCTCCAATACCCTCGCTAATCCCCTAATGTTTTCCGAATTTGCTATTTGTCCCCAGAAAGGGACCACTGATTTGGCTATATCCCCGAACACTTGTCCGGGGGTATCTCCATCGCTATCTCGCCGTGGGCGAGCCTTAGATACCTCTAAGGTACTAGCTATAAACACACCTGGTAATAATATCCCTAAGTAACAAGTTCCCTGCCAATCTTTAGGCAACCAGGGAAAAGCTAAACTACCACAAACAAAATAAACGGGTCCCCCTACATACAAAGGCCTATTTTCCCCAGTCAAGTTTACAATATTTACACAAAGCTCAAAGTCTCCCATTGGCCTAGTGCCATTTCGCTGTACACAGAAAGGGACAGAATCAGGATTGTGATTTATAGAATAAGAAGGAGGCATGGCATCCTTATTGCCTATCGGAGCCATCTTGAAAGATATTAGATTTTGAAAAGGAGAAGAAAGTTTATCAGACGGCCTAATAGAAGCGATGTTAGGTCTACTCCTATTTGCGAAAAGCGAGCATCCCAGGGGAGTCAATTCACGTCTCTCAAATTCGTTCAAATTAGTGCCATCGAAGTTCCCTGAGATGCTATCATTCCATCGGCCAAAGAAAAGTGCTCTAAGAGAAGCATAGCAGGAGGTTGTCAGAGGTAAGGGATGTATATACCATCCCAGTCCCTTGTTCCCATGTTGTGGCAAGTGCGTGCAAACCCAACAATTGCTCTTATTAAATATTGCATGCGTAGCATTCATCACTATCATCAAAGTGTTATTATGATATTTCTGTCTATGCCGAGAGTCCCTAGGGGACAGAGTATGAAGGTGTACAGAGGGAGTCAAAACAGTTGGTACAATTTCGGTCGGTAACAAAGGCTTCAAAGGATAAATGTCTTCAAAGTACCATAGTCCCACGGCAGCAGTTGCAAAACTAACAATTATAAAAACAAAGACACAACAGTACGTTTTCAGGGCCCAGGAGCATTGTCCATTGTTCGAATTGGTCACTTCTTTGTTAGAAAGTTCGATACGAGGAGCAGTGGCGAGAGCGGCAGGCATCATGCTTGTCCCGATTGTCGGCCCCAAATGTTCGTTTGCTGGCGGCACTTCGGCCGAGCGACTTCTTAGTCCTTCCCAACCCTAGCCAACAGAACCCTCCTTTTCTCCTTTGTTCACAAAAGAAAAAAAAGATATCAGTATTTCAATCACTTCTTCCCTTCCGATGCACGACGGTCGTGCAACAACTTTTCCCGTGATCGGAGATTGTACCTGATGGTACCCAAGTTTGCTGAATCCAAAAGCAGAGTATCGTCGCTCCCTGAGGGGAGCGTCGCGTCAGTGGCGACGGAAGTCGCAGAACTCAAAACAGGATTTCCCGGAAGTGATTGATCAAAAGAGTGTGGAGACAAGATGGACGGTTCCCCGAGCTCCTCGGGCTCAGAGGACTTCTCCGATGCACTCACAGCGCTGATTGCTACTCCGAGATCAGAGATCGTAGCATCAGCGAGGGGTTCTGTTTCTTCTGTAGCGTGTGGCGTCGGGTGAGGAATCTTTTTCAGATGCGTTGCATGTATCCAATGTTTCTTGCCCGCCACTCGGACTGCCGTTCGGGTGACCAATAGGACCTGGTAGGGTCCACGCCAGCGAGGCGCGAGACAGGAAGACCTTTCGTAGGCCTTGACCAAGACCCAGCTGCCCGGCAATATATCGTGTCCTGGGCCCGTAAACCGTACAGGTAAGGCAGCATTCACCTGGTGGTAAATGAAATACAGATTTTTAGTCAATTGGTTACAGTAATCTACGAATAATACATTTTCCACATCCCTCAGGGCTTTAGGTTTAGGGAGACCCCAAATATTGGCGGGTCTTCCCATCACTATTTCAAATGGAGAGAGCCCAGTTCTAGTCTGGGGTGTGGTGCGCATTGCTAACAAAACAATAGGTAAGGCATCTGGCCATTTCAATTTAGTATCAGCACATGTTTTTGCAAGTTTGTTCTTTAGAATACCATTGTGTCTTTCTACCAACCCCGCACTTTGAGGGTGCCTAGCTGAATGAAAACGTTTCTCTATTCCCAAGGCAACACATATTTGCAACATTACGGCTGCGATGAAGTGGGGCCCATTGTCCGACCAGATTATCCTCGGGAGCCCAAAACGAGGAAAATATTCTTTGACCAAGATCTTTGCGGTCGTCATGGCGGTGGCATCTTTGACGGGGAAAGCTTCGACCCATTTGCTAAAAGCACAAATAATAATGAGAACATATTTCAAGTTGTTACAACGCTCCATTTCAATAAAATCAAGGTGAATGGTTTCGAAGGGAACAGAGGGAGGTCCGAAACTTCCCCTTGGAGCCACTGTCCCTTTACCCACATTATGCTGCAAGCAGATTATACAATTCTGGACGTATCTTTTTGCTATTTCCAAAATCTTATCATTCACCCAAACCTGCTGCAGTATTTTCGCAATCTGTTGAGCACACACATGTGTTGGGCCGTGTGCCATCGTAACCATTGCAATCACATAGGAATCTGGAAGCAACCATTTCCCGTTAGATGCGTCCACCCAACACCCTTCGTCATCCAATTTCCCCATGCCTTCAGCCCACTTCCTAGATTCATCAACAGTGGCATCAGTCTGAATATCCCGTACAGACCCAATACCTTCATCTATTATACAACCATCTCTCACTTCCCTCGTGATATACATGTCTGTGCTAAGGTCTGTGGCTGTTTGTCTAGCTATTGAATCTGCAAAAGCATTTCCTTTGCCCACATCGTCTATGACCTTTCGATGAGCTGCACATTTTATAATCGCTAGCTGTTTGGGGAGTGAGAGTGCCGAGAGTAACTGTACTATTAGGGGACCATGCTGAATCTTGGTCCCATGTGAAGTCAGGAACCCTCTTTCCGACCATAATTTTCCGAAGTTGTGAGCCACCCCAAAGGCGTACTGACTATCCGTATAAATATTAACTCTAAGCCCTTGGGAGAGTTCACAAGCACGGGTCAATGCTATAATCTCTGCGGCCTGCGCAGAGTTATGCGGAATCCTTTTAGTCTCTATGACCTTATTCAAGGTCGTAACCGCATAGGCAGCTGTGGATGTGCCATTCGGAAGTTTAAAGCAGGAGCCATCACAAAACAGCTCCCCTTCCGCATTTTCCAAAGAAATATCTGAGAGATCTATTCTGCCCTTCGTTTCTTGTTCGGTGGCATATAGGCAGTCATGTGATCCATCATCACCGCAAGCAATAGTTTGCGGGAGAGGCAAAAGTTCAGCCGGATTAAGAACACAACACCTTTTAATTTGGATATGAGGAGCAAATAGAACTAATTCATACCTGGTCAACCGGGCAGAAGTAAGGTGTTGCGTTTGAGTTTTGTTCAGTAGAATATCGACAGAGTGAGGTACCATCAAAATCAAATCGTGGCCTAGAACCATCCCCTCACTCTGTTTAACAGACGCAGCAGCAGCAGCAACAGCGCGCAGACATCGCGGCAAAGCGCATGCAACAGGATCGAGGGCGGAGGAATAATAGCCGCATGGCCTATTCTTCCCTCCATGTTCCTGTGTTAACACAGACAAAGCACATCCATTACACTCATGCACAAACAAAACAAAGGCCTTATCGTAATTTGGTGTACCCAGAACCGGTGCTGAACACAGCGCGGCTTTGAGAAGCTCAAATGATCGTTGTTGTTCCGATTCCCATGGCAGTGGCAGAGAAATGCCCTTCTTCGTCAAAGCCAACATCGGTTTTACCACTAGGGCAAAGTTAGGGATCCACATTCTACAGTAGGACGCCATCCCTATCAGGGCTCTGACTTCCTTCTGCGTTTTTGGGACAGACATGCCAGAAATGTGTTTGATTCGTTCAGGTGTCAATCTTCTCCCCTCCTTTGACAGGAGGTAGCCTAAATAGGCAACCTCCTGGCAACAATATTGAAATTTTTTAAGAGAAGCTTTGTGACCATTTTCAGCTAAATGAACAAGCAACAATATAGTGCCTTCTTTACAAGTTTCCTCAGAGTCTGCGGCCAGGAGCAAATCATCTACATATTGAAGCAGCGTACAAGTAGGTGGCAATTCAAGGGTGTCGAGCTGCTCTTTTAAAGCCCTACTATAGATACTAGGACTTTCAGTATACCCTTGAGGCGCCCTAGTGAATGTAAACGAGCGTCCCCCCAAGGTGAACGCAAACAAATACCTGCTCTCTTCATGTATCGGGATACTAAAGAAGGCGTTTTTTAGATCTACGACACTAAAGTGCGTAGCCGTAGCAGGGATCATTGTTAAAATCGTCGTTACATCAGGCACGATTGGAAATTGTGGGGCCACTACCCGGTTAATAGCACGAAGATCTATTATAAACCGGTACGGAATTGCATTGTCGCCTTTCTTATATACCGGTAAGATCGGGCTGTTACATAAACTACCTGTAATCTCTTCGATCACTCCACGATGCACAAAATCGGAGACAATGCATTTCAAAGCGCGCTCGCCATCGATCGAAATTTTATATTGCGGAATGCGCGGTAGCTTGACCCCATGTTTTAATACTATTCTTACAGGGTCAATGTGTAAAATCCCGACATCATTGTCGTCTATTGCCCACAAGCATTCCGGGACAATGTCAAATTCAGGAGGTAGAGGTCGGGTCAAATATTGGGAGTTAAAGGGTTGCTGAGGTGAAACTGTCAATCTTATTCCATCAGGGGAACAATGAATCACTGCATTCAGTTTCTTCAACAAATTCAACCCCAGCAAATTTTCTCCACAGTTTGAAGTAAGAAGAAAAGGGCACTGGTCAGTAAAAGGACCCAAAGAGACAGACACCGGCACAGAGACCGGACAAACAGTTGGTATGCCAGAAAACCCTATAGAAACATTTGATTGCCCTGACAGGGGAATGTTTGGAACCCGAGAATGGTCAATGGAGCACTTCTGTGCCCCAGTATCGATCAAGAATTGGTGTTTCCTATTCCCTACCAACAGTTCAACATAGGGGCCCTTCTGAATAACAGGAATAGGTCGTGGTTCCAAACGCTGCTTCGGGCAATCCTAGTAAGGCAGAACTTCATCAAAGGGAAGTTCCTCAGAAAGATAGACGGCAGAAGGGTGATCAAATATATTTCTCGAGTCCATACTCGGAGTCTGATTTTCCTGTGAAAAAGGTTGCTGGGGATTTCGTAGAAGCTGACCCCTATCAGGGCCCCCTGCTCCAGGGCGGCCCCGTGGTCGCCTACCCATACCTCCAAATGTGCCTCCTGACCTCTGACTGAGGGCAGGGCATTGTGCTCGCCAGTGACCTTCCTGGCGGCAATAAGCACACTGATTAATGTTTGGAGGAGTATTTCCTCTCGGAATGTACTGACCTCTGGTTTGCGTCGTACCTCCTCTGGGGTTTCTAACTATTTGTTGCAATAATACCTTAGTTTTCAGGTCACCCCTCCTTTTTTCGATTTTCTCTTTTTCGTTATTAACCCGATTCTCATAATACTGAGCCATGTGCAAAACCTCTGACTGAGATTTTGCCTGCCAAGCGCTCTCCGAGGACATAATCTGTGACTGGATGTCAGGCAACAATCCACGCACGAATTTGTCCACAAACAACCTCTTCCCCGACTCGGTACCCAAATCCTGTCCACTAAAGTCGGAGAATACTTGTTCAAACCTATTAAAGAACTCGGTGGTACCTTCGGTTTTCCCTTGGACACAGGCAGTAAGCTTGTCCCAAATAATCCTTTTTTCTGGAATTATAGTTTTTAATTTGGCAACTATTCTATCGGGTAAAGTGAGTATTACCTGGGGTGGTTTCTCACCAGCTGGTCGTTCCCCATCTAGTCTAGTTAGATTTACCCATGTATCCCCTAACCCCGGCACATCATCTACTGTCCGTATCTGTTTCCATACATCGACGGGCAAAAGTACTGGAAACAATAAATCCATGTCACTTAAGGTGAACACAGAAGACTGCAAAACGGATTCAATTTCCTTATAAAACCCTGTCGGGTTCTTCCTAATATCTGGTACCGATTGTCTGATCGTGTTCACTTCCTGTCGAGAGAACGGGACGTGAACAAACTGTGATACATAGTGTGCTGGGATATCCACCGCGGGAGTACCAGCCGCCACGTTGGCGGGGATTTCTACTTTCGGGACAAAGGTCGGAGGGACCTCTCTCATAGGCAACTGAGATACCGGGACCTCCGACCGCTTACTGAGTAATAAGGCCAAATCGAGCGCTAAGGCAGCTGTAGAGGTGTCGGGCGAAAAAGCTCTTTTACAAATACCAATTAATTCTATGGGGCAACCAACCTTCTTTCTTATACATTCTTCCTGCAAGTGCTGTACCATCACTTGAATTACTTTCCTTTGCATTTCTACCGTATATTGACTGTAGGTATCGTATACCTCATCCGGCGGTATCGATGAATCCGAGATCCATCTGACCGCATCTCTAGTGCAAATTCGTACTTCCTCGGGTGCTGATCTTCGGCACGAAAGGAACCGTTTCTGCATATATATTCTATCGTCTTCATCATCCTCATTTCGCAATCTTTCAAAATCCTGTCTAAATTCGAATAGTCTATCGACATGCCCATGTACCTTCTGTTCGGTATCCCTCGAGAGTGCTAGATCGTTCAGATCTCTCACTCCTTGTGGGAGATCCGAAGTCTGCAATCTACCCCACATTACACCTAAGTGAATCCCCAGCCCTTCAATAAAAACGTTTTTCTCGGGAAAATCGTGCAAATTAGACAATGTTAAAAATGCATCGTTTTGATCACCCTTTTCCATGCAATGTTTAGCCCAAGCAAATAGTTCCTGTTTCCTGCCCGCAGGAACAGTACTACGAGTCACAATTTTCGACCTTGCCCCAAGGTCTAATTCAGTAGATACGGGACTCCCCGAAATCGGAAGGATAGGGGGGCCTAACTGAGGTATAGAGGAAAGAGGTAGTGTAGCAGACGGAATAGACAGAGAAGCGACGGCCAAAGAACTGGGAACAGCAGGCTGCGCAGGAGGAGTGAGAGTAGCAACGGGAACAACAACAGGAACGGGCAAAGCGCCCGCACCAGGAGCATATGGAGGTGGCGCTGAAGAGTCAGGCCTCCGTTCATTTAATATCTTTTCAATAAACTCCTCAGAAACATGAAAATCTTTAGAAGGGTAAATTTTCTGGACTCCGAGCGAGAAAGCTCTATCCATTCTCTGGGTTTCATCTAATCGTTTTTCCTTGTCATATAACAATGCCTTTTCGGCATTCGTTTTATGACGTCGTGCATGCTTATCCCTACTCTTAAGCTGCTGTAATGCTTCCTTTTTCCAATTTTGTAACACATCGAAGGCCGCTGGCCTAGCCTTCTTTTTAAGCAGAATCGACTCTAAGTATTCAATACAGGGGATCTCAAAACTACCATTGATTGGCCACTGAAATTCGGAGGCATTTCTGGTCTGTCTGTGCCAAATATCATTAAATACAATACTTCCAATGCCATACTTACAGTACATAGTACACGCCGGCGACCCCTCCTGTGGTGCCGGACGGCTAAATTCAAAGGATTGTCGATCGCTGCGGAATAAAGCCCTAAAGCAGCTAGACAATTTCCCAGGCATTTCTCAAAGACTTGGTGTTACCTGGTTCAATAATTGTGTCTGCAGATACAATACTTCAAATTCAAATGTCAGGGTTAAATTAAGAGCCGGGTCACGACTACACCTGACCAAATTCAAATGTCAGGGTTAAATTAAGAGCCTTACGACTGCACCTGACCAAACCTAAGGAGGACCGTACGGTTTTCAAAGGACTTCAAAGGACTTCAACTAACGAAGTTTTACCTGTGTTTCAGTGGTTTTCGGCAAATCTGCCCACCTCGGATTTGGACCCTCGTCAAGATGCCGTGTCAGACCGCACGACTATCGCCCAAGGATCGGATCGTGCAGCGCTGCCGAGGTATCGCGTCTCGATCGGTCGGGCCCGCAGAATCACACCGTCCGATCCCGATTCGATAGTCTGCGTCAACCTTCAATGATCCGGCATCAATCTTGAGGGTCCCTATTCGGGCGCCAACTGTGGAAACATAAAAATTGACATGAGGCCGGGAAGCCAAAAATAGAAAACACACCAACACAGGTTACAAAGGACCATATAAAGCGCTTTATTTCAAAGTTCAAAGTTTACCAAAGTATCAAAGTCAATCGACATGCGAATAGCTATTCGGCTCTCTGACTCACATACGAACCTTCAACGATAAGGTTCGTACCGCAAGTGGGAGAGACCGAATATCTGGATGCTCTGTCTTTTATACGTTTCGTACTGCATTGGCCAGCCCTCTTGCAGATTAATCATTCCTGGAACTGTGGCTAGGGTTCGTAGCCAGGTCGAACATACGTTTTAGATCAGTTCCGCTGATACAGTTACAGATTTACAAGAGGTTGAACAGGGGACAGGGTCTTAGTTCATGACCCTAATAAATAGCTTGCGGACATATTGTTTATACATGTGTGCGGAGGTCACCATGGCCGAAGTCTTTACTCGCAATGTCATTCGGCCTCCATTTTGTGGTTCGGGGTGACTTCCACACTGCAAGAATACCTAAAATGGCGGCTAAATCCAAGATGGCGGCTTTACACAATACATTGAGGTCAAGACCTTGCCGCGGAACCTATGTTCACAGTGTACTTTTAGACAGCTTGGCGCAGGCCAACATACATTTAAACAATGCGATTGGGGTCACAATATTATACCGATTTCCACAGAGAGCATGCTGAGTCAGTAGAGTGGAGGATAGGTAGAGGTTCCGTGGGCAGGGAAGGTAAAGTGTGATTGAGAGGAGAGTGTGGGGAAGATGGGAGGAGGGGAGAATGAGAGAAGGTGTGGGAATGATTGAATGGTGGACATGGTTTCCAGTATTTTCATGACTTTAGTGGAGAAGAAGGAGGCAACGTTATAGGCAGAAAGCAGAACAAAAAGGCCTGTTTCTGGGGGAATACAAGTATTTCAGGCACCTCCCAAAACTTGAACCCATTGATATAGTTTGCAAAGCAGCATTCATCATTAAAACCCGTTGTTGAATCCCAATTGTAGTTAATTTAGGAGCATCTGAACTGCCCTGCCAGGACGAGTCTTGAGTGTGCGCTGCACCAGAGTTTTATCCTTGTTAAACTTGGCTTGATCTCCTTGTAAGGAATTTACCCACAAGTTTCCTGGTCTATTGCCCCTTCTCACTTGCTTGTAGGACTCTTTTGCCCTGGATTTTGACATGGAGCCACGGTTCCCTCAAATAGCTTCCCTGCCCTTTTGCCCAGTCTAAGGTATCCGGGGCCCCAAGCTCTTGCCGACTCCCTTCATGTGCCTCGAAGCTGCTTTGCCATCGTTATGCTGGGCTGCCCTTTCAGGAGAAGTCCTCTGTGTGAAATGAGAGAGATGTCATCCTTGTTCATCCTGGCTTCATTTCCTTCTCGGGACATTTATATTTGAGTTTCCCGGCTCCATTGCCCACTTCTTCTTCTCTTTTAGGACCCTCATGTTCTGGCTTTTGCCTGTGACCCATGGATCCTTCTCAGAACCTTGCTGTACTTTCCGCTACTCTAAGATACTCGTCAACCTTCACACAACTATGCCTGACCATGAGACCTTGCCAATTCCCGTCATGTTCCGTGCAGTCGCTCAGCCTTAGGTATGCTGGGGTGCCCCACCAGATGAAGTCCCTTGTGTGCTTCTTGGGCGTCTAATATCATTTCTAATCCTTGCTTGCTTTCCATGTAGGAACCTTTATGTTAGAGCAGACTAGCTTCATTCCCCCCCTTCTTTTTTCCTTGTTTGATGCTCCAGATCTGGTGTTTGCCTCGGTTTGGACCACAGGAACCCTTAGCATCCCAAATTCTATCCTACTTTGCATACAGGTAACTCAGAACTCTGTAGCTTTCCTTTGCTTTGGGCACCTGCCACCACCCCAATGGGTCTCCCTTAAGGTCCATCGGAAATTCCACTGTTCTTATTGCTCTGGTCCCCCCTTTATTGAAACACAGTTCATCCCCTGTATTACTGGTCTTCCTGTAATTGTGATTGGTTATTTATAACGCGCTTAATAACCAGAGGTTTCTAATCGCAGACCCTAGGATCGAACCTGTGTTGCTATTCATCGTCCTGCTTCCAAGGTGAGCACATTGCCTCTGGGCTATCCTCCCACTCATCTAAGCCTCATCTTCTCAATCCTCCTCACTACTGCTGTACCAATCTGGAGATCTACTCTTCACTTTCTGCACTACATAGTATTGCTAAATATCGTTTTTTTTCACCAACCCTTTCCCCACACTAGACACCACCTGCTTGCACCCTGGCTAGTGCTAAAACAGATACCATTGGTGAACAAACACTCTACTAAGCCCTTCTCAATTCCATCCCAGAGAGACAGGACTCAATAGTCACTCTATGCATGGGTCTGCAGCATGTGTCTCTCCAGATGTTTTGGACTACAATTCCCATCAACCCTTGCCAGGATCGTCAATGATGAAGGATCATGGGAAGCAAAGTGCAAAACATCTGGAGAGCCAAAGGTTACAGACCCCTGCTCTATGGTATACATGAAGATATGAATTTAGATATGCCGGTCTGATAGCACAGTGAGTATTGCGCTTGCTTTGACATCTGTGCAGAGCCTGCTGACGCAGGTTCGAATCCCGGCAGGGCCAACTCAGCCTTTCATTCTTGCGAGGTCTATACATGAACACCACACACTGTGGGTAATAATAAGCAGCGCTCAGATACCTGAGGGTTTGTAGGGCTATTTAAATGCTACATTTTTATTATTATTATTATTATTATTATTATTATTATTAAGCTAGGTGTCTATAGAGCAGGGGTCTGCAACCTGTAGTCATTCCGATCTCTGGAACTACGACTTCCGTGAACGTTGTCTATCCTGGTCAGGGCTGATGGAAGTTGACATCCAAAACATCTGGAGGGCCAAAGATTGCAGACCCCCTTTAGAGAATTGCACATTCTACAACCAGGACCCATGTGGCTCCCACATTGAATTCCTCTATGTGGGAGCCACATGGTTTTATTGAGAGACAAAGGGAGGCCCCAATCCCACACCCACCAGAGAAGGAACATTGAGTATGCTTTAGGACCTGTGGGCAGAGTAATGGACTATTTGACAGAGTTCAGGCATGGTTGCTAAGGACCATCTTGTATGCTGTGAAAAGTCTAAAGGCTTATAGGTTGGGTTTTCATCTTTAGTCTTTCCAGAGGGAGGGGTATTAAATGTAGGCTTGGCATGAGCAACCCTCCCGTCAATCTATGAGGACGAGACCAGATTATCAAACAAAAGGATGCATCATTTTAAATGGAACTTGACTTTTCCACTCCCCCATCTGGAAGAAAAGTGTAATTGCAGTCTCTGGCCAAATGGAAAATATCATGGTTTTATATAGGTTGGGGATATCAGCTCCTGTCATAATCATCAGTTGCCAGTTCACCCACATAAACCCAGCAGTTATCACTGCTGGCCATTTTGCCTAACTAGGGCACAACGTGTTCCACTCCCTTAATAGAGAGGAGTATTGCTCTGTGTAAACATGAGTAAAAGCCTCTTTAAGTAGGTTGATATGTGTTAATGTATTCAGGCATTTCAGTATTTAGTCTTGAATTCAATCTCAAGAACGTTTGACTACTGTTGTTATGCTATTCCCATATTGAGATATATTAGGAGGGTGAATTCATCACAGAATTCTAAAAAAGATCTTGTCTATCAAAACAAGGTTTTGTCCATTTATAACCCATTGTTGCTTACAGCGGTCTAACTTGGATAAAAGGTGTGAAAGCCTTGACTACGGCTTTCACACCTTCCATTCCAGTCACGCCACGTATTCAATCATTTGTATGGCGGACAGGTTGGGAGGCACGCAACTTGAGTTTCCGCCGCCTTCCTTCCTCTCCTCTATACACACAATCCAGTGTTTACACCGGCATGGATTTTCATGCCAGCACACATGCTGGAGATCCCTATGGTATTCGCTGGCAGGCCCAATAGGGATACATTGAACACACTGCCTGCCATGCTCGTATTGGCAGGCAGCATGCACAATGAAATCTAACTTTGCAGCTTTCATTCAGTTAGACAATACTTTTGTCAAACAAAAGAGGATAATGGAAATAAGCTCTAACAAATGGCTTGAGGATACAGTAATCCTGTGATAGTAACTGTGTTAATTTTAAGGAAGTAACAATTCAAAACATGCTAATGAAACATAATAGAGCTCATGTTCTTGAATGAAGTCATTAAGCGGCAGGGAGACGTTACATGTCAACATGCACGTAGGAGGCTGTTATGATGTGTTAATGTAGACCTGTCCTGCTGGCCATCTATGTATGCTGAAGAATGTTGGTGCCTGGAGTGATTGGCATCTCAGTAGAGTGTTGGAGTTTTTGCTGATGCGTGTGCTGAGAGTGTTGTGGCCTGAGCTGGGGTGTGCGAGGATGGCCGGTGGGCATTTTCTTTGTGAACTGATCTAGTCCCTTTCCATGTCAATACTATTGCAAGTAACTGGAACCAACCTTGTACATATGTATAATAAAGCTGACCTGGTTTTATACAAGTGGCTCTACAGCTGGTCTGTGATTGGTCTCCAACTGCCCACAAGGTATCAGAACAGCCAACAAACGTTCATCATTTGCACTCCGCTGTGCAACGTGAGTAAACACTGCCTGGCATGCTCTCATGCTAGACAGTGTTTATTTACAATTGTGATCATCGCTTGCCAGGCTTGCAT
This sequence comes from Ambystoma mexicanum, assembly GCF_040938575.1. Lineage (NCBI taxonomy): Eukaryota > Metazoa > Chordata > Amphibia > Caudata > Ambystomatidae > Ambystoma > Ambystoma mexicanum. Next base: position 143,411,742 of record NC_090934.1, read on the forward strand.
GGCAATCAGCGCAAACAATTACAAATAAACGTTGCCCAACATGCAAGCATGTCGGGGAGAGGTCAGTTGTGATGGTGAACGCTGCTTCTGCACAGCGGAGTGCAAAGGTGCAGAGCAAAAGACGGCACACACATGTGTATGTCACCTTTTGCCGTGCACTTTTGCACTCTGCTGTACAAAAGATGAAAAGTTGGGGACTGGGAGTTGCCTAGGTCTATGTCAATATGTATTGGCTCTCAGTCACCAAATAACGCAGTTGAAGAACATAAGCTCCATTATGCTTCATCAGTATGCTTTGCATGTTTTTCTATAACACAGTGGGTCTCATTACAAGTCTGGCGGCAACCCAGGTTAGAGGAGGTTTGCAAGACCCTCTTAGTGAACCCTGAATAGTTACGGGTCCCTGAGATTGTTAAATATTGTCCCATGCATATTATTGGGTTCCTTCAGGAGATGTTGAGCATGCTTAGCATTAAGGCCCTGAGGAATATGGCTTACATTTGAAGAAAGTGAAGAGGAATCCGCTGACCTTTCCAAGCACAGGAGCTGCCTCCTAAAACCACGGTTTTTCTGATTGGCTGATGGTGACCTTCCTTGCTTTCCTTTACTGATTGGCTGATGGTGACCTTCCTTGCTTTCCTTTTCTGATTGGCTGATGGTGACCTTCCTTGCTTTACTTTTCTGATTGGCTGATGGTGACCTTCCTTGCTTTCCTGCATGATGTGTGGGGCTCCTCAAAATGCTGGCCTAGTTCCCTTTCAAATTGGTTATATGTAGACATGTTCATCCATACACATAAAGGGATTCCAAAACACGTATTTACAGGTTGTGACATTGTTATTCAAGGAGAATGAGTAGGGGATTGTTATTTATTCGTTTGTTTATTGACATTGTATTTGCTACTACTGTCGCAATATGGGTGAATTGACTCTTCCAATCAGTACTAGTGCATCCAGAATAGCGAGCAGCTTTGTCATTCAACAGTGTTATCCCACTCATGGAACCATCTTTAAGGATTGGTGTCAATAACAACAGAGAACCAACAATACATACATCACCATCAAAACATCCATTAACTTTTACAGCAAGTTTAGTATTGGTGAAATAGTGGGAAAAAAAGAACTACAAAGTCATTCCATATTTGCCAGATATGACTTTCTCATAAATATGGAGTCTACAAGCTATTTGTTGTAACTCAAATTTTCTTCTAAGAATGACTAAAATATTTTTTTTGTCTAATATAATTCAGGCATTTCTTTCCCTTCTGAAAAACATTGCAAAGCCTTGTGGAATATACTTCCAGTCTAAGTCACAACCGTTCTATTGGACTGATGGAAACACAAACACACCAAGTGCCCACAGATATAGGGGGTCATTACGACCCTGGCGTTAAGGGTTTAACGGTGCCGTAAAAGGTGTCGGCGCCGTTAAACTCTTAACGCCTGATTACGAGGTCCCTTTGCGGGACCCGACCTTAACGGCTGGTTTTACCAGCCGTTAAAGTAGGGTGCCGCAAAGGGACCTCGGTGCTAATTACGGTACCGCAATTTGCGGTACCGTTCTTAGCGCCTTCCCCAGTCCCATTGAGCCCTATGGGACGAAAATGGGAATAGGGAAGGGCCATGGTGAAATGGGGAAATACTGCCCCGTCAACCTTGGTATGGGGCGGTATTTCCCCATTCCACCATGGCGGACTCGTTACAACACCGGCACCAACCATGGTGCTAATAGCGCCATGGTTTAGCGCCGGGGTTGTAATGAGGGCCATAGTCAACTCAATCTCTCTGTTGAATGATTGGATCCCTTGATCAAGACATTGTTCTTCTGTCAGTCACTAAATCCATTACAGATGAAGCTAGAAATCCATGATGTTTCTACTATATTCTTTGTGAGCTCCCCGCATCTCCCTCCATTGTGCTCCAGCGTGATGCATACCACTTATTCATAACTTGGAAGTCTGCTGCTGGAACGACATTGCGGCGCAGATACTGTGATGAAATAGCATGGTGGGAACTGGCTGTCGTCGTAAACCAAAGCTAATGACAACTCAGTAGACGGTTGGAGTAAAAACGTGATGATGTCTCATTCTGGCAAACATCGGTTGCCAAGAATTGCAGGCTACAGCAAAGGAAAAGGAATTTTCAGAGTCACGCTTGATTCATTGAAGAGAGACAGATCCTCAAGACGTAGGATTCCCAGGCTTCAGGAAGAGGCGCCCAACAGCCAAAGAAACGTGTCCAGGTTTTCCTGCCAGTGACAACAGGAACTGAATTTGGCTCAGTGGCGAATGTGTGTCTGCTGTGCAGAAAACACATCCTGTCATTTCATGAGAATGCTGTTTTGTGGTTTCATGGTGCAAATTATGCGGTCTCCGCCAAATTCAGTCGCAGGTCCTGCCAAACCCTCTGGGGGGTCTAGTGAGGACTTTAATGTGCTAAATTAAAGTCTACAGAAGGTTGGGTGTGCTGTGGAGGAAGCGGTCCTATGTCAGACAGGTGCCTCCGACATTCAGTTAGAAGAGGGATAAATCAGTATTATGACTGCCTTGCTTTATGCTTTTTTGTAGATGTATTGAACTACTTTTAAAACACAAAATTCTACAAAAAAAGACCTTTTACAACGAATTTCAACAAACCTATTAAGCAGTGCTCTTAGTCACATTGTTCGAATGATCTGATGTGAGCAAAATAATGTCATCAATTAACCTACATGCCCTTCCAGTGTCCTGTGTGTGCCCTATGGCTGGACAGCACATATTTTGCAGGATAAGAGGAGACATGGTAAGGGAAACATCAAAAGAGCTTTAATAACACGAGGGACATGTTCTTAAGGGTTGAGGAATTTTTGAGAGTGGCGGATGCACGTGATGGGGAGTGGAGTGAGTAGGAGTGGGGTGAATATAGCACACACGGAGTTGGTCTGAAGAAATGAAGCAAGAGTAGAAATGTCTGTTTCGATTTTGGACACACCTGAATCACACCTGAATTGTACGGGGAACTAGGGCGGGAGGAACCCTCACCTTTTAGTTTTGGCTGTTAGTTGGTGCTTAACGGGCACATATAAGCTGCAACTATTGCATTGGAGTACAGCTAGGAGGTAGGTGGCATAAAATTAGGGCAAACAGCTTGTGCGAGATGTGTGCTTATTTTCACACCCAATGGACGGCCATGCTAAATTAATCCCTATGACCATTCCCGCCCACCTTGAGTAAGCTCTATCAAGCAGTAGCATCACACGTTGGACTGTCAGTGTTATTTCTAAGCAGTGTGCTGAGAGGTAATGGCTTATTTACAGCAGTAAATGCAATACTGGTGTAATGAAATATCTTAAACAAGTGTGCCTTGATTTATGTCTGTTCTTTGCACTGAAGTCATGGTAAAAACACGCATTGACACAGCCAACAGTTTTGGCTTGTGTATAGGCAGTAGACAAACGTTTTGTAGGTACTTCTTTCATTTGCCCAGGTAATCACACCATGTTTTAGTTGTTGGCATTGTATCGCCATGTGGTACCACTATGGCAGTGCCTGTCAAATGTCCATATCAACCTACACAAAAGCTACAACTTTTGGTTTTCCCAATGAATGTTAAAAGGTGAGTTTGAACTTTTTTTATTACATTGTTTAGAAAGGTTTGTTTTAGTTTGTGATTTTGATTGCGGAACATTGTGTTAACAATGATTTTTGAAAGTCCTGCATGACAGATTTTGTGGCATTCCGCAACAGATCGCCCAATGGGGTCATTGAGGTTACCCCATGCAGACCTCTGAGGGTTTTGTCAGGATTTGGAGTTTATTGGCACTCGAGCAGTAAACTCATAGCGGTTGACTCTCCCGTGAAGAACAAGCATTGGCATTGTTTATAAAAGGATTTCATTGAAGGACAAGCATAGTGCTTATACATCAAGTGGCTGTAGGCAGACCTGGTTAAGAATTTTTTTTATTACACTAATAGCATTTTTACTGCTCCAATTAAATCATTGGGCCTCATTATGAGGTATGCGGTAGAGGGATAAGGGGGCCGTTATACCTCTACTGCCCCATTACAAGTTCTCCTCGTGGGACCCGCTAAGGACGCCTGGTTATACCAGGCGTCCTTAGCGGGTCCCGCTACGAGACCACGATGCTAACAATTAACGGGCCCGTTAATGATGCCGTCATTAACGGGCCCATTGTTAGCATCATCCCCATTCCCATTGAGCCCTATCGGGGCTCAAATAGGAATGGGGATGTACTGGGTCTGGGTTCCCTGAATGGGGAAATACAGCGCCCTCCAAGGTCGGAATGGCCGGGTATTTCCCCATTCAGGGAACCCGGACCCGGTACCCGGTATGGAGGTAGCCATGCTGCAAAAAGAGACATGGTTACTTCCATCCTCGTAATGAGGCCCATTAACTCTTAGAATACTGCTTTGAAAAAACACTGGAAGCCAAGTTGGGACTGATTTACAAAAACGTTTTCATTGAGACTTTCTCATATTAAAATAAGTTTGTAAATCAGGCCCTTTCAGTGCAAGGATTACATGGTAAGGCTTGATTAAAGTGAGCTCCAAGAGTTCCCATGAGGATGTCTTTTGGGTGGGAATGGGCAAGAACTGGGTGGGAAAGGCCATAGGGGTTAGCATGGCCCCAGGCAGTCAATGGGTGGGCAAATAACCAAACAACACCTAAAGGCATTTGGTCCCTCCTCATATGCCATTAATGCCTTTCTGTACATGAATGAAATCGTTTTGGCTTATAGGTGGCGCAGAAGCACTGCCTAACAGCCCACAATAAAGATGTTCATAACGCCAAGTACTGACCATACTGTGCATTACAACTTTGCACCCCACAACAGTGAGAATCTCTGGCTCCTGGAATGCCTACATTATCACTCTATTCAGTGCTACTCAGCACACATTGTAAATGCTGGGTAGAGTGGAAGAACTTTATTTCTAATCTGAAATTCCACTGCATAGTCATGAGCTATTTTCCGCTTGTGTTATTACAGGGATACTGTATGAGGTAAATAGCGCATAGCCCTGATGGAAGTGAGCGGTGTATGCAGGTGGTATTTGCATTACCTCTTCATTTATAGCACCTCAATACTTTTTTAAAATTGTATTTGCATTTTGCGTTAATGTTTTTTCATTACAGACTGACCTGGTTTGCTGTCCCAGAGGGCGTTCAACCCACAGTGCTTTGGAATCATAACAATGGTGAAAGGCACTATAAAAATGCAAAATAACATAACATAACATAAATATTATGTTTTATTGAAATAATTCATATTTGGTGCAAGCACAGAGACTGTGGGATGTTTTTACCCATGCATCCGAGCCCTACCTCAAAAACTGTGCACTACTGGCATTGAAAACATCATGATGGCCAGAGCTTCCCAGAAAATGCCCAGGGAAGTGCATGAAGAATAGGCTGCCCCCCATTTTTGCCGATGTTATGGGCACAGAAGGGCACTGCCTAAAACCACCATTGGACTACCCGCACAGTAGTCTGAAACCATTGGGAATGGCAATGCTGATTGCCAGAAGCAACCTAGAATTGTGGGGAATTCATTTCTTAAATCCCAAAAATGGGTGCAGTACCAGTACTCACCACTATCCAAAAGCCGGCGTTTTAAAACCACCAGACTTTTTTGTGTAAAACGGGCTAAACCCAAAACAGGCCAAAGAAAGACTTACTGAGAGGTCGATCCAATGTAAAGTTATATTCTGAAGTGACTTGAAGGTTTATAACAAGACTGGCTGAGCTGTGGATTTCAGCAGTTTAAGTAAATGTGGACTGAAAGACACTAAAAAATCTAAATGTTTAAATTGACTGAGTGACCTACTTTTGAGTGTCACATAGGTTGCAATTGTTTAAATGTCATAGTTTTAAACTTAGAATCAGCATTCTAGCTGCATATGTAAAAATGTATAAAACAAGACGACTTCAAGAACAAGGGGAATCAATGGTAAACACCCTACAAAAGTCTAACACCAGAGAAACATGGGATCTAATAAATAATTGCACCCTGAACCATCGAAGTAGACTAATATGTGGGGTTTCTGAGAACGATTGGATTAAACATTATACAGAAGTCTTCTCTGCTGGAGCAGACGACGTAGATTTACCCGACGAGATATCAACACTTCCTTGGAGGAATATGATGGACGAGGGGGAAATTGAAATTGCAATTCGGAAATTAAAAGATTCCTCAGCGGCAGGCCCTGATGGGCTGACGAATATCCATCTGAAGAAAGATCCAAAATCATGGGCAGTGATAATAAACATCTTATTCAAGAGTATTGTACGACAAAGAAAGATTCCAGAAACATGGACAAAAAGTATAACAGTCCCTATATATAAAAAGGGTCAACGTGATTTGCCTGCAAACTACCGACCTATCTCGTTACTAGCAACAACAGGAAAGCTTTTTGCAACAGACTTACAGAAAAATCTGACAAAATGGGCAGAGTCGAATAACATCATAGACCCGCGCCAAACAGGGTTCACAAAGCGTACAGGAACGGATTTAAACCTGTTTATCATATCCATGCTAAAAACCAACGCAATAGAATTTAAAAAAGAACTACATTTGGCTTTCATTGATCTAAGTCAAGCATTTGACACTGTAAACAGAAGAAAGCTATGGGAAAAGTTAAAATCCTGGTCTTGTCCTGCGGATTTACTGAACCCAATAAGGGCGTTACATCAAAATACGTCCACCCAAATCAGAGTAAACGACCGAGGGGATTTGACGGCCAACATTAGTATTAACAAGGGAGTGAAGCAAGGTTGTCCGCTTGCAGCAACACTGTTCAAATTGTTCATAGCCGATATTCCAGAAATTACCTCATGTACAAGACTCTTCAGTCCAAAAATTAACAACCAGGAAGTGGCGATATTATGCTATGCAGACGACATAGTATTACTAGATGAAACAAGAATAGGGCTGCAACGAATCATAAACAACCTACAAACCTACATGCAAAAAAATGACTTGACGATCAATGTGGGTAAATCAAAGATCCTGACTATAAACGGCAAGAACAACGCCATAAGGAAAAAATTTAAATGGCATTTAGCTGGAGAACCTCTTGAACGAATACAGATGATAAAATACTTAGGAGTAGGACTCAACTCCTCGACAGTGGAAAAGAGTTGGGAAGAAACTCTGCTAGTAAAAGTCAGAAATCTAAGTGCACAAGGAAGGGTCCTGGATGGCAAATACGGAAAATTTTCACTGGTACCAGTAAGATTGTTCTATGTTCAAAAAGTCCTGCCCTCTCTAGCATATGGAAGTGAAGCCGGTCTGAATCTATCACATAAATTATGGTCGAAACTGGAAAGTGGATTTTGGAAACCAGTATTGAAGCTTCCTAGGTGTACTCCCATAGTGGCTATAAGAGCGGAACTGGGCCTCGAGTCACTCGAAGCTACAATGAAATGGAAATCATTATGCCTATTGAGGAAAATATGTGAAACCAGTCCAGCCGATAGCTATAAACTACTGGCAACTAAAGGAGTCGACAAAAGCTCAATCTACCTTAACCATTGGAAAAGTGAATGGTCCCAAGAACTAACAAAAATGGACTCATCTAAAGAAGAACTGATTACCAATCCCAGCAAAGTAAAAGAAAAGCTCATGAGACAGGACTGGATTGCAACAAGAGAGGCTAAAATGAAGCTAACGAATATAAACAACATGGCAGTCGAACATAGAAAAAGAAATATGCTTCCAGAGTACCTAGTAAAATTTCCATCATATACACATAGAGCAACACTACTAAAAATTCGGTTGGGAGTCTACCCAACAAATGAATATAAAAACAGAACTGGAGGAAGAGGCATTAATGAAGGGCGCTGCAGGTTCTGCCAAAAAGAGCCACAACTAGAAACTCCGAAACATCTCATGATGGACTGCACCGCCGTTTCAAAGGACAGAAAGCGGTTGTTAGCAAGGTATATGTCAACAACAACCCAATGCAATGATGAGGAACGATGGGACTATTTTATTCAAGGACACAATCCACGATTCTCATGTGCGGGTATAAACTTTCTGGATAAAATCCTCAAAGATAAAGACAATGAACTAGTAGAGGAAATCAGCAATACATCCGGATTCATCAAAGTGAATAAACAAACATATACCATAGGAGATGAGGGATGCAAAAACAATCATGACGAAAAAAAAAAAAAAAGGGAAAAGAGACGGATTGAATTGAACTGGAAAGTGTGATAAAAGTTTAAAATGAAACTAAAATATTACACTTTAAATAAAAAAAAAATAAAAAAAAAATATGTAAAAATGTTTAGTTTTATTTGAATGCAGAAACTGGGGAACAGAAATGACATGTAGCTAAAAACTGGCTTAAGGAACTGAATTTGCCTGGCAACTACCCCCATCAGGAGTGAAACTTGAGTCACAGCTGTGTTCCCAGGCCTAGCTGCCCTTTTGCTGCTCCCACCAAAAGGGATATGACACTTCCCTGATTGAATTACCTGGGCTCTGCAGGAAATTGAACAAAGCCCTGTCCTGACTCAGGCAAATGTTTTATGGCGGGAGTCGTAAATGGAGATTTCTCCTGGAAGCACAGGGGAGGGGCACTGCCTGTGAGAGCAAGCTGGCTTGGCAGAACTGGAAAAACCAGAAATTCAACCTTGTGCTGGGGGGAAACCACACCCCTTTGGGGCCAGAACATAAATTTAAAAAGATGGATCATTCATAGAGCGGACTTGTGAAAATTTTATAAATGATACCATAATTCTTGTGATTTTCCTGCCCACATTTTAAGAGGTTTTTAGAACCGGTGGTATGTTCAGGGGGGTTTTAGCGGAAAAGAGGATGTTACTCAAAATGTATGCATGTTAAAAATCTGACACTTCACCAATTAATGTCCATACTCCTTGCGCACATGTGTGTAAAGTTGGGTCAATGTCCGAAATTGCAAAATCAGTTAAAAAGTGAATTATGTGCCATTTCTGAATTCAAGCCCCCAGGAAGAGCAGAGTTTGAACAGGGGATACCTCCGGTGATATGTGAGGGGTGCATGTAATTTTAAACCAATGCTTACCGGTGCAAATATGTCTTTTTTTATCAAATATAGATTGTGTGCCATTTGACAGGGGAGTGTCCTCTCTGCAAGCCATAAAATGACATCGCTCTGACTCACAGTTCCTTCCCCAATCAAGTGAGAAATGGAAATTTGACCAATGGCAAGTGGAGAGGGGTAGGGTATAGTGATGCTGCATACACACCCACTTTCAAAACACATAAAAGCAGACAGTGAGGACAGATAGAGAGATTCATTTCCATCCGCAGCTGGAAGCTCTGCCGGAAAAATCCATACTCTACCTCCATCAACCTCCAGAAAGCCAACATAGAGACTTCAATCTATCCACCTTCAGAGACCCAGACCAGAGAGAGAGCAGAGCTGACCCAGACTACTGTTAGCAGAACCAGAGAGCTGACCCAGACTACTGTTAGCAGAACCAGAGAGCTGACCCAGATCACTGTGAAGTGCAGAGACCAGACCAGAGTCCAGTCTAAAACCTGACCAGATCCGTGATGAGGCCCATTTAATTCAAGAAGATAGTGTGAGTACATAGCAGAACTTTGCAGAACCAATCTCTTAGTTAAAATAATATAATTCAATCTATTTTAATCTAAGTAGAACTGCCTCCTAACTGTCACCTGTCATTTTCTAGTTGCTAGCTGTCACTTGTCACTTTGAACTTTAAAATTTCAAATCTGAAAAACGACCTTTACTAAATCGCTCATATCTCCGCGACCGTTTGTCTTAGAGACTTGCAGTAACTTTCACCTGGAAGCTGAGATCCTAGGCTTTCCTAGGACCCCAAAACAATATTGTTAGCCCTTGTAGTTCTTCTGTAATAGCGCCCGGCGCATTCGCGAATTTTACCACGATTTGAAAATTTCTCCACTTGCAAAAAGATAGCTGCTTTTGCTTTCCTCTGAAAAAAATCGTTTGCCTCATAAAAACTATCCCTGCATCACTGCTAGTGTGAGCCTGGACTAATATTAACTAGATACCACTCACCCTGAACCTCTAGAGGGAATTAAAAGCAATTTAGCATATTTTTCACTCCATTGCCAGCACATATAAAAGCATTTTGCCTGTGTTTTAAACTTCTGTAGTCTAAGCTTGCTGGTGTGAACTGAATCACATTTGATTGCATTTCTGAGAACTGTGTGCCTTCCTTCTATTTCCTTGCCTTACATCAAGGGGGGGAGGGGATTGCCAGAGAAAAGTGATTACATTGTTTTGTTGAAATCATATTGAGTATTTTCTGTATTGCATTTTCATTCAACATTACATCCATTTGAACTCTATAAAGCATTCTCTATCACATTATTCTTCTGTCCCTATTTACCAGTGTGCTACCTTATCCATTTCATGTCAACTCCTTAGTGATTATAAAGAAGTGTGCTAGTGCCAGATTCTCCGTTGTTAATATTTATCATATCAGATTAAGTGTGATATTCAATTATTAATTTATTATAAAGTGTGATATATATATCTATTGTTTAAATTATCAAATAAACCTTTTAACTTGCAAAACGAACTACTTCTTGGCTCAGTGGGGTCAGGAGGATTCCAAGAGAGGGGTGTTATATAGGGGTAGTCATCCAGAACGCATGAACTGGACATAAAGATATATCAATAAGGGTTTTCATTCAGTATTCTAGACTAGGCGTTGACTTAGCTGTAGTGCAGGATTGAATCCTCTTACAAACTGGGGGCTCGGGCCGGACGTTTGGGTTAGATCTACCATTTGTGCAGATTAATACAGTGTGCCAGCTGACCAGATACACATATCCGGTCGGATCACCACGCTGTGTTACGCTGTAAAGCACTCCTCAAAGGAACGCTCTAGGAAACGGTCTGTTTTGCAAGAATAAAATACAAACTTCTGTAAGTCAGGACAGAGACCAATCTCTAGAATGACGACCTTAGTAGACATGAAAATAGCCAGAGAGCACTTCTTACATAAGTTATTTGTGAGAGGTGAGTGGACTCACCAGGACCAAACAGTCTGGTTGCAGGCCATCACGCAACAGGTCACTGAAACAGGGTCAGATATATATAGAGATCAGGGTCCCCTACATGTGGCCCTGAGTGAACTATACATGGCCCCGAAGGCCAAAGAGGAACACGACAAGATTGTTAGGATAGCGGCATACCTGTACCTATATATGGGAGACATGCAGGATAAATGTACTGAAAGCCAAGATCTGGCAAATAGGCAACAGATGGCGTTAGAGAAGGTCTAATCTGACCTGGTCTCTTCTGAGCAGAGGCTTCAGGGGAGCCAGGAGTCAGAAAATGATAGTAGGCAGTATATCATTAAAATAAAAGAGAACATGGATATACTGCAACAGGAAAAGACAGACCGGGATACCAGAATTCTGGCTTTGCAGCAGGAACGCCAAGACAGTTTGGACTCCCTACTGCAGAGCCAGAAAAAGCTGGAGCAACAGATCAATTTCAACAGGGCATGCACAGAGCAGGTAGCCACCCTGCAAATCCAACTAGACAGAGAGAAAGAGGAGAGCAATAAACTGATCCTGAAAGACCTGGATACCCAGGCAGAGTTTGATCAGGAGCGCCAGAAAGCCGGTGCCTTCCAAAGGCAAAGGGACGACCTGGCGGCACAGATGCAGGCTCTTAGTCAGGAAAGGGACACCTTAGGCCAGGAAGTCTGCCACTTAAAAAAGGAAATTGAAGAAAATCACCTGGCCCACCAGGGACTGGGTGACCTCCAAAAAGAACACCGGAACTTGTTAGAGCACACCAGGAGGGTGGAGGATGCTCTAGCAAGAAAGGAGCAGGCCAATAGGGACACCGCTCAGGAGGTAACCCTCCTGCAGCAAAGACTGGCCCAGTGCTCCAGGACCAATCAGGAAACACAGAGAGAGAATGAGGCTCTCTGCCAGCACAATGAGAGGCTCCAGCAACAGGTAGAGATGCAGGAGAGACTGATAGAGTCTAGTAAGGCCTTAACTGAGGAACTGAAGGCACAAATGCAGGCTCTTGCATTGCAACAGGGAGCAGGGGCGGATAGAGATGAGGTTCGCTGGGAAATAGAAACTCCGGAGCATAACCTCAGGAGCCCTAGTACCAGAGGCCCTCATACCTCTCAGTCCCTGGACTCTGCCACCCCCATGTCCCCTGGCGCACATGAGCACAGGGCCACAGGGATGGCAGATTACTATCCAGCCAGAAGCATGGGGCTCATAGGCCAGTACCACCCAGGAATGGAGGGGCGGGCATCCGGGTATGGGCACCCAAGCACAGTGCAATTTAATGGGGAACCCCAGGAGAGTAGGCCCATTAAGGGCATCCTGAAAACCTCTGCCCAGTTAGGTCAGTGGAGGGGGTACCCATCAAATCCTGGCAGCAAGGAGGGATCTGAAGACTCCTCTGAGCGGTACAGGACACAGGAGACCAGGTCCCCACATTCTGCCAGCCATTCCCAGGCTCGCAGAATCCGGGAAAACCTGGAAGAACAGACGGGAACCTCTGGGAGCAGTGCCTCTGAGTCAGAAGATGAATGGACCAGGGTTACACGGACCAAAAAGGCCAATAAGGCAAAAAGGGCCTTGCTTAAGGACCCCTTAAAGCAGATTAAGGCAATCAGGAGCGTCATCACGCCTTACCATAATACGGTAAGTATTCTGTTTGGGAGCACTTAGAGTTGTTTGAGCAAATGATGGAGACTTTCCATTTGAAGGACAGCCAAAGCTGTATTCAATATGTAAAGTGGACCTTCTCCCCGGAATACTCCAGTTTCTTTGTGGGGCTGGAGGACCAAAATCATTTAAGATGGTCCACCTATAAGGCAGCCATCTTGAAACATTTTTTTGTTTACAGAAATCCTCAAGAGGCTCGCAAGGCAGCCTACAATTTGCAATGTGGGGAGGATCAGGCCCCACAAGAATTTGTGCAGGAGTTAAAGCGTGCTTTTGCACAGACCACAAGAAGGGTGCGCACGGATAGCAGAGAATTTATTAATACGTTGTTCCATGCCTTGCCCAAATACATAATGACCCAGCTCGTGAGGGATTTTCACGAGAAAAGATCTTTAGACTGGGTCATTGAACAGGTGACCCGGATCTATGAGGTGCAGAAGCCCATAGAAAATAAAAGCAATACCCAGAAAAACCCCAAAGCCAACAACACCCCTGCTGCTGCCAAGGTGGCAGAGGTAAAGGTCACCCGCGTTTTAGATTTGGAGATGGGGGGGCCTAAAAACCTACCGGCACCTAATAATGCTAGGCCCAGAAGGTCCTCGGGCCAGTCACAGACCGGGAGCCAAGGAGGCAGCCCCACAAATGGGGTCCCTCGCTCTCCTGATTATGTAAGTCCCCGTTACAAGGGAAATCGACCCATCCTGGGTTATGTGTGGACTCCTCCAGCCCAAGGGGGGGGATCCAGCCAAGCACCTAACCCAGGGAACTTCCCTCCTAACTTCCCACAGGAGGACAGAAATTCTCCAAACCCCGGGCAGAACTTTTTCCCCAGATATCCACCAGACTTTCAGCCCCAAAACCATCCATCCTTCTTTTCCCAATTCCCTGATCCCAGACCACTGAATCCGGGAGAGGGGAGGCCAAGGGTGGAGGGGTACCCAAATCTTCCCAACCCGGGGTATTACCAGAGGAGGGACAGCTACCCTTCCCGGGATCAGCCCAGGGGAGAAAACAGGGCCCCGTATCAGCCTGAGCGGGTATCCCAGTTAGAGCGCCAGGTTCAAAACATGGCGCGGGATCTGGGTCACATACTGAGGGCTCAGCAGAACCCTCAGATGGGCGTGCCGGCGCAGAACGCACCCAACTCTGGACCTGGTGCTCCAGAACAATGACGGGGGCAGCACCCCGATAACTCACCGGTTCCCAGGGAGGAGGCACAAAGGGAAGGGGGGTGTAAAGCATTGGAGGAAGCTTCCTTCCTCACTTGTAAACAGCCCCTGGAAACCCAGGAACCGGAAACAAAATCTCTTGCCCCTGAAAGTCTGCCTCCTAAGGAGCAGAGGGGGGGTAGGAGAAACAAAAGACCCAAACAGACTCAGTTTAAGGAGGAGGTACAGATCTTCCAATTTGAGGGAGAGGGATCCTCAGAGGATCCTGGGAAAAGGATCTTCTCCTTCAGAGAGGGGGGAACTCCTCCCAAAGAAAAATGGGTCCCTAGGGATGCAAATCCAGACTGGGGAGATGTGGAGACTGAGCTACCGCCGCCCACCATCTCATCCCAGAACCAACAGCAAGAAAATCCCCTGGGTCAAACCCATCCTGGTGACTGCCTCCAAAAAGGGCGGGGCGGCCCAGAACCGGAGCCAGGGGAACCCACAATGGCTCTGATCTCCAGTTGCCAACTTTTTCTTTCAGATTCCCAAGGCTCTCCACAGAATTCTGCCCAAATTTCTTCTCTTGCGATGTCCAAAACCAGAAAAATAGCCCACCAGTTGTCCAAAAATGTACATTATCTGTGCCACCTTGAGGAGAAGGAGGGAAGATATTATGCCTCGGTACAAGTACAGGGGCAGGGTACAACCTCAGCGCTGGTGGACACTGGATCTCAAGCTACCCTTCTGTCCAGAAGGGCCTTTGATGAACTGAATGCAGGAAGGGGAGAGAATCACCAAATTCCTCTCACCTCTCTTCCTGGACAACTGCAGAACTTTGACGGGAAGGAAATTCCCGTTGAGGGGACTGCAGACTTGGACATTAAAATTGGGCGACACAAGTTGAAACACCCGGTCATAGTTGTGACCCCAGAGGGCACCCCTTGTTTACTAGGGAATGACCTCCTGAGAAGGTTGTCACCCCTAATAGATTGTGTAAACAAGGTCCTCTGGACCCAGACTAGCCGACCAATAAAATTAAAACAGAGTGTTAACCATGTTAGTTTAAACGGCACCTGCCACATGGTTGAACAAAAATCTGACCAAGTAGAATTCCACTTCCAGAATAACCAAATTCCTGACGTGACAATAATAGCAGTAGGACAACAGACTGGTGATGGGGGGTCCTCTCTATTTCTGAAAATCAACCTTCCTTCCAGTTTAAGGTGGTATTCCACACTGGAAGGAAACACTCTGAAATTCTATACTAATCCACAATCAGAAACTCCCACTCCTATAGTCCAGAAAGATGTGAAATCAGCTCAGAGCCTGGCTGATATTCAGCAAATTGGAGATCAGTTGTTCATCCCTGTTCAGTTAAATGATGGGAAGGACTCTGTTCTCGCTCGAGTGTGCGTGAACAATGGTAAGAGCTTCATCAGCGAAGCCATGTTTCGCCAACTCCCAAAAGATCCAGCCAATCCCACCTTCAAACTGATAGACAAATGGGAAATGGACCTGGAAGCACCTAATTCCAAACATCTCCTGCCAAGCAGGTGTATGCTCAAAATCTCCATTGGCAACAAGAGCATAGTCCACAATTGTTGTGTCGTGCGAGAGGTCCCTGCCGCCTTTTACTTAGGCAGTGACATTCTCAATCGCTTTGCCATTAGTTTGGACCTAATAAACTTCAAAGCTTGGTCCCGATTAGCGGATAATCCCATGGGCTTTGATGATCCAGAAAAAGCATTTAGGTCAGCTCAATTGCTACCTTATGCAGTTGAAATTCAGATCAAAGAGGAAGTCACCATCCCAGAAAGGACCCGACAATTCTCCCTCGAAGTGAAAGTTAAAAGGGGACAAGAGTTGAAAAACCCTGATGCTTACATAAATCTAAATGCTTCTCTCCAACAGCAAGGGTTGGGGGTAAACCCAACTCCATTAGTCAACATAGAACATGACACCATTCTAATAGAGGTGGATAACAGCGACTTAAAGAGTATTACTCTAGCCGCAGGCAAAATTATTGGAATGGCGGTTGATGACCGACATTTCTCCATTGATCTTGGAAATGAACTGTTAGGACCAATCCCCAAGGACTGTTTTGACAGTGACAGTGATGACAATACAACACCAGACAGTATTTTTACCCGGCATGGGGGGAACTTCCTGGTGTACACTTCCTGCCCCTATGGTAAGGAAGATGTGACTTGTGACTTCAGGAGGGATGAGGTGATTTTCCAGGTGCATGAGGGCTGCCTTTCCCACCTGAATCCTCCGGTCCAAATCAGCACTCTGACCAGGGACTTCTCCACCCAGCTGGAGGAGGCCGCGGAGATAGCCAAACCAGAAGTCTTTCCAGGCTTCAGGCAGATGGTCGAAGAGAGAGTCAACCTAGCTGATGCCTGTGTGACTCTGGAACAAAAGCAAAAGTTGAAACAAGTTTTCTTGGATTTCCAAGATCTCTTTGCGGTAGACTCATATGACTGTGGTCGCACTGACATCCACACAACAACAATCCCCACGGACCCTGGCATGACTCCTGTGTTTGTGAAGCAATATCGCTTGCCTCTCGCATCAATGGAGTCCCTTACTGAAATAATTAAGAACCTTGAGTCCCGGGGAATAATCCGTCCAGTCCACAGCACCTTCAATAATCCGGTGCTGGGAATATTGAAGCCAAACGGCCAGTGGAGACTCTGCGCCGACCTTAGGGAGCTCAACAAATGGGTCCATACTTCCCGATGGCCTCTGCCCTACATTGACCAAGGGCTGGCCCAGAACCAGGGGTCACAGGTATTCACTGCAATAGACCTGACCAATGGATACTGGACCGTGCCTGTCAGCAGGGAGGACCAATATGAACTGGCTTTTACCTTTGGGGGCCAGCAGTATACATGGACCCGGACTCCCTTCGGATACCTTAACTCCGGTAATGAATTCAACATTTTTCTACACAAGGCCATGCCCGACTTGGGTCCAAGGGGTAACCTGGCTTATGTAGATGATGTCCTCATCAAAAGCTCAACTGTTGAGGAACACATAGCGGAGATCCGTTATGTTCTGATGCAGTTGAGGGCCGCCGGAGCAAAACTTTCCTTTCAGAAAGCACAGTGGTGTAGAACCCGTGTTAATTTCTTGGGGCATGAGATTACTCCTCAGGGTCTCTGTCCCCAGGAAAAGAAAGTGGAAGCACTTCAGAAACTGAAAGACCCCACAACTCTGCGGGAACTAAGGAGCCTCCTTGGACTGACTAATTACAGCAGAAAGTTCATTGAGGGCTACGCAGAGATCACCAGACCCCTGATTCAGCTCCTGAAGGGGGGGGTCAAGTGGGAATGAGGTCCAGAACAAGCCGAGGCAGTAAAACAACTCAAAAGAAGCCTCTCACAAGCGCCTTGCCTAGCTTACCCTGTCAGAAACAAGGAGTTCTTCCTGGAGACGGGGTTCTCTAATACGTGCTTGACGGCAGTATTATACCAAAAGCATGACAAGGTGAATAAGGTAATCTCCTATGCGAGCAAAACTTTATCCTCTGTGGAGGAAAAATTCAACGATTGTGAGACGGCACTCCTGGCAACGGTGTGGGCATTGAAGAATTACCGCCCGTTTATCCAGGGGGAACAAATCTTAGTGGAGACTCCACACCAGCCTCTGCAATATCTCCAAAGTGACAGAATCCGGGCCGGAAATGTGAGTAATTCCCGAATTACTTCCTGGATTCTGTCAATGCAAGGCTTTCCTGTGGAGGTCCAATATGGCCAAAACAAGAAGAGTCCCCTCGCGCAAGGTCTGGCTGACTTGCATGATTGTGCCAGAGAAAACTGTCTCGAGGACGAAAGTCTCAAAATCAAGGACAACATGGAGGCATACCTTAATTCCCCACACAAAGTCTTTGAAGAAGACAAGTGTGAGGGAATGCCCACTGTCTATGTGGATGGATGCTCTTACCATGTTGACAACAACGGGGAGAAAGAACTGGTGGCCGGCGTAGGGAATGCATGGGTGAATGAGTCCCCAGAACCCTCCGCTGGATACAAAATTGGTCCCCGAAGTAGTCAGGTGGCAGAATTGATGGCTGTGCATCAGGCCATCCTAACTGCTGTCCAGCATCAACTCCACGAACTGGTCATAATCACAGATTCGGATTATGTACGGAACGGGTTCGTGGAGCACCTGGTTAATTGGAAAACCAGAGGCATGTTATGTGCTAACAACAAACCCTTGAAACATGGGAAGCTGATCCAAAACATTGATGATCTGGTCACATCGAATGAGATGACCATCTACTGGAAGAAGATCAAGGGTCATTCCAAAGTAGAGGGACCAGACAAAACTGGAAATGACTTAGCTGATCAGCTGGCCAAAACCGGGGCCATCCAAGGGGATCTAATTGAGATTGAGTCCCTGTTGGGGGAAATCCAGGTCACTGCTATCACTAGGTCCCAGACAAATGCTCACAACGACCTTTCAATTGCACAATGGAGTAAGGAGACCCGTGATGCTGATTTGATTACTGCTCAGAAGGGGGATCCAATAATTGGTAAATTTTACCAGCACCTTGAGGACCCTGAGAACTTTCCCCTGACGGATACCGATTATATTGGGAAAGAGGACCTAAGAGTGTTGATGAAATGTCCAAAAATGTTCCGAATCCAAGACGGTTTGTTGGTAAGGAAATCCAAAGCTGGCCACGATCAGTGGGTGGTTCCTACCTCATTCCGAAGCCTGATGTTAAGTCACGCCCATGATGCGGCCACCGCCGGTCATAGGGGGTTTCACACAACATTGGAAATCTTAAGAGAGGTTGCATACTGGCCACACATGGGGCAGGACCTCGACCAATACTTGAAGGGGTGTCTTGTGTGTGCACAATTTCAGCCATCATCCCTCACGCACCGTGCGCCTCTCCAAAAGAGGGGGATGACCCTGCCATGGTCAGATTTGCAAATCGACTTTGTAGGCCCTGTGATTCGCTCTGCTAGGGGGAATAAGTACATGTTGACCGTGACATGCTTGTTTACCAAGTGGGTGGAATGTCTCCCAGCACCAAATTGCAAGGCAGAAACTGCAGCTGCCCTGATGATTAACCACATCTTTTCCCGTTTCGGTCTACCTCAAAGGATTGAGTCAGACAGGGGTAGCCACTTCACCAGTGAAGTAATGACAAAGATGTGGGAGATACTGGGGGTCAAGAGAAAGCTGCATATTGCTTATAGACCAGCTTCTTCTGGGGCAGTAGAGAGATATAACGGAACCATTGTGAGCATATTAAAGAAGTTTGTGGCAGATTCTGGGCCAAGTTGGGATATCCGATTACCTCTGGTCCTAATGGCCATCAGATCTACCCCTTCATCTGCAACCAAAATGTCACCATTTGAGTTGATGACTGGGCGCAAGATGGTGCTTCCTCAGCATTTGCTCTACAGGACCCAAGAGCAGACACTGATAAATACCTCCACAACTCATGAGTATGTGGAGAATTTAAGGAAACACCTCCAACATGCTTTTGCTTACACTCAGCGGAATCTAGAAAGATCGGCTGATAGCATGAAGACCCATTATGACCTGAAAACTTCCAGGAAGGAATATCAGGTGGGGGACCGGGTCTATCTATACAACTTCCAAAGGAACCAGGCCAAGCAGCGCAAATGTTTGCCTACATGGAAGGGACCCTTTGAGATCATCGACAAAATCTCCCCTGTGGCCTACAAAATCCACATCCCCAAAGGTCCTTTGGCAGCGGGGGAAGACAAGTGGGTCCACATAAACCAGTTGAAATGTTGCCATCCCAGGCACGCTCTGCAACAATTGGAGGAATCCTCTGGAATCCTAGCGGGTACTGTCTCAGACTAATTCAGTTCCAATCATAAAACATACCACATCTAGTCTCTAAAATATTGTGATTTGCATGAAATTGTCTCTTAGTTATACTGTTTTTTTTTCAAAATAAGAATGTAATGTTTCGTTATGATGAAATGCATATGCTGCCCCACTATCTCAACAGTGGTGGAAAAACGTCTATGAGTAGGTATTGCCGCTCTTCCTTTGTCGTCCTAGGAGAAAGAAGACCTGGAGACGGGCCAAGGAGGACGATCCGGAGACCGGGAGCACAGACACAATGGGGCCGGGGTACCGCCCAATATTCCCATCAGGACCGGCGAAGAGAACCGATCGATCAGTACCGGATGGAGGAAAAGATGCTGAACTGTGCCATCTATTGGAAGAAGATGAGGAGACATCCCAGGTCTTGCGAGTCCCATCAGTGAAACAGAATGGCCATCGCAACAGGGGGGCTTGTGGGATGTTTTTACCCATGCATCCGAGCCCTACCTCAAAAACTGTGCAGTACTGGCATTGAAAACATCATGATGGCCAGAGCTTCCCAGAAAATGCCCAGGGAAGTGCATGAAGAATAGGCTGCCCCCCATTTTTGCCGATGTTATGGGCACAGAAGGGCACTGCCTAAAACCACCATTGGACTACCCGCACAGTAGTCTGAAACCATTGGGAATGGCAATGCTGATTGCCAGAAGCAACCTAGAATTGTGGGGAATTCATTTCTTAAATCCCAAAAATGGGTGCAGTACCAGTACTCACCACTATCCAAAAGCCGGCGTTTTAAAACCACTAGACTTTTTTGTGTAAAACAGGCTAAACCCAAAACAGGCCAAAGAAAGACTTACTGAGAGGTGGATCCAATGTAAAGTTATATTCTGAAGTGACTTGAAGGTTTATAACAAGACTGGCTGAGCTGTGGATTTCAGCAGTTTAAGTAAATGTGGACTGAAAGACACTAAAAAATCTAAATGTTTAAATTGACTGAGTGACCTACTTTTGAGTGTCACATAGGTTGCAATTGTTTAAATGTCATAGTTTTAAACTTAGAATCAGCATTCTAGCTGCATATGTAAAAATGTTTAGTTTTATTTGAATGCAGAAACTGGGGAACAGAAATGACATGTAGCTAAAAACTGGCATAAGGAACTGAATTTGCCTGGCAACTACCCCCATCAGGAGTGAAACTTGAGCCACAGCTGTGTTCCCAGGCCTAGCTGCCCTTTTGCTGCTCCCACCAAAAGGGATATGACACTTCCCTGATTGAATTACCTGGGCTCTGCAGGAAATTGAACAAAGCCCTGTCCTGACTCAGGCAAATGTTTTATGGCGGGAGTCGTAAATAGAGATTTCTCCTGGAAGCACAGGGGAGGGGCACTGCCTGTGAGAGCAAGCTGGCTCGGCAGAACTGGAAAAACCAGAAATTCAACCTTGTGCTGGGGGGAAACCACACCCCTTTGGGGCCAGAACATAAATTTAAAAAGATGGATCATTCATAGAGCGGACTTGTGAAAATTTTATAAATGATACCATAATTCTTGTGATTTTCCTGCCCACATTTTAAGAGGTTTTTAGAACCGGTGGTATGTTCAGGGGGGTTTTAGTGGAAAAGAGGATATTACTCAAAATGTATGCATGTTAAAAATCTGACACTTCACCAATTAATGTCCATACTCCTTGCGCACATGTGTGTAAAGTTGGGTCAATGTCCGAAATTGCAAAATCAGTTAAAAAGTGAATTATGTGCCATTTCTGAATGCAAGCCCCCAGGAAGAACAGAGTTTGAACAGGGGATACCTCCGGTGATATGTGAGGGGTGCATGTAATTTTAAACCAATGTTTACCGGTGCAAATATGTCTTTTTTTATGAAATATAGATTGTGTGCCATTTGACAGGGGAGTGTCCTCTCTGCAAGCCATAAAATGACATCGCTCTGACTCACAGTTCCTTCCCCAATCAAGTGAGAAATGGAAATTTGACCAATGGCAAGTGGAGAGGGGTAGGGTCTAGTGGTGCTGCATACACACCCACTTTCAAAACACATAAAAGCAGACAGTGAGGACAGATAGAGAGATTCATTTCCATCCGCAGCTGGAAGCTCTGCCGGAAAAATCCATACTCTACCTCCATCAACCTCCAGAAAGCCAACATAGAGACTTCAATCTATCCACCTTCAGAGACCCGGACCAGAGAGAGAGCAGAGCTGACCCAGACTACTGTTAGCAGAACAAGAGAGCTGACCCAGACTACTGTTAGCAGAACCAGAGAGCTGACCCAGATCACTGTGAAGTGCAGAGACCAGACCAGAGTCCAGTCTAAAACCTGACCAGATCCGTGATGAGGCCCATTTAATTCAAGAATATAGTGTGAGTACATAGCAGAACTTTGCAGAACCAATCTCTTAGTTAAAATAATATAATTCAATCTATTTTAATCTAAGTAGAACTGCCTCCTAACTGTCACCTGTCATTTTCTAGTTGCTAGCTGTCACTTGTCACTTTGAACTTTAAAATTTCAAATCTGAAAAACGACCTTTACTAAATTGCTCATATCTCCGCGACCGTTTGTCTTAGAGACTTGCAGTAACTTTCATCTGGAAGCTGAGATCCTAGGCTTTCCTAGGACCCCAAAACGATATTGTTAGCCCTTGTAGTTCTTCTGTAATAGCGCCCGGCGCATTCGCGAATTTTCCCACGATTTGAACATTTCTCCACTTGCAAAAAGATAGCTGCTTTTGCTTTCCTCTGAAAAAAATCGTTTCCCTCATAAAAACTATCCCTGCATCACTGCTAGTGTGAGCCTGGACTAATATTAACTAGATACCACTCACCCTGAACCTCTAGAGGGAATTAAAAGCAATTTAGCATATTTTTCACTCCATTGCCAGCACATATAAAAGCATTTTGCCTGTGTTTTAAACTTCTGTAGTCTAAGCTTGCTGGGGTGAACTGAATCACATTTGATTGCATTTCTGAGAACTGTGTGCCTTCCTTCTATTTCCTTGCCTTGCATCAAGGGGGGGAGGGGATTGCCAGAGAAAAGTGATTACATTGTTTTGTTGAAATCATATTGAGTATTTTCTGTATTGCATTTTCATTCAACATTACATCCATTTGAACTCTATAAAGCATTCTCTATCACATTATTCTTCTGTCCCTATTTACCAGTGTGATACCTTATCCATTTCATGTCAACTCCTTAGTGATTATAAAGAAGTGTGCTAGTGCCAGATTCTCCGTTGTAAATATTTATCATATCAGATTAAGTGTGATATTCAATTATTAATTTATTATAAAGTGTGATATATATATCTATTGTTTCAATTATCAAATAAACCTTTTAACTTGCAAAACAGAACTACTTCTTGGCTCAGTGGGGTCAGGAGGATTCCAAGAGAGGGGTGTTATATAGGGGTAGTCATCCAGAACGCATGAACTGGACATAAAGATATATCAATAAGGGTTTTCATTCAGTATTCTAGACTAGGCGTTGACTTAGCTGTAGTGCAGGATTGAATCCTCTTACAAGACCCAGCTCTTAAAATATCAGATACGTGCCTCGAATATTCTCATGGAACATGCTAGGCTGAATCAGTTGAGTTGAATTGAATTGATATTTTATTTGTATCGCGCTCATACACAAGTGTTTCAGAGCGCGAATAAAGGGAGAGGTGGCAAGGTGCCCACTCAGGACAGTGAACCATAAAGTTCCAATGTCTGTTTGAACCGCCTCCAGTTTATTCATATAAGAAATGCAAAATATTGTTCCTGCTGCCATAACTGTGCAAGGTTGCCGACTTTGAAACTTCGCAAAGTTATTAAAATCTTCACGTTTTTCCAGTTATACTGACAGCAAAATGTTTTCCCGTAGCATTTATTTACCGGATGACATTTCAGGTCAGTTTTCATTGTGGTGAAAAATCATTGGGCGTTTGTGTTTGTGTGTGTGTGTGTGTGTGTGTGTGAAGGAACACAATATAGCTTTGTTGAGAATGCACTTACACAGCCTCGTTAGAAGTGTATTGCTTTTGAAGTAAATTTAGAATAACACAAAACATGCATTCCCATATTTGCAGAAGTTTATCACACTCAAGAGTACATTAGCGGAACATAAAACACCCATTACCACTTCTACAACCATGTGCTTGTGGTTTCTGCATATGACATGGGCACACGCAGATATTCACATAAGTACACAACGCAAGCAGGTTTTTAGTTAGCCTGCTCTGGCTCTCTCATTCCCTCTTGGTGGCTGTCACTGCCCCTAGGTGTTTGGGATGTTTGTTGTATGCTGCCTAAAAGCAGTATGGTCAGTGAGGTGGAGAAAACGTGTCTTACATGTCATTTCACAGTTCACATGCCTAGAATGCTGGAGTCAGGTGGCCGACCATGACCTTTCCAAGATAGAAGTCCATGGGCTTGATTTACACATCTTTTTCAATGGTATTGCATCATTGTAAAACTAATTTGCAAATCAGGCCCCAGGTCTGTCAACTTGGCCGCAAACTTGGGCAGAACGACTTTTGTGCAAGGCGCCCCATCTCAGGCTCACCATCACTGTAATTTGTGTCGTGCCAAGAATCAGAGCTGCTGGAGAGCCAGATTGCACATGCAGGTTGGAAGACATTAACCATCACCTCAATAGAAAACTGGAACAGCAGGACAGGGCAGCAGTAAGTTAGAGCAAGTGATTGGAAATTCTGTGCTTCATTTAACTCGTACATTTGTGAATCGATTTTTTGGCTCTTAACTTTTTGAAAACGTTTAAACTGTAAGAAAAAAACAGTAAACTGTAAAATCTAAACTCTAAATTCTTAAGGCCCGATTCATGGAAATGTGTGCAGAAACCACGCGCCGAGGAAGACAGTGTGTGAGCCTGCACACAGAATAAAACATGCGTGCCTTGCATATTCATGGAATTTACTGTGCAAAGTAACTGAATTCGCAAGTCGCGCCCGGAATGCCCCAGACACGACCACATGCAAAGCATAAACAGCCAAAACAGCTACCTTTGCGTGCTCCCCCGGGTACAAATACACACACCCTTCAAACAGTGCATGGGGTCCACTGCATGCAGGCCTTCATCTCAGGGAATCAGTGCATGGACCCCATACCTGTTGCTGGCACCTCGACAATACACGTATAAAAAAATCGTACCTCAGTCTAAACTCGGAAAATCTGCATGCAAACAGCACGTGAACCATTACTTCACCCCACTACATTGCTTATGTGCACCCCTAAGTTAGATCGGAACCCGGTTGAGTACATGCACCCCCAAATCCAACATGCAAACCCTCCTCCACGCTGCAAATCCTATGCACAAGTGTACTTACGCCTGCCTTTGGGTGGCGTAGTGATCAAGGGTTTTGCTTGGCTTTTTCTATGGCGAGAGGCTGCCCGGGTATTTCATGAATACATTTTGTTTAGTGCAAATGTGGCGTGCAAAGGATTGACTGTGGGCCTTCCCTCGTAACGCCCACTTCTTTGCATGTTCTTCCCCATTATCTGGGTTCTGCCACCTTCCCAGCCCTCTGCGAATGCTACGCCCATACTCTCCGTGGTGTCTCGTGCAAGGCACTCGATGGCTTCCAGAGATGGTCCAGGCCTGAGTGAACTACATACAAGTCCCGATAAAGTCCCATGCAGTCAGTTCCATGAATCGAAGAACGTGGATTTGTGCATAGTTTGGCGCGCAAGTCCCCTATTTCGCACGCAAATAATTCCATGAATCGGGTGCTGAATGTTTAACGCTTAAGTCAATTTAACTCTTAACATTAACATTAAACTTTTTTAACTGACTTAACTAATGATGAAAACTGCAACATAATGAAACACTATTAGCATCCTGCGAGGCGCTATCTGCCAATAGGAGTGCTCGGAACGCGTGCTGTATTCACTAAAGAAAGCCTGCATTCCTAGCATTATAATTGGTGATGGGCGCTTCCCTTCACCACTCCACCTTCACCATTTAGCACCTGTGTGGTTTTCTACACGGGTGCTAATGGTGTCTGTTTTTGAAAAATGAAAAAATGAAAAAAAGAAATGGAAACGTACCTTTGTGGTGCGGCTCGTATCTGGCATTGCTGCTCTTCGGGTAGTCCATTGTTCATGTTGATGAAGTCACAGTCATCAACATGGTAAATAGACTTCACTGTAAGTGACTTCAATTCAGCAATCCAACTAAGTCAATGACTAGTCTGGGATGCCCAATGGAAGCCCTTATTTATATATTTTTATGTGAAGTTCTTAAATCTGGATGATAAACCCTTATATATCACCCCTCTCTCTGAATCCCCCTGACCTCACTGAGCCAAGAAGTAGGTTTGTTTTCCAATTTAAAAGGTTTATTGGAAAAATGAAACAATATATATGTATGTCACACTTTTATGAATAAATTAATATTTGATAGCACACTTATGAGTATGAACAGTGATCAACAATGGATAATATTACAGTAATATTACAGTAGCACAATTCCTTAATTACTTAGGAGTTGGTATATAAAGGATAAGGTAGCAGAGAATACTTTGTATGGTTTCAAGGAAAAGCAACGATGGAAAGAATGCAGCACAGAAATAATATGGACATGGTTTCAAGAAGAGATAAAAAAGAGATAATCTGATCACTTTTTTCTTCGTGACATCTCACTCCCCACTATGTAATATGAAGAGATGGAAATGAGGGCACACAGGTTTTCAGGAATACAATCAGAAGCAGTTCAGTTCTCGTTCCCCCCAGGTAGCTTAGAGAAACAGGGATGATTTTAAAACACAGGCCAAATACTTTTAAATGTGATTGCAATGAAGGGAAAAATATGCTAAAAATGATTTTAATTCCCTATAGGAGATTCAGGGTAGGTGATAGCTACTTTGAATTAGTTCAGGACAACACTAGCAATGATTCAGGAATGATTATCAGAGTGAAAACGAATTTCAGCAGTGGAAAGCAAGAAGCAGCTATTTTTAAAAGTGGTGAAATTGAGCCAAATTAAAATTAGGTTCTTAGCTTTACAGTGGCAGTTAAATCTCGCTCCTAGGACATACGGTTCAAAAGATACGGACGTTTTTGTGGAGGTAGATTTTCAGAAATGAAGTCAAGATTTCAGAATGACAGATGACACTTTTACAGCTTTGAAATCAAAGGATGGACACACGATTTCTTTGCAGTTCTAATTAGGTTAAAATGGATGGGATAGGATCACTTTAGAGATTGGTTCTGTACAGTTCCGGCTGGATACTCACTCCTAATTTGGGAAGGAATGCGACCTCGTCACGGATCTGGTCAGGTTTGGGCTGCGGTTCTCTCTCCGGACAGTCTCTGGCACTGGTTCTGCTCACAACGGTCTGGTCTAGGTCTGCTATCGGCACTGCACAGCGGACTGGTCTGGGTCGGCTATCGGCACGGCACAGCGGTCTGGATATGGTTCTGGCACAGGGTTCTAGCCAGAATCAAAACAGCTCGCCCGGCTGTTGACTAGTTTAGTTAGGTTGCTGGATTCTGAGGCCTGCTGAGAAGGATTCAACTTTTGGTTCAGGCCTCTCTGCTTCAAGTTCTGGAGTCTATCTGGAGTCTAAGTTCTGGATATGGTCAGGCAGCGTGCTGCGCAGAAATCGATTAAAGAGTGGAAAATGAATGTCCCTATCTGGGTCTCAGTGGTTCTTTTTATGTCTTTTGAAAGTGGGTGGGAAGGCTGACTTTCAATGCCCAACCCTTTGAGGATCCTGATAGGTTAAAGGATTTACTGTGACCTGACTGGAGAAGGGAATTGTGAGTCAGAATGAGTCATCAGGTATCATCTTTAGGGCTCAAAGAAAGGACACTCCCCTTTGTGTTTGTACAGCATATCTTCTTTTTCATAAAACACATCATTACAAGATACACATCTTGTTAATATTACCTAAATTGCATGACAGATTGCTTAAGGTACAGTTCGGTTCAAGTCACATGTTTCTACGAGCTTGGGTTCAGAAATGACAACATTTTGCGCTTTTAGTGGGTTTTGCCATATTGGTTTTACATCAAATCTGACACGGAGGTACACACCCTCGCTGGGCATATTACAGGAAGTTTTGAGGTCTCTAGCATATACACAGACGTTACAATATTAATAATTACAGGGCTTGGCCTCAGAACATCCCACAACGTCCAGCTTAGTCTCAAATCATGGGTGCATTTTTCATATTAGGAATCCCCAAATTGTACATTTCTGTCAACTTGATACAATATTTTATAAGCAATTTAATAAAACATACATTTGCCTCCACTGCAGTACACCCATTGGTTTGTCCCCGCCCATAGAAACTTGGCTTGACTCAGAGATCAGATGTCTTGCCTTCCCCGAGAGCAGTGTTGACAGTTCACTCCCAAAATCAGCATACCCTATTTAGCTGAAGGAATCCTTTGTCTGTTTTTGTTTCTGCTAGCAGGGCATCAGTCCAGGGTGCCACTCTCCATTTGATTAACAGAACCTTGTGATTTCCTGCCTTCTTGCTGAGATGACCAGGTGTGAAGACTTCTCATGGACAAGAAAGCCTTTGAAGTCCCAGCTAACTCAGGTTCACTGTTTAGCTACTGAAATACAAGTCTCCTGTCAGAATTTAGATCACTAGCGCCGGTCAGTGGCGTGCACCGGTATTGCACCCATTTTTGACAACTGCCTTAAATTAATACATTTTAAAAAGGGGATTTTACTTGATAGCATATGATCCTTGCTAACATTTTATTGATGTGGATTCTGCAGTAGAGTAATGTAGACACCCAACCAGAAGTTGGATTTTGTTGGTGGTTTGATGCCCATGATTTTAGCAATTTTGACAATCAAGAAAATGAATTGTTGAACAGCTCTGTATTCCTTTGTCTGCTTTTGTTCTGTGGACAACCAAAGGATGGGGCTGGCAATGTTCTCCTGTATTAACACTAACAGAGGCAAAAGAAGATGGCAGCCTGTCTGTCAGGTTCTCACTGTGCACTTTCTGGTGATTTCTGGCCAGCATCATGCTTTCCGGCGGCCATTATGATGTTTCCCATGTCAGTAATGCACAATGATGTTGAATGGCTTGGATGCGTGGGTTGAAACATCCCACAAGCCCGCCTCTTGCGATGGCCATTCTGAACTTTCATCGATGGAACTCGCAAGACTGGGATGTTCGCCTCATCTTCTTCTGATTCCGCAGATGGCAAAGTTCAGTATCTTCTCCTCCATCAGGGGTGGATCGATCGGTTCTCCTCGCTGGTGCTGATGGGAGTATTGGGTGGTACCCCGGGCCTCTCGGATCTTTGCTCCCGGTCCCCGGGTTGTCCTCCTTGGTCAGTCTCCATGGTTTATCTCTCCTAGGATGACAAAGCAAAAGTGGCAGAAACATATTCGTAGACATTTCCCCACCACTATTAATGTAGTGGGGTGAACATATACATTTTATAAATCAGGAGACATTTGCATTCTTATCATTGTATTTTAGAGACTATATGTGGAATATTTTAGGGTTGAAAATGTATAAATCTGGAGTGGCTGGGATTGCAGAGGACTCCTCCAGTTGCTGCAGAGTGTGCCTGGGATGGCAACAATTTAGCTGATTAATATGGACACACTTGTCTTCCCCTTCCGCCAAACTGCCTTTGGGGATGCAGATCTTGTAGGCGACTGGTGAGATCTTGCCTACAATTTCAAAAGGTCCCGTGCATGTAGGCAGAAATGTCCGCTGTTTGGCCTGGTTCCTTTGGAAATTATATAGATAAACCCGGTCTGCTACATTGTACTCTTTCCTAGTAGTCTTCAAGTTATAGTGGGTCTTTATGCTATCGGCTGATCTTTCTAGGTTTCGCTGAGCATAGGCAAAAGCATGTTGAAGGTGTTTCCTTAAAGTTTCAACATACTCACGAGTTGTGGAGGCATTGATCAATGTCTGCTCTTGGGTCCTGTAGAACAAATGCTGGGGAAGCACCATCCTGTGTCCAGTCATCAGTTCAAACAGTGACATTTTAGTTGCAGATGAAGGGGTAGATCTGATGGCCATTAGGACAAGAGATAATCGAATATTCCAACTTGGCCCAGAATCTGCCACAAACTTTTTTAATATGCTCACAATGGTTCGGTTGTAACGTTCTACTGCACCAGAAGAAGCGGGCCGGTAAGCAATATGTAGCTTCCTTTTAACCCCCAGTATCTCCCACATCATTGTCATTACTTCGCTGGTGAAATGGCTACCTCTGTCTGACTCAATCCTTTGGGGTAGTCCAAAACATGAAAAGATGTAATTGATCATCAGGGCAGCTGCTGTTTCTATCTTGCAGTTTGGGGCCGGGAGACATTCAACCCATTTGGTAAATAAGCATGTCACAGTCAACATGTACTTATTTCCCCTAGAGGAGCGAATCACGGGGCCTATGAAGTTGACTTGCATATCTGACCATGGATGTGTCATCCCTCTCTTTTGGAGAGGCGCACGGTGTGTGAGGGATGTTGGCTGAAATTGTGTACACACAAGAAACCCATTCACGTATTGGTCGAGGTCCTGCCCCATGTGTGGCCAGTATGCAACCTCTCTTAAGATCTCAAGTGTTGTCTGAAACCCCCTATGACCGGCAGTGGCTGCGTAATGGGCGTGACTTAACATCAGGTTTCGGAATGAGTTAGGAACCACCCACTGATCATGACGAGCTTGGGATTTCCTTACCAACAAACCATCTTGGATTCGGAACATTTTTGGACATTTCATCAACACTTCCTCTTTCCCAACGCAATCGGTATCCGTCAGGGGAAAGTTCTCAGGGTCCTCATTGTGTTGGTAAAACTTTCCAATTATTGGATCCCCTTTCTGAGCCATAATCAAATCAGCATCTGGGGTCTCCTTACTCCATTGTGCAGTTGAAAGATCATTGTGAGAATTTGTCTGGGACCTAGTGATAGCCGTGACCTGGATTTCCCCCAACGGGGACTCTATTTCTATTAGATCCCCTTGGATGGCCCCGGTTTTGGCTAGCTGATCAGCTAAGTCATTTCCAGTTCTGCCTGGTCCCTCTGCTTTGGAATGACCCTTGATCTTTTTCCATCAGATGGTCATCCCATTCGAGGTGACCAGATCATCAATATTTTGGATTAACTTCCCATGTTTTCCAATTAACCAGATGCTCCACGAACCCGTTCTGTACATAATCCAAATCTGTTATTATGACCAGTTCGTGGAGTTGATGTTGGACAGCAGTGAGGATGTCTTGATTCACAGCCATCAACTCTGCCACCTGACTACTTGGGGACCAATCTTGTACCCAGCGGATGGTTCTGGGGACTCATTCACCCATGCATTCCCTACGCCGGCCACAAGTTCTTTTTCCCGGTTGTTGTCAACATGGTAAGAGCATCCATCCACATAGACGGTGGGCATTCCCTCACACTTGTCTTCTTCAAAGACTTTGTGTGGGGAATCAAGGTATGTCTTGATGTTTAGACTTTCTTCCTCAAGACAGTTTTCTCTGGCACAATCATGCAAGTCAGACAGACCTTGCACAAGGGGACTCTTCTTGTTTTGGCCATATCTGACCTCCACAGAAAAGCCTTGCATTGACAGAATCCAGTTATTAATTCGGGAATTACTCACATTTCCAGCCCGGATTCTGTCACTTTGGAGATATTACAGAGACTGGTGTGGAGTCTCCACTATGATGTGTTCTCCCTGGATAAACGGGCGGTAATTCTTCAATGCCTACACCGTTGCCAGGAGTGCCTTCTCACAGTCGTTGAAATTTTCCTCTACAGAGGATAAAGTGTTGCTCGCATAGGAGATTACTTTATTGACCATGTCATGCTTTTGATATAACACTGCAGTCAAGCATGTATTAGAGAACCCTGTCTCCAAGAAAAACTCCTTGTTTCTGACAGGGTAAGCTAGTCAGGGCTTGTGAGAGGCTTCTTTTGAGCTGTATTACTGCCTCAGATTGTTCTGGACCCCATTCCCACTTGACCCCCCATCTCATGAGATGAATCAGGGGTCTGGTGATCTCTGTGTAGCCCTCAATGAACTTTCTGCTGTAATTAGTTGGTCCAAGGAGGCTCCTTAGGTCCCGCCGAGTTGTGGGGTCCTTCAGTTTCTGAAGTGCTTCCACTTTGTTTTCCTGGGGACAGAGACCCTGAGGAGTAATCTCATGCCCCAAGAAATTAACACAGTTTCTACACCACTGTGCTTTCTGAAAGGAAAGTTTTGCTCCGGTGGCCCTCAACTGTGTCAGAACATAACGGATCTCCGCTATATGTTCCTCCACAGATGAACTTTTGATGAGGACGGACATCATCTACATAAGCCAGTTTATCCCTCGCACCCAGGTCGGGCATGGCCTTATGTAGGAAAATATTGAATTCAATGCCGGAGTTGAGGTACCCGAAGGGAGTCCGGGTCCATGTGTACTGCTGGCCCCCAAAGGTAAAAGCCAGTTTGTATTGGTTCTCCCTACTGACAGGCACAGTCCAGTATCCATTGGTCAGGTCTATTGCAGTGAATACCTGTGACCCCTGGATCTGGGCCAGCCCTTGGTCAATGTAGGGCAGAGGCCATCGGGAAGTATGGACCCATTTGTTGAGCTCCCTAAGGTCGGCGCAGAGTCTCCATTACCCGTTTGGCTTCAATATACCCAGCACCGGATTATTGAAGGTGCTGTGTACTGGACGGATTATCCCCCGGGACTCAAGGTTCTTAATTATTTCAGTAAGGGACTCCATGGATGCGAGAGGCAAACGATATTGCTTCACAAACACTGGAGTCATGCCAGTGTACGTGGGAATTGTTGTTGTGTGGATGTCGGTGCAACCACAGTCATATGAGTCCACCGCAAAGAGATCTTGGAAATCCAAGAAAACTTGTTTCAACTTTTGCTTCTGCTCCAGAGTCACACATGCATCAGCTAGGTTGACCCTCTCTTAAACCATCTGCCTAAAGCCTGGAAAGACGTCTGGTTTCGCTATCTCAGCAGCCTCCTCCAGCTGGGTGGAGAAGTCCCTGGTCAGAGTGCTGATTTGGACTGGTGGCTTGAGGTGGGAAAGGTAGCCCTAATGGACCTGGAAAATCACCTCATCCCCTCTGAAGTCACAAGTCACATCTTCGTTACCATAAGGGCAGGACGTGTACACCAGGAAGTTCCCCCATGCTGGGTAAAGGTCCTGTCTGGTGTTGTATGGCCATCACTGTCACTGTCAAAACAGTCCTTGGGGATTGGTCCTAACAGTTGATTTCCTAAATCAATGGAAAAATGACGGTCATCAACCGCCATTCCAATAATGGTGCCTGCGGCTAGAGTGATACTCTTTAAGTGTCTGTTATCCACCTCTATTGGAATGGTGGCATGTTCTATATTGAACATATATATTACCCCCAACCCTTACTGTTGGAGAGGAGCATTTAGATGAATATAAGCATCACGGTTTTTCAATTTTTGTCCTCTTTTAACTTTCACTTCCAGGGAGAATTGTCGGGTCCTTTCTGGAATGGTGACTTCCTCTCCAATCTGAATTTCAACTGCATAAGGCAGAAATTGAGCTGACCTAAATGCTTTCTCTGGATCATCAAAGCCCATGGGATTATCCGCTAATTGGGACCAAGCTTTGAAGTTTATTAGGTCCAAACTAATGGCAAAGCGATTGAGAATGTCACTGCCTAAGTAAAAGGCAGCAGTGACGTCTCACACTACCCAACAATTATGGACTATGCACTTGTTGCCAATGGAGATTTTGAGCATACACCTGCTTGGCAGGAGATGTTTAGAATTGGGTGCTTCCAGGTCCATTTCCCATCTATCAGTTTGAATGTGGGAATGGCTGGATCTTTTGGGAGTTTGCGGAACATGGCTTTGCTGATGAAGCTCTTACCATTGTTCACACACACTCTGGTGAGAACAGAGTCCTTCCCATCATTTAACTGAACAAGGATGAACAACTGCTCTCCTATTTGCTGAACATCAGCCAGGCTCTGAGCTGATTTCACATCTCTCTGGACTATAGGAGTGGGAATGTCTGATTGTGGATTGGTAAAGAATTTCAGAGTGTTTCCGTCCAGTGTGGAATACCACCTTAAACTGGAAGGAAGGTTAATTTGCAGAAATAGAGCGGACCCCCCATCACCAGTCTGTTGTCCTACTGCTATTACTGTCACATCTGGAGTTTGGTTGTTCTGGAAGTGAAATTTTACTTGGTCAGATTTGTGTTCAACCATGTGGCATGTGCTGTTTAAACTAACATGGTAAACACTCTGTTTTAATTTTATTGGTCGGCTAGTCTGGGTCCAGAGGACCTTGTTTACGTGATCTATTAGGGGTGACAATCTTCTCAGGAGGTCATTCCCTAGTAAACAAGGGGTGCCCTCTGGAGTCACTACTATGACCGGGTGTTTCACCTTGTGTCGCCCAATTTTAATGTCCAAAGCCGCAGTCCCCTCGACAGGAATTTCCTTCCCGTCAAAATTCTGAAGTTGTCCAGGAAAAGAGGTGAGAGGAATTTGGTAATTCTCCCCCCTCCCTGCATTTAGTTCGTCAAAGGCTCTTTTGGACAGAAGGGTAGCTTGGGATCCATTGTCCACCAGTGCCAAAATTGGACCCTGCCCCTGTACTTGTACCGGGGCATAGTATCTTCCCTCCTTCTCCTCAAGGTGGCACAGATAATGCACATTTTTGGACAACTGGTGGGCCAATGTTCTGGTTTTGGACATGCAAAGAGAAGAGATTTGGGCAGAATTTTGTGGAGAGTCTTGGGAATCTGAAAGAAAAAGTTGGCAACTAGAAATGGGAGATATTTTGGGTTCCCCTGGTTCTGGTTCTGGGCCGCTCCCCCCTTTTTGGAGGCAGTCACCAGAATGGGTTTGAACCAGGGGATTTTGATGCTGTTGGTTCTGGGATGAGATGATGTGCGGCGCTAGCTCAGTCCCCACATCTACCCAGTCTGTCTGTGAATCCCTTGGGACCCATTTTTCTTTGGGAGGAGTTTCCCCATCTCTGAAAGAGAAGATCCTTTTCCCAGGATCCTCTGAGGATCCCTCTCCCTCAAATTGGAAGCTCTGTAGCTCCGCCTCAAAGTGAGTCTGTTTGGGTCATTTGTTTCTCCTACCTCCTCTCTGCTCCTTGGGTGGCAGACTTTCAGGGGTTGGAGATTTTGTTTCCAGTTCCTGGGTTTCCAGGGGCTGTTTACAAGTGGGGAAGGATGCTTCCTCTAAGGCTTTACACCCCCCTTTCCCTAGTGCCTCCTCCCTGGGAACCGGTGGGTTGTCGGGGTGCTGCCCCGTCCTTGTTCTGGAGCACCAGGCCCAGAGTTTGGGGCATTCTGCACCGGCATGCTCATCTGAGGGTTCTGTTGAGCCCTCAGCATGAGACCCAGATCCTGTGCCATTTTTCGGACCTGGTGCTCTAACTGTGAAACCCGCTCAGGCTGATACAGGGTTCTGTTTTCTCCCCTGGGCTGATCCCGGGAAGGGTAGCTATCCCTTCTCTGGTAGTACCCTGGGTGGGGAAGATTTGGGTACCCCTCCACCCTTGGCCTCCCCTCTCCCGGATTAGGTGGTCTGGGCTCAGGGAAGTGGGGAAAGAAGGATGTATGATTTTGGGGTTGGAAATTGGGTGGATACCTGTGGAAAAAGTTCTGCCCACGATTTGGTGAATTTCTGCCCTCCTGTGGGAAGTTAGGAGGGAAGTTCCCTGGGTTAGGTGCTTGGCCGGATACCCCCCCTTGGGGTGGAGGAGTCCACACAT
Source organism: Ambystoma mexicanum (assembly GCF_040938575.1). Lineage (NCBI taxonomy): Eukaryota > Metazoa > Chordata > Amphibia > Caudata > Ambystomatidae > Ambystoma > Ambystoma mexicanum. Next base: position 143,447,141 of record NC_090934.1, read on the forward strand.
AACACAGGATGGGTTGGTTTCCCTTGTACCGGGGACTTACATAGTCAGGGGTGTGAGGGACCCCATTTGTGGGACTACCTCCTTGGCTCCCTGTCTGTGACTGGCCCAAGGGCCTTCTGGTCTTGGAATTATTCTGTGCAGGCAAGTTTTTAGGCCCCCCCATCTCCAAATCCAAAATGGGGGCAACCTTTACCTCTGCCACCTTGGCAGCAGCAGGGGTGCTGGTCGGTTTGGGGCTTTTTTGGGGCTTTTCTGTGCATTACTTTTATTTTCTATGGGCTTCTGCACCTCATAGATTCGGGTGAAAATCTCTCGCTAGCTGGGTCATGATGTATTTGGGCAAGGCATGGAAAAAAGTGTTAACAAATTCTTTGCTGTCCGTGCACACCGTTTTGGTAGTCTGCACAAAGGCACGCTTCAATTGCTGCAAAAATTCTTGTGGGGCCTGATCCTCCCCACATTGCAAATTGTAGGCTGCCTTGCAAGCCTCTTGGGGATTTCTGTGAACAGAAAAGTGCTTTAAGATGGCGACCCTGTAGGTGGACCATCTTGCATGATTTTGGTCCTCCAGCCCCGCAAAGAGACTGGAGTATTCTGGGGAGAATATCCATTTGACGTACTGCATGCAGCTACTGCTGTCTTTCAAATGGAAAGTCTCCATCATTTGCTCAAAGAGCTCCAAGTGTTCCCACACAGAATACTTGGCGTTCTTCTGATAAGGCGTGATGACACTCCTGATTGCCTTAATCTGTTTTAAGGGGTCCTTAAGCAAGGCCCTTTTTGCCTTATTGGCCTTCTTGGTTCGGGTAACCCTGGTCCATAGATCCTCTGACTCAGAAGCACTGCTCCCAGAGGTGCCTGTCTGATCTTCCAGGTTTTCCCGGATTCTGCGAGCCTGGGAATGGCAGAATGTGGGGACCTGGTCTCATGTGTCCTGTGACGTTCAGAGGAGTCTTCAGATTCCTCCTTTCTGCCAGGATTTGATGAGTACACACCCCCCCCCTGACATAACTGGGCAGAGGTTTTTAGGATGCCCTTAGAGGGCCTACTCTCTCGGGGTTCCCCATTAAATTTCACTGTACTTGGGTGCCCATACCCAGATAACCGCCCATCCATTCCTGGGAGGTACTAGCTTATGAGCCCCATAGTTTTGGCTGGATAGTAATCTGCCATCCCCGTGGCCCTGGGCTCATTTGCGCCATGGGACATAGGGGTGGCAGAGTCCAAGAACTGGGAGAGATGAGTGCCTCTGGTACTAGGGCTCCTGAGGTTATGCTCAGGTGTTTCCCTTTCCCAGCGAACCTCATCTCTGTCAGCCCCTGCTCCCTGTTGCCATGCAAGAGCCTGTGCTTTCATTTCCTCAATCAAGGCCTTACTAGACTCTATCAGTCTCTCCTGCATAGCTACCTGTTGCTGGAGCCTATCATTGTGCTGGCAGAGGGCCTCATTCTCTCGCTGTGCTTCCTAGTTAGTCTTGGAGTACTGGGCCAGTTTTGTTGCAGGAGGGCTACCCCCTGAGTACCGTCCCTACTGGCCTGCTCCTTTCTTGCCAGGGCATCTTCCACCCTCCTGGTGTGCTCTAACAAGTTCTGATGCTCTTTTTGGAGGTCACCCAGTCCCTGGAGGGCCAGGTGATTTTCTTCCATTTTCTTTTTTAAGTGGCAGACTTCCTGGCCTAAGGTATCCCTTTCCTAAGTAATAGCCTGCATCTGTGCCTCCAGGTCTTCCCTCTGCCTTTGAAGGGCACCAGCTTTCTGGCGCTCTTCATCAAACTCTGCCTGGGTATCCAGGTCTTTCAAAATCAATGTATTGCTCTCCTCTTTTTCTCTATCCAATTGGCTTTGCAGGGTGGCTACCTGCTTTGTGCATGCCCTGTTGAAATATGTCTGTTGCTCCAGCTTTTTCTGGCTCTGCAGTAGGGAGTCCAAACCTTCTTGATGCTCCTTCTGCAAGGCCAGAATTCTGGTATCCTGGTCTGCCTTTTCCTGTTGCAGGATTTACATATCCGCTTTTATTTTAATAATATACTGTCTACTATCATTTTCTGACTCCTGGCTCCTGTGCAGCCTCTGCTCAGAAGAGTCCATGTCAGATTGGGCCTTCTCTAATGCCATCAGTTGCCTACTTGCCAGATCTTGGCCTTCAGCACATTTGTCCTGTATGGCTCCCATATATAAATATAAATATGCCGCTATCCTGGCAATCTTGTTGTGCTCATCTTTGGCTTTAGGAGCCATGTATAGTTCACTCAGGGCCACATGTAAGGGACCCTGATCTATCCATATATCTGACCCTGTTGCAGTGATCTGGGGTGTGATTGCCTGCAACCACACCATCTGATCCTGTTCCGTTCATTCCGTTCATTCGCCTCTCACAAATAGCTTATGTAAGAGGTGCTCTCTGGCTATTTTGATGTCTACCAGTGTCGTCATTCTGGAAATTGATTTCTTTCCTGATTTACAGAAGTTAGTATTTTATTTTGCAAAACAGACCGTTTCCTTAGAGCGTTCCTTTGAGGAGTGCTTTTACAGCGTAACACAGCGTGGTGATCCAACAGGATTTTTGTATCCTGTCAGTTAGCACGCTGTATTAAGCTGCACAAGTGGTAGTTCTAATCCAGAATCCCCGGCTCCGAGCCCCCACTCTGTAAGTGACTTCAATTCAGCAATCCAACTAAGTCAATGCCTAGTCTGGGATGCCCAATGGAAGCCCTTACTCATACATTTGTATGTCAAGTTCTTAAATCTGGATGATACACCCTTGTATAACGCCCTTCTCTTTGAATCCCCCTGACCTCACTGAGGTTTGTTTTGCAAATTAAAAGGTTTATTGGAAAAATTAAACAATATATATATATATATATATATATATATATATATATATATATATATATATCACACCTTTATGAATAAATTAATATTTGATAGCACACTTATGAGTATGAACAGTGATCAACAATGGATAATATTACAGTAGCACAATTCCTTAATTACTTAGGAGTTGGTATAGAAAGGATAAGGTAGCAGAGAATACTTTGTATGGTTTCAAGGAAAAGCAATGATGGAAAGAATGCAGCACAGAAATAAACTGGATATGGTTTCAACAAGAGATAATCTGATCACTTTTTCCTTTGTGACAACTCACTCCCCCCCAATGCAATATGAAGAGATGGAAATGAGGGCACACAGTTTTTCAGGAATACAATCAGAAGCAGTTCAGTTCCCGTTCCCCCCCCAGCAAGCTTAGAGAAACAGGGATGATTTTAAAACACAGGCCAAATACTTTTAAATGTGATTGCAATGAAGTGAAAAATATGCTAAAACTGATTTTAATTCCCTTTAGGAGATTCAGGATAGGTGATAGCTACTTTGAATTAGTTCAGTTAAACACTAGCAATGATTCAGGAATGATTATCAGAGTGAAAACGAATTTCAGCATTGGAAAGCAAGAAGCAGCTATTTTTACAAGTGGTGAAATTGAGCCAAATTACAATTCGCGGCACTTTTTCTGAGTGTGTCGATTGCGATTACGGAAGAACTATAAGGAGTTGGAAAGCTTAGGTTCTTAGCTTTACAATGACAGTTAAATATCACTTCTCAGACAACTGGTTCAAAAGATACGGACGTTTTTGTGGAGGTAGATTTTCAGAAATGAAGGCAAGATTTCAGAATGACAGATGACACTTTTTCAGCTTTGAAATCACAGGATGGACACACGATTTCTATGCAGTTCTAATTAGGTTGAAATGGATGGGATAGGATCACTTTAAAATAAGAGATTGGTTCTGTACAGTTCCGGCTGGATACTCACTCCTAATTTTGGAAGCAATGCGACCTCGTCACGGATCACGGACATTTTGCACTTTTAGTGGTTTTTGCCATATTGGTTTTTCATCAAATCTGACACGGAGGTACACACCTTCTCTGGGCATGTTACAGTAACTTTTGAGGTCTCTAGCATAAACACAGACGTTACAATATTAATAATTACGGGGCTTGGCCTCAGAACATCCCACAACGTCAAGCTTAGTCTCAAGTCGTGGGTGCATTTTTCATATTAAGAATCCCCAAATTGTACATTTCTGTCAACTTGATACAAGGGGCCTCATTACGACCCTGGCGGAAATGGAAAAATGATGGCGGAAATGCAATACCGCCATCGAATACCGCTCGTTGCGATTATGACCCGTCACCGTAAAGTACGATGCCATTTGCGACACCGCTGTGAACGGCAACGCTAACTGCACCAAGTACGCGCACGCGCGCCCTGCAAAACCGGAATTACCGCCATGGCGCAACGGTACGCGAATTCTGACCCTAGCGGACATGAACCGAACGCCATCAAGCACGGCGGAAAGTACCATTCCGCCATGGCGAGAAATACGGCATCGCGAACCAACCGTAAATGGCCCACTGAGTGCCTGTACTCCACTCCCTGGCCACATTGCACAACTCCTGGCAGGCGCAATGTACACACCACATGCAACCAGTGAAATCTACAATCCACCCATGCATGCCAACGTAGAAATGCATGCAGGGGCTCAAAGCGCCCCGTGAGTGGGCATCCATGTACGGCATGACACCATAGGCGTACTGATGCAGCACAGGCATGTGAAGGTAGAAGACATCAAAATGAAAACCAAGAACACATGACACAAAACAACAGTAGTCCCCCATCGCTTGCCACCAGCGCAAGGCAACACCCAAAGCAGCATCCTGAGGGGGATAGCACCAGCCCTGTACCCCTGCCAGTAAACAAACCAACCATCAGCAGAAGCATGTACCACACAAGTTGGCAGAGTGACTGAGCAGCCAGGCCATCTCAAGAGGGGCCGATGGGAGCAGCAGGGCACAGATGCCACGAATACAGAAGCTTACCCAATGGACATGACCCCAGTCCCCCTCCAACAAACGCACGCAAACACAGGCACCTGTGACCAGCCACATTCTGAACATCCCATCATTCCACCAATCGTCCTGGCTGACAGGCACCAGTTGGCCAAAAGCCAATCCCCCGCCCCTGAGCAGCACAACATGTAAACAGTCACAATGGCAGCCCCTATCCGTGACCATACTGTGCTACGTAGGCAAACGCGGCCAGTACAGTACCACACAACTCAACTCAGAAGGCGGAACACAACGCAGATCACCTCGCAATACATACCGCCACGAATCGAAAAGCGCCACATCACCTGCAAAGAATAACGGAACACGGCAAATATCGGAATCCAATTTTAATGCACATCCAAATGACAAAGGCCTCACAGCAATTTGCACAATAACACCAAAACATCCATCATCACCGAGGGCTGCATCTGCAATAAATGACCATCTCCCACTTGTGTGACGCCCTGTACCATCATGGCACACAGGGCCTACATCAACGTCCCAAAAGGCAACATGGAAGTGGCAAGAACCGCAGGTCCGTCCCATGAGGCAGGCACTAGTCCAGTTGAAAGGCCGAAATGTTACACCTAGCCACCAGTACTGCGTAAGGGCATGTGGCCCATTGGCGATCGTCCCATAAGATCGTAATGGTGCTCCACTGATTCACCCGAAGCTGCAGGTGTCGAGAGTAAAACCCATCTGGAGGAGTGGCGTACAGATGGCACCTGCAAAAGGGCACCAGATACCTGACACCCAAATGAAAGACAAATGAACCGAATGCATTACGGGACTCCTGATGCATTACACACCTCATCACACACACAAAATACACACCCATATGCATGCAAGGCCACTCCAAAGGGACATATACCCCCCTAAAGCAGCAGCGAATCATAACGAAAACAACCGAGGTAAATACACCATTGCCAACGTCTGTTACTGTCCATGCATCCATTCAACATCCCCTCATCCCGCCATGCAAGCGCATGGATATTCACTCACATAATATTCAAAACCTCCATTGCGTCTGTGCGTAATGCAGTCTGCAAAACCCACTGTGCTCCAGGCCGGATCTTTAGTGTTGTGTGGCAACATGGATCATCAAACGTCCTGCCTTATCGGCCACTACGCTATTGCGCATGCCATTCAATAAATATCATTCATTGCTTGCTCGTTATGGGCCCTGTCCCAAGGACATACTACAATAGAACGTTACATTTCCAGCAAGACCCGTGGGCGTATCCCCGCCGCTACTTCAAGACCACGAACGCTGTCCTTCGAATTCCTCATTTGCAACATTACGTCCTAAACGCGTCTGTGAACGCCTGCATTCACTAATATATCAATGTAGTGCGGCTGTGTCTGATAATGCTAACTGGCTACTATCACGATTGGGAGGGCACGCCCGTCGGTGAAGTTCGTAGTTGTGCTGCATGAGGGTCCACCGTCATCGAGCCCTACATACCACTGAGTCCTCACAGGTATGTAAGCGATAGCAAATACAGCATGTGTAACAATGGGAGCATAGCATAACAATCTGTCAAAGTACATCACACTTGCATCGGGATTTGATACATGATTGCAATCCCAAGATGCCATGCGGCCATATGCAGCCTTACGGGCGGGACGTGCTCGGCCAGAGTGGATTGCATCTGCCACAGATTCATTCAATCAGCACAGGTGGAAGCCATACAGGCCGACAGCACATATATAGCAGACCCAAGCCCCTCCCACGACCACTACCACTCCAAAATGCGACCGGCAGCACTTGCGATGTTGGCCCTGGGGGAGCAGATAGCACTGCAAGTACTACAACTCGAAGAAGACGACGAACAACAACAGCTACAACAACCGCACGCACAGAGGAGACGCAGGAGGAGAAGGAGGAGAAGGAGGGCAAGGCAGGGACAGCAAGGGCCACATGCACTGCCACTACCACCACGCAGGCGGCCCGCAATCCCACGCCTCCGAGCCGATCCGTTCAACCTCACTGCTGAGCAGATCCACACCCTCTACCGTTTGGACCGGGACACCATAATCGCCATTGTGGACATGACACAGGCAGACCTCGTGAGCATGATAGATAGCCCAACCGCCATCCCACCCCTACTGAAGGTGGTGTCTGTACCACACTTCCTGGCCACAGGCACCTACCAGCACACAGTCGGACAGTTGCATGGCATTTCACAGCCACTGTTCTCACGGACACTCTTCCAAGTGCTCGATGCCCTCCTGAAGCACGCCGACGACCACAACACACTACCACGCACGGCCCAGGAGATTACCAACGCGAAAGTTGGATTCCATGCACTTGCCGGCATCCCGGGTTGCATCGGTGCCATCGATTGCACCCATGTCGAATTGGTTGTCCCACTTGCCATGGAGGTCCAGTACCGCAACCGGAAACAGTACCATTCCATAAATGTGCAAATGGTGTGTGACTCGAACAAGATCTTCACGCATTGTTGTGCCAGATTTCCAGGATCCACCCATGATTCTATGGTCCTAAGGAACTCCAGAATACCCCGCTACATGGAGCGACACGTTGGGCTCAGATCCTGGCTACTCGGTGAGTCTCATTCCATGCATGACATCGTGGGCCATTTGATGCGTCATTTATCTTGCAGGAAGGGGGGGGGCCCACTTAGCACTATCATTCCACTGACACCCTTTATTTGTCTCATATAGGTGATGCCGGGTATCCACTGAAGAGATGGCTCCTCACACCAATACGGAACCCACAGAACCAGCATGAGGAGGAGTACAACCATGCCCACTCACGTACCCGTATAGTAATTGAGCAGGCATTCGGCCTACTGAAGGCTCGTTTCCGCTGCCTCAGCAGGTCTGGCGGGGCACTCATGTACAGCCATGAGAAGGTCTCTAAGATGGTAATGGTATGTGTCATGCTGCACAACATGTGCGTTCGTAGGAATGTGGCCATGCCCCCTGACGCTGAAATGCATGCACCTGATGATGGACATGATGATGGTGGGGAAGTGGCGGCACCTGAGGGAGTCCATGAGGCACAGGATGGACGTGAAACCCGACAGAGCATCATAGATGCATGCTTCTAGCAACCACGCATGGTGCCTATTACATGGAAAGGGGACCTGTTGCACAGGCACTTATTAGACTATACGCCTAAGAAGGAATCGTACGCAAATTAATGACCACGCATCTCATTGAATGTTAATGATGTACTGTATTGCTCATGTGGAATGATCAAGTGACCCTATATACCCGCAACCCTGTGATGCCCACCTCGCCCCCTCCACCCTCCTAACCTTCCCCCCCCAACACCAGTGTCCATATATGCATGCTGTCCGTGGGTAGACGCTATTGCAAGCCCCCTCTACGGGTATCAGGGGCACCCCTGCCCGTGGAGCGCCGGTTCCTGGCGGATCTGCGTTGGGGGCTTCCCTGTACCGAACTTGCCACGGATAATGTCTCTGCCTGCCCGCGTCCATGCATGTCTCTGAGTGTTTGTGAGAGCTCTGTGAGCACACGGCGCACAGCGGCAAGTTCAGCACATACGTCTTTGGACGTCGCATGCAGTTCCCCCCTCTGGCTCTCGGTGCTTCGCTCCATTTGTGCTCTCAGGCTCTCGGTGCTTCTCTCCATTACTCCCCTCAGGCTCTCACTACTTTGCTGTATTTGTGCCCTGAGTGTCTCAGTGCATGTTTCCATGGCTGCCCTGGAACCCCCGCATTCATTTGCATGGTCCTTGAGTAGCGTGGCCACTTCCTGCAGTTGCTCGATCAGCTTGTTGAGGGATAGTTGCCTCTGCTGGGCCATGGAAATTTGCGGTGGTGTGACAGAGGGGCTGCTCGACACATGTCGCCTTGGCACAGGCCTTGAGGGGCTTGGCCAGTCGTCGTCTTCAGGGTGCCCCTGCGTGGTTTCGTCATTGTGTAGGGGATGGAACTTGCAGGTGGATTGGGAGAGGTCATGGATGGTACCTACGTCGCCAGCACTGATTTCCGTGTCTGTGCATGCTGGCATGACCGCTGTGTCACCTATGGTGCTGCTACCACCAGAAGCAGTGCCATCAGATACATCCTTTGGGGGGACCTGTGGTGCTGGTGTTGTGGACTTGCTGGCTGCTGGGGTGCCTGTTGCAGTCCCCTCCAGTGTGCTGCCACTTGATTCATGCTGCTGCCGTGTCTTGATCCTTGCACCTGAGGTGGAGGCTCTTGGGTCGTTGGTCCTGGCCCTCTTTGCAGGCGTGCTGGTAGGGGTGTCGTGCAGCTCGTCGTTGGTATGGGACCCTGTGGTGGAGTGAAGAGGGGCGAGCGTTAGTCATGGGTCTGTGGAATTTGGAATGGCAACGTATCACATGCATTGGGGTGGTACATGAGGGTGATTTGGGACTGGGCCTTGGAGGTGGTCTCATTTTCGTGTGGATTGAGGATGCATTCATTTGCCTGGTTGCAGTTAGGGGGTGCATGCTGCACATGTAGGGGTTGTGTATGGCATCTTGATTGATTTGTTTATTCATTCTGACTTTTAGAGGGCGCTGTCGGGGCAAAGTATTGCACTATGGGGTCACATGGTACTGCACATGTTCGTGCTTTGTGGATTTCGCATTGTTTCTCTTGGCCAACCTACCTGATTCTCCGGATGTCGGCACTCCTTTCTCCATCCCTCCGACTCCCTCTATGCTCCCTCTATGCTCTCCATTCCTATGGTGGAGGCGCAGATATCCTCCCAGGGGGTCAACTTGATGGGCGACTCTGATCCCCCCCCGGTAGCTGTGGCGATGTACCTGTTCGCAGAAAGTATGCTGCGTACGCGTATCCGCAGGTCGTCCCACCGCTTGCCACATTGCTGTGGCGTGCGGGGTGTTGTCCCCGCCGCACTTGCGCGCTGTGCCACCAGGGCCCATATGGCCTTCTTGTTGGCAAGGGCCGTCCTGGTCATTTGACTGGAGAAGACGACGGCGGCATTCTCCTGGAGGGTCTCGGTGAGCACGGTCAGTTCCTCTCGGGAGAAGTGGACCTGCCGCTTGCGATCACACGCTTTCTTGGCTGCCTTTCCCATATTTATTTTTTTAATTGGGGTTGCTAACGGGTTGGGATGTGTGTCAGGGTCGGATTTTTAATGGTAGTGTTGGAATTCTCATTTTATAGTTGTGCGGCGTGCTGTTTCCCGTTCCGGCCACATGCTTTTGCTTCCGTTTCCGTATATTTACGGTGGCCGTAATTTGCGGTGCCCGCTCATTACGGTGACCGCTCATTGCGGTGACCGCTAAGATGGGTGGCGGTATTGCACCTGGTGCAGCGTACGGCGGCGGTAAGGGCCGTTTTGGGGTCATTTCCGCCATCGCGGCCTTTCCGATTCCGCCATGGCGTGAGGCTCGTGCCCGATGGGTCGTAATTAGCCGCACTTTGCTCCCTCGTGCAATGGCGGAAACGCTATGTACGCTATCGCGGTCCGGTCTGTGGATTTCCGCCAGGGTCGTAATGAGGCCCAATATTTTATAAGCAATTTAATAAAACATATATTTGCCTCCACTGCAGTACACCCATTGGTTTGCATCCGCCCCTAGAAACTTAGCTTGAGTCAGAGATCAGATGTCTTGCCTTCCTCCAGAGCAGTATTGACAGTTCACACCCAAAATCAGCATACCCTATTCAGCTGAAGGAATCCTTTGTCTGTTTTTTCCTGCTAGCAGGGCATCAGTCCAGGGTGCCACTCTCCATTTGATTAACAGAACCTTGTGATTTCCTGCCTTCTTGCTGAGATGACCAGGTGTGAAGACTTCTCATGGAAAAGCAAGCCCTTGAAGTCCCAGCTAACTCAGTTTCACTGTTTAGCTCCTGAAATACAATTCTCCTGTCAGAATTTAGATCGCTAGCGCTGGTCAGTGGCGGGCACCGGTTTTGCACCCATTTTTGACAGCTGCCTTAAATTAATACATTTCAAAAAGGGGATTTTATTTGATAGCATATGATACTTGCTAACATTGTATTGATGTGGATTCTGCAGTAGAGTAATGTAGAACACCCAACCAGAAGTTGGATTTTTTTGGTGGTTTCATGCCCATGATTTTAGCAATTTTGACAATCAAGAAAATGAATTGTTGAACAGCTCTGTATTCCTTTCTCTGCTTTTGTTCTGTGGGCAGCCAAAGGATGGGGCTGGCAATGGTCTCCTGTATTAACACTGACAGAGGAAAAAGAAGATGGCAGCCTGTCTGTCAGGTTCTCACTGCACACTTTCTGGTGATTTCTGGCCAGCAGCATGCTTTCTGGCGGCCATTATGATGTTTCCCATGTCAGTAATGGACAATGATGTTGAATGGCTTGGATGCGTGGGTTTAAACATCCCACATCACTGAAACCGCTGCTGGAGCCGAGCTGCATCACACAGGTAAGTTACTTCCTTTAAAATAGAAAACATAGAAAAATAAAAAACACCTTTAACATCCGTGTACGGAAACTATCCGGGTGCTAATGGCAAAGTTAACCTCAGCGGCAGGCCAACCCTGTTGGTAACGGCACCGCCACACTTGTTAAGGGTTCCTCACTTTGCTTGGATCCTCCACTTGGGCTGCAAGCCATTACCAACAGGGACGGCCGGCTGCCTCAGTTAATGTCGCCTCATTAAATTTACTTTAACATTTTTTGACTATTTATTTGCTGGGGTATAAGTAGAGATAGAGAAGCATACCTGAGATAGAGAGTAAGAAGTGTGAGGGCAGCCACCATAAGTCTTGGGGAGCATCACTGGTAGTGGTGGTTGGGAGACAAGTCACCAGGCTAATTAAATGTTGGCATTGTATACCACTAATGTTTGACTTCAACAAGCACCGCTATCATACCATGCTGAAACAGTGCATACTCCTAGGTGGGTGAGTATAGGTAGGTGCTATGTCAGTACTATGTACTCAACTATGAACTATACAATAATGTTGTACCTTACTCTGTGTTTACTAAAGTGCTAACACTAAGTACATGCTATACTGTAAAACAGTAGGAATAGTAGCACCTGTTTCCTTGGATCAGAAGGAAAGACGCCAAAGCCCCAGTGAGGATGTCCCAGTGGTGTGGAGAAGTCACAGTGACAGAGGAAGTTTGCAAGTGCGCTGCTATGGCTTTCAAAGAGACAGAAGCCTGCAGTAGAATAATTTCACATGATTCAATGAAGATTGTAAAGGGGCCAAGGTATGACTGCTGAACGCTTTAAAATCTGTGACACATGACTGGCACCGCGTAGTAGTACTAGAGCCACCTATGAAAAGGCCAGGATAGTCAGAAGAAAGGCCTTGGAAGAAGAAAGTTGGGAGGACTTGATCATGGTGAGCAAATTCCAGAGGCTTCTGGGAAATAGAGAACTATTGCCTGAAATACATGTGCAATGATCAAGGGATTATGACCAACATTCCTGAAAAAATCTGGGTGAGCCACCTTTCTTCCCTTTGTGGGGGTCCCGCCTTCACAATGGTCATGAGACGAGAAAGGAGTCTCAAGGCACCCTTTAACTTAAGTGTGAGGGATGATACTCCCATAGGGAGATCTTAAACGCCTGACGAAAGCAAGCTTGGTGGAAAGGTTCAAGTCCTGATGCGACTCCGTCAGACCTGTTTCGCTCCCTAGAAGAACATTGGTTCCCACTCCTAATGCACCGCATTAATTACCTTTTGGAGCTGGGATTTATTTTCCAGCATCTTGGGGGCATGCAGTCATAGACCCTATCTTCAAGAAGGGAATCAGAGAACCCCCAGGCTGCTTACAGACCCATTTCCTTCCGGGACTCACAGCGTAAAATATTTGGCAGAGCTGTCCTGACCTCGCTAGAAAACTGGGTTGATAAGAAACGTATCATTGCTGTTAGCCAATTGGGATTCCGTGAGTTAGGGGGCACGAACGAGCAAGCGTTAAACTTGTATCTGATTATTTAAAATTCAATTTTTCTTCAAAGGGAGGTCATTAATATGGTTTTCATGGACCTGAGTACGGCATTCGACAAAGTCAATAGGGTAAAACTGTGGCAGTGTCTTACAAAGTAATGTCTTAGGGCCCAACTGGTCTCATTCATATTGTGAGAATGAAGGATGAAGGTGGGCACTACTTTGTAGCTAAGGTTAATTCACTAGTCTGTTGTGTGTAATCCTGATTAATAAAGCTTTGTCCTGGGGCTACCAGTTATAAAGAGGTCCTGTGGCATAGGAACCGAATATAAACAAACAAGAAAAATAGAGTTAATCCACTCTATTAAAACTGGTGCTCTCAGTTGGCCCTAAGCAGGGCTGCACTATTGGGTGCTCTGATTTTTGAACGTACATCAAAGTTATTGCAATAGATCTTCACAACAAAATTTTGATTTGCTTAAAGGAAATGTTTATTCACATCGCTTTATGTTTCTTTTTAACAAATATTATTATTTCATATTCAATGAGGCCAGGCTAAAAATGGCTAGGATTTCATGTACAATTGCCAATGCATTTCGGTCGAAAACCTTCATCAGGGCGGTACATGATATATTCGTTCTCATATGCCAAACATGGTGCTTATTATCTAATTACTTAGCATTTAGTAAATAACCACATGATGATTTAGAAAATACATGCAAAAAACACATACCGGTTCAGTGTGCATCAATGTGTCCCAACATGTTGATATGAAAGTAGAAAAAGAGAAGACTTAGAGTCAGTGGGGGTCATTACGAGGTGGGCGGTAAGGGATTACCGGCACCGGTAAGGGCACCGGTGCCGGTAATCCCTTACCGCCCTACTACGAGGTCCCTTAGCGGGTCCCTTCCTTAATGCCTGGTTAGGACCAGGTGTTATGGAACGGACCCGTTAAGGGATTTCAGAGCTAATAACGGGTCCGCTGTTAGCGGGCCTGTTATCAGCTCCATCCCCATTCCCATTGAGCCCTATCGGGGCTCAATTGGGAATGGGGAATGGTTCCCAGAATGGGGACTTACCGGGTCCTCCAAGGTCAGAATGACCCGGTAAGTCCCTATTCCGGGAACCCGGACCCGGAATGCGGTAAGGGGTAGCCATGGCGCTAATAGCACCATGGCTACCTCCAACCTCGTAATGACCCCCAGTGACATTACATCCATATACTTAGCGGTGTAGGAAATCAAAGAAATGGATTGTACCTTATGGTTCATATAGCTCTTCAACTGACGTTGGAAGCGTCTAGCTGAAATATGTGCTCCTGTTGATACCACGAAGAAACTAATCAATAACTGGCAATCGTTTAACAAGTGTAAAAAGAACGGTGAGGTGAGTTCTTACCTAACTCAGCAGAGAACGCTGAGTTCAAGGCAGACGCATTCGCACAAGCGCGAATGACTGCATGAGTATTTAAAGGTTGCCATGGTGACCTGAAGGTGTTGCCCAGTAGCACGTACACCTTGGGTCCCACCTCCATGTGAACACGGAAGGTGGGACTGTGACCATGGCAGCATATCAATAGACTAAAGTGAAACTAATGTGACTCGCTCGAAAGCAGCGGTTCATTGCCTTTCCCTACGCTCCATGGATTACAAAGCATTGAAAAGCACTGTTGAGTGTCCTACCTAAAGTGAAGCACAAAGAGTGCTAGAAACTAAGGTAAACATCGCTGCGAAGCGGCGTAGGAATGTATTAATTTGCTTATTCATCCAAATGGCCATGCACTGAGCGGCGTTGGAATGTGTTAATTTGCTTATTCATCCAAATTGCTGTACAATGAGCGTGCAAAATCCATTAACAGTCGGCACAAGAATAGGTTTGGTTATACTTGAAACTTAAGGAGAACGTCACTTGGAAGCGGCGTTGAAATATGTGTATATAGTTCCTCATGCCAATTGCTGTGCAAAGAGTAGTGGGAAATCAATGACACACAGATGGAAATGCAGAGCAGAAAATGACAGTCAATTATCTGGCTCTAAGTTTAAGTCACGTCATGATAGTGATGGATAGGTAAGCATGCAAAGCTACAATTGGCAAAACTGATAGGGGACACATGATATACTGAACAATTCAAACCTATTAATGATCACCCAAAATGGCGTATCTCAGGTAAGTATTACAAGTAAATGTTTCAAAACATATGGTTCTTGAGTTCAAAAACATCTATAAAAGTAATTGTTGGAAATAAATTGTGTAAGCATATTTCAACAACTAGTATTCAAAAGCACATCAAGGCTAATAATGAGTTCATAAAGTTCATAGTTGTCCATGGGTACATTGGTCACAGTCTGAAAAGGGTACCAAAGTAAAAATATTCAAAACGGAAAAACTGGGGATCATGGAATACCACAAAATCGATAAGATAAAAAATTATAAAAAAGAAAAAAAAAAGAAAAAAAGAATTGTCTGTTCATGATCACAAATAACACATGTAGTTTATTTCTTCATATATTCCCTTGGGTGTCAGAGAACTCAATTGATCAATCCAAAATGTTTCTCGTTGATCAAGTTTCTTTTGTAAATTTGCATGTCTATTGAGTTTTTGGATCACTTCAAGAATCACACATTTTATCTGTGCCAAATTGTGATGTTTCTCTTGTCAATGTCTGGCTACCGCTGAGGTAGCTGTGCGATTTCTTATGCATGAACGGTGTTCGTTCCACCGAATCTTGGCAGTACGTTGAGTTTGGCCAACATAAAAAAAACCCACATGGGCATTTGATCCCATATATGATGTTCTATGTGTCACATGTGGCATAATCCTTTAGTTTCATTTGTTCTCCCGAGTGTGGATGATTAATGGTCGATCCTTTCATGATATAATTGCAATTACTGCAGTTCAAGCACATTAATGTGCCTGTGCGGTCTGTTAACTTTTTCTTGCGAGGTGGTTTGGTATTCACTAGCTTGTCTTTCAAGTTTTGACTGCGTTGGTATGCGAAAGTAGGACGTTCCTTGAATAGATGTTCTATTCTCTAATCACAAGTTATATTGTTCCAATTCTTTTTGATTCTGGTTTTGATCCAGCTGCTTTGTCTGGAGTACTTGGATACAAAGACCAATGGAGGTGTTGGTTCTGTTTTAGGTTTAGGTTTTAGTAATTCTTCCTTGTCTTGTGTGGCTGTGCATGCAGTGGCTGCCTCTATTTCTTCTTTGGTGTATCCTCTCTCCAAAAATGTATCACCCATTTCTTTCACCGCCTCTTGATAGTCTGTCGGGTCGCTGACTATCCTTTTGACCCTTAACATTTGACTGTAAGGAAGATTTTTATTTAGGCTGGGTTGGTGAAAGCTCAGTTTCTGTAAAAGGTTATTGCGGTCTGTGCTCTTCCGAAAAATTGTGGTTCGATACTCATGGTCTGTGATCCTTAATTCAACATCCAAGAAGTGTATGACTTTGTTCGAGTGTTCATGTGTGAACTGAATTCTGGGATCTATACTGTTCAGGTAATTGAAAAAGGCTAGGACTTCAGATTCAGTGCTTGTCCAGATGCCAAAAACGTCATCTATATATCTGATCCATATCGCCAGATTGTTCTGCCAATGGAGGTTTTTTAACACATACTCGGTTTCAAACTTATGCATGAATGAGTTTGCGTATGCAGGCGCCATGTTGGCCCCCATTGCTGTACCCGCGACTTGAAGGAAATATGAGTTTTTGTATTGGTAAAAAGAGTTATTGCCAATGAATTCGAGAAGTGACATTATGAATTCTTTCATGTGGTTATTTACTAAATGCTAAATAATCAGATAATAAGCAAAATGTTGGGCATATGAGAACGAATATATCATGTACCGCCCTGATGAAGATTTTCATCCGAAATGCATTGGCAATTGTACATGAAATCCTAGCTATTTTTTGCCTGGCCTCAATGAATATGAAATAATAATATACGTTAAAACGAAACATAAAGGGATGTGAATAAACATTTCCTTTAAGCAAATCAAACTTTTGTTGTGAAGTTCATTCATATTGTGCCCACCATCTACACTCATAACTCAGCAGACATTAACTCTGGCACAGCTGACATTGCACTCAATGGTTATCAGTGGAAACGGGGGTGCGTCAGGGGTTTTTGATTGGGCCGTTTCTCTTTTCCTTGTACATAAATGGTCTTGGAATGTGCTTTAAGCAGACCCATTTTGCTAATTGACATATCCTCCTTGTCTTAGCTTACACGGATGATACTGTGTTCTTGGCAAGGACAGCTTGTGCACTTTAAAAAAAAAACTTCTGGACACTTACAAATTTCAGAGTGGCATACATTTGCTAAAAAATATATCCAAATCTGCATTTTTAATATGTTAGCCAAAGAGTAGTTTAAAAAAAACTACACAATTGTTGTTCATGATAGAAGGCAAACAGCTTAAAGTTGTAGAACCATTTGGCTATCTAGTCAAATCATCCTCTGTGGTTTCAACAGTAAAGCTCATATTGCCAAAGAAGCCTCTAGAATGTCACAGTATTGGTGGCATAAAGAGGTTTGCTGCATGCTTTGAAGCCCAACCAGTTCAAATGCTGGTGCGGGAATATAGAGCCAAACCAAAACCACTAGCTATTTGTGGTGCGAGCACATGGGGGTTAACTCACATTTCAGCTTTAATAACATCGGAAAACACATTCCTGAAGTATCTTCTAGCACCGCCTCTCTCTATGCTCAATTTTGCAGATCACAAAGGATTGGCATTTCCATTTTTGGAGAATGACCTAAGATTAGAACCAGTTAGGCACTGGTTCAATTTTTTCAAAATGTCAGTAAGTGCATTTAGTGAAATGAATGCCTTTATTGAAGAAGTATGTGTAAAGTGCAGCTTCGCAATGAATGCAGCTAATGGTGCTACTCACTCACTGCCATCTTGGTTCCAGCAAAGGAGTCCATATAGACAGGAGATCAAGCTCAGTGAGGAGGCTGAGGTGATACCCTCTGCCAGCCTCCCTTGAACGAGTCGGTCGGGTAAGAGAGATAGTCACACTACCTCACTCAAGGAAGGCCTGGTCACGTGGTCCTCAGACGATGAAAACCACACACTCTCAAGTGAGGAAGATTGGCTTAGCTGAGTTGGCTGTAGTGGGCCACCAAGATTTGGAGGTGGGATCACTATTGTTGGTGCCTGGGACGGTTGTCTTCCTCAAATCATTGGTCTTCCAACATCAGCTTATCTTCCTTAGGATGTTCAGGGAGTCCACCCCTATTGATCAAACATGATATGATATGAATGGATAGGTTATTTATAACATGCTTAATACACAGAGGTTTCTAAGCGCGGACCACGATCGAATCTGTGTTGCTCGGTGTCGTCTTGCTTCCAAGGCGAGCACGTTGCCACTGAGCTATCCTCCGAGAGGGCTGTGGGCTGAGGCATAGCAGCACCCAAATTATCACAAACACAGTGGTACAGGGAGACTTCATCAGTCACATGGACCTCAGAGGATCCTCTATGCCACAGCCACCACCTTTAGAGTGAAGGCGGCATGCTGGAGCATTAAGAGGGCATGGCTGAGGTTGTTACAGTGATCTGCTATGCTTTGGCTGTCGCTCCACTGTTATTGGTTAATGTGGGCATCTCCTTGTTGGAAACGCTAATATCAGCTATGCCACCTCATGAACGTCAGGGAGCACAGCCCTCCTGATAAAGAATGAGGGTTGAGGCTGTGGGAATGGGTCCTCACATCAGTACCAATGCCATGGCATATTACCTGTACACAAAGAGGACTGAACACAGATGCCCATGCACTGAAGGAGGGAATCTTGAGGGTTGAGGTACTTAGCTGAGGTTAAACATTAATGATAAGCCGCATTGATCTTTTCATATGAAAGGGGGAGACAATTAAAGTTTGCAAGTAATCCACTTTGGTGATGTGTTTGCATTTTACTTATCATATGATTTGGTCATTGTTATAATTATTTATTATTTGAAGTCTGTAACCAGGGAAATACATGAACCACCAACTGGGTTTCCTGTGAAAAATATGATTTGGAAGTTTGAACAAATGCTGCCAGATAGGATAGTGCTCAGTGAAGAGGTGTATAAGGCCAGTATATCTTTAGAACAGTCTGTCTGCTAAAACTGCCCCAAGTAAGCGATTGCATGTTGACACTCGTTTCTTGCAATAGGTTGTCGGTTGGCAAAACCTCCATAGATGTTCTTTAGTAAAACATGCTTCCCAATTAGGAAATCTTCAGTAAAGTTGTGATACATTTATTTACTACATGGAATTTGTTAAGACAGATTTCTGAAATCTGTCCTGGCGGCGCAGAAGTTCAGAAGGCCAACCTAATTACTTGGAACAGGGTAACCTCTGGACAAGCCAGACCAATCAGGGTAGCGATCGCGGCGGTCAAGACTAGGTCTCAAGAGGGGTGAGGGTGACTGAAAGCCTGCAATGAGCACACAAAGCAAGGACACTTACAAACTACTCCAAACAGGTGTTATATTAAAAATATATACACATTTATTCCAAGGCCTTTGCAATAATGACCGTAGCGAGAAATCACGATAAAACTCTAGTAAACCAACACATACCAAACCAATACAATATATATACAAATACAAACGAGTCTAAAGCGTTAGATGCACGAAATGTGTAGTCCACCTAGAAGGGAAGGAAAACAGGCAGTGCGAAATAATGATTAGACCCAGTCCGCCTTTAGAGGCACCTAACTAAAAGGAAGTCCAAGCCCTACGAAGAGTGGAGCCTTGTGCTCAAAAGTACCTGCACACGCTGGTGCCAATGGGAAAAAAGGGGAGTCTCTTCGAGGGAATCAGGCAGTTCAGTTTGGTGCACAAATGAAGAAGAACAGAGTTCCGTGACTCAAGCGCAGCCTCCACTGTGGGCAGAAGCAGAGCGCGAGTACGGAAAGGCGTGCTGTGTGACAAAGCGGGGAAAAGCTATGGGCTCCTGCAGGAGGGCGACCAGTTCCTAGCTATGCTACTCACCGGTCCCCGATGCAAGCAGACACAGGCTTCTCCGCGTCAGTTTCAGTGCTGGCAGGTTCAGGGGAGCAGGGGAGGTCTCGTCGTCGTGTAGATTCTGCAGCAGCAGAGTTGAGTTAAAGATGTCCCAATCGAAGTGAACCCACACAGTTTGTTACCACAGCAGGGCAACGAAGCGGCCGTGTGTATCTCAGCCAAATGTACACTACTCACTTCAGACCTGGGAATGCCAAGTGTATGAATCGTGTGAGAGTGACAAGGACTCGAAATACAACACAACCTGGCGGCGGTTACAGAGCAAGACTCCTGGGTAGGCTGGTCAGTCTGCTGGATGGCCCAGAGACACTTCCGAAGGCTTACGTGCAGGAGATGGTGAAGATGCCGAGAATAGCTGTCCCCGCTATTCCAAGGGTCGAAGTACCAGTACAGGCCTTCTGGTTCGATCAGAGGTAGAAAGGGTTTCACAAAGCGACAGCAGTGCAGAGGAGCAGTCCTTCAGCGGGTCACCAGCGATTCCTCGGTTCAGCCTCGTGGTTGCAGGATACTTGGCTCCTGTATTCCTTTGTTCGTGAGAACTCAGGAGATCGACATGGTAGTGGCGTTTCCAGCCCCCTCTTATCCACGGTTCCCTTCGCGCCAAAACGGAGGGGACCCAATGGGAGATCAGCTCATCAAACACTCACACCATACGTGGACCTATCACGGACCACGGTGGGCCCAGGCATTCATACCACACTAGACTCTCTGGCACCCAGGATGTGTATTGGGACCAGACATCCCAGCCCACATCCTGGAGGCACACACAAGGCCTGTAGAAGCCCGCAAAAGCATCTGTGTTTCGCGGGAAAGTACATGCCCAAATAAGGAAGGCCCCGGGTCGGCTCGACCTGGGGAAGGTGAAGGGGGCAAGACGGTCAGCGGACAGGACAAAGGAGCCTCGTGGTCTGGCCATTTTGGGAGCCAGGCCACCATTTTGGGCTAAGCGCAAGAAACGTGCTTAAAACGCCAAAAGGAGCTCAAAACACAAGAAACGATCGCTGCCACCATTCCCATCCGTGATTCACTTGCTGCGATCAGTTACAATCCAAAAAGAGTATCTAGGGCCTGTAGAAGGCTAGAGACCCAAGAGAGCAGTAACTTAGCTTACAGTGCCCTCTTGTGTCATGTTGCACGAAAGCTGCAACATGATAAAGAAACTATGGAAAACAGCATTTCCCGGTACTGACTGTCTTAAGGGCATGTCAGTTTCCCCGTTAGAATGGAGCGAAAGCCCAGAGGAGTGCGGCAGAAGGCTGCACTTCTCTGGCAAAGTCTAGATCATGGTGAAAACAACAGCAAAAAGTTTAGGGGTTGCCACATGGAAGGAAAATTACCCACAATTAAGAAATCTTTCCTAACAGAATTCCTATCAACATAGTTAATGACAACAAAAAACGTATTTGAAACCTATTCGACCCTTCATTTGGGAGACAGCACTAGTGAGAGCATTTAATAAATCCTGACCAATAAGGTGATGCGCGTATATCAGAGAGGTCAACAAAATTGTGTCACACCCAGTCCCATCCCTCTGATTGGATCCCTCTGTCCAGCACCCCTCTGCACCACCTCTGCCACGCGACCTCCCCAACTCCCATCTCATGACACATTGCCAACTGTGCTTGAACAGAATAAACATTTCAAGGCACAATTGCTGGATTTTAATTTGCTGCACTTAATTCGTTATTACCCTAGTAATCTGTCCTGGACTTCTACAAACATGGCCGTCTGGGACCGATCCAGTTTGGAGTGAGCAATCCTTCCCGTGAGAGAGGACTCCCCTCGCAACAATGAGCAGGATACTGTCTGGCATCCTCTGCCATCCTCACCTTTGCTACTCTAGAATTCGGCCCACTGCAGAATTCGAACACAGCTAAAATGAAGCTTCCAGCCTTGAATATGACTGACTGAAAAATGTATCTTCTACCGTGGTCCTACAAGAAGATGGCTGCCCTATTGCTCACAGATTTCTCATACAAGACCTACAGCTCAATCTATATAATAACAAAAAACCCATCTCTCTGCCCTCCTACCTACCCCTACATGGCAGCCACAACTCTTGTCTTGTGACCACAATTCTCTCGTGCGTGTTCTCTCTGTGCAGCACCAGTTCCCTGACGTATGACACACTGTGTGTACCCTAAATGCACCATGACATCACCACTCCCGACGTCAGAGACCACATGGCCCTTATGTCACCATGTCACTCTCATAGATTGTGCGTGTGTCCTCCTTTGGGACATTGGATCTGCATGTTTACACGTCCCGCTATGATCAATCTTTTTCCTGCTATTGTATACCCGATAGGTATACATATTCTCAACACCCTGCGAAAGCTACCCCCATTGCTAAATATTGTTCCAGAGTGCAATTAAAAGAACCTGCATCACCCAAATCGCCATAGCAATCAACCCGGTGTGCACTGTAATTGTACAAATCAGGAGGGGGCATGGATAATGTTCCTAGGCAACCAGTAGCTTCTACTACCATGTGCTCTTCTGGTGTAGTTTATCTGTGTATATTGCTGGTGACAAGTGAAGCGTCATTGGCCAAATTAACAGCTAGTGACATCATATACTTCTGCTTGTTCCCTCCCCGTTTGCAACATCTTAACCGTAGTTGACATGCGTAAAGAGTGATTAGAGCAACTACGAGAATCGGGACAGTGAGTTTGACAATGTTAGACAACTATGTGGGGACCCAAGAAAACAGATGATCAAACCAATATTCAGTAACTAGTTTGTTTGTTTCTTTTGTCATAGTCTCGTGGAGGGTATGCAGTGCATTGGTGGCATCCCATAAAGTGCTGTTAGCTGAATCATTTGCGGGCATGTACATGCAGAAGCTGGTGCCGATGTTTGCTCAGACGCCAGCCTCCATTGCAGTTATTAGATCCAGAACATAAGGATTCTAGAGAGTAATTAACCAAAGCACCCTTAACTCCTCCCGCATAGCATTTGGACCTTTTTCAGTCCCATTTGCCAGCTGCAGTAACGTATAACGAGTGGTCTGAAGCCACTTGGTGTTAGCTGTAGTCTGGATACCAGGTGCAAGGTGTGACGTAAAAAATGTGGCCACCCTACTGAAAAGCCTGAACTCCAGTGGAATTGATGCCAGTCTATCAGCGATTGCATTGCAAGGTCAGGGACCTCTTGAGACGTGTGTGGACCCCACTTCATTATGCAAGATCTTGAAGAGCTGGATGTTTTGACAAGGAGACAATGTCAGAGTGGTGGACCACTAGGGCAGTAGGGGAATGCAATGTGACCAAGGAGCACTGTCTGCCTCAGTTCTGTGGGAGTTGGGCAAAAACTTGACCCCCACAGGCCGACCAAAAATCCATGAGGGTCACACTCACTTCTTGCAGGATCAGAAGCTGGATCACTGTTGTGCATGTGGGATGTATTGACCCACTTTTGCACTGCTATGCTGCATCACTAGGTTATGATGGTGCCAGAAACAGCAAAATGGCTGCAAAACCCTTGTACACACCAAAACCCCTGAAAATCGTACTTTCCCATGCACAAAAAGATGGCTGCCCAATCTGCCACGAATGTTGTCAGTGGTGGAACAGAGCTCTCACTACTGAAATGTGTCACTGGGCTCCACAACAATTGAAAGTGGAGTGCAGAAGGAAAAAGCAGTGCTTTGCTAAATGAAACTCCAAGATTGCTTTACATCTCTTTTTCTTTGCTGCTGAAACTTAAGAATGCCGGTACAAAACACCATTAAAAAATTCTAAATTCTTAATGGGTGCTACAATTCTTTTAGTTATGAAATCATTATGAACTTACAAGATCCTGAAAATCTGAGAGCATAAAGAGATTTCCACAGCAAAAGCGGCCTGTCTGTGGATCTGTCAAAAATCTCTGTGCAGCAGAAGGCTGCTGTGATGACAGCTGTCAGGGGCCTGCCTGATTAAACTTTAACATGTGTGAACTGAAAATCAAATGTTTGCAATCCAAGAGGCCTGTACTGATAGTAAACCATATTGTAATTGTTTTGATCCCATGGTTTAAAATTTTGAATGAGAATTCTAGCTGTTATTTGATATAACATGTTTGTTTTGTGATAAGGAAAAGGCCACAGAATTTAACAATTAATTTAAAGCTGGCTGAAGCTGCAGAACTTAAATAACAGGTTTTTCTCACAGAAGGAAGGCCTTTCCCCCAGCAGGTAATCACGCAGAGGCGTTAATTACAGGGTAGGAAAGAACCTGGTCTACAGACGCAAAAGGAACAATGACAAGCTGCAGCTCAGGAAATTCGAAGTGTGAAGACAGTCGTAAATGGCCTCTGCAAGGAACAAACTTAGGGGATGGCTCCTGGCTTCCAGGGAGAGACCAAGGAGTGGAGCCAAACAACCATTTGTTGCTTAACAAGGACAAAGAACACATTTTAAAAAGACTGATAACTTTCTATTTAACATTGTGAATAATATAAAAATAACAGAGTTGTTAATTAAATTTCTGGCGGCATGGGTGAAGAGGCACAAGAACTGTGTGACATATTCTGGACAGCAATGGCAAGAAATGTGATTTTACTCAAAATGTTTCTCCGCTAGAATTGTGAAATATTATGCGCTTATTCCCATGTTAAACACACACACTTGTAGAAATGTGCTTAAAAATTGGACATTGTGTTCATTGTGAAAAGGGCAAAATTCTGTGAAAAGCGGAGACAAGATTCCAGAGCTACGGGGTTTAGAGGAATACCTGCTATGTAAAATATTTAAACTCTATATGTGATTTTTATAGAGGTTGCACATGTGGAAATATGTAATTAGGCAAAAGTAGATTTTGTGTTCTAGGGGCTAGGAGTGGATTCTCAGCCTCATAAAATTGCACCATAAAGATGACACTCCGTTTCTCTCCTACTATGAAGGCTGAGAGTAGACTCTGACCCAATCTCCTTTCAAAGGGGCAATCTTCGGCCTACCGGCCCACACACCCCCTTTTATGATGTCAGTTCATGGCATAAATAGAGACAGCTCACTGCACATAAAGACAGACAGATTCACTCACTATCCTGATGCTGGCGCATCACCCTGCTGCTGAACTCTACATCTTCCTTGCTCCAGACTCCAAAAACTTGGAAAATGCAAAGGTCCTATTGCATAGCTGAACCATTCTCAGCTAGGCCTCAAATTCCAGAATAGAACCTCACAAGCCTAAGGGAAAGCAACATAATACAGCCGGGCTGTGCTGTTACTGCTTGCCTGCTGAAAGTAAATATCCTCAGAACCAAGAAGGGCAGATCCGATCCAGTCCTGTGCCGTGCTGTGACCAGAGTGCCTTGCAGATCCAGTCCAGTCCTGTACCCTGCTGTGACCAGAGCGCACTGCTGACTCTGAACAGTCCAATGTTCCAAGCTGTCTTTCCTAAACCAGATCCAATTGCCTGATCAGAATTGACAGTCCCATTTAAAAACTTATCCAGTGAGTATAAATAGGAAGAATTGTGTCACTAGCATATGCACTTTGCATAGTTGTATCCCTATCTTAGACCCATCCTATCTTGTATTCAGAACCTGGAGTGTTTGGAGTATCTTTGCACTGTCTGAAACCTCTCTCCAAACCATCCTATCTTTCCTCCAGAACTATTATTGTTAAAACTATCTTTGCGCTGATCCTTTTCTCTTCTGAAGAAGACGAGTTTCCTTAGCAGGCAGTCACCCTGATCAAGTGACTGTGTTCCTGTGTGGTATTCGTTTGGTTCATAGTCATCCTCTAGTGTAAGAAACCCATTTGTCATTTTTAAAAGTGCATTCCAGTTTTCCATTCTTGCACCTATCTCGAAAAACAACCTCTACTAAAACGTGTGTAGCTCCCTCAGTTTGTGTGATAGAAACAGAATTTCAACTTCTGCTTGTAGCTAACATCAATATCTATCCATCAAATCAATGCAATTCTCCAGTTATCACGAATATCGTGCAGTGGAAATTTCTACATGCTTACAACAGCTTTTGATTGCTTCCGACTTGAATTTTAAAATTGTAAATGTTTTTTTGGGATTACATTATTGCTTGTGTTTGTGTGCAACTGTGCAAAGCGGCTCCCATAAGAATTTATAACAATTTCCGCAATTTTTATCATATTTGGTGTTTTTGCCCAGTCCATTCTAAAGATAACTTTAAAAGCCATTCTGACAGCTTGACAGTCAAATCCGTTTTCTCTTGTGTTTGAAAGGGGGAAAGTGGGATTGATATTCTGTTTGATTTTACCATTCCTAAATACCTGCTCCCTCCTCCTATCTCTTTACAATTCCTATTGGGGGTTGAGGGGTGTGCAGGGGGAAACTCTAACCACAGTGCTATTTGATTTGAACCAACACAAAAGTATTATTTTCTGTGCTGAATTGTTTTGCTCAACTACTTACTCCTTGTGTATTAAAGATATTATTAAGTGTTACATTACTCCATTGGTGATTGTTGTGTACCTATTAAACCCATTGTGATTACATTTTAAATACATAAACAAACATTTACTTTTGCAAACCAGCCTGATCCCAGGTTCAATGTGACCAGGGGGGAGGAGGTTCCAGGACAAGGGTGAGATATGAGTGGTATATCGTTCCGAATAAAGAACTTTTAGACAAAAATAAATAAGGCTTTCCGTTGTGCACTACATGCTAGGCGTTGACTTGGGTGTGTGCCGGATTGAAATCACTTACAGCTATGCTCTGTTGCTACTCAGGTTGATAGACCCATTGAATCTGAAACATAAAGAATATCAGGTGAGTGCCTTTATGTGCAAACATTGTCTTTTTTCATGAATTCATGTTAATGCCCTGACATTATTGTTCCAAATCGTATGACATGTTTCATTCATAGTGCTGCTGCTTCTTCAGCAAGTCATACTAATCCTTATGCCTTACACCCTATCACCCTCTTCACCCATTTAATATTATGAAACACTGAACCTTCAAAATGCATCTGGGCCTGGTCATGCACGATGGTAGGGTGTCCCATATTGCATTCATTCATGATGATATGTGTTGAGTGGTTAATAATTGTCCCCCCTCTTGCTCCTTCTTTAATATAGTTAGAAGTATATATTTTGTTTCTTTCTGCTCTGTCATCTTTATTTTTAGATAATTATCCACGTGAACAACCTCCCCCTCCCCTATCCAATGTACGTTGATCTTGTGCCCCTGGAACCGACCCCTAGTCTGACAAAACACCTGCCTGTGACATGTGGGATGAGTAATGTGTCATTAGCTCTCTCTCTTTCCACTGCCTTCATATGGTTGTAAAATACATTTTCAGAGTTGTTGCTATGCTGACCTCGAATACTGTCTTCAAATAGCTCTGGATTGACTACTTCCCTTTTGTTTCTCATCACTGATATATTATAGAAATTGTGCATATTGAGGATAAACTGTCCCCTTTAAAATTCAAACAAAAGGAAAGGAAGAGAAGAACAGAAAAATAACATTAGACCCTAACATATATACATAATTCTTCCTTTGGACCACTCCTGTTGGTCGTCCTGGTGGTATTGATGAGAGATAGATGCTAGGACTCCTGTACAATTGAATAGAGGACAAAAAGGTTACATTAACATTGCATATACTTCCCATTATTTAACCCATCTTTCTTCTCCTGCAAGGAGGCACTGCATTTGTCTCTGCTGATGTCTGTCAGGTGAATCCAGGCACGCCACTATTCCACCTTCACTGCAGTGGTCATGCAGTAGGTATTGTTGAAGAGACCTGTAAATCCAGGGTCACTCTATTTCGATATACATTTTTTTTTTACCGGAGTACAGTGGTGGTGGTTGCAAAAAGTCGTCCTTTTCTGTTGCTGTTAAACTCTCTGAAGAAGAGATGGCCAGCTGGCTTTGATGAGGTTCTTCCTGGCATGATATATATCTCAAGGAATTTGTCAATTGTTCAAGGTACCCCTAAAATGCATCCCCAGAACTTGCATAACACTGTGAACGTCAGAGATTGTGCATGCAGGAGTGAGATGCATATGCATTCTGCTTCCTGTAATGATCTTGTGAGGTGTTAAATGGTGGTTGGAGAAAGGCATGTTGCACAATGCAAACAAAACAAGAGGCAAACAGTGGAGCCAGCTCTTGTGAAGTGTGTCAGTCAACTTCTCAAGTCGCTACTTAAGCAGGCAGTTCAATCATTTCACAATTCCATTGGCTTGAGGCTGGTAAGCAGAGCACAAATTGTACTTGATTCCTAATAAGTATGTCATCTCCTTAAAAAGATAATTTGTAATGAGTTGTTCTCAGACACTCACCATCTTGGGAATACATTCCTTACTAAATACTTTGCTGCCGATTTGGCATCATTAAGGGATCATGGACCTACCTCTATCCAATGTGAAAATGGGAACACCACCACAATCAAAAGCAATAAGAATTGCACCTGGTAGTTATATCGACATAGCCAATATGTAAATGTTGAAAAGGCCCTGATGGGTGTGGTAATGTTGCCTATACTGTTTTTAGTGTGTAACTCATGTTACTGCTAACACATCACACAGTTATTTACAAATTCATTGAAGCACTCCTGCAAGATTGGCATGAACCAGTGTTCATGTATTTTGGCTGCAACATGATCCTTTGATGTATGTGCTTGGTAATGCAACTGGTCCAGGGCTGTTGTAAGCTGCTCCTAGGGCATTACAGGTTTTCCTGTGCTGTTTTATCTCCATATTAAGTCTGTGGTTGACAAGGAGCTACCTCTCTTAACATACTGGCCCTGTTCTTGCTGGGATACCCCTCCCTGTAGTTCTATTATTTGAGGCACAGGTACTGCATTGTAGCCCTCGGTTTGGGCTGCTTGCTGTCATGCACTGTCTATGAACACTGTGCTAATAACAGCACAGTGATCCAGTACATTGGTGACCTCCTCCTGTTGTGTAGTTCCACAGAGGATCAGTACAGGACAGATTCAGTGACACTCTTAACACTATTGGCAGAGAAGGGATAAAAGGTTGACGAGGAGAAATTCAATATTGACAAAAGGAAGTGTGTATCTGGGGCAGATAATATCAGCAGTGGTCAGGAGGATTACGTCAGAAAGGGCCTCATCAGTACACGGCACACCAAAGCTGAACACAGTCAAATAAATGCTGCAGTTCCTGGGATTGTGCAAACTTCACATACACCAAACCCCTCCTCCATGGATTGAAGGAAGTAAAGAAAATTAAAGGCCCCTACAGAGTGGAGTCAGAAAAAGATTGTTTCATTCAGTTCATCTTTGGGTCTGTAGTTACCAAAAGGACCTGGGAATGTGAAGGGGTTACCCCCAAGCACTGACCCTCCCATAAAGTGTGGTACTGTATTCTGGGGTAGCAATGTGCTGTCGCGTTGTGACTGCAGGAGTACTTGTGCCAGCAAGGAGTTTGGTTGCTGGTAGGCTGTTTGGTAGGCCGGAACTAGCAACTGTTGACTACTGGGTTGCAGTGTTTGGCCAACTGGGGGTGCTCCTATTTCAACATTTTGGGAGAACGGCACCTGCATATGTTGGAGTTGTATTTGTTGTGGTGTGGGCTGCATCTGGCCTGCAGCACTTGTGTTTGTTGCTGTGGGGGATAACTGGGGGTTGGGTACATTGGTACTCCCCCCGCTTCATACTGTGTCTGTTCCTACATTCTCACGCAAAGTAGCCCATTTGGCCACACAGCAAACATGACATATTCATATCACCTTCCACTCTGAGAATACCCCTTTACTTGTTATTGACACCCCCTCTGTGGGACATATCAGCCCTGTTGACTGCACCCCCTCTCTGATAATGTCCTTGTGGATGATACCCCTTGTGGCAGAACACCCCATCTTGGGGATACCCACCCCCTTGATGAGGGAACTCCCTTGCTGAATGATCCCTGGGTATGCCCCCCTCCTTGTTCAGGACTATGCTTAAATTGCCCTTGTACAATGTCTGTAAGTACTGCTCCTTCCATTTTAGTTTATCTAATTTCTTTTGTGGCAACTTAGCTGCAGCTTTGGTTGCATTATCTAGAGTCTGTTTATCCTGAAACTGTCGTGTTCTGCAATAGTGCACTATGTTCCTTATTACAAGTTTGCCGGTATCCAACCGGTAAGTCAGGCAGGGTACCAACAAACTGCTCCTGTAGATTATGCTGCCTGATATCCCAGAATGACTGGGATATTACAGACAGTGAAAGGGCAGTAAATACCCATTCCATGAAGTTCTGTAGAACTCATGGATGGGATTGCCAGAAATACTAGCAACACGAATAATAGTGCTCGGAAATGCGTAATTTATTTGCCAGTAGTGACCTATTTTACCTCCAGCACTTGGCTGGAGGTAAATCAGGAGCCCAAAAGCAAACGAGTGTTTTGACGGTTCAGTAAAATAGTTGGTGCCGAAATTACCAGCAATTATACCAGCAATTTTACCTGACCGGCACAACAGTAATTAGGCCACAAGTGCGAATGTATTTTGGGCCATTCCTTCATTCCTACTCCTACCACGTTTCCTGTCTTTGCACATGTCGGTGTGGAGGCCCCTGGACAATAGGTAGTAGAACACAGGTATATTTGTGTCATATGATTGTCACATCTCTAATGTCCACATCTCATGGATGTGCTGAATGTACTGTGTGGGTTTTTTTTGTCTTCTTTCACTGTGCATGCTAAAATGACCTGCATGTAGGATTTGTCTATGTAAATTTTACAATTATTGAATGGCACCCGTATTGGTCATTTCTGCTAAATTTTACTCCCTCATATCCCGCCTGTTCCCATATTTTGTCTGCTTGCTTGCTCAAAAAGGCTGCAAACAAACTCTTCATATCATCTATTGCCGGGGTTGTCTCTGCTGTCTCTTTTTTTCGGGAGCATGAATCCATTTACCTGTCCCTGCTGTAAGGAATGGCAAGCTGTATATTACATTTTCCTTATCCATGTATGGCCAGTGCACGCACTGAAGTCCCCCTCATCCCTTCTGTAATAAAGGGAACTCTGTCTGTGTCTGTGGCTGTGATGTGTTCTTGTCCTTCACACTGCTTACTACTGTTATCCTCACTTTTTCCTGAGAGTCTGCATCCAATATCTACTATTCTCCCTTTCTCTATCCCTCTCCATTTCTTTTTCTTTCCTACCTCTTTCCTCCTTCTCATTCTCTTTCCATTTACTTGTGTCCTCGTACCAAAATAGTAGGTATTTTTCTTCCTCCCCATCCAACCCTTCATCCTCTTCTACCAGACACTTATCTTCTTTTGACTCACTGTCCGCAGATTCTATTTTGGGTATCCTGCATTTAAGCAATGCTATCTAATTGGAACATAATTTTCCCTGACATCTATGTGTTTTTGGTGACCTCTGTGTACCATCCCTCCTCCTCCTCTTGTGCTGCCCTTTTAAGCTCCCCTTATGATTCATTCACCGCATCCTCTGTCTGCCTGTACACATTCCTCTCTATCTATGCTAGTTGTTTGTTTTTGATCATGTTCGCTGAGGTGTGGGTTTCTTTTCTATCTTTAGTGGTACCTGCTATGTGAGTGACCCTAACCCCATTAGTTTGTGTAGTGGTACCTTTGTTGTCCTCCATTGGAGGTACATGACAGGAGTTTATATATCCTGCAGTGGGTTGTAATGTCGGATAAAACTCACACTGGGGAGGTAAGGATGGATTAATATTTGTGTCTGTATTTCTTATCAAACATTTTCCAGAGCTCCAAAATGTTCTGTCAGCTCTTCAGAGTTGTATTTAGGTAGGACATATGAACACGTATGTTCTACAATATCACTTTTAAAAGTCCCTTCTCTTGGCCATTCTTTGTATTTGTATTTGTAATTGTATTTGTTTATTACAAATCCAGTTATTAGATCCAGAACATAAGGATTCTAGAGAGTAATTAACCAAAGCACCCTTAACTCCTCCCGCATAGCATTCAGACCTTTTTCAGTCCCATTCGCCAGCTGCAGTAACATATAACGAGTGATCTGAAGACACTTGGTGTTAGCTGTAGTCTGGATACCTGGTGCAAGGTGTGACGTAAAAAATGTGGCCACCCTACTGAAAAGCCTGAACTCCAGTGGAATTGATGCCAGTCTATCAGCGATTGCATTGCAAGGTCAGGGACCTCTTGAGACGTGTGTGGACCCCACTTAATTATGCAAGATCTTGAAGAGCTGGATGTTTTGACAAGTAGACAATGTCAGAGTGGTGGACCACTAGGGCAGTAGGGGAATGCAATGTGACCAAGGAGCACTGTCTGCCTCAGTTCTGTGGGAGTTGGGCAAAAACTTGAGCCCCACAGGCCGACCAAAAATCCATGAGGGTCACACTCACTTCTCGCAGGATCAGAAGCTGGATCACTGTTGTGCATGTGGGATGTATTGACCCACTTTTGCACTGCTATGCTGCATCACTAGGTTATGATGGTGCCAGAAACAGCAAAATGGCTGCAAAACCCTTGTACGCACCAAAACCCCTGAAAATCGTACTTTCCCACGCACAAAAAGATGGCTGCCCAATCTGCCACGCATGTTGTCAGTGGTGGAATAGAGCTCTCACTACTGAAATGTGTCACTGGGCTCCACAACAATTGAAAGTGGAGTGCAGAAGGAAAAAGCAGTGCTTTGCTAAATGAAACTCCAAGATTGCTTTACATCTCTTTTTCTTTGCTGCTGAAACTTAAGAATGCCGGTACAAAACACCATTAAAAAATTCTAAATTCTTAATGGGTGCTACAATTCTTTTAGTTATGAAATCATTATGAACTTACAAGATCCTGAAAATCTGAGAGCATAAAGAGATTTCCACAGCAAAAGCGGCCTGTCTGTGGATCTGTCAAAAATCTCTGTGCAGCAGAAGGCTGCTGTGATGACAGCTGTCAGGGGCCTGCCTGATTAAACTTTAACATGTGTGAACTGAAAATCAAATGTTTGCAATCCAAGAGGCCTGTACTGATAGTAAACCATATTGTAATTGTTTTGATCCCATGGTTTAAAATCTTGAATGAGAATTCTAGCTGTTATTTGATATAACAAGTTTGTTTTGTGATAAGGAAAAGGCCACAGAATTTAACAATTAATTTAAAGCTGGCTGAAGTTGCAGAACTTAAATAACAGGTTTTTCTCACAGAAGGAAGGCCTTTCCCCCCAGCAGGTAATCACACAGAGGCGTTAATTACAGGGTCAGAAAGAACCTGGTCTACAGACGGAAAAGGAACAATGACAAGCTGCAGCTCAGGAAATTTGAAATGTGAAGACAGTCGTAAATGGCCTCTGCAAGGATCAAACTTAGGGGATGGATCCTGGGCTTCCAGGGAGAGACCAAGGAGTGGAGCCAAACAACCATTTGTTGCTTAACAAGGACAAAGAACACATTTTAAAAAGACTGATAACTTTCTATCTAACATTGTGAATAATATAAAAATAACAGAGTTGTTAATTTAATTTCTGCCGGCATGGGTGAAGAGGCACCAGAACTGTGTGACATATTCTGGACAGCAATGGCAAGAAATGTGATTTTACGCAAAATGTTTTTCCGCTGGAATTGTGAAATGTTATGCGCTTATTCCCATGTTAAACGCACACACTTGTAGAAATGTGCTTAAAATTTGGACATTGTGTTCATTGTGAAAAGGGCAAAATTCTGTGAAAAGCAGAGACAAGATCCCACAGCTACGGGGTTTAAAGGAATACCTGCTATGTAAAATATTTAAACTCTATATGTGATTTTTATAGAGGTTGCACATGTGGAAATATGTATTTTGGCAAAAGTAGATTTTGTGTTCTAGGGGCTAGGAGTCGATTCTCAGCCTCATAAAATTGCACCATAAAGATGACACTCCGTTTCTCTCCTACTATGAAGGCTGAGAGTAGACTCTGACCCAATCTCCTTTCAAAGGGGCAATCTTCGGCCTACCGGCCCACACACCCCATTTTATGATGTCAGTTCATGGCATAAATAGAGACAGCTCACTGCACATAAAGACAGACAGATTCACTCACTATCCTGATGCTGGCGGATCACCCTGCTGCTGAACTCTACCTCTTCCTTGCTCCAGACTCCAAAAACTTGGAAAATGCAAAGGTCCTATTGTATAGCTGAACCATTCTCAGCTAGGCCTCAAATTCCAGAATAGAACCTCACAAGCCTAAGGGAAAGCAACATAATACAGCCGGGCTGTGCTGTTACTGCTTGCCTGCTGAAAGTAAATATCCTCAGAACCAAGAAGGGCAGATCCGATCCAGTCCTGTGCCGTGCTGTGACCAGAGTGCCTTGCAGATCCAGTCCAGTCCTGTACCCTGCTGTGACCAGAGAGCACTGCTGACTCTGAACAGTCCAATGTTCCAAGCTGTCTTTCCTAAACCAGATCCAATTGCCTGATCAGAATTGACAGTCCCATTTAAAAACTTATCCAGTGAGTATAAATAGGAAGAATTGTGTCACTAGCATATGCACTTTGCATAGTTGTATCCCTATCTTAGACCCATCCTATCTTGTATTCAGAACCTGGAGTGTTTGGAGTATCTTTGCACTGTCTGAAACCTCTCTCCAAACCCTCCTATCTTTGCTCCCGAACTATTATTGTTAAAACTATCTTTGCGCTGATCCTTTTCTCTTCTGAAGAAGGCGAGTTTCCTGAGCAGGCAGTCACCCTGATCAAGAGACTGTGTTCCTGTGTGGTATTCGTTTGGTTCATAGTCATCCTCTAGTGTAAGAAACCCATTTGTCATTTTTTAAAGTGCATTCCAGTTTTCCATTCTTGCACCTATCTCGAAAAACAACCTCTACTAAAACGTTTGTAACTCCCTCAGTTTGTGTGATAGAAACATAATTTCAACTTCTGCTTGTAGCTAACATCCATATCTATACATCAAATCAATGCAATTCTCCAGTTATCACGAATATCGTGCAGTGAAAAGTTTGCCGCAAATTTTAGTTTTGGGAAATTTCTACATGCTTAAAACAGCTTTTGATTGCTTCCGACTTGAATTTTAAGATTGTAAATGTTTTCTTGGGATTACATCATTGCTTGTGTGCAACTGTGCAAAGCGGCTCCCATAAGAATTTATAACAATTTCCGCAATTTTGACCATATTTGGTGTTTTTGCCCAGTCCATTCTAAAGATAACTTTAAAAGCCATTCTGACAGCTTGACAGTCAAATCCGTTTTCTCTTGTGTTTGAAAGGGGGAAAGTGGGATTGATATTCTGTTTGATTTTACCATTCCTAAATACCTGCTCCCTCCTCCTATCTCTTTACAATTCCTATTGGGGGTTGAGGGGTGTGCAGGGGGAAACTCTAACCACAGTGCTATTTGATTTGAACCAACACAAAAGTATTATTTTCTGTGCTGAATTGTTTTGCTCAACTACTTACTCCTTGTGTATTAAAGATATTATTAAGTGTTACATTACTCCATTGGTGATTGTTGTTGTGTACCTATTAAACCCATTGTGATTACATTTTAAACACATAAACAAACATTTACCATTGCAAACCAGCCTGATTCCAGGTTCAGTGTGACCAGGGGGGGAGGAGGTTCCAGGACAAGGGTGAGATATGAGTGGTATATCGTTCAGAATAAAGAACTTTTAGACAAAAATAAATAAGGCTTTCCGTTGTGCACTACATGCTAGGCGTTGACTTGGGTGTGTGCCGGATTGAAATCACTTACAGCTATGCTCTGTTGCTACTCAGGTTGATGGACCCATTTAATCTGAAACATAAAGAATATCAGGTGAGTGCCTTTATGTGCAAACATTGTCTTTTTTCATTAATTCATGTTAATGCCCTGACATTATTGTTCCAAATCGTATGACATGTTTCATTCATAGTGCTGCTGCTTCTTCAGCAATTCATACTAATCCTTATGCCTTACACCCTATCACCCTCTTCACCCATTTAATATTATGAAACACTGAACCTTCAAAACGCATCTGGGCCTGGTCATGCACGATGGTAAGGTGTCCCATATTGCATTCATTCATGATGATATGTGTTGAGTGGTTAATAATTGTCCCCCCTCTTGCTCCTTCTTTAACATAGTCTAGAAGTATATATTTTGTTTCTTCCTGCTCTGTCATTTTTATTTTTAGATAATTATCCACGTGAACAACCTCCCCCTCTCCTATCCAATGTACGTTGATCTTGTGCCCCTGGAACCGACCCCTAGTCTGACAAAACACCTGCCTGTGACATGTGGGATGAGTAATGTGTCATTAGCTCTCTCTCTTTCCACTGCCTTCATATGGTTGTAAAATTCGTTTTTAGAGTTGTTGCTATGCTGACCTCGAATGCTGTCTTCAAATAGCTCTGGATTGACTACTTCCCTTTTGTTTCTCATCACTGATATATTATAGAAATTGTGCATATTGAGGATAAACTGTCCCCTTTTAAATTCAAACAAAAGGAAAGGAAGAGAAGAACAGAAAAATAACATTAGACCCTAACATATATACATAATTCTTCCTTTGGACCACTCCTGTTGGTCGTCCTGGTGGTATTGATGAGAGATAGAGGCTAGGACTCCTGTACAATTGAATCGAGGACAAAAAGGTTACATTAACATTGCATATACTTCCCATTATTTAACCCATCTTTCTTCTCCTGCAAGGAGGCACTGCATTTGTCTCTGCTGATGTCTGTCAGGTGAATCCAGGCACGCCACTCTTCCACCTTCACTGCATTGGTCATGCAGTAGGTATTGTTGAAGAGGCCTGTAAATCCAGGGTCACTCTATTTCGATATACATTTTTTTTTACCGGAGTACAGTGGTGGTGGTTGCAAAAAGTCGTCCTTTTCTGTTGCTGTTAAACTCTCTGCAGAAGAGATGGCCTGCTGGCTTTGATGAGGTTCTTCCTGGCATGATATATATCTCAAGGAATTTGTCAATTGTTCAAGGTACCCCTAAAATGCATCCCCAGAACTTGCATAACACTGTGAACGTCAGAGATTGTGCGTGCAGGAGTGAGATGCATATGCATTCTGCTGCCTGTAATGTTCTTGTGAGGTGTTAAATGGTGGTCGGAGAAAGGCATGTTGCACAATGCAAACAAAACAAGAGGCAAAAAGTGGAGCCAGCTCTTGTTAAGTGTGTCAGTCAACTTCTCAAGTCGCTACTTAAGCAGGCAGTTCAATCATTTCACAATTCCATTGGCTTGAGGCTGGTAAGCAGAGCACAAATTGTACTTGATTCCTAATAAGTATGTCATCTCCTTAAAAAGATAATTTGTGATGAGTTGTTCTCAGACACTCACCATCTTGGGAATACATTCCTTACTAAATACTTTGCTGCCTATTTGGCATCATTATGGGATCATGGACCTACCTCTATCCAATGTGAAAATGGGAACACCACCACAATCAAAAGCAATAAGAATTGCACCTGGTAGTTATATCGACATAGCCAATATGTAAATGTTGAAAAGGCCCTGATGGGTGTGGTAATGTTGCCTATACTGTTTTTAGTGTGTAACTCATGTTACTGCTAACACATCACACAGTTATTTAGAAATTCAGTCAAGCACTCCTGCAAGATTGGCATGAACCAGTGTTCATGTATTTTGACTGCAACATGATCCTTTGATGTATGTGCTTGGTAATGCAACTGGTCCAGGGCTGTTGTAAGCTGCTCCTAGGGCATTACAGGTTTTCCTGTGCTGTTTAATCTTCATATTAAGTCTGTGGGTGACAAGGAGCTACCTCTCTTAACATACTGGCCCTGTTCTTGCTGGGATACCCCTCCCTGTAGTTCTATTATTTAAGGCACAGGTACTGCATTGTAGCCCTCGGTTTGGGCTGCTGGCTGTCATGCACAGTCTATGAACACTGTGTTAATAACAGCACAGTGATCCAGTACATTGGTGACCTCCTCCTGTTGTGTAGTTCCACAGAGGATCAATACAGGACAGATTCAGTGACACTCTTAACACTATTGGCAGAGAAGGGATAAAAGGTTGACGAGGAGAAATTACAATATTGCCAAAAGGAAGTTTGTATCTGGGGCAGATAATATCAGCAGTGGTCAGGAGGATTACCTCAGAAAGGTCCCTAGAAAGGGCCTCATCAGTACACGGCACAACAAAGCTGAACACAGTCAAATAGATGCTGCAGTTCCTGGGATTGTGCAAACTTCACATACACCAAACCCCTCCTCCATGGGCTGAAGGAAGTAAAGAGAATTAAAAGCCCCTACAGAGTGGAGTCAGAAAAAGATTGTTTCATTCAGTTCATCTTTGGGTCTGTAGTTACCAAAAGGACCTGGGAATGTGAAGGGGTTACCCCCAAGCACTGACCCTCCCATAAAGTGTGGTACTGTATTCTGTGGTAGCAATGTGCTGTCGCGTTGTGACTGCAGGAGTACTTGTGCCAGCAAGGAGTTTGGTTGCTGGTAGGCTGTTTGGTAGGCCGGAACTAGCAACTGTTGACTACTGGGCTGCAGTGTTTGGCCAACTGGGGGTGCTCCTATTTCAACATTTGGGAGAACGGTACCTGCATATGTTGGAGTTGTATTTGTTGTGGTGTGGGCTGCATCTGGCCTGCAACACTTGTTTTTGTTGCTGTGGGGGATAACTGGGGGTTGGGTACATTGGTACTCCCCCCGCTTCATACTGTGTCTGTTCCTACATTCTCACGCAAAGTAGCCCATTTGGCCATACAGAAAACATGACATATTCATATCACCTTCCACTCTGAGAATACCCCTTTACTTGTTATTGACACCCCCTCTGTGGGACATATCAGCCCTGTTGACTGCACCCCCTCTCTGATAATGTCCTTGTAGATGATACCCCTTGTGGCAGAACACCCCATCTTGGGGATACCCACCCCCTTGATGAAGGAACGCCCTTGCTGAATGATCCCTGGGTATGCCCCCCTCCTTGTTCAGGACTACGCTTAAATTGCCCTTGTACAATGTCTGTAAGTACTGCTCCTTCCATTTTAGTTTATCTAATTTCTTTTGTGGCAAATTAGCTGCAGCTTTGGTTGCATTATCTAGAGTCTGTTTATCCTGAAACTGTTGTGTTCTGCAATAGTGCACTATGTTCCTTATTACAAGTTTGCCGGTATCCAACCGGTAAGTCAGGCAGGGTACCAACAAACTGCTCCTGCAGATTATGCTGCCTGATATCCCGGAATGACTGGGATATTACAGACAGTGAAAGGGCAGTAAATACCCATTCCATGAAGTCCTGTAGAACTCATGGAGGGGATTGCCAGAAATACTAGCACCACGAATAATAGTGCTCGGAAATGCGTAATTTATTTGCAAGTAGTGACCTATTTTATCTCCAGCACTTGGCTGGAGGTAAATCAGGAACCCAAAAACAAACAAGTGTTTTGACGGTTCAGTAAAATAGTTGGTGCCGAAATTACCAGCAATTATACCAGCAATTTTACCTGACCAGCACAACAGTAATTAGGCCACAAGTGTGAATGTATTTCGGGCCATTCCTTCATTCCTACTCCTACCACGTTTCCTGTCTTTGCACATGTCGGTGTGGAGGCCCCTGGACAATAGGAAGTAGAACACAGGTATTTTTGTGTCCCATGATTGTCACTTCTCTAATGTCCACATCTCATGGATGTGCTGAATGTACTGTGTAGGTTTTTTTGTCTTCTTTCACTGTGCATGCTAAAATGACCTGCATGTAGGATTTGTCTATGTAAATTTTACAATTATTGAATGGCACCCGTATTGGTCATTTCTGCTAAATTGTACTCCCTCATATCCCGCCTGTTCC
This sequence comes from Ambystoma mexicanum, assembly GCF_040938575.1. Taxonomy (NCBI): domain Eukaryota; kingdom Metazoa; phylum Chordata; class Amphibia; order Caudata; family Ambystomatidae; genus Ambystoma; species Ambystoma mexicanum. The sequence goes on from NC_090934.1 coordinate 143,486,599, forward strand.
CATATTTTGTCTGCTTGCTTGCTCAAAAAGGCTGCAAACAAACTCTTCATATCATCTTTTGCCGGGGTTGTCTCTGCTGTCTCTTTTTTTCGGGAGCATGAATCCATTTACCTGTCCCTGCTGTAAGGAATGGCAAGCTGTATATTACATTTTCCTTATCCATGTCTGGCCAGTGCACGAACTGAAGTCCCCCTCATCCCTTCTGTAATAAAGGGAACTGTGTCTGTGTCTGTGGCTGTGATGTGTTCTTGTCCTTCACACTGCTTACTACTGCTATCCTCACTTATTCCTGAGAGTCTGCATCCAATATCTACTATTCTCCCTTTCTCTATCCCTCTCCATTTCTTTTTCTTTCCTACCTCTTTCCTCCTTCTCATTCTCTTTCCATTTACTTGTGTCCTCTTACCAAAATAGTAGGTATTTTTCTTCCTCCCCATCCTACCCTTCATCCTCTTCTACCAGACACTTATCTTCTTTCGACTCACTGTCTGCCGATTCTTATTTGGGTATCCTGCATTTAAGCAATGCTATCTAATTGGAACATAATTTTCCCTGACATCTATGTGTTTTTGGTGACCTCTGTGTACCATCCCTCCTCCTCCTCTTGTGCTGCCATTTTAAGCTCCCCTTATGATTCATTCACCGCATCCTCTGTCTGCCTGTACACATTCCTCTCTATCTATGCTAGTTGTTTGTTTTTGATCATGTTCGCTGAGGTGTGGGTTTCTTTTCTATCTTTAGTGGTACCTGCTATGGGAGTGACCCTAACCCCATTAGTTTGTGTAGTCGTACCTTTGTTGTCCTCCATTGGAGGTACATGACAGGAGTTTGTATATCCTGCAGTGGGTTGTAATGTCGGATAAAACTCACACTGGGGAGGTAAGGATGGATTAATATTTGTGTCTGTATTTCTTATCAAACATTTTCCAGAGCTCCAAAATGTTCTGTCTGCTCTTCAGAGTTGTATTTAGGTAGGACATATGAACACATATGTTCTACAATATCACTTTTAAAAGTCCCTTCTCTTGGCCATTCTTTGTATTTGTATTTGTATTTGTTTATTACTTGTATCGCGCGCCGAACCCAGGGGTAACTGGGCGCTTGAGAATGTAGATTACAAGTTGCAAAAGGTTATGCCAATAAATAACAAGAGGAATGACCCTGGTTACAGTTGGGTCGATAACAAGTTACAATGACCCTGGTTACAGTTGGGTCGGTTTACAAGATACACAAGATACACAGATAATAGGCAACGGTGTACGATGGTTGTTTTGGGATCTGTAACTGAGGTGGCTGGTCCCTTACTGGGAAGGGTTGTTGGTTAGCCACGTTTTTATGCTGGCTTTGAAGGTGAGGAAGGAGGGTTCCTGTTTGAGGGTGATGGGGATGGCGTTCCAGCGTTTAGCTGCTTGAACTGGGAAACTGGCGCCACCTGCTGATTTAAGGTTATATCTTGGGATCATTAGGTTTGAAGAATTGGAAAATCTGGTGATGCGGGTGGGTTGGTGGGGGCAGAGTTTGTCTGCGAGATATTTTGGTGCGGAATTGGTGAGGCATTTGTGCGTGATGGCCAGGGTGCGAAGGGTGATTCTGTCGTGGATGGGCAGCCAGTTAGCGTTTTGTCTGTGTGTGGAGATGTGGCAGGATCTGGGGAGGCTGAGAGCTGCTCTTAGTGAGTTATTCTGGAGCACCTGAAGTTTGTTGAGGTTATGTTCCGAAGTGCCGAGGAATAGTGTGTTACAATAATCAATTTTGGAGAGAGCGAGTGCTCTGGCTAGAGTTAGGCAGCTACTTGTAGATAGGAAGGGTTTGCAACTATATATAAGTTTGTTTGTGTAGGCTGTGGAGGATGCAATGCTGTTGACCTGTTTTCTGAGGGAAAGGGTTGAATCGAGGTAGACCCCCAGGGTTTTTATCTCCTTGGAGACGCTGATTGTGTTGTTGTCAATGGCGAAAGACGAGTAGCTGCGGTCAAGTTTGTTCAGGCGAGCCTGAGAGCATACGATCATCAGCTCTGTCTTGTCGTCATTGAGACAAAGACCGTTGTTAGCCATCCAGACTTGGATTTCGAGATAGATGCTGTTGAGTAATTTAGAGTCATGGTCGTACTTTGAAACATTGCCCTGCTGTGTCTATCACCCACTCATACTGCTACTTAAATGTTATCTCTATACTCTGGCAATTTACTAAATAGATACTCCAAGGGAGTTTCCATAATACCAATTAACCACATCCCTCCACTGTGTGCACACTGACACTGTTATAACAGGGTTGTGTTTTAATTCACCCTCTAATTTTGTCAATTGCAATTACTTCACTTGTACAAGCCTCTAAAAGTGATTAACCAATAATTATCATTACAGGTCAACCAATGTTTTACTTTTGCCATACCACACCACACACCTCACATACCACTCCCCATACCTCACTCCACTCACTCACTTCACTCTTCCTCAGCCTTACCTTACTTCCAATCACTACTATCTACATACAATATCCCACATATACCTCAGTATCCAGCACAACAAACTACCACATTAAAACCAAACAACAATTACCACTCCTACTTACAACTCTAAACTTGGTCCCTCTGCCCAAACAAAACCTCCACTTCCAACAATATTTTCAGGACCTCAGCCCACACAATATCTCTACCTCTACACTGAGCTGCCTTTTTCTCTCGCAAGGAGATCCCAAACAATATTCTGATATACACAGCACTAACCTCATAACATCATAAACATGTAATTAATCACATTAACCCCAAAAGATATGACATGACCACATGCTGCGTTCCTTCCTCCTAGTGGAGAATGTTCTTTCAACATTTCACTACTTTGCATGCAAAAAACACAGTTTTGTCTTCCTCCAACATGTGAGAGATCCCCTAAATATATCAGCTATACACCATAAAGACCCAATGCATGCACAATGCTGCTCTTTCATGCAATGGTACACTCACATTCTCTAGGATCTATGAGTCCTCTCAATGCTGAGTATAGCCCCTCAACTGTCTGCACTTCAGCTGGGCACGGTGGTGAGCGGGATTAGGCAGACCTTTAAGAACTTGTGTCTGCTATTCCTTCTCATTTTGTGCACTCAATCTGGTCTCAACAAGCCTGCACTGCACCCTTCAGGAGTGTTATAGGGAGCCCACAGCTTCGCCGGGAGAACTGAAGATCTTGCAGTGTCCTCCAAAATCTAAAAGGGCTCTGCTCAACCAGTAATCCTGTTTTGTTTCTACTGTTCCATGTTTGATGTGTTTCTTGTTGTTAACTGTAAAGCGTCTTGGATGAAGCCGCTATATAAAATATAAATAAATAAATAAATAAGGAAAAAGTACAAAAGTAATAAATAATTAGTGCACACCAGTGAAAGAAAGAACACAGTTGTATTGATGAATATTTGCATGAATCACATTTGTTACATTTTGGGGGAAGTTCTAACACAGTGATTGGGCACTCATCATCAAGCCCCTAAACGACCCTATACGTTGTCCACTGGGATTGGACACCCCATTTCTTAGAAAACAAAGCATATCACCCTTTCATGACATCATGATGCTAAACACCCAGCCCCTCAATGACATCAACATGTGCTGACAAACAAAAACTCTACCTTCTCATTGACTGCCATCCTTCATTATGCAAGGGGATAACCAGTTTGATGCTAATTGGATCTTCATGTTGTAGACAGCACGAGTGAGAGCATCTCATGGAGCCTGACTGATAAGGTGCTGCGCGGACATCCAGGAGGTCAAAGATATTGTGTTACACTCAGGTCCGTCGATCTGATTGGACCCCTCTATCCCTCGCCCCACTGCACCTGTTAAGCTACACTATCTCCCCAGTGGCGTAGCACAAAATGCGGTGTCCCCTGTGAGATCCATGCTGAGGGCTCCCCCACCTCGGAAACAAATCACGGGTCGCGCCACACACTGGCACGGCCTAGACTACACGATTGTGCAATGCACATGATCATGCAGCTGCAGGAGCACGTCTCACACTGCACTATGAGAAAGATAAGAATGTGTTTTAATGCATTATACAGCACACTTTCTGAGAAAAACTGGCTGAAAAGCCAGAGCATATGGAATTGCTTTGTACGGTAACACCAATCTAAAAATCCAATAAAATCAAGTCACCAACAGTGAACATGAACATTAATGATTTAATTAAGGTAATGCTTTGCTATTAAAAATGCCATACCACAATGAAAACATATCGCGCTGGCTGCACAATGAAGAGCAGTCTAGACATATAATAAACATATTACAGTAAAACATGCCATGCCACATTAAGACATATCTAGACTGGCAGACCCCAAAGACCAGTCTAGCCAACAAAAAGAAGTGGTCCAGATAGGTGATGTCATCAATGACATTTATAATGCTATATTTGATGTCCTGTGTGTTAGTCTTAGCAGCGCATGGAGTTGGCGTGAGTTATGGTTGCTTAGCTTATCGTAACTGGTGAATTTCATGGGTTTTACGGTTTGACTTATAACCATAACGTCTGTTTAACAATGTTTTTTCATTCAATTTCATGGGTTTTTGTTAGTGAAACTGAACTACAACGTCCCTTTAACAAAGATTTTTCAGTGAATTCCATAGGTTAGTGGTAGTGCAATTTAACCATAACATCGTCTTTTTTCTGTGAATTTCATGGGTTTTTATGAGTGAAATTGTTTCATGTTACATCACAGTATATAAGATCTTAATAATTTCTATTTTAACATATATGAAAGAAACCCATGAAATTCACTGAATAAACTTTTTTAAAGTGGTAGTTTCCTTTTGAAGTCACTGTGCTTCATAAAGAAATGATTTCCGTACATAAATACATTCTTTATGAAGCCGAGTGACTTCAAAAAGAAAATATTTATTTTCAAGTCGAAGCGTCTTCTCTCTGTTGCAAGTGGGCTGGCCTTGCTGGAGATGCGCAAATAACAGATGGGGCAGAGCTCCGACTTTGCAGAGGGTTGTTGCCAGTCATGCTTCCTCTCAGCTGGTGCAATCCCATAGGAAAATGCTCTGTGAATCGGGCCCGATGTGTTTAACACAGATCGTACTGTTACTCCACCACCCGTAATATCCCGGTAATATTGGGATATCGGGCAGTGGAAATGGTAAACTGATATTGCCGGTAAGCCGCCGGTACTACTGGAAGCTTACCGGCAATCTCGTAATGCGTCCCGACATGATGATACATCTGAGATACCAACCATACTACAAAGTTGGATTAGTTAGAGCTGGACAGCTGTGGAAGGGAGGACGGTTTTGAAGTATATCCGAACTACAAGACACCCTCCTAATAGGGCTTATGCCCCATTGCTATTCCTGCAACTGAAGGGCATTTTACCGTACCGGATCAAATATGCCGAGGGCAGTTGCAACATCCATTAGCAATTTTTGAACAGGTCCTGAACACACACACACACACACACACACACACACACAGGCTGAAAAGGGCTCATGTCCAAGCTGCACAATACATTGCTATCCAGCGGGCATTTAGGAACTTCACAATCACAGACCCAATAGACTAGAGATCTAGGCATACAGGAAGGGGAAGAGGTATGGCGGGCTAGATACAAAGCAGTCTAGTCCTCCAGTATAGCAGTACAATATAAAACGCATAATTGTGTGATTTTATTGCAATGGCATCTGAACCCTTATAATCTCTCCAAATTGTATCCAGGGACGTGCCCCTTATGCTGGAGGGGCTGCAACGACACGTGCAAATACTGGCATATATGGTGGAAATGTCCGCTTGTCCAAACATTGGAACGAGGTTTTAGCATGGGTAGAACATGGATGGGATAGAGAGACCGCTGTCCCGACTTTCAGTACTATTCAATTGTGAAGAGGCGGAGGAAGGATACACAGGATTATCACATATGCGGAGGAATTTACTCTTGGCAGCGAGAGTATGCCTCATGATTCATTGGAAGAGAAGTGGCCTTCCAACACGTAAAGAATCGGCAAGAAAGGCTTATGATCTCTATGAGATGGAAAGCTTGACAGCCAAGCTTGCGGAAACTCATACCCACTTAGACTTGGAGCGGTCGCCTTTTTTGACCTATTATATAGGTCGCTATAAATACGGTGGGAGCGTAGTAGTAACAGGGAAAAGGAAACAGGCTGGGACAGATAGGAGCAACGAAATACCCCTACAATACCCCTACAAGAACAATACATGCACCGAGCAATCCCTAGGTCAAACATACTCTTAGATGTTTTGCGCCCAGCATCCCCTTGGCTGATACAAATAGCACCTAACAGATAGTCCCCACAGAGAGGGGGGTGGGGAATAGATGGGATGAGGGGGTGACGGATGGGAGGGGCTTTAAGAGGGAACTATTATACTTTGTTGCTCACTTAGAAATGTGGTTGCGACAAAATAAGACGAAAAGTAAACTGGTTTAGAGCTGTTTGTTGATCGCTCAGCTATGACATAAGGTACTCAAATGGGTGACTGAGAAATAAACAATATGCTATGCATGGTTTTATTTTATTTTATGGATGTTCAGGGATTCCCCTCCTATACTTTTTTTCTAAATAACGGTTGGAGATGGTGCATTTTAAAGCACACATTTCAGAAGCGTTGTGTAATACGAGCCACATAATTCATGATCATGTCTGTAGGGGAACATGTGAAAAAATCCAATGGTTACATATTCAGCAACAGCACACATGAACATGTTGTAGCCGTGATGGCTCTGTGCCAAAGGAAATAAAGCATATCCTCAAATTCATGAAGAGAGAACAATTCGAACCACCACACAGTCACTACATTATCTACTGGTAAAAAAACACATTTTGTTCAAAACACTCCTCACACAGAGCAAATGCACAGCCAGGGAGCGCAATTGATACAAGGAAACCTCGCCATCTACAAACAAACATGAACGCTAAGGTCCGGCAACGACATTCACCTCAAACCGAAACAATACACAATGAACAAATCTGGGGTCAGCATTCTCCTGCATGCCGGTGAGACTTTGGTACTCGCTCCCAAAGAAAATACGAACAACAGAAGATCACCTAAAATTGAGAAAAACTGGTAAAAACAAGACTCTGTAACTCACCTAAAAGGATACACCAATGCAACACAGTATAACTCCTCAAAACAGGACCACCCAAAGAACTAAAGCATCAAAACGAAAAACACCATTGAATAATATTAACCTGATGGATCAACCCAACCTGCAAAAAAAGACCCAGATGACTGCCGACTACCGTTACTAAAAACTCTCTATTCTGCATTCACAACCTCCAACACTGAAGAAACCAGACACATACCTCCACGTACCTCTGCTGCAACAAAAAAAAAAAAGAAAAGAAACACCAGAAACTACGGACACTCTACTGACACTCCACAACACCCAACAGGACACTAAACAAAATGTGCATAAACCACCAATATACAATCTTGCGCCAAACATCACACAGCTGTACCAACTAAAAACAAACCTGCACAACTCGACTGGTTTTTCCGAACTGAAGCTACCACTGGGAAATCAAAGCTCTCTTGCGCTTTTCCCTCTCAATCCCACCAACAAACCCCTCCCAACCCACTTCCTTTACAGATATGCCAGGGTGCCTGGAGACCATGAAAATGCACAGTATAAATCGCAATAACGTAACATAACATATCCTGTAAAACGTATTTTCATACTGCCATAGCCCAACAATATGTGCCATAATTTCCTTGATTACACATTCTTGTGTTGTATGCACCCTGTATATGCCATGTTCACATTCGCTGTAGCAAATGTATGCAAACAGAAAATATTTCAGTGCGAGCACAACACATGCATATGGTATTGGTCATTCCAAAAAATATATCTAAACATTAATTGTGGGTGCTTTGGGAGAAAGCAACCTCTGGCACCAAGTTTGTGCAAGGTAATTAAATATATACAAAAATGCCTTTGAACAAAACGTCCAAGGGCACTCCCACTGCACACACTCTTGCAATAGGGTATCCAAGAACAGAACTATTCAAACATTTCATGTACATTCATTATGTATTTAATGCGAATTTAGATTTTTTTTTGCTTAAGTTGCACCTAAATATGTATTATAAATATATAACAAAGAACTTTAATACAATGATAGTTTATAACAAATGCTGAAAAATACTTACATAATAGTTCATATTAGTATTGAAACCATAAACAATTCTAACTAGATTCTTAACAGATTTAGTCCGCATACAAAAATGGAATATTCATTTAATTCAAATTTGAGATTCTAAAATCTAGTTTCGATGCATTTCAGATCATAGTTCTTGCATCAGCTCTAAAAGTAATGTTTCTAAATATGAAAATATGATTATGATTAGACTATATCAAGGCTAATCCTTTTTTTTTACTCTCTCATTGCATTCATTCTTAGCCAGAAAGTCTTCTGTCCAGATACCTTTATATGAAGTACAGAAGATCTAAAAATTGAGACATAATGCAGAAAAAAACAGTTTTTCCAAGTTAATATTGTCTCAAAGTACAGATATAGTAATTGAATTTATTCTTAAGCAATAAGCCCTGAGCCGGGGGAGGGCTGGGCGTCATTGCAGCATCAGGTAATGCCTCGGGGCCCATAGTTACTTGCCGGAGCAAAGCAAGGGCCGTAACGAAGGGCCCGGGGCATTGCATAATGTGGCAATGCTCCACTGAGGAGGGGCTTATTGCTATTAGTACCCCAGACTGTTAGACGGGGGTACTAATAGTTTAGTAATTCTAGTTGCAAAACTGTGGCATTTCGCAAGTGAAAAAAGAAGAAAACAAGATGGCCACCGTGGAACAGGGTGAAGCGACTATACGTAGTCCCTTTGCCCTTTCCATGGTGGCCATGCAAAAAAGGAAACAAAATGAAAACAAAGAAGATGGCCACCATGGAAAGGGAGAAGGGACTAGTCCCTTGAATTGGGAATTTAAAAAAGCAGGAAAAAACATGGCCTCTAGGGAATGGGAAGAAGGAACTACACGTAGTGCCCTTATGCCTTTCTATGGCTGACAGTCGCAAAATAAACACAGACAGACAGGGATGCATCCAGTGCTTTGTAGGGCTTGTATGGACCCGGCGGGGTCCAGTCAAATCGATTGATACAATATGATTGTCCTTTGCAGTGTACTAATCACATTTATACTCACCTTAAAATAAAGCCAGCTTTCGAGTGTTATGAATAACATGATAGAATGAACCGCTGAGCAAAAAGGTACTTTGGTAGTACTTACAATTCTGAACTCCTCAGTCATAAAGACATACATACATTTATATAACTATAAGCGATCAATTTAGGCAGATGCAGTAGGCTGTAACTATTTAGACATTGTTTCCACCTTTTAAAGACGTACATAAAATGTCCAAGTGGATGTTTTCTCAAAAATGTAAAACATGTACTGATATTGTAATCTCAACTCCCATCTTGAAGTATAATGCACATTTCTAAGTCTCATCTAGCCCACTGCCGTATCAGACGTGTACATTCCTTATCCTTGTTTGCAAATAGCAAGCAGACAGATATGAGCCTGAAAGTCCTCAAAACAACCTCAAAACAGTTCTCAAAACGTGGACACTCTACAGAAAATAGTGGATACCCAGGATGCAATATTTTGCCGCTTTTGAATGTTTCTGACATGATACATGAATGATACATTCGCTGTCCCTGGTCAGGATGGTTACTTAAGTAAATAGCAAAACACCTTATATAAACAGAAATATCAGGAAAGATTATAAAGACGATATATCAAAGTGCATACATATATGCATATTTCCAATCTAAAATGTTGGCTCAGACAAATTGCTATGCTAAGTACCCCCAGAACTGACCTTGCTACTACCCCCTAAACAAGTGATGTGGCACTACATTGATTCAGAATTGAGCTAGGAGCTAAAGAAGTGTGCCAGGCAATTGTTTCCCTGAAAGGATTACACATATTAAGCTGTGTACTAATATACCTGTGACTGTGTTTGGGAGACAGGAAGCGTGCTGGGTGCTATGTCCCTGAGACTGTCAGAGATCCGGAGGCATACGGTATCCTCACGAGATATGAAGAGGGAGTGCACTATAGCCGCCTGCCCCCTTCCCACTCCCCCTCCATCATTCGCTTAGATTTTTTCAAGCCAGGAGCTCCCCCTTTTTGGATAAACCCATAGAACCCATATAAGTTTATCCTATTCCATTCCCACCCTTCACACTCTATTATTAAATATATGACTTGCTGTGGCAAGGTTTGCATTGACCCGCTACAACACCCACTGTCTCGCTCTCTTACATGCACGCACACTTTTCTATGTGATTTGGTCAAGATGATTTTGTCAAAATTGAATTTGTTGATTTTATTTTTTATTTTTTACATTTGCACGCAAATATATGCGGCTACCCACCGATTTCCCCCATCTTAATTATCATGATTCCCTACCCTCATATATATTTTCAGATAAAATTCGATAAAAAATATTCAGCAAATTCGAATTTGACAAAATCTCCTACATTGGAATCTTCCTAGCCCCACAAAACCATATTAATTCTACTCTCACACATGCACACACTATCATGCAATAAATCACTCCCACCTCTCACTCTATATCTCGTGCCCACGCTGGCTCTCTCTCTCACACACATACATCCACTCTGACACCTGCACACTCTCTCATGCAATGCATCACTCACATCTCTCTCTCTGTTGCTCCCTCCACAAATAGCTCCCCTCTCGAGCCCTTCGCTCCTCTACCTCTAACTCCCTCAGAGTCAGTTGATTTTCAAAGAAACGAGCTGAGGGCAGATCTCTGTCTTCGGCTGGGCCCTTCCTTTGGAACAGCCTACCAGCCACCCTTTAACTTGAGGAGAACCATCTCGGGTTCCGGAAGCACCTCAATACCTTCTTCTTCGCTTCTGCCTTTGCCCCTCTTTATCCCTGCTGACCTGTTTTTCTCTCTTGGCACTGTGCACCTGGACACCCTCTGTCCTTTGGGCCCAGTTACCTGCTCACCCTGCCTCTCTCCTGCACTACCTCCGGGCCTCCCATTGCACTGGGTTCTGTATCTGTACCCATACAGTCCCCCACTCTTCCTCTGCACTTATCAGATATACCCTATCTGACTAATCTTGCACTTGCCACTTGCTGGCTGCAATACCACTTTTTCATTGCCTGTATTTATTCATTTAATTGACTTATTCTTTTCTCTCCTCTGTTTTGCACTTTCCACTTCTCCCACTTCCACGCACTTTGCCCCTTTTCCCTTCTCCATGCACTTGCGCTTTCATAATGTCACTGGGCCTAGTAAAATCGTTGTTTTTTGTTCTGCCTTGTTTCCCTCCATCTGCTTGGTCGCGCTTTGAAACACTTTTGTACGAGCGCGATATAAATAAAATATCATATCATTATCATATCATGCTCTTGCCTTTAGACCCCTGATCAGTCTGGTCTCAGTCTAGACTGTCACCTCTCGCTACCATGGTGGCACTGCAGGCAGGAACACAAACACACCGTTATAGGCCTCTTCTTTTCTCGACAGGTCTAGAGTACCTTGCCTAGAAGGGGAGCGGTCTAGAACAGTGAACCTCCTTCCTCCCTGCCACTTCTGTAGTCAGCTCAGGCTGGGGTGGTATCAGCCTTCTGACCCCACTCTCAGCCTGTATGAGTGATACAGAATGGGGAGTGGCGAAGTTACTACTTTTCCAATCGGGTGCTGCAATTCTAGCACCTGGAGATTACCATTTTGTCCAGGTTTACAGAACAGTGCTATAGCATCTGGAGATAATCATGAATTGTGCATGTGCGCAGGGAAGGTGCAGCCAGTCGTCCCCAGCAGGCACCCACGCCACAGAGAAATGACCACACGTGAGGCAGGCATGTTAGATCTTTTGTCACGAATGGATATTGACTCTCTTCAAAGTAGAGGCTGGAAGTATTATCGGGAACTGACCCCCCTTTACAATTGGACATCTATCCCTGGGTACCACCTCCTCACAGATTCTCTACCCAAATGCCCAGCAGTGTTGTGAGTAGTGCATTGCACGATCTATGCTGTTGCATGTCCACTTTCTCTTTCCTCTCTTTATTCTCCCAAAATGCATTCACTTTGGGGATAGTTAGTTCTGGTGACAGCCCCTTAAGATGAAAGTGTTTTTTGTTTCAGAGATTAAACATTGGCTTTCCAGCCCTGTTTTGACACCAAACAGCACAGAAGCACCATGCACTACAGAATGTTGAATCACTGCACATAATACTTTGCATACAATCCCAAATTGTCTATAGTCTATGTCCTTATGTCATCGTGTGTATTGCATGTAGGTATTGGGTTTCTTATAGTGCTAACCTTAACCACACAAACCTAGGATATTAAGGTTCCACTTGGAAGGGAATGGGAGGGGGGGGGGGGTTTAATCCATGGAATAAAGTCTAGGAGAGGAAAGGCTCACCGAGCTGAGTTTGGGATGTTCAGCAGATGTGCACTCCAGTGCTAATGTTCCTCCTGAATTCCCATAAGAAATCATTGTAGGCTCCACCTACTCCGGCAGATAAATTGAATGCATTGCTTTGGGAGATTAAATCATGCACTTGCAGGTGCACACAATGAAACCAGATCAGATAGAAAGTGACATTTGCACAAAAGAGACAACACTGGAGAAAAAAACAAGTGGGGAAAGAGCGCTATATAAATAACCAATTACAATACGATATATAGTTCTGCTTGGCTTCGCCAGCGAACTGGACCTGGAGTGGTTAGAACTCTGGACCTGAAGGTTGTACGAAGGGTGGACCTGAGTAACTGGTGTACTGAGACATCTAGTGACTGTGTCTTCGTTGGATGCAGGTTTACCAATCTTCCGATATATCTCAGGCGTTGCAAGTACGTTCCCAGGGGTGCGTCAAACTGCAAATTAATATTTTAATACCCCTCCTGGATATTGTCAGTCCATATAAAGTTCGGTTATAAGCTCGTAATGGAGGTAGTCATATTGAAGTAAAAGATAAACTGTCACAATCTTGCTTGTTTTTGTAGCTTACCATAATCTCTCAGAGGCATTGCTTCTTAGACTGCGCTGCTTAGCTAGACTAGGGCCATTAGGTCACTGTTAAATGTGATGTTTGTATGCATCAGTATTGTGATTATTACGTCTGTTCTTGTGTTTTTTATGTTTTATGTGATGCGCCTTGATGCCCACGGGCTTTGGCGCTATGTAAATGCATAAACAAATAAATAAATAAATAAATACATAAATGCAACAGAAACCTCTGAAAAAATAAACATGGGTAATCAAGAACATCACTTAATAAGACAAGGAACAGAATGCATCATCGTGGACAAAACAAGGTAAACCCATGTGCATTGAAGCCTGACATAAAGGCCGTTAGTGCTTTGCTACACAAACATATGTTTATGAGTATTGCAAAAGTTGTAACACCCGGTCATTAACAAAGACCTGGCATGGGATCATAGACAAGATCCTACTTTATTGGCGAAACAGACAACTTAATGAGGCTTTGATGGCACTTGGGTGACAGCAATTCAAGCATGGTGCGTGCAACCCATGGTCTGCCACCCTCTTTCTTCTGCCTTTTAGCAATAAACCAATAAAAGTGAACTTGAGTGTGTTCCCCCAACCTTTCCACCCGCCACTACCGTACCCTCTTCAATGTTAACCCTTGGGTTGCTCCTAATGTACCTGGTCGTAGCCCACTGTTGCCTGCGTTCATGAATTGTTGCCCCTAACCCCTCCATCGCTCGGTCTCTGCTCGTTACTAACTCTGGCTTAGCTCCCTCCTTCCTGTAATGTATCATTTTACTCCAGAAAGCACCACTTAGCTTTTCAAAGCTATGTATACACTCAATATTCTTTTTAATTTTTTTTAATTTGATTTAGCTGAAAAACAGCCTTTCAAATTTTAAAACATTCAAGTAATACAGTATAACAAATCCACTTCAATTCATTCATTTAAATTCCTCTGTCCTATTTACAACAGAAATCATAATCCAACAAACAGCAACTTAATATTTTTTTCAAAAACATATAAGCTACAAACAGCACAAATCACTTCTAAATAGGGCATGTGCACTCAATAAATACACTAATAATAACTTAAAACAATAAATAAATAACGATGGACTGACTGCTTTAGTGAAATATACGACTTGATTAAACTGTTTGGGCCTGATTCACAGAAGTGTTTTATGATGACACAATCCCATTGAAAAACGGGGCCTGATTCACAGAAGGGTTTGATAATGACGCACCCTCATTGAAAAACAGCGACTGATTCACAGAAGTGTTTTATAAAGACACACTCCCATTGAAAGACAGGGACTGATTCACAGAAGTGTTTTCTAATGACACAATCCCATTGAGAACTGATCGCTGCATCAGGCCCTTCAACTCGGAAAAACCCAAATGTGCCTCTGAAAAAGCTATGAATAATTAGCAAAGAGAGTTCCTTGTTATTTTTGCGCCACCATGTCTCCAAAACAGCACGTAATAAAAAACAGAAGAAAAAAGAAAGGACCTTATGTTACAATATTTCTCAATGAACACAGACAAACAATTCAAGTCAGAGGTTGGGCCAGATATCACCGTTTGAATCAGGCAATATTCGGTATTGCCGCAGAGCCCTTTGTTTGCTGCAGCAAAGGAGAATATTGCAGGAAGCCCCACAGACTAAAGGATGCGTGCATGGGCAGGCTATCTCAGATGCTTGCACCACAGATATGATACCGCTGCTCAGGCTTGCATCCATGCATTCAGCAATGAGGAGATTTCAGACAAAGGCACTGTTGGAAACTGTGCTTATGCATTAACGTCCTTGGGGTAGTGGAGGCAGGGAAGGGTTGAACAAAAGATGCAGGAAACAAATATTGCAATGGTATTTCCATATCTACCGGTGTATCTTTATAGCTATTCTCTATAGATCTATCTATTGTCTTTCTATCCACCGTGGTGGTTTGTGATTTCTTCTTGATTGGAGGGGAGTATGCATTCCCATGGATATGTGTGTGTTTCCCAGCATAGCAAGGGAGCCCGAACTAACAAAAGGCAGCACAGGGTTAGGGGGTCCCATAGATGCTAAGCCACCAACGGGGCACATGAGTATTTTTCAATGCATTTTCATGAGGCTTATGGGCACAATAAATGCCCTTATGTTGCCAATGTAAAGAAAAATGTGTTCATGTGTGCTCTGCTGTTCCCTAATGTGTCTATGCTGGATGCAGCACTATACCCAGAAAGCCAGTAACAATACTCTAAGAAACATGCCCATGATTGCTTTGCCAATATATGCCAGTATTGCCATGTAAGAATATACAATTTTTTGACTTTGCCCATAATGGCAGTAAAAAATGACATCTAAGCAAATATATCCATAGTGACTGCATCAATGCAGTCCAGTATGCTCACAAACGAAAGCTCATCATGTTTGCTTTACCGATAATTATAGTTTAAAATGCCATGGCACTGTAAGAAAACATGTCCGTGCTGGACATGGTAATATGTTCATGTAACCCCAGGTACAGATAAGCTCCCATTGGCTTTGCCTATTGCACCAACAACGTACTGTAAGAAAACTTGCCCATGCTCACTGTGCCAATAAATGCCAGTAGTCTCACACAAGAGCAGGCATGTTTTCTTTACCCAAGATGTACTAATGCCACTGTAACAAAACATGTCTCTGTTTGATGCGGCAATGTATGCAAGTATCCCAAAGTGAACATACAGTAATGTTGGATTCATCCTTGACTAATGTCATTATATGAAAACATGTACATGTTCACCTCATCAACCTCGTCTTCACAAACTCTCACCATATTCTCTGCGCTCCACACAGACTGACACTCACACACAGACTTCAGTGACACTGGTGAAATTCAATAACATGCATCCACATTTACAATATACACTAATTGGCATCATTATTTTCTATTTAATAATCTTGCAAAGTGTCCCGTGTCTTGTTTTGTTTTAAAGTGAACCAAGCGCCACTTATTTATTGCCCTGGCCCCTCCTTGCCCTCCTTTGCTGTTTTATTTTTTTATTTTTATTTTATTTTTTTATTTGTTTGGGTCAACTCTGACCTTTACAAAAAACATCAACATATTTACTGCTTAAAAATGATTAACGTTCTATAACACTTAGTTTCATTTAGACAGATAAGCAATAAAACCAAATTAAGAAAGAGATAAAAATAAGAAAAAATGAGGGAAGAAAGAGGACAACAGGAAGACAGGGGATCAGAGAGACATAGAAGTGAAAATGAGGGGACGAAAAGGCAGAGGAGTATAGGCGAGTTATAACTAACCGGCCAGTCATATCCTATTATCTGCCATTATATATCTTTGCCATTCACGGTCTGTAATGGCAATCCTGCCCCTTTGTTAACCCCACATTAATTTACTACGAGACCACCAACCTCCAATGTTCCTTTACTTCAACTTTCAATTTGAGCCTGTATTAAGTCTGTCTCCTGTTGCAGCAGTCCAATTTTTGCTAAAACCTGATTAACTGCTATAGTTATGGCAGTGTTGTGTCCTGAAATCATTACGTTCCAGACGTTTTCTGACGTCAGCTGTTCTATTTTGTCCAAAAATTTGTAGAAATGGTTAGCTCTTACATCCCATGTTCCTTTGCATTCTCTAAGCAGATGGTACAGGCTTTGCTTAGATAGTTCTGAACAGCCATCGCATAAAGAAATGGCTTCAGAGTATTGTCCTCGAATACTTAAGTTTTCTCCTGTATGAATTAAATTTAGGCAAGCCCTCAGGAATCTGTTTCTTGAGTCGGCACTTGGATGTTTTTGTAGATATTTCGG
This sequence comes from Ambystoma mexicanum, assembly GCF_040938575.1. Taxonomy (NCBI): domain Eukaryota; kingdom Metazoa; phylum Chordata; class Amphibia; order Caudata; family Ambystomatidae; genus Ambystoma; species Ambystoma mexicanum. The sequence goes on from NC_090934.1 coordinate 143,503,408, forward strand.
CAGTTGCCCCAGCTTTTTGTCCACTGTGAGGAACCTATTTTTGGGTTTTATTTGCCTCATTTTAGTTCCTGTTCTAAGCCAGTCCAGTATTTCTGTTTCTTTTTTACTTTCAAAGGATTAGCCATCAAGACTTCTGTCGAAGTATCCGCTGCCAACAGTATTTTACAAACTCTTACTTCTAGGTTTTTTAGTGAGTTCGACTTCCTCGCTTACATCTGCAGTTTTATATCCTCGTATAGCGAGTTATCTTGTGGATCTTTTATCAGCCTATAGAGTGATAGTAATCTCCAGTTTACTTGTTCCAGGGATTTCAACCCAAGTTCAAACCTCAGGGCCGACATAGGTAGGGAGTTTGGCAAGCCTAGTGATCTTTTCCATACCTGATTTTCGATTTTCTGCCAGTCTATCTACCAAAGGAATGGATTGGCCTCCAAACCATATAATAACACAGGAGTCATTTTTGCAGTGTTAAACTTTACCAGTGGTATGATAATTTACAAAGCTCCCATAAAACTTTTTCTCATCAGTGGTATTGCTCGCCTCATTTTTGTTCTTATTTCAGCTTCGATTTTATAAATTGAGGGAGAGGCATATATCACATACCCCAGATACACTAGTTCTTCCGTTCTCTGGATCTCCTCACCTTCAAAGAACCAGCTTGTATATTTTATTTGTTTGTTTGGTTGTTTCATTATTCCGATTTTTGATTTCTTAGGGTTTACCCGAAGGCCATTCACTTTGAAGTACTTGCTTAGGCCATTCAGAAGATGTTGTAGTCCTACCGCTGTTCTATCGACCAGGACTATGTCTTCTGCATATGCGAGCCACAAAACCTTGGTTGCATATAGTTTCAGGCTCGCCATTGCCCATTATTCCAAGAAAGGCACTAGATCTGATAAATACTGGTTGAATACTGTTTTATTTTCAAAAGTGGATGTCTATTCCTGGACTCCAAAATAATGTGATTTTCCTGTTCCCAATCTGCTCCATTTTCCCATTTATTGGTCAAACAACTGTCGCTATAATTACTTAGCGCTTAGAAACTGGTCATGTGGGTGATTGATTTTACTGAAGTGTTTCAATAGTTTGGAGAATAGTGAGTTTTTTAGAAACCCATAGTCCCCAACCCAGAAGAAAAATCTCACATCTTTTGCCAGCTTCTTTTAGTTGTCACACAAAGAATTACAGAAAGTGCAAGGATTTGATACTAGTAATTTCCGTATATATTTCTGGACAGCCGCAGAGTCGTTGCTAGGGGAGGGGGGTTGCTTAGGGGGATATATCCCCGGGTCTTTTGGTTGTAGCCCCGGATAGAATCTCAGGGGCTACAATCAAAAGGCTACCTAGCCCCGAGTCCTGACAGTCGCAATATTAGCATAGCCCCGGATCTTTTCCAGACCTAGCAACACCCCTGGACAGCCGCATTCTCTCACACACACACACACACACGCTCTATCTCACACACACACGCAATCACTCTCTTTCACACACACACACACTCTCTCTCTCCCTCACACACACACACACACACACACACACACAGCCTCTCTCTCTCTCAAACACACAAACCATCGCACACATTAACACACACACTTAACGCATGCCCCCCAAACACACAGACGCACACAAAGCACGCATACACACACAGATATTCACATACATAGAGTTTTCTACACTCACCTGCATATCTACTGCCCACCTTAGCTGCAGACTGTCATTGTGGCACACGCAGACCTGGTGCCCTGCCTCGTTCAAGATGAGTACAGAATTCACTGGTCCGTGGCTGTCAATCAAGGGGTCATTCAAACTTTACATAGCGTCATAGGGCCAGTCCTCCAACATCCATCAGAGTTCTTATCAAAGATTTTCACTGGTGCTAAAAAGTGAGCAATTGCTTTGATAATATAAAATGGAGCAAAAAGATTGTGTCACAATCCGTATTGTCTAAAAACGTTTGCATTCGGGCAAAAATTAATCAGGCTGTATTTTTGTACTATGTTTGCTGCACAGCATATTACAAACGGTGTCTACTACATTTATTTTTCTGTTAAGCAGCACACATCATAAATAAAACAGCCTGCTCCAATTTTCCCCAGGTGAAAACATTTTATGTAATGCGGTTTGGGGCTACACCTTTTTGCACCATTCTCTAATAACAAAGCAGCAATATTGGTGCTAAATTCATGTGCTCTGCTGTTTTGCACAAGTGCAAATCTTTGATAATCTGGCCCCTGATATGTTTATGTAGAAAAACAGTGCAAGAAGTCTGGACCACTCTATGACCAAATATAATTAAATAGTGTGTACACGGGCCAAAGTGTGTAAAGAAAGACATTTGCAGAGTGTTAATATATTATGTGGTATATTTGATTGTAATTGTAATTCATGTTAATAGGAAAACAATATTTTTTAGGTTTTCATTAACACAGTTGGACCACTATATACCCTAAGGCATCAGCTCCCTCTACAGTGACAACAGGCGATGGGATGCAGAGGATACAATAGGTTTCATTCACACAATAAGAGCACTATATATCCTAAGGCAACAGCTCCCTCTAGCGGTGACAACAGGTGAAGTGGGCAGTCTCTACTCTGCATGACTGTTTCGGACAAACATACACCTGGCCTTTCGTTATATAGGATTGGTGTTAGTGATGCACCACTAGACTTAATCGTGCCCTGACTGCTCACGGCCACCAGGAACCGTATGATGGTGATATGCAGTGCTGGTAGGTGAAACTGAAAGCTGTAAGTGTTGATTGAATTTAAATCCAAATGTATAACTTCTTTTCTCCTAGCACAGAAACTTGTGGGAAGCACACCCTTCACCCAATCAAGCTAACACTGTCTAGCAGTCCATCTAACTGGCATTTATTAATGTATCCATTATCAATCTATACATCTATCTATTACCTGTCCATCCATCTATGTCCATATCTATCTATCTATCTATCTATCTATCTATCTATCTATCTATGTGTCTATCTGTCTGTCTATCTATCTATCTGTCTGCCTTGTCATGGGAGGATAGCTGAGGGGCAATGTGCTAGCCTTGGAAGCAAGATGACAAGGAGCAACACAGGTTCGATCCCCGGGTCTGCACTTAGAAACCTTTGGGTATTATGCGCATTATAAACCTTTGGGTATTATGCACATTATAAATAACCTGTGATATCATATAATATCATATCATATCTGTGTTAGACCCTATCTATCTATCTATCTACCTATGTTTTGTATGTCTGTCTGTCTACCTGACAATGTCTCCTGCTTGGAACTTGGAGTGTGGAGGGTGACTGGGTGGCTGGTAGTGACACCACCGTCTCCATGATGCAGGGCCATGGGAGTAGTGTGGAGGATCTCATGGTCACTGCCACAGCACCCCGGTCAGAAGACAGGGGTTTATCACATTGGCTGAACTATAACATCTGGCCCTTTTGGAAACATGCAGAACACTGCAGATTAGTGATGTTAGGAGTCTTTCAAGCACTTTCTGACAGGCCCCACAGTAGGAAAGTACTTTACATTTCGCTTGGGGAAACTCCAACCAGAATGGTAACACCCCTTGCTTGTGCCAGATTGGAGGGGGGGGGACAAAATGTGAACCAGCTGCCACCAAAGAAACTCTGGATACACTGGTCGAACACAGCACTCCCACTCATGCACATGCATTCCTAAATCTAGCAGTTAGTCCATGATGGTGGCTCAGTCTTATGTGGGATTGGTGTGGCAGATGCAGGTGACCCGCAATGATCAGAGAGACACACCTGACACAGGAATCAGTTAGCAAATGATCAATCCGCCACTTGCAAAAGGAATTATAAGCATGTTCAAACCCTCATAGGGAGGTCTGAACAAGGGTCTAAAAAATGGAGCCAAAATAGGGCATGTGTGTTGATTTTTGGGTAAGAGGATTGTGGGAGTTTGGAGGTGTTTGGACAAAGTAGAGGCTGAAGAAAGAGAGGCGGTTGGTGGAGATGGAGGGAGCAAACGTAGATCTGATCTGGTGGGGATAGAGTGAGATCTAGGGGGAATGCGGTATTTGGAGGAGAAAAGACAATGTTGGAGTGAGTAACAGCTAATTAGCAGTAGGGGGTCTCACTAGGAGGGAAGGGGTGGTGAGAAGAGTAAACGTTGAGGAAGAAGGTAATACAGAGGGCCAGGTGGGGTAGAAATGTGCAGAGGAGGTACAGTGATGAGTGACGGAGGAGACACGAGTATGGGTGGGGAGAAAGAGTGGTCTAAAGGAGATGCTAGACGAGATGAGGGAGAGAAACACATGCTCCACGCCAATGTGGCATGTGGTAGACATGCAAGGAGGTACAGGAGATAGTGAGGCATCGAGGAAGCAATGCAAGAGTTTCCACGGCCACAGGAGATCAAAGGAGATCTATGCATGTGCAAGTAACACCCTTAGGATCAGGACCCTTGGGTTTGGGGGGCTGGGACCCCAGCCAGCCTCATCCAGTGACCCTGGCCCAACCTACCTAGGCTGCAGATCCATCCACTCTGCCACTGAAACTCAAAGTCAAATAACTTGATTGGCAAGTAGTGAGGAACATCATGGTTGCTTTGACAACAACCAGCCAGAGTCATCAACCCATAGAATGACAACCATGGCCAGTATCCCACAGCCCTACAGCTACAGGGACATGTGCCTCTGAATACTGATTGTTGCACCCAAAGACTGTGAGTGACACTGGGGAGAAAACTGAAGAGACTGTTGAAAATACATTCTTTTGGGTTAGCCTGAGACATTAGAGACTTTGAAAGTCTGATCATCCTGACTATTGTTTTGGAGCCTTTTGTGTTTAACATATTCCAAATCCTGTCTAAGAGGAGAAAAGGGAATGGGAAGCTGGAGGGAGATTGTGTGGGGAGGAGTCTAGCTACTAATCACAAGGAGACATTATCTTGTATTGCTTCTGCTTTTCTTGAGTTATCTTACCTTCATTGACCCATTGAACCCTTTGCGTAAAGAAACCCTGGATAAACCGCATTGTTATCGTGATTTGCAACTCTAGTCTGATCTTACATCCCACAGTATGTGTTCACATATCTATCTATCGATCTATCTATCTATCTATCTATCTATCTATCTATCTATCTATCTATCTATCTATCTATCTATCTATCTATCTATCTCAATCTGTCTAACAATCTATCTACCTATCTGTCGATCTATCTACTTAACTATTGATCAATCGATCTATTTATATGTCTGTCAACATATCAACATATATATCTACCTAATCTATCTATCTATCCATCTATTTATCGATCTATCTATCTACCTATCTACCTATCTATCTATCGATCTATCTATCGATCTATCTACCTACCCATCGATTCTCGATCTTTTTTATATGTCATTCACAATATCTATCTATTGATCTATTGATCTATCTACCTAGCTACCTATCTATCGATATGTTGATCTATTTATATGTCTCTCAACATATCGACATATCTATATATGTAATCTATCTATCTATCTATCTATCTATCTATCTATCTATCTATCTATCTATCTATCTATGTGTCTGTATATCTACCCTTGATATCTGTTTGGCTATCTCACTCTATTATTGTTCCTGGCCACTAACCACATCCCCCATGTCTCCACACCCTTCCTACCAATTCACCTATCCACAAATAAATCAATGATTCCATTCATACACCCATCCAATCATTTATACAACATCTGTATTGTTATGCACTAGTAGATCCAGCAAATATGCTGCCTGTTTCTGGTATGAATACACTTGCATGTGGTGCTACTTCTGTCATGCATTATCCCATGGGTTGTGTGTGCCTCTCCATTGTATGCGTTAGTCCAACTAACTGATTTGCACATGGTGTCCTCCACGCTTATTTATATGCAATGCATGTTGGGTCCTGCACTCAAGCAGATGCACTGCAAGGGTTTATGTGATGGTCATAGAAGCTGTATTTCTGTTCCCACAGAAGCATATGACATGAGGGCAGATGTGTTCTCTAGGCCCTCCTTGTATGTGGTGAAGGTTTATTAGTTTAAGGTACAGTATTATACAAGTGGTTATATGTTTATCCTTGTGCACTAGTCACTCATTTGATGACCTACTACATGTTAATGTTAATGTTAAAGGATATTTGTACCGTGCACTATCACCACCAGAGTGGTCCCCTGGTGCTCTGGCAGCTCTGAAAAAGTGATGAGGGGGGTGAGTTAGTGGGAAAAGGCTGGAAAAGTGCAAGAGAGCAGTGATGTGCTGTTGGCAGCCTCAGCCCGGTGTGTCTATCGGCTTGGCTTCGGGGTGTTTTACGGTCGGTAGTCATCGTGTGCTGTTTTGCAAGTCTATGTGTGGTTTGTTTTGTTGTAGCACTGTAGTGAAGTTTGTGCGGATTGCTGTATTTAAAATTGTGGTTGTGTTTGGTTAGACTTTGAGAGGTGTATGCAGAGGGATGAAATTGTTAGACATGTGTCAATCTTGTGTTTGCACATGCTTTTGTGTTACTCGTTGTTGCGCAGCTATTAAGGGGCGTTCTTCGTGACTGCAGTAAGCCACCTTTGGCAGCTTTGGGAGAGTCAGAAACCCTTTGGGCTACTCTGCTGCCTTTTGGGTGGAGTGCAAGGTTAATCCTGTGTAATGATATGACTGGAGAACTTAATTCTGCTGGCTCCCTTCTTTGGAACAGCCTTCCCCTCCCTCTTCGTCTTGAGCAGGACTTTCTTAAATGCAAGAAGCTCCTCAAGACTTTCCTCTTTACATCTGCTGTACCCCCCACTCTCTTCTGCTAATCACACGGTTGCCTGTTTGGTGTTCATGCATCCTCGGGGCCCTGACTGCCCACACCGAATCCCTGCCAGCTTCTGTTTGCCCTCAGCACTTTCCTCGGCTCACCCTCCACCCTGGAGGCTCGCACTTACCTTACATTGCACTTCACGTGTTGCTCACCCATGAGCACCACTGCACCTATCCCATTCCCCCTCCCTTCTGCACGTGCACATTCTGAACACTCACAAGGCATAATAGGTTAATCTCCCCCCACTGTATTTATTATTTGTATGTATTTTGATCGTTGTTACTTCCCCTTGTCCCCTCCCTGTTGCCCTGTGCGAGCTGTGAAACATTATTTACTTCCTGTATATGCGCCTAACAAGCAAACGATAAATAAATTATTAAATTCAGCGCTCAAGTAGTGGCTTTGTGTCTATTTTTTTATGAGTCAGCAATAGACACTTGAGCCAGAAGGTGCAGGTTTTCAAGGACGCGCTTTCTTGTCATTCACAGTAAAGCATGCTTGCCGACCAAGAGAGCTAAGCACATATGCGTCACCGTATAAAATGGTGCAAACGGGAAGTACTCCCAAAAAATCACAGGAACAAGTTTGTGAATTTGCCATGTGTAAAGAGGATAGGTGAATGGGAGAAAGGTACCTGCTCGCAAAAGTAGAACTCAACATGCATACACATTACGTTCAAGGTTTTCCCAGAAACCTTTGTGATCATACTTAAGCTTCACGTGGATGGTGTATGTTTATTTGTTGTTGCTTATTGGTGCTTCAGTGGATTGAAAGTTGGATCCTCCCGGGGACTTCTTAGTACATTTGGGGTTTCAGTTATGCCCTTAAGAGCAGCTGAGGCCAGATTATCTTGCACACGCGCATGTGTATTATGCTCATGTGCAAACTGGATGTGTGCATGCACAATTACGTTAGCAACAGAGCAGATCACTTTGCATTGCATTTACCCTAGTACTTATTCGGTTTTGCAAGCACAATTTGCACCTGTAGAGCTGGGGGCAAATGTTAAGCCAAAACTATTGCATGAGGACAGATGGCATAAGAGAAGGGACACACAGTTTGTAGGTGTTGTTTGGCTATTTACACACTCATTGACTTCCCATGACCATACTGAACCCTATGGCTATTCACACCGACGTTCAGCTCCTCCTTGGCCAAAACACAACCTGCTTCGATCTCATTGGGATAGCTTTTTCAAGCCTTACCATCACACATTGGGCAAAGTGCCTGCCAGTGTTTTTTTCAAAATAGTCTTCTGATAGTTAAAGGATAGTTCCGGGACTTTTTTTTTATTGTCCCTACGGTTTGGCCATGTGTTTTTAAGCATAAATCGGTAGATCCTAGAAAACTTTCCTATGGACCTTACCCGACTTTTCGTCCATTATCGCACTCGAAATCATCCGCCATTTTGTGATAACCCTATCACTTGCCGCATCGCCCTGGCTCACCTGCCTTTGCGGCACTAAATCAAATCCCCCACCCCTGAAACAGACATCAGCAGACGCGTACTGCCCATTTCCCAACGCCAAAGCACGTCTCGTGTCAACAATCGCTGCGCCTCAGCTAATGACGTGTTGCCATGGAAATGGCAGGACGCCTCTTTCCCCAATAAGTATAAACAGACCGTTTCACAACACACAGCAGCAGATTTTCGATTCCATTCCTCTCTCTGTGTTACTTTGAGTATTCTGTGACTCGTTTCAGTGCTCTGGTCAGCTACCTTCGCCGCTTGTAGCCCGTGTGAACACCTGTACCATCTCTGTAAATTATTTTACTATCTTTACCGCACAATGGCCACAATAATGCCGTATATGTACGAGCCCGAGTACACCGAGGAGGAACTACTGGAAAGGCAAGCACGCGAAAACGATGGGGATTCGGACGGCAGTTGGGAGGACCAGTCAACGGATGAAGAGCCTGGACCATGTCGCATGGACGGCGTCTCCACCTGGTGCACGTGCAATCAGTGCGAGCTAATGCCAACTGAGGAGGAGAACTGCTGCTGCCGTGAAAATTCCGGGTGCTTGGCCTACATTTCGGAAAGCGAGCAAAGTCTGCAGGATGGCGAGCAAAGTCCGCAATGCATCACCGAGCTGCCAGAGTTCAGGGAAGCCTGCCTCTCACGGACCGTGTTGAGGATGATGATGGTGCTTATGCACGAACTTCGCGGCACTGTTCGTCCGCGTAATCCGAGTAACGAGTAAGTATACTCTGTTTGTGATGTCAGTGATGCCACTACTATTTCATGGTCGTCTCCCACATATAAAATTACATCTACATATCATTCGAACGCATGTAAATTGGTTCCATATAGTGCATTTTCTAGATGACATGTTTTACCTGAATCGACATTGATAAGAAAGTTTTGTCAGTTTAATACAGTTTGCATCTTTCTTTTTCACAGGTGGTACAGGCTGGTGGCCTATCGTTGCTTCACTTGGTGGCTTCACGGGAGGCTCGGACAACGCGTTCGGAGAGTAATACCTGCCTGTGCGGTACTTGCCATTAGACAACATTTCCCCAGTGACCCTAAGACAATAGATCAGATAAGAGAATGGGTCCGATATTGCGGATATCCATCGTCTGAGCTTGAAAGTAGAGTCCTAGAAGTCTTTGCGGACAAGAGGGGTGATCGATATGGCATCTGCAGCAGGCACTTTAGCTCAGACATGTACTCCACATCATTGCTAATAAAGAAGAAAACACCGCGAGCGAGGCGAAAATTGCTCTCAACCGCTATTCCCACTCTATTCGTCCACATCCCTCCACTGATGAGTCAAGTTTACGGATTTAGCTCTCGGCCTTGCGGTAGTGTGAGTAGCATTAGCTAACCATAATTTCCCCATTTATGTCTCCACTCAATATGAAGGCGGAAGATTCTCCATCCGTGTCGTTATTGCAGTCATCAGCCACTTCAAGCGCCTATCGGGTAATCTTACTTAGCTATTCTGCCACTGACTTGTTTTAGGCATGTAAATCAATAGTTTTAATTTATCGTGTAATTATTTTACCTAATGGTATACCACAGTACTCGTCCTCTAGTCTTTGTTTTCAGTTATAATTATTGTTATCCAAAATAATGCAAGTACTGTCTTTCAGGGAGATGCTGAGGAGTCCAACGCATTGACGACAACCGTTGATGTCACTCAGATGCTCGAGGTACGTTTCCGGACAGTTCCATCGATGGAGATCATCAGATCTTGCATTCTTGTAGCGTGATTGTTACACAAAATGTTTCTTTCATTTTTAGCCATTGATATGTCCTTCTGTCGTCGCCCTCCTATGTGTCTTTTTTCAATATTGTGTTGATTACTAATGAAAGTCCTATGTTTCAGGGAGTCGATGGAGCATTAGTCCAAGAAGAAGGGGGAGCATGCAGTTACGGGTCGGCGCAACAGCTTGCAGAAGTGTGCACCGCAGTTACAGCGTCCCTTGATGTTCTTATGCATTTCGAGGTATGGATAATGACAGTTCGATCAAGCGAGATCATATGACGTGATTACATCCGCTATACTTCCTTCTTTATTAACGCAAGTACTATGTTTCAGGGAGATGACGGAGCTTCTTCTACAAGAACATCACCCCTAGTAGTTGATGCAGATCTCTGGGTGGTGACACTTCCAACGATGGAGCAAATCGAATCATATTTAGATATCCATTATTTATTTTAGACAACTGATCAAAGATTGTGCAGGTCTATTTAGATGAGCCGTTGACGCCTGCACAAAGTTTATGTTCTTTTTAACAAAATAGAAAACCATACTAATGCAATTACTGTGTTTCAGGGAGTTGCTGAAGCGTCATCTTCAATAATATCATCAATGGAAGTCTATGCGGAGCCCGAGGTATGGATCTTGACAGTTCCATCTAACTAGATCAACAATGCGTGAACTATTGTCGTTTGAATGTTCTACACAATGCGTTCATTCGTGTTTTGCTATTGAGATGTACGTATGGGTATTGGTCCCCAAGTACATTTTGTGTTTTCAATATTATTATACATACTAATGAAAGTTCTATGTTTCAGGGAGTCGATGGAGCGTCAGTGAGTGATGGATGTGCTTATCATGAAAATATAGTCGTTGCAGCGCGAGAGGAAGTGGAGACATGCACACACGAGTCGGAGCAACAGCGTCCAGATGTTGAAGTTCGAGGCAAGAAAGTTTCAAAGAAAAGAAAGCAAAAGAAGGTTAGTATCCTGGTCACTATATTATGTTGTTTTTCACTGTCAATAGTTCAATACTGTAAGTTGTGTTTAAACTGAACATCCCTTTTCCAATCTGTCCTCTAGTTGCGAGTGGGTGTAAGAACTAGATCTACACAGACAGTGAAGCGAACGAGAGATGTTGCTTGTCAAACCTTTTGGCAGGGACTTGAGACTGGAGATGCATCGTGCCAATGGGAAGAATATGAAGTGATTGACAACGGAGCTATACCACCACCAGCCATTGATAGTGAATGTCCTCTTGGTAGTTTGGATGCAGTCGGAGATCAATTCACAGAATCCACACCCGCAAAAAATAAGAGCGCGAGAAAGTTGAAGACATTGTTTTTTTCTCCCATCTCCGGACAAGGAACAGTTGTTGCAGTGGAAGATAATGAAATGGACGACAATGAAACACCATCAATATCACTCAGCATAGCGGAAGACGATATCAGAGATTGTACCTTTCATGTGAGTGACATGTCCTCAACGTTACAGGCCGAACCAGCTGGGATGCAGAGTGACAGTATAAGGAAAGAGGCCAAATTCATTGTATTCGATAGCTGTTTGATGGATATTATTATGGTGATGAAATGTGGGCATTGGGTTGGTGGGGAAGTATGTGGGGAGCCATTGATTAATGTGACTCGTGCAATTCGAGGCACTAACCTTAAAATACATGCCACCTGTACACAATATCATCCGTTCTCATGGTCGGCACAACCCATGCTGGGGCAACTGCCAGCAGGCAATCTACTTTGTGCAGCGGCCGCACTTTTTAGTGGTTCAAGTTTTAAAAAGTTACAGTATTTCTTTCAGTTTGTGGGAATCCATTTCATTGCGAAAACTCAGTTCTACAAATACCAAACCGATTATCTATTTCCAGCCATTAGCGAAGCTTGGAGAATGGAAAAAATGTCAATGGAAAGTACATTCGCGGGCAAACGGTTCAGGCTAGCCGGTGATGGACAGTGGGACAGCCCAGGATGTTCAGCCAAGTACTGCACCTACCACTTTCAGGACATGGAAAGTAATAAAATTGTGAGTTCGGTGGTCGTGCAGGTGTCACAAAGTACATCCTCAGTGGCCATGGAGAAAGTTGGCTTTGTAGCATCATTGAAAGAACTACAATCGCGGGGAATGGTGATCGACCTGATAGCCACGGACAGACACGTTTCAATTGCCAAGACAATGAGAGAAGAGTACAAAAATATAAATCACCAATTTGACGTATGGCATCTTGCAAAAACAATCAATAAAAAATTGTCGGCTGCAGGAAAAAAAAAAGATATGCAAGGTATTTCACAGTGGTCCAAGTCAATCAGCAACCATCTTTGGTGGAGCTCAAAAACATGTGAAGGGTCGTTGGAAATTCTACTGGAAAAATGGCGGTCAGTGATGTTGCACTGTAGCAACGTACATCGATGGTCGACAAACCAACATTTCCACAATTGTGAACATGGCCATTTGTCCACAGAGGAGGCACGGAAGAAGAAGTGGTTGATTCCTTCATCACCCACTCACAAGGCCATTGAAAAGATTGTATTTGATAAAACTATAACAAGAGATTTGAGGGGACTCACGGAATTCTGCCACACAGGAGATTTGGAGGTGTTCCACAATATGTGCCTAAAGTACAGGCCCAAACGATTGCATTTTGGCATGGAAGGCATGATAAATCGGACTCTTCTAGCGGTCTTGGCACATAACCATAATGTTGGCCGTCAACAAAGTAGGACGACCGGAACTTTAGGGACGCTCCGCTACAATAAGGCCTTCACTAAAAGAAGTAAACAATGGGTGATCAAACCAGTGTTTGAGGATATGCAATATGAGTTTATTGAGAGACTTATAGTAGATGTCCTCGATAGGCACATACATGGAGTGGTGAACGAACCTATGCAGGGGCCAACTGCATTGCCACCCAACATTGCCTCTGTTCCATGTCCACCTAAAGCAGAGCTCATTGAGAAATACACATCACGGTTTAAATGATTGTAATTTGATTGTCTGTTCTCTCGAGTCTCCTCGTCTCGCAGGCCCATCGAATATGTGTAATATGTGTATCTATTTAATTTGTAATTGAAAGTGATTGCTCAGTGTAAATGCAATGTGTCTCTCGAACCTTGTTCATTTGCGCATTAAATTAAACCAAACAGTAATATAAATCATTTTTACAAAAAATATGGAATGTTTCCGCACGCAGACAAGATGCCCTTACACTGACTGCAGCTAACTAGAAATGTGTGCTCGCTCAAAGTGAAGGTCAGCTGCTTTGATGTTTTGCTCGGGTGGCGGAACGGCCCACGACCCAGTATAAGGTTCAATTGTGATTTGACCTTGACAGGCCGGGACCATCCCGAAAGACTAAGAAAAGATAATGAATAAAATTTCAGAAACAAAACGATAGCAAACTTCATTAGAAGAAGTAACGTCGGCATAGAAGGAGTGTTGTTTCGGGTCTGCCATACACAGAGACACAATGGAAAATGCAAATATAATGTAAGTAACTTTTGATAAGTTTATACCGCAATTTAATTACTATACAGTGGCTATAAAGACGGGTTCAGTTGTACTTGTTCGTTCTATGTGGCATATTACCTCGGTCCTGGGCCCTTCCACTCTCCACCTGCACTGCCTCCCTGTCAACCCCTGCACTGGGGGACTGTCTCAGTATCCTACAGCCCCCCCTTCCCAGCACTTGTTCGGCACTTACCTTGCACTTGCCACCAGCTGGCCCTATGTATTTATTATTGAATGCTACTTACCTTGTACTCCACTTCCCCCCCTCCCTGCCTCGCCACGCCTTTAAACACTTGTGTACACCCAGTAGCGCTGTCCTAGCTATGAAATGAATAATTGTAATAAAGATCTGATGGTGAGACTAATTTCATTTTTTATTTTTTAGGTATTTAGTCCATTATTGTCTGTGTCACGAGTACCAGACACCGGCTGATGGCTTTTTCAACCGCCAGTTGCTTCTCCGCGTGAACAACGTTACCACCCTGACCATTTTATGGGACGATCGCCAAGTAGAAGTATGCCCTTACGCGGTACTAACGGTTAGATGCAACATACCTACCGTTGTGGTGGCCTAGTGCCTCGTTGTTGGAACAGCCATGCGATTATCAGTGCGACCGAAGAGCTTATTGTTATCGTAAACCAACACCCTGTGTACTGCACACGAACATCGCTTCCCTCAGACGAACTATTTTGGATCGAGAGCAAAGAAAAATGCAAATCGCTGAATATTCTCTAAACATTTGATGTCCAATAAATGTACTTTGCCAAATGTACAATCTTGCCGTTTGCTTTTAAACCACGGTTTCACATTCAGAATTGTGGCGCTGTATTGTGAGATGCTCTAAGACCCTGTGTACAGCAAAGGACCATCACGTGCCCCAAAACGAACTTTTTGGAACGTGAGCAAAGAAAAATGCAAATCGCTGAATATTCTCTAAACATTTGATGTCCAATAAATGTACTTTGCCAAATGTACAATCTTGCCGTTTGCTTTTAAACCACGGTTTCACATTCAGAATTGTGGCGCTGTATTGTGAGATGCTCTAAGACCCTGTGTACAGCAAAGGACCATCGCGTGCCCCAAAATGAACTTTTTGGAATGTGAGCAAATAAAAATGCAAATCGCTGAATATTCTCTAAACATTTGATGTCAAATAAATGTACTTTACCACATTTACAATCTTGCGGTTTGATTTAAAAGTACAGTTTTATATTCCGAATTGTGGCGCGCTGTTTTGTGAGCTGATCTGTGTTGGTTTCCGGGTTCTGTGTGGAGTCGCGTAGAAGACGCCTGGGCGCGTTTGCCTACGCAGCACAGTCACGTCACGGATAGAGGCGGGGAATATGAATGTTTTGATGAAGTCTGTTTCAGGTGCGGGGGATTTGATTTAGTGCCGCAAAGGCAGGTGAGCCAGGGCGATGCGGCAAGTGATAGGATTATCACAAAATGGCGGCTGATTTTGAGTGCGATAATGGACGAAAAGTCGGGTAAGGTCCATAGGAAAGTTTTCTACGATCTACAGATTTATGCTTAAAAACACATGGCCGAACCGTAGGGACAATAAAAAAAAAGTCCCGGAACTATCCTTTAATGACATAATTTGAGCTGTAAACATGCTACTGGTGAAACAAGGGAATTAGAGCTGAAAAGTCCTCTTTTTTAGGGGGCTGTGTGGCAGAGGACTACTGTGAACATACATAGAGAAAAGTGCTACAGGAACAGCTACCCGCCTAAACACGTGCTAGGTGTGTTTAGTTGCACGAAGTGCTACCCTTCATGTCGGTTAATTAGTAGCGACAGAAACAATAGAGATATACATTTTTAATTTGTAGATACAAAACACTCAATAGAATTTATGTTAAAAAAGACAAAAAATGCATTATACATAACATCACGTAAAAAACATACAGTGAAAGTCAATGTTTTCAACCAGAAACTATTTCTTTGAACTTAACACAATCATCTTATAGTGACGATATTGTGGGGTTAGTAAAGGTGTGAGGTAAACATCATATTTCATATAACCTCAAGTTACAATTAGCTTGTCCATGACTCTGTCTGTCGACACCGAGAAGTGTGTTTCTAGGTCCTAGCAGCATTGATTAAACAAGAGAAAACACTCTGTAGCCGATTTTTGAAATGCTATCGGATGTGTGCTGGACCCGTCTTCAGGACTTTGTATAAAAATACCCAGAGTGAAATGTCAAAGGTAGTTCATTGGTTGATGCCCTTCACGAATGGCAATCTTTCAATTGCTTGATAGACGTGTGTGGCTTCAAATTTGGTGTAAGTTTGGACGAAATTTAGTTGTCCGTACTGTGAATCTTCACAATAATTAGAACTTTCCAGCAAAAGCCAAATGTGCTTTTGTTACAAGCCGCGGACGTATTTGCGCGTGTCTTGTCAAAATAGTGTCTGGATACGATGTTCGCCCAATCTTCGTGAACAATTGTTGACAATAATTCTCACGCTCGAACGCTGTGGTCGTTTCACAAGGGTCTAACCCTGTGGTTGCCGGATATTCTCATGCTCGCGTGTGTAACTAACTGGGTCCACATGCGAGCATGAGAATATCCGGAACTAACTTGGTTCCACACGCGAGCATGAGAATATCCGGCAACCACAGGGTTAGACCCTTGTGAAACGACCACAGCGTTCGAGCGTGAGAATTATTGTCAACAATTGTTCACGAAGATTGGGCGAACATCGTATCCAGGCACTATTTTGACAAGACACGCGCAAATACGTCCGCGGCTTGTAACAAAAGCACATTTGGCTTTTGCTGGAAAGTTCTAATTATTGTGAAGATTCACAGTATGGACAACTAAATTTTGTCCAAACTTACACCAAATTTGAAGCCACACACGTCTATCAAGCAATTGAAAGATTGCCATTCGTGAAGGGCATCAACCAATGAACTACCTTTGACATTTCACTCTGGGTATTTTTATACGAAGTCCTGAAGACGGGTCCAGCACACATCCGATAGCATTCCAAAAATCGGCTACAGAGTGTTTTCTCTTGTTTAATCAATGCTGCTAGGACCTAGAAACACACTTCTCGGTGTCGACAGACAGAGTCATGGACAAGCTAATTGTAACCTGAGGTTATATGAAATATGATGTTTACCTCACACCTTTACTAACCCCACAATATTGTCACTATAAGATGATTGTGTTAAGTTCAAAGAAATAGTTTCTGGTTGAAAACATTGACTTTCACTGTATGTTTTTTACGTTATGTTATGTATAATGCATTTTTTGTCTTTTTTAACATAAATTCTATTGAGTGTTTTGCATCTACAAATTAAAATGTATATCTCTATTGTATCTGTCGCTACTAATTAACTGACATGAAGGGTAGCACTTCGTGCAACTAAACACAACTAGCACGTGTGTAGGCGGGTAGCTGTCCCTGTGGCACTTTTCTCTATGTATGTTCACAGTAGTCCTCTGCCACACAGCCCCCTAAAAAAGAGGACTTTTCAGCTCTAATTCCCTGCTACATGCTACTGGTGTAATAAAAATGTCTTACCCAGGTCTGCATTCAGCCACTTGATGTTGAAGTAATATGTGTGTCTTTCACTGAAGTCCTGTTAATAACAAACAGTGGCATAGCCAACAGGTTTGGCTTGAGTATACGTATTAGACATTTGCTATCTACTGCTATTAGGTTCATTGGTTCTCACATCATTTTGCTCCTGCTGTCATCACTGGACAGTCAATACGACTATGATAGCACCTGGCAAGTTCCTTGTCCATACCTACACGAAAGCCAACACTTTTGGCATTGCCAAAGCTAGTTGGGATTGCCTGTGGGTGCCCGCTGCAGGGCATAGGCAGAGTGCTTCTTGTATGTTGTATTATACAAAACATTCCTGCCACTCATATGCAAGGCACATGTTCATGAAAGGAGAACACAAGCAGAACACCTATATACCTCATTCTGCTGGCCTGCACTGAACGCTTTTAAAATGGTTGGCTATGCGTGGCCTCACCTTGATTACCCCATTGTTCTTCACCATTCGCAGCCTGTTGTGTTGATAGTTAGGGAAGCCTGTGTAAAAGAATGTTCATTAGTTCAGCCTTCAGTTAAAAAGGACTCCTATAAGAATGCTTTGGTTTTCTGTTGGTGTGTATGGTAGGGTTTCTGTTAGTTCTGCCTTGAGTTGGCAAGTGCACTTATACGAATCGGTTGGTTTTCTGTTGATATGTATGATAGGATTTGCATTAGTTCAGTCTTGAGTTGGTAAGCGCTCCTATAAGAATGGGTTAGTTTCTGTTCATATATATGGTAGGATTTCCGTTAGTTCCGCCTTGAGTTGCTAAGTGCTCCTATAAGAATGGGTTGGTTTTCTGTTGATATATGGTAGGATTACGATTAGTTCCGCCTTCAGTTGGTAAGTGCTCCTATAATAATTGGTTGGTTTTCTGTTGATATGTATGGTTGGTTATCCATTAGTTCTGCCTTGAGTTGGTACGTGCTCTTATAAGAATGGGATGGTTTTCTGTTGACATGTATGGTAGGATTTCCATTAGTTCTGCCTTGAGTTGGTAAGTGCTCCAATAAGAATGGGTTGGTTTTCTGTTGACATGTATGGTAGGTTATCCATTAGTTCTGCCTTGAGTTGGTAAGTGCTCCAATAAGAATGGGTTGGTTTTCTGTTCATATATATGGTAGGATTTCCATTAGTTCTGCCTTGAGATGGTAAGTGTTCCTATAAGAATGGGTTGGTTTTCCGTTGATATCTATGGTAGGAATTCTTTGAGGAAGTTCATTTGTAAGAATGCTGATTTGATCATGGCACTGGGATGTGATTTCATGTTCTAGGTGTGAGTGTATTCAAGGTGTGAAATGCATGTACATTTCTGGGATATGTGGATTGGGAAGGGCTACGATATGTGATGTGCGACTCTTTATTTCATGAAGAAAAAGCTTTTTTCATTTTTCTAAAAGTGTTTTTTTTTAAAATGTATTCCCTCTCCTTTCAGCATTCTCACTTCTAGCGTCTTAACATTGGAGCTCCCTTCCACTTTCTATCTGCTCTGCACCCCCTCTCTCCAACTATTCCCTGCTCATCTTAAATCTCAGCTTCTATCAGTTATTTTTAACTGATTCTTTCATGCTTGGACTGTTTGTAGTCACTGCTTGATTTTGCACCACCTTCTCATCTGTACAGCACTTTGGCGAAAGAGCACTATAAAAGCCCAATAAATACTTGTCCAATAGCACGACAAGTAGGGCACTCCCTTGACATCGGTGCAGAGCCTGCTGACGCAGGTTTGAATCCCGGCAGGGCCAAAATGAGCCTTTCATCCTTCCGAGGTCGATAAATGAGCACCTCACACGTGGGTAATAATAAGCAGTGCTCAGATACCTGAGGGTTTGTAGTGCTATATAAATGCTAAATTATTATTAATATGCAAATGAATGTCAATTTTGTTTGTGTCTAAATTTACCCTGATATACCTTTGTGCCACGTCAGGCCTTCAATAGTGAACATAAGTGGAACATTTTTGTGAATCAACTGCAACGTGCCTGTTTTGTAGAGAGTAGTGACACCTAACTTCTTTGTGAATCCAGTTTGTGGTCATGTGTTTTGACTAGTTATTGTTTAAGTTGCAACAGGGGTTTTATATGCCAAAAGGAGGATTGCAGTAAAAGAGGCCCCTTGGGTCTCGGATGTTGGCCACGCTCGCTGTTCTGAAATGAAGGTTATTTCCGCATGTAGGGGGGCTCAAAGTGTGTGACACTTGTGGTCAGTGTGTGTGTTTTTTTTGTGTTTTTTTTTTACATTTGCTGCAGAGCTGAACCTCTGCATGTCTAAACGTCACTGGGCGGGGTAACAAGTCAGCATGTCCGAGACCAGACCAAGCCTAGTCTGCGAGCTTCAAACTGATGCTGATCAGTATTACAGAACTATGAACTATGTTATGCAAAGGAATTAAAATATGGGGTTATCCATTTTGTTTCTGTCAGCCTGATAGAGCAAATAGGGCTTGTTATAAATGTATACATAACCAAATTACATACAATTTAAAACCAAGTCAAAAAAATTCAGCACAGTGACAATGTTTTCATTTTTTTTTCTGTTCATTAAACAGGGAATAACACATGATATTCTCCAAAGTTAAAGACTGCACTTTGTTTCTTTTGATGCTAGGCGACAATCATCCTAACGCACGCCACTGCTTCCTGTTTGCAATGAAGTTAATGGGCCTGATCTACAAGAGCATTTTCCAAAGGGATAATCCAATTGAAATGGCTTTGAAATCAGGCCCAACATATTTAGGTGGAATTGATTACATCACAGGGGGTCACTTTCTAAGAAATGATAACCTCATGCAGAGGACCACCCATGATTGCATGTATGTGCTGTTGGGTCCCCATCTTGCAATTTTAAATATTAGCATGGCTGAGTGGAAAATTGAGTAGTAAAAAAGACTAATCCCCTTTACTCTTCTGTTTTCCTCTCCATCTGTAGGGCAGACCACCAACACCCAAACCAATAATAAAATCAATACTCTAAGGAAAAAGGCTTGGTGCACCTTTTGCAAAGATAACAAGGTTTTATTATGCAAAAACACCTGTCAGTAGGGGCCTTCAAACCCATCTGCCACAGAGCGCACTAGTTAGTTCAAGGTGGAACAACACATAGCAGACAATGGGCCTCATTACAACCCAGGCGGTAAGTTACCGCCTGGGTTGTGACTTTACCGCCATGGCGTAAACTATGTTTACGCCATGGCGGAATGGGGATTTACCGCCCCATTCCGACCTTGGCGGGGCGGTAAATCCCCATGTCCCATTTACCCTTCCCCATTTTTGCCCCATAGGGCATATTGGGAGTGGGGAAGGCGTTAATTACGCCACCGTAAATTACAGTGGTGTAATTAACTCCATGGTCCCTTAGCGCCATGGATTTTAACACCTGCTAAAAGCAGGTGTTAAGTCCTCCATGGCGCTAAGGGACCTCGGAATCAGGCGGTAAGGGTCGGCGCTGTTTACGCCGCCGTAAACCCCTTACCGCCTGACTCGTAATGAGGCCCAATGTCGTCACTCATGACACATACAATATATGGAACTCATTCCCACACTCATTGGCCATCCCTCATGAACATACCACCTGCTCCTCGTGGGACGTGGAGTGATTGGTTCTAATCCCGCCATGCCAGTCGTCTTCCTCATGGTCTTTGGCCTTGCCACCTTGGGTTCTATGAACATGATTGGTGGCCCATTTGAGAATGTTTCTCTCCCACGGACATCTCACGTGATTTGCACCTGGTAGTTAGACATGAGGTCAGTGGATACTCTCGAGATCTAATTGGACCTATGAAAGGGGAGACGCCTCTACTGATCGTAGACACCTAGGCAACACCACCATGACTCCCCAGCACATACCTACATTTGTTGGTATCACCCTGTGCCCCCTCCCCAGGCCTTCGCCTGGCTTTTTTGGGATCACACTAATCAGCCAATAATGAGGGATTTAGGTGTTCTGCTTGTGGGCATCTGGTAGTTCAAGTGGAGTGGCCAATATCTTGGTGGCTCTACAGTCCAAAATCTGGTTTGGGCTATTTTGGAAGCTCACAACCTCTGCTCTGGCTCCCAGGAGATCGGCCTTCGGACACGCGCAGCCTTACCCTCACTTGGCTACTTGCATTTTTTTCTGATTGCTCAGGCATGCAGCATAAGACAATGTATGTTTTTTCTGTCCGCTCGAAGACCTTCCCGTCTAACGTCTTGGCTGGGAATGGGTATGGGAAAGTGTACTTCTGCTATGTGCGAGGATATGCCATTGCTGTTAGTATGACCTGAGCCTTCCTATGTCTCAAACTTAAAATGATGGAGCTTCAGTATGTATTAGCGCAGCAATGGGCTGGCTATTACATGGTTCATTGTGTTTCATTTTGCATTACACAGGCAGCAAACTGAATTCAAGTGTACATGCACATTTTTTAGCCTTGGTGTAAACTTTAGTGTGGCTGGCCCCTACAGGCAGTTTGACAGAACCCTGACAAGTATGTTGTCATGGATGCTGCATTTCTGCAACTGTGGGATGTTTTTATCCATGCATCCGAGCCCTACCACAAAAACTGTGCAGTACTGGCATTGAAAACATCATGATGGCCAGAGCTTCCCAGAAAATGCCCAGGGAAATGCATGAAGAATAGGCTGCCACCCATTTTTGCCGATGTTATGGGCACAGAAGGGCACTGCCTAAAACCACCATTGGACTACCCACACAGTAGCCTGAAACCATTGGGAATGGCAATGCTGATTCCCAAAAGCAACCTAGAACTGTGGGGAATTAATTTTCTTAAATCCCAAAAATGGTTGCATTACCAGTACTCACCACTATGAGAAAGGCGGCGTTTTAAAACCACCAGACTTTTGTGTAAAACTGAATAAATGAACCCAAAGCAGGCCAAAGAAAGACTTACTGAGAGGTGGATACAATCTAAAGTTATATTCTGAAGTGACTTGAATGTTCATAACAAGACTGGCTGAGCTCTGCAGGTCTGCAGCAGCCTAACTGAAACTGGATTTAAAACTACCAAAAATCGAAAATGTTTAAATTAACTGAGTGACCTACTTTTGAGTGTCACATAGTTTGTCACTGTTGAAATGTCATAGTTTTGAACTTAGAATCAGCATTCTAGCTGCATATGTAAAAATTGTCTTGACTTAAACTGGGGAACAAAAAGTGACATTTTATCTGAAACCTGGCTTAATGAAACTGAATTCTGCCCACCAGCTACCCCCGACAGGAGTTGAGACTTGCACAACAGCTGTGTTCCCAGGCCTAGCTGCCTTTTGCTGTTCCCACCAAAAGGGATATGACACTTCTCTGATTGAATTACCTGGGCTCTGCAGGAAATTGAACAAAGCCCTGTCCTGACTCAGGCAAATGTTTTATTATGGGGGTCGTAAAAGTGGCTTCCTCCTGGAAGGAAAGGGGAGGAGCACTGCCTGTGAGAGCAAGCTGGCTTGGCAGAACTGGAAAAACCAGAAATTCAACCTTGTGCTGGGGGGAAACCACACCCCTCTGGGGCCAGAACATAAATCTTAAAAGATGGATCATTCATAGAGCGGACTTGTGAACATTTTATAAGTGATATCATTATTCTTGTGATTTTTCTGGGCACATTTGAAGACGTGTTAGGACCCGGTGGTATGTTCAGGGGGGGTTTTAGCGGAAAAGAGGATATTACTCTAAATGTATGTATGTTAAAAATCTGACACTCCACCACCTAATGCCCACATGCTTTGCGAACATTTGTGTAAATGCGGGGACAAATCCAATATTGGTAACCCGACCAAAAAGTGAAATATGTTGCCATTTTTGAACCCAAGCTCCTAGAAACGACAGAATTGGAACAGGGGCTACCATCAGTAAATGCATGGTGTGTGTATGCAATGCCAAACAACTGTCTATCGGGGAAGTGTGCATTTTGATCAAATATAGATTTGTGGGCAAACTGACCAGGGGAGGATCCTCTGACCCATAAAACCTAGAGCATCACTCTGACTCACAGTTCCTTCCCCAATCATGGGAGAGGGGAGAATTGGGCCAATGACAAGTTGAAAGAGGGGCTGGCTAGTGATGCTGCACACACACTCACTTTCAAAAGACATAAAAAGAGCCACTGGAAGCTAGAGAGGACCTTCATTTCCATTTGCTGCAGAGCATGCTGCCGGACTATACCACATCCAGAGATCCAGACTTCAAATCCATCAATCTCCAGAACCTGTAGCAGTACCTAGAAAGCAGAGCAGTATCCAGAATCCAGAGAGGCTAGACCAGTAGAGCAGAGCTGACCCAGACCGGTGTTCGCAGAACCAGAGAGTTGAACCGGAGTCCAGTCCAAAACCTGACCAGATCCGTGGCGAGGCATATTTTAAAATATATTGTGAGTACCTAGCAGAACTGTGCAGAACCAATCTCTTAGTTAAACTAATCTAATCTAAACTATTTTAATTGAAGTAGAACTGCCGCCTAACTGTCACCTGTCATTTGCAAAGCTGTCACTTGTCATTTTCTAGCTGCAAGCTGTAACCTGTCTCTTTGAACTTTTAAAATTTCAAATCCGAAAAACAACCTTCACAAAATTGTTCATACCTCTGGAACCGTTTGTGCTAGGAACTTGGTTCAACTTTCCTCTGAAAGCTTAGATTCTCAGCTTTTAAACAAGCTTGGAACCGATTTGATACTCCTCATACTTTTGCCGTAATCACGATTCTCGCACTCGCGAATTTTACCGTGATTTGCGATTTGGTTAAAAATACAGCCACGTGTGAAAACAGCAGCTTCCTTGCTTTCCTTGCTAAAAATTCGTTTGCCTCTTAAGAACCATCCCTGAATCATTGCTAGAGTGAGCCTGGACTAATATTAACTAGATACCACTCACCCTGAACCTCTAGAGGGAATTAAAAGCATTTTAGCATATTTCTCACTGCATTGTCACCATATTCAAAGCATTTTTGCCTGTGTTTCAAAACTCCTATCTGTTGTATAAGCTGCTGGGGGGGAATTGAACTGAACTACATTTGATTGCATTTCTGAGGACTGTGTGCTTTCCTTCCATTTCCTTGCATTGCATAAAAGGGGGGGGGGTGAATTGTCCAAGAAAGTGATTACATTGTCTTTTGCTGAAACCCTATCAAGTTATTTTCTGTACTGCATTTCATTCCACATTGCATCCATTTGAAACCATCAAAGTATTGTTGCTATCGTATCCATCCTATAACCACTCATCATTGATTATAAAGAAGTGTGCTAGTGCCAGACTATCCATTATTGATTACTGCTCAGATTAAGTGTGATATTCAATTATTAATTATTATAAAGTGTGATATATATATCTATTGTTTACATTATCAAATAAACCTTTTAAACTTGCAAAACAGAACTACTTCTTGGCTCAGTGGGGTCAGGGGGATTCCAAGAGAGGGGTGTTATATAGGGGTAGTCATCCAGAATGCATGAACTGGACATAAAGATATATCAATAAGGGTTTTCATTCAGTATTCTAGACTAGGCGTTGACTTAGCTGTAGTGTTGAATTGAATCCTCTTACACAACTGACTTCCCCTTTGTAGCTGTTTTCTTATTGATACCATACACAAACTGCTACACTATACTGTGGAGCACCTTACTTCGCTCGGGCCGTTAACTCGGGCTGCTGGGCCATTAACACGGTCGAACAGGTTACTATCGCCACTTTCTGGCATGAAGTGCTTTGTCTCCTATGCCCATACACTGCACAAACGCAGCAACACACAACATCATAATGTGTGTCGATTCCAAGTACATAAGCATTGGTGCACTTTCAGTTTGGGTCCTGCATTTTTGTACCATCTCCCAGCACAACTCCGAAAATTACCTTGGGATATGGAATTTGCATCATTGCTGTGGGATTGCTGATGACCTGGGTCACATGGACTTAACATGAGAAGCTGCAGCAATGTGTGAAGTGGACAGTGTCCAAAACATAAGGAATTTCCACATGCACCTAGTTATTTCCGATACTTCGCCATGGCCAATCAGAGTGGCTGATGCGCCCAGGGAACAGCCCAATGGCTGGACTCGGTAACCATGGTGAAACTGTCCTGGACCAGTGCAGAATCGGGGCTGGTCATTGCAATGTCATTCTATTCATCAGTTCAATACTTTTATAAGATAATATTTTCTGAGATCATTTCACTGCTTACTGATGATTTACCAGCTAGCAATAATTTCCACAGATTGTGACTACAGTTTACACAGCGCCTGCGCCCCTGCCAATGTTGAACGGGATGCTGTTGATTCTCAAAGATGATCACAAATGAGAAACAGCACAGAAGATGTTCTTTTCTCAGTTCCACGCATTGTACATCCCCTTATTCTCAAAGATGACCTGAACATTTCAGGGGGTGGGGTTTGAACAGTAGCAGCCCCCTTGCATATATTAGTGTCGGTAGCGTGCTGTGGACAATCATGCATTGCAGACTCCCAACACCCACGTGGGTGCTCGCCGTCGAAGTCACAGTGACCGGAATTGTGGGCGCCTCTTTTGGAAAGAGTGGAAAAAATAAAAATGCATTTCTATATTTGTTTAAGAATAGAAATACAAATGGCGGAGCAGCTCACTTCAAAGCCAATGCATGTAAGGTTCAGAGATGTATTCCTCTGTTCTAGTCCAAACATGCACGGGGAAGGTCTTTGATTTTTGCACTTTTAAAATTCACTTATTTGCATGTAGGCACACAGTGAGCAAAGAGGGCCTCTAAAATGCACACATTCAGATGCCCTTTGTGGAATTGGGTGCACCTTTTTTGGCACACAGGGCCTGATTCATGGAATATTTGCCTGGTTCAAATTGAATTTGCACTGCTGAAAAGTGATTTTGCACTGCTGGCACAAACACTGATTCATGGAATCGTGCAAAGTGTATTTTTGCAGTGCAAAGCCCGGGCAAAGTCGGCGCATGTTCATTTTTGCAGTACAAAATGACTTTTCCCGGACTTTGCACTGCAAAAATACACTTTGCACAGTTACACGAATCAGGGTTTGTGTTAGCAGTGAAAAATCAGTTTTCAGCAGTGCTAATTCACTATGAACCGGACAAATATTTCATGAATCGGACCCTTAAGGTTTGAGAATCTGACCCTTAGTCCTCAGTGCCTTCGTATGTTAACCTTTTGTTGGACATTTTGTGAAATGGAGCTATAGAGAGAACTGCTTTAACACATCTGTTCCTTTTTGCACACGGGAAACATTTGCGCCAAGATGCCTCTGGCGAATGCGCCCTTTATACACTCGATAACATTACATATCATCATATGAGCCAAACAAATCGATACGTAATTTTTTATGCACCCCTATTGCTTGTGAGACATAAGAACAGAAAAGTAATGCGTGGCAAATGAGTTGGTCTACAAGAGTTAAGGACTTAATTGAAGCCCCAGGCGTGTAGGGGCGAAGACGAACCCATCTCCCTAGAAGGAACAGAGACCGAAACATTTGCCTTCAGACTTCGAGTGACTAGATTTCACTCCGATTCACAGATGGATGAGAGCTTCTCTTCCTACCTGGTGATGCTTGGATGGAGTTGCATATTCCGACAGCAGGTTTCCTCTGAGCCCGGACGTCACCATCAGATACACTGATTAACTGCGTTCTCCCCGGACGGATTGAACCGGGGAGCCATTTGAATTTTATGCCCGCTTGTCACACAAATCTCAGGAACTGCTGTCTTGCATGAAAACCTTTGCGCCCTACTCGACAAAGATAGGATCTGGACCTGAAATTAGGTGGGAAATGTGAAATGAAAATCCTTAATGTGGCACTTTCGGATATGATTTTTGGATCGCCCCTCCGTCGCCCCACCCTCCGGAACATGTGGTCTGCATTTAAGCTATGAGATGAAAAATGAAAGATACACATTTGTAAAAATGTTGAATTAAATGTTAAGAGTAACTCATATGGATTTGGACATGTTCTTTAACAGTGTGCGGAAATAGAAAATTATGTTCTGGATCGCATTGAAAGGGCCTGAAGTACATAATTCAAACTCTTGGAAAAATGCACAACCAAACACACAATTAAAATATATGTCTTGCTCCTGGCTAGGATACTGTTCAAAACTGCATGTATCATCTACAAAGCAGGCACAAGTAGCACACCAGCGTACCTGGCGGCTAAGCTCCACATATCGGGTAGCGCACGTTCCTCGTGCAGCTAATTGACAAACCGGCTCCAATCAAAACTCATCCGCAAAGAGAGGACCCTCAAACAATCCATCTCTTGTCATGCACCCACCCTCTGGAATTTGATCTCGGTGCTGGATAGGAATGCCGGCTACAATTCTCCAATTTCACCAATCTATCAAAACATGTTTTTTTCAACAACGCCTGACCATAGACTAATTCAAATGGATTCACAGACCTCCTCTCACAGCCCTGCGGTACTGTTAAAAGATGCCTGCAATATGCTGGCTACCCACACTGTTTACAGCACCCTGTTACTCTCCAGCTAGGCCTGTGCTATTTGTGTAAGCGATATGACACAACACACCACTTGTTGCTAGTACCTGTGCAATGTACAAAGTGATCAGAAAGAACACAGGTATCAATGAAGGGTGACACCATATAAAAAAATCATACTGAGTGTATTTAATTTGTGCACAATCTAATTTTTAATTAGATCCGTTTTGTCAACAAAGTTTCTTTTTTAGTGCATTGCAAAAACTCCCCAGTTTCACATAATAAATGGGCAAGAAAATGTCAACAAATTATCAGTTTGTGAGAAAGTAGCAATTCACAGGCACAAAATATGGTTGAAAAGGATACACCATTTTGCTGTGTGGCAAATTATCAGACCTTTGTGTATTTAAATTGGGAAATAAATTATGAAAACACATGCCCATTACTAATTGGGATTACATGTAATGAGACGGATCCGTTGATTGGATGGCCCAAAGAATAGAGAAAACTAGGGAAATGACTCGTACAATGCTAGTAAATTGATCATCAAAAAGAAAGGTGTGTGGGAATGGCTGTATACAAGAGCGTGGATCCTATGTTCTAGTTTCATATTTTGCCATTTTTGACATGGAAGGATACCCTTCGCTTTGGTATTACCAACTCTTGTGAATGGGGATGTACAAATTCCAGTTAGAAATTGATGTTTTTGATCATTGCTAGGTCCTAAACGATGATCCATGTTGGAATCATCATATGGAAATATACACCTGCCATTCAATGTTAACCATCAATCCTTCCTTTTCAAATCATCAGTTCATGGGTAACCTAGTGTTGTTTGTTGGCACTAGTTCATGGGTGTGGTTCATGCAGTTTTGCTGGTCTTCCGAGTTGGTTGGGAATGCTGCTTAGACATTGGGCCTGGTCTAAGGAGAAGGGGTTGGAGAGGAGACAGGGACATGGTCGCAGGAGGATGCTTTGAACAAAGAGGCCCCATGGAGGCATGATTTTCAGGGCTTATTGTGGATGCAGCCACAGAGCCAGAGCTGCAGGAGAGTCGGGCCACTGGAGAAGCAGGAGGGCATGCAGGAGGAGTTTGAGGACTTGGGCATGTCCCCCATGTTAGTAGCAGGGGGTTTCTTCAGCAAGCACTTTGAAGGAAGAGTATGGTGGGACAGATCCTGTCTGTGTGGCAACCATGTAAGCAGAAGTGATTTCCACTTCCTCTTCTATGCAGGGTGAGTGTGTACAGGATGGGGAGGTCCATCAGAAAGAGTGTCAGGGGGCAGACCGGCCTGTGAACATGCTGCAGCATGTGATGTACCCTCCCGATGGTGATGAGGCAGAGATGTCAGACAAGGAGGTGGTGGTTTAGGAACCTTGTACCTCTCCTGGAGAAGGGGGCAAGGAATGACACGAAGGAGCCTCAGAGTGCAAATAGGACCTCTATCCTCGCCATACAGCCTCCAAGGCCATTGGTGTGGGAGTATTTTTCCATGTGTAGGGAAGGCATGGTATCACATGTATTAGCACTGACACAATGGACCATCAAACGATAAACAAAACAGTCCTAGTGGACTCTGTCCAATCAAAATGGCCTGTGCTAAAAGAATAATAATGCCTGCCCTATCTCAAAAAGTGGAAAAAGGAGAAAATGTATATAAAAGGAAAAGTCAGTATTCAAAATATAATGTGTCTGAACCAGCTCTCCTCCCTTCACGAGGCAAGGTGATCCTTGTAGGCAGGTTGACACACTCTGGCTCAGCTTCCAACACAGTTCACACTTCACAACCTTGGATCGGGCCCGACTTGACTTGCAAGCTCAAATTTCCTTTCTCTCACTTTCAAAATCATTTCTCAACCAAAACATTCATAAAAATCCCCCTCTGACAGGCTCAGACCTTTCACTGTATAGTTCTGATAGGTCCCCCTCTGCCGGGCTCAGAGCTCTTACGATACTGTTCATACAAAGTTACAAAGGGGCTCCCTTCCCCAAGCTTAGGGGGTCCCTCAATCGGACGCAGACCACTTTTGGCTGTCAAAGTCTTTCGAATGTTTGTGGCTTTTCTTATTGACCACTGCCGGACCACTCCAGCTCAATGTTCACTATTTACTTTCACTCTTGCTTTTTGTTTGCTCTTTTGCTTTAAAAAATGCACCTTTCACAGACACTTTCGAATGGGTTACTTCTTTCACCGGACCACTCTGTTACTTAGTATCGCTAATCTTGCAGCTGTAATAAAGTTTATTCACGGGTCTGCCTTTCTTCACATCTCACCCACACGTGTGCAGCCTTTACTTGTGATATGATTTTGCTACTCCATTCATTTTAACACACATCAGTCTCTCTGGTTGCTTGCCCAATCACTGGCTGTGTGCACTTCTTTCATGTTTTGTGTTTCTGCTTTTCAAGTCAAGGTTAGTACCACAGGTTTTAGCTTGCCTTTCCTACTCTGCTGTTCACCCGAGAGGGTCTCTGGTGTACTTGAAATACAGTGCAATCTTCACTTGTGGGATCTAGCCTTCTCTGTGTGTCTTTTGTGGTCTGTTGGAGGCAACAACCTTGGGATTTTCGTCCTGCTGCTCTCGTCCCTTGCTTTGTTGCAGTAGGTGTGCCTTCATCTCGGATGTTATGCTCGTTCTCGTGTTCCACCTTGCTCAGAGTGTGTCTTTAGGTGTTGGCTTTTAATCATGTGAGGATAGCTAATTGGCATCAGGTGAATGCACTTAGGGTAAAGTGCCTGACTTTGCCTGACCCGATTAACGGGACATATCCAGGACAATGTGGGAGAGTTTGTCTGGTTATTCTTTGTCATCCTCTTCCTCGGCCAAGTGTTTGTGTAAAATTGGGGCAGGGGTTGGGACTTTGAGCAATCCTACAAAATGGGAGGGGGTAGATGAACAAAAAAGGGGGGATACTGTATCTCACCATTGGTTATCTCACCACCACTTTGCGAAGACCACTTAATCAGGTGATCTTCCCACACTGGTCACCCACAGGGTCTGGATCCAAAGGCAATGGCCATGCCTTGGCCACCTGAAAAAGAGATCCTGGGGGAATAGCGGGTGAGACACCATTTGGTTTCGCACATACTCTTCCCTGATGCAATGTAGCCGCATCTGTTTCACAGGGAACTGGGAAAGGAAGTCGATGTTAGCCTGTTCTTTACTGATTCAGTGATCCACAGTGAAAGAGAAGGGTTGCAGGTCTAAGAACCATTGCATGACTTGAGGGGTAGAATCCTTCTGTTGACTTATCCATAGTAAAGGTGAGTGGCCAGTGAGAAGTTTGAACTTTCTCCCTAAAAGATAATGGGCCTCATTACGAGATTTGTAGTATGGCGAAAACGATGCTGGAATGGTAATACCAGCATTGTTTACCGCACCGGCCCATTACGAGTCTACATACCAGTATTACGGGCAACCCCATGGAGACGATGACACTGTGTACCTTCGTACTGGCATGTGCGTGGGCACGCGCCCTTCGTGGCTGCAAAACCAGCATGCCGCAAACAGGAGGACATTACGAGTCACACAGACATGCATATACCGGCACCCAGATGGTGGTAATAAGGGTTACCCCCATGCCGGTATCCCCGGCATTGCGGATCACCCGTTAATAGCAATCTGCTGTGTTCCCAACTGCCACAGGTACACACAATCAGAACAGGTGGAGGCAATGGAGCCTGAGCCAGCACACAAGGAGCATACCCATAGACAACACCGCTTACTAGACCAGAATGATCCCACTTCCTATTGCAATTTTGGAGCTGGAGGACATGCCTGCACTGCTACCCCATGAGCAGGCACTACATCAGGTACTACAGAGGAGACACAGGAGAAGAAGGAGGGTGAGACTGGCCCAGCAAGTACCACCAGTCCAAGCAGTGGTACCACGCAGGCAGCCACCAATCCCCCACACAAGGGCCACTCCATTCAACTTTACTCCTGCACAGATTCACACCATGTACCGCCTGGACAGGGACACCATCAATGCCATTGTGGAACTAATACACAATGAGATAGTCAGCCTGATTGAAATCTGTATGACTGTCCATGCCGACAAATTCTGGCTGCACACCCATGTCAAAATTTCAGACGCTCAAGCAGTGCACTACCCTCATCCTGTCCACTGTACATCATCAGACCGTACCCACTGCACCACAATGCACCAACATCCAGTCACAAAGCGAAACATACAAGACTGCATCAAAGCACCTCACAGATCATGCATGCATGAGTATGTAGAATTAAATCCTGCTCAAGGAATCCACTGTCACTGGCCCTCCACCACAGGAACAATACATACCACCATGGTGAAAAGTATAGATGAATAATAATCTACTTGTGTTAAGGCTGCTGGGAATCCAACCCATCAATTAGTGGACATAACCTATATAAGTGTGATTGGAGTGATAAACATCCACTGCACATGAGTACCAGCATGGACGTGAACACCCTGCATCATCCAAAGAATGCATCCCTACACTTGTGGACCATACCACCGAACACATTGTGGCATGATTAAATGTGTGCAGACGTGTAGGGACATGTGCATGATGTCATCAAATAACCGCAAGCATGATACTCCAAACAACGTGTGACATGGTGTATATCAGCCTATATCATCAAACACTGACCTACATTAATTTGGTCACATCATCTGCCACACACCCCTCACACCCCTCACATGTGAGTACATCAGTGTCCCTCTCACTCCAGTGGTGAGTCTGATGTCAAGTCCCTGCAGTCCTGTATGTCACACATGCCTACCAACATGGCTTGGCAAGCTGTGAACAGGCCAGATAGTTGTGCATGTGTGGTGTCAACGGCTGCCATCAGAAATATCCTGCATATGAACATGAACAATGTACAGGCTGAGCACAGATGGAATAGAAGAATTACCCTCACACATACCTCATTGTGCTCCAATGCAGGTGATGCAGGCTATCCCCTGAAGCCGTGGCTAATCACCCCTGTCAGAAATCCGCAGAACAGGCCAGAAGAGGACTCCTATTGGGCTCATACACATACCCGTGTCGTGATCGAGCAGACCTTCGGCCTGTTGAAGGCACGCTTTTGCTGCCTCAGCAGGTCGGGTGGGGCACTCCTGTACGGGCCTGAGAAGGTGGGCAAGATCATCATGGGATGTGCCATGCTGCACAACATGTGCATCTGAAGGAACGTACCTCTGCCGCATGACATTGACCAGCAATCTCCTGGTAAGGATGAGGATGATGAAGGAGAAGGGGTTGCACATCAGCCAGGTGGCGATGCATATGAGGAACGTGCTGTGCACCAGTCAGAGATAGACCAATTTTTCTAATGCACATGAATGCAGAGGGTGCCATGGGTGTGGGACTCTGGCACTGGGCTTGGGGGTAAATGGACACTGTTCACTGTAATGCAATAAATTCACACACACACCCAATAAGCAATGTCCAGTCATGTGTTATTTTTTTTCTCACAACGGGTGTATTCAACAAGTGATATTTACAACGTGCTTGGACCCTCCTCCCTCCCCCAACACACCCACACACCCTTCCCCCCCTCCGGCTCCCCTCTACCCTCCCTCCAAATACCTCCAAAAATTAGGTGCACAAAATGTTTCATGATGCACTTGCATTCAATACATGCAGGGTGCCCCTGCTACATCTGGTCCCTCTTCGGAGAAGGGGGTTTCATTTCAGTGCGCCGCATGCTGTGCAGGGACCTGCGCACAGGGCTGATCTGCGTAGAGCTGGCAGGTGTGGCAGATGATGAGGTGGATGGTTGTGGGTTGGTTGGCACTGGACGCTGCTGCTCCATGTTGTCAGCTATTCTGGCCAGGATCTGGCCCACTGCTGCAAAACCATCATGGACCCGCTTGCAGTTCCTGTTTATGGCCTTGATGATGGCCACAGTGTTGGTATGCATTTCACGCCTACTTGCCTCCCCATCTGCAATGTATTGTTTGACAAGTTCATGCATCGCCTGATGCCGACCCTACATCCGTGTCATGCACTCCTGAATGTCCCGTATCGCAGTGGAGGTGGATGGTTCATTTGCTGTCATGGCCAATACGGGGTGTTCTCAGATGGGGACCACTCCGCATGTGTGCCCTCACCTCCAAATTCAGGCTGAGGGGTGCTCAGTGGGGTGACCTGTGGGGTGACCTGGGGGCTTGGGGTTTGCACGCTATCATCAGACAGGGTGCCTCCCACATCATTGTGCTTCTCATCATGGCCCCCTTCCTCATCGCCACTATGGGGCAGAGATACAGCTACCTCCCCGACAGAACTCGTGGCAGCTGACTGTGTTCCGTCATGCTCTGATTCAATGGCTGTGGTCACGTCCTGTATGATGCTTGACTCCTGGGGTGTGCCAGCAGGTGTTTGTTTGTCCTGTGCTGGGGGCTCTGCAGATGGTGGTGACTTGCGTGGCACTCAGACCATCCAACTGCCCCTGGACGTCGATGGCCTGGTGCCATCGCCCCTGGCCCTGGCCCTTTTGGAAGGTGTCCTGGCCTGGGCACTTGTTTCATGGTCATCACTGTCTACATCTCTGCCTGTTGGGGACAATGAGAGGCAGGGCATCCATGATGGTAGTACTTGCATCATGCATGCATTGGTGCCTATGCAGTTTGTGCAGGGGGTGGAATTTGCATCCCTCAGGTTTTGATATGTTTGCCGTGATGTCTGCTATGGGGCTTACAGGTGTGTTGTGGCTTGCGTGCAGTGTGACACATGCTGTTTATCTGTTTTTCGGGTGTGTTTTTTTGTATGGGCGCAGCATGCATTTTGATGTGACAGTGGTGGGGCCAGCATCTACACAGGGATATGTATATGTGTGAATGATAGGCCATGTATTGGCTTGCATCACTATCACATTTGTTGGCCAACTGTGTACTTTGCATGTCAGTTGTTTGTGGGGTCACTCACCTTCATCAGCTGATGATTATACTCCGAACTCCGCTGCACCAACACCAATTCCCTCCATGTCTATTGTGGTGCTGCATGTTTCTTCCCAATTTGTGAGCTTTATGGGGAAGTGGTCCCCACCGCCTGTTGCCTGCCCCTGGCTGCAATTTGATAACAGGATTTTTCTCACCCATAGGCGTTGAACATCCCACCACTTTTTACAGTCCTTCATGGTGCATGCGGTGGTGCCAACCACACTGACCCTCTGTGCCACATCCTCCCAAATCTTCCTCTTCCGGAGCTGTGCCGGATGCCTCGGGTCTGCACAGTGTGGGATGTATTGACCCACACCGCTATGCTATGCGGCATCACCCTGCCAGTTATGGTGAAAGAAACTGTAACAATGGTGGCAAAACCCATGTGCGTGCCAAAAACCTAGAAAAACCTAAAAAAAACGTGTGCTTCTGCACACAAAAAGAGGGATGCACAACCTGCCATCCATGGTGCATATGTGGTGGGATAGAGCACACACCGCAGAAAATGTGCAAGTGGGCTCCATGACCAGCAAACAGAGTGCAGAGAGAGAAGCAGCATTGTGCAAGTGAAACCCCAAAATGTGTCTACAAATGACATTTGCTTTGGTGCTAAAAACTCCAAAATGCCTATAACACAACACTTCTCAACATTCAAAATCTTGCCTGGTGCTAAAATTCATGTATCTAATGAAGCATTGTGAACATACCAAGTCCTAATGTGAAGAGCAAAACATTCATCAGACAAACTGGATTGTCTGTAAACTGACAGTCTCTGTCAAAATCTGGGTGCAGTACCCTGGGCTACCTGAATGACAGCTGTCAGATGAGTTACTGATGAAACTTTAAAGTGATCTAAAACTAAAAAGTCTGCTGGATTCGCAACATAAAAATGATTTTTGCTAAAAGGAATACAGATCTTAGTTGTGTTTTGATCCCCCAGATGTAAAGCCAAGAAAGTAATGTATTTATGTTTGATGCAACAAGTTTGGGTTTTGCTGGATTTAAGCGGTTAATTAGCCTGGCTGAGCTGCAAGAAATGGAAAAGCAGATTTATCCCAGGGGGAGGGCATTCCTCTCAGCAGAAACTCACGGGGAGGTGCTAATGGCAGGTTAGCCCAGACTTGTGTCTAAAGGAAGAGAAGGAACAATGACAGGCCCTTCAGCCCAGGAAATGGAGGTGTGAAGGTGGTAGTAAATGGCTCCTGGAAGGAACAAACAAGGAGGGGGATGCTCCTGGACTGCAGGGAGACAGAAAAGGGGCAGACCATCTGTTGCTAAACATGATCAATGAACAATTTTTAAAGACTCATAACTGGTGATTCAAAGTGGTGAAAAATATACAAAGGACATATCTGTTAGTTTAATTCGTGGCTGCATGTTTGAAGAGGCGGCAGAACTGTGTAACATGTTCTGGACAGGAATAGCAATATATGTGGTTTTATACAAAATGTATTAATGTTAGAATTGTGAAAATGTACACGCACATATTAAACACACACATTTGTGGAAGTTTGCATACAATTTGGAAATTGTGTTCATAGCGAAAATAACACAATTCTGTAAAAATGTTGAAACAAGATCCTACAGCTGCAAGATTTTGATGAACATATGCTACATAAAATAGGGCATCTTTGCGTGTGATTTGTATAAAGGTGACCAATGTAGAAATGTGTGTTTAGTATAAAATCCGATTTTGAGACCAGTGGCTAAAGCAAACCATAAAATGTGACATTATCCGGTCCAATCACTCACATGCAAGGCGGAGATGAAGTTTTGGTCCAATCCCAACTCACAGGGGCAATCTTAGCTAAACCGGCCCATACACCCACTTTGTGATGTCATTTTAAAGCATCAATAGAGACAGCTGACAACACATAGCGACTCACAGATCCACTCGATTCCCTGATTCCAGCGAAGCACTCTGATCCAGCATTCTACATCCAGCTTTAATATTCTTCCAGATTCAGATGACAAAACTCTTGCCAGCAATAGAGAACTATTGATTTCAGCAAGGGCCACATTCTCCAATGTATTCTCTCCACCCAGTGAAGTGCTGTGTGGTGTGAGAAGGCCTTTTGAACCAGTATCCTGAAATTCTCTGGCTTGCCACCACTAGGCTTGCCTGGGGAACTCACTATCCAGCTGATTGGAATATCCACAAACAAGAAGGACAGATCCTGTGCAAAACTGATGACCTGCCTAGCTGATCAAGTCCCGTGCCTGATGTGCTGTTCTTCCTAGACCAGATCCAATCCCTGACCAGAACTGACGGTCCATGTAATAACTTATTTTGTGAGTATTAATGGGAAAAAAGTGACCTCTAGTATCTTTGCATTGCCTTGTCCCAACCTCAACCCATCCTGTCTTTTAATGCAGAATCATAGTCTTGTCAGAACCTTTCCTGCGCTGATTTTTCTCATTTGTTTTATAAAATCATAAGTCATTAGTGATTTCGAGTAAGAAAAGTAAATCCCAGAACAGAAACTAGAGTATCACACATGAAGGGTTACGCTGGCCACGTAAGGGTGGAAATTCATGTGTGACATTCTCTTTTTCATAGTCATAATATAGTGTAAGCAAACCCATCTTTCATTTTCAAAGTGCATTTCTGTTTTTCATTCTCGCGCCTAATTTACAAAAATTACCTTTACTAAAACCTCTATAACTCCCTCAATTTGTATGATAGAAACGAAATTTCAACTCTTACTTATACCTAACATCCATAGCTGTTCATAGCGCTGAAGTTCTGCATTGCAAAACAGTGTGATTCTCCTGTTATCCCAAATATAGCGCCGGGAAAAGTTTGCCGCGAATCACAATTCTGGAAGAATTCTACATGTGTGAAATAGCTTTAAATTGTTTCTTACTTGGACTTTGAGATTTCAAATGATTTCTTTGGACTAAATCATTGATTGTGACTGTGTGCAACTGTTCAAAGTGGCTCCCATAGGAATTTACAACAATTTAAGCATTTTATTAGACCATATTTGGTGTTTTTGCTCAGTCAATTCTAAAGACAATTTTAAAGCCATACTGACAGCTGAAAAGTCAATTCCATTTTTCTCTTGTGTTTGAAGGGGGAAGGTGAGACTGATATTCTGTTTGATTTGTGCTATTCCTGAATACCTGCTCGCTCCTAAAATCTATTTAATTGCCTATTGGGGGGTTGAGGGATGTTGCAGGGGGAACCTATAACCATAGTGCCATCTGTCCACACCAACACAAAAGTATTCTTTTCAGTGCTGCATATGTTTTTGTTGCTCATTACTTGATTCCCAGTGTATTAAAAGATATTATTCTGTGTTCTGTCACCCCTTTGGTGATTGGTGTTAACCTATTAAAATATACTGGCTCTCTTTACGAGTTGCCCGGTAAAAGCGTGTTCATTACCGGCATGCCGGAATGAGCGGGTCCGTGCTCGTATGAACCTGCTAACAGCGGGTGATTACGAGTGCGCGAGCACGCGTTTTCCCCCATGCCGGTAGTGGCAATACTTCCATGCCGGTAAAGGGCCACCAACCCCCCTATACTGGCATTGTGGGGCCCGCCCATAGCGTTACCGCCTCATACCAACTCATAAATACCGGCACAGTATTACCGTGTTTGCAAAAAACAGACCCGGAAATTACGTCATCGCGCAGGAACGGGAAATGGGCCGGCGGCC
Organism: Ambystoma mexicanum; assembly: GCF_040938575.1. NCBI lineage: Eukaryota > Metazoa > Chordata > Amphibia > Caudata > Ambystomatidae > Ambystoma > Ambystoma mexicanum. Next base: position 143,541,485 of record NC_090934.1, read on the forward strand.
ATCTTTAAAAGCACAATCCATTGCCATCCTCCACAACCACCAGTTCTTTTGTGTTGTTGTGTGGCAGAATAGAAGCTGGTTGTCCAAGGCTACCAGGAAGGCGACCCCCAAGAAGCAAAACAGCGTTTTTCAGACGGTGAGCTAAGTATGCCCGCTGACACACTGGCCCAGCATGTGGACACGATCAGGAGCACAGACATGAAGCATGAGGCCTAAACCAAAAAAAAAAGCAGTCTGCCAGGAGGTCGCACAGAGGGTATCGGCAGTGGGAACCACCCCAAGGCGTGTGCGTGACTGTCAGAAGCGGTGGGATGACCTCCGCCTCAGGGTGAGGAAGATCCTGGCGGACAACAGGAGGGCCGCAATGGCGACAGGCGGGGGCCCACACTCCCCTGTGAAGTTGACGGCATGGGAGGAGACAGCAAGTACCTTTATAGATCCTGAATCCATAGAGGGAATCGGAGACCAGGAGGTGGGTGCTGCAACATCCACAGAAGAAGGTGAGTGACCCATCAAATCCGTGTAGGCGAAACCATGCTGTGGCACAAGTAACATGGAAGTGAGACTAGCCAAGGCAATGCATGTCCCAGGCCCACATCAACATATCCAGTCAAGAATGTGTGGCACACCCTGCTACACATGATTGCTGAGTGCCAATCCCAATTCCAACACAAGTGCAACATGACCCAACCGTGCCCATGGAACTCACCACACATCCACCATACCAATGCCATGCCACCAGCCATGCATTGATTGCCCACATGCCCCCTCATAACACCAACTGCCACACCCCTACAATAATTAGATACATGAATGCATGAACATATCACAGCGCAATGTATTATTGCTGCCATGTGACACCATCACTGTTGACCTGCATCTCTTCTATCCCCCAGGCACCGATGAGAAAGATGGCATGCAGGACAGGGGTGCAAGTTCATCCACTGCACGGCAAGGGACCAGGGCCACCACCACCCCCAAGCCCAAGAAACTGCCCATAGCAACAGGTAGTGTGCCACACCGGGCAGAAACCCTGCAGGAGACACCTGCACCACTGTCCAGCAGCAGCCACCCACAACAGCGAGAGGCATTTCTATTCCTGCTCCACCAACCACCGCGGACGTTGTGGATGCAGAGGTGGAGAATGAGGGTGCCATCATGTCCGGCACACCCACCCTAAGCCCCATTACCAGCATCCCTACCCCTACAGAGGCAGAGAGCATCTACGATCCCTGCCTCCATGACTCGGACCTTGATGAGTCAGACATATGCCTCTTTGAGGAGGAGTGTGCCCTGGACGTGGGCACCTCACAAGTGCCATCCACCAGCCTGCCGAACACCAGCCTGACAACCACCACCCTGCCTACCACCACCCCGGTCACCAGCACTCCTGCAGCCAACGACTCCTTCGAGGCTCACCTGTCAAGGGTTGAGGCACGACAGGAGTCGATGCTTGAACTGATGCGGCAACAAATATCAGATGGAAATGACTCCATGAGGGCCATTGCCACAGCCATCGCAGCCAACACTGCTGCTGTTGAGGCATCCACAAGTGCCATGAGGGAGTGTCTGCATCACGTACTGGCAGCGGGGCTCCTTCGCCTCCGTCTCCATCCCCTTCATCCTCACCCGGCCCATGCATGTCAATGTCAGGTGGCAGTGGTACATTCCTTTGAACGCACATGTTGTGCAGCATGACACAGGCCATGGTGATCTTCACCACCTTCTCAGGCCTATATATGAGTGCCCCACCAGACCTGCCTAGGCAGCAGAACCGCGCCTTCAACAGGCCAAAGGTCTGCTCATTCACAACACGGGTATGAGTGTGCACACGATTGTAATCCTCTTCATGGCTGTTCTTCGGGTTCCACACAGGGGTAAGTAGCCACGGCCTCAAGGGATATCCTCCATCACCTGCAAGCAGATACAAATAGGTGTGTGTCACTCTGAACTGCCACATTCAGGGAGCACAGTCATGGCAGCAGCTATTTGGTGTGGGCATGCACATGTCCCAGTATGTGTACAAAATAGTCACCTATATGCAATGTATACTGTAAAGAGGTGTGGTACACTGGATGGGCTTCAATAGATGATGCAGGGTGTAATCATGCATGCTGAGGCAGATGTGCTGTGGTAGTGCAACAATGTTTAGCCTCCAATTCATGCTGTATATTCTTTACTATGCATGGTCACACTAGCCGCATTGCCACAGTTGCCATTCTATTCAGTCATGCATTGCTTGCAATCACCATGGTGCCCTGGTTGTGCCACTTACTTGTTGTCATCCATATGCATTACTTGTGATATGTGGCCCAGTAATGTGTCATGTTCCGTTTGGCTGGTTCAGGTGAGGTGTGTTTAGATCTGCATGCATTCTCCAATCACTGGCTATTGCCACCCAGGTGCACTATCTCCACCCCCTTTCCCACCTGGGTACAGTAGCCCCCCCCCTTCTGCATCCGCACACATCAGTACCCCACAGCATGGCCATGGGCCTGTTATGCAACTCACCGAGCAGCCAGGCACGTGGTCCAGCATGCGTGAGAATAGTGGTTGTGAAATGCCATGCAGCTGGCCCACTGTGTGTTGGTAGGTGCCTGTGGCCAGGAAGTGTAGCACAGACACCACCTTTAGCAGTGGGGGAATGGCAGTGCGTATTTCTATGTGGCTGGCAATGTCGTTCTGTATCATGTCCACTATGGTGATGATGGTGTCACGGTCCATCCGGTACAGGGTGTGGATCTGCTCAGGGGTTAGGCTGAATGGGCTGGGTCTGGTGCGAGGGATTGTTGTCTGTCTACGAGGCACTGGTAGCTGCGTTGGTGGTAATTGCTGGGCCTGTCTCAGCCTCCTTCTCCTCCTGCGTCTCATCTGTGCTGCCTGTTGTTGCTGCTGTAGTTGTTGTTGTTGTTGCTGTTGTTGCTGTAGTTGTAGCAGTATAGGCATGTCCTCCAGCGCAATGATTGCAACTGCTAGTGGTAGCATTTTGGTGTAGGAAGGGGGTGGTGTGGAGGTGTGCTCCTTTTGTACTGGGCCACTCAACATTGCCTACACCTGTGGGGGGGGGTTGTGGTGTGTGGGTGTGCTCAGTTTATACTGGCACAGCCTCCCTTGACTCCACCTGTGGGAATTGTGGGCACCTGTGGCAGCTGCCTGTATCCTGCTTGCTGTTTGCGGGTGATCCGCGATGCCTGTATGGCCAGCATCGTGCATCCCGTGATTACCGGCTTCGTGATGCCGGTATTTGCATATATGCGTGGGTTGGAATTACCCCCTATTACCGGCATGCCGATATTTTCTCCCATACCGGCATCGTTTTTGACTTACCGGCATACCTCGTAATGAAGCCCACTGTGATTAAATCTTCAATACATAAATAAATATTTACCTTTGCAAATTAGCCTGATTCCTGGTTCAGTGTGACCGGGGGGAGGGGGATCGCAGGAGAAGGGTGTGATATGAGTGGTATATCGTTCAGAATATTGAATTTATAGACACAAATAAATAAGGGTTTCAGTTGTGCACTAAATGCTGGGCTTTGACTTGGGTGTCTGCCGGATTGAAATCACTTACAGCAGAATACCACGTCCGCCTGCTCCACTTAAGTTTCAGCCAAAATATTTAGTTCCTGTTCACTCAATATTGCGTTGCGCTGGCGGGGAGCCCCTTTATGGATGGCTTTCGACATCTTCTTCACGGTGTGTATGGTATCTTCCCAGAACAGGTCCTGTCTATCAAGGATTGCAATGGATTGAGTTTTTGAAGATGGTCACCAGTGCATTTTCCGTTCCTGCGCGATTACACCGCTTCCGGTTCTGCTGATGACGGACCTGGTAATATCCTTACCGGTACTACCGAGTCTGTTATTTAGGGGTGGTCAGAGGCAGAGGAGGTATCAACGCATTCCATGATGCTGCTATCGGGGGTTTGAGGGACGTTACCGGAATGGCAGTACGGCCGTTACCGGCTTGCCAGTACGCGCATGCACGCACAGTCGTAATCAGCCACTATTTGTGGCGTCAAGGCTACATGGGCACATTATTATCGCCATGCCGGTAATGACGAGATTTTACAGCAAATCTCATAATGAGGCCCAATATCTTAGGTGGATGGTTGCCCATTTGATGGCAAGGGCCTCAAATTCTAACACAGAGTAATTCTTCTCACCTGTGAAGAGTTTACGTCGTGTGAAGAGGATGGGATGTTCTAATACATTCTGTATCTGCGATAGAACTGTTCCTAACCCTGTGAATGAGGCATCCGTTTGTAACACAAATTATTTCGAAAAGTCTACTACCTTTACAATTGGGTTCTGACACAAAGCTTGTTTTAGGTTGCTGTAACATGCATCATCCTCCTCATTCCAATCAATATTCTGAGGTTCAGCATTCTTTACTTTGTCTGTTAACCTGGCCGTTCTGTCTGTGAAATTTAGGATAAAAATACAGTAATAACCAATCAGTCCTAAGAATGCCCTGAGATCTCCCTTGGTCTTGGGCACCGGGGCATGTAGGACAGCTTTCACTTTTTCTTGGTGGGGCTGGACACTGCCATTCCCTGCAAAGAAGCCTAGGTATTTCGTGGCTGATAGAGCCAGCTTGCATTTGGATGCATCAGCAGTTAGGCCAGTCCTCTGAGGGTCCTCATAATAGCAGCTAGATGAAAAAAGTGGATTTCTCAGGTTCTATACAAATATGGCTATGTTGTCACTATAAGCCCCATAGAAATCAGAGTAGGGCTGTAATATCCTGTCCATGAGTCTTTGGAACGTAGCTTGGGCACCATGCAGGCCAGAAGGCAGAACTTTAAACTGCATTAGTCTCAGAGGTGCCGAGAAAGCTGTCTTTTCCTTATCAGTTCCATACACTGGGACCGGCCAATATCCCTTGGTTAAATCTAGGGTTGATAGGAATGTGGCATTTTCAACTTTGCCTATGAACTCATCGATGCGTGGCATAGAATAGGCATTGAAGGCGGAGATGGCGTTAACCTGCCGGAAATCTATGCAAACCCCCCAAGAATGATTGGGTTTTGTTACCAACACAATAGGGAAGGACCAAGGACTTGAAGAGTGCTCGATAATATTTGCCTTCAGCATTTTTTTGACTTCCTCAACCAATATTTATTTTCATGCTTCTGGGAGTCTATATGGTTTCAAATGGTCCACTTTTGCCTTTGGAGTTCTGATAAGTACTATGTACTCTCCATGGTTTCTCACAGAAAACATCGGAGAATGCCATAATAAGGTTGTTCAAATCTTATTGGTTTTGTTCAGACAGCTATCTCCTACTGCACCAAACAAGGCAATATCGGGAAGGAGGTAGCGGAAGGATTTTCTTTCCACTTATTACGTGATAAAAGTGAGACTGTGCCCTAGTGAGGGTTTGCTCTAGCACATGAAAGGGCCCATGGCATTTTGAGACAAGTTTATTTTCAGAGGTAGGTAAGAGGACTATTACCTTTTGTTCTACTGTAAAAGAGTTTAAATTCACAATTCACCTTCTTGTCATAGATGGACTTCTGTTGGGCTTGGGTATTTTCCATATTAGTATGGACTAGACTCCAGATGAGTTTTCATGCCTCTTCTCTCTCTTCACGGACCATGCCTAAGACATCTCTTGGCTCTGTACCATAAAACAGTTCAAAAGGAGAGAATGCAGTAGATGCCTGAGTCTTTCTTGCTACAAATAGGGCCCATTGGATCATGTGATCCCAGTCCTCCTCCCCATCCTCATCTATCAGTTTTCTCAAAGTGATTTTTAAGGGTCTTGTTAAATCTCTCTACCAAACCGTCAGTTTGTGTGTGGTAAACAGAGGTTCTTAAGGTGGTAATGTGCAGTAAAACCTTGACTTCACTCATAAGTTTGCTCATAAAATTGGATCCCTGATCCATTAGAATTTCCTTGGGAAAACCAATTCTAGAAAAGACTGGTGGTAGGTTTTTTAAGATTTGTTGGGTTGTGTTGTTCCGTATGGGGAAAGCCTCTGGGTACTGGGTATCTGTCATGCATCTGCCCTGGAAATGCTGGCATAAGTGGAGATACACCTAAGATGGTGGGCTTAGTTCCATCTTGATGGTCTATGCTATGTTCAAGATGGCCGCCGGAGCGTATTTACGTCTATTCCTCCTGAGAGCCGGTGCGTTGTATTGTCTCTGTATTCAGAAGCTGCTAGTCTCTGTTGTCAGTGACTCGCTTACTTTTCCCCCCATAGCAGTTCTTAGTTCTTTCTGTTGTTCCTTGTCCTGTCTTCCGACACACTCGGGATCTACTTCCAATTCTAAGGTAATACTTTCTGGAATCATTCTCTTACTTTGCTACCAGTCTTATTATCTTTTGTTTCTACTATTTCCGGGTCTTCTGACCATCTGACTTCTTTTGCTACTGTACTAGTTTCTTACTTTCCCGTTCCATGGGTTCTGGTGTTTCTGTCCTCCTCGGTTCTGCTTCCGATTCTCACGGTTTCTCTGTTGGGCTATTCTGTGCTGTTTACTAGTCCTATTTAAGACTTTCCATCTATTGTTTCTTTCTTTTAGCGTCTTCTGTAGTTTTCTCCCTAAGCCCCTTTCGGAGGCTTTGGCCCCTCCTTTCTCTCGTTGACTGACGTTACTATCTGTTTCTTTTCAGGTCTTTCCTCTGTTATTTTCCTGCTCTGCTGTCTTTTTTATTTGTTCTTTCTTTTGTACTTTATTCTTTATTTCTATCGGCTTACCTTTTTCTCTCAAGCCGTTCAGTAGTTTTTTAGGCTTTTGTCATGTGCTTGTTGAACAGCGCTTCTACACCACAATCGCACTACCTTATTATCCTGCTGTTTGGACCTTTGGCTGATTGCACAGTTTATTCATTGCACTCCTGGATATTGCCACAGAACTTTTAAGTGAACTTGAAGGGTACCTTTCCGGTACGCTGTGACAACATTGTGCCGCCTGAAAGAAAAGGAGGACAGATATCAATTTAACAGGGTTTTTTTCTGCCGAAAGGCTTTTTCCCTAAAAGGGGGCTTGCTCCTCAGCTGTAAGAGGATTCAATTCAACACTACAGCTAAGTCAACGCCTAGTCTAGAATACTGAATGAAACCCTTATTGATATATCTTTATGTCCAGTTCATGCGTTCTGGATGACTACCCCTATATAACACCCCTCTCTTGGAATCCCCCTGACCCCACTGAGCCAAGAAGTAGTTCTGTTTTGCAAGTTAAAAGGTTTATGTGATAATTTAAACAATAGATATATATATCACACTTTATAATAAATTAATAATTGAATATCACACTTAATCTGATATGATAAAGATTAACAACGAAGAATCTGGCACTAGCACACTTCTTTATAATCACTAAGGAGTTGACATGAAATGGATAAGATAGCAACAATACTTTTAAGGTTTCAAAAATGGATGCAATGTGGAATGAAATGCAGTACAGAAAATAACTTGATAGGATTTCAGCAAAAGACAATGTAATCACTTTCTTGGACAATTCACCCCCCCCCCTTTTATGCAATGCAAGGAAATGGAAGGAAAAGCACACAGTTCTCAGAAATGCAATCAAATGTGATTCAGTTCACCCCAGCAAGCTCAGACTACAGAAGTTTAAAACACAGGCCCAAAATGCTTTTATATGTGCTGGCAATGAAGTGAAAAATATGCTAAAATGCTTTTAATTCCCTCTAGAGGTTCAGGGTGAGTGGTATCTAGTTAATATTAGCTCAGGCTCACTCTAGCAGTGATGCAGGGATAGTTTTTATGAGGCAAAAGATTTTTTTCAGAGGAAAGCAAAAGCAGCTATCTTTTTGCAAGTGGAGAAATTTTCAAATCGCGGCAAAATTTGCGAATGCGCCGGGCGCGATTACAGAGGAACTACAAGGGCTAGCACTATTGTTCTGGGGTCCTAAGACAGCCTAGGATCTCAGCTTCCAGATGAAAGTTACTGCAAGTCTCTAAGACAAACGGTCGCGGAGATATGAGCGATTTTGTGAAGGTCGTTTTTCAGATGTGAAATTTTAAAGTTCAAAAAGACAAGTGATAGCTAGCAACTAGAAAATTACAGGTGACAGTTAGGAGGCAGTTCTACTTAGATTAAATAGATTGAATTATATTATTTTAACTAAGAGATTGGTTCTGCACAGTCTGCTAGGTACTCACAATATCTTTTAAAATATGCCTCGCCACGGATCTGGTCAGGTTTTGGACTGGACTCCGGTCTCGGTCTCTGCACTTCACAGTGATCTGGGTCAGCTCTCTGGTTCTGCTAACAGTGGTCTGGGTCAGCTCTGCTCTCTCTCTGGGTACAGCACTGCTTCTAGATTCTGGAGATTGATGGATTTGAAGTCTGGATCTCTGGATGTTGTATGGTCCGGCAGAGCGCGTTGCAGCAAATGGAATTGAATGTCTCTATCTGTCCTGTCTGTCTGCTTTTATGTGTTTTGAAAGTGGGTGTGTGTGCAGCATCACTAGACCCTACCCCTCTCCACTTGCCATTGGTCAAATTTCCATTTCTCACTTGATTGGGGAAGGAACTGTGAGTCAGAGCGATGTCATTTTATGGCTTGCAGAGAGGACACTCCCCTGTCAAATTGCACACAATCTATATTTGATAAAAAAAGACATATTTGCACAGGTAAACATTGGTTTAAAATTACATGCACCCCTCACATATCACAGGAGGTATCCCCTGTTCAAACTTTGCTCTTCCTGGGGGCTTGCATTCAGAAATGGCACATATTTCACTTTTTAACTGATTTTGCAATGTCGGACATTAACCCAAATTTACACACATGTGCGCAAGGAGTATGGACATTAATTGATGAAGTGTCAGATTTTTAACATGCATACATTTAGAGTAATATCCTCTTTTCCGCTAAAACCCCCCTGAACATACCACCGGGTCCTAACACGTTTTAAAATGTGGGCAGAAAAATCACAAGAATTATGGTATAATTTATAAAATTTTCACATGTCCGCTCTATGAATGATCCATCTTTTTAGAGTTATGTTCTGGCCCCAAAGGGGTGTGGTTTCCCCCCAGCACAAGGTTGAATTTCTGGTTTTTCCAGTTCTGCCCAGCCAGCTTGCTCTCACAGGCAGTGCTCCTCCCCTTTCCTCCAGGAGGAAGCCACTTTTACGACCCGCATAATAAAACATTTGCCTGAGTCAGGACAGGGCTTTGTTCAATTTCCTGCAGAGCCCAGGTAATTCAATCAGAGAAGTGTCATATCCCTTTTGGTGGGAGCAGCAGAAGGCAGATAGGCCTGGGAACACAGCTGTGACTCAAGTTTCACTCCTGATGGGGGTAGTTGCCAGGCAAAATTCAGTTCCTTAAGCCAGTTTTTTTTAGATAAAATGTCACTTTTTGTTCCCCAGTTTCTGCATTCAAATAAAACTAAACATTTTTACATATGCAGCTAGAATGCTGATTCTAAGTTTAAACTATGACATTTAAACAATTGAAACCTATGTGACACTCAAAAGGAGGTCACTCAGTCAATTTAAACATTTAGATTTGTAGTGTCTTTCAATCCACATTTACTTAAACTGCTGAAATCCACAGCTTAGCCATTCTTGTTATAAACATTCAAGTCACTTCAGAATATAACTTTACATTGGATCCACCTCTCAGTAAGTCTTTCTTTGGCCTGTTTTGGGTTCATTTATTCAGTTTTACAAAAAGTAAAATCTGGTGTTGTTTTAAAATGCCGGCTTTTGGATAGTGGTGAGTACTGGTAATGCACCCATTTTTGGGATTTAAGAAATGAATTCCCCACAATTCTAGGTTGCTTTTGGCAATCAGCATTGCCATTCCCAATGGTTTCAGGCTACTGTGTGGGTCGTCTAATGGTGGTTTTAGGCAGTGCCCTTCTGTGCCCATAACATCGGCAAAGATGGGTGGCAGCCTATTCTTCCTGCATTTCCCTGTGCATTTTCTGGGAAGCTCTGGCCATCATGATGTTTTCAATGCCAGTACTGCACAGTTTTTTAGGTAGGGCTCGGATGCATGGGTAGAAACATCCCACAAGCCCCCCTCTTGCGATGACCATTCTGTTTCACTGATGGAACTCGCAAGACCTGGGATGTTTCCTCATCTTCTTCCAATAGATGGCACAGTTCAGCATCTTTTCCTCCATCCGGTACTGATCGATCGGTTCTCCTCGCCGGTCCTGATGGGAATATTGGGCGGTACCCCGGGCCCATTGCGTCTCTGCTCCCGGTCTCCGGATCGTCCTCCTTGGCCCGTCTCCAGGTTTTCTTTCTCCTAGGACGACAAAGGAAGAGCGGCAATACCTACTCATAGACGTTTTTCCACCACTGTTGAGATAGTGGGGCAGCATATGCATTTCATCATAACGAAACATTACATTCTTATTTTGGAGAAAAAAAAACAGTATAACTAAGAAACAGTTTCATGCAAATCACAATATTTTAGAGACTAGATGTGGTATGTTTTATGATGGGAACTGAATTAGTCTGAGACAGTACCCGCTAGGATTCCAGAGGATTCCTCCAGTTGTTGCAGAGCGTGCCTGGGATGGCAACATTTCAACTGGTTTATGTGGACCCACTTGTCTTCCCCCGCTGCCAAAGGACCTTTGGGGATGTGGATTTTGTAGGCCATCGGGGAGATTTTGTCTATGACCAATAACCAATCAGTCCTAAGAATGCCCTGAGATCTCCCTTGGTCTTGGGCACCGGGGCATGTAGGACAGCTTTCACTTTTTCTTGGTGGGGCTGGACACTGCCATTCCCTGCAAAGAAGCCTAGGTATTTCGTGGCTGATAGAGCCAGCTTGCATTTGGATGCATCAGCAGTTAGGCCAGTCCTCTGAGGGTCCTCATAATAGCAGCTAGATGAAAAAAGTGGATTTCTCAGGTTCTATACAAATATGGCTATGTTGTCACTATAAGCCCCATAGAAATCAGAGTAGGGCTGTAATATCCTGTCCATGAGTCTTTGGAACGTAGCTTGGGCACCATGCAGGCCAGAAGGCAGAACTTTAAACTGCATTAGTCTCAGAGGTGCCGAGAAAGCTGTCTTTTCCTTATCAGTTCCATACACTGGGACCGGCCAATATCCCTTGGTTAAATCTAGGGTTGATAGGAATGTGGCATTTTCAACTTTGCCTATGAACTCATCGATGCGTGGCATAGAATAGGCATTGAAGGCGGAGATGGCGTTAACCTGCCGGAAATCTATGCAAACCCCCCAAGAATGATTGGGTTTTGTTACCAACACAATAGGGAAGGACCAAGGACTTGAAGAGTGCTCGATAATATTTGCCTTCAGCATTTTTTTGACTTCCTCAACCAATATTTATTTTCATGCTTCTGGGAGTCTATATGGTTTCAAATGGTCCACTTTTGCCTTTGGAGTTCTGATAAGTACTATGTACTCTCCATGGTTTCTCACAGAATACGGAGAATGCCATAATAAGTTTGTTCAAATCTTATTGGTTTTGTTCAGACAGCTATCTCCTACTGCACCAAACAAGGCAATATCGGGAAGGAGGTAGCGGAAGGATTTTCTTTCCACTTATTACGTGATAAAAGTGAGACTGTGCCCTAGTGAGGGTTTGCTCTAGCACATGAAAGGGCCCGTGGCATTTTGAGACAAGTTTATTTTCAGAGGTAGGTAAGAGGACTATTACCTTTTGTTCTACTGTAAAAGAGTTTAAATTCACAATTCACCTTCTTGTCATAGATGGACTTCTGTTGGGCTTGGGTATTTTCCATATTAGTATGGACTAGACTCCAGATGAGTTTTCATGCCTCTTCTCTCTCTTCACGGACCATGCCTAAGACATCTCTTGGCTCTGTACCATAAAACAGTTCAAAAGGAGAGAATGCAGTAGATGCCTGAGTCTTTCTTGCTACAAATAGGGCCCATTGGATCATGTGATCCCAGTCCTCCTCCCCATCCTCATCTATCAGTTTTCTCAAAGTGATTTTTAAGGGTCTTGTTAAATCTCTCTACCAAACCGTCAGTTTGTGTGTGGTAAACAGAGGTTCTTAAGGTGGTAATGTGCAGTAAAACCTTGACTTCACTCATAAGTTTGCTCATAAAATTGGATCCCTGATCCATTAGAATTTCCTTGGGAAAACCAATTCTAGAAAAGACTGGTGGTAGGTTTTTTAAGATTTGTTGGGTTGTGTTGTTCCGTATGGGGAAAGCCTCTGGGTACTGGGTATCTGTCATGCATCTGCCCTGGAAATTCTGGCATAAGTGGAGATACACCTAAGATGGTGGGCTTAGTTCCATCTTGATGGTCTATGCTATGTTCAAGATGGCCGCCGGAGCGTATTTACGTCTATTCCTCCTGAGAGCCGGTGCGTTGTATTGTCTCTGTATTCAGAAGCTGCTAGTCTCTGTTGTCAGTGACTCGCTTACTTTTCCCCCCATAGCAGTTCTTAGTTCTTTCTGTTGTTCCTTGTCCTGTCTTCCGACACACTCGGGATCTACTTCCAATTCTAAGGTAATACTTTCTGGAATCATTCTCTTACTTTGCTACAAGTCTTATTATCTTTTGTGTCTACTATTTCCGGGTCTTCTGACCATCTGACTTCTTTTGCTACTGTACTAGTTTCTTACTTTCCCGTTCCATGGGTTCTGGTGTTTCTGTCCTCCTCGGTTCTGCTTCCGATTCTCACGGTTTCTCTGTTGGGCTATTCTGTGCTGTTTACTAGTCCTATTTAAGACTTTCCATCTATTGTTTCTTTCTTTTAGCGTCTTCTGTAGTTTTCTCCCTAAGCCCCTTTCGGAGGCTTTGGCCCCTCCTTTCTCTCGTTGACTGACGTTACTATCTGTTTCTTTTCAGGTCTTTCCTCTGTTATTTTCCTGCTCTGCTGTCTTTTTTATTTGTTCTTTCTTTTGTACTTTATTCTTTATTTCTATCGGCTTACCTTTTTCTCTCAAGCCGTTCAGTAGTTTTTTAGGCTTTTGTCATGTGCTTGTTGAACAGCGCTTCTACACCACAATCGCACTACCTTATTACCTTATTATCCTGCTGTTTGGACCTTTGGCTGATTGCACAGTTTATTCATTGCACTCCTGGATATTGCCACAGAACTTTTAAGTGAACTTGAAGGGTACCTTTCCGGTACGCTGTGACAACATTGTGCCGCCTGAAAGAAAAGGAGGACAGATATCAATTTAACAGGGTTTTTTTCTGCCGAAAGGCTTTTTCCCTAAAAGGGGGCTTGCTCCTCAGCTGTAAGAGGATTCAATTCAACACTACAGCTAAGTCAACGCCTAGTCTAGAATACTGAATGAAACCCTTATTGATATATCTTTATGTCCAGTTCATGCGTTCTGGATGACTACCCCTATATAACACCCCTCTCTTGGAATCCCCCTGACCCCACTGAGCCAAGAAGTAGTTCTGTTTTGCAAGTTAAAAGGTTTATGTGATAATTTAAACAATAGATATATATATCACACTTTATAATAAATTAATAATTGAATATCACACTTAATCTGATATGATAAAGATTAACAACGAAGAATCTGGCACTAGCACACTTCTTTATAATCACTAAGGAGTTGACATGAAATGGATACGATAGCAACAATACTTTTAAGGTTTCAAAAATGGATGCAATGTGGAATGAAATGCAGTACAGAAAATAACTTGATAGGATTTCAGCAAAAGACAATGTAATCACTTTCTTGGACAATTCACCCCCCCCCTTTTATGCAATGCAAGGAAATGGAAGGAAAAGCACACAGTTCTCAGAAATGCAATCAAATGTGATTCAGTTCACCCCAGCAAGCTCAGACTACAGAAGTTTAAAACACAGGCCCAAAATGCTTTTATATGTGCTGGCAATGAAGTGAAAAATATGCTAAAATGCTTTTAATTCCCTCTAGAGGTTCAGGGTGAGTGGTATCTAGTTAATATTAGCTCAGGCTCACTCTAGCAGTGATGCAGGGATAGTTTTTATGAGGCAAAAGATTTTTTTCAGAGGAAAGCAAAAGCAGCTATCTTTTTGCAAGTGGAGAAATTTTCAAATCGCGGCAAAATTCGCGATTACAGAGGAACTACAAGGGCTAGCAATATTGTTCTCGGGTCCTAAGACAGCCTAGGATCTCAGCTTCCAGATGAAAGTTACTGCAAGTCTCTAAGACAAACGGTCGCGGAGATATGAGCGATTTTGTGAAGGTCGTTTTTCAGATTTGAAATTTTAAAGTTCAAAAAGACAAGTGATAGCTAGCAACTAGAAAATGACAGGTGACAGTTAGGAGGCAGTTCTACTTAGATTAAATAGATTGAATTATATTATTTTAACTAAGAGATTGGTTCTGCACAGTCTGCTAGGTACTCACAATATCTTTTAAAATATGCCTCGCCACGGATCTGGTCAGGTTTTGGACTGGACTCCGGTCTCGGTCTCTGCACTTCACAGTGATCTGGGTCAGCTCTCTGGTTCTGCTAACAGTGGTCTGGGTCAGCTCTGCTCTCTCTCTGGGTACAGCACTGCTTCTAGATTCTGGAGATTGATGGATTTGAAGTCTGGATCTCTGGATGTTGTATGGTCCGGCAGAGCGCGTTGCAGCAAATGGAATTGAATGTCTCTATCTGTACTGTCTGTCTGCTTTTATGTGTTTTGAAAGTGGGTGTGTGTGCAGCATCACTAGACCCTACCCCTCTCCACTTGCCATTGGTCAAATTTCCATTTCTCACTTGATTGGGGAAGGAACTGTGAGTCAGAGCGATGTCATTTTATGGCTTGCAGAGAGGACACTCCCCTGTCAAATTGCACACAATCTATATTTGATAAAAAAAGACATATTTGCACAGGTAAACATTGGTTTAAAATTACATGCACCCCTCACATATCACAGGAGGTATCCCCTGTTCAAACTTTGCTCTTCCTGGGGGCTTGCATTCAGAAATGGCACATATTTCACTTTTTAACTGATTTTGCAATGTCGGACATTAACCCAAATTTACACACATGTGCGCAAGGAGTATGGACATTAATTGATGAAGTGTCAGATTTTTAACATGCATACATTTAGAGTAATATCCTCTTTTCTGCTAAAACCCCCCTGAACATACCACCGGGTCCTAACACGTTTTAAAATGTGGGCAGAAAAATCACAAGAATTATGGTATAATTTATAAAATTTTCACATGTCCGCTCTATGAATGATCCATCTTTTTAGAGTTATGTTCTGGCCCCAAAGGGGTGTGGTTTCCCCCCAGCACAAGGTTGAATTTCTGGTTTTTCCAGTTCTGCCCAGCCAGCTTGCTCTCACAGGCAGTGCTCCTCCCCTTTCCTCCAGGAGGAAGCCACTTTTACGACCCGCATAATAAAACATTTGCCTGAGTCAGGACAGGGCTTTGTTCAATTTCCTGCAGAGCCCAGGTAATTCAATCAGAGAAGTGTCATATCCCTTTATGTGGGAGCAGCAGAAGGCAGATAGGCCTGGGAACACAGCTGTGACTCAAGTTTCACTCCTGATGGGGGTAGTTGCCAGGCAAAATTCAGTTCCTTAAGCCAGTTTTTTTTAGATAAAATGTCACTTTTTGTTCCCCAGTTTCTGCATTCAAATAAAACTAAACATTTTTACATATGCAGCTAGAATGCTGATTCTAAGTTTAAACTATGACATTTAAACAATTGAAACCTATGTGACACTCAAAAGGAGGTCACTCAGTCAATTTAAACATTTTGGGGCCAATTCATAGAATTCAGCGCACAAGTGGCGCACGCGGCTGGCGCACAGAGTGCGCGTGCGAATCCCTGCGCCAGCCGCGTGCGCTAAAATCCATTTCCGCGCACAGCGTATTCATGGATTCCAGCCACCAAAACCAGCCGTGGCGCACAGTGGCGCAGCGACCCTGCAGCAGCGCCAGTCACGCCTCCAAGAACGCCTCTCGCGCAGGGAAAAGCCATCAAAATCCCCAACCCAGCGCAAAGGGCAGCAGCAAACGCAGAGCTGGGAGCGTGTATTCCAGGGCTGTGCGGGTGTTTCCATACGCGACTGGGCTGGGTACATGTATATCAGGGGTGCGCGAGAAAGTCAACACGCGATTGGCCTGGGTACGTGGATATTAGGGGTGCGTGAGAAAGTCTACACGCGATTGGCCTGGGTACGTGGATATTAGGGGTGCGCGAGAAAGTCTACACGCGATTGGCCTGGGTACGTGGATTTCAGGGGTGCGTGAGAAAGTCTACACGCGATTGGCCTGGGTACGTGGATTTCAGGGGTGCGCGAGAAAGTCTACACGCGATTGGCCTGGGTACGTGGATTTTAGGGGTGCGCGAGAAAGTCGACACGCGATTGGCCTGGGTACGTGGATTTCAGGGGTGCGCGAGAAAGTCTACACGCGATTGGCCTGGGTACGTGGATTTCAGGGGTGCGTGAGAAAGTCTACACGCGATTGGCCTGGGTACGTGGATTTCAGGGGTGCGCGAGAAAGTCTACACGCGATTGGCCTGGGTACGTGGATTTTAGGGGTGCGCGAGAAAGTCTACACGCGATTGCCCTGGGTACGTGGATTTCAGGGGTGTGCGAGAAAGTCTACACGCGATTGGCCTGGGTACGTGGATTTCAGGGGTGCGCGAGAAAGTCTACACGCGATTGGCCTGGGTACGTGGATTTCCGGGGCTCGCGGGTGGTTCCACACGCGAAAGGGCCTGTGCGAGTGGGGTAGTGTATTACGTGGGTGTGCGGGAAGTTCAAGACGTGAATTGGCAGTGTGGGTCCTCCCAGGTCTCCCCTCTACCCCCTCCACGACCTCTGCAGGCATCCCACACCACAGGGGACTACCCTGCACCCCATGTCATGTCCCGCAGGCAGCCCATCCACCATGGCCATGCCCCCCAGCCAAGCCACATGTCCCCTTGCACCCCCACCCCCCAGCACTGTGGGGCACCTGCCAGCAGGCCCCCACCCATGTCAAACTCCTGTTCCCCACCACCCCCACCCCCCAGCACTGTGGGGCACCCTCCACCAGGCCCCCACCCATGTCTCCCAGCACCCCCACCCCCCAGCAGTGCAGGGGCAGCCTCCAGCAGGCCCCCACCCATGTCCGACTCATGTCTCCCACCACCCCCACCCCCCAGCCACCAGGGGCAGCCTCAACCAGGCCCCCACCCATGTCTCCCACCACCCCCACCCCCCCAGCCACCAGGGGCAGCCTCCACCAGGCCCCACCCATGTCTCCCAGCACCCCCACCCCCCCAGCGACCAGGGGCACCCTCCACCAGGCCCCCACCCATGTCTCCCACCACCCCCACCCCCCAGCCACCAGGGGCAGCCTCCACCAGGCCCCCACCCATGTCTCCCAGCACCCCCACCCCCCAGCAGTGCAGGGGCAGCCTCCAGCAGGCCCCCACCCATGTCCGACTCATGTCTCCCACCACCCCCACCCCCCAGCCACCAGGGGCAGCCTCAACCAGGCCCCCACCCATGTCTCCCACCACCCCCACCCCCCAGCAGTGCAGGGGCAGCCTCCACCAGGCCCCCACCCATGTCCGACTCATGTCTCCCACCACCCCCACCCCCCAGCCACCAGGGGCAGCCTCAACCAGGCCCCCACCCATGTCTCCCACCACCCCCACCCCCCAGCCACCAGGGGCACCCTCCACCAGGCCCCCACCCATGTCTCCCAGCACCCCCACCCCCCAGCAGTGCAGGGGCAGCCTCCAGCAGGCCCCCACCCATGTCCGACTCATGTCTCCCACCACCCCCACCCCCCAGCCACCAGGGGCAGCCTCAACCAGGCCCCCACCCATGTCTCCCACCACCCCCACCCCCCCAGCCACCAGGGGCAGCCTCCACCAGGCCCCCACCCATGTCTCCCAGCACCCCCACCCCCCCAGCCACCAGGGGCACCCTCCACCAGGCCCCCACCCATGTCTCCCACCACCCCCACCCCCCAGCCACCAGGGGCAGCCTCCACCAGGCCCCCACCCATGTCTCCCACCACCCCCACCCCCCCAGCCACCAGGGGCAGCCTCCACCAGGCCCCCACCCATGTCTCCCAGCACCCCCACCCCCCCAGCCACCAGGGGCACCCTCCACCAGGCCCCCACCCATGTCTCCCACCACCCCCACCCCCCAGCCACCAGGGGCAGCCTCCACCAGGCCCCCACCCATGTCTCCCACCACCCCCACCCTCCCAGCCACCAGGGGCAGCCTCCACCAGGCCCCCACCCATGTCTCCCAGCACCCCCACCCCCCCAGCCACCAGGGGCACCCTCCACCAGGCCCCCACCCATGTCTCCCACCACCCCCACCCCCCAGCCACCAGGGGCAGCCTCCACCAGGCCCCCACCCATGTCTCCCACCACCCCCACCCCCCCAGCCACCAGGGGCAGCCTCCACCAGGCCCCCACCCATGTCTCCCACCACCCCCGCCCCCCAGCAGTGCAGGGGCAGCCTCCAGCAGGCCCCCACCCATGTCCGACTCATGTCTCCCACCACCCCCACCCCCCAGCCACCAGGGGCAGCCTCAACCAGGCCCCCACCCATGTCTCCCACCACCCCCACCCCCCCAGCCACCAGGGGCAGCCTCCACCAGGCCCCCACCCATGTCTCCCAGCACCCCCACCCCCCCAGCCACCAGGGGCACCCTCCACCAGGCCCCCACCCATGTCTCCCACCACCCCCACCCCCCAGCCACCAGGGGCAGCCTCCACCAGGCCCCCACCCATGTCTCCCACCACCCCCACCCCCCAGCAGTGCAGGGGCAGCCTCCAGCAGGCCCCCACCCATGTCCGACTCATGTCTCCCACCACCCCCACCCCCCAGCCACCAGGGGCAGCCTCAACCAGGCCCCCACCCATGTCTCCCACCACCCCCACCCCCCCAGCCACCAGGGGCAGCCTCCACCAGGCCCCCACCCATGTCTCCCAGCACCCCCACCCCCCCAGCCACCAGGGGCACCCTCCACCAGGCCCCCACCCATGTCTCCCACCACCCCCACCCCCCAGCCACCAGGGGCAGCCTCCACCAGGCCCCCACCCATGTCTCCCAGCACCCCCACCCCCCCAGCCACCAGGGGCACCCTCCACCAGGCCCCCACCCATGTCTCCCACCACCCCCACCCCCCAGCCACCAGGGGCAGCCTCCACCAGGCCCCCACCCATGTCTCCCACCACCCCCACCCCCCCAGCCACCAGGGGCAGCCTCCACCAGGCCCCCACCCATGTCTCCCACCACCCCCACCCCCCAGCAGTGCAGGGGCAGCCTCCAGCAGGCCCCCACCCATGTCCGACTCATGTCTCCCACCACCCCCACCCCCCAGCCACCAGGGGCAGCCTCCACCAGGCCCAGACCCATGTCTCCCAGCACCCCCACCCCCCAGCAGTGCAGGGGCAGCCTCCAGCAGGCCCCCACCCATGTCCGACTCATGTCTCCCACCACCCCCACCCCCCAGCCACCAGGGGCAGCCTCAACCAGGCCCCCACCCATGTCTCCCAGCACCCCCACCCCCCCAGCCACCAGGGGCACCCTCCACCAGGCCCCATGTGCGCCTCAGTGGCGGACTCCTCCTCCTCTGTGGAAACCACCAACCTGGATGGCACCTTGCCGTCTACCGCCGTAGAAGGGCCCTGTGGGGGCTCACCCACCCCTTCCGCTGCAGCCGTGGGGGCATCCCTGCCGCCTTGCTCCACAGCGCCGTCTACACCCTCTCCTTCACTAGCCGCTGCGTAGAAGGAGACATAGAACACAAGCATCAGGGTACTGTACAATGGTACCCTAGACAGGAAGCAATAGCAGATGAGTGCCACTGTCAAAGTACACTTCCATCATGCCACACCACAACACATGTGTCAGTCCAGGCAAAACACACACAGTGACAGTCATGCTGCGTGCCATGGACATTTCAATGCATGTCCAATGGACTCACGAATCATACAATGTAATGGGACTCACATGCATCATGGGTCATGCCTATCACATGCACACACTTCACCTCAGTCACATCCATCTGGCCCCGTACACCCCAATCACAGTGCATACAGGGATGACTAGGCTGCATCAGTGAATCAGTACATTGTCACAGACATGTGTCATGCATCCATGGCACTCACAAGTCACAGACACGCAGGTCAGGCACACAGACATGGATACCACATATGTATCTGGCATCAGCACCCATCCCTCGCCCCCACCCATGTCCAGGAACAGAGACTGCCATGCTGTCATGTGTGCAATCTACACAGGGCTCCCCATGTCGCATTCAAACACATGCAACAACCATGCGGTTCACACATTACAGGTCACACATGCATTACCATGATGTTCCTGCACACATACATGCGTACATGGCCTATGTCACACATGCAGGCAAGTATCAGACAACCAGCACACTGCAACATGCCCTGTCTCACACAGCAATGCTTGGCCACTTACCGCTCAACTCCAGACGGGTCTCCCTCTCAAGGACCTGGCTGTGGAGCGCTGGGTGTGCGCGTTCCAGGACCCTCAACTGGATGGAACTCATGCGGCCCCGGCCCCCCTCCACAAGGCGCCGGGCCTTCATGAGGGTCCTGGACCTCAAGTCCTCCCAGCGCTTCTCTGCGCCGATCCGAAGAGGGCATCATACTGCCCCAGGACTATCTCCACCAGGACACCAACTTCGGTGGCAATGAAGCTGGTGCCCCTCTGCCCCTCTGGCCGGGGGTTGCACTGGTGTCAGATGTGGATGTGCCCGACATGGCAACCCCAGGGGCAGGAGTGGGTGGCCAACTGGGTCCTGGGGCTGGGCTGTGGAGCGATGTCATTTGAGTCGGGACTCTTCTGTACCAGCAGGGGTGGACACAGCAACTGGACCCCTGCAGATGGCTGATGTGCAGGCACCACATGGCAGGGCACGGTGGCAGCAGGCAGGCAGGCAGGCAGGCAGGCAGGAGCAGATGGCATGTGGGAGGCTGCTTGGGGCACTGGGGGCCAGTGAATTGGCCTTCTGGGCAGGAGCGTGGTCTTCCATGTGTTTTCGCGTGGCCAGCTTGATACGGAGTGATTAGGCACGTGATAAATCTGCACGCAGCGTGTAATGCGCGTAAGCGCGCGTGAAAAACTGCACGTCCGCGTGTAATTGGAGGAAAGGGCCCATGCATAAGCGTGCGCGCGTGAAAAACTGCACGTCCGCGTGTAATGCGCGTAATCAAACGTGAAAAAGTGCACGTCCGCATGTGACGTGACGCGCGCGTGAGTTTCCCTCAGCACGGGTTAAAGGTGAGCGGGCCCAGCAGTTCGCTGTACGTGCCTTTCGTGGAGACCGACGTGTGTTGCTGCTTCCAGTTGTTTCGCGCGCCATCTACTTCACAGCTCTCAAGGACGTATCTCTTCTTTTGGCGGGGGTATTGGCTACGCGTGTTTTTCTGCATCGCGCTAGTCAGACGGTGAGTCGCAAACGCTCCTTTTCCCACTGCGGGTGCCCCTGTGTATCGCACCCATTTTCGATGTCATCGCAGCCTGCGTGTCCCACGCGTACGCGTTATTCGTGTTACTGGGTGCCACCGCGTACTGCGGGAGGTTTAATCCACGCACGTAGGCTGCAGGGTTGCGTGCACGGTTTTACTGCAGTTTTGGGGTGCCTGAGCGTTGCGTGACCCGTCAACACATCACCGGGGTCACATACAGCCTTGCAGGTGCAGGGGGGCTGTTAACATCTTGCTTCCCACCCCCTTCACCCCAATTGCCCAGGTCAATTGTGCTTTACACCTCCCATTGGCACCACTCCATCTGTGCCAGCACTATTACATCTGTGCCATGGTAGGGAGGCTACCAAAGGTGAGGGGCGCCTCAGCTGGGCGTCCTCCTCGTGGCGGGCGTGGTCGGGGACGTGGCCGTGGTGACCAGGGAGTAGGGGGACTCCAGGGTGTCCAGGGCAGCCACAGAGGGGGAAGAGGCAGGGGTGCGCCACTTGAGCACAATGTTGTGCCATGTGTTGGTGCAGCCATGCCACCACCCCCTGTGGTTCAGGGGGATGCAGCTCCTGCATCTGGCACTGGCACCCGTATGACCCGGCAGTCCGTTTCATCGACTGCCACGGGCCCAAGGGTAGCGGTAGCTGCAGGTGCAGCTGTGGACACCGCCACCCAGGCTCAGGGTCTGCCAGCGCAGGCTGCGTTGGCACTTGAAGAGCCCTTGGTAGATCTCCAACAGGCCAGGGGGGAAACCATTGGGGCAGGCCGGGCTGCTCAGACCAAGACACGTGTCCCTGGGGCAGTCATGTCATCTGCTGCCCCGAACAGCCGGGTGTTGGCAAGTGCAGGGGCAGATGCACCCAACAGCACCCCGGTTGTGAGTCTGCCAACCAGGATCGTTGCGGTCAATGACCCTGCCACAGCTGATGTTGCTGCGCAGGGTCCATTAGTGGGCACCCAGCTGCCACTGACACAAGTCAGGCCTTTGGTAATCCCTCCACCTGCCACTCCCTCGGCTCAATCCACCCAACCCACTGGCCATACTGGTCAGGGCGGCATTAGCCAGCCAGGGTCTGCGCCACAGTCCAAGAGGAGGAAGGTTGCATCTGCAGCACAGGCTGGGACCCCACACACAGCCACGACCTCCTGCACGTCGAGGAAGAAGCCTTTCTGTAAGCAGGAACTGGACTTCCTCGTGGACTACGTGCGGGGACACAGCCGTGACATGCTAGTGGGTGCCAATAGTCAGACTACGGCTGCCCAACGTGACACCCACTGGAAGCATGTGGCGGAACATGTCAGTTCATTCGGCCATGAGGTGCGCACGGCGCAGGAGTGCAAAAAGCGCTGGAATGACATCAAGCGCAGCACTAAGGCCAAGCGTGCCTCAAATTACAACTTGACTCTGGTGACTGGCGGTGGGCCTGCACCAGAGGAGGAAGAACTCACTCCGCATGAGGCTCTCGTTGCGGAGTTCATACCAACAGAATTGGTCGAAGGTGTGGGAGAGATGCTGGACTTTGATGCCCAGTCCAGTGAGTGTTGATGCGTAGTTGTTGAGGACATGTGTGTTTCACTTGTGGGATGTGTTGTGCATGATTGCTGCTACATGTGACGTGTACATGGTTCTGATGTGTAAGTAATGCAATGCCACCGTCATGCATGTCTCCTCTGCCTGCATGCAGGACTCCATGTGGCCATGCTCCCTTGCCCCTCCTCCGCCACTCTGCACCCCAGTTCCACCTTTGCACTGGTCTGCTACATTCTTGCCAATGTGTAGTTTCATGTTCATGTGTCCTGTGTAGATGCCAACTTCCAGCTTAGAAAGTGCCAGACATATGCCGTGTGGTACAGCCTTAGTACTCGATGCAGGGTATCCCACTTGTACTGTGCATCGGTCAGATATCCCGCAGGGACATGAGTGCCCATTCATGCTCCATGTGCATTGCACGCATGCCCCTATGTGTCCTTGACTGGATGATCACTGTAATATGAGTCCTTGGTTACATACATTGCCTGCCATATTATCGGCCTCCCCATGTCAACTGTGGCTCAGTCCTGCGTTGCTCACATGTTTAGGCTCTGACAATCTGTGTGGCTCACAGGCCTCAGCCTGTTCAATGGCCAATGACTCTCTCCAACTCTTGTCGTGTCTTCTTCACACGTGGCCGGCCTCCGGATCTTCCATCATGTGTCCTGCCCACTGTCCCAGCATCATTTGCAGTGTTGTAATTTAAATCACATTAAGCTGTTGATGCCAGTCAACACTGCTTGTCAATACACAGGTGTATGGTCAGCCTTTTGATACCATGCTAGGCATCCCTGCTTTGGTACTGGGGTGGAGGGGCGCTTGCCTTCTAGACATGGTACACATTGAATACACAATGCACGTGATGTCTGATTTTGACATTGCACTGCCTTCACATTTCCTGGCACACACCATGGAGTGCTTGTACATGTAGGTAGTGAGTGGTGTACACATTTTCTGCACTGCATAGACCCACTTCCATGCAAACTGCCACCTTTCAACAGGTCTGATCACAGAAGCTATTCTAAGTAGACCCAGCATGCATGCCAGGTCATATGTTGTGTGTCACATGTCTGCCGGATGCCTTTGCTGTCGGTGTGTGTGTGTGTGTGTTGTGTGCTTCTGACATGTGTAGTGACCTTTTCCTCTCTATTTTTCAGGTGATGACGCAATGGATGCAGAGGATGGTGTTGTCATGCCAGACACAGGGTTGGTAAGACCACATCGACCCGGCACTAGTGGGGGTCGTGGGGTGGTAGGCCACGAAAACCCCCAAGTGCTGCAGTCCATCCTGTCTCTGGCTGCCTATGAGTCCAGCCTTGATGACGACTCTGACGTCCATGTTGAGTTGGATGAGCATCAAGTCCATGTGTCAGGGGTGAGTGATTCTGATGTGGACACTCCTCTGTCTGCGACCCCTGCACTGAGGGATCAGACAGTCTTGGTTCCTCCGCCCGTGGTGGATCGGGACGCAGGGTCACCCTCCACACCAGTCACTGATGTGCCTGGGACATCACGTCGACGGGGGCATGTAGTCGTGCAGCCGCAGGCGGTGCCAACACAGCGAGGACCCCCGGTCCTTGGGTCCCACAGGGGTCAAGCCCGGCAACGCGGTCGCCGCGCGCAACCGCTGTATACTGAGTGGGAGGAAGACATGACTGCCAATTCAGAACGGCAGGGGGCAGCAATGGAGAACATCGCTGACAGCATGGAGCATGTGGCCCGATCTGTGCTCCCCCCTGCTAGGCAGGTGCTTCTCCAGCAGCAGGCGGCACGGTCCACGGCCCGCTCACTCAGGCTGGGCATGGCGGCCTCAGACAGGGCACGCCAGGCTGAAATGTCGTCTCTGCGTCAAGCAATTGCTGCTCACGCAGAGGCGCACATGGATGCCCTGAGGGAGGAGTATGGCTCCCTCAGATCCACTCTGGGTGTCCTTATGATGTCCCAGAGGCAGCGGGCAGAGGAGAGGTTTGCACAGCTTGAGCGCACCATCTCGGCTGAGCTACAGGCTTGCCGGGAGGTGCAGCGGTTGTCCAGCCAGGCCTTGCAGGAGGAACTCCGTGTTACACGTGCTACCTTGCAAGAGGAAGCACGTGTATCACGTGAGGTCCTGCATGCAGACCTATGTAACATCGCCACACAGAACCAGGCTCACCTGTCCGGCAGACTTGCTGCCGACGAGGGGCAAGCTGCGGCTAGGCGTGGCCAGGCTACTGTGCCACGTCCTCCTTTCCAGGATGAGCCAGACTCGGACGACCATCTATCTCCCACATAGGTCGTGCTGTGAAGGCGTTGAGCCCATGGAGGTATTTTTTTTTGGCTCAGCATCATCGCATGTGGATGTTGAGCAGCACCCTGTACCTCCCCCCTCCTGGGTGCCTCCCCTCCCCCCCGGGTCGTATGTGGCCATTTTTGATTTTTCTTTTAGTTTAGTTAGTTAAGTTTCTGTTTGATAGTTAGTTTAAATAGGTAATGTAGGTTTTCCATTGTTAGTGTAATTAGTTAATAGTTGAGTTAGTTTAAAATTTGTAGTCTATTGTGCTTACATGTGACAGTGCGGTGCCTTGTGGTTTTTGAAGGCATCCACTGTCTGTTCCAGCTGGGCCCTTCATGGTTGTCTTGTGTATGTGTTTGCTGCTTGGGTTCCTTGACTCACATATGCCACTCCTGCCTCCCTTATCCATGGGCTCGCAAGGATGGTTCGGTGTAACAGAATTTTACACAAGGGCTTTGGACTGTCATATCTGTGGCATGTCTGGTGCTTTTTGACTTGTGTTGACACCCCTAGTGGGGATGATTTAGGTGTAATTGTCCACTGTTCAGCTTTTGCTAGATGGGGCGTGTCATGATTAATGTGGACATTGATTGCTATGCATTGTGTATTATGTTTCATATCTTTCCTGTACACGTGCTTGTTGCAAATCATGCTGTAGATAGTGTTCCACACTTTGGAGGTGAAAGACGGACTGATGGTGTGATTTGTGATGTGACTCTCTGACATGGTCAAGTAATGAGATGCCTGATGAGACACACACAGATCACTTTGATGCATTAATCATGTGTTTCATGCACTTTCTGCAGGGGGATGAGGCACCAGAGCACCTTTGCCAGCAGACATGGCCCATTGGACGACGTAATTCCTGACCCGTTTGTTGGTGCCCACATGCACATGTGTGCACGAGCAGAGCCACAGTGATTGCAGACCCACATCCTAGAACTGCTGACATGTTCCAAGGAACTCCAGGCAAGGTGAGCATCACAGGGGGGCCACGAGACAGCAAAGCTTGCACCAGGCGAGTTGCACATGCAGGCTTAGTCACAGCACAGAGGGTGAGCTTAGACAAATATTGGTGTTGAAGCACACAATGCAGCTCAGATGTGTTTGTGGACTGATGGCTGTTGATAGTAGGGTTGTCTGGGACACATGCGGGGGCAGTGGCACATACCCTGCGGTACACCAAGGTTCATTGAGGCACTTGTATCAACCATGTAGCCTTCCAAGACATGGAAAGGGGCAGCTCACAGGGACATACAGCAAGGGACATACTCGGGTGCAGTGCATGTCTATTCCACGCACTTCATGATAAATGCACTGGCAACTTTGTTTTGGTCATGGTGGTACGCAACTTGCTCTGTAGTCATGGCTTGCCATATGGGTCTGTCTGCTTACCCAGGGAACATTGCATGTTGTGTGAATTGTGACACATTGGTGTTCCATTTGCCACGCACCCACCAGCGGCTGACTTACTGCATTGACTGTGAATGACCCGTCACAGGGGTGATGTTATATATGGGTACGAAGCATGGAGCACAGATTGTCTGTTTGTAGAGTTGTTTGTTGTTATGGGGCATGTTTTGTGTTGGGTTTTTGTGTAATTGGCACGTACAGGTTGCTGACTGTGTCTCTCTTTGCAGCATTGCAGTGCTCCTGTAACCGGACCTGAGAGTGCGCAGGCAGGAGGCCAGCACTCAAAACCAGAGCTAAGTGTCTTGTTGTATTTTCTTACAAACGGCCCTGCATAGGCTTGCTGGGGAGTGTACTGATGCATGGATGTATGTGTGGTCCTATTTGGTATGTTTTTTACCCTAATCACCCGTGATCCTATGCAATTTTGAAACCTGTACCCTCTACCCGGTGTTCCTGCTTCCCATGCCTATCCAAGCAATGTTCCCTGACCCTCTTTCCCCACTGGGGTTGCGGATGCCTGTGTAAGACCCGAACTTGCAGGCGCCAAAACCCTAGAGGGGGTGGTTGGTTCGTACCACTCCTGAGCCTGGACTTCAGAAGGCCATGACAATGATGTCCAAGTTTGTTTGGATTGTGCATGTGTTCATGCAGGTTGTACATTTTCGTGCATTCCCTGGTTTCATGTTTCATTCCTACTCCCCTCACCTGCCACGCATTCCAGTCATCCAGTGTGTCTACACCTGTCCCGACTGCATATCCCTGAACCTCATTCCACACCAGGATCTCAGGGGGCCTGTGTGAGTTTGACCTTGCAGGCCCCCGGGACATGGTGTGGGTGGTTGTTTCATGAGACTCCGGCGCCTGTACAGGGGACCTGTGACAGTACACATCCATTCATGGTGCATCATCCTATGTCATGTACCACACATGTCTCACATCCTGTCGTGACATTGTTTTGCTGTGCTACCTTGGTTGTTGCATCATTGTGGTACTACTTGGCCTTTGTGACGTACTGCTACGTCAAGTCATCTACTGGAGGGTGTTTGGGTTCCTTTTCATGCCTTGGATTATGTGATTTTGGAAATGAGTGTGGATTCTGAGGGTTCAGGCATCTCTTTACACACAAGGTGGGAGATGGACACGAAGGGTAAAGGTGATCCTGTGGCCAGGTGGGAATGAGGGTTGGAGGCTCCATGACCCAGGTGCAGTTGTTCAGTGGGCATAGTCATTTGCGAGGGGGGGGGTTGTTGTTGATAGTTGCGTTGCCCTGCAGTGTGATGGGAACTCTGACATTGTAATGTTGTTGTCCTATGTACATGTTGTGTTCTGCTGATCAATGCCTGTTCATGTGTTGTGTTTTCCTTTCAGATGCGAGGGGATAGTAGTGGTTTGACATGCTGGGGTGTACACATGGTGGATGTTCACATGTGATGTGTAGGGAACACTGATGGTTACTTGAGTGCACATGCATATGTGGAGTGCATGTCCTTGCAGAACCACACACTTGCACTCGGATGCACTCCATGTACTCCCCCCCCTTGCATATCCACGTGTACACTGTTTGCCTTCTGGTGCCCACTGTGTCCCGGCAGCACATGTTCTGTGACCGATTATGGTTCCAGTACATGCCTAATTTGATGTTTGATGTAGTCTGTCACTTAGATGTGATGCTCAGGGTGTGCATCACACGCAATGGCTGTTCACTGTGCTGTGCGCTGAGCAGTGTGATGCAGGAGTAGGACACTGCACACATGAGCTGCAGTGTTGATTTTGCAGTGCATAATGTGCATATTGACAGGCATTCATTGTGATGTTACGTCTACGACTGTTGTAATGCATTTTGAATCGACGTATTTTGGGTGGGACTTTTTGTTGGTCTGTCATTTCATCGGATTCCGGGTCAGGCATCATTGTCCGATGCCACTGTACATTTAGGACATGTCAATGTGTACCTTATCGTTACTGGGTTGGTGTATGGGTATCGCTTGCCATGTCATGTTGATGTTTGGGAGGGTTTGACTGACATGACAGTGATGGCCATGGCCTGTTTTGCAGGTGTGTGTGATGCACACCTTGCATGTCCAGGTCATCCGCTTCTCTGAGCAACTAGCTGGGGGTAGGTTTCTCTCCGCAGCAGGGCCCTCCCCCTCGAACAGACTTCCTGCCTGACTTGAACTTGAGGGGAACCATCTCCAGTTCTGGAAGCACCTCAAGACCTTCCTCTTTGCTTCTGCTTACTCTCTGCCTCTCCCTTGCAGAATTCTTCACTGGAACTGCACAGGAGCTGCAACTGGGACACTCTCACCAACCTCGGTCCCTGGGCCAGCCACTGTCCACTTGCACTGCCACCCTGGCAACCCCTGCACTGCGGGACTGTCTCTCTATCCCTACAGCCCTCCCTTCACAGCACTTGTCTGCACTTACCTTTGCAGTTGCCACCAGGCGACCTATGTATTATTTTTTTGGCCTACTTCCCCTGTACTGGACTCCCCCCCACCCTTCCCCTTGCACTTTTCCCTTCCCCCTACCCCTGCACTTGCACAATCTCAATGACACCTGGGCTAGTAGTACCGTTCTCTGTGTTCCCTTGTTCCCCCCCCACTGCCTCATTGTGCCTTTGAATACTTGTGTATGGCTCATGTCATGTCACATGTCATATGTGTGCATTTTGGTTGCACAGGATAGCTTGTGTTTAAGTAGCTAGGGATGCAGACGATGTGGCACTTCCATGGCAACTATCTCAGGGTGGTAGGGTTGTGACAGTTGACTGTCACATTGTCATCATCGATTGTCACCTGGTATGTGCCAGGCCTGTGTGCACTCCGCAGGGGTGGGAGTTTAGGTGAAAAATGTGGCCACAAGCTGGGTCCGGGCTACCTCGCCACGTGCCCTGTCCCCTCCCATGGGCAGCGCCTGTGCCTGTGGTTGGGGATGTGGGGGCACCACCATGTCCACCGGGACACCCTGCCGTGTTGCAACATTGTGCAGGACACATGCTGCCACAATGATCCTGCACACAACTGGTGGTGCATAGAGTAGTTGCCCACCAGAGCGGTCAAGGGAGCGGAAACGTGACTTGAGCACTCCGAATGTGCGCTCCACTATGCCCCTGGTTGCAATATGGGCAGCGTTGTATCTTACCTGGGGTGGTGTGGTGGGGTTCCGGATTGGCGTCATCATGTGGTTGCTCAGAGGGTAGGCACTGTCCCCTGGGGAGGTGATAATTGTTGAGATTATTAGGGTTGGTATATTTGTCTGTGTGTGACTTGCATGCATGTGCAAGGGCATTTGTACTCACCTAGGAGCCATGTGTCGCCATGCTGCCCAGCTTCCAGGGCCCGGCTCAGGGCGGACATTCTGTATATGAAACTGTCATGGGTGGAGCCAGGGTAGTTTGCATAGACAGAGGTGATGATTCCCTTTGCATCGCATACCACCTGTACATTGATGGAATGCCAGTGCTTGCGGTTTCGGTAGATGTGCTCAGTGGCCCTAGGTGGACGTAGGGCCACATGGGTGAAATCTATGGCACCGAGCACTTTGGGGAAGTGTGCCACCCTGAAAAAATCCAGGACAACGGCCTGCCTTTCTGCGGGTGTTCTGGGCATGTATATGTGCCTGCGGACTGAGGGGCGCGCTGTCATGATTGCCAGTACCTGGTGTAGGCAGCGTGTTTGCGTGGCCTGTGAGACCCCCCCCACTATGGCAGTGGTCCGCTGAAACGACCCAGTGGCCAAAAAATGCAAGACATTGAGCAGCTTCTCCAAGGGGCTCAATGCTTGGGAGCAAAGGGTGGGGGATGTGAGGTCATCTTCCCACTCCCTGACCAGGTCTAGGATGATATGGGGTGGAAACCTATACCTGCCGTAGACCTGGTCGTCAGGCATCCCAAAAAGGCTTGTCCGTGGTGCAAAAATGCGTGCCCTGGCTATTCTCCTCCTCCTGCGGTGTCCCACAATCAGTGCAGCGACAAATGGGGCATTCATCGTCGCTGTATATACGCGTTTGTTGTTTGCGCGCACTTTTATGCTGTGCGCGGGCGCGGGACGCCTCCGTGTGGGCGGACTCGTTGGTTTCCCGTATTCGGGTGTCATCGCGTGTGATCGGAGGGGCCTGGCCTGGGTACGTGTGTTTCGGGGTGCGCGGGTAGTTCCACACGCCATTGGCCTGGGTACGTGTGTTTCGGGGTGCGCGGGTAGTTCCACACGCCATTGGCCTGGGTACGTGTGTTCCGGGGTCCCGTGAACTTTCACACGCGATTGGTTGGAATCCACGTGTGTACTGTCATCACGTGCAATGAGGGATACTCCCTCGCACGTCACGTCACAGACGCGCTCACGCGCTGAGGGCCTTTGGTCCAATGAAAATGCGTATGCGTGCAGACGCGCTTACGCGCTAAGGGCCTTTACTCGAATTACACGCTGACGTGCAGACTTTTCACGTGCCAAATCACTCCGTATCAAGCTGGCCACGCGTAAGCACACGGAAGACCACGCTCCTGCCCAGAAGGCCGAACTACTGCCCCCCAGAGCCCCGAGCACGCTCCCACCTGCCATCTGCTGCTGCCTGACTGCCTGCTGCCCACGTGCCCTGCCATTTGCTGCCTGCACATCAGCCAGGGGTGCTGTTGGTGTGACCACCCCTGCTGGAACCAAAGACTCCCGACTGGGATTCCATCGCTCCACAGCCCAGCCCCAGGACCCAGTTGCCCACCCACTCCTGCCTCTGGGGTTGTCATGTCGGGGCAAACTCCATCTGTGACCACTGTCAACCCCCGGCCAGAGAGGCAGAGGGGCACCAGCTTCAGTGCCACCGAAGTTGGTGTCCTGGTGGAGCAAGTCCTGGGGCAGTATGATGCCCTCTTCGGAAGTTCCCGCGCCGACAAGGAAGGACGGACTCGGATCTGGACTGACATCGTGACTGCCATCAACGCGGAGGGGGTGGCAGTCCGCGACTTCCAACATGTCAAGAAGCGCTGGGAGGACTTCAGGTCCAGGACCCTGAACAAGGCCCGGCGCCTCTTGAAGGCAGCGGATGCCAAGGGGCGCCGGGGCCACTTGTCGGAAGAACAGATGAGGGTCCTGGAACGCATATCCCCAGCGCTCCACGTCCAGGTCCTTGAGAGGCAGACCCGTCTGGAGTCGAGCGGTGAGTGTACATGCATCCTGATTGTGAGCAGTGCGTGTGGTGATTGTTCAGTAGTGTGCATGTTGCACATCTGTTTGTATGGGGTCGAGTATGGGTGCGGGTGTACAGGGCCGTGGGGCTGACACATGCGAGGGCTGTAATGTGTGAGACATGGATGGTGCCTGTGTGTGTGGGCTTGCATGCCAAATGCAGTTGTGTGGGCACACAAGTTTGTATGAATGTGTATGTGAGTAGACATGTCCGTGATGTCACGCATGTATGTTGTTTTCAGCTGCATGTATCAGCGCTGTGTACATGTGCATGTGTGTGTATTTGACAAGGGTGCAACAGTGATGCAACATGGATGCATGTGACAGCTTTAAGTGGAAGCCTGATGGGCAGATGTGACATGGATGCCCGTCTGAACACTGCGACACTTGGCAGATGTGTACACATGCATGCAAGTGTGGTGGTGTGTGTACATGTGTGGTGCACTTCCTGTGTTGCATGTGATGTCTGGCTCACCTTTGCCTGCTCATGCTGTTGTATGTGTATGGATGGTGTTGGCAGTTGCGAAATGGCTGTGGTATGGCTCGTGTGTGCGAGTTGTAATGACATGTGTGTTGGGGATCGTGATGACATGTCTGAGGTTTGCCAATGCCACTCATGTACAACTATCATGTGTGTATGTGTCCATTGTACAGTGCCCTGATGCGTGTGTTTTGTTTCTCCCTGTCTGCAGCGTCAACTGATGAAGAGGGCGGAGAAGGTGCTGTGGAGCACAGCGGCGGGGATCCCACCGCCAGCCGGAGACGCAAGGCCCGGCTCCCCTCCCGTGTTGTCATCTCGTCGGGGAGTGAGGAGTCCGGTGCCGCGTCCCAGGCCGCAGCTGCCGGGGGGAGGTCCAAGAGGCGGAGGTTGCAGTTGGACTCCTCGGCAGCAGAAGGGGCAGCTGGGACCCCACAGGGCCCAACGGGGGAAGATGGCACAGAGTCATCCAGGTTGGTGGGGGGTTTGGTGGAGGAGGAGGCCGTGCAAGCACCGGAGACGGAGTCTGGGGGTGGGGATCCCACTGGTGCTAGTGGTGCAGTGCAGGACCAGGGACAGGAGGCAGCACAGGCCGCCGCGGAGGTGCCTGTGTGCAATCCTGTCCCTGATCCTGTCCCTGCATCATCTTGCACCAGCAGGGATGCCTATGTCCAGACCAGTTTTCAGGCAGGGGATGAGCTGACGTCAACTGGCCTTCCTCTGCCTGCGGACGTGGCTATCCAGGCCCGGGTTGTGCCTGTCCTGGCTGGTGTGGCGTTGCGTCAACGGGCCATGCGAGGTGACCTGCAGTCTTTTCATGAAGAGACTGCACGTCATCTCGAATGGCTCGTTGACCAGGTCAGCCTGCTGGGACAGGTCACCCAGGCCGGATTCCTCCGTCTGATGGGGCTTGCCACGACCCCCTCCTCAGCTGGACCCCCTACGCGCCAGTCGTACTCTGTGCCATCTTCCCACCCATCAGTCACCTGGGTGCCCTGTGGAGCTGCCTCTGACGGTGCGGCCAGGCTGGTGGAGGAGGCATCCCTGCCACAGTCGGGAGTCGGACGTCCAGCAGGGGTGGCCACGTCAACGACTGCACCCCAGCCGGCGGAGGATGTGCAGGCAGCAGGAGGCAGTGCAGGGGCAGAGGCACAGCAGCAGCAGCACCATGGTGGGAGCCATGAAGGCTCGGGGCCTTCGACATCGGAGGGGCAGGCATCGGCCGGAGGGCAGGAGGACCCAGGACAAAAAGTGTCTTCCGTGTGGCAGCGGTTGGGCCATGCCATAGATGCGGAGCGGCAGCGGGCGGAAGAGGCACGGCTCTCTATGGTCAGGGCGGAGAACTCCATGCAGAGGGCCCTGAGGCGGGTCGAGTGCCTCGAGGCAATCCGCAGGGCTTTGGAGGTGGACACGTCGACGGCCCTGCGGACCCTCGGGGCCATGGAGGAGGACCGCCTCCGGGACATTGAGGAGGAGTTCGATGATGCCCTGGCCCGGCACATCCAGAAGTGAGCCGTGGAACTAGCCCGCTGCCCTTGTACATAGTTATGTAGATAGTGTTAAGTTTCATTTTTGTTTTTATTTCATTTGGACCTTTTGGACATTGGCCACATTTTTGTATATAGTTTTTTTTATTAGTTAGTGTAGTTAGTTAGGTTTCCTTTATTTTGTTGGGATAATGGACCCTGGCTTCTTGCATTGTACATAGTTGTGGACTTGTACATACTTTCTTTTTTCACATTCTCCATGGATCAATGGCTTATTATTTTTATTTCACATTGGATTTTGTTTGGTGGACATTGACTTTATACTACATTACTTTGGATTTCTATATTATTGATTTTTTTAAGTTTTGAACGGACATGCTTTTTTTCCTTTTTTTCCATTCACATTTCTGTTTCTTCATTTTTGTTTCTATTCATCTTTCGTTTAATACATTATTTTTTTGTTGAACTTCAATGTGTGGTATCTCATTGTTTTCATGCATTTCATGTTATGTGTTTTGAGAATCACTGCCACCCATTGGGTGTATGTGAGGGACATGTGTTTGTTTTGGAACTTGCAATTGGTGTTCTGTGATGTAATTGCAAAATATGAGTGGGTGGATGCAATACTCGGGTGGGTGTTTTGCATTTGGGGGCTGACCATAGAGACCAGGGATCTGGACTGTGATGACATGTTGGGTGGGGAACATGAGTTGGACATGGGTGGGAGCCTGCTGGCAGGTGCCCCACAGTGCTGGGAGGTGGGAGACATGAGTTGGACATGGGTGGGGGCCTGCTGGCAGGTGCCCCACAGTGCTGGTGGGTGGGGGTGGTGGGGAACATGAGTTGGACATGGGTGGGGGCCTGCTGGCAGGTGCCCCACAGTGCTGGTGGGTGGGGGTGGTGGGGAACATGAGTTGGACATGGGTGGGGGCCTGCTGGCAGGTGCCCCACAGTGCTGGGGGGTGGGAGACATGAGTTGGACATGGGTGGGGGCCTGCTGGCAGGTGCCCCACAGTGCTGGGGGGTGGGGGTGGTGGGGAACATGAGTTGGACATGGGTGGGGGCCTGCTGGCAGGTGCCCCACAGTGCTGGGGGGTGGGAGACATGAGTTGGACATGGGTGGGGGCCTGCTGGAGGGTGCCCCTGGTGGCTGGGGGGTGGGGGTGCTGGGAGACATGGGTGGGGGCCTGGTGGAGGCTGCCCCTGGTGGCTGGGGGGTGGGGGTGTTGGGAGACATGAGTCGGACATGGGTGGGGGCCTGCTGGCAGGTGCCCCACAGTGCTGGGGGGTGGGAGACATGAGTTGGACATGGGTGGGGGCCTGCTGGCAGGTGCCCCACAGTGCTGGGGGGTGGGGGTGGTGGGGAACATGAGTTGGACATGGGTGGGGGCCTGCTGGAGGGTGCCCCTGGTGGCTGGGGGGTGGGGGTGCTGGGAGACATGGGTGGGGGCCTGGTGGAGGCTGCCCCTGGTGGCTGGGGGGTGGGGGTGTTGGGAGACATGAGTCGGACATGGGTGGGGGCCTGCTGGCAGGTGCCCCACAGTGCTGGGGGGTGGGAGACATGAGTTGGACATGGGTGGGGGCCTGCTGGCAGGTGCCCCACAGTGCTGGGGGGTGGGGGTGGTGGGGAACATGAGTTGGACATGGGTGGGGGCCTGCTGGAGGCTGCCCCTGGTGGCTGGTGGGTGGGGGTGGTGGGGAACATGAGTTGGACATGGGTGGGGGCCTGCTGGCAGGTGCCCCACAGTGCTGGGGGGTGGGAGACATGAGTTGGACATGGGTGGGGGCCTGCTGGCAGGTGCCCCACAGTGCTGGGGGGTGGGGGTGGTGGGGAACATGAGTTGGACATGGGTGGGGGCCTGCTGGAGGGTGCCCCTGGTGGCTGGGGGGTGGGGGTGCTGGGAGACATGGGTGGGGGCCTGGTGGAGGCTGCCCCTGGTGGCTGGGGGGTGGGGGTGTTGGGAGACATGAGTCGGACATGGGTGGGGGCCTGCTGGAGGGTGCCCCTGGTGGCTGGGGGGTGGGGGTGCTGGGAGACATGGGTGGGGGCCTGGTGGACGGTGCCCCTGGTGGCTGGGGGGGTGGGGGTGTTGGGAGACATGAGTCGGACATGGGTGGGGGCCTGCTGGAGGCTGCCCCTGGTGGCTGGGGGTGGGGGTGTTGGGAGACATGAGTCGGACATGGGTGGGGGCCTGCTGGAGGCTGCCCCTGGTGGCTGGTGGGTGGGGGTGGTGGGGAACATGAGTTGGACATGGGTGGGGGCCTGGTGGAGGCTGCCCCTGGTGGCTGGTGGGTGGGGGTGGTGGGAGACATGGGTGGGGGCCTGCTGGAGGGTGCCCCTGGTGGCTGGGGGGTGGGGGTGCTGGGAGACATGGGTGGGGGCCTGGTGGAGGCTGCCCCTGGTGGCTGGGGGGTGGGGGTGGTGGGAGACATGAGTCGGACATGGGTGGGGGCCTGCTGGAGGGTGCCCCTGGTGGCTGGGGGGTGGGGGTGCTGGGAGACATGGGTGGGGGCCTGGTGGAGGCTGCCCCTGGTGGCTGGGGGTGCAGGGGGACATGCGTTGGTGGGCAGTAGTGCTAGTTGATATGTGGGTTGGCTGGTGGGCATGGCCATGGTGGATGGGGTGCCTGCAGGACATGTGCTGGGTAGGCCCCTGTGGTGTGAGCCACCTGCAGGGGCCGTGGAGGGTGTAGAGGGTACACCTGGGAGGACCCACACGTGCAATTCACGTGTGCTGCTCCCCGCGCACCCCTGTAATACACATACCCTGATAATATCGCGTGTGTAACTTCCCGCGCACCCCCGGAATACACGTACCTCGCTCAATCGCGTGTGGAACTTCCCGCGCACCCCTGAAATCCACGTACCCGGCCAAATCGCGTGTGGAACTTCCCGCGCACCCCTCAAATCCACGTACCCGTGTGTAACTTCCCGCGCACCCCCGAAATACACGTACCCCGCTCATTCGCGTGTGTAACTTCCCGCGCACCCCCGGAATACACGTACCTCGCTCAATCGCATATTTGACTTCCCGCGCACCCCCGAAATACACATACCCCGCTCAATCGCGTGTGTAACATCCCGCGCACCCCCGGAATACACGTACCTCGCTCAATCGCATGTGGAACTTCCCGCGCACCCCTGAAATCCACGTACCCGGCCAAATCGCGTGTGGAACTTCCCGCGCACCCCAGAAATCCACGTACCCGGCCAAATCGCGTGTGGAACTTCCCGCGCACCCCTGAAATCCATGTACCCGGCCAAATCGCGTGTGGAACTTCCCGCGCACCCCTGAAATCCACGTACCCGGCCAAATCGCGTGTGGAACTTCCCGCGCACCTCCGTAATACACGTACCCCGCTCATTCGCGTGTGTCACTTCCCGCGCACCCCCGGAATACACGTACCCCGCTCAATCGCGTATTTTACTTCCCGCGGCGCCACTTTTTTGATGCGCTGGGACTCTACCGCCTGCCTTCGTGTGGCGGCCGTGTTTCAGCTTGTGCGTGGCTTTGGCTGTGCGTGGGTTTGCCCTATTCCATTCCATGAATACGTGTGGTTCGAGTGCGTGTGGGCGTTCCCTCTGCTTCCGTGCAGTACATCCCCAGTTACGCCCTTATTTTCGCGTGTTGTTCCCCATTCCGCGCGTTACGCCCCATGTCCCGGCCACTTTCTGGTGTTTCGCTGAGGTTGTGCGCTTTCACTGTGCGCGTCGCGCACGCCTTTCGCAATGTTGCAGTGACTTGTGCGCCATGCACGGGTTTGGCGCACATCCCGCGGTGGACACGCGCAGGGACTTCCATGAATCGCACGCGTGCGTGTGCGCCTGTTTTTTTTCGCTTGCGCATGCTTGCGCATGCTTGCGCATGCTTGCGCCTAGATTTTCGGCGCACGTTTGTTCCATGAATCGGCCCCTTAGATTTGTAGTGTCTTTCAATCCACATTTACTTAAACTGCTGAAATCCACAGCTTAGCCATTCTTGTTATAAACATTCAAGTCACTTCAGAATATAACTTTACATTGGATCCACCTCTCAGTAAGTCTTTCTTTGGCCTGTTTTGGGTTCATTTATTCAGTTTTACAAAAAGTAAAATCTGGTGTTGTTTTAAAATGCCGGCTTTTGGATAGTGGTGAGTACTGGTAATGCACCCATTTTTGGGATTTAAGAAATGAATTCCCCACAATTCTAGGTTGCTTTTGGCAATCAGCATTGCCATTCCCAATGGTTTCAGGCTACTGTGTGGGTCGTCCAATGGTGGTTTTAGGCAGTGCCCTTCTGTGCCCATAACATCGGCAAAGATGGGTGGCAGCCTATTCTTCCTGCATTTCCCTGTGCATTTTCTGGGAAGCTCTGGCCATCATGATGTTTTCAATGCCAGTACTGCACAGTTTTTTAGGTAGGGCTCGGATGCATGGGTAGAAACATCCCACAAGCCCCCCTCTTGCGATGACCATTCTGTTTCACTGATGGAACTCGCAAGACCTGGGATGTTTCCTCATCTTCTTCCAATAGATGGCACAGTTCAGCATCTTTTCCTCCATCCGGTACTGATCGATCGGTTCTCCTCGCCGGTCCTGATGGGAATATTGGGCGGTACCCCGGGCCCATTGCGTCTCTGCTCCCGGTCTCCGGATCGTCCTCCTTGGCCCGTCTCCAGGTTTTCTTTCTCCTAGGACGACAAAGGAAGAGCGGCAATACCTACTCATAGACGTTTTTCCACCACTGTTGAGATAGTGGGGCAGCATATGCATTTCATCATAACGAAACATTACATTCCTATTTTGGAAAAAAAAAAAAACAGTATAACTAAGAGACAGTTTCATGCAAATCACAATATTTTAGAGACTAGATGTGGTATGTTTTATGATGGGAACTGAATTAGTCTGAGACAGTACCCGCTAGGATTCCAGAGGATTCCTCCAGTTGTTGCAGAGCGTGCCTGGGATGGCAACATTTCAACTGGTTTATGTGGACCCACTTGTCTTCCCCCGCTGCCAAAGGACCTTTGGGGATGTGGATTTTGTAGGCCACCGGGGAGATTTTGTCTATGATCTCAAAGGGTCCTTTCCATGTGGGCAAATATTTGCGCTGCTTGGCCTGGTTCCTTTGGAAGTTGTATAGATAGACCCGGTCCCCCACCTGATATTCCTTCCTGGAAGTTTTCAGGTCATAGTGGGTCTTCATGCTATCAGCTGATCTTTCTAGATTCCGCTGAGCGTAAGCAAAAGCATGTTGGAGATGTTTCCTTAAATTCTCCACATACTCATGAGTAGTGGAGGCATTTATCAGTGTCTGCTCTTGGGTCCTGTAGAGCAAATGCTGAGGAAGCACCATCTTGCGTCCGGTCATCAACTCAAATGGTGACATTTTGGTTGCAGATGAAGGGGTAGATCTGATGGCCATTAGGACCAGAGGTAATCGGATATCCCAACTTGGCCCAGAATCTGCCACAAACTTCTTTAAAATGCTCACAATTGTCCGGTTGTAGCGTTCCACTGCTCCAGAAGAAGCTGGCCGATAAGCAATATGCAACTTCCTTTTGACCCCCAGTATCTCCCACATCTTTGTCATTACTTCACTGGTGAAGTGGCTACCCCTGTCTGACTCAATCCTTTGAGGTAGACCAAAACGGGAAAAGACGTGGTTAATCATCAAGGCAGCTGCGGTTTCTGCCTTGCAATTTGGGGCTGGGAGACATTCCACCCACTTGGTAAACAAGCATGTCACAGTCAACATGTACTTATTCCCCCTAGCAGAGCGAATCACGGGGCCTACAAAGTCGATTTGTAAATCTGACCATGGCAGGGTCATCCCCCTCTTTTGGAGAGGCGCGCGGTGCGTGAGGGATGATGACTGAAATTGTGCACACACAAGACACCCCTTCAAGTATTGGTCAAGGTCCTGG
This sequence comes from Ambystoma mexicanum, assembly GCF_040938575.1. Lineage (NCBI taxonomy): Eukaryota > Metazoa > Chordata > Amphibia > Caudata > Ambystomatidae > Ambystoma > Ambystoma mexicanum. Next base: position 143,581,129 of record NC_090934.1, read on the forward strand.
CCCATGTGTGGCCAGTATGCAACCTCTCTTAAGATTTCCAGTGTTGTGTGAAACCCCCTATGACCGGCGGTGGCCGCATCATGGCTGTGACTTAACATCAGGCTTCGGAATGAGTTAGGAACCACCCACTGATCGTGGCCAGCTTTGGATTTCCTTACCAGCAAACCGTCTTGGATTCAGAACATTTTTGGACATTTCATCAACACTCTTAGGTCCTCTTTCCCAATATAATCGGTATCCGTCAGGGGAAAGTTCTCAGGGTCCTCAAGGTGCTGGTAAAATTGACCAATTATTGGATCCCCCTTCTGAGCAGTAATCAAATCAGCATCAGGGGTCTCCTTACTCCATTGTGCAACTGACAGGTCGTTGTGAGCATTTGTCTGGGACCTAGTGATAGCAGTGACCTGGATTTCCCCCAACAGGGACTCAATCTCAATTAGATCCCCTTGGATGGCCCCGGTTTTGGCCAGCTGATCAGCTAAGTCATTTCCAGTTTTGTCTGGTCCCTCTACATTGGAATGACCCTTGATCTTCTTCCAATAGATGGTCATCTCATTCGAGGTGACCAGATCATCAATGTTTTGGATCAACTTCCCATGTTTCAAGGGTTTGTTGTTAGCACATAACATGCCTCTGGTTTTCCAATTAACCAGGTGCTCCACGAACCCGTTCCGTACATAATCCGAATCTGTGATTATGACCAGTTCGTGGAGTTGATGCTGGACAGCAGTGAGGATGGCCTGATGCACCGCCATCAATTCTGCCACCTGACTACTTCGAGGACCAATTTTGTATCCAGCGGAGGGTTCTGGGGACTCATTCACCCATGCATTCCCTACGCCGGCCACCGGTTCTTTCTCCCCGTCGTTGTCAACATGGTAAGAGCATCAATCCACATACACAGTTGGCATTCCCTCACACTTGTCCTCTTCAAAGACTTTTTGTGGGGAATTAAGGTATGCCTCCATGTTGTCCTTGATTTTTGGACTTTCGTCCTCGAGACAGTTTTCTCTGGCACAATCATGCAAGTCAGCCAGACCTTGCGCGAGGGGACTCTTCTTGTTTTGGCCATATCTGACCTCCACAGGAAAGCCTTGCATTGACAGAATCCAGGAAGTCATTCGGGAATTACTCACATTTCCGGCCCGGATTCTGTCACTCTGGAGATATTGCAGAGGCTGGTGTGGAGTCTCCACTATGATGTGTTCCCCCTGGATAAACAGGCGGTAATTCTTCAATGCCCACACCGTTGCCAGGAGTGCCTTCTCACAATCGTTGAATTTTTCCTCCACAGAGGATAAAGTTTTGCTCGCATAGGAGATTACTTTATTGACCTTGTCATGCTTTTGGTATAATACTGCCGTCAAGCACGTATTAGAGAACCCCGTCTCCAGGAAGAACTCCTTGTTTCTGACAGGGTAAGCTAGGCAAGGCACTTGTGAGAGGCTTCTCTTGAGTTGTTTTACCGCCTCGGCTTGTTCTGGACCCCATTCCCACTTGACCCCCCCCTTCAGGAGATGAATCAGGGGTCTGGTGATCTCTGCGTAGCCCTCAATGAACTTTCTGCTGTAATTAGTCAGTCCAAGGAGGCTCCTTAGTTCCCCCAGAGTTGTGGGGTCTTTCAGTTTCTGAAGTGCTTCCACTTTCTTTTCCTGGGGACAGAGACCCTGAGGAGTAATCTCATGCCCCAAGAAATTAACACGGGTTCTACACCACTGTGCTTTCTGAAAGGAAAGTTTTGCTCCGGCGGCCCTCAACTGCGTCAGAACATAACGGATCTCCACTGTGTGTTCCTCCACAGATGAACTTTTGATGAGGACATCATCTACATAAGCCAGGTTACCCCTCGCACCCAGATCGGGAATGGCCTTGTGTAGGAAAATGTTGAATTCATTGCCGGAGTTGAGGTATCCGAAGGGAGTCCGGGTCCATGTGTATTGCTGGCCCCCAAAGGTAAACGCCAGTTTGTATTGGTCCTCCCTGCTGACAGGCACGGTCCAGTATCCATTGGTCAGGTCTATTGCAGTGAATACCTGTGACCCCTGAATCTGGGCCAGCCCTTGGTCAATGTAGGGAAGAGGCCATCGGGAAGTATGGACCCGTTTGTTGAGCTCCCTAAGGTCAGCGCAGAGTCTCCAATGGCCGTTTGGCTTCAATATTCCCAGCACCGGATTATTGAAGGTGCTGTGGACTGGACGGATTATTCCCCAGGACTCAAGGTTCTTAATTATTTCAGTAAGGGACTCCATTGATGCGAGAGGCAAGCGATATTGCTTCACAAACACAGGAGTCATGCCAGGGTCCGGGGGGATTGGTCCTAACAGTTCATTTCCAAGATCAATGGAGAAATGTCGGTCATCAACCGCCATTCCAATAATGGTGCCTGCGGCTAGAGTAATACTCTTTAAGTCGCTGTTATCCACCTCTATTGGAATGGTGTCATGTTCTATGTTGACTAAGGGAGTTGGGTTTACCCCCAACCCTTGCTGTTGGAGAGAAGCATTTAGATGTATGTAAGCATCAGGGTTTTTCAACTCTTGTCCCCTTTTAACTTTCACTTCCAGGGAGAATTGTCGGGTCCTTTCTGGGATGGTGACTTCCTCTTTAACCTGAATTTCAACTGCATAAGGTAGCAATTGAGCTGACCTAAATGCTTTTTCTGGATCATCAAAGCCCATGGGATTATCCGCTAATCGGGACCAAGCTTTGAAGTTTATTAGGTCCAAACTAATGGCAAAGCGATTGAGAATGTCACTGCCTAAGTAAAAGGCGGCAGTGACGTCTCGCACGACCCAACAATTGTGGACTATGCTCTTGTTGCCAATGGAGATTTTGAGCATACACCTGCTTGGCAGGAGATGTTTGGAATTAGGTGCTTCCAGGTCCATTTCCCATTTGTCTATCAGTTTGAAGGTGGGAACGGCTGGATCTTTTGGGAGTTGGCGAAACATGGCTTCGCTGATGAAGCTCTTACCGTTGTTCACACACACTCGAGCGAGAATAGAATCCTTCCCATCATTTAACTGAACAGGGATGAACAACTGCTCTCCAATTTGCTGAATATCAGCCAGGCTCTGAGCTGATTTCACATCTTTCTGGACTATAGGAGTGGGAGTTTCTGATTGTGGATTAGTATCGAATTTCAGAGTGTTTCCTTCCAGTGTGGAATACCACCTTAAACTGGAAGGAAGGTTGATTTTCAGAAATAGAGAGGACCCCCCATCACCAGTCTGTTGTCCTACTGCTATTACTGTCACGTCTGGAATTTGGTTATTCTGGAAGTGGAATTCTACTTGGTCAGATTTTTGTTCAACCATGTGGCAGGTGCCGTTTAAACTAACATGGTTGACACTCTGTTTTAATTTTATTGGTCGGCTAGTCTGGGTCCAGAGGACCTTGTTTACGCAATCTATTAGGGGTGACAACCTTCTCAGGAGGTCATTCCCTAGTAAACAAGGGGTGCCCTCTGGGGTCACAACTATGACCGGGTGTTTCAACTTGTGTCGCCCAATTTTAATGTCCAAATCTGCCGTCCCCTCGACAGGAATTTCCTTCCCGTCAAAGTTCTGCAGTTGTCCAGGAAGAGAGGTGAGAGGAATTTGGTAATTCTCTCCCCTTCCTGCATTCAGTTCGTCAAAGGCCCTTCTGGACACAAGGGTAGCTTGAGATCCAGTGTCCACCAGTGCCAAAATTGTACCCTGCCCCTGTACTTGTACCGGGGCATAGTATCTTCCCTCCTTCTCCTCAAGGGGGCACAGATAATGCACATTTTTGGACAACTGGCGGGCTAACTTTCTGGTTTTGGACATCGCTAGCGAAGAGATTTGGGCAGAATTCTGTGGAGAGCCTTGGGAATCTTAAAGAATAATTTGGCAACTGGAGATCAGAGCCATTGTGGGTTCCCCTGGCTCCGGTTCTGGGCCGCCCCCCCCTTTTTGGAGGCAGTCACCAGGATGGGTTTGAACCAGGAGATTTTCTTGCTGTTGGTTCTGGGATGAGATGGTGGGCGGCGGTAGCTCAGTCTCCCCATCTCCCCAGTCTGGATTTGCATCCCTAGGGACCCATTTTTCTTTGGGAGGAGTTCCCCCCTCTCTGAAGGAGAATATCCTTTTCCCAGGATCCTCTGAGGATCCCTCTCCCTCAAATTGGAAGATCTGTACCTCCTCCTCAAACTGAGTCTGTTTGGGTCTTTTGTTTCTCCTACCCCCCCTCTGCTCCTTAGGAGGCAGACTTTCCGGGGCAAGAGATTTTGTTTCCGGTTCCTGGGTTTCCAGGGGCTGTTTACAAGTGAGGAAGGAAGCTTCCTCCAAGGCTTTACACCCCCCTTCCCCTTTGCCTCCTCCCTGGGAACCGGTGTGTTATCGGGGTGCTGCCCCCGTCATTGTTCTGGGGCACCAGGTCCAGAGTTGGGTGCGTTCTGCGCCGGCACGCCCATCTGAGGGTTCTGCTGAGCCCTCAGTATGTGACCCAGATCCCGCGCCATGTTTTGAACCTGGCGCTCTAACTGGGAAACCCGCTCAGGCTGATACGGGGCCCTGTTTTCTCCCCTGGGCTGATCCCGGGAAGGGTAGCTATCCCTTCTCTGGTAGTACCCTTGGTTGGGAAGATTTTGGTACCCCTCCACCCTTGGCATCCCCACTCCCGGATTAGGTTGTCTGGGCTCAGGGAATTGGGGAAAGAAGGGTGGAGGATTTTGGGGCTGGAAATTGGGTGGATACCTGGGGAAAAAGTTCTGCCCAGGGTTTGGTAAATTTCTGCCCTCCTGTGGGAAGTTTGGAGGGAAGTTCCCTGGGTTCGGTGCTCGGTTGGATCCCCCCCCTTGGGCTGGGGGAGTCCACACATAACCCAGGATTGGACTGTTACCTTTGTAGCAAGGACTTACATAGTCAGGAGAGCGAGGGACCCCATTGGGGGGACTACCTCTTTCACTCCCTGCCTGTGACTGTCCCGAGGGATTTCTGGGTTTAGGATTATTAGGTGCAGGTAGGTTTTTAGGCCCCCCCATCTCCAAATCCAAACGGGGTTGACCTTTACCTCTGCCACCTTGGCAGCAGCAGGGGTGCTGCTGGCTTTGGGGTTTTTCTGGGCATTACTTTTGCTATCTACCGGTTTCTGCACCTCATAGATCCGGGTAGCCTGTTCAATGACCCAGTCTAAAGATCTTTTCTCGTGAAAATCCCTCACGAGCTGGGTCATTATGTATTTGGGCAAGGCATGAAAAAATTTATTAATGAATTCTCTACTGTCTGTGGTGGTCTGCGCAAAAGCACGTTTCAGTTCTTGCACAAATTCTTGTGGGGCCTGATCCTCCCCACATTGCAAATTGTAGGCTGCCTTGTGAGCCTCTTGAGGATTTCTGTGAACAGAAAAATGTTTCAAGATGGCCGCCTTATAGGTGGACCATCTTAAATGATTTTGGTCCTCCAGCCCCGCAAAGAAACTGGAGTATTCCGGGGAGAAGGTCCACTTTACATATTGAATACAGCTTTGGCTGTCCTTCAAATGGAAAGTCTCCATCATTTGCTCAAACAACTCTAAGTGCTCCCAAACAGAATACTTAGCGTTCTTATTGTAAGGCGTGATGACGCTCCTGAGCGCCTTAATCTGCTTTAAGGGGTCCTTAAGCAAGGCCCTTTTTTCCTTACTGGCCCTTTTGGTTCGGGTAACCCTGGTCCATTCATCTTCGACTCAGAGGCACTGCTCCCAGAGGTTCCCGTCTGTTCTTCCAGGTTTTCCCAGATTCTGCGAGCCTGGGAATGGCTGGCAGAATGTGGGGACCTGGTCTCCTGTGTCCTGTACCGCTCAGAGGAGTCTTCAGATCCCTCCTTGCTGCCAGGATTTGATGGGTACCCCCCCCACTGACCTAACTGGGCAGAAGTTTTCAGGATGCCCTTAATGGGCCTATTCTCCTGGGGTTCCCCACTAAATTGCACTGTGCTTGGGTGCCCATACCCGGATGCCCGCCCATCCATTCCTGGGAGGTACTGGCCCATGAGCCCCATGCTTCTGGCTGGATAGTAATCTGCCATCCCTGTGGCCCGGTGCTCATGTGCGCCAGGGGACATGGGGGTGGCAGAGTTCAGGGACGGGTAGAGATGGGGGCCTCTGGCACTAGGGCTCCTAAGGTTATGCTCAGGAGTCTCTCTTTCCCAGCGAACCTCATCTCTATCCGCCTCTGCTCCCTGTTGCAATGCAAGAGCCTGTGCTTTCAGTTCCTCCACTAAGGCCTTACTAGACTCTATCAGTCTCTCCTGCATCGCTACCTGTTGCTGGAGCCTCTCATTGTGCTGGCAGAGGGCCTCATTTTCCCTCTGTGCTTCCTGGTTGGTCCTGGAGAACTGGGCCAGTCTTTGCTGCAGGAGGTTTACCTCCTGAGTCCCATCCCTACTGGCCTGCTCCTTTCTTGCCAGAGCCTCTTCCACCCTTCTGGTGTGCTCTACCAAGTTCTTTTTTTTTTTTTTGGAGATCACCCAGCCCCTGGAGGGCCAGGTGATTTTCTTCAATTTCCTTTTTTAAGTGGCAGACTTCCTGGCCTAAAGTGTCTCTTTCCTGACTGAGAGCCTGCATCTGTGCTGCCAGGTCGTCCCTCTGCCGTTGAAAGGCACCAGCTTTTTGGCGCTCCTGATCAAACTCTGCCTGGGTATCCAGGTCTTTCAGAATTAGTTTGTTGCTCTCTGCCTTCACTCTATCTAGGTGGCCTTGCAGGGTGACTACCTGCTCAGCACATACCCTGTTGAAGTCCAGTTGTTGCTCCAGCTTTTTTTGGTTTTGCAGTAGGGAGTCCAAACCTTCTTGGTATTCCTTCTGCAAGGCCAGAAATCTGGTATCCTGTTCTGCCTTTTCCTGTTGCAGGATGTCCATATCCTCTTTTATTTTAATGATGTACTGCCTACTATCATCTTCTGACTCCTGGCTCCTCTGCAGCCTCTGCTCAGAAGAGACCAGGTCAGATTGGACCTTCTCTAACGTCATCTGTTGCCTATTTGCCAGATTTTGGATTTCAGCACATCTATCCTGCATGTCTCCCATATGTAAATATAAATATGCTGCTACCCTGGCAATCTTGTGGTGTTCATCTTTGGCCTTAGGGGCGATGTATAGTTCACTCAGGGCCACATGTAAGGGACCCTGATCTCTATATATATCTGACCCTGTTTCAGTGACCTGTTGTGTGATTGCCTGCAACCACGCATCCTGGCCCTGTTCGGTCCCTTCACCTCTCACAAATAGCTTATGTAAGAGGTGCTCTCTGGCTATTTTCATGTCCACGAGTGTCGTCATTCTGGAAATTTGATTTCCTTCCTGACTTACAAGAGTTAGGGCCTCATTACGACCCTGGCGGAAATCAACAGACCTGACCTCCATAGCGTAAATAGCGTTTCCGCCATTGCACGATGGAGTAAAGTGCGGCTAATTCCGACCCATCGGGCACGAGCATTACGCCATGGCGGAATCTGAAAGGCTGCGATGGCGGAAATGACCCCAAAACGCCCCTTACCGCCGTCGTACGCCGCACTTGGTGCAATTCCGCCACCCATCTTAGCGGTCACCGTAATGAGCGGGCAGCGCAAATTACGGTCACCGTAAATATACGGAAACGGAAGCAAAAACATGTAGCCGGAACGGGAAACAGCACGCCGTACACCTATAAAATGAGAATCCCAACACAACCATAAAAAATCCGACCCTGAGACACATCCCAACCCGTTAGCAACTCCAGTTAAAAAAATAAATATGGGAAAAGTAGCTAAGAAAGCGTGTGATCGCAAGCGGCAGGTCCACTTCTCCCATGAGGAACTGACCGTGCTCACAGAGACCCTCCAGGAGAATGCCGCCGTCGTCTTCTCCACGCAAATGACCAGGACGGCCCTTGCGAACAAGAAGGCCATATGGGCCCTGGTGGCACAGCGTGTAAGTGCGGTGGGGACCGCACCCCGCAACCCACAGCAATGCAGAAAGCGATGGGACGACCTGCGGATACGCGTCCGGAGCATACTTACTGCTAACAGAAACATTGCCACAGCAACCGGGGGAGGATCAGATTCACCCATCAAGTTGACCCCCTGGGAGGAAATCTGTGCCTCCACCATTGGAATGGAGAGCATAGAGGGAGTCGGAGGGATGGAGAAAGGAGTGCCGACATCCGGAGAATCAGGTAGGTTGGCCAAATGAAACAATGCCAAATCCACAAAGTACAATCATGTGCAGTACCATGTGACCCCATAGTGCAATAGAAACACATGTCCAGGAGAACGACCACATACATTGGCCTGATAGCGCCCTCTAAAAGTCAGAATAAATAAATAAATAAGTTAAAATCCCAATACCACCCTCTACATGTGCAGCATGCACCCCCTAACTGCTGGCTGCAAAATAAATGCATCCTCAATCCACACAAAAATGAGACCACCTCCAAGGCCCTGACCCAAATCACCCTCATGCACCACCCCAATGCATGTGATACATTGCCATTCCAATTTCCACAGACCCATAAATAACGATCGCCCTCCTTTACTCCACCACAGGGTCCGATTCAAACGACGAGCTGCAGGACACCCCTACCAGCACACCTGCAAAGAGGGCCAAGACCAACGGCCAAAGACCCTCCACCTCAGCTGCACGGATCAAGACACGGCAGCAGCAGAAATCAAGTGGCAGCACACTGGAGGGGACTGCAACAGGCACCCCAGCAGCCAGCATGTCCACAATAGCAGCACCACAGGTCCCCCCAAAGGATTTTACAGATGGCACTGCTTCTGGTGGTAGCAGCACCATAGGTGACACTGCTTTCATGCCAGCATGCTCCGACACAGAAAGCAGTGCTGGCGAAGTAGAACCCATCTCAATCCCCCTGTTTGTTCCATCCCTTACACCATGATGAAAACACGCAGGGGCACCCCCAAGACGACGACTTGCCAACCCCCACAAGCCCTGTGGCAAGGCAACATGTGGTGATCAGCCCCTCTGTCACACCACCGCAAATGGGCATGGGCCAGCAGAGGCAACAGTCCCTCGATCAGCTGATCGTGCAACAGCAGCAACTGGCCACGCTCCTCAAGGAGCATGCTGATGAATGTGGGGGTTCTAGGGCAGCCATTGAAACATCCACTGAGACACTTAGGGCACAAATAGAGCAAAGTACCGAGAGCCTGAGGGGAGAAATGGAGAGAAGCACCGAGATCCTGAGAGCACAAATTGAGAGAAGCACCGAGAGCCTGAGGGGGGAACTGCATGCGACGTCAAAAGACGTATGTGGAGAACTTGCCGCTGTGCGCCGTGTGCTCACTGAGCTCTCACAAACCCTTAGGGACATGCATGGACGTGAGCAGGCAGAGACATCATCCGTTGCAAGTTCCGTCCAGGGCAGCCCCCAACGTAGATCTGGCAGGAACCTGCGCTCCACAGGCAGGGGTGCCCCTGATACCCGGAGAGGGGGCTTGCAATAGCGTCTGCCCACGGACAATATGCATCTTTGGATACTGGTGTTCGGGGGGGAGGTAGGAGGGTGGAGGGGGTGTGTTGGGCTTTTCTGGGTGGCGGGTCCATTGGGTGTATAAATCAATTCACATTATCAATACATTTCTTCATATTCATCCAATGAGATGTGTGGACATTGATCTTTGCGTACGAGTCCTTCATAGGCGTACAGTCCACATTGTGCATGTACCAGACACACACAGTGCCACAAGTCCCCTTTCCATGTAATAGGCACCATGCGTGAGTGCTAGAAGCATGCATCTATGATGCTCTGTCGAATGTCACGTGCCTCCTGTGCCTCACGGACTCCTTGAGGTGCCGCCACATCCCCACCCTCATCATGACCATCTTCAGGTGCATGCAGTTCTGCGTCAGGGGGCATGGGCACATTTCTACGTACGCACATGTTGTGTAGCATGACACATGCCATGACCATCTTTGCAACCTTCTCATGCCTGTACAGGAGTGCCCCGCCAGACCTGCTGAGGCAGCGGAAACGAGCCTTCAGTAGGCCGAATGCCTGTTCTATCACTACACGGGTACGTGAGTGTGCATGGTTGTAGGCCTCCTCATGCTGGTTCTGTGGGTTCCGGAGTGGTGTAAGGAGCCATCTCTTCAGTGGATACCCGGCATCACCTGTATGTGGACAATAAAGGATGTCAGTGGAATGAGATTGCTATGGACGCATCCCCCCCCCTTCCTGCCAGGTCATTGACGCATCACATGCCCCACATTGTCATGCATGAAAAGAGACTCACCGAGTAGCCAGGATCTGTGCCCTGCGTGTCGCTCCATGTAGCGTGGTATTCTAGAGTTCCTCAAGACCATAGAATCATGGGTAGATCCAGGAAATCAGGCACAACAATGTGTAAATATCCCGTTGGAGTCACACACCATTTGTACATTGATGGAATGATATTGTTTCCGGTTGCGGTACTGGACCTCCATGGCATGAGGGACAACCAATTCCACATGGGTGCAGTCGATGGCACCAATGCAACCCGGGATGCCGCCAAGTGCATGGAATCCCACTTTTGCGTTGGTAATCTCCTGGTCCGAGCGTGGTAGTGTGATGTAGTCGTCTGCGTGCTTCAGGAGGGCATCGAGCACTTGCAATACTGTCCGTGAGAACAGGGGCTGTGAAATGCCATGCAACTGTCCGACTGTGTGCTGGTAGGTGCCTGTGGCCAGGAAGTGGAGTACAGACACCACCTTCAGTAGGGGTGGGATGGCGGTTGGGCTATCTATCATGCTGACAAGGTCAGCGTGTGTCATGTCCACAATGGCGATTATGGTGTCCAAACGGTCCAAACGGTAGAGGGTGTGGATCTGCTCACCAGTGAGGTTGAACGGATTGGCTCGGAGGCGTGGGATTGCGGGCTGCCTGCGTGGTGGTAGTGGCAGTGCTTGTGGGCCTTGCTGACCCTGCCTTGCCCTCCTTCTCCTGCGTCTCCTCTGTGCGGCCGGTTGTTGTAGCAGTTGGTGTTCGTCATCGTCTTGTAGTTGTAGTACTTGCAGTGCTATCAGGTCCCCCAGGGCCAACATCGCTAGTCCTGCCGGTAGCATTTTGGAGTGGGTGTGGTTGTGGGAGGGGGTTGGGTGTGCTATTTATGTGCTGTCAGGCTGTATGGGCTCCACCTGTGGTGATTAATTGAACCTGTGGCAGCTGCAATCCCTTTTGGGCGAGCACGTCCCGCACGAAACGCTGCATTTGGCCGCATGGCATCTTGCAATTGCAATCATGTATCAAATCCCGATGGCAGTGTAATGTACTTTGAATGAATATTATGCTATGCTCCCATTGTTTCACATACTATATTTGTAGACGCGAACATACTTGTGAAGGGTCAGTGGTATGTAGGGCTCGATCGACGGCGGACCCTCATGCAGCACAGTAACGAACTTCACCGATGGGCGTGGCGTCCCATTCGTTAGCATTATGACACACAGCTGCACTACATAGATGTAATTGTGAATGCAAGCGTTCACAGAAGCCTTTTCGACGTAATGTTGCAAATGTGGAATTCGAAGGACAGCGCTTTTGGTTTTGAACTAGCGGCGAGGATACGCCCACAGGTCTGCCTGGAAATGTAACGTTCTATTGTTGAATGTCCTTGGGACAGGGCCCATAACGAGCAAGCAATGAATGATATGAATTGAATGGGATGCGCAATAGCGTAGTGGACGATAAGGCAGGACGTTCCCAAATCCATGTTGCTTCACAACACTACAGATCCGGCCAGGAGCACAGTGGTTATTGCAGACTGCATTACGCACAGACGCAATGGAAGTTTCAAATATTATGTGAGTGAATCTTCATGCGTTTTCATGGCGGGATGAGGGGATGTTGAATGGATGCATGGACAGTTGATTTGATTTGATTCTGCCATGTACATGGGTTTTATGAATCGATCCCCTTCCCCTGTGCTATGTGATGCAAAGCTGCCATAGTGGGACCAACGTCTATCTGCCCTTGTTGGATCCTCCCTGTCTCGATGCGCCTTCATACACTTGTGTCTATGCACGTTACTAATCCCATGTAATGGGTTCTGTCTTGACGGACGCATGCACAGTAACAGACGTTGCCAATGGTGTATTCACCTTGATTAATTTCGTTATGATTCGCTACTGATTTCGGGGTGTATATATTCCTTTGGAGTGGGCTAGCATGCATATGGGTGTGGATTCGGTGTGTTGAATGAAGTGTGTGATGCATCAGTAGTCCTGAAGGCCATACGGTTAATTTGTCTTTCATTTGGGTGACAGGTATCTCCTGCTCTTTTGCAGATGCCATCTGTACGCCACTCCTCCAGATGGGTTTTACTCTCGACACCTGCAGCTTTGGGTAAATCAGTGGAGCACCATTACGATCTTATGGGACGATCGCCAATGGGCCACATGCCCTTACGCAGTACTGGTGGCTAGGTGCAACATTACAGCCTTTCAGCTGGACTAGTGCCTACCTCATGGGACGGACCTGCGGTTCTGGGCGCTTCCATGTTGCCTTTTGGAACGTTAATGTAGGCCCTGTGTGCCATGAAGGTACAGGGCGTCACACAAGTGGAAGCTGGTCAATTATTGCGGATGCAGCCCTCGGTGCTGATGGATGTTTTGGTGTTCATGCGCAAATTGCTGTATGGCCTTTGTTATTTGGATGTGCATTTAAATTGTATTCCGATATTTGCCGTGTTGCGTAATTCTTTGCAGGTGATGTAGCAATTTCCGATTTGTGGCGCTATGTATTGTGAGATGATCTGCATTGTGTTCCGGCTTCTGAGTTGAGTTCCGTGGTACTGTACTGGCCGCGTTTGCCTACGTAGCACAGTAAGGTCACGGATAGGGGCTGCCATTGTGACTGTTTTCATGATGTGCTGCTCAGGGGCGGGGGATTAGCTTTTGCCCAACTGGTGCCTGTCAGCCAGGACGATTGGTGGAATGATGGGATTATCAGTATATGGCTGGTCACAGGTGCCTGTGTTTGCGTGCGTTTGTTGGCGGGAGACTGGGGTCATGTCCATTGGAATAGCTTCTGTATTCGTGCCATCTGTGCCCTGCAGCTCCCATCGGCCCCTCTTGTGATGGCCTGGCTGCTCAGTCACTCTGCCAACTTGTGTGGTACATGCTTGTGCTGATGGTTGGTTTGTTTACTGGCAAGGGTACAGGGCTGCTGAAATCTCCCTCAGGGTACTGCTTTGGATGTTGCCTTACACTGGCGGCAAGCGATGGGGGACTATTGTTGTTTTGTGTCATGTGATCTTTCTGTTCATTTTGGTGTCCTTGAGCCTTCACATGCCTGTGCTGCATCAGTACGGCAATGGTGACATGCCGAATATGGATGGCCACTCACAAGGCACTTGGAGCCCCTGCATGCATTTCTACGTTGGCATGCATGGGTGACTTGTAGATTTCACTGGTAGCATAGTGTGACTACATTGCCCCTGCCCTGGAGTTGTGCAATGTGGCTAGGGAGTGGAGTACAGGCACTCAGTAGGGCCATTTACGGTTGGTTCACGATGCCGTATTTCTCACCATATCGGAATGGTACTTTCCGCCATGCTTGATGGCGTTCAGTGCATGTCCGCTAGGGTCAGAATTCACGTACCGTTGCGCCATGGCGGAAATTCCGGTTTTGCAGGGCGCGCGTGCGCGTACTTGGTGCAGTTAGCGTTGCCGTTCACTGCGGTGTCGCTAATGGCATCGTACTTTACGGTGACGGGTCATAATCGCAACGAGCGGTATTCGATAGCGGTATTGCATTTCCGCCATCGTTTTTCCATTTCCGCAAGGGTCGTAATGAGGCCCAATGTAATCACTTTCTGGGACAATTCACCACCCCCTTTTATGCAATGCAAGGAAATGGAAGGAAAAGCACACAGTTCTCAGAAATGCAATCAAATGTGATTCAGTTCACCCCAGCAAGCTCAGACTACAGAAGTTTAAAACACAGGCCCAAAATGCTTTTATATGTGCTGGCAATGAAGTGAAAAATATGCTAAAATGCTTTTAATTCCCTCTAGAGGTTCAGGGTGAGTGGTATCTAGTTAATATTAGCTCAGGCTCACTCTAGCAGTGATGCAGGGATAGTTTTTATGAGGCAAACAATTTTTTTCAGAGGAAAGCAAAAGCAGCTATCTTTTTGCAAGTGGAGACATTTTCAAATCGCGGCAAAATTCGCGAATGCGCCGGGCGCGATTACAGAGGAACTACAAGGGCTAGCAATATCCTAAGACAGCCTAGGATCTCAGCTTCCAGATGAAAGTTACTGCAAGTCTCTAAGACAAACGGGTCGGAGATATGAGCGATTTTGTGAAGGTCGTTTTTCAGATTTGAAATTTTAAAGTTCAAAAAGACAAGTGATAGCTAGCAACTAGAAAATGACAGGTGACAGTTAGGAGGCAGTTCTACTTAGATTAAATAGATTGAATTATATTATTTTAACTAAGAGATTGGTTCTGCACAGTCTGCTAGGTACTCACAATATCTTTTAAAATATGCCTCGCCACGGATCTGGTCAGGTTTTGGACTGGACTCCGGTCTCCGTCTCGGCACTTCACAGTGATCTGGGTCAGCTCTCTGGTTCTGCTAACAGTGGTCTGGGTCAGCTCTGCTCTCTCTCTGGGTATAGCACTGCTTCTGGATTCTGGAGATTGATGGATTTGAAGTCTGGATCTCTGGATGTTGTATGGTCCGGCAGAGCGCGTTGCAGCAAATGGAATTGAATGTCTCTATCTGTCCTGTCTGTCTGCTTTTATGTGTTTTGAAAGTGGGTGTGTGTGCAGCATCACTAGACCCTACCCCTCTCCACTTGCCATTGGTCAAATTTCCATTTCTCACTTGATTGGGGAAGGAACTGTGAGTCAGAGCGATGTCATTTTATGGCTTGCAGAGAGGACACTCCCCTGTCAAATTGCACACAATCTATATTTGATAAAAAAAAGACATATTTGCACAGGTAAACATTGGTTTAAAATTACATGCACCCCTCACATATCACAGGAGGTATCCCCTGTTCAAACTTTGCTCTTCCTGGGGGCTTGCATTCAGAAATGGCACATATTTCACTTTTTAACTGATTTTGCAATGTCGGACATTAACCCAAATTTACACACATGTGCGCAAGGAGTATGGACATTAATTGATGAAGTGTCAGATTTTTAACATGCATACATTTAGAGTAATATCCTCTTTTCCGCTAAAACCCCCCTGAACATACCACCGGGTCCTAACACGTTTTAAAATGTGGGCAGAAAAATCACAAGAATTATGGTATCATTTATAAAATTTTCACATGTCCGCTCTATGAATGATCCATCTTTTTAGAGTTATGTTCTGGCCCCAAAGGGGTGTGGTTTCCCCCCAGCACAAGGTTGAATTTCTGGTTTTTCCAGTTCTGCCCAGCCAGCTTGCTCTCACAGGCAGTGCTCCTCCCCTTTCCTCCAGGAGGAAGCCACTTTTACGACCTGCATAATAAAACATTTGCCTGAGTCAGGACAGGGCTTTGTTCAATTTCCTGCAGAGCCCAGGTAATTCAATCAGAGAAGTGTCATATCCCTTTTGGTGGGAGCAGCAGAAGGCAGATAGGCCTGGGAACACAGCTGTGACTCAAGTTTCACTCCTGATGGGGGTAGTTGCCAGGCAAAATTCAGTTCCTTAAGCCAGTTTTTTTTAGATTAAATGTCACTTTTTGTTCCCCAGTTTCTGCATTCAAATAAAACTAAACATTTTTACATATGCAGCTAGAATGCTGATTCTAAGTTTAAACTATGACATTTAAACAATTGAAACCTATGTGACACTCAAAAGGAGGTCACTCAGTCAATTTAAACATTTAGATTTGTAGTGTCTTTCAGTCCACATTTACTTAAACTGCTGAAATCCACAGCTCAGCCAGTCTTGTTATAAACATTCAAGTCACTTCAGAATATAACTTTACATTGGATCCACCTCTCAGTAAGTCTTTCTTTGGCCTGTTTTGGGTTCATTTATTCAGTTTTACAAAAAGTAAAATCTGGTGTTGTTTTAAAATGCCGGATTTTGATTAGTGGTGAGTACTGGTAATGCACCCATTTTTGGGATTTAAGAAATGAATTCCCCACAATTCTAGGTTGCTTTTGGCAATCAGCATTGCCATTCCCAATGGTTTCAGGCTACTGTGTGGGTCGTCCAATGGTGGTTTTAGGCAGTGCCCTTCTGTGCCCATAACATCGGCAAAGATGGGTGGCAGCCTATTCTTCCTGCATTTCCCTGTGCATTTTCTGGGAAGCTCTGGCCATCATGATGTTTTCAATGCCAGTACTGCACAGTTTTTTAGGTAGGGCTCGGATGCATGGGTAGAAACATCCCACACAGCGGTCCCCTGGACCTGGATTAAAATCCGGTCACAGTGTCCACCGAGGGAGCTTGTCCCTATTTGCATCAAAAGAAGGAGAAAAGAGGCAAGGAAGTCAAGACACCAAGAAGGAAAAAGAGCTCAGAAACCCCAGGGAGCTCATGTGAAGATACAGGTGAGGAGGAGTTGGGGGAGACACCAGCCAAGTTTTGACAGTAGCGTAATCAATGATTGCCAGAACAAACCTATTACTTAGTCTAGAGGTTTCCAACGGTCCAATGATTTTGATCCCAAATCAGGAGAAAGGGACTTCTATAGTTGACAAGGGGTTTAGAGGGGCAGGTAAGGGAATATGTGCGCTGGTTTATCTCACATGTCTGAATGAAGTTCCTTATGTAAGCATGCATATCTGGCCAGTAGAATTTTCCACTGATGAGAGCATGTGTTTTAGGTTGTCCTATATGTCCCCCTGCCAAATGAGTGTGTGCACTCTCTAGCACTATCTTGCAATGGGTTTTGGGTATTACTAACTGAGATATACTTAGGCCTTCTCTAGAGGTTTCTTTTCTATATAATAATCCATGTTTCAGGGAGAAAAAGGGGCCCCCTTGTTCTTGTCCTTCTTCCTCCCTCAAGAATTTCCTGTAAGAAGGCCTCTGCAAGTGCTGGATAATTTTGCTGAGCAAAGGCTAGATTGGGAAGGATAGTAGGTTCTACTTCCCTGTTTGCCTCAGTGATAGGTGTTTCATCAGCCTCTCCAAATCCTAAGCTACCTCGCTCAGTATCCTTTAGTTCACTTTCTTCCTTAAAACTGTGAAATAGAGCTTTCTTCAGCATTCCCTGTGCAATTTTGTCCCCACAGTGCATTTTGTGCCCTGGACAAATGAGAGAGAGAAATCCCTGGGCACTAGTAGGTGAGACACCCTCTGGTATCTCACATATGACACTGGAAAAGACCATCAAGTAGAAGGAGCATGAGGTTTCCATGCCCTGGACAGTATTACCATACAGAATCACATTCACTGGATCATGCCAAAATGCACCAAGTGAATAAGTCCCCTACTAATGACTCAGCTGCCACTATCCTAGTACCTCCCGGGATCCTGTTGTAGGTGCTGCACTGGTAGGAGGTTGGGTGCGGCATGACACTGGCAGCATCCACATTTTGGAATAATCCATGCAACAGGGTGATGAGACCTGCAAGCATTGATTGTTTGCATTGCCTCATGCCTATGAGCCGTGGGGATCGGGACAACTTATAGCTGCAACTAACAGAGAGGCATATCATCCTCCCCTCTTGTAGATTACTGTGCAGTGTGGGGAGGGGTGAGGCTGTCATTGGGAAGGGTGGGTTATGTGGAAAGACTACCGACACATGAGAGTGGCATCGATCTGTGGGGGTGATTCAGAACTGCATGGGAGACCAAAGTGAATATATGTGACTCGATTCCTTCTGACGGTAGACCGAAAAGCTTAAGTAGTGGCTGTACCCTTTGAGACAGACTGTGAAATGCAAGGGGTGGTAGAACTATTTCCGAAAAGCCCAAGCACTTTCATGGGTATCTGAGCTCATTGAGGATTCCATGGACTTTAAGTGCTGGCAGTTTTCTGTGGAGAACTGGAGAGGTAAAAGGAGTTGCTGGACCCAGTAAGAGAGCCCATGAAGTTTAAGGGGTGGCTGCACCCTGTTACAGAGCGTGTGAACTTTAAGATTTGGCATCCTTCTCTGGGAGAGCCTGAGAGGTTTGAAAGGTGGCGACACCTTGTATGAGAGACTGTAAACCATAAGATTTGACTTCACTCCATGGGCGGCACAAGAGCTTTATGGGTTAGCTGTGCTTCAATTTGAGAGAGCTCTTGAACATTTCAGGGGAGGCAGCACTCTGTGCAAGACCCCACGAACTTTAAAGGAGGCCTGCACCATGTGAGAAAGCCTGTGAACTTAAAGCAGTGGCAGTCTTCTCAGGGTGACCCGATCAATTTAAGGAGTGAATGCACACTCTGAGAGAGCCTGTGAATTTAAGGGTGGGTAGCACTGTGTGGGCATGCCATAATAGTTTCAGGGGTGGATTAACCTTGTGAGAGATCCCTTGAACCGTAAGGGGTAGCAGCACTCCATGAGAGAGCACATGAATTATAGGTAGTGGCTGCAACCCCCAGTGAGAGAAACCATAAACATTAAGGTGTGGCAGTGCTCTGTGAGAGCGATTGTGAACTGTAAGGGTGGAGGAATGGCCTTATGTTATAGAGGCTGACAACTTACATGGATGGCTGCATCCTGTTAGAGAAACCAAGACATGACTGTACCCTGTGGGGGAGATGAACACTTTTGAAAAGTGTTACTTGTGATGGTGACAATAGCAGGATTCAGAAACATTGCTGGCACAATAGGCAACGGCACGAGTAAGCCAGTAACTGGCCAGTCACTACTACACCTATCAGTTTCCCAGACACACATGGCAAGAAGCAACACAGCTCCACTTTTAATGGCAGACTGGCCTTGTGTATCAATTCATCATCACTATCCGAGATGGTTCATTGAGTAGGGGAATTTGTCATTCAATAGACTCCTGAAATGAAGTCACTGTTCCTTCTTGAAATGTCAATTGTTCAAAATGATGTTCTTCATGACCTGTCCGTATTCAGGATGCCCAACTCATGGGGGAGGGGTGTCCCACCCACAGCACCTTTTCCTCACTGTAAGCTCTGCCTGCTGTGCTCACACATCTTTTAACAGGTGTCAATGATGTGCTGTCTATTAATGCACTGGCTGACTTGGGCATGGCATTCCCAGTGCAGTTGGAAAATGGGTTTGTTGGTCTTCTTTCTGCTGTCAGTATTCTTTCACCAATTTATTTTGCAAATGCTACAACAAAATATAATTGCACATTTGCACAGTGTCTTCTACTTGTGATGTTGGCTGCAAATACTCCTTACCGACCACATGTGAATGAAATGTTGCAACATTTGCCATGAGATATGGACCAGAAGGTACATAATGATACATTTAAGTGCAGCTAACCGTGGTTCGCCACAAAAGATTAACATCTGGTGCATCACCAGATGTGTGCATCAGCAGCACATTTGTATTTGTATTTTATTCGGGTTTATATAGCGATTTACTCCAAAGTGCTTTACATAAGGACAAAAAAGAATACATAACAAGCATTAACAACAATGAGTCAAGTATCGGAAAACAGTAATTAGAACAATTTACATGAACAATATGGTATTACATGACTGGAAAGGGGTCGTGGTGGGAAAGGTAGTAAGACTGTAGGAAGTGATATAGGAACATCGTGAAAGAGATAGCACAGGTGTTATGACGGTGATTGGAAGAGGTAAGATTTGAGAGATGTGCGGAAGGAGGAATAGGAGGAGATGGAACGGATGGGGAGGGCGAGACGGTTCCAGTGGAAAGGGGCAAGAAGTTGAAAAGATCTGAGATGGGATGGGGCACAGGGCAGGGGAGGAGAGGTGAGAAGGAAGAGATCAGCAGAACAAAGTGGACGAGGGGGAGTATGGAAAGTGAGGAGAGAGGAAAGCTAAGGAGGGGCAAGACCATAGACGGATTTAAAGACAATGCAGAGGAAGTTGAATTTGAGATGGGAGTGAAAGGAGTGCCAGTTTAGAGAGGCGAGAGAAGAGAGAGAAGAAGAGGAGAAAGGGCCCAAGGCATGGGCCTTTTCTATGTTGTTCAGATTCTGGCCAGGCACATCAGAGGGAGAACCTCATTGAGTGAAGCATTATGATGACTAACCAACTTTGAGGCCTCTTCATAAGAAAGTACCTCCTAGCATAATTTTGAAAGAACATGCTACTGATATGTAATCTGCAATGGTATTGTACTGCTCAAATGGACTGTCAAAGTTTTAATATGTCGCCACTGAGGTGCTCAGAGCACTCACACACCGTGGGTATTAATAAGCAGCACTCAGATATCTGAGGGTACGTAGAGCTATATAAATGCTAAATTATTATTATTATTATTTTTTAAAAAGTCTATTGCCAACATCATAAGCAGTTTAGCACTGAACAGACGCAATCTGTCATGTTACATGTGATCATTTTGGCCATGCTCAAAATGCTTTCACAACACTGGCCTGGCACAATAGTGCATCACATTATGCATTGAGGCGTTTTGGGGTTTGAGTTCCCATGCCCAAGCAATGTCACAGCCTCAATCTTCTCATCGGCAATTTACTGGACTGGTGGTGGTCTGCGGCTTATCCGACGGCATATTTTGGGATGCGTTTAATAGGTTTCGACTTCTTCTCAGTTCTGCACATGGTGCCATAGGATAGGTGGCCATATAGATTTGCAACCCAAGTTGGCCCTGGTGTTCTTTCGGCAGACCTTTTTCTTGCTCTTGAAGTTGGGACACCTTTTGTCGCAGGCTAATAACACACAGGCCATCGTTCATTTGGGCTCATGAAGCTGGCAGTGGAGATGGTGTCCTATCTCTCATAATTACCTGGTGTACTTTCTGATCTGTGATACGAAGGCTGTTTCTCATGGTGAGCGCACACAGGTATGAGGGCAAGTTTTTTATACTACTACAGGCTCTGTAAAAAGAACATCATCCAGCTCCAAATATTCATCATTTAAAGCCAAACTAACATGTATATTCCCGGACACGGAGAGCAAAACGACATGAAGTTTATGAGACCCAACACACAGGAGCATCCACAGACAGGAAACCCAGAATAAATCACATGCTCAGTAAAGTGGAGGGAATACATTAAAGGGAGTCTGTAACAGCCAACAGACACAACGGACAACTGAAACCACAACTACCAATGTGAAACTCGTGTACTGTAAGGTCAGAGGAAATAGAATAGGTCTGTAATGTATTGTGCAACCCATTATAAAATCAGCCTCAGCACCCAACACACGCAGAGAAGCAGACACAGATGCACACAGACACAAACAGACTCTCAAACACACACACACACACACACACACACACACGCACACACGCACTCACACACACACACACAACTGCCACAGAAAAGCAACAACCTTTCTTCACATGACAACCCTATGGCCAATCATACAAGCATGCTACTGTGTAAGCCAACCCTGCATCTACATGCAGCTTACATAGTCACACACAGAAATGAAACGTATGCCAATGTCAGGTTGTCGATTACCCTGTCAGGAGATGGGGCAACCTGGAGCCGCCAAGAACGTTTGCCAAAGAACCCTAACAATCATAAACACACACACAGATACACACACACATACACACACATACACACACACACACCATTCACAAAATGAAAAAAAAACACTGTTTTGTCTGATTATTTGATAGTAGATTTTACAGATGGCGCAAGGGCAGCAACGTAGGTACACAAGGCACACACTTACACAGGCACAGAGCTCCATCACCGAGCACTTCTATCAGACTCCTGCATGAACACATTTAGCTTCATTGGACTCCTGCATCCACACCAACAGACATGTAAAGGCTAACAAGCTCACACAAGTGGCATGCCAAAAATACATTGAAGGAAAATACTTTGTTTCATAGCATAACAAAACACACACCAATACATCTGTTACCTAATGGCAGGATATTTTAATGTATTGTTTTAAGGGGAAAATGCATTTATGCATTTTTGGAACTCTACAAAACGTTTTAACATTGATTTACAAAGTGGAGAACCAGTGTCCCACACAATGGGTGAGAGGATGTGGATATAAGATGAGTTGATGCAGGGAAGGTAGCACCTTGAGCCAGGGACACGGACAGTAGAGTATGATATTGGAACAAGAAAGTGGAGGAGATGTTCAACTTTAGGATGAAGGGTTGAGGGATAAGTGCCGTGGGGTTGTCGTAGTGACGTAGGTGGAGAGGAGAACAGGGAGATGTGGTGGGGTATAATGCTATGCAAGTGGTTCTTCAGAAAGTAGGAGAGTTGGCAGGTTGGATTTCAAAAGAGATAGCGTGGGAGAAGTGCAGAGAGGGAGAGTAAGAGCATTCCAGAGTAAGGGATTGAGTTGAGGAAGAGAGCAGACATGAGAGGGAGCACAAAGGGCATGAGAGGTGGCAAAAAGTTGAGGCAAGGATGATTAAAGGAAGTGAGAGACAGAGTAGAGAGTGGATTGGGCAGATAGGTAGGGTGGGGAAAGTCCTTGTATTGCTTTAAAGTTGATTGAATTAATTTGCCATCTGTCTCATAGATATAACCAGCCACACTAACTAGGAGCTAGGGAGGTGGCGGTGAAGCGGGGGATGTTGAAGAGTGTAAGGACAGCGAAGTTGAGAGCTTTGTCGAGAGGTGAAAAAGCATAGTTGAGGAGGCTATAGAGTATACTGGCACAGTAGTCAGATCGAGAGAGTACAAATAGGAGTTAGATGCTTAGCAGTGTTGAAGGGAAGAACATGTCTTTTTTTTCTGATGTTGAGAAGATTGGCCACAGCGGGAGATATGGAGATAAATAGTGAGAAGATATCACCAAGTTTGCAAGCAGAAACAGAGTAGGCAAGGTAGCTTAAAGAGAAGAATAGAAGAGGGGGACGGTCGAGAAAACCGTTTTGGGTGGGAAATAGAGCACTTCACACTTAGTGGAGTTGAGGATGGGTGAGCTAGATGGTATCCAGTATTTGATGTCAGGGAGACAGAGATGTATGACCATGGCTTGTCAGATTCCAGAGGAGAAGCTCTGAGTGTCATCAGTGAAGAGTTGATAATGCATACCATTGGAGGAGATCAGGGTGCCAAGAGCAGAGGTATAGAGAGTGAATAGAAATGGACAGAGGACTGACCCTTAGGGAACACCAACAGCAATGGAGGTGAGCAAGGAGCTAAGGCTGTTCTAGCACACATTGGAAATGTCTGTCTGTGAAATATGAAGCAAACCAAGTGACGGCCTTGTCCCTGATGCCTAGTAGAGATAGCATTGAAAGAAGGTCAGAATGGTTGATGGTATCAAAGGCAGCAGAGAGATCATGAATAATAAGCATAGATGAACGGTTAGCATGACGAGCAGAAAAGATGTAGTTGCTGACATTGAAGAAAGCTGACTCAGTGGAGTGTAGAGTCAGACACCAGATTGAAGAGGATCCCAGAGGTTGTGTGTCAAGGAAATGAGTACATTGTTTGATAATTACACACTCTAAGATTCTGGGCTAGTGAGGTAGAAGAGAGTCAGGATGAAAGTTGGCAGGAGGACAGTTACGATCTAGGCCATGTTTTTTTCAGGTTAGGGATGGCATTAGCAAACTTGTAGGATGATGGAATCGTGACATTGTCAAGAGATGAGTTGAAAAGGGAAGTAATATATGGAGCAACACTGGGAGCTATGAGTTTCACTATGTGTGTGGAAAGAGGGTTGATGGGAACACATGAAGCTTCAGCCCTGAGGAGAAGGTCAGGAATATCTTCAGGGTTAGTGGGGGCAAAGGAAGACATTGGCTAGAGGTGGTGGAGAAAAGTGAACAGGTGGGAGGGATAGAATATAACTCCTTAGAAAATTGCACTGAACTAACTCGCACCCACCCAAACACACCATTGCATAATGACATTAATTTCTAATGTACACATTTGAAAGACGTACATGACACTTGCAGGGTATCAAACAACAGACCAAAACATCCCACACACATTACCTGAAGTGCAATTTCAAAAGACCCATATCACAGTGTGTTAAAAGATACAAACAAATCATGTGCACTAACCACATTTCTCATAAACAAAACATGTCAGCACATCCATGATATCATGCCTGATTAGAGGAAATCCTCATATCCACCTCCCTAGTGATCACTCACACACCACCTTAACACATTGTGTAACCAAATGTGCTTACCCTTTGTGCAATTTTAAAGATGTGTCTGGTTTCCACCACATTACAGCACAGAGACTGTCATCATCCATATGCATTCTGAGAGCCACCTTCCCAGCACTCACTCACACACCACCCAAACACAGCATCAGATAGTAAATGTAATTGATTGGTGCAATGTCAAAGATCTGTCTAGTCTCCAACCACAATGCAGCACAGAGATCCCCACCATGATGATGCTCTACACATTCTGGACAAAGGGTACTGATGCTTACTCAATCTACTTGGCCTCTCCTCCTCTTTTGATATCATTGCCCATGATTGCTTCTTCAATATCTCCATCATGTGCATTGGCTTCATCCCAACATTTTTGTAGTGATTTAACTCCTATGTCTCTAAAAGAGACCAATTTAGCCTGATGAGCCTAATAGATCCTAGTGCTGCCCAGTAACCTGCTGAGTTATACAACACTCCATCCTGCCTCCTCAGTCATATTCACCATCTACATGGAACTGATATGAATACCACTCAGGAAAACAATGACATCAAGATACACCAATATTTGAATGAAATGCAGCTTTACCTGATGATCAATTGAATCCTTGACATTCATGAACTCAAGCACTGTCTGTCCCTCATCCAAGCATGGATGTCAAGTGCCTTCCTGTAACTCAACCCAACCAAAAGCTGAATTCATTCTCCTAGGAAACCTCACCAAGCATGACTAAGCCCGGAAATTGCTGACTTAAATGAGGTTTGAGGTACAAAAGCTTGAAGCGTTATCATTGACCTCTCATTTAAAATACACATCACCAACAAGACACAAGCAATCGTGGTGCTCCACCACAAAGTCACGTCTTTCACCCCTTCCCCAAGTATCGGAATGGTTGTCTACACCATGGTCATCTACCTGCTAGACGGGTCAATATGGTGGTAGAGGTATGTCCTCGAGTTCACCAAAAACATGGCTGAACATGGTGTATTCCTGCGGCACAAGCTAAAAGCTTTTCATTAGATATGTAGTTCTGATAAGCAAGGCTGATGGATTACTCCAAGATGGCTCAATGGTTTTGCAGAAAATGATGGTGCAGCAATCAGCGCTAAGTACAACAGTGCGGGTGGCACAGATAATAGAGAGGTTGTGAAAAGCAGTAAATGCTGGCCTAATACTGTGGGACATGTAGGCGACTTTTTCACACCAAAGGACACGATTTCCATGTGTTGATAAAAGTATGAGAGTAACAGTTTGCTTGATCAAATGGCCCAAGGCCTTTGGCATTCCATGAATATCAACATGTGTTGCTTTAGGTATTGACACCTTAGGGATCCTGCGCAACCTGAGAAAAAACGAAAGTATGTAAAACTAAAGTATGTAGTCTTCTGATTCTCTACGATCAAGAAACACAGTTTCTGTTTTTGTTTTGCTATCCTATCCTGACTTTTCCCAGTGGATCCCAGCCTTCAGCTGCACTCTTCTGGGCTTTTGCACACTTGTTATGCGGAAATTAACACATGCTTCAGACTGTTAGCACTGGGAAACTATGTTTCCCTTAGTATTTGACTATGTTGCCATTTATTGGTAACTTTTTAACAGTGCACAATGTATCTTTCAGTACCGTGCACTGGCAGCCTTTCTGTTGTTTGGCCCTAGACACCCTAGAAGGATTTTTTGGTGATTGTACAAGTGTGCCTGGGATGAACTGGTGGCAGCAGTTACCTTTTATAAGTGTTTTACTTCTTTTTACTGAATCACATCACGTTTACCGTGCTTGGTTCATGACTCTGGCCAGGTCTGAAAATGGCTGAGCCACAGTCTTTCGCAGGCTTCTGTATGTCACGTGTGTGTGCCCAGGAAGAGGGTTGGGACTGTCTGGTCCCAATCCATACTACTGGTGCCACGATGTCTGGATTGCCTGAATAGCTGAGACCACCATGGACCGTGATTTGTCCACGACTGGGATGCCTGTATGAGAGGAGATCTTCGACTGGAAGTCCACTATTTTGGCGTGAAGCTAATCATGGATAAGACAAGGGGCTATGCATCCATTCCTGGTCAATCACCTTAGTTCTCCCCAAACTAAAGAAGGAACCAAGTATCCTGCAATGAAGAAATGGACTTGTGGAACTGCCGGAGATGCTTTGGAAGGTTTGGTACCTTTCACCCTCTGCTGTCTCGTCGGACCCCTATTTTCCTCATTAGTCAAGA
The DNA here is from genome assembly GCF_040938575.1 of Ambystoma mexicanum. Lineage (NCBI taxonomy): Eukaryota > Metazoa > Chordata > Amphibia > Caudata > Ambystomatidae > Ambystoma > Ambystoma mexicanum. The sequence continues at coordinate 143,607,435 of NC_090934.1, forward strand.
AGGCCTGTCGAGGTGCTTTGCCTCTTTGGAGTAGTGAGAACAACTACTCTCTGCACCTCCTGCTTTCCCACTGAACGAGCCCTTTGATACGTGTTCCTGGGCCATGCAGTGAACTGCCCAGCTCTACCTCATCGTATCCCGCAGAATCGCCACTGACTTGAGTCCCAACCCAAGACCTGGGAGATGGCTTACATGTGGTTCCATGTCCTCTAACACACATTTTCACTGGCCTAGCTCCTCTAGGTCCCAAATTAGGTGAGAGTGTAGCACTGCAAAAAACTGTTATTCCCCCATCATTACTTGCTGGTGACAGTCACTGTAGGTGCCTTGCTGTCTGTTCTCCTGTGCCCTGAAGCCTGCTACACCAGAATTTTCTTTATACCTCCTTTGGAAGCTGAGAAAAGGCAACTGTCCAGTCACAGACAATTGTTCTATCCCGCAGCCGCTCAGAGCTGAAGCACTGCAAATCTGCAGGACTCAAACCTACTAGCGACCTCGACTAAACTGTCAAAGTTTGGTCCGGTCTGTGCCGAGGGTCGGTGAGTACTTGCATCACTTACTGGTGGCCCCCTGGCACAACCGATCCCTTTTACACCCGAATATCCCTAGAAAGGTACTCGCTTTTGGCCGGGTTACCCTGCATTGCCTAGCTATTCTCACCTTTTGAAAACTGTTCTGCTTCCAAGGGCAGACCCTACTCAAATAGTGTTAACCAATTCTTCATTGCCTCAAGCCCCTTCCTGACTTGCTACATTCCTCCCAATAAGACCAACTTTTGTTCTGCCTGCACAATCATGCATTTTTACACACAACTGTACTGTTGAGCACAAAGCTCCCGACTTCTTAGGGCTGTACTTGAAAGTTAGGGAGCAACTCCAAATTATGGTCTAAAACTTCTGGTGTTTTAACACACCCTTCTTTTTACAGGTTGTGGCTGTGTTTTACTCATCTGTCACATTAGGAAACATATTTTTTATATGTGATATAGTAGAATATTTTGTGTGGTAACCGTTTTGATATAACCAAAGTTTACTTGTATCTATTGGTCCAGCCGTCAATAAACGTATAGATATTTTTCATATACACTTGCCTAAGAGTAATTTGTGGTTTGTTACTGTTTGTGCTCATTGTGGGTGTCATGACCCATAACACATCACAGGCACATATTCAGGCACATACTGTGGGCAAGGTCCAGACCTTAAGGGTTGCTGGCTGGCATCGGTTGCATTGTGCAATATTGGCAGCAACCACCGCCAAAATGGCCACCAAATGAGGATGTCTTGCAGAACCCAAGATGGCTCCTAGGAAACCAAGTCATAAGCATTCATGGTGGTCTAGTGGTGCTGAGTGCAGACCAGGGCTATTTAAACCCCACCCTGGGCCACACCCAGTGCTTACCATTTTGTCTGGCTGGAAAAGCAAGCAGCGTAACGCTTGCCTTCTCTGAATCCACGTGCTACTGATTCCAGCAATCCATGTGCTACTGTTCCAGCATTGCAGTTCCCCTCTTACTTGATTTGAATCCAGAGTCCCCCGACACATAGAAACTTACCGCGACTAAAGCAGGGGTCTTGGAAGGGCTTCATTTCATCTCTGGATCATCACAGCATCCTGCGGCTCTTAGGGAAGGACGGACAACACAAGTAAGCAATCAGCAGTGTTAAGTGCCCTCCAGCATTTTCCCTCTTACCTCTGGCAGCTGTCCGACATTATCCGCTCCAGATCCACACATCGTGGAGGCTTTTGCAATGCAGCTGCAAACCTGGAGGCATCGTGCTGCTTACACCCTGGACGGGAGAAAGAAGACACATTAATAATGCTCGGCTAAGGAGAATGTTGTACATAAGGCAATATAAACACTAGTGATTCAAAAGGAAACTTCAAGAGCAGCAATAATACAGACTTATTAAAGCAGGCAAGGACATTACTAAGTGCAGAAGAGCACTAGACAACGTGTGCTGACGCTATCAGGGAAGAGCATCACTGTGTGCAAAGAAAGCACACCTACTCACTGGCATTGTGCTCTGCAGATGGACTGGGCCACTTCTGCTAGTGAAGCAACTGGAGACAGATGCTAGTTTGATGACCAGAATGCTACCTCAAATATACAGGTGAGCAAGATTCATCGTACTGCCAGCCAGCATACCACAGGGATGGGTTGCGGTGCCGGGAGGAAAGCAGAAGAAACAGTGACTTACCCTTCTTATGATTTACCCATAGGTCATCCCATGGGTCCAGTACACCGAATCTACCACCTTTAGGACCACCAAATCACTCTCAACCACACTGAACACTGGGCTATTAGCCTGTCTGCATACCACTGGGAAGGTAGTGGTCAGGATTAAGCAGCACACCACTGAGGTACACATTCTCCGGCAATCCGGACCAGGCACTCCTGCATGCCACCAGAGGTAAGCGTTAAAAAACGCTAAGCCCATGTGCAATGCCCTTCCCGAGTGCCATGTCGTCATAAGTTTATCAGTTAGCAGCATTGCGAGGTAAGCTACGGGTAGAGGAAAACACTGCCTAATCAGAAACTAACGCCATGAGGAAGGAGTTAGTAATAAACCGAGCGAGAACCAAAGAATTAGCAAAACGCCTGGCTAGAACCCAAGCAGGTCATGTTCCCTTACCAGGTCCACCCGAGTGCGCTACAGCAGCACCACCCAAAATACAAGTAACCACCCCTGTAAATGTTCCCTTAGCCTCTCAAGAATGGTTCCTCGGGGACCCACATAAATACGCCCATCTTTATGAACCAGTGCCGGCTTCACTTTCTGTGAGGACCAAGGGCATTTCCTACTGACCAAACCAAGGTTGCCTTTGTTCTTTCATACCTAGGGGGACACGCTGCCAGTTGGTCATTCCCGCTGGTTAACCAGGATAACCCCATTTTGTACAACTTTGCGGGTTTCCAACAGGAGCTAGATAAGTTGTTTGCCCGTAGAGCACAGGGACAAGCATTAGATGGGGAGTTACTTGCCCTCCGACAGGGATCCCAAGACCTATTGGTATACATCAACACTTTCAATTGCCTGGTAGCTGAAAATAATTGGCCCAAGGAAAAGAGGACCACTCTATTTTATCGGGGTCTACATAGCAAATTCAAAGATGTCCTGGCACAGGTAGTGAACCCACCAAAAAGCTGTGCAGAGTACTTAGATTTAGTGGTGCAACTTGATCACCGGCTACAGGAGAGACAGGCTGACCATTCTCATATAGAAGGACGTCCCTTGTATGTTCATCCTCGGGAGGTGTCATCCCGATCACAGAGAACCTGCCGGATCCTATGCAATTGGGCAACGTAAGAGGACCTTTAACCAAAGAGGAGAAGGAGTGACGCAGACGTCAACAACTCTGTACTGTCGCAAAGCAGGACATTTTCTAAAGGATTGCCTGAGTAAAACACCTCAGAAGCCACTGGGGTTCTTGATTTAGGCACAATAGAACCAAGGGAGTCATCGGAAAACTCTATGGCTCGACAAGAGTAGAGATAGGCTTGTTGGGAAGGCTGAAAACACCAACAGTCTTGCATCTTACAACACCGTTAATCATACTTTGCCCCGAACAGACTCAACGGATGCATGCCTTAGAAGATAATATTGACTGTGGAGCAGTAGGGAACTACATTTTACTGTGGCTCTGTGGATAGGTGTTCCCATTCTGAAGAGAGAGAAGATTGACAACATAGTTTCTGTGGACAGAACACAGCTCTCCTCCGAGCCCGTGAACCAGTTTACCGGGAAGATTGTACTGTTATGCCATAACGGCCATTGGGAACATATAGTTTTTGACCTAATTAAATGCACCCCAATTCCAGCTCATATTGGGCATGCCCTGGTTGGAGTGTCATAACCCTGCCATAAACTGGCAGACCCACACATTGACCTTCCCCACCAAATGGTTACATGCTTGCTACACGTCCAAACCCAGCAACACTCAGGTTCTAACAACCGGAACTCAAAACAAGAATCACAATGTGGTGATTGGTATCATGGGACAGTTGCCTCCAGAATACAAGGCCTGCCAAGAAGTTTTTTAGAAGGAACACACCAACACCCTGCCGCCCCACAGACCCTATGACTGCCAAATCGACGTCTCTGTAGCCCAAACCCTATGCAGCCGCATGTATGTACTTACGGCGAAGGAGAACAAACACTTGCACAAGTACTTAGATTAGTATCTGACCAATGGGTTTGTTCGAGAATCTAAGTCACCCGCTTCCTCAGCGCTCTTCTTCGTCCCTAAGAAGGAGGGGGACCGTAGAATTTGTATAGATTCTAGAGGACTCAACAAAATCACCATCAAGAACCGGCATCCTTTACCGCTAATTCTGGTGCTATTGGACCAAGTGAAGAGAGCTAAAATCTATACGAAGCTGGAACTCAGGGGAGCATACCATCTGGTTCGCGTTAAGGCCGGAGATGACTGGAAGATGGCCTTCCGCACAAATTTTGGGCTGTTCGAATACACTATCATGCCCTTCGGGCTGTGCAATGCACCGGCGGCATTTCAATTCTTTATCAATGATGTTTTAAGGGAATTACTGGATGTTTGTGCTATATTGTACATAGTCGACATTCTGATTTACTCCTCGACACTTGAAGAATATGTACACCATGTGTAAGTAGTCCTGGAAAAGTTACGCCAGCAACATCTGTATGCAAAGCTTGAGAAATGCGCCTTCCATGTAACCAAGGTACAGTTCTTAGGATTTATCCTGACTCCACAAGTGATCCAGATGGAAAACCGAAAGGTGGAAGCAATACTCCATTGGCCCTCACCTACCTCGGTCAAATCAGTCCAGAGTTTCCTAGGGATCAGCATTTTTTACCAGCGATTCATTGCAGACTTTTCAGACATAGTTCATCCTATCACTGCATTAGTTCGGAAAAACAGAACATTCAATTGGAACACTGAGGCAGAACAGGCCTTCATGCAACTGAAACATCGGCTTACCACTGCTCCAATGCTCAAGCATCCAGATCCTGAACTCCCGTATTTTGTCGAGACTGATGCATCTCATGTTGCTATGGGGGCAGTCCTGTCTCTGCTAAATCCTGAATCCCACCAGTTACATCCAGTAGCATTCTGGTCCAAGAACTTAAATCCAGCTGAATTAAACTATGCTGTGACTGATAAAGAGTTGCTCGCCATCAAGGCCGCCTTCAAGGAATAGCAGCATCACCTCCGTGGGGCACGTCATATAGTTACGGTGCTGACTGATCACCGCAACTTACACTTTGCATACATCCAGTCTTTGAAGTATCCCTGTTGAAACCCATGCACCCAGGTACCAGGTAGAAGCACAGGGAGAAGAGGTTGAATACAAGGTTAAAGCCGTTCTAGATTCCAAAATACTGAGACAGAAGCTCTACTCTCTGATTGACTGGAAAGGGTACAGCATATTAGATCACACCTGGGAACCAGCAGAAGACATACATGCTACACACTTATTAGCACCTTACCACCGAAATCACTGGGGCCGACCTGCATGGGCGACCAGGGCAGGTATAGCTCTCCTTGGGGTGGGGGGGGGGTTTGGAGGGTAGTGCTGTCATGACCCATAACACAGTAGAGGCATGTACTTAGGCACATACTGTGGGCATGGTATGGACATTAAGGGTTGCTGGATGGCGTAGGTTGCAGTCTGCAATATTGGCAGCAGCCACCACCAAGATGGCCCCCAAATCAGGATTCCTTGCAGAGCCCAAGATGGCTACTGGCAAACCAAGTCATACACATCCATGGTGGTCTAGTGATGCTGGGTGCAGCCCAGGGCTATTTAAACCCCGCCCTGAGCCACACCTAGTGCTTAGGATTTTCTCCGGCTGGAAAAGCAATCAGCGTAATGCTTGCCTTCTCTGAATCCACTTATTACTGATTCCAGCAATCCACATACTACTGTTCCAGCACTGCAGTTCCCCCGCTTACCTGATTTGTATCCAGAGTCCTCATATGCATAGAAACTTACCGCAACTGCAGCTGGAGTATCGGAAGGGCTTCTTTTCATCTCCGGATCATCACAGCGGCCAGCGGCTCCTAGGGAAGGATGGACAACACAAGTAGCAATCAAAAGTGTTACGATGCCCTCCAGCATTCTTCCTCTTACCTCAGGCAGCTGTCCGACATCAACCACTCCAGACCCGCACATAGGGGAGGCTTTTCCAATGCTGCAGCAACCCAGGGGAATCGTGCTGCTTACACCCTGGAAGAGAGAAAAAAAACACGTTAATAACGCTTGACTAAGGAGCATTTTGTACATAAGGCAATATAGACAGAAGTACACTTCAATAGACACGTTTAGCAATGTGCCTTGCACAGCAATAATAGAGACTTATTAAAGCAGGCAAGAACATTACTAAGTGCAGACGAGCACTCGACAATGTTCACTGGTGCCTTCTGAGAAGAGCATCGCTAGGCACAAAGAAAGATCACCTACTCACCGGCTTCTTGCGCCGCAGCTGTACTGGGCCACTTCTCTTAGTGAAGCAACTGGAGACAGATGCTAGTTTGATGTCCAGAACGTTGCCTCCAGTAGACAAGTGAGCAGGATTCATCAGCCAGCATATCCCAGGGAAGGGTTGGGGTGGTGGGAGGAAAGCAGAAGACACAGTGACTTACCCTTCTTATGATTTACTTATAGGTCATCCCGTGGGTCCCGTACACCAAATCAACCAATCTATCACCTTCAGGACCACCAAATTCCTCCCAACCAGACTGAACGCTGGGCCATTAGCCTGACAGAAGACCAGTGTAAAGGGAGTGGTTTGGGTAAGCAGCACACCACTAAGGATCACATTCTCCGGCAATCCGGACCGGGCACTACTGCAGGGCACCAGAGGTAAGCGTTACAGTGGGTTTCCGATCGCTCTCACCCCTCCTGAGACTTAGTCTTGACCGTCTGCCAAGCTACCTAGATTGGTCTGGCTTGTCCAAAAGGCTCCCCTGTTTCACCTAACCGAGGGTGTTCTCCGAAACCTCTGCCCACCAGTTCAGAGTTTAGAAATCCATTTTAACAACAAACCATACAATAAAGAGAAGAACAACATTGACACTTGCACAACTGTTTGTGAGACAAAAAAGATTAGATGGAAAATATAGTGTCTAGCCACCTCAAAAGTCCACTCCCCTACCTTTATTCAAACCCATGCAAAACTACTCCTTTCAAACTTCCTAATATCATATTGAGCATTTTTCATTTTCATTAGCGTGGCAGCCACTCAACCAAAAAAAAAAAAAGAAATGCTAGCTTTTCATTTCTGAAAAGCATCTTTGCTGCAAAGTACCATGGGAGATATATACGTGTTCTGTTTATACCTTGGACATCCCTTTCTCAATCAACATTTTTAAAAACTACTAAACAGTTTGTGCCGAAGTTCCTTATTTCCTGAAAATCCATCCAGCGATGTTTACTATGCACGTGTCCCATAAAAGCACCTTTTTTTTCTCTGTGGTAGAGCATTTTTTTCCTCACTTAACGTGTGAAGCATTTGAGACATTTGCTCCAGAATTTCTGTTTTGGGGAATCCTTTGCCAGATATGTTTCAATCAGATCCATCCAATGGAATTTTGGGAAACATGAAAGCAAATTGTTATTATGTTAAGTATAGGGTAGATGGGGGAATAATATACTGTTGTACCATACTTCAAAACATATTTCAAGTCATTGAAAGGTTTTGGGACCAAATAGATTAATGAGAACAAAGTACACATTATTTATAAGGTCACAGAATTCACATGTGAATTCTGTGTCTCATTAATGAGTATTCAGCACTAAGGACCTGGACAAATAATGATTTCCAATGCATTTATTGAAAAAGCAATCCATTCCATTCATCGCAAACAGTCCCACCTCGACTTACACAATAGGATCAGTCTTCTGCGTTTTTCTACACCCTGTTTCTTCTTGTACTTCACTTCTCTCAATAATGATTTTAATAGATTCTATTAACCATATGCTCCCCCATCTTAGTGTTCAGCTTCAGGTTGAACCATGGGCTTCTGCTCTGTGGTCCTGCTCTGCTTTTAGCTGCTCCTGCAGATGTCTCCGGTTTTCTCCCAGCAGTTGCTAGAATAGGGCAAACATCTCAGTAAGGTTCAAGAGAAGAAAAGGGGACATTCTTCTCCCAGCACCCCCGAATAGGGACTTGTCACCTCCCTGTAACAGGGTCCTGAAATTTACCCAATTAAGCTCACCTTTGTTCTGCCCTGTCTGTCCTCAATATTTCTCTGCGTGCTTGTTACTCCTTCCCCTTCAGATTGGGATCCTTACCCAACCTTGATATGATATGATATGATATGGTATTTGTAACGCGCCTATACACAAGTGTTTCAAGGCGCGACGAGGCAGGGAGGGAGGGAAACAAGGGGAAAACAGACAAACGATCCTACTAGGCCAGGTGTCATTCAGATCGTGCAAGTGCAGAGGTAAGGGGAAAAGGAGGAAGTGCAGGGGGGAGGAGGTGGGGGGGGGAAGTGCAGTACAAGGTAAGTAGCGTAGAAAAATAATAATAAATAATAAATAGAAAGGGCCAGCTGGTGGCAAGTGCGAGGTAAGTGCAGAGCAAGTGCTGGGAAAGGGGCTGTAGGGATACAGTGACAGTCCCACAGTGCAGGGGGAGCCGGGGAGGCAGTGCAAGTGGAGAGTGGCTGGGCCCTGGACCGAGGTTGCTGAGAGTGGCCCAGATGCAGGTTTAGTGCTGAATTCAGTGGGGAGTTAAGCAGGATTAGCAGGGGAGAGGGAGAGAGAAGGCAGAAGCGAAGAGGAAGGTTTTGAGGTGCTTCCGGAACCGGAGATGGTTCTCCTCAAGTTTCAGGGAGGCAGGAAGGCTGTTCCAGAGGGAGGCCCCTGCTGCGGAGAGAGATCTACCCCCAGCTCGTTGCTTCGAGAAGCGGCTGACCATGAGGGAGTTGGAGACGGATGAGCGAAGGGCTCGTGAAGGAAGATATTTAGGAAGAGAGAGTTGGAGGTATTTAGGTCCCAGGCCCCAGAAGGCCTTGTGGACAATGCAGAGGGTTTTGAACTTAATCCTCGCAGCCACTGGGAGCCAGTGAAGAGATTTCAGTCCTGGAGAGATACGGTCCCTGGGCTTGAGGCCAAGGACAAGTCTCGCAGTTCTGTTCTGGATAAGTTGCAGAGGGCGGAGAGTGGAGGCAGGCAGATTAAGATAGAGGCTGTTACAGTAGTCCAGCCTTGAGAGAACCAGGGCTCGAGAGACAGTGAGCTTCTGGGGGAAGGAGAGGAAGGGAAGAATACCTCTGAGGAGGTGCAGCTGGTAGTGTGACTTCTTAGAGACGTCAGATATATGAGGAGAGAAGGAGAGTGTGGAGTCGAAGATGACCCCGAGGTTTTTAGCCTTGCAGGTAGGGGCAGGAAGGGGGCCAAGGGAGGCCGGCCAGAGAGCTGCAGGGAAGGAGGGAGTGGGTGTGCCGATGAGTAGAATCTCAGTCTTACTGGCGTTGAGGCAGAGGTCATTGGCGGCGCACCATTCATGGATAGCAGACAGACAGTCGGAGATGAGGGAAGGAGAGGAGGAGGCTGAGGGTAGCCTGAAAATGAGCTGGGTATCGTCTGCATAGCACTGGAAGTGGGGGCAGAGAGCGGCGATGCGGTGGGCAAGGAGTGCCAGATACTGGTTGAAAAGCCAGGGAGAGAGGTTGGATCCCTGGGGGACACCACAGGTGGAGAAAAAGATGTCAGAGAGGAAGGAGCCCATTTGGACCTGGGAGGGTCGATCGGAGAGGAAAGAAGTCAGCCAGGCCAGAGCCTGACCAGTGATACCCAGGTTATCACGGAGACAGTTGAGCAGGATGGCATGGTTGACAGTGTCAAAGGCAGAGGAGAGATCGAGCAGAATGAGAACACAGGGAGTGTTGGTATCGAGGTTCAGGAGCAGGTCCTCACGGATGTTCAGGAGAGCAGTTTCCGTGCTTCTGGCCGCTCTGAAGCCAGATTGATGGTCATGAAGATTACCAACAGAGTCAGCATGGAGGTTAAGCTGGGAGATGGCCAGCTTCTCCAGGAGCTTACCCAGGAAGGGAGTAATGGAGATTGGGCGATAATTGGCCGGGCAGGAGGGGTCGGCAGAGGGTTTCTTGAGGAGGGGGTGCACAAGGGAGTGCTTGAGGGGGGATGGGAAGACTCCAGAGGCGAATGAGTGGTTGCAGAAGTCAGCCAGGACAGGAGCCAGGGAGTCGATGTGGTCCTTGATGGTTTTGGAGGAACAGGGGTGAACCTGTTTAGACGAGGCTTTCATAGATCGGACTTGTCTGGAGACCTCATCAGCAGAAAAAGGTGGGAAAGCAGAGAAGGAGGGTGGAGGGGTGGCTGCAAGAGAGCAAGAGGAAGAGCTGGGAAGAGAGGGAGGGAGGAGAGAGGAGGAGAGCGAGGACAGGATGTCCTGAGTTTTTGAGATGAAGTGCGAGGCCAGTGCAGTGCAGAGGGCCTGGGAGGGGACAGGAGAGGTAGAGACTGCAGCAGGGTTGGCCAGCTCCTTGCAGATTTTAAAGAGTTCGGCCGAGTTGTTTGATGCCTCAGAGATGCGGGCTTGGATAAGGGCTCTCTTCTTGGTGAGAACGGAGAGCCGGTATTGCCTTTGGAGCAGGCGACAGGCCAGTTTGTCAGAGGATGAACATGAAGCACGCCATTTCCTCTCTGCCACCCTACACTTGCGTTTTAGGGTGACGAGATCCGAGTCATACCAGGAGTTACATTTGGCTTTGGGCTTCAGGCGGATTCTCATGACAGGGGCAAGGATATCGAGAGTATCAGATATAGAGGAATAGAGCATGGAGAGGGCTGTGTCAGGGTGGGAGTTAGCCGAGGGGGGAGGAGGGGGCGAGAAGGTAGCAGCAAAAGCCTCAACTGACACGCGCTTCATGGGTCGGATGACCGAGAAGGTGGGTGGCAGTGAAGAGGGTGGCTTTGCCTGTGGGGTAGGGAGGGAGAGGTGGGAGGATAGGAGAAAGTGATCACTCCAAGAGAGAGGAGTGGAGAGAGGAAGGGAGAGGGGAAGGTCAGAAGAGATCAGAGCATCAAGAGTGTGCCCTGCAGAGTGAGTAGGCCCAGACGGGAGAATAGAGAGTGAGAGAGAGTTACAGAGTTCGTGAAAGAGACCAGTGGGGGGACAGGAGGCATCGAGGTGGATGTTGAAGTCACCGAGAAAGAGGAGTTGGGTGGTTGAGGACAGGAGTGAGGAGGAGAGGTCAGCCCATTCAGAGAGGAAGGAGGAAATTTGACCAGGTGGCTGATAGATAGTAGCCACGGTAAGGGAATGGCTAGGAGAGAGAGAGAGTCGGCAGACAAGGCATTCAAAAGAGGAGTAGGTCTGCGTAGGAGTGACAGTGGCAGGAATCCACTCAGGGAAGATAAGGGCAACACCACCCCCTGAACGGTTGGGCCTGGGCACGGAGAGGATCTTGTAACCGTCAGGTAGGAGTGTGTCGAAGCTGGTGGCAGAGCTGGCTGTGAACCATGTCTCAGTGAGACCGAGGACGTCCAGGTCCAGTTCCTCAAGATTATCAATGAATGGATGTAAAGTGTCAAATGAAGGTATTCTAGAGGAAAGGAATATGAAAAGCTAGCCACGGCTATCATTAAGAGCTTCAGCGCGAGCTGGGATTCTTCTCTGACTCCTTCAAGGAGCTGGCATTGTGAGGTTAGAAACCAATTATAATAAGTTATCACAGTTATAGCATTAGTGTCTTTCTCTTATTAGTACCCGGCAGTAGGGGCGTGGCAGTCTCTCAACCAATGAGGAGGCTCGGAACGGGGGCATTGCCAGTGGTAATACCCCAACTCTGAGCAGCCTCCCAGCTGGAGGCCGCTATCTTCCCACGGTGGTGAATGAGGTAAGTGTTGTCCCACTTCCCCTCTTCCCTCCCTCCTCGCCCCATCCACACAATTCCCTCCCTGCTCCCCATCCCCACTTACCTTTGTTGAAGTCCATTTCGGGAGTGGACGCGCTGGGAACACTTCTGTAGCCAGCACGTCTGCCCCCAATCTGTGACAGGCATTCATGGAAAGGAAGAAGGGACTACACATAGTCCCTTCGCTCCTTTCCATGGTGACCATTTTCCGTGATAGGCATTTTTTTGCTTGTTTTAATTTTTTCTATTTTTTCAATGGCTGCCATGGAAAGGGAAAAGGGACTTTATTTGGCCTTCCCCAGTGCCCAGTTGTGTTACATTTTTTTTTCTGTTCCAAAAGGCCAGAGTAATTCGGAACAGAAAAACAATACTTTTAGTACCCCGGTTTTATGGGCCGTGGTACTAACAGCAATAGGCTCCAAGCAGGGGGGGGCATTACCTCATCAAGTAATGCCCCGGGGCCTTCGTTAAGGCCCGAGCAGCCCCTGGGCATTACCTGAAGTGGTAATGCCCCTCCCCCTGCTCGGGGCCTACTGCTTAACTATATGTGAGGCGTATGTAATTGTTATACTGTGACCAGGACATTATTTACATTATTTACTGAGTTTTATACTAATATCACAGGCTGCCTTGTTGAAGCAACAGAGCATGTCACAAGTCATGGTGGGATACACACAGCAGATCATAAGGGTCCATACAAGGGAATAGGGAGGTATCAACAGCGGAGGGGGAGCTGGGCAATTTGACAGTAAGCAATATACAAGTGCCCAAGGGAATAAAAAGGAGAGAGCAGATAGCTCCGTCTCAGGTAAGGTGAAGATTAGAGATTGTGTGAATCTAGGTGTTAAGATGTTGTACATTACGTGACCTGGCCATGTTATAGATCATATGAACTGTGGTTTATTGTCCATGATTTCATGTGAGGCCACTATCCTGCTCAATATGACATCCATACTTTACGTGCTGGATGTGATCCCTTTGAAGTGTGTCGTTTCTGAGTCTTGTTGTCATTGACATCAGAAACATCCATTATTCCAGGGATATCTGGGGATTGAATAATTCCCTACATCCAACGTAAAAACCAAAATGGGAAACCAAGATGTTTGATCCCAAAAAGCCATCTCAGGGTTTAGGCAACATTCCAATTCAATTCAATTGCATGGTTGCACCTCTACGCCCTTGGAAAAACTGCAGAATCGTTGCCCGACCTCGTTCCTGTGGTCTACACTGGTAATTGTTTTATATGCACTTACTCTGCCTGTGTAGACTTGTACCATTCAGAAATTCAAGGTTTCTGAATGACTGTTGTTTTATCCACTGTTCCCTCCCTCCTTGAGCGCGTTGAAACACTTGCCTTCTGTATAGGCGCTTTACAAATAAACATTACCATGTCATACCATACCCTCTCAATCATGTCAACTATGATGTAAGCCACAAAGACATGACTGTATGTGATTCTTGCTTCCTTAATGTGATAGCAGGTTTGGACTGAAAGCATGCGGCTTGGGGGCCCACCCACGCAGTGGAGAAATGTACCAATATGATATGATATGATAAGATATGGCATTTGTAACGCGCCTATACACAAGTATTTCAAGTGTTTCATGGCGCGACGAGGCAGGGAGGGGGGAACAAGGGGAAGACAGACAACGATCCTACTAGGCCAGGTGTCATTCAGATCGCGCAAGTGCAGAGGTAGGGGGAAGGGAGAAAGTGCAAGGGGAGGGGAGGGGGGAAGTGCAGTACAAGGTAAGTGGAAGAAAATAAATAAAGGGCCAACTGGTGGCAAGTGCAAGGTAAGTGCAGACAAGTGCTGGGAACGGGGGCTGTAGGGATACAGAGACAGTCCCTCAGTGCAGGGGTTGCCAGGGAGGCAGTGCAAGTGGAGAGTGGCTGGGCCAAGGACCGAGGTCGGCGAGAGTGGCCCAGTTGCAGATTCGGTGCAGATTCAGCGAAGAATTAGCAGGGGAGAGGGAGAGAGAAAGAAGAAGCAAAGAGGAAGGTTTTGAGGTGCTTCCGGAACCAGAGATGGTTCTCCTCAAGTTTCAGGGAGGCAGGAAGGCTGTTCCAGAGGGAGGCCCCTGCCGAGGAGAGAGATCTACCCCCAGCTCGTTGCTTCGAGAAGCGGCTGACACTGAGGGAGTTGGAGACGGATGAGCGAAGGGCTCGGGAAGGAAGATATTTAGGAAGAGAGAGCTGAAGGTATTTAGGCCCCAGTCCCCAGAAGGCCTGGGGCCTACAGAAAACAGTGCCATTCATGCCAGGGTGCTATAAAACAGCGCACTGTTAGCATGCATGGAACGTCCAAAAAAGGACAGTGTACTGGGATTTTGGGCATGTGAGCAAAATGACAATACAATGCGCCTAGGCCGCTTTAAAAGAGAATTCAACGAGAAAGCAGAGAGAGCGCCTCCACTGCACAATTGTTAAGCATGCCCACCCTCACCCTAATGTGCACATGATGCAAATGCCCACAAGAAAATAAATCACATGGCCCTCACCATACCAACCTCCTGAGTGTTTCCATTGCCAAACTGAATTCTACACCACGTCATAAATTGTGCGAGATTGAGTTCTGGGTTCCAGAGTGCGTAGACTGCCATCGCCGGGCGCTCGCTGAAATGAGGCAACACCGTAGTTGGCCAATCAGTTAAGCAGGTAAGTAGGCACGGTATTCCTTTATTTTGCCCGGCCCGCATCACATCATGAAAGACATTAAAATATAATGAAACAATATCTATTTGATACCAATGCTGACCAGAATCAGCACAGATTGCCTGGGAGAGGCCAGACATTGAGTCAGGTGTATGAGGGATTTTGCAGCCGGTGTAGTGGTCTGAAAGCGGGAATGAGCCCATGCCTTAGAAAACAGTATGGGCTGGTGGGCTGCACTCTTTGACCATTGCCATCCAGAGGCCCACTCGCCCAGAGCGTAGCAGGACGATAGGATCCATGTGAACATGAGGAAAGGCAAAGGCAATCAACATAGCGCAACACAGTACGATTGACCAGCAGCTCTGCAACTAACATCCCCATCATCTCATATTCTTGCAAATGCTGGTGACTCTGGATTTCTGCAGCTACTGTGGCAGTAGCCCTGGGATAACACGGGAAATGGCCTTCAGTGAGGTGCAATCAGGACCAGGGTGGGCATTGAGCACAGTTTTGGACTTTTGAAGAAAACATTCAAAAAGCCAAGGGTTACACTCTTTTGAAATTCAGAGAAGGTTGGGAAAATTGTCCACCTGTGTGACATTGTTCACAGGAAGTGCATTTGGGAAATGATACATATCTCAAGTGGAGGGCAAAGCAACCCCGCCCCCCCCAGACTCTGAAGATGATGGTTGGACCTGCTGATGGGAATTCAGAACGTCTCCTCGATCAGGAACTCATAGATACTACTTGTTACTACATATGTTTGCACCTTTCACTAGACTGTTAATCACCAATACGTTTACATCAATTACTGAACCAAAACGAGTACCGGTTCCATTTGTTGCAATGTTGATAGGTTTTTATTTGCAGCAACATACCCGTTACCTCCCACTACTCTGACCACCAACACCCATGCCCCCACCTTTGTCCCCAACACCAATGCCAGTGCTTTGAAAGTCTTTATTTCCTTTTGCACGTGTTGCTTCCCTTGAGCAAGTGGTGGGAACCTCAAAATCCAAGAGCTTTCCGATGTGGGCTTCTGGAGTGCCAGGGTTATGTCCTGCAGCCTGGTCTCATTTCGCGTGGGCTTGGGCACTGCCAACTCCTGTACCCAATACTCTACCACAGTTATATACCAGTGCCCTATTTTATTTGCCCGTACTGCCTTATTGACAACCACTGCTCTGGGACACGCATTAACTGGCTTAGTTATTCCGTCTGAATGTACTCCATCCTCTCCTGGCACTGCTCTTTCTGGGTGAGCCTCTCAGAGAGAACACCACATGTTTTTGGGGACACAGGAGTATGGGTCATTGGACTGCCTTCTACCAGATCCATCTGCAGTATCATCATCTTCAGGGGTGTAATCCGTGCCCTGCTGATAGTGCCACAGTGGTGCATGGGAAGAGGAGAAGGGTGAGGGAGTGGCAAGGAGATGGGGAAGTGTATGAAGGAGAGAGGAATCCAGCTGTTCAATGTCCACCATAATAACAACAGGAGTGTACAGTTTAATTGCGGTATTTTTTTAGCAGTTTTTTTTGTTTTACCACAGCTTTGTTTACAAAAAAAAACTCGCATTTTAATTGTTTTATTTTTGGGGGGTACCCCCTCCCCCAACCCCATCCCCTTTAATTGTCTCGAACACCCACACCCCATATATATATGTTTCTAACCCCCCCTAAAAATTAGATGAGTTGATTTTTTCATTAAAAAATCTGCAGTAAAGACCCCCGCAAAAAACATCCTGCGATGAAAGGACGTCTTACCACAGGATGGTGCTGGGGACTTCCACAGTCAGGCATGAGGGTGTGAGAGTGACGGTCATAGTGGTGGTTGGAATGGCGTGCTCACTTGAGCCACAGCTGGTGGTGATAATGGTGCTGGTGGGTGAAGCCATACCATTAAAGGAGGCAGAGTGGGCAGTTCCGACCGGGATGGGTGTGGGCCCAGATTCTGTGCAAGCACAGTGGTGGCCACACACACAGTGGTGTCAGATTGTGATTCGCCAGCTGTTTTCAGGCAGCTGTCATCACTGCTCATTGCATCACTGGAAGTTCTATTGGCAGCTGGTGCTGGGGTAGGAGCAGTGGTCACCAAGGTACCTGACGTGCTGGTGCCTTCTTCCTCTATTTGACTGGCTTGGGTGTATGTAAGGTGAGGTGTCGCATGCTGTCACTTGCAGTGGTGAAAAGGGGAAATGTGTGTATGGCACTCACACAATATGGACAGAGCTCAATGAAATTCATTAAGAGTAGGTCCTAGAAATAACACATCCTATGTTGTATTTGAAAGGTGACATGTTTGTTGCTTTTTATGGCTAGTCATGTGTTATGCTTGCTACTGGTAAGAATGAGTGGCAACTCAACTACTGCCAATTTTCCATCTCTGCCTAATTATTAGCCACACGATTCTTGTGTTATTAAAGGGGACATTTTCTCAGGAATTGCATTGTCCCAATGGATTGGGCATGTCTTTTTTGCACGTATCGATCAATCCTAAAAAAAAAAAAAAGCAATGAATCTTATCTTAGATTTTGTCACATTTACACATGTGGAACTCACACGTTGAAAAACGTCATCTTTTGCTAATGTTATCTGTTGATTGAACACCCTAAATTCACAGGCCTCAAGCTGACATCATAAGAATCTTACTCCCTTTGTCACAAGGTCAGCGCATGTCTCATGTCAAATTCTCCCTTCAACAAACCAAACCAGGCCGATCCTCAAGGCAGCAGGGTGGAGCCCATCCTGGCTGTAAAGCCAAGAACAATCAGTGTTTCATCTCAGCACCCTGAATGCCACTAATCATTTTCCTTCCACCCGTGAAGCTAAGCCGGATCGCTCTTGGTTGCTTTGTGGATGGGAGAGCATAGGGGAAATACCAAGCTTAGTGATTGCTGTACATGGATTATGCTTCTAAGGTTTAATTTAATTTGTTCACGGCTGGCTCTAGAGACCCACTAACTGACTGGTTAGAGCCTGGGTTTGCCAGGGGCGGGGTTCAGGTTTCAGTACACACATTGATTGTGTGGGGAAGTTCACTAAAAAATGTATTGATTTAAAAATGCTGCAATTTTCCATCCGCAAACCAACCTAGGCCAATCCTCCTTAGCTTCATGGGTGGCAGGGTCTAAATTATTTAAGTTATCAGTGGCACTCAGGGTGCTCAAATGAAACACTGATAGTATCCAGATTTAAAGCCTGGATGGCAGCGACCCAGCTGACCGTGAAGCTAAGCAGGACTGGCTTTGGTTGGTGGATAATGTAACAAAAGGGACTGCTCAAGGTTGTGGAAGGACTTGAGAGCTATATATTGGAACATAAAGGTGGCGTCCTACCACAAAAATGTATATTGATCTGCATTCATATTTATTGCAAAGATCATACCATTTAACATGCCAAGTAGCAATAGACCCGTATTTTTTTACTCAATAAAAAATACGAGCAATGGAGCACATATACCGTGATTATTAGCTTATTTATTCAGCTAAAACTGAGTGAACATGGGTTTAATACCCCATATTATTATTTTTTTTTTTTTTTTGTGAGTTTGTAAAGAACAACAATTGCCTATTATTTGGCAGACATATTGGAAAAACAAGAGAGCACAGAAAATCCAAACATAGATAGAGGTTTGAACTGTTCATAGATAAACATAGATATGTTAATACACATACATAAATGCAAGGCAGTTGTTTTCCGGGGTCAAGCTCTATATACATCACATTCAAATACTTTCAATATTTCCATAGAGAGACCATATGACACTGATAAGTGGATTGAGACTAGTGAGCTAAAGCTGGTCTACACTAGTATAACCTATTTGATTTTTCAAGGTATACTAAATGTTGGGAGGTAACTAAGTCCTTGGTCGGGGGAGTTGTCTTCCTTGATTTTGAGAGAGATCGTCAGATGACCCTGAACTTGAGGTGTCCGAGAATGTGACCCGTTTTCGTCTTCCTCTGTTGGGACCTGTCTGGCTGGCTGCTTTTTCTCTATCCTTCCTATCTTTATAATCTGGTGCCAAATATAATAAATTAAAATAAAAATTAAAAAAAATAATAGATTTTGGCATGTATCCTTTGTGCTGTAGTGATTGTCAGTACCATAAGGTCCCTTGAGCATTTTGTCGAGATCTTACTAAATTCGATCATATATTCCTCATCTTCTAGGAATAGTGCTGGTTCGTTGTGGATTGTAAGGCCTAGGGCGACCATGTTGGCCCTCAAATATTCCCTTAGATTGTCATGGAGACCTGTATTCCATTTGCTAGCTTGCCTTTCCACTTGCCTTTCCACAGTTTTTATTTAGGATGTAGGATACCTCTGGCAAAACTCTTCGTGGACTGGGCATCTTCACCAGAGTGAAACCCATTGACATGCTGTAGCCCATGATCTGGGAAGCTTTCTGCATCTCCCCCACTGCTACTCACTACTGTGGTATTAAACCCATGTTCACTCAGTTTTAGCTGAATAAATAAGCTAATAATCACGGTATATGTGCTCCATTGCTCGTATTTTTTATTCAGTAAAAAAATACGGGTCTATTGCTACTTGGCATGTTAAATGGTATGATCTTTGCAATAAATGTGAATGCAGATCGACATACATTTTTGTGGTAGGACGCAGCCTTTATGTTGCAATATTTGGTTGGTGGATGGCTAACATTTTTAAATCATAACATAACAAAGTGCTCTAGAGAGGTATACAGACTCCTTGAAGAGGTGGGTCTTGATTTAATTTCTGAACTGTAGGAGAATCTATTGAGCAACTGTTATGAGAGCAACATTATCCATTCCTCTCATGTACTAAAGAGTGGGGAAGGCCTGTCAGAATCTGATCTGCACTTGGCTACCCTCCACTTGCTTGTGCCTACTTCATACCTACATCCTTCCAAAGACAACCCTATGCAGAGCATTCCTGAGAGTACAACACTGCCCCCTATAAAGCCAGAGGTTTCACCTATTCATGTCCATCAGAGAAGGTCTTATCAACTTGATACCCAAGATAACATCTATGACCCTTACTAAAATCAGAGGACGCGACCCAGAGCTGCCAGAAATTGGTATAAATTGCCTAAGTATGGGTGAAGAGTCTAAAATTCTGGATTCATAGTAGACCTTGAATAATAGTTCAGAGTATCCATACTACCTCGGTCCAGTGGAACTCGAGGAAATGCTGGGACAATAAAAGGGTGGTGAAACATACACTAGATCTCTCGGACAAGCAGAGAGACTAGAGTACACCTTGCTACCTGTGCAGGGATAATCTTTGGATGTCATAGGGGAAATTGTCTAAGAATGTGGTATATGTTGACATTGTCCACTCAGCCACATTGTGATTTGCTGAAAGGTGAGAGGTGTGTATGTGTGTGTGTGTATTACGTTCAGTCAGCTAACTTTGTTGTCAATGTCATGAAATTAGGCCAGTTATATGAAGACCTAAATAATAGGGATTGAAAAAATCCTGCTTTGAATACCAGTCCTGTGGCAATAGAGTCACTGTTGTGGGAAGAGGGAGTCTTGTCTGAAGTGAGTCTCGTGTGTAGGCGTGTAGACAAAGAACACAGACGTAGATGTAGGGAGTGGAAGTGGACTTTCAACAATGATCTGACTGAGGTTATTTTGAATTTATTGCGAATGCGACTTTGGTAAGTGACAACAGAAGGCAAGGGACATACACACTTCAAGACAGTCATGCAGGCAATTGGAGGGGAGTTGGATAAATACAACATTCGGGTAAATCAATCTTTAGAGCTGTGGTACTGTGTGGTGACATTTTAAAGCTGCATCTTTGTAAGAATCCAGTCAGTCAATTTAAGTTAATTTCGGAATAATAAAATCCATTAAAACTGTACAATAAAATATAATGCATATAATCTCAAACAATAAAAGGCAAAAACAGAAAATGCAAAATGTAGGTTAAAAGCACAGGTTTATAATGACAAATAACATTACCTGACTTTTGCCGCTTGACTCAGGTACAACAATACTGATCCCCCGTTAAAAGGAGAGTCGGCCCTTAACAAATAACATAAAGTTTGGCGTCATTGGCTAAAACCTCCTTTTCCTAGCAAAGGCATCAGTGTTGTTGACCTGATTCAAGAGTGGGCCAAGCAAAAAACTATGATGTGCAACAAATCCCTACAAAGTGTATCACATAAAAGGACAATGGGCCTCATTACTACCCTCGCGGTAAAGCAACAACAGCGCCGGTAGTGCTACCGGCGCTGTTGTTGCCTCTACGCCTCATTACGAGTTCTACCTGCAGGGCACCCTGTACGCCTGGTCAGACAAGACGTGCAGAGCGCCACCCGCTAGCAGAGCAGGATGCTAACAACGGGACCGTTATTAGCATGCTCCCCATTCCCATTGAGCCCTATAGAGCTCAAATGGGAATGGGGATGTACCGGGTCCCGCGAATGGGAATTAATGGCCGCAAAGGTCTGAATGGCCCAGTAATTCCTCTTTGCCGGACCCGGACCCGCGTTTGGGGGTAGCCATGCCCTTTTTAAGGGCATGGCTACGTCCAAACTCGTAATGAGGTCCAATGTTTTTTCTTACACCATACCTGACCGAGTGTTTGCAAATGAACTAACACAAATGTAACTGAAACTTGCTTATGAAGCAATGGCTTGCTTGTATTGGTAAACTGTCCAAGTTAGGTGTTTTTGAAAAGCATTAGTATATAAAACCATAAATCTGCAATATAAATTGTTCATTATTTCATTAGACTTATGCAAATCATGCACATAAGTCACAATGTGTTTCAATACGTAAACAGATGTTGATAACAAGTTAACGTCTATGTGAAGTTGGCTTGTCTGTCTTCAACCTACCCACCAGAAGATGCATGCTTGATGTGTGAAAAGAGAAAAATAATATGAGGCCGGGAAACCCAAAGGAAACACACCAAACACTGGTTACAAAGGAACATACAAAGTACTTTATTTTAAGGTCAAGCAATGACAAAGTCAATGACAGATCGGATAGCTATCGGCCCTCAGTACAACACAACGAACTTCAACGGGGTTCGATGTATTCAGTGAGAGAGGGTACACTGGGACATTCAGGCTTATATACATTTCTCCAGCCTGTTGTCCAACCCCTTCGCGGGTTAACCATTCCATGAATGTATTACTGGTCTAGGGTCTCTGCCAGGTCAATCTTTTAATATATACATCAGTATGTGCATAGATCAGTTCTGTTGATACAGGTAATCCATTTACACACAGGTCAACAAAAGGACAAGGTCTCAGTTCATGATCCTAACAAGTGGCCTGTAGGCAAGTTATACATTAGCTTTACGGAGGTCATGTCGACCTAGATTCTGTTCCGAATGGCATCGTCCACCATTTTGATGTACAGGGTGATTTTATCACAGCAAGAGAACCTAAAATGGCGGTTTGATTCAAGATGGCGGCCTACATCAATTTCTAAGGTCAAGACCTTGACGTAGAGAGGTATTCGTGTACATTTTTAAGCAACTTGGCATAGGTCAATATACATACAATCGTTACAATAGGAGGCATAATTTAATATCCAGTTTGACAAACCCTCCTTTTGGCCTATGCCAAGTGCTAAAACTACCTCTGATCTCCTTGCAAGTAACTCCATACGTCATCGTCCATACACCCTGAATCGCTGTCAGAGATATCTATGGGCATCAGGTCGTTCGCTAAGATCTCTTTTAACACATACTCCTTGGAAGTTTTATCCGGGGCATATACTTTATGTCCTATCGTACCTATCGCCTGAGCACAACATCCCCCTAGCATCGAACATATACTAGGCAGACATTGGAAACAACAACAAAGGAATAGCAGAACTCCCAAAATGATCAGCAAAACTGAAAGTACCTTCCAAGCCCAAGATCGCAAGACATCCCAAAACCAAGCACTAAGATTGCAGTTCCCCTCGGGAACATGCACTTCTGAGCTAAGGACGTGTAGATTCTGAATTGCTTTGAAAATGGTTGGGGAGGAGTCTGGTACGAAAACACAGCAAGCGGACCCAACTAATTTACATACTCCACCACGTTGAGCCAGAATGACATCTAATGCCATCCGGTTCTGGAGTGCTACTAATCTTATCGCTTTCTGCTCTAATGTCATGTTTATAGAGTATATCTGTGGTCCGGTTGATGGTTCTCTCCAGTACTCTCGCTAGTCTCCTGATGTCTTCGGAATTTGTTATCTGCCCCCAAAATGACACAACTGATTTTGCTATATCTCCCATCACTTGTGCGGGGGTAGCACCCTTCTCATCCCGCTGTGGATGAGCCTTTGAAACTTCCAAAGTGCTTGCTATGAATACCCCAGGTAACAGGATCCCTAAATAACAGGTTCCCTGCCAATCCCTGGGCAAACATGGAAATGCTACATTACCGCAAACGAAATAGACAGGTTCGCCTACATACAAAGGTCTGTTTTCCACCGTCAAATTTGCAACATTGGCACAGCCTTTAAAATCCCCCATTGACCATGTACCATTCCTCTGTATGCAGGAAGAAACTGAATCGGGGCTATGGTTAACAGAGTAAGAAGGAGGCACGGCATCCTTATTGCCTATCGGAGCCATTTTAAAGGAAACCAAAGATTGGAAAGGACAAGATAGTCTATCAGAAGGCCTAATTGAAGCAACGTTGAGTTTACTCCTATTTGCGAAAAGCGAGCATCCCAGGGGAGTCAGAGCACGTTTTTCAAAATTATTCAAATTAGTTCCATCAAAATTCCCTGAGATGCTATCATTCCATCGGCCAAAGAACAGTGCTCTAAGAGAGGCATAACAAGCAGTCGTCAAAGGTAAGGGATGAATATACCAACCTAGCCCCTTATCCCCATGTTGCGGTAAATGCGAGCAGACCCAACAATTGGTTTTGTTAAAAATGGCATGTGTCGAATTCATAATCAGCATCATAGTATTATTGTGATACTTCTAGTCCCTAGGTGACAGAGTATGCAAATGTACAAAAGGAGTAAAAACGGTAGGTACAATTTCAGTTGGCAAAAGAGGCTCTATAGGATAAATCTCCTTGACGTACCAGAATCCTAAAGCAGTTACTATGAAACCCCAATTATTATCATCAAAACACAGCAATACATTTTTGGGGCCCAGGCACATTGTTCATTGTCCAAGTTGGTCACCCCATTATTTACAAGTCCAATACGGGCAGTAGTGGTGGCAGGCATCGTAGTCTTCTGATGGAAACCCCAATGTTCATTGCTGGCGATCCCCCGGTCGCGCGGCTTTTTAGTCCTTCCCTAACCCTAGCCAACAGAACCTTTCTCAAATTTGGGCAAAAGCAAGCCCTTGATGATCCTTTCCTTTTGAATGAACAGTCGAACCGCGCCATAGGTCTATTTTCTCCACCGAAGATTATATCTGGTGGTTCCCGGTACTGTTTGATCCGGAAATAAGGTAACGTCACTTCCTGAGGGAAGCAACGTATCAGAGGCAACGGAAGTTGTAGAATTCGGAGCAATGGTTTCCGGAAATGACTTTTCCAAAGAGTGTGGAGACAAAATGGATGGTTCCCCAAACCCCACGGACTCAGAGAGATTCTCTGACTCACTCATAGTGCTATTTGCTGCTTCAGGATCATCGATTGCAGCGTTAGTGAGGGGTTCTGTTTCTTCTGTAACATCCGGCGTTGGGTGAGGAAGTTTCTTGACATGCGTTGCGTGTATCCAGTTCTTCTTTCCAGCCACCCGCACTGCTGTTTGGGTGACCAACAAGACCTGGAATGGTCCCTGCCAGCGAAGCGCGAGGCAAGAGGACCGCTCGTATACTCTCACCAGGACCCAGCTTCCAGGCCGGATGTTGTGACCTGGGCCCTCGTAGCGTACAGGTAAAGCTGATCGTACCTGATGATAAATGAAATACAGATTTTTACTCAACTGGTTATAGTAGTCTGAAAGCAATACATTCTCAACATTTCTCAGTGCTTTCGGTTTCGGAAGACCCCAAATATTGGCAGGCCTCCCCATCACCACCTCAAATGGAGACAGCCCAGTCTTAGTTTGAGGGGTAGTGCGCATGGCTAGTAACATGATCGGTAAGGCGTCTGGCCATTTTAGTTTGGTACCGGCACACGTTTTAGCGAGTTTGTTCTTTAGGATACCGTTATGTCTCTCTACCAACCCGGCACTTTGAGGATGTCTAGCCGAATGAAATTGCTTATCAATATGTAGTGCCGTACATATCTGTAAAATTACAGAAGCAACAAAATGTGGACCATTGTCCGACCAAATTACTCTTGGCAACCCAAACCGCGGGAAGTACTCTTTTATCATAATTTTCGCAGTGGTCATGGCTGTAGCATCTTTGACAGGGAAAGGCTCAACCCATTTACTAAAGGCACAAATGACCACAAGGACATATTTTAAGCTATTGCACAGCTCCATCTCAATAAAATCAAAAATAATCACTTCAAACGGGACAGAAGGAGGTCCAAAGCTACCCCTTTGAGTTACCGTCCCCTCCCCACATTGTGCTGTAGGCAAATCATGCAATTTTGGACATAATGCTGCGCAATTTTCGAAATCTTATCATTTACCCAGACTTTCTCTAACATTTTCGTAATCTGTTGAGCACACACATGTGTGGGACCGTGTGCCATAGTAACCATCATGACTATGTAGGCATTAGGAAGTGACCATTTCCCTTCAACTGTGTCCACCCAACATCCATCATCATCTAATTTCCCCAAGCTTTCAGCCCATTTCTTAGATTCTTCCATTGTGGCATCAGTTTGGATGTCCCGCACAGACCCAATATCCTCGTCCATTACATAGACATCCCTAGTTTCTCTTAGAGCATACATTTCTGTGCGAAGATCTGTGGCAGTTTGTCTGGCTATCTGATCAGCAAAAACATTCCCTTTTCCTACATCATCTGTGATCTTGCGGTGCGCTGCGTATTTGATGATTGCTAACTGACTAGGAAGGGCGAGTGCCAAGAGCAATTGTACTATCAAGGGGCCATGCTGAATCTTGGTCCCATGTGAAGTTAGATACCCTCTCTCTGACCAAAGTCTCCCAAAGTTGTGAGCCACCCCAAAGCATACTGACTGTCAGTATATATATATTCACCGTTAGCCCTTCGGAAAGCTCCCAAGCTCGGGTTAATGCTATAATCTGTGCGGCCTGCGCGTAGTTATGCGTAATTCGCTTGGTCTCTACAACCGTGCTTAATGTAGTGACTGCATAAGCAGCTGTGGATGTACTATCCGGAAGTTTGGAGCAGGAGCCATCACAAAATAGCTCCCCTTGCGCATTTTCCAAAGACCAATTCTGCCCTTTGTTTCTTGTTCAGTAGTATACAGGCAGTCATGTGACTCATCATCACCGCAAACAGTATTTTGCGGGACAGGTAGGAGTTCAGTCAGATTAAGAACACAACACCTCCTAATTTGTATGTGGGGAGCAAACAAAATCAATTCATATCTCGTCAATCGTGCGGAAGTGAGGTGTTGCGTTTGAGTTTTGTTCAATAGAACATCTACAGAGTGAGGCACCATCAGGGTTAGATCATGGCCTAGGACCATTTCCTCACTCTGCTGTACAGACGCGGCAGCAGCAGCGACAGCTCGCAAACATCTTGGCAAAGCGCATGCGACAGGACCAAGGGTGGAAGAGTAGTAACCGCACGGCCTATTCTTCCCTCCATGTTCCTGCGTTAATACAGCCAAAGCACATCCATCACATTCATGCACAAACAACACAAAGGCCTTGTTGTAATTTGGTGTACACAGAACCGGTGCCGAGCATAATGCAGTCTTGAGAAGCTCAAATGATTGTTGATGTTCCGATTTCCATGGCAATGGCGAAGAAATGCCCTTCTTCGTCAAAGCCAACATCGGTTTTATCACTAGTGAAAAGTTTGGGATCCATAACCTACAGTAAGAAGCCATACCTATTAAGGCTCTGACTTCCTTCTGTGTATTTGGGACAGACATGCCAGAAATGTGTTTTATTCTTTCAGGTGTCAATCTTCTTCCCTCCTTTGACAGGAGGTCGCCTAAATAGGCGACCTCCTGGCAACAATATTGAAACTTTTTAAGCAAAGCTTTGTGACCATGCTTAGCTAGATGGATGTGCAACAATACAGTGCCCTCTTTACAAGAGCTCTCAGAATCTGCTGTTAAAAGCAAGTCGTCAACGTACTGAAGCAGCGTACAAGTAGGAGGTAATTCAAGAGTATCAAGCTGTTCTTTCAAGGCCCTACTATAAATGCTAGGACTCTCGGTGTAACCTTGAGGTGTACGAGTAAATGTGAACGAGCGTCCCCCTAATGTGAACGCGAACAAATATCTACTGTCCTTGTGTATAGGAATACTGAAGAAAGCATTCTTCAGGTCCACAACACTGAAGTAAGTAGCCATAGCTGGAATCATAGTTAATATCGTCGTCACATCAGGCACAATTGGAAATTGCGGAGCGACAACTCTATTGATGGCACGCAAATCAATTATAAAACGAAACGGAATAGCATTATCGCCTTTTTTGTACACGGGTAGATCGGACTATTGCACAAACTTCCTGTAATCTCCTCAATCACCCCACGATGCACAAAATCGGAAACAATGCTCTTCAAAGCTTGCTCACCTTCAACCGAGAACTTATACTGCGGGATACATGGCAGCTTATTACCATGTTTCAAGACTATTCTAACAGGCTCAATCTGTAGAACACCGACATCATTGTCGTCAGCCGCCCACAAACACTCCGGGACATTACTGAATTCTGGTGGCAAAGGTCTAGTCAAAAATTGTGAAACAGAAAATTGCTGTGGTGAAATCGTCAAACGCACTCCATCAGAAGAACAATGAATTGCCGCATTAATTCCTTCAACAGATTCAACCCCAACAAATTCTCTCCACAATTCGAAGTCAAAAGAAATGGACAATGGTCCGTAAAGGGACCCAAAGAAATAGGTACCAGGGAAGAAACCGGACAAATGACTGGTGTGCCAGAAAACCCTACGGAGACATTGGTTTGCCCTGACAGTGGAAGGTTTGGAACCTGAGAATGATCAATGGAGCACTTCTGTGCTCCAGTGTCTATCAAGAACTGATGTTTCCTATTTCCCACTACCATTTCAACGTAGGGACCTTTCTGACTAACGGGAATAGGTGTAGGTTCCAAACCCTGCTTCGGGCAATCCTAGCGAAACAGAATATCATCAGAAGGAAGCTCCTCAGAGAGGTAAGCAGCAGACGGGTGATCGAATATGTTTCTAGTATCCACACTCGAAGTCTGATTGTCCTGTGAAAAAGGTTGCTGAGGGTCCTGCGAAAACTGACCTCTACCAGGGCCCCCCACCCCGGGGCGACCTCCGGGTCGTCTACCCATACTCCCAAATGTGTTATTCGACCTCTGTCGAAGGACAGGGAATTGTGCACGCCAATGACCCTGCTGGCGACAATAGGCACACTGGTTAATGTTCACAGGACCCAAGGGCACATTCCCTTGTGGAACATACTGACCTCTAATCTGCCAACTACCCCCTCTGGGGCCTAGAACAATTTGTTGTAACAATACTTTAGTCTTGAAGTCTCCTTTTCTCTTTTCTACTCTATCTTTTTCATTATTGACACGGTTCTCGTAGTACTGAGCCATGTGCAGTACTTCTGATTGGGATTTCGCCTGCCAAGCACTCTCGGAAGACATAGGGCCTCATTACATGGAAGGCGGTGAGCCATGGCGCTATTAGCGCCATGGCTCATGCCAGTAAAATACCGGCACCGCCTTGGCGGAAAGGGGATTTACCGCCCCATTCCAAGGTTGGAGGGGCGATAAATCCCCCTTCCGCCATTGCCCTTCCCCATTCCCATTT
This sequence comes from Ambystoma mexicanum, assembly GCF_040938575.1. Taxonomy (NCBI): domain Eukaryota; kingdom Metazoa; phylum Chordata; class Amphibia; order Caudata; family Ambystomatidae; genus Ambystoma; species Ambystoma mexicanum. The sequence goes on from NC_090934.1 coordinate 143,635,797, forward strand.
CTGCCCCATAGGGCTCTATGGGAATGGGGAAGGCGCTAATTACGGTGCCGCAATTTTGCGGTGCCGTAATTAGCTCCGAGGTCCCTTAGCTGGTTGGTTTTTAACGCCTGCAAAAAGCAGGCGTTAAAGCACCAACCCGCTAAGGGACCTCGTAGTAAGGCGGTAATGGTTAACGGTCACCGTTACCATTAACGGTGGCCGTTAACCATTACCGCCTTCCGTGTAATGAGGCCCATAATCTGTGACTGGATGTCAGGCAGCAATCAACACACAAATTTGTCCACAAATAACCTTTTCCCAGACTCTGTGCCTAAATCTTGTCCACTGAAGTCTGAGAATACTTGTTCGAACTGATTAAAGAACTCGGCGGCACCCTCAGATTTTCCTTGCACACAGGTCATAAGCTTGTCCCAAATAATTCTTTTTTCGGGAATTATAGTTTTTAATTTCGCAATGATTCTGTCAGGCAAAGTGAGTATCACCTGAGGCGGTCTCTCACCAGCTGACCTTTCCCCATCAAGCCTAGTTATATTAGCCACGTATCTCCCAACCCAGGTGCATCATCTATTGTTCTAACCTGCTTCCACAAATCTACGGGCAGGAGTACAGGGAATAACAAATCAATATCGCCTAGGGTGAACACTGAGGACTGCAAGACGGACTCTATCTCTTTATAGAATCCTGTCGGATTTTTCCTAATGTCGGGAATAGATTGCCTAATAGTGTTCACTTCCTGTCGCGAAAATGGGACGTGAACAAACTGCGATACATAATGTGCGGGTATGTCCACAGCAGCTATACCTGCTGCAGCATTAGCGGCAATCTCAACTTTTGGGACAAATGTCAGAGGTACCTCTCTCATAGGCAACTGAGATATAGGCAACTCAGAACGCTTACTAAGCAACAGAGCTAAGTCGAGCGCTAAAGCAGTCGAAGAAGTGTCAAGTGAAAAAGTTCTCTTATAAATACCCAGTAACTCTGTGGGGCAACTAACCTTCTTCCTCACACATTCATCCTGCAGGTACTCTACCATTACCTGAATCACCTTCCTCTGCATTTCTAGCGTATATTGACTATATGTGTCATATACCTCAACCGGAGTTATCGATAAATCCGAAATCCATCTAATCGCATCTCTTGTAAAAATGTGTGCTTCCTCAGATGCCCATTTACGACACGGAAGAAATCGTTTCTGTACATACATACTCTCTTCTTCGTCATCCTCATTCCGTAACTTCTCCAAATCTCTCCTATACTCAAACAATCTCTCGACATGCTCATGTACTTTCTCCACAGTATCTCTTGATAGTGCTAAAGTATTCAGATCCCTCAGCCCTTGTGGGAGATCCACATTATTTAATTTACCCCACATTACGCATAAATGTATCCTTAAACCTTCAATAAAAACATTTTTCTCAGGGAAATTATCCCTATTAGACAGTGTGGCAAAAACATTAGCTCGATCATCTGTCTCCATACAATGCTTAGCCCATGCAAACAAATCCCACTTTTTATCTGTAGGGACAGTATTACGAGTAACAACCTTCGACCCCGCACCCCGATCAACTATAGTCGGTACAGAACCACTTGGGAGTGGAGGTGTTATTACTGGTGCAATGGGAAGAGGTAGCAGAGCACGCGGAGGAACAACAGCCGGAAGAATCGGAACAACAGGTTGAGCAGGGAGAGCAGGAATAACAGCAGGAAGAGGCAAAGCAACAGGAAGAGGATCATACGGAGGTGGTGCAGAGGCACCAGGCCGTCGCTCGTTTAACAATTTGTCGAGAAACTGGTCAGAAACATGAAGGTCTTTCGAAGGATAGATTTTCTGAATACCAAGTGAGAAAGCCCTATCCATATTCCTAAATGACTCAGACTGTTTGTCCTGATCATATAACAACGCCTTTTCAGCGTTCGTTTTATGACGGCGTGCATGTTTTTCCCTACTCTTAAGCTGCTGCAATGCTTCTTTTTTCCAATTCTGTAGAACATCAAATGCTGCGGGTCTGGCCTTTTAATTTAACAAAACCAACTCTAAGTATTCAATACGAGGGATCTCAAAACTACCATTGATTGGCTGCTGAAGTTCGGAGGCATGTCTGGTTTGTCTGTGCCAAATATCATTAAATACTACACTTCCAATGCCATGTTTACAATACATAGTAAACGCCAGCGACCCCTCCTGTGGTGCCGGGCGGCTAAATTCCAAAGATTGTCAATCGCTGCGGAACAATGCCCTAAAGCAGCTAGACAATTTCCCAGGCATTTCTCAAAAACTTGGTGTTACCTGGTCAATAATTGTGTCTGCAGATACAATGCGCCAAATTCAAATTGTCAGGGTTAAATTAAGAGTCGGTCACGACTCACCTGACCAAACCTAAAGAGGACCGTACGGTTTATCAAAGAACTTACCTAATGAATTTTACCTTGTGTTTGGTGATTTCGGCAAATCTGCCCACCTCAAAAGTGGACCCTCGTCAAGATGCCGTCTCAGACCACACAGCTATCGTCCAAGTATCGGATCGTGCAGCACTGTAGAGGTGTCGCGTCTCATTCAGTCGGGCCCGTAGTATCACACCGTCCGATCCCGGTCCAATAGTATGCGTCATCCTTCAATGGTCCGGCATCAATCTTGAGGGTCCCTATTCGGGCGCCAACTGTGAAAAGAGAAAAATAATATGAGGCCGGGAAACCCAAATGAAACACACCAAACACTGGTTACAAAGGAACATACAAAGTACTTTATTTTAAGGTCAAGCAATGACAAAGTCAATGACAGATCGGATAGCTATCGGCCCTCAGTACAACACGGCGAACTTCAACGGGGTTCGATGTATTCAGTGAGATAGTGTACATTGGGACATTCAGGCTTATATACATTTCTCCAGCCTGTTGTCCAACCTCTTCGCGGGTTAACCATTCCATGAATGTATTACTAGTCTAGGGTCTCTGCCAGGTCAATATTTTAATATATACATCAGTATGCGCATAGATCAGTTCCGTTGATACAGGTAATCCATTTAAACACAGGTCAACAAAAGGACAAGATCTCAGTTCACGACCCTAACAAGTGGCCTGTAGGCAAGTTATACATTAGCTGTACGGAGGTCATGTCGACCTAGATTCTGTTCGGAATGGCATCGTCCACCATTTTGATGTACAGGGTGATTTTTTCACAGCAAGAGAACCTAAAATGGCGGTTTGATTCAAGATGGCGGCCTACATCAATTTCTAAGGTCGAGACCTTGCCATAGAGAGTTATTCGCGTACAGTTTTAAGCAACTTGGCGTAGGTCAATATACATGCAATCGTTACAATAGGAGGCATAATTTCATATCCTGTTTGACATATGGAGTGATGCCTTGCACCCCCATGTAGTTGGGCCATGGCACACTCGGTAGTTCTTTCTCATGCAGTTGGTTGCAGTTTTGCATGTCATTTAAAAAAAAGAAGTAGTGCATGATAAGAACTAGTGCAGGTTTGTGCAGTTTGCCTTTAGCCAATCCAACCACTGGAGAGCTTTGTAGTGGCAGGAGGTACTCCTTGCATCCATCAATGCGGCTCCGTTTTTTGTGGCACACTGAACCTCTTTTTGATGTTTCACTGTGTGACAGGATAAGAGACCAGACTCTATCAAAAGGGGATGTGGACACCTCTGAGTCTAGGGCAGGAGGCATACCATGAACTTACCCAGAACCAGTCGTACCCCAGAGGTGGAGTGTGGCAGTTTACCAGTCTCTACCTCTTCTCCCTGTTCATGGACTGTTTTGCACAATGCTTGTTAGTATTATTTCTCTTCTTTTATAGGACTGCCAGTCCCAGGATGCCTAGCGGTGGAATCCCAAAGCGCTGGCTTACTGAACAAGAGAAACAGCTGAAGAATGCACCGCATTTCAGAGCGTAAATTCAGATGCCAAGCTCAAACAAGAAACACACTCTAACTTTAAAGTTGTTTTCAGCAGGTCACCATCTCAAAACACCAGGGGGGACACATATGCAAATTAGACAGGTCGAAATCCTCAATATATGCATTCTTCTCATTGTAACCCAGCCCCTGGGGAGAAGGGGAGAAGGAAAGCAGCGGTTGCCGGGGAAACAGCTGACGGGAGTGAACCAATGAAAAGGACTCAGGGAAGATAAAAAAGGGCTGTGTGGTCAGGTCATCTTGGATTTTTCAGGTAAAGTCAAGAGAGGTGAAGGAGGACCAAGAGACCAGGTGGAAGAAGGATGTTGTAGAAGAGTGTGGAGGAGAATCGTCAAGAGCGTGTGAAAGGTGAGTTATAGATTGCTGAGAAAAAGTGGCATGTGGGTGTGATAGTGTGTGTAATGTGAGCAACAACTGTCCATAGAGGGGAAAGATTCTTATTGGTGTTGGGCACGCAGAAGTACCACCTAAAACACCACCTAACCCGGCTACACAATATCTGTTTTTCCCCCTGGTCATGGCACTATCAGCAACGGCTGGTGTGTGTTGCAAAGCTGATTGTGAATCAATTGGATTTATAGACGTGTCAATTTAAAGGGGTGTTATCTGGAAAGACACTAAAGGGGGTTCAAATCAAACAACAGGGTGGATTGTACTAGATTGCAACCTGTGGGCCAATAATCTGTGTATGTGGGCCAATAATCTGTGTATGGAAGCCACAATCCCCTGCCAAGTAATCCTGCCAAGTAATCCAAGGGAGAGTGTAGTCTCTCACAGCCTGAGATGTGGCACAGCTCTTATACATTATTTCCACCAGATGTGTAATTATCTTCCTTTACAGCTTTATTTGCTCTGTATGGATTTGGTCCAGGATGACACACTAAGGCAACGGAGGAAAGCTCAGGGGCAATGTGCTCGCTTTGGAAGCAAGACGACACGGGGTAACACAGGTTCGATCCCCAGGTCCATGCTTAGAAACCTCTGGGTATTAAGCGTGTTATAAATAACCCATCATATCATATCAATGCACTCCAAACATGGGCAGCCACTGCTAGCAGAGAGAGGGTAGCCAAGTGCAACCCCTGTGAATTCTACACAGTCTTTGGCCAGTCTGAAGGGGTCTCGGAAGAAGGACATCTGACTCTAGCCCAGTGGTTCACTTTCTACTCCCCAACTGTTCCCCTTTGGCTGTCCTCCTCACGTCTCCATAATGGCCCTTTCCTTGTTTTTTCCGATTTCTCTGCTCGCTGCTCTGCCCGTGTCTTCTTTGTTTTCACTACCTTCTCCATCCTTACTCTGAACTCCGATTAATTCATTGATGCTCACCATGCACTAATACCTCCTCCTGCACCTCCTAGACCACCAGTTCTATAGCCTACCAGTGGCATGCTCACCCTCCAAGTCTCTGCCTGTCTATAACTCCCCACTTGTCTCCTTTTGATCAATTCTCTACTCTTGCGTCTTCCTTTAATGCTCCTATTTTCCTTGATCCTGTTTAGTACTGACTTCCGAGGGTCCCTTGTCTCTCTAACCACCTCATCCTGTTCTTGAAGTACACCCCTTTTCCTCTGCACTTGACATTTCTATGAACTATCCCCCGTTGTATTCCCACTCCTCTTTGTGCTTTTGTTCTACACCCTCTTCTCACTCCCCAAACCTATGGGTATCTCTCTTCCCAACCACCTAAGACTGGTGTTCGTCACTGCCACCTTCCTCTCCCAAGCCAAACGCTTTAGTCTCCTCTAATTCACCAGCCCCTCCTCCTTTCCCAGTCACAGTCTCTCTTCTCCTCCAGGCTTCTCCATAACAGTCTCCTTCTCACCTGTGGACGTTTCCTTCTCTTCAACTCTGCTCTCTCTAATCTCAACACACCACTCTGACATACCAGGCCTCTTGCATAAGGGCCTAGTCATTTCTCTTGGGCCCACACCTCTTCTATTGTCCTCCGGGGTGTTTGGCAATTAGTGGACAGACTTAAAAGGTAGATTTGAATATGTGGGTGGTGCTGAGCCTGATCTCAAGGCTTGTCCACCTCTAAGCAGCACCGTGGGGCGAGCCAATATCAGGTCCAGTTACAATCTTGGCTGCTCAAATATTCTCAATCATGAAGTGGCATGCGTTGAGGAATTTTCTGGATCCAAGTTCCGACGATTTTCAACAGGATGGTGCAGGCATGGTGCTCGCAACCTTTGTTGGGGTAAGGAAACACTTGAATCTCTCTTCCTGCCAAGGATATTTTCTAGGCTTCTGCAGAGACTTTGATCCTTGTGTCATTACCTGGCCAATTATTACAGAATTTACAAGCTCGATTCTAGCTCCCTAGTGTAGGCCACCAGAGACAGAAGTCAGAATTGTTTACTCTTTGAAGAGGTTCAACATTAATGAATACAGGAATTTTTGAACATACTGTGTATTGCCCTGACCATTATAAGTTACACATCAAGGTTCGCAGACTGAGCAATCAGAGGGAGTGATTCAGGACAATTATCCTACACTCTCACTTTTAGTTTATTGGAAGTGCACTCACAACCATATAAAAAATAAATAGCAACACACTACAATTCAGGGCCTCTTGCACTATACTTTATTCTTTTCTCAAAAGCCCCCCATCATTTGTGGGTTTCGTGTAACTCCAACCATTTGGCTACAAAATCAAAACATTTCCTAAATTTTCTAGGACTCATAGGGAAAATCGATTGATATATCTCCAGTGTTTATCAGTTACCCGTTTCACTTCAGTTTTATAAGCATTTTGTATTTCAGTTGAGATATGCCATCGGGGGTTGAAAGCTGCGCCGAGGCAAAAGGGCTCTCCTAGTCAAGTCAAACCACACCAGGCTTTCACGACAACCGCTGATTGTGTTAATGGTTTCTCATTCGATGCACTCTGTTGAAATGTATTTTGTGTGGGCAAATATTAAAATACATAGAGTGTATTTGTCTCTTAAGGGTAACACTTATAGAGGTCTGCTCTACTGTATTAGGATCAATGTCCATTTCACCGAATAAGCAGACAACACAAAAATACACTTCCAAATCACATTCCCCTCACAATCTCACACCCCCATGGTCTGTAGCTCCACCATCACCACCTGGATGGCCACCCAATTCCTGAAACCCAACTCTTCCAAAATAGAATACTTCCTCATCTGAGCCGCTAAGCACCAACACATATCCCCATCCATGCCTGTCAAATCCCTTGGCTTCACCATCAAACCCCACCTGACCTTCACACACCACATAGCTGACATCACCAAAACATGCAACCCACAACTACACCTCACTCGGGGGCGTGGCCAAGCAGCCATGTAAAAGGATGTGGCTCCACTGGCGCTCCTGATGATCCGACAAACATCTGTACAAAACTATGTGTAAAGAAGCTAGCCAGAACTGCAACTTGGAGTAGGGGCATGGGACAACCTGAGGCGTGCCTGGAGAAAATGACGTGCAGCTTCGTGGGGTGACCAATGAGATTTCTTTCTGAGAATGGCCGGAGACGGACGCAACAAAGGAAAGAAGATGGCCGCTGTCCGTCAGCCACAGAGAACAAAGACACCTGGTAGAGCCACGATGGACTGAACGGGTGCTGCGCAACAAAGGAGGTGGAGCGCAGCGGAGACCGGGAGCACAAAGTGCGATCCGTATGCTGGTACCCTGACTGGGGGCTCTGAATCGGCATACGCATGCACGGTATTTGGATGGAAAGAGCTGAATCACAGAGCAGCTGCCGGGACCTGTAAAAACACTGGTGCTCAGCAGGATACATTTATATAATATAAGTGGGCGTGTGACTGCCAGCTGGAAGTGCCCCTGTAACAAACCGGCAGGCACACAGGAGGTAGGCGGGCTGGCCTGGACTGCAGTCAACAGCAGCTTGTAGCGCTGGCTGAAAGACACCGAAGCCAGCAAGGAACCCCCCTCTTTGTTTTCATAGTCCTTTCCTGACTACAGAGGTGTGCAGAAGACACCGTTCAGAACGCTGCCCAGCCACTGCATTAGGTGGAGGAGGAGGCCCATACAACAAAGTGGTACATCAGGGCTTGGAGGATAAGGGTAGCCTGCCTCTCCTTCTGCTAAGTGGCATGTGCCCAAGAAACTAACCTGATTGACGCCCCTGAGAGTGCAAAGGACATACATAACACCACTGTACCCACAATAGCAGGCTGCTGTGCAGACACAATAAGGGTAATAAGTCATCCTATCTTGGACATCTGCTGATTGGCACAATAAGAAGAAAGGTGACAGGCACCGGGGGGAATACAGAACACCAAGCACCATATGAACTCACAACAGTCAGGAAAAATACGTGGGAGGACACGACCCACTCAAAACGTATTAGAGCACACGTTATCATAGATTGCGGCCCTATGAGGATGACGCTCCCAGACCTGGACTGATCTGGTGCCGGCAGAGATATACTGGGTACAGAGCTACCACGATACGGAGGGGCCGAACTCTGAAGCGCAAGCAGGGTTGCACGATGTCAGTGAAAGGGCTTCGGGCCAAGAGTAAGCAATCCACAATGGAGGTCTTTGCCAAAACGCAAAGGACCCTTACTGCTCCGACACAGAGCGCAGCGACGGCTTCACTGGACAGTACTCCTGAAGGAGAGAATCAACTGGTTCTAGCAGCCATAACAGAACTGAGAACCTCATGGGGGACGACAATGGCAGATCTACGGACAGTCTTGGAGAATAAAATAGACGCAGTGGGAATCGAAGTCACTCTACTATGACAAGATGTCAGAGCGCTGGCTGAAAGAACAAGTGGTCTTGAGAGCGTGGTTAAAACCAACGCAGAAACCAGCACAAATAACGTGAAGGAGATCCACACATTAAAGCAGCAGGTGGCCAATCTGGAGATCCGAACAGAGAAGGCGGAAGGAAGGGCAAGACGCAACACCATCCATGTGGTCGGCTTGCCGGAGGGAGAAGACGGCCAGGACCCAACGGATTATGTGGAGAACATGATCTTGCAAGAGATAGGGGCAGACAAGCTCTCACAAGGGTTTATTGTGGAACGAGCACACCGTGCCCTGATGAGGAAACCACGGCCCGGGGCCCCTCCTCGAGCCATAATTGCAAAGATCCTGAACTATAAAGATAGAGAGAAGATCTTGGAGTACTTTTGTAAAGGGGGAATGATAGAAAGAGCATCCACTAACATTACGGGATATCCGGATTACACCATGTTGGTGCAGAGGCAGCGATAAAGCTATGTGGCGGTCAAGAGGAGACTGCGCATGGCTGGGATCAAGTACATGCTTTTATACCCACCGAAGCTGAAGGTCTTACACAAAAGCAGAGCGCTCTTTTTCGACACTCCAGAGGAAGCGATGACTTGGTTGGATTTGCAAGGCTACCTGGAGTGAGATGGGAACAGAATCATGAGGAGCGTGACAAGTGAGGGGAAGATATTATGAATGTTTAAGGGATATGTGGGGCTGGGGGCCCCAGTGAGAGACCGTGGAACATTCGAATAGTATTGCACTTTTGGACTCGCTTATGTTGTTGGACTGGAATATAGAGAATGAAACGCATAAGCATACTGTATATGGGCAGGCGTAGTTGACTTAAAGTAATCAGGAGCGGCAGAATGGACACAACCTATCCCTAGGAATTAGTAGTAAGACAGCCACTAGGGTGACTTTACCCTGCTGAGCCGCGAGTACGGCTATTGTCAGAAAGGGCTGGATGTGGGGGTGCCTGAGATCCAGGGATGAAGCTGGGCAACAGTTGGGGAGGGAGTTGTTGGGACATGGAAGGGAGGTGGGTGGGAGGGGGGACGTGGGGTTTGGTGTGTTTTTAGTTAGGGGAAGTTTGAGTTGGGGAACGAGCCTATATAGATGGGGAATACAATTGAGAAGGAACCTAGATATGCACTGCACTGGTGGGGGAAGGGGCGGGACTCCAAACGGCCATGGGGGACCTTAGAATAATTACCTGGAATGTCAGGGGGCTTAATAGTTATCTAAAAAGGAACAAGGTTATGTTATACCTGGTAGACAAAAAATAGATATAGCCCTGCTGCAGGAGACTCATCTGATGCGAGATAGGATGGAGATGATTGGGAAGAAATGGAAGGGGGTGTGGCGGTTCTTCATATTCAGCCTATGCTAGGGGAGTACTTATTTGGGTGGCACCGCATGTCCCCTTTCAGCTGTTACGCACAGTTGTTGAGACAGATGGAAGGATGGTCATAATGAGGGGACTGGTGGAAAACAGGGAGATAAGCATTGTAAACACGTATGCCCCGAATCAGAATATGACGGCATACTTTAGGACATTGTGCACCAACCTTAGCATGTGTGTGGGAAGCGCAGTGATTTGGGGGGGAGACTTCAACTGTGTACTAAACCCTAGGGTTGATAGATCGGATGGGAAGATAGATAGACCCACCTCAGCTGCTAAAGAGCTGCAGATATTGCTGACTGACTTTGGGCTTGGAGACATGTGGAGGACACAACACCCCCAAGAGAGGCAATACTCACATTATGCCGCCCGCACCAATTACACACGAGGCTGGACTATGTCTTTGCCACGCAAGAGGTAATAACAGAGATCACACAAGCAGAATATAAAGCAAGGGTCCTGTCGGACCACTCGCCTTTGATCCTCAGATGGCAATACCGACCCCCAAGAGCGAGGATCCCGTCATGGCACCTCAGGGCAGAGGCGCTGAGAGACCCCTTTTTTAGGGAGGAGATCATAAACTATTTTGAGACAAATACTGGCAGTGTGGACTCGGCGGGCGTGTTGTGGGAAGCCTTTAAGGTTGTGATGAGAGGGGTAGCCATAGCGAAATCTAAAGGATTGCAAGGAGGGATCCTGGCTGACCTAAGGGAAACAGATGGAGAATTGGAAGAGGCACAGAGGGGAGTAAATGATACCAAGGAAAATATGGAACTAATACTCAGGCTGCAGCAGAAATGTGCTGAGCACTGGGAACGATTGAGCAACCTCAACTATAAGAAATATATAGAGAGACAGCATGCGGGAGGGGATAAACCAGGAAGGATCTTGGCATGGTTATATAAAAACAAAACCCCCAGACCCATGATTAGAACAATAACAACGGAAGGTGGTAGTACAGTTGATACCCAAGAGGAAGTTAACCAAGAATTTGCAGACTATTACAGGCTATTATATGGAGATGATGGGGAGAGTAATAGTACGATGATATCAAAAACACTGGAAGATATAGGATTGCCGCAGATCAGTGCTGAAGAAAAGGAGGAGCTGGATGCCGCAATTACCTTAGAAGAGCTAGAGGAGGTGGTGAGACAGCTGCCCACTAGTAAGACTCCAGGGGCTGATGGACTCCCAAGTGAATTTTATAAAGTATTTAAAGGAGAGGTGCTCCCCCCACTGTTAGAAATGCTGAATGAAGCGTACGAGTTGGGTAGACTGCCAGAGTCCCTTAGAGAAGCGATTATAATACTGCTCCCTAAACCCAATAAGCCTGGGCATAGCAGCGGTTCATATAGACCCCTGTCAATGCTCAATCAAGACAGCAAAATACTGACGTCTGTCTTGGCAAACAGACTGAGAAGGGTTATTGGGAAACTAATACACCCTGATCAGACAGGCTATGTCCCGCATAGGAACATATCTAACAATCATAGGCGACTCCATCGAGTTATCGCTCTGCTGGGCACACTCTTGATGCTCTGATCTCTTCTGACCTTCCCCTCTCCGTCCCTCTCTCCACTCCTCTCTCCTGGAGTGATCACTTTCTCCTATCCTCTCACCTCACCCTGCCTACCCCACAGGTAAAGCCACCCTCATCACTGCCACCCACCTTCTCGGTCATCCGACCCATGAAGCGTGTGTCAGTTGAGGCTTTCGCTGCTACCTTCTCGCCCCCCCCTGCCCCTTCGGCTGACTCCCACCCTGACACAGCCCTCTCCATGCTCCACTCTGCTATATCTGTTACTCTTGATATCCTTGCCCCCGTCATGAGAATCCGCCTGAAGCCCAAAGCCAAATGTAACTCCTGGTACGACTCGGATCTCGCCACCCTAAAACGCAAGTGCAGGGTTGCAGAGAGGAAATGGCGTGCTTCATGTTCATCCTCTGACAAACTGGCCTGCCGCCTGCTCCAAAGGCAGTACCGGCTCTCCGTTCTCACCAAGAAGAGAGCCCTTATCAAAGCCCGCATCTCTGCGGCATCAAACAACTCCGCCAAACTCTTTAAAATCTGCAAAGAGCTGGCCAACCCTGTTGCAGTTTCTACCTCTCCTGTCCCCTCCCAGGCCCTCTGCACTGCACTGGCCTCTCACTTCATCTCTAAAACTCAGGACATCCTGTCCTCGCTCTCCTCCTTTCACCTCCCTCCCTCCCTACCCGGCCCTTCCTCTGGCCCTTCTGCGGTCACCCCTCCTCCCTCTTTCTCTGCCTTTCCACCTTTCTCTGCTGACGAGGTTTCCAGACAAGTCCGATCTATGAAAGTCTCGTCTAAACAGGTTCACCCCTGTTCCTCCAAAACTATCAAGGACCACATCGACTCCCTGGCTCCTGCCCTGGCTGACTTTTGCAACCACTCCTTCGCCTCTGGAGTCTTCCCTTCCCCCCTTAAGCACTCCCTTGTGCACCCTCTTCTCAAGAAACCCTCTTCCGACCCCTCCTGCCCGGCTAACTATCGCCCTATCTCCACCACTCCATTCCTGGGCAAGCTCCTGGAGAAACTGGCCATCTCCCAGCTTAACCTCCATGCTGAATCTGTTGGTAGTCTTCATGACCATCAATCTGGCTTCAGAGCTGCCAGAAGCACGGAAACTGCTCTCCTGAACATCCGTGAAGACCTGCTCTTGAACCTTGATTCCAACACTCCGTGTGTTCTCATTCTGCTCGATCTCTCCTCTGCCTTTGACACTGTCAACCATGCCATCCTGCTCAACCGTCTCCGGGAAAACCTGGGTATCACTGGTCAGGCTCTGGCGTGGTTGACCTCTTTCCTTTCAAATCGACCCTCCCAGGTCCAACTGGGGTCCTTCCTTTCCGACATCTTTTTCTCCACCTGTGGTGTCCCCCAGGGATCTAATCTCTCTCCCTGGCTGTTCAAACAGTATCTGGCACTCCTTGCCCACCGCATCGCCGCTCTCTGCCCTAATTTCCAGTGCTATGCGGACGATACCCAGCTCATTTTCAGGCTACCCTCAGCCTCCCCCTCTCCTTCCCTCATCTCTGACTGTCTGTCTGCTATCCAAGAATGGTGTACCGCCAATGATCTCTGCCTTAATGCCAGTAAGACTGAGATTCTACTCATCGGTACTCCCACTCCCTCCTTCCCTGTAGCTCTCTGGCCTGCCTCCCTTGGCCCCCTCCCTGCTCCTACCTGCAAGGCAAAAAACCTTGGGGTCATCTTCGACTCCACACTCTCCTTCTCTCCTCATATTTCTGACGTCGCCAAGAGGTCACACTACCAGCTGCACCTCCTCAGAGGTATTCTTCCCTTCCTCTCCTTCCCCCAGAAGCTCACTGTCTCCCGAGCCCTGGTTCTCTCGAAGCTGGACTACTGTAACAGCCTCTATCTTAATCTGCCTGCCTCCACTCTCCGCCCTCTGCAACTCATCCAGAACAGAACTGCAAGACTTGTCCTTGGCCTCAAGCCCAGGGACCGTATCTCTCCAGGACTGAAATCTCTACACTGGCTCCCAGTGGCTGCGAGGATAAAGTTCAAAACCCTCTGCATTGTCCACAAGGCCTTCTGGGGCCTGGGTCCTAAATACCTTCAACTCTCTCTTCCCAAATATCTTCCTTCCCGAGCCCTTCGCTCATCCGCCTCCAACTCCCTCAGGGTTAGCCGCTTCTCGAAGCAACGAGCTGGGGGTAGATCTCTCTCCGCGGCAGGGGCCTCCCTCTGGAACAGCCTTCCTGCCTCCCTGAAACTTGAGGAGAACCATCTCCGGTTCCGGAAGCACCTCAAAACCTTCCTCTTTGCTTCTGCTTTCCCTCTCCCTCTCCCCTGCTAAACAGCTAATTAATTTTCACTGAAACTGCATTGATCCTGCAACTGGACCACTCTAAACGGCCTCGGTCCTGGGCCCTGCCACTCTCCACTTGCACTGATGCCCTGGAACCCCTTTGCACTGCGGGTCTGTCTCTGTATCCCTACAGCCCCCCCCTCCCCCAGCACTTGTTCTGCACTTACCTCACACTTGCCACCAGCTGGCCCTATTTATTTATTTATTACGTACGCCACTTACCTTGTACTGCACTTCCCCCCCTCCCCTTCCCCTTGCACTTTTCCCCTCCCCTATCCCTGCACTTGCGCGATCTGAATGACACCTGGCCTAGTAGGATCGTTGTCTGTCTCCCCTTGTCCCCCCCTCCCTGCCTCGTCGCGCCTTGAAACACTTGTGTATAGGCGCGTTACAAATACCATATCATATCATATCATATCATATCATATCATATCGAGCATGGGAGTGAAGACAAGGGCAAAATAGCAATTGTGTCATTGGACGCAATAAAGGCCTTTGATTCGGTCAAATGGCCATGGCTGCTGGCGGCCTTGGCTGGCTATGGGATGGGGCCTGGATATCTGCGGTGGACATAAATGCTATATAGCGAACTGCTGGCTAGAGTTAAAAGGGGAGCAGTAGTATCGGAAAGTAGGCAGCTCCGTAGAGGTACCAGACAAGGATTTCCATGGTCCCCAAAGCTCTATATACTGGCCCTAGAATCCCTAGCGTTATATTTAAGGCAACAATATGATACGATAGGCATCTCTGTGGGAGAGGAATGCCATCTGATCTCCCTATATGCAGATGACATGCTGCTGTATCTGTGGCACCCGGAGGAAAACTTCCAATACATTCTAGAAGTGATGGACAGATATGCAGGGTTGTCTGGCATAGCGGCGAACCCTCAGAAATCCAGCATGTTCCCATTGGGAAGATATAAAGGGATCCCATTAAAACAGCTATCAGTGTTACAGATACCATGGGCGGTTAGCACATTTCGTTATTTAGGGTTAGATGTATACCACACAGTGGAAGATGAACATAGGTGCAACGCTGCCGTTAGCAATGATGGGACGTGGGGCAATGCTGAAGATGGTGGTCCTGCCTAGGCTCCTGCACTTTTTTGGGAATATACCGCACTTGATACCCAAGAAGTTCTTCACTAGACTGAACGGTATATGCAGTGATTTCCTGTGGCATGGCAAGCGGAACAGGGTGGACTTCTGGAAGCTCCAGAATTTCTATGAGAAAGGGGGTATAAAGCTGCCAAATTATGAGGTCTATTATGTAGCAAGCCAACTGCAATATGTTGCTAAATGGCTTTCAGGTGAAGTTTCCTCTGAATCCAGGTTGTTTGGACAAGACTGTGCCCCGTTTTACTTGAAAGAAATTATGTGGTTGCCCAAGGCGGAGATGGAAGGGCGGCCCAAGATGATGATACTTGGGTGGAAGATGTGGCGTAGAGCATGCACGATGATGGAAAACCCATCCCCATGTTCCCCGCAGGTACCATTAGTTGCATTGGCAGGGGGAGAAAACCAACTACGGATAATAATTAGAAACCACTAGGAACTGGCTGGGTTGGCAACAATGGGTGATATTTGGCAAGAGGGGACTATCATAGATTATGAGGTGCTCGGCGAGGAAACGGGGTTACACACGGGCCAGTATATTACGTATCACAGAATGGTGCAAAGAATTAAGAAAACATGGCCTGAAGCGGTACTGGAGGAAGAACCAGATGCTACCATAGATATAATATATTATATAGCAGAGGGGGGACATGAGATATCTAGAATATACAAGCTGATTATGTCTAAAGCGGGGAAGGAAGTAATATAATTGAGGCAAGACTGGGAAGCAGAAGTGGGAGCCCCGATGGAGGATGGGATGTGGGAACGAGCCCAGGGGTATCACAAGAAGGTGTCGAGGAATGCGAGATTAAAACAGATACAACTGTATATTACGCATAGGGCGTATATGACACCCCAAAGGATATCCAGGTTCAAAAATGCAGGACGACGAGCATGCCCTAAATGTGATGAGGAGGGTGCGGGGATGGTGCATATGTTTTGGTCATGCCCGGTCATTGAGCGCTTCTGGAGCGAAGTGGCACAGACACGAGCAGAGAAAGGGGTTCAGATTGTGGTGGACACAGTGTGGGCCTGCTTGTTGGGGGGGTTCCCTAGATCGTGTAAACTCAAGCATGTGAGTAAACTTAAAGATCTGGCTTATGTGCTTGCGAAGAGGAGAATCAATATGGGGTGGAAGACTTGCCACAGACCGCAAGTAGAGGTGTGGTGGAAAGATTTGCAGAAATGGGTGGAGGCAGAAACTATGGTATGGCAGGAAGCGCGCAGTGCAGCAGACAGAGAACCTGATGGCCTGGAAATCATTAATAGCAGAGTTGCTTGGGTCAACGCAAGACCCAATGGAACCCGCGGGAAGGGAGACCCTATCGCAAGATGCAGCAATAGAACGAGAGAAATATCAGGCTCGGAACGGGGGGTGGGATAAGGGAAGCAGTGATCAAAATTGAGCGATGTGTAATTGGAATGTCATTATATGCACTGCATGTTTGGTTTGTATTGTTTGTTTGAATAAACTAATAAAAAGGTTTAAAAAAAAGAAAAAAAAAACTATACCTCACTCACAATATAAGAAACACATTTCCCCATGACGACTTCCTAATGACTTTCCTGTGGTATCCCGGGCTAGTCGAGACTCACTGAATGAAGGTAAGCCTCAGTTGTTTTATTTGTGTACGTTTGACAGAGGTACTTCCCAGGACTTCAAACTGCTTCCTCCTTGTCCTCTACAACCTTCCCCTGTCCCCTTCCCTTGTCCTCTGCAATCTCCCTCTACCTCCTTCCCCTACCCCCTTTCCCTGTCCTCTACAACCTTCCTCTGTCATTCTCACTAATGAAAGTAAACATTATTTTAGTGTTTCAGTGGAACGTTATGATGCACACTACATTTCCCACCATAGTCCAAGCACTAATTCTATATAAACTGGATTACTGAAATGCTCTCCTCATTGGACTCCACAGCAGCACCCGTGTTCCATGCAGGCCACACTGAATGCATCAGCGTGAGTGATCCTGCACCTACCCAAAGACTCACACATCACAACCCCCCTCCCAGTTCCACTGGCTCCTAATACCCCAGAGAATTGCCTTCTAAGGTCTTTGCATTGTATACAAAGTCCTCTACCTCAAAACGCCATACTACCTTCACAACAAACTGGAACCCATAACCCACACAAACAGCAGACAGGACAGGCAAAATCTCCTACACACCCCAATTTGCAAACTAACACGTGCACAAAAACAAGCATTCACCCAGTGGTCACGCAGAGCCTGGAGCACTCTGCCCCTCCACTTCCGCAATGCAATCTCCATCACCATTTTCCAAAAAAGCCTCAAACATACATCTTTCCCCACACCTAACCCAATCACACAACCTCCCCCGACATCACCTCTCTATCCAAATCACACTATGCTGTCCTGAAAAATGTAACTTCTGTTTCACATCAAACATTTTGCACTTTGGAACCTGGTAAGATTTTCTAAGATCCTCTGTGTATGGCCATAGCTGCGAAAAAATTCAAATTAAAAAAAATAATAATAATGCAAATGGTACAAAAGGGAGGAGGTTACATTAAAATAATAAAAAAGAAAAAACAATCTTGAGCTGCGCTCATGAATTACAATAAACTGGGGCTATGACTGATTCTTTGGTGTGTGTGCATGCACTCATACACATGGGGAACCTCAAGTAATCTTCAAACAAATGTAAAGGGAAGTTTCTGATGTTTCGCTGATTCAAAGTGTCCACAGAAGTATTTTCAGCCCCTCCAAGACATGATTTGGGTTGATAACCCTTTCTCAACCGGTAAAATGTAAAAACAAACAATGTTTTATTGCATGCATGTGAGGATATCACGTGTTCGCGGGAGCGCGGTCTCGCGAGATCTTGGCACAGCGGGATCTCGCGGACCAGCACTCCGCGAGCGGGACTTTGGTGCCAGTGTAAGGCTGGCGGAGCACCAGACAAGTCTGTCTGGAGAGCGCTGCTCCTGATGAAGAGCCAACTTAACTCAAGCCCCACGAGCCAGTGCCACCCTACTTTCAGGGCGTAAGTCCAATGCCACAGGAGGACTCATGGGGGCCCTGGAAGTTTACAGCGTGCAGTTCAAGTGCACACCCTGCCTCCAGTGAAGTTAACTGGAAGGCCCAGCTAAGACTGTGAGTACCTGCCCCTGTCCCGCACATGGACTATTGCAGCCACTCATTCTGTTAAGCAATAAAGGCAGTTATAATCACCCAGGCGTCCTGTCGTCCTTAGAGACCACAACATAACTGGTGACGAGGATATCTGAATACCCACGGACCCACCATGCAAGGTGGGTATTCAGATATCCTCGTCACCAGTTATGTTGTAGTCTCTAAGGACGACAGGACGCCTGGGTGATTACCCACTGCCCCCTGCGTTTCTCCCCTCACCTGGGACCCCGGTCATTCTGTGTATGCAGTGGGAGCCACTCTTCTCCACATACCTGGAGGCCGTAGGCGGCACAGGATATGCCCCCACCAGGAAGAAGGCGATGCTGCTGAACGCAATGGGGGTTGAAGGACAGCACATTTTTGCCAGTTTGACAGCCATACCAGTGGATGATGACGATGACAATGTCTACAAAGAGGCAATCCGTCGCATTGTAAAGCGGTTCACCAATAAGGAGAACGTGGTTTTACACAGGCTGAGGTTCTACACCCGTAAACAAGAAGGGAGTGAACATGTGGACAACTACATCACCAGGATGAGGGAGCTGGCATCCTTATGCGCCTTTGGCGAAAACGCAGAACAGGTCATCTGCGACATGCTGGTCATTCACACCAACTCCAGGAAAGTAAAGGACAAGTTCATTTAAGAAAAGGAAGTGACCCTTGGCAAGGCCATCCAAATCGCCAGGGTGGAAGAAGAAACCTCCAGCAGGCGCAAAGAGGCGGGAAGTCATCTACCCGTACCCGAGCTTACGGTGCTGCAATGGAGAGGGCGCAGAGACAAGCAGTCCCATGACAGCCCCAGAGAAAAAGGCCCCAGGCAAAGGGATGTTCCGAAATGCTACAGATGTGCCAGCACCAAACACATGGCGAATGATTACAACTGCCCCGCCACAAACAAGGAATGTTCCAAGTGTGGACGCATTGGTCACGTGGCCCCTGCATGCATGTGGTGGGAAAAAACCATCTCCCGCGTCGATGGCGACCGCGCTTCAAGCGACGAGGATGAGCCACAGGACAGACCCATGGTCGTCATGGTCAATGCTCTCCACGCCAGGAGAGAAAAGCCCACTGCACCATTAAAGTGGACGGTATGGAAACACGTGTCATGGCAGACTCAGGATTAGACCTCACAATCCTTCCCATAGACACATTCAAGGAGATGATGGGGCAAGCTAAAGTGGAGATCAGATCTACCAGGCAAAAACCGACGGTCTTCGGAGGTGCAACCGTCGACCTACTAGGTTACACAAGAGCCCAAATTGAATTCAAAGGGTGGTCTACCAACACCAAAGTGTACTTCTCAACCAAAGGTCCGGCCATGTTCGGGTGGGACGATCAACGCAGACTCAGCATTAAACTAGACCCCACCACTCCGGAACAGGTACTCATGGTCTCCTCAGGAGCAGCGCTAAATTTCAAGGAGATGTTCCCAAGCCTGTTTTCCGAGAAACCGGGGAAAGTGAGAGACTTTGTCCACAAGATTCGTTTGAAACCCAATGCGGTGCCTGTGAAACACAATGTTAGACCAGTGCCTGCCACGGCAAGACCTGCGTTAGAGGCCCATCTCCGGAAGATGGTCGGAGAAGGGACCATTGAGACAGTGAAATCCTCAGAGTGGATTAAGTCTGGTGGTCCTAGTCAAGAAGAAATCCAGCAACGACCTCAGAATATGCATCGACCTGAGAAGTCTGAATCTAGAGGTTGTTACAGATAGCTTTCCGCTCCCCAGTATCAGCGAAATTGTCCTAATGATGAAGGGGGCGGCAATCTTCTCGAAGCTCGACATGCGTGACGCCTATCACCAGATTCCATTACACAAGTCTTTGCGCCCCCTTACAGCGTTTATCATTCCCTTCAGCACCTTTCAATACACCCGCATGCCATTTGGGCTGTCCTCAGCAGCGTCAGCATTCCAGAGAATGATAAATTCCCTACTCAAAGGACTCACAAACGTCTTATTCTTTCAGGATGACATCCTCGTGTATGCCAAGGACAACGAGACTCATGACAAAGCACTCAGGGCAGTCCTGAGCAAGCTTCAAGAGGCAGGCATTCATCTTCGCCACGAGAAATCTCTTTTCCGAGTGAGCAAGGTAGAATACCTTGGGTACAGCATCTCAAGCAAAGTTTGTCTCAAGGTTCTCTGAAACCATGTCCCCCATGAGGGATCTTCTGAAGAAAGGGGCAACCTACTCCTGGGGCCCAGAGCAAGACGGAGCCTTCACTGAAATCAAACGTAGGATTCTGCACACACCATGCCTAAAACCCTTCAACCCCGAATGGGACACCTGCATCACTACGGAGGCCAGCGCGCACAGACTGGGGGCCACCCTGACCCAGAAGAAGGGCGACACTGAAAATATTGTGGCATTTGCATCTAAAGCACTATCGTCAGCAGCGAAGAATTACTCCACCGTAGAGAAAGAAATGTTGGCTTGTGCCTGGGCCGTCGACTACTTCAGATCTTACGTTTGGGGCATGGAATTTAGGCTGGTCACTGATCACAAACCCCTCATTCACATGTTGAGCCCAGGCGGCACCAAGACTGCCACCCCGAGAATGGCCAAGATCACCGCAAAACTTCAAGAGTACACATTCAAAATAGCCCACATTGCTGGCTGGAAAAACACACAAGCTGACTGCATGTCCAGGCTCCTGAACCAAAACTCCCCTGGGTCCACATTCTTAGAAGACGAATGTGTCGTAGCCTCCATAGGCAACTTGAGGAACGGCGAGGACATGGACCTGAGTGAGCGCCACTGGCAGGAGGAATTCGAGCAGGACGATGCCCTACGACGCGTATCAGCCTGGGTCCGCAGAGGGTGGCCTGATGAAAGGGCGATTCCCGAAGGCCTACGTCCTTACTTTAAGGTGAACGAAGAAATCACTGCCATGAACGGTCTCATTTTGAGAGGCAACCAAGTGATCCCGCACAGTGGAATTCGCAAAGTAATACTGTGCAGGGCGCACTCAGGCCATCTGGGATGCAACATGACCAGGCACAGGATACGCGACGCCTACTGGTGGCCAGGCATGGATCAGGACATACAACAAATGGTTGAAAGGTGCCATGAGTGCACGAACAGCGACAAGCGCCTATCTGGTACCACTGTGGCTCCAGCAAGTGAGGGCTGACGAAGATGTGGACATGGAAGACGTAATCTTTCGCATGCAGTGGAGCAAAGAAGCCATGAAGGCTCAAGGAGACACGCGGCGGGCTGCTTGCCGCACATCAGTTAACAGAGGCGACCTGGTCAAGATACGGCTTCCCCACAAGGACACTGTGACAGGCTCCAGATACAGCATAGAAGTCGCTGTCAAGGGGTCCAACCACATCTGCACCAGCGACGGAAAGGAAATGGAATCTAGAAAGGGTGGCCATGTACCACATGAAAGAATCCATTGAACAGCATCAATGGGAAACCGGAGAAGACCAAGACCTACTAGAGCCATCCGAAAACCCTTGCCAGTCAGAAAGAGATGCCTCGGAGTCACCCTACGGCAGTGAGTTCTCAAGCAGCAACTCCCCAGCTCCACTCAGGGAGTTGCAGCGGAAAACAAAACAAGGAGGATCTGAATCACCCGCACCTCCCCAAGAGTACTCCCGCAACCCTGCTCCGCTTCTAGATCAAGGCAGACCACAGAGAGAGAAAAGGAAACCCAGCAAGTTTGCAGACTTCGTCATGGAATGACCTTCTATCCTTTTCCCAGCAAAGGAGGTGTGTGGGGATATCATGTGATTGCGGGAGCGCGGTTTCGCGAGATCTCGGCACAAAGGGATCTCGCGGAAACGCGCTCCACGAGCGGGACTTTGGCACCAGTGTAAGGCTGGCGGAGCGCCAGTCAAGTCTGTCTGGAGAGCGCTGCTCCTGATGAGGAGCCAACTTAACTGAAGCCCCACGAGCCAGTGCCACCCTACTTCCAGGGCATAAGTCCAATGCCACAGGAGGCCTTGGAAGTTTACAGCATGCAGTCCAAGTGCACACCCTGCCTCTAGTGAAGTTAACTGGAAGGCCCAGCTGAGACTGTGAGTACCTGCCCCTGTCCCGCACATGGACTATTGCAGCCACTCGTTTTCTTAAGCAATAAAGGCAGTTATAATCACCCAGGCGTCCTGTCGTCCTTAGAGGCTACAACAATACATACAATATAATGTGCTTCAATAAAGAAACATTTTAACAAAATAAACCGATGAGGTTATTCACCATGATAGTTTAACTTTTCTTCAGGAAAACAACATCATGGTCCTAAGCAATATGCACTGTTTCAGTGGCAGCGGTAACAAAGTCACTGTCAGATAAAATGCGCATTTTGAAAAAGCAGATATTGACAAAGTCATTCACGAATGTCTACATTATGTCATTCATCTCTTAAATATCACTATATTAAAATAGAAATGAAAGAAAGACTGCATATTGCGGTCTAGAATGAAAATACTAACTGAAGTAAAGTTAATATATTCTAACTGGATTTCAAAAGAATGACATGTTTGTACTACTCAACCATTTATTCTAAATCATTATTACTAGCTTTGCGTTGTTCATTCACATTTATTAACGCTCCTGTCTTTGATCAAGGTAAAAGAATCTGTGCAATATATTGCAAACTGGCTGCATTAACACAGTATTATCTGAACTAAGACCCATGAGCATTCAATACACTCATTGAATCCAGCGAGTGTGAACAAATCAAAGGCATGTATCCAGTACACCTCAAATTTCTTGAGTTCAGATAAATGCACTCATGGAGCTACCCGTTTACACGATCTGGCTGGGTTTTCAGAATGACCAACAGATAAACAAGTAATCACTGCTTAAATGCATTAAATATGTTGCCTATGCATGCATAAGCAACAATCATTTTCTTATTCAAAATCAATCTTCGTTTTTGGCAAAATAATACGAAAGAGACAGATATGTTCGTCTTCACAGATCACTTGAGAATTGCTGGCTACCTGGTCTTCTCTGGAAAGAGTTCCACACACATCGGCCGTACTCAAGAAAATCTGCTCACCCCCCAGGCAATATTAGGCACAATATGCAAGCATACTATGAGGAACTCGGACAGAATTCTTAAGAACTTTGCAAGACAAACAAGGTTTCAGACAGCACTGCAGAGTCCTGAAACAATTGATGGTCCAGCGTCAGTTATCTATATTTATTATTGAAGCGAACAGGAACTGGTGCAAATCAAAGCAAGCTCTCCTCTTTGGTGACCCTCAGTGGCTCCAGTGGCTAGAGCTGTATCCAATGTTATGTTATGTTATGCTATGCTATGCTATGCTATGCTATGCCTTTGGGATTTGTACTGCCCAGCACTGCCATTTTCATTGTGTCCAGGCACTCAGGTGGATGTGAAATGGGACGAGGGGAGTGTTGCTGGTTAGAGGAGTGGAGTGAAAAGGCTGGGTGCTGTGCTTAACTGTTGGTGAGGTGAATGCAGTTCAACCTCTTATATTCAATTGCAATTGGGCTAAACAAACAACATTTGTGTGTGTTAGGATAAAGGAAGAATGGAACGCTGTGGTATATTTGGAAAACGGTCTGTGCTGTGCAGTAGTTTTCTCACAACAAATGGGATGGGATGCAGAAGTGTCAGGCATGGGCTTCACTCTTAATAGATGCTCACTGGCACACGTTGCTCCGCAGTCTTCCTCTGCACCGCCGGGATTAGCCCTCAAATATCCATTAATGGGAACCACTGCGGAGCAGTGATGGGATTCGGAATGGCTCGACCTGCAGGGGTGAGTTCAGGGGAATGAACGTTGAGTCTAGTCTCGTCCTCATGCTAGCCACTGCCAGACTCGTCTCTGGGAAGATGGGAAAAGGGGAGCATTTGAGGCCTTGGGGAAAGAGCGCTGGGAAGAGTGTCTATCGAGGTACCAGGATAGGGGTGCAGGGTACTCAAGGAAACAAGAGTAATAGTCCTGCAAAGCACTGTGAGTGACATTTGCCAAATTGACAGGCTGGCACATTTGACAAAGATTGAGAACTTAAGAAAATGTGGCTTTTAACATTAAAGCATCAATATAACGGAAAGAGTGTAATGTATTCAGAAATCTAGCACCTGATGCCTGGGGTATAATTCCCTACCACTGGCGTTGATTTAAATTATGTTAAACACATACATATATTCTTGAATAATTAAGTAAGACAACAAGCAATTAAATATGACATGGTACACATACTTTTATTATCTTATATATCACTTAATGTGGTTTTACCTGCCCATTACGTAACTATCTGGTTTGTCACGTCTAGTTCTTTAACATGCAAACACGTGTTTCGCTCTTTCCAAGCTTTATTAAGGCAATACTAATGCACAGGAGTGTATTCCATTTCCTTGTGTTGCGTTAATAAAATTATAAAATCGCAGTTGGACATACAAGACAAATAAACAGAAAAAAGAGAAATAGAAAAATATACAGTGTGGATAAAGCAGCAATACCGGTTGGCAATGATAGACCTGGACAACTCATCATGTATGTTATAACTTGGAAATGTTGGGTTGAAAGAATGATAATACATAAAATAAAAATAAATAAAAAATAAATACATTAACAAAAAAAAAAAACAATCATATACCTCGGTATACACTGGTTGCTAACAATACAACTTTGATACATGTTATATGCTTTAGACCTGTGATTTTAATTATACATAAACCACATAAGGGTCTATTTGGAATGCAACTCCCATCAGCCCTAGCCAGCAGAGTGAATGGGGATTAATAGTCCAAAACATCGGGTGAGCAACAAAGTTGCAATCCCCTGCCTATACCAAATAGTTAATGTACCTATGCATGCAAGTCCTAACCACAGGACACTGAATATGGATAATGTTATTTCTTTATCTTACCGGGGGCTATTATTCACAAACATGGCACTGCTCTTTGTACAGATATGGAACCCAGGATGTAGACGTTGTTTGAACAGCTAACCCATTTCTCTCCTTTCGCACACCACACCTTTGCAACTTAGCTGAAGGCACGTGCTCACTCCACACACCCTGCACTCACAAATAACACAAACATATTGCGCAACAACTCTGTCATAAGAATGAAGCTACTTTTAATGACAAAAATTCAAACTGCAGCTTCTCACAAAACCCTCTCTCTCCCTAAGCACATTTGTCCCCCTTTAGTTCTAAGTATACCTCTCTGTGCCCATACACAGTCCAAACAGACATGAATGTCTAGCGGGGTCTTCACCATCTTCACATAACTTTAATGGCTGAAATGCAAACGTGCATAGGAGCATCTCCAAATTCTCCCAGATCATGGACTCCAGTCCCTCTGAGGCCGTTCAACCACCAGCGCTTTGGGACCATATTAATGGCGAAAACCACATATAAATCACAAAATGAATAAATTAATACATATATAATGTGACTTTTTCGATTCAACAGTGTTTCACAATTTCAGTTTTGCCTTAGTTTTTGAGAACTATACAGTTCTAGCTTGTGGAAGCTGCTGGGTTGTTCACTTTGGGCCTCATTACACGATTGGCGGTATTTCAGTGGTAGATACTCCAAAATACTGCCACTCAGAATGATCAGTTTTGCAATTTCTTGCAGGTAAGGTGGAGGATTTACCCTCAGACATTACCATAATTTTTCCCACACCGCCCTACTAATAACTATGCCCTTTGTGTTAGCTAGCTTATTCTTAATACTAGTCATTAACCTTGTCAGGCAATCACAAAGGAAGATGTTTAGCCCCTCCTACTAACGGGTTGAATGCGTCCTGTAAGGCCGTCTCTTTGCAATCGCAAGGTACCCAGAAGCAGCACATGATGTGTAGGCATTGAAACGCACTGTTTTGCGCATGGCCTAATCATATCTATGTCGTTTATATGAGCTCTACATTGCAAGGAACATATTTGGAGATGTATGCTCTATCTGTCATTTTAATTAGGTGAATGCACCTATATGCAAAACTCTAATTCGAGTTGATCGCCTTTAAGTACCCTTGTGAAGTACTATGTTAATGTAAAGAAGATACACGCAAGTCAATTGATTGTGACAATTATACAATTATCTACTTAATGAAGATGAACGAGTAAACACCGGTTGAATCTGCAAATGTTTGCCCAAAACACGTGGTGTGAGTCATCGTGCAGCTGTTCGAACTAAGTGACTATGTGGGGTTATTTTGGGCCATCGAACCGATTGCTTTCTGTTGAATTGTAAATGTTACATGTTGACAAAAGGCACACATGCCCTAAATTGCTTCTGCCTGTTGGTTTATTCCTGGGAGAAGATTAAGAATTAGATTGGTGTTTATAGTGCAAGAGCTTGGGAACCCGGCATGGCTGTCACAATTTCACCACAATCACAGGGGAAGCAGATGTGACATCACATCACCTTTGACCGTCAAAGACAAGAAGTAACAACATTTGCTCTGTGAACCCCCCACCCGCCATAGCTGGGTCATCATATTTTCTTTTGAACAATATGATGTTAAAAAGTCTACTTTACAGCATGATAATGAACAGTAAGAGTCATACAATTGGTGTTATATTGGCAGTAAATCCACCAGAATACCACCAAATGTTAATACCGTTACCAGCAAATGCTCTGCCGGCGATGATTGTTGGTGCAGTAATACCAGCTGTTTTTTCCCTGTGGGGTGCCTGATTTACCTCGCGCTTTTTACCGGCACTTATTTTCCAGACCCGCATTATGACCCTATTGACTCGTAAGAGAAGGAAGCAGCTCCGAACATGTATACTTGCTAAAAGCATGACTGTTTTTAAAAGAGAAGTGTTCAGACATACGTTGAAAAAGAAGCCACAGACCTTTCGGACACCAACGTGGGTTCAAGAATAGTAGGCAGCTACCACCCGACGGCACCACCGGCACCTAAGTTCCCATCAGCACTTGCCAGCAAAGCCAGTGGTGAGGGGTCTTCAGAGTTGTAGGTCAAAATATCTGAAGAGGCAACTGTTGTAGACCCCTGCCCTAGAAGAATTGAAATCATTTCCCAGTCTGTATTTCTCTCTAACCATGAGTCTTCTGTAGTCCCAGTCTGTATTTCTCTCTAACCATGAGTTTTCTGTAGTCCCAGTCTGTATTTCTCTCTAACCATGAGTCTTCTGTAGTCCCAGTCTGTATTTCTCTCTAACCATGAGTTTTCTGTAGTCCCAGTCTGTATTTCTCTCTAACCATGAGTCTTCTGTAGTCTTCGTGTTTATGACTCCTAATAAAAAGTTGGTGTTGAAGGAAACAATGTACTTCCTCGCTCATCACTCATCGGGAAATGGTGCTACTTCGTTGCAGCGGGAGTACTGCAAATTAAACGAGTTCCATGAACTGTGCAGATATGACTCATGAGTGCCTGGGAACCAACTCCGTTGGTGACGGTGCACGGTACAAATACATTTGACATTTAAAATTAACGTTTAAAATGAAGGAGAGTGTTTCCTTCGGCATTGAGGCCAAAGTAAATAATGTATTTCCTCTGAACTTAGAATTGTCACAACGTCATTCTAGGAAAGGCAAACTGTTAGGCAGAATTCTCATAAATGTGCTAATTCCCTTCACCTTAGAGACCCACAGCAAATTTGGTGGATTTTTAGGACTTGGTTTTTTTACCTGGAAAGAGTGTGAGCCTTTTTTCCCACTCTTTCATGTATTTTGATGTGTGTTTTACATTTGTGTTCTTTGATTTTAGATAACTTCATAGGCATCATCTTTTCATGTCTGTTACACAGCACCTTCAGTGCAGTGACACAGGGTTGTCTTTTAGACTTCCCACAGGTTTAAATACCTTCTCTTGGATAAACTATTGTTTCCCAGAAAATGTAAAGTGAAATTCTCTTTACTAGTCTTTCCAAATTCATAGACACAGCACACACCATCTTCCAATGAAATGCTGGAGCGGTTACATAGTATCCCCTATGTATAAATACTCATGTAGCAGTCAAATGCTACCCTTTCCTATTGAAAAGGCTGGTGGCAGTGGTTTTACAACACACTACCATGATTTTTCCCGACCGCGAACACCGGTAGCTAAAAATCACGGGAGCCATGTTTTTCAAGATGGCACCTTAAGCCCTTTGTTTAAACAAGACCTGGTCTTCTTTTTTCGCCATTTGTTTTTGGGAAGGTCTTTCTAGTGTTTGTCTCTGTGCGCCAAACCAGGTTTGGTCCCTTTGTTCGTGTGCCTTTGGCAGGCTTCAGGACTAAAGACTGCCTCTTGCGTGTGAGTGTCTGGGGTGTTCAGGAAGTGAGGGAGTGCCCGAAACTTCCTGTGCTTAGTCCCTAGGAGACCCAAATGCACTCTGGCGTGATTGGCTGACTGACTCTCCGGCACGGACAGCCACCCTGCTGAGTGAGTGACAGCTAGGCTGTAATGAAAGGGAGAAAACAGTTTAAAAGGTGAGTCTCCAGGACTGGATGACAGTTGACCACTGGAACAAAAGAACAAAAGACGGGCTGGAAGAGGATGGCTGCTGCAGCTCCCGGACTGTTGGTTTGCCCGGTGAAGCCCTGCTGCAGGTACGAATTGCCAAACTCTATTCGACAGAGAAGGTCCATTTAAGGACGGCTTCTTCCTTTGAGTTGGTGGGACCAATCAACTCATAATACACCTGGATACCATTCTCAAGCTGGTTAGGATTAACCAGGGAGAGCGACACCTGTTTCTGTTCTTGAATCTACAGCTACTGGAACTGAAGTGACTCCATCTTGTTTGCTTTCTTCAACAATCCCGTGCAGTGCAGGAGTCCCCCGACGTCCTCCCTCTTGTCTCCATGATTGAGGCTCAGGAACAACGAGATCTGCAGGAGCTGCCAGGAACCATGACTTCAGCAGCATTTGTTTCTTCATACAAAAGGTACTGTGCCAACCCGATTGAGAGAATGCCACTCTCACAGTGAAAGTTCGCGACACTTTCCCAACCTGCAGGCCTAATCAGCTTGTGACCCGACATATGTTTCTTTTTCGCCTAAACTACTTATAAGAACTTTTGCAAAGACTTTGCCCTTTGATACCATAACTGCTATTTCCTATCCAGAACACAAGCCCATTGAATTTGGCCTGGCATATTGACTTGAATTGAACTTTTCTGGTGAACTGAAACTATATGCACTGCCTAGAAAGTATATGGGATCTATTCTACTTACTTTTGTCGTTTTTGCGCACTGCTAACTAATTGAACTGCCATTTGGCTCCTATTTCAGGAGAGCTCAAACTGTTTCAAACACTTACAGTTTTGTATTGAAGTGTATGGGTATAAAATATTAAGTTGCCTTCTGGGGTTTTCAAAATGATTGTGTAATGAATTACTAAGTGTTTTTACCAAGGAACCTTGAGTATAAGTGTTTACTTGAACTACTGTGATTGAAAGTCCTCTGTGTAACTACTTGTACTGCTCACATTCACTCTTGAGATAAGCCTGGGTGCTCAGCTCGCTACCAAAAACTGTGTGGTACAGACTTATACCAAAGGTTGGTTTGGCTACCAACTGTAGTCCTAATTGTGTGTAGTGGTCTCTGAGGGTACTGTATACAATTCTGCCTAACACTGGTGGACAGCGGTGAGGATAAAGTATAGTTATTACATTGAGAGTGCTGCTATTGCTATAGTTCAAATACCCTTCACAAGGCTAATCATCACTAGAGAAGCAATTGTTTTATAATGCCAGATATGGATACCTTCTAACAGGAAGCCCTGATCATTCTAGCAGTAGATCAACTCAAAGATATGTGTAAAGTCAGGGCTCTCTCTGTTAAAGGTAAGAAAAATGAATTGATTGAGAAATTGTTGAATCATCAAAGACTGTGAGGTAGAGCTACAACCCCTATCCCCTCAGCAAATGTGGATAATATTGATTAGGATGATATTGATTCAGCGTCAGGCTCAGATGTTATTGATTAGTTAGGAGAGTCAGAGAAGTCTCAGGATGTGAGCCCCACTGCACCTCTACTTGCTTTAGGTCCTCAAGCTATAACCACAGGGACCCTACCAGGTCCAGTACTGAGCCCAGAATGTGTCTCTCTTGAAAAAAATGAGGCTTGAGTTAGAGTCCAAAATAATTCAAATGCAAACTGAAAGTAAACATCAAGAGCTCAGGCTAAGAGAAATGGACTTCAATCATGAACTTGAAATGAAGAAACTGTCTCTTGAAAATTGTTCTCTCCCAGAGTCTTCTAGGTCTTCCAGTCCTAAGAGGCCTCACATGCCTAAACAAGCTGTGAGTATGTATGAGGTGAGACTTGATATTTTAGATTGGTTTGCTGCTTTTGAATATAACTATGGGATTCAGGGTTTCACAGGGAATCAGTTGATTCCTTGGCTTTTGTCTAGGCTCCCCCAGGTTGCAACTGATGATGTAATGGAGGTGGGGGAACTTGAAAGATTGGAGTATGAAAGTGTGACGCTAGCTTTGATAGCTAGATTTGAGAAAACTCCTTCCCAGTACCTTAGTCAGTTTAGGACCCTCAAAAAGCATGATGGTACCCCGTGGGCTACCTGGGTGCATGAATGTTTGAAAAACTTAGATGGTTGGGTAAAGGGCTTCGGAAGTTAACACTTTTGAAGGAATGAGAAATCTATTTGTGTTGGAATCTATTTTGTATGCCTACTCTCCTGATCTGAGACAGCACTTGGCTGACTCTAAGGAAATTGATCCAAAGAAGTTAGCAAAGGCTGCTGACTTGTGGGTTGCCAACAGGGCCACTCACACGGGTTCTGGGCAACTCAGAAGAAGGATGGTGGGAAGCAGCAAAAGAAAGATGGCGAAGAGAATTCTAATACCTCCAATCCAAAAGAGGGCCCCAAACATAAGAAGGGTATGCCACCAGGGAAATCGAATAAGGCTAGTGTAACCTCTGGTGCCAAAACAGAGGGAGGTCAGCAGAGACCCCCATTTGTCAAATCATTTGGAAAATGTTATGTTTGTTGGTCTACTGACCATGTGAAAGGAGATCCCAGATGCAAGGGTAAACCTTCAGGGGTCCACACGTTCTCCTTAGCCTTCTCCCCAGAGGAAGAAGTACATGTGACAAGTGGTAACTTTCAAGTACTGGCTGAAGACTCCCATTGGAGACTCTGCCAGTGTTTCTTTAGTGTCTCTGGGTCTGTGGGAAGAGCAGAATTTAGATGTCTATAATTTGATTCCAGATAACACCAAAGAATATTACAAGGACAGTGTACTTGTAAATGGTCAGGAGACCCCTGCCATTAGAGACACTGGGGCCAGCATTACTGTAGTGGATTAATCTTTTATCAAGGCTGAGGATGTTGCTAAGGAACCCAAAAGCCTCACTAATCTGGCTAGAGGCCCTGTCCAAATGCTTCCTAGACTACCAGCTCTCAACCAGTGCAACAACATAACTGCTAATATACCTGTTAGTGTACAGACTGAGGTGCCTGTTGGGGAATGACTTAAAAACTCTTGGAGTTGTATCAAGCACCCCCAGGCCTCCCAGCAAAAGGAAACCGGAGCAGACAAGGAGGGCCAGGGTGAGTACCTTAAGTGGCTCTCCATAGGAAGTTACAGAAGAATCTATACCACCCAGCCCACAGGAACTACAAACTCCTATTTCAAGGAAGAATGAGACAAAGGGGAAACCCAAGATCTCAAGGAAAACATCAGAAAGCACTCCTGTGCTACCAAGAAGGACATCCCTGAGAAGACTCCCCGAGGTCACACCTGTGACTACTCCACCAGCTGAGGCTGAGTGTGAGGATCAACCACGAAAGGTTGAATCAGCTGCTGAAGATTCAGAGCTGGAAGAAAACCTGACCCCTGTTGGATATGTGGATCCTAAAGACGACCCTGAGCTGCAGTCTTTACTCGCAGAAGGTGGTTCCTGTAGGGCAGACTTCAGCAGAGGCCAGAGAGGGTGTTCTACTCTTGAGGGTCTCCACCAACATGCAGCTTTCCAGCTGGATGGGCAAGAGCTAGGGAAACATAGGTTGTACTGGGAAGATGGCCTCTTCTACAGTGAACCAACTCAGTATATCCCAGGGGACTACAGAAGACTTTTAGTGCCTCTAGATACAAGATACCAGTAGCTACAGTTAGGCTACGAGATTCCTTTGGCTGGTCACTTGAGCTTCAAGAAGATCAAGGAAATGCTTTCTCTGTATTTCTACTGGCCTAAGTAGGGGTCTGATGTAGGTACATTCTCTTAGGAACTGTCCCACTTGTCAGATCTCTGGCAAGAGTGGATCCAAGAATGTGGCACCTTTGGTGTCTCTCCCAGTGGTGGGAGTCCCTTTTGAGAGGGTGGAAATCAACATTGTTGGTCCCTTAGACACTCCAACCTCTTCAGACAATCGATTTATATTGGCTGTAGTAGACCATGCTACTAGGTATCCTGAAGCCTTACCTATGAGGACTGTTACAGCACAGGCTGTTTCTAAGGCCCTACTTGGTATTTTTACAAAGGGTAGGTTTCCCTAAGGAAGTCATCTCTGATGGGATCAAACTTTATGTCCTTGAGCATATATCCACTACATGCAAGCCATGTGGAAAAACTGTGGAGTGACTTACAAGTTCTCAACTGCCTACCATCCACAGACAAATGGATTGGTAGAGAGGTTTAACTGTACTATGAAGAGCATGATAGGTGCTTTAAAGGAACCCCTTAGAAGAAAGTAGGACCTTCTACTGCCATGCCTTCTATTTGCTAATAGTGAAGTCCCCCAGGAGGGAGTTGGATTTAGTCCCTTTGAGCTTCTCTATGGTCATCCAGTTAGAGGTCCATTGGCCCTAATCCTTCTCCCAAGCCAGTGAGAGTCACTGACTATGTGTTAGGTCAACAAAGGAGAATGACGCACATGATGATAGAAGCATCTGATAACTTAAAAGCAGGTCAGGCTCTGGTGAAGCATTGGAATGACCGGAAGGCCCACATGGTTGAGTTTACTCAAGACCAGCAAGTTTTAGTTATGGTTCCTACAAGGCAGAGGACCTTACAGAAGAAATGGATAGGACCCTTCACGGTTGTGGGAAAATTTGGAGAGGTCAAATATCTGGTGGATTTAGGCAATCCTAAGGAGGCCCCCAGGGTCTTTCACACCAACTGTCTAAAAGCTTATGTCACCAGACCAGAAGTGGGAGCTTTGCTTCTAGCTTCAGCTCAAGAGGAGGAAGAGAGTGAACCCCAGGGGACAAGCATTGGATGAGAAAATTGAAGGATTTAATTTTTCTTCTAATCTGACAGTGGAACAACAGGAGGAGTGCAGGTTTCTATTAAATCAGTTTTCTTCCCTGTTTTCACTATCACTAGGCTTGACCCCTAGGGGCCATCATGATATTCTCACTGGTGACTGTTTACCTGTTAAAAGCAGAGGTTACAGGATGTCAGATAATGTCAGAACCCACATAAAGGAAGAGGTCAACTAGATGCTTGATCTTGGACTAATAGAACCCTCTACCATCCATGGTCTAGTTCAGTTGTGCTAGTGCCAAAGGCAGAATCAAATGAGTTGAGATTATGTGTAGACTATAGAGCTCTAAATGTAGTCACAAAGACTGATGCCCATCCTTTACCTAGGACAGATGATCTGGTGGACAAACTTGGTTCAGCCAAGTACCTCAGTGCATTTGACCTAACGTAAGGCTATTGGTAAAGAGCGCTGACAGACCATGCCAAGCAGAAAACTACATTTTCAACACTAGCAGGCCTCTTCCAGTTTAGGGTAAGGCCTTTTGGACTAAAGAATGCACCTGCAACATTCCAAAGGATGGTTAATCAAGTTGTGAATGGGATGGGGGACTTCTGCATGGCATACTTGGATGACAGTGTAGTGTTCAGCCCTACTTAGAAAAAAAAATATGTTGACCACTTAGGATATGTTTTGCAGGCTCTTGAGCAGGCCCATCTGACCATAAAGGCAAGCAAATGTCAAATCAGTCAGAGCAAAGTTGTCTACCTTGGACATGAGGAAGGAGGAGATGAAATAAGGACATTGCCTAGCAAAGATCAAGCTGTACAAAAATGGTTCACCCCTACTACTCAAACCCAAGTGAGAGCCTTCTTAGGTCTCACTGGTTAATATAGGAACTTCATTCAGAACTATGGATCCATAGTTTTTCCCTTGAATGTGGTCTCCTGACCCAAATTTCCTAGAAAGGTCAGCTGGAAGGAGGAGTGCAACAAGGCATTTGAACAATTTAAGAAAACCCTTTGTCAAGCTCCAGTCCTAAGATATCCTGACTACAGCCAAACCTTCCAATACAGTTATAGGTGCAGTTCTTAGTCAGCTGGATGAGAAAGGTAGGGAGTTCCCCATCTGCTTCATCAGCAGAAAACTGAAGGAACCAGAAACAAGGCGGGCAACCATTCAAAGAGAATGTTTTGCTATTGTGTGGTCACTGAAGACGTTCAGACCATACTTGTATGGATCTACTTTTGTGATTCAGACAGACCACCAAACCGTGAGATGGTTAATGCAGATGAAGGGGGAAAATCCGTGTTGTTAAAATGGTCAATCAGCCTACAAGGGTTTGATTTTACCATTGAACACAGGTCAGGGTGTAATCACCAAAATGCTGATGGTCTCTCCGGAATGTTTGACCAACAGAAGTAAGGAGATTCATCCTGGGGTTTATTAACTTCTCCTGTACCTTAGACTGAGGGGGGAGACAAGTGTTAGGGAGAATTCTCATACATGTGCTAATTCCCTTCACCTTAGAGACCCCCAGCAACTTTGCTGGATTTTTAGGACTTGATATTTGTTTTACCTGGAAAGAGTGTGAGCCTTTTTTCCCACTCTTTCATGTATTTTGATGTGTGTTTTACACTTGTGTTCTTTGATTATGGAGTTTTAGATAACTCCATAGGTATCATCTTTTCATGTGTGTTGCACATCACCTTCAGTACAGTGACACAGGGGTATCTTTTAGACTTCCCACAGGTTTAAATACCTTCTATGGAATAAACTACTGTTTCCCAGAGAATGTAAAGTGAATTTGACTTTAATAGTCTTCCTGAATTCATAGACCCAGCACACACAATCTTCTAATGGAGTGCTGGGGGGGAGGGGGGGGTTTACATAGTATCCCCTGTGTCTAAATACTCATGCAGCAGTAAAATGCTACATTTTCCTATTGAAAAGGCTGGTGGCAGTGGTTTTACAACAAATTACCATGATTTTTCCTGACTGCGAACACCGGTAGCTAAAAATCACGGGAACAATGTTTTTCAAGATGGCGCCTTAATCCCTTTGTTTAAATAGGTCCCAGTCTTCTTTTTTTCTTTTTGGAAAGGTCCTTCTAATGTTTGTCTCTGCCCGCCAAACCAGGTTTGGTCACTTTGTTCGTGTGCTTTGGCGGGCTTCAGTTCTGAAGACTGCCTCTGGCGTCTGAGTGGCTGGTGTGGGCAGGAAGTGAGGGAAATGCCCCAAACTCCCTGTGCTTAGTCTCCTAGGAGATCCAAATGCACTCTGCTTTGATTGGCTGGCTGACTGTCCGGAAGGACATCCACTCTCCTGGGTGAGTGACTGCTAGGCTGGAAAGAAAGGGAGAAAACTGTTTAAAAGGCGAGTCTCCAGGACTGGAAGGCAGAGTCGACCACTGGAACAAAAGAACCGAAGACGATCTGGAAGGCTGTTGCAACTCCTGGACTGTTGGTTTGCCCGGTAACGCCGTACTGCAGGTGCCCACGCTTTTTGGAAGCAACACATTGGTGAATTTTTGGTGTTCCCTCTGACACACAAGAGCTGTTAACATGAGCCTTTTTTGGTTCTCACTGCTTCATGAGCATGTTTTGGTTTGTCTACGTCACATGAGCCAAAAACATGAACGTTTTTTATTGGGTTCTCCCTGCTATACAGTAGTCCCAAACATTATCATTCTATGGATTGAACATGTTATACAATACTTGCAGACATGAGCATTTTGTTTTTCTCCATTCTGCATGAGAGCTGATAACCTGAGATATTTTTGTATTCAGTCATTGGATACATTTTTGGGTACAGAAGAGCCATTGAGCCATTAGCATTTTTTAAGGCTCTTCTTCCTACACGACAGCCCACACATATGACTTTTTCTTGTTTACTTTGCTACACAAGAGGCAAAAACATTAACATTTTTTAGTTTCTCCCCCCTACACGAAAGTTACAAAAATTAGAATCTGTCAGGCTTTCCAGTCTACATGAGAACCGAATATCTGATACAACTTTGGGCTTCCCCTGATACAGGAGAGCTGCAAACATTATCACTTTTCTGCTTCTCCATGATACACAAGAGCCCCAAAAATGAGCACACATTATTTTCTGATTTTCAATTCAACAAAAGAACATCAAATACAATACTTTTATTTTTTTTATTTCCCCTTTACAAATCATTTTTCACTGACAAATAATTGTTCTTACTGTCAATCTGCTACTATTTCTCAGAGTCCACTTGCCACTATTTCACTGGGTCTTTCTGCTCTCTATGGTGGCCCTGCTGTGAAATAGCTGCAACCACAATTATTTCTTTAGTTACCCTGCTACTGTGCTCGGGGTGTCCCTTCTATGGATTAGTTGCAAATGGAAATATTTCTCAGAGTCTTCCAGGTGTTTCTCAGGGTCTCCTTGTTACATAATAGCTGTACATAATAGCTGTGCAACAGTTCTTTACCAGGATTTCCCTTATACTGAGAGTTTTCTGATAGAGCTGCTATTAGACTTGCTGCCCCCTTTGTGGATGTAGTGGTGTATTTTCAGTGATGTGCACGCATATTAGGCTCTCATCCTGGACTGCACTCTACATCCTGCAACAGCGGCACATGCAATGCATACCTGCAAGACATAACAGATGACCACCCTTGCGGCTCATATATGGAGTCACAGACAATGGTTTCTCTGTGTGACAGGAAGTCAAAACAGGCCTGAACGCAATGCAGGTGCCACTGGTGGTGGTTGGGTCTCTTTCACATGTCTCACTCCTCTGCCACTTTCTCACACTACCACATTCTACATCATGTTGGGAAGAGAAGTGTCAGGAGAAAGCAGACTCTGTTGCTGCCTCCTCCCACATGTGGGGTGCATTAAGGCCCCAAACAGAAGTCCCTTTCACACTGCAACCAAAAACGGCATGGCTTTTGCTTTCCCTTTTACATGAATGGCAGGAATTTAAACACTGCAACTAAAACGGCCTGGCTTTTGCTTTCCCTGTCGCATGAAGGGCAGGAATTTAAACACTGCAACAAAAACCGCCTGGGTTTTTCTTTTGTTGTTCATGTAAAATTAAAGAACCATGGGGTAAGGGGCATACCTATCATTATCAATGGACAGCAACAGTTTAATTCATCAAAGAATCCTGTGACATGGAAAACAGGATGTATAAACATTGGAAGCAAAAACGGCCTGCACATGTGTTTGTAAATAAAAACGGCTTTAAAAAGCCACCCTGTAAAAAGATATCACTGCTCACAGAAAAATGTCAGGAAAGCAGAACAGGATGTGTGGGTTGACCAAAGTAATGTACATTATGGATCCCCCACAAAACTCCAGTGACAGTTGAAGAGACACATCAAGAAAACCTGTTCTGGTTAGGGGAAAAACTTCACAATGAAAAGGCCCATTCCAACTGGATGTCACACTTCCCAGCTAATAACCCCACAATAAAATGTGATGCTTCTGAAGGCGTCACAATTCCCTATTCTGCAGACTGGCTTTCAGGAAAGCATGGACTTCAAAAGAAGGCTATCCTTGACTAAAGCATGACTAAAAGATGTGAATCCTTGTTGTACTAATTTCAAAGGGACTCATAAAAAAACTCTGTCACAGGCTGACCCAGGGGAACAGATGGCTGTAGGGGATGAAGCAGCCATCCAATTTGCTGATAGAAACACTCATCATTTAATTTGAAAGACTAGTTAATTATAGGCTTTCTGCCCAGCAACCAGACTGAGGATTAATTTCACTTTTATGCAATTTTTCATGTAATTTCCAGGGGGTTTTGTGGGTATAACTTGCATCAAATTGTGACTCTGGGAACTGTAATGGCCAGTTGGATTAGGTTTCTGGCTGATCTGAACACGTGACAAATATGAGAGTTGATGAAAAGGTGAACAATGAAATTAGGAATATGTTGGACAATTTACATATTCATAACTGTTGTACATTTTATGAAAATGACAAAAATGTGACACAAGGCCATGCTTCATTGCACGGATTTGGCAGTCGGCTTATTAATTTAATTTGATTCTCCATGATCAGCTCAAACAGAATATAGATACATAGTTTATGCCAAAAAGTTATGAGAACAAAGAATGATGACAAATGGAAAAAGAAAGATGGTGCTCCCAACCCCTAAACCAATCCTGATTTGGTGCAGAGAGAGAGAGGATAACTGTCCAATCCTAGCAGCAGGGATTATTGCAGGGTACTCCCTCTAGATTGTAAAGTTATTGATGTAATTTCTGCTATATAATGGGGGCTGTACTAGGACTCAGGACAGACAGACAAACAACAACCGGGGAAGACAAAAAAAGGAGGACGGAGAGAAGGCTGCTGAAATTTACCATCTTTGAGAGTGTAATGTCCAGACCTCCTGCACTTTCTTTACAGAGTGTCCTGAAATGCAGCTGGATTTCCTGATCCTTAAACAAAAGCTTGCTATCTAAGTAGCAATAACCGCAGCCCTAAATTGAATAGGTCCTTCATTTGTGTAGCAGTGCATCCAATATTTCCCCATTGAAAACCCCAATTGCCAGTGTAGTTCAGTCATCTCCCCATAGAAGAATATCTTGTTTGCCTGTGTATTGTAGCCTATCCTCATTTAAAAATCCTTAATTTGTCTGTGTAAATCCTTAGTATTTCTGTAAGTAAATCAATTAATTCCCCCATTGAATTTCACAGGATCGGCATTGGTGGCGTTCGAAACCACCCTTTTCCCCCCAGTGTTCTTGCTAATTGTTATAGTCATTAAAGTATTGCCCAAAATAATTAATCCCCTTGTGAGCTGGAAACCAAATGTGTCCATGGGCCTCATTACGACCCTGGCGGTAAGGGGTTAACGCCAGCGTTAGCTGCGCCAACCCCTTACCGCCAATTCCGAGTTCCCTTTCCGCCATGGCGGATTTTACACCTGCTTTTAGCGGGTGTAAAAAACCATGGCGGAAAGGGACCTTGGCGTTAATTACGCCACCGTAATTTACGGTGGCGTAATTAACGCCTTCCCCACTCCCATTATGCCCTATGGGGCAAAAATGGGAATGGGGAAGGGTAAATGGGGATTGGGGATTTACCGCCCCGCCAAAGTCGGAATGGGGCGGTAAATCCCCTTACCGCCATGGCGTAAACATAGTTTACGCCATGGCGGTAAAGTGACGGCCCTGGCGGTAACTTACCGCCAGGGTCGTAATGATGCCCCATGTGTTTAAATGATGCCCTGCTAAACACATTTTCATTTGCTAGTGTCATTCCTTTTTGCATCTGTCATCCTGAATCAAAACCGATTTTATTTTTGTGAGCTAAACCCCATTCCCACAGACTACCTGTCATTATAAGCCTCATTGTCAATGAATTTCCATTTGCCACTGTATGTTCCCTGTGCATTTGCTTTCTCCTGGTGTGCTTATTAGTATTCTCTAAAACATTGCCTGTATAACTAAGTGTAAGCAGTGTGAATGTTCTTCTATTCTCTCCCTTGGCCGATGTGAGAAATAATATTAACCCCATTCTTCCATAATGCTCCAAAATCGGATTTTCCCTTTCTTTGCTGGCTGCCCATATTGTGGTGGTGAAAAACAGATTTTCCCCCTATATTCCTACTCCTTGCCACTGCCTTCCATTCAAAGGAATCAAATTCAATTGATGTTTAGGGGTGAGTGTTACAGGCGGATTGCTTAACTGTAGGTGCTATCACTTTGTGTGGAATTGTTATTTTCCTGGCCTTTCATTAAAACAAAAGCGAGTGCAACAGTCTATTTCAACTTGGCCGCTCTAGAAAGGATACTGCATTTGATTTGCTACAATTTTGGTGGCTGTTGTATTTTGACTATCCTCATAAAATATCTCATTAATACACAGCGGCCTGGTTCCTAGTCCATTGTGACACGGGGTGCTGTTGGAGGTACTGTGCATTACGGGTTGGATGCCTACTCAAAAAGAATCCGTTGCATACTAAAAATAAAAATCATTTTATTGTGCGCCACATTCACTTTAGGGGAAGGAGTTCCCTGGCTGGTGTGTGCCATGTAATAAACTGTCACACACAACACTCATTAGAACTCAATTAAATACATCAATGCTCCTCGTGTGTGCCAGCACCTTTCCACCTCTTCTGCTTGCTTTTCCTGCCCAACAGTTCTCTACCTTTCAGCACCTTTATTATGAATTAATTCAATGACTATATTATTAATCAGTATGGGTGGGTGAAATGCTTATAGGCTCAAGGGGATCAACCTATAAAATATAAGGACAGCTAAACTAAAGCTGGAAGGGTTGGCGAACTGAAGGTTTGTCAGGGATCTTATTATGGGAATGCTCTTTTTCCAAAGGAGTGCATATCGATGGTTCTTTAGCAGTCGCACTTCCAGGAGTATAGTGCCCACCATACACACTGGAGGAAAGCAGCATGGCATCAGGGTGCTGGATGCCGTGTGTATATTCATGCCACTACTGAATGTGGTTATGCATTGCAGTCATACCCAGTGCACACCACTCACGCTTCTTGTTCTGCCACACACACATTTTGCAGAGCTTTTTTCAATGCAGTGCATTCAACAGCCTGTGTCTTTCCTCGGGCGGAGGGAGGTACTTCTAAACACAGAATATTCCCATTGTAGTGTGGTGGGACCTTGCAACCTCAGAATGTGGTGGCTTAATCATTCTCCTGCTTTGATCATCACTCTGGCCGTCAGTTACCACCATTCTTCTCGTCCTCCTTCCCTTTTTCTCATCCACCACATCTGTGTCTTCAATGTCCTACTCATTACCTGCAGTTGCCAGCCACCTCCTCCTTCCCCTCCTTCCTTAAAGCTGTTCTGCCTCCCTGTGTGCCACTTCTTCCTGATGTTCCACCTGAAACCCTCCTTGCACCTCCTCATGTTCCTCCTTCTCCAGCCCCACATCAGCCTCTTCATGTTCCCCTTCGAGCTGTCCTATTTGGGCCTCCTCGTGTACTAATCCCTTGCTACACTTATCTGCCTCCTCATTATTGTTTTCCTACATCTCTGCCTCCTCATATTCCACCTCATGCCCCTCCCTCTCCTCATTTTCTTATCATGCACCTGTCTCATTGTCTTCCTTCTGCTGTTGTCGTACACCATCAGACTTTTGCAGCAGTATCTCCTAATTTACTGCTGCCATCTTCTCCTGCCCCCCACTACTGCCACCTCCAGGATAACCCCTTCCGCCTCAGTTGAGGGATCTCATACAATACCTCAATGCTTCTGATCTCTGCAGAACACTCCCACTTCCTCCTCTTGCTGCTCCTGTCCATCAATTGGCAGCTCTCTGCCTTTCAACATTTTTCTTAAGTGTGCCTTGATGGGTGGGTGCAACACTGTTACGTTCTAAGGTTTTGAAACTAGAAATGATAAACGGCAGCTGAACCATGGTTAACAGGATGGGTGAACTGAAAATGATCGAGTGTCTTACTGCACGAATATTGGTGTTCCAAAGACTTGCCTAACCAAGGGTCTTCACACAGTCCCATTGCAGGGTTACACCACCATGCTCACTTCTTATTAATCTCCTACCAACACATATTTTTCCATCCTGCCTGGTGTATCATCAACCTCCTGAAACAGCGTTGATAACTTTCAACACACACCTGCCAGCAAACAGCCCATCCCTCTTGCTTACAATGCGTGGCGGACTGTGAACTGGTGACCCTCCATTCAAGTGTCACTGATTTGATCTCTGTGATTTGCCTTTCTGTCTCTATCTTTCTCTCTCTTTCATTTCTAGAGTCAGAGCGAGCTTTGAGGTCTCTCTCTCAAGTCAATACTGTAGGCAGTGTTCCCAACAATCCCCCCACCTGCTCTCAGGTACCAATAGATATGGTGTTCTGTGCTCCATTTTACACTCCTCTGCAGCGTTCCACAGCTCGCCCCCTGCAGCCTTACCCCTCAGGTGCCAGGAGAAATGTTTAAGGAAAGGGGTTTCGAAAAACAGAAATCACCGGACCTGCACATAATAAAGGTCCTTACCTGTGCTAGGTGGTAGTGAATGGGGTGGGAAAACTGGAGGTACATGGTAGATCCCACAGAC
Organism: Ambystoma mexicanum; assembly: GCF_040938575.1. Classification (NCBI taxonomy): domain Eukaryota; kingdom Metazoa; phylum Chordata; class Amphibia; order Caudata; family Ambystomatidae; genus Ambystoma; species Ambystoma mexicanum. The sequence continues at coordinate 143,678,139 of NC_090934.1, forward strand.
ACTACACATCTCCAAAAGGATGTGGCAGGGTATTTCAGCAAAGGATATGTACAACCTTTGCCCTGCCCTTTTAGAGGTCTTCCTGCCTATGCAGAGAATTGGGTCCCTCATGTTAATCAACGTATCCCCATTGAACTGAGCCAGTCCTAGTCAGGATGTGTAGGTGTAAGTCTGACTGAAATCTCAACCGGCTAGGTCTGCAGTAGCTCAGTGGTGAAATACTACTTGAACAAGGTTCACACAGCAGAGGCAGAGTGGCAGGTATGAAAACCAAAATGGTGAAAGCTCCTAAAGAAGGCCTTCAGTCTGCAGAGCCACGCACGGCAACATCCTCCAATTGGTATACAAAAATAATTATCATACAAGGATGCAAGCACCCCCACAAAAGGAAGAAGACCTGAGGGAGGGGATATGGCCTTATAAAAGCTGCAGATCTTTGGAGAGTAGGCGGTGAAGGAGTTGGAGATCGAGTGGTGGACATGGTTTGATGACAAAGTGAGGCAGATGCACAGAGAAGATGATTGTAGGAGGCTAAGGTGGAGGCATGGAGAAGAAGAAAGGAAGAGACTCTGGTGGAGGCTCGAGCAAGGAGGAAGGAGAATGCTGAGGTGGAGGCACCTAGAAGAAGGAATGAGGAGGATATGGTGGAGGCACAGAAAGGAAGGAAAGAGGAGGCTAAGGTGGAGGCACAGAGGAGTAGGGGTAAATATAGGAAAGGGAGTAAGGGAGGGGTGAAGAGAATAAGAATATCAGATGTACGGAAGTTGGGATACAAATGTAGAAGAGGCTAGAGGAGAAAGAAATAGAGGGTGAAGGAAACCAGAAATATAGCTGGAGGAGTAGGAGGGAATATAGGGCTTTGGAGAAAGAAAGGTAGATTGGAGGAGAGATTGGAACAAGATGGGATGTGGAAAGGAAACATCAGTTTGGTGAAGGTATTGGAGGAAGAGAGGAGTTTACGAGGAAACATTAGAAGCAGGTTGAATGATAGGTTCAAAGGAAGTGAGAGCAGAGAAGTAAGATAGCAAAATAGGGAGGTTGGAGAAGATCTAAGAGCAATCAGGAGTCTGGAAGGAGGTGCCAAAAGGAGGTTGGAGGACATCTAAGAGAGAGGAAGACATTTGGGAGGAGGAGTCGGGAGGAGTGTTAAGCAGATAAAAGAGAGAGGAAGGAGGTTGGACGGAGGTGTCAGGAAGATTTTGAGATGATTTGATAGAGAGGGAAGAGATAGGAAAGAGACATCAGGAGGAGCGATATAAGAGTGAGGAAGGAGATTGGAAGCAGGCATGAGGAGTGAAGTGAGGATATATTAGAGAGAGGAGGTGAGTGGCACATGGAGGTAGGAGTAGATTAGGAGAACCATTGAAGAAAGTGGCTGAAAGATTAGGAGCATGTGTGCACAAACCGCTGCCTCCTAGCCTAAGATTAGACCAATCATACCACAAGTTTAGATCCAACACCATCATATGGCTGAAATCTAACAACCAGTATCAATAACCCTGCTTACTATACAGCTAGAACTGATCAGACACCTTCCGGTATCCACCATATGATATGATACCTTAACTTCTATGCCAGCCTCCCTGCATGTGTCTCCTTTCACTTAATTTTTCTCTGTATATAATACCCTCTTGAAATGGCCTGCCTTCTCCCCTCCGGTATTCTATGCTTGTAAATACATAAATATGTACCCCTATATATACACCCTGTAACTATTGTAATTATTACCTGTATGTAAACGGTATACTTTGTTGTGTAACTAAGCTTCGCATATACTTGTAACTGCTGCACCCTGTTAGCCGAGGGTATGATGCGCATTATAAATAATAAACAAACAAACCTTAAAGAGTGTGACCCTAAGGAGGGTGCATGCACTTGCATGTGACAAAGCATGAAGGAGATGTGTGAGAAGAGACAAGCTCGAGAGTAGAGATTAGAGTGTGTGAGGATGAAGTCTCCCTAGGCATGGACATATATTGAGCCTTAGAGGAGGACATTGAGGATGGAATTTTGGGACAGTGTCAGGGCTTTTCAACCAGGAAATACAAATCAAAAGCCTCCAGGGCCACTTATTCTCAGTGCTGTCATACCCCAAACTCTTTCCCCTTGCCAATGCATAATGTGTGGGTGTACATTGGTCCAGGATATCCAGGAAGAGGAGTCTCCCAGACTAAAGAGCAGAGCCAGGGAACCAAGGAGACAAGAAAGAAGTTGATGGACTATTGTATACATGTCATGGCAAAGTTATCAAAAAATGTTCCCAGTGTCTTGTGCAAGCAATCACCTTAATCATCAATGAGACCTACTCCACTGGCCGCATACCGAATTATTTGATAAATTTTGCCTATTATAACAAAAGGTTTCAATGAATCCCTTTTATCCCAGTAATTATCGTCCCATCACCAATGTTAGTTTACTCCTCACAATCTTAGACAAAGTTGCTTACCTACAGTTGTCGTGCCTTGTTGTCGATCACAACTTATTGGGTACTTACCAATCAGGCTTTCATCCTCTGCATAGCAGAGACTTCTATGCTTGATATCCAGTCAGGCATACTCAATATCTTGGGTGAGGGCAAGGCCCGGATGTAAATGTTCTCTTGCCTTCCTGCAGCATTTAATGTGCTGGACATTGATATTTTACTTTCACGACTTACTAACCTCGACCATCTACCTATTAGCTGGATTAGGTCTTTTTTGCTATGTAGGTTTGCTTTAGTCGTATTAGGACCTTACTCGTCCAACACCCACTCGATCGTTGAGGGAGTTCCATGGGGAGCATGTATGCTCCATTTGCTCTTTATTCTTCATTAAAGATCACTCCATGACCTACTGAATAACAAAGCGGTTCAATTCCAAAATTAAGCTGATGACACCTAGCTGCTGTTCATGACGTGTGACATGGCCAAAGATACTTACCATATCAATAATACCTTTATTGTCATTAGCAAATGGATGAGGGACAATTGGCTCTGCCTGAATGACCAGAAAAAAATAACAAATATTTCTGGACACTCAGAACACCATCAACAAATATGGTGAACATATGATATTGGAGTTTGATTTACTAATGGATACTCTTTCCCTGTGTTGGCTGCACGTTTCTGGAACAAGTTCCTGCTAGAATTACAGTTAGAAAAAAACATACTCACCTTCCGGAAGAAGCTGAAGATGTTCTTTTTTTGTCTATAAAATTCTCCTCCCATTGACTGTCGTGAAAGGCTCGTAGGCAGATATCTTTGTGGTTAACTACCTGCACCCTGATGTCTGAGGGCTTTCAGCGCGTAATAAGTACACACATAACATAATATAAATAAAAGAAACCCCTCAATCTGAGATCAGTCCTACGCTTGCATTCCTTGACCATGACCAACCATTTCTATCTCTCAGATGGAACAATAGGATAAGTAAAGATTATGTGAATCTATTCGGCTCAGAGGTATACTCCTCTGGAGTCCTAAGTAACATAAACTTGGACCCATAAAATAAGGCTGATAACATTTCTGAGATTGTTCTTCAGTGTTTATGGAAACTTGTTGGATCATTAAAAACAAGAACCTGAAATCCAACTGTTATGTTTATAATAAAACAGTTGATGATTCTAAACGTTGTAAACATAGAAAGATTAGATGTTTACAAAAGTTAAATCTCTCATATGCTGAATACATAGTAGAGAGAATACGTATATGCCGGGCCCATAAGAACCTTGTTAAATCCTTGAAAATTGGTATCTATATAGGTATGTATGGGTGATAATCAGGCTAGAGGGAACATGGACTCTCTCATTAAAGTGGAGGTGTGGGTTAAACATTTCACTAAAATATATCAAATGCTGTCAATGTTTCATGAAGTGTGGGATCCCTGTTTAGGAATTTGCTTGGTGGGACCATGTCCTTGGAAAGAGGATGAGTTTGTGTGGGCTACCAAACAAATTTAATCGATCAAGGGCTACTGGCCCAGACGGCATTCCTGCATTTATATTAAAAAAAAAAATCCTTCTTGTGGGCCTCTCTATTAAAAATAAAATGTAATAAGATATTTTTTTTATATCTGTATCCCAGGTACATGGTCTCAATCTTTGATAATTACCATATTCAAAAAGGGTGAGCCTCTCGATCCTTCTAATTACAGATCTATAGCTCAAAGGTACCTGCTATTTTAGTTCTTAGGGATTTGGAGAGTGTAATGCCGCAATCAGACATTCTGTCAAGCTTTTAGGTGGGTTTCCGTAAAAGAATGGGGACTCCACTTAATGCAACCATAATGGCACATCTTTTGGAGACAGCTAAGCACAGTCAAACGGGCCCAATCTTTATGGCATCGTTAGACATGACGTCTGCATTTGACTGTGTAATTAGATCCATCGTATGGCAGAAACTTCTGCGATATGGAATGCCAGTGGATTTAGTACAGATGGCGTCAATGCTCCATCGTAATACCTACTGTACAATCCGGATCACTCAGGATGGTTCCCTGACAAGATAGATTCCGATGTTTATAGGGGTAAAGCAGGGCTGTAACATGGCTGCAACTCGGTTTAATATCTATCTTAGTGACATGGATGAAATATGGACCAGCGAAAAAATTACTCCTGTTAGATTGGGTAGGTAAAGACTGGATTGGATAGCATTTGCTGATGACCTAGTATTTTTTGATAGAACAGGTATGGGGTTGCAAGTGAAGCTAAGCTTATTCCTGCAGTATGCCATTGATAACAATATACAGGCAAATGGACTTAAATAAATAAATTGTGGCCTTTCTCAGGTCGCAAAGAATAAAAACTATAGTATGGACTATGGCGTCAGAAAGGATCGAACAAGTTTTGCAATTACAATATCTTGGATATAACGTATATAACACATCATCTATGATTATGTGGTAAGCCAAATTGTAAGGTATTTACCTCAATACCGAGATGAATATGAATGCTCAAGTCTCAGCCACGGTCAACTCTCGCCATTATTATCCCTGTCTGCTTCATCTGATAAAGCCTTTCCCATCTGACTCAAATGCTGCCACAGTGGCCAGGGCCATTATTGGGAGTACCCTGGACTAGGGAAATTGACTTGTGGGTGCACCGGTCTGTGAGGTTGCTAGGCTTCAGGTACTGCAGAACACGCCCGCTCGGGTGTGGCCAATGTTCCAAGACCATCCCATATCTCCCCACCCCTGAAAATCTCCATTGGTTGCCAGTTGCACAGCAGATTAAGTTTAATGCATTGACCTTCACACATAAATGTGTGTAGGGTGAAACTTCTGTCTATCTCAAAGCCCGCTTGAAGTTGTAAAAGTCATCCCGCCGACTCTGCTTCAGTTCGCAGCAACTGTTAACCAACAAACGTATTAAGCATAGTTGTGCGGGCAGCAGATCCTTGCAGTTTCTTGCTACCACATTGTGGAACTTGCTACACGGTGTCTGCGGCTTGATACCAATCTTGCGTCTTTTAGGATAATGCTCTGAATCCTTTACCTAGTGCTTCCCCCTTCCCCCCTCTTTCTTGATGAGTTCTTCCTTGCATTGCTCGATTTATTAGATTGGTATTTTTGCTTTGTGTGTTTCTTATTCATGCTGCTACAGTGTCACGACCGTTTGATACGTCTGGGCTTAAGTGCTCTATAAATAAATAAATAAATAAATAAATAAATAAATACATAAATACCCCTGCGGACTCAGAGTGACTGTCAACTGATGTTCTAGTACTGGGGGAGTAGACACTTACTGATTTTCAATCTGAAAGAGTTGAACGATAACAAGCACAGAACGCCATCCTGCTGGTGTCACTGGAGTTTTATATTGCATTTTTCTTGGTTTGCCCAAACCTTTTAATTAGCGCTAATACAACCTTTTTGTACCATCATTATCTTTGTGTGCTTCATTCTGATCTTTCTCAGCTTCATGACGTGTCACACAAACATTCGCACGGCTTTATAACACAGGGTTTCTTCGGTTCTCTTGCTTCTATTTTTGGCAGTAGGGAGAAGGAAAAGGGAAAGAGTTTAAAGTTTTGATTTCCAAAAGGGTTATGGGTAAAAGGAGGACAGGCAAGGGAATCAATTTTAAAATAAAGGTTTTCCCAAACGGTTTCTGAAAGGTGGGTTCAGATATTAAAGACAAAGCAAGCACAATACAATACATGTTTCAGGTAGGCAATGGTATGTGAAAAAACACACTGTGCATGGCTTCAATTAAAGCTTTCCTCCTTCCTTCTAGTGTGGCTCACCCCTATCCCCACTTCTAAAAGACAAGCACAACCGACATAAATATTGTAACTAACTATTTAACACGCGCTTATTATTCAGAGGTTTCTAAGCATTAACCCGGGAATTGAACCTGTGTTGCTCTGTGTTTTCTTGCTTCCAAGAGGAGCGTGTTGCCCCTGAGCTATCCTCCCAAGCCAGAGGAAGTTTGTTAAGCTTTTAAATGCCCATGGTACTACCATCAAGTTGCAAACACTCTGATTGTCCAGAAGAATCTCTCCTAGGCGTTCACTTCTTCGGCTTGGCTTAGTGAACCCAAGCCTGCCTATGGACTGAACAAGACTATGCCATGCCGGCAAAATTACAAGTCTACCAGATCCCAAGTACAGGATCCAGTTTGACTTGTGAGTTCACAGGGTGAGAAAATCACTCATCCTTATTTCTTAGCCAACAAACTCATCATCCTCAAATACGTTTATGGCTGGGTATGAAATGAATGGCAACACGTGAAGGAAATGATTGCTGTGACCCGGAAGATGAGCTCGTATTATAGCGGGACCATGGAGCAATACAACTGCTATTCCATTCAAAACACCTCAAGTTGCCACTGAACAACTTGAAGTCCTCAATGTAGACATAGATAGCACAGAGTAACACAAGAATGAGAATAAATATAATAGATACATTCTGAATCCAAAGCTGCGGCTTAAAAACGAACTAAGTAGTATTTGTACATCTTGACCTTCCAAACGACACTGTCTTCAAGTATCAGAAACTGCAAAGACAACTTCATTAAAACCAGAATTTCTATAAAATCTGTGGCTGCCTTTAAAGTTGGAACACCTTGGTTGTTCAAACAGGGTTTTAAATTACAACAGCGTAAATCATCATGTAAAGGGCATAAAAAAGAATGTTTTGCACAGTTTGCGCTGCCGTATTATAGAAAAGTCTACACACGGCCTGCTGGTATTTTCAAAGTTTTACAATAGAAGCAATAAGTCTCATTTTTATGTAAAGAGATCTGTAAAATTATTTGTAATGTTTAAAAGATACTGCTTGAATTCAAAGCCACCTTTGAAGGGCAAATTGCCAAAACTCCATACACGAGAGCCGGTAATTTATTGTGACATCTTCTGCATAGAGTTGCAATCAACACTATCGGAGTTCAACCACAGTTCCCTCAACTGCAAAGACACAGCTAGGTTTCATATATGCTTGAACCATAGTACCAGGAGCCCTCCCTGTAATCTCCAGCCGATGTAATCTGTTTTTCCAAGTTGAATATTTGACCAGAGCCAGACCCAGTAAAATAAAGCTCTTAAAACATTAGCATCCTCAGCGATACAAAACCCCAATTCCACAGAGAGGCTCACACGTGGTGTACTCTGGTGAACAGTCAACATTGGATATATACGAAAAAATAATTCTGCTACAATCACAATTAATGTATTTGAAGAAATAAAATCGCACTTCCATAAATAGCAGCAGCTTCTGCCTATGACCTATATACCTGTAGGGCTGGGGCATTTTCAATAGAATTAGCAAATGCCTGTCCCACTCACTATTCCCCACTAGAGTCTCTTTACTCTCACAATATGCTTAGCCCATTTTCAGTCATGACTAAAGCAAATACCTGTATCTGTAACCACACAGTCCCCATGCCCCTTTTTTCCTGCACTTATCACACATACCATGTCTGCTGCCTTAAACCCAGCACTCGCCACTTGCTGGCTGAACTACCACTGTTTGTTGTCTTTTATTATTTATTTATTTTTATTTATTCATCTTTGTTCCTTTGCTCCGCACTTTCCACTTCTCCCCCCTTCCATGCACTTTTCCCCTTTCCCTCACGCATGCACTTGTGCATTCTCAATGTCACTGGGCCTAGTAAGATCGCAGTTTTTTTGTTCTCCCTTGTTCCCCTCCCTTGCCTTGTCGCACTCCGAAAAACTTGTGTACGAGTGCAATACAAATAGAATATCATATCATATATCATAAATAGTCGAATAAAGTACCTTCTTCAGTGAAAGAAATAATCAACATAAGGTTGAGGGACATGTGGCTCAGCTCCATGAGTCCACAAACCATAGATCTTGTTTAAGCAATATATATATTTTTTGATGTGATTGTTTAAAGCGTTGACCAAGCTTGACAGCAGTGCTGCGGTAGCCACGTGTGGGTATCCCGTGATTGGGCTGGCATCTTTTAACAGTAACGCAGTACTCTGACTTGTGGTTTGCGCATCTATTGGAATTAGTCCACAGTCAGGTGTTGTTAAAAAAGCCACGTTTTGAGAGATTTGCAAAATAGGAGAATTGTGGTGGCACCGAGCCAAAACCGCGATCGAGTTCCAGATGATGGGTGCATGAAAGAGAAGGATTGCGGGTTCTCTCTTTGGGTACTGGTTGTGATTCGAGCTGGTTGGTGGATTTCCTTTGTGAGGAGTATGTGCCACCAGATTTGTATTATTATTATTAATGTTAGTACTATTATTATTGTTATGGGATTTATTGAGTGCAAACCTAGCTTTGAGAAGCAGTGGAGTGCTTTTCAAAGGTATACAGCAATACAGATACACACCAGAGCACTTCACAAAGGTATGCAAAAGTACAGATGCACAACAGAGCACTTTACAGAGATATACAACAATACAGATACACAACAGAGCACTTCACAGAGGTATACAAAAGTACAGATGCATAATGGAGCACTTTACAGAAGGTATACAGCAGTACAGATGCATAACAGAGCGCTTCAGAGGAAACAACAGAACAGAAATACAGTGGGGGGGTAGGATACAGAGGGGCACTCCGTTGCATCTGTGACTTCATCACTCTTTACTCAACAACACATCCATTCCCCATTCCCTTGCGCCTACTCACATTTTCACTCCTCCTTAATCCGGGACCCGGATCACTGGACTGCTCAACCCTCTGCCATCCACTGAACTTGTCAGAATCCCGCTACCAATCCTCCTGACTGCCCTGTCCATCAAAATATGAAAATGGTAATTATTAAAATACTGGCTCATGGCCTGTATGCCATATTTATATATGTCCCCGTTTATTAAATGCCCCCTTATCATGAATCTAAGCATTACCCCTTCACCATCTGTCTCGATTTCACCTCTTTCACCTCTCATTGCAACTTATATAAGGCGCCAGAATGATGAGCTACATCTGTTAGCTGTACTGTTTATCTATGTACGGCACTTCTGGTAGTAGTACCTGCCCAAACTACCAAATAATTCACAAGAGCGAGAGGATGATACCCGGAATTAGATGAAGCAGAAGAAAAGAAATAGTGCAGGAATGTGCTAGTATTTTACAAACTGATGGGCACAACTTCTATGATCATCAATAATCAATAAATGTAGGGTTTGAGCCAAATTAAAGCTGGTTTCCAATGTTGGATTTTGTGATATTTGTACAGCTGTAGTAAGTTACATTTTTTATTTCAATATTGTTCTTTTGGAAAAATATCCAAGGCCACTGTGAATAAATGAATGACAGAGCTTGGTAAACTACATTGCCTAAAGGTGCTTCCAATGTAATGGGATTGAGAAATAATCAGAAGGATTGGGTTTGGAGTTTTCTCCAAAGAAATGCAAGTAGAGGATGACATTTTCTGTGCACTATGGCGAAACTTGTACCACAGCTTGGCTTAGAAGTGTTTCAATCATAACGGAAAATAGACAGGAGTACATTGTATACATCCTTTGCCTTTGGTAGCAAGGGCAAGGGGCCGGCTACAGCCTCCACAGTGGTAGGTGAACAATGGTAGTGAAGCGATCGGATTATACGAGGAGACAGTATAATATGGTAACTGGTATTTATTATTGAAGTAGTTTCCAGCATCAACAATCAGGCCCCACAGCTGAGGCAGTAACGGGCACTTCTTTTGAAACCCGCATTCTCGCCAACACGTCAACACATTCTATCCACCCTTTCATCACGGGAGCTCGCGGGGAGTCCCGTGATGAAAGGATGACATGATGCTACACATCTCCCCTCCTTACTTAATGTCCTTAAATATAGTCTAATAAGTTCTTCAGTATATTCCATGTCCTTAAACATAGTCTTCTAAATGTTCCGGTTTACGGATTTTCCTTCCTGTTCTTGACACTCGTGACATATCTGATTTTACTCTTGGCAAGGAAAATTTTGATAGTGCATTTCTATTCGATGTAATTCTCGCCTTTTCCCTCATGCCATCCAACAAAGGTCTTACATGCCTATCATTCTCTTCCACATTCTCATTCCCTTTACAACTTACTTGTTCTTTGTGTATCAACTCTTTGGTTATCAAATTTTTTGATGGTTTGATCACACATACCCTCTCCATATTCCAGACCCTTCCATCCTGTACTCTCACAGCATGTTTGTAAACTTCAATCACACTCACCGGCTTGGACCATTTGCAGGGCCCATCTCTCATCACTGGGGGTAGTTTAATTCTCACCAGACTGCCTACCTTGAGATCTTTATTGCCTCTGACTTTTTTTACATGACTGTCATGAGCCGTTTTGTTCCTTATCTGTCTGTTCCTAATATTCTCCACTACCTCTCCAAAGTCTTTCATAACGACCATCTCTCTCCCCAACCAGGATGGAGACAATTTGGTGTTTGCTCTGCGTCCTCTAATCAATTCAAAAGGTGATAACCCAGTAGTACTATGGGGCGTGAAGCGATGAGCAATTATTTTCCCTTTTACCGCTTCTTCCCAATTGAGATTATTAACCCAGGCCCAACGAATGGCGTCCTTGAGTATTTTGTTAAACCTCTCAACAACTCCATTCGTTTGTGGGTGGTATATTGCACTCCTTTTATGCACAATAGAGTTTTCAGTACAGAACTTTTCCATTTCTTTGGATCTAAATTGGACACCGTTGTCCGTTAATATGCTTCTCGGAAAACCTTCTCTACTACATATTTCCGACATGAAATCTATAACCATCTTTGCATTCATGTTGGGTTTAATTGACACCTCTACCCATCTTGTCAATAGATCAATGACCACTAAACAAAATGTCTGCTTACCATCACAATAAATAGGCCCTAGGATATCTATGCCTACTTCATCCCAGACTTTACCTGGAATACTCGTTATTACCATAGGGTATTTTGCACCCACACACACTCTGTCACTCTCATTACAAAGGATACAATCTCTGATGGTTCTTTCGATCTGCAAATCACATCCTGGCCACCAATAATCATCACGTATTCTCTGTTTGGTCTTTACTATTCCTTGATGTCCTTCGTGACCCAATTCAATAATCTTTTGTCGTAGAGCCACAGGTGGAATTATTCGATCTCCTCTCATAATTCTGTCATTCATCACGTTGAGTTCATCTGCAACTCTCCAAAATTCCATGAGATTACATTCTTCAAACTTGTCTTCCTAATGTTCTCACTGCTTTGAATGATTTGTTTCAACCGACTCATATCTTCATCTTTATTCTCTGCTTCTTCCCATTCTGTTTTAGATATGGACAGAGTTTCTATATTCAAAATAATTTCTGATTGCATCTCATTTTCATCATCTGTCTCAGAGTTGTTGGTGAGACGTGACAGACAGTCAGCAGCACGATTTTTCACTCCTGGCACATATCGTACATTACAGTTATATTCTTGTAAGAGTATGACCCATCTCTTGATTCTGTTTGAGACATTATCCAACCCTTTATTCATAATAACATGTATTAACGGTTTATGGTCAGTGCGAATTTCCACCTCCACTCCCCATATGAAATTCCGGAATTTCTCTGTTGCCCATTTGATTGCCAAAATTTCTTTCTCTATCGCAGCGTATGACTTTTCTGCACCTTTTAACAACCTTGATGCAAAAGCAATTAAGACTTCTTTCCCATCAACTTCCTGAGTCACAACAGCGCCCAAGCCCAAGTTGCTAGCATCTGTTGTAATTATAGTCTTCATACCATTCTTAAAATTCTTTAACGATGGTGCCTTGTTCAATTCTGACTTGATGTTTTCCAATTCATCTTCACAATCTACATTCCATGCAAATGTTTTCTTTTTTAACAATTCACGAAGTGGGACTGTATGCAAAGCAAAATCCTTTATAAACTTCGAATAATACTCTGCCATCCCAATGAATGTACGCACTTCTTCCTTTGTTTTGGGACTGGGCATGTTCAATATGGCATCAGCTAGTTGTTTCTTTGGCCTTATGCCTCCAGCAGATATTGTATGTCCTAAATATTCAATCTCACTGCGATTGATGTTACATTTGTCTCTACTGAGAGTCATTCCAGCTTCATATAATTTCTTATACACGTGGTGTAACCTTTCATCATGTATCTTTTGATTGATGCCATGCACTAAGATGTCGTCTTGAAAGCACACAATTCCTTCTTCATTCTCAAACATATTGTGCATAATCCTTTGAAAAACTGAAGCAGCTGACACTAACCCAAAAGGCATTCTTCTGTATTGGTATAATCCATCTGGTGTCATGAATGCTGTCATCTTCTTAGATTCTTTATGCAATTTAACTTGATGGTACGCTGATGTTAGATCAAGAGTGGAAAAATATTTCGAAGGTCCGATGGTGGACACTATCTCTTGTATATTCGGAAGTGGATGTCTGTCTGGAATTACACTTTTATTTAATTCTCTCATGTCCACACATATTCTCAGTTTACCAGATTTCTTTCTTAACAATACCAAAGGTGAAACCCATTCAGTGGCGTCTATTCTTTCAATGATCTTCTGATCCTCCAATAATTTGATCTCCTTTCTTACTTCTTCCCTCATAGAAAGTGGAATATTGCGCATTTTCTGCACAACAGGAGTGTTTCCTGGCTTCATGTTGATCCTATGGACATATCCACGTAGACATCCAATCTCTTCCCTGAAGACTTCCTTTATCATATCACTATTATTAGGAATGTCTTTGGTTTCTTGGATTCTCTTAGACTCACTTTCAACTGAGTACACTGCCTCATCAGATGCAGCATTTAGCTTTACCTTGAGTTTGCTCTGGTGAGTCCAGCTCAACAAAGGTGCTCTTCCTCCTTTGGTTATGTATATTTTCCCATTGGCCTTCCTTCCCTTGAATTTTAGTGCTCCCCAGAACCATCCAATGACATCTATTTTAACACCTCCATATGCTCTGGGTTTTATGTCTGGTTCATGCAAGTATTCGTGTTTCTTCTTGTCCCATAGACTCTGTGGTATTAAGGTATACTTGGCTCCTGAGTCAATCATCATTTGCATATCTGTTCCATCAACACCCACTGTAGCTTTGGGGCTTTCTATTTCTTGCTCATTTTCTTCGTCTGTTATAATAAACACACATTCTTCTCCATCTTCTTCACTGCACTCATTATCTCCTATCCAATTAGTAGATGTGTTCTGCATCCTGCAACACTTAGCATAATGTCCCTTACCCTTACATTTACCACATATGATCTTTAGAGCGGGACATTCTGGGTTGGAAGGGTCTCTTAATCTTTCATCTAGTTGGGTGTTGAAATTGCATGTTTTAGCTAATTTCCTCAAATTGGTAATATATTGTTCTACACTTTCACTTTCTCCTTGAGTCCTTTTGCCAAACTTATACCGTTCTAAAATGGTACTCAACTTTTTTTCATAATGTTTTCCCATTTTCTTCACTGAACGTTCATACTCATTGAGGTTAATATCTTCATCAGCAGGCAAATCTGGCAGATCTTCAAATTTCTCCTGCCCTGCTGGGCCCAGACAGTGCATCAAAAGAGATTTCCCTTTTTCTACGCTACAATTTTGACCACATACTACCCCGGCATAATGTTCAAATGATTTTATCCACCTTTTCCATGGAATAACTGGGTCACCAACCTATGACAAGAAAAACATCGGTGGTGGTACACTGTTGAAGGACATGGTGACAGTGGAAAAGAAACTGCAAGAGGTGTGGTAGATGACTTAAATAGACAATGGGACTCTTCTACTTATTCCACACAATATATATATTTTCCATATGACCCAAGCACTCGACATATATTGGTTAGATGCAGTGCTAATATTAATATTGCATCTTCTGTTTGTTCCTGTGTATATTTATGCGCTCATATAACATGTAGTATGGTAATATCAGATGCAGAGAAAATGGGTGTGTCGTGGGTTTCTACCCGGAAAAAAAACAACATGCCACCAGAACAGGAGCACACACAGCATCAGCACGGCACTCACTTGATCTTGACGAAGAGTCAGGAATCTGTTGGAGCGGAGCGGCTACAGTTTAATATGCAGCCGTGCGTTCTGCCATATGCTCCTGTAACAGCTTATCGTTGGAGCGGAGCAGCCCAGCCACGGCTTCCACGGCGGCTGTGAGGCCTGCTCTACGCCCGTATGTAAAATTCCCGCAGGAATTGCAGATTATGTCTGCTGGCAGGAGCGCTGACCGGAATTGGGGCGGTGGGGCCTGAGCTAATCCTCGTCGCCACTTGAAGCGATCGGATTATACGAGGAGACAGTATAATATGGTAACTGGTATTTATTATTGAAGTAGTTTCCAGCATCAACAATCAGGCCCCACAGCTGAGGCAGTAACGGGCACTTCTTTTGAAACCCGCATTCTCGCCAACACGTCAACACATTCCATCCACCCTTTCATCACGGGAGCTCGCGGGGAGTCCCGTGATGAAAGGATGACATGATGCTACAGGTAGCATCTGAAGGGTCACAGTATGGTAAGTACTAAAATTAAAGTAATGTCTAATCAAGTCTCCACAAAAAACAGCATTAACCGCATACCAAATGGAAGATAGAGCTAAGGGTTGCTCCTATATACATCTCTATTTCTTTCTGTGTTCCTTGTTAGCCCCTTTTTGCCACAAACATTCCTTGCATGCTGCACACAAACACCATTTGCATCTAACTCCAACACTCCACCAAAACAACAATTTGCAGACACTTGCACCTATAATATAGGCCACATCTCCCCAGGAGTCCAATGGGACTCCATGAAATGGGCAGTTACACTGGCTATCACCACTTGCAATCCAGTGGACATTCCACCGGATCAAGTGGCGGTGTCGGAAATAGTTTTCCTGTATTCTAGCAGATTTATCACCAGAATACCAGCAAACTTGTAATGAGCCTCATAATGACATAGAAGCAGGAGTTGCAGAGGAGGAGGAATGGACGACAGAGAAGGAGAAGGGGGATGAGATACCACCCAGGGTGACACCAAGAGTGGAGATTAAATGGGGTCTAGGTTGCATGGCGATGGAAAAGGGGAAGAGAGGGGGATAAAGTTACCCGCTAAGTAAAAGGGAATACTGCTTCCATTGTTACATAAAGGCCCCAGACAAGCAAAATATGTGCCGTGGCCACACATGGGTAAAAACCATTTGATGAAGGCACTGCCATTGCACACCGCAGGAGCAGTCAAGTGTATATATGCACTTGAAAAGCAGACACCAGGCATTTCACTAGCGTTGGGAGATATGTATAATTTGCTAATTTCATCTCCAGGGGGTCAAGCAGACAACATTTGGAGGAAAGCGGGATACCCAGGGTGCACTTGGGCAATGATAATCATGATGGAGCACACTTTAAAGAACTTATGGGCTGCCTTAATGGCAGTGTATGCTCACACACCGGATATACATTTTACTATGGCACACACTATGAAATCGGACGATGATCCTGTACAGTATATAACACCAATTCTGGAGATGTTGATGGATGAGACAGGGGAACCATGGGACAAAAAAAAAGCAATATTAACCATATGTTAAAGAACAGACTCCAAAAAGATGTGGAACATTTTTTGGAAAAGGTGGTGGGGATTGAGGCTAAGGGATGGGCAGACATTCAGGCAATTATAGTACACCATTCCGACAACAGGAGAAGGAGAAGGACATGGTGGCTAACACACAGAAGGCTGAAGCTAAGTTAGTGCACGAGAATCTGGCAAAGTTGAATATAGAAGGAGTATTGATTATGAGCCCGCCTGTAGGGCAGGTAGACATGAGAATGGCAGCAGAGTGGACAGAAAGGTACCAAGGTTATCCAGATAACCGAGGTTGTCATGGAGGTTATCAACAAAGGAGAGGGGGATTTCAAGGAGGAAGAGGAGTTAGAGGAGGATTTGGAAGGATGGGGCAGAGATTTGGAGGACTGGGACTGTGTTTGTCATTTGAAAGACAGGCTATTTTGCACGAGAATTTAGAAGTAGACAAGCATACTCGTATGATTCCTGCGCATAACCCAGCAGACTGGCAGACCCGATTACATATCATCAGCCATCAGGAATTATGTCTCTGAGCATGCTTTGTGCCGGTGCCCAGCAGGGGCAACAGCTACAGTATCAATATCATGCACCATTACCACAACAGATGCCACTTCCAGCGCCAGACAGCACACCGGTGTATGCAAAGCAGCAGATACAGCAGTCAGTACTCCAACTATGGCACAGAAATGCTTTGCCGCATGGCACATGGCACAGTAACCCACTATACAGGGGCGAGTGTGGTGGGCGGTACTCTTTCCTTTTCCAAGGGTTGAACACCTATCCAAATTAGGACAGCCCACAGAGAGTGCTGGGGTTCTCTAGGGCAATAAAACTGGTTCCATTTACTGAAGATTTACTCATCAAGGTAGGTACTCAAGAGATGTTCGCTCCGCTATTGTTTTCAACTGAAACACCAGTGAACTTGTTAGGCAGGGACCTGCTAAGCACATTAAATATGACAATCTCATTCACAGAAGAAGGGGTAGTGTGTTCCACATCAGGAATTTGTTACCCTAGGGTTCTGGCCGTAACATGAGCATTGTATGGTGAGACCGCTACTAGAGGAATACCCTTGAACCCTGATGTTGTCATATATGGGTGCCTGGCATCAGAAACAAACCATGGAGAGTGTTGTCTGAATTTTTGTTTAGGCCAGCAGTTCCCCAAGACTACTCTCCGGGTACATTATCATGCTAAACTTGGAGGCAGTGATGATTGTGGACTACAAGGTATTGCTAATAGGGACTGACAAGGAGGGTGATGAATGGCATATCATTTTGCATATTGACCCAGCACAACCACTGAGCGGGGTGTCAGAAGGACAGTTGTTTGAAGATGTTGACAATTATGGTGAGATATTTGAGATTTGCATTCCATGCCAAATAATGATTGATCATAGAAACATACCTTACGCTATACTCATTGCCAAAACTATACCTAAATATTTACAGGCAGATATGGCGAAGGTACCCAGCTATTTATGGACTGACAATCCCCATAATGTAGTGCTTCTTAAGATCCTAGGTGCCGTATATATCAAGTTGAAGCAGGGCATAGAGTTACCCAAAGTACGACAGTATATATTATCGAGAGAATCAGATGAGGGAATGCATGAGACAATTATGGCACTAAGGAAACAGGGTATCATAGTACCTTCAGAGTCCCCATGCAACACAGTGGTATATTCTGTTAAAAAATCAAAGGTGCAGAGTTGAAGGATGATACAGGACCTCCACCCATTGAATAATTGTCACAAATCAATTTACAGGGTACCAGTGGTCCAGGGGTGAATATTGGTTTCTAAAACATCAGTCAGCCCCACACCTCTAATACTCAGAAGGGATCCAAACAAATTGGAATATCAAACAAATTATAAACCTTTGTGTCCAATTTTGGTAACGTGGACGGAATGGCAGGCTTATCTATGAAAGGTTGTGGATTGTTGAATAGTTGCAACACAGCAAAAATACAATTATTACCCAATGATAATGGGTACTGTACAGATAAGGTTGTATTAAAAATATCCATGTTATGTCACAACGGACAGTTCTAGCTACACTTTGAAATTCAACCCACCCTCTAAAGGAATGCAGAGGGCAAACTGTTTCACAGAAGGAAAAGGGATGCAGTCTGGCGACTGACAGGAGGGTAGTCAGTATGGTTAATAACTACAACAGTGTAAGGTTTCTTGGCTTCAGAACAAAGAGTGCAATGGGTCAGGAACCATTGTCTCAGTGGTGATCAGCAGTTATGAAGCACTGTTGAGACATCTTGATGTCTTTAAGTAACAGCAGCTTGACAAGGGTCAGAGTTGACATTGGTTGGAGATCAAGGGACTCGACTGGCTCGAATGTCCTTCAAGGCGGATGTCGGTAGATGCTCATCGAGGCACTTCTCCCAGCTTTTACAAGGGGCTTGTGTCGTCCTTTAAGGTGGATGGCCCACAGCTGTGGAGTGTGTTGCAGGCAGCTGCCTTGTCCTTGGCTGTTGGGTCAGAGACCTTCGGAAAGTTGCTTTCCAGGAAGCTTGCTGCAGAGCGTAGCAGAGCATGCTGTGTGCTGGCTGGGCACCGGTTCAGGAGTGGCTGGAGGATCCTCTGAGCTCTGTATCTCTCCCTGTTCCTTGGGAGATTTTTAGGGTAAGGATCTTGCTTCCCTCTTTGGATGTTCTGGCCTTCCTTCCCTTGTGGAAGTGATAAGGCAGACCGTACCTTCTGCCAGGGTGCAAGGGTGAGTTCTTCTTTCCTACTTCTTGTTAAGTCTTCAGATGATCTGCCGAAAGACAGGCACCACCCTCTTTTAAAACCAAGTGGGCCACAGTGATAGGTGTAGGCTAAGCCTACCTTAATGAACCATTTCTGGGTTCCCTACCAACAATCTCCTGTATGTGTGAGGTCATAGCCAGAGTGCTTTGCAAAAGGAGAGGTAAGGGGAGAAACCGGGAGAAGATGTGCCTAAGGACTAAAATGGTGGAAACTTTCTCTTAGCAGAGAGATCTCTGGCCACACTTCCTTGTGCTACTAAGTCCCACCTGTCTTCCTGTCTGTTGTTGATCAAAGCGTCTCTCTGGTTAATGGTCCCTTCCACGTGGTCGGTGTTAAAGCAGCAGGTTTCCCTTAAAGCTGCAGCGAGACAGACTCTCTGAGTTCTGCAAGCCACATTCTCGTACCTTATGAACGGGGTCCCCCTAGCAAGTGGTTTACTGTAAACAGCAGTCCCAGACATGACAGCTCAATTTCATTGATACTGAGAAAGGGAGCTGGCTTCTGCTTAATACAGTTACATATGAAAGGTTGTTGGGTTTCCTGTCTCCTTTGTTAACCTCTGAAGCAATGGCCCGGCTTCTGGGCCTAGCAAAAGAGCAGGGTGAATCCATGGAGCCTTTGTTAGTTAATCAGGCTGGCCATGACATGGGTAGGTTTGGTCATCCCCCTTCCTGGAGATGACACAGTCTACACCTCGCCATCACATTCCAACTAAATATTACAGGTCTAGGCATTTGTCGTGGTATGAGCGTAGGAACGTCTCTGTGGATTAGTCTCACACATTTTCCTGAGGTTGGTCTTCCATCATTCCATTTAATTAAACATTTCAAAAATCCCAAGCAAGCAAATGCCCACCATGCGTATGGTTGAATTCCTTACAATAATATTGTAGAAGCCGAATTCCCAGTAGTACCAAACCCTACCACGATCCTTTGCAATATACTCACTGAGGACACATATTTTACTTTGATTGACTTGAAAAATGCATTCTTCTCCACTCCATTCCACCCTGCTTCTCAATACCTCACCATGTTTACCTGTTGAGGGCAAAGATTCCAAACACTGGACTTCCCTAGGCATACTGCGAGTCCCCCAGTATTTTCATCAGAGTACTCCATATGGATTTGGGTAACATACATGTACAGAGCATCATCATTCAGTATGTAGATTACCTCCTAGTTTGTAGCACGACAGAGGAAGTATTGTATTTGGGACAGATGATATAATCTGCAGGAAAATGAGTAACAGCAAGGAGAGCAGCTGCAGTACAAAACACACCCCAGTCAAACACAGATAAGGAAATGCAACAGTTTTTGGGGTGGTGTAACTATTGTTGGGCATGTTTTTTTTTACTATTCTTGTTACACAAAGCCTTTGCTGCAGGGAATGAAGGAAGCACAGAAAAGCAAACGAATACTTGATGTTGAATGATTACAAGTTTCCAGGAACTTAAGAATGCTATAAGCAATACACCGGTACTAGCAACCCCTGATTACACAAAATAATGTTATTTCTTTTCACATTCTAATGGTCAGGCCATGACTGCATTGTTGACTCTGCAAACATCCTTGGTACACAAGCACCTAGCATAATCCAGTGGCACATTAGACTCAGTGATGCAGGGTCAATTCCCTTGTGAACAGACACTGGCCACTGCACCTTTACAATTGAAAAGTCTCAACAATCATTATGGGTTGCTCTGTAATTGTATAGGTAGAGCATGCAGTGTTTACAATTCTTGAATGATCCAAGGCCAGTGTCCACTCTGACTACACAAAGGGCCTCTGCATATGAAGTTATTCTGTCAAGCCCATCCATTCACATTGTAAGGTTGCACACAGTAAACTCTGCCACATTTATTGTAATACCTGTTCAGCAACAAGAGGAGGTGCATGATTGTGCTACATATGAAGGTACTGAGCATGATTTATTATGTGCAAGGGAGGATGCAATCAAGAAGGGGAGGTCCTGCTTGTTGATGAACCATCAACGATTTATCAGGAGACTGGACAGAGACATACAGGTGCAGCAGTGGTGCACCTTGTAGAATGGGAGTATGAGGTTGTAATTCAAAAGAGGTTATCAACATACTGTTTGTCACAGGCAGAAGAACTGATTACATTAATTGAAGCATTAAACGCATCCCAAGGATGCTAAGTGACATATACTCTGGCTCGGCGTACGTGACCACCATGGACATTCAGAAAAAATGGAAAAGGAGAGGATTTAGGCGGTCAGATGGCATGCCTGTGCAGCATGCAGCCTTGTTGGAAAGATTGATGTATGTGTTGTCCCGCCTAGCACTAACAGTAGTGGTTAAAAGTGCCGCCCACTGCCAAAATACAGACCCCGTTTCACTCTGCAATGACGCAGCAGATAAGGTCACCAAAGAAGCAGCATATGTGTGGGAACCAGATGTCAATGCATTTCATGTGGTGGCAATTCAACAGTTGCAGTTAACAATACCATTGTCAGGATCAATTTAGACTTTGGTAACCCCAGTCACGTGTGAAAACTGGGGTCTCCTTTCATAGAAGACTTTCACACCCAGAGTGCAGCCTGCAGAAGACAGATGAAATCTGTCAGGCTAGGGGCCCAGGTGAAAAGACAGGAGTGAACAGCAGAGTTAGGAAGGGAAAAACAAATACAAAATCAGCATGCCGTCCAACCTTGAAAAAGTGTACAGACCACACCTCCATAAGGTTAACACCCAACTCCTACCTGTGATGCTAGTTCATAGAATGTCCAGTAAGTTGTTCTTTGGCAAGAAAACCAAACACAAAAAAGAACAAAAAAGCAATCCAGGGCAGTATCCAGTCTTTTTTTCGAAGCTCAAAGTTTCAAATGAAAATCTTGAGAATACATCTTTTCAAAAAGCCATTCTTTCGAAAAGATAGTCTTCCGAAATAAATTTGAATATGGTATCTAAATGAAGGTAAGTATTAGCGCAGGGTTGGGGCTTGGGTTAGTTTAAGGGTTACATTGGGGGGTTAAATTAGGGTTAGGGTTGGGGTGGGGTTAGGATTTGGGGTTAGGGTTGGGGTTAAGGTTGGGGCTAGGGTTAGTTTAAGTAAAATAGGTTTGGGGTTGGGGCTTGGGTTAGTTTAGGGGTTAAATTTGGGTTAGGGTTAGGGTTGGGGCTAGGGTTAGGGTTTAGGGTTAGGGTTGGGGTTAGGGTTGGGACTACAGTTAGTTTAAGTGTTAAAATAGGGTCAGGGTTGGGGTTTGGGCTAGTTTAAGGGTTACATTGGGGATAGGGTTAGGATTGGGGCCAGGGCTAGGGTTTAGGGTTAGGGTTGGGGCTTGGGTTAAGGAGGTTGGGGGATGGGAGGGGTGGCGTGGGGGTTGAGGGGTTGAGCAGTGCTGAAATCTCAGCACTGGACAGCTCCATGTGACAATTTAAAGTTACAAAAAAGCATTGAAATGCTACTTTTAACATGTAAAAGTGCATTTCTATTGAAACCAGTCCATGTGTATTGTCGACAGATTGGTTTCGATAGAAATGCACTTTTGCATGTTAAAAATAGCTTGTCAAAGCTTTTGTTTTTGAAACATTTGTTTCGAGGCTTTAGTGATTCGAAACGTTTGTTTCGAAACAATCACTATAAACCTCCAGGGCATAGCTGCACAGTTTCACAGAAGAAAACAGTGGGAAAAAATACAATGGCGAAAATAAAAATGCCCCTAACCCTCGGAGAACCACACAAGTCAGTCCAGGAAACACAGAAGCCAAAATCAGGGGGAGCCAGGAGATCCGTCCGAGGGAGTGAGCACCAAAAGCCAAGAGGGAAAAGCAAAATTCAAAAGTCCAGGAAACACAAAATCCAAAGTCAGGGGGAACCAGGAGATCCGTCTGAGGGAGCGAGTGCCAGAAGCAGAGAGGGTAATGCAGAGATCAGGGTCGAGAAAACCTAAGCCAAGGGGTTAGATGACAGATGCAAATGATCAGAGGGAACAAGGAACAAAAAGCCGCTTGCCGAGCGAAGTCCAGCAGTTAAGGAACGCTGCCCGGAAAGCTTCATCTGCTTATACGCCGGATCTTCTGGCAAGCGAGAATGCATCGGGAGCACGCGGGACACGCCATCCATGTACAGCAGTACCGCTCACACAAATAATTGAACTACTAGGTCAGGCACCCCAGGATGAGAAGGACCTGTGGGTTAAAATGTGGTACTCACTTTCACCGACTGATTTGATATGGAGACAAAACTTTACAGGTAAAGTAGTAATGCCATGGGAGTTGTTCATGGTTGCTCTTGAGCACCCGCATTACCCAGCGCATACATCAAAACAGCACATCACAGCTGATGTTCAGGAGTATTGGTCTGTCCCCAACTGTCATGGCCACAGGCCCCAGTACACACAAACCACACCATCTAGTGATGGGGTCAATGGCCCCCTTGTCCCACTCATGTCCCTTTGGGCCTCATAGACACAGGGGCCCTGGCTGGACTCAGTCCTGGCACCTTTGGCACCAGGCTCATATAAAGAAGTGAGTAGGAACGCTTTACTTCAGTGAAGGAGTGAATTTATTTCACAAGAACTTTGCAGGTGCTGAAAGCCTTTATTCCAGAATGTGCACTTTACTGGGGTGTGGCTCCCTAGGTTGGGTCTTCACGTGCTCACTCAGGGAGTGGCAGGGTGTGGCAGACAGGCTGAATCTGGTGGGCGTGGCTTCAGAGGCTTAGCTATATGAGCTGCTCCATCGTTCAGGCTGGTGCTTCGCATTACATTGCACCTCTGTGCAACGAGATGCTCACCACCGCCAGGACCAGTAACAGACTTACCTTATTGAATCCTGTGCTGCACCTGCTTACTTACCTGGACTCCGGCACTCACCTACACGGCAGCAGTCCATCTTCCTGACAACAGGTGCTTGCTTACCTGGACTCCGACGCACATCCACACGGCAGCAGACCATCTTCCCGGCAACCCGCAGCACTTGATCCCGACGCTGCAGCACCCGCAGTCTTCATCCCCACAAAGCCGAATTCCTGAAAAGAAGACAAGACAAGGTTAGAACAGCTACCGACATGTAATCCTGGGTCGCACTGCAATTAAAACCCACATGCACCCCTAGAGGTTATTTACCAGTTACCAGACCATCGTATCTTCTCTCCTCCTTATCTCCGGTACCACTTCAACCTCCGCAGTGACCGGCGGTACTACAATATCACATGCATGGGGAAAGAGCAGAGAAAGAAACATTACACACTGAACGGACACTAGATTAAGAACGAACTTTACCAATACAATTACGAAAAGCCGAAAGACTAGCAGGCGAGTGAAAACAAGGGAATCACTTACCAGCAAGAGAAGTGGACTAGCTGCAGCCAGCCTGGGCTACCACAACAAGGGACCAGTGAAGGAACTCGGTCCATTAGACAAGCACCCTTGCCAGAAGCAGCAGGATGGAGATCCCGCCATTATCATTCAACAGGTGACCCCTTCAGAGTTAGTGCATCCCCTGGGAAGACACGTCTTGGGACAAGAGGGCTGAAGAGGGGGTCAGGGCCATAGACTGCATACTTACAACCCCCTTATATCCACGCAGGAATTGCACTGTCCCACCGCAGCCATCCACATAGGCGCAGAGGGAGATTCCAGACAAGGGAGGTTTCACCCCTGGGAGGGCTGCAACCGTGCTGCAACACCTCTGCAGAGACCAGGTGAGCATAACACCAACTTGCATGAATATGTTAATGATTTTGTGGCAAATTGTACTACTTGACACTCTCAGGACGTTGTGCTGCAAATTGGGCATCATTACGAATGTGTCGGAAAGGCAGCAACGGCGCCGGTAGTGCTACCGGCGCCGTTGTTACCTCTCTGCCAGATTACGAGTTCTGATTGCCGGTGCTGGACTGCACGCGTGGTCTGACCAGGCGTGCAGACCGGCACCCACGAGCAGAACTCGTGATTGTACTGGCACTGTTATTATCAGTGCCGGTGCAACCATGCTACTGACCCCCATTCTGCCCCATTGGGAAGAATGGGGATCGGCAGGCCGGCCATACGGCACCCACGAATGGGCAATTACCAACCCATTCATCTCGTAATGGGGGGCCGGTAATGGCCCATTCGCGGGTGCCGGGGCCGGTAGCAAGTTTGGCAGTAGCCATGCCTTTAATAAGGGCACAGCTACTGCCAAACTCGTAATGAGGCCCATTGTCCCGGCCAACTGGAACTTTCTGGTAACTCCATATTGATTGGACATATTAAACAAGTGCAGTAATTTCTGTTATCTTATTGATGTGGTTTGCCCATTTTCCTGTTGGATTGAGGCTGGCCCTTGTACACAACCAGACACTACATTTCTAGTACGCAAGGTTTTTCCTCATTGGGGATACTTGAGGTCATAAAATCTGATAAGGGGACTCACTTTTTTATCAATTTGTTTAAAGAAATTGCATCCCTATTGGGGATACAACAGAAACTGTGCTAAAAGCAAGACTGTCTAATGATGGAGATAGGAAGAATGCATACTACTCTCACACCTGTAGGCGCAGCATCAGATGCTCACAGGGCAGCAGCAGTATTGGGGGAGGAGTTTCAGGAGTACTTGAGGGGGCTAACAAAACGTATAGATTGCTCCTAGAAGAGAAGATATAGCTGAGACATTGGGCCTCATTACGACCCTGGCGGTCCGGAAATAACGGTGGCGGTAAACCCGCCGCCACCGTTGTTTCCGGACCGCCTGATCCCGACCCCTGCAGGCGGGAGGTGCTGTTCCCGCCAGGTCTGACCTGGCGGGTTTAACACCTCCCGCATGCAGGCGGACGTGGAAACACCGGCAGCATTACGAGATGCTGCCGGTGTTTCCATGATCCCGATTCCCATTGAGTCCCATAGGACTCAATGGGAATGGGGATTTACACCATTCCGCCTCCGTGATTCCCGGAAAACCGGGGTTGTAATGCCCCGGTAATTCCGGGAATCACGGAGGCGGAATGGTAATACGAGTCCGGCGGTAACCAGGCGGTTTTACCGCCGCGGTTACCGCCGGACTCGTAATGAGGCCCATTGTCAACAGATCCAGTGAACTTACCAGCACCACAGCTGTATCCTGGGGACCAGGTCTATGTGCATAATTTTGTGAGGCACTGGCACAAACAGCGGTTCCGGGGCCTCTATTCCGTGGACTTCTGCACCCCATTCACAGTTTGTGTGAAGGAGTTTCGGTACTGGCTTCACTTTTCTGATGTTCGGAAGCTACCTAGTACCTCTCCATTTTCTCATGAAAATGAAGAAGTTACTGAGTGATGTAAAAGTATACTCCCTATTCTTACAATGTTACAATTGATCAATTCTTATACTGTGATGAAAAGTGTTGATTTTTCTGCATGTTTTTTTCTGTTTTTTCTACCCCTCTGCAGGTTCAAGATCACACATGTTGTGTAATATCTATGTTATGTTGTATATGCTGTATAGTTTTTGCTGTCTTTGTACTGTTTGTGGATATTGTATATGGTTAGGGCATATAAAGGGTGTGGGAATGGCACAGATGTACAGATGGAGATGAGGAATCAGGAGGTAAAGCTGAGGTAGAGATAGAATATAATCACTACAAAGGCAAGGAGTGGTCATCCCATTTGAATTACAAGTAGATGTATAAAAAAAGCAAATAAATAAATCCCTGAAATTCCGACTCAAGAGTAGTGCCCTGGTCACTTCACTACTGGGCACCTGGGTTTGAAGGAGATAAGGGGGGATCCATGTCTGGAACAATCCGTGATTTGTGATAGGAGAAGCAGGTTGATGCCAGTAAATTTAGCAAAGGTTTGGTGGTGCAGCTTGTGTGCACCGTGGCATCTGTTATAATGGAAAGTCCCATTCTCTTATCAAAGCAGAGTTGACCTTGCCAGTCTTACTTTGAATGTGTCTGGGTCAGAGGGGTGCAAATCAATTGATGGTCATGATTTATTAGGTTACCAGTTTACCTGTCAGGCAAATATGCACCTGAAATCAATAGTGATGATATACTTGGCCATGTGGACAGGAAATGGGCTTAGATAAGGTGTGGCCAATTGGTGCATGGAATATAGGAGGGTATTAGCATGTTCTATAGGTGGTAGCCAATGAGAGTGGTTGGATGTTATTGGGCTTCAGTACAGTCCGGCGGTAACACTGTTGTTGCTACCGGCATGTTGCTGCTGGACCCATAATAATTTACCGCCACCTGACTTCTCAGTGCCACCGGGCTATTAACAGTCCGGCGGCAGGGAAGTCAGGCGCAGGTACATTTGTCAATCCCCATTCCCATGGAGTCCTACTGGACTCCATGGGAGAGGGGACACAGGAGTACTGGCAGCATTTGTAATAGTGCTGGTGCTCCTGTGACAAGTCTGCCTACCATGGCCACTGTGCCTGGCAGGGTCAGACCTGTCGGGCACAGAAGCTCTGGAAGGCAGACTTGGAGTTTGCCGGTCCGGAAAGAAGGGTGCTCAGAGCGCTATCAAAGAAATCTGAGCTAGATGACTGGATCAATAATTTTGCGGACTTGGAAGACCTGAAGCGCTACAAATGTGTGCAATATATGAATTATACTTTCAAGAAACCATCATCATACTTGAATCTCTGCCCTTCACCGCGCTTGAGACAATTTATTCTACTGCTAAGAATTGATCAGCTCCCGGTACTGGCTATAAGTGGGATTAAGAATAACCTCACCAAGTCCGAACGCTCCTGCCGATTGTGCATGGACAGATCAGAGACTGAAACAGGCAAACATGTCCTTACCAGATGTTCGGCTATTCTAAAAGTCTATACAACATGTTATGCAAACTTTGTCCACAGATTGGACCACGTTAGTAGCAATGACTTCTGGTTAAGGACAATCAATGCAAGGGGACTGAAACTTTACATTGCAATGTACAACGTATGGTTGAATATAGAGAAATCATTGGACATAAGTTTATAGTCATCTTGCTGTCTATGCATGCTAACTTTTGCTAGATCTGTATCTATGAATTAATAAGTCTCTGCACAAGTAATTGTTGTTCATCAGAATTTATTTTTTATTTTTTATTTTTCTTCTTTTAATTTTGATGATGGTGTGCTTATTTGAAATGTTCTCTCTATTCCTTTTCTTTTTGATATTACTGTTAATCTTTCTCGTTTAAAAAAAATAATGTTCTCTTCATATACTGTTACATAATTTAATAAGAATATTTATTCTATGTAATTTATGAAATGTGAAAAGCTTATGTTAAGCTATAACACATTAATAATAAATTAAATAACTCTAGCACTTCACCCCTCATGATCACATCCTTAGCACAGTTGGTCGTACTGCCTACCTACAAGTAAAAATGTCCAATATTCATTGTTCTTAATCTATGTAGGTATTGTCCCCGGTGACAGTTACAATTTACTCCCTTCCCCAACCTGGTAAGAATGCCCTTAAAACTCACCCCATGTAAGAATCTCACTGCTTCTTGTCAAATTTGATTTGCTATCTATTGTATGTTCTTTTGTGATGAAAAAAACATAGTTCCTCCTGTAAATAAATACATAAATAAATAAATAAATAGTTCTGGATGCATGTCACCTTTGTTCCACTGGCACATTTAGGGAAGAGTTTCCTTTAACTCTCCTTTGGTTTTCTGGCATCAATCCTGAGGACAGAGGCTTTGGCTCATCAAAATCTCCAATGGGGCTCTCCCACTCCATGTTTCATTGATTCAAATAATGGATTGTTGGCTTCCTAGCCGCTAATATGATTCAATGGGACTGTCTCCCTGGTGGGGAGTGGGTGTTCAAGCCAGGGATGTTGCTAGGTCTGGAAAAAAAGGTCTGGGGCTATGTTAATGCCGGGACTGCCGGGACTCGGGGCTAGCTAGCCTTTTGGTTGTAGCCCCTGAGATTCTATCTAGGGCTACAACCAAAGCACCAGGGGCTATATCCCCCTCAGCCCCTCCCCCCAGCAACGCCTCTGGTTCAAGCTAACAACAAACCTCTTATGTACAAACAAGTGACTTTGACTTGCTCATTAATAGCTATCCTTAATCAGTGGTGCTGCACCATCATTGGATGACCATTTATCAAGGTTTTGAGGTCAACCACTGCACCATGCAACAAAGCAATAGAGAGAAAACTGTTTGGATAGCAATTTTGCTGGTAGACCCTTTTGAGCTTTAACGATGACAGCAATTAGGCCATTTTCATCCACATATAAGGGGGCGGGCGGCTGTCACACACTTCGCTCTCTGTACTTTCAAGAGAGAGCTTAAGGTAAACGATGATTCCCTGTAGAGAGGCCTATTATTCAGATAAAGCAATCAACGATGCCATATAATGAACTGTATGCATCATATCATTAAAACATGATGCCACGGGCTGAGAAAGCGCACCGCCCTGCAAAACATCTCCATGTGATCTCTAGTGACTACTGGGATTCCCGCCTTTAATGTTGTCTATATATTATCGTTTTTAATGCCTAGGACTGCGATGTCATCTCTTTTAAGCAAAAATAATATTTCATGTTAACTTTTAGAGCTATAATACAACCAAAATGGCTCTTGTGCCAATTAAAATGCATACACTTGATAGAGAAATGAACATGAATGTACAAGGCAGGTGTTTTACAATTGAAATAACAAAAAGCTTCACAGTAGACGAAAGGACATTATTTTCTTGAAATTTTGCAACAAAAAGTCTTCTATTGTTTTAAGCATGTAGCAGACACTTTCATTTTGAATCCATGTGTTTACCCCTGGCTAATAGACTTGTTCTATCAACCACAGTGCATATAGTTAAACTGCTGGTGCCATATAGAATCATACAGGCGAAAAACAAAACTTAAACCAGGGATAAGTGTGACTTGAAAATCTGTAATACACCCATGCCTACAGTAGTTTACCAACGACTCACATATGCCGAATTTCACAAAGGCAAGCACACGTATGCACACATGTGCACACATTTCAAAAAGACAATTTACCAGCAAATAATCGTCCCAGGTAGTGTGCTATGTAGAGGGAAGTTAATGAAAATTAAACGGCTGGTGGTCATCACACCCCTTTTTTTAAGTTGTCGGTATTCACCCATTTGTGTCCTTAATTTTCATCCACCTGTTTGAGTGCAAGTGATGAAGAACTTTTAAATAGTTCTGCAAATGGTGGGATTTTCCCAGCAATTGGAACAGAGCGCCTAACTAAAGGTAAGGCTATTTTTCAGAATGAGAAATATAACAATCCCAAGATAAGATATTTAAAATCCATTTTGCAGTAATATGCATGTGCAAAATTTGCGCTGTGCACCATGTGGACAGATAGTGCTGCTGATTTTGGAGTAAGCACACTCTCGTTTTGAATATTTGATGATTCCACATATACAGGGCCTCATTACACGGAAGGCGGTGAGCCATGGCGCTATTAGCGCCATGGCTCATGCGGGTAAAATACCGGCACCGCCTTGGCGGAAAGGGGATTTACCGCCCCATTCCAAGGTTGGTGGGGCGGTAAAACCCCCTTCCGCCATTGCCCTTCCCCATTCCCATTTCTGCCCCATAGGGCTCTATGGGAATGGGGAAGGCGCTAATTACGGCACCGCAATTTTGCGGTGCCGTAATTAGCTCCGAGGTCCCTTAGCGGGTTGGTTTTTAACGCCTGCAAAAAGCAGGCGTTAAAGCACCAACCCGCTAAGGGACCTCGTAGTAAGGCGGTAATGGTTAACGGTCACCGTTACCATTAACGGTGGCCGTTAACCATTACCGCCTTCCGTGTAATGAGGCCCACAGTCTAGCAGGAATGCTTTACTTCTATGCGACATAAGTCTGTTTGAGACACCATCTGCATTAATAATTTATGACAACAATCATGTATCAATCAATGTGTACATTGCACACTTGAAAAGGTACCTTTGTGAGCAAGGCATTTATAAATTGACTTCAGAGGTGCATCAGCTGGCTGGTGTGACCAATGTCAGACCTATTGTAGCACAACAGGCCGTTTCTGGTCTCCAGCTTTACCCACGCTTGCCAATTGCCATGACTCGCTCTACCCAAGAGAGAGTACACGGTCATTGGGTTTCACTGATGATGACATGCATATTGTGACATGTGCGTCATACTATCATGCATGGTAAATAAGTTGTGGTCCTGGCACGTAGCATGGTGTTTTTTGCTAACCAGTATGGCCTAAAATACATTTTAATATGTAGCTTTTTAAAACATCATTATTAGGGTATTTATTGAGTGGACCAAGCTTCAGAAAATGACCGACCACTTTACAATTTATAGAGGGAAGCACACAGTAAGCCGAGACACAAGGGAGCAGGGACATAATAATGGGAGAGGGCGGGCAATTTGGGATCTACAAGCAACCAGGGGAGGAAACAAGGGGGAGCAGATCACGCAGTCCCAGGTTAGGTGGGGTGTGGAGTGTGGAGGGTGTGTGGACACAGGTGTTAGGCAGGAGCCATTCCTTGAAGTGGAGGTTATTGAGCTCCTTCCAGATATATAGGAGCAAGGGGGCAAGCCTGCTGTTGACAGGTAGGAAGGTCCAGAGTATGGAGGCGCAGCAGAGAAGGCCCGTCTTTTGGTTCTTTCATTTCTTCCTGTCTGCACGTATGCCTTCACTGCTGTCTGTGCTCAATGTTGGATGGACTCTCTTCAAGAACACATCCTCTGCAAAGGATCAAACGGTGCATATGGCCTACTTCTGATTGGTCAGAAAAACATTCCCACATCAAGGACCTTCCAAACAGTACACTCTCTAACATCACTGCGCTCGTCACTGAAAATTCCAAGCCACTAGCACAAACTATTATCCTCTGAGACTTCAATCTTGGTTACAACGACCCCAATGATGCTCCAGCCACATCCTTAGCAAACGCCCTAACTGAGCACGGATTCGCTCAACTCAGTATTTTACCGACTCACCAGAAAGGTAGAATTATCGACTGGGTAGCAACTCTTAACTGCAACACCACTTGTGAGGACCCCCAACCTCTCACATGGACAGATCATTACCTTATCACTCTCGAAATTCACATCCATCATGCCGTTCCTAAAAAGTGCCCCATGGCACCAGCCTGCCCAACCAGACACAAGCGCAACATCACAGCCGAAGCCCTATTACCCTTGGTCCTACCCACCCTTAACGCTCTACCGGACAATGCTGATCTAAACCTGCTAGCTGACACCTTCAACAACTCCATGGCCACTGCCATTGATACCATTGCCCCTTTGAAACTACGTAAAAGTAAGCCAATAGGCCACTTGAATTTGTGGTACACCCCCGAACTTAAACTACTTAGGAAAAAGAAAGCCAAATCAGAACTCCTATGGAACACTAACCCATCATCTGAAAACAAATCCAATCTTAAGAACATCTCTGCGTTATACATAAGGGAGATAATTTGCACAAAAAAAGATGCCTGTAACGTTATGTTGGGTGTCCTGACCCACGTTTAAGCTATCCTGCTACAACATTTGGTGCTGTGGGCTTAGGAAATTCAAGATGGCGGAAAACCCACATGTGCGCCGAAATCCAGGAAAGCTGCGCAGTTTGTGCGCTCACCAAAATGGTTGCCTCACTTGCCACCCACCAGTGTGAGAATGAAAGGCCGGGTTGCCGTAAGGGAAATGGGTTGCCAAAGGAAAAACAGTAGCGCCGGTTAGCTTCAAAGCGCTTTAAAACCACCATTAGACTACCCGCACAGTAGTTTGAAACCATTGGGAATGGCAATGCTGATTGCCAAATGCAACCTAGAAGTGTGGGGAATTCATTTCTTAAATCCCAAAAATGGGGGCAGTACCAGTACTCACCACTATTCAAAAGCCGGCGTTTTAAAACCACTCTGTGTGTTTCTGAAGGCAAGCCAAAATGACTATTTTCAAACATTGCCACATGTGCAAAATATTTACTGAACACCAGCAGACATTTGGCAGAATGGAGTTTTGTGTGCCTACAAAATCTGGGAAATGAAGAGCCCAAAAACAATGCTTATAACAAAAATGCTATGGAGTCAGCAGCTTAAGCCTAACTGAAACTGGATTTAAAACCACCAAAATCGAAAATGTTAAATTAAATAAGTGACCTATGCTTGGTGTCACATGCCTTTGTAACTGTTGAAATGTCATAGTTTTGCACTTAGAATCAGCATTCTAGCTGCATGTGCAAAATCACAAGTATTTTAAAAGCAACAAAAAGTTAGCTGAAGGTCTGGCTTAAGGAACTTGATTTTGCCTAGCAACTAAACCCCATCAGGAGTGAAATTTGAGTCACAACCATGTTCCCAGGCCAATGTTCCTTTTGCTGCCCACAATAAGGATATGCCACCTATCTGATAATTGAATTTCCTGTGCTCTGCCAGAGAGTGAACAAAGCACTCTCCACTTAGGCAAAGGTTTTTATTACAGACGTCGTAAAAAGTGGCTTCCTCCTGGAAAGGCTGGGAGGAGCACTGCCTGGGAGAAGCAAGCTGGCTTGGCAGAAACTGGAAAGACTGGTTTCTGTACCATGTGACCTGAAAAGACACACCCCTGCAGCAAGGATATGGTTTTATAAAAAGGGGGATAATTCATAGTGCGGACATGTGAAAAATGTATAAATGATACCATAATTCTTGTGATTTTTCTGCCCACAGTTTAAGACGTGGTAGGAACCGGTGGTATGTTCAGGGGGGTTTTAGCGGAAATGTGGATATTACTCTAAATGTGTGCATGTTAAAAATCTGAAACTTCATCAGTTAATGTCCGTATTCCCTGCACACATGTATGTAAAGTTGGGTCAATGTCAGAAATTGCAAAATCAGTTAAAAAGGGAAATATGTGCCATTTCAGAATGCAAGCTCCCAGGAAGAGCAGAGTTTGAACAGGGGATACCTCCTGTAAAGCATGATGGGTGTATATGATTTTAAAACAATATGTACCTCTGCAAATATGTATTTGTTTCAAATCTAGATTGTGTGTAAAGTTGACAGGAGGAGTGGACTTTCTGCAGGCTGTAAAATGACATCCCTCTGACTCACAGTTCATTCACCAATCAAATGATAAATGGAAGTTTGACCAATTAGAAGCTGAGAGAGAGGTAGGGTCAGTGATGCTAGAACACACCCACATTAGAAATAGATAAAAGCAGACAGACAGGACAGATAGGGACCTTCCAAATCCATCTGCAGCGGGACGCTCTGCCGGAAAAATCCATACTTACCTCCATCAAACCTCCAGAGAGCCAAACTAGAGACTTCAATCTATCCAGAACTAGAGACCCAGACCAGAGAACCAGAGAGAGCTGACCCAGATCACTGTGAAGTGCAGAGGCCAGACCAGACCAGACCAGAGTCCAGTTTAAAACCCTGACCAGATCCATGGCGAGGCCCATTTCACTCAAGAATATAGTGTGAGTACCTAGAAAACTGTGCAGAACCAATCTCTTAGTTAAAATAATATAATTCAACCTATTTAATCTAAGTAGAACTGCCTCCTAACTATCACCTGTTATTTGTAAAGCTGTCACGTGTCATTTCTAGTCGCAAGCTGCACTTGTCTTTTGGAACTTTAAAATTTCAAATCTGAAAAACGACCTCTATTCAATCGTTCATATCTCCGCAACCGTTTGAGCTAGAGACTTGCAATAACTTTTATTTGGAAGCTAAGATCCTGGGCTTTCCTAGGACCCCAAAACGGTAGAGATAGTCCTCGCGGTTCCTCTGTAATAGCGCTCGGCGCATCCGCGAATTTTACCGCGATTTGCAATTTCTTCACATGTAAAAAACTGCTGCTGCCTGATTTCCATTTGCTAGAAATTCGTTTCACCTGCTAATCATCCCTGCATCATTGTTAGTGTGAGCCTGGACTAATATTAACTAGATACCACTCATCCTGAACCTTTGAAAGTGAATTAAAAGCGTTTCCAGCATATTTCTCATTCATTGCCAGCACACATCAAAGTAATTTGGGCCTGTGATTTCAAAACTCCTATCTGTTTTCTGTTGTTTAAGCTTGCTGGGGTGAACTGATTACATTAATTGCATTTCTGAGAACTGTGTGCTTTTCTCCCATTTCCTTGCATTGCATAAAGAGGGGGGGATTGCCAGAGAAAAGTGATTACATTGTTTGGTTGAAATCATATTGCGTATTTTCTGTACTGCATTCATTGAATATTGCATCCAACTGAGCTTACATAAAGCATCCTCTACCACATTATACTTTTGTTCCTATTTACCAGTGTGCTACCTTATCCATTTCATGTTAACTCAGTAGTCGTTATAAAGAAGTGTGCTGGTGCCAGATTCTCCGTTATTAATATTTCCCATATCAGATTAAGTGTGATATTCAATTATTAATTTATTATAAGTGTGATCCATATATATATATATTTGAAATTATCAAATAAACCTTTTAAACTTGCAAAACAGAATTGTTTCTTGGCTCAGTGGGGTCAGGGGGATTCCAAGAGAGGGGTGTTATACAAGGGTAGGCATCCAGAACGCATGAACTGGACCTAAAGATATATCAATAAGGGTTTTCATTCAGTATCATAGACTAGGCGTTAACTTGGCTGTAGTGCTGAATTGAATCCTCTTACAAAGTGGGGGCTCGTCCGGGATTCTGGGTTAGATTTACCATTTGTGCAGCTTAATACAGTGTGCTAACTGACGGGATACATACATCCGGTCGGATCACCACGCTGCATTACGCTGTGAAGCATTCCTCAAAAGGGACACTCCAAGAAAAGTTCTGTTCTGCAAAAATAAATTACTAACTTCTGTAAGTCAGGACAGAGACCAATCTCTAGAATGACGGCCTTAGTAGACATGAAAATAGCCAGAGAGCACCTCTTGCATAAGCTATTTGTGAGAGGTGAATGGACCGAACAGGGCCAGGATGTGTGGTTGCAGGCCATCACACAACAGGTCACTGAAACAGGGTCAGATATATATAGAGATCAGGGTCCCTTACATGTGGCCCTGAGTGAACTATATATGGCTCCTAAAGCCAAAGAGGAACACAATAAGATTGTCAGGATAGCAGCATACCTGTACCTATATATGGGAGACATGCAGGATAGATGTGCTGAAAGCCAAAATCTGGCAAATAGGCAACAGATGGCATTACAGAAGGTCCAATCTGACCTGGTCTCTTCTGAGCAGAGGCTGCAGAGGAGCCAGGAGTCAGAAAATGACAGCAGACTGTACATTACTAAAATAAAGGAGGATATGGAGGTGCTGCAAAAGGAAAAGTCAGAACAGGATACTAGATTTCTGGCCTTGCAGAAGGAACACCAAGAAGGTTTGGACTCCCTACTGCAAAGCCAGAAAAAGCTGGAGCAACAGTTAGACTTTAACAGGGCATGCACGGAGCAGGTAGCCACCCTGCAAAGTCATCTAGATAGAGTGAAGGTAGAGAGCAACAAGCTGATCTTGAAAGACCTGGATACCCAGGCAGAGTTTGATGAAGAACGCCAGAAAGCTGGTGCCTTCCAAAGGCAAAGGGACGACCTGGCGGCACAAATGCAGGCTCTTAGTCAGGAAAGAGACGCCTTAGGCCAGGAAGTCTGCCATTTAAAAAGGAAAATTGAAGAAAATCACCTGGCCCACCAGGGGCTGGGTGACCTCCAAAAAGAAAACCAGAACTTGGTAGAGCACACCAGAAGGGTGGAGGATGCTCTAGCAAGAAAGGAGCAGGCCAATAGGGACATTGCCCAGGAGGTAACCCTCCTGCAGCAAAGACTGGCCCAGTTCTCCAGGACCAACCAGGAAGCACAGAGGGAAAATGAAGCTCTCTGCCAGCACAATGATAGGCTCCAACAGCAGGTAGCGATGCAGGAGAGACTGATAGAGTCGAGTAAGGCCTTAACAGAGGAACTGAAAGCACAAATGCAGGCTCTTGCATTGCAACAGGGAGCAGGGGCGGATAGAGATGAGGTCCGTTGGGAAAGAGAGACTCCTGACCATAACCGCAGGAGCCCTAACACCAGGGGCCTTCATCTCCCCCAGTCCCTGGACTCTACCACCCCCATGTCCCCTGGCGCACATGAGCACAGGGCCACAGGGATGGCAGATTACTATCCAGCCAGAAGCATGGGGCTCATAGGCCAGTACCATCCAGGAATGGAGGGGTGGGCATCCGGGTATGGGCACCCAAGTACAATACAGTTCAGCGGGGAACCCCAGGAGAGTAGGCCCATTAAGGGCATCCTGAAAACCTCTGCCCAGTTAGGTCAGTGGAGGGGGTACCCATCAAATCCTGCAGGCAAGGAGGAATCTGAAGACTCCTCTGAACTGCGCAGGACACAGGAGACCAGGTCCCCACATTCTGCCAGCCATTCCCAGGCTCGCAGAATCCGGGAAAACCTGGAAGAACAGACGGGAACCTCTGGGAGCAGTGCCTCTGAGTCCGACGAAGAATGGACCAGGGTTACCCGAACCAAAAAGGCCAATAAGGCAAAAAGGGCCTTGCTTAAGGACCCCTTAAAGCAGATTAAGGCGATCAGGAGCGTCATCACGCCTTACCATAAGAACTCTAAGTATTCTGTTTGGGAGCACTTAGAGTTGTTTGAACAAATGATGGAGACTTTCCATTTGAAGGACAGCCAAAGCTGCATTCAATACGTAAAGTGGACCTTCTCCCCGGAATACTCCAGTTTCTTTGCGGGGCTGGAGGACCAAAATCATTTAAGATGGTCCACCTATAAGGCGGCCATCCTGAAACATTTTTCTGTTCACAGAAATCCTCAAGAGGCTCGCAAGGCAGCCTACAATTTGCAATGTGGGGAGGATCAGGCCCCACAAGAATTTGTGCAGGAGTTAAAGCGGGCTTTTGCACAGACCACAAGAAGGGTGCGCACGGATAGCCGTGACTTTATCAACACGTTTTTCCATGCCTTGCCCAAATATATCATGACCCAGCTCGTGAGGGATTTTCACGAGAAAAGATCTTTAGACTGGGTCATTGAACAGGCTACCCGGATCTATGAGGTGCAGAAGCCCATAGAAAATAAAAGCAACGCCCAGAAAAACCCCAAAGCCAACAGCACCCCTGCTGCTGCCAAGGTGGCAGAGGTAAAGGTCACCCCTGTTTTAGATTTGGAGATGGGGGGGCCTAAAAACCTACCTGCACCTAATAATGCTAGGCCCAGAAGGTCCTCGGGCCAGTCACAGACAGGGAGCCAGGGAGGCAGCCCCACAAATGGGGTCCCTCGCTCTCCTGACTATGTAAGTCCTCGCTACAAAGGTAACAGACCCATCCTGGGTTATGTGTGGACTCCTCCAGCCCAAGGGGGGGGATCCAGCCAAGCACCGAACCCAGGGAACTTCCCTCCAAACTTCCCACAGGAGGGCAGAAATTTACCAAACCCTGGGCAGAACTTTTTCCCCAGATATCCACCCGACTTCCAACCCCGAAATCATCCATCCTTCTTTCCTCAATTCCCTGAGCCCAGATCACTGAATCCGGGAGAGGGGAGGCCAAGGGTGGAGGGGTACCCAAATCTTCCCAACCCGGGGTATTACCAAAGGAGGGATAGCTACCCTTCCCGGGATCAGCCCAGGGGAGAAAACAGGGCCCCGTATCAGCCAGAGCGGGTGTCCCAGTTAGAGCGCCAGGTTCAAAACATGGCGCGGGATATGGGTCATATACTGAGGGCGCAGCAGAACCCTCAGATCGGCGTGCCAACGCGGAACGCACCCAACTCTGGACCTGGTGCTCCAGAACAATGACGGGGGCAGCACCCCGATAACTCACCGGTTCCCAGGGAGGAGGCACAAGGGGAAGGGGGGTGTAAAGCCTTGGAGGAAGCTCCCTTCCTCACTTGTAAACAGCCCCTGGAAACCCAGGAACCGGAAACAAAATCTCTTGCCCCTGAAAGTCTGCCTCCTAAGGAGCAGAGGGGGGGTAGGAGAAACAAAAGACCCAAACAGACTCAGTTTGAGGAGGAGGTACAGATCTTCCAATTTGAGGGAGAGGGATCCTCAGAGGATCCTGGGAAAAGGATCTTCTCCTTCAGAGAGGGGGGAACTCCTCCCAAAGAAAAATGGGTCCCTAGGGATGCAAATCCAGACTGGGGAGATGTGGAGACTGAGCGACCGCCGCCCACCATCTCATCCCAGAACCAACAGCAAGAACATCCCCTGGTTCCAACCCATCCTGGTGACTGCCTCCAAAAAGGGGGGGGCGGCCCAGAAACGGAGCCAGGGGAACCCACAATGGCTCTGATCTCCAGTTGCAAAATTTTTCTTTCAGATTCCCAAAACTCTCCACAGAATTCTGCCCAAATCCCTTCGCTAGCGATGTCCAAAACCAGAAAATTAGCCCACCAGTTGTCCAAAAATGTACATTATCTGTGCCCCCTTGAGGAGAAGGAGGGAAGATATTATGCCCCGGTACAAGTACAGGGGCAGGGTACAATCTCGGCACTGGTGGACACTGGATCTCAAGCTACCCTTCTGTCCAGAAGGGCCTTTGACGAACTGAATGCAGGAAGGGGAGAGAATTACCAAATTCCTCTCACCTCCCTTCCTGGACAACTGCAGAACTTTGACGGGAAGGAAATTCCCGTTGAGGGGACTGCAGACTTGGACATTAAGATCGGGCGACATAAGTTGAAACACCCGGTCATAGTTGTGACTCCAGAGGGCACCCCTTGTTTACTAGGGAATGACCTCCTGAGAAGGTTGTCACCCCTAATAGATTGCGTAAACAAGGTCCTCTGGACTCAGACTAGCCGACCCATAAAATTAAAACAGAGTGTCAACCATGTTAGTTTAAACGGCACATGCCACATGGTTGAACAAAAATCTGACCAAGTAGAATTTCACTTCCAGAACAACCAAATTCCAGACGTGACAGTAATAGCAGTAGGACAACAGACTGGTGATGGGGGGTCCTCTCTATTTCTGAAAATCAACCTTCCTTCCAGTCTAAAGTGGTATTCCACGCTGGAAGGAAACACTCTGAAATTCTATACCAATCCACAATCTGAAACTCCCACTCCTATAGTCCAGAAAGATGTGAAATCAGCTCAAAGCCTGGCTGATATTCAGCAAATTGGAGAGCAGTTGTTCATCCCTGTTCAGTTAAATGATGGGGAGGACTCTGTTCTCGCTCGAGTGTGTGTGAACAACGGTAAGAGCTTCATCAGCGAAGCCATGTTCCGCCAACTCCCAAAAGATCCAGCCATTCCCACCTTCAAACTGATAGACAAATGGGAAATGGACCTGGAAGCACCTGACTCCAAACATCTCCTGCCAAGCAGGTGTATGCTCAAAATCTCCATTGGCAACAAGAGCATAGCCCATAATTGTTGGGTCGTGCGAGACGTCCCTGCCGCCTTTTACTTAGGCAGTGACATTCTCAATCGCTTTGCCATTAGTTTGGACCTAATAAACTTCAAAGCTTGGTCCCGATTAGCGGATAATCCCATGGGCTTTGATGATCCAGAAAAAGCATTTAGGTCAGCTCAATTGCTACCTTATGCAGTTGAAATTCAGGTTAAAGAGGAAGTCACCATCCCAGAAAGGACCCGACAATTCTCCCTGGAAGTGAAAGTAAAAAGGGGACAAGAGTTGAAAAACCCTGATGCTTACATACATCTAAATGCTTCTCTCCAACAGCAAGGGTTGGGGGTAAACCCAACTCCATTAGTCAACATAGAACATGACCCCATTCTAATAGAGGTGGATAACAGCGACTTAAAGAGTATTACTCTAGCCGCAGGCACCATTATTGGAATGGCGGTTGATGACCGACATTTCTCCATTGATCTTGTAAATGAACTGTTAGGACCCATCCCCAAGGACTGTTTTGACAGTGACAGTGATGACAACGCAACACCAGACAGGATTTTTACCCGGCATGGGGGGAACTTCCTGGTGTACACTTCCTGCCCCTATGGTAAGGAAGATGTGACCTGTGACTTCAGGAGGGATGAGGTGATTTTCCAGGTCCATGAGGGCTGCCTTTCCCACCTGAAGCCTCCGGTCCAAATCAGCACTCTGACCAGGGACTTCTCCACCCAGCTGGAGGAGGCCGCGGAGATAGCCAAACCAGAAGTCTTTCCAGGCTTCAGGCAGATGGTGGAAGAGAGAGTCAACCTAGCTGATGCCTGTGTGACTCTGGAACAAAAGCAAAAGTTGAAACAAGTTTTCTTGGACTTCCAAGATCTCTTTGCGGTAGACTCATATGACTGTGGTCGCACTGACATCCACACCACAACAATCCCCACGGACCCTGGCATGACTCCTGTGTTTGTGAAGCAATATCGCTTGCCTCTCGCATCAATGGAGTCCCTTACTGAAATAATTAAGAACCTTGAGTCCCGGGGAATAATCCGTCCAGTCCACAGCACCTTCAATAATCCGGTGCTGGGAATATTGAAGCCAAACGGCCAGTGGAGACTCTGCGCTGACCTCAGGGAGCTCAACAAACGGGTCCACACCTCCCGATGGCCTCTTCCCTACATTGACCAAGGGCTGGCCCAGATTCAGGGGTCACAGGTATTCACTG
Organism: Ambystoma mexicanum; assembly: GCF_040938575.1. Lineage (NCBI taxonomy): Eukaryota > Metazoa > Chordata > Amphibia > Caudata > Ambystomatidae > Ambystoma > Ambystoma mexicanum. Next base: position 143,719,300 of record NC_090934.1, read on the forward strand.
CAATAGACCTGACCAATGGATACTGGACCGTGCCTGTCAGTAGGGAGGACCAATACAAACTGGCTTTTACCTTTGGGGGCCAGCAGTACACATGGACCCGGACTCCCTTCGGATACCTTAACTCCGGTAATGAGTTCAATATTTTCCTACATAAGGCCATGCCCGACCTGGGTACGAGGGGTAACCTGGCTTATGTAGATGATGTCCTCATCAAAAGTTCATCTGTGGAGGAACACATAGCGGAGATCCGTTATGTTCTGACACAGTTGAGGGCCGCCGGAGCAAAACTTTCCTTTCAGAAAGCACAGTGGTGTAGAACCCGTGTTAATTTCTTGGGGCATGAGATTACTCCTCAGGGTCTCTGTCCCCAGGAAAAGAAAGTGGAAGCACTTCAGAAACTGAAAGACCCCACAACTCTGCGGGAACTAAGGAGCCTCCTTGGACTGACTAATTACAGCAGAAAGTTCATTGAGGGCTACGCAGAGATCACCAGACCCCTGATTCATCTCCTGAAGGGGGGGGTCAAGTGGGAATGGGGTCCAGAACAAGCCGAGGCAGTAAAACAACTCAAAAGAAGCCTCTCACAAGCGCCCTGCCTAGCTTACCCTGTCAAAAACAAGGAGTTCTTCCTGGAGACGGGGTTCTCTAATACGTGCTTGACGGCAGTATTATATCAAAAGCATGACAAGGTCAATAAAGTAATCTCCTATGCGAGCAAAACTTTATCCTCTGTGGAGGAAAAATTCAACGATTGTGAGAAGGCACTCCTGGCAACGGTGTGGGCATTGAAGAATTACCGCCCGTTTATCCAGGGGGAACATATCATCGTGGAGACTCCACACCAGCCTCTGCAATATCTCCAAAGTGACAGAATCCGGGCCGGAAATGTGAGTAATTCCCGAATTACTTCCTGGATTCTGTCAATGCAAGGCTTTCCTGTGGAGGTCAGATATGGCCAAAACAAGAAGAGTCCCCTCGCGCAAGGTCTGGCCGACTTGCATGATTGTGCCAGAGAAAACCGTCTCGAGGACGAAAGTCTAAACATAAAGGACAACATGGAGGCATACCTTAATTCCCCCCACAAGGTCTTTGAAGAAGACAAGTGTGAGGGAATGCCCACTGTGTATGTGGATGGATGCTCTTACCATGTCGACAACAACGGGGAGAAAGAACTGGTGGCCGGCGTAGGGAATGCATGGGTGAATGAGTCCCCAGAACCCTCCGCGGGATACAAAATTGGTCCCCGAAGTAGTCAGGTGGCAGAATTGATGGCTGTGCATCAGGCCATCCTCACTGCTGTCCAGCATCAACTCCACGAACTGGTCATAATCACAGATTCGGATTATGTACGGAACGGGTTCGTGGAACACCTGGTTAATTGGAAAACCAGAGGCATGTTATGTGCTAACAACAAACCCTTGAAACATGGGAAGTTGATCCAAAACATTGATGATCTGGTCAACTCGAATGGGATGACCATCTATTGGAAAAAGATCAAGGGTCATTCCAAAGTAGAGGGACCAGACAAAACTGGAAATGACTTAGCTGATCAGCTGGCCAAAACTGGGGCCATCCAAGGGGATCTAATTGAGATTGAGTCCCTGTTGGGGGAAATCCAGGTCACTGCCATCACTAGGTCCCAGACAAATGCTCACAACAACCTCTCAATTGCACAATGGAGTAAGGAGACCCCTGATGCTGATTTGATTACTGCTCAGAAGGGGGATCCAATAATTGGTAAATTTTACCAGCACCTTGAGGACCCTGAGAACTTTCCCCTGACGGATACCGATTACATTGGGAAAGAGGACCTAAGAGTGTTGATGAAATGTCCAAAAATGTTCCGGATCCAAGACGGTTTGTTGGTAAGGAAATCCAAAGCTGGCCACGATCAGTGGGTGGTTCCTACCTCATTCCGAAGCCTGATGTTAAGTCACGCCCATGATGCGGCCACTGCCGGTCATAGGGGGTTTCACACAACATTGGAAATCTTAAGAGAGGTTGCATACTGGCCACACATGGGGCAGGACCTCGACCAGTACCTGAAGGGTTGCCTTGTGTGTGCACAATTTCAGCCATCATCCCTCACGCACCGTGCGCCTTTACAAAAGAGGGGAATGACACTGCCATGGTCAGATTTACAAATCGACTTTGTAGGCCCTGTGATTCGCTCGGCTAGGGGGAATAAGTACATGTTGACCGTGACATGCTTGTTTACCAAGTGGGTGGAATGTCTCCCAGCCCCAAATTGCAAGGCAGAAACTGCAGCTGCCTTGATGATTAACCACATCTTTTCCCGTTTTGGTCTACCTCAAAGGATTGAGTCAGACAGAGGTAGCCACTTCACCAGTGAAGTAATGACAAAGATGTGGGAGATACTGGGGGTCAAGAGAAAGCTGCATATTGCTTATAGACCAGCTTCTTCTGGGGCGGTAGAGAGATATAACCGGACAATTGTGAGCATATTAAAGAAGTTTGTGGCAGATTCTGGGCCAAGTTGGGATATCCGATTACCTCTGGTCTTAATGGCCATCAGATCTACCCCTTCATCTGCAACCAAAATGTCACCATTTGAGTTGATGACTGGGCGCAAGATGGTGCTTCCTCAGCATTTGCTCTACAGGACCCAAGAGCAGACACTGATAAATGCCTCCACTACCCATGAGTATGTAGAGAATTTAAGGAAACACCTCCAACATGCTTTTGCTTATGCTCAGCGGAATCTAGAAAGATCGGCTGATAGCATGAAGACCCATTATGACCTGAAAACTTCCAGGAAGGAATATCAGGTGGGAGACCGGGTCTATCTATACAACTTCCAAAGGAACCAGGCCAAGCAGCGCAAATTTTTGCCTACATGGAAGGGACCCTTTGAGATCGTCGATAAGATCTCCCCTGTGGCCTACAAGATCCGCATCCCCAAAGGCGGTTCGGCAGAGGGGGAAGACAAGTGGGTCCACATAAACCAGTTGAAATGTTGCCATCCCAGGCACACTCTGCAACAACTGGAGGAATCCTCTGGAATCCTAGCGGGTACTGTATCAGACTAATTCAGTTCCAATCATAAAACATACCACAGCTAGTCTCTAAAATATTGCGATTTGCATGAAACTGTCTCTTAGTTATACTGTTTTTATCAAAATAAGAATGTAATGTTTCGTTATGATGAAATGCATATGCTGCCCCACTATCTCAACAGTGGTGGAAAAAATCGTCTATGAGTAGATATTGCCGCTTTTGCTTTATCATCCTAGGAGAGATGAAACCATGAAGGATGACCAAGAAGGACGATCCGGAGACCGGGAGCAGAAACGCAACGGGCCCAGTGGACCGCCCAATATTCCCATCAGGACCGGCGAGGAGAACTGATCGATCTGACCGGATGGAGAAGAGGATGCTGAACTGTGCCATCTACAGAAGAGGAAGAAGATTAGGCGGACAGACCGGTGCATGGGTCAAAACCCTTGTGCACGCGACTCCCCATCGTCTCAAAATCAAGGGACAGTCGCGTGGGGGGGACCTGTTGGGTGTCCTGACCCACGTTTAAGCTATCCTGCTACAACATTTGGTGCTGTGGGCTTAGGAAATTCAAGATGGCGGAAAACCCACATGTGCGCCGAAATCCAGGAAAGCTGCGCAGTTTGTGCGCTCACCAAAATGGTTGCCTCACTTGCCACCCACCAGTGTGAGAATGAAAGGCCGGGTTGCCGTAAGGGAAATGGGTTGCCAAAGGAAAAACAGTAGCGCCGGTTAGCTTCAAAGCGCTTTAAAACCACCATTAGACTACCCGCACAGTAGTTTGAAACCATTGGGAATGGCAATGCTGATTGCCAAATGCAACCTAGAAGTGTGGGGAATTCATTTCTTAAATCCCAAAAATGGGGGCAGTACCAGTACTCACCACTATTCAAAAGCCGGCGTTTTAAAACCACTCTGTGTGTTTCTGAAGGCAAGCCAAAATGACTATTTTCAAACATTGCCACATGTGCAAAATATTTACTGAACACCAGCAGACATTTGGCAGAATGGAGTTTTGTGTGCCTACAAAATCTGGGAAATGAAGAGCCCAAAAACAATGCTTATAACAAAAATGCTATGGAGTCAGCAGCTTAAGCCTAACTGAAACTGGATTTAAAACCACCAAAATCGAAAATGTTAAATTAAATAAGTGACCTATGCTTGGTGTCACATGCCTTTGTAACTGTTGAAATGTCATAGTTTTGCACTTAGAATCAGCATTCTAGCTGCATGTGCAAAATCACAAGTATTTTAAAAGCAACAAAAAGTTAGCTGAAGGTCTGGCTTAAGGAACTTGATTTTGCCTAGCAACTAAACCCCATCAGGAGTGAAATTTGAGTCACAACCATGTTCCCAGGCCAATGTTCCTTTTGCTGCCCACAATAAGGATATGCCACCTATCTGATAATTGAATTTCCTGTGCTCTGCCAGAGAGTGAACAAAGCACTCTCCACTTAGGCAAAGGTTTTTATTACAGACGTCGTAAAAAGTGGCTTCCTCCTGGAAAGGCTGGGAGGAGCACTGCCTGGGAGAAGCAAGCTGGCTTGGCAGAAACTGGAAAGACTGGTTTCTGTACCATGTGACCTGAAAAGACACACCCCTGCAGCAAGGATATGGTTTTATAAAAAGGGGGATAATTCATAGTGCGGACATGTGAAAAATGTATAAATGATACCATAATTCTTGTGATTTTTCTGCCCACAGTTTAAGACGTGGTAGGAACCGGTGGTATGTTCAGGGGGGTTTTAGCGGAAATGTGGATATTACTCTAAATGTGTGCATGTTAAAAATCTGAAACTTCATCAGTTAATGTCCGTATTCCCTGCACACATGTATGTAAAGTTGGGTCAATGTCAGAAATTGCAAAATCAGTTAAAAAGGGAAATATGTGCCATTTCAGAATGCAAGCTCCCAGGAAGAGCAGAGTTTGAACAGGGGATACCTCCTGTAAAGCATGATGGGTGTATATGATTTTAAAACAATATGTACCTCTGCAAATATGTATTTGTTTCAAATCTAGATTGTGTGTAAAGTTGACAGGAGGAGTGGACTTTCTGCAGGCTGTAAAATGACATCCCTCTGACTCACAGTTCATTCACCAATCAAATGATAAATGGAAGTTTGACCAATTAGAAGCTGAGAGAGAGGTAGGGTCAGTGATGCTAGAACACACCCACATTAGAAATAGATAAAAGCAGACAGACAGGACAGATAGGGACCTTCCAAATCCATCTGCAGCGGGACGCTCTGCCGGAAAAATCCATACTTACCTCCATCAAACCTCCAGAGAGCCAAACTAGAGACTTCAATCTATCCAGAACTAGAGACCCAGACCAGAGAACCAGAGAGAGCTGACCCAGATCACTGTGAAGTGCAGAGGCCAGACCAGACCAGACCAGAGTCCAGTTTAAAACCCTGACCAGATCCATGGCGAGGCCCATTTCACTCAAGAATATAGTGTGAGTACCTAGAAAACTGTGCAGAACCAATCTCTTAGTTAAAATAATATAATTCAACCTATTTAATCTAAGTAGAACTGCCTCCTAACTATCACCTGTTATTTGTAAAGCTGTCACGTGTCATTTCTAGTCGCAAGCTGCACTTGTCTTTTGGAACTTTAAAATTTCAAATCTGAAAAACGACCTCTATTCAATCGTTCATATCTCCGCAACCGTTTGAGCTAGAGACTTGCAATAACTTTTATTTGGAAGCTAAGATCCTGGGCTTTCCTAGGACCCCAAAACGGTAGAGATAGTCCTCGCGGTTCCTCTGTAATAGCGCTCGGCGCATCCGCGAATTTTACCGCGATTTGCAATTTCTTCACATGTAAAAAACTGCTGCTGCCTGATTTCCATTTGCTAGAAATTCGTTTCACCTGCTAATCATCCCTGCATCATTGTTAGTGTGAGCCTGGACTAATATTAACTAGATACCACTCATCCTGAACCTTTGAAAGTGAATTAAAAGCGTTTCCAGCATATTTCTCATTCATTGCCAGCACACATCAAAGTAATTTGGGCCTGTGATTTCAAAACTCCTATCTGTTTTCTGTTGTTTAAGCTTGCTGGGGTGAACTGATTACATTAATTGCATTTCTGAGAACTGTGTGCTTTTCTCCCATTTCCTTGCATTGCATAAAGAGGGGGGGATTGCCAGAGAAAAGTGATTACATTGTTTGGTTGAAATCATATTGCGTATTTTCTGTACTGCATTCATTGAATATTGCATCCAACTGAGCTTACATAAAGCATCCTCTACCACATTATACTTTTGTTCCTATTTACCAGTGTGCTACCTTATCCATTTCATGTTAACTCAGTAGTCGTTATAAAGAAGTGTGCTGGTGCCAGATTCTCCGTTATTAATATTTCCCATATCAGATTAAGTGTGATATTCAATTATTAATTTATTATAAGTGTGATCCATATATATATATATTTGAAATTATCAAATAAACCTTTTAAACTTGCAAAACAGAATTGTTTCTTGGCTCAGTGGGGTCAGGGGGATTCCAAGAGAGGGGTGTTATACAAGGGTAGGCATCCAGAACGCATGAACTGGACCTAAAGATATATCAATAAGGGTTTTCATTCAGTATCATAGACTAGGCGTTAACTTGGCTGTAGTGCTGAATTGAATCCTCTTACAGTTAGGATAGATCAGGCAGGCTCCTCCACCAAAGAACTATTTAAAATACTAAAGGAGCTAGAAAACCCCAATCCACCTCCATACACCTGCTCAAAAGATAAACCTTGGTGTACCAGCATCCAGAACGCCCTCAACAACAAAATCACGGGACTCCAAACCAAATCAAAGCTAATATAGGCTTCACCTTTAAGAAAGTTACTATTTTAGAAGTCCAAAAAATAATCACCTCCTTAAAACCATCTAACTGCAAAGGGGACAGCTATCCTGCCCAGATAATAAAAGACGCAGCCAGAGACCTCTCCCCTTTTATCACCAAGCTAATTAACCTTTCATTTGCTAACAACTCTGTCCCCAGTAACCTAAAACAATCCTGGGTTTTCCCACTCTTAAAAAAACAATCACTAGACCCAGCCATATCAACCAATTATAGACCCATCACCACTGTCCCTTTCCTGTTAAAAATCTTGGACAGAGTCGCCTACATCCAGATTCAGGAGTAACTAGAATCTAACCAACTGCTAGGTATACGTCAATCTGGCTTCAGACCTCAACACGGAACAGAAACCGCTCTTGTTGACCTCAAAAGTCAGATTGATGAAATCAAAGACAACTCAAGAATCCTACTTCTCTTAGACCTCTCAGCGGCTTTCGATTTAGTCGATAACAAAATCCTCTGCAGCCACCTATCCATCACAGCCCACTTCTCCTCTGAGTCCTCATGGATACAATCCTTCCTGGTGAATAGAACCATGAGAGTTTTCTCCACAACAGCAGCAGCGGACCCTATCCCCAACACATGCAGAGTCCCACAAGGCTCCTGTGTCTCCCCCACTTTGTATAATATATTTACGAAGCCGCTATTCGACAATCTGGACCGTCTGGGTGTCACCTACACTAACTATTCAGATGACACCCAGATTCTCCTCACCATCACAGGCAACTACAATGCGGACATCACCCGGATTAACGAAATCTTCTCCATCATTCAGACATGGATGGCCACCCACGGCCTATGCCTGAATGATGAGAAGACGGAGATTCTTCTTGTCGGCTCTCCTAATAATCTAGCAAAACTCAGCCCTTGCTACAACAACATTATTATAGATGGTAACACCATCCCCACTGTCAACCCAACCTCTGCAAACAAATAAACACGACAGCCTCAGCCACTGCTTATACGGGTAAGCTAATTAGGGCTAGCAGACCCTTCCTATCCTCCAACAGCTGCCTCACTCTTGCCAGGGCCCTCATTCAGTCCAAACTGAACTACTGCAATAGCGTGTACCTAGGAGCCAACCAGTCCATAATCAACAAACTCCAGGTTCTCCAAAATAATGCTCCATGCGCAGCACTCAACATCCCAAGGCGCGAGCACATTTCCACAACCAGGAAAGCGTTTAAATTACTTTCCATACAGCAAAAAACGGACCTAAAAACCATTTGCCTCACTTACAAGGCCTTAAACCACCTAGCCCCACCGTACCTCACTAATAAATGTACTTTAAAATCCGCCACCAGAACCACCAGATCATCCAACTCCTTATGCCTGTCAGTGCCTAGATTTGCCTTAAAAAGAGCAGGAGGCGCTAGCTTCACAGTGTTTGCCTCCCAACTTTGGAACACCCTACCAGTCAACATTAAAACTATTAAGTCCTTTCCGATCTTTAGGAAACATGTTATTGGCTGGTTACTGAACAAAGAGTAGCATTTACCTTGACTTTCTAATATCTTTAACTCCCTAAGGCCACAACCATGCCTGTATTATATGTAAATTGTTGTACCATATCATTTATGTAAATTGTTGTACTATGTAAATGTATATGTCATGCCTGTAACCGCTTCCTTAAGCACCCTTCTACCTACGGGTCTGGAGCGCTATACAAATAAATAAAACAAACAAAGGAAAGTGTGTATGTAACAAAACTTCCACATGTAGTTCCATGTTAGAAGTGAGATGATCAGCAGCTGTGTGCACACACTTGCAGCTCTATTGAGTAGAGGACCTGCAACTGCAGATAGGGTTACATATGGTGGTTGAGGGTTAGATGGGCGTTACAGCCTCATGTACCCAAGCATGCAATCCATTTTTCAAATAGAATATCCAGTACAGGGTTTGAGTTGACTGCCATGTCCAAAAGAAACTTGCAGCACACAATCAAGTGCTGGACACATTCCGACACACTGATGCGTGTGTTGTTTAGCACGCCCCAGGGTGATACTTTCACTAGAGACAGCTTTCTCTGCCCTGGTGTCATTCAGTGAATGGTGTTACTGTGGGAATTCTCCTAGAGTGTATACTATTGTGTTCCACAAGGTTCAATAAGTGGGCAGTGGTATTCTGTAGTTGGGAAGGACGTCCTTTTCTTCTGGCTTGCTTTAGATGGGCGACAATTGTGCAATCTGAATGCATCTAAAATGGAATGTTTGCTGCTAGCCACTAACAATCAAAAAGCCAAACTTGAAAAACAACGCCCTTCGAATCCAATTTCAGATATACCTAAGGTAACTTTGTGCCTGCTGGGTTTTAAATGTGCCTCCTCGATTCCCATGATTGCCACATCTAGGCATTAGTTCATCAAATTATTAGCTTACGTAATTCAAGAAAATGTTGCCTTTCCTGGAAGGAGCCAAGTGCGCACACAGGAAAGAATATCTAGCGTGAGACAGGCATGGTATCAAGAGTTGACACAGATAGCAGAATGTGAGTTCAATAATGTGATTTTTATTGATTATCAGGGTGGGTGTAATGCCTAACATGCCCTATAGCTATGGTGGAGATTTCCTTACCTAAAGCAAATAATGAAAGTTTATGTCTGTAAGTCCAAAGCCTGTCGGTGTCAAAACCTATGCTTGCCCTCACATCTAATACAAAGTGTAGTGTAGTGAGATACTAACACAATAGTGCTCAACATAAAGTCTGGAACAGTCACTAGCTCCTTTGACCAAGTTCAGGATACAGTTCCAAGAATGATAAGCTTCAAATGTTATTGAGCGTCTCTTCCCCAAAGCACACTTGATTTCAAAATACAAACTTCAGACGGCACGTAGGGTTTCCTTCCCCCAGCTTAAAGTACTGGTTCACTAAAATCCATTTTCCACAGGGGCTGAGGGTTCCCTTCCTCAGGCTTAAAGCACCAGTTCAAAAAACAATGTTCCAAGAGAGCTCAGGGTTTCCTTCCCCATTCTTCCGGCACAGATTCACAAAACAATGTTCCACAAGAGTTCAGGGTTCCCTTGGCCAAGCTTCAAACAATGGTTCAGCAAAAGTTCAACAAACCCTTCCATACACTTGATTGGGGCTCTCTGGTCTGGGACAGTTGTCAGACCACATGGTCCACCCTGTACAGGTCATGGAACCAAGGGCACTTGGTGTTATACTTTTGGCTTGAGACCTTGTACAAGCTTCCTCCTTGGCAATACTTGACTCTGGAATTTACTTGCCAACTTTATATTCAATGTGTCTCTTATTTCACATGGTTTGGCAGCTTTTAGGTTCTCTTTTTGCTCCCACTTCACTGCTCCCCCTTCTGCTGTTCTTCAGACAGCTTTCAAACACGTTTTCTTCACTTGTAGTGTTTTCTATACTTTTTCTTCTTCCTCAGATATCCAAAGACTTTTGAAACAGTACAAATAACGTGCATCTGACCACTCTGATATCCTTTTTTTTTCACCATTCGAGCAGCCGACGCGAGGGATTTCTGAGAGGCAGAATTTTCTACCATTGGGATTTGTCCCCATCATTAAATTTCGGAAAACAGTCGTATGGATCAAATAGTTCTATTATTGGCCCTGATTTGATAAAGGCTTGTGGAAGCCGAAACGCGTAACCAAGTAGAGGGCTTTGTAACAGATTGTGCAATTAAACAATGAAATCTTAAACTGGCGCTGAGTCCTGGAGTTTCCTGTTTTTCCTGTTACTTTGTGGACGGTATGGGCTTAATATCCGTCCAAATCCAGTGACCCGTGACAATTGATGATAACTAGTGCAACCAATATTGCCTAATTACCTGACATTCAATAGGTATTGAAAGGAGCCGCCTGCCAGAGCAACTTTGTTAAAAATAAGCCCCACAATCTTACACTCCTATTTCAAAGTATTCTGTTTCCAACATATCAGCCTTTCTCTGTTGCTCAAAAGGCTTTCAAAGCAGTGTATACCTTTTTATAAGCGATCACTCCAATACACAGTTTCACTGGATTGCCTAGTTAGCGTAACATCTGATTGTTTGTAGCCTTCCTTCATTTCAAAAGTGTTCATGAGTCTACAGGTGGCTATAATGTATCATCTTTTTTTGCCTGTGCGCCAGGTTTCTTCACACACAGAAACTCACCTTTCTAAATCTGCCTGCCTCTACACTCTGACCTTTGCAACTCATTCAAAACAAGACTGCGAGAATTGTCCTTGGCCTCAAGCCCAGGGATCGTATCTCTCCAGGACAGAAATCTCTGCACTGGCTCCCAGTGGCTATGAGGATTAAGTTAAAAACCCTCTGCATTGTCCACATGGCCTTTTGGGGCCTGGGGCCTCAAAACCTTCAACTCTCTCTTCCTAAATATCTTCCTTCTCGAGCCCTTCGCTCATCACCTCCAACTCTCTCAGGGTCAGTCGCTTCTCGAAGCAACAAGTTGATGGTAGATCTGTTTATTCGGCTGGGGCCTCCCTCTGGAACAGCCTCCCTGCCTATCTGAAAATTAAGAGAACCATCTCTGGATCTGGAAGCACCTCAAGACCTCCTTCTTTGCTTCTGCTTTCTCTCCTCTGCTCCTCTGCTGAACTACTGGCTGAAACTGAACTGGTCACCTGGCTATCCTCTGCTCTTGGGCCCAGGTCCCCTCCCCGCCAGGTGTACACCTGCACTGTCTCCCTGGCAACCCTTGCACTCTGTTGCTGTTTCTGTATCCCTACAGTACCCTACTAGCACTTGACACCTGATGTCTGCACTTACGCATGCACCTGCCACCAGCTGCCACACTTATAATTATTGCTCGTATTTATTGTTCTTATTTATTCACTGTTTATCCTATGTACACCACTTCCCCTATCCCTTTCCCCTTGCACATTTCTGCTTACCCCCTCCCCTGATCTCAATGCCATCTGGCTTAGTAAGATAGTTGCCTGTCTTCCCTCTGTTCCCCTCCCTTGCCTCGTCGCACCTTGAAACACTGCCATATCATATCATACCTGTCATTTTACTGGATGCTGCTGCTCCTCCACTGTCACATAATTTCACAAACAGAGGTGAGGCTCTCACCACCTGCTCCTCAGGCACTCCTGGGCTGGTTCCTCCACCCAGGGGAATGAGCACTTGTAGAACCAAATGGGAAGGGCTGACACTGCACACAGCTTCCTTCCTCTGGCCTCACCGGCTCCCTGGAGACATAGCTCCCTCATCAAGCTTTCAAAGAGCACCCTGCTCTGCAACTATCCAGTTTCTCGCATTCCATTCTCCTCTGGTTCCCAACGTTCTGTCTTGGCTTCTCTGCTGCTCTCTTCTTTCTCTCTGCTGCTGCCAAACTACTCTTTTATACACCTTTATCCAATCAAGGGTTTTCAGGTGTGCTTCACTTGTCAGTTTTGCCTGATTCCAATTAGACCAATTACGTGGACATGCCTGACCTTCAGTTTTGTAATCTTCAGACTCCCTCTTCTTTGTCCCAGTGCTATAGTGGTGTTTCCCATAGGATACATGCACTTGACATAATGTTTGCTTTACAGTGTTGTAACAAAGTTCATCCTCTGCATCCCATTTAACCTTCAGGGACTCTGCATTTTTCAACTTATCTGTCAATTTCGAAGTTTTAGTAGAACATTTTGGGATGAATCGACGATTGTAACCTATCAAATCCAGAAAGGCTCTCAAATCCTTTTTAGATTTTGTTTGGGGGTCTCAAGAACAGCTTTAACTTTATCTTGTTGGGGTTGGACAATACCATACCCACAAAAAACCCTAAGTACATGACAGAATATTGGGCTAGTCTACACTTTTTTGTATTGGCCATGAGTCTGGCATTTCTTAAGGCTCTCATGACAGTATACAGGTGATATAAGTGGTCCTCCCATGTACTACTTTGGATCACAATTTTATCAATGCATGGTCCGCAAAACTCCAATTAGGGTTGTAAAATCGTATACAATGTAAGATTCAGTGTTGACAAGTAGATGGCATTAACTAATCTATGCATCAAGTCATCGATACATGGCATCAGGTAAGCATCAAAGGGTGAGATTCAATTGACATTTCTGAAATCTATACAAAACCCCCAACTTCCACCGTGTATTGCCACCAACAAGATGGGGGAGGACCAGGGACATGTGGAGGTTTTCAATTATATTGGCTTCGAGCATCAGTTCCATTTCTTTTAAAATTATTTATTCTCAGGACTCAGGTAACCTGTATGGTCTTAGATGCACTACCTTGCCTGTGGTGCACAGATGTGGTGATTTATACCCTTCACCCTTCCAGGTACCTCACAGAATACATCTGGAAATTGACTCCCAAGATCAGAAATGTCTTGTGTCTGATTGTTTGTGAGATTATGGGGAATTAAAACTATATCTTCCACAGCCTCAGGTGTCAAACCGGAGCATATGGTGGTGATGGACTCAGAGTGGTTCAACGCCAACTCTTTTAAAATATTTATGTGGTACACCTGGGTCTTTAGTCAGCGATTCGGCTGAGAGATTTTATAATTACATGGACCTATTTCCTTTACTACCTCATAAGGTCTGTACCATTTGGAAACTAATTTGTTATTGGATGTGTTTCGGACCACTAGATCCTTGCATCCAATAGAAAATGACAAAACCTTCTTATTATAAGAAGTCTTCTGTTGTTTCTGGGCCGTACCCATATGTGTCTGTACTAGTGATCTAAGAGTGGCCATGTGTTCTTTCAGCTTGGTTGCGGTTTGAGTGAGTAGTATTGGGGCTTCTTCCCTTGTCTCCCATATTTCCCTTAGCATGTCTAGGACAGCCCTGGTTTCCCGCCCACAAAGCAATTCAAAAGAGGAACACTTGGTGGAGGCCTGGGGTGCTTTCCAGATTGCGAACAGAGCCCATGGGATCAATTAATCCCAGTTTTTCCCATCTTGATCTACCAGCATTCATAGGATGGTTTTCAGTGTTGTATTGAACCTTTCCAGGAGACTGTCTGTTTGGGATGATTTACGGAGGTCTGAAGTGTGGTGATGTATAGTAATTTCTTAACCTCTCCCATAAGTTTACTCATGAAATTAGAGCCTTTATCGGTCAAAATATCTTTGGGGAATCCAACCCGGGAAAAGAAGGACAGTGGGTGTTTAAAAATGATGTGCTGAGTGGTGTTGGTTCTTAAAGGTAAACCTTCAGGGTACAGTGTGGCATAGTCCACAATCACTAATACATACTTATTACCCAATTTTGAAGCTCCCAGGGGACCTATGATATCCATCCCTATCCTTGAAAAAGGACTTCAAAAAGTCTGTTACATGAGAAGTGGGATAATTGGTTACTATATAACCCTCCAGCTCTCCACACAGGGTGGTGTGTGCTGGACCCACAAAAGAAAAGATAAGACAGGAGTAATCTTACTATTCTTGGGAATGGTAGTTCACTCAAGAAAATGTAGTTAAACCTAAGAGACGTCCAAGGGACTTTGTAATGGCACTGCACAAAAGGTGTTGTGTGTCACAATGCAAAAAAAACAGATGTCTATGGAGTTTACCAGACTCCATTAAACAGTAAGAAACACAGCAATCCTATTTATAAAAATAAATGAGAGAGTTAGGAAAAAGTCCCACTCACTCAGGAGGTAAAATTAAAAAGCCCTGGGTCCAGCACAAGAGCTGGGGGATCGCTAAGTTTAAACGGAATTGCCACAGAAATGAAAATTCTCCCATACACTCATAAGACACCAACTGCAACGAGGGGGATTTGTGCCATCGGCTGAGCTAAGAAAAAGGGCTGATACTCACAAGCTCTGGTGAATGTTCAGATCTGGCAAGTGCAGAAATGGCATACAATAAGTGCATCATGTTGGCACAATTAGTGCAGACATACTCAAAACAGTGCAAAATGATATCGTATGAAATTCAGAAGGAAACACAGTAGGCGACTGCTGCAATCAGGGCAGCAAGCACGGAGCATAATTGTTATGTTAAGTTGATTTATACCACGCACCGCCATGGTCTCCAGGTTGTATTCCAGTGATGCTTGGGGGTCTCTGCATGTTCAGAAGCAGGAGGCCCACTCCCGTCAAGGGACAGGTGCAGGGGCATTGCTAGGGGGGGGGGGGGGCTCAGGGGGCTATAGCCCCTGATCTTTTGGTTGTAGCCCCGGATAGAATCTCAGGAGCTACAGCCAAAAGACTAGCTAGCCCCCAGTCTCAACAGTTCCGACATCAGCGTAGCCCCGGGTCTTTTCCAGACCTAGCAACTCCCCTGGACAGGTGTATTAGATATAGAGCCTGCGTTTTGGAAAGCCATCCAATCAAAAATAAGGCAGTGGGCCTCATTACGACCCAGGCGGTAAGTTACCGCCTGGGCCGTGACTTTACCGCCATGGCGTAAACTACGTTTACGCCATGGTGGTAAGGGGATTTACCGCCCCATTCCGACCTTGGCGGGGCGGTAAATCCCCAATCCCCATTTACCCTTCCCCATTCCCATTTTTGCCCCATAGGGCATAATGGGAGTGGGGAAGGCGTTAATTACGCCACCGTAAATTACGGTGGCGTAATTAACACCAAGTACCCTTACCGCCATGGTATTTTACACCTGCTAAAAGCAGGTGTAAAAACCGCCATGGCGGAAAGGGAACTCGGAATTGGCGGAAAGGGGTTGGCGCAGCTAACGCTGCCGCAAACCCCTTTCCGCCAGGGTCGTAATGAGGCCCAGTGTCTCCCGACTTTGTGAAGATACTGAATGCACATATCCTACTGGATCGGCCCCCCTGAGCCTGTTGCTTAACAATTTAATTGTGCGATAAAACAATCCCACAGTAGCGGCAGCTGCTATAAACAACATCATAAGCTTTGCATTGAACGTCCACCCTCGTGTGCCCAAATGCCACCTCTCCCATCCTCTCCTGTGCCCAAGTCTTCTGGGATGTGGCAGCTGGAAGGGGTCATTAAGTTTCTGCCACCCCCAACCTAAGGACACTTTCCAGACTTTCTGTCGAAGGCTGAACAGTGTTGCATCAGTGGAAAAAGACATTCAGGTATGCTTCACTTGCCCTAACATCCCATCCAGCCACTGAGAATGTGTAATGCCTTTCTCGGCAATGTATGCATAGAGACAATCCCTCGCAATTTCAGTTAGCAGTGCTGATGCTCTCTCATTCAACCATGGAACACTGCTGTTTTGCATTGACATGGGATCATGTGTCATACCTGGGAATGTGGTGTACATGTGTGAAGACCATGTTTGCATTGCACAAGATCTGCTAGTTGATGGTGTGGGTTGCTTTTTGATTCTGAATTATAAGTTCCAGTGCCTAGGAAGAGGTCATATAGATGTAGAAGAGGAGCAGCAAGAGACGTGATCACTTGGGGACTGCGCAGTTAATGGGTCATGGGATAGACAGGACAGGGGTGAGTCAGGTATTTTCTGTTGTTTCCATTAGGAACAATCCTGCCTATTGTACAGTTGTGTTATGGAATCCACTTTCTTCAAGCTGCCTAATTAGTGTACTGTGGTTAAAAGTGTCAAAGGCTGCTGTGATGTGGAGGATCTCTCTAGATTTCTATTTGGGTAAGGTATGTTTGTGATAGTGAAAGTTTGATGGGTCTTCTGGGTCTTAAGCAGTGTTTTGTAGAAGTGGTTTAAAGTAGCCTCTGTAAATCAGTATTTGTGTGATCAAGATGGGCCCAATCTGCTGAGCTCCATCTTAGGTTCATTGTTACCTGACATCGCTGGCCCGTAATATGGCCGGGATAGGTCTACAAAACAACACATTTGTTTTGATACCTCCTGTGCTCAACCCAAGAGAGTGTGAATATGCTCCAACAACTATCTGGTGAGATACGCCCGGATGCCTGGATCTTGGCACCAGAACTTGCCAGAACCATTGGTTATGAGCAGCGGGAGGTGGAGGAGGGACGCCACTTGGCGACTGTTGTGTCCTGCAGACTGATCATCCGATGGCAGTGGGAAAACATCACCGCTGGAGGCTGTGGACATTTCTGGGCACCGGCCTCGAAGGAGTTGGAGGACACTAACTGCATCGTTCTACACAGCGGCGGCTGGCCTGGTTGACAACAGCAGAGCACACTGTTTGCCGCATACCTCACATGATTGAACCAAGAGGCTCCTTTGAGGCCGCTGCCCCCTCCACCATGCTACAACAACAGGCAAGTGGCACTGCAGCATAAAGGTGTTATGCTGCAAACCTCGGGGCAAACAGATGTGGTTACCTGTGGCACTGGGCCATGAGCAGTGTGGTGCTTCCCCCCAGGCCCTGGAGACAGAAACAGGTCCCCCCTCCGGATGAACTGCGCTATATCTACTGAAGTTGACAGAGCTGTACTTCCCATCCCCTGGTGTGCCTTTTCATTCAATGGAGGATTCCCGTTTGGTTCTGCAATTGCTCATTCCTCTGGGGGCAGGAACCGGCCCAGGAGTGCATGAGGGGTAGGTAGTTAGACCCTGACCTCAGTTCATGAGAAGCCATGAGAGCGGAGGAGCCGTCCAGTAACACAACCAGTGACATTCTGGGCCTCATTACGAGGTTGGAGGAATGGGTTTATCAGCACCGGTAATGGTGCCGGTAAACCCATTCCTCCCTACTACGAGGTTCCCTTGCAGGAACCGCACAGAACATTTGGTCGGACCAGACGTCCTTAGCAGGTCCCGCAAGATGACCAAGGAGCTAATAACGGGCCCGTTATTAACGGGCCCGTTATTAGCTCCATCCCCATTCCCATTGAGCCCTATGGGGGCTCAAATGGGAATGGGGATTGGTTTTGTGAATGAGGAATTACTGGGTCCTCCAAGGTTGGAAAGACCCGGTAATTCCTCATTCACAGAACTCGGACCCGGACACGATTTTGGAGGCAGCCATGGCGCTAATAGCACCATGGCTACCTCCAAACTCGTAATGAGGCCCTCTGTGTTTGAAGAAACCCAGTGCGCAAGCAGAAGAAGATAAGATACATTGTGACAGGGCAGGCGCGTGTTGCCGGTAGACTCGTGAAAGCTTATGAACTGAAGGAAGGATACAATTGATCAGATTTGATGCTAACCGGGCAATCCAGTGAAATTGTGTATCCGAGTGATTGTGTATACAAGATTTCCATGGCTTTGAAAGCCTTTTGAGCAATGGAGAAAGACTGATATGTTGGAAACAGGATACTTTGAAACAGGATATCAGAATGGTCAGGTGCAGGTCATTTGCACTGCTTAGAAAGTCTCTGTGGAAGAAGAAGACATATATAAAACACTACAAGTGAAGAGAACATGTTTGAAAGTTGTCGGGTGAACAGCAGAAGGAGGAGCAGTGAAGTAGGTGTTAAAAAGGAACCTAAAAACTGCCAACCCATGTGAAAGAAGAGACAGATTGAATATAAAGTTGGAATTTAAAATACAGAGTTAAGTAATGCCATGGAGGAATCTTGGACAAGGTCTCAAGCCAAAACTATTACGCCAAAGGTGCCCCTGGTGGCTGGACCTGTAATGGTTGGACCGGGTGATCTGACAACTGCAACTAGACCATAGAGACCCAATCAAGTGTATGAAGGTGCTGAAGAAAACTTAAAAACAGGTGTTTGTTGAACTTTTACTGAACCATTGTTTGAAGCTTGGGGAAGGGAACCCTGAGCTCTCTTGGTACATTGTTTTGTGAATATATGCCTGAGGCTTGGGGAAGGGAACCCTGAGCTCTCTTGGTACATTGTTTTGTGAATATATGCCTGAGGCTTGGGGAAGGGAACCCTGAGCTCTCTTGGTAAATTGTTTTGTGAATATATGCCTGAGGCTTGGGGAAGGGAACCCTGAGCTCTCTTGGTACATTGTTTTGTGAATATATGCCTGAGGTTTGGGGAAGGGAACCCTAAGCTCTCTTGGTACATTGTTTTGTGAATATATGCCTGAGGCTTGGGGAAGGGAACCCTGAGCTCTCTTGGTACATTGTTTTGTGAATATATGCCTGAGGCTTGGGGAAGGGAACCCTGAGCTCTCTTGGTACATTGTTTTGTGAATATATGCCTGAGGCTTGGGGAAGGGAACCCTGAGCTCTCTTGGAACTTTGTTCTGTGAATCTATGCTTGAGGCTTAGGGAAGGTAAGCTTGAGCTCGTTTTGAACATTGTTCTGTGAACTGGTGCTTGAAGCGTGGGGGAGGGAACCCTGCGCTCTTGTGGAACATTGTTTTTGGTGAACCAGTACTTTAAGCTTGGGTAAGGGAACCCTAAGCTCCTTCTGAACTTTGGATAGTGAAACCAAGTGTGCGTGGGGGAAGAGAAACTCATGAACATTTGAAGCCATTAATTGTCGGAAATGCATCCTGAACTTGGGGAAGGAAGCTAGAGACTGTTTCAGACGTTATGTTGAACACTATTGATTTAGTAAAACCCTACACTACAATTTTGTATTAGATGTTAGGGCAATCATAGGTTTTGACACAGGAACTTTAAATGTTTCCTCCTTAAAACTGCACTTTGTAATGTAATAAGTGCTAATACTGACTTCAAATGACGTCACTCAGTGTGCTGGAATATGTTTAGCATAACATTTTATTCACCTAAATTATTGAACTTGTTGAACTGAATCTTAACTTTGGGATTAATGTTACTATTAGTTGCTGCTTTTTTAAAGATTGTCTAATTAGCTTTGTGAGTATATAAATAAATAAATATGTATACTATAACTTTAAGTGTGTAAGTTTTTACTTGGATACCTGTATTTGCTTATTTCATTGTACAGCTCAACAGCTCACATCACCCCACGGCTGCTCAGTCAGTCTACCAACTTGTGTAGTACAGGCCCATATTAAAAGCTGGGCCAATAATACCAAGAGATACGTCTTCTAAAGTCCCACACCAGTTGGACTCTACACATTTGTACCGAACAATGAGCAGTGATCAAAGTGAGTGGAAATGGTCAGAAGTGGTACTCTTATTAATCTGTTTATCTTTTTACCATTCCTCTACTTTTACGACCATATTCACCATTCTATGAAGAGGATTTGTCCATTCATCTCCCTTTGCAAGTGTAAAGTTGTAATAGAAGTCTTGGTTACTAATCACTTAGGGCCTCATCACGAGTTTGGCGATAACCCTTAAATCCGGCGGTAGCGCTGTTACCTCTGGATTTAAGGGTCCGCCAAATCAGGGCTTTGGCTGATTTCCTCCCAGCTCTGAGCTGGGCGGAAATCCACAGAAATTTCGCACTCATACCGCCGGCGGGAAATCTGCCGGCGGTAAGAGCGCAAAATTTCCCCATTGAGCCCAATGGGGAATGGGGCATTCCCGAATGGGCTGAATGGGGAATGGGGATTTCCAAATCTGCCAAACCTGTGATCCGGCGCCAATAGCACCGGCGGGTTTGGCGGTAGGGCTAATAACGCCAGCGCTATTAGCGCCAGCGTTACCGCCCAACTCGTGATGAGGCCCTTAGACTGTTACATTTACCCCGGATGCAACACCTTGTCACTCCTTGTCACATGTTCCACTATGCTTCCACCTCCACTCACCCCTGCAGAGATCACAGTTCCACTACTTTGTTTGGTACACTTCTACCACTGCTTAAGAGTCCAAAATAGAACACAGCGTGAATGATAGCGCAGCTATAGTATCATTTTCAGTTATGAAATAGGTGATTCGCGCCGGTCACATTTGGCTACATTATAAATTTGGTGGAAATTCTGCAATTGTTTTACAGGATTAACACAGAGCTCAATTTCCGGTACTGCCTATCAGTCTTGCGGATTTACCACCAGATTACGGATGTTGGTAAGGCAGTATTCATCCACATTTCTGGAGGTCAAAAGATCTCAAGGATTTTTGGTGGTTTTACTATGAGCAGTTATTCCGCTGCTGTAAATCCACAGATTTCTTTAGGTAAAGTGGAGGATTACCACCAATCTCAGAATTCGATGGTCCAGTAAAATTTGTGGTAATTCTGTTTTCAACAAAAGAAGTGGTGGTGACATATTTACTACTGAAAATGTACTGCACCTTCAAACTCTTTATGAAGGCCATTGTGTTGGAGTCTGTATCTGGAAACAAAGCAATGAGAAAAGTTATCATTACGAGTTTGGTGGTATTTTGGAGGTAAATCCTTAGAGATAACACCAAAAGGATTTATAGTTACCACCACTTGGTCCCGTGGAATTACCACTGGATTACAAGTGGTAGTAGGCAGTGTAAATCCCAATGTTCTGGAGTCCATAGGACTCCATTGTGGATTTTTGGTGGAATTACCACTGGTGGAAATACCTAGTGGTAATTCCTCGAATTTCTCGGGAAAAGTGGAGGATTCACCTTCAGCATCATGCTGGAGCTACATCCTCCACTTTCCTCAAAAAATCAGCAGAATTACCACTCAGCAATTCCACCTGTGGTAATTCCGTCAAAACTTGTAATTTGGCGGTGCAGAAAAAATGAAGGTAACTGAATTATCTCCACTTTTTTCCCACGCCACCAAACTCGTAATGAGGCCCATTGTGATCTATAGACTGCAGGGATGTTAACACACAACTCTATTTTTCAAATGAACGGTATTACAGAAATGTTACACTGATGCCAGTGCAAATAGCACTAGGTCAAAAATGGCCTGAGCGCAAAAAAGGTCATCTTTTAATGTAGTTTCAAATTAGAGCAATATGTCCTCTAGTCCGTATCCTTTGCCCTGGTGCAAGAATATGGGCCTCACTATAGGTTTGGTGGTATTCCAGTGGTAATTCAGCCACCACTTGGTCTGGCTGAATTACCGCCAGATCACAAATAGTGGTATGGTGGTGTTAGTCCCCATTTATAGAGTCCATAGGATTACATGCAGATTTTGACGAAGATACCGCCAGTGGTAATTGCTACAATTTTGCTGATTGTTGGCATTAAGGTAGCGTATATACCTCCAGCATTTTCCTGGAGGTTTTTCCTCCACCTCACCGCTATACCTATAGTACTGTGGTGCGGTAATGCGGCGGTAACAGGGTTATCTTAGTTGTACTGCCATTTGTTTACTGCACCACTGTACTCATAATGAGGCCCTATATTTTTGCCTCTAGGGCAATCGTTGCCCTAGTGCAAATTGCACTTGCATTCATGCAAACCTTCTGCAATAAAAATGGAATCAGCCCTGTTCTCCATTTTCAATTTTAGAGTAAGCTAATGATACTGCTTAAAATATTTTCCAACCTGAACAATTTTGATTAGGTTTCCTGAAACCCAGATGAAAAAGTACACTTATTGAACAGATCTGGAACCAAAGCTCTTCAAGGCACCCATCTCATTTTCATTAAATTATGAGTGATAGAATAAGTTGATTATCTTGCCAAAAAAAAAAAAAAAAAAACCTGAGATGGTATAGCTTCACCAGAGTTACACATTTTCTTTCCTCCGTCAGTTTGTTCCAAATACAGAATTCAAAAACAAATTTTCTTTTTTTTTAGAAAAGTCGAGATGCCTTGATTAAATGTGGCATATCATTAAAACGCACCTCCAACAATTGGTTTTCTAACATACACCATTTCAATCCCATCAAAGGCTTAATCTGCTTTGGGCAAAGCATGAATGACATTAATAGGAAAATATTATTGTCAGTAGAAAAACAGCTCCTAAGACTCTCCTAGTGATTAGCACAGCACTGCACCCCACACAATGCCAGGTAATCAAAAGCATCCTTTGGTGTTTGTGTGTTATTTTCAGGCGCAGACCTGACTGCACCTGGTTGAGGAGTTGTTCCAACCGTCTAATTAACCTTTGTTGCACTAGTCTACAATCACAAAAAAACACTCATGAAATATGTTTCAAATTAACAATTTGTGAAGGTAAGGAGCGAAAACATAAATATACTCATTAACTCACACGTATGCCGACAAATCTTTACATAAAACAGGCGGCAGCTGGATGGCCGCCCACACCCCTAATTGCATTTGCGAGCGGGAGGGAAGTTGCGCGCTCTCTGATCTTCGCGCTCGCGATTCATTTGAGTAATTGCGCGCAGGGAAGGGGCTAAGACACTTGTAATTAAATATAACAGGAGGAACAATGGCCGCCTTACAATGAAAGAATCAAAGCTGGGAACAAGAGGGGCCAGGGTGTGAGTATATCAAAGGTATGCAGAACACCTGATGAAAATGGTGTGCCGGAGGTGGGAGCAGTGTGCATGGAAGGGTTGGATCTAGTCTACAGCATGGGGTGAGGTTGGGCCTGGTACAAGCACCAGATCCATTTATAAACGTTTGGTGCAAGTTTAAAGAGCCTATGATCTTGAGGAAGACCACCTCAAAATATGCCCAAATGAGGAAAGGCACATACATGTTCAAGTGGGTGGCCATAGTGCAATGGTCTACTTTCCAAGAAGTGGTCCATGGCTGCATTTTAAACATAAAGCACTGATAAAAAGAAGTGGGTTTAGGGAATGCCATCATCCAGGTTAACAAGGGGATCAGGTTGTCAATAAAAGGGAACTTGAGATTGCAATGGGCCAGTGTCTTAATCGGGCAACGCGGTCAACAGCTGAACTTGTGAAACAAGCTACTGCGACAGGTAATATGCTGAAGGCCATTGTCACAACATGAGCTCTGTCTTGTTTACAGAGACATACATTTTCTGAAGCTTGTACAGAAGGCTACAACTGACAACACACTTGTGTGGGCATATCTGGCTGGGTAATGTGGCACAATTCCCAGTGATTATAAGGAACCATATGTGGTTGTCATGTTTCATATGGCTTAGCTTCTCAGCCATCGAGTTTCAACATCTTTAAACTAAACATTTTTTGCAAAGAGCATGGTTGTAATGAGGGGCACCTTAAACATAATGAATGGCTACGGGCAACCCTGCTCCCTTTTATGAAGGAGGCAGTAACACAGAGAACAGCTCACAGGATTGCTGCCTCTCCCTGCAGGAATCATGTTGTTATTCTGGTGCATTACCAATGGCCCATGCTTGGCTTACACCTGCAGCGCTCTCAGACACATTGGAATGTTTGTTTGATGTGTTAGAGAATTACTTGTGCATTTTATGTTTTGCTGACTTTTTAGCAAAAACAGTGATCATAAATTACAACATTTCAGCCCAGTAAAGGATTGAAAGGTTGGAAATCCCCTGCCAGAATTTGAATATATGCGTACAGGTTACTGTGATGCTGGAAATGCATCGGAGGGACAGGGCCTCCGTATCCTTGTCCTTTACTGCTTTTTATCGTGTGTTCTGTCGTGTTTTCCACGCAGGAGTTCATGTGGGACTCCTGGCGGTGCAGCTCTCTCTCTTTTGGTTTGGCAAATGGACCAGTGGAATACCCTTATGGCACCCATGGGTGGGGGTACAACCCTGTGTGCCTAGTGTATGTTTTTTGGCACCTGTGGGTGGCCCGCAGAGCAGGGTATGGGCTGGTGGCAGCTCCATGCTAAATTTGACAGTTGTGTGGGGTATCCTCCATTTTGGGATACCCCAGCTCTGCCATTGGGATCAGTTGATTCAGGATGGAAAACAAAATGGCCCCTGCGGCCTCTTGCTTTCTATTACCTATTACCTTGTTTTCCCAAAGTCCCGGGAAGCCCTGACTCTGTCCCTTTCCCCTGACTGGCTGTTGGGTGGAAGTGCCATATATGATGTTGTTGTGAAGGCCCGGCCAGACTAGCTGGAGCCTTCCCAGTGACTGCATGTTGTGGGTACCTCCTGTGGGTGGGACCTGGGTGAATAGAGTGTGTGACGAATATGCATTCTGTGTTGTGGATGTCTAGTATCTGGTGGTTGACACAATGACTGAGACAGCCCTGCCTGAAACCGGTATGAATGCAGTTGGGAGTGTTGAATGGCTCGGTACTTGTCCCAATACACATAACATGTTGTGAGTGTCTGGAGAGAAGTGAATGGCCTGAATACCTTGTGTGCCTGATTGGCTGCCTGACTGCATGAATGCCCTTAGTCGTGATTGGATGCTTGAGTGTGACCCATTGGAATGAATGGGAGATCAACAGTATATCTGGGGACCTCTCACTGCTAGGAATCGTGTTCAGAAGCTGAAGTCCACTACGACGAGTAACTGGAGTAACTGAAGCTTGACCTTGAAGCCCTGCTGGACGAGAAGAATTGCTGTTGCTCTCCTTCACAATCTGAAAGCTGCTGTGTCTCCAAGGATTGACCCAGAGAGGACCTGGTAAGGCGCCCTCTTCCCGAGCTACAAGGAACCATCGTGCAACAGCTGATCTTTGCCAAAGCTCCCTGGTAAAAGAGAAGCCCCCGGACTGTTGTCCGCCACTGTCGACAACCGCCGTCGCCGACTGGAGCTGCCGTGCTCCCGTTTGCCTACGAACTTCAATTGATCATCGGACGCTCTCATCTGCATGGTTGCCCGCTTTATCCCTCTGGAGAAGGCCCGACCGTCGACGCGCCGAGGAGCATCCGCCGGTGGGTTTCCAGCCACCTAAAGACCACAGAGACGCCGACGACTCGACGCCCTTGCTGGGCCACAGTTCTTCATCATCTCTTTGCGGTCCAGAACTATCGTCACCGAGGTGCCCCGCACGCCTCTTCCTTGCAGGACGCCAACGCTCTGTCGTCGACGAACACCGCTAGGAACGAAGCTGCCACTTTACTGCCGTAGTTCAACCTGTTCTCCGTCGGACGTTCGACGACCCGTGACTCCTGCCTTAAAGGGAGGACAGTCAAGAAGGGGCGTCGATTCCCCGACACCAAACGCCAAGTTCCTCAACGCCTCTCGACAATCTGTGGATCCTGCTTTAAAGGGAGTTACTCAAGAAGGATCGGTCGACGCATCTTCGGAGAACTCTACTCCACCAGGTACATTGGGGGGGGTAAAACCTTAATAGGAGGAAGTAAGACTATTGAACAATATATGGACTGGGCTTGTGCTATATATCTTTATTTACAGGTTGCCTAGGTGGGGGGATCTCCACACAGAACTGTGCCTAGTGGTAGGGGTCAGCATTCTGCCTATTGTTTCAACCTTCTTGCGTTTCTGTCTATCTCTATTGCTGGTTTCCTCGTTATTGATCTGTGTGACATTTTAACCGTACAGTTGATGCACTTTAATGAGATTTGATAACATTGGTGGTACCACTTTAGAATTGTACATATTTATCATTATTGACTTCCGAGTACAAAGTGCGTTATTGTGATCGTGTACATACCTTTGAAAACTATATAAAGACTGTGTTTTCAGTAGTACAGTGTGTGGACATTCCTTTTTGGCGGTTTGGGGACTACAGTGTACTTAAGAACCAGCCCGCATCACCTCCTGAGAAGCTAGGCCTTGATTGCTCGACTACGTTACCAATAATAGAGAATCTTGGCTGGGGTCCTCTGTGCCTCTCCTCTACCATATAGAGAGCGGAAGTACAGACACCCCCTACCAGTCTTTACAGTTACCCATTGATCTCTATAGATCTCTCGGTTCATGTGCATAGCCAAACAGGATCAAACCTGTTAATTGTTCTTCCATCCTATGTCTCTCTTCAACGTCCTCTGCCTGTATTCACCACCCTGTTTTGTACAACGTTCTGTTGCTTAGTAACTTGGCTTAAGCTATATTATTCCAATACATATAGAAAAATATATACATGCAAATTACTTTTCAATTTTCCCAGCTAATTACTTAATTCCTACTATAGTTTAGTGAAACATGGGCTAAAACAGAACTCTCACATTACTTTTTTTTAAATAGACATGTCACTTTACATTCCTGTTTAGTTTTGGAAATGTAAGGGGACAACAGCAGAATGCAGTGCAACAAGCAGTTTTCCATGTTTACTTCAATGTAAATGTGCTGTTAGCGCTTCATTCCTGGTTTGGGACATCCATAGAGGTGGGCTCCTCAATATCACGGAATATTCCATCTTAAGCTTTAATACATTGAGGTTTCTACTGCCTTAAAACAGGGAACTCAATACCTGAAAATAGAAAAACATTATTCACAGTTTTACCATAAACACCACACAATGCTAGATGTGCTTCAAACACATTGTGTATAGGCACATTATAAATACCCAATAGACAAATAAAATGCACCTCTTTTCTTGCAAGCTGGGACTCACATGGATTGTCATTTTTCGGTAAGCACATTATACACACACGCTGAGCAAACAAATACAGCTATAGCTTTATTTCCCCATTCTGATTGAAAGCCTACAATTACCAGCATGCAAAGTAATGCTCACTTAAATAAATTTAAAGAAATACAGTGAGACTGAAATGATCACACCCCCTGCTTTGTTTTACACACCATGCTGATTTATGCACTGTAACTGTTTATTGAGAAGGGGAGTTCATTCCCTCCTCACTCATGTGGTAATGCAACAAACTATTTAACACATTCTTTTTTTTAGCCCTATCTCAGAAACATATCATGCCCTCTGGATCCCTCTCCCCGGAGCTAA
This sequence comes from Ambystoma mexicanum, assembly GCF_040938575.1. Lineage (NCBI taxonomy): Eukaryota > Metazoa > Chordata > Amphibia > Caudata > Ambystomatidae > Ambystoma > Ambystoma mexicanum. The sequence continues at coordinate 143,746,504 of NC_090934.1, forward strand.
CAATAGCCAAGAACCAGGCCGGTGTAGAGGAAATATATTGGTATTTATTTAAATTAAAATTAATAGAAATTAGCACGAAAATATCAAAAACACCACTTTATCCGTGGCACAACACAATCAACTTCTCTCAGCATCAATAAATCACAAAAGTGAGTTCAAAGAATACAGACACAATTCTTACTTTCTGCAAATTTCACTTCACAAAATAATTACACTTATCAATAAAAAAAAGGCTCTTATATATTGTGCGGTTTTGATTTTCCTGCAGGCTTAAAAGGGTAGCAGTCGGATTTCAAGATTGGTAAAAATAGATATGGCAATTATATTGTCGCCCACACTTTTGGATTAAAATAAACACAGGGTGATGTGTTGCTTTGTTTTTCAGACCCCCCTTTGTTTTGATCTATGTTTGGAAGTCAGATAGAAAAATTGGAATGCTTTGGGGAATTTTGGATTTCAGATGTCCCTTACTGAAATGCCTGTGTTGGGGAAGCTGGATAAAAAGTTGGACTGATTTAAGAACAAAGACACCCCTCTTCCTTAAAGAATTCGGGGTCAGCTGGACAACAAGGATGACCCAATCAATTGGGATTCAAGGCAAGCAGACCCCCCCACCTTTTGGTTTCCCAGGGCTCAGTTCTACTTAAATATCACTCCTCTGTTTAAGGTTCAGAAAAGTCAGCTGCAGCTCAGGACACTCTGGAAAGATAGGGCAGCAGTCTGGTCACTCCACTCTCAAAGATGGCTTCCCGCTCTCCACCATAGGTCCCAGTCAGCTTTGAGGCCTTCCTAGAAATAGACAGCTCCACCCAGATGCACTTTTAGCAATCTTGCCTGGTGTCTCCTTACAGCTGTCAGATGGTAGGTTTCGGCAGCCTTCCTGATAGTCTGTACCTCCCTCTTTCTCCTTTTTCTGTGTCCCTCTGTCCTAGTGCAGTCCTCCTTATATAGCTGCAATGACACCACCAATTTTACAATCTTGGGGAAGTACCCTGTGATAATCCCTGCCACTAGGATTGTACAGTTAACCTTCTCTCTCCTCCCTAACCCAGCCTCCAAGTCAGGATTGGCTTAAGGGTCTGGGGTAACATATGGCAATTCCTATTTGTCACTATGCTTTGTTCTCCTTTCAACTTTTTGGGCAAAAAACTGGTTATTTATCACAACTTCATATTTTAATAGCAACTGCCATACTAAACATATTTTCTGTCTCCACTAATCATGGGGAATTATATAAGCACACCACCAAATCTGTATCATGTAGCATGGCAATGCAACACCTTTCTGCCATTTCCATAAAAAGCATAGCATTTATGAATATGTAAAATATTAAGCATATCCCTAATTTCATTTTCCACCTGCTCACCTCCTTTCACTGTGCACACATATTTTGACTGTTTGCTTTACAGCGCGGAGTGGAGTTGCCGAGTGATGTTGCAGTCAGAGCAGTCTATGCTCTTTTTTCATTTTTCCCTGATTCTGTTTTACGTGTTGGTTGTGGAAGGAGGAGCCCCTGCAAAGCCTCAGCCCAGCTCTTCTACCAAACCACATTGCAGCCACGGAGCAGGCTGTGGAGTGGAGTTGCCGAGTGGTGTTGCAGTCAGAGCAGTCTGAGCGAAGACAGCGTGGAGTGCGGACTGCAGAATTTTATCATCAAACTCCTATGGTATTAGTTTGCATCTGAACTTTGCCACCCTTTGGTCTCTGTCCTCATGTCTTTGTAAGCACATGCAATCTTTGAACTGTAACCCCTGTAAATAACGTACCCACATACATAATCAGAAGTTGATTGGGCAATTAGTAGGAGGGTGCACGTTGTTGGGCAACTTGAACTCATTAATCAAGCTTTTGACTAACAGTGTTTGCTTTCATATTGTGTGTCTCTGAATTGCTTTCAACGACATCTGTGACGTCGTGACAATTTATTTACTACACAAAGACATCTGACCAACTACTTATTTTTATGTTGAATCAGGCGCATCTATTAGCGGTAAAGCGATGACTGCAGGTGTTCAACGCCTTTGACTCACCTACCGCTCTACTGGTTGTTCTGAGTTCGCCCAATAAATTTGCTTAATAACGGCGATGTGAGGACTGCAGGAGTTCAAAGCCTTTGACTCACCTCTGTCTCGCCTTTGAATAACTGTGTTCAACAACGGTGCTCAATAACGACGAATCGAGGACTGCAGGTGTTTAACACCTTTGACTCATACGTCAACCTTTACATGAAGAACTGCCTCTCTTACAAGCAGCGGTAAAAATTGACAAGTGTGACACCTCTATATTAAGCTGAACTTCCATATAAACTGTGCAGCAGCCCGTCTCATCATGTCTAAACAATATAATTTAAGAAGTGCTGCCTCGGTGAAGTGGCTAATTCTCTGAAACAAAATCTAACAACACCATCCATTTCTAATTGGAATGGGAGTACAAGTTTAACCTTCTGCCCATATAAATCTGGGGGAGGAAGATTTTATCCTCCCCAGAGTATTTTTCCAAAAAAAACATAAAAAGCTATAAGTTCTGGTCTGGAAGAAACACATGTGGTACAAACAAAATCAATTAGTGTTTCCACTCCAATTAATCTGTTTTTAAGAGATACTCTGCCCTCAAATCTTAACTACACTCTACCCACCACAACAATGAAAACTACTATTGGAGACCACTTTCCTGTAGGCCCTAGAAGTAAACCAACTGATCATGTTACAGAACAACAACAATCTGAGCAAGGAATGTCCTGTTATGCTGATAATCTTCCTGATTCTGCCAGAGTTAATATCAATATGATACTAGAAGGAAGTGGGGATCAGTCTACCTGTCCTTTGGTGGACTCCTCATATCAACTAAATGCAATCTCGGCAATGTGGGATGATATGGTGGGCATTAAGGACGCCCCATTAAAATCTCCGCAGCACAGCTCTGGTATGTTACCAATTAAGGAACCTTTGCCTCTTGAGGAAGGCCAGGAATTGGGGCCTCCGACAATTGTGGCCCTGAATTCTTAGTCAAGGTCTTTCAAAATGTAAAGTCAGAAGTCCAACAGCATGCAGGCATTCTTCTTGAAATTACGAGAAATATAGAAACAATTGATTCCTCAATGGTGGCCCTATAATCGGCTGTAAATTACTTAAAATCGGATCTGATGATGGAAATTCGCTCCCAATCAAAAGCCCAAATTGAGAAAATTGAACTGTTGGCAACCCAGCGGATTGGTATAAGAGAAGATTTGCTAACCATTTCCTCGAAACTGGGTGAGAGACACATGGACGCAGTCCAAAATTACTGCCCAAAGTGCAGGCAAACAGCACCTCCAATCTGTCAGGAGAGTGTAATGGATGACACTCCACTCTCTTCTTCAGTTATGGAGGAATTAATACATTGGCTCAAATAGCGGAGCAAGAAAAGTGTCAAAGTCCCATAGATTAATCTGAACTTGGAAAAAATTAGTTTAATCCAAAGTCATTAAAAAATGAATCGAGGAAACAAAGGAGAAAATACAAAATAAAAACTCAAGGAGAATTAGACTGTCCGGAACCCTCTGACCAACTGAAACAACTTAATAAACATCGTGCTGCAAATACCAACCGATTTATGAAAAATCTAAAAACGGTGAAGGCTAAAGAGAACAGAAAGTAGTTGAGTAAGTGGTCAGATCCTGCTGGTGGAAAAAAAACTGAAAGTGGAGATGGAAGAGAAAGGTATGGCAAATGTCTCACTGGATAATATCACTGTTACAATTAAGGCAACAGGTGGGAGTCAAACTGAGCCGGTACAACCACCCAGAAAAATTGCTCCAATCTTTCTAATGCAAAAACAAAATGTGAAAATACAGCTGCCGGACCGGACAATTGCCCCTATTTTTTTGATTCCTTAACCCCCTGTAAAGATGGGTGGGGCAAAGGTCTTGGATGATGCACTCTCAAAAAAGCCGTATTGCATGTTGCAGGGAACACACTAGATGTGTACCTTCAAAATGAAAAGTTCTCTAAAAATTTAAAGAGTGACAGTTTGAAACAAAAGGAGGATGATCTGAGAAAATGAGAGAGAGATTTATTTCCAAAACCATCTTCATCTAGTAAGGACCGGGCCTCTGAGCGGCCCAACAAAAACGACTTGGACCCACATTGGGGGAATAGTTTTTCTCTAAAAAAACGATTGATAAGCAGTATCAAGTACCTTTAAATCGATCAAGAATCTTGACAGAAATGAAATTAATTCCAGCTTTAAAATAGCTCTCCTCCTCTGATATCGACAGACTGAGCTTCCCCTTTCGATCAAATCCAAATATTGCAGAACTAGGTATGAAATCACAATTAGCCTTGGAAACAATAAAGGGGGCAAAAGAAGATTGGCATAAGAAAGGCTTCCTGATTTCAAGAGACTGTCCTCAACAAGATAATGTTTGTGAATCGCTGCAATTGACTGATCCCCCACAATCACAATATGCTTCTGAGAGAGTGTCAAGAGAGATTCCTAAGGTCTGGGAAATGGTTCCTGAAATCATATCCTAAGTCCTTCTTAAATTGGGATTCTCCAATCAGAAGTTTTAGTGCAAAATGAGGTAAGACTTCTATCCTGGAACACCTGTGGGTATAAATCTTTCTGTAATGAATCTGGAAGGGTATATATCTTCCAGAACTTTGTGTTCCAGGAAACTCTGATCACCAAATGTATAGGATTGTATGCCTTTACTTTGTATCAGCAGAAGGCAGTAAGGCAGGGAAAGAGTCACCCAAGTGGAAAACTGCTGATTGCTTGCAGAAAGGATGTTTTCCCATGTTCTTGTCTTTTACTTAATGACTTTCTGGGTATACTTGTCATTAGGTAACAAAGTAGAACTAATATAGCTGGCGGATAGTGGATTGTTGTTAACATATTTTGGAACACTGTGTAACTCTTGTTAATATTTTTTTTGCATAATCTCTCTGAGTTATTAGTGGAGTTATCCCAAAAGTTTCCTTCAGACTATCTAATCATAATGGGGGATTTTAATTCACAACGTACCATAACTAAATCGATTACCTCCCATTGCAAATTTAAAAATAGAAATAGGCAGGTTTGGTGCAATTTTATGTTAGAATGGGATCTGATGATGTTCAATGTTAATATAAAAGGTAATATACCTAGTGACCCTACATGGCACAAAGGAGTATCATTCTCAACTTTGGAATACATTTTTGCATCACACGTGATTTTTAATAACTGTATAACATTTATTGTTACTGAAGGCAACCATAATGATTATTCTATTCTATTCTGGAAGCAACTTTCAGATTTTAACATAATTGTCAGTTACTGTGCTATACTCAGGACTTATCTATTAATAATGCTGGTAACCTTTTGGTTAGATTTGATAGAGGTGGTCAAACACTTACAAATAATCTAGGCTTAGTCTCGAAGGATCTTTCTGATCAACACTTATTGACATACTGTGATCCTAGTAGTTTCACTGAATTCTTTGTGGGACTAAAATCCCCCTGGCATCAGCCCTCCAAAACAATCTAAGAAGTATAAGCACTTCTTTGATGTGGCAATTTATAAAAGAAAACAGCATAATAGAACTGAGAGGATTAGAGTAAGGAAAATCATAGAAGATCATAAAGAATATGAAGAAAAGATGAGCCTTCTAAGTAATTCTCATAGAAACTGGTTGAGGTCACATACGTTCCTGATAAATCATAGGCAGGGGGAGGAGATGTTAAAAGCTATCTCTATGAGGAATTCTAGACATTTTGGGCAATTGTTGGTCTAATGAAATCCTCTGCTAATCTTACACAAGACTCGTTAATCCAGTTGCAATCCTGGATAGATCATTTTTCCAAGATATATAGTCCCTCAGCTACCCAGGAGCCCAAACCGGAAATAGTATCAAACTGGTTCTTACATTTCTCAGCTAGGGATGTAGACATATTGATAAAAAATTCTTCTACATCAAGTGCTCCAGGACCTAATGGACTTAGTAACTCTAGCTTGAACTCAAATCTGCCCCTTTCGGCTAGAGTTCTTAATGCTCTCTTTGATAATATAATTGCTGAGAATTCCATCCTAGATTCATGGAGAAAATCTATTATAATCCCCATTTACAAAAAAGGGGATCGCCGGGCTGCATCTCATTACAGACCCATATCAATCCTTGATGCCGATGGCAAGATTTTCTCAGGCCTTATTCTGGGGCATTTAGAAAAATGGGCGCTCTCTAAAGGAATAATACAAAAGCAACAGACAGGCTTTAGAATGGGGACTCTCAACTTCTTTAAACACTCTAATGATTAACTGTTTGATTATAGACTCTCTGATAAAGCGTGGGAATCTGTTAGTCGGTGCCTGGGTAGATTTGTCCCAGGCATTCGATAATATTAATAGAAATTGATTATGGAGAAAACTGCAAAATCAGGGCGCCCTGTCAACTTACTGTCTATCCTAATAGAGTAACACCAAGGGTCTTCCTTATGAGTAAGAGCATCCAAATCAGGGACTTTGTCCCAGTCAATCACTATTGAATAAAGGAGTTCACCAAGGGTGTCTGCTCCCTTTTTATTCATTCTTTATCTCTCAGATTTATTTCAGTGGCTGAGGGAAATTGGTTTGGTCTGTTTGGAGGTTGGAAACATGAATATTAATTGGTTAGCATACGCGGATGACGTTGTAGTCTTGTATGACATGCAAGTTTGACTGTAACGTCTTTTAACCTCTCTTTCAGAGTATGCTGTAGCAACCGTTCTGAAAATAAACCCAAGAAAATAAAAATTAATTATATTCAAGCACCCGTTAAGAAAACTAAAATCTTTCACTTGGGTCTTGGATGAATCACCAATTATTATTGGCAAAGAGGTAACTTATTTGGGGACTCAAATTACAGCCTTTCCAACCACAGCCCATCTCCTTTTGGTCATTGATCTAAAAATAATGCATCTAGGTAATCAAATGAAGAAAATACATATGCAATATTGTAAGTTTTCCATTCTTCTTGTTTTTAAATTTTATATAGGTAAGGTGATCTTGATCATTAGTTTTGGTCTGGAATCTAATTTCCTGGCTTTTATCATTGACTGGGATAAAGTTGAAGGAAAACTCTGGCAAAGAACTTTGGCACTTCCAAACTGTCTTCCTATTGCCTGTATAAGATTCGAGCTGGACCTCACTTTTATGCTAGCATGGATAGAGTGGAAGTGTGTGTCCATCTACAGGTTGATTCTGGATTCCACAAAGTTATCACTTTATGAGGAGTTATATCTCACTATGCATAGCTCGAATAATCTGTTTTTGAATACATTGACTTTGAAATGTGATGATATTCTATCTGCTTCCAATCTACTTGATAAAATCCCCTCATCCATATATGCGAACAGAATTCCTAAGATTTAGGTTAAATATTCTACTCACTTTGAAAATCCAGCATATTAGGGATAAAGAGAACTATCCCTCGAATATTTGTGATAAGAGTGATGAAATAGAAATACAATTAGTCTATCATCTTCTATCCCAATGTGCAGGGACTTTGACTAAGAGAACCGAAAGATTCTCAAGATGTATGCATAATACTCGGTTTCGTGATTCACACACCTTCTGGAAGAAACTATCGTCTGGGAATGAAATCTTTCTCATGGCTGAGGTGGTACGCTTTCTTAAAGATCTGAATTTAATTGGAAAGACGGAGACAGTCAATTTTGAAATTTGATAATCGATGTAGCTTATTTGTGACTTTTTTTTAGTATTTCTCTTTTGACTGTGTGTTTTAGGTTATGCTGTGATAAATATTTGATTGTCTTCTCTGTAAATATAGAATGTAAAAAATTATTTTCTTTTTTAAGTGATAATTTCCTCTTTCGATGGATTTGAAATTTTGAGTTGTATCAATCTGTGAAAAAAATCATGTGTATTTTTGTATTTTTGGCAAAAAAATAAATAAAACATAAATAAAAAGTATTTACAGCAAGAGGAGTGGGAGGTGGCAGAGGAAAAGGCCAAGGGACTTCAGACACCAAATACATGCTCAGTGCTAATTTTGGAGTCTGATGCAATGAACTAGTGAGAAACTTCAGGCAAGCTACCAGTAGCTCTCTAACTACTGTACTGGTTGTAGACCCTGGGTTTAGACCATACGAGATGCCTCAATGACACACGCATGAATGAGCTTTATTTCATTAACTGAATTAGCATATTATTGCATATTATTGCTGAAGACTATGATGGGAAGAAACACAAAGCCCATCTCCACAAAATTGATTCTTCGGATGATGATTTGAGTGCAAGCTAGCTACAATCACATGCATGCATGCAAGGGGGCTCAGGGACAAGTTTTTGAGACTTTGGCTCTGAAAATATTGGGGGTGTATTGTAGAAATAATTGTTCAATTTGTCCTTCATCCTCAATTTATATGGCTCTATCATCCAATGGAGCCACACTCTCTGAGCCTAGTACTGCCCACATAAAATGGAGCTCCTGCCTCAACTTACTTGACTCTAACAACCACCAGAGGCATTCTCTGAGTCCTAGCACAGCACTGAGGTCGCCTTTTTTCTTCTTAGTTTTCCATGCCTTCTTTTTTACTTTCCTCTTGCCCTGTCACCCAGAAGGGCAGGATGGTGCTGGAGCATGTGATTCTCCATGGTGTTCATTACTACCTCAGTATGCAGGCCCCAGCTGACAAATGACAGGAAATGAAGGCAGTGCATGCCCGTAGGTCTCATCACTCTGTCTCACCTGTTCTCTGCTAATAGTGCCCCACCTTGAATGCTACAGACACCAACAGAGGGATGTGCTTCTAGTGGTGAATAGGAGGCTCTGCTCATTTAATGGTGACACTGGTTCAGGGTATGTTTGAGCCTGACATAGGGGTTCAAAATGACAGATGGGTTATCACAGAGACAGGGGCTGATGCAAGTGACTTACTAGGGGATGACCAGCAATGTGCTGCAGTGACAGATCTGACTTGTGGCCTTCATCACAGATATAGGTGTGTGGTGCAGTACAAATAGTCTGTGGCTTGTGGTGTCCACTCCTTGAACACTTCATGTGCCTCATCCTACGGTGATTTCATATCCAAGAGGTGCCCAAACCAATCTTGCTTTTATTAGCATGATAAGCTGCCTTCTTCAAAAGGTTGCGCTGTACATTGCCAGCCTCCACCCAGCCAGCCATACCCCACAGAAAACTGAAGCACCCTTTCACCCAAGGCAAGATGTGTAGTAATGTCATGGTTGGCAGTGTCTTTACATATGAATTTCCCTCTCTTGAGTAAAGCCTAAGCCTACCTTACCCCCTCCACATGGGTAGACAATGCTGTGGTGGCCTCAGTCTTCTCTGGTTGTGCCATCTTTTTGGGGATGTGAGGGGGTCATAAATAAAAGCCAGACACATGTTTTCATGTTCTCAAGATAAGACATTTTATTAAATAAAAAAGGGGTTTCAAAAATACTTTTCTGATCGTATTCTAAAGAGGAACTTCCCTACATAGAAACTAAAAACCAAGTACCTGACTGTGTCAGGTTGTCAATAACTGAAAAGCTGTCCTTGTGTCCAAAACATCCTATCCTGACCTCCACACTATAAACAAAACAACAAAAGGGTGCAAAGAAATGTCTTTGACTTGATGTTGGCAAAAAGTGTTAAAAAACAAAATTATAAGAATAACTCCAAAGTAAAATGGTCTCCAAGGTAAAAACCCCCGGATCCAGAGTGTGATCCCCTTTCTCTGGATTCTTAAATGGGACGGAAAAAGATGTCTCTTTAACTAACAGTTCCTTTGTGTCTTCACTGGACTCACAAAGTTCTTGTTTTCAGCAATAAGTTGTGTAACAGTCTTTCTGTAGTATTTCTTGCAACTGTGCTGAACTTCTGTTATACACTCCTGCCAGGAATCTTTATTCAATTTCAGCTGCCTGGTGTACCATCCTGCCAGGACATCTATTATGGTTTTTCAGATCACCTGTTATACTCCCCTGCCAAAAATCTTTAGACAGTTTCAGCTGCCTGGTGTACTCGCCTGCCAGGACGTCTTATTAGTTTTACAGCTCTTTGGTTATACCACAATAGCATATACTGTGCGGTTCTTGGTATATCTGTCTATGGTAACATTTGCTCAATCTTGTCCCCCACACTGGCATCTCATGCAGGTGTACTTGATTGGGCCTTGTTTTTGTACTTGTCTGCATTCAAACATTCTTCTTATTGGATGCTGAATATGTATTTGGCTTTGACTGCATTCAAGCAAACTTCGGGTATTTGTACATCAGCAATTTTGTACCATTCAAACATGTGTTTGTGCGCTTGACGGAACACCCCGGGTTCCCAAGATGCTTTGGACAGACTCACCAGTTCCTTCTAGCATCTCTGATTCTGCTTGCACCTCTGCAGTGTGGTTCCTTCACCCTCCTTCCACTTTGGAGTGTGCATACATTCTTCTAGTGTCTTGCATTTCTCTGTGGTCACACACCAGCTTTCGTGTTCGGCCTGGACTGAAGAATGCTGTTTCTTTGAGCAGCCCAACATCCAGGAGCTCCTGTGTGGATCCCAGCATCTCCACAACCCTTCTTGCTTGCACACAGTGTGTTTTGTCCTGTTCTGGCAGCCTTCTCTGTCCCAACACAGCTGTCCATCTGCCTTGTATGTGTGTAACCTCAGCATAGGGTTGAACCTCTGCTCCTGTACTGCTCATTATAAAAGTGTGGTTGTCATCTTCAAATGTCCTGCACACTGAAGACTTGAAAATAACTAGCCTGCATGTTGTACTTCAAGTTCCTGTCACTTTGCACAAACTCCCTCATCCTCCTCCTCGTCTCAGTACCTGGGTGGTTATGGAAGTTGGAGTCCATGGATATCTGGGGACATTTAACTCTTAAATGGTTTTTCGCAGACATTTCACACAAAGGCACATCAGCAACAAAAGGTTTTATGTTTAAGTTGTGGGTGTTTGGGTCAAAGGTGGGGGACTGATCCGCATGACAATAGGCCATTAAGAACTGGGGTATTAGAGGGTCTTCCTGATGGAAAAGGGTGGGAAAACACATCTTGTCCAATGACGTCAAAACATCTGCCCGGTAGTTGTATCCTCTCATGTGATCCTCCCTCATATAACCACCTCCAGGGCCAGGATCAGGTAGTTGCTGCCATTCCCTGCCCAGATGGGAGGAGGTCACCGCCGGGAATCTGTGATGTCTCCATTGGATTCATCACAGGGACCATTGCCTACCCCTCTACATGGTGATCTCAGGTCTTCTGTAGCATTGCCACTTTGTCATCTCTCCTCTTCCCCCTGGACCACTATGGCTACTTCTTCCGGCTGTTCCTGGTGTACCACCCCTTCCTGCTATGTCCAAGTTAAAGGTACTAAGACACCTTCTGCAGGTATACCTTGAGTTACTGTGCAGCTGCCACAACACCCACTGGAGTCGTATCATATATTTCCCTTCATGCTCCACATGTACCTCCACCTCCACCGTCCTTCCTTAACCACTGTCTCCCCATCCTCCATCACTCCCTCCCAAAACTCCATCTCTGCCTCCTGGTTGGGTACCTCAACTTCTGACATAGAGGTTGTTAAATGATCCAGCTCGTCATCCTCAAGCCCTTCTAGCAGACTCCTGTTATTTTCACAACCAAACAAAAAACACAAAAGTAGCTGTAAGAAAGCGTTGGTTCAACACCCGTTTTGAGTCTCCACCCTTGCGATTGGAAAGCGGGGCTCGATTCCCACCTTGAGAAGGAAAGAACAGCTGGACCTTTTTTTTAAATCTCCTGGGAATTGCGTGGGGTGGGTTGAACCAAATTAGAAAAGCTCGCCCTTCCCACTGAGTATATTTTGGGATGGTAGAGCACCCCTTGATTCTAGTGATCTAATTTTGTTTCTTTTGAATCTTGCATTTCAAACTTGATTATATCACACTCATGTCAGGTCTATTGGCTCAAACAAAGACAATAAAAAACGTTTCTAAATTTCCATTTGACTGTTCAGGCTCTAATACTTACTCGATGTAAACACATATTTCCGGTCTCCCAGCGCTGCTCAACATCTCTGCCATGCTTCTCTCAATACTGCTGTGTGACTCATCCCGGGTCATAGATGATCAGGCTTCTCATATTGTAGCCCCTCTGCCCTGGTATCTTCTTCTCTTTCATGCTGAGGGCATGTACAATAATGTTTAACGCTCTCTGTGTTATGGTGCTTATTCCTTCAACAATTTACATCCATGTGTAGCCAATATCGCTTTGAGGCCCACTCTGCATCCTGAAGATCTTGTCATGCTTAATTGTGCCCTTTAATATAAATGTTGAAATATTTTATTAATATCACTGCTTGAAACACAAGTATGCGTACACACACAACACTAATGGACACCAACAGAGCTAACCTATTGCACATCAAGTCCAGCTCCATTTTTATCTTAAATACAAATGGCTGCACTCCCTCCTCCTTCTTCTTCTTCTTCTTCTTCTTCTTCTTCTTCTTCTTCTTCTTCTTCTTCTTCTTCTTCTTCTTCTTCTTCTTCTTCTTCTTCTTCTTCTTCTTCTTCTTCTTCTTCTTCTTCTTCTTCTTCTTCTTCTTCTTCTTCTTCTTCTTCTTCTTCTTCTTCTTCTTCTCCTTCTCCTTCTCCTTCTCCTTCTTCTTCTCCTTCTTCTTCTTCTTCTTCTTCTCCTTCTCCTTCTTCTTCTTCTTCTTCTTCTTCTTCTTCTTCTTCTTCTTCTTCTCCTCCTTCTCCACCCCCTTCTCATCCTCCTCCTCCTCCTCCTTCTTCTTCTTTTTCTTCTTCTCCTTCTCCTTCTCCTTCTCCTTCTTCTTCTTCTTCTTCTTCTTCTTCTTCTTCTTCTTCTTCTCCTCCTTTTCCACCCCCTTCTCATCCTCCTCCTCCTCCTCCTTCTTCTTCTTTTTCTTCTTCTTCTTCTTCTGGAAAACTGTAGCTTTAAGGCTGGAAGATTCCGAATGAATCATAACTACAGGCATTGCTCTGGAGAACCCTTCAGACCATCATTGTTCAGCCATGGCAGAAGGAGAAAGACCATATGCAAATTAGGCTTGGTCTGACCCCAAAAGGGGCAGTTCCCCCACAACTTCTAGGCCTGCTGATGCAGCCACATCTGCATAGCCATTCAAGTAGCTTTGAACAGAAATTGCCACTCTTAACTCTTTCACTCTTCATTCTGCAAACTTGCACAGTATTAGCCTGTATGACTGACAGCATAGGGGGACACGCAAGAAGTGTGCGTTCTCACGTTTTCACTGCTTTTCAGTAATAAACACCAACAGGAAACTGACTGATTTCAGTCTACATTGATGTGTGCAAATCAATGCCAGGACAATTATGTATAAAATTGTACTTATTGTGAGAGTAGCAGGGACTTGACCCTGTCAAACAGGGGGTGGGGGAGCACTCCCATCCTTGCCCCCCATGTGTGCAATGAATGTAGTTCAGGGTTCTGCTTATTATCAACCAATGACTTCCAGTACTGGTTCTGGCCAGAGTTCTCTCATGTCTTCTACTGGACCCCAAGATCCAGCATGTATTACAACAATGGCAAAACATCTAGACAAACAGAAATGTAAAGAAACGCTGCAACTAGCATGGATTATGAATCTTTCCCACAAATAGACAGCATCCAGTAGCCCAGAAAGACATTCAACACAGTGCAGCAACAGGAAAACACCCTTGCAGACCCACAGCACACCAGCAAAGCATCAGGGAGCTCACCAGAGACTGTTACCAGACCTGTGCTGGAGAAAAGGGCAGAGTTTTAAAAGGTTTTTAAAGCTTCTCAGCTGTCAAACCCAGCCCCAGTGGGGAATGAAAGGTCACACTTGGAACTTACAGGCAAGTGAGCACTGTAGCAAATGGAAGATGGTTGGAAGGAAGTAGAGTTTAGAGACACACAGTATATAAGGGGAATGACTGAAAGACAGAGTGTGGGTTGTAAGTGGGGGGGCAGGAGTGTGAGAAAGAGATATACCATTTGGTTATTTTTATGGTGTGAATTTAGGCATGTATGCTAGTGTACATGTCATAGGGTGTTCTAGAGGGAACACAGATAGAGAGTAATGGAGTGGGTGGTGAGAAGAGAGGGGTGAGGAAGGGTGAGAGTAGAAGAGTGGGGAAGTGTGAGAGTAGTAGTGTGAGGGGGTGAGAGTAGTAGAGTAGATAGGAAAAGATAATAGGCCAGAGAATGGTGAGGAGAGAAGAAAGTGGGGGAGAGAGGAGAGAGAGTGTGAACATTGGAGGGACGGAAGACAGAGAGAGGCAAGATGACAGGAGGGAGTGGGTCAGATGTGTGTGTGAGAGAGAGAGAGAGATAGAGAGAGAAAGAAAGTGAGTGAGATAGAGAGAGAGAGAGAGAGAGAGAGAGAGAGAGAGAGAGAGAGAGAGAGAGAGAGAGAGAGAGAGAGAGAGAGAAGGAGGGGGAGAGAGAGATAGGTGGAGAGCAAAAGCAGTCCAGAGGGAGTAGTAATGACAAGGAATGGGAGAGAATAAGAGCAACTGAGCGAGATACTGAAAAAGGGTGTCTGGGATTGGCGCAATGAACCCATAAATTACTATTCATTTTTTAAACCTGGGAAAGTGTCAGGTCAGGGCACTCTTAAACAATTTCTGGAGGGAGAATGCTATATAGGACTCCAGACTGTAGGCCTTCCTCCATAGCCAGTAAGCATGAAGACATTAGGGGTTACCAATATCTAGGAACCATTATTTTCTGGATTAGAAAAGTATGGGATGAGATGCAGCGAGCCCACTGGTAGTCAAGAGAGAGGGACAGAATTTGTTGTACTACTCCTTTAAAAAACAAAAAATAACCCTTAAACTATCTTTCAGAGTTTGTGTATTAGTGAGCTCATCTGTGAGATTATCTGTCTGATTAGCTTAATATTTCAGGAGTTTGTTTATAAACCAGGACTAACAAGGTTTTCACAAAACATCAAGGTTTTTAAAGCAGGACTTCTCTACCAATGCAGCACATTTCTGGAATGTCCCACATAGCATCAGAGTTTCTCTCAAAATATTATCTTTTTGGAAAAATTTTAAAAGCTAGAAAAATCCTTGTTCTTTTCTTGTTATGTGTTTTCAGATTCATGATGAGCCGGATGTTAAGTTCATTGTTTCCTGAATTAGGCTGTTTTGACATATTTCATATTTTTTTTTATTTTTCCTGTTATCTGTATTGGGCCATTTTTTAAAAGCTTTCAACGTCTTAATTATTACTGGAAATATTATTATTATTATTATTATTATTATTATTATTATTATTATTATTATTATTAGTATTGGTATTATTAGTATTAGTAGTATTATTATTATGAACTTGACTCTCTGTTTTAAAAAAAAATGTGAAATTACATTTAAATTATATTAAACAATTATGTGTTTGCATGTAGGTCGTGTGAGGTGTAATCAAAGGCCCCAAACCAATAGAACTGAAGGGCTCACTTAAAAAATGACCAACCAGCATATATAAAAATACCTTGACACTGAAAACGGTCCTATTAAGGCAGACTGTGGTGTTTCTGCATGTAACACAAAGAAGGGCTATGTGAAAAAGGCCTACCTGTCATTACAAAAGGAAAAGCAGCATTTTAATTCACAAGTGGCAGAGGAAATTCAAACGTCTCTTTCACGTGAAAAACAGGAGTTTGAAACATTGACACCCAAATGTCTTTGCATGTTTATGTGTGGTTTAAAGGAAGACATGAGAAAAATATTCCCCTGCTAAAACAAAGATGTCAGCGAAAAGACATAGTTTGTGTTGACAAGATGTAATGTGTATTATGCTTCACATGCAAAATACCAGCAAACATTTGAAAAAAAAGCCCACTTTGTTTCCATGGAAAGTTCCTGTAGGCCTGAGACAGACTATGTGGGTGTCTTTCTGCAGTGGCAATCCAGAAAAAGGTTAAAAAAAACATGTAATCCAAGTGCAGATTGGAAGAACACATCATGAGCACTTTCACCAAAACTGCCACCCATCAAAAGATGCACTGTGAAAGTTCAAAACCACTTTTAAGCAGAAAAACAAACAGTGAATGATTAAAAGTGTATTTTTTTTAATGTCTGAAAGAAACATCCCTGTACTTTCAGCACAAAAGCAATGTGAAACCTGATCAGTAAAACACACCGTATATCAACGAGTCAAGGCTGATGTTAGAAAATGCAATATGTTAGTTCCTTTCAGCCAATCACTAATGGTGTGACTCTGGGCAAAATTCACAAATGACTCATATACTGTAAGCCTGGCTTGCATCACCAATATTTACAACTGCAATAAAAAGTTCTTGCCCAAAGAGTGTTGGAAACCAAGTTTCTCTGGACCTGCTGTCTCTGAGGGTTGTTCTGTGCAGTCCAAATGTTTTAGCCGGTGCATGACCGGAATGTAAGGGGAAGGTGTGAAAACAGGGACTACAATCAAGGTTGAACTATGAATCCAAACAACAAAGAGGCTAATAAAAGAAAACTCTGGTCACAGGCTGGCTAAGAGTGGCAAATGGCATGGAGAAAGGGAAGATCATATTTGCACATATGAAGAATCCCTTTGTTTAAATGGACAATCACAAATGTTGCATTTTCCCAGAAACCACAACTCTGACTGTTTACATGTATGTTTCATTTTTAGATGATTTCCAGGTGAATCTGTTGAAATAAAATTCATCTAGCTGTGATTTAGGGAATTGTAATGAACAGTTAAAATGTGTTCCAGGCTGCTCTGAACATGTTCTGAATTTGAGAGATGACAGACTGATGGAGGGTAACATTAGAAATGTGGGGAGGAAGTTGCATATGCATAACTTTTAATTTTTTTAAAATGGCAGAAAATTGCCAAAAGGGCGTGCAACATGGTGCGGACCCGGTTTTTATATTATTGTTTTATTAAATTCCCTACGATTCACCACGATTAGCTGAAGCGCAAATACTAATTTATATAAATGCAGTTACAAGTAAATCACAAAGTATTTGACACATAATTAGATTTTTCCCAAACGTTGACATGAAAATAAGGGAACTACAAATGGAAATTACCATATGTCTGTTCCAGATTCCTAAACCAATCCTTGGAGAGAGGCTGGTAGAGAGAAGGAGAACTATCCAATCCTGGTTGCGAGAATTCTTGCAATGCGTCACCCAGTATTTACATCTTCATTGTGTCATTACTGGTACATAAAGTGAATGCCCCATGGGGAAAAGAGGAGAGCTGCTGAAATGTACCATCTAACAGCTGCAAGGAAATACCAAAAGGAGATTTTGCTGAAATTGCATCTGGGTGGGGTGACCCATTGCTGGGAAATGCCTAAAAGCTGACTGGGTCCTATGGTGAAGAGCTGGGGGCCATCCTTGAGAGTGGAGTGACCAGGCCTCTGCCCTGTCCACCAAGAGGGTCCCAAAATGCAGCTGGCTTCCCTGAACTTTAAACAAAGGTTTTAAATGTAAGTAAAATTGTCCCATTGAAACCAAAGTTGTGGGAATCTGCTTTACTTAAATGATGAGGGGGGTCTGAAACCTAACATTCTCAAATCATACCAATGTTTACCATCCAGCTTCCCCAACAGAGGGCATTGAGTGTAGCGGGCTCTGAAACCAAAACTCTTAAATCATCCCAATGTGTACTGCCCAACTTCCCCAACACAGACCTTTCAGTGAGGGGGTTCTGCAAACAAACCACTAAATCAATCTGTGTTTATTTTAAACTAAAAGTATGGGTTTATTCATAATTGCCATATGCATATCCACCAATCAATAAATCAATAAACCAAATCTGAATAATGTTAAGTATTGTGATTTCTGTTTTCCCCAACCAACTTGCGTGATTTATTTGTGTAACAAGAAGTTTGATTGTGAGCCACAAAGAAGGTGGTGTGTGTCGTTTTAGTGTGATTTCTAATATCTATATTCCAAATAAATACACATATATTTCCTAAACCCCAGCCTGGTTCTTGGCTCGCTGTGAACACAGATGGGGGAGATCTGTGTGACTCTCTATGAGTCTTCAACAAGGTCAGCGCAAATAAATGTAACCAAGTATTGCAGGGCTCCTTGATTGGAGTGGGAAGTAACTCCCCAGGTTAAGGGTGTTCTCAATATAATGCGACAAATTGGGAGATTGTGCGCCCGGATCTGGTCTATTATTGTTGAATCATGACAAGTGCATTGGTGATAGGATATTCATTTTGGTGTTACTGCATTGAGGTAGATGATGTGTTTTGCCAGGAAGCACCTGCTGGCTAAGCTATTCATTCAAGGAGAATGGGGTGAGGGTAAATCCAGGAGAATGCAAACTAGAATGGCGGAACAGGTCACCTCAGTGAGCACTGACATATGGTGTGAAGGTGGGATAATGCACAAAGCATCAGTGGCATTTTATATGAACCAGAACACTAGTGAAAAACTGATTAAAATGGCTCAGCTGACAACTTATTTAAACTTCCACTTGCAGTTAATGAAAGAGAAAGTGCAAATGAGTGAGGATGATGTGATGAAGAAGACTGAGGTCTGGAAATAGGCTCGGAAATAACTCACACAGCTTGTAGATGAAGTGCAGCAGAGCAAATAGTTTGAGTTACAACAAGAAAGGCTCATTGAACAACTACAGGTTGAGCTGAAAACACAACTGAAAGCCAGTACAGAGAGAGAGATAGAGTTTGCTACACTGCATAATGCATTCACTGAGGGTTCATACTCTGTAAATCACCTGCATTCCCAATTGAATGACCAGACTGGTCATAACTGAGAGTTGTTAGATGACATTATGGCCCTCAGGCAACAAATTAGGGAATTAGAATGGGGAAATAGTCAGTCCATATTTAAAGAGATGGACTCACAAAAGCAGTTTGATGAAATGCAACAAAATTTAATATTTTGAAACAACAGAATTTACAAATGGTCATAGACCAAGATGAATTTAGGTTGAAAGCGTTTTCAGAGAAGGAACAGTCAGGTCCCCAAGAACTGAACAGAATTAGAGAAGAAAGGAATGAGCTAGCAGAGCATGGGAGACAAATTGAAGCTGAACTAGTAGAGGCTGCAAATTGTAGGGATGAGAAAAAGGAAGAGATTATTCTGCTGCAGGAAAAGTGCCGTGAATATGCATGCAGCATACGAGGTTCACAGAGGGAGTATGAATCACTTTAGCATGATAGGCAGAAAACAAAAGATCAGTTGGTAGCTCAGAGCAGGGTGCGTGACACTAATCAAGCCTTTGTGTTAAAATTAAAAAGAAAGCTCTCTGACTCCCAACAAGAAATAAGGAAAGAATAACCCAGGTGTGAGAGCCTCACCAGGGATATTGAAAATTATAAACAGGCCCTGAGGCACCCTGACCAATCAGGGTATGGGACAAGGCCCACTGATCAAGGTGAGGCACCCCTCCTACCAGGGGCCTCATGCCAGTCATTTACAACCTCTCATGCACAAAAGGGAACCAACCTCATGCATGCCACCTATTAAGAACAGGGTGCCATGAGGCAGTTAGACTTACCCAGGCCTAGCCCAACTGATCCAGAAGGTCAGTTCCTGTCTGATATTGAGGTGCATTTATCTCTACCATACAGAAGGGAAGGTGGCCAGACCAGTGACCAGGGAGGCCAAAAGGAATCTTGTGAGTAATTCTGACCCAGAACAAGATCAGGGAGTTAGACTTGCAGAAGATGGGGATAGAAAGAGACCACTTGGTCGGCTTTGATGGAAGAGAAAAGTCAGAGATTCGACACAGGAAGAGCATATTAAAAACTTCCATCCATTCAGGGGAATGGGGGTATTTCCCCAGACTACCTGTAAGAAGGGAAGATGAGAGTGAGTGTAATCCTGAGCCTAACAGTAACTACTGTGAAAGTGACCCTGAGTGCTCACTGTGGTCCAGGTGAGAGGAGTCCAGATCCTATGACTGTGGGAGATATCTCTGATCTCAACGAGATATGGAGCACCTAGAGGACAGGGAATGGAGTATGCAGAGTAGCTCTGAGTCAGAAAATGAATGGACTCAGCTGCAGAGGAAGAAAAAGACAGGGAAACAGAGAAAGGGTTTTGTGAAAGACCCAAAAAGACAAATCAAGGCCATACAGAGCTTCCTGTCCAAATACCATAAGAATGCCAAGTATTAGGTATGGGAGTAACTGGAAATTTATGAGGAGATGATGGCATCATTCCAGATCAGGAATGATGTGAATTGTATAGCATTTGCTAAATGGACTTTCTCACCTGAGTACTCCAGTTTCTTTGTAGGACTGAAGGAGCAGGATCATTATGAATGTTCCACATATAAGGCAGCCAGTTTAAAGCATTTCTTCTCACACAGAAATCCACAGGGGACTCATAAGGAGCATATAATTTGCAATGTGGGGAGGAACAGCAACCTAGGGAGTTTGTGCATGAGCTACAGCGTGCATTTTCTCAGACTTCCCAGAGAGTGAACACACATAGTAGGGGGTTTGTTCCATGTGCTCCCCAAATAAATAATTACTCAGCTGGTGCATGACTTTCATGAGAACAAGACCCTGGATTGGGTAAATGAGCCACCAGGATAAATGAGGTCCAAATGCCCACTGAAAAGAAAAACACCCTCAAAACCCCTAAGCCGTCCAATGCAGCTGCTGCTGCCAAGGTGGAAGAGGTAAGAACTACGCCTTCCTTGGAGATGGTGGGACCTAAAAGTAACCCTCCTGCCAACAAGCAAAATGGAAGGCCAAAGGGATCCTTCACCCTGATCCAGTCGATTGATATTCAGGCAGGGGCCAGAGCAATGATCCCTCAGACCCTGACATCTATGTAAACCCTAGGTACAAGGGTACCAAACCAATCCTGGCATATGTATATACTCCTCCAGCCCATAGAGGGGAACCAGTCAGGCAAGTACTGCCCCAGGAAACTTCCCTCCAATCTTCCCTCAGAAGAGAGATTCACTCCACCTTCCAACCAGATTTTCTTTCCACAGATAATCCCCAAACCAGAACTTCCAAAATGATCTTCCTCGATATCCCCGGGTCCAGGATTATAGATCTCTTTATATGGGAGAAGGGAAATTTAGGATGGAAAATATGGAGGAGATTTCCAGTACCTAAGCCAGGGACAGTTACCCTTTTCGGGAGCAGCAGAGGTATGATTCTGAGACCTCACTACGGCCCAGAAAAGGTCTGACAGCTGGAGCGACAGGTCCGGCAACTGACCAATGACCTGGGGCACATGCTGAGAGCTCTGTCCATTGGTCAACCTAACCCTGCTTCCCAGAATTCCACAACACCCAGGACAGATGCACCAGACGGGGAAATGATGGGAGGAAATGTCCGACAAACTGCAGGTCCCTGAAAAGAGGATCTGAGTGGAGGGGAGATGCCAAGCCCTAGAAGAAGCTTCCCTTCTCACTCAGATAGAACACCTAGAAACCTTTCAGCCTGAAGGTGACTCTTCTCCCACAGAAATTTTAGAACCCAAAGAGCAATTGGTAAGTAGGAGAGGCCAAAGAAGAAACACATTTGTGGAAGAGCTTAAGGTCGTCCCTTTTGAAAGAGAAGAGGTCATGGAGGACTTAGGTTTACAAAAACAGACAGTAGACCAGTGGATGGAGATGACACAGATTAATCAGAAAATATTCTTACAAATTTTAATCAATAAACACATAGTACATTATTATATGCAATGTTTTAAACCCATAAATAACAATTCATCATCATATACTTCATATATTCAACTTTCATCCTCAATCCCAAACTCACTCATTCATTCAATCATTTCATAAAAAAAACACATTTGACTAGTTACACGTAATGTGTTGTTCTCCTAATACATATGTTTCCAAAACATAGTTGTCACAAATGTTATTTGTCCCAGTTTTTTCTTTCTGGTGTCATATTGTTTCTGATCAATAAATTAACCAGAATATCTTGTATCATCGACACGTGTTTCAGTCCACATCTAACAGAATTTGCTGTCTTTCATTCTCGAGACCTTCTTCAGGATGTAAGGCACAAAGAATTAGGTCTGTCCTTGTCTTTGGAATGGTGTAAGGCAATTTTCAATCCCCATGTGTCGATTCACGGGATGACGAGGAGCTGCATGGAACAAATCGTTCGCAGAGTCTAAGGCTTGTAAAGACCAATACCCAAGCCACCCTATTGTCTGAAAAGGCCTTTGACCAGCTAAACTCAGGGTGGGGGAGGCTCATCAAATTCCACTCACACGACTTCCCGGACAACTCCAACATTTCAACAGGAATGACATTTTCGTTGTAGGGACTGCGGATCTGGAAATCAAAATTGGGTATCACTGATTAAACATCTGGAGATAGTCGTAGCTCCAGAAGGCACACCTTGTTTACTGGGGCATGATCTCCGGAGGAGGTTCTCCACTAGGATAGACTGTGTAAACAAGGTCCTCTGGACCAAGACTAACAGGCCTATAAAATTAAAAATGAGAACCAATCATGGAAGCTTGAATGGTACCTGTCATTTTATTGATCGACTTTCTGAGAAAGTAGAATTCCATTTCAAGAATAACCAAGTCCCAGACATCACTGTCATCTCTGTTGGAGAACAAACTGGTGATGGGAATTCATTCTCCTTCTTGAAAATCAATCTTCCTCAAAGGTTTAAATGGCAATCCATACTGGAAAGGAGCACCCTAAACTTTTACACCAATCCAAAATATGAAGAAACCTTGAGTCCTGTTCAACCGACGAACCTGATCAAAGTCTGGCAGACATTCAGATAAAGGGTGAACAGTTGTTTTTTCCCCATGCATTTCAATGAGGGTGAGGTACCGGTACTCGCCAGAGTATGCCTGAATAATGAAAGGAGCTTTGTCAGCAAAGAATTATTCAGAAAACCCCCTAAGGATTAGACCATACACACATTTAAATTGATTGACACATGGCAAGTAGGTCTGAAAACCCAAAATTGGCAACAAAAGCATAGAGCATGATTGTTGGGTCATGAGAGATGTACCTTCAGCCTTTTATTTGGGCAGTGGCATTCTCAACTGATTCGCAATCAATTTGAACCTTATTAATGATAAAATCTGGTCAGAACTGGAGAGTAGCCCCATGGGCTTTGACAACACTGAAAAACCATACAGTCAGCTCAATTGCTGCCTTGTGCGGTTGAATTTCAGGTGCAAGAAGAGATTACTATCCCAGGACAGGTGTGACAATTTACAATTCCCCTCAAAATTAAGCGAGGACAGAACCTCAAACATCAGGACACCTATATACATTTAAATTCCCATCTCCAACAACAAGGTTTGTATTTAAATCCAACACCTTTAGTAGACCTAGAACACAACACCATTCGAGTATTGGTGGCTAATAGCGGCCCTCTAAGTATCACTTTTGGCACAGACACCTTTACTGTAATGGCGGTTGATGCCCATCATTATTCTATTGATTTAGGTAATACAATCATGGGACCAATCCCAAACGACTGTTGTGACATCAGCAATGGTATTCCTCCAGAAAAGATATTTACTAGGCATGGAGGGAATTTCATGGGGAACTCTTCCTGTCCCTATGGGGTGGAAAAGATGACTTGTGACATCAGGAGGGAGGAGCTAGTGTTCATAATTGTGGGATGTATTGACCCACTCCGCCATCTTATACGGCATCACTTTGATAGTTATGGTGCAAGAAACAGCAACATGGAGGCAGAACCCTTGTGCGCACCAAAACCCCACAAAACCATGTGTTTAAATGCACAAAAGATGGATGTACAACTTGCCACCCATGGTGCATATGTGGTGGAATAGAGCAGACACTGCAGAAAAAGGTGCCAGTGGGCTCCATGACCAGCAAACAGAGTGCAGAGCGAGAAGCAGCGCTTTGCAAATGAAACTCCAAAATGCGCCTATGAATGACATTTGCTTTGTTGCTAAAAACACCAAAATGCCTATACACAACACTTCTCAACATTCAAAACATTTCTTCAGAAAATCTGGATTGTCTGTAAACTGACAGTCACTGTCAAAATCTGGGTGCAGTACCCTGGGCTACCTGAGAATGACAGCTGTCAGATGAGCTCCTGATGAAACTTCAAAGTATTTAAAGTAAAAGACGCCGGATTAGCAAACATAAAAAAGATTGTTGCTAAAAGGAATACAGATCTCAGTTGTGTTTTTGATCCCACAGATTTAAAGCTAAGACAGTAATGTATTTATGTGATTTGATGCAACAAGTGTGGTTTCTGCTGGATTTTAATTAAGAATAAATTAGCCTGGCTGAGCTGCAACCCTTTGGAAGTGGAAAAACAGGTTTCTCCCAAAAGGAAGGAAGTCTCCTCAGCAGAAACTCACCGATAGATGTTATTTGTGGGTTAAGCCAGACTCTTGTCTACAGAAAGAGAATGAACAATGGCAGATCCTCCAGCCTAGGAAACGGAAGTGTGAAAGTGTCGTAAACTGCTCCTGGAAGGAATTCCCTAAAGGAATGGCCTAGTACTGGACTGCAGGTAGAGACAAATGGGCGGACCATGTGCTGTTAAGCATGAACAATGAACACGTTTTAAAGACTCATAGCTTGTGATTCAAAGTGGTGAAATATATACCAAGGACCGATCTGTTAGTCTAATTTTTGGCTGCACGTTTCAAGAGGCGGTAGAACTGTGTAACATGTTCTGGACAGGAATGGCAATATATGTGGTTTCATGTGAACTGTTTTAATACTAATATTGTGAAAATGTACACACACTCCTCATGTTAAACGTACACATTTATGGTAATTTGCAGAAAATGTGGAAAAATGTGATCATGGTGAAAAGGTAAAAATTCTGTAGAAAGGTGAAACAAGATCCCACAGCTGCAGGATTTTGATGAACAGATGCTGTATAAAATATGGAATCCTTGTGTGTGATTTGTGTAGAAATATGTATTTAGGATAAAATCTGATTTTGATACTAGTGGCTGAAGGGAGGTTTCTAAGGACTGTAAAGCAAACCATAAAATGTGACATCATCTGGCCTTGATCCAATCACTGAGTTGCAAGGCCGAGATGAGGTTTCCGACGAACACGTCTGCACCGAGGAGCTTGTGGACAAGTCAACTCCGCCCCCTGTCTGTTATTTGAAAACGACAAGCGCTTCTGTCTACGAGAGGACAAGGTAACTGGAGGGGTACCACGAGACCTGAACCGTTTTCTGACAGTATCCTCCCCCAAAGAACCCCCATGCCCCCGAGAGGCCAAAAACTGGGAAACCAACAAAGGGGCATGCACATTCCTCTCTGGTTCCCATGTACGATCTTCCGGACCGTAACCTTTCCAATCCACCAGGAAATATCTGGTACCACGAGAAACCTTAGAATCAAGAATAGCGTTTACTTCATATTCCTCTACCCCTTGAACCAATACCGGAGACGGGGGGGCAACTATCCTGGTACAGTCAACACAAGGTTTAATCATGGATACATGAAAAACTGGATGTATCTTCCAAGAACACGGCAAGTCTAATTTGACAACCAATGGACTCAAGACATCCTTGACAACATAGGGACCGACAAAACGTGGTAATAAACACCGTCGCCCCGGAATGCGTAGATTCTTCGTGGAAAGCCAGACCCGCGACCCTGGAACGTAATCGGGTGAAGGACGGCGATTCCGATCAGCATATTTTTTGGCCTGCTCTTGAGCTTGCACTAGGTGTTCCAAAACCCTAGCATGGACCAGAGACAGATCCTTGATACAAGATTGCACTGCCGGGCAATCCGCAGGAAGCTTCCAGTCAAGAGGTAGAGTGCGTGGATGTTGCCCATATAAGGCAAAAAATGGTGATGTTCCCGTAGATGAATGGCTAGAATTATTATATGCGAATTCCGCCAAGGGAAGAACAGCTAACCAGGATTCCTGATGTTGAAGGATGAGACACCTGAGGTACTGTTCCATTGTAGCGTTAACACGCTCAGTTTGACCATCCGTCTGCGGATGGAAGGCTGTGGAACAACGATCATCCACCCCCAGTGAGAACATGAGATGCCTCCAAAAACGTGACGTAAACTGGGACCCCCTGTCAGAAACCACGATCTCAGGTAGCCCAAAAAACCTAAAGACGTGTCGCAAGAACAACTCAGCCAGCTTAGAAGCGGTAGGCAGACCTTGGCAAGGGACAAACAAGGACATTTTCGAGAAACTGTCCACCACCACCCACACGGTATCAAAACCATCGATCAAAGGTAGCTCCACTACGAAATCCATAGTAATCATTGCCCATGGTTTCGCCGGTACTGGCAAAGGCTGTAGCAACCCCATAGGTTTCGCAGAATGGGATTTACATTGGGCACAAATAGCGCAGGTTGATATATATTGCGAGACATCTCTTCGCATAGAAGGCCACCAGCACCAACGTTTGAGGAGTTCAAGGGTTTTCTGTGAACCAGGATGAGCTGCAATGGCAGCGTCATGACACAAGGCAATAGCCGCACACCGGGTATCCTGATCAGGCATAAAGACACGACCCTGGACATAAGGTAGACCATGCACAACATCCATGTTGTATTCTGCCAATTCCGCTGGCTCTTTATCAACCCAGTTTTGGAGCGTCGACTTCAAAGTGGGCTGTAAAATACAACTACAAACCACTTGTGTTGGTAACAACAACGACCCATCCTGTGGACGTGAAACACAATCCCCAAAGCTTCTGGACAGGGCGTCAGCTTTGGAATGTAGAACACCTGGATGGTAAATCAACGTAAAGTTGTACATAGAAAAGAATTCATGCCAGCGGGCATGTCTCGCGGTAGTACAAGTCAGGGACTGCAAGGCCAACAAGTTTCTGTGGTCGGTATATACCTGGATCGGTACTTCCGTACCAAGAAGATGATGTCGCCAGACCGTAAATGCGTCCCTAATAGCCAATAATTCCCGTTCGGTGACGGTATAGTTTCGCTCATAAGGTGTTAACTTGCGTGAATGATAGGCGACTGGATGTAGGTCCCCAGTATCAGCGCAAGGTTGGGACAGAATAGCTCCTACCGCAACATCAGAGGCATCTGCTTCGACGAAGAAAGGATATTTGACATTAGGATGCAACAAAACAGGAGCAGTAGTGAATGCGGCTTTTAAAGAATCAAATGCTGTTTGAGCGTTATCGTTCCACAAATAAGGTTTCTTGTTGCTGGTCAATTCGGTGAGAGGTGCAGAAATAGAAGAGAACTGTCTAATGAAACGCCGGTAAAAGTTAGAAAACCCCAAAAATGATTGCAACTCCTTCCTGGTAGAAGGTATAGGCCAGTCCAAAACAGCTTTAACCTTACTACTACTCATCTGCACTCCTTTACTGGTGATGTCATATCCAAGGAACTCGACATGAGTTGCATGGAACACACACTTTTCTAACTTGACAAAAAGATGATGATCACGCAAGCGTTGTAAGACTTCTGAAACATGGCGCACATGCAATTCCATAGATGGGGAGTAGATGAGTATGTCATCGAGGTAAACGATAACAAACCGGTCGATCATGTCACGAAGAACATCGTTGATGAAATTCTGAAAGGTGGCCGGAGCATTACATAGCCCGAATGGCATTACTAAATACTCGAATAAGCCATATCTGGTCTTGAAGGCTGTTTTCCATTCATCCCCACAACGAATCCTGACTAAGTTGTAAGCTCCCCTTAGGTCCAATTTGGTAAAGAACTCTGAAGACCCTAACTGATCTAGCAAGACAGATATTAAGGGAATCGGGTACTGATTTCGTATAGTACCTGCATTTAGCTCTCTGTAATCTATACAAGGTCTTAATTCACCCTCCTTCTTGGGTACAAAGAACAACGGAGAAGCAAATGGAGAGTGAGAAGGTCGAATAAAACCTAACTCTAGGGCTTTATCCAGATATTCTTTAAGGACGGCATCTTCCTTTTGGGTAAGGGAATAAATACGTCCCGATGGGACCTTAGCATTTGGTTTGATATCAATCGGGCAATCGTATGGCCGATGAGGTGGCAAACTCTCAGCTTTCCCTTAATCAAAAACATCCTTATATCTTGTATATTCGACAGGCAATACGATGTTAACAACTGCTCCAATAGTGACCACAGAATCCAACAAAGCCCGACTAGGAGCTGCAGACAGATACCCTGCTGTATTGCAAGACTGAAGACATTGCTGGGATCTAAAGGCGATAGCCCCGGTCTCCCAGTTAATAACCGGATTGTGGAGCTTGAGCCATGGTAAACCCAGAATCAGTTTATATTGGGGTGCCATAATGACGTCAAACGTGATGGTTTCCGAATGCTCGACACCAATGGTTAACTGCAAAGGTATGGTATGTTCAGTAACTAGCCCAGAAAGAAGGGTGGAACCATCAACTGCATTCACCATCTCTGGGACATTCTTTGGCAAAAGGGGAATACCCCACTTCCGAACATATTGGACATCAATATAGTTACCAGTAGCCCCTGAGTCTAAGACAGCTTCAGAACTCCATGGTGCGACCTGATCATAGCTTAGAGAAATGTCAACATAAAAGGGCATAGACAACCAGGAACCCTGCATAGGAGAGCTCGGCGTAGGGGTTCCTTCTACTGCCGGGCTTTGGCGTTTCCCGACTTGCGTTTTTTTTTAGGGCAAGCACTAAGTAAATGGTTAGCGGACCCGCAGTAAAAGCACAAATTGTTTTGTCTGCGGTTTTCTCTTTCTTCCGTTGATAGCGGGCCCCTAACTGCCCCAATTTGCATGGGTTCATCAACACCAGAAACAGGAACCGGGGAAACGGTAGGATTGACCAGGGTTACTCTCCTTTCCCCTTTTCTTTCTGCCCGTCGGGCATCAATCTGGAGTACTAAATCCAAGAAATCAGGAAAGGACGTAGGAACCACCGGAACCGTGGCTATAGTATCCTTCAAGGAGTCAGACAACCCTTTATAGAATAAGGCTGCCTTCTTATCCTCCGGCCAACCAGTTTCAGCAACCAACTGATTAAACTTAGCCAAGTAAGACAACAAAGAAGCATCCCCCTGACGGAGATTTAACAATTCCAAATCAGTGGCCTGAGTCTTATACCGAGTATCAAATACCCTCATCATAGCACTAATCAATGCATCACAGTCAAACAATAGCGGACTGCCTTGCTCCAATAAAGGATTTGCCCAAACAGCGGCCATACCTCCAAGATTCGATAACACAAAGGCTGCTTTCGTAGTTGCATCGGGAAATGAGGTAGGCCGACACAAGAAATGTAACCTACATTGGTTAATGAAGGTCCGAAAGGATTTAGGATCTCCGGTAAATCTTTCAGGAGGAGCAAGCGGAAACTGAGCGGCCATATAAACATGCGTAGAATCTGGTCTAGCTGAAGACCCTGCCTGACCAGAAGTAGAAGCGGAGGCCAAAGACGGTGAACCTGTAACCACTTCCCTGATTCCAGCCTGCATTTCGTCAATGCGTCGGTGGGTATCAGCCTGGGCTGCCGTCATGTCAGCACGTAGGTTGGCCACTAACTGCACCAAAACGGCCAACGGGTCATTAGCAGCATCCATAATAAGGCTTCTGATTCTGTCAGATATCCCTATGCAGGGCTCCTTGTTGACCCGTCGTGAAGAAAATATTTCTTCCTATCAATGTGATTCTCAGGGGTACGAAAGGACAGACTGAGAAACTAATTGATCGGAAGATGATGTAGAGTCGTTGGGATCGGTAGAATAGCGCGAACCGCAAGCTTCACGACAATTGGGACATCCAGGTTCCTTTCAACTACTGCAGAAAATTACAATTGATTACCAACCAAGTATGACCTCTTCTGGTTAAGAATAACAATAGTCAACAGACTAACCTGCAGATAACGGGCAAAAACCAGATGTGTTTCATACAAGAGTATCCTCAAGACTGTTGAATTCTGGAGACCGTAAGAAAAGAAAAGGCAATCAATACCAGATAGCAAAAGATACAGAGAATGGTAAGGAAAGAAATATTTCTTACCCTGGTTCTCTAGACGTTGTCATCTGTGATGTGTCCACTTCCGTTCAACCAATGCAAACCAGGTGAAGTCTCTCTGCCACCTGTCCCGACGGCACGAGGACGCCTAAGGTGCAAAGGCAGTCTCTAGTCCAGCACCAAGCCTATTCCCGCCGGCACGAGGACGCCTAAGAGTGCTCAAGAAGTCTCTAGTCCAGCACCAAGCCTATTCCCGCCGGCACGAGGACGCTTAAGACTACCCAGAGAGGAAAGGACAGGATAACAGAGGGAAGGGAAGAGGTAGGAATGAAGGGAAAAGAGGCAAGAGGTCTCCACACCTCCGAGGTCCAAACTCTACTCAACAAAATCGCTAGGCAAGAAAATCCAAAAACAATCCGAGGTCAAAAATCCTAGATCAAATCAAGGGCAATCCAAGAGCGTATCCAAAGAGGTAATCCCAGGTCAAAAACACCAAAATCCAAGCAAGAAATAAGCCACTGTCAAGAGGCGATCAGAATCAGCGACTAAAGGGCGCTGGATAGTTAAGTACCCAAACTACCGGCAACAAGACGGTCACTTGACCCAGTACGTGCAGAATCACGTGGGAGACGACGGGCCCACTGTCGTAATCTCCATGGTAACTTCCACACGAAGCGTCGGAAACGCAGTTTCCGACGAACACGTCTGCACCGAGGAGCTTGTGGACAAGTCAACTCCGCCCCCTGTCTGTTATTTGAAAACGACAAGCGCTTCTGTCTACGAGAGGACAAGGTAACTGGAGGGGTACCACGAGACCTGAACCGTTTTCTGACACATAGTATTGCTAGAACTATCTTTGCGCTGACTCTTTTCTCATCTTTGTTATTAAACCCTAACTTCTTATTGATTTCATTAAGAAAAGTAAATCCCAGGAAGAAGTAGAGTATCCAAAACAGGCGGGTTACGCTGATCACGTGACTGTAAAATCCATCTGTGGCATTCGCTTTTTCATAGTCATAATCTAGTGTAACCAAAACCATCTGTCATTTTCAAAGTGCATTTCTGTTTTCCATTATCATGCCTATTTGCAAAAACGCCTCTTACTAAAAATCTCTATAACTCCCTTAGTTTTTATGATAGAAGCAATATTTCAACTCCTAATGTACCTAACATCCTTAGCTATCCATAGAACCCAAACAGTGTGATTCACCCATTATAGCGAATATCGCGTAAGCAAAAGTTTGCCCTAAATTGAAATTCTGAAAGGTTTTACATGAGTGAATTAGCTTTAAATTATTTCCCACAAAGCGGCTCCCATAGGAATTTATAATAATTTAAGTATTTTTGACCACATTTGGTGTTTTTGCTCAGTCAATTCCAAAGACAATTTCAAAGCCATCCTGACAGCTGAAAAGTCAATTCCATTTTTCTCTTGTGTTTGAAGGGGGAAGGTGGGAGTGATATTTTGTTTGATTTGTGGTATTCCTGAATACCTGTTCTCTCCTCACATCTATTTAATTGTCTATTGAGGGGTTGAGGGGTGTTGCAGGGGGAGCCATTAACCATAGTGCCATCTATACCAAACCAACTCAAAAGTATTCTTTTCTGTGCTGCATTTGTTTTTGTGTTCATTTCCTGATTCATAGTGCATTAAAGATATTATTCAGTGTTCTGTCACCCCATTGGTGATGGTTGTTTTACCTATTCAAATATATTGTCATTAAATTCTAAATACATAAATAAATATTTACCTTTGAAAACTAGCCTGATTCCTGCTTCAGTGTGACCGGTGCGGTCTCAGGAGAAGGGTGTGATATGAGTGGTATATCGTTTAGAATATTGAACTTATAGATACAAATGAATAAGGGTTTCATTTGTGCACTACATTCTGGGCGTGACTTGGGTGTGTGCAGGATGGAAATCACTTACTTAATCAAGGGCCTCTACCTGAAATCCCTGGAACATACTCACCAGGCCAACACCAACAAAAGAGATCTATCCACCTAACTGGCGGATACCACTGAAATTGTCAAGCTCAAGGTCTTTCCTGGTTTCGGGCAGATGGTTGAGGAAATGGTCAATATTGCTAATGCCTGAGAGACCGAGGAGAAAAGACAAAAGGTGAGCTTCATTATTGCCAACATTACTCCATCTTTGAGACCTGCACCTAGAGAATCCCTCAGGAATGAGGTCCTGGGATGGTTGCAACAAAGAACGGCTCCTGGGAGTGTTAGAAGCCTGGAATTTAAGGTCCTGCTGAGTGAATGGTGCACACAAGCCAACAAGGATTGTATAATTGATATTTGTGCCCTTATTAACCTTCTGTTATTCCTAGAAAACTGTAACCACTTGTGTAACATGCCATTTGATTGTAAACTGATGGTTGATCACGGATAAACATATTTGTTTTGTTTTGTTTCATTCTTGTTGTTTTTCAGTTTTATGTGTTTTTATCTGTTTTTCTGTGCACTGAGGACTATGGGCAAGTATGTGATATAAGAAATAAATACGATAGAATACAATACAATCAATACAAGTAGGTGTTCCTGGAATTCCAAGATATTTTTTCAGTGTACTCATATGACTGTGGACGCACATCCATTCATTCAACCACCATTCCAAAGGACCCCAAGATGGCTCCAGCATTTGTGAAACAATACCGGTTAACTCTTACGTCCATGGAATCACTCACAGAGATTATTAAGAACTTAGAATCGCCTGGGATAATTTGTCCGATCCACAGTACCTTCAACAATCCGGTACTGGGAAAACTCAAACCCAACGGGCCAATAGTGACTATGTGCAGAACTGAGGGAGTTGAACAAACTGGTCCACATGTCAAGATGGCCACTTACCTACATTGATCAAGGGCTGGCACAGATCCAAGGGTCAAAGGTGTACACCACCATTGAACTGATCGACGGCTACTGCACAATACCTGTGAGTAGAGAATATCAGTACAAGCTTGCCTTTACCTTTGAATGGCAGCAATACACATGGACCCGACCCCCCCTTTGGATACATAAACTCTGGTAATGAGTGCAAAATCTTTCTAGATAAGGCCATGCCCGATTTGGGTGAAAGGGGAAACCTTGCCTATGTAGATGATTTTATGATCAAGAGCTCAACTATGGAGAACATATAGAAGAGATACACTATGTTCTGAACCAGCCGCAGAAAGCCAGAGCAAAACTGTCTTTTCAGGAAGCACAGTGGTGTAAGACCCATAGTGTACTTCTTAGTGTATGAGATCACCCCTGAGGGTCTTAATCCCCAGGCAAAGAAGGTGGAATCCTTAATGAAATTAAAATACCCTACCACTCAATGAGAATTAAGAAGCCTTCTTGGACTCACTAATTATAGTCAGAAGTTCATTGAAGAATACGCAGAGGTCACTCGACACTTGGTTCATTTATTAAATGCCAGAATCAAGTGGAAGTGGGGTCTGGAACAATCTGAGGCAGTTAAACAACTCAAAAGAAGCCTTTCCCAGGCTGCGTGTTTGGCTTACCCCAAAAAGAATAAGGAGTTCTTCTTGGAGACGGGGTTGTGGGAAACTTGCTTAACAGTGGTATTGTACATAAACGCATGCAAGGTCAACAAAGTCATCTCATATGCGAGCAAGACTTCATCCTCTGTGGAGGAAAAATGTAATGACTGCGAGAAGGCACTCCTGGCAATGGTGTGGGCATTGAAGAATTACTCATTCATCCATCTTTGTCAAGACTCCTCATTAACCCTTGCAATATCTCCAAAGTGACAGAATCCTGGCAGGAAACATCAGTAATTCCAGAATGACTTCCTTGTTTCTGTCCATACACGGCGTGTCTGTGGGGTCAGATTTGGCCTAAACAAGAAGAGTCCCCTAGCACAAGGGATGACAGACGTGCATAGTTGTGCTCAAGAACACTGTCTCAAGGATGAAAGTCTAATGGCCGACAACAACAATATCGAGGCATACGTAATTTCCCCACATGAGGCCTATTAAGAAGACACGTGTCAGAGGATACCAACAGTTTATGTGAAAGGGCGCTCCTACCATGTTGATAACAATGGGGAAAAAGAACTAGTGGCTGGCATTGGGAATGCCTGGGTGAATGATACCATCTGCTGGTTACAAAATAGGACACCAAAGTAGTCAGGTTTCAGAGTTAATGGCCGTTCATCAAGCCATCTTCACTGCAGTGCACCACCAGCTCATTGAACTGGTCATAATCACTGATTCTGATTATGTCAGGAATGGCTTCGTGGAGCACCAGATTAACTGGAAGAATCAAGACATGCGTTGTGCCAACAATAAACTCTTGAAGCACGCCAAACTGATCCAGTCAATTGATGATATGGTGACCTCCAATGAGATTACCATCTATTGGAAGAATTGGAAGAAGATAAGAGGTCATTCAAAAATAGACCGGCCAGATGAGACTGGGAATAAGCTGGCTGACCAACTGGCTAAAACCGGAGCCCTGCAGGGGGATTTTGTAGAAACGGAATCCCTACTGGGGGAAATCCAAGTTGCTGCTGTCACCAGGTCGCAAACTTGTGTGAATAATAAACTCTCGACTGCCCAGTGCATTAAAGATACCCCAGATGCAGATTTGATTGGTGCACAGAAAGAGGACCCAATCATTGGAAAATTCTATTAACACATTGAAGATGCTGTATGTTTTCCTCTAACAGAGTCAGATTATACCGATGAAGAGGATCTCCGGGTGTTGATAAAGATTTCCAAGATGTTCCGGATCGAACACAGTTTGTTGGTAAGGCAAGCTCTATCTGGATGTGACCAGTGGGATGTACCTATCTCATTCCAAAGCCTGATGTTGAACCACGCCAATGACGTGGCCACTGCCAGTCATAGGGGGTTTCACAAGACATTAGAAATCTTGGCGAGGTTGCCTACTGGCCACACATGGGCCAGGAGCTCAACACTTACCTAAAGGGGTGTTTTGTGTGTGTTCAATTTCAACCCAGTTCACTCACACACAATGCTCCCCTACGAAAAAGAAAAAGGGGAATGACGCTGCCTTGGTCAAATATACAAGTTGATTTCATCGGGCCAGTGATTTGCTACTCTAGAAGAAACAAGTACATGTTGTCAGTGACATGCTTGTTTACATGTTGACTGTGACATGCTTGTTCACAAAGTAGGTAGAATGTCTTCCAGACCCAAATGGTAAGGCGGATAAAGCTGCTGCACTAATGATCAACCACAGCTTTGCTTATTTCAGCTGCCCACGAAGGATCAAGGAATGAATTTTACTAGTGAGGTGATGGCTAAGATGTGGGAGATTCTAAGGGTAAAAAGAAAGCTCCACATTGACTACCACCTGACCTCAAGTGGGGGGAGAGAGATACAACAAAACAAGTATCTTAAAGAATTTCATGGAAGAGTCTGAACCCAGTTGGGACATCCTAATACCTCTTGTCCTGATGGCTATTAGGTCTACACCATATTCTGCAACAAAGATGTCTATTTGTGAGCTCATGACTGGATGAACAATTATGTTACCTCAGCATATGCTCTACAGAACTCAGAAGCAGACACTGATAAATGTGTCCACTGCTCATGAGTACATTCACAATTTAAGGAAGCACCTCCAGCACACTCACTTTTGCTTATGCTCAGCAGACTTTAAAAAATGTGGCTGAAGGAATGAAATCCTATTTTAATTTAAAAACCACCAAGAAAGAGTATGTAGTAGTTTTACCTGTACAATTTTCAAAGGAAACAGACCAAGGAGTGGAAGTTTCTCCCATCTTGGTGTAGTGCCTTTGAAGTTGTAGATTACATATCACCTGTTACCTGCAAGAAGAGGACAGACAGAAGAAAAAAGGGTCCACATCAATCATTTGAAAAGCTGTTATTCCAGACCAGCTTTACAAATGAGTGAGGAGCCAAATGAAATTCGAGCAGAGGAAACATCTGAGGAATGAAAAGGAAGGGTGAAAATATATATAACACCACGAATGTTATGGTGCGTTTAAAAAGCTTTGGAAAAAACCCTTTCACCTGAAATATGAATATAGGAAAGTACACTTCAGCCAGTCACAAATTCCACAATGCCACTTAGTAGCCATCGCTGGAAGTTCACCTCCAGTTTGGAGCCACAACTGCAAAGCACTGTGGGTATTCAAATTAGCTCAAATGCAAACCTTTTTTCTCCAGGAAATTCTCTTTGTCTAAGAAGCAGTGCAACATTATACATATCTTAATCAACCCAAGACAGACATTTCAAGGCTGCCAGGACAACTACATACCTATGTTCATCCTTATTAGGGATCATCAGTGCAGTATAGTCCTGAAAACCTTTGGGTTGGAGCACTTGGCCATGTCTTCACAACACCATGAAAGTTATGGTGGGTTTAAAAACATTTGAAAAAAACTTTCACCTGAAATGTGAAAAAAGGAAAGTCCGTTTGAGCCAAGTCGCACATTTCACAACACCACCCACATTCCACAGCGCCACCTAGAAGCCATCACTGGAAGTTCACATCCAGTTCTGAGCCACAACAGCAAGGCCCTCTGGGTATGCAAACTAACTCAAAGCAAACCTTTTTCTCCAGGGAATTGTCTTTGACTAAGGGCCCGATTCATGGAATTTTTTGTACATTTGAAATGACTTTGCACTGCAGAAAAGTTACTTTACACTGCTGATACAAACCCTGATTCATGGAGCTGTGTAAAGTGTACTTTTGCTGTGCAAAGTCGGTGCATAGTCATTTTTGCAGTACAACATTACATTGTACTTCCGTCATATCCAGCCTGGAGGCAAGCAGGGAATCTGGAAAGAACCCCAGGAAGAAGGAGGAAAGGGGGTGCTGTGCTACACCCCCCAACCCAAAGAAAGAAGGGGAGGCTGGACTGACCACTCCCTAATGAAGGAAATAGAGCTGGACGGGCTCCAACCGAAAGAAAATATGAGAAAAAAATAGGGGACTTCGGATGGAAACCCCACTCTGCCCTGCTCTTCCCCAAAAAAAAGAATCATTGAAGCACAGGGGGTGGGCATGTGAGGTGTAATCCAAGGTCCAAAACCAGCAGAACTGAATGATCCACTGAAAAAATGACTTGACAGCATTTATAACATAACCTTCACATTTTAAAAGGGCCATTAAGGCAGACTGTGGGGTTTCTTCAAGTAACACAACAAGGGCCATGTGAAAAAGGCCTACCTGTCATTACAAATGGAAAAGCAGCATTTTAATTTGCAAGCGGTAGAAGAAATTCAAAGGTCCCTTTTATATGAAAAACAGGAGTTCCAAACATTGTCACCAAAACGGCTTTGCATGTGTGTTTGCAGTTTAAGGCAATACATGAAAACAATGTCCCCCAGCTAACATAAAGATGTCAAGGAAGAGACATAGACTGTCATCACGGCCTTGGCGGTATCCAGGCAGTAATACCACTAGAATACCGCCTACGCAAATAAAATTACCCTATTCGGTCCATAGGTCTCTATGGGGATTTTCAGTGCTACTACCGCCAGCGGTGATATTGCCAAAAATGGGTGGAAATGGGCAGAAAGCTGGAGATTTACTTTCAGCAAAAAGCTGGAGGTAAAACTCCAAACTTTCCTCCCAACTCATGATTGGGCCACCCTTAATGCGGTGGTAATAGCTTGTGATGAGGCCCGTATGTGTGTTGACAAGATTTACAGGCCGATTCATGGAATTAATGTGCGCTGCAAATTTCCGCGCAAGCCTGCGAAAGCGTGCGAATCGCAGCGCAAGTGCGAAAATCGCAGCGAAACCCACCCACAGCGATTCATGGAAGTCTGTGCGCGTGTAAATCCATGGATGTGCGCTAAAATCCTGTGTGGCGCACTCTGGCGCACACGTCTTCAAACGCACATAGCGCAGCGCACATAACAAAAGTAGGCGTAACACGGGGCATAACACGTGGAATGGGGAAAAAAACATGTGAAAATATGGGCGTCACAGGGGAAGTACAGGAAGTACAGGAGGCAAATGCGGAACGCCCACATGCGCGCCTGCAGCATGTATTCATGGAATCGAACGGGGCTAACACGTGCAACAAAAAAGACGCGCTAATCCAAAAACACATACACCAGCAGGAAGCAGGCGTACATGGACCCGCACAGCATAAAAGTGCGCGCAAACAACAAACAAGCTCAGACGCTAAGATGAATATACCGTTCCTCGCAGCAGTGGTCGTGGGATACCGCAGGAGGAGGAGGATAGTCAGGGCCAGAATTTTTACACCCAGAACCAGCCTTTTTGGGATGCCTGATGACCAGGTGTATGGGAGGTACAGGTTTCCACCTCACATAATACTCGACCTGGTGGGAAGATGACCTCACATCACTATCCCTGTGCTCCCAAGCACTGAGCCCCTTGGAAAAGGTGCTCAATGTACTGCACTTCTTGGCCACTGGTTCATTTCAGCGGACAAGTGCCATAGTGGGGGGGGGGGGTTGTCACAGGCCACGCAGTCACGCTGCCTGCACCAGGTGTTAGCCATCATGACTGCACGCCCATCAGTCCGCAGGCACATACACCTGCCCAGAACACCTACAGAAAGGCGGGCTGTTGTCCAGGACTTTTACGGGGTGGCACACTTCCCCAAAGTACTAGGTGCCATTGACAGCACCCATGTGGCTCTACGTCCTCCCAGGGCAACTGAGCACATCTACAGAAACCGCAAGCACTGGCATTCCATCAACGTGCAGGTAGTATGTAATGCCAAGGGAATCATCACCTCAGTATATGCCAACTATCCAGGGTCCACCCATGACAGTTTCATTTACAGAATGTCAACCCTAAACCGGGACCTAGAAGCTGGGCAGCATGGCGATACATGGCTGCTTGGTGAGTATAAATGCCCCTGCACATGAATACATGTCAGATACTGAATAATTTCACAACCCCACCAATGATACCCATCATCACCTCCCCAGGGGACAGTGCCTACCCTCTAAGCACCCACATGATGATGCCAATTCAAAACCCCACCACACCACCCGAGGTAAGATACAACACAGCCCATATTGCAACCCGGGGCATAGTGGAGCGCACATTCGGAGTGCTCAAGTCACGCTTTCACTCCCTTGACTGCTCTGGTGGGCAGCTGCTATACGCGCCCCCAGTAGTGTGCAGGATCATAGTGGCAGCATGTGTCCTGCACAACGTTGCAACACGCCGGGGCCTGCCGGTGGACATGGTGGTGCCCCCACATCCCCAACCACAAGCACGGCCGCTGCGCATGGGAGGGGACAGGGCACATGGTGAGGCAGCCCGTATGCAGCTGGTGGCTAATTACTTCACCTAAAATCACACCCCTTTGGAGTGCACACAGCCCTGGCACATACCAGCTGACAATCAATGATGATGACATAAGGGACAGTCAACTGTCACAACCATACCAGCCTGAGATTGGTCACCTGGAAGTGTTACATTGTGTGCATTCCTACCTACCGAAAGAAAACTAATGCTGTGTCACAAAAAGACACACATTTATGCTGCATGAATGACTATACCCTTGCAAAATACAACATGAAAATAGCGCCATGTCACCCAACCCCTCCCCATCTCTGCCACCCAACACACCATTGCATGTCCTGCAATGTGAAAGCAAACAAAGGAATGCACAACACATGACACATGTGTCACAAAGTGCACTGTCCCAAATGGAAACAGGCCACAGACAATATGTTCCCAGTAATCAATAACAAACAGCACACATGACCAAATACTAGCAACACAATACAGCAACACAGCATGAAACATCGCCAAAATATGACAGTACAAACTCAAAGTAATGTAAGTCATACAACCTCAATAAGCCAGCACATCGACTCCTTCCAGTTCCAGAGTGTTGCTGTCAGGCAAATGTGTCAGTGTACTGCATACAACATGAACTGCATCTGCAAAGGAGACGGCCTTGTGAAGACATGAAGAAGGTACCTGCAGATAAGGAGGAAGACATGGATGCACAAGCACATATCAATACACCGTGCAGTGTTCAATACAAAAACAAACCCCACTAGGGATGTCCACACAGTTATGACTACAGACTGCCCACACAGCTCATGGGAGCCCAATGTCACTGTGTAAGTCACTGTCACTTGGTCACACCCTTTACAGGCCCATGGAAACGGGAAACAGGAGGGGTGTGTGTGTCAGGAACCCAAGCATCTAACCCAAACACAGGACAAGCCTCATGTGCCCAGCCGAAATACACAGTGGATGCCCACGAGAGCCACACAAGGCAACACACTGTAAAAAAACATTTTTAAAAAATCAAAAATGGCCATGTGACGGCCGAGGGGGGGAGGCCACCCAGGAGGTCCGAGGACAGGGTGCACACCAACTCCCACCTGTGTGGATGTTGCGAAAAAAACATCACCATGGGCTCATGGCCTGCACGGCTACGCTACTGTGGGAGAAGTGCTACTGTCACTATCATCACCCTCTGCTGCTGCATCAGGAGGTGGTGGTGCTATGGGAGGCAGCCCCCGCAAAGCCCTGGTATGGTCCTCCATGGCTGCAAGCATGCAGGTGTGGAAGGTCTTGTTCTGGAGGATGATAGTATGGAGATCCCCATGCAGCACCTGACAGGTTGCCTGCATTTCTGCACGCATGGCCTCCCGTGATGCCCGGATCTCCTCCCGAGTTGCCTGAAGCTCAGCTGAGAGTGAACGTGTGAGCCGCTCCAGCTGCTGTTTTGTCCTCAAACGTGTGGAAGCCTCAAGTTAAATAAGAGTCTCCCTGAGGTTATGGAGTTCTACACTGAGGGCTTCCCTGTGGCCCTGTGACTCTATAGAAATGGCTTCCCGCAGAGTCTCCAATGTCACCCGTCGGTCCCTGTTGGACGCCAAAATGTCTTCCCTGTGTGATTGGCAAATGGAGTCTGTTGCCTGCTGTTGTTGTTCCATCTGTCTTTCAGGGGGGATAATGGAAGTGGCCATCCTCTCCATTGCCTGAGTCATCATTTCAACTGATGCTGCCTGTTAGGTTGCCGTACCGTACATGGAGTTTTCCCATACAGTATTGCCTGGTGGCGTACGGCCACTGCTTCGACGGGTACGACACCTGTTCGGGGCAAGGCGATCTGCACCTTGCTGTGCTGGCACTGCCTGAGGCTGCAGGACTGCATTCCCCCTCTGATCTGCTGGCCCAGGAACAGGATCAGATGTTGTGGAGTGTGACCCTGCATCCGTAACCGCCAAAGGTGGAATTACCAACACTGACATCCCCATAGAGGGTTCTACCCCTGGTGCAGGTAGGTTGGACAGAACAGAATCCCTGTCAGAAACACTCACCTGCGACGGCACATAAGTCTCATCATCCGATTCAGCACCTGAATAGAGGTCTGGGGAGGTGCACCCAGAGACACCCCTGGACAGTATGGTCTGCATTACGAAAGGGTTTTCACCCACCACCACACCACGTCCCCCACTGGTGCCCGGTCGTGCCTGAGATTCCTCCTGGGTCTGCACCATCTCCTCAACCTCAACAGCATCAAGTGCGTCATCACCTGCAAAAACATGAAACACAAAAAATGGAAACAGGCATTAGCACCATAGCACACACATAGGCCTGACAAGCCAGAGATCCAGTACATGATTTACACATGTCCCACATGACTATAACCCTGGCATGCATGCACTGTCACTGAGTTGGAAGGGGAGGCAAAACACAGACACTGATGACTCCAAGATAGAAAAGCAACACATTTGCTGCATGCTGGGTAGCACTGGCATCACACATTAGCCTGTGAGTGGCATGTGCAATACACATACATGACACATGCCAGCACACAGATGGCATGTAGCATAGCCATGGTACATTTGACAAGTACAGCCATATGTCAGTGAATGAGTACTGTCAGCCATCCATGTGAGATGGACATGATGAGATGAACAATGCTACATAGTGTGACAAAATACGCATGTGCCACTCACTGCAACACATCCAGTGTACAAGAATACAGTGATTGCAGGCAGATGTGCACACCAATGGTTGGTCACTTAAACATCACAGGAAACAACTATCAAGTACCACATTCAAACAGGCACCAAACATCAATGTGAGCAGGCCAATACTCAATCAGCCTGAATGGTCTAATCATTCACATAACAAGGTACCAAATGTGTGCCAATGTATGTGTGTAATCAATGACAGAAGCATGTCACATATGTGACAATAGGGCTGAAAAATGTGTCGCAAAAAGGGGAGAATTTAAACTATCAGCCTGAATCAACACTGAAAAAATCTGAACAATGTTGTTGCAAGATGACAGTTCAAGGTCAACTGCAGTAATGTGGCGCTAAATGGCTACTGTGGGCAGAAGGGATAATGTCATACCCAAATCCAAGGCCAGTGAATGTTTTGGAGGAAGCACATGGGTGACCCATACCACTCAGGTGCACACACCCTCACCTGGCACTCAATCAGAACCCGTCACCCACACAACATACACATGGATTACACACACATGCATGGGCACTCACCGGACAATGCGTCATAATCTGGTAGGTCTCCCCCGCCTTGGATCTGTTCCTCCGTGACGAAGGTTCCAGCAACAGGCTCATGTTCAGTGAGTTGGTTGTCCTCTTGTGGAGACCCACCGCCAGTCACCAGAATAGAAGCATGATTTGAGGCCAGCTTGTTCTTTGCTCTGCGTTTCAGGTCATTCCAGCGCTTGTAGCAATCATCAGCTGAGCGTCTCAGAAATCCAAGGGCACTAATGATGTCCACGATGGTCTGCCAGTGTGCCTTACGTTGAACAGGTGTGGTCTTGCACCCTGCAGTCACCACCATATCGTGGCTATGTGCAGACACATAGGCCACTAGTGCATCAAGTTCGGCATCATTAAAGCTAGGCTTCCTTGCCG
The DNA here is from genome assembly GCF_040938575.1 of Ambystoma mexicanum. Classification (NCBI taxonomy): domain Eukaryota; kingdom Metazoa; phylum Chordata; class Amphibia; order Caudata; family Ambystomatidae; genus Ambystoma; species Ambystoma mexicanum. The sequence goes on from NC_090934.1 coordinate 143,789,176, forward strand.
TGCCGGAGTGTGTAGCCGTGTCTGGGGTCTCAGCCTGTAGTGCCAGAGCACCCTTCTTCCTCTTTTTCAAATGTGGTGTGGATCCTGAGTGGCTTATGCCGCTCTGGTCAGTAGCGGCAGAAGCGCTGGTGGACTGGGTACTAGGAGTGTGCAAATGTACAATGACCATAGGTCTTGGTGCAGGCATTGGCTGCGGGGTGATGTTGGCAGGGGCAACGTCGGTTTGATGTACCAGGACCGACACTGTCCCGGCTGGGAGACTCAGAGCTGGGGTGGATTGAGCTGCAGCTGTCCCTGCAGCCTCCCCACCCTGACTACTTGGGGCAGCAGATGACATAGCTGCCCCAGATCCACGTGGCCTGGTGACACCAACTTGCACCGCCACACGTGGTGTAGACTTGCTGACCTGGAAGTCAGCCTGGGAGTCATCCTGTGCCGGTTCAGGTGCCACAATTGGCTGGTCCAACAAGGGCTGAGCTGGGATGGTGTCAGCTATTTTTCCCACAATCTTGGGGGGGGCATGGGCGTCCCTGATTGCTCCTCCACACATGGGGGTCTAGGGGCACCCTGCAAATCATGGCCACATCCCCTACAGCACCCACCAGGCCCACCTTTTGGAGGTCAGCCACCTGTGCCTCCCTTACTGCTTGGTCGCCTCCTTACCATGGCACTGATGTTGTTGTGCGTATCGGAGTAGCAGTAAGTGATTGTCCTGGGAATTGGGGCTATAAGGGGAAGGGTACTAGATGGAATTCATAACCTAGTGCTCTAGCAAGGCTGTCTGTGACCCCTGGGGGAAGATGACGGGTCATGCAACGCACAGGCACCCCGAAAACAAAAAATAATGTGCACGCAACCCCTCATAGAACACGTGCGTGGAAAAATGAACCCGCACTACGTTGTGGCACCCAGGAACACAAAAATAAGCGTTTCCGTGTTACACACAGCCTACAATGACCTCTGAAGGGGTACGTGACACACAGGGCAAGCACAGTTGGTAAATACGTGCGCGACTCACCGTTTGCCTGGAAAAAGAACGTGAAAAAGACGAGCGTGTGCGCATTGGCAACAACCCGCCAAAAGAAGAATTGTACGCTGTCTAAGGAGACAGGTCAAAAGAAGAAGTGAACGCTGTTTGAGGAAACAGGCCCAACAAAAAAAATGAACGCTGTCAGAGGTAACAGGGAGTACGAACTTGAAACGCTGTGAAGTAATCGCGTGTGAACTGACAAGAAGTACAGAATTCACCCACTCGCTCTCCACAAAAAGCACGTACAAGGAAATGGGGTCCTACATGTACCTTTTAAACCGGCCCACATGTACAATGTCACTTACGCCTGTACGCGCTAAGGCCCTTTCCTCCAATTACACGAGCTGACACTCGGACGTGCAGTTTTTGGACGTGTACGATTAACATGCACCTGTGTTGAGGGAAACGCTGGCGCGCGTCACGTCATAGACGCATAGGCCCTTTCCTCGCATTACATACATTCACACGCGGACGTGCAGTTTTTTCACGCGCCCTGAACCACTATGCCCACGTCATGAGGGAAATGTCACAAGGGAAAGGCCCATGCATGTAACGTCACAGACGTGCTTATGCGTAAGGGCCTTTCCTCAAATTACACGCAGACGTGCAAGATTTTCACGTGCCAAATCACTCCATATCAAGCTGGCCACGCAACAACACACGGAGGACCACGGTCCTGCCCAGAAGGCCTATTTACTGCCCCCGAGAGCCCCAAGCACGCTCCCACCTGCCATGTGCTGCTGCCTGCCTGCCTGCCTGCTGCCCACGTGCCCTGCTATTTGGTGCTTGCACGTCAGCCAGGTTTACAGTTGCTGTGTCCACCCTGCTGGAGCAGAAGACTCCCGACTGGGATACCATTGCTCCACAGCCCAGCCCCAGGACCCAGTTGCCCACCCACGCCTGCCTCGGGGGTCGCCATGTCGGGGCAAACAACATCTGAAACCACTGGCGACCCCCAGCCAGAGAGGCAGAGGGCCACCAGCTTCAGTGTGAAGGAAGTTGGTGTCCTGGTGGAGCATGTCCTGGGGCATTTTGATGCCCTCTTCGGAACATCACGCGCCAACAAGGAAGGACGGGAGAGGATCTGGGACGACGTAGTGGTTGTCATCAACGCGGAGGGGGAGGCAACCCGTGACTCCAAGCACGTCAAGAAGCGCTGGGAGGACTTCAGGTCCAGGACCCTCTACAAGGCCCAGCGCCTCGCCAAGGGGGGCTGGGTCAGCATGTGTGACATCCAGATGAGGGTCCTGGAACGCGTATGCCCAGCGCTCCACGCCCAGATCCTTCGGAGGCAGACCCGTCTGGAGTTGAGCGGTAAGTGGCCAAGCATTGTTGTGTGAGACAGGGCATATTGCAGTGTACTGGTGGTCTGATACTTGCATGTATGTGTGACATAGGCCATGTATGGATGTGGGTGTGCAGGGATATCATGGTCATGCATGTGAGACCAGTAATGTGTGAACTACATGGTTGGTGCATGTGTTACAATGCAACATGGGGAGCTGTATGCCAAATGCACACATGAACGCATGCCAGGGTCTGTTCTTGGACATGGAGGGGGTGTGAGGGATAGGTGCTGCTGTAATGTACATGTATGGTGCACATGTGTGTTTGTCTGAGAAGTGTGTGTGTGACTTTGAAACGCCATGGATGCATGACACATGTCCGTGATGATGTGTACATTCACTCATGCAGTGCGGTCACCGTTGTATGCACTGTGTCTATCCACTGTCTATCCACTGTGTCTGTGGTGTACAAGCCATGATGCATGACCCTCCGGTGATGTGTGCGCATGGGATCAGTGTGAGCCATGATGCATGTGAGTTTGAAGGCAACATTTTGGTTAATAGAGGCCATTGTACGTGGATGCTGATGTTGATTGCAGGCACCGTGCCTGTTTCTGCATGTGTGTTGCGTGCATTCACCCATGTGTCGTGGAGGGACAGGATGGAAGTGACGTTTGACACTGCCACTCATGTGTTATTGCTTCCTGTCTAGGGGAATATTGTACTGTACCCTGATGCTTGTGTTCTATGTCTCCCTCTACGCAGCGTCAAGTGAAGAAGAGGGCGGAGACGGCGCTGTGGAGCCAAGCGGCAGGGATGCCTCCACCGGGCGGCAACGCAAGGCTCAGCCACCCTCCCAGGACTTGCCATCATCCGGGAGTGAGGGGGCTGGTGCCGCGTCTGCCACTACGGCTGTGACGGAAGGGCCGGGTGAGCCCCCACAGGGGCTTGCAATGGCGGAAGACGGTGTGGAGACATCCAGGTTGGTGGTCTCCACAGAGGAGGAGGAGCCCACTACTGAGCCGCACATGGGGCCTGTGGGGGTAGTACCACTGGTGCAAGTGGTGCAGTCCAGGGCCAGGGTCAGGTGGCAGCACAGGTCACCGCGGAGGGGCCGTGTATGTTGCTGTCCTTGACCCTGTGACTGCACCACCATGCACCAGCAGGGATGCCCCATCCCAGGCCCATCCGCAGGTAGGGGAGAGCGCCATGTCATCTGCCTCTCCACTACCTGTGGATGATTTGTGTGTCGCATTGCACACCCGTGACATTCGTGATGACGTGTGTTCTTCCTGGGCGTACACGAATCACGAACAGCAGAGTCACGACGTGGCACTGTTGGGAGGGGCTCTGGTCGGTGGGCTCCTACATGTGACGCACACTCTGGCGGACCTCTCCTCCTCTGTGGAGACTATGTGCCAGTCGTTCTCCCTGCCGTCTTCTGGCCCAGATTCCACCAGGGCCCCCGTGGACCTGGCCTGACCAACACAGCCAGCTTGGTGGAGATCCCATCCCTGCCACAGTCGGGAGTCAGCGGTCCAGCAGGGGTGGACACCATAACTGGAGACCAGCTGATGGAGGATGTGCAGGCATCATTGGACTGGGCACATGGACAGCAGCAGCAGCAGTAGCAGCAGCAGGAGCAGGGTCTAGGTGGGAGCAATGATGGCTCGGGCCATCGACATCAGGGGGAAAGGCATCGGGCAGAGGGCAGGAGGGCCCTGGAATGGGTGTGTCTTCCGTGTGGCTGCGGTTGGGCCAGCATATAGGTGCAGAGCGGCGGCGGGCGGAAGAGGCGCGGCTCACCATGGTCAGGGTGGAGTTCTCCATGCGTCGGGCGTTGAGGTGGGCAGAGTGCCTCGAGGCGACTCGCAGGGAGTTGGCACAGGCCATGCGTGCCTCCCTGCGAGACCTCGAGGCCAGGACAGAGACCCGCCTCCAGCAAATAGACATGGAGTTCGATGATGCCCTGGCCGAAAACATCACTGAGTGATCCGCAGGACTTTCCCGTCGCCATTTTAAATTGTAAATAGTTAATAGTGTTAGGTTTCCTTTTTTTTTTATTTTGAGGCTTTTTGACTATGCCCCACACTTTTGTGTATAGTTTTTTTTGATAGGTTTCATTTGTTTTGTTGGGCTTATGGACCCTTGAAAATTGGATTGTACATAGTTGGAAGTTGGATTTATTTGGACATTTTGATTTCATTTCACCATGGATCAATGGATTTACCTTTTCCGTTTCATTTGGATTTGGTTTGGTGGACAGAGAGTTTCGGCCATTTTTCTTTTGGATTACTTGGGTTTTTTTGAGGATTTATTTTTATTTTTTATTTGGACATGCATTTCATTTCATGTTTGCCATTATTTTATGCTTTAAGTACTTTCAAATGGTTTTCATGTTAATACATTTTGATCTTTTACTTCAATGTGTGGGATTCAATCATTGGGTTCATGCATGTTGACATGTGGGTTTACTCAATCAATGGCAACCTGTGTGTGTGTGTGTGTGTGTGACGGACATGTGTTGATGTACATAGTTGACTTTTGGTTTGTGTCATGAGATGGGCATGTCACTGCTGGGTGGGTGAGTGGGTGGGGGACATGAGTGGGGGCCTGCTGGCAGGTGCCTCTCACTGCTGGGGGGTGGGGTGCTGGGGGACATGAGTGGGACATGAGTGGGGGCCTGCTGGCAGGTGCCCCTCACTGCTGGGGGTGGGGGTGCTGGGGGACATGAGTGGGACATGAGTGGGGGCCTGCTGGCAGGTGACCCTCACTGTTGGGGGTGGGGGTGCAGGGGGACATGAGTGAGGGCCTGCTGGCAGGTACCCCTCACTGCTGGAGGTGGGGGTGCTGGGGGACATGAGTGGGACATGTGTGGGGGCCTGCTGGCAGGTGACCCTAACTGCTGGGGGTGGGGGTGTTGGGGGACATGAGTAGGACATGAGTGGGGGCCTGCTGGCAGGTTCCCCTCACTGCTGGGGGGTGGGGGTGCAAGGGGACATGAATGGGGGCCTGCTGGCAGGTGCCCCTCACTGCTGGGGGTGGGGGTGCTGGGGGACATGAGTGGGGGCCTGCTGGCAGGTGCCCTTCACTGCTGAGGGGTGGGGGTGCTGAGGGACATGAGTGGGGGCCTGCTGGCAGGTGACCCTCACTGCTGGGGTGGTGGGGGTACTGGGGGACATGAGTGGGACATGAGTGGGGGCCTGCTGGCAGGTGCCCCTCACTGCTGGGTGTTGGGGTTGCTGGGGAACATGAGTGGGACATGAGTGGGTGCCTGCTGGCAGGTGACCCTCACTGTTGGGGGTGTTGGGGTGTTGGGGGACATGAGTGGGGGCCTGCTGGCAGGTGACCATCACTGCTGGGGGGTGGGGGTGCTGGGGGACATGAGTTGGAGATCACTAGTGCAAGGTGACATGTGGCCTGGCTGGGGGCATTCCCATGGTGGATGGACTGCCTGTGGGACATGACCAGGGGTGCTGTGTAGTCCTGTGTGGTGTGGTTTGCCTGCAGGGTCCGTGGAGGGGGTAGAGGGGACACCTGTGAGAACCCACACTGCCAATTGACCAGTGGGACTACCCATGCACCCCCCTGGATACACGTACCCCGCTCTGACAGTGAAAGCACATGTGTAACTTCCCCCATACCACGTTATACACGTATCCCGCTCGCACAGGGCCAATCGCGTGTGAAACTTCCTGTGCACCCCAGTAATCCACGTACCCCGCACACACAGGGCCAATCGCGTGTGAAACTTCCCACGCACCCCAGTAATCCACGTACCCTGTATGCACAGGCCCAATCGCGTGTGAAACTTCACGCGCACCCCAGTAATCCACGTAGCCCACACGCACAGGGCCAATCACATGTGAAACTTCCCGCGCACCCCAGTAATCCACATACACGACTCACATAGGGCCTGCTGCGTGTGAAACTTCCCGTTTACCCCCCAAATCCATATACTCCGCACGCACAGGGCCAATTGCATGTGAAACTTCCCGCGCTCCCCAGTAATCCACGTACCCCGCACGCACAGGGCCAATCGCATGTGAAACTTCCCGTGCACTCCAGTAATCCACGTACCCCGCATGCACAGGGCCAATTGCGTGTGAAACTTCACGCGCACCCCAGTAATCCACGTACCCACACTCACAGGGCCAATCGTGTGTGAAACTTCACGTGCACTGCAGTAATCCACGTACCCCGCACGCACAGGCCCAATCGCGTGTGAAACTTCCCGCGCACCCCAGTAATCCACGTACCCCGCACACACAGACCCAATTGCGTGTGAAACTTCACGCACACCCCAGTAATCCACGTAGCCCACACGCACAGGGCCAATCACATGTGAAACTTCCCGCGCACCCCAGTAATCCACGTACCCTGCTCGCACAGGGCCAGCTGTGTGTGAAACTTCCCGCGCACCCCCAAAATCCACGTACCCCATATGCACCGGGCCAATCGCATCTGAAACTTCCCGTGCACCCCAGTATTCCACGTACCCCGCACGCACAGGGCCAATTGCGTGTGAAACTTCCTGTGCACCCCAGTAATCCACGTATCTCACACGCACAGGACCAATCGCGTGTAAAACTTCCTGCGCACCCCAGTAATCCATGTACCCCGCTCGCACAGGCCCAATCGCATGTGAAACTTCCATATGCACCCCAGTAATCCACGTACCCTGCTCGCACAGGCCGAATCGCATGTGATACTACCCGCGCATGTATTCGGAGGGGTGCGCGGGGAGTTTTACAGGCGTTTTCGTGGTTGTGAGCCTGTGCGCCATGTACGGGATTTGTGCGCTATACATGGTGCACGGGGAGGGGTTGGGGGCATAACTGGCGCTGCAGCAGGTTCGCTGCGCCACTCTGCGCCACGGCTGGTTTTGGATGTTAAAATCCATGAATACGCTGTGTGCAGAAATGGATTTAAGCGCACGCGGCTGGCGCAGAAAGTCACACACGCACACTGTGCGCCAGCCGTGTGCACCACTTGTGCGCTGAATTCTATGAATTACCCCCTTAAGGTATATCATGCTTAAAATGCAAAATACCGGCAAACATTTTAAAGGAAAATACAAAGTTATTTCCATAAAAAAGTTCCTGTAGGTCCGAGGCAGACTATGTGGGTGTCTTTCTGCTGTGGAAATCCAGATAAAGCTAAAACAAAAATGTAACCCAAGTGCAGATTCAAAGAGCGCATCATATTGCTGGCTGAGAAATAAATGCAGCATTTTCCATGAAACTGACACCCATCAAATGGTGGTGCATTGTGAATATTCAAACCCTCTTTACAGCAGAAAAACAAAAAGCACATAATTAAAAGTGTATTTTATTAATGACTGAAAGAAACAGCCTGTACTTTCAGCGCAAAAGCAAAGTTAACTCTGATCAGTAAAGCACACTGGATGTCAAAGAATCAAGGCTGATGTTAGAAAATGAAATACGTGAGTACCTTTCAGCCAAGGACAAATGGTGGGTCTCTGGGCAAAATTCACAAAGGACTACCCCACTGAAAGCCTGATTTGCTCCCAATCCTCAGTCCTCATTCTTTTTGAACTCTCTGCTGCCGTCGACACTGTCGATCACCCCCTTCTTCTTAACACTCTTTCTTCCTTTGGATGTAAAGGCTCTGTCCTTAACTGGCTGTCCTCTTACCTCTCCTCCCGCTCGTTCACTATCTCCTGGGGTGGCAGGTCCTCTCCGACCCAGCCTCTTGAATACGGCGTACCTCAAGGATCAGTGCTTGGACCTTTTCTTTTCTCACTTTACACCTCCCTCCTTGCCCCTGTTATCTCTTTGTTTGGCATTTCCCACCATTTCTATGCCGATGACACTCAACTCTTCCTTACTTTCTCTTCTTTCTCATCTGATTTCCACCTGAAACTCTCTTCCTGTCTTACTGTAATAAAGAATTGGATGTCTTCCTGCTTTCTATCCCTCACCACTGATAAAACTGAAGTAATCTTTTTCCCCTCCAACTCTCTCCCCCCTCCTTCTCCTCCTTTCATTCACTTCCCTCCCACTAATCTCCCTATCTCTCTCTACATGCTCGTAACTTAGGCATTCACTTCGACTTCTCTCTTTCTTTCTCCCACCATATCTCTCTCACTTCTCGCGCCTGTCGCTACCACCTCTTCAATATTCGCAAAGTCTGCCCCTCTCTCACCTTTCATGCCACTAAACTTTTAATCTCCTCCCTTATTTTCTCTTGCCTCTTCTACTGCTCCTCCTTACTCTTTGGACACCCTACTTCTCATCTCACCCCCCCTCAAATCTATCTACCATTCTGCTGTTCGTACCATCTGTCTCCTTTCCTCCCGTGACTCCATCTTGTCTTCTCTCTCCTCCCTTGGCTGGCTTCCATTTCACTCTCAGCTTAAATTTCACTTTCTCTGCCTTGTCTTCAAATCTCTCCATGATCTTGCTCCTCCTTACCTCTCCTCCCTCCTCTCATTCTACACTCCTTCCCGCTCCCTTCGTTCAGCTGACCACTTCCTTCTCAATGTACCTCCGTCCCCTTGAGCCCCTGCCCGTTTCCTCTCCTTCCAACTCCTAGCTCGCCTGCACTGGAACTCCCTACCTCTCTCAATCCTTTCTATTCCTACCTTCTCCTCATTCCAATCCTCCCTTAAATCTCTCCTTCTCCACCCCTGCCTTGAATCCTCTGCCCCTTCTTACTCCCCCTTCTCCCTTTATCTCCCCCTCGATCTTCTCCCTCCACCCCCCGCCCACCCCACTCTCATCCTTCCCCTTCTCTCCTTCATCTCCTCCCCACCTCTCCCTCTCCCTCCCTGTCCTGCTCTCTACTCTCCCTATTCCCTCAGATTAATTGCTCTTCTTACTGTTTTGTTGACTGATTCCTTACTGTAATGCGCTTCTACTGTTACATTGTTTTATGTTTTTTATGTATCAAGTTGTTCAATTGTGCAGCGCTTTGGTATAACGCGCTATATAAACCAATAAATACAAATACAAATACAAATAACTACAATAAAATGTGTCCTGCCTGAAGGGTTTCGAAAACCAAGTGTCAATAGACCTGCTGTATATGAGAGTAGCTCTATTCAGGCCAAACATTTTAGCCTGTGCATGACCGAAATGTAAGGGTAAGTTGTGAAAACAGGGGCTGCAATCAAGGCTGAACGCTGAATCCAATCAACAAAGAGGCAAATAAAAAAAGAATCTCTGGTCACATGCTGGCTAGGAGTGCCAAGGAAGAGAAGAGAAGAGGAAGAGGAAGAGAAGTTCATATTTGCACATATGAAGATTCCATTTGTTAAAATGGATAATCACACTTTTTTTCCCAGAAATTATACAAGTCACACTGATTACATGTATGTTTCATTTTTAGATAGCTTACAGGTGATTTTGTTGAAATAAAATTAACTCACCTACAGCTAAGGGAATTGTAATGACCAGCTAAAAGGTGTTCCTGGCTGCTCTAATATGTTCCGAATTTGACAGTTGGCAAACTGGTGGAGGGTAAAATTAGGAATGTGGAGAGCAAGTTTCATATGTATAACTATTATGCTTTTTGTAAAAAATGCAGAAAATTGCCAAACAGACGTGCAACCTGGAGCGGACCCAGCTGTTGTTTTATTAAATTCCCTATGATTAGCTGAAGCAGAATATATTACAGGAACTGCGTCTACGGCGATGCAGTTATGGTTAAGTTTCTTAACCTATAAGAAGAGGACTTTTTGGGCTTTTTGGGCGGTTTATAACTTCCTCATCTGGACAATTCATCACCAAACTTTGCAAAGAAAGTATATGGCCCGCTCTGATTGATTCTGCAAAGTTTGGTGAGTTTTCATCCAGGGGTGGAAAGGTTATAATGGTGTCCCAAAATGAATGTTTTTTGCCATAAACGCAATGGAAAAAAGAAATTGCTCAAGCCTACAGCCCAAACCGCTGAACAGATGTTCACTAAATTTACTGCAGGAGCGGCGGCTTTGTCCCAAAACTGTGCTTTTGTAAATTTGGGGTAAATCTGTCAAGCAGTTTTTTTCAAATTGGCCAAAAAGTAGGCAAAATAAATTATTGATATCTGAGTTCTGTCTACGGACTCACTTCCCTGTTCAGTTCACGGACAGGCTTTCGATTGGTCCAGGGGCCGTTTTGATGTCCGTACACATCAGACGCACCTGCTGATTAGTCAATAAAAAATGTGAGGAGCGTCATATTTTTGGGAAACTCCCGCCATTTTGGATTCGCGGACAGCTGCTGTAGTCTGTGAACATCACGGTAAAATCATATTAAAAAACAGAACAATGCATTTGTCAAATTAATGAACAATCTTTGGGGAGGTGAGGGGTGATGAGGATGGGGTGGGATTTGCCAAAAAAATGCAAAATGCAAAAAATGTGCGTTCACAGTTCAGGGACAGCCTTTGATGTTCGTGAACATATTAGAAATTCAGGGGCATCCATACATATTTTTGCCTTACAGGGTAGGCGAAAAGCAGTTTTTGGATGGTGTATAACTTTGGCACCACTCAATGAAACTGTATCATTCTAGAGGTGACCATGAATGGTTGTACAAAGTTTGGTGCTGTTTTGCCAAGAAGGAAAACAATTAGAGGGGGGTCTCAAAATATTTGAAAGGGTTATACATTTGGTGGTGTTTCAGAATTCTGCACGGAAGTTTGGAAAAAAGCTTTAAGACCCAGATTTGAATGTTTTTGCAAAGATTGGTGGGATTTTGTGAAGTGGGGGCAAAATTAGAGGGGGAGTTTCAACATTTTTAGATGGGTTATAACTTTGTTGTCGTTTGACGAATGTGCGCAAAAGATTTAAGAAAGATTACAGACCCAACCTTGATTTTTTTCTGCAAAGTCTGAATGGATTTTGTCAACCAGGAGCCAAGTTATATGACTAGTTTATGTATGTACAGTTTGCCACTCTTCAAAAAATATAACATGGATAGATTTGCAGGAAAGGTGTGCGAATAATATTGTCAAGGACTTGAAAGCATGGTTTTGCAAATGTGTCCATGTTTTATTTCTTGAAAAGTGTTATAATGTAGGTCCAAAAATAGTTCTATACCTTTGGTGACTGAGACATAGGAATTGGCGATAGCCATTGAGGCTCCTGGGCTGTGGCCAGCAGCATGTTGCTCTTTGTTTCTGAAGTGGCTGGTTTTCTGATAGCTATAGCCGGTAGGATAACTCAGTGGGTTGAGGGCTTGCTGCTGCAATGTGTGTATCATTTGCAGGTTGGAGTTTTTAATCCCGGCAAGGTCAACTCAGCCTTTCATCCTGCTAAGGTTGATAAATGAGTGCCAACACAGGTTGGGTGTAATTGTAAGTATATTTGTTCTATATGAAGCGCTTAAGCGTAAGTGCTATATAATAACACATCATTATTGTTTGGCCTTGGACTTCTACTTGCATTCACAGTCATTTGTTAATATAGACCTATATGCACTGATATTAACTATACATATGGTGATCCATTCTTGTATGAAAGGTATATCACTTTACAGTGATATCGTAACCATATTTTACGTAGTATACTTAGAAACAATGCTATGTGATGCAACATCCTGTTTTGTCACGTGGTGAAAGCTTGTTTTCCATCGCTTCCCGTGATGTCACTTTGGGATAGGGTCTGTGATGTCATCAGAGGTCAAGGGTCGTGTGATGTCACTTCCGCTATGCCTGGCATTGAAATGACGTCCCTGCCAGTGGCTAAAATTCTGTCCGTGGCTACAGCCCGAAGAGCTGCACAGGAAAGCATCAACATATTGCTGTGACTAATGCTGCATGCACTCCGAGACAATGCTAACCATCACATAATTACCAAGCACACCGAAGAAGATGTCCACGTGGTCACCAGGCCATCCCTTCAAATCATTAACCACCCATACTATCTGCAACTTGCTATTACTAAATATTCTGCCTCCAGACCTCTACGCTACTCCAGAACCAAGTCTCTGTGTGTGAAGCGTTTCACTAAACAGAGGGCCAGAAGCAGATCTTTTGCTTATGCTGATTCCTTCCTATGTAACACCCTCCCCCTTCCTCTTCGTCTTGAGCCAGACCTCCTCAAATTCCGGAAGCTCCTCAACACTTTTGTTTTCATGTCCTCCTTCCCTTCTTCCCTCATCTGCTAACCTCACAGTCACTGTGATTGGTGTCCATGGTCCTTTTGTGTCCTCGGGGGCCTGGCCTCCCACACACAATCAACACAGCTTCTGTTCACATACAGCACTTGCTTCAGCACCCACTGGCCTACACCATTGTAGGCCTGCACTTATTTCAGCTCTACGCTCCCTTGCACTTACTTTGTACGGCACTTACATCTGCTGCTCACCTACGTGCACGGACACTCCAGCACTTCCCCCCACACGCTCACCCCCCTTCTCTCTCTGCACTTGCACGTTCTGAATACTCACAGAGCATAGTACATTTGCATCTTTTAACTCTTATGTGAACATTTTTTTTTTCAATCCCATGTTCTCTCCCTTTTGAAACACCTATAAGCACCAAACAAATGAACAACAAATACATACATGAATAATATAATGCTCTGAATGTCTTAACCAATGAATGGCTTAGATAATGGGCAATGTCTGCTAACATTTGAATGCCTAGTTTTCAAAACATGAATAATACTCCTTTTCCTCTACCCTTCTCTACCCGCAATTCTCTCCTTGGCTAATAGCCACATTGCCCTCCTGATGCAGGCAATATTACATGTTAATTGTCACGATCATTATGCAAACTCGGCCTGTAGTTCCGAATGGGCCATTACACAGGCAATCGCTGCAGAACCAGCAGGTACAGAAGATTGGAAACTGATATAGAGAAGCGCCAACTGTATTAGTAAATGGTGTGGAACCGTAGCGTGCAAGTTCCCATAACAAAATGTGAACAATGAAAACGGTGCTCTAGAAAGACATTGGACATGTTGCCAAAAGGTGCCAGATATTGATAAACTGCTTTAATGTACACACATTTGAACACATATAATCTCCTTTGGACACCTTAAAACACCAGTACAGGGGCCAGATTACAGAAACTTTGCACTGGTTCAAGTGCAAAGTTTGCACAGTATTAGCACTAGGGCAAGGTTTGCCCGATTTTTAAAATCACTGGGACACATTAAAAAAACCATTGCACCTCGACAAGTGCAGTTTGGTATATTAAAAGCACCAGCACTAAAATTGCCCTAGTTCCAAAAAGATACATTTTTGAATAATTTCTGCATCAGGGTAAACTTTGCCCTAGTGCTAATACCATTCCGTGTTAGCACAAGGGCAAACCTGTTGCAAAAATGAAGTGAAAATGCATCTTTTTTGCACTAGGGCTATTTTTACCCTGGTGCTTTTAATATTCCCTGGTGCTTTTAATATTCCAAACTGCTGAGGTGCAATGGTTTTGTAATGTGCCCCAGTGTTTTTAAACATAGGGAAAACTTTGTCCTAGTGCTAATACCGTGCAAACTTTGCACTGGTGCAAAGTTTCTGTAATCTGGCCCCTGATCTTCATTTAACTTCAAAGCAAAATCTTATGGATAATTGTTCACCGCAAATAGTTTTTATATAGCGCAAACTTGCTATGGGCGCAGCTTTATGGCGATTGACAATGCAGAGGGCGAACAGTGGCAAGTTAAAAGCATGAATGATTAAATGTACCTTTTTGAAAAGCGATGTGGTTGGAACTGAATTTGCTGTTAGCTGGCAAACAATTGTATAGAGAGACGCCAAATCCAGATGAAGTGTGAGCACCAGTGGTGGACCAACACTCTGAGTGAGGGGTGTCACCCTCTCGTATGAGTAGCAGGCTGCCCTCTCGCCTCCGCAGCAGGCGGGGACGAGGGGGGGGGGGGGGGCTGTTTGCTTCTAAGCAGGCGCCATGTCCCCTGCTACGGAGAATTGCAACGTGAACATGATGACTGAGAGTTCTACTGGCAGTCTGCATGTTTTCGCTGCAGAGAGGAGGGGTGGGCCTGCCGGTCGTCCTCGTGACTGTTCAGGAGCGTATTGGGATTAAATGGAGGTAAGGTAAGTGTTTTGTAATGTAATGTTTGTGTATGTGTGCATGTATGCATGTATGTTGGTGGGTTTGTTTTTATGAATGTGTGCATGCAAGTAGTATGAATAATGGTTGAATGTTGAGGTGAAAGTGTTGTTTGTGTACTTGTGAGCATGGGCCCCTAAATGTAGCGGTGGAGCCTGTTGGGGGTATGACATTCAATTTTTCTTTACCCTTGATGCGCAGAACCGAGCATCAAGGTTAAAGCAAAAATGGTAATTTAAGTGTTATTACCTGGCTAGACTGGCCTACATTATAGATAGACCAGTCTCTCCATGTAATAACACTTTGGTTTGTTTTGTACTTGATGCACAGTTACTCGAGGGTAAAGCACCCATGATAAGTGTTATTACCTGGCTAGACTGGCGTACTTAGCCTACATAGCCTAAGTATCCACATAATAACATTTAACATGTTTGCTTCACCCTTGATGGCAAGTAAAACATGCCATGACACATCTGGACCGTACAGAGGGATATTATTTCTGAACTTAGAGAATGGACGAGTTCCATGTTAATACACCTCTTACCCCCATACATTAGCAACAGAAAAGGACTTGGAAACACATCAGCGTGTCATTCAAGGCTGCACTGGCCATGTGGAATTTAGAGTATTAATACGCACACAAACATACGCCACACAAACATACTACACACACACATGCATGTCCCTTTCACATCTATTGTCTACCCTAAACCACATCTGAAAGTAGGCCTGATTAATCTGAATATGTTATTCAGATGGTCACACATTTAGTCTCTGGCACACACCTTTGAAGTTTTGAATCTGCCAGCCACTTGAGCATTACTGAGTCTGACGCACACCTTTGATCAGATGAAATGTCTACAACTGAAGACATGTGCTTATATACATTGAAACAATGCTATTGTGATAGTAAAGGATGACTGAGATATGAAATATTAGCAGTGTGGCTTCCATTATCCATTATTGTCACAAGACAGAGCTTTTCGATTTGCCAATATTGTCATACACATTTGTCCAATGAATACTAGATTGTCTTTTTTCTAGTAAAACCATACATTGTGACTGTTTATTTTGGGTAATAGATGGCAAACTGATGAAAGCGGAGACACAGGGTAAAGTAAGTAACTGGTTTATTCAGACCCTGCAGCAGCCGCCGCCGAGCCCAGCCTCAAAATCCAACTGTGTGCCGTTTGGAACGTTACTATACAAACCCAATCAACATTCCAGTCACGCACTAGCTACGACACATCTTCCCCCATTGACAAACCAAAATATGGACATCACAGCAAGAAAACATAGCAAGAAAATATTAAATACAAATAATGGAGAAAATGAGAAAATAACCAGCACAATGAAGGATAAGCAATCCCAAAGTTAAAATGTAAAATTCCCTCACCACACCAACTACCATAGCCTCTCAACATGACCGGGGGCCCAAATCTCCTTGTGGAGCGACCCGCAATAGCATCCTCGACTTCGCTGCACGACCCTTCAACACTCGTACTCCCTGCAGCTCCAGAAATATCCTCCAGTCCTCCATCACTCGAACTCCCCGCAGGCTCCTGACCTCTCTGCAGTGGCAACTGAAAATCATACACCACATCATCAGAACCATAATCTGGATGATCACCAACAGGCACACCACCCTTGACCAGAACAACAATACGCCTATTGCTCCATCTCGACCCATCCTCCAGTTGTACATAACCTAAACCACACTTCACCACCACCTGAGGAGGCATGAAGATACTCCTAACCTAGGGTTCTTCACACATACTACATCTCCCTCCCCACTACCATGGCCTCTCTACAGCTCTGACTCAAAATTACCCCTTACTGCCACAACTGCACCCTCTGCTGCACCCCGGTAAGATCCATATCTCACGGCCCCCCTCCTCCCAATGCCATTGTCCTCAACCTTGACCCCGCCTTCCTGCCCCTCATAAACTCAAAAGGTGTCCTCCCAGTCATGACAGCCGGGGTTCTCTTGTAAGCCAAAAGATATCCAGGCACGCACTAGCTACGACACAAACCATCTATAAACTCGTGCAAATAGTAGGTAACAAACTCTTCGGTATGCAGACAACTTCCATAAATCAAGCAGACTTCACAGGGACTAATGTTATGCCATGTCAGTTTAGCGCTTGCATTCTTGGAAAATGTAGTATTTGTCTGTATTTATTTTCTTATGATGAAATCCCAGTAAGGAAATAAACCCCGAGGTGGTGGGCTTTACTGCCAGTGGCCAAGGGAACAAAATGAAACAGCTCTGGCACCATTATCAGACCTTAATGCCTCTGCTTGTAATTTTGCAATTTTCTGATTGCTTATTTGTAAAGTGCTTATACACAAAGTGAAGTGCTTCAAAGCGCTTCTAGGCCGGAAGGGAACAAGAGGATATCATTGTCATTCTTAAGCCATGATGATTCCCAATGATCTAACAGCAATAACTACGATACTAGCCCAGGAAATTTCTTCTAGTATAAGTGCATGACAAAAATGGGGGTCGAGCCAGGTGGACTATAACTATTAGCATCGTGACATGTTGTAAAGGGTGGCAGTGACATATATATATATTTTTTTCTTTTAAGTTGTCAAGCAGCGTGGCAGCCATTCTCAAGTTCAAAATATCTACAAAAGGAAAATGGCCTCTTTGGACAAAAGGAGAATGGAACTACTTGTTGTCCCTTCTCCCTGTCCATGACAGTCACTGCCATGAAGAAAGGCTTGACTTCCAAGTCCCTCCCCGATTGTGTGACTTCAGACTCAGGTTACTTACTAATAGCTCATCCAGATTCCTGGTCATTTTTCAAAAGTATTGCCAGGAATCGTGAGACATAAAGCTTTTTTCTGCCAATCTGCCAGGTTAAGAATGTTAGGAAAGCCCACACAGAAATATGGACTGGAACTAAAGCACGGTTCTTTTATCCTTTTAATATCAATGTAAACCAGCTCTCGACCTTTGGTTTAGAAAGACAATCTGTAAGTGTCCATGCAAAGCTGCCAGGGACCACATACCCTGGCTCTAGCACCTTGGAATTTAAGTGAGTTATATTTCAGGAGGTGTGGAAAGCTACCATTCGAAATTCTCTCTAAGAATGTGATGTGCTCTTTGCAAGCAAAACCAGTAATCTGGTCTTTATCTGGCTTAGTTTAAATATGTAATCAAATTTACTGCAGGATATCCGATCATATCCATTCGGATCCATGGAAAGTCAATGCAGGCTTAACAAAGTGCTTCAAGCGCAGTAAAATTGCTGTACCAGATATTAGTTACACTACTATTTCTACTTCTGCTACTAATAATAATATTACTAATATTAAGACAGACTGGAACTTGAAATAAGGTAGCTTTCCTCGATCCCATTTGACTTCTTCGAGCATGAAGATTTCTAAATAACATCCTATCTGTTTCTCTAATTCATTCACACCATTGCAATGTGTAATACAGAAAAGCAGATTGATAATGAAACCGCATTTCAGCAGGTAACATCGATTTAAAGGGATTGATTTTTTTGCAAATGAGCCCTCCCAAAGGATAAATGAGGGAAACACTGCTACCACCAAGAGCCGCAGAGGGTCCACATGAAGAAAGAAAACAAAAAAACAGAGAGGCTAAATAAATAAGTTCAAAAGAGGTCATGGCTGAGAGCTTGCCGGAATAATGCACTATTTAATTTCAAACGAATAAACAGACACCTGTTAAATATAAAAAAAGAGTGTCAATAGCAAATTAATCACCAGTTAATACATGCATGTTTGACTACATTTAGATTTTAAACATCTTATTTTTTAATAGAGATCCCTAAAAAAAAACTATGTGGCTGAGAGTTTATGCATGGCATATGTGCAAACATAATGGTATGCATACTCTATTACAGTATTTGCTTTACAATTGTCCCATGTACATCTTTCCTATGGGCAAAATGCTGTCGGAAATTCAGCCTTTTTTAATTTGCTGTATAGGATATTTGGGTAGAAAACATTCAATAGATATTTTCCTTTGCTTTCTAAATTATGTGTATCCGACTGTAACTAAGTAAGCACTAAATTGTTACAGTGCCACGATGCCCAAGGGCCGCCTTGTGTATAAATGCAACAAATAAAAAAAAATGATGTAATTGATTGAATGAGTGCAATGTCATTTAAATTCTGGAGAATTGATGAATATTTGCTGTATACTTTAGGCCCCTGAAATCAACCACATAAATGAGGAGAATGTAACGCTCACCTGGTATCCACGGGGACGTCACTCAGCCTGTTCTGACCTCTTACAACCTCGAACCCTTCCCTGGAGGCTATTCGACTGGAGACATGGCCTGAAACACAGGATTGGTAGAGTTTAACTCCCTATTGTCTCTGTGTGCTTGAACCCCTTCTTCCCCAGGGTCCAACCCTTCCCTTTGATCCACAGCTCACCTTGTTTTCTTGGATAGTGTGCTCTCCGTCCTGCCTTCAGAGCAGGGGCGCATTGATTGATGCGGGCTTGTTGCTGCCTAGTTACTTTATTGGCAAGAGTCCGACAGGTAAGTATAATGAGTCTTTTGAACAGTTCTCTAACTTAGTTCCTTTCCTTCCGTAGATGATGGCCGGCGTCCGGGGATGGCGGCGTGCTGCTGAGATGAGTAGTGCTGAAGGTGAGTGAGAATACGATGCACGATGCACCCCTTTCGTATTTGCATTGAACCGAGTTCTTTTATCATGTAATGTTCTCCTCGTGCACTCCACGCTTGTAATTGCTCCGGACTCATCAGGTTTTGGATTTCTTCATCTAATTCCTTCTGAGTTATGGTTGCTGTGATTCCTAGGAGCTTGTCACTCGGGATGATTGCTATTGGGTCAGGGGTCTGATACCCTTGCTCTTCCACCCCCATATGGGAAAGGGCATCGGCCTTCCGGTTTTTAACCCCTGGTCGAAATGTAATCACGTAGTCATATTCAGCAAAAGAAAAGAGCCCAACGAAGTTGTCGTGAGGATTGGGCCTTTGCCGTTTTTAGGTACTGGAGGTTCTAGTGGTCAGTTATTACAGTGATTGTGTGTCTGGCGCCCAAAAGGTAGTGCCACCATGCCTTAAAGGCTGACTTAATGGCCAGGAGTTCTTTGTCTGTGATAGCGTAATTGAGTTCAAGGGGTGTGAATTTATGCGACCAGAAGGCAACAGCGTGTAAATGGCACGTTTCGGGGTCCTTTTGTGAGAGGACAGCTCCCATAGCCATGCTTGAGGCATCTGTTTCCACCAGGTATGGGAGATCAGGCGAGGGTGGCGTAAGATTGGGGCAGATGTGAATCTTGCTTTGAGTTCCTGGAAAGCATCCTCTGCTTCTGTTGTCCACTGGAACTTTTTGTTGCTTTTCCTTAGTAATGGCGTGATGGGATGCACAATTTGCAAAAATCCTGGGATGAACCAGCGGTAGAAGTTTGCAAAACCCAGCATACTTTGAACCCCCTTGAATGAATTTGGGGATTGGCCAGTTCAGGATAGCATCTACCTTGTGTACATCCATTCGGATTCCATTCGGGCTGAGAATAAAGCCCAAGAATTCCACCTCGGAGACGTGGAATTAGCACTTTTCGAGCTTGGCATAAAGCTGGTGTTGACAGAGTTTCTCCAATACGGATCGGACGTTTTTAACGTGATCCTGCTTTGATGTGGAATATATTAGGATTTCGTCAATGTACACTAGAGCACAGACATCAATCAATTCCCGTAGCACATCGTTCATGAAGTATTGAAATGCAGCAGGCGCGTTGCAAAGGCCAAAGAGCATTACTTGATATTCGTACAAGCCGTATTTGGTGTGAAAAGCGGTTTTCCCTTCGTCCCCCTGTTTTACGCGAACAAGGTGATATGCCCCCCTCAGGTCTAGTTTTGTGTAGATTTGGGCATCTTTGACTTGATCAAGCAATTCAAGGATCAGTGGCAGGGGTAGCGATTTTTTATGGTAATCTGGTTCAGTGCGCGATAGTCGATGCACGTTCTCAAGTCCTCCTCCTTTTTCGTACAAAGAATAGAGGACTGGCTGCTGGAGACTTCGAGGGTATCGGATGAACCCGTTGGCCAGGTATTGGTCAAGATAGGCCTTCAGGTGCTGGTTTCCTGGTTCCGTGTGTGTGTAAATTCACCCACAAGGGATTTGTGCGCCGGGTATCAGGTCGATTTGGCAATCATATGGGCTATGCGGTGGCAGGGTATTAGCCTGTTCTTTCTGAAAGACATCTTGAAAGTCCTAGTATTCACTTGGTAGGGTGCCGATTGCCACATTCGCAAGCGTGGAGTTTCTGGTGTTTATTGGTTGTTTCTCTTGGCGATAACATGTGTGGGCGCAAGGCTCAGGAAAGGCCAATTCTTTGCATGCCAATCGATTCAAGGATTGTGAGCTACCAACCATGGCATTCCCAAAATCAACCGGAACTGTGGTGCCTTAATGAGGTCGAAAACAATAGATTCTTGGTGTCCATCCTGGCACAGAATGGTTAAAGCTGCAGTGCATTGGGATACTGGACCAGAAGCTATTTCCGTGCCGTCGACTGTGGTAACAATGTCGGTGGTTTATTTAGGGCGTAACGGAAGTCCCATCTTTGCCGCAAGATCCTGGTCGATGTAATTCCCTACAGCTCCACTGTCTATATACGCTCTTACTGCGTGCATCCGAGATGGTTGTTGGTGATTGATCAAGACCACAGATAGTGCAAAATGGGAGGTCTGTAGCTCACTTTCTTCGCTCGACAAGTGGACCCCTACACTTGCCGGGCTGGGGAGTTTTCCGATTATTGATGGTATCTTGCTTGTCCATGGCCCCTACCGTCCTCCTCGGTGGCTTCACACGACACTGTTTAAGGAAATTACCTGACCTTCCACAGTACAGACATAACTGCTGCTGTCTCCTTTTATCCCTTTACACTTTAGTCAAGGGAGATCTGAACCCCCGATTTGCATTGGTTCTCCTGAAGCTTCCGTTGTTCGGGCAGTATTGTCCTTTGAACGCACATACATAGGGCGAGGGTCCGGTCTGGTTTGATCTGCTCTTCGGTCCTGCAACCTATGATCCAGTTGAACAACAAGGTCAATGAATTCTGAGCAGTCTTTCGGGGGTTTCACTACTTGTGCGAGAACATCCTTGAGCTCTCCCGCAACCCTTCGATGAAATAACGTGGTTCTCTTCTCCACTGGCCATTCTGCTTCAACTACGAGTCTATTGAACATCACTATGTATGTTAATAGGTCTTGATTCCCTTGGCGTAGGGACAGAAGTTCGTTGTCTAATGCCTGCCCATGAGTACGACGGGCGAACAGCTTTTCCATCTCCTGCTGAAAGCCCCTGAAGTCATGCAGCAAATGATCGTTTTGGGCCACAAAGGGTACAGACCAGTCCGCACGCTACCACTCAGGTAGGATAGCACAAAAGCGACGTGTGATTGGTCATTCGGAAAGGCCCATGGCCTACAAAGTAAGTGCAGGCGGCACTGGTTCATGAACGTTGCAAACCTCTTGGGATCTCCGTAAATCGTTCTGGCGGGGACAAGGGAACTGCCCCAGGAAGCGTTATCTGAACGGGATTGGCTGATTGCACTGGCATCGAGGGCACGCTTCCCGGCAATGGTGCATGCCCTGCTTGTGACTGGAGAAATTGCCGGCTTAAATCATCAGTGCGTTCTTTGGCTACTATCAGCTCTCTCCTCAGGGTGTTGGTCTCCTGCCTGGCTGCATGTACTTCGGAACGTAGCTGCCCCAACATGAGGGCTAACTGGTCGGTTTCTGACTTTTCCATGACTCCCAGGTGGATTTTGATGTGAGGCTTTGCATTCTGTAATGCTCACCTGGTATCCACGGGGACGTCACTCAGCCTGTTCTGTCCTCTTACGACCTCAAAACCTTCCCTGGAGGCTATTCGACTTGAGACTGGGCCTGAAACACAGGATTGGTAGAGTTTAACTCCCTATTGTCTCTGTGTGCTTGAACGCCTTCTTCCCCGGAGTCAAAACCTTCCCTTTGATCCACAGCTCACCTTGTTTTCTTGGATAGTGTGCTCTCCATCCTGCCTTCAGCGCAGGGGCGCGTTGATTTATGCGGGCTCGTTGCTGCCTAGTTACTTCACTGGAAAGAGTCAGACAGGTAAGTATAATGAGTCTTTTGAACAGTTCTCAAACTTCGTTCCTTTCCTTCCTTAGATGATGGCTGGCGTCCGGGGATGGCGGCGTGCTGCTGAGATGAGTAGCGCTGAAGGTGAGTGAGAGCGGGATGCGCGATGCACCCCTTTCGTATTTGCATTGAACTGAGTTATTTTTCTGTGTCTTTTAGGTGCCGTAACGTTTTCACCCTGGATGCCAGTAATGAAGAACAAATGCGGTGGGTAAGCGCGGTATGCGGCGCCTCTAGATATTCCCACGCTAACCTGGAGTGTCTTT
Organism: Ambystoma mexicanum; assembly: GCF_040938575.1. Taxonomy (NCBI): domain Eukaryota; kingdom Metazoa; phylum Chordata; class Amphibia; order Caudata; family Ambystomatidae; genus Ambystoma; species Ambystoma mexicanum. The sequence goes on from NC_090934.1 coordinate 143,811,923, forward strand.
TCCCTCTTGCAGATGGATGAGAAGTTCCGGAGACAGAGTTCCCCCAGAGTGGCTGGGATTCAGGTAAGTGTTTGAAGCTCGTACAGTATTTAAAAATAAGCAAAGATTTGCACAATGCTTACTAATGCCTTTTTTCTGTTCTTTTCTCTTTTCCTTAGGAAGCGGCGTGCTGGGATGGGAATGACATCGCGAAAGATGCCAGCAGAACAGGAGCAATGACTGATGGGCAGAAAGGCCGCAAGGTAAGGCTGTTCCTAACGGTGTTCTTGTTCTTGCAGGAGCTGAGCGCAGAAGAAAGATGCAGGCCTACTGGAGACCGATCCGAACACGGTGAGTGTCACGCTGCAGGTGCAGAAAACACAAAGCATGTTTCTCGGCCTGGGTTTGGCTTAAATAGTCTCTGGGTATCCCAGGTGCCTCTGGGCTGAACCACACCCAAAAGACTAGACCGCACATGCAGTTCTGAGAACCAAAATATGTGGCGGCATCCATCTTTTCCCCATGAATGCACTACAAGTCCAATCCCCAATGTTATCCTATGGCAGAGAGTGAGTATGGTGCCACAAGCGCCAAGTCTGACTCCAAGTGGGTCTTTGGAGGGATGGAGAGGCCTTTGAGGGCCATGTAGGTGATCGTGGCCTGGCTCCAGCCTAACATCTTGGAGGGCTGGGGACATGAGGGGCAGGAATCATGACAGAGGGAGACCACTGAGGGCAAGCTCACTCCCATTCCCCATACTTGATTTTGGGCCTGATGCTCAAAGATTTCAAATGGAGCAAATCAGAGAGGCCCATCAGCCTCTCTGATTCCTACCTGATAACTTAAGCCTGATTTACAAAGCCTAAAGCTGGACACATCTGGTGGTTCTGGGGCGTCTCTGAGAGGCCTGAGGGAAAATCTTTACGAATCTGAATGGCACGTGAACATCTCAGAGATGCTCCGGGCATCTCAAGATTTGCTCCGGTTTTAGCATTTGTGTATCTGAAAGAAGGCACCAGGCACCCATCTGATGTGCTCCTCGGCATCTCCGATTTGCTGCAGTGTTGAGAGTCAGGCCTGTTGCATTTTTTCTTTGTCTGACATGGGTCAGTGAGTTAGAAAACATGCTGCAAAGCCCTGCGGTGATCTAAAAAGGCTCCTACAGAGAAGTAGGGCATGTGTTTTTTTTCTGTTTTATAAGCTTCAACTCTTCATGCTAGGTAAAGTATGTTTTCTATGTCTAGCATGGGTCCTGGCAAAGCTTTTCTAAATGAGCAAAACCGTTGGGTAATTCTGCAGCTTTGGAAGATTCTGGAAATAGTGATCAATTAATGATTCACTGAATATGTTTTACAAGTTCTACACTGAATGATAGGTGATATGTGCCTTCATTCTTTTTTCATTTCGGAAATACATTTCTTGGTGTTTTTATGTATTTCGACATGCTAGTATGTTGCTCAGGTCAGAAATTGAAACAAGGGAACACTTTTCACAAGACCTGTTATGGCCATTAAAATAAAAAATAAAACACCATTCATCTAAAAATAGAGCCCCTCCCTATAGAAGAACATCACTTTTGCATTCAAGTATTTGTCGAATTGTTTCAGGTAACCAAAAGGCTGTGTTTGCACAAAGCAAACGTGCACCAAAGTATGTGTGTACCATGCTCAAATCCATATGCAATATGAAGCCTCATTACAGAAAGTGTCTTATGGTGCAAGTGCAATCTTATGTGGGATAAGCACTCTTAGTTGAGCGCATTTTTGCACCAGGACAAACTGTGCCATTCTGCTAATAGTGAATGGTATATGCACGAAGACATGATTTTCGCTAGTGCAACAATGCATCGAAGGAATACTTTTTTTGAACAAGGCAATTTTTGTCCGAATACTAATACGTTTTCACCATTAATCGTGCAGCTGTGCAAAGTTTCTATTAGGCGGCCCCTTCTCCCTCTTGGTGATGCCATGCCTAAAGCCAACCAACACTAAGATGTCAAGTCTTTCGCTGTAAGCTGTTAGGACCCGATTCATGGAATATTTGCCCGGTACAAAGTGAATTTGCACTACTGAAAAGTGACTTTGCACTGCTGACATAAACCCTGATTCATGGAACTGTGCAAATAGTTTTTTTGCCGGGTAAATTCCAGGCACCAATGGCATCCCTTCCCCTGCCGTGCCCCCACCTGGAGCTTATGCATGTGCTGCCGTCAAAATGCAGGTGTCCCCATTTGCACGTGTGAAAGTGTGACACAAGTCTGCCTGTGCAGGGAGGCAATCCCTAGAACAGTACTCATTTCATCACAGCAAAGCACACACGTGTGTAGAACACGTTTCGTGAACACTTTAGACCAATGGACTTTATTTGTAGATTTCATTCTATGAGGTAAAGATCGCATATGCATGCTACTTGTGTCTTAGATTGTAAATATATGACATGTCATGTACACCATTATAACCCACATGTTCAGTGTGCCCTCTAGGAGTGCCCCCTCCAAGCCCCTCCCCCGCCCCTCCTTCAAATCACTTCCTGGTTTCTGTAACATACTCTCAACCAGGAAAGCACATTCGGGCGTCAAAGTGCAAGTAAAGGACTCGTGGATTGGTATTTGTATTTAGTTGAAGAACAGGATGTCAATTTTGATCAATCAGAAATGACTTACAGTAACAGATGACTTGCAAAAGCAGATGTACAGATGGTGGGAGCATTCCCATGAAGAGTGCCTGTACAATAGCATAAAGCTGAGAACAAGCAGTGAGACAGTTTATGGGGGTGTAGAAGAAATTAGGACATGTACCATGGACAAACCCAAACGAATGGCCTGATTAATGGAATTGTTTTTGCACGGTTCAAAGAGACGTTGCATTGCTGAAAAGTGACTTTGCCAGGCAAAAATACACTTTGCACAATTCCAGGAATCAGGGTTTGTGTCGGCAGTGCCAAGTCACTTTTCAGCAGTGAAAGGTCACTTTGAACCGTGTAAAAAAATCCACGGATCAGGCCCTAAATGTAAAGCATTGCTACTGTGACCATGGATTCAAAGCATGGGAGGGGCAATTGATGGGCGTGTCCACTTGTTGTCAATCATCATTAGCTGAAAACGATTTCTTGAAAATGATGCTTTCATATGGCTTTCAATGGATGTGTAGCCTTGTTCAAAGGCCATCCCTAAATAAACATCCCCCAGCAAAATCAATGCAAAGAATAATGATGTAGAGACAGTTTGTGAAAATTAAGAGCAAAACCAGCAACCACAATGACGTATTTGTTGTTGAATAGAAGTAAGCATGTTGTGTGAAAAGCATGAACATTATGGCGCCGATTAATGGCATTTCGTGCAGAAATCGCGCAAGGTTGGCGCACCTAGAAGAGTACTGTGCGATCCTGCGTGCAGAAAGAAAAATGCGTGCAACTCATATTTGTGAAACTGTTTGTGCAAAGTAACCATATTCACAAGTCATGGCTGGAATGCCCCCTACACGCCCACATGCAAAACATGAATCTGCCAGATCAGCTATCTTTGCGTAGTCCCCCAGGCGCGAATACACACACCCATCAAATAGTGCGTGGATTCCCCTGTAAGCAGGCTTCTACTCGGGGAGCATGCACCGGGTCCCCCGTAACTGTATCCAGCACCCTGACAACATGTGCATGAAAAATCGTAACTCGGAAATAACTCGGGAAATGTGCATGCAAACCCACATCAAATGTTCCTGTAGCCCGATACACAGCGTACGCTCACCCCTACATGACATCGGAGCCCCGAATGAGTACACACAACCCAAAATACAACATGCGATCCCACCTGTGTGGTGAAAAACCTACACACATGTGTACTTACGCTAGCGTTTGGGTTGCGGATCCTATGAACGACTTGCGTGGGCATTTCCCAGCCGAGAAGTTGCGCGATCGATTCAATGAATACTTGTCTTGCCGGGAAATAGTTGGCGTGCGAGCGGCTGCATGCAGGCCGTCCCTCCGAACGCCGACTTCTTCAAAAGTTAGTCCCCATTTCTGGTGTTCCGCCCCCCCTTACCAGCCCTCTGTGCAGGACACGCCCACTCTCTGCTTGGAGCTTCTCACAAGGCTGGCCCTCGAGTGCTCGCACAGGCGTGAGAAGCCAGCGTGAAATCCACCCAAGTCCAGGAAAAGTGCCGCACATTTGCTTCCATAAATCGACACACAGAGCTACGCGCAAAGTTTGGGCACAGATTGGGCCAAGCAGACTATTTTCTGCGCAATAAACTCCATAAATCGCCCCTATGTATACATCGTTTTGCCTTTCATGGGCCACATTACTGAAACTTTGCACCAGTGCAAGTACAACATTGCACTGTATTAGCACTAGGGCAAAGTTTGCACTATTTTTACAAACACTGGCAGATAGTAGAAAGCCATTGCCCCATGACAAGTGCAGTTTCACATGTTATAAGCACCAGGGCAAACATTGGAATAAAGGAAATAATGGAAACCTGGTTAGATTGTGTAATTATGTTTTAAATAATATTTTGAGTTTCTTTTAGCTCTAATTGTTTACTTATAATTATATTGCTGTAGTTGGTGCACAAAAAAGAAATACATAATGGGAACGCATGAAGGTCTGAAACTATGAATCACTGGTGGTACTCAGTGTAATAAAATAATGAACGAACGGCTCGGCGTACCGCTGTGCATCAATACACTTCGACCTCTGTGCACACTCCATATAATGTTATTATGATAATGACGCTCCTGTTCCACTGAATGCGGCCTGTACAGCGCTTTCTCTTGGGCTTCTTGGAGCTAGGTCCGTGGTACTGTAGATATATATGGGTCTAGCTAATCGAGGATCAACAACACATTGTGATGTGAACATACAGGTTTGGAAACTGCAGAGTGCTGTGTGTGGGCGCCAGCCACTGTGGTCCTGCGCATGCTCGAGCCACGGACATGCCCCACGCCAAGCTCACCGAGGGAGCAACCTCTTGGCGACCGATGGCTGATCTGGCAAAGGGAAGCCGCATTTGCTGCCTCACACTAGACGCGTAATTACTAACGGTCCAGTTAGAGAAATGTAGACAGTGCAACAGAGGATCGGAGATGTGTGTCTGGATCGGTGGAAGGCCTCCGTGCTGTGCAGAGCTAGCCGCGCGCCCCTCCCCCCTGCACACATGCAGTTCCTCTCATTGCCTATGCATGAACCAGAAAGTGGGGGCTGGGAGGCAGCGGCGGTGGGGGTGGGGCCTGAGGTGTTGATCTCATGATTTGACAACAGGAGCGGGAGACACAGGGGAGAGCAAGGACACGGTAATAGCGGGAGTCCCTCACAGCTGAGGGCGGCGCTCCCACATCTGAGGGATGAAATGAGTGACTCCAGGGCTGTATTCTGGGCCCATTAGCGGGGGTTCCTCACAGCTGGGGCCACTGCTCCCACATCTGAGGGGTGACATGAGTGACTCCAGGGTGATATTCCGGTCCCATTAGCGGGAGATACTCACAGCTGGGGGCACTGCTCCCACCTCTGAGGCGTGACATGAGTGACTCCAGGGCCATATTATGGGGCAACCTGATTGTGAGGCCATGTCTGTATCTCAGTGATGGTTGGAGGAATACACGACGCCATATGTTCTATTGTATGACTAATGGACCTTCAGTTGAATCTCGGCTCCCCCCATGACTTTATTGTGTGATTTTGTGAAAATGACTACAGTTCTGTGTCTCAGTTGCTAGCCACGTTTACCAACTTCGCGCCTTGAAACACTTATGTATTCGCGATTTGAAACACGTGTGTATTTGCGCCTTGAGACACTACACATGTATAGGCGTGTTATAAATTCCATATCATATCATAAATTGGAGAGGACGTAGGAATTGGATACATGGTGGTATTAAGCGCTAGATGCATTACGTGTGTATACAAATCTAAAGTTAACACTTTGCAATGCACTAAAACCTGCTTTTTCGGTAACATTGCTATAATAATAATGATTTAGCACTTATATAGCGCTACAAACCCTCAGGTCCATCTGAGCGCTGCTTATTATTACCCACGGTGTGTGGTGCTCATTTATCGATCTCGGAAGGATGAAAGGCTGAGTTTGGCCCTGCCGGGATTCAAACTTGCGTCGGCAGGCTATGCACGGATGTCAAAGCGAGCGCTCTACTGGCTGTGCTATCGGACCGGCTATCATAGCGTTACTAGGCCTATCTCTTGGTGTGTTTCAAACAAGTGGCTTCCTGGGTTGCTCTGAATCAGGATCAGCTTATTCCAGCTTGAGCTCAGAGGTCTCTCTTCCTGTTAATGTGTTTTTTTTTTCTTGCTTTGCATTTGAAGCTCAAGGAAAGAAACATGCACATCTGTGTTATGAGCACATCACTGCACTTGGGCTGTTAGTGGTAGATGGTTGCAGACAGCAATGCGTTGGTAACTGAGAATGCTGTTAGTATGATGTCCTTCAAGAGGTGTGACAGTTGGGTGATTAGAAATGACCAGGATGAACATGTCTGCAGGTGTGAAGTGGTAACTGCGAGCAGGTGAACTTATTACACATACTATTTCCCTGCATGCCATTGAGTCGCTTCGGGATGGACAAGCATACCATTGTTCTCAATATGTTTCACTAATGGTGTATATGTTGTCAGGTTGTTTCATCACGTGATTTCTGTACTGTCTGTACTTTTCAAGTCATTGTTATAAAGAAGCATATTAGTTTAGACTTAGGAAGCTACAGAGGAACACACAGTTATACCAATTAGGGTCAGGAAGATATCTTGTCAAGCGTCTAAATTGTAATCTGGACTAAAATCCCAGCTTCATCAGTTAACCATAGTGTGTGATCCTGGGAAAATCATTTAAAATCACTGTGCATAAGCTGGCAAAATTGTAAATCCGTAGAAGTGAGTGATTCCGTTTGCAGTGTAGGTTAGCAAAACAAAACATCACTTAGGGTTTATTATACTTTAGTGTAGCATTGGCACAGCCAACATATGTGGCTTGTGGATAATGAAAAGAATTTCATTGTGGACAAAACGTTGAATGAATGTAATGATTGTGTCATCTGCTCTACACCTAATGTATGCATATATATATATATTTAGACCTTCTGTGGAGGATCTCAATACAAAATGGCCTTGACCTAATAATTACACATACATGGTCAACATCACTTAGTTCACTTATGGAGATCCGACCTTTGAGCTCTTCTATACAAGTTCACATTTAACACAGTAACATTGAATAACACATTATCATTATAATGTGCATTTCGTCCAGAAATAGGTACAGGCACAATGTTCGTAGCTGTGGTTATAACACATTGTGCCTACACCAACACGTGTTTCGCTCAACACAAGCTTCCTCAAGCTTCCTCAAGGAGTTGCACGTAGATCCCAATAAACAATGTATCCCAATTCTAATGATAATAATAATGATAACAATATGAAAATAAACATTTTAGTGCCGATTCCGAGTTCCGCAGGCCTCCCTCAATGACTCTCTATTTCTATTAGGATGTTAAAACTGCAATGCAGTGTGGCTTGTAATGGGCAATGAGCCCTCCTTCTTCTAGGTGTGTTCACCTGTATGGCTCAGCATTAAATTGTAGTCTATTTCGGTCCGACATAGTTACGTCTGCTTCATTTAGTAAATTGGTGTCATTCCTAATAGAGTGTAGTTGAACGAAACACGTAAGGGGGAGGGTATGATGCGTAATAAACACTTGAGTTGAAAATTGTGCTTGTAGACATTATGGGATGATAATGGATTAGAATCTCCCAAGTTACCCAACGCTATTGCGTTAAATGTGATCTTGAAAAGACAATCGCAGTTGTGTGTATATTCTCCACACGTAACTTATGCTTGTTTGATCGTATAAAGCAATATTTGTTGTTTCCAAATATGTGGGCCGTCCTGAGGCTTTGGTTTTGGTTGCTGCTATAGATTGTTCCCTAAATTAAAACGGACACAAAATAATGACTCAATTCATGGAAATGTGCGCAGAAATCCTGTAACGGCTGCGCGCTGAGAAAGACACTGCGCAAGCCTGTGGGCAGAATAAAAAATGCGCGCCCCGCGCATTCAAGGAATTTATTGCGCACAGTAAACATATTCGTAAGTCGCGCCCGGACCCCACCCCCGACATGCCCACACGAAACGCATAAACAGCCAGAGCAGCAACCATTTTGCACTCCCCGGGTTCGAATACACCCACCCTTCAAACAGTACGTGGGGTCCCCCGCAACCAGGCCTGCATCTCAGGAAGCCTGCACAGGGCACCCTGACCATATGCGTATGAGAAATCGTAACTCGATCTAAACTTGGAAAATCTGTGTCCAAACCCCTATAAAGCGTTACTGCACACCGTTACACTGTTTACGTGCACCCCTAAGTTAGATTAGAAACCCAGTTGCTACACGCACCCCTAAATCCAACATGCAAACCCACCTCTGTGCTGTGAATTCTATGCGTAAGTGTACATACACCTGCCTTCGGGTGGCGTAGTGATCGAGAGACTTGCCTGGCCATTCCTATGTCGAGAGGTTGCACAAGTGTTTCCATGAATAAGTGTTTGGAGCAAAAGTGGGTGTGTGAGAGACTGCCTGCGGGCCATCTCTCGTAATGCCCACTTTTTCGCATGTTCTTCACCATTTATGAGTTCTGCACCCTTCCCAGCCATTTTGTGCAAGGCCCTTGATGGATCGCACAGACGTTCAGGGCTTGCGCAAACTCCATGCAAGTACCAAGAAAGTCCTGTGCAGTCGGTTCCATGAATCGCCAAACGCTCGCAGCTTAGCACGCAAGTCCCCTTTTTCCCACACACAAAAATCCATGACTCGGGCCCTGAGGGTCTTCAGCAGAGAGGCTATTGGATATTTGTATGTTTTCACCTGAGAGCAAAATGGCTTAAAACTAGATTTCACAGCAGCCATCAAAGCTTTTGCAGCAGAAAAATCTCATAGCCTGCACTTTCGACAAAGGTGAATAGTTTTTTGCAATATTGTTTTCTATTTTGCTGTGTCTACTTATTAGTAGTAAGTTTGTTTTAACGAACAGTTCATACAAATATATTTTGGTTCGGTTGCAATGATTTTATAAAGTTGAGTTGGGGAAGAGGTGCCGGGTTAGGGTGCAACCTGGGCTCTATAGTGCCTAGAAACTAGTGCAAGAGATGCAGCTCCTCATTACATGCACAGCTTCCAAAGTACCATGCACCTACAGTAGTAATACTGGATTGCATCAGTTGTGCACAGCTCTCAATCAAACTGGGAGATTTCCAGATCAGCCTAGGGTTCTGAGAGGCAGTAGGGTTGCTTCGGCGTCACCGGTGTTACGAGGCATGCGACTGACACTTCACCAGCCTCGACGCCTTATCTAGAGCCCAGCCGTGTAGGGAAATCCCACAATACCTCCCTAAGCGACTGTGCCTCCCGATCAGTGGTCTGCAATCTGTGGCTCTCCAGATGTTTCGGATACAACTCCCATGTTTCCTCATCATTGGCTATGCTGGCGCGGGATGATGGGTGCAGCAGTACCGAACATCTGGAGAGCCAAAGATTCCAGACCCCTGTTCTAGAAACAGAACCCTAATCCGAGGGCCACCATCCCGTGTGACCGCACCCAAAGGATTCTCTATGTGTACCCACCTAAGCTGACCAGGGCTGATCATCTCGGGTTGTGGCCCCTAAATCGACCCCACTGTAACAAGTTAGCATTCCGACCTGTCATTTAGCACTTTGGGAAGGGTGAGAATCTTTATGGGGTGAGGCCGCTGGTATCGCTGTCTGCTTCATCCCCCCGTCCCCTTCTCTAACTCACCCTAACTCTGATCTGCTCAGGTAAAGCATCACTTAAGGAGAGTGGGTCAGGTAAGACTGTTGAGATGAATGCAGACACTGAGGGACAAGGAGGGGTGAACAATAGCCCCCAGGGTGCCTACATCGGGTGGTGGCTTGTGAGGCGTGGTGGCGCGCCGAGAAGTGGGAGGCCCCAGACAGGGGGGTGGAACATTTTGGTGTCGAGTGGGGCACCATCGTCAGTTTCAGATGCCGCTGTTCTGCCCCATAAATATAGAGCTAAGAGGTCTTGAGGGGGGCGGGAGGGGTATAAAGAGATGGGGTGGGAGGTGCTCACCCGCTCTTTTTGCCCTTCTCCTGAGATTGCTGGAACTTCAGAGGCAACTCAGTTTGCTGATTTCCCCACCCTCCCACCCTGTAGTTTGGGGGGTTGAGAGGGGATCATTGTGGTAAGTTGGGACACATTGCATTGATTTGAATTATGGGTGCAACAATGTGTGTCACTGGAGGGGAGATTTATTGTTGGTTAACGTTATATGATCCAAGGTTCCGCATGTGCCGGTGAGGTGTCATGTCAGGCGCTCAGTGAGCGTTCCTCACCGGTCCATCCAATGGGGGAAAGGGACTGAGATCCCAGTTGGTTTACGGGGTCACATATTTCCATCAGGCCTGTTCCCGTAGTGTGGGGCGGTTGATGGCCACGGCCTCTCTCCCCCATGACCTAACTGTTCTCATGCTGTTATCAATTTTTGACTTCATCACATTTGGTGATGTAATTAATGTGGCCTATTGCCTTCCAAATAATATATGTATCTGGTGTCTCTCACACTACGTCACCCACTGTCACTGTGGAACACTCTGTAATATATCTGTCTCACTGCGCTCGCTAAATTCGAGCTTACTGTCAGAAATTCTCTCTTCACTGTCACTACCTGATTTCCACTCCAACCTCACACTCTTCTGTTCTTTCACCTTTGCGCTGCCTTGCTATCCTGTCCGCCTTTCCCTTTATCCTGTGTAGCGCTTTGAAGCAGCTTCACGACGACATGAAGCTCTTTCCACACAACCTGCATCGATAGATGATCGGGGCCTCATTACGAGTCTGGTGGTAATCCTGCTGGTGCTACCGGTGGGCTCCAGCCGGTCTCGTAACATTTTACCAGCACCTGACTTCCCGGTGCCACTGGGAGATTGCATGTCCGGTGGTCCAGGAAGTGAGGCGGCAATTTAATGTAAGTCCCCATTCCCCATGCGATTCTATGGGAGTGGGGACTCGAAAGCACTGTGAAGGGTTTGCCTACCGTGGCCACCGCGCCCGGTAGGGTCAGACCTGTTGGGCACAGCGAGTATGGCAGGCAAACATGTAGTTTGCTGGTCCAGATACAAGGGTGCTGCTGTCTTCTTACTGATTTGTTCTTAAATTGCAAGCACTTGACGTTTGAAGTGCCTGCACGCTTTCAGTTTCTCTTCCCTGAAACGCAGCACAACAGGCGCTAAGCCGAACGTGAATCAAGGCACGTGATCTGTCAACGACTAGGTGTGGAACAGAGCAGTGTTTATGCCTGATACTGACTGACACAGTGTGGCAGCCCCTTCAGAGAGACACTTCAAAATAACGCAGGCGTGTACTGCCTAACGAGGCTCCATCTTGCAGAGTCAGGATGGGAGCATGCGGTCCTTAGTATGCCATGGGGGCATTTTTACATGCTTTGATAATCCAACAATAACAAAAACCGCTCAAAGCACTTTACACAAGAAAATCGAGCATCAAATCGTCAACTGATTGCCCCTAAGCATTTCTAATTCCTTGAAAAAATGTTGCTAAAATGATGGTTTGTGTAAAGGTGGGGGAAAGCTCACTGATAATCAGGGAAAGCTCACACATAATGGCGGTAAATTAGATTGTGGTAATTTTCACTTTTTTTTAATCCGGGGTCCCGCATGTCCCCTCCACCCTCTTGTCTCTGGTTCACACACAATCAACACCGCGACCACTCTAAATATAACTATTTTGCCACCATGTTAAAATGTACTGTGAGGTAGTTTACTGCATTGTAATTTGTGGGGATGAAACAAATGTACTTGTATTTATTTATTTATTTGTTCATTTGTAAAGTGCACCTAACCCGTAGGTACACGGTTCATTGTCCATGTCAGGCAACGACCTGTGTAAGCTTCTTATGTTCTTAAACGATTATTTTGGTAACGTCTAAGTAAGACTTTTGAAAATGTATCCATATGCGATGGTATGATTAAAATATATAAATTAACATACGAATATCAGCACAGCACAATACATTGTCATGCTGAGTGTCTATCTTTGTACACGTAGTGTTCCTGATGTCTGTTCTTTTGAAACCTGTGCATGCTTTGTCCTAAAAAGGTAAAAAAGAAAAAAGAAAATCCAAGTACTTGCCCGCCCAGCGGGTTACTAAGGATAACATGGTTTGGCTATGAGCAACAAAACAGGGAAGATTGCTTTTTGCAATGCTTAAATGTATATATATATATATATATATATATATATATTTTTTTTTTTTTTAATTTTTTTTAAATAATTGGTTAAAATGATATCCTACCATGAATGGCGAGACCAGAGGCATTGTCTAAAATATACTAAAAAATGAAATTAAAAAAGAAAAAAACATCAGGCCTTACAGAGACAAGCTGTGCGCGCCTGGAAGATTCATTGCCCGGAGAGCAGCTCAGAATATAAGCTCCATCATCAGTCCAATTAATATGATTTTTAGCATGGGAAGCTTTTATTTGGTTTCCTGTTAGGCAATGAAATGAAATTAACAGCTGCGCAGACAACAGAGAGAGAGGACGGAGAGGGGGCTATGGATTTTGAGCGGTTGGGCGTCCAAAAGTTTCTTTTAGCAGCAGGCAGAGGGCGGGAGGGGCGGCGGGAGCGAGAAGAAAGGCCCCCTCTCTCTTTTTGACAGCCCCTTTTAGCTCGTTTGGACTTTGTCAATACATCAATGTCGGGCACAATTTTTAGGTCTTTTGGAGGGGGAAAAAATCCTTTAGTGGTTTAATGAGCGGCATAAAAATCGGATGCGCGCGCTGTCCACGTTGCACGCGCACACAGAGTCATTTTTCTGGTCCTATAGATCTTTGTGTCATGGTTGGATCTTGGACTGAAGCCTTAACCCCTTAAGTGCCAAGGACGAGTAAAAGCCACTCCTGAAATGGCTTGGGGACAATCTTTTCATGTGCATTCCTAGATTTTTAGAGATATCAGTTAAACACATATCCAAACTAACCATTCATGTTTTCTGTGCACATGCTAGTGGTTGCATATTATCTGTTTGCGCCTGCAGGGAGAGCGGCTAGAAATCGGCACTTTCAGGCAGCTAGGACCAATGAGATTTAAACATTCATGGCTGATTTAAAACCTGGTATGCCCAAATGTCTCTTAATATCAACACTGTGTATCCTTATTTTAAACACGAACATATTGCACTAACTTATTTTGTGAATATCTTGTATGTATGAAGTTCCCACCTTTTTGTGTACAAGCTTGCAGTATAGTGTTAATATTGTAAAGGTATTTCCAGTCTGATGTGTCTCATGTACATGACATTAGTATGCGTCATTCCCAAAAATATTCAAGAATGTAAACTCCCCTGATCCATAACGGTGTGTTGTGTTGTTTCACAGGTATAGGTTACTGTTCTATGTTCCCTACTTATTTGATCTCCTTCAGCCTGGCAGCATGGCAGTAGCTTTAAAGTACTCCTTACCGAATGCTAAGGACGGCTATACAAAGCAGGCTTCCATTATGAAACAGAGCTGCTATGGGGATTTAGGTTTGCCAGTAACTCACGAATAACTCACGCCCTCATGCATTCTCTTACTCATTCACTCATTGTATGTACTAATCCTAACACTGATGATTTAATGATAGCCCACCAATTAATTGCTGTAATCTAAAGAAGACAGAAAGCAGCCATGCCTGCTAGTTCACAGCTTGGTTGGCTTTGGAAGATTCTATTTTTGTTTATGTTTTGGTCTGTTGGATGCCTAGAAACCTTGAACTGTAGAGGTATGGAAGGAATGCATTGTTTTTGTTCATTGTTGTATTTGCCTGTATTCATGGAATACTTTCGTTTCCATGAAGCCACTTAAGAGGACTTGTTTGATGAAGATGGGGACAGAGATCAAAGTGAGTAGGAACGGCCCGGAACAGAGACCCACTAGTTTTATGTTTTACTGATAACGGTTACACTATTTTTTACAACCCTTTTGGCCATTCCGGAACTGTAGCTAAACTGAAATCTGACTATAAGTTTATGAGGCCTAAATGACATTGCTTGGATGAATTCTAGCTAGCTTAATCTACGCGAAGGGAAGATCAGGGTGATCCTGCTAACACAAAGACGAAATCTTTTTTCACACTTCATCTCCCGCAGCTTTTTGGAAAACGTGTCAAGTTATCTCAGGTTAAATGCTAAAACAATATAGTGTTTAAAGGTCCAATGTATACTATTTTAATATCAGTTGGCTATATAGGGTTTGTCCATTCATGGTCCTGGACAAGTGTTAAGTTGTGGTTGGAGGGTTAGTGACTAGTCACTTGGACTCCTGAGGGTACGACAATGAAACCCACTCCAGGTGGCTCGAAACTGATTGGTTTCTGGACGTAGGAAAAGTGATAATGTTCAAGCTGTTCACAGGAACAGGCTTAGGCCTCCAGAAGAGCAGAGAATTCAGCTTAAAATGCTTTTCATCCTTTTCAAAAGCATCCATGGGGCTGCTCCGGCCTTTCTTAAGGAGAGCATCACACAGTATATCCCAGGATTGTACCTACAGCGCTTTGAGACCCTAACAATTGTAAATGACAGGACCACAGCTCTAGGTTAGACATACTCCTGGTCACCTTTCTGTAACTTACATACTCTCACTGAAGAAGTATGGCAAGAGTAAGTCAAAAGTTACCACCAGTAACTTCTATGTGAACCAGTATCCTAGTTCTTCACCTGCAATTAAGCTCAGCCCACATCGATGGCAAAGCGTCTCTGTGCAGTGTAATGCAGTCTGGCTGGATCATAAAGGCATGTGTGGCAGTTTCTGCATGGCATCCAGGGAGGGGTGAATTCAAACGTCAGCAGAACCCATCCAAGATGGGAAACTCTACTGCACTTAGACAAATGGTTGCTTTGGATAAGACAGTGGCCTTTGGGCACCAGTGCCAGCACCTCAAGAAGGATGCATCGCCTTAAGAAAGGTTGCGAGTAGGCCTCGAGAGGTTGCTTCCACTTTCGGAGCTGGTACCATTTGCTGAAATCAGGCAGTCCATACTCAGGTGGGTTTGACTGCTTGAACAATCCCATCTGATAGGCACCTTTCCATGAGAATGGGAAGGATAGTTGGCAGATGGCAGATTCCTGCTGCACGTGGCTCAGATTAGGTAGAGAAGTGGCCATTGGAATCTAAAATGACAACTGATTATGAGAATGTTCATTTTCTGTATAGCCACCAGACACTTTTCCTTTGTAAAGCCTGCAACCTTGCACAGCAGTGACATAGACAGGGGTTGGTATGAGGGACAAGGCATTGCTACAGGCCCCACCCAACCTTCCGGTCTGGCTACAGCTCCGATGCTGTGTTCAGACATGTTCCTGATAGCACATGCAGGTGCATAAATTTTTGTGTGATGTGCAAAAGCCTTGTTCAACCTATTTGTGGAAATGAAACGTTGTGCACTTTTTACAACAACCGAACAAAATATGATTGCAAGCATTGGCGTTTAATGGACAAGCTCTGTTGGCGCATGACTAAATATTGAAAGTGGCCCACCACATTGGACAGGATCTCAAGTTGTTGAATGATCGGTGTGAAGTAAGCAACAAGCCACCACTTTTAGGCGCCAATTATATTGCATTCTGTTGCTTGTAGACCTATATTGATAGTTTCTCTCCATAAAGAAGAGAAGGGAGTTCCCAGACTAGGGTCTCTTGGTTGCCAACTCATAGGGAACCAAGCTATTCCTCACTGATGAAGCCAAACACAGCCCAACAAGGCCGAAACATGTCTGGAGTTGCTTCTGTTTCCATGCAAAGGGGACATGGCCTTGAAGTTCCGGCGGACTGCTCCCATTGATGGCAGGATCATGTTCGTGGTCTAGATGCTACAGCCCCGGAAGACCAAGGCATAAAAGGTTGCGCACAAAAGCGCAGCATGCTGTGTGTCGGAGTTCTGGGGTCGCGATATCTGGACAGCAGGAAGGAGGCAGCCTGAGGCCGGATCCCACAACAGATAAGTGTGAGGAGGGCAGGTGGGAGGGCAGAGGGTGCCTCGCAGCTGAGAGGAGTTTCGGGGAAAAAGGGTGGGATTCCCCGGAAGGCACAAGGAGAGGGCCTTTTACAAAAGGCCAAACCTGCCGAATGCAGCATTTTGATCTGGAATCCGCCAGTTATGACTTTGATAAACGGCGTTCAGACATAGATCCCAGGATCAAGACGAATTTGCGTATGGCTTTTCCCCTTCTGCAATGGCACAGGCGGGTGAAAAACTATGTTGTGGAAGGTTGCCTGGAGCAGTGCCAGTGGTTCAGATTAATTCATAATCTTCCGCCATCACATATTTTGGTCATAGTTTTTATAAAGTGTATAGGAAGGAAAATTGTGTACCTAAAACAGGTTCATTTCTAACCCCATAAATTGACTCCTGACGAGGGTCAACCTATCTCCACGGTCTGGAGTAGACCAATATATGTATATGTAAAGGACGAGATAGGTACACACATTTCAAAACCAACTCTCTCATAGGGGGTGTACGCTCGTTCACCGCCTATACGAGAGTTGGTTTAGAAATTTGAGTGTATCTGTTTCGTCCTTTACATATACAGGAATGAAAATGGCCTTGTGGTAATAACGCCAAGGCTTATGAACATGATTTGAGAGCTGTGTCTCAGTATATTGTTAGAAAACACAAGTGTTAATGAAGTACTAGGGTGAGAAATGTTGGAAGTGTTTTGTTTGGATTATTAGCTTTCTAATTCTCACACTCAGCAGTTATTTTCCAAGCAAATTCCTGTAGTGCGGCAGAAGAGAAAATAATGTGTTCTCTTATCAAGCCCCTACCCTCTGGAAGTCGATTCCGGTATCAGCTCGGAAGGCCACCACAGTTCCCCACTTTCGCAAATCTCTCAAAACATGGCTTTTTCAACGCCTGACAAAGGACTAATCCCAATGGATGGACAGACTGCCGCGCAGACTGTAACTCACAGTACTGCGCTACTGTTGAAAGATGGCAGCCCAAACGCTGGATACCCAAACTCTCAACAGCGCTCGGCTTCGCTCGAGCTAGGTCATCGCATAAAACAATAGCATGAAAATAAAATAAATATTTCTACACATAGGCATGTATGGGATTTATATAGTGCAAACCTTGATTGCAAGCAATGGAGAGGGATAGAAATTGGGAAAATTGAGTGGGTTCACCCCCTTGATATACATGCAGATCTCCTGAGCTCTTGTGACTATTTTCATGTTCTGGAAGTGTCCTCCTAGCCTATTATCCTTGCACAGACAATAAAATGAGTACCATTTAATTGAGAAATCGTTTTATTTATAATGCAATGAAAATAGCATATAAAAGCTCAACATTATCTGTGGTCACAGGAGCCCACAAAAGACTTCAGTCTATTAAGTGTATAGAGGCTCCTGCTGGAGGCATGCACATGGGGCAAGCTACACCCCTGGTCTACGAAGGCGCACTACATTCTTCATGCACCTGCCTACTATACTTTCTACTTGCCTATATGTTTACAAAGTTAAAGGGTGCTTTGATTGCCTTATGTCTTTTAAACAATGATCTACTGCACCAAACACACCCTCGCCAGGTAGTCAAAGGGGACAGAGCATTTTAAATCCATATATTAATTATCGTGACTTTAAAGGGCGTAACTTCCTGATTGATCAACCCTGGGTTACTTTTAAGAAGGCATAGCTGGAAGGGGAAGACACAAAACGTCATACAATGTCATTTGTTATTTAATGTATTTCTTCCAGATGTGTCTAGGTTTTTTCTTGCTTTAGATCATGAGTCTGCACGTGTGGTATGTGTCACCCATGACACCTGCAGCCCACACTGTACAGCTCTTAATATACCGAGGATCTGGGACCGTTGTTCCATGCACGCTCTATTTATCACTTTAAATCACCCAACATTTCCAAAACGTGCTCCTCTTGCAAAATAATTATTGGCCATTTGACTTTAAAACAAGAACTAAGGGACTACCATTTTGTCTCCACAAATGTGTCCTGCTTTTGCCCAAAGGAATTCCCTTTTTTTCTCATCAAAAAAGCCAAGAACAGTGATTTCCAAGTCCCACTCATCATCGCAGAAACCACTATGATGTACTTGTTGTCTCTTTCCACCTGTTGTCCACATTTATATAATGTGTCCTTCTTGTGACTCCATGGTGCAAAATGTATATACCATCTGCCCCCGAATATATCTCATTCAGTCTAACATATCTCTTATTTATCCCTTTGTCGCTCGGTTGTCTATTTGGTCTTTCATTTGGCCCAAAATGTCCAGCTTTGTGTCCAGTATGCTATCCCAACAACACCTAACAGAGCTTTCTGAAGTATTATACTGCATAAATTACCGACAACCGGTGCATACTACTAACCACAACAGTAATGATGTTCAGCAGTCAGTTCCATTAAGAGTTTCTCCACCTGCCAAAGAGAGATTCCCTTGAAAAAATGAATGCGTCCTCATAAAGAATAGGAGAAAACGTAACATTTCTGAACAAAGGCAATTCAGCATAACCAATTAAAAAGGAAAAAATAATCAATATACAGATTTAAGCAATATCTATAATTTCTATTCCAGGGGTCTCCAAGTTTTCCGATCAAGAGTCAAGTGCAAGCCATATGTTTTTATCGATTCATACAAAGTACATTTTATTACAGAAAACTACAATGATCGTTACATAGATAGTCAGTGGTAGCCTGGTGTATTTATTTATTTATTTAGCAATTTGTATAGCACACCCAACCCATTGGCATCTGGGCGCTGTTCTGGACAGAGCGAGAGTCTAATGTTGAATGCCTGGTGTGGTTCTGGCTCTCGGGGACTGGACTTGAACTTCACTGAGCTATTCCACAGTTAGTTGCATGAAGTTGCATACATTTATTTTGCCTTTGTGATTATGTTTATTCTACGCTGCGTCCCATTCTGACATTATGTGCCAAATGTACTGCCTTCCCTCCCCTATTTTTAACTCCCAATCCCTTGCATCTCTGCTTCCCTCGCTGTGCGCCTCCCCCATGACCTGTCAAGGTCTATGGTGCATCCCTGCGCTAGCATCGTTTCCAGTGTCAAGGTCTATGGGGCATCCCTGCGCTAGCATCGTTTCCAGTGTCAAGGTCTATGGGGCATCCCTGCGCTAGCATCGTTTCCAGTGTCAAGGTCTATGGGGCATCCCTGCGCTAGCATCGTTTCCAGTGTCAAGGTCTATGGGGCATCCCTGCGCTAGCATCGTTTCCAGTGTCAAGGTCTATGGTGCATCCCTGCGCTAGTTTCCAGTGTCAAGGTCTATGGGGCATCCCTGCGCTAGTTTCCAGTGTCAAGGTCTATGGGGCATCCCTGCGCTAGTTTCCAGTGTCAAGGTCTATGGGGCATCCCTGCGCTAGCATCGTTTCCAGTGTCAAGGTCTATGGGGCATCCCTGCGCTAGCATCGTTTCCAGTGTCAAGGTCAATGGCGCATCCCTGCGCTAGCATCGTTTCCAGTGTCAAGGTCTATGAGGCATCCCTGCGCTAGCATCGTTTCCAGTGTCAAGGTCAATGGGGCATCCCTGCGCTAGCATCGTTTCCAGTGTCAAGGTCTTTGGGGCATCCCTGCGCTAGCATCGTTTCCAGTGTCAAGGTCTATGGGGCATCCCTGCGCTAGCATCGTTTCCAGTGTCAAGGTCTATGGTGCATCCCTGCGCTAGCATCGTTTCCAGTGTCAAGGTCTATGGCGCATCCCTGCGCTAGCATCGTTTCCAGTGTCAAGGTCTATGGTGCATCCCTGCGCTAGTTTCCAGTGTCAAGGTCTATGGGGCATCCCTGTGCTAGCATTGTTTCCAGTGTCAAGGTCTATGGTGCATCCCTGCGCTAGCATCGTCTCCAGTGTCAAGGTCTATGGCACATCCCTGCGCTAGTTTCCAGTGTCAAGGTCTATGGGGCATCCCTGCGCTAGCATCGTTTCCAGTGTCAAGGTCTATAGTGCATGCCTGCGGTAGTTTCCAGTGTCAAGGTCTATGGGGCATCCCTGCGCTAGCATCGTTTCCAGTGTCAAGGTCTATGGGGCATCCCTGCGCTAGCATCGTTTCCAGTTTCAAGGTCTATGGGGCATCCCTGCGCTAGCATCGTTTCCAGTGTCAAGGTCTATGGTGCATCCCTGCGCTAGTTTCCAGTGTCAAGGTCTATGGCGCATCCCTGCGCTAGCATCGTTTCCAGTGTCAAGGTCTGTGGTGCATCCCTGCGCTAGCATCGTTTCCAGTGTCAAGGTCTATGGCGCATCCCTGCGCTAGCATCGTTTCCAGTGTCAAGGTCTATGGTGCATCCCTGCGCTAGCATCGTTTCCAGTGTCAAGGTCTATGGTGCATCCCTGCGCTAGCATCGTTTCCAGTGTCAAGGTCTATGGTGCATCCCTGCGCTAGCATCGTTTCCAGTGTCAAGGTCTATGGCGCATCCCTGCACTAGCATCGTTTCCAGTGTCAAGGTCTATGGTGCATCCCTGCGCTAGCATCGTTTCCAGTGTCAAGGTCTATGGTGCATCCCTGCGCTAGTTTCCAGTGTCAAGGTCTATGGGGCATCCCTGCGCTAGCATCGTTTCCAGTTTCAAGGTCTATGGGGCATCCCTGCGCTAGCATCGTTTCCAGTGTCAAGGTCTATGGTGCATCCCTGCGCTAGTTTCCAGTGTCAAGGTCTATGGCGCATCCCTGCGCTAGCATCGTTTCCAGTGTCAAGGTCTGTGGTGCATCCCTGCGCTAGCATCGTTTCCAGTGTCAAGGTCTATGGCGCATCCCTGCGCTAGCATCGTTTCCAGTGTCAAGGTCTATGGCGCATCCCTGCGCTAGCATCGTTTCCAGTGTCAAGGTCTATGGGGCATCCCTGCACTAGCATCGTTTCCAGTGTCAAGGTCTATGGCGCATCCCTGCGCTAGCATCGTTTCCAGTGTCAAGGTCTATGGTGCATCCCTGCGCTAGTTTCCAGTGTCAAGGTCTATGGGGCATCCCTGCGCTAGCATCGTTTCCAGTGTCAAGGTCTATGGGGCATCCCTGCGCTAGCATCGTTTCCAGTGTCAAGGTCTATGGCGCATCCCTGCGCTAGCATCGTTTCCAGTGTCAAGGTCTATGGCGCATCCCTGCGCTAGCATCGTTTCCAGTGTCAAGGTCTATGGGGCATCCCTGCACTAGCATCGTTTCCAGTGTCAAGGTCTATGGCGCATCCCTGCGCTAGCATCGTTTCCAGTGTCAAGGTCTATGGTGCATCCCTGCGCTAGTTTCCAGTGTCAAGGTCTATGGGGCATCCCTGCGCTAGCATCGTTTCCAGTGTCAAGGCCTATGGGGCATCCCAGCGCTAGCATCGTTTCCAGTGTCAAGGTCTATGGGGCATCCCTGCGCTAGCATCGTTTCCAGTGTCAAGGTCTATGGGGCATCCCTGCGCTAGCATCGTTTCCAGTGTCAAGGTCTATGGTGCATCCCTGCGCTAGCATCGTCTCAAGTGTCAAGGTCTATGGCACATCCCTGCGCTAGTTTCCAGTGTCAAGGTCTATGGGGCATCCCTGCGCTAGCATCGTTTCCAGTGTCAAGGTCTATGGGGCATCCCTGCGCTAGTTTCCAGTGTCAAGGTCTATGGGGCATCCCTGCGCTAGCATCGTTTCCAGTGTCAAGGTCTATGGGGCATCCCTGCGCTAGCATCGTTTCCAGTGTCAAGGTCAATGGCGCATCCCTGCGCTAGCATCGTTTCCAGTGTCAAGGTCTATGAGGCATCCCTGCGCTAGCATCGTTTCCAGTGTCAAGGTCAATGGGGCATCCCTGCGCTAGCATCGTTTCCAGTGTCAAGGTCTTTGGGGCATCCCTGCGCTAGCATCGTTTCCAGTGTCAAGGTCTATGGGGCATCCCTGCGCTAGCATCGTTTCCAGTGTCAAGGTCTATGGTGCATCCCTGCGCTAGCATCGTTTCCAGTGTCAAGGTCTATGGCGCATCCCTGCGCTAGCATCGTTTCCAGTGTCAAGGTCTATGGTGCATCCCTGCGCTAGTTTCCAGTGTCAAGGTCTATGGGGCATCCCTGTGCTAGCATTGTTTCCAGTGTCAAGGTCTATGGTGCATCCCTGCGCTAGCATCGTCTCCAGTGTCAAGGTCTATGGCACATCCCTGCGCTAGTTTCCAGTGTCAAGGTCTATGGGGCATCCCTGCGCTAGCATCGTTTCCAGTGTCAAGGTCTATAGTGCATGCCTGCGGTAGTTTCCAGTGTCAAGGTCTATGGGGCATCCCTGCGCTAGCATCGTTTCCAGTGTCAAGGTCTATGGGGCATCCCTGCGCTAGCATCGTTTCCAGTTTCAAGGTCTATGGGGCATCCCTGCGCTAGCATCGTTTCCAGTGTCAAGGTCTATGGTGCATCCCTGCGCTAGTTTCCAGTGTCAAGGTCTATGGCGCATCCCTGCGCTAGCATCGTTTCCAGTGTCAAGGTCTGTGGTGCATCCCTGCGCTAGCATCGTTTCCAGTGTCAAGGTCTATGGCGCATCCCTGCGCTAGCATCGTTTCCAGTGTCAAGGTCTATGGTGCATCCCTGCGCTAGCATCGTTTCCAGTGTCAAGGTCTATGGTGCATCCCTGCGCTAGCATCGTTTCCAGTGTCAAGGTCTATGGTGCATCCCTGCGCTAGCATCGTTTCCAGTGTCAAGGTCTATGGCGCATCCCTGCACTAGCATCGTTTCCAGTGTCAAGGTCTATGGTGCATCCCTGCGCTAGCATCGTTTCCAGTGTCAAGGTCTATGGTGCATCCCTGCGCTAGTTTCCAGTGTCAAGGTCTATGGGGCATCCCTGCGCTAGCATCGTTTCCAGTTTCAAGGTCTATGGGGCATCCCTGCGCTAGCATCGTTTCCAGTGTCAAGGTCTATGGTGCATCCCTGCGCTAGTTTCCAGTGTCAAGGTCTATGGCGCATCCCTGCGCTAGCATCGTTTCCAGTGTCAAGGTCTGTGGTGCATCCCTGCGCTAGCATCGTTTCCAGTGTCAAGGTCTATGGCGCATCCCTGCGCTAGCATCGTTTCCAGTGTCAAGGTCTATGGCGCATCCCTGCGCTAGCATCGTTTCCAGTGTCAAGGTCTATGGGGCATCCCTGCACTAGCATCGTTTCCAGTGTCAAGGTCTATGGCGCATCCCTGCGCTAGCATCGTTTCCAGTGTCAAGGTCTATGGTGCATCCCTGCGCTAGTTTCCAGTGTCAAGGTCTATGGGGCATCCCTGCGCTAGCATCGTTTCCAGTGTCAAGGTCTATGGGGCATCCCTGCGCTAGCATCGTTTCCAGTGTCAAGGTCTATGGCGCATCCCTGCGCTAGCATCGTTTCCAGTGTCAAGGTCTATGGCGCATCCCTGCGCTAGCATCGTTTCCAGTGTCAAGGTCTATGGGGCATCCCTGCACTAGCATCGTTTCCAGTGTCAAGGTCTATGGCGCATCCCTGCGCTAGCATCGTTTCCAGTGTCAAGGTCTATGGTGCATCCCTGCGCTAGTTTCCAGTGTCAAGGTCTATGGGGCATCCCTGCGCTAGCATCGTTTCCAGTGTCAAGGCCTATGGGGCATCCCAGCGCTAGCATCGTTTCCAGTGTCAAGGTCTATGGGGCATCCCTGCGCTAGCATCGTTTCCAGTGTCAAGGTCTATGGGGCATCCCTGCGCTAGCATCGTTTCCAGTGTCAAGGTCTATGGTGCATCCCAGCGCTCGTTTCCAGTGTCAAGGTCTATGGGGCATCCCTGCGCTAGCATCGTTTCCAGTGTCAAGGTCTATGGCGCATCCCTGCGCTAGCATCGTTTCCAGTGTCAAGGTCTATGGTGCATCCCTGCGCCAGTTTCCAGTGTCAAGGTCTATGGCGCATCCCTGCGCTAGCATCGTTTCCAGTGTCAAGGTCTATGGCGCATCCCTGCGCTAGCATCGTTTCCAGTGTCAAGGTATATGGTGCATCCCTGCGCTAGCATCGTTTCCAGTGTCAAGGTCTATGGCGCATCCCAGCGCTAGCATCGTTTCCAGTGTCAAGGCCGATGTTTCCAGTGTGCATCCCTGCGCTAGCATCGTTTCCAGTGTCAAGGTCTATGGTGCATCCCTGCGCTAGTTTCCAGTGTCAAGGTCTATGGCACATCCCAACGCTAACATCGTTTCCAGTGTCAAGGTCTATGGGGCATCCCTGCGCTAGCATCGTTTCCAGTGTCAAGGTCTATGGTGCATCCCTGCACTAGCATCGATTCCAGTGTCAAGGTCTATGGGGCATTCCTGCGCTAGCATCGTTTCCAGTGTCAAGGTCTATGGGGCATCCCTGTGCTAGCATCGTTTCCAGTGTTAAGGTCTATGGCGCATCCCTGCGCTAGTATCGTTTCCAGTGTCAAGGTCTATGGCGCATCCCTGCGCTAGCATCGTTTCCAGTGTCAAGGTCGATGTTTCCAGTGCGCATCCCTGCGCTAGCATCGTTTCCAGTGTCAAGTTCTATGGCGCATCCCTGCGCTAGCATCGTTTCCAGTGTCAAGGTCTATGGGGCATCCCTGCGCTAGCATCGTTTCCAGTGTCAAGGTCTATGGGGCATCCCTGCACTAGCATTATTTCCAGTGTCAAGGTCTATGGCGCATCCCTGCGCTAGCATCGTTTCCAGTGTCAAGGTCTATGGTGCATCCCTGCGCTAGCATCGTTTCCAGTGTCAAGGTCTATGGGGCATCCCTGCGCTAGCATCGTTTCCAGTGTCAAGGTCTATGGTGTATCCCAGCGCTAGTTTCTAGTGTCAAGGTCTATGGCGCATCCCAGCGCTAGCATCGTATCCAGTGTCGAGGTCGATGTTTCCAGTGTGCATCCCTGCGCTAGCATCATTTCCAGTGTCAAGGTCGATGTTTCCAGTGCGCATCCCTGCGCTAGCATCGTTTCCAGTGTCAAGGTCTATGGTGCATCCCTGCGCTAGTTTCCAGTGTCAAGGTCTATGGCACATCCCAGCGCTAACATCGTTTCCAGTGTCAAGGTATATGGGGCATCCCTGCGCTAGCATCGTTTCCAGTGTCAAGGTCTATGGTGCATCCCTGCACTAGCATCGATTCCAGTGTCAAGGTCTATGGGGCATCCCTGCGCTAGCATCGTTTCCAGTGTCAAGGTCGATGTTTCCAGTGCGCATCCCTACGCTAGCATCGTTTCCAGTGTCAAGGTCGATGTTTCCAGTGCGCATCCTGCGCTAGCATCGTTTCCAGTGTCAAGGTCTATGGTGCATCCCTGCGCTAGTTTCCAGTGTCAAGGTCTATGGCGCATCCCAGCGCTAGCATCGTTTCCAGTGTCAAGGTCTATGGGGCATCCCTGCGCTAGCATCGTTTCCAGTGTCAAGGTCTATGGCGCACCCCTGCGCTAGCATCGTTTCCAGTGTCAAGGTCTATGGGGCATCCCTGCGCTAGCATCGTTTCCAGTGTCAAGGTCTATGGTGCATCCCTGCGCTAGTTTCTAGTGTCAAGGTCTATGGCGCATCCCAGCGCTAGCATCGTTTACAGTGTCAAGGTCTATGGGGCATCCTTGCGCTAGCATCGTTTCCAGTGTCAAGGTCTATGGTGCATCCCTGTGCTAGCATCGTTTCCAGTGTCAAGGTCTATGGCGCATCCCTGTGCTAGCATCGTTTCCAGTGTCAAGGTCTATGGCGCATCCCTGCGCTAGTATCGTTTCCAGTGTCAAGGTCTATGGCGCATCCCTGCGCTAGCATCGTTTCCAGCATGAAGGTCTATGGCGCATCCCTGCGCTAGTATCGTTTCCAGTGTCAAGGTCTATGGCGCATCCCTGCGCTAGCATCGTTTCCAGTGTCAAGGTCTATGGCGCATCCCTGCGCTAGCATCGTTTCCAGTGTCAAGGTCTATGGTGCATCCCTGTGCTAGCATCGTTTCCAGTGTCAAGGTCTATGGCGCATCCCTGCGCTAGCATCGTTTCCAGTGTCAAGGTCTATGGCGCATCCCTGCGCTAGTATCGTTTCCAGTGTCAAGGTCTATGGCGCATCCCTGCGCTAGCATCGTTTCCAGTGTCAAGGTCTATGGCGCATCCCTACGCTAGCATCGTTTCCAGTGTCAAGGTCTATGGCGCATCCCTGCGCTAGCATCGTTTCCAGTGTCAAGGTCTATGGTGCATCCCTGTGCTAGCATCGTTTCCAGTGTCAAGGTCTATGGCGCATCCCTGTGCTAGCATCGTTTCCAGTGTCAAGGTCTATGGCGCATCCCTGCGCTAGCATCGTTTCCAGTGTCAAGGTCTATGGCGCATCCCTGTGCTAGCATCGTTTCCAGTGTCAAGGTCTATGGCGCATCCCTGCGCTAGCATCGTTTCCAGTGTCAAGGTCTATGGCGCATCCCTGCGCTAGCATCGTTTCCAGTGTCAAGGTCTATGGTGCATCCCTGTGCTAGCATCGTTTCCAGTGTCAAGGTCTATGGCGCATCCCTGTGCTAGCATCGTTTCCAGTGTCAAGGTCTATGGCGCATCCCTGCGCTAGTATCGTTTCCAGTGTCAAGGTCTATGGCGCATCCCTGCGCTAGCATCGTTTCCAGTGTCAAGGTCTATGGCGCATCCCTACGCTAGCATTGTTTCCAGTGTCAAGGTCTATGGCGCATCCCTGCGCTAGCATCGTTTCCAGTGTCAAGGTCTATGGTGCATCCCTGCGCTAGCATCGTTTCCAGTGTCAAGGTCTATGGCGCATCCCTGCGCTAGCATCGTTTCCAGTGTCAAGGTCTATGGCGCATCCCTGCGCTAGCATCGTTTCCAGTGTCAAGGTCTATGGTGCATCCCTGCGCTAGCATCGTTTCCAGTGTCAAGGTCTATGGCGCATCCCTGCGCTAGCATCGTTTCCAGTGTCAAGGTCTATGGCGCATCCCTGCGCTAGCATCGTTTCCAGTGTCAAGGTCTATGGCGCATCCCAGCGCTAGCATCGTTTCCAGTGTCAAGGTCTATGGTGCATCCCTGCGCTAGTTTCCAGTGTCAAGGTCTATGGCGCATCCCTGCGCTAGCATCGTTTCCAGTGTCAAGGTCTATGGAGCATCTCTGCGCCAGTTTCCAGTGTCAAGGTCTATGGCGCATCCCTGCGCTAGCATCGTTTCCAGTGTCAAGGTCTATGGCGCATCCCTGCGCTAGCATCGTTTCCAGTGTCAAGGTCTATGGGGCATCCCTGCGCTAGCATCGTTTCCAGTGTCAAGGTCTATGGGGCATGCCTGCGCTAGCATCGTTTCCAGTGTCAAGGTCTATGGCGCATCCAATACATACCATAATGATAACAAGGGCATGAAATAGAAGTCATTGCTGTGTAACTGAGGGTTCCTAGTGACACCTGCCTTGCTCGCGGATAACAAGTGTTTTATCCCTGGATAAAAGCCTGAATGCGACTTATAACATAGCCCCCTAACTCGGATTAAGGAGGACCCTCAACGTGGGGTTCAAGAGCATAATTATATATAGCTGGATATTGTATTTTGAGAGTCTGAGGCCTGCCATTCTTCAAGTATGCCGCAGCTTTTTGCCATGCTGTCCTCTGTTGCATATTAATATAACAAAAATCTATTTCATAGACAAGGTACACACACAAAAGGAATGGGTTAACACCAAAAAAAAGACCGTAAGAATCATTGTTTAAATTCACTTGTATTTTGGAATAGGCTCCCCCTGAGAAAAGGGATCAGCAGCCACCATCTGCCATCAAGCCGCAGGACGGTGGGACGGGTTACAGCAGGCGAAGAGCGCGGGACTCCGTATGCAAGTTTCCTATTCATGAACGGTGGAGGGAAACCTTGGGGGTGGAGGGGATTCTGTGTGGACAGGATAATGTCAATGCTTGTGCTTAAACAACAATAGATAGTCCGCAAAGCATGATGGTACTGCTTGTATTGTCTTCAGAAGTAGGAAAGACTGAGTTGGCCAACCAATGGGGAAGCCGCAGAGCTGCCCGGTGCGCACAGAGCGCTCCAGCTGTGGAAGTACCACCCTAAGTTATCTTATCGCCTATGCCCTACACAAATTTACTCAGGTGGTTTAAAGAGGTCTCTACTTTGACGACAAACCTGAGAGATGAACATGGCTGGCAAAACGCCTCTTCGCAAACATGGCCGCGCTTGCTATTGCCGCGTGCCGCTAGGACTAGGATCGACACATTGAGATGATCCTGAGATGATTTCCATTTTGGAAGCAGGCCCGGTAACGTGGCCATTGTTTAAAAGTGACCTGTGCTTAACCTACTAATGCAACCCTGCTGTTTCACTTGGCTAACCGGACCCTGATGACTAGGAGTATTCAGGGGCTGGCAAGCACCAGGCTGCAGAGTTGGCTGCCGCTGAAGGTAGTGTGTGGCATGCAGTACCGTGTGCCAGGGAACACCAGCTTGGCCCGTCTGGATCCGCCTGCTCCCTGGCATGCGGCTCCAAAGCCCGCAGAGATGTAAACACTCCTCATTTACAAATATGCAAATTTGTTTCTATTCTGATATGCAAATGGTAAAATTACTAACTGCTAATTAGGGTCAAAGGCACTGTTCATGGCAATTAGGGAAAGCGATACCCCTTTCATTCGGGACGCCGGGACACTCGCGGGTTGCGGCTCCTAAACCCGTTCAATTGCAGTGCTCCGGCTAATTCCCTTTTATTCCACGTGCTTTCATTTCTCTTTCATTGTCTGCATTAAAATTCAACAATATATCAATAGCACTGGGCTGCCTGGATCCTTTTTATTTTTTTTGTGCTTCAGATAAAAGAGAAAAAGGTGAGTGTTGGAAGCCAGAGGAAAAAGAAGAAGAAAAAAAGCTATTGCAAATATGCTGCTCTATTTACCTCAGGGGAATCCTTGCACTTTGCTTCTTTTATATATAATAATATGCATGCCCTCAAAGAGTTTGTGTCCTATTTTTATTTTTACTAATCTCTCTAAAACGTTCCCTTCAGCCTTGCCTCTATCTTGCAGGACTATTACGACATTGCAGCAAGGCTTTAAGTGTGGGTGCGTTTGCCAGGGCTCAGCCCCGGCACTTATTTCTGAGCCCAGTTTGATTAAGCTGTGCTATTTTAGAAACGCTATTCATTATAATTGTCGGCTAGCCTGCACACTGCTCCACTCAGCCTGCATGACTTTGGTGCAGGTTCCCTACCACAATAAGCAGCAGCACTACCACTGCAGGGTGGATTGGCAACAACATTACAGTCACCAGTGAGCAGCCCCAACACAGGGACAAGGTCAGTGAATAAGCCCATGTCCAAGAGGAGTGCCTGTCATGAGTGACAAGCTATACAAGACGACCTTACTGCAGTGTTTGACGAGTGGACATGGCATGAGTTCAGTCATGAGATTGCTTGTATTTGTCCATAAATACCCCATAGAACAAAAGCGTGCTTGTTCTTTGCCTGTGACAAGATGGGCAATATGTTTTACTTGGCAATGATAGAATTGGAGCACAATGTTAACAATAATGTGTTTTAAAGAAACACCTAAACATTTAAGTTATTTCGAGCCACAACTTTGATCATCCATCACCTTCAATGAACCAGTGGGAGTTGCAGCTTTAATCCCGAATATGTTGACACTCTATGGAGCAGGTGTGGGTGATGTCCACCCCGGAGTGTCACATGCATTCTTGAAAATATTTGGGCCCTCTGAGACTTATTTTCTTAGAAATTAAGCAGTGCATTGGAAGTTAATCATGTAACCGTATGGCCTTTGTATGTAGTTTGGGTTTTCTTAATGTGTGAGACAAGTTTTATGATCTGTCGTGATTTGGCGGGATTGACTCCTAATAATGTCCCTTCCTCTCGCTTCTATTTGGCTGTCACGCTCCATACTCTGTTTACACTGAAACAGAACCCTCTGAACAGCATTTGTCAACCAGCCCCTTGTCATCAACAGCATGGGCCAGTAGTGCACAGAACTTTGCAAGCTTCAGCATGAAGAATCGTTTTTACCCCCTGAAGGTTGAGCCAACATTCTCAACATGCAGAACACTGTTGGTGAAACAGTTAGAACTAAAGAACTCTACTCCTGGTGAGAGGGGTTCCTCCCCCACCTAGGCCATTAATAACACACCCTCACTTTCCTTGCCAGGTAGCGTGCAATGAGGTCGCCAAGCTGGAAGAAGTTCACTATTCAAAATCACTTTGCGTTACACTACATCTGCATCAGGCATATTTTGATCGATGAATTTGAACATTTTGTTGTTGAAATAATAATTCTCCGCATTGCAAACAGTTTGACTGAAATGTATGTTGCTATGATACTAGACCAAACCACTGGCTAAATGGAGCTATTGCAAAAAAGGGTCTATTGAGTCATCACAACCGAGGGTATGTTGAGTAATTGAGATGACCAACCTGACTTTGCCTTTGATTCAGAAAACAATCCCCCCTTCACCTTCTCTTCTGATTGGTTGATCCTCTAACCCTCCATCCATCACTGTCTGCATGTTTGTCCTGACCCTCGGTAACTTGGGTAGGCACTATATCTCCTGAACTTGTGGTCTTCACCCTATAATGGTCTAACTGGAACAGAAACACCCACTTCACTATCAATCAAAAAAGGTGTAAATTAAAAGACTGGGGGGTGTGTGAAATACTCAGGGTTGCTTCATTAGAGCACAGTCTCTTGAGTACCCACTCTACCACCATATAACGCATTTGACGATGGTGGTCTAACGTGAACCGCCTGATGTGAGGGTAAACAGAAACACCCACTTCATTATTAATCGATAAGGTGTACATGACAAGACTGGGGGTAAAGAAGTTGAGACTCTGGGTTACTTTATTAGTGCGCCACCCCTCGAATATCTACTCTACCACCATTGTTGAAATATTTCAAGATAGTTTTGACAAGGGGTTAGTTGAGTCTTGATTCGCT
Organism: Ambystoma mexicanum; assembly: GCF_040938575.1. Taxonomy (NCBI): domain Eukaryota; kingdom Metazoa; phylum Chordata; class Amphibia; order Caudata; family Ambystomatidae; genus Ambystoma; species Ambystoma mexicanum. The sequence goes on from NC_090934.1 coordinate 143,842,753, forward strand.
AGGTCTGCCATTGCTTTAAAAAAGGAAAATGGTTGCATCCAGTTCAAATCAGTGAAAGTAGAGCTGACCCGCGAAGGGCCTTAACATGCTTGCCTAGCCTTGTTATGTGGGTTCAATGGGTTCAAATAAGGGCACATCAAAACGCAACTGAATGAATGCTTAACATGAATAAAAAACACACTAATGAAACCGAAATAACGTTTTTTCAAAATGAATTAAGTGAAATAAAAAATGCCATTCAAATCGTGCGTCGCATCTTTCAAATTATTTTGTTTTTTAGCACCAAAGGGCTTCCATTTTTTGAAACAATTCTCACTCTTATAGTTTAAGACTCGTAAATGCCGGTTCACAAATCTCTAGTTTTCAGAGAGACTTTCTCCAAATCCTTGCATTGGATCATCCCTTGTGGCTCTGTTGGGATCATGGAGCCGATGAAGTTTGGTGCATACTATTAAAATCTGCAACTCACCTCCCCATTCCCTTAGTTTCCATCCTAAACTTAGATTGGTGATTGAAAGTCGCACTAAATGCTTGACATCATTTCTGAAAATGATCCCAAACTTGCCGTCAAGATCAAGTGGTGCCACCCTACTTTTCAACACCGGAAATATGACTTTGACTTAAGAATGTATTTACGCATGTATGTATGTATGTATGTATGTATGTGTATGTATGTATGTATGTATGAATGATAGTACTAATGGAATTTATTGAGCAGATAGCTATCTGGGAAGCAATGGCATGCGGTGCAAAGCAGATGCACCGAGGGGTGGAACATATTCTGCAGTGGTAGCAAAGCCGCTGGGTTAGTAAGGAGAAGTAGGAGATGTGGGGGAAGCCCTGGGTGGGCACAAAGGGTTGAGTGGAGTGATGAGTGGCATTTGAAGAGTAGGCATTTCAGGCACTTCCTGATGTGTGAGATGCAGAATCCAGGCTTATCTGTGTTGGGAACTTGTTCCATAGACAGGGTGCAGAGCAAGAAAAGGCCTATTTGCTGTCTGTTTTCCCGCGTGCAGTTCTATGTTTTCAGGCTGGCCATCTTGTCACTTCTGGTGGTACACTGGCCGCCGAAGATGCTGAGTTTCTAGACCAAGTAGAGTGGTGTTTTCGTTGTGACTGCTTTGCGGAGACGCAGGCCGTCTTCAACCTGATGCATGCTTGAAAGCGTAGCCAGTGCAGCTCCTTGAGGATGAAGATGATGTCGAAGTTTCTAAGCCCTGTGATGAAGAATGCTACAGAATGCGGGGCAGCTTTCACGGAGGCCAAGGTGATATGATATGATAGGTTATTTATAACACGTGTAATACCTAGAGGATTCTAAGAGCGGCCCGGGGAATGAACCTATGTTGCTCCGTGTCGTATTGCTTCCAAGGCGAACACATTGCCCCTGAGATATCCTCCCGAGACAACATATGAAAATCGAGTATGGCATTGCCACCTTCCAATTGAGAGACTATTAGGGTTGGCACAACTATTCTGAAACTCAGGAAGCGATACATGGCTTTACTTTGCAGAGGAAGAAAAGCTGGTACTATGTTGCTTCGGTCTTCTTTGTGATGTGCGCTTTAACTGGAAATTCACAGTCGATAGTAAAGCCAGACATTTTTCACTGGGTGAAAGTTGGGGCATGAATCGGAGCCTCATGTCTGTTAGTCAGTTCTGCACTTGGGCGGGTTGGCAAGGTCTCCTTGGAGGAGTTGTGAGGTTGAGCATCAGGCAGGCCCTTGACATCCTGGTTTGGAATGCGGGACTGGCTTTGGTTAAGCCAATCAATGATATTGATGCAATTGATCTTTAGGTAAAGTTGTGTGTCACCTGTGTATTGGTTTGGATGTGGATGTGGATGTTGCTAAGGAGTTCTCCCAGAGGTTCTGTGTAGAGGTTAAACAATAAAGAGCCGGCAGTGATAGGAGATCCTAAGGGAATAGCCCTGTTTCCCCACATGTGTGTTTGCAAATGCAAATGACTCTTTTCCTGAAAGGGAAGTCTCCATTATTTACGCATGCTAGGCTGCAAGCAGAGGCTGTGCGTACATGGAAGGAGGGGTAGGGCCATGGGGATGGGGAGCGGCTGACTCCTGTCCATGTGAAGAGAAATGGGGGCAGGGAAACACAGGAGAGAAGAGGACAGGGGGAGGGAGTTGCTGCATCTCACGAGCATAGATGGGGTGAGGGTCTACGGGAGTCTCCCTCACTTTGAGGTAGGAGGAGGTGGAAGGGATGTGGCATGTGAGAAGTGGAGGCTCGCCAGGCCATCCCCAACATTGTAGGTCAAACAGTGCACCCTGCAACAGAATGCTGGCAAAAAGGGGAAAGACACAGACCGACAGCAGCGCCACTAATACTGATAAAAAACGACACAAATATATTACTGTTATTATTAGTAGTATTATTATAGTAATAGTAATACACACATGATTAATAGAGCAGACATCACAGGCATCATTGTCTCTAGCGGATTGAATAAACTGAATTGAACTTAATTTTCCTACCTCATGAGCGTCATCACGAGTTGGGTGGTGCAGTAAAAAATGCGGCGGTAATAGCGTTACTGCCACATTACTGCACCACCCAACTACGAGTTTGGTGAGAAGTTGGAGGAGTCACTTCCAGCTATGAGTTGGAGCCAAATCCGTGGTCTTTCCACCCATTTTTGGCACAATTGCTGTTGCACAATTACCACCGCAATAATTGCGCCGAAAATGCCCTATTGAGTCCTAAGGACTCAAATAAATGGGGATTTACACTGCCACCACCACTTGTAATCCAGTGTTAATACCACCGGACTAAGTGGCGGTAACGGTAATTGCATTGGGTGGTATTCCTGCCGATTTACTGCTTGTCAGAGTGACCTAACATGGGTGGCATATTGCTTTCCTGAAGGTAATGGGCATGGAGATTGAGTTACATCAGCCTTGAGAAGGACTGCATCCCATCTACAGCTGTGTGGTGCATTGTGGGCAACGTAATTGGCTCTCTCTACATCATCACCAGGCAGGCACAGACTGGCTTGTTGGGCAGTAACAGAATTGCAGAACCACCATGTTAGTATGAGCCAGTTGTTCGGATCAAAAAGGGCATGTTTGTTTGGTGAAAGTGGGCCAGTTTGATAAATTACTACACCGTGCAGCCAGTAATTTTGGCCAGTGTTACTGAAAAAATATTGTTCAAAATCTCCAATTTACAGCATGTTTTACAAACAAGAAACGTGGGTTTTACCCAAATAGTCGGTCACAAAAGGAATACATTGACACTTGCAACTCAATTATACCCCAGTCTGTCCCAGGAACCAGCTAGCTGATAGGTACCCACACAACAACACCACCATGCCCAAAAACAGTTGGCAAAATCGTTGGCGGGCAGAACTCAACACCAACTTTTAGTACCTCCCCCATCAGAGCACAGTCCTTAAACAACAGAAACCCATTGGGGCTCATTACGAGATGGGCGGTATTCTGGTGGTAAACGCGCGGAATACCACCCAGCAGAAATACCGTTACCGCCACTGGGTCCGGTGGAATAACTGCGATGGTGGCAGAGTTAATCCCCATTTTTTGAGAGCCCATTACAGCCGGCAGAATTTTGACAATTCTCAGTGGAAAGTGAGAGGATTTAGCTCCAGCATGATACTGGAAGTAAATCACCCACTCCAAGGCCCTACTCGTAGTAGTGCGGAGAGGGAAAAGTGGTGGTAATTCGGTTACTGCCAATTTTTTCCTGCACCTTCATAGCCGCAATGAGCCCATTGTCCGAAGGCATGTCCGCCATAGAGACCCATCTCACTTGAGAGAGCTAATTGGATCCTGCAGTATCTTCTTGTGATAGGTAGCCCACATAGTGTTAGCTGTTATGATGAATCAACAGCCAGAATTGCGAGATCCCACAAGGATTATCAAGATCTCCATTGGCACATGACATGAAGCTATATAGATAGGTACGGTCATCTTATGCCAGTTGTAGCCTCATATGTATTTCATCATATGCAAGGTACAGTCTTTCTCCCTCTCCCCTACGGTTTTCTATGCACTTACTCTATCAGAATTGTCCCTGGACCTAGTATGATGGTAACAAATGTGTGTCCCCCCCTGACCTTTCCCCCTCCCCCTCCAGCACTATCTGAAATGTTGCCAGGCCTAGTACGATAGTCGCTTGTTTTGTTCCTCTCCCTCATCTCTCCTCCCCTCATCCTCACCTCGTGGAATTCTCCAGCTCTACCAAAAATGTCATCAGGCCTAGTAGGGTAGTCGCCTGTCTGTTCTCATTTCATTCCTATCTGTGTCTTAGTACTTGCACTATCTGAAATGTCGCTAGGCCGAGTGCGATAGTTGATTTCACATTCTTGTTGTTCATGGCCTGTAAGAATGTTTAGTATTTTCCCCTGTTCCCTCCCTTGTCATGAAGCGCTTTGAAATCCATTGTGTATAGGCGCTATATAAATAAACTATCATATCATATCATATCATATCATATCACATCAATCTCTAATGCAAACCTTTCTACACTGTGCAGAGGGTTTTCTACAATCTAACTGTGCATACACCTCATATGGTAATGAATGCAATATTTAGTGATGCCTCAACCGTTGTGCTTGCGGCTTTTCATACTATATTGGTAGAGTATAGGCTGCATATGTATATGGTAGCCGGTACGATAGCACTGCAAGTAGAGCGCTCGCTTTGACATCTGTGCAGAGCCGCAGGTTCGAATCCTGGCAGGGCCAATCTCAGCCTTTCATCCTTCCAAGGTCGATAAATGAGCACCACACACCGTGGGTAATAATAACCAGTGCTCAGATACCTGAGGGTTCGTAGCGCTATATAAATGCTAAATAAATAAATAAATAATATGTATGCCTGAATATATGTCTTTATTTGTACATTCATTCATTGCTGCATTATCCCACATTGCATGCCCCTTGAGCCGCTTCAGAGCACTCTCTGCACCTCTTGTTAGACAAAGTTTGTTATTCAATTTTTAGAAATTGTCAACGATTATTAACTTTTGATTGGTTGGACATAGAAAGCTTATCCTGTAATTGAGGACATTGAAGGGGAAATCTGAGAAAGCAATCCCCCGAGATAGAAGTCTGTGAGAAGGAACAAGTGTAATAATAATGCAAACAGTATGCGTTTCTTGTATGTGGGCTATTGGATTAGCAGGGGGTCTCCAAATCCAGTTCTTCGTAGCCTGATCCACACCAGGTTTTCATACTAACCACTGACTTTTTAAATAATTCCCATTGAAATTCACTTGGTCCATTTCTCAAAATATCAGGCCTCCAACGAAGGTGCCCCCCCTTTTTCTTAGATGCACACATTTTAGAAATGCACCACTCACCTTATTCAGAAAGGTGGCATTCACAGTTTTGGGTAGCTGTTCGTTAGTGTAAATAATGAACATGCCAGCCCCTTGAAAACATGCGTGTCACAAGTGGACACTCGATGGTCATGTGTCTTGTGCTCCCAGCACCCACGTGGGCTCCAAGAGAGCGTTTCAAAGCGACAGCTCCTTCAAGGGACTGTTATTGCCAAGTGTCAGAAAATAAGAAAAATATTTCTATCCATGTTTGTAGGAAATGAATGTGCAACGATGAAGATCATAGCATTGAAAAGCATGAAAGGGTCAGAACTGAACCTTTCATATATTGCACATTCCCTTGTGCCTGTTTCAAACAAGCAGCGCATTATTATTTAGTTTTTTGTGCATTTTAAAACCCATGGTGAATGTGAACTTTGGATGCTCTTTAAAATGCTCAGAAATGTGCCATCTGAACCCTTCTTTTGTAGTGCATAAAAGGCGGGCAGGGTCGTGCATGCTATCTGTGCATTATATGCACATTTTTGTGGCACACGTAAAGGGGAGGCACAATCATATATTATTATTATTATTAATGTTATTATTATTGTATTTATTGAGCACGGACCTAGCTCTGAGAAGCAACTGAGCGCTTTAAAGAGATATGCAACAATACAGATACATAACAGAGTGCCTTTACAGAGCTATACGACAGTACATATGCATAACAAAGGACACTTCAGAGATAACAACAGAACAGATATACAGCAGGAGGTAGGATAAAGAGGGGCACAGCTGTACCGGGGGCCAGGGAGGAAAGGGGTGGGTGGCGTCTACCGAGTCAGGTGGTGCGCCTGGCAATGTCATAGCTTGGGTGTTGAGGAGGAGACACTCCATGAAGAACTGGGTCTTGGGTTCTTTTCTGAATTGTAGGAGCGTGGGGGCAAGTCTGATGCTGATGGGGAGGAGGTTCCATAGTCATGGCGCCTAGGCAGGGAAGGCTTGTTTTCTAGTCCATTCCTTTTTGCAGCACAGGATTTCAAGTCTGCACGTGTTCTGGCTTCTGGAGGTGCATTGTCCACGAGAGATGCTGAGTCTCTCCGCGAGGTAGCGGGGTGACTTGAGGGTGACTGCCTTATATATGATGCAGCAAGACTTGAAGGTGATTCGTGCGTGCAGTGGGTGCCAGTGAAGGCCGATGAGGGCCAGGGCGATGTAGTTGTATATATGTAGACCCTTGATGAGGCATGCAGCCGTGCGTAGGACACTTCTCAGGGGCACAAAGGAGTATGACGGGAGGCCTTTGAGGAGGCCATTTCCCCCATCCACGTGGGATCGGATCAGTACTTGAAAGGTGGATCTAGAGCTGTCCAGAGGGAGGAAGGGCTTGACTTTCCACAGGAGGGAGGGCTGATGCCAAGCTGTCTGAGCTTTCTTAGATATGTGTGTCTTGAAGAAGAAGTGTTTGTCGACATGGAACCCGAGGAATTACGAACAGGAGGGCAGTTCATGGTTGATAGCCACGTCTGTATGTCTGGATTTTCGGTGTTGTTGGAGAGGAGTAGGAATTCAGTCTTGAAGGGGTATAGCTTCAAGTATGCACTGGACATTCAAGACTGGATCAGCGAAAAGCAGGTTTTGAGCCTATGGATGTCCTTGAAGGAGTCAATCTTGAGGTATAGCTGTGTCACATCTGCGTATTGGTGGATATGGATGTTGTGTGTGTCAAGGAGGGCTCCCAATGGCTCTATGTTCAGATTGACGATCACTTGCACCCAATATAATTGTGAGAATCAGGTCCACTGTATTCAAATGTCTTTAGTGTGAATATCAAGAACATGTTATTGGATCTGACTAGTGAGGACCGGACATACAGACCTCATAATTAGGGCAGATCATGTGCCTTGTTTTCAAACCTCTCCTCGCCTCCTTGTGTTTTGTTACAAAAATCCATTATGTGGGCTCTGGCCGATCAATGCAGGACCATGCAAACAAATATCAATTTGACTCCGTGTACACTGTACTCTTGGTATTTCATGGAGACTTACACGTACGTTACACTTTTAGGTATTTGATATCCTGCTGAAGAAAGCTCCCACAAGCAGTGAAGTTGTCTCCAGAGAACGTTTATATCAAATCTTGAAAATAAGGGGCTGTTCACTGAATGCTGAGTCACATGTCCAACGGAGAAAGGATTTTGAATAGCAGATTGTGATGGGGGAGGGACATGTGAACAGATCAGTGCAATTGGGCACACTGCACAACTGATACATAACACATAATTTTACTTTGAGGCAGAGAGGAAACAGGAATTGCTCAGAGTCACACATAGTTCAGATAAGAAAACTGGGATAAGAATCGAGTCTCTACATGTTAAATTCAGCAACTTAACCACTTAGGGGCTGATTCATGGAAAATCAGGGATCTACCATTCTGCGTGTGAAACTCGATCGCCGATTCATGGAATCGACTGGTGTAGCACTGTTTCCTAACTTGCGTGGACTACGCACAGGCTCGGCACATCTCTGCGAGTGGTCGAGTGCCTTCCGCGAGACACCACACAGAGCGTGTGCAAGGTCTGTGTCGAGGGCGGAGTAAGGGGCGGAACTCAGAAAAAGAGGAAGAACAAGGAAAAAGACACACATATTTTATTCTGCACGCAGGCTCATGCAGTGTCATCCTGGGCGCGCGGCCCTTGTGGGATTTATGCGCTCTTTTCCATGAATCGGCCGCTTCATGACAACTGCTCAACTTTCTATTGTAAGCTTAAACTGCAGCAAAGTGCATTTGCTTTTCTTTACTATAATGCCTATGAAGAGTTTATATTACTAAATGAATGGTCCCGAAAATGACTCCACAATAAAGGTAATAACACAGCCATTGGAAACAATTAAATCCTCTATGCGATCTAAAGTAGGCCTTAGAATCATGTGTTAGAGGACTCTTCTGCCCTTACACACACTGAAAGGATGGTGACCTGCTCTTTAGAGAAACGTCCAACCAGCAGTATGAGATACCACTTATGTGATCAACATATTCACCGTACAAAATGAATGGTGCATTTTGTTAGAGGCACATCGAAAAGGGCTCATAACCTAAAAATGCGCAACTATCATCGGTAAAAAAAAAGTGGAGTGCACGAAAGGATTAATACAGCAAAACAATATCTGTTATGCCGGGTAAACAAAATAACAAAAACATCACCAAAGCTCATCTACCTCATCATGTTGAACAGGGCCTCATTACGACCCAGGCGGTAAGTTACCGCCTGGGTCGTACCTTTACCACCATGGCGTAAACTACGTTTACGCCATGGTGGTTGGCGGACTTACCGCCCCATTCCGAGGTTGGCGGGGCGGTAAGTCCCCAATCCCCATTTACCCTTCCCCATTCCCATTTTTGCCCCATAGGGCATAATGGGAGTGGGGAAGGCGTTAATTACGCCACCGTAAATTACGGTGGCGTAATTAACAACAAGGTCCCTTAGCGCCATGGATTTTAACACCTGCTAAAAGCTGGTGTTAAGTCCTCCATGGCGCTAAGGGACCTCGGAATCAGGTGGTAAGGGTCGGCGCTGTTTACGCCGCCGTAAACCCCTTACCGCCTGACTCGTAATGAGGCAGTCTATTGTTGGTCGCATGTTCAGTAACACATCTGTTGAGGCTGACAGAGGGAATGACAGTGTGTGGAGAAAATGGGCAGGTGTAGCACTGGGGATGGTGCAAAGGGACCCCTGCCTGCTGATATTTACCATACCACATTTCAGACACATGAGATGCATGTGGACGGAGTGTACGAGTGGGGGGCGCGTCACCTTTCTCCCCACTTGTATAGGCATGGAGAGACACTGTACATTTATTAGCAAAGTCTACACACTTAAGTCATTTTGGAAAACTGTCTGGAATTTTACCGCGCAGTGGTTCAGGCAGTGTTTTTACATCACAGATGTTAAGAGGGTAATCATAAATTAATATTCATGTGCAATAATCTGCATTTAATCATAGCAGCATTCAAGTCACTGCTCTTGGAAACCTACTCCATCCTCGGTGGTCTATTTCTTTACCTAGTTGGTGTTTCTAGTCGGCCACAAGCCCTCTTCCTGACCATCCATGCATGTCACCACTAGATCAGCTCCCACAGCCTCCCACAGATTTCCATCCACATCTTTAATACTTTAATCTTGCCTGGCTGCTATCTCGCCCGGCCGGTGTTGCCCATCCGCCTGCCGCCTGTGTTGGTGGAGTAGATTAGGGTTTCCAAAGCCTGCTTCGTGTAGGGGCTGCACTTTAGGCTGCCTCAGCTCCTGTAATCTGCCGGACCCATACACCTCACACGGAATTGTACAAGGAGAAGCCCTTTGATTTCTCTCGAAAGATAACAGGCTGCTCAGGATTCAGACTTAATCCCTCTATTTCTGTAATAAACCATTGAGGGTGATTTGTAAGAAACGCCTCCCTTGAAGGCTTGTAATTAAATTACATCTTGCAACGTGAAGTCCGTCTTTATTGTTACCAGAGAAATGGAAGGTACAGATACAAGGGAGTTGACGCTTGAAGGAGATGGAAAGATTGTTCTGAGTGTTATCATCAGAGGAGCCAGCCCACATGGCACTACACATATGGGAGGCTTTCGACAATACTCAACACAGATGCTGCAAATTAGTATGGACTCTTTAGGTTTGGTCCTCGAAAGCCAAATCCACTTCTTATTTTCAGGATATCTTCCTAAAACAAATGTGAACACAAGCGCCCCATTTCTTAAAGATCTTTGTCGGCATACCCCTGCACCTACAGAGCTTACCTCGTGGGTTTTTGATTCAAATAAGTGGCTTCTCAGAGCAAAGGAGGGCTGGCTGCAGGCACATGGGGCCCAGAGCCCGTTTTATGTGAATATTCAAGGGTATGGTGCTCCCCCGACATATGAATACGCACTGGCTCACAGAGTTTGTCCCTCAGCTAGGGGGTGTCAGTAAGGCCATCTTCATTGACTGGATTTAAAGGGCTTGTCAGTGAAAATGCATTTAATACATTTCAACCTCTGTTGAAGTGGTGGAAATTGAAAAACTAAATGGAACACATGGAGGAAAGCATGAGCGTTTCTATAATGAGCAAGACAATGCTGATATGGTTCTTATTAGACCCCGGTAGCATTGTTCATATCCCTGTAACTGGCAGGCAAAAGGGGAGACCAGGTGCAGGCGAAGGAGGCACAAATCTGCCGCAGATGAAATAGAATCCCATTGTTATTTGGGTTATGCATCTCTGGCAGACCTGCTCCATCTGTGTTTTCAGCACTCACCCTGATTCAGTTTTGCATATCAGCTCAAGTCCAGAATGCAGTGATCCTCAGAGCCCAGGCACTTGAGAAAAGATACTCTGTTTTGAATTCGCCACATACAATCTAGGTTGGGGATATTTACATCGTCTGTGGTTCTCCTGAAAACCTGGTGTGGCCGTTACTGGAGTTGGAGACTGCTTTTATCGAAGCATCAGTCTGGGCTGGAACAAAGTGATACTAGTTAGCTTCAGCGATAGGTAAACCATGGCATGCCATCGTTAATTATCTTAATAAGTACAGGAAAAAAAAAAACTACAAAGTGAACAAAAGTATGAATTTTGCTTGTAGTTGGGTGGGTACTAAAGTAAAGATATTGGGCCTCATTACACGGATGGCGGAGAACCATGGCGCTATTAGCGACATCGTTCATGGCGGTAATATACCGGCACCGCCTTGGCGGAAAGAGGAATTACCGCCCCATTCCAAGGTTGGCGGGGCGGTAATTCCCCCTTCCACCATTGCCCTTCCCCATTCCCATTTTTGCCCCATAGGGATTAATGGGAATGGGGAAGGCGCTAATTACGGTACCGCAAATTGTGGTACCGTAATTAACTTCCTGGGTCCCTTTGCAAGTTGGTTTTTAACGCCTGCAAAAAGCAGGCGTTAAATCCCCCAACCCGCAAAGGGATCTCGTAGTAAGGCGGTAAGGATTTACCGGTACCGGTATTTTACCAGTACCGGTAAATCCTTACCACCATCCGTGTAATGAGGCTGTCCAAGAATGACTTTTAAGAATCATAACAGTGAAAAAACAGACATGCATATATCATGACCATAATCCCTCTCCCACAGCCAAGAGCAACACTGGTTTCCTGCTGCTTCAATTTGATCCATTAGTGATCCAGAACTTAGATGGCTGTACTGGTGCATTTTTAAGCATACATTCATGGGGGGCAGGGGTGGGGAGAGTTCAAAGTATTTTTCTAGAGTTCTTTAGAATAACACTTTTAAAATATGTCAGGTCACCAACATTACAGAGTGATATTTTACAACGTTTTCAGGATGCCTATGTCCACAATATATTCCAGCATTGACATTGAAACTCATGTTCATGATGCTGTGCCCACAACATATGCATGCATTGCTTCTGTAAATCAGGTTCATGATACTGTGCCAACAATATATGCCAACATTTCCACAGAATAGCACTGTTATGATGCTGGCCCACTGTATATATATTAGCATTCCCACTGTAATCCACTTTGATGATGTGGCACACATAATATGCCACTATTGCCATTGTAGCTTAAGCTAGAATATATTGCAGCATTGTTCTGAATGTTAATTTCATGATCCTGCACAAATATATTCCAGCCTACAAGTGTAAATACTTTGATGTGGCAACGCAATACATCACAGTCATTGCCACTGTAAGTCACTTTCATCAAGTTGTGCTCTTACAATATATGCCAGTGCTGTCATTGTAAATCGCTTTTGTGAAGCTGTGCCCAAGGTATATACCAAAACAACCACTGTAAATCAGTTTCATGGCTGCTTCCACAATTTATGTTATATTAAGTTAATAGATGTTGATGCTGTGCCAGCCACCTCTGTAGTGGTCTAAACAGTGCCATGTCTTGTGCAGAAGGCAACATATTGTGCCCACACTGGAGGATATCCAGACTTCGGTCTGCAAAGGAATGGAATTAATTGAAAATGGCATCAGTGGAGAGGAAAAGAGAGAGCCGAGTCAAACAAACACATATCATTTGTAGAGGTGTGACAGATGACAGAGGGTAGGGAAGGAGTTCCTGAAAGGTTTGGTGCCTGTAGAGTCAGTGGTGATTATTAAAGCAGACCAGATGATGCTCCTGAGTATAATGGAATAGAGATGGGCTCTTGTGAACCCGTGAGGGGTGCAGGCTTGATGGTCTACTAGGGAGTTTCTATAATCTGCTAGACCCCAGATGCAAACATCCGGGATTGCCCAGCCTGTCAGTAGTGACCGAAGATAGATTGAACTGTGGGCAAGGTGAATAGAGTGCACACAAAAGATTAAGCGGTATAATAGGAAGCATAGAATGGCAACCCAAAGTGCCACACCTGCATAGCAACTTGTTGTCTCTCGTGTGATTGGATTGGAATGGTGACATGTCCTATGGAATACATGTTAAGAAAAATGTGGCCAAAAGCCTCCAGTGGTCAAACAATTCTATGCTACACCCCAGAAGAAACCCATATAATGAAATACTTATTGAGGTTGTAATAGCTTGCAAGTATTGTGACACCAGTCAACCTGCTGTGGGCCCCCACCTTTCACGAGAACTCCCATATGCTTAAAGTAATACAGATCTTAGGTGGCCCAGAGAGTACATGGGCCCTCACTAGGTCAAAGGCCATTGCACAGATTATTCAACCATATGGTGTGCAAAAGCAACTAGGCTGGGAGACAGAAAGGCACACATACAGCTGTTGTGCTATTCTCGATCTACATGTTATTGATTACCGACAATAACAATGAAAATAGGAACAGCATTGGAGGCAAGCTATCCACTATGGGTGTGCACACCTCAGTGTGGTTTATGTACCACTAGCAAATCCTCATCAATCTTCATTAACACAATTCTAGGAAATCATATTGAAACGTGTTGTCCATTGTCATAAAGTCTTAGAAATGCAATGATGAATGAGATGTTTCAAGTTTGTTAGCCATTTTCAAGTTGCTCGAGGCGTTTTGGTCAACGACGCGTGTCGTTTATTGCTTTTTTCCTTCACTGTTGTTTTTTTTGTTGCAAATTTATATCAGGATTAGGGTTTGTTGTTGTGAGCTTTTACACCCCAATGTTTAAGGGTTTGAACTTGTGAATGCCTACAGTATTGTGTTAAGGAGGGGCTGAGGATCACACAATCAGTCAGAAAAAATGCTCAATGATGAAGGACTCAGGTGCACAGCAAACCCCAGCTTTATTCAGACAATGGGGGTCATTACAAGGTTGGAGGTAGCCATGCCGCTATTAGCGGCATGGCTACCCCCTTTCTGAGTACCGGGTCCGGGTTCCTTAAATGAAGAATTACCGGGCCATTCCAACCTTGGAGGGCCCGGTAATTCCTCATTTAGGGCTCAATGGGAACGTGCCCGTTGTTAGCACCCTGGTCTGCTCGCGAGACCCGCTAAGGTCGCCTGGTAAAACCAGGCACCCTTACCGGGTCCTGCAAGCAAAACTTGTAATGCGGCAGTACAGGTTTAAAGGGGCCGGCAGCTCTACCGGCCCCATTAAACCCCTACCGCCAACCTTGTAATGACCCCCACGGTCTTCCACTTGTATTTGACATAGAATTGCTGTTTTTAAATATACTTTTGCTGCAACTGGAAGTGTTTCTTCTAGCTTACTGATTGTTCCGGCCCTCATGTGCAGGTTACAAGGTCTGCGCAGCAGGAGTGCCGACACCATGCTGAAGGAGCGCTAAAGGCAAGCCCGGCTGTGCTCGTTTGTGCTGAGGACAGGCCATGGGGCCAGAAAGTATGCCAAAAGAAGGAGATGGTGGATAAGCCACTGCCATTAGGGATATGTAGTGCATATCGATTAATATGCTGATATTCTCACTGTGAACCTTTGTAGCTGCCTCCCCAAGGCCTCTCCCTTCCTCAGGGATTGCTTACCAGTACATTGGAGTGGATTGGTACTGGCGTTGCAGCTATCATTGAGGCTGTGGGTGGGGGTCCTTAGCAGAACTTTGAGCTACAGTTGGAGCTATCGGCCCCTTTCTCGGAGTAAATAATTTGAGGCCGGCAGGGGAACATTGGGATGACATACACTCTCTGTTAGTGGACCTCGCTCCTGTTCTGCTCTGTCTGATGGAGACGTGGTTTTACTCTGCTTCCGGCCAGATATAGTGCAAATGCTCCCGGATTCTTATAGATTATTGTGCTTGGACAGACCACCACCCATCAGAGGGGGTGGGCTGGCCCTTAGTCATACATCTTCTCTCCCCTGCTCTGTAGAGCCTTTGGACCACAATCTTCCCTGTGAATTCCAATTGGTGAGGCTTCGATGCACACCTAATTGAGCAGCGCATGTTCTGCTTGTTTATCGCCCACCCGTATAGCATCCTACTAGGTTTGTGAGCACTTTTGCGTAACTTGGGGCTGACCTGACCCCAACCCTTCCAAACCTCATCATCATGGGGGACTCTAATGTACACCCCAATGACATGCCAGGAACCTTCTGGCCTTGCTAGCTGACATCTCCATGGTAATGTGTTATCATCTCCCTACTCACCGTCAGGGCAATGTATCAGACGCAGTATTTCAGAGAAAGGTCTACTAACCACCTTTAATCCACTTCCGATGGCCTGGTCAGACCATTTCCTTTCGCCTTTTTGTTGTTACCTTTACTGTCTCTCTGGACCCCCCCACCCCTCGAAACTGCCAGAACCCCAGCTGCTTTTGGGGCAGGATTCATCCATCTACTGTGGCTGGCCTCTTGCTGGTTAGTACTAACCATCTTTCTTCCATAGAGGGACAGGACCCTGACATGGGTCTTAGTAATGCTATGATGGAGCTGGCTGATGCTATCTCCAGTGGAGATGCGACTATATCGGCCTAAGCCCCCCTGCACCATAGTTCAGTCGAAACGTGTTGGCCTGCAATTGTGTCTGTCACCGGGCGGAGCGCAGATGGCACGCAGATTATGACCCCAATGCTAAATTAGACTATACGCAGGCAGTGTATTCATATCATGGCGCAATTAAAGAAGCAAAAGCTCATTTTTTGGGCCAAGCGTATCACCTATGCATCTTGCTCTTCGTAGGAGCTTTTTAAGTGGTGAAAGAGCTTCCCTCACTGTCCTCATTAGGATGATATCAAGCTGGCTCTCAAACCCAATGCAATGCGATCAGTTTATTCTTCTATGAGAAAATAAAATCAGGCAATCCATTAACGCTGCCCTGCGGACCGACCCCAAGTCCTCCTGTCGGATTAATCCACATATGCCTGTTAGTCCTGTGGAATCTTTTCAACTTGAGCCCATTACTGATGAGATAGTGGTCGCTGCACTTAAAAAACGTAAGTCCGCCTCCCGCCTGGACCCAATTCATCTTCACCTTCTCCAATCTCTTCATCTAAAGTTACTGGTTACTGTGGTCCTTCAACACTCTTTCCTTTCTGGTACTATTCCCTGTCCTGTGAAACATGCTCTTGTCACTCCTCTTCCAAAGAAGCCTCATCTAGATCCATCGTTGCATCGTTGGTGGTTAACTATCGCCTTATATCGCTCCTTCCAGTGCTTATGAAGCTCATGGAGGTGATTATTACACCTAAGCTCTCCCGCTTCTGGGAAGTGAATAACGTTTTACGCCCACTTCAGTCGGGCATCAGACCTCGTATGGGGATAGATTCTGTCATGGTCTCACTGTCAGATGACTTTGCGCTGCTTCTGGAGCATGGGAAAGTTGGGGTGCTGATTCTCCTCAACCTTTCCGCAGCCTTTGATACAGTTGATCATGCGATTCTTCCGCAGCGACTGGAGCAGATAGGCCTTTGCGGAACCCCACTCCAATGACTATCTTCTTTTCTGGCAGGATGGATGCAAACAGTATCCCTTGGATCCTTTACATCTACTCTGACTGTTCTTTCATGTGGTGTCCTTCAGTGTTCCTCTCTCTCTCTCCTCTTCTTTCCAATCTCTTTCTCCATCCATTGGCGGATCTTATTTCTCAGCACAGGGTTCACCTCTAGATGTATGCTGTTGATACGCAGTTAGTATTTCACCTGGACTCACTGAACCTGCAGCCTCCGGGCAAACTGAAAATGTGCTGCAATTGAGAGCTGGATTGCAGAGAGCTGGTTTCAACTCAATGGAGGGAAAACCTAGGTTTTGGTGATCAGGATTATCTGGGTTTATGCCCACTCCTAGTAGCTCAGTAAAGAGCTTGGGGGTGAACGTCCTGCCTTTGGGCTCAAGAAATGCACATATTATAACAATGTGCAGTGATGATTTTTCCAAGTTTAAAACCCTGAGGAAGATACTTCTTTTTCATCCGGCTAACTGCAGAGCACAGGTGGTCATGGAATACACCATGGGGTCACTGGATTATTGTAATAGTATAAATCCTGGTCAACCGGCCTTCCAGATCCAGCGTCTGCAAAATTTGCAGAACTCTGCAGCACGTCTGGCGCTTGAGGCCCATCGCCCCACTTCATCACAGGCCATGCTAGATCAGCTCCATTGGCTCCCCATACATTTGTGTATTAAATTCGAGATTCTGTGCATCACACACCAAGCTATCCATTATGTGGGCACAGAGTACTTGCAGGATAAGATGTCTCATGATGAGCCCGTTAGGTGTTTACACTTGGCCTCCCAAAACCTTTTAAGAACAACACATCACCAAAATGTGCACTTAGGCAGTTGCTCTGTATCAGTCCTGGCCTCACTCTATGGAGCGTTCTGCCCGAGGCTACATGAGAGTGATGATCATTTCCAGTAACGTAGGGCATTGAGGATGTATTTGTTCAAGATGATTTATGGTAGACTTACCGGTCTCAGCTTCTTAGCACCTTGATGCCTTTGGGCCTTAGTGCACCCCATAAATACCACAAATATGAATAAATGAATAGAAATGTCCTTCTATTTATTAAGAATTTAGCTAATTCCAAAGTGCATGTAGTGTTTTTATGGCCACTCATGGCGCTAGTAAATTGCTTTCTATAAGGTCTTACCGTTCTCATGCACCTGGACAACCAATGGTTTGTTTGTGCTCTTATTAAAATGAATTAACTGGGGAGTCTAACATGTCTCGTCCTGGGAACTGTTATCTGGTGTCTGTGTTCCACTCATTCATGAACCCCTTCCTAGTTCCTGACCTTGGCTATGAGCTACTGATTTAGTTCTGTACGGTCTTCGCAAATAAACATTTTGTTTTAATTGAGCATTTTGAGTTCTAAGGCCTTGCTAGTTCTGAAACCTGCGGCAATCTCAGCGTTTAGGGACATGGATTCACTTGTTTCATTGTTCATCCTGTTGTGCCCCACATCTTGTACATGGTCATGTTTTTGGGGGCTGCATATAGACATGTATATGTTCTTCATGTCAACATGCAACTATCCTTCATGTCTGCATGCATGTGTCCTTCATGTCTATGTACTCTTCATGTCAATATATACTTATGTATCTGTCACCCTATTTGTTACATCAACTATTATATTCATAATGTCAACACCATGGTCTCAGTTGGTTTCTTTTTTCTCCCTTAGGCTCTTGGGGTGAAAGGGCTGCCATAGTTGATATCTTTTCCCACCTTGACGATTCTGGCGAGGGGTAGGGACTGGAATCGGTACTTGAATACACATCTGAGTAGGGGCAGTCAGTATTACCTGTGTATTTATCTGTCTCATTATACTCCCCTTCTGGTCCAGTCATTGACCACCCCCATATTTTCACCCATTTCATGACAGTCATCTTTGGATATCCGTATTTTGCGTAATCACCTCAAGCTGACTCCACATATTCCTCAGAGCCACCAGTCATGAATCCGCAATCCCGATCAGACCCAAAATCCACCTAATTTTTGGTATAATTGTGGGGTCAATTCGGCATTCAGCCACTGTTCCAGGAGGTCCGATAAGATGGTCTATGGGGTATATTCTGGGTAGGTCATCTGTTTGTGTATCCATGTGCATCCATGTTTATTATTATGGTGATTTCCAGTGCCTTCTTGCCCACCTTTTTACACTGTCTCTGTGCAATTGTCAGGACACAGCTGTCAGGATCAGTACCAGTATGGCTAATAATATTTTAAATGTATTTGCCAATCAGGTGGGTACCCATGAGACCAGATAATTGTGCCAATCATCATTTTCAATTTCTTCCACCTCTGTCACCATCTTAGTATGCAGCTCTTTTAAGACTGCTATAGACTCTGCAAGGGTCCCATTCTCATCATCATTTGTCAGTACGTTAGAACAGCAAGATGGCACAATTTTAGCACATAAGCCTCCCTCCACAGCCATTATCAGATCCAGGACATACATGTTTTGGAGTATCATTAGTCTCACTGCTAACAATTCTTCCCTGATTGCATTGAACCCCTTTATAGTTTCATTTATTGTTTGCAGCAGCATCCATCTGGTTATCTGTAACAATTTGACATTCATTGCTGTTTGCAAGCCAAGGGCAAGATAGGAGGTAAATAGCTCTGCCAAACAGTTTATGTTTGTCTGGTATGTCATCATAGGCATCTAAGGGTAAGAGACCATTTATTTCCAACATTTGTACTCATCAAAGGGCAATCATTATTCTGCACCTCACTCTGCGGCAACACCAGAGCTTGTGCACTTATTATCACTATGGAGCAAAGCCGTCCCCAATTGGGGGGGGGGGGGGGTTCTATGTAGGACTTTGAGTCACAAGCCCATAGTGGTCCATTAATACAGATAGACAATTATGGTCAGATTGGAGACAAGTATTGCACCCATGTTAGTGTATATTGATGCATTCTTACTTGTCTGTTTACAATAAAATTGACTTTTTGATTGAGAACAACCTATTTACCTTGCAGGTAACATTGACTGTCTTGAGCCACGTGGGATGGTGC
This sequence comes from Ambystoma mexicanum, assembly GCF_040938575.1. Lineage (NCBI taxonomy): Eukaryota > Metazoa > Chordata > Amphibia > Caudata > Ambystomatidae > Ambystoma > Ambystoma mexicanum. The sequence continues at coordinate 143,861,919 of NC_090934.1, forward strand.
CCTGTATATACATATATATAATAACTTTTTGTTTATTCCTTTTTACCTTTTTCTATTTTCTATTTTCCTTTCTCTTTTTTTTGCCTTATTTTGGTTATATAATTTTGATTTCAAATATGGATTGGGCATTAATTTGAGATTTAAGCTGTCCTCTGATGCAATATGTTTTCGGATCATCTTATGCACAGTGTGTCCACTCTACACTTTAGGACGTTTATTGGACTAATATGCACTTTAACTGGAAATGTTCAGTGTTGATTGTGTCTTTTTATGCTGTTTTTATCGTGATTTCAGCACCATGTATGATGTAATTGAATATGTGTCTATTAAAGATTGATTGATTTTTTACTCTCCTTGACCTGGTCTATCCCCTCATTCAGCTCCTGCACAGCGAGCAATTTATCCAGTTGATTCGTTCTATGGTTTGATTCACGTGAACCCCCCCTCTCTCTTGTGCTAATTACTTTGCCTCTCCTGGATTACATCCTACTTTCATGCCTGGCACATCAAAGACATTTCCACAGCCGGTGTTCATCCCAACCTTCACTGTGCCATTATTTCTGAAGCACAAGGTAGCACTTGCCACTGATATTATGGTCACAGGTCCTCCATCTTCTATCCAGGTGAGCAATTTCATGTATTTACGCCATTTTTTAAGACACTCTTTGTTTTCATTCAGCACAACCTACTCAAGCTGTTCAAGTAATGCTAGTGCTTTGCACCCTATCAATCCATCAACCCACCCTTCAGTGGTGTGAACACTTCTTTTTATTTGCAGTTGGCCTCTATCCCAACAACCAGGAATTCCCTTTCCTCTGCATCACTGCATTGTAGCAGTTTGTGATCTTCTATTCTGATCTCTCTCCTATTTGAACATGATAGTGTATATTTCATTGTCTTATGTTGTGTTTTGGTATTGATCATGAGGGGCATTTGCTTAATAAAACTATCCTTACACAGAGAGTCTGCCATTTAACCCACTCTCAAGATGCTGTTTGGCTTTGGAACTGCCCTTGTGTCATGCATAGGGCAAGATTTGTCAGGCAATGTACTGTTTTGGTAGGTACTTCTGTTGCTCCAAATACTCTGGATGAACTCAATGGTGTATGGGATGAGAGAACATGAAAGCATCTCTCATCAGATTGCTCTCTCCCCACTGCGCTCATGTGTTTGTACGTCATGTTATTAGCGAAGTGGAGTCATTATCAAAATGTTTGCTCAAGTGGCTGTTATCATGTGGTGCACTTCTTTTTAATCTCGTAAGTAGGGTACTTTTCAGGGTAAGCTTTGGGTGCCGTTTCGCTTGTCATCCTTTCAGTCACTATACTTATGTTACTTTTACTAACTACTGTCTTCACTATAATGTTAGCAACAGGTTCCTTTACTCCAATGCAAATTATAAAATACAAACAACAAAATGAGAAAAAGTTTGCTATCATCATGATAGCTAGTGTGTCTGATTTCTTTTGCAGATAACTATGTGCATACACTCTTATCTATGTGTATACACTCTTTTCTTCACTGTCCCCTCTTCTGATCTATGGACCCCCTTCTGTTTTCAACTTTTTCTCCTTTCTCCTCCTCACCAATTAACGGTGGTAATAGGTGGGAAGTTCTCCTTGCATACGTCTCATCCTCTAGGTGCATTATTAATTTCTATCACATAGAACTAATATAGCCCACGGTTCCCAACCTGCTCTTCTCCTTCTCGGCCAGTGTCTGCCTTTTCTCTTAAACTTCCTCTGTTCTCATGCCACCCCTTCTTCCCCTCCCCTCACTTCTCCAACACCACTGATGGGAGTAGCACGCCCATGTACACCCGCTTGGAAAACCTTCAAAGGTGGTAACAGCTTCATTTAGCTACTCTGAATGCTTGTTCTGCTGCCAAACTCAACTCCAACATCTGTGTCCTTCTTGAAGAACGTGACTTGGACGTCCTCGCACTAACCAAGACGTGGCTCAATGCCAGCTCTGTCACTTCTCTTGACACTCTCCTTCCTTTGGGCTACACATTCCTCTCCAAACCCAGACCCAACAGGACTGGAGGTGGAGTGGCTGTGATCTTCCCTGAATGGGTCTCTGCTTCCCTCATTCCTACTCAATCCTACTCCACTTTTGAATGCCTGTAGGCTGGGGGTCTCCCACACTTTCTCTCTCACCCTCTCCCCTATCTACAGACCCCTGGCCCTATCTTCCTCTTTGAATGGGCCGACTTTGCCTCATCTCTTTCAACCTCTTCTTCCAAACTCTTCCTCCTTGGTGATTTCAGCATCCACCTCAACTCTCCTGAATCATCAACCTCTCAGTTCCGGGTCCTCTGTGACTCCCTCTCTCTCTCACTATTCTTCCGTCTGGCCCGACTCACACTGCTGGCCACACTCTTAATGCCCTCATCTCTGGTGACATCAATATCTCTAGCCTGGTCACCCTCTCCTGCTCTGACCACTCTTTCCTTTCCTCCTATCTGGAGCCCTGTGGCCCTCTGTCCATGCCACCCGCTGCACTGCCAGCCTCCTTCACCATCATTTGACCAATGAAGTGAGTGTCAGCTGCTGATTTTGACTCCACCTTCATCCCCCCACCAATCCCTGCTCCTGATTCTGACTCTGTACTGGCTATTCTGCATATTGCCATCACCAACACGCTCAACATCCTTGCCCCTGCCCTGAGGATCCATCTAATACCTGCCTCCCAGAACAACTGCTGGTACAACTCTGATCTAGCATCTCTGAAACACAAGTGCAGAGTTGCTGAACGGAAGTGGCAGACCTTGGGCTCATCTTCTGACAAACTGGCCTGCCGCCTGCTCCAAAGGCAATATCGTTTCTCTGTCTGCTCCAAAAAGTGGGTCCCCATACAAGCCCCCATCACTGGAGACTACAAACATAGCCAAATGTTTCCAAATCTGCAAGGAACTTGCTAATCCACTTGCAGGCTCCACCTCTCTCCTTCCTTCCCAGGCCCTCTGCACTGCCTTGGCCTCCCACTTCACATCCAAAACTCAGGACAACCTGTCCTAACTCTCCTCCACCCCATATCATCTCCCACTCCTACTCCCCTGCACCCCTTGACCCCCCTCCTCCTACCTCCTCCACTCTCCTCCCTCTGCCCATAACACTGGTTGAGGTCTCTAATGTGTTCTGCTCTATCAAGGCCTCCTCAAAACAGGTGCTCCCCTGCTCCTCCAGAACCATTAAGGACAACATCCCCTAACTAGCCCCAGCTCTTGCAGACTTCTGTCAGCACTCCTTTGCCTCTGGCTATTTCCTCTATCCCTCAAGCACTCCCTTGTGCACCGTCTCATAAAAAAAGCTGTCTGCTCACTCCTCTTGCCAGGCTAACTATCACCTTACCTCTGTTACCCTCTTCCTGGGTAAACTCTTGGAAAAGTTGGCCTTCCCCCAACTGACCCTCCACACCTATCTTGTTGGCTGCCTTCATGACCACCAATCTGGATTTCCGGGTATCCAGAGGCACTGAAACTGCTCTCCTAAACACCCATGAAAACATGATCGCAAAACTCGGCTCCAACTCTCCTGCTGATATCATTCTCCTCGATTTCTCCTCTGCCTTTGACACAGTCCACCATCCATCCTTATAAAACAACTCTGTGACACCCTCGACATCACTGACCAGGCACTGGACTGGCTGACCTCTTTCCTCACTAATCGCCCTTCCGAGTTGCAATTGGACCCTTTCTCCTCCTCTACCTGTGGTGTCCACTAGGGCTCTATCCTATCACCCTGGCTCTTCAGTATCTATATCTCCCCTCCTGCTCATCTGATCTCCTCTTTCTATCCTCATTTTCAGTGTTATGCCGCTAACACACAGCTTTCCTTCAAACTTCCTTCTACATCCCCCTCTTCCTCCTCTATCTGTCCAGCATGCAGACATGGAGTTCAGCAAACAATCTCTGTCTTAATGCCAGCAAGGTGGAGATACTCCTCAACGGGACACCTGTGTCCTCTTTTCCTCCTACCCTTTGACCACACCCTTGGGCACTCTACCCCGTGAGGCCAAAAGCCACGGGATCACCTTCAACTCTGCCCTCTCCTTCAACCCTCACATCATGGACCTTACCAAAAAGTCCCACTTCCTGTGCCACCTTTTCAGAGGCATTCTTCCTTTTCTTATCTTCCCCCAGAAGCTCAATGTCTCCAGAGCTCTGGTCCTTTCCAGGCTGGAATACTGTGACAGCCACTTTCTCATTCTTCGTCTCTCCTCTCTTTGCCCCCTCCAGCTAATACAGAATAAGACTGCAAGAATTATCCTTGGCCTCAAGCACAAGCACTGTATCTGTCCAGCCCTAAAATCTCTCCACTGGCTCACGGCGGCTGCAAGGATAAAATTCAAGACCCTCAGAATCATCCACAAGGCCTTCTGGGACCTGGAACCACGCTATCTCCTACTTTTCCTCTAGAAATACTCCCCTGTAGGAGCACTATGCCCCTCTAATTCCAACTCTCTGACTGTCAAACGTTTTGCTTCTCAGAGAGTGGGGGGTATATCTCTCGGAGCGGCTGGTGTCTCCCTTTGGAACAACCTCCTTGCGCCTCTCAGATTTGAGCCAGGCCTCTATAAGTTCCAGAAACTGTTACAATCTCTGCTCTTATCTACCTCTTTCCCTCCTACCCTTCCGTGCTAATCACTCCACTGCCACTGTGGCTGGTGGCCTGATCCTCATGAACCCCAAAGGCTTAGAGGCCCTTCCCCCAGTCATTACCAGCACCCCCCGCTCCCACTGCATTATCTTGCGGGCCTATGCCTGGTGGCTCCACATACCACCCGTGGGAGCTGCCTGTATTAGCACTTAGCCTGGGGCGTGCCTGGCGCCTATTAGCACTTCCCTCTGGGGCCCTCCTCCAGCACTTGTCCAATCCTCTGCTCCCCTTTTCCATCTCCCTCCCCTGCACTTCTCATCAATGCACTTGCACGGCCGAATGTCACAAGGCCTAGTAGGACTCGACTGTATAAATATTATTGTTGCTTTTTGCCAATGTCATTATTTCCTGTGTTCTCTTCCCATTTAGCCTTGTGGCGCTTTGAAACGCAATTTTTGTGTTCATAAAGAGCGTTACAAATGATCAATAAATAAATAAATAAAATACAAGAGAATATCTAATATCATTTAAGAACCACATTGTTCGGCAAGAGGAAATGTCTTCTTCCTTTTTTTTTTTTTAAGATGGGTGTTCAGAACGTAGTGAAGAGTGATAGAACATTTCTTTTTAGAACAACATATGTTTCCAAATTGAACAACAAAACTGCGAGGCAAATTTTCCACACTTCTAAAAAAGGATAAGTGTTCATCAAACATTAAAGCACCTTGAAAAACAGAATTACCATTGAGAACATCTGATATTCCTCTTGGAATGGGAAGGGAAGTACTCAGTTTATTTTCAAACAACACCTTTGGAAAATGCGGAAAATATTAACCAATGTGTCCTCTTTATTCTTGTTACTGCTGCTCTTGCTGCTGATTGACTATGGTCATTAATCGCATCTGGGGTCTTCTGACGGTATACATGCATTTCACTGCGATATTTTTCATTGCGTGTTTTTTCATTGCTGTTTTTATTTCGAAAAAAAACTCATTGTTTTTTTTGTTTTTTTGGGGGGGTTAAAAAATTACATATATGGTTGTGGGTGTAAGGGATTAAAAAAAAGGGGGGGATTGGGGGGTTAACCCCCCCAAAAAAAACAAAAAAAAAACGAGTTTTTCGAAAAAAAATGGCGATGAAAAAACCTGCGATTAAAAATACTGTGGCAAAATAACGTAGAACCCTTCTGACGTCTTCTTCACCTTTGACCTCTGGATAGTTGGACAGGGGGGCATCACAGCAGTACTTCTTCATGTTGCTTAAATGGATCCAGGCCCTTTACCCCTCAACCTTTACTGCAGAAGCTGTTACTGCCTCAACTATATAGGGTCCATCAAACGAGGGCTTTTGCCTTCTCTTGATGAAATGTCTACATAATACTTCATCCCCGGGGTATAACTGGGGAGGCTGTACCAGTTTCTCCATATCAATATGTCCACTCACTTCTTCTGTTCCTCTCAAGCACCCCTGCCTTGTCTGGACCTGTTTAAAGATACATTTCAGAGATTTAGTCATAGCCATAAAATAGTCATGCATTCCGTGTCCAAGTGCATTAGCTGAATTTATATTTATTTATTGAATATTTTTTAAGGCGCTTATGCAACAATGCAGTGTGTCAAAGCGCCACAAGGGACAAGGGAAGGGAGCAAATAAACAATGAAATTGGCAATTAATAAATAGAAACGGAGAGCGGCCCTACTAGGCATTGTGACATCTGGTGCATGCAAGTGCAGTGAAAGAAAAAGAAAAAGGAAAAAAAGGGAGGCGGTCAGGTGGGGCTAAGTGCTAGTAGGATCGCCATGGAGGGGGAGGTGCCCATTAGGGAGGCAACAGGTAGGTGCATGGGCAGAGACATCCCTGGCAGTGAGGGAGGGGGTACTGGGGCGGTTGGACAGAAAACCTGGACCCTACTGGATTCGTGAAGGACCAGGCTTCCAATGTCAGTGACAGAGGGGGTGGATACTACGTGAGGGGGAGAGGGTAGAAGGAGGAGAAGAGAAAGGTCTTGAGTTGTTTGCAGAATTTTAGGTGGTCCGGTTCAAGACGGAGAGTGAGAGAGGGATTTTGTTCCATAGGAGGGAGCCAGCTAAGGAGAGGCATCTGCCTCCAGCTCTCTGCATGGGGAAGAGTTTGTCCAGCAGAGAGTTGGAGTCAGAAGATCGAAGGGATCTGGAAGGAGAGTATTTAGTGAGAGAGAGTTTCAGGTAGTCACAGGCCACAGACAGCCTTGTGGATGATGCAAAGGGTCTTGGATTTGACCTTGAAGCAACCGGGAGCCAGTAGAGAGATTTTAGAGCTGGAGAGATATCATCCCAGGGCTTGAGTCCTAGGATAAGTCTTGTAGCCCTATTCTAGATTAGTTGAAGAGGACGGAGTGAAGAAAGGCAGATTGAGGAAGAGGCTGTTACAGTAATCTAGCCTTTGGAGCACCAGAGCTCTAGAGACATTGAGCTTCTTGGTAAAGGTGAGGAAAGGGGGAATGCCTCTAAGCAGGTAAAGTTGAAAGCAGTCCTTCTTGGCAAGGGCCAAGATATGAGAAATAAAGGAAAGAGAGGAGTGAAAGATGAACCCAAGGTTTCTGACCTCAGGGGAAGGAGAGATAAGTGAGACCTTAGAGGATGCCTAGGGTGCAGGAGGGAAACAGGGAGCACGTGTCACAATAGAAAGGATCTTGGTCTTACTGGCATTACAAGAGGGATCATTGGAGGTGTACCAAGACTGAATAGCAGACAAGCAGTCACAGATGAGTTGTGTCTCATCTGCGTAACAATGGAAATGAGGAAAGAAGGCAGAGATCAGGTGAGCAAGAGATGCAAGGTAGATGTTGAAAAGGCAAGGCGAGAGGATAGCTCCCTGGGGAACACCACATGTAGAGAGAGTGCTGGAGGAGAAGAAGGAGCCCAAGAGCACCTGGGAAGGGCGGCCATTGAAGAAGGAGGCCAACCAACCCACTGCCTAGTCAAAATACCAACAGTATCTCAGAGCCGCTTCATGAGGATAGAATGGTTGACCATGTCAAAGGCAGAGGAGAGGTCAAGGAGAATGGGAACAGCAGGAGAGGTAGATTTAATATTTGCTAGCAGTTCTTCATGGGTGTTCAGGAGGGCAATTTCCCCACCCCTGGATGCTCAGAATCCAGATTTATGATAATGTAAACAACCAATGAGCTCAATGTGTTGGGTCAGTTGGGGGATAACCAACTTCTCCAGGCATTTCCTAAGGGAGGGTGTAATAGAGATAGGGCGGTAGTTGGCTAGACACGAGGAGTCGGCTGAAGGCTTTTTTGGAGGGGGTGCACAAGGGAGTGTGTGAGAGAAGATGGTAAAGAGCCAGATGCCAGGGAGTGGTTGCAGAAATCAGCAAGAGCCAGAGCAAGGGAGGAGATGTTGTCCTTAATGGTTCTCGAAGTACAGTAGGACATATGTTTGAATTAGACCTTCATAGATCAGACTACTCTAGAGCTCTCATCCATTGTGATAGGTGAGAAGGCGAAGAGAGTGGGAGCATGTGGAAGAGATTTAGAGATGAAATGGGTGGCCAGTGCAGTACAGCATGCCTGAGAAGGAATGGGTCAGGTGGAGACTACAGATGGGTTGGCTAGTTCTTTGCAGATTTTGAAGAGTTCAGCCATGTTCTTAGAGGGCCCAGAGATACAGGCCTGGTTGTGAGCCCTCTTCTTGTAGCAGATAAAGAGACGATATTGCCTTTGGAGTAGGCATCTGGACATTTTGTCAGAGGATGAGCCCGATATCAGCCCTTTCCATTCAGCAACTCTGCACTTGCATTTCAGAGCGGCTAGATCGGGGTTGTACCAACTGTCTGCTTGGAGGCAGGTTTTAGGCGGATCCTCATGACAGGAGCAGGAATGTCAAGAGTGTTGGTGATTGCAAGATGTAGGTTGGCAAGGACAGAATCTGTGGGAGAATCAAGAGGAGAGGAAGGAGGAGCGGTGCAGCTTGAGGCAAACACAACAGCTGACACTCGTTTTATCAGACAGAGGACCGCAAAGGAGGTTGGCAGTGCTAGTGGAGTCTTGGTCATGGGGTCGAGAGGTCCCAGATGAGAAGAGGGGAGCGAGTGTCCAGACCAGGAGAACAGGGTAATAAGAGGGTTGGAGAGCGGGACATAAACAGGGATGAAGGCATCAAGAGTATGTCCGGCAGAGTGTGTAGGGCCAGGGGGGAGAATAGTGAGAGAGAGAGAGGTGCAGAGATCACAGGAAGAGAGAATAGGGAGAAACAGAGAAGTCATGGTGGATATTGAAGTCTCCAAGGAGGAGGAGTTTAGAGTTAGAGGTCAGAAGAGAAGAGGTGAAGTCATCGCATTCCAAAAGAAACACAGACAGAGGGACAGGGGGCCTGCAGGTAGTGACAAGGGTGAGAGAGAAAGTCAGAGAGACACCAAGCTTGCAGAAAGGACTTTCAAAGGAGGAGTAGGGCAGGGTGAGTATGTGTGAGGTAGGGACTCAGTCAGGAAAGATCAGGACTACTCCACCACCAGGTCAGTCAGGCTGAGGCTTGGAGTGGATCTTGCAGCCGTCAGGGAGAAGGGAGTCAAAATCAGTGACTGAGCTGGCATTGAAATGTGTCTCGCTGAGAGCGAGGATGTCGAGATCAAAGTCTTCTGGAAGGAGGCAGATGTCATAAAAATGTTTGACAGCAGATCCAGCGTTCAGGGTGGCTAAGTGTAGCTGGTTGCCACCTTTGAATGTTTTCCAAGGAGGGGTAGACGGAGGTGGTAAGCCAGTTGGAGGTGGTGAAGGAGGTGCAGAGAGAGAGAGGAAGGAAGAGTAACAGGAGAAGGGAGGAAGTTGAAGAGGGCTGGCAGGCGCCAGTAAAACATACTGAGATTGGGTTGAGGGCCCTGGACCATGACAGTGCCGTTGTGATAGACATCAATGATGCACTTAGAGGATGAGAAGTATGCCAAGAGTACGTCCAATCTAGTGCCACCATTAATGTGTGTCAGCATCAGTTTGAGACTGAGTGCTAGGAACAATTGGAGCAGTCATTCTGTGCCCGGTAACCAGCTCATGAGATGTCAGGTGGTGGTCAGAGCCTGGCTGATTGCATAAGGTGAACAAAGCCAGGACAAATCAGTGCAGCCAATTCTTGTGCAGGGCGTCTTAATTTTGAAATTCGCTCCTTCAAGAGGCCGTTTAGGTACTCACAAAATCATGCTTGCTTGCAGGTGGTCGGCAGAGGAGAATGTGTGGGGTCCATTATTGGAGCGTGGCACTTCATATACGGCCAGGAACACCACTCATACAGGGAATTCTATAGCCGATATGGCATCTGGATGTGTGCATGGACCGGCCTCAATCTAGCAGGAAAAAGGGCACACAACTATGATCATATATTTGTAGGCGTTGCCGGTTCGGAGCATATCTACATAATCAATATGCAAATGTCAAAATGGTCCATTAGGGCGGGACATTGCTCCTCTCACCGTTTTCAGAGTATGTCCAGCCGTACATTTCAGACAAGTAACACTATTTATTATAAAATTAGTTATGTGCTCATTCAGATTAGGGACAAACCTGTCATCCAAAAGCGAAGCTGCAAGACATCCTTTGGTGATGTGTGCTTGGAAGTGGAGCTGCTCCAGTGCTACTGTGAGCAAGTCAACAGGCATGACAGGCATGACAGGTTTTCCTGTCCTATCCTGGCACCACATTAGCTCAGCGGGGGATAATGAACAGCCCCTCTTTTGCCATAAATCCGGGGCACGTCCCTTTAATTCCAAAATCTATGTTATAGACAGTGGGCTATAACATTCTGCCATCACCATGTCACGTGTGCGTGTATCTCTGTTTGGGACGGTCAAAATGCCTAATATCACGAGAAAATATGGCGCCCTTTTAGTTCTGCATCTGAGGATCCATTACTGCTAGAAATCATGTCTGCACCTCTCGTATCCGCTGCGCACTTGACCATGCCTATGACCAAAAGAAATTCAAGGGCTTTCAACAGTCTCTTTAACAATGGTGCATCATGTACTGGAAGCCCCTTATTTTCCAACATGACAACCCTGAATGTACTGTTGTCATTACGTAGGCGGAGTCAGAGAACCGTGTCATCGCCATATCTTCATGCTCCTCGAGCGCTAAAATCAGTGCTACCAATTCTGCTACTTGTGCTGAAAAATGTGCTGGCAATCTTGCGCTCTTTACAACTTCAAATTTTCCATTGTCTATTGCCTCACTACTGCTGTCCCACCATGTCACAATACACTGCTCTGGTCCATCGTCGATGATCCATCAATGAAGAGAATCATGCCCCCTGTTAAGGAGTTTTCCTTGATGCGAGACACGTCATCATGAAAATCGGTATAAGTACTGCAGTCATGTACATGATCTCCCTCTTCCACACATTCAGCTATGAACCTTGCTGGGTTCACTGTGTGTCACCTAACTATTTTAACTGATAGATTTGAAATTATGACCTCATGACCTGATGCCCTCTGGGTTGCCAATGTACTCTTCAGCTTCTCAAGTATGGCAAAATGTGCATGTTCCACACATAATGTGATGGAACTGCCCGTAGTAATAGTCGCTGACTTCTCAATAGCAAAGGCTGCTGCAGCCAATGCTTGTTCAGATGGGTAATGGCCTCTCATTACTGTATCTAAGATTCCACTATAATATGCCCATGGTTTGTGTCAGGTGACGTTTTCTGTGTGATGAAAGCGACCAGCACATCTCCATTTGAATGGGAAGAAAAGAAAAACTCTTCATTATAATCTAATATCCCTGACACGGAAGCTGTGCTGATTGCTTTTTTCAATTCATCGAATGTGTTTACCATCTCACTTGTTCATGACAATTTTCTCTTGTCTTCCTGTGCTTCATTCATTTTTTCTAGAAGTGGCGGTAATTGCAGAGTCCCAAAAACTGTTGCATCACCTTTATATTATTCAGTCTGGCTATTCTGTTGTTCACCTCTGTTCTTTCAGTTGTCACTTTCCTCCCTTCTTTTGATATTATCTGGCCTATGTACAGTGCCTCTTCCTTACAATATTGCAATTCTTCTTGTCTAACGTGTACCCTTTTTCAGTCAACACTGTCAATAATTTCACTGAGTTTTTTCTGCATTCTTCCTGTATGCAGCTGCACGCTAATAGGTCATCCTCATTCTGCATGAACGTGCTGTCAGATTGAACATTTTGCAGGTCTGTTTGCAACACTCAATTGAGGACACTGGGGGACTCACAGTACCCCTATGGGAGGTGACTATGTTGTAATCTGATTCTGCGATAAATAAACCCGGTCAAATATTGCATGTCTTTCATGCAAGGGAAAGGAGAAAACACAATTGTTCAAGTCAATCACTGTAAATCACTGGGCTGTAGGTGGTATTTCGCATATGGTTGCTGGATCTGTCACTAACGGAAACTCAGCATCAACAACATTATTCAGATGTCATAAATCCTGTATAAACCACCCCTTGCACCTTTTTTACGGGGCACTCTGCTGTGTGGCATGGTGATTCTGAAGGCACTAATGTACCCTGCCACATCAAGGCAGCAATGGTTTTATAATTACCCTTATCAGCTTCCTTGGGCATGAGATACAATTTTACGTGTGGTAAAATGCCATTCTTCTTCAGTTTGATCTTTACTGCACCTACTCCTTTTCATAGACCAACGTCATTTGGACCATTGGTTCACAATGAACTCAGTGCCTTTGCCACATCTCTCGATGGTACCTAACTCACCAATAATATTAATTGGGGGATTTCTCTGTGCTCTATTTGTAAATGATATGTGGGGCAAATCATCATCTTCGAATAAGTCTTCATCAGTCAAGTCAGTCAATCTGTGTGTTGAATCAAGCCCAGTCACTCCTGCACCATCAACTCCATGTAATAATATGCTGTCCACTTTCACTATCGCTGCTTCTAATTCAATTTGAAATATGTGCTCTTACTACACATCCGCGGGAATCTCTGGCCTGAACAAAAATTCTGTTGGCAATCTCAACAATTTGTCTTGTATCCGTAGAAGCCTTGTTAGTAATATCTGTACTCAATAAAGGAATACCTCTGGGTTTAGTGGCATCCCTCCCTTTGCTTTCTGCCCACAAAATACTCTGATGAACTCGCAAGCATTCACATTATGGAGCCCTTGTGTAGAACAAATTATCCCCTCTTCAGTAAAAGAAACTTTCATATTTAATTTGCTCATCAAGTCTCTCCCTGATATGTTCAGTGGTGTCTTCCAGGAATATTACAATGGCATAGCAGACTCATGCTCCCTTATGGTTATGGGCAGTTTGTCTGTAAAAGGAATCATTGTCATAGCCCCAGAGAAGCCTTGTGCATATTCCTGACTTTGGAAATGTTCCCTCTCTAACACAGGATCTTATTGCCCTGTATCTACCAAGAAAGAATCATTCTTGTCATCTATAGACACCCTGAACCTCGGTTCCTCTAGGGGGTCGGAGTATTCAATAGAATTGGACACATCAAGGGCCTCATTACAAGTTTGGCGGTAGGCTATCCCCTAAATCTGGCAGGCTGCCGCCAAACTTGCACATTTTTCCGGCACCTGCGAATGGGCAATTACCAGGTCATTACGGCCTGCCAGACCCAGTAATTGCCCATTTGCGGGCGCTGGAATAAAATGCTCTCCATTCCCATTTGAGCCCCATAGGGATTAATGCGAATGGGGAGGTTGGTTGTACCGGCACCATTTGTAAACAGTGCTGGTGCATGCAACATGCTCTGCTCGCGAGTGCCGGTATGCCCGCCAGGTGAGACCTGGCGGGCGGGAAGGCACCTGTGAGCAGAAGTCGTAGTTTGCCGTCCGGTAACAACGGTACCGGCAAGCTTACCGGTACCGTTGTTACCAGCTCGGCAAACTTGTCATGAGGCCCCAAGTCTCCCTGTGAGCTGTCCTATTATGGATACATGTTCAGTCATGTTCCCATATAAGGATTTCCTCCACCTACTGTCACCCCCCCCCCTCCGATGTGGGAGCTGCTGATGCCTGTGGCAATATGTTTGTATCCGACTGAACTATTTCATTCTGTGGTAGTTGTGGTTGCACTTGTGTTTGCTGTATCTGAGATTGTTCTCCCTGTTGTGGTTGTTGTACTTGTGGTTGTACTGTCTGTTGTGCTTGCAGCACTCACAGTACCTGTGCTTGTTGATACTGCTTTTAATCCTGGGTGTTATACTCAGGTGGTGCAGCAGTATACTGTGGTGGATATGCTGACCCCACTTTGGGCCAAATTGTTGCCAGTTTTGTTGCATGCCTCCCCTACTTCTACAAACCCATGAAATGTGTCCCAGTTTCCCGCATGTACATCACTGTGCTGGGGGTCCTCCAAACTGTGGCTGTCCTCCATTGAACCCTCCTGCCTGGTGCTTGGAATCAAATCCCTCTGCCACTGGGTGCAAACCCTCTCCCCTGGGGGTAATAATTATACTCCCCTCTTCCTGCAAAGTTTCTTTAAACCCTGGCTGTATCTGCTGTGCTCCCTGTGTTTATGATTTTCCACAACATATGTTATCACGGTTCCTTCTACTGTCAATTTTGACTGTTTCTTTTGCAACAACTTTGCTTCTTCTATCTTCCTCTCCCCAACCTTCTTTCTGTCCTTCTCTTGTTTTAATCTACAATGATGGAAAATATTTACTTGTATCTCTGGTCGTGGTTTTGCTTCAATCCCCACAATTTTCTTTAATTGTCTCCTCTCCTATTCCAGGAGACACTGACATAAAATGTGATAAAAATGTTTTTGTCTGCCCAAGCTACTGTCGTTTCTAGACACCATTTCTCCTGCATCAACTGTATATAAGCAGCAGGGTCTTGGCCTGGTCCCATTGTTTGTGTCATTATCACTCTTATATCTGAAGTGTCTAGAAATTGTATTCTGAGCGCCTTCCAGCTATCTGCTTAACAAATATTAAACATGCCCCATCATGGCTTGTACTTTGGGACATCACCGCAAGATACCCTGCTCATTTCCATATATCATCTGATGGTTCCCCCAATATAACCACAAACAGGCTTTTCATGTCCCCCAGAGCTAATGTCATGCCATCCGTCTCTCTCTTTAGCTCATAAATCCACTTCCCTGCACATGATGTCAGCGAAGGTCATTTATAAATCACATTGTTTATGTCTGTCTGTGGCCAAGGTATTTACTGGGCTAGTCCTCTGCCTTTCTGCAAAAGAGGAAATTATGTTAGTCCTGTTTTGCGTATGGGTGCAGCCACACCCTTAATTATTTTGGATACTTTTATTAGGATAGTTTTCTTCCAACCTTGGCAAATCTCAGAATCCATGTATATATGGCGTTTTCCTTTCTGCCCCCTTCAAGCTCATCCCTGGGAGCCATGGATATTTAATAGATTCTGGCTTTATCACTGGTTCCTCCAAGTCTGACCACACTACCTCTCTCCCTACACCCGTGCCCAAAAATGTGGCCTGTGCGGCCTCCCTCTTTCCTACTTTCCTCGTCATACTTGGCTTCCAACATAATGTCTCCTTCCTCTTCGCCCTCTCTGTCCTCAAAATCTAGTCTTATAAGGGCATCTATCCTATATGTCCCACTCATTACCTTTTCCAATACATCCCTGTCTTCCTCTTCCTGATACTTTCCCCGAATTCATCTTATACTGGTGCCATTCGTTATGTTCATAATGATAATGATTTCTTATTTATATAGCACCTTAATCCAAAGCGATTTACAGACCACATATTTCCATACAATATCACACAACCGAAATTGGTACTCATTTATCAACCTCGGAAGGATGAAAGGCTGAGTTGGCCATGCCGGGATCCGAAACTGCGACCTGCAGATCACTCTCAAATCACAACAGCAAGTGCTCAACCCGCTGAGCTATCTTACTTGTTCATGTACGAGTTGTCACTTTTTCTTCTCATAACATTTTCTTTTCCTCTATCTAATATTGTGTGTCTGCTCATGATATCATCAACTGCTATGTGGCGTGTCTCTAAACGTCTCTCCTTCGCCCTTTCTCTATCTCATTGTTTTTCTCTTTCTTTTACTTCCTCTCTTCGTTGCTCTTTCTCTATCTTTCTGCTCTTTTCTATTTCCCTTTCTTCCTCGCATCTGTTCTCTCTTTCCTTCTCCTCTATTTGTCTTTCCCTTTCTCTCTCTTCCTCCAACCTCTTTTTTGTTAACCTCCTATCCATCACTACCTACCCCCGCCTTCTCTTTACCTTTGTTTTTGCTCTTTCTTTCAAGTTTTAATAAAAAATATGCCCTCCTTTCCATTTGTTTGGCACAATTGCTGTCTGATCTGTCTCATCCTTTATGACTTTTGCACCCTGAAGCGCCTCACCCATTCCCGCTAACTTCACCTACATTCTGGGCTGTGTGTTAAATTCTTCTTGTAATAGCACTGGCCTTTTTCCTATTCACTGTTTTGCCTCTCATACTATTTATATCTCTGTATGGTGGGGGTGCATATATAGCGTTAGAATACCCTGCAGCATTCTTTAATGGATTAAATCCCTGTACCATTACGGACGGATCACTGGTTTGGGAAGCGGGAGGACATGTGCTCTGCGCCCGTTACGTCATGCTGGATAAGCATCAATTTATTTTATTTTGCTCCTCCTCCCCTGCTTCCTCAAGCATTTTCCAAAGTTCTAATATACTCATTCTGACCTGTAATCATTGTCCTTTATGTGTGTTGTATAAATATGAGCACATTTGGTACAACACCAATTTTGAATGAATGCCGTCTTAAGGCCATGGCATAAACATCTAGCCAGATGTATTTTTAACCCACTAAACGTGATACTTGAGTAAATTGGTTTTATTTCTTGGGAGTGTTTTACACAAATGAACGATGAGCATATGTGCCATGCTTACAATATATAACACAACTTAGCAATGATCAATAAACGGTGCTTCAACTCTCGCTCCCTTTTTTTCAGTTCTTTCTAAACCCCTCACCACAAAAGTTCTGATGAAATTCCATCCACGTCTTTCTCTGAGATCAAGTTCCCAATAACACACAATCCTTCTTTTGAGCAGCATTAAAAATGCTGGTCATGCTCTGGATACCTTTACCTGGTCCACAACACTAATTCACTTCACCTACCAACACAAAGAAAAACACCACTACAATTCTATATAGCCCCACAAACAACACAAGGCTGTCACCAGAAAACATTAACACAAATCAAAATATTGCTGTCTACCCATATCTGGGAGATTGTCCCCTTTATCTCTACCCCATAAAGAGGCTTACCACATGGTCTTCTTCAACTGTTGTCGAAGGAATTCACTTCTTTACCATTTTTACTCCACAAGAATCAATAAAACACAAAAGCCCCAAGCCCTCCGTTTTAACATGCACCGTTCATACTCATATACATGGATCCTCTGAGAGTCTCTGGCTTCAAGCCTCCTCCCCTCCATGCCCAGCATGATGGCCTGCTGGGACAGGGCAGGGCTTTTGGTTAAAGGGCTACCTGCTGACCTTTCTTCTCAGATGTGTGTTATCTCCACTGTCCACAAACCTCCTTCGATGTCCGAGGGGACACAGCGAGGGGCCTTTGATTGTCCAGAAATGTCTGGAGAACCATTCTCTGCTACCATGTGTTAAGGAGGTGCTGAGGATCACAAAATTAGTCAGGAAAAATACTCAATGATGGAGGACTGAGGTGCACGTCAAAACCCACGTTGTTCAGACAACAAATCTAAGCTGGGACAACATACAAGCATTTCCTCTTGTAGCTCTCATCTTTTCATCAACTGCAAGGCAGTTTTGCTACTGAATTATGTCACAAATGATGTCACATTGCACTTATCAATTTACAAAATCTAAGGACAAGAGGGCTTGGTTAATGGCTCAAACTATATACATGAGATATAGGGGTTAGTTACACAATTGGTGGACACCTATCTGACGGGTTCCGCCTGGGCCCATCCTACCGCAGATACTATGGTTAACACATAATTATATGGATAATTGATTGGTTGGCACTATCCATCATGGGTGGTGTGGCAAGGGGACTTTTCATTGGCTGGCATCTAGCTTACCAACCTGGGACACCTGACAAGGCATCAAGTATGAGCGAGACATAAGTGGGAGAAGACAACTCTGTAGTATACCATAAGTTTAGAGATTGCTTAAATTGGGGGTCAGGTGAAAATATAGACAAGAAGCTACAGGGATGACAATAATAAAGGTTGATTTTGTTCCCACAAATGTACCTGCACCCACACTGCAACCCTGGGAACCATTTCTGTACACTGTGAATAAGTGATTACATTTCTAAAGCACCTTTGCAAAAACAATCCCCTCTGAGAAGATGTATAATAAAATCCAGACTTTATTGAGTTTCAAAGACACAATCATACCTAAACGTGTTACCACGAAAAACGTGTGTAAATCTTGTAAAATACACCAGACACAAAACACACGTTTTTTGTGGTTCAGAGACATGGAAGATGGAGCAGGCAGGAGCATTGGTCTCTGAGCATCTCCCCCTGCTGTCAACACTGGAGAAGGGCTCTGTTGCAGAGCACTGGACCCTTTATTGCAAAGGCATCAGAAAGACCCAGCAGGCAGAAGGCGGACTCCGTCTTGCCAATTCTCCCATCACTGACGTAACAGCACATGTCCTAGGAGGGGGCCCCACTTGGAAAAAAAATGAAAAAAAATATTTTTTCAAAATCTTTTTTTTTTTTTTTTTTTTTTAAATTACTTTGCCTGCATAAAGAAATTATTTCTGTAACAGAAATAATGTCTTTATGAAGACGGAGTGACTACAAAAAGAAACATTCTTTTTGAAGTCCGAGGGCTCCCACTACCCCATGACATGGAAGACCCCAGGCTGGAGTCCTCCATGTCATGGGGTGGGGAGCCCTATGACTACAAAAAGAAATAGTTTATTTTTGAAGTCACTCTGCCTTCATAAAGAAATTATTTCAGTTATGGTTCGGTCCTTAACAGAAATAATTTCTTAATGAAGTCAGAGTGATTTCAAAAGAAACAATCCGCCTCATTAAAAGTTTGGCCGTAGCCTTGTCGGTAAAACCAGCAGGCTGCCGCCCAACTTGCGCTTTTTTCCAGTATCAGCAAATGGGCAATTACTGGGTCATTATGGCTCCACCGGACCCAGTAATTGCCCATTCACAGGCGCCAGGAAAAAATGCTTCCCATTCCCATTTGATCCCCATATTCCAATGGGAATGAGGAGCTTGGATGCAATAGCGCCATTCAGAATGCTGCTGGTGCATCCAACATGCTCGGCTCGCGGGTGCCGGTACGTCCGTCAAGTCAGACTTTGCCGGTGGGAAGGAAACCCGCGAGCAGAACTCATAGTTTGCCAGTCTGGTAACAACGGTACTGGCAAGTTTACCGGTACTGTTGTTACCGGACCGACAAACTTATACTGAGGCCCAATTTCTTTTTTAAAGTAATAGGGCTCCCCTCAACCCCATGACGTGTGCGTGTGTGGGTGTATCGGGAAAGGGTTTACACTTAAATGTGGAGTTGGCTGCTTGTGTGAGTGTATGGTGAAAGGGTGCACACAAATGTATGGGTAACTGGGTGTGTGTGTACAGTGAAAGGGTGCACACTTAACTGTATGGGTGGCTGTCTGGGTGTGCCTGCAGGGTCAAAGAGTGCACACTTAAATGTAAGGAAGGCTGGGTGTGCGTGCGTGTATGTGGTGAATGGTGTTTGTGCTTGTGTTCAGGGGTGCAACAAAACCTACATTTCGGGAGGCTGGTCCTTCAAATGTTGGGAGAGGCGCTAACTTCATGGGTGGTGGGGGAGGCAAACTTATTTGTGTGTATTTAATAAGACTATTCTAGTACAGCTCCAATGTTACAAGCAGTTAACTCTCTACTTTAAGTGTGAAAGCACCCAGTTATGAACTGTTGTGAGAATGAACGATCCCCTGTTCCCTTTCTACACTTCCCTGGCATGAAAGTACTAAGCCCACATCACAATTTCAATTGCCTAAACAATTTGGCATTTGAATGCATGTACTAACAGTGAAATGCTTTACGTTAGTAACTGATGGGCCCTTGTTAACAGCGAAACCCAGGTGCCGTTTTACATCTGTCTCCTGTTCTGTCCAGCAACTTCTCTGAAAGTCAGCCAGGTTGGGTCAACATAGCCCAACATTTCTGGGGGTGAGTGCTGCAGCCCAGTCAACTGAATATTGTTAAGCCGCTACTTGTGTTTAATGCCTTAATTACTTATTGGTAATCATCATTACTCCTAGCCCTATTCTTCCTTGTCCCTCTACTTGTGTATGAGGCAGTACCTGTGGATGAGGCAGTATGGGATGAGGTAGAGGTACATGGAGGTAATCCCTGACTTAGCTACCTGTATCTTCATTACTCCTAATGCCACACTTCCTCATCCCAGTACTTACCTATGAGGCAAGGAGCCTCAAACGTACGTTCTGGGACAAGGAAGAGGGACAAGCAGCTGATTTTGTAGGTTGGGGTAGGGCATAAGAGGGAGAGAGGATCTGTGGGCGGTGGGATTGTGCAATAAATCATAATGGTTGTCCATGTCCAGGCTAAGCAGGCATGATCTGTGGTATTAGTGACTAGTGAGGCATTTTGGTGCAGCCAGTCTAGTTATTCCTCAGTTTGGTATGACTTTTCATTTTACTGCACAGTCCTGCTAAGTGTAATTACCTGGCTAGATTGGCATTTGGGTGCTGCCAGTCTAGCCATTTCTTACTGCAGCATTGTATATTTTTTGGAGCATCTGTGATAAAATGATATAAGTCTATTATAACACGCCTGTACACAAGTGTTTCTTGGCACGACAAGCAATGGAGTGAAGATAGAGGGTGGAAAAGACAAAAGATCTTACGAGGTCGTGTGTCATTCAAATCGTGCAAGTGTGAGAATGAGAAATGCAAGGGGAAAGGGAGAGGAGAAGTGCAAGGAAGAAGGAAGGGGAAAACAGGGCTGCAAGGCTCCTAGTAAATGCAGCCAGGACAGTGCGGCTCTGGATAGTACAATGATAACAAGGGACTGTAGAGTTACAGTTACAGTCCCTAAGTGCGTGATAGGCTGGAGGCAGTGCAAGGGTGACTGATCAAGAAAGAGCCTGGGCTCAGTGAAACTCGCTAAGCAACCAGTCAGTACAGCAGACAGGTAGGTCAGCAGGGGAGGGAGAGAGCGAAAGCAGAGGAGAAGAGGAAAGTTTTGAGCTGCTTCCGGAACATCGGGTGGTCTGCTAATGTTTGAGAGGGGCAGGGAGGCCATTACAGAGGGAGGCATTTGCAGAGGAGAGAGATCTACCCCCATTCTCTACCTAAAGAAGCATCTATCCCTTAGAGAGTTGGAGGTAGCCGGGGGAAGGGCTAGAAGAAAATGGTATTTTGGAAGAGAGCATTGGATGTAGTGTGGGCCCGACCCCAGAAAGCCTTGTGGACAATGTAAAGGGTCTTGAACTTGATTCTTGCAACCACTGGGAGCCAGTGGAGAGATTTCAGGGCTGTAGAGATATGATCCCTGGGCTTGTGGCCAAGGATAAGTCTTGCTGTCCTGTTCTGGATTAGTTGCAGAGGGCGGAGAGTAGAGGAAGGCAGCTTGAGAAAGGGGCTGTTGCAGTAGTCCAGCCTAGAGAGAAACAGGGCTCTGGAGACAGAGAGCTTCTGGCAGAAAGTGAGAAAATGAAGAGTCCCTTTGAGGAGGAGCAGCTGGTAGGTAGTGAGACTTCTTGGCGACGTCCAAGATGCGAGAAGAGAAAGAGAGAGCGGAGTCGATGATGACAAAAGGTTTTTTGCCTTGCAGGATGGTGAAGGAAGAGGGCCCAAGGTGGGCGGCCAGAGTGAGAGAGGCAACACAGGGGCAGGGGCCCCAATGAGAAGGATCGCCATCTTAATGGCACTAAGGTAGAAGTTGTTGGAGGTGCACCAATCCTGAATCATGGATAGACAGTCAGGAATGAGCAAGAGATGAAAGGAGCCTGAAGGAAAGCTGAGTGCCATCCGCTTAACACTGAAAGTTAGAGGAGAAGGTAGAGATCAGGTGGGCCAAGGGGGCCAAGTAGAGGTTGAAAAACCAGGGTGAGAGGATAGAGCCCTGGGGAATGCCACACGTAGAGAGAGAGGTGGCGGAGAGAAAGGGACCAAGTTTGACCTGGTAGGGGCAGTCCAAGAGGAAGGAGGTCAGCCAATACAGGGCCTGATCCTTGATGTCCAGGTTCTCACATAGTGGATTGATCAGAATGGCGTGGTTGACTGTGTCAAAAGTAGAGGGAAGATCAAGGAGGATTGGGACAGAAGGAAGGCTCAAATCAATGTTAGATAGCAGATCTTCACGGGTGTTCAGGAGAGAAGTTTCTGTGCCTCTGGCAGCTCTGAAGCCAGACTGATGGTCATGGAGACAACTAACAGATTCATTGTGGAGAGTAAGCTGGGAGATGGCCAGCTTTTTTCCAAGAGTTTGCCCAGGAAAGAGGTGATGGAGATTGGGTGATAGTTTGCCGGACAGGTAGGATCGGGAGACGGCTTCTTGAGGAGTGGGTGCACAAGGG
Source organism: Ambystoma mexicanum (assembly GCF_040938575.1). NCBI lineage: Eukaryota > Metazoa > Chordata > Amphibia > Caudata > Ambystomatidae > Ambystoma > Ambystoma mexicanum. Next base: position 143,884,027 of record NC_090934.1, read on the forward strand.
AGTGCTTAATCGGAGAGGGGAACGTTCCAGTGATGAAAGACTGATTACAGAAATCAGCCAAGGTGAAGCAAGGGTGTCAATATGGTCCTTGATGGTTCTGGAGGAGCAGGGGAGCAGCTGTTTGGATGACACTTTCATGAATCAGACTTGTCTAGAAACCTTGTCAGGTGTTGTCAGAGAGAAAAAGAAGAAAGGAGGAGGAGAGGTAGAGATGGCCAAAGGGAGGCCGAGAGAGGAAGAGGGAGAGGAAGAGGAGATAGTTGACGGGATGTCCTGAGTTTTAGCACAGAAGTGCGAGGCCAGAGCCATGCAGAGGGCCTGGGAGGCAACAGGAGAGATGGAGACCGCAACAGGATTGACCAGTTCCGTGCAGGCTTTAAAGAGTTTGGGCGTGTTGTTGGAGGCAGCAGAGATCCGGGCTTCAGTGTGTGTTCTCTTTTTGATGAGTGTTATTGCTTCGACTGGCATTTTTTTGCAACCAGTCTAGGTATGTCTAAATGTGGTCTGGCATGCTTTACTGTAGTGTTAGGACGTGTCTACACTGGTCTACATTGTGCAGCCAGTGGGACCTGTTTTCAATGTGCCATGACATTTTTAATAGCAAAGCATTTATGTTCCTGTACTCTGTTGGTGACTAGGGTTTATTGGATTGGTGTTACCCTACAAAACAATTGCAAACACTCTGGCTTTTTAGCCGATTATTCTCAAAGTGTGCTGTATATTGCATTAAAACACATATGTATATCTTTCTCCTAGTACAGTGTGCGGCATACCCCTTCAGCAGCACGTTCATGCGTATTGTGCAAGCGTGATAATCTAGGCCTGCCCAGTGTGTAGCACGAACCGTGATTTGTTGCTGAGTTGGGGGGGGCACAGAATGGCTCGCAGGGGGGCCCCCACATTTTGTGTTACGCCACTGTCTCCCAGGGTCTAGCCTGACAGGCACCAGACACACTGAGGACAGAAGGAGCATGCGTAATGCTGCTCCTGTCTCCACAACCGAGAATGCACCCTTCTTCACTGTGACCCATTGCGATGTGCGTTTTCTTACTTGAGCTTCGAGTTTGCCCTCTACGTGTTGGTGTGCTACAAAGAAAGAAATCAAATAAAATGATGAATTAGGAGAGTGCTTTTTCCACCTCCCCCGACCGGAATAGCAGCACTAAGAGCATCATGATCGACCAAAGAGCTTCAAGGGATACTGGGTCCATCTCAGGGCGCTTAACTCCCTTCACATATTAGCGATGCTGTTGCACCCCCGACTCCCTTATCTAAGCAGTTTGTACATTAATCCTAGGAATGACCTCAGAGCCCTTAACAGCATAATACGAAGTGACGTGGTGGCACCTGTTCCTGTTTGGGCCCCCGAGTCCCTGAAAACAAAGAAAACAGCTGCCTCATGACCCATACTATCTACACGTTCTCCTTGCGCTCACTACCTCCCCACTGAGCTATGCATACAGCTAACTTGTGCAGAGTGCAATGTGCAACTCGTGCAAGCAAGGACAGCAGCAAAATGGACTTGAGCAGAGACTCAGTACTGCAGGTCAAACAGAAACTGCCCGCTCTCACTCTTTAAGACATTGCAGGCCCATGCAGGCTGACTATGCCCACCCCCACTCTTGCAACCCAAAATGCATTGCAGACTAAAGAATGAAACAAGGGGTGGTCTGCCCTCGACCTCCCCATATACCACACTGAAGAGGATTGAACATCTCTAGGCAAGGACCTCTTCTAGTTTTCCTGGAATGGTCCTCCTTCGGCTCAGGATTGCATTCTGTAGCTTTGCTTCCCACTTGCCCCAGGAGCACGACGAGGGCCTACTGGATTGCCCAATCTCCCTTCTATAGCATTCCTAAAACAGACCCTAGCCAACAAGATGCTCACTCCACAATATTACCCATTCCACGGCACCCACACTTACGTCCCGTTTCTTTGCTCAAACCCCTATGCTCTCCCATGCATCCGCTATTTGTTGTGCAGACCACATTACACCGGACACATCACCAAAATATGCTAATGGCCTTCCTGCATCACTCTACACCCAACACAAGGTCCTCAGCCTATAACTCCCCCAGAGGGTCTGAATATTGACGGCAAGGCTTACTTTCATCTTTTGACATTGGCCCTCCCCACTTTCACTTTACCACCTTGGCATTAACCTTGATCGTAGCCTAAATCTACCACCACTTCTGCCGCTCTCCACAGAGCCACTCAGTTTTCTTGGCATGCACAACATGTGAGGTTGTGTTGGGGTTATATCCCTTAAGTGTTTCCCCATTCACTTTCTCCCATCCCTGACCATATCTCAACTCATTTTAGCTCACAACTGCCTGCCTACCCTCCCACTCCCCTTTCAACAGGTGCACCTCCACCGTGTATTATAAGTGATAGTTCACTGCATTCATTGAGCAGCTCCACCTAATCCTGGATCCCACACCACCACTGCCCAATAATTTCTCTTGCCACTCTAAACATCGAGAGTACAAGCTATGCATGATGTGATATGACATTCATAACGCACGTATGCACAAGTGTTTCAAGGCACAACGAGGCAAGGGAGGGAAGCAAAGGGAGGAAACAACAACGATCTTACTAGGCCTAGTGAGGCAAGGGAGGGAAGCAAAGGGAGGAAACAACAACGATCTTACTAGGCCTAGTGATAATGCGAGTGAGAGGGAAGCGGAAAAGTGCCAGGGGAAGGGGAGGAGGAGCAAGTGCAGGGCACAGAATCAAAAACAAGTAGTGTGGCCAGCAGGTGGCAGTGCAAGGGTTCAGTGCATACACATTTCTGATAAGTGCAGGTAAAGGGACTGTAGGGTTGCAGATACAGACCCAAGTGCAAGGGTTGCCAGGAGGCAGTTCAGGTGTGCAACTGAGTGGGCACGGACCTGGGGCTGAAGTTCAGAGGGTAGCCAGGTGACGAGTGCAGTATCAAACAGGAGATTAGCAGGGAAGAGGGAGAGAGAAGAAGAAGCAAAGAGGAACGTCTTGAGATGCTTCCAGAATTGGAGATGGTTCTGCTCATGTTTCAGAGAGGCAGGGAGTCTGTTCCAGTGGGAGGTGCCAGAACCTCAAACCATCCACTACCTTACTAACACCACCATGGAAAATCCCTCTACCCAGTGCCTCACTTCTGTATCTCCTTTAAAGTACCTCATGCAAGGTATTAACTAGTCACCCACAGACACCCCCTCCCGTTCACAGGACTGTCATGGCTTTGTTTGCTAGCCCCTATACTCACACCACCTGGACCTGGGTTGCAACAGTGTTTTTCTAAAAGAGCCATCACAAAAGATTGCCCATGTGCAGACACCCCCCCATTACTCGGCTGTACCCCTCTCCAGCTCTCTATTTTGAAAGAGCCCATCGCTGCTCTCCCCGCTCGTGCTTCATGCCTCCATTTTCGAATTTTCTCTCATATTCCCCCCAGCACCCTGGGCTCACCCCTACGACTCTTCCCCCTCCCCTGACTCATTTACCAGCTACCCTGAACTACTTTTGCATGTGGATAATTCCAGACACAGCACAATGCGACACACAACAGCGGCATCCAATATTATGATGTTCTGCTGCTGGTTTTTGGGTGTCGTGCATTTCTGCCAGTGACCTTTGTCCTTGCAACACACCATCCACCATGAACTCCAGTTGGAAATACTTGAAGACTCTTGCCTTCCACACCTGAATTGTCTCCTTCCTTTTCCTCCCCTGATATCTCATTGCAGGCAAGTTTTACTTGTCCAACAAAGCCATTGACATGTCCTTATAGACCTACTTGTCTCTAGAAATGTTTACATGGTCTGCCTCGCTCACACGACATTGGATCACGCTACTATTTGGGAAAGGAGGATATTGTCTTGGGAGGATAGATCAGGGGCAACGTTCTCGCCTTGGAATCAAGACTACATGGAGCAACACAGGTTCGATCCTCGGGTGCTTAGAAACCTCTGGGTATCAAGCAATCATATCATATTGTTGCAATGAAAGATGCTTTGGAGATCAGGTAAGGTGACATAACGTTACTTGAATTATGTTCCATCAGTAGGATCTTGTGTGAGCTTCATAGAGACTCACTGACTCCCACCGCCCAGGCTCTCATACGTCAACTGCCTGAGCTAGAGCCACCTTCATGTTTAAACATTCTACAACTCACTCAACATTCTCCCATGAGGTCACAGACACACTGTGCATCCATAGAGGTGCGATATAACACATCTCCCCTTCTTTGACCCGCAAACTCCTCCTTGTTCGCATTCTGAACAGGGCCTTTTCTAGCAGCTCCAGAAGTGCTTCTCCCTGCAACCACTCATTCAGCAGGGTTTTCCCCAAATTACCTTTAATCTCAGTGCCTCTAAATCACACCTCTGCCCTATGTATTACTTGCTTGGTTCTGGTCAGGGCCTTTTTTAACAGTGCCTCTGATGTCAGCAGCCTTCCTTGCTGAGAACAATCCCTGGGCGCCTCTCCTTCCTATCTTTTCCCTGGGTCCTTTGGGCTCAGCACCTTTTTGCTCTGGCACACGTACTCCTTTACCTTACACCCTGGGTAATGGATTCTCGTATCTAGGGGCAGTGCATCTATAATCTTCTTCCTACACCCCATGCACCAGGGAACCTCTTCTCTTCTCCCTCTTCTTAAGGTTGCAGCACTCAAGGGGTCCAGTTTCTGACCAGCTCGTCACCATTGTTGCAATGAAGGATGGTTTGGAGATCAGGTGAGTTGGCATGAAGTTACTTTCAGTATGTTACATCAGTAGGATCTTATGTGGCGCTTTGAAACACGGTTTTGTTGTGTAAGCACCTTGTAAATAAACAATAAATACAAAAACAAATTATGTAAGCTCCGTAGAGACTCAGTGGTGCTCACCGCCCAGGCACTCATCCTTCAACTGCCTGAGCTGGAACCACCTTCATATATAAATATTCTACCACTCACCCAACATTCTCCCATGAGGTCACAGTCACTCCATGCATCCAGAGAGATACAACATAACAGATATGCATGCAGCCCCAACTTCACAACATTTAGGCCTGTAGTCGGCAGAATCTTGCCCTTCAGATGCTTTAGCCTACAATTCCCAATATCCCTCACCATTGCCGATACTGTATAATGCTGATGGGTGACGTAGGCCAGAACACTGATGGGGCACCATTTGCCCAACAGTGATATAGTCCCAAAAATTCAAAGAGGATTGTCACAGATGTCCCACCAGGGTCCTTATGCTTGGCCTGCAGATTTACATTTTGACACATCTACTTTGCACAAATGGACAACTGCACATTTCCAAAATAGTAGCAGGGTCATGTAGCAATGTGCATAGAGCATGCATTAAACTCCCTTCCATTCTTTTCCCCAACCAAGATCTGGAGTTGATGTCTGATTGGGCAATTAATCTCTCTGGATCCCAAATTTCAGAGAGAATTATTCAAGAACAAACAGAACGAGCTCCATGGATTCCAGATTGAATGTGATTTTTGTTTGGCCCACTTGTGAACCAATATGTAATCAATCATTTGACACAGTGTTATAAATAGCTGACTAGCAGGCCTCTCCCACCGGCATGCATTCGTAGCCCTACTGCTTGTCAGGAATGCACGCTTTGGCTTGTGAGTTGCAGTGGACTGAAGAGCTAAATGGGTTGTGAGTGATGCTGGGCGGTCTGCATGTTGGGTACTGGACTTCCACAGTGGTGCTTATTGTGAGTTTATCCTTCTTGTGGTTAGTTAGATGCGGGCAAGATAACCAGTATGTGATATCTGAGCCAGAAGACTGAACCTGCTGAGAAGTAAAAGGAAGTGTGCTGTTGCTTCTCACTTGCTTATAATCCCATCAGCAGGCATGGATAATGTCATGTACACACTGAATTAAACTACAGTGCTGGGTGACACAGAAACGATCATTTTGCTTTTATGCATCTATAATGTTAATCGACTGCTAATTGACTCAGTCACTCATTCTCCTGGGGCAGATCTATTGAGTTTTAATTGAAATTAGGCATGAAAATTAATAATGTGTGACTCTAAATTTGACTCCCTTTATAAGGTGCTACTTGGAAGAAGGATTTTTTTTTGTGCAGAAGTATATATCACCCACCCGATTATTCCCCTAATCTCTGTATGTTGATGTATGCGGCGGAATGAACGTATAAGTGAGGGAATGCTTAAATTGTTTGAACACATGCTCTTCATAGCACTAAGCGTGAGATCAATTGTTTTCGGATACAGGCAGACTTTTGATAGAAAGATATTGGGCCTCATTACACGGACAGTGGTACCCATGGCGCTTTAGCGCCATGGTTGCCGCCAATATTTTACTGAGTCTGCCATGGTGAATGGCAGAATTACCACCCTATTCCAGGGTGTGTGGGGGCGGTAATTCCCCATTCACCATGGCCCTTCCCCATTCCCATTTTTGCCCCCATAGGGGTCAATGGGAATGGGGAAGGCGGTAATTACGGTACCGCAAATTGCGGTACCGTAATTACCTCCTAGGTCCCTTTGCGGGTCCCGTCCTTAACGGCTGGTAAAACCAGCCGTTAAGGTAGGGTCCCACAAAGGGACCTCGTAGTAAGGCGGTAAGGGTTTACCGGCACTGGTACCCTTACCGGTACCGGTAAACCCTTACCACTGTCCGTGTAATGAGGCCCATTGTGTGGTTCTTGGTTTTGCAACTACTGATTTCTCTTCATCAGGGCCCACCAAGGAGTGCCAGTGACACCTTCTGTATCCAATATCAACCAGGAAGGGATAGGAGACCGGAGGGAAGGGGAATGGGGTAAATATAGCAGGGCAGGTGTGAAAAACATTCAGGTTACTCGGAACGCAGGTTTGGATCATGAGATTCAGGCTGTGATACAGGCAAGCTAGTTGTCTGGCTCCCCCTCTCCAGATGCCAATAAAAGTATCATCTCTGCAAGATCATGCATTGTTTTACTTTTACTTTTTTAAACAACTTTCTGTACAATTCACCTACTCCAGGCATACATTAGACCTTCCAATATATACTCACACGTGTCCCATTAAGAAAAGCCTGAGTCTTTGAAGTCTGCTGACACCACACTGAACCTATATTGCATCATGCATTTGCTGGGTGGAAGGGAACAATTCTCATTAACCACAGACCTACAATTCTCTCAGTAACAAGTAGGCACTTTTATTATACCCCCTTGAAGCCTACTGTCAGCGTACGCTGCACGTTTGAATTCTATTGTCATTCCAAAAGAGTTGTGATGGCAGGCACCAACCAATTCACAATAATGTGTACATCTTTAATTCATTTCTTTAAGAGGTTTATTAAATGATCCACGCTTATAGAGGCAACTTCACAGTGTGTTGGGTTGGGGTGCAGAAGGATAAAAGCATGGGGGCTGGTGGGCAGTCCAAAGAGAAGAAGCATTGTCTTGATGCTTAAGTGGCACAAAACCAGTTTATCTTGAGTGATTTTCTGCGCTTCTGTCTCGGGAGGATAGCTCAGGGGCAATGTTGTCCGCGCTTAGAAACCTCTGGCTATTAAGCGTGTTATAAATAAACTATCATATCATAGGACAGTTGTAGAATGTTGGTGGAAGTGATTTCCACACAGAGAAGCTGTGATACAGAAGAAAAGAAATCTTCAACCAAAATGTTTGCATCTTGGACAGAGGATAGACAACACTCTTTGATATTCTAATCTAGATGTTGGAGGAGGCTGTTGGATTTTTTATGAACTCACCCCATTGCAAGAAGCTCACTGTTTCCTGTCAAATCTGATTTCCTCTCTATTGTACATGCTTTTTGTGATCAAAAGACAATTTTTCCATCCTGTATTTAAATGCATGCATAAAGGTTATTGGCAAGTACCAGCAACAATCTTCTTTACATTGCCTTTTGCAGGATGAGAAAACGAGGGAGCACCCTAACACTACGAATTAATATCTGTTTAAGAGCGTGGATAAAGAGCGTTCGGATTGGCTTTCCTCGGCAAGTGGTCAACTCAAGTAGCATCCTCTGGTATGCATCCAGAATTCCTGGGGCCCAAGGCATCTTCAGTGCTCAGAGATATTTCCCGCACATAGTGTGTTCAGCAAAAGAGCCTTGGGAGATCAGCATGAATGTCTTGAGCTGCTCTTGAAAAATATTCGCACCTGTGCCTTGGAAACAGAAGTAACATGTAGACATTTATGTCTGCAAAACCAACACAGGGAGAAGAGTCAGTAGTGCAGCGATTAGATGTCCAATTATGGATCCACAGGAAGTTGGATAAGGTTCCACTGTCAGAATTCGACAAAATAATCACTTTCTTGTGTCTGAAATGGGAAATGCTTCTCCAAAAATGTCTCCCCAGTGTGATAATAAGGGTGATAAGCTGTGCTATCACAGAAAATAAATGCTTGCATCTGGACATTCCATGCCGAAAGTAAAAGGGGTTCAGGTGGGGAGTCTGGAAGTTGGCCCAGAGGAGTGCATGAAAGGGTGTAGTCAAATCAGGGCAGGTGCTGGGGCTGCTGCTGGGTAGTGGGGAACTCAGGGGAGCCCTGGCTTGGAAACAGTTTTTGGAGTCTGTTGGGGCTGTGCCCTGACTCATGTAAAGCCATGGCCTTTTGGTAGGAGGAGCAGAATATGTTCCATGGAGTACAGGGCCAGCTAGATGACAATTTTAACTTGTAAGTCTGTGATAGAGATGTCACCTAGATTCAACACTTTTTTAATAAATGAAATAGGCAGTAAAGTGAGAAAAAAGATAAGCTAGCGAAATGGGGCAATGAGAATGTGACAGCAAGCTTTGTGTCCTTGGCAGGTTGGCTATCACACAGCATCTCAGAACCGCTTCTATCCAGTCTCTACATCGCAAAACAAGTTCTGTGATTCAGTGAAAATGGGAAAAACAAGTTTTATGCTGGTCAGCAGAGTATGAGGTCATTGGAATAGTAAATAACTATGCATTTCAGGAAACATGTGTACCCAATAAGAAAGGGCAACGCATTTTACTCATAGAAACATGACCAATTATATTATAAGGTAGGAATCATGCTAGAACAGAACTGGTGTGGCATATATGTTTGATTATGAATATATGTTAGAGATAGAAGAACCTTGAGACTTTCTTCTTTTCAGCTTGTATTACGGTTGACTGAACACATGCTCCCGGCTGGCCGTGGGGATACATGTTTCCTGCACTTTGTGTATCTTCATCCAAAGATGGCTGGGTTATATCTGAGAAAGGATCCGTTATAAAAATGCTGCATCCAAATGTAGTTTGAGGTACAGGAGAGTGTTGAAAGCAACATGAGAAGCCAAATACTCATTTAGAAACAAGTTGTGTTTCTCTGTGAGTACTGCATCTGACCACAATGAAAAAAGATAAAGTGCATGGAGGAGTCATTGCTGGGCCAAGGATCACTTTGCATATAACTTCATCAGAGAACATCAGCGGAATATCACTCACATAACTCTATGTCTTTTGAAGATGTTAGGGTGGTGCAATCCTAATGTTTTAAAGACGAAAATGGTTATTGATGGTCATCAGGTTGTGGTTGTTGGTCATCACCTTGTCAATGTGTAAGATGTTGCTAGGGTCAGGCTGATCTGTGTCAATGGTTACCAGCATTAGGTTTGTCCTTCTTGGATCACAGAGTGGTGGCCTGTGCAATGGCTCCAGGGTGGGCTCGAGGCAAGGTCACAATTAGAATGGAGAATGTAAGGTTGATTTCTATGATCATGGTGTATGCATGCTCCGATAATGATAGGCAACCAGTGAAGAAGGGAGTGACTAAGATCTGTCTTGCACAATGTGTTGTTGTGTTGCCTGTATAGACAATCACTAAGGGATAATTTGTATTTAGATTTTGTATTGCCCGCATATATCCCCCACTGACCATGTCCCTCCCTCAGGTTTCTGCCTGTATAGACAATATGAAGACATGCAGAGCCTAATCTAACCAGCTGGCTTCGGTGGCTGTAGGTACTGATAGGGCAGTAGAGGATTGCAATACTGTGTAGGAGTGAAGGGGAAGACCAGCTGGCCATGATGTGGTTAGGCCAGCTGAAACACAAAATTGGTCCCTGTATGAAGAGATGTGAAAAAAGTCCATTTAAATCATATTTCAGTGGAGAGAAAACTATTTTAAAAAGTAAGGGATATTATCTACGAAAAGTTATGTCTATGTATCTTGAAAATAGCCAGTATAAACCTGTTATCAAATATACAACTAACATTAAGCCTTAACACTCTCTTTCTTCTTGGGACTTACGATCAATCCCTTGCCATGAATTAATCCTAGCTTCCACCTTGCCAATTCTCTGCCTCCTGGACCAATAACACCTCTATACTCACTCCTTTAACTGTTGGTGTTCCACAAGGCCCTGTCTTGGATCTGCTTCTCTTTGCACTCCACACCTCTGCTCTTTGGGCACTAAACTCTTCCTTTGGGTTCTCGTACCAACTCTTCTTGGACGACAACCAAATCTTCTTCTCTTTTTCTGAACCCTCTTCTGATCTCTCCATCAACATTTCCAAATTACTCTCTGCCATTAAATAATGAATAAACGCCATACTTGATTAGCGTGTTGTAGTCCATGCCTAGCCCAGCCTACCACCATATTTGATTAGCGTGTTGTAGTCCATGCCTTGCCCAGCCTACCGCCACATTTAATTAGTGTGTTGTAGTCCATGCCTAGCCCAGCCTACCGCCATATTTGATTAGTGTGCTGCCTCCTATGCTCGTTTCTCACCCAGTGGCCAAACCTAACTAATCTTGTCTCCCTATAGCCCAAACCAAAAGCACCATCAAAATTTCCTACATCACTGCACCCAAATGAGCAAGCCAACCTATTAAACATCAACCCTGATCTAGCCCTATTGGGAATCTTTCTATTAACCTCATCCCCAGTATTCCCCAGCTGAGCGGCACCCACTCACCTAAATCAGGTATGCTTACTCTCCTGACCACGATAATGTTTCCCTTTTGCATAATGCCCCACTCAGTACCCTGTACAAAAGGACACTTCATTAAGGTTAACGCAGGGCTAGCTATGCTAGGTTGCCAATGCCACTACCCTGTCCCATGCCCAACCTCATTTCTCCCATCCCTCCCCCATTCCCTACCACTACCATACACAACACAATAGAGAGGACTACTGACACCACCATAGTTGATACCACCCCCCATCACCACACCCTACCCCCTCTCATGAAAACGTTACCCGCCATGGGTACATACAGACTAAACCGACTCAGAGCCAGAACAAGATCCAACCTCCAAAGGCCCACCCTCACCACTATTACAACCACCCCTACATCGACATCAACCACGCCAAAAAATAGCCAACTGATAACTACTCCTGAAAAACATAATAAACCTATCAAAAAGAGACAAAAACCTCCCCAGTCATCCAATCCCAACACCACGTCACCGTCCAACCGCGCCTCCAAAATCAAAGAAGCACTTATCAATGCGCGGTCACTTGGAGCGCACGCCATTGAAATGCATGACCTCATCCTAGAGCAGCAACTAGACATGCTAGTAATTACAGAAACCTGGCTACACCCGGCCGCAGGCCCTTTACTAGCCATTGCCATCCCACAAGAATTCAGCATGCTCAGAACAGCCAGGGACAACCTCCAAGGAAGCGGAGTGGCCATAATAGCCAGAACGTCACTTCAACTTAGAACCTGCCCGGTAGAACAAACAGAGGGTTACGAACTATTACTAGTCAAATATACGCCTAACCCAAAAACTGCCACAAACATATTAGTTGTCTACAGATCACCCATTAAAAGCTCCCATGCAAACCTAGACATCCCATTACTGCTTACGCCCATCATCAAGCCTAAAACCAAATGTATCGTCCTAGGAGACATTAACCTAGGTTACAGAGACCACACAGACACCGGTGCCTCTGCCTTCCACCTAGCCATGACAGACATGAATTTCATCTTATGATCAATGAACCCACTCACTCCAAAGGCAGAACACTGGATTGGATCCTCACCCTAAACTCTCAAATCACCATTGAGTCCATCCTACCAGTAACATGGTCAGACCACTTCATCATCCGTTTCACCCTGGAATATAGTAACACCGAACACACAAGACCTAAACAACGCGACACCTCTGAATCTAGAAATATCAAAAAGATCACAGCAAACAACCTATCTCCACCGCTGAGATCAGCACTAGCTAATATCACACATAACACTAACAATCCCGACTACTTAGCAGAATGCTACCAATTTAGCCTTACTCAAACCATCGACGCACTCGCCCCTATCACTACCAAAATAAGAAAACCCAACAAACGTTCTAGCTTCTGGTTTGATGAAGAACTAGTCTCACTCAGACAAACAAAAAGATCGCTTAAACACCTACATAGGAAAACAAATAGTCCAGAATCAGAAAAAGCCCTTGAAACTGCTAATAAAAATACAAATCAGCTATAATTGAGCATAAAGCAGACTCCTTCAACCAACGCATAGCCAATGCCAACTCTGACAGTAAAGAGCTATTCACTATTCTCAGAGAACTTGAAAACCCTGGCCAATTCACAACACCACATAACACGAGCAAAGCCTGGTGCACCACAATCCAAGACGTACTAGCCTCCAAAATAAATCTCCTACAAAAGAAAATCGATAGCAAAAAACCCCTCCTTGCTAATAAAACATCCCGGATTCTTGACACCACCCCCCTATTGCCCCAACATGTACTCATTTTCAATTCACCCCAGTCTCTGACAAAGAAGTACTAGATACTATAAACAAACTCAAAGCCTCAAACTGCAAAGATAAATTCCCCTCCCACCTAGTCAAACTATGTGCCCCGACCCTCTCACCCATCATCACTGAATTTGTGCACCAATATGATCCCAGCCAGTATTAAAAAAGCAAGGGTTATACCCTTACTAAAAAAACCTACACTGGACCACCCAACGCCTACTAACTTTCGACCCATAACTACCGTCCCATTTCTACTGAAAATCATCGATAAAATAGCTTACTCGCAGATCCAAAATCACCTAGAACACAATAATCTATTGGGGTACCGACAATTAGGATTCCGTCCTAACCACAGTACAGAAACAGCACTACTTGATCTGAAGATCCAAATGGATGCCTCAAGAGAAGCAGGTAAACTTTGCTTACTCATGCTACTAGATCTATCAGCGGCCTTTGATTTGGTCGACCATGACAAACGTTGTGCCACCTTAGCTAACAACTTCAATATGTCAGATAATGCTACAAATTGGATCAAATCCTTTCTCACGGACAGGACCGCAAGAGTGGCCATAGGCAAAGAAGCAACCGATCTCATACCAGTCCCGCTAGGAGTACCACAAGGCTCCTGCCTATCACCCACACTGTACAATGCCTACACCAAACTACTCTTTGCAGCATTGGACGCTATGGGGGTCATTTATACCAATGTTGCAGATGACACCAGATCCTGATCCCTCTAACAGGGGATCACGACCAGGACACACTCCTCATAAATCAAATCTATTCACTAATCCAAAACTGGATGGCTAACAATAGCCTGCGCCTCAATGATGACAAAACAGAGTTGCTCATACTTGCTAACAATAGCCTGCGCCTCAATGATGACAAAACAGAGTTGCTCATACTAGGCTCTGCATCTAATATCGCCTCCCTACATAATGATTGTGCATCTTTCACCATTTATGGCCCCACAATCCCAGTACTCAAACAAGTGAAGACACTCGGCGTCTACCTAGACGCCACCTTAACCATGACCAAACAAATAAACTCACTCGCCTCCTCCACCGCCTACACAGCCAAACTCATCTCACTCAGCCGTAAATTCCTCTCCTCCAAAAAATGTGTAACATTAGCTAGAGCACTCATACTCTCTAAGCTAGACTATTGTAAGGTCCTCTACCGAGGCATTTCTAATAGTAATCTAGCCAGACTCCAACTTATGCAAAACAAAGCCCTTCAAGCGGCACTAGGCATAAAAGAATCTGATCACATCTCGAATATCAGAAGATCCAATCACTGGCTCCCTATTCAAGCAAAAATACTGTTCAAAGCCCATAGCATTACACATAAATGTATCACCAACAAAGTCCCTAAATATCTCCTCAATGCAGTCAATAAGAAACATCACACTAGACTCCTTAGATCTAATAACAGTGACAATCTCGACATCCCATGGTACAAAAGAGAAAAAGGAGGCAGTAGTAGCTTCAATGTACTCACCCCCAGGCATTGGAATACCCTACCCACCAACATCAAGATGGACCCTTCCTTCCCAACATTTAAAAAGTCTTTTCAATCAATACTGACATGAGAACTGAACCTAACCTCTATTGCCACTGTATACAACCGCTAGAAAATGTTCTACAGCTTTACCTTCATTGTCTGTAACTACGCGATGATACCTCAGGGTCTGGGCGTATAATAAATGTAATCAAATAAAAATTTTTTAAAAAATGGCTTCACACTGCCAGATGTTAAACTCTACCAAAACAGAGGTGCTCTTCTTCCCTGACAAAAGCTCTCTATCATCTCTTCCTCTGCCTATTCACCTTCCACCTGTCACTCTACCCTATTTTCTTCAGCTAGAAACTTCATTGTCATCTATGACCCTTCTCACAACTTCTCTACTTTGATCTCCAAAATTGGAACAGCAGCTCGGCCCAACCTCCTATATATTAGGAACGTCAGGTACCTCCTTACTTTCAACACCCACAAGCATCTCTTGTCTTCTCTAAACTGGACTACAGTGCCAGTATCCTTTTTGGTCTCCCCAGCTATGTTTTCTATCCACTCAACAAGATCATTAACTTCAATACCAGCACTCTCTTTGAACTCTCTCACTACACACCTACTTCCTCATACTATCACCAGACTCGATGGCTGACGATGCAAAACAGGGTCAGATGTAAATTTCTTCTCCTGGTTCACAGATCTATCCATGGTAAGGCACCACTCTATCTATCCTCCTCTATTCAACTATACAAGCCATCTCGTCATCTCTGTTCTGCCTCCTCGACTACCCTTCTGGCTCCTCTGCCTCCCTGTGCTTCCTTTCACTGCCACTCTTTCTCTAATCTTGCTCCACTTGCATGGAATGCTCTTCCCTCGGCAATCCGAGAAACAGTCCAAACAGATTTGTTCAAAACCAAACTAAAAGCCTACCTTCTTGCCTCTGAGTTGCCCTCATAACCTACCTCTCATCTGCCTGCTAGCTAAAATTGTTCCCTCGTCTCTGACCTGCTTCTGTCCCTCACTTTCTCTGCCTCCACTCTAGCACTTGACCCATCATGGTCACATCCCAAGCGCAGCTGGCCATACCGCCTACCTGCATTTAAAAATGTCCTATGTTAAATGTCCTTAATCTCTGTATGTTCACTTATGTATTGTTCCCGGTGACTGTTCCATTTACTCCGTTCCACAACCTGGTTAGAATGTCCCTCAAACTCAGCCATTGTAAAAAACTCACTGCTTCCCATCAAATCTGATGTATTATCTATTGTACATTCTTTTGTGATCAAAAGAGTATTGTTCCACCTGTATATAAATACATAAATTAAGACTGCATATAAATAAACAAATTATTAACAATAAACACAACAGAAAAAGTACAATTTCAATTTCTGTTTTTATGTGAATGTCTTATTGAGGTAATAGACATTTGTATTTATTTTGTATTCTGCTGTTGTATGTGTGGTTGTTAATGTTAGGTGTTGTTTTCTCTGGTGCACAGTATGAAGATGTTATTAAGACTATGGGCCTCATTACACGGATGGCGGAGAACCATGGCGCTATTAGCGCCATGGTTCATGCCGGTAAAATAACGGCACCGCCTTGGTGGAAAGGGGAATTACTGCCCCATTCCAAGGTTGGCGGGGTGGTAATTCCCCCTTCCACCATTGCCCTTCCCCATTCCCATTTTTGCCCCATAGGGCATAATGAGAATGGGGAAGGCGCTAATTACGGTACCGCCAATTGCGGTACCGTAATTAGCTCCCCGGGTCCCTTTGCGGGTTGGTTGGTGGAAAAAGCAGGCGTTAAATTCCCCAACCCGCAAAGGGACCTCGTAGTAAGGTGGTAAGGATTTACCGGTACGTTTTGAGGTCAGCTAACATACAGTAAGGTTTGTGCATGTATTTTATTAGGGTAATTACTATAAAATGATTACTTTCTAGGGAGTTTCCCTTTTTTCCTTTTTACCGCTAGTAATCTTAACTTATTTTTCAATGTTTTTTCTCCACTGATGTCTTTATTTTTAAGGGGGAATTGCATTGAACGTTTCCACATACATGTGTGTCTACATATACGTTCTTACCTGTTTGTGAAATGACCAGTGTAAGGAGATTTGCTGTTGATATTTTCACATTGTATGACATGTATTCTTTATTTTAATGAAGTGTATACATATGTAAGCATGTCATTAGAATGGGTCTCACAATAAGGATGATTCTTTATTCTGATCTCGTATTCTTCTTGTTTGTACATTAATCTGGACTGATTTGTGTGCCCACATTAGGAGTTATAACAATCCTTCAATGCTTAATGCTGTTTTCATTTCACCGCAATAAGTGTGCATCATCGTTCAATGCCTATCTTTTTATTTTTACCAGTACGACAACTTATTTATGTGTAGAGGTTGTCAAGTTTGTAAATGAGTTTTATCCAACATGACACTTTATGTAATAAGTAAACAATCAAGGGGTAATTCATAGAATTCGGAACACAAGTGGCACACGCAGCTGGCGCACAGAGAGAGAGTGCAGAAGTCTGCACCAGCCGCGTGCGCCAAAACCCATTTAGGCGCACAGCGTATTCATGGATTCATACATCCATAAGCAGCCGTGGCACAGAGTGGCGCAGCGACCCTGCAGCAACGCCCCTGCAGCAGTGCTAGTTATGCCTCCAACCCCGCCCTGTGCGCCAAAAAAATCACACAAATCCAGTACATGGCGCAAAAGGCAGTGGACCAGCATACAGCCGCCCAACCACGAAAACACGTGTAAAACTCCCCGTGCACCCCTCGCAATACACGTACCATGCTCGCGCCAGCGAAAAAGCATGTAAAACTCCCTGCGTACCCATCGGAATACACGTACCCCGCTCGCCCAGCGAAAACGCATGTAAAACTCCCCGTGCACCCGTCGGAATACACATAGCCCGCTCGCCCCAGGCCTATCGCATGTAAAACTCCCCACGCACCCCCGGAATACACTACCCCGTTCATGCTAGCAAAATCACGTGTAAAACTCCAGGCGCACCCCCGGAATCCACGTACCCATGTTGCGTGACCCGTCACTTTATCATCGGGGTCACATACAGCCTTGCAGGTGCAGGGGTGCTGTTAACATTTAGTACCCCACCCCCTTCACCCCAATTGCCCAGGACAATTGTCATGTACACCTCCCATTGGCAATACTACATCTGTGCCAGCACTACTACATCTGTGCCATGGTTGGGAGGCCACTAAAGGTGAGGGGCGCCTCAGCTGGTCATACTCCATGTGGCGGGCGTGGTCAGGGACGTGGCCGGGGGGACCAGGGTGTAGGGGGACTCCAGGGTGTCCAGGGTGGCTGCAGAGGGGGAAGAGGCAGGGGTGCGCCACATCGGCACAATGTTGTGCCACGTGTTGGTTCAGTCATGCCACCACCCCCTGTGGCTCCGGGAGATTCAGCTCTTGCATCTGGCACTGGCGCCCATGTGACCCGGCTGTCCGTTTCTTCGACTGCCACGTGCCCAACAGTAGTGGTAGCTGTAGGTGCAGCTGTGGACACCACTACCCAGGCTCAGGGTTGGCCAGTGCATGCTGTGTTGGCCCCTGAAGAGTCCCAGGATGATTTTCAGGAGGTCAGGAGGCACACCGTAAGTGCGCGCAGGGCTGACCTGACCGAGGCACGTGTTCCTGGGGCAGTATTGTAATCTGCTGCCCTGAGCAGCCGGGTGTTGGCAAGTGCATGGGCAGATGCAGCCGACACCACCCCGGCTGTGAGTCTACCATCCAGGACAGTCCCGGTCAATGACCCTGGCACAGCGGATGTTGCTGCGCAGGGTCCATTCCAGGGCACCCAGCAGCCACTGATGCAAGTCAGGGCTTCCGTCCTTGTTCCACCTGCCACTCCCTCTGTTCAATCCACCAGCACCACTGCCCATACTGATCAGGGTGTCATTTGCCAGCCAGGGTCCGGACCACTGCTCAAGAGGAGGAAGGTTGCATCTGCAGCAGAGGCTGGGACCCTAGACACGACTCCGGCTTCCGGCACATCGAGGAAGAAGCCTTTCTGCAAGCAGGAACTGGACTTCCTTGTGGACTACGTGTCGGGACACAACCGTGATACGCTAGTGGGCCGAAATTATCACACTAAGGCTGCCCAGCGTTTGACCCACTGGAAGCATGTTGCGGAGGGTGTCAATGCAATCGGACATGAGGTGCGCACATCTCAGGAGTGCAAAAAGCATTGGGATGACCTCGAACGCTCTGCTAAGCAAAAGCGTGCCTCTAATTATAACATGACTCTGGTGACTTGCAGTGGGCCACCACCTGAGGAGGAAGAGCTCACTTCGCATGAGTCCGTCGCTCTGGAGTTCATACCGACAGAATTGTACAAAGGAGTGGTAAAGATGCTGGACTTTGATGCCCCGTCCAGTGAGTGCTGTCGCGTGTTTGTCCAGACCATGTGTGGTTTGCTTGTGTGATGTGTTGTGCTCGACTGCCACTATATGCTATGTGTACATGGTTCTCATGTGTGAGTCATGCAATGCTTAACTGATGTGTGCCGCTGTGCAGGATGCTGGACATGTAGAGCAGACGGGGACTGTCCTCATCACCACACCTGTACCCTGCTCACATGCTAGTCACCCGGCTGCCCCTCTGGTCCATGTTTCAGCTCATTGGCCCTTCTGCATGTAGTCTGGGGTGTCTTTGTACTCAGCACTGGGACTATGTCATTGCATGAGTGACGTGCATGTGTGTTCTGCCTGCATGCGGGTACTCCACGTAGGCATGCTCCCTTGCCCCTCCACCCCACTGCACCCCAATTTCACCATGGCAATGGTGGGTGTCATGTTGGAGTACTGCAATGGCCTGTTCAACGCTCCTGTGTACATGAACACTTCTCCCTGCCAACCTGCCAGACGCATACAGTGGTCTACATACTTTGTCCTTGATGCAGGGTGCCTCACTGGGACTGTGCAAATGGCAGATGCTCCACAGGGACATGAGTGCCCATTCATGCTCCATGTGCATTCCATGCATGCCCCTATGTGTCCTTGCCCGGATGATCATTGTAGTATGTGTCCAGGATGACATACATTTAATGGCATTTGATCATCCGTTCCATGCCCACTCTGGCTCAGTCCTGCATCACCCACATGTTTAGGGTGTCACAGTCTGTGTGGGGCACAGGCCTCCCCCTTTTGCAGGCCCCCTGACTCTGTTCACCTGGTGTAGTGGCTTCTGCACACATGGGTGTACTACTGAGGGTTCATCATGTGTCCTGCTTACTGTCCCATTCTCATCTGCTGTGTTGTCAGTTGACTCAGATGATGCAATTCACGCTAGTCAACGCTGTCTGCCAATACACAGTTCTATGGTCACACTTTTCGCTGCACTTATGAGGGATTGTGGGGGGTTTGCCTGTAGGCATGCAACCCATTGCATGCACATTGCATGTGATGCCTGAACTTGCCCTTACACTGCCTGCATTTGTATTTATTGACATCATAAAGTACTTGTTCATGTAGATAGTGTGTAAGGTACACATGTTCTGCACTGCATCAAGCCTCTTCTGAGCCGTGTTACACCGTTCTACATGCCTACTCACTGCTGTAATGTCAAAGTGACCTGTCATGTATGGTCAGATTTTCATCCCTTCTCTGTCATGTATGCCACAGGCACGGGTGCATCTTGTGACACATGTACTCAGTATTGGGACTCCCTAGTGGGTGTTTAGCTAAGTTAATAGGTCAATGTGCGGCCTATATGAACTGGTATGGGGCGCAGATTTAATGTAGCCTGCAAATCGGGTTGTAATGACTGTGGAGCTGCCTTCACGTGTGTATGTGTACACTTTCACATACATCAAAGCAAGCAGTGTTGTAGCTGCTTGCTTTACTGTATTGGATGCTGTTCATGTTCACAATACAGGTGTACAGGGAAAGGGGTGTTTTGGAACGCTTTCACATGTACATATGCAAGCAGCTTCAATGTTGTGTAGTGCAACATTGCGGCTACTCACTTATGTGTGTGTAAAAGTGTTCATTTACACAAATGTCTTACACAGCTTTTTTGTTGACTGACTGATATGTAGTTGATTGACATTAATGCTGGTGAGATTTCAGCATTGCGCACGTTATGTTCAACTGGCAAAAATCTTAAGGTGCACTGTTGTGCAGTATGTGTATGCCCAGGCCCACTTAGCTGATATGGTGGGGCCTGGCCGTGCAGAATTTACACACAGCATAATGGAATAGGGCACTTTCATAGCACAATATGCTCAATCAGGCTCTGAGGGCTGTTCAGGAGGCTTCATGGCCTGCAGCTCGGACCGTACTGGGCGTTATGGTCCCTCATGCATGGTTGCAGGCCCTTGCTTTGCTCGGGACATTCACTATATCTACATGGCCCATGACACCCGGTACGGGCCGAGCTGCAGATGGATGGAGCTATATTGGTGATGATGGTCTAGTGATGCATGTGTACATGCATATTACGTGTGTCATTGTGTGTTTGGTTCCACTTGCAGCTGTGGTCAATTTGCAGTTCAGACATGCTTTTGTTATGTGCCATATCTTTGTTGCCATCTGTCTTTTCTGCCTGTGGCATGTGCCTGACCGAGGTGGTGTCTGATGGAGGTGATATACTATATTTTGTACTTGTGTAGGCTTTGCTATTTAGACACATCCATTTCTGCTTTTGGGATGTGTTTGCATATCAATGCCACTGGATGAGTGCCAGGTTCTCATTTGTGTATGACATGTCTGCTTCATGATGTGTTGGCTGTCGATATGATGTCCATGGGTGTGTGGGTTATGTGCTTCTGACATGTAAACTCATGTTTGTTTTTTCCACTTTTCAGATGATGATGCAATGGAGGCAGAGGATGATGATGTCATACCAGACACATGGTTGCTATCACACCAGCAACCCAGCACAAGTGGGGGTTGTGGGGTGGTAGGCCATGAGTACCCACTTGTGCTCCAGACCATCGTGTCTAGGGCTGGCAATGAGTCTAGCCCGGATGATCACTCTGACAACAATGTCGAGTATGATGCTCGTCATGTCCATTTGTCAACGGTGATTGATTCTGATGTGGACGATCCTCTGTCCGCGACACCTGCACTGATGGGCCAGACGGTGGTGGGACCTCCGCCTGTGGTGGATCAGGACGCATGGTCACACTCCACACCAGTTGCTGATGTGCCTGGAGCATCACATCAATGGAGGAATGTAGTCCTGCAGCCGCGGGTGGTGCAAACCCAACAAGGACCCCGGCTCCTTGGGCCCCACGGGTGTCAAGCCCAGCAACGCGGTGGCCGTGCGCCACCAAGGTATACTGAGTGGGAGCAAGCCATTGCTGTCAATTCCAAACACCAGGGGGCAGCTATTGATAATATCGGTCAGAGCATGGAACGTGTGGCCCAATCCGTGCTCCCCCCTGCCAGGCTTGTGGATCTCCAGCAGCGTGCGGCACAGTCCACAGCCTGCTCGCTCAGGCTGGGCATGGCGGCCTCAAACAGGGCACACCAGCCTGAAATGGTGTCTCTGCGTCAAGCAAATTCTGCTCACGCAGAGGCACACAGGGAGGCCCTGAGGGATGACCATAAATCCCTCCGATCTACTCTGGGTATGCTCTTGATGTCCCAGAGGCAGCGGACAGATGAGAGGTTGGAACAGCTTGAGAATACCATCTCGGCTGAGCTACGTGCTTGCCAGAAGGTGTTCCAGATGTCATGCCAGGCAATGCAGGAAGAACTCTGTGTTACACATGCTACCTTGCAAGAGGAAGCACGCGTATTACGCCAGGTTCAGCATGCTGACCTACGTGTCATCACCGCACAGAACCAGGCTCACCGGTCCCGCAGACTTGCTGCCAACGAGGGGCAAGCTGCACATAGGCATGATCAGGGTACTGTGTCACATCCACCTTTTGTGTCAGAGGGTGAGGAGGACGACGACTTATCTCCCACACAGGTCAGGCCGTTCAGGCGTTGAGCCCATGGAGTTTATTTTTTAATCTCGACCTCATCTCATGTGTGTGTTGAGGTGCACCCTGTACCTCCCCCTTCCTGGATGCCCCCCCAGCCCCCCGGGTCGTATGTGGCCATTTTTTATTTTTATAGTTAGTTTAATTAGTTAATATAGTTTAAAATTGCCTGTCTATTGTGCATTTATGTGACAGTGTGGTGCTTTGTGGCTTTTGAAAGCATCCACTGTCTGTTCCAGCTGGGCCCTTCAAGCTTGTCTCGTGTATATGTTGGCAGCTTGTGGTCCTGACTCACATATGCCACTCCTGCTTCCCCTATCCATGGGCTCGCAAGGATGGCTCGGTGTTACAACCATTTACACAAGGGCATTGGACTTTTGTTATATCTGTGGGCTGTCTGCTGCTGTACTACTTGTGTTAACACCTCTAGTGGGGATTTTGTATGCTTTCTTCACAGCATGTATGCAATCAATTTTGGTGAGTAGATTATTGATGTATTCATTTATTGATGTGATGTATGTTCTTTTCTTGCCTGTATATGTGATTGATGCACTTCATGCTGTAGACAGTAGCCTGCACCCTTTGACTGTCAAAGTCACACTGATGGTGGGAGGAGGTCGGATGTAGGTCTCAGACATGGCCCAGTGACAACCAGCATGAAGACACACACACAGGAACATTTCCAGCCTTATTAAAAGCTTTTATGTCCTTTCTGCAGGAAATTGAGCCTCCAGACTGCCTTTCCCAGCAGACACGGGGCCAAGAACTACAAAAACCTGGCCATGTTGGGTGATGCACACGTGCACAAGCAGAAGCACGGGGCTTGTGCTCAGATGTCCGACAGAAGCAGACGTGTTTCCAGGAGCTCCAAGAAAGGTGAGCAGCACGAGGGGCCACACCACAGATGACCTTCCTCCAGGCCCCTCACACACGCGTGCTAAGTAGCGCCGGTGCTGGGGAGCCTGGCCAGGCATTGGGAAAGATGCGCACAGTACAGCTAAGCCGCGTTGAGGACAAAATGGCAAGTAGCTTTCAAAGGTGTCAGGGGCACACACAGGGGGCATCGCCCATATCCTCGAGTCTCCCTGCTCCATAGAAGCTAAGTTATTAGAGCAGTAGCGTTCCTAGGCAGAAACTAATTCAGCACAGGTGGGGGCACCCAGCAAAGCACAGACTCGAGTGCAGTGCATATCATTTGCATATGCAAATTGCCACATGCGTTCCCTATGGAAATTTGCGGCTGCCACAACACAACTTGTACTGAAGTCACACCTCACCACATGTGTCTAGCAGCTCACCAAAGGACCATTGTATCATGTGTGATCCTTGACACATTGCTCTTCCATTTACCACGGGGCCACATGCGGCAGCCTTACTGCATTGACAGTGTATGACCCATCATGGGGGCAAGCAAAAGAATATGAACAAAGCAGCAGACAAGAGTGTGTCTTTGGGGAGGAGCCACTAAGTTTGAGGCATGAATAGTGTTGTGTGTGTGGTGAAAACACACACAGAATAGTAACTCACACTCTCTTTGTAGCATTGAACTGCTCCTGTTACCGGACCCGAGAGCACGCGGGCAGGAGGCCAGCACTCACCCCAGAAATAAGTCTCTCTTTGGCATGCATTTGACCCATTTTGTACAATGTGCATGAAGAACATGGTTTCTATGATTGAGTATGTATTATTGTCAATAGTTGAATTTTGTCTTTGGCCTACTTTCCCTTGCCCATCTACCTCCCCTCTCCTGACCCTCTTTCTGGTTGTCCTGAATACCGATGCCTATCCAAAGAACATACCCGCCAGGGTCTCAGAGGCCTGTGTAAGTTTTACCTTGCAGGCACCCAGACCGTGGTGGGGGTGGTTGGTTCGTGCCACTCATGCGCCAGGAGACCGGAGCTGTGACACTACCTATCAGTTGTTGCATCCTCATTGATTATTATGTACTGAAAATGCTACCCATTATGTTGAACCATTGCTGAACTGTGCTACATGGGTTGCACTTCTATCATTCTGCTTGGACTTGTACTTGGCAATTTTCAGTGACTTCTATTCATCTACTGGAGACTCTTCCGGGGGTTTTTTGTGGCTAAAGTCTTCTTTCCTGTTTTGGGGGTTTGGCTCCTTGGAGTTCTCTGCAATTTGGTATTTTTACCAGTCAAGGTGGCCTGTGAGGGGGCTGGACCCTATTTACATCCAAGGTAGAACAAGGTAGAACATGGAAACCAAGGGGTAGGGGGATCCTGAAGCCAGGTAGACTAGAAGGAAGAAGCCTTACCCTCCCCCCGAGCTCCCTTTTCCTCCACCTCAAACAGGCCCCCCTCCGTTGGGAAACTTTTTCGAGACAAGAAGGAGGGCATACAGAAGATAAGTCCCCCTTCCGCTGTATACAATTTGTCGGATAAGATTCTTACACTCAACGAACTGTCGATATTAGAAAAAGGTTTTTCTTTTATTCCGATGAAGGATCCTAGCAAAATGGAAGTTGAAGTTGAACTTAGGAGCCTGTTTCGTAAGATTAGACTCAAAGATTTCTTTAGCAACACTCAGGTCCCCCTTTCGGCATCTAGTCCTAATACACCTTTCAAACCTCCCTCCAAGTTTACTCCATCTTTGAATATGATCTCTAAAGAAACAGCGATTTTTGAGAAAGCTGTACTTAGAGATTTTCATGCCATCTACGAGAGCAAGGATAAGAATAAGCCGGCCAAAAAGTTTTTTAATTTTACCAAACAAGATTGGGCAGTACTTAGTCAACTACAATCAGATAGAACGATTGTGATAAAAAAAGCCGATAAGGGTGGAGGTGTTGTAGTCTGGGATGCCTTGAAGTATGATCAAGAGGTCATGCGACAGCTTGAAAATAAAGAGGTCTATGTCAAACTACAAGGCGACCCTACGCCTAAGATTCGGAAAGAGATTGAGGCATTGGGTAAAGATGCATTGGAAAGAGGTATTATTACTCAAAAAGAGTTTAATTTTTTACTACCCACCAATACTCGGACCCCCCTTATCTATATGTTGCCTAAGATACATAAAAACATGAGCTCTCCTCCAGGTCGACCAATTGTGTCCTTAAGTGGTTCCATTTTGGAACCTATTGGCCAATACCTAGATTTTTTCTTTAAACCTTTGGCAAAGATCACTCCTACTTATCTTTCGGACTCTACGGACGTCATTAGGATGGTAGAGTCTTTTCCTTTCTGTAAGGACAATGACATATTAATCACTTTAGACGTTGAGTCATTGTACTCCAACATTCCACAGGGGGATTCAATTGGGATAATGAAGAGATTTCTTCAAACCAGAACGGACACCATTTCTGTGCCCAGTGAATTTCTGGCAGAACTTTTGGAAATTGCCCTTAATAAGAATTTTTTCAGATTTAAAAACGTGTACTATATGCAAATTAAGGGGACAGCAATGGGGGCATCCTTTGCCCCCAATTACGCTACTCTATACATGTGGGATTTCGAAGAATCCAATATCCTTACTGAATCTAATCCATTTAAATCGGCTCTGAAATTATATAAGAGGTACATTGATGATATTTTTATCATCTGGGACTGCACGAGAGGAGACTATAATGCCTTTTTCGACTGGATTAATAACTTAAATCCCAATTTGAAATTTACGATCCAAACTAGCAATCAAGAGATTGCGTTTTTGGATTTGCTGATAAAGGTGGACGATGAAAGACTGGTGGTGGACCTATACAGAAAGGACTCAGATAGGAACACGATACTGCATCACCAGAGTTTCCATTCCCAGTCTCTGAAATCGAATATTCCGTACGGACAGTTCCTTAGAGCCCGTAGGAATTGTACCAAAATAGAAGATTACAACAAGCAAGCTTCCATTATTGAAGCGAGGCTATTGGAAAGGGGATACCCAAAACATCTTCTTAGACGCTGTAAAAAACGAGCACGTTATCAGCATAGAGAAACTCTTTTGGATAAAGACACAAAAAAAGATAAGAAATTGAAGGATGACCAACTGGTTTGTGCACTTACTTTTAATACCCAGCACAATCAAATTAAGAAAATTATTTCTAACCACTGGCACTTACTTCAATTAAATATGCATAACTTACCCAGACCTATTTATGCCTTCAAGAAAGGCAAGAATATTAAAAACTGGGTATCTAAAGCAGATAGGAATCATCCTCAAGAGATTCAAACTTCTATTACGTCTTCTTGGGGTATGCCTCCAATAGTTGGACATTTCCCATGTGGAAATTGCTGCAACTGTTCCAGTACCCTAGTTACCTCTACTGTGAACATTCACGGAAGAGACTGGAAACTTAGACAACACACCACTTGTCTTAGTACTAACGTTATTTATGTCATCATTTGCCCCTGCAAAAAGGCATACATAGGTAAGACTACCAGACCTATTAAATTACGTATAGGGGAACATCGGTCTAAGATTAGAACTAAACAACTCAATGCCCCTCTGACTACGCATTTTTTGGAAATGAACCATAGCTCTGAAGATCTGCAATGGTGTGTGTTGGAAAAAGTAGTCGGTACGGATAAGGCTAATGTAGCGGCACGGCTCATGCAAAAAGAGCAGTGGTGGATATACCATACTAATAGCCTGAGCACAGGATTGAATCAGCAGGAGGAATGGAGTTAAGATCCATCATTATTCAATCCCTTTTGTCTATACCCTAAAGAAAGATTTTTTAGCCTAGAATGGCCATAGAAAATGTTGGTGTATTATATACACCACATTCTCTATTTTAGAGTGCGACTAGGGCTTCAGACATCCGCCCTCTATATATATCTTGTTTATATTTATATTTACAGGTTCGTCGTTTATAACTCTTTTGTGTATTTTCACACTGATTTGTCTCGGGTTTATTATTATTATTTTTATTTTTATTTTTATTTTTATTTTTATCTCGGCACTCTCTCTATCCCCCTGTTGAGGGCAAGGAGAGATGGCTGCTGCCGGCTTTGGTGTGCAGTTTGGCTGGGGGAGGATCTTTTTGATTCCCCCTTTCATTCTTCAGCACCCAGCCCCATATGCGAAATTGGTCCTTCGTTTGTGTTTCTTGAGGCTCTCCCGCGATTGTAGTCCTTCGTTTGTATCATTGAGATTGAGGGCATGGAGAGATGGCTGCTGCAGATTTTGGTGTGCAGTTTGGCTGGGAGAGGATCTTTTCGATTCCCCCTTTCATTCTTCAGCACCTAGCCCCATATGCGAATTTGGTCCTTCGTTTGTGTTTCTTGAGGCTCTCCCGCGATTTTAGTCCTTCATTTGTTTCATTGAGATTTCCGGGATAAAAAGGGCACCACAGTCCTATACTGAGCTTTCCGATTCAGCCGGATGCCATTACGGAGGCCGTTAGAGATCCTTTCACTATACACGAGGTAAACGTTGGCAAGCAGGGACTCATTTATCACGAGATGCTAGCAACAATCGTTTTTAGCGGTCGTATTGAAGGCGAGAACGCTCGTGAAATTTTGTTAGCCTGCCTAGCTAACCAAAGAGGCACTCACAGTTGTTTTTATAGATATATTAATTTTTTCTGATTTTTTCATTTATATTTCAGAAAAAGAGTGATTCTTGTCACTCTACTTCCGGATGTCTATGAAATCAATGACATAATCCGGTGACTGCAAGCAATTTGAATATTTGGCGTAAACAAAGCCAAGGACACGGTCCTGCCTGGCATGGAGGTAACTTCCACTGGAGCCTCTTTGATATGTTACTGTTGTCTACTTTCTAAAGGCGTAGTTTATTTAAAATTAGAGGTTAATTTAGCGGCCACACGAACATTTTTGTGTTATGTTTTCTGTGTTGCAGTAATTGCCTACACATGTAGGAACATTGTACTCAGAAGAAACCCTGGTTGCTTGAAGACCATTCGATCCTCTTGTTGTAACCATTCGTTATATGGGTTCCAGGTACTATTTCATCTAATACTTAAATATTTAAATACAGATATGGAGGGAATGGATAGCCAGATCAGGTTAAATAAAGGGGCATGAAATTATAGTGCTCCAGCTTTAGAAAATGATTGGTCTTTTCCAGTATAATGAATGCCTTTATCCTTTATATTCAAGGGAAATGAGGGTCCGGATGGCATGTAAGGCCTACGGATAATATATAGCTCCTCTTGTAGTAGAGCTTGAATGAATAGGATTATGTTCCCTTCATTCAGTTACTTTTTGAATGGGTTGTAGAGTGAGATTTGATCTGTTTTTCTCCCCTTATTTGGATTTTCGTTAGTAAAAGAGAGCAACTGAGAGACTGAAGGTATTAGGTATTGGTGTGTTTTTATTATGCTTTTAAGTGTTTTATTCTATCTTGTTTATTGTTTTTTCTTCTATAACTGTTGTTAGGTTCATCCCTATCCTGACGAAGACATAGATTATCAATCAAGTCGAAACTATTCAATATGAAGCCTGTTCAACTTAAGAAGTTTTATCTTTTTGGGCACTAATAGTTGATATTTTCTATCTGGAGTGAACCATGCAACATGGGAGATGTATTTATATTCTCTTTTTTGCATAGGAATTATACCCGAAAAATATAAATTGATTGTTTTAGATACTATCAATTATCTTTTTGCTGACTGAACAAAATAATCTGTTCTTTTTAGCTTTTGGGAATGTTGATGAATTACCTTACATTTCCTGAAAATAATTTAAATGTACTGTTTTTAGAGTTGTAGCAGTGGAATGAATGTATGAATGCATGTGATTTAAGATGTGTTTTATAGTAATGAATTAATTAAAGATGTATAAAATGACTTTTTACTTAAATTTATAATAATAAAAATTGTTTTTTGATGACTTAATGTAATTACCTTCTGCCTTTTTCTTCAGTTGCTCTCTTGATTCTGGCACCACTACTTGTGTTATACAGATTGCTTCACCTCCAGGTGCCAGTTGTAGGAGGCCCCCACCATTCTTTGTTGGTTTAGAAGGAAGAAGGCAACGGACTCCAGACACAGTTCTTCAGAAGGTCATCGTGATGTGTCAATGAGGGAGGGCCTTTTGTTGTGGGACAGTACACTTGGGCTACAGTGTTTAGGCACTCTCTGACATTCTAATTGTGGAGTACTATGTGCATGATGTGTTCTGCTGGTCAATGGCTGTTCCTGTGTTGTGTTTACTTTTCAGGTGTCAGGGGATTGTTGTGGTTTGACATGCTGGGGTGTACACATGGGCAATGTTCACATGTGATCTGTACAGGACACTGAGGGTCGCTTGATTTCACATGCATGTATTGAGTGCATGTCCCTACTGACACACACACTTACACAATGCTCTGCCACACATACAACCACCCTTCCATGTCCACACGTGCACACAGATTGCCTTCTCTGGCATGCTGTGTCCCTCCAATGCATGCTCACTTACCATTTGGGGATCGTGTACATGCGTCAGTAGGCTATTTTAGTTGCTTGTCCTTTTTATATGATGCTCAAGGTGTATCTCCAACACAATGGCTGCTCACTGTGCTGTGTGCTGAGCAGTGTGTTGCAGGAGATACACACAGCAGACGGGTTAGGGATTAGCGAATTTGGCTTGGCCAATGTGCATGACACAGGCATTCAGTGTTTTGTTGATGGTACCACTGGTGGCATGCATTTGTGTATGACTTTGTATGTGTAGGAGGTTGTTGGTCAGTAATTTCATCTGATTCCATGTCAGGTGTGATTGTCTCGGGCCTCTTTCCATTTATCACATGTCACATTGTATCTAATTGGTCATGTGTTGGGCTTTTGCTGTTGCATGCCATGTCATGGTGTGGCTGACAAGGGTGATGGGGGTTGGGAGGATTTGGGTGACATACCAGTGATTGTCATGGCCTGTTTTGCAGGGTGGTGGTGTGATACACACCTTCCATATTTGGTCACACAGGATTGGTTATGTTTAAGTAGCTAGGGATGCACACAATGTAGCACTTGCGTGGCAACATTCTCAGGGTGATAAGGTTGTGACAGTTGACTGTCTCTTTGTCATCATCGATTGTCATCTGGTATGTGCCAGGCCTGTGTGCACTACGCAGGGGTGGGAGTTTAGGTAAGAAATGTGGCCACAAGCTGGGTCCGGGCTGCCTCGCCACGTGGCCTTTCCCCTCCCATGGGCAGGGCCTGTGTCTGTGGTTGGGGATGTGGGGGCACCACCATGTCCACCGGTACGTCCCGCCGTGTTACAACATTGTGCAGGACACATGCTGCCACAATGATCCTGCACACTACTGGGGGTGCATATAGTAGCTGCCCGCCAGAGCGGTCAATGGAGCGGAAGCGTGATTTGAGCACTCCAAATGTGCGCTCCACTATGCCCCTGGTTGCAATATGGGCAGCGTTGTATCTTACCTGGGGTGGTATGGTGAGGTTCCGTATTGGCGCCATCATGTGGTTGCTCAGAGGGTAGGCACTGTCCCCTGGGGTTGTGATTAGTTGGGTTTGTTTATTTGTCTGTGTGTGACATGCATGCATGTGCACAGGCATTTGTACTCACCTAGGAGCCATGTGTCGCCATGCTTCCCAGCTTCCAGGGCCCGGCTCAGGTTGGACATTCTGTATATAAAACTGTCATGGGTAGACCCAGGGTAGTTTGCATAGACAGAGGTTATGATTCCCTTGATATCGCATACAACCTGCACTTTGATGGAATGCCAGTGCTTGAGGTTTCGATAGATGTGCTCAGGAGCCCTACGTGGACGTAGGGCAACATGGGTGCAATCTATGGCACCGAGCACTTTGGGGAAGTGTGCCACCCTGTAAAAGTCCTGGACCATGGCCTGCCTTTCTGCGGATGTTCTGGGCATGTATATGACCCTGCGTACTGAGGGGCACGCAGTCATTATTGCCAACACCTGTGAAACACCCCCAACTATGGCAGTTGTCCGCTGAAATGACCCAGTGGCCAGAAAATGCAGGACATTGAGCACCTTCTCCAAGGGGCTCAATGCTTGGGAGCACAGGGTGGGTGATGTAAGGTCATCTTCCCACACCCTGACCAGTTCTAGGATGATACGAGGTGGAAACCTGTACCTGCCATAGACTGGTCGTCAGGCATCCCAAAAAGGCTGGTCCGGGGCAAAATAAATGTGGGGCCTGGCTATTCTCCTCCTCCTGCGGTGTCCCACGATCAGTGTTGCGACAAATGGGGCATTCATTGTAGCTGTATATACATGTTTGTTGTTTGCATGCACTTTTATACTGCGCGGGGATGCTTCCGCCTGCCTTCGTGTGGCAGACGTGTTGACGCCTGTGCGCATCTTTTGGCGTGCACGGGTTTCCCGTATTCGATTCCACGAATAGGTGTAGTTCCCTTGCGTGTGGGCGTTCCGTGTATTTCCCAGCAGTACTTCCCCAGTTACGCCCTCATTTTCACACGTTGTTCCCCATTCCGCGTATTCCGCGCCGTGTTCCGCCCCCTTTTGGTGTGTGCGCTACACCTTGTGCGCTTTAGCTTTGCGCGTCCGCGCACTGCGTTTGGGATGTTGCAATGACGTGTGCGCCCGTGTGCGCCACCCGCGGATTTGATGCACGTCCCTGGGTAAACACGTGCAGGGCCTTCCATGAATCGCACACGTACGCGTGTGCTTGCTTTTTCACGGTTGCGCCAGCGTGCCACATTTTTCAGCACGCATTTGTTCCATGAATCGGCCCCTTAGTGTATACTAGCTGCATATATACATATATATATATATATATATATATATATATATAGAAAAAAGGGAGGAAAGAACGAATCGCACTCCCGCAGGCACAAACAAGAATGCCAGGTTCAAAGAAAGTTCGGAAAAAACAAACAAACAGACACAGCATGAGAATTACTGATGTCTTTAATGTTTGAGTAATAATAAATTAAAAAACACAAGGCATCGTGCAAAAGAACAAATGCACGACACATGGCAGCACAAAGATGACAGAACAACAACAGGACGCCTAGGGGCAGCAGCCTGCAAACAACGCGTTTCGCGCTATACTGAGCGCTTGATCACGTGGGGGGGAGAGGGTTGGACAGTGTAAATACATAAACAATGACAGTCCCTCAACTATGTCTATGGCAACGGCTGTTGCCAACTGCAAGGGAACAGGGGCGGCCATGTTGGAAGGGAGTGTGCATACATGCTAAAACTTAAGGAATCAGAGCACAGTGCATTACAGATGCTATTGTAAATAATCATTAGAGAAAATCTCCGGATGAGCCGGGTGTTAGGTTAAAGTATACAACACCACAGCCTATAAATTAGGCTGAGAGGGCCCTTGAACATGTGTCAATTACATGTACGGGGACTGGACTACACATCAATGCACAGTGAATTGAATAACAATATGATGATCGTACAGCATGAAGGATATAATAAGCCACTCTGAAATAAATAAACCAACATTAAAAATCACCCCATATAAAGGCATAATCAGTCTAGTGAAAAAACATTCCCAACACTAAAAATAGACAATGCAATACAATGACAATAAAACTAGTCAACCACAATTAGATGTAAAATCAGGTTAAAAACAGTAGAACTGGACCTAAATATTAAAAGTTAGCAGCAGGATGATACAACCAGCAAGATTTTTTTTTTGTGTAAACAAAAGATAGCAGCTAGAACATCAGATGTCAATTATATAGTGCAAATGAGCAAAATAAAGCAACAAAGCAGCAGTGTGCCTAACCAAACTCCAGACTGGAGGATGTAATAAAGTGCTGGTGCATGAGTCTGATGGACTGTGCAGAATTTGCAACAATAAACAGCAGGAAGGTACAGCCAGCAAGATATTTTTTTGTGCAAACAGCAAAAATAGCAGCTAGAACATCAGATGTCGATTACATAGTGCAAATGAGCAAAATAAAGCAACAAGGCAACAGTGTGCCTATCCAACCTCCAAAAGGGTGGATGTAATAAAGTGCGAGTGCATTGATCTGATAAATTGTGCAAAATTGCAAAAATTAGCAGCTAGATCATCAAAGTGCACATGCAACCCCTGATATCAAAATATATACAGCTGAGGGCACAAACACAATTTAACAGATCCAGAACCTACAGTAGACTAGAACAAAGATATCAAAACATTGAAAGATAATAAAAAGCAATGTCAAAAGATACAAGGGAATAAACAAATAACTAGACCATAGAAGTCCCCAAAGTAAACAAGACATAGTTGAGAAAGCGCTCCCCCTATTGCAAAATAATCAGCTAACACAAACAGGTAAGACAAAATAATAGGCAAGTGCACAGAAAAAGATCAGTCAATACCTGCAGGAAAGCCATCCAAAGAAGAGTAGAAATACAGAAATACAAGAGTGATAAACCAGGGAAACAAGACGACCCCAACAATGGAGAACAAAGCATAAATGACAAGGAAAAACAATGATGAAAGATATACATGGGCGCAAACTTAGGTTCCCAAGAAGGTATACAGTTCCTCGTCTACATTATGACCTCTGGGAAATTTTGTGTCAAGATCCAAGATAAATCTGGTTTCAAGTTGTCTCAGCCTTAAAATACGATCACCGCCCCTAGGATGAGGGGGTACATGTGCCACAGCGAAAAATGTTAACAAGTTAGCATCATTATTGTGTGCAGATTTAAAATGCTTGGCCATAGGATATGTCGGATCAGAATTCTTGATGGCTCTCAGATGTTGCAGAATTCTGAGTTTTAGTTTGCAGGTAGTACTGCCCACATACCAGCGTCCACAAGGGCACGAAAGCACATAAACAACAAAATTTGTGTCACAATTAATAGAATGACGTATCATCTGCTGGATTTGCGTAATAGGATGCAGGAAGAATTTCTTGACAATAGCATGGGCACATGCTTTACATTTCATACACTTAGTGAAACCTGTATGAGAGGCTGGAAGCCATGTATTGGAGCGCTGGATCTTGCCCATAGGAGGTAAAAAACTCGACACAATTTTGTCCCTTAAAGAAGGAGCACGTTTGTAAGTCATAGTCGGACGCTTGCCCAAAATAGGCTTCAAGTCAGTATCAAGGGTAAGAACATGCCAATGTCTAGCCACGATTTTACGAATGTCATTGGACGAAGTATCAAATGTAATGATGAGTCTAGGATCATCATTTAACACAGTTTTGGAGCCAGTATCATAAATCAAGGCATCTCTAGACATGCCACGAGCTTGAAGATATGCCGTTTCAATTGTTCTTTTTTGGTAACCTTGCTTCAAAAAATCCATAGCTGCTTGTGCACAATAATGATCAAAACATGCAATGTTAGAGCAATTGCGACGATATCGAATAAATTCCCCATAAGGGATTGATTTTTTGCAAGGTGTGGGATGACAGCTATTGGCATGGAGTGGCAGGCCAGTATTGGTAGATTTCTTATGTAATGCCGTACTAATACCTGAGTCATCCATCATGACGGTAACATCCAGATAAACAATTTTAGTACGGCTGTGGCCTTCCGTGAAGCTGAGATTGACCTGGTTATTATTGATACTTTTAACAAATGAAAGCCAATCCCTTTCGGTGCCCTTCCAGATGATAAAGACATCGTCGATAAACCGCCACCAAGAAATGATCTGTGTCGGAAAGAAAGATAGTAATAGGTCGGAAAGGAAAGTAGCCTCCCACCACCCCATTGTGAGATTAGCATAGGATGGTGCAAAGGTACTACCCATCGCAGTCCCCCTTACTTGCCGATAGAAATAGCCTTCAAAAAGAAAAACATTGTTGTGTAGACAGAATGAAAGCATATCCAAGATCATGGTGCTGTGTCCAAGGTAGTTTAAGGAACGAGTGTCCAAGAAATATTTACATGCAGATATACCAACAGTGTGGCTAATAGATGTGTACAACGAAACTACATCTAAAGTGGCCAAAAGTAAACCCTCCTCCCAAGGTGTATTAGTGACGTGTTGTAAAAAATCCTTAGTATCCCTGAGATAGGAAGGTAATCCCGTGACAAATTTGATCAATGTTTCATCAATGAATTGGGCTAGATGTTCCAATAATGAGCCACAAAGAGTCACAATAGGCCTGCCTGGGGGATTAGTAAGGCATTTATGCGTTTTAGGGAGGAAATAAATGGTGGGGATAGTATAGCATGTAGGAGTAAGGAATTTGACCAGATCATCCTCCAGTAAACCTTCATTCATCCACCTGGTACACAGAGTAATCAAATCTGTCCTGATTTCTTCTGATGGGTCCTTCAACATTTTGGTGTAACATTGGCGGTCATGTAATTGTCGGTTGGCTTCAATAACATATTTAGTTCTGTCCTGAATGACGACATTAGAACCCTTGTCAGCTGGCTTGATAACGATGTTAGATAGCAGCTGGAGTTCATTCAAGGCCTGACGTTGGGCCATAGTGAGATTCTGTTTGCTGGTGCCAGCCTTATGACGAAGTTTTCTGAGATCCTCGATGCATAAATCCTGGAAGGCCTCAATACAGCCGCCCACAGGAAATTGAGGATTGAATCTCGATTTACTTTTTAGCTTGGTCCGTATATCCCAATTGGGATTGATGTCAAAATCAGAAAAATCAATATTGGATGGATCATATTGATCATCTTCAAGGCATGCCAAATCCATAAGTGAAGGAATGTCTGAAATTAAGAGATCGGTGCCACCCGTACGAGATATTGAACGTTTCATGGGGGCATCACTGTTGGCAAAGAATTTTTTTAACTTGATTTTACGCATAAACTTGTCAAAGTCTATGCGTACTTGGGCGTAATCGTAGTTCACAGTGGGACAGAAATTAAGACCCAGTGATAATAACGAGGTCTGAGATTTGGTAAGGACATGAGACGACAGGTTGATAACTTGATGAATCTTCATATTATCTATAGTTGGTTTCTGGCCCCAGAGCGTGTTGCTCTGCCCTGTTGCTGCGCCTTTTGACCGGTTCCCACGTCGGCCTCGGCGAATGAATTTTTTGCCTGCGATTTTTGTCCTCTTCCACGTCCTTTAGGCTTACCACGGCCTCTACCTCTTTTTTGGTTTTTACCATCCTGACATAAAAGTCTCATTTCATCTAGAAAATTCATTTTGGGAATGGGTTCGTCAGTCTCAGATGCAGAGATATCTGATTCGGAGGTGGTCGCGGCCAGGTCACCCGATGGAACAGACGTTGACTGTGTAGCATTGGTTTTACGGAGAGAGTCAAAACGTTTAGCAAATGTGAAAACACGACCCATCTCATAGTCTGTTTTATCTCGTAGAAATTTCCTGTGTTTACGTTGTTTGATTTCATCTTCATATACAATTAGACCTTCATCAATTTTTTTGCGTAAAGATTTGCCTTCCTCTGTTGTGGGGACCTTAGTAAGATCAACCTCTACAAGACCTAATTCTTTCAGTGCTTGTTCGCGATCCAATTTGGCATACTTTACTAAGATTGTCAAAAACTTGCCAGAACAACCTTTGCTTGCTTCTCCCCATTCCTCAAGCATATATATATATATATCCATACATGTTTGTTTCTATGCCCAACACGTGATGTGGGGAGGGGGAATGGAATAAAAGGAGTGTCTAGAATGTAAACAAGATCATGTGACCAAGCTACAAGGCGTAGCGAAACGCGTCATCTGTGGAGCACCTTTGTCATTCGGGGGCATGGGATGGAGGTTTTTTGAATGAAATTGTTTTTAAACCGAATTTTTGATAACTAAAGCTCAACATTTTTTACTCCATTTGGATCCTGGTGCAGTCTGTAGTTTTGAACTGGGAGCCTGCATTCAGAATCCCACTCCGTGAGTGCGGCTCAATATCACTCCGTGAGTCGGAGTGAAAGTATTGGAAATATATATATATATATATATATATAGTATGTAAGGTTAGTATCATTGCACATTAGATGTTGTTTTGCAGTTTCATTGTTCCAGGTTTGTTGAATTCTGAGTGAGCAGCATATATGTACATTTTTAGATACAAATGTATATTTTCTGTTTTATTTGGTAGCATATTTTGATGGGAATTTAACTATTTCAATGTTGAGGAGAGTTCATATTTGGAGCCCAAACTTTCTGAAATGTGGCCACAGCTCCATCAGAGTTAATAATATTTTCTGTTTGTGGTTTGCAAAATAAAGAGGGAGGGTTTTGGTCTGTGTGATGTGTTATGAGTGTGCTGTTCAAGGCTTGGTCAATCGTTATTGTTTGTAATTCCATATTTCCAAAAGGTGTGCATATGGCTGGATGGTAGGTTGGACTCTTCTGAAAGCATATGAAAGTGAACTGGTGATGCAATGCTCTGTTGCCTGTCAGCTGTGTGCGTGGTTTTTCTGTTCCACGTTGTTTGTATTTCTTAGAATGTAAGAGTGTACCACCACTCTGGTATCACAAATGCATGAGAAGGGCATGTATGGTGCGTGCATGTGCATGTGTTTTGTTTTGTCCCTCCGGACATAATATACATGACAAAATAGTAGTGTGTGTTTGTGTGTATGTTATGGAGGTTCTGTGCCATTTTTCAGAATATTTTATAGTTTTGCTGTATTTTTTTCGTTTTGTTTTGTCTCTCTGGCCCTGATGCACATGAATGAAGAGAGTGTGTGTGTTTTTTGTTTTCAGGCTGCAGAATATTTGTTTTCTATTTCTGTTTGTCCCTTTACACCTACTGTACTTTTACAGTGGCCATACTGTATGTTTGGTGAAGCAGATCATATTGTGTATTTGTTAATATATTTAATTTCATTGTATACTATTCATTTCATTTTCTCACTGACAATACTGTGCATGACTAAATAGGTGTGTGTATGTGTGTACCGAGTTCTGTGGATGCTTTTGTGGTTTTAGCACCAAGTCCCTGGCTCGTGGGCCCGAAGGACATGCATAGAGGTCACAGCCAAAGGCCCTGGCCACTTAGTGGGTTCAAAGGAAACAAAAAAGTGGCCGAAGCCCATGGCCTGTGACCAATAAAAAACCTGTGGTATAACAAAAACCTTGAAATTCAGTGAAACAAATCTTAGTGAAGGTGCAGTTAATTTGTGCAGATTTAACACATCAAAACCCTTGAAATTCTGCAGATGTGGGTCATGTCCAGCTTAACTCACTGCGTACCTGTTGCATAGCCCATGAGCACATACATATTATAAGTAAAAGGATTCACAATGTCATGCAAAAATGGCATTATGGGGGACATCAACGGGAGCTTGCAGAGATAAACTGGTCAGATAGCATAGCGAGTAGATGAGTAGATCGCTCGCTTTGGCATCAGTGCAGAGCCTGCTGACGCAGGTTCGAATTCTGGCAGGGACAAACTCATCCTTCAGAGGTTGATAAATGAGCGCCACACACTGTGGGTAATAATAAGCAGCGCTCAGATGCCTGAGGGTTCGTAGCGCTATATAAGTGCAAAAGTTATGACTTCCTGCATCGGCTGAATTTCAAGGGTTTAGTTGCGTTAAATCTGCACAACTTCACTGCACCTTAACTAAGGTTTTCATAGTGACTGTATATATATATATAGAGAGAGAAAAAACGAGATTCTATAGTCTAGTCACTATCTTATTTAATTACTCAATCACCCCCTCTCCCTCACAGTATACTACTGTATAAACAATCTAAACGTCATGTGTTCAGTAATCTATTTGCTTAAGGCCTGCAGTTTTCCCACATTTCAGCACCTGAGCCTTCCATGAGAATCTCTCTGCACACCGACCCACCACCCCTGCTCGCCCCCCACCTCCAACTTCTGCTGGCAGATGAAGTTACCTGCACGGGGGCTCTGCCAAAACACACCACGCCGGGGAACCCACTTGACAGCCCACTGATTTATGTGCAAGTGCGATTTACCTGCAAAATAAATATGTATTTTTTTTTAAGACGGGTCCGGAATGTGCTCCGTTTGCTTACCTGTGTCATAATTAACAGAACGGGCTGCCATGACGGCACGCCTCGGGTGAGGCTGCGAGGCGCGTTCCTCGGCTCGCCTGAGAAATCCCGCGCTTTCCCAGAAGTGCCTCGCCTCAGTGTTTCCAGGCTTGAGCCCCACGAGGAACGCGGTTTTCTTCGCATTTGCATTTTTTTAATTTTACAAATATTGTGCCCTGCGACTTGCTCAGCATTGAGGAATACGTATAATTTCAATTAATACCAGGGGGAAAAGTGGTTTCTGCTTCAAGGAAACAAACGGCGCTGCGAATGTGATTGCCGGCAACCAAATTGTAAGCATTCAGGCTAATTTTAATGAACACCGTGGCACCGCATCTATCCCGGAGCCTTTTAGGAAAGGAAAACTGTATTTTTGGAAATGTAATATATTAGGGTCAGGCAGACATTTGTTTTTTTTGTGATCTGGAAGTCAAATTATGAGATAAACTCAATGGCTGCTTTGCCTGTGCCCAGGATGACATTGTAGTTATGTGGTTACATTGTGTTATGTATACAGAGCCAGGCCCAGCGAAGCATAAATAATGCCGACGTGAGATGGGGCGCGTTATTATAAAATGTCACATGACGACCGCTTGCGTTTGTGGCGCTAATGTCAATGGTGGTGACATTTGCAAATTGCTGCCAGGCACGCTCAATTAGAAACGGTCTACACAACAGCCAAAGAGAGTCAGTTGTGTGGTGGAGGTTGAGTAACGCACACTTTTTATGTGTGTTCACGTGCAGCTTGAGACGGGGGCGCTAAGGGTTGTCTTGCCTTTTGAGAAGGTCATGGCAGTATACTGAAACTGTCTGTGTGAAAGCTGTCACACCCACTCACTTGGTAGCAGGGCACTAGTTGAAATATGCAGTGGTGGAGCGAAATTGGCTATTCAACCCATAATTCCACTCTGTAGGGGATGCAGAATTCCAGGCGATTCCATTGGAAACAGAAACAGTATTTCTTCTATTTCTACTGCATGTGGCAGGTGGGCTCCTGAAGAACACTGAAAGTCTATGGATGGATTTGGGAGCCGCAGGTGACCTGCGCATATGCACATGTCACCTGACGTGTACAGATGAGACCTGTGGATATTCACGGGCTACTCTTTAAGCACTTTGCATGGCAACACTGAAAGCCATACGT
Source organism: Ambystoma mexicanum (assembly GCF_040938575.1). NCBI lineage: Eukaryota > Metazoa > Chordata > Amphibia > Caudata > Ambystomatidae > Ambystoma > Ambystoma mexicanum. The sequence goes on from NC_090934.1 coordinate 143,924,167, forward strand.
AGCTGCATCCAGACGTCTCCAATACTTCCTGGCCTGGCATCATGAGCTTGCATACATTCAGAGCTTTCTTTTGGACTACTTTCCACAGATCCATTTGTCTTCTAAAGTGACATTGTAGGAGAGGTGTTTGGTCAGTGTTGTGTGTGAAGGGCGGAGGGGGTGGTGGGCCTCTCAATCACAGGCACATCCACACATAGATGGACACGGACACAAGGTGCTAATTACTTTGAGTCTGCTGCCGCAGTGAACGCATGTGCCGGCGTGACGTCCTTTATTAGGGCATGGTATCTGTAAAGGGGACTTCACCACACTCTTTATAACAACAATTCAAACAAAGAGAAAATGGTGTTAATATACGTAACCAGAACCACAAGATCAGGTGTCATCAAGTTCACACCTATACAATGTCACTCTTCTAGTATGTAGTCTTTGAGTTACACAGGACATCCTTGCAACTCCCTCACTGGGTACCTGCGTGGTGACTGTGTTCCCCCAGCACAGCCTGTGACATCTGCATGACTCGAGACCAGCTCCTCCTCAGCAGCTCCTGGGTCATTGCTGAGATCAACATCTCCGTCGCACCTGATCTCCATCACTCTTCATCTCCGTCGCCCCTCTCATCACCCGGTGGGACACCTGCCTGTGGATCTCCTACGGTACTCTTCTCCACCGCAGAAAACTTCTTGAAGAAGGATTAATTCCGGGTCACCGTGGTGTGCCCATTGGACACAGTCACCATCGACCTATTTATATCTTCCAACTGCAGAGGACTGGATTCGTAGCTCAAAGCCAGTTTTTCTTTGGCTTTCCTTGACTTCACCAATATGGCATCATCGATTGCTAGGCGATATTCTTCTAGTTTTCTCTGTACATTCTCTCTTTCATTGGCTTTACACCTTTCCTGTTCAACCCTTCCATCGTCAATCATTCCCAGGCTGCAATTGCCACTCTCAGGAATTAGGCCTCTGAGACACCTCTGAAAAATGGCTTCAGCAGGAGGCACTTCCGTTGGGCAATGTGGAGTGTTGCGATGTTCCATAAGGCATTGATACAAAGCCCTTTTGAGGGACAGCCGCTGTCCTTGAGATTATACAGAAAGCTTTGTTCAGTGTTCTCATCCCTAGTTCAGCATCTCTGTTTTTCCGCGGGAACACCAGTGTTATCTTTCTGTGGTGTATCCCAAACCACTGCAAGACTGTGAATTTTTAAATCTGGAACGGGATCCATTGTCAGAACAGATCACCTCTGCAGGCCATGGGTGTCAAATATCTTTTCCATTACTGAACGACAACTGCAAGTGAAGTGGAAGGCACTAATTCCACTTCTCGATGCCTGGACCACAGGACCACCATGACAAGGAAGTGGTCATCATGCCTGGTAGATCCAAAGTTGATATGAACAGCTTGTCAGGGCTTATTCCCTCTCGGCATTGATTCAATAGCAGGTTCCTTGAGTGCTGGGCTTGGGCCTGACAACAAATACAACCCTGGGTGTATCCGTCCACTTTGTCCTCCAGCCCAGGGAACCAGACCTTCGTCCAATGGTGCACTTTTGTCTTTAAGATCCTTGGTGCCCTTGGTGCCCCAACTCTATGACCTTCGGGACAAGCTTAGACAGTATTGCTGTTCTGGAACCTCTCAGTACCAGCCAATCATCCATAAAAGTGAGCTCTCCCTTGATTCGGCACAGCTGTTCCTGCACTTTCCTGGCACATTCAGTGCACCTGTCTAGTTTTTACAGAGTCCACTTCCAATCACCCATGATGATTGCTTCTCGCATCAGCTCAAAACACTCATCCTCTGAGTATGACAGAAATATGTTGTCAATGGTCATGGAGTTGGGGACATTGTTCTCCAGCATCATTGTGACAAAGTCCTCCGCCAGATGTTCTTCTGAGCTGACCATGTTGTCTCCATTTGGCAAGGGGATGACACCACTTTCGAAAGCTTTCTCACTTGGATCAATTCCTGCCATGAATCTATAACATTTTCTATGGCAGCAGACTCCTTGTCAATCAACTTTCTTCATCTTAGGATACATGCGACAGATGATCAACTGATATGTTCACTTTTCAAAAAGGACACAGATAGAAACACCCTACCCCACTATAAAAGCTGCCATCCTCGCAACCTAAGGGATATCCTTCCATATTGGCAGTTTTTACGGCTAAAACGCAACTGCACTGAAAAAATGGAATTCCGCCAACATGCATTGGAGTTGGAAGATAGACTCCTAAATCGAGGATTTCCCAAAAAACGGATAAATAACAACTATAAAAGGGCACTCGACACACAGCGGGAAGCTCTACTTCAAGCCAGAATTAGAAGTGTCGACCAGGATACCATGACCTGCGTAACCACCTTTTGTCCGGCCACCAGAAAAATCAAACAAATCATCAGGACATTTTTGCTCCTTGTCCAACTCAAAATTGCAAGTGTGCCTTATCCCTGTATGGCCCTGAAGCAGTCAAAAAACCTCAAGGAACATTCGACACATGCCCAACTCACCAATAAATCATCTAGAAATACTGTATGGACCCTAAGAGATCTCACAGGGGTATCATCCTTGTGGTACATGCTCTGTATGTAGATTTACTGGAACATTAAGAAATTTGATGTATCAGGTAGATAATGAACTGCAAGAGCACGACTGTTATCTACATCAGTGCATGTCCCTGTGCTCTCTGGTATGTAGGGCAGACTAGCAGACCTGTGCATAAACTGATAATTTAGCACCGCTCGAGAGTTAGGTGCAAAAACCATACTGCTCCACTTGTTTCCCACTACATAGAACTACAACATAATCAAGATGACATGAGGTGGTGGGTGGTAGACAGAGTACATTGAGACACCAACACTGGGAATGCACTCAACCAAAAAAGAGGCTTAGTGGGTATTCAAACTCACTACACTGGCTCCCAGTAAAACAACGCATCACCTTCAAAACAATGTGCATAACACGCAGAGCAATCAGCAGACAAGGAGCATAATTCCTACAAAAGAAAATAACAGTCTACAAACCAACGAGACCCCTCCGATCAAGCAACGAAATCCGCCTGGAACTCAAACCATACCTTAAGAAAAAACTTGGAGGCACCTCCTTCTACCACTTAGCCGCAAAAACCTGGAACGACATCTCAAAAGAAATAAGAAACACTGAAGAACACCTAAAAATCAGGAAATCACTAAAAACCTGGCTCTTCAACACCACAGACTAAATCTGGAAACCAAAACTGGAAAAAGGATGACTAAACCGGAAAGGATACGGACATCCCCGACCCGAGAGGGTAACTCCCACGGCACTTGGACGGGTGACACCGGATAGACTGGAACACAGGCGGCACGCACGGAAACTGAGTCAACTACCCCAGACAATCCCACCATCACTTCCCCCCGCCCCTTAGCTACTGCCAGGCACCACAGTGATGTGGCTCTTTCAAGATATTGGCAATCACCACATGACCTGAGAGGTTGACATTGGCAGGTGCACTGACCATAGGAGTATGAAGGGCGGATAAGGGGAGCTATGAGAGAGCATGTTAGAGGTGGGGGCAGAGGAGTAAGGAACCTTATATGCCAGTCGGACCCAGATCAGGACAGAGCCGCATCAGGGGAGACTACACAAGCCGAGTGCCTCAATTCAGGACAGAGACGCAAACTAACCAACCCTACTAACAATTTCCCTTTTCTGCATACACCTCTCAAACTCCAAACCAAACACAACCAAAACCTACAGAACAACAAACCGCACAAACTTCACTACATCGCAACAACAAAACAAAAACACACATAGTATTGCACAACAGTACACAACGACTACTGGCCGCAAACACCCCAGACCCAGCCAACGGACCCACTGGGCTGAGGACGCCAACAGCACACACATCACTGCTCCCTTGCATGTTTCCTGCTTCCCCCCACTAACTCAACCTCCCCTCCTCTTTCAGAGCCGCCAGAGTGCCAGGGGACCACTCCGGTGGTGATAGTGCGCGGTACAAATGTCCTTTAACATTAACATTAACACAATTGACCATGGGCATAATGAAGCAAATGTCTCTACACCCTATAGATAAAAATATCTCTTTACATTGAGTTCCCTAGTTCTTTTTTCCCAGCAACCTTGAAGAGTGCTTCAGGTCCCCCTCTATCACAGAGCAAGCTACCACCACCTTACTTTAACTTCGCCTCCAATACACATGACACTCTATGTCCTGTCCTTTCAGGAAATCAATTAATGGCACACCTGCATTGTGTGCGACAAGTTCATTTGTGGGTCCCGCCACACCACCCTGAGGCCAATTTCCTACAGATTTCTTTCCACTCGTTCTGCAATTATCCTTACCTTTCCCGTGCTCTTTTTGACAAATCGCGCCACAGGCTTCCCATGTCATTTACTGCCATGAAAACAAATAGATGTGCCCTTGCTAGTGAACAATACTCAAGGCAATTGTTTTGGTGGACCGGTTCAAGTATTTAGGCTGGTCCAAACATTTGGTGAAATGGTTGGTCTGCTAAGTGGCAGATCCAAACAGGGAGTAAGGACATGTACAAACAACTCACTGTGTCAAGAATACAGAGATTCAAAAACATAAATGTATTTTCTCATACAGACTAACATATAGTGCATGGATTTTAAAACAGTGCTGTAAGGTACAACATACATGTGCAGAAACAATAGTAATTCATAATGACATCAAATAACAAAATAAAAGTGTAGTATATATAACAAAGTGAACATAAAACCCTGTATGATCACTATACAGATAGATTTCAATAGTTTCATTATTGTATGACAGTATACATGTTAAAATACATGGATGAGTATTTTCTGAATAAATCCAGAGGAAAGGAAAAAAATAGAAAGAAACAAAACGGAAGGGGCTAAACAGCTTCCCAAATGTCATAAAGTTTCCTAATTCATAGGATATTTCCTGTTTATGATTAGCATTTCTTCTAATTGTAACAATAAATGTTCCAGGGTCTTAGGAAGAACAAGATATCTTTTAGGCCAACGTGGCAGAAACTAAAGGTACATAATCTGGTACAGTAGGGAACCATACAAAACAGGTGTTCCCAGTTCGTATCACATTTCGGCGGATATGCATCAAATTGCATCCGCCTTCATCAGGGCTCCGTGGGGGTGACCCTGCCGGTGCTATAGATCCCTAGTTCTCGGTTCCGATTCACTAGGAGACCACTAGGAGACCAGGGGCTGATTCACTAGGAGACCAGAGGCTGAGCAAGGGACTTCCTCCAGTTTGGTCCTGCTGGGAGATGCGGATCCTTGCAGTGGAGGATGAGCTTTACATCATGGTACTGCTGATCAAGTAAAGACTGTTGACTGCAGGGAGAAAGGGTTGAGCGTGCTGATAATATTTCTTCGGATCAGCCAACTGTTGATTATAATAGATTCCTGGATGAGTCAGGATAACTTAGCTTTAGGAACAACCTTGCGCGTCTCCAGACCAGGGATCACGCTAACCGGCTAGCGCGGACTGCTGCTCCCTTCCAGCCCCGTTTCAGCAGGCCACATGCGCAGTCTGGCGCAGTTATTGTCTTTAACATTGCGCATGCACTCTAGCAAATCATGGATTCCAGTTTCCATGACCACAAATACACACCAATTACTCGCGGTGGACGGCGTCCGAGCCGCGTCGTATGAGCAGCTCCAGTTCCAAGGTAATACTCTCTGCTGGGAATCAGCGGATGCGGTGGCAGCACCTTGGTCATCTGCACACACACAGCTTTCTGGCGGGAATCACCAGTTCCGTTTTTCTGGTAGATGATCCTTGCAGGACACACAATTGGACCACTGTCCCTCTGTATGTCCTTTTGTCTTGTTCTCCTAGAAACAACAAGATGCCTACAGTAGACTGATCCCCCGGCACATAGCAACCAGCACTAATGCTGGGCTCATCTTACTTCCAGTAAGCTTTTTTATTAATTCTTTTACTTTGTACCTGCCCAGCAGTTCATGCTGTTTTATTCATGGGACTGGCTGCCACGCTATTGGTGGCCGCAACACCCTGTTGCATGTTCTTGCTCTCCATGAGTGTTTATTACATTACCTGCAAACCTTGACTCTCCATATTAATACAGGGGAGTTGCTTCACCATGAAGCTATTTCCACCATCTATGGAAACCTGCACCCACTTGATGACATCATCTTCAATTGGATGCACTCCCCCTCAGGGGATCCTTTAGCAGGTCAGTGGTGCCAGCACAGGCATTGCATCGGTCTGAATATGCCTTCTCAACACATGTTTCTTTTTTTTTAATGTACCTCTTCTCCCCACTTAAACCTGTACACATGCTTAAGTCATGGAACCCTTCAGTAACAACTTCTGTGTTCTATTTCTCGCATAGACACACTCCTAGGCACAGAAGAAGCCACCCTCCACTGCCTGCCGACTGACACATCCTTGGACCAGGAGCACATTGCCTCTTTGAAGTCCATACCTTGCCATAAGGAAATAACTTTCCGACGTCGACCTTAGACTGTTTTTTCCTCATTTTGTGACCATGGATTGGTCATATTTGCATTTGGAGCACAACCATTAACTGGTTTATTGCCAATGATTGTAATCCATTACAGTTAGACACACACGCAAGTTGTTCCAAATACATTGCCTTTAGCCAGGGGTGATGCTAGGTCTGGAAAAGACCCGGGGCTACTCTGATGTTGGGACTGGGGGCTAGCTAGCCTTTTGGTAGTATCTCCTGAGATTCTATCCGGGGCTACAACGAAAAGATCAGGGGCTATAGCCCCCTTAGCCACCCCTTAGCAACGCCTCTGCCTTTAGCTCTATGAGTTGCTCACATGATAAGCTTCATATATGTACTAACTGACTGTATTGAAGTTTTCATTCTACATCTGTTTGCAACAAGAGTTGTCTATTCTTTGCATTTCTATTCACTGTTTCACACTGTATTCACCAATGTAAATGTTTGCGACTTCATGTTCACAGTAATTATCTTTTAATAGATTTGAAAAAGATTAATTATTCAGAAATTGATTGTCAAAAAACAAAAATAAATAGCAGCTACAGACTGAACCGCTCACTGCGGGAAACGTATGTATGTGGATATTAGTGGAGTTTAACTAATACCTTTTTTACTGCCCTGCTGTTGACCTGGCTCCTCCAGGGCATTGGCGGGATCCATTCCTTCCCTTTTTTTTAGGCAGATCCATTGTAAACCATTATTCTATGAAAATAATACAGACTGAGACCAAAAGTATGATATAACTATACCAGTGGATAGACCACACCCAATTGTTTTCTTACCCCATGTTTTCCATGGGCAGTGTGTTGTAATGATAGTCAGCCCTGTTGTCCGTCCGTGACCGGTATACCATGCTGATGTTATATTCTTGTAGTGCCAGCATCCACCTCTCAATGTATGTGGTTGGTTTTGCTGAGGTACCTTCCAGTATTGGGACCAAAGACTTATGGTCCTTGACAATCGTCACTGACTTCCCAAAAATGTATAAGTGCAAATGCCGACAACTCCAGAGCACTGCCTGCGCTTTGGGCTCGATTTTGGAGTAGTGGTTGCCCAGTTTTTGTAAGGGCCCTGCTGGCATAGGTGATGGGCCTCAGTTCCTCTGTGTCATTGTGTTGTGTGAGCATCACTCTCAAACCAAACAGGCTTGCATCAACGACGAGCACTGAAGGCAGACTAGGCCACTATGTTGTCTGCAGTCAAAGCTTCCTTCATATCATCAAATGCAACCTGTTTCACTGTTGTCCACTCCCATGGCATGTCCTTTTTTTTAAGGCTGTGGAGTGGTTCTGACAGCGTCGCCAGGCCCTTGATAAATCTGCACCAGTACGTGATCATCCCCAGGGGGCTGCAGACTTATATGTTCTCTGGTGGCTTTGCAATATGAATGTCACAGATCTTCGCGGGGTCTGCTGACACTCCCCTCTCTTCGAAAATGAAACAGAAAAACTTGATTCTGCGTTTAAGGAATCTATATTTATCTCTGCAGGACTGCAGGATCCTGGTCAAGACATTCTCCATGTGCTTCAGGTGGTCATCCTCCATGCGTGCAAATACCAGGATATCATCCCTGATGTTCAACGCTTCATGAACCCCAGCCAGCTCACTGCAAATGTTGTACTGAAACACTTGGCGGAAGATGAAATGGCAACGTTAAGCCATTTGTAGCAGTATAGGTCTTTGTGCGTAGTGAAAGTCATGATGTACTTTGACTCGGGTTGCAACACTAATTGGTGGCACCCAGCTCATAGGTCCAGTTTTGAAAGAATACTGTCCCTTGGAAATCAGCGACAATATCGTAGATTGAGGGTGTTAAATGACGTTCCCTTCTTATGACCTTATTTGTGAGGCGCAAATCCATGCAGATACGTACAGCATCTGGTTCTTTCCGTTTGCAGGCTATTACAACTGGTGAAACCCATGGTGTGGGTCCCTCCACTGGCTAAATATTGACCAACTTGACTAGCTTCTCGAACTCCTGCTCCTCCTGGCTTCGGACATGGAATGGGACTCGCTGATGCTTCAGAGCAACAGGCTGAATGGTTGTGTCGCTATGGAGACACACTGGTTCGCCATTCATCTTCCCAGTGCCATCAGACACGTAAAGGAATAATGCAATGTGGGAATGAATGTCCTCCATGACACTCCAAATGTGAAGTGCACTATTTTCAGGGCCTCTGCTGCAGCACCAAGCAGTGTCACCTTGCTTACTCTTGTTACAATGAATCGTGCTTTAATGGACATCTGCTTGTGGTGCAAGTTAGCGACAAATACTACTTCTAGAAGCAAGGGTGTGCATCCGCCAAAGGTGAAGAAGCTCACTGCCATCTTGGACAGGGTCAGGAGCACTCCAAGCCCTTGTAATGGGAGACACACTATGACATTGAAGGAGGAACTAGTGTCAATGAGAACAGGCACGTCCTTTCCATCAACTTGCATGACACAATCGGGGTGATGGTTGTTCTTTGATCCTACCCCTAGTATGCTTAATATTAAAAATATGTCCTCTTCACCTACATCCTCCTTGAAATAATCTTCCTCCTCCATTGGCGAGACATAGGAGACTGACCCTTGGTGCCTTGGGGTGCCGGTACCGGGGTATGGCAGATTCTAGTGAAGTGGCTGATTATGCCACACCTGCCGCACGTGAGACCTTTGGCTTGGCAATCACCCACATGAGACAGGTCATAACCACACTGCGGATGGTACGACTGGTGCTCAGATAAGTTGTCCTTCTTCTGCCACTGGCCCTTGTGTAGGGACTTCTTGGTGTTTGGTTTGCCAACCACAAAAACATCTTGCAGTTTAATAGTCTGCATGGTAGCATCCATAGCACATGCTCTGACATCAGCTAGTTCATGGGATCAACCCACTTCCAAGATCCTGGTTCCCTCATTTTTTAATGGAGTGGCAGCCTTGTATGATTTGCTATCTGACCTCCTCTTACTCGTTGGCTCGTGCGCACAACATGGTCAAATGTCTCAGCCATCCATGGAAAGTGTCTAGCAAATCGCCCTCTTTTTGCTTCGCAGAGCCCATAACAAAGCGTTCATAATCCACATTTACCACAGGCATGAAGAATGTGCTTAGCACCATAGCAGCTCCTGCACAGGAATTGTCAGCTGGGCCTAAGGTCCAGAACATTTTGTGGACCGCAGTTCCTGCAGAGAATAGGAGAGTGACTTTTGTGCATTATCGTCCATCTCACCCACAGCGTCAAAATACATTTCAATACACTCTATCCATAAGGTCCAGCGTGGCCCCAGACTAGAGGGAGCACCGAATATATCAAATTGAGTGAGGGGCGCTAAAGTTCCTTGCTGGCGTGGAATATTGGCCATGGCCGGTGCAACATCATCCACATTTGCCATGATAACATTTAGGGGAAATGCACAAATGTAACAACCTCAGTAGTATTGCCCCTGGAGGTCCATTGTGTCCACTGTGAGGACAGTAGGTAGGCCCAGGTGTGTCCATGGACACACAGGCAGGGGTATGTGCTTGTCTCTGAAGAGAAGCCTGGGTGTAGCACGTACAGGAATGACAACCTTTCTTGCTAGATGTAAATGAGGGGAGCCAACTATCCCCAGGACGCACAAGCCTTACTCTGGGAGCCACAACCCTCTGAACTGTCTCATCATCTGATGCAGCTCAGTGCTGCCATAGTCTTGAATCCATTTGAGGCCGCCTGCTGGAATCAGCGCGGCACACACACGGGAGTGTGCTAACCTTTCTCCCCAGGTGTTGGCCAGGAACAACACGTCACGGCTGCCGACTGCTGCGCGGTCCTCGCACAAAAAGCGTGTGAGGCGGGAAGCAGACGTACTGCCAAGAGCGCAACGCTCTGTGCCTAACAGCTGAGAGCCAGTGATGGGGGCCTGCTCCCGGCCCCGGGTCACCAGAGCGGGCCACCCCGACGTCGGGATCACCTGACGGGCTCACCAAAGCTGCAGTCATGCAGCCAACCATTGGCAGGGATCACCCTGTTATCTCCAGATCACTGGAGTTACCCAAGGGGGCAGGGGACACCCAGCATAATGCAACCCCGGCTCATAATGCAACCCCCAGGGTTGCCCATTGGACCATGATCACATGGTCCCGGCATCTAAGGGGGCGGTGTTGCCCAGCAGGGTCGCCGTCTGAGATGAGGGCCACGTGACTAGGCCCCAGGCTTACTGTGCTGCACCAGCATGGTGCGTGAACAAAGACATCGGAGTCAGTGATGGGATCGACTGACGAGCCGGAAGCAGCTCGTTCTTTTAATTGACATGGTCACATGGTTACCCCATGTGACCATGACGCCACCACCAGACAGTACCATGTCCCCAGAAGGGGTGACATGCAACAGCCAGGGAGCACAATACCAACACGCCATCCGGCAGTGAACAGCTTAAATAGGCAGTGGCATGCGCGGGAAGACACGTACCAAAGGCTACAGTTACTCCTTCATCACCATTGTTGTGTGCGATGGTGGGGGGGTCTCTCACGCACAGGCCTACGCACACATAGATGGACACAGGGTGCTACGGTGATGATTAGTCAGAGTCTTCCGCCATACGGAACGCACGTGCCGGTGTGACTCCCTTTATTAGTGCGCCGTCATGACGTTATCATGACGTCGGTTCTTAAAGGGAACTCTACCACAGTCAGGGTACATACAACTTGTCAGATTCAAGGTGTGTATAAAGGAACAGCCATTTACTAGCACTTTCAGTTGAGTATTGCTGGCCCTGGTGTCAAACATCCCCTGTTTGTTGAGGGACATAGTGCAGTCATGATGAATGCTCATGTTTTCTCTTTGTCTTTTTGTGGTGGATGTTGTGTGCATTATCTGATCACAGCACTGCATTACTCAGATGCCAGCCTTGGTTAAACTCTCAGAACGTATCTCCCCCCTCACCTTTCCCTGTTATTATCTGATGAAGAATGTCTCTGATCCTTTCAAAGTTAATGCATTCTCCACCTTATTCTGTTATATTATATTTTGCACAGCTATGTTGCAAAAGTTATGTTCTAATAAACTGTGTCATATCCTGCCATGCTATGTTATGTTACATATATTTAAGTTATGTAACCATTATTTCTATTTGTATAGCACACTTCTCACATTGGTGTGGCCTTGTTGTATTGTTGGGAGATATTTTCAGTATTTTTAAGGTTTTACTGTAACATGGTGCCTTTTTTGTGGCTTCTTGTTCAGGAGGGGTTGAAGTGTGACATTTTTTAACTAGCTGTCTTCATGGGTAATGCCAGTTAACCCCACCAAAAAGTCATGGATGAATATTTCTGGGATCTATGATGTACCCTCGCAGCAATTTGCTCGAGGCCCATTTGTTCGAAAGAAATGTGTTACCACATTTCACTGCAAGAAATGCGGGGCACAATCCCCGGCAACCACCCTCCATCCCACCTTTCTAAATATCTAAACCCAACCCCCCATATACATTTGGAGTGAAATGTGGTAAGAAAACGTACAAACAAATCGGGCTCAAACAAACGGGTCAGTGAAGGAATGGGTTACTTCCTATTTCTGGGTCGCTGACTCAAAGCTTGTACGGCCTGCAAGAATTTTCAGGTCACGTTTGAGTGGACAAATCAGTGACTGGCACTGCCAAAATCAACTCTTCGGGCCTCATTATGAGTATGGAGGTAGCCATGCCGCTAAAAGTGGCACGACTACCCCCATACTGGGTTCCAGGTCCGGGTCCTGCAAAAGGGGACTTACCGAGCCATTCAGACCTTGGAGGGCCCAGTAAATCCCTTTCGTGGGACCCGGACCCAGTACATCCCCATTCCCATTGAGCCCACATAGGGCTCAATGGGCATGAGGAGGAGGCTAACAACAGGCCCATAAATGACAGGCCCGTTGTTAGTATCCTGGACTGCTAGTGGGTCACGCTAAGGATGCCTGGTCTGCATTCCTTAGCAGGTCCCGCAGCAGTCCTCGTAATAGGGCAGTCCGTAATGAACGGTGCCGGTCCCGTACCAGCACCATTCATTATGTGGCCGCCTGCCTCCTAATGAGGCCCAATGTCTTCCACTGCAACCCAGGTCTTTCCACTGTGAGGGTCTAGAAGTAAGAGACGGACACTACGGTGGCATATTGATTGATAAATACATGTATTTAAGATGAAATAAGAAGGGTTGGAGACATTTTGACCTATAACTATGTCTATAGGAGGTTACCCTGCCTCAACAAAATGAACAAATCATACTGTCAGTGTCAGGATGTCCAAATTATAGTCCACCGTCCTCTGTCCAAAACCTATGCTATCCCTCATAAACTAAACTTGAAAAGGGAAATGTCTTTTGACTGCCAACCTGCAGCCCAATATTATAGTTCCAAACTGAAAGTTCAAGAAGGGTGTTAATAAAGCACATATGAGTTCTATAAGACTTGGGATTTGATTCTATTTCCCCAAAGCCTTTCTTGTGTTCCTCAAAGATTATTCTTTGTGAGCAGACCTGCTTCCCAGGGCTGCAGCAAGGTGAACTAGCCTGGCTCTTTTTCCCAAGCTGTTCTGCAAATGATCTTCTCACTTGCTGTGGTTGCTGGGGTTCCCAGACCACATTCAAAATACCCCACTGTTTGGCCCACTCTCTTGCCAAGTAAGATACACCAGGTTCTTCACTTTCCAGTTTTGTCTCTCTTCATTCACTTTCCACACAGCCTTGGTTTACTGTCCTGCCAAGGTCTCTGAGTGTTCTCAACACCTACAAAGTTTGTATTCCTCTTGAATATAGTTTGGGGCTCTCTCCCCAACCCAGGGTCCCAGACGCCTTTCATGTATTTACTCACAACGCTTTTGTTCTCCAACCTCTCACAGCCCTGGTTTACTCTACTGCCAGGGTTTGTGAATGACTCTTGTTTCTTCAATGCTCGTAATTCACTCCTCTTATGAATTGGGGTATCTCTCTCATATGGGTCCCAGACCATGTTGACGGTTTTTTTCACATTAGCATCCTGCATCACTCTTCCCTCACTCCACAGCCCTGGTTTACTCCTCTGCCAAGGTCTGAGAGTGTCCTTTATTTCTGAAGAGTTTGTTAGGTGCCAGACCCTCTCATTAGGACTCTCATCCCTGTTACTTGATCTTCCTTCACTCGACTTTGTGCCCCATGTGATCCCTGAGTCTCCCCAATCTTTAGACTAGTCACCCTTGTAGCTGTAGGGCTTCAGCCTTGTCTCACTGGTTTTTCGTGGGTCTCTCAGGAGTAGTGGCAGCTCCTGGCTCAGTGGGACCCTCTGATTTCCTGCATGTACTCTCCTTGCAGTCTGTATGTCAGAACGGCAGTCCAGTAACTGGCAGGTAAGTTTCCTCTCTCACGGTCTGCTTCCCACTTCGTTGGATCTCCGTGGCACTGCCCTCCTGTGTGTCGACCGCTTCTTCCTGCAAGTGTCTGAGCGGCCCTTGTGAATTGTTTGGTCCACAACCGGCGTTGAACGAAGATGCCATCTTTCTCTCCCCATTCTGCCTTTGAATGACCGCTGTCCAATCACGCTGCCCAAATGGCTAGAGAGTGTACCTTCATTCCTTTTTGCAATCTTCCTTACTCGTGTCCTCTTCCTCGTCCCAGTACTACCAGTAAATACTGCGTGTCTTTTTCCTCAATGGGTACTACTAGAGAGGTATTGCACCAGTACATTGTGGTACTTGGTGGAGGGTACAAAGAAGGGGTTGGGGTAAAGGTGGAAGTGTTAAAGGGATACTGTGTTCTCCCTATATGGTCACAGCTCTAAACGCCCCCGACCCCATGAGGTCCTACCGTTGAGTACACCACTAGGGGGACTATCACGTAACAGCCTCACCGCCCTGGCCTCATGGGGGTGGGAGGTTCTCCATCTAAAGCAGTGAGGATACCTTGGGTTGATCACACCCCATAGTACCCCAAGTACCCGACATACAAGAAAATGGTGTTTTTCTATTTCAAGCACAAGAGCACAGGAAATATAAAGATATGGCCAAGAACCTTGTGGAGATCTCAAAGACCCCAAATATTGCAGTGGGCATGTATTCGAGGGTTGTGGGGACAGTAGCAGACTGACCTCCCTTCCCGGGCCCAACTGCTCATCGTAGGATCTAATCATTCTTCCTGGCAGAACTTTAGACTTTCGAGGGAAATCAAATTTTAAAGGTTTGTGGGCATTTGAAACCACCCAAAATGTGCATGATTTGTGTCACCGCAAACTAGTTTTCCCAAGACTATTTACGTGCGTGTTATGCTGCCACTGGGTGTGCTGCGTAAAAGGTGCTTTTTATTATTTCCCATTATCTCGCATCCTTCTGGGTATGACTTCACTGTATAAGGGTCAATCCCCCTCGCTCACCTGGCCTCCACGCAAGAATCTCTTAGTTTCAAAGTGATTCTCGATCTTTTCAGAAAATCTCCTTACACCAGCAGCCTGTGCATAAGAGCATGGGCAGACTAAATTCTACCTAACCTCAGGTTTATCTTGAACCTCCTTCACAGTAGGCTGATAAATATTTCAGTCATTTCCCTAACTATTGAGGTTTCCAAGCTCCAACCCACTTTTCTTTCTTAATGGGCTGCCTTATGAGCACCCACCCCTTGCAAATAATTGTGTGCCCTGAGCCTTGCGGGTGTGTGGCGCGATATATGAGAATTCAAATACATAAAATAAATGAATAAATACTTTATCGAAAAAATGTTAATTGATGGACATTGGCTTCAATGGATGGGAGACGTTGTAAATGGGGCCAAAAGACCATCCTCTAGCTCAGAATTGGCAAGGGAAAGGGAAATCATGTCATTTGAAGTCATTTCCTGCAGACTGTTTCTCTCCATTCTTCTTGCATCTGGTATATATCTATCCTAAGAGATTTACACAACCAAAGAAAACCAAAACAATGTATAGCTGTGTAGGTTACGTCCTCTTTTGTCCCCATCATAGTTTTCATATTTACAGGCGGGGAGGACTCCGAACATAGATCAAACAGCTAGAAACTTGAAATACCTGAGGTATCTATTTACCTGTTAAAGGTGTAATTCTCCACTCCTGCAGTCCTAGGAGCCATCCTTCCCCTTTTCCTTGAGCACTGGAATGATCCCCCTCCCCACCGACTCCCCCAGGATGACATCCCGATGGGACTCTTCTCTTTCCTCAAATTCAGGGAAAACCTTCCGTATCTCTTTATTTATTCCCACAATAAGGATTGTTAAGTGACTTCAATTCAGCAATCCCACTAAGTCAGTGCCTCGTCTGGGACGCCCAAGGAAAGCCCTTATTTATATATGTTTATGACAAGTTATACTCTGGATGATAAACCCTTATATAACGCCCCTCTCTTTGAATCCCCATGAACTCACTGAGCCAAGAAGTAGGTGTGTTTTGCAATTTAAAAGATTTATTGGAAAAATTAAACAATATATATATATATATATATATATATATATATATATATCACACTTTTATAATAAATTAATATTTGATAGCACACTTATGAATATAATGTTGATCAACAATAGATAATCTGATACTAGCACACTTCTTTACAATCAATGAGGAGTTAGTATAGGAAGAATAAGGTAGCAGAAAATACTTTTATGGTTTCAAGGAAAAGCAATATGGGAAAAATTGCAGCACAGAATAAACTTGATATGATTTCAACAAAAGATAATATGATCACTTTTTCTTTTACAATTCCCTCCCCACCCTATGCAAGATAAGGAGATGGAAGGGGAGCACACAATTCTCAGGAATACAAATGCAATACAAATTTCCAGTTCCCCCCAGCGAGTTTAGAGGAAAACAGGTATGATTTTAAAGCAGGCAAGATTCTTTTAAATGTGGTGGCAATGAAGTGAAAAATATGCTGAAAATACTTTTAATTCCCTCTAGAGGTTCAGGGTGAGTGAGAGATACTTTAAATCAGTTCAGGTCAGCCCTACCAATGATTCAGGGATTGTTATCAGGATGAAAACGGGATTCAGTAATGGAAGCAAAAGACAGATATTTTTACACGTGGTTGAAATGAAGCAAACTGTCAATTCGCGGCACTTTTTTCCGAGTGCGTCGATCGTGATTACGGAGGAACTATAAGGAGTAGCAAGTCGGTTTTAGGCTTGTTGGAAAGCTTAGAATCTTAGCTTTAAGATGAAAGTTAAACCAGTTCCTAGCACCAAAGATACGGACGATTTTATGAAGGTAGTTTTTCAGAAATGAAATAATGATTCAAAATGGCAAAATTACACTTTTACAGGGTTAAAATCGGAGAAGGGACACACGATTCTATGATGCAGTTCTGGACAGGTTAACATCGTTTGGATCAGATTATTTTAGACTAAGAGATTGGTTCTTGCACAGTTCTAGCGGAGTACTCACACTCTAAAGTTGAAATAGGCCGTCAAGGTCTGATCAGGTTTAGACTGGACTCCTGGCGGGTGGTTCTGAAGTCACAGTTCTCTGGGTCAGCTCTGCTCTGCACTTCACAGCGGTCTGGTCTGGGTCTCTCTGGTTCTGGTCTCTCTGGATACAGAACTGCTTTCTGGGTCTGTTACCGGTTCTGGCAAAAGTTCTTGGCAAAGAATCCAACAGCTCGCCCGGCTGTAGAATAGTTTGGTTGGATTGCTGGATTCTGAAGGCCCGCTGAGAAGAGTTCTCAGCTTGTGGGTTAGGCATTTGCTTTAAGTTCTGTAGTCTATCTGGAGTCTAAGTTCTGGATGTTCCTTCTAGATGTTGTGTGGTCCGACAAAATGCTCTGCATGAAAATGGAAAAATGAATGTCTCTACCTGGGTTTTGGTGTTCCTTTTATGTCTTTAGAAAATGGGTGTGTGCGTGGCATAACTAAGCCTGCCCCTCACAACTTATCATTGGCCAAGTTTTCCCATCTCCCTTGATTGGGGGACTGAGTTATGAGTCAGTATGAGTCAGAGTGATGCTATTTTTATGGCTTGCTGAAATCCCTCCCCTTGTCAAATTGCACACAAATCTATTTTTGATCCAAATACATGTTTATCTATGTACCATTTTTCTAATATTATATGTCCAGTTAACATATTTTCTGTAGCACCAAACCATCCGATCCCTGTCTTTGTAAGATGTCGTGTCCACCTATGACAGAATTCTGCCCTTTTCATCAAGACCACAACCTCTAAACTTTTCCAGAATTTACACAAACATGCACAAGTAATATGGGCATCAGATGATAAAGTGTCAGATTTTTAACATACATATTTGTATAATTTTGACAAGTCTGTACTATGAATTATCCATCTTTTTAAAATTATTCTCTGGCCCAGAGGGGTGTGGTTTCCCAAAGCACATGGTGGAATTTCTTGTTTGTCCACTTCCTCCAACTCAAGTTGCTCACAGAGGCACTGCCCCTCCCAGTTTCTCTCAAGAGGAAGCCATTTACGACCCCACCCCTAATTTAACATTTGCCTGAGCCAAGGAAGGCTCATTGTTCTGTTTCCCTGCTCCCAGGTGCTCCTCCCCTGATTCAATCATGGAGGTGTCATCTCCTTTTGGTGGGAACAGCAGAAGTCAGTCAGGCCTGCGAATGCAGTGGCTGAGCAAGTTTCAACTCCTGTCGGGGGTAGTTGCCGGGCAGAATTCACTCTCTTCAAGCCAGGCTTCAGCCAAATGTCACTTTTGTTCCCAGATTTTCTTCATTCATATCAAACTTACAATTTCTACACATGCAGCTAGAAGGCTTATTCTAAATTCAAAACTATGACCTTTAAACAGTTGCAACCTATGTGACACTCATAGTAGGTCACTCATTTATTTTAAACATTTCAATTTTAGTGGCTTTAAGTCCAATTTCACTTCAGCTGCTGACATCCACAGCTCAGCCAGTTTTGTTATAAACATTGTTTTGTGCTCTTCATCTTTCCAGATTTTGTACGCACACACGACTACATTCTGCCAAATGTCTGCTGGTGTTCAGTGAGATTTTTGAATATCTTGCAATGTTTAAAAAAGACATTTTTAGCTTGCATTTCAGAGAAACAAAGGTGATTTCAAAGCGCTTTTTGATCTAACAGGCACTGCTGTTTTTCCTTTGGCAAAACGTTTTACTCATGGCGCTTCTGGCCCACCACGCTCGCACTGGTGGGTGGCAGGTTAGGCGACCATTTTGGTGTGTGCAAAAACTGTGCGGTTTTCTTGGATTCTGGCGCAATGTGGGCTTTTTCGGCCATCTTGGATTTTCTGAGCCCACAGCCCCAAATGTTGCAGCATAATAAATCGAACATGGGTCAAAACCTCTGACAAGCCCCCCCGCCCGACTGCGCTTTGATTTCGAGTCGAGGGGGAGTCGGGTGCAAAGGATGTTTTGATCCACGCGCTGGGATGTCCGCATCATCTTCTCCCGATTCCGCAGATGACAAAGTTCAGGATCTTTTCCTCCATCAGGTTGGATTGATCGGTTCTCCTCACCGGTCCTGATGGGAGTATTGGGCAGTACCCCGGGCCTCTCGGATCTTTGCTCCGGGTCCCCAGGTCATCTTCCGTGGTCAGTCTCCAGGTTTTCTTTCTCCTAGGATGACAAAGCAAAAAGGCAATACCTATTCGTAAAAATGTCTCCCCCACTATTGAAATAGTGGGGGGGGCATATACATTTTATAAATCAATAGACATTTACATTCTTATTTTTTTTTTAAAAACAAGATATAATCAGGAGACATTTTCATTCAAGAATCAAAATATTTTAGAGACTATATGTGGGATATTTTAGGGTGGGAACTGAATTACTCTGGAGTGGCCCCCTCTGGTATTGCATAGGACTCCTCCAGTTGCTGCAGAGTGTGCCTGGGATGGCAACACTTTAACTGATTTATATGGACCCAGTTGTCTTCCCCTTCTGCCAAACTACCTTTGGGGATGTGGATCTTGTAGGCAACTGGGGAGATCTTGTCTATAATGTCAAAAGGTCCCTTCCATGTAGGCAAAAATGTTCGCTGTTTGGCCGGGTTTCTTTGGAAATTGTATAGATAAATCTGGTCTCCTACATTTTATTCTTTCCTGGTGGTTTTCAAATCATAGTGAGTTTTCATATTCTCAGCTGATTTTTCTAGATTCCACTGAGCATAGGCAAAAGCATGTTGGAGGTGTTTCCTTAAATTCTCAACGTATTCGTGAGTTATGGAGGCATTTATCAATGTCTGATCTTGGGTCCTGTAGAGAAAATGCTGGGGAAGCACCATCTTGCGTCCAGTCATCAGCTCAAACGGTGACATTTTAGTTGCAGATGAAGGGGTAGATCTGATGGCCATTAGGACCAGAGGTAATCGGATATCCCAACTTGGCCCAGAATCTGCCACAAATCTTTTTAAGATGCTCACAATGGTTCTGTTGTATCTCTCCACTACACCAGAAGAGGCTGGCCGTTAAGCAATATGTAGCTTCCTTTTAACCGCCAGTATGTCCCACATCTTAGTCATTACTTCGCTGGTGAAGTGGCTACCTCTGTCTGACTCAATCCTTTGGGATAGACCAAACCGCGAAAAGATGTGGTTGATCATCAGGGCAGCTGCTGTTTCTGCCTTGCAGTTTGGGGCCAGGAGACATTCCACCCATTTGGTAAATAAGCATGTCACCGTCAACATGTACTTATTCCCCCTAGAGGAGCGAATCACGGGGCCTATGAAGTCGACTTGCAAATCTGACCATGGCAGTGTTATCCCCCTCTTTTGGAGAGGCACACAGTGTGTGAGGGATGTTGGCTGAAATTGTGCACACACAAGACCCCCTTCAAGTATTGGTTGAGGTCCTGCCCCATGTGTGGCCAGTAAGCAACCTCTGTTAAGATCTCAAGTGTTTTATGAAACCCCCTATGACCGGCGGTGGCCGCATCCTGGGCATGACTTAACATCTGGCTTCGGAATGAGGTAGGGACCACCCACTGATCATGGCCAGCTTGGGATTTCCTTACCAACAAACCGTCTTGGATTCGGAACATTTTGGACATTTCATCAACACTCTAAGGTCCTCTTTCCCAATGTAATCGGTATCCGTCAGGGGAAAGTTCTCAGGGTCCTCAATGTGTTGGTAAAACTTACCAATTATTGGATCCCCCTTCTGAGCCGTAATCAAAACAGCATCTGGGGTCTGCTTACTCCATTGTGCAGTTAAAAGATCATTGTGAGCATTTGTCTGGGACTTAGTGATAGCAGTGACCTGGATTTCCTCCAACAGGGACTCAATCTCTATTAGATTCCCTTGGATGGCCCCGGTTTTGGCCAGCTGATCAGCTAAGTCATTTCCAGTCTTATCTGGTCCCTCTACTTTGGAATGACCCTTGATCTTTTTCCAGTAGATGGTCATCCCATTCGATGTGACCAGATCATCAATATTTTGGATTAACTTCCCATGTTTCAGGGGTTTGTTATTAGCACATAACATGCCTCTGGTTTTCCAATTAACCAGGTGTTCCACAAACCCGTTCCGTACATAATCTGAATCTGTGATTATGACCAGTTCGTGGAGTTGATGTTGGACATCAGTGAGGATGGCTTGATACACAGCCATCAATTCTGCCACCTGACTACTTCGGGACCAATTTTGTATCCAGCGGAGGGTTCTGGGGACTCATTCACCCATGCATTCCCTACGCTGGCCACAAGTTATTTTTCCCCGTTGTTGTCAACATGGTAAGAGCATGTATCCACATGGACAGTGGGCATTCCCTCACACTTGTCTTCTTTAAAGACTTTGTGTGGGGAATTAAGGTATGCCTCCATGTTGTCCTTGATTTTTAGACTTTCCTCCTCGAGACAGTTTTCTCTGGCACAATCATGCAAGTCAGCCAGACCTTGCACGAGGGGACTCTTCTTGTTTTGGCCATATCTGACCTCCACAGGAAAGCCTTGCATTGACAGAATCCAGGAAGTAATTCAGGAATTACTCACATTTCCGGCCCGGATTCGGTCACTTTGGAGGTTTTGCAGAGGCTGGTGTGGAGTCTCCACTATGATGTGTTCCCCCTGGATGAACGGGTGGTAATTCTTCAATGCCCACACCATTGCCAGGTGTGCCTTCTCACAATCGTTTAATTTTTCCTCCACAGAGGATAAAGTGTTGCTCGCATAGGAGATTACTTTATTGACCTTGTCATGCTTTTGGTATAATACTGCCGTCAAGCATGTGTTAGAGAACCCTGTCTCCAGGAAAAACTCCTTTTTTCTGACAGGGTAAGCTAGGCAAGGCACTTGTGAGAGGCTTCTTTTGAGCTGTCTTACTGCCTCGGATTGTTCTGGACCCCATTCCCACTTGACCCCCCCCCACCCCTTCAAGAGATGAATCAGGAGTCTGGTGATCTCTGCGTAGCCCTCAATGAACTTTCTGCTGTAATTAGTCAGTCCAAGGAGGCTCCTTAGTTCCCGCAGAGTTGTGGGATCCTTCAATTTTTGGAGGGCTTCCACTTTCTTTTCCTGGGGACAGAGACCCTGAGGAGTAATCTCATGCCCCAAGAAATTAACACAGGTTCTACACCACTGTGCTTTCTGAAAGGAAAGTTTCGCTCTGGCGGCCCTCAACTGGGTCAGAACATAACGCATCTCTGCTATATGTTCCTCCACAGTTGAACTTTTGATGAGGACTTTATCTACATAAGCCAGGTTACCCCTTGCACCTAGGTCGGGCATGGCCTTATGTAGGAAAATATTGAATTCATTGCCGGAGTTGAGGTATCCGAAGGGAGTCTGGGTCCATGTGTACTGCTGGCCCCCAAAGGTAAAAGCCAGCTTGTATTGGTCCTCCCTACTGACAGGCACAGTCCAGTATCCATTGGTCAGGTCTATTGCAGTGAATACCTGTGAGCCCGAATCTGGGCCAGCCCTTGGTCAATGAAGGGAAGAGGCCATCGGGAAGTATGGATGTGTTTGTTGAGCTTGCTAAGGTCGGCGCAGAGTCTCCACTGGCCGCTTGGCTTCAATATTCCCAGCACTGGATTATTGAAGGTGCTGTGTACTGGACGGATTATTCCCCGGGTCTCAAGGTTCTTAATTATTTCAGTAAGGGACTCCATTGAAGCGAGAGGCAAGCAATATTGCTTCACAAACACAGGAGTAATGCCAGGGTCCATGGGAATTGTTGTTGTGTGGATGTCGGTGCGACCACAGTCATATGTGTCTACCGCAAAGAGATCTTGGAAATCCAAGAAAACTTGTTTCAACGTTTGCTTCTGTTCCAGAGTCACACAGGCATCAGCTAGGTTGACTCTCTCTTCCAACATCTGCCTGAAGCCTGGGAAGACTTCTGGTTTTGCTATCTCAGCGGCCTCCTCCAGCTGGGTGGAGAAGTCCCGGGTCAGAGTGCTGATTTGGACTGGAGGCTTCAGGTGGGAAAGGCAGCCCTCATGGACCTGGAAAATCACCTCATCCCTCCTAAAGTCACAAGTCACATCTTCCTTACCATAAGGGCAGGAAGTGTACACCAGGAAGTTCCCCTCATGCCGGGTAAAGATCCTGTCTGGTGTTGTATTGTCATCACTGTCACTGTCAAAACAGTCCTTGGGGATTGGTCCTAACAGTTCATTTCCTAAATCAATGGAGAACTGTCGGTCATCAACCGCCATTCCAATAATGGTGCCCGCGGCTAGAGTAATACTCTTTAAGTCGCTGTTATCCACCTCTATTGGAATGGTGTCATGTTCTATGTTGACTAATGTTGTTGGGTTTACCCCCAACCCTTGCTGTTGGAGAGAAGCATTTAGGTGAATATAAGCATCGGGGTTTTTCAATTTTTGTCCTCTTTTAACTTTCACTTCCAGGGAGAATTGTCGGGGCCTTTCTGGGATGTTGACTTCCTCTTTAACTTGAATTTCAACTGCATAAGGTAGCAATTGAGCTGACCTAAATGCTTTTTCTGGATCATCAAAGCCCATGGGATTATCCGCTAATCGGGACCAAGCTTTGAAGTTTATTAGGTCCAAACTAATGGCAAAGCGATTGAGAATGTCACTGCCTAAGTAAAAGGAGGTGGTTACGTCTCGCACGACCCAACAAATATGGACTATGCTCTTGTTGCCAATGGAGATTTTGAGCATACACCTGCTTGGCAGGAGACGTTTGGAATTGGGTGTTTCCAGATCCATTTCCCATTTGTCTATCAGTTTGAATGTGGGAATGGCTGGATCTTTTGGGAGTTGACGGAACATGGCTTCGCTGATGAAGCTCTTACCGTTGTTCACACACACTCGGGCAAGAACAGAGTCCTTCCCTTCATTTAACTGAATAGGGATGAACAACTGCTCTCCAATTTGCTGAACATCAGCCAGGCTCTGAGCTGATTTCAAATCTTTCTGGACTATCAGAGTGGGAATGTCTGATTGTGGATTAGTAAAGAACTTCAGAGTGTTTCCTTCCAGTGTGGAATACCACCTTAAACTGGAAGGAAGGTTGATTTTCAGAAATAGAGAGGACGCCCCATCACCAGTCTGTTGTCCTACTGCTATTACTGTCACATCTGGAATTTGGTTGTTCTGGAAGTGAAATTCTACTTGGTCAGATTTCTGTTCAACCATGTGGCAGGTGCCGTTTAAACTAACATGGTTAACGCTCTGTTTTAATTTTATTGGTCGGCTAGTCTGGGTCCAGAAGACCTTGTTTACGCAATCTATTATGGGTGACAACCTTCTCAGGAGGTCATTCCCCAGTAAACAAGGGGTGCCCTCTGGAGTCACTACTATGACTGAGTGTTTCACCTTGTGTCACCCAATTTTGATGTCCAAATCTGCAGTCCCCTCAACAGGAATTTCCTTCCCGTCAAAGTTCTGGAGTTGTCCAGGAAGAGAGGTGAGAGGAATATGGTAATTCTCCCCCCTTCCTGCATTTAGTTCATTAAAGGCCCTTTTGGACAGATGGGTAGCTTGGGATCAGGTGTTCACCAGTGCCAAAATTGTACCCTGCCCCTGTACTTTTACCGGGGCATAGTATCTTCCCTCCTTATCCTCAAGGGGGCACAGAGAATGCACATTTTTGGACAACTGGTGGGCTAACTTTCTGGTTTTGGAAATTGCGAGAGAAGAGATTTGTGCAGAATTCTGTGGAGAGTCATGGGAATCTGCAAGAAAAAGTTGGCAACTTTAAAGAGGATATTCGAGTTCCCCTGGTTCCCTTCCTGGGCCACCCCCCCCCCTCTTTTTGGAGGCCGTCACCAGAATGGGTTTGAACCTAGGGTTTTTGGTATTGTGGTTCTGGGATAGGATGATGGGCGGCGACAGCTCGATCCCCACATCTACCCAGTCTATTGATTCGGTTTTAGGTTCCCCTGGTTCTGGTTCTGGGCCACCCCCCCTTTTTGGAGGCAGTCACCAGGATGGGTTTGAACCAGGGGTTTCGGTATTGTTGGTTCTGGGATAGAATGATGGGTGGCGACAGCTCAATCCCCACATCTACCCAGTCTATTGATTTGGCTTTAGGTTCCCCTGGTTCCGGTTCTGGGCCGCCCCCCCTTTTTGAAGGCAGTCACCGGAATGGGTTTGAACCAGGGGTTTTCGGTATTGTTGGTTCAGGGATAGAATGATGGGCGGCGTTAGCTCAATCCCCACATCTACCCAGTATGGGTTGGAATCCCTTGGGACCCATTTTTCCTTGGGAGGAGTTCCCCCATCTCTGAAAGAGAAGATCCTTTTCCCAGGATCCTCTGAGGATCCCTCTCCCTCAAATTGCAAGACCTGTACCTCCTCCACAAAATGGGTCTGTTTGGGTGCTTTGTTTCTCCTACCTCCTCTCTGCTCCTTGGGTGGCAGACTTTCAGGGGTAGGAGATTTATTTCCGGTTCCTGGACTTCCAGGGGCTGTTTACAAGTGGGGAAGGAAGCTTCCTCCATGGCCTTACACCCCCGTTCCCCTTGTGCCACCTCCCTGGGAACCGGTGGGTTATCGGGGTGCTGCCCCCGTCATTGTTCTGGAGCACCATGCCCAGAGTTTGGTGCATTCTGTGCCGCCATGCCCATCTGAGGATTCTGCTGAGCCCTTAGCATGTGACCCAGCTCCTGTGCCATATTTTGGACCTGGCGCTCAAGTTGGGAAAGCCGCTCAGGCTGATACGGGGTTCTGTTTTCTCCCCTGGGCTGATCCCGGGAAGGGTAGCTATCCCTTCTCTGGTAGTACCCCGGGTTGGGAAGATAGGGGTACCCCTCCACCCTTGGCCTCCCCTCTCCCGGATTAGGTTGTCTGGGCTCAGGGAATTGGGGAAAGAAGGATAGATGATTTTGGGGCTGGAAGTTGGGTGGATACCTGGGGAACCAGTTCTGCCCAGGATTTGGTAAAATTCTGCCCTCCTGTGGGAAGTTAGGAGGGAGGTTCCCTGGGTTGGGTGCCTGGTTGGATCCCCCCCTTGGGCTGGAGGAGTCCACACATACCCCAGGATTGGTCGGTTTCCCTTGTAGCGGGGATTTACATAGTCAGGGGAGTGAGGGACCCCATTTGTGGGACTACCTCCTTGACTCCCTGTCTGTGACTGGCCCGAGGGACTTCTGGGCTGAGAATTATTCGGTGCAGGTAGGTTTTTAGGCCCTCCCATCTCCAAATTTAAAACGGGGGCAACCTTTACCTCTGCCACCTTGGCAGCAGCAGGGGTGCTGTTGGTTTTGGGGTTTTCCTGAGCGTAATTTTCATTTTCTATGGGCTTCTGCACGTCATAGATCCGGGTAGCCTGTTCAATGACCCAGTCTAAAGATCTTTTCTCGTGAAAATCTCTCACGAGCTGGGTCATTATGTATTTGGGTAAGGCATGGAAAAACTTATTAACAAATTCTTTACTGTCCGTGCGCACCCTTTTTGTAGTCTGTGCAAAAGCACGCTTTAACTCCTGCACAAATTCTTGTGGGGACTGATCCTCCCCACGTTGCAAATTGTAGGCTGCCTTGCGAGCCTCTTGGGGATTTCTGTGAACAGAAAAATGCTTCAAGATGGCCGCCATGTTGGTGGACCATCTTGAATGATTTTGGTCCTCCAGCCCCGCAAAGAATCTGGAGTATTCTGGGGAGAATGTCCATTTTGCATACTGAATGCAGCTACTGTGGTCTTTCAAATGGAAAGTCTCCATCATTTGCTCATAAAGCTTCAAGTGTTCCCAAACAGAATATTTGGCGTTCTTGTGATAAGGGGTGATGACACTCCTTATTGTGTTAATCTGTTTTAAGGGGTCATTAAGCAAGGCCCTTTTTGCCTTATTGGCCTTTTTGGTTCGGGTAACCCTGGTCCACTCATCCTCTGACTCAGAGGCACTGCTCCCAGAGGTGCCTTTCTGATCTTCCAGGTTTTCCCGGATTCTGCGAGCCTGGGAAGGGCTGGCAGAATGTGGGGACCTAGTCTCCTGTGTCCTGTAATGCTCAGAGGAGTCTTCAGATCCCTCCTTGCTGCCAGGATTTGATGGGTACCCCCCCCACTGACCTAACTGGGCAGAGGTTTTTAGGATGCCCTTAGTGGGCCTACTTTCCTGGGGTTCCCCACTAAATTGCACTGTGCTTGGGTGCCCATACCCGGATGCCCGCCCATCCATTCCTGGGAGGTACTGGCCTATGAACCCCATACTTTTGTCTAGATAGTAATCTGCCATCCCTGTGGCCCTGTGCTCTTGTGCGCCCAGGGACATGGGGGTGGCAGAGTCCAAGGACTGGGAGAAATGAAGTCCTCTGGTACTAGGGCTCCTGAGTTTATGCTCAGGTGTTTCCCTTTCCCAACGAACTTCATCTCTGTCAGCCCCTGTTCCCTGTTGCAATGCAAGAGTCTGCGCTTTCAGTTCCTCAGTTACGGCCTTACTAGACTCTATCAGTCTTTCCTGCGTGGCTACCTGTTGCTGGAGCCTATCATTGTGCTGACAGAGAGCCTCATTTTCTCTCTGTGCCTCCTGATTGGTCCTGGAGTTCTGGGCCAGTCTTTGCTGCAGGAGGGTTACCTCCTGAGTCCCATCCCTACTGGCCTGCTCTTTTCTTGCCAGAGCATCTTCAACCCTCCTGGTGTGCTCTAACAAGTTCTGATGCTCTTTTTGGAGGTCACCCAGTCCCTGGAGGGCCAAATGATTTTCTTCAATGTTTCCTTTTAATTGGCAGACTCCCTGGCCTAAGGTGTCCCTTTCATGACTAAGAGCCTGCATCTGTGCCGCCAGGTCGTCCCTCTGCCTTTGAAAGGCACCAGCTTTCTGTCGCTCTTCCTCAAGTTTTGTCTGGGTATCCAGGTCTTTCAGAATCAGTTTATTGCTCTCTCCCTTCTCCCTATCTAGGTGTCTTTGCAGGGTGACTACCTGCTCAGCACATACCCTATTGAAGTCCAGTTGTTGCTCCAGCTTTTTCTGGCTCTGCAGTAGGGAGTCCAAACCTTCTTGGTACTCCTTCTGCAAGGCCAGAAATCTGGTATCCTGGTCCAACTTTTCCTGTTGCAGGATCCCCATTTCCTCTTTTATTTTAATGATATACTACCTACTATCATTTTCGGACTCCTGGCTCCTCTGCAGCTTCTGCTCGGAAGAGACCAGGTCAGATTGGGCCTTCTCTAATGCCATCAGTTACCTGTTTGCCAGATCTTGGCCTTCAGCACATTTGTCCTATATGGCACCCATAGATAAATATAAATATGCCGCTATCCTAACATACTGGTCGTGCTCATCTTTGGCTTTAGGGGCCATATATAGTTCACTCAGGGCCACATGTAATGGACCCTGATCTCTCCATATGTCTGACCCTGTTTCAGTGATCTGGGGTGCGATTGCCTGCAACCATACCGCCTGGTCCTGATGAGCCCACTCACCTCTCACAAAGAGCTTATGTAAGACGTGTTCTCTGGCTATTTTGATATCTACCAAGGTCATCATTCTGGAAATTGATTTTGTTCCTGATTTACAGAAGTGTGTATTTTATTTTGCAAAACAGACCGTTTCCTTAGAGCGTTCCTTTGAGGGGTGTTTTTACAGTGTAACACAGCGTGGTGATCCAACATGATTATGTATCCTGTCAGTTAGCACACCGTATTAATCTGCACAATTGATAGATCTAATCCAGAATCCCTGGCTCGAGCCCCCAATCTGTTAAGTGACTTCAATTCAGCAATCCTACTAAGTCAGTGCCTCGTTTATGACAAGTTATACTCTGGATGATAAACCCTTATATAACGCCCCTCTCTTTGAATCCCCCTGATCTCACTGAGCCAAGAAGTAGGTGTGTTTTGCAATTTAAAAGATTTATTGGAAAAATTAAACAATATATATATATATATATATATATCACACTTTTATAATAAATTTATATTTGATAGCACACTTATGAATATAATGTTGATCAACAATAGATCATCTGACACTAGCACACTTCTTTACAATCAATGAGGAGTTAGTATAGGAAGGATAAGGTAGCAGAAAATACTTTTATGGTTTCAAGGAAAAGCAATGAGGGAAAAATTGCAGCACAGAATAAACTTGATATGATTTCAACAAAAGATAATATGATCACTTTTTCTTTGACAATTCCCCCCCCCTATGCAAGATAAGGAGATGGAAGGGGAGCACACAATTCTCAGGAATACAAATGCAATACAAATTTACAGTTTCCCCCAGCGAGCTTAGAGAAAAACAGGTATGATTTTAAAGCAGGCAAGATCACTTTAAATGTGGTGGCAATTAAGTGAAAAATATGCTGAAAAAACTTTTAATTCCCTCTAGAGGTTCAGGGTGAGTGAGAGATACTTTAAATCAGTTCAGGTCATCCCTACCAATGATTCAGGGATGGTTATCAGGTTGAAAACGGGATTCAGTAATGGAAGCAAAAGACAGATATTTTTACACGTTTGGAAAGCTTAGAATCTTAGCTTTAAGATGAAAGTTAAACTATGTTCCTAGCACCTACGATTCCAAAGATACGGACAATTTTATGAAGATAGTTTTTCAGAAATGAAATAATGATTCTAAATGGCAAAATGACACTTTTACAGGGTTAAAATCGGAGAAGGGACACACAATTCTATGATGCAGTTCTGGACAGGTTAAAATGGTTTGGATCAGATTATTTTAGACTAAGACATTAGTTCTGGCACAGTTCAAGCTGAGTACTCACACTCTAAAGTTGAAATAGGCCGTCAAGGTCTGATCAGGTTTAGACTGGACTCCTGGCGGGTGGTTCTGAAGTCACAGTTCTCTGGGTCAGCTCTGCTCTGCACTTCACAGCGGTCTGGTCTGGGTCTCTCTGGTTCTGGTCTCTCTGGATACAGCACTGCTTTCTGGGTCTGCTACCGGTTCTGGCAAAAGTTCTTGGCAAAGAATCCAACAGCTCGCCTAGCTGTAGAATAGTTTGGTTGGATTGCTGGATTCTGAAGGCCTGCTGAGAAGAGTTCTCAGCTTGTGGGTTAGGCCTTTGCTTTAAGTTCTGTAGTCTATCTAGAGTCTAAGTTCTGCATGTTCCTTCTAGATGTTGTGTGGTCCGGCAAAATGCTCCGCATGAAAATGGAAAAATGAATGTCTCTACCTGGGTTTTGGTGTTCCTTTTATATCTTTAGAAAATGGGGGTGTGCGTGGCATAACTAAGCCTGCCCCTCACAACTTATCATTGGCCAAGTTTTCCTCTTTCCCTTGATTGGGGGACTGAGTTGTGAGTCAGGATGAGTCAGAGTGATGCTATTTTTATGGCTGGCTGAAATCCCTCCTCTTGTCAAATTGCAAACAAATCTATTTTTGATCCAAATACATGTTTATCTATGTACCATTTTTCTAATATTATATGTCCAGTTAACATATTTTCTGTAACACCAAACCATCCGATACCTGTCTTTGTAAAATGTCGTGTCCACCTATGAGAGAATTCTGCCCTTTTCATCCAGAACACAACATCTAAACTTTTCCTGAATTTACACAAACATGCACAAGGAATATGGGCATCAGATGATAAAGTGTCAGATTTTTAACATACATACATTTGGAGTAACAACCTATTTTCCGCTACTACCCCGCCAGAACATACCACAGAGTCCTAACACCTCTTAAAATGTGCACAGAAAAATCACAAGAATGATATTATTTGTATAATTTTGACAAGTCCGTACTATGAATTATCCATCTTTTTAAAATTATGTTCTGGCCCAGAGGGGTGTGGTTTCCCAAAGTACATGGTGGAATTTCTGGTTTGTCCACTTCCTCCAACTCAAGTTGCTCACAGAGGCACTGCCCCTCCCAGTTTCTCTCAAGAGGAAGCCATTTACGACCCCCCCCCCTAATTTAACATTTGCCTGAGCCAAGGAAGGCTCTTTGTTCTGTTTCCCTGCTCCCAGGTGCTCCTCCCCTGATTCAATCAGGGAGGTGTCATCTCCTTTTGGTGGGAACAGCAGAAGGCAGCCAGGCCTGCGAATGCAGTGGCTGAGCAAGTTTCAACTCCTGTCGGGGGTAGTTGCCAGGCAGAATTCACTCTCTTCAAGCCAGACTTCAGCCAAATGTCACTTTTGTTCCCAGTTTTTCTTCATTCAAATCAAACTTACAATTTCTACACATGCAGCTAGAACGCTGATTCTAAGTTCAAAGCTATGACCTTTAAACAGTTGCAACCTATGTGACACTCAAAGTAGGTCACTCATTTATTTTAAACATTTCGATTTTAGTGGCTTTAAGTCCAATTTCACTTCAGCTGCTGACATCCACAGCTCAGCCAGTTTTGTTATAAACATTGTTTTGGGCTCTTCATCTTTCCAGATTTTGTACGCACACAAGACTACATTCTGCCAAATGTCTGCTGATGTTCAGTGAGATTTTTGAATATCTTGCAATGTTTAAAATAGGCATTTTTAGCTTGCATTTCAGAGAAACAAAGGTGATTTCAAAGCGCTTTTTGATCTAAAAGGCACTGCTGTTTTTCCTTTGGCACCACGTTTCACTCATGGCGCTTCTGGCCCACCACGTTCGCACTGGTGGGTAGCAGGTTAGGCAACCATTTTGGTGTGCGCAAAAACTGTGTGGTTTTCCTGGATTCTGGCGCAATGTGGGCTTTTTTGGCCATCTTGGATTTTCTGAGCCCACAGCCCCAAATGTTGCAGCATAATAACTCGAACATGGGTCAAAACCCCTGACAGGATCTGGGAGTGCATAGTGAACCCACACTGGCTCACATTTCTGGATGCTTTGCCTATTTAAGCTACTTTCGGTGCAGCCCCTGCCCACCCAGGTCTGACTTCCTGTTCTGCACCACCTTTCTTTTGGCTGAGTGCGACTTTGGCCTTAAAAGGGACGTTCCTCCACACATAACTGAAGTTTATCCCTTAGTGCATTGATCTCACTAATACTGTCAGCCGAGCCACCCGCTACTATCTCTCCCATTCCAGCCCGTTGGACACCCTGACTCCCTACTCGCCTATTCTCAGGATCATTATTTAGACTCTATTAGACACAATCTCTCCTATGCCACCATTACCTAGGGCAGGAGAGGAGGAAGTAGCAGCAAGCCATTTTTTCTTGAGCAAAGGTTAGCAATGCAATGCAGAAGGAGCTACTCCTTCCCTTAGTTGTGCTTAGTGGTTTAGTACTGTGCTCTCTGATGCAATGTTTCACCCTTTAATGCATGATCTTTCTTTGAGTTACTATCAGCAACTCACACATTGCTTTTCACTTAGCCCACAGAGAAATAAACCTTATGTCTTCTTGGAAGAATAGGTATTTACTATGCCTGTAAATCCAGTCAAGATTTATTGAGCATGCAGGCACCCAATATCCCAGATAGTTAAAACGCATCTTCTGAATATGAAAGAAGATCACAATGTGTTAATTTTGCTCAATTCATATAATATAGGGATCTGCAACATTTGGCTTGTCAGATGCTTTGGCCACAACGTTCCTCATCTCTAGCCAGCAGTGTCAATGGTGAGGGATCATGGGAGTAGTCGTTTAAAACGTCTGGAAAGTCACAGGTTGCAGAGCCCCCATGTAAATATTGTAGTTCATAAATCAAATCACCAGGTGGTTCCTGAGTGTACCCGTACATTAGCAGATAAATAAATAATTAGCCCTAATGGTAAAACATAAATAAAATACAGTCTAATAAAATCACCTCCAAACAAAAAGCTGGGGAGAAACTGAGCGATACAGCAGAATTACCAGTAAAGAAGTTCTCCGCAAATCCCAGAGTCTAAGGCAAAATTGCACCATGCATTTCAATTCATAATGAAAAGCACGAGCGACTGCCAAGCCTAATGTCAACAAGCAGTGCTGGCTCAGTAGTAATCTTTAAGTAGAAATACTCCAATAGCTCTGAAATGATACATAGCCAACACCAAATCCTCTATCAGCCTCCAAGCATAATGGCCGCTGGGGGATTTGGGGGGGATGGTCGGTAGAGCAGTAAATGTAGAGTCACTACAACTGGTCCCAAGGGGCAAACAAGGGGCAAACATTCCGCAGACAAATCTCCACCCAGATCCCAGCCTTCGAGCGCGCTGTAGACAAGTAAATGCAGAGTCACTGCAACTGGTCCCAAGGGACGAAAATTCAACTAAAACATCTCCACCCAGATCCCAGGCTTCTTGCACACTAGTGTGCTCCTCGAGTAGAAAAGTACAAGCAGGGTTACTCCAAAAGCTACCAAGGGATACAAAGACAAAAAAAAAATCCTCCACTAGCATTCAAGACGAATGACCACAGTGCGTGCTCGTGAAATAGTAAGGTGCAAGTACAGTCACTCCAAAAGCTTCCAAAAGATACAAGGGCAACAGCAAATCTGCCACCAGCCACCACGCCTAAAGGCCCCTGGGCATGGTGGCTGAGTCGTAAAGTGGATGTAGAGTCACTTAGAAAGCTCGCAAGAGTTACAATGTCAACAGCAAATCATCCACCATCCGCCAAGCGTTATGCCCCCTTGGCATGATGGCCGAGTAGTAAACTGCAGGTGGAGTCACTGCAAAAGGACCCTTGGGTTACAAAGTCAGCTGCAAATCCTCCACCAACCTCCAAACGCAATGCCACCAGGCATGCTGATTGAGTAGTAGAGTGCAAGTAGGTTCATTCCAAAGCCTCTGAACAGAGATAAACTCAACAGCAAATACTCCAACATCCTCCAAACCCAATACCGCCAGGCATGCTGATTGAGTAGTAGAGTGCAAGTAGGTTCATTCCAAAGCCTCTGAACAGAGATAAACTCAACAGAAAATCCTCTGCCACCCTCCAAGCCTATTGGTCCAGAGGCTGCTGGTGAAATAAAAACATGGAAGTAAAGTCACTCCGGAAGGTCTCAAGGGATACAAATTCGACAGCAAATCCTCCACCAACCTCCAAGTGTTAAGGCCCCACGGGTCATGCTGGTGTCAAAGTACAAAGCAAACTCATCCCAATATAGGGCTGTGGAGTCAATCGCATTCACTAATAGGAACAATCTTGCTGCTAGTCGGTTCCTCCAAACATATTTGTAATTGGTCATGCCTGGCAGGAGAGTAGAGGATGAGGAATGAAATGTCTGATATTATTAAATAGTTTATACACTAAGAGCCAGAGCCCTTCAAGTCTGACAGTGTCAGATATGCATCCAATAAAAGTAAATAAAACAAAGTGAAGGTCAATCTCGAGCCACATTTGCCACAACTATTCAAAACGCTACTTTTGCAGTTTATTAGTTTAACTCCTTCCTTACAGGCCCATGTTACACATTCTCCCAAAGCAGCTGCCCCCAACCACACTGTTGTCATCCAGACTTCCTAGAGTGCTGATGAACTGCTGCTGCTGCACAGCATGGATTTTAAAGAATGGGCATAGCACATCCTCCTTCTAGCTCTGTGGTTCCAAAAGCTACAGATACACAGATATTGAATTGCCCAGACTGCCACACTTCTGCTGCTGCAC
Source organism: Ambystoma mexicanum (assembly GCF_040938575.1). Lineage (NCBI taxonomy): Eukaryota > Metazoa > Chordata > Amphibia > Caudata > Ambystomatidae > Ambystoma > Ambystoma mexicanum. Next base: position 143,958,436 of record NC_090934.1, read on the forward strand.
ACCCTGATGTGAGGCAGCATGAATTTAAAGGTAGAGCTTCAAACATCCTCCTACTAGCTGAGTGGTTGCAACGGCTCCAACCACCTGGACATGAAACTGACGAGAATTCCACACTGCTGATGAAATATGAGCTGTGGTGCAGCAGAATAGATTCTAAAGTTAGGTATCAGCACTTCATCCTGAAAGCACTGTGGCCAAAAAGGTCCCAGCCACATGGACCTACAACTGCCCAGAGCGCCATAATGCTGCTGCATTAATTATAAAGTTGGGTCTACACACATCTTTCTACTTGCTGAGCAGTCTCAATGGCTCCAGCGACAAGGATATACAACTGCCCAGAATCCGGACTGCTGCTGCCTTTCAAGCTATGGTGAGGCAGCATCAATTGTAAAGGTGGCGCTCCGCACTTCCTCCTCCTTGAACCATTGGCCAACAAAAATCTCCAGTTACATGCCCGAACTGCCCGAACTGGCACACTGCCACACTGCTGCCGCTTCCGTGCAAGCTGTTGTGAGGCAGCATGGATTGTAAAGGTGGCGCTCCACATTTCCTCCTCCTAGAACCATTGGCCCCAAAATCTCCAGCTACCTGCCCAAACTGCCCGAACTGCCACAATGCCACACTGCTGCCATGCAAGCTGTTGTGAGGCAGCATGGATTGTAAAGGTGGCGCTCCGCACTTCCTCCTCCTAGGACTGTGCCGCAGAGGCTGGACAGACAACTGCCCAAACTGCCACTCTGCTGCTGCCACATGCGCTGATGCGCAACAGAATAGATTTTAATGTTCAGGCTTCACACATCCCCCTACCAGCTCCATAGTCACAAAGTCTCCAGCTACACTGACATACAACTGCCTAGACTTCTGTAGTGCTCGTAGAGTCACAGCAGTGTGGATTAAAAAGATGCAGGTCAGCACTTTTTTCCCAGCTCTGTGACCACATAGGCTCCAGCAAAACAGACATAACACTGTCCACACTGCCACAATCCTGATGTTGCATGCACCGATGCACGGCAGTGTGGACTTTAAAGGTGGGCCTTCACACATCCTCCAATTAGCTCAGGTGCTGCAAAGACTCCAGGTTCATGAACCTGCAAGGGCCCAGCATTCTGCTTTGCTCCTGCCACATGCGCGGTCATGTGTGCAGTTTGAAAAAACAAAAGAAGTCATTTTCTGGAAGGTTTAGAATACATCTTAACCTCTGGCATTGCTCTGGAACACCCTCCAGACCATCGTTCTTCACCTGCCCAGCTATTACAGGAGGGGAAAGAACATATGCAAATCAGGCTTGGTCCCACTCCCAAAGTGGAAGTCCAGCCCTAACTGCTTGGCCACATCCCTTCTGCATGAGATCACAAACATCCTCAGACATGTTTCGGCCTTAATTGGGCATGATCAGTGAGGATTAGCTTGGGTCTGTAGCCCCAGCAGCAAAGGACCCATGAATACAGTGTGAACTAGCCCATGCAACCGACTGTTCTCTGATTGTTTGGGCCTCACCGCCCACTAAATGGATTGAGGAAAAGAGTCACATTTATTTTTCCGTGGAAAACATACTTCATTTTTCTATGTCCATGTGTGGAACGTCATCACAACAACAGCGTGTGCCTGTATCATTCAAGACAAGGGGCCTGATTTGCAAAGCAGTTTTCAATGAGATTGTGTGATTGTAACACATTTTTGTAAATCAGGCCCATTACGTTGTAAACTGCAATCATTGTATAAGTGCACATGCCTTCGGAAGCACAGAAATCTGTGTTTTGTTTCATCACACAGCAGATGGCTGGATGCTGATCACTAAAGACAGCTCTCTAATGGCGTGTTGATATGTTGATGTGTTGCAATGGTGTACTTAATATACTGTGCAGGTTTTATCCCAGATTTGTTTGAAACATTAATGCATTGAAAAACGGGCACAGTGAACCAACTGTTACTCTCATCAACGAAACCATTAAAGAATGCAGAATCTATTCCACATTAGTACCCGGCACACGCTGCGCACCAGGAATACAACGTGTGGATTGGCTCTTTTCCGAGCCATACCACACGGTATTCGCGTATACGCTGTGCGTGCCGCAGCTCCTTAGCCAACGAAGAGACTTGAAACGGGCAATCCCCCCTCCGAGCCTCCTCATGGCTGGATGCTGCCTTTGTCCCCCGCCGGGGACTCAGGTACATATTATTTTCCTCCAGCACCCTACCCCGCAAACTATCCCCTCCCCACCCTCCCAACCCCACTTACCTTCTTTTTTCTTCTTTTCTTGGAGCGAATGCACTGGAAACACTTCTGTTCACAGCGCGTCCGCTCCCGATGGCCACGATGGAAAGGGAAAATGGACTACGTTTTCCCTTTACCGGCGGCCATTTTTTTGCAACTTTTTTTTTCTGTTTCGTAACGCGGCACCGTTACAAAACAGAAATAAATGCCTTTAGTACCGCGGTCTAACGGCTAGGGTACTAATGGCTATAAAACCCTCGGTGGTGGGCCAATACCGCCCACGGTAATGCCCCTGGTGCTTCGTTAAGACCCTCGCTACGCTTGGGCCAGTAACTACCGCCCCGGGGGCATTTCCAGGGGTGGTATTGGCCCACCTCCTTGGGTCTTATTGCCACAGTATGAATGTACATGCTCACAAATAACATGCCGCAGGTGGGGTTTAGTGAATGGCAGAGAAATAGGTATTGGCACTAGTATGCAGCTGTAGGTTTGAGTTTATCATGTCCATCTTTGAGAAGCTTTACCAAACTTCACAACTGCTGAAGAAAGCTGATTGCTGCAACAAGCAGGCGATATAGACCAGTTACATGCAAACCCAGCATGGCCAGCACAATCCTTTATTCTCATGAGTTTGATGAAGTAAATACCATTCACTTATGTCAAGGATATGCAAGTCTGGTGTTTGGAAGACCAGCACACTGTATTTTGCGGATAACCACTTTGTATATCAATACGTCCCACTTGGAGTCACTGTGTCTCTTTGTCAATATGTACTTTACATGCTAAACATGGTGTGGATATCAGTGGAGGCTGGTGAATTCTTTAATTGGAAGGGTGTAAATCTTCCCCATGAAGATGCAGAAGTGGCTGAGCGTTGGGCATTCGGGAGAAGCATGGGGGTAATCCCCCAAGAAAATATTGGGTTACAAAAGGGCATTTTGCAGCATACTTTCTGTGAAAAGTTGGTTCAAAAGCCACACAGTTTGCAATTGGTATTGTGGGGTAACACATGGGAAAAAACAATAAATGCAAGTCACCAACAGCGCGCAGAGCATCTTCCAACAAATGCTGATTTATTCCCCCAATATATGCCAGTATAAAACACAATGTCATGCAAGCTGTGTCTATACATGTGCATTCTGGCTGCACCAATTCATACCGGAATTATCATATAGGAAAATGCTCCTGTTAGCTATTCCAATACAAAATTCCATGCCTCATTTTGAAAGTATATCCAGAGTAGCTCCACCAATATAGGCCGGTCTAGCTACATAAAGACACTTATCAATTTTGTTTTAACCTTGATAGCCATTAAAAAATTCCATGGCAGTGCAACAGCAAAATAACGCAACCAGACATAACCTGACTGGCTGCAGCAATGTAGCCCAGTCTAGCCACATAATAATATATATCATGTATGCTTTCTACTTGATACCCAGTAAATAAATGCCAGACAAGAGCCAGAAAATGTAACCAGACATGCCCACTAAAAATGCAAGCCCCCAGATGCATACACATAATCAAACTGGCTGCAGCAATGCAGTCCAGTCTAGCCAAGTAACAACACTTATCAAGTTTGCCTTAACCTTGAAGACAAAGTAAAAAATGTCAGGCCACTGCCACAGTAAGTGTAACAAGAATGGCTGCAGCAATGTAGGCCCGTCTAGCTACATAACAATGCTGATCAAGTGTGCATTCACCTTGAAGCCCAGTAAAGAAAATGTGATCTAGTCTACCCGCATAAAAACACTTATCACATTTGCTCTTACAAGGATGCTTAATACAAAAAAAAGCCATGCTACAGTAGGAAAACATAACCAGACTGGCTGCAGTAATGTAGGCGATCCTACCCACATAACATCACATATAATCTTTACTTTAACATTTATGGCCAGTAAAAAATGTCATGCAACAGTAAGAAAATGAAACCAGACTTGCTACAGCAACACCGCAACACCGTGCAGTCTAGCAACATAAAAATAATTATCACGTTTGTTTTAACTTTGATTCCCAGTCAAATAGGCCATGTCAGAAGCATACAACATATCCAGAATGGTTGCAGTAATGCAGTAATGCTGTCCAGTATAGCCACATAACAACACTTAGCATGTTTGCTTTAACAATGAAGGCCAGTTAAAAAAAAAACACCCGCTCCCCCTGCACTCTCAAATCAGAGGTATGCTCACCAGCATGCAACCATCCACACACAATCATTTTGCAGTCATATACATTAATTCATGCACCCATGCACATTCACTAGCACACTATTTTTCTTTTCACATAGTGCACAGATATATTTCTATTTTTCTCCTTGGTACACTGAATGATTAAACTTTCAATGCTGGAGGGCAAGTATTCAAACAAGTACTCAATTAGGCTGTAAAATGACTGTTATACGACCTCTTTGTTCACCAAAACCATACATAAACGTATATATGCAAAATGAATAATAAGTGAATAGAAGAAATCTAAATAGAATATGTTAATTTTGACACAGCTTCAAAGCACACCCTCAGTACCTGAAAAGCTCCCAAACAGGCAGGCAGAGAGATTTTGGCATCAACCGGCCTGAATCGATGCATCCATCCTCCAGTGAAGCTTTCTGTCTGTCTGCTCTGGCAGCCCTCATTTTAAGCCATCCACAAATGTGTGATGTCATTTTCCAGAACTTTCTGGCTTTCTAAGTCTCTACTTGTTCACAATTCCCATGGGTCCCCAGCTGGAGAGACCCATGGCAACCCCAAGAGGCAAAACTCTTCCCTTTCTCAAGAAACCAACAAAAACCACTATCTAACTTTTCTTTAGCAAATCCCATAACAACATAACGTTATCAGGCAGCTGCTGTCACCGGCTCATTCTAGCCTCTGCGTGCATCTTCTCTCCAACATGCTCTTAGAGCAAGGCAACATAACATAAGAAAAAGGCAGTGCTGAAAACATGTTTACCAGTGGAATAGTATGAGAAGAGTGTGCATCAAGTGCAGCTTCCACTGAGGCCTGGAGAATATGTCCAATATGGCTCTGGGTGCAGCCAAGATGCACTGCACACAGGCACCAAGTTTTAGTCAAAGGCATTACACACATTCACACCATTCATAATTCTTTGACCGTGCACCCATAACCTACACTCTCTGATTCACACATGCCCCAACACAACGTGCATTCTTTCATTTACACAGACCAACACAACATACACTCATTCCTACACACTCATCCGAACACACATTCACAAAAGCGTCAAACCGGTCCAGGATTTGCTCAGCTACCATCGGGAGGACATGATCCTGCAATGGCTCACTGGCCACCATGCAACATGAACAGGAATTAGGAAGCACAGAGAGCTTCGTGGTTCCTGCATATGTCTGCAGGAGCCAGAGTGCCCCCGGAGTATGCCCCAGCCACTCTAAATGTACAGGGAGGCACAGAAGTGCCTCCTGTGCACATTTAGAGCTAGAGTACACCATAATTCATCCAAAAAGGGCCATGCATGGCTGTGGAAGCAAAACATGCCTGGCCTTGCATGGCCCACTAGACATGTGAGCTAGGGTCGGAAGTGTGAAAGGGAAGCCATGTTTGCCTTTGACAGTTCAAGCCATCCCAGGAGCACTGCCTCAGCTGCTTGTTGAAGCAGAGGGAGCACTAAGTTATTTCTTTAGGCAGGCTTGCTAGCTCATCCAAAATAGGTGGGTTGGCACCCCTCTGCCCTTTATGGAAGAGCCACCCCTCGTATATTTCACGTTTTAGTGCCAGACTTGGAGACTGTAGTGAGTCAGTAGTAACACAATTTGTTTAAAAGGTCATATAGACAATTCATTTTGCAATTTAATAACCATCAATAATTAAGCAATATGATTCGAGCAGTGGGGACATTACTGAGTCAGGTAATGCCCCGGGGCCCATAGTACTAGGCCCCGGGGCATTACCGGACTCAGTAATCCCCCTGCCGTGAGGTGCGTATTCCTATTAGTACCCCAGAGTCTGTTTTCCCTATCCATGGCAGCCATTGGGAGTGGACGCACTGGGAACAGAAGTGTTCCCAGCACTTTCGCTCATGAAAGATGACAGAAAAGAAGGTAAGTGGGGTTGAGTGTGGAGGCAAGAGGGAGGCAGGGAAAATAAATTTTAAAAAAACGTACCTGATTCCCCGGCGGGGGATGATGGCAGCCTCCAGCCGTGTGGAGGCTCGCAGCGAGGATGGCCCTGCTTTGAGCTTCCTCATTGGCTGAGGGGCTGCCACGCCCCCCGCTGTGGACAAAGCGGCTGGAATCCCGGCCGAGAATTGAGTGGTTCTCGCCGGGTAACGACCCGGCGAGAGCCAATCAGAATGTGTGTTACATTCTGCTTGATTCTCGCCGGGTACAAATGTAAATAACACAATATAGATGTGCATTTAAGAAAAAAAATAAAAGCAATTTGACCTAGTGAGACAATTTCCAAAGAATAGCTTGTCCAGACACACGGTATGAATGTGTAATACATGGCCATGTCTAGATGCAACTTACCACAGGACATGACATTTACAAAGAACCACATCCTGAACAGGCAAAACTCAAACATCCCAAGATAATCCATTCCATTCAGGAGACATCAGTCCAGTCGTGGTTTTAACTTTGAATTCTGCGATTTGTAGTCCTGGGTTTAAAATGATGAAATTCAGTACTCCATATCTCACAGTGCAAATTTAAAGCCAGGACTGGACTAGTGTCTCTCGGATGTGATGGATAACGTTGGCATGAATGAAAACTCATATTTGTTTTTTCTTATGAGTGAAATGGTCATATTGCAAAAGTCAACGCACTTCAGCTTGGAAACGTTGGCTTCTGTGAGCTTAGGGTTACACATTGCATAAGTATAAAAAGGGATTCCAAATTACTGCTTATATTCCCTCTTGTTCTTGGCTAAAAGCATTTTTCTAATGGGTATAGTTATTTTTTTTTACACAAGGTGCAATTTTCTCAGAACTTGGTGTACCTTCCTGTCACCCATTGCAACACTAACACTGAAATCACTCAGGTTGAACCTATTGGCGGAGATTAGCGTGGATAAATCATTCAGAAATGTTTCTGAATACCTGTTAAAATATGACCTAAAATGAGTCTACTGGTGCCTAGCCCCCGAGATACATCTCTTGGATCACCCACTTTACAAGGTCTGGTAGTAACTTACAACTTTGTATGGGGTTAGTTCTTAGTGCATAACTATGCACTAAAAGTACTTCTGATCTATGTCATAGATCAGGCCTGTTTCCACACAAAATCATTTTTATACGTGGTGTGAGACAATGACAAAACGTAACCTGTTAATCACGGCTAATCTATTGGTACCTTTGTGTTTTGCCACACTTTTTCCCTACTCAAGCATCCCTCCAGCCTCTTTTCCTTTGCAGTTGGTGAGGAGGTGCAAGTGGATCTAGGTCACATGGCCTAAGCCCCACCCACCTTCTTAACCCTGCCTCTTCCATTCTGTTCTTAACTCATAGATAAAGGGTGTCTGTCACTCGGGCATCTGAAGTGAAGGGCAGATGAAGAAAAAGGCAATACCTGTCTGGACCTTTTCGGATCAGAAAGACCAATAATTCCTACTCCTCTAACATCAGTTAAGCTCCCTTGAATATGTGTTTCTTTCCTCTCTCCCAACAGCCCATCCCAACTGTATAGGCATGGCTGGGGCTCTGTAGCAGTCACCCCAATTATCAGAAGAGAACACTTGGTACCATCAAAGACTCCCCGCCACAAGAATGGAAGACTCAGCCATGGAGCAAAGTTACTGCCTTGTATTAGCCCGGTTTTATCCTTGTGTGAGGTCAGAAATCCAAGTTCCATCCCAGAAACCTATCAGACATTCACATTGGTCCGTTTGGGTTAGCTGCATATTGGGGCTATAAGGGTTAGTTCTACCAGTGGACAGCCATATCTAGTGGCTCCTCCTGGGACCACCTCTACTAGTGTCAATCAACAATGTTGCAGGGTCGCAGAGAGATAGATCATTGACCCTTGCAACAAATTTATATCCCCTTATGAAAGGTGAATCTGGATTGGGCAGAATGTGTCCTCGCATCCATAGGACCCTGGACGGTTACCAGGCAGGGTGTACCTCCTCAGGGCAAAGGGAATGAACATGGAGGTGCGATGTGTTCTCTAATGTTGCCATCTCTGATCACCTAAGCCTGGGAGAGTGCATTGATTTAGCAGTTGGTAAGCAACACTTGTAACTTCTCTCCTCTGGTTTGATGGGAACAGTCTTCTCCATCTACCTTGGCTGAATGGGCACTGTCCTATTCAGCTGGGTCACATGTGTTGAGACCACAAAATTAAGCTGTCCTGCTTGTAATTATGAGTATTTTAGCCAAATTTTCTGCAGGTGGCTCATCACCTTGTTAACTGGAACTTTCCCGTCTCAACTTGTCCTTGGCTGGGTGCATAATCTCTGCTCACTCCTGGCTGCAGTGATCATGTCAGGTTTTCCATGTACCCAAAGTCTGTCTCTTCTTTCTCATTCTCTTCAGAGAGCTATAGCTCAGTTCAGAAAGCCGGGCGATGGCATCTGTCAGAGTCCCATTGTCTTGGTCATGGGAAGGAACAAATGTACATCAAGAAGACCCACTTTTGGAGCAAACGCTTCCCTCCACGGCAGTAAGAAGATCTAAAATGTACCTATTCTGGAGAGCTATCAGCCTAACTGCTCTTAGCTCTTCCTTTATGGCATTGAACCCCTTGATTGTGGAAATTATGGTCTTTATCAGCTTCCAACACGTAATCTGCAGCCATTGGGCATTTGCTTGTGCTGCTGGGACAATGCAAAAAAAACATTCAGTTCTGCTGAACAGCCTGTGCTCTGGTGGTTTTTTGTAAAATGCTGTTTCCATAGCCGATGAGGAACAGTCCATCTTTTTTCTCTCTGGTCAACCCTGCACATCTCTTACTTCTTTTGGTAGTATCCATTTTGGGAACCCCTTATTTGTATGTCTTTTTAAGGCACTACCAATGCTGGGGTGTTCAGATGTATGAGTGAACATATTCCTCTCTAGTTGGGTGGCAGCTGCAGGTATGCCTCCAATCCACAGGCCCAGTAGTGGTCTATGAGAATTGTTGTTCCGACCTTCATGTCTGGTATCTTCAGAACCGGCTTGCACCCTACATTTTCCCCAACCTCTACTTCACCGTCATTCTGGAAACATAAAGCAGCTCCCTTGAGCGGTATAATGGACATGGGCCCTCCTTTGTTTTCTACACATATGAGCAGTTTGGCACTTGCTTCTGATTCTTTGAGGCACTTGCCAGTTTCTTGCTGTACTTCTTCCACTGGAACTGTTAGGCTTGCCTCCCCTGAAATGGCCCTCATGTGCTCAAGAGTGATAAATGCATGAGGTAGTGTGCTCTTGCCGCTGGAATTTCAGTTGCCACCAATGTTCTGGATGCACTCATGTTATAAGGGATGAGAGAGCAGACATAAAAACTCTCTTTTGTTGTTTGTTTCTCCACTTTAGCCATGTGGCTATACCACATGTTGTTTGATATATGGGCCAAATTAGTTATGTAGGAATTGACCCCATTGAAATTTACTTCTGCACTGCGTCTAACTCTTTTTATTTCCTTAGCAGTGCTCTTGCCTGCCCAGATATTGGCTCGGTAACAGTATGGATCAGGGTCACGTTAGTAAGTGTCAAAGCATGTGCATGTGCAAACAACAATCTTCATATAACAAGGAGTGTAAAGATGTAGAGACAGGAGAATACATAAAACATTATCACAACAGTTTGCATTACATTTCCCTTTTTTGTTTTTCTTGTGTGCTTCCTTGTGTTGTTCCAAAAGTCTGAAACTCACCTGAAAAGCCTGAGAAATGCGTTATTCTTGGGTTTGTGTGTTTCAGATTAGGTTCTATGCCTATAGTCGTGGGCGAGTGCTGCAAATAACAATTGCTCCCACACTATACGTATTCATGAATCACCAAGCAGAGTAATTATTGATGGGATTCCACTGCTTAACTGTGGGTAGGTCTAGTGCTACATATGGCAGAAACGCATGAAAAAATAGTCTTTGAGGAATCATTTGTTCAGTTTCCCTCTGCATCACAAATCTAATAAACATTCTTGGAAGGAATTACATTTACTGAAAATCATATGTCTTGGACAGTCTTTTCTCTCTCTATGAATACTTATTGTAAAGAAAAGAAAGTGTACCTAATATAGGTGTGCATATTGTATGTACCTAACTCTTTGGTCCTGGACCATGTTATCAATGGATGTTGTTGTTCTTCTTTGTATTGTTCTTCTTCTTGCATCACATTGTCTTCTTTTAGATTGGGAAGAGTTGTCACCTTGGCATGGCTTGACGTCTCCAATGTAATTCCACACTTTTTTCCCACTCAGTTTAACAGCATGATCTGTGGCTTTTTCTACCACATAGAGCCTCTCGAACCTGGTTTATACCAGGGCCTCAACATTTTTTTGCAGAAACACGGTACCCCACGGATAAAGTAGTGGTTGTTTGAGAAGTCCTTCTGGGCTGATATCTTCCACACTGTTCTCTGACCTCCCCCCCACGTCTGCAGTTGGTGATAAATTAAAGACACACTAGCCATCAAAGAAGCCACATATTCATACATTTCATCTCCAAAAACATTAGAGTTTGCTTCTGTCAATGCCCTAGTGGGAGGAACCAGGAGACGTTGCAAGCACTGTACTGTTGCCACTTCGTGGGGCGTTAAGTGGTGGTAAGATCCGGGCTTATTGCACAATGTGAACAGTGATAAGGGTAAACAATGAAGCCATCACTTCTTTAAAGTGGATTTTATCTTTGCAATATTTTCTTTGAGTAGGCCCTTCAGTCGCTCACAACCTCTGTTTGCTTGCAGGTGATAGGCACAGGAGAATATTTTCCGTATCCCCAGTAGGGTTGTGATATGCTCAAAAGTCTAATTCATAAATGAGGTCCATTGTCAGATGGGAGGACCTCACACACCCCCCATTGTGAGGATACCTCTCTAACAAGGAATTTCTCTGCTCTCAGGCCATCAGGACTTGAACAGGGACCAGCTTCGATCCACCAGGAAAATGGGCAAACAACTACTATCTTGTAACGGTAGCCTGGCACACCTGAATCATGTCAACATAGTCGATGTGGAGATGTTGGAAAGGGCCACTTGGGCGGGTAATTGCTCCTATCCTCTCATTACATGTAAGGTATGTCCTGCAGTAAACCTTTTACATGTGACACCATTTTCCATAAATGCGGCTATGGCCTCTGCCATATTTGGACATAACCAATCGTCCCCAATGTGTACAGCAAGAAAATCTTTTCCCATATGAGTAGGATAATATAGTTGTGTGAGTGCAATCTGCAATAATGCTTTTGGGAGTACTAGCTTGCTCCTCCTCTCCTGTTGCCACAAAGCATCCATAAGGGATATTGAACATCCAGTTCCCCCCAATAATTCTTTCTCCTCTGCCAGAGCCCTTCGCTGAAACTCTATTATCTGTGTAGCTTGCAATGGATTACAGCTTTTTTTTAGAATCATATTGCCTACACAGATACATGTGTTTGATGGGCCATTAAAGTCTGTTATTCCAGAGAAATAAGCACGCTTCACTTCTGCATCTGCTGCTTCGTTGCCCTGGGAGATTGGGTCCTCCCCCCTCGTGTGGGCCTGGCACTTGATGACCGCTATTGCTGCTGGGAGTTGAAGCGCATCTCTGAGCATGTCCAATAGGGGTGTCTTTTGCACTGGTGTGCCGTTAGCACGTCGAAAGCCCCCCTCTGCCATTGTGACAGCCCATAGTGTACTGTAGACATCACGTCGATTAAATCTGAGTGCTCTGTTACTTCCTTGCCCCTGCACACTTCTAATGCCATTATGAGAGCCACTAATTCTGCTGTTTGTGATGAAAAATATGATGGCAATTCTCATTCTTGCTATTACTTATTGATGTGTAGAGGAGGTCCCAGACATGGCCTACACCCCATCCCCACAGTTTGAGGTACTAGGAACATACTCGCCAACGTACGTGACGTATGAGGAACAATTGAACCAACAGAGAGCTGCACTAGGCCTATGCCCAGTGTCCATCAGAAGAGCAATACCTGTTGAAGTGCCCATTACCAGAGAACCATGGGCAGCTCGATACCCACTGAGACAACCGTACCAGCAGCTGACATAAAATGAATATTACCTACAAACTGTCCCCGAAGAGACCCAGAGAGCCTTAATGGAGGGCAAATGGTGACAACATAAGAACCCGGACAATCGTACAGATGCACATAAATGACAAACAAAAAGGATAACATGAAAACAAACAATGATCAAAAGATGACACACAAGGACGAAATGTAAAGAATAATGATGTAATGGATTTATAAGAAGAAACAATGTTGATATATAAAGAGATGTAAGGAAACGTAGCTGTGAAACAAGATGGAAGTATTCAAACAGCTAACACTTGTAAATAGGCTTGGAACACACAAAGCTAAGAAAACGGAAATGCTTGCAATGCTTATTAGAAGAATAGAGCAGAAGGCACCAACTATATATCTACCTCAATAAAGCACACCATACAAGTGCGACTCCATTTTACATAAAGCAGAAGTATGCCCAGGCGACCAGAGGCCTACCAGACCAAGATTCATATACCAGATAAAGGCAGATGGAATGAGCGGAATCAAAACTCAGTAAGAAGCAGCTCATGCCTGGGAATTCAAGGTCAACCTAAGGAAGGGAGGAGAGTGGCTACCTCGAAGAATCAAAACTTCAGAGCATACCAGCCTGACAGTGAAAGTCGAGATAAAGAGGCCCCAGGCAGGTGGCGAGGCCGAAGGAGAATCAAATACACAAATACAAGGAAATGAAGCAGATTCACGGTGAACAGACACGTGACCAGCCAGGTGCGAAGAGTTACCAACGTCTGATGTCACCCAGAACCAAGGATGCCATAACTTTTCCAGATCAGAGGCTAAAGTTTCGAGGCCATCCTCAGCCAACTAATTGACACATAGCCCTAAACGTACTGATTGATGGAAAGGAGGCAGGATGAATCTTCGGGCACAATGCACCTGGGTGTCCATTCTGCATGCTGCTAAATAAAGTGGAGATTTATGTCTAGGTGTGTAACCAACCCATTCACAATGGACCTAATAATCTAGAGTCCTATAGCTGCTAGAACAAATGAGACGTCGTACTTGTAGTGATGTCTATCACGTGTGATGTAGAGGGATGGGCGTAGACGCCCACCCGATAAGAGTTATGCAATCCTCACACTCTGTTACTATATACAGATATAACACCTATACTTAAGTTACCTTTTCCAACCAATAGTATTGCATGACAAACTTTTAGAGTTAGACCTCAATAATGACGAGTTTTGAATATAACTGTTACTGCTGACTGCAGATTTGGGGGAGTTGAAGTGAGGCAGGCGATCGCGACACTGTTGATTACCATTTGTTTCCCCATGTTTTGTACTTGTCATTAAACGGACTTCCCTTTGCCAAACTATTGAGTTGTCCTTATTGAATTGTGTTGGAGTAAGGGAATCCTGCACCCCATCCTCCTCAAGGTGCAGCTATCTCATTTTACAGGTACTCGAGGGTGAGTTCTGACCCATGGGCCCGTCAGAGGATGCTCTGCCCTCCGTACACTTGGTAGCAGTGAGGATGGTTTTGACCATCAACTATTGATTCATTATTACTAAGACACCTATTGACCATTGACATGAAGTAACTCTAGGTCTTCAGCAATATCACGAGTTCTTCGCCATTCGGCCGAGTAGACTGAGAAGCTTCCCGTGGACAATGATAGTGTAAGTCCATAAAAAAACTGCAGTGGGTCTGAAGGAACCTGCCTTACAAAGCATAACCCTTCTCATTCCTACAGGCAGCCGATCGAACGTAAAGGCTGAAGGAGGCGGTAAAAGAGTGGCAGTGATCCCGAGGATCCAGATGTGAGTGGTGAGTAAAACAATAAATTCAATATTTTGGCAAATGTCTTGTAGGCATTAGAACAAGTAAGGGAAAGGTAACGGAGGGTGGCGGAAAATAAAAATAGTCAGAAGTAGAGAAGACTGTATATATATAAGGGGATAATGACTCGAGCATAAGAGAGAAAATAGTGGTTACCAGGGGGATACCTGAGAGAAAAAAGTGGTTACCGGGGGGGACACCCGAGAGAAAAATAGTGGTTACCAAAGGGGCACCCGAGAGAAAACAGAGGATACCAGGAAGGACACCTGAGACAAAAATTAAGAGGATTCGCCTTGTTCCTGCACTTTAATATAGCGGTCAGAAGAAACGTGAACTCAGAGCCCACATAATAGGGACGATTAGGCTACTGTGACGATTAAAGACGTCACAAAAGGGGTTTGTTTAAACTCTGTATCGGGGTATTGATTAGAAGGCAGGGATATGTGTGTCCAGCTGGTGTCCGTCTAGTCTGTCAAGTGTCTGCCGTGTGTGTTCTGTTATATGTCAAATGTAAAGAACTGTATCGTTGATTGTTTGAAATGAAGTTTGGGTTTTATGCGATTCTGTAACTAAGAGGGAATCGCCAATGGATTGATAATCTTGAGTAAACTGATGATATAGAATTTTGGCAGGAAAAGATTGGATTGGAGGGTGCGTATGTGGTGCTCGCTCATATTGTTGGAAGTATTAAGCGTGCATGAAAATATTGTTGTAACGGAATTTAAGAATGCAGGAGATTAGCCTACTTGCCCACTTATGTAAGCAGCTGCCCAAACATGCACGCACCCAAGCTTAAAAAATATAGCACCAAGTGGGTCAAGGGTACCGCCCACAAGATGTTTATGCCGTGGCCACAGAATGGGTCCCTATCCAAAGCCGTCTTACAACACATGACAACTTATCTGCATGCCACATATACAGGTAAAAAACTATAGAAACTCCTCGCTGTTCTAGAACTGTGGAAAATGTTCGAACAGACGAAGGAGGAAGAACCACCTGCAGACTGGATATTAAATGTATACACGGAGGGGGGTGAGATGCCTACCACGCCACCAACCCTGCCTGAGCCAGAGATCGAGGGAAGTAAGTCAGACGGACTCTACCCACTAAGAGAGCTCAAGGCAGCCACGGGATATAGCAACCCCGCGTATGAGTCACCTACGTACAGTAGTGACAAAATCCAGGGGAAGGAACAGGAAATTAATATTACCTCCGCAGTCCCGAGGGACAAGGAGAGACACAGTGATGAAAGGAAGGACTAGGCACAGATTAGTGCACCTCACAATAAAGAGAGAAAAGAAAAGAAGTAGAAAGGAAGTGAAGATAGAGCTGATGAGATAGCAGTCGCAAAAGACATATGGATGGGAGGACAGATATTATTGAAACTCGATGGAAAGGGAGGTGATGATGTGAGACCGAGAGAGAAGTCTGATGAGAAGCAAAGAAGGGAGAAAGAAAAGGAGAAGGAAATAGGGATGAAAGGATAAAAAGGAAAGATAGGCCTAGGCCAGAACAGCTATATCGCGAAGAGCAAGAAAAACTGCTTGTTCGCAAACAGAAGGCAGCCTATGACCAGTGTAGACAGAATCAGCAATGTTTGGAAGAAGAGCAAAGAGTACGTGAAAAGAGGATAAAGAGGAGAAAGGATGAGGAAGTTAGAAGGGTAAATGAACGTAGGAATGAAAAAGGCAAGAAGAAAGGACCAGAGAAGACACGATGAGACACAAGGAAGTCGATGATGATATAGAACGCAAGCGTAGACAGAGGGCACAAGATCTCGAATATTTGGAGCGGGAAGTTAAAAAAACCAATCATGTTGTAGAATGGGAAGACATCGAAGAATTCTTTCCTGCGTATGATTCAGTACCAAGCACGAGTGGGGCAAATATTGAAGATGACTTCGACACCAGAAGAATCGGGGAAACGATTGATAAAATATACAATGAAATGGGGTTGGAATCAAACTCCCATGGGGTAAGAGAAGACGAGCGCTTGGAAAGCACTCAGCTGTATGATACAGAGGATGTCACCCGAAGTAGTGAAATCAGGGGACTGTCTCTGGACAGACTAGAAATTAGTAAGAATGACAAAGATGCAAGGAGTTGCGTGAATTGGGAACAATTAGTGTCCGACTCCGAAGAGTAGACGGAGGACAAGACAAACGAAGATAGTCGAGTTTCCTTTACGGACAATCTCCCAGTCTCTGTAGGAGAATGTGAGATGAATGCACCCTTTTTATATTCACATCAGACTCCAGTGAACATTTT
Organism: Ambystoma mexicanum; assembly: GCF_040938575.1. Classification (NCBI taxonomy): domain Eukaryota; kingdom Metazoa; phylum Chordata; class Amphibia; order Caudata; family Ambystomatidae; genus Ambystoma; species Ambystoma mexicanum. Next base: position 143,974,871 of record NC_090934.1, read on the forward strand.
GGGTCGAGACTTAATGATGAAGTTGAATATGAGGGTATAGTTTGCTCCACTCCAGGAATGCATTATTCAACAGTATGCGAGATGATCAGAGCATACTCAGGACGCATAACCATGAGCGCTACACCTTTAGAACCAGAAGTCTTCTCATATGGCATGCGTGTGCTTATGGCCAGGCCTCGCAAAGAAAACAATGAGAACCCCTGATGAGTTTCTATTCAGACCAAGAATACCTATCCATGAAGAAGAGGGACAGGTATTTCCCTTGACGATACTAACCGCAGCAGTGCGAAGGAAAGTAGCATTCGTCGAAGGATACGATGATGAAGGCAGACAATGGTGCGCGATTGTCGCCATTGAAGAAGGGTATTGAGTGATTGACATCACCGATGACAACCCTGCTGCAGTCTCCACTTCTCCTCTGCCTTCTCTGGCCCACTGTTCTTCTCTGGCCTCACTTAATTTCTAAAAACACAGGTCATCTTGTCCTAACTCTCTTTTATTCCTCACCCATCTCCATCACCCTCTTTCAGGCCTCCCGTGGTCCCCCTCTCCTCTACCCTCCTACTCTCCTCTTTTTCTCCCATAACAACTGATGAGGTTTCTAGACAAGTCCGCTTTATGAAAGTCTCATCCAAACAGGTGCTCCCCTACTCTTCCAGAACTAACAAGGACAACATTGTCTCCCTTGCTCCAACCTTGGGCATTTTCTGCAATCACTCCTTTGCCACTGCATGCTTCCCCTCTCTCCTCAAGCACTGCCTTGTGTACCCTCTCCTCAAAAAGTCTTCTACCAACCCTTCCTGTCCAGAAAACTACCACCCTATCTCCATTACCCTCTTCCTGGGTAAACTCTTGGAGAACCTTGGCCATCTCCCAGCTTATCCACCACACTGAATATGCAGATTGTCTCCACAATCACCAATCGGATTTCAGAGCTGCCAGAGGCATGGAAACTTCTCTCCTAAACACACATGAATACTTGCTCTCTAATCTCAATTCCAAATCTCCTTCCGTCCTTCTTGTCATTTCCTCTGCCTTTCAGATGGTCAATCATGTCACACTAATAAATCGGATCATGATACCCTTGGCATCACGGACCTGGATACAGACTGGTTGACCTCCTTCCTCTCTAACTGACCTTCCCAGGTTCAACTGGGCCCTTTTCTTTCCACCATCTCACTCTCACCTTGGCTTTTCAGCATCTACCTGGCCCCTCTAGCCCATTTGATCTCCATCTTCTCTCCTAACTTCCAGTGTTATGCGGATGACACGCAGCTCTCGTTCAAGCTTCCCTCCTTTGCCTCCTCCTCTTCCTCTCTCATCCTGACTGCCTATCTGCTATTCAGGCAGGTTTATTGCTAATGATCTCTTCCTTAAACCCTGTTAGGCAGAGATCCTTCTCATTGGGTCCCTGCTCCATCGTTCCATCCCGCACTGTGGCCGCCCTCCATGGGCCCCCTCCCCCAACACTCCGGTGAGGCAAAAGAACTTGGTGTCATTTTTGACTCCTCTCTCTCCTTCTCACCTGACATTACAGACCTTCCCAAGAAGACCCATGTTTATCTGCACCTCCACAGAGGCATTCTCCCTTTCCTTACCTTCCCCCAGAATCTAAAGGTCTTCAGAGCTCTGGTCCTCTCTAGACTGGACTACTACAACAGCCTCTTACTTTATCTGCTTAACTCCTCTCTTCATCCCCTTCAGCTAATCCAGAACACGACTCCAAGAGTTATCCTTGGCCTCAATCCCCGGGACTGCATCTCCAGCCTGAAAATCTCTCAACTGGCCCCCGGTTGCTGTGAGGATCAAGATTGTGCATCATCCACAAGATTTTCTGGGGCCTGGGAACCCTCTAAATCCAAGTCACTATCCCTACATTACTACCTGCTAGTACCCTTCGGTCACCTAGCTCTAACTCTCTGTAGATCAGACGCTTTTCCAAGCAGAGAGTTGTGGGTAGATCTCTCTCCTCTGCAGGTGCGTCCCCCTGGAGTGGCCTCCCTGTCCCACTCAGACTTGAGCCAGATCTCCTTAAGTTCTGGAAGCACCTCCCTTTTCTCTTCCTCCTTACCTCCCTCCCTCCCATGCTAATGTCCCTATCTCCCTCTTGACTGGCTGGCGGGTTCCTTTAGAGTCTTACAGGGCAATAGGTCCCCCTAATCAGTCCAATTGGTCTTCCCTGACCCCCTCAACCTGGACTTGCCCTTCCGGGCCCCTGCACCTGCACTAGCCTGGCTGGGCCTGCACACCTGTAGCCCTTCCAGCCCCTTACCTTGCACTTAGCATGCAGACCTTCCTTCCCCTGCACTCTCTGTTTACCCTTGGCTCTGCCCACCTGGCCTCTCCTGGCACTCGCTTTTACTCATGGTAAGCTGTGCAACATGAGCGCTGTGCAATATGTTCTCGGCAGACGGTCGGGAGCCAGTATGGCTTTCCATTAGGTTGTATCTGGCATAAAGTTGAACAACTGGGAAGTGTTGTTTCTGCTGCTTGATGAGTGTAGGATGTATTGAAGAGGCATGATTTGAGATCTTTCCTGAATATCAGGGTGTCCTTTAGGGGGCAGATTTCCTGAGGTAGCTCATTCCAGTGTTTGACCACCATAATTGAAAAGGGGGAGTCACCTTGTGTAAAGTGACATAAGCCAAAACCCAGGTACTTACAGAGCATCACCACCAGGCTCTACACATTCCTTTAAGTGTGAAGGATCCAGGGTAGATGTAAGGTGTGGGAAGTGGACAGTAGTTTCCCCATGTTACCAGGTTTTTTGGATTTAAGCAGTTCCTGTCCAGCAGCTACTTCCATTGATGGTCCTCTGATAATTAAGTCCATTTTTCACCCAGGGGGACAACTTCAACCCGTTTACCAAAATATGTAACCACATCTCACAACTGAAGTTAAAAAAAAAAAAATGTGGTAATTGGCCTCTTACTGTAGAGACATGTTATGTTATTGTTTCCAGATACCGAGCTCATAACATCACATTAATACCTGACGGGTATTCATTTCGGCCATATCAGAGGGGCGACGTTCTGCTTTGTGAATGGTTGACATGGGACTGACTCTGCCTTAGCCCCACTGGCCTTTCTGAGATTATTGGCCTGTAGCCATACATTCTCCTTAATAAAGTAAGTATCCTCAGTGGCCTTCTGGGTGCAAACTCAGCAAGATGGAACTGCACACACTCCAAATGAATGACTAACTCCTCCCAAGCTCTATGAGTTTTCAAAGGTCCATGCCCGTTATGAATTCCCTATCTTGTAATATTATGAACCTCATTAGTATTCTGTGTGTGAACCTCAGCATCAGCTGCAACACCCTCTTCTGGTGAGTAGAAGGTGCACCCAGCTTCATGGAGAACGTAGAGGCATCCACACTCCACCTTTTATCTTTCCAGCTCCTCATCTCATCCGGCGTTAAGAACCCTTGCCGTGTATCACCTCGTTTTGGGGCTGAAGTTATGGAGCCACTACAACACCATGTGAGGGGGTGCGCGGTTGCAGGGATTCATTGTGTGTGATATGGGAGAGGGATGAAAAGCCCCTTGGAAACAATGGCGCATATTCTTGTAGAAGCTGCCATGGAATAGGGCACCTGCCCTAACTGCCTTATTCCCCTGATGGGCAAAGGTTCCATCAGGTCACTCTGAGCGTAGCACCTGAGCAAGTTAGAGTGTTGTTTGAGCCAACATTCAGCCTACCACCCAACATATCAGGAAGTGGGGGGGGGGAGAGAGAGAGACAGAGAGAGAGAGAGAGAGAGTGAATGAAAGAGAGATAGTGAGAGAGAGAGAGAGAGAGAGAGAGAGAGAGAAAGAGAGAGAGAGGGAAAGAGAGAGGGAGCAAGAGAGAGAGAGGGAGAGAGAGAGAGAGAGAGAGAGAGAGAGAGAGAGAGATTTTGACAGCAGCAAATTGAACAAGGGAACTGACAGCTATCTGCATTGGCCAATGGTAGGAGTTTGGGGGAGACCAAGCTGCCTTAATCACGCCAGGCTGGGCCATGCTATGCCTTGCTATATTTGGCTGGATTGTGTGTGCTCCTTGCTAACTTGTTCATAATTCGATTTGCTATCTTATACTGTACTATTCCCTAGTGCCCCACTAAGATTCACCCCGCATGGGGTTGCTTCTGAGTCTCCCACTGTAAATAGTCCCCTCTGTGGTTTTGTTCCCACTGTGACTTTGCTCAATGGCGCCCAATGCAATTAGTGCCCTGACATGCTTTGCCTTAATTATTTATGTATCTATGTATTTATTTATTTAGCACCAAGGTCTGCAGGCATCAAGGCAAACAACAACACAAGGAACTTGTGAGACAGGACTACAGAAATTGGTAAAACTAGGCTATCCAACAAATGAACGGACCCTGTAGGCCAAAGTAACAATGGCGAGAAGAAATGATTCAAAGCAAAAAGGTTTTTAGTCATTTCCGAAAAGGGAGGTAAGGTTCATCCAATGCGCAATGTAACTAGCATGACTGGCTCCTAGAGAAAAACACCTTGAGCTTGTAGCTGGATCCGTTTGCCCCGGGCCTGGACTCTGCTTTCTTTCTGGAATCCCTCCTCTGAACTCTTCTCACTCGCTGTCTTCACAGTACCCACCGATGGATGCCCCCTAGGTCTTCCACTTTTCCCCGTACTCCCCCCACTCATAAAGGACAAATCTCTGCACACTGTCCACTGCCAGAGACACCAACCAAATCCAAGATGACGCAGGTCAACGCCGCACATCGACCTTGTACATAGGGCACCACTACTGCAACCTCAACGTGGTATCACTGGATGGATGCCCCAAGTTACCCACCCGGCCCTCCACTAACCGCCCTGCACTAAACACCTCACCCACTACACTCCAACACAGTGCATGCATAACAACAAAGTGACTCGGACACAGCAATTGAATAACCCTTCCAAAAAACATCAAACAACTAAATGCTACACCTTTTCAATCAATTTACACATCAGAGTCTCGGCCAGGGCAACCTAGCACCAGGGGCATGCACAATTGCCCTCTGACATTAATGCCCCTGTCCTCTCACAACACTTAGAACCAACCTGGACGGTGAGCTCAGGGTACTTCTGATCAACATGATATCAAGGCTACATTGAATGTTCCATTCTCTTCCCACTAACCAACCCCACATCGTACTGATCTGCCAAGTTGCCTGAAGACCATGCAAATGGAATCAGTGCATTCTATAAATCTCCATAACATAGCATAGCATAACATAACATTACATACAAATCAGACAACAAAATGACTGACACTGGTGGTTTGACATGAAATCTTAAATATATTTGTACACTTCAATTTCACTGATGGTTTAAACCTCAGAAGTTGCAAAGCCGAGTTGTTCTCACCCAGATTCATACCTGGGACTTGCAAGTTTCACATAGATCTCTCCATTAGGCGCATTAATCGACTGAGATAACTGACTGCAGTGGTTAATGTGATGCCCTAATTGGATAATATTCACAGATGCACATGACTCAATTGCTTATTGCTAACCCCCTATCCAGTCTCAACCCCTCCTTTTCACCTAGCCTTTTCCACCCTTCTTTGAACATCATTTGTGCTTTCTTTTCCCACAAACATTGGACCAAACCTGCCCGAACTTCCCTGGAGATGTTGTACTCTTGAAGATGTTTTTTAGAGGGATGTATATACAAAGCATTATGGCTGTATGGAGATTATCCAAATAAATAAATTAAAGGAGATCTGGGCAGATTCCGGTTGGAAGAAAAATGTATTGGAACCTGCAATCCTACCTGAATCTCACTCTGAGATTTGCTGGAGCTCACGGGTTACTTTCGGTTAAGTTCGCCAAGGCTTACTCATGAAGATGGGTTGTAGCTGGTCACCCTGAAATGGACTTTATCAGGCAAAATTCAGACGTTCTCATATAAATTGATCAGCAGCAGTATCCCCATCTGTGTGCACTCTTATTAATTTCTGGCAACATAGCCTTAGCCTTGCTTGAATTTCGATTCTAAATCCCCCCTTGTGCACCCATCTTGTTCAGCGGAGTCGGGGGTGTTACGGATGCATGCCTGCTCCTGGTTCACTTTCCTAATTGGTGGAAGAATCAGGTAGTCCATCCATGAATCTTTAGGCGGATCTCCAATTTGTTTACCTGTTACATTTAATTTCCGCTCATGTTCGAAGGCACAGATGCAAATTGCCAACTGTACACCAGAGACTTAACAGTTGCCTCTCACATGGAGACCCTCCGAGTTTACAGCGCCTAATTGGTCTATAAGACTAACAGGACACATTTCGAGTACGGCATTTAAACAACGCTTAGACGCAGCAATTAACACTATTTCAGATGATGCCTTTGGAGAACAGCTGTGTAGTTGACAAAACATTACAACGGCATAGCTGTAGACATATGTTTCTTTAGTTTCTTATAATTTTTCGAAAAGCTGCTAATTATTTATTTCGCTCTCAATCTCAGAAATAATTCTGATTCTGGTCCTGGAGAAGCTGGAGTTTGGGAAGAATGCTGAGCTGGAGGTTAAAATCACATTCCTCCAATAGCAACACTCTACGTAACACAACACTATATATATATATATATATATATATATATATATATATATATATATATATATATATATATGGCCCTGACAATATAAAAACTGCAGAAATATTCCATTGTTTCATTTTCTGCGATAAGTCTTTCTTTTCTGTTCATTGTAATGTTACTCCGGTGTTTTCCCGTAAAGCGCTTTGAGGCCTGGTGGGGCGTGGATTGCACTTTCCACAATAATAAAATAACTAAATAAGTGCACTGGGAGAGTTCACATTTCATGGCATCTATACGTTAACCTTCCATTGGTTTTGTGAATTGCCACTTGAAATCTTAAGATCAATTATCTACAGTTTGTCAATTGATTATTTTGCTAGGATTGTTTTAATTTCTTATATTTCTTCTGAATGTATTTTTAATTGACTTTACTTTCTTTCAAGGACTGACTTTTCACAGCTTCTGACAGAGACGTGGGATATTTTGGCGTGTTTGCCCTTGACGGCCTAAGGAATCCCTTTTGGCCGTGTTTGCCCTTGTCGGCATAAGGAATCCCTTTTGGCCGTGTTTGCCGTTGTTGGCATAAGGAATCCCTTTGGCCGTGTTTGCCGTTGTCAGCATAGGAATCCCTTTTGGCCGTGTTTGCCCTTGTAGGCATAAGGAATCCCTTTTGGCCGTGTTTGCCCTTGTCGGCATAAGGAATCCCTTTTGGCCGTGTTTGCCTTTGTCGGCATAAGGAATCTCTTTTGGCCGTGTTTGCCCTTGTCGGCATAAGGAATCCCCTTTGGCCGTGTTTGCCCTTGTTGGCATAAGGAATCCCCTTTGACCGTGTTTGCCCTTGTCGGCATAAGGAATCCCTTTTGGCCGTGTTTGCCCTTGTCGGCATAAGGAATCCCTTTTGGCCATATTTGCCCATGTCAGCATAAGGAATCCCTTTTGGCCGTGTTTGCCCTTGTCGGCATAAGGAATCCCTTTTGGCTACTTTTGCTCTGTTTGTCGCTTGAATATGATTTGCGTTGTTGCTAAGAATGCAACGTTCTCCTAATACAGGCGCAAGGAGAAAATACATTGCAACATGATGAAAAGGAGTGCAACAACCAAGCTTGGGCTGGCCTACACGGTAAAAGAGCAGTGCCCAAAGTGACGGCCCAACATGCTTGTGGGGGCCAGTTTTTGTGTTGAAATCATGACAGTTTGATTAGTTACTTCACTGTGCAGCTAGTAGTTTTGGGCAGTGTTACTAAACAAATAGTCTATAAAATGTGCAATTTGCAAAACATTTGACCAGAAAGCACTCCCTTGGGTATTACTGAAGCAGTCCGTCGTGAAAGGCATGAATTGCTGTTTGTGCCCATGGCCCACTCTCATCATTGGTGCCCATGGACCAATGGACACATTCTGGGTCATTACAAGGTTGGCGGTAGCCGTGCCAGTAAATACCAGCACGGATGCCGCAGTTGTCATGAATTTGCCCGGAAATGGGCAATTACCAGGGCATTACAGCCCTGACAGACCCAGTAATTGCCCATTCCAGGGCGCTGGAAAATATTACTCCCCATTCCCATTTGAGTCCCATTGGGCTCAATGGGAATGGGGAGGAAGGATGCACCGGCACCATTCATGAATGGTGCCAGTGATTCCGTCATGGTCTGCAAGCGGGTGCTATTCCGCCCGCCAGGTCAGACCTGGCAGGTAGAAAGGCACCCATTCAGCGAACTCGTAGTTTGTTGGTATGGAAACAAGGGTACCATCAAGCTTACCGGTACCATTGTTTCCAGACCGGCATGATTCTGTATGTAGCTGGTTCAGAGGATTTGTTGCAAACATCACAAGAAAGATCCATTGGGAAATGTGTGCAATGAAAACAAACGTTGAAGAACATGAGCCTGCCCCGATTTTGCTAGCTTCACCAGGGATGTCATACTTAGGCAATAAGCTCCTCGACTGTGGGCCATTACTGCATAAAGTAATGCCCCTGGGGCCCATAGTTACAGACATGAGTGTATCGAGGGCCTTAACGAAGGACCCAGGGGCATTATTGTATGCAGTAATGGCCCGCAGTCGAGGGGCTTATTGCCATTAGTACCCTGGCCTATTAGACCAGGGTGCTAAAGGCATAAGCATTTCGGAACAGAAAATGAAACATTTCCAAAAAAGCGACTGCCGGGGAAGGGAAAACAAAGTCAATTTTCCCTTTTCATGGCGGCCATTGCAAAAACAAAGGGGGAAAAAGAAAACAAACAAAATGCCCACCATGCAAAGGCAGAAGGGACTACACGTACTCCCTTCTCCCTTTCCATGGTGGCCATTAAAACGATAGGAAAAACAGTAAATAAATAAAATGGCCACCAAGAGAAGGGAGAAGGGACTACGCATAGTCCTTTCTTCCTTTCCATGATGGCCTTTCACAGATCGGAGTGGATGCGCTAGGTACTGAAGTGTTCTCAGTGCGTCCGCTCTTGAAATGTACAAACAAGAAGGTAAGTGGGGGTGGGAGGGCAGGAAGGGAATTCTGTGGATGGGGGTGGCGGGAAGACTTACCTGATTACCCGGCGAGGGGAGATGGCGGGTGCCGACTGTGAGGAGGCTCAGGGCAGTAGGATTACCATGTAGTAATGCCCACATTCTGAGCTTCCATATTAGCTGGGAGGCTGCTACACCCCCCTCACCTGGTACTATTCAAAAATATTGACAGCATCAGCAGTCAGTACATCACTGGCAAGAGTTGAAAGCTTTGGGGGAAACACAGGAGCAACCAACGTGGAGGAGTTTCTGTAGGACATGCCCCTCAATGACTCAGGCATCTTGAGTACAGACAATTCCTCAACAAGAACAGACAGCAGGCCATCAGATGCAGAGGTCCTTGGTGGTTATCTATTGGATACTTCACCCATGGAAAGGAATGAGGTCCTAGTAAACTATTGGCACAACCAGCAGTCTGTCTGGTCGTCAGGACTTGGGCAGGTTGCTGTTGGATCATGGAGCTGTCCTCCTTCATTGGAAGACTGAGAGATGTTTTTATTGCTGCAGGGGACACTATCTCTAGCTGCAGGAGAAGCCTCACAGTGTCACATGCTATGCAATTGATGTGTATAGCAAGGAACACTCACTTGATTTCAGAAGATTATGTAATGACAGCTACCCGTAACCGACACACCAGTGTTGACAATGACAATGATTTTTATTACTTGGTTCATGTCAGACACCAAAAGTGGAGCAGAGTTGTTTTGTAATTTGTGTGGTTATGATGTGGATTGCTGTGGTAGTGACTGAGAACCCCTGATCAGTTGCTGACTTGAACATGCCATTGTGTGATATGTAAGTAATGATTTTCCATCCTACTATTGTCTCAGAAGAAGAAGCATAATTTGTCAAAGGTTCTTGGGTTCTCTGACAGGATATGGCCACTCCAGGTTCTCGGGTTCCCACACAGGGTGCAGACACCCTAATGGTTCTCAGTTTCGCCCACAGGGCACACACACCCCTTAGTGTTCTCAGGTTCACTTGGCACGTACAGCCACCCTTTAAGGTTCTTGGTTTCTCTATCATGGTCCAGCCACACATTAAAGTTCTTGGGTTCCCTCACGGGGTGTAGCACTTCTTTAGTATTGGTTTCACTTACACGGTCATCCTCCCCCTGAAGTTCTTTGGATCTCCCAGGAGTGTTCCATGAATGTATCTTGCTCTCCTACAGATTGCTGCAGATTAGAAATCTTTTTGTGAGAGCAGTCCCACTTCTATGGCAATGCCATTCTTTTTCCCTGCAGAGCATCTTACTGGAGGGAAGAATGGTACCTCATGTTGCTCATCACCACTGTGAGGTACAGTTCTGCCAGGCTCACTGGCACCATGTAATGTGGGCAATACATCCCAGCATTCCTCATTGCATAGTCATCGGAATCCTGCCAAACAGCTGGTTGCATCCAGTGGCACAGAGCCCCCAACTACTTGTTGTGCAGAGCCAGCAACAGAGACTTTTCTTAGGCTGCAGTTGCTGGTCCCACTTGCTCGTATTGAGCAGTCTGAATGAGCCCAGGGGTTTTGTTGTGTTGAACCCTGGCCTTGGGAATTTTTAGACCCGCTCCCGCTTCACCTTCGATTGAGTGGGTGGTGGTTGAAGCTGGGTTGTTGGTGGGTTCTGGACAGACATATGTGGTTACTCATGGCCATTTCTTCCCCAGGGAATGGCTCTTGCCCTTACCTGCCTGTCTTCACTTTAGCCACTTCCCACACCCCTCCACCATGCAAAGGTCCTCACACTCCTCACTGCTGATGGTCTTTCCTGGTGGCAGAGGAAAACAGTACCACAGTCAGGACCATGTGGGCCGTGTGTCTGCGGATCGAGGTTACAACTCTGTGGGGGCATTTCCTATGCCTGGCTTACAACTGATGCAGCTGCAGTCCCAGGAAGAGGTTCCTCCTTTGCCACCTTCTCATTCCCTCTCTCTATCTCTTGCTCCCCTCTCAGGTAGGTTTACCACCTGCTGTGGCTCGTGCAAAAGCTGGTCCTCCCCTGAAGGCCCTACTGATATATTGCCCCATACTTCACACCTTCAATGCACCCCATCCATAGAGAAGCCATCCCAAAAGCTTGCTGTGGTTGCTGTGGTTGGCCCGTCCTTTCCCATGAGAAATATGCCCTCCTGCTCCTCTATTGGCCCTGCTTCTGTGGGGACAGCCAATAGAAGCTCTGCATTCCCCAATTCCCTGGGATTGTCCAGTAGAGGCGTTGCCTCACCTGCCTACAATCAAGTAGTCAGGCCGTCCTCTGACTGCTGTGCCTCCTCCCCAACTCCTCTCCCAATACCTCAGCATACTCCACCAAATAAGAGTACATGCTCATTCAATGCATCGGTTTCGAGAGCGATGCCTCTCTAGAAACACTTTGGGTGTGTACCCCGCTACCAATCGAACTCTAATTATTTGGATACATTTCATACCAATCCATCAACTACCCCACACACCAGAGGCGGTGGTCCTGCACACTCACCACACAGGCATATAAAGAGCGCTGTGTTGCTCTGTACCAATGACTATGTCACACACCGGAAGCATCAGTCCCATATTCTCACCGTTAACAAGGAGCTTAAAGAGTGGATTGTCGCTTCATGACATTAACTACCCCACACAATGGGAGCGGTAGTCCCATACTCTCACCACACAGACATTTTAATGAGTACGGTGTCGCTCTATGCCATTAACCACCCCACAAACCGGAAGGGATGCTCCACCCACTCGCCACACAGCCATTTAAAGAGGCAGTGGTGCTCTGTACTACTGACTATGCGACACACAGGAAGCATCAGTCCCACATGCTCACCACACAGGTGTTCTAAGAGTGCAATGTCGTTCTATACCATCAACTAGCCCACACACCGGAAGCGGTAGTCCCATACATACACCATACCCCTGGCTTTTTAACACGTGCAATGTCGCTCACTTTTCCACACCAAGACCTGGTGCATCATGCAAACACTAACAATACATGTTGTTACTTGCTTACACATCTCGTGACAGTTCCTCAATTTTCACATTACTTGATACTTGCTGCACTCAGTATTGACCATATTGGTGTCTGGTCAAAGTTTGCACTCAAAAGGGTCGAATGACAAAAGGGTCGAGTCAATTCGACCGAAAAAAAAAAGGATCGAACATTTTTTTTAAAATGCATATATATATATATATATATATATATATATATATATATATATTTGCCTTAGTATAGCTCAAAAAAGGTGTTTTTCCACGAAAAAAGGGGTTTAGGGGGAGAACCCTTCCCCAAAAAAAGAAAAATAAATGCGACCCTTTTTTTTCGGTCGAATTGACTCGACCCTTTTGTCATTCGACCCTTTTGAGTCGAAACTTTGACCTATAACCGACCATATTCACTAACATCTCAAATGTAACCACGCCCTTTTAAAATCTTGCAATGGAGCTAAAGGTCCATAGCCGTCACTGCAGCTCTATGCCTGCAAATCCTCAAAAGCATTAACCATACCCTTGCCACTTGTTAACCCCTTCTGCATTACAAGTCACATTCATTCACAAACACAGCATGTTTACTATCTCGTTTAACCTGCGCTGAAACATAGCTGATAAAACAGCTCTCTTTCCTGTAAAACCTCAACATTATTGACTCTTCATTTCTCCATAACCAAAGCGAATAGTTCTTCAAATTGATTTAATTTTTGATGCATTATCATTGCCAACACATCACGATATGATATGATATGATATGGCATTTGTAACGCGCCTATACACAAGTGTTTCAAGGCGCGACAAGACGATACGTCTGAACCCTAACACCAAAACCACCACGAGCACCTCAGCGAACGTCTATATGTCCATAGAAGACGAGCGTGGACGACACCTCTGAGAACCCATAAAACCTAGCACATCAACACATGTTCACCGACTGAACACCTTTTTCGATTGCGGCCTTACAGTGCCCTCTAGACACACGCATGCTCCCAATACCAAACTCCTTGAGCCCTCACAGTGTCCTCCTGTCACAGTAAGGGCTTCACACAATACCAAACTCCCTGAACCCTTACAGTGTCCTACTAACACACACCTTCCCACAATACGAAACTACTCGAGCCCTTACAGTGTCTTCCCGACACGTTCCTGCACACAATACCAAACTCTTTGAGCCTCACTGTGTCCTCCTGACACAAACCTACCCCTAATGACGAGCACTCCTTGCAGCCTTGCACCCATGGCAACTTGACTTCTCAATTCCGTCAGGACATGGATCTCCTGCTCATGTCCTCCTCCTGACACAAGCAGCTATAACGGACATTCGCCACACTCCTCCGGCATGACCCCAACCCATCTCACACTCCATTCACTCCTATCCATTTGCAGTGCAGAAAACATTTTGCACGAGCGCCTCAATACTTCATATTACACCCTATGAAGATACAAGAGTTGCACTAGTTCACTAAAAGTCCATGCTGCATAAAAATGAGGCCTAAACCTGAAAAAGCCATGAGTGGTTCATTTAAACACTCACTCGGGCACTCCTAAGCATCAGAATTTTGACATCTGCAAAAAAACATGTTTTTAAAAAATCTAAGAGTCCTTGCTGCTTCTTCTCTTTCCAGCATTAAACTGAAATGCCTCAAAATTGATTAACCTGAACGGCTCTCCCAAACATCTGCATTTCATACATCGCAACCACATCAGAACGTTCCATCAATACAATAACCGCATCTCCAAACATCACGTTACAGCAAGGCCAATCATCCACAACAGTGTATCCCCAAACTTTACAGTATTTCATGCAACCACCCTAAACTCAACTGAGGAATGTAGTATTTCAATGTGTGTTTATTCATCACTTCCATGTTTCATATCCCATTGTTACACTATTACAGATCAGAATTTAGAACATTGAAGCATATGTGGAAGGGTCATGAAGTGCGGGCCTCATTACGAGTTTGGAGGCTGCCTCCAAACTTGGGTCCGGGGTCCCTGAATGGGGAAATACCGGGCCATTCCGACTTTGGAGGGCCCGGTATTTCCCCATTCAGGGAACCCGGGCCCGGACCATCCCCATTCCCATTCGAGCCCCCATATGGCTCAATGGGAATGGGGAGGGAGCTAACACCGGGCCCGTCAATAACGGGCCCATTGTTAGCATGCTGTTCCCCTTCGCGGGACCCGCAAAGGACGTCTGGTCTGACCAGACGTCCAGAGCGGGTCCCGCGAGGGAACCTCGTAATAGGGCGGTATGGGTTTAACGGCGCCGGCACCTTTACCGGCGCCGTTAAGCCCATACGGCCCGGGTCGTAATGAGGCAATACAGAGGCTTTAGTAATTATGCAGAATTATCCAGTTGCTTTTCTTATGTTGCAGTGCCAGTGGGCTATACCCTGTACTGAAATAAACTTCTTACCCTCATCTGCCTGACTGTGTGAGAGAATACTGCATCTCCAAACTTTTCAGTATTTCATGCTACCACCCTAAACTCAACTGAGAAATGCATAACACCAAACTAGAAAAACCTGATACACACGCTTGTGCATTTAGTTCACAATTTGCAGATCATTAAAATATACTCTAATATAGCTAATAATCACCCCAAAATGTCCTGTGCACGAATGCGCGACTTTAACACAAATGCACGGCAGCAAGAATTACAAGAACATGTCCCACTTCGCTATCTGCTCATAACGCCAGGTAACAGAAAAGATCAATGGCGATCGCTGCCCAATACTTAAACCTGGGCAGCGGATTACAGGCCAAACAGTAACTCCAACCAGGGCTAAAGTCAAGGGTACACGCGGGTGGACGTAGTCCACCCACTTTTGTCAGAGGGTGGACTCAGTCCGGAGAAACATTGAATTTATGAATTAAAGTCGACCTCAGGGATCAAACCCCAGTTGTCAGGTTTGCGGCCGGACACTTCACCACTGCACAATATAACCTGATGAAACATAACAAACAACTAAAGGTGAAATACCCCATTTCTGTACTGCAAGTTCCAGGAAAAACATTTGTATTGGTTCTTGGATTTTAAAACGTGCACACATTTTAACGTTTTCAAAACACTATTAGGAGAAAATATCCTCTCTTGGTTTTGTGTGTGTGTTGATTTTATGAAAAGGCAAATGCTATTCGTCCGGTGCAATTTGGGTAGTTATGGAAAGGCAATTTAAGGAAATGTTCCTTTTTCAACTTGATATGCTAATTTCTGGCGATGTCACATGTCATTGCGTTAGTTGATGAGTCCCCCCACTTAAATTTTTTAGGACTTGACTCTTGACTCCAATCAAACCGGTAACTTCATTGGTGCACAGTTCTCTGACACTCTCCTAAGCTACACTCCAAATCCGACAAAATGCCAGATGCTACCACGAAAAGGCCTAAAGTGACGTTATGACGTTGCCGTAAACGCAGGCATGTGCTTTAGTTTACTGTTACCAGCAGCTTCGGATAACAACTGCAGATCATGATGCTGAGGAATCCAAATTCCATAAGATTCTGCGTTCAGTGACTCCCACACCCTGCCACATATATCATCAGTGGCCAGTCCTCCGATGTTGGGAGCGGAGCTCTCCTGATCGAACCGTCACAACAAGATCCAAGGGGACCATGCTTCTGGATACGCCAACCTCACTGGAATTAAGGTATGACTGAGGTTGCGCTGGCACTCTCTCGTTTGAGCTTAACTTCCAGATCTTGCTCTCCCGTTCTTCAAGTATGGGCTCCGTCAAAAGCGCACTGTCCCCCTTTTCCTCCGGCTTCCTCTCTGGTGGCAGCAGAACTATTGTGATTACCGATTACCTCAGAGTTGATGACAGAGGGCCTCATTACGACCTTGGCGGGGATCATGGTGCAATTTGCACCATGGTCCATGGCGCTAATCGGCCAATACCGCCATGGAGGTTGGCGGATTTACCGCCCCATTCCGACCCAGGCGGAGCGGTAAATCCCCAATCCCCATTTTGCCCTTCCCCATTCCCATTCTTGCCCCATAGGGTATAATGGGAGTGGGGAAGGCGTTAATTACGCCACCGTAGATTACGGTGGCGTAATTAACAACAAGGTCCCTTACCGCCATGGATTTTTCCGCTTGCAAAAAGCAGGCGGAAAACTCTCCATGGCGGTAAGGAATCTCGTAGTAGGGCGGAGAGGTACGCCATGCATTACGCTGGCGTAATACCCTCTCCGCCAGGGCCGTAATGAGGCCCAGAGTACCGTCCACACCTGACAATGGACCCCAATGGAGCTCCGAGTGACCAACATCCTCTTAGACGCCCCAGCAGCCACTAGGATCTAAGCACTATTTCCTCCAAGGAGAACGCCTATCGCGATACGCACTTTCTTACAGAAAGTGGGAGGTTCGCTCCCACTCTTCCTCCTCACTTCTCCAGGGAATATTTACCTCAGCTCTTGCTGCACCTTCTACTGGAGAGACAGCACTCATTTTACTTTGCCCTGGCACTTTTCCTGGGGCTGTGGCACTCCTTTTCTTTCATCCTGGTACTTCTGTTTTAGCCACAGCATCCCTCTCCTCACCCTGGGTATGACTTCTTCACCTTTGTCCAGGGTGGTACTACCTTCTCCTTGCTTTCCCTGGGCTTTACTTCTTCTTCCATGACCTGCGACTTGTTCCTTTGCTCTGGGTGATGGGCTGCAACCTTTAGGGGCAGTGGATCCACCACTTCTATTGCTGCACCCCCTGAAGCAGCTCACTGCTCCCTTCCTTTCCCTTCTTTTTACTTTTGAGACGGCTACGTTTGTGAAGTTCATCGCCACTGAAATGAAGCAGGTCGGTAGCTCCTCAGGTGACACACAGGTAAGTTCTTTATTGCTTCTTGTTAGGCTACATTAGGTTATATTTCTGGGGTCCACCAGCACCCATCACCCAGGTTTGTTTCCCTCTAACTGCCTGAGTATAGAACTTCCACCTATAACACTCTTTCACTCAAGCATCAACATTCTCTCTTGCATCATAGATTCCACACACACCATCCAAGCACTATACAATTACTATTGAAAACAAAACTTAAGCAATATGCCCCCAGCAGGGGGGGAGGGGTAGTACCACTGTTTGTTCCGAAACGCTCTGCCGTTTCGGAACAGGAAAAAAAAAATTCAAAAAAATGCCTGTTGGAGAAGACAAAACAAAGTCCACTTTCCTTTTCCAAGGCAGCCATTGAAAATCAATGGAAAAAGGTAAACAAACAAAATGGCCACCATGGAAAGGGAGAATGGACTATTTATTGCCGCCATGGAAAGGGAGAAGGGAACGGACGCTCTGGGGACAGAAGTGTTTGCAGCGCGTCTTCTCACTAAATGGACAAAAAAAGTAGTTAAGTGGGGTTGGGAGGGTGGAGAGGGGATTCTTTGGATTGGTGGCCGGGGGAGAGAACAAGATTTACCTCAATCCCAGGTGGGAGAAGAATGCAGCCTCCAGCCTTGTGGTAACCCGTTCTGAACCTCCTCATTGGCTGAATGGCTGCCCCAACCCCCCGGTGGGTACAAGGAAGGAACATTATGGGGAGAGGGATTCCCGGTTGGGTAACGCCCCGGTGAGGGCCAATGAAATTGCATGTTACAATCTCTTTGTCCCTCGCCAGGTACTAATACGAGTTAAACCAACACAAACAACAGAACAGTAAATGGGGAGACAAGATGACAAAAACAAAAACAACACTTTTAGTATTCCACTACATGCCTGAAAACCCTTTTTAAATGATAAAACAGCACTTAAAACATTGTTAGCCTGCCCTTTGTGCTCCTTCCCTCTAAGCAAGGCAAAACCCACAAATGAACAGTGTGGTGGGCCTTATAAAACCTGCCTTTAAGCGATTTGGGAGTTCTGATTGGTCAAACCAACTTGATAAAAGTGCCTGAGAGGGAGTTGAATGTCTGGATGGATCTATCGAAAAAAACATGTGATATGACCCAAAATCCAGAGATCCTGATTGGACGCACATCATCACAAGATACCCAGAAGTCTGTTGCACGTTTAACCAAGATTAATCCATTAAAAAAAGTCCTACACTCGTGATATACGACAAATCTCAGCTAAAGGGAAGTCCCTTTTGCAAGTTTGTTTTTTAGAAGTGTGTCCAGGCCTATTCTTGAGCACTGCAAAATTCATGAATCTTTTATGAATGTTAGTGTTTTTATCTTGTAAAATCTTTAAGAAAATTCACCAATAAGGAGTGACAAGATCAGATAAGTGTACAACACATTCAAGAAATGCTTCTGGATTCCAAGCCAGATATTGAAGAGACATGAAGTAAATTGCCTGCTTAGCTAGAACTAGTTGCTAGACAGCACCCACATTTTGAAAGGCGGGGATCATGAGAACTGATGAAAATGACTGACTGTCATTCACACTGGAGGAAACAATTCACGTCTTTTCTCTTCACCTAGTTTTGGTAACTCTTGATAGCTAGGTGTTGGGGAGGTTGGCACTGTCTTATTCATCCCCAGGGAAGACTTTGGCCAACTATCGGAGATGATCCTCGTGCCCAAAGACCACTACTGTGGTGATTGGGGGTGTCCAATATCTCTGTAACATAACGTTTAGAAGTGTGCAGGGCGGGGCCTTAAGATCGACAGGGTTTAGGAGACTCAAAATCAGTAGAGTAACTTTATTGAAAATGTTGGGGGGGGGGGGGACATGGCATATAAAGGAAAGTAGCCCCTGCCAAGCGAAGGCGGCAAAGTGGTGTGCTACAAAGGATAGGGGGACAAACACCCATGTCCCACCCTCACAAATTAGACCCATTCTCCCAATGAGCATCACTTACAGTGGGCACCGACCTTGGGTCCAGTATCATGCGAGTATTGGTGCCACAGAAATATCTTTCCCACGAGGACCTTTCCCAAAGGTCCCACGTTGAGCACTTTAGGCTGAGTACAGGTTCTCCATCTTCATCACAGCCCGTTCTAAATCTCTGCACCCTTCGCTTGCAATCCCATAGGATTCTTTCCATTTAGTCTCTAGGCATATTCTCCTGAACACACTAGAATGGAAGCTGTCGGTTGACCGCTAAGTACTGTACTTCATGCATTATAGGCCTGATTCTGAAAGATTTGCACTGGAGCCAATCAGGGATGGCCATCCGAATGTGTTATCTGCAACTGTTGCCTTATACCTGATACACAGAGACAAACACTGGAGCAAATATTGAGCTGCTCGGAGCATCTCTGAGACCCTCACGTGCAAATGCAATTCTCGAAGGTTTGCTCAGGGGTGCCACATGAATCTCCAGGGGTGCTCCAGTTTTAGGTTTTGAGAATCAGGTATAAAGGAGCAGGTGCGCATCTGCATCTCAAATCTTCGACAATCGTCCATATATCTCTAAAGGCCTACAAAAAATAGAACATAAAAATAAATTTAAAAAACACTGGTACAAAGCAACGCCACTCTCCAGGACGGTAAATAAGCAGCGCTGCCACGCATGGATTAATCGCAATCGAGAACACTGCAGTCCCTGAGGACAAACAGCCTGCACATGTGTGCTCACGTGGGAATACTGCTCACAAAGCAGGAGCCGGCCGCAGAAGCACGCAGTGTAATCTTTGGCAAACAGTCTATCACGCACGGGTGTCAGGCCCGGATGGAATGATGCACAGGGAGCGAGAGTCGCCGGGGGCTAAACACACACAGACTCCCGCTCTGCGGGGTGGTTTACAGTCTGTCAGCTCTCGTCTGAGTGATACGCGCGAGATTTCAGCAGGTATGGGATGCACCGCGAGGCGAAGAGAGGCGTCGGAATGGGCGCGGTATTGTTGCGGCATATGCTTAAACGCGAAGGTTCCACACGTGCAATTTGCGCCAGACGGGGCAGGTTAGCATTCTACACTTTTAAATGTTGTACAATATTTCTGCAAATGTACTCATTCAAAAAGAGGACCCAACATAATCAACTTGCTTAAAGGGGATTCACTTAAAAAACTAAAACGTTAAAAAAACAAACATATTTTACAGAAAAATCTTGTTCCCGCAGTGGCTCGTACTAGTGACGTTGCTGTGCAATTTTATTTGAGAAATTGTGGTGTACTTTAGACTAACACCATTTTAAAAATGTGAAAGGTGTCAATTTTCCACAATATTTTGCAATGCTAAAACAAGAAGCACTGAGATTTTAAAATTAATCATTATCACTGGCAGTTGCTCTGGGCGGCTTTCCATTCCTTTGTTCGTGCAGATCAGTCTTGGCCTCAAACCGACTCGGCAGTCAGGACATTTTCCTAGCCAAACGCAATTCCTACAATAAACGTATCTCTAGCGCTAATTCTAGTGCTAAAGAACTGTTCTCCATCCTTAAGGAACTTGAATACCATATCAGCACCCCTGATATCTGTACCAAGGACAAGACATGGTGCACTGATATACAACCGGCCCTCTCCAATAAAGTAATCACCCTTCAAAACATAATTTCCCCAAAAAAAACAATAATTTAACCATGCTCCTAACCACATTACTCTTAGTGTCCCTTCGAAGGAAAACATTGGCTAACCCAACCCCCGATTTAATTTCACTAAAATCTCTATCCTTGAGGCAGAGAAAGTAATTATTTCACTCACGCCCTCTAACTACCATGGAGATCTCTGCCCTGCTCAGCTCATAAAAGACGCTGCAAGAGACCATGCCCCTTTCATAGCCAAACTCATGAATACCTCATTTACATCTGGCACCGTCCCTTCTAATCTCAAGCAATTATGGGTGCTCCCCTACTAAAGAAATACACCTTAGATCCACTCATACCCACTAACTACCGCCCTATTACAACTGTCCCCTTGCATATCTCCAAATTCAAAAATATTTGGAACAACATTAACTCCTAGGAGCATGTCAATCAGGCTTCTGCCCCCAACACAGAAGTGAGACTGCCCTTATTGACCTAAAGGCACAGGTTAACAAGTGGAGACATAAAAGGAAAACGGCCCTCCTCCTACTTCTTGACCTCTCAGCTGCATTCAACCTTGTGAATCACAAGATCTTATGTAGACGCCTGGATTCAGCTGCCCACTTCTCTAAATATGCTATAACATGGATTGAGTCCTTTTTAGGGCCTTTTCGGTATTACCTACACCAATTATGCAGATGATACACAGATTCTACTCCCACTTTCCGGGGATTACAAGAAGGATTTGGCCTTGTTGAATAGGGTGTATCTCATCATCCAGGCATGGATGGCTACTCACAGTCTATGCCTGAATGATGACAAAACTGAGCTAATCATTCTGGGTACCGGCACTAACCTGAAGAAGCTAGGACAGGATTACTCATCTTTCACCATTGATGGTAACCTTATTAAGGTGGTCAAGGAGGTAAAAACGCTTGGTTTCTACCTCGATTTCACCCTCTCCCTAGCTTAACAAGTAAGCACCTTGGCCTCAGCCACAGCCCACATTTGTAAGCTGATCAGAACTGGCAAAGCTTTTCTTTCGGATGATAATTGCATCACCTTGGCAAACGCCCTGATACTATCAAGGCTTGACTATCGCAATGCATTGTACATTGGGGCTAACAAATCTATCATCCAAAAAATTAAAATCCATCAAAACAATATCTTAAGAGCAGCCCTTGGTGTGCCCAAAAGATCACATATCTCGGTGACAAGGTGCCAAAACAACTGGCTCTCTACCCTTAACTAAATTGAATTAAAAATGGCCTTCCTGACACACAAGGCATTGAACAACGCTGCCCTCTAGCTATTTTACGAACAGATTTCAAAGAGGAATCTCCACTAGACCCACAAGACTTATTAATTCCAACTGCATCACCATCCCTAGATTCAAACTATCTAAGGTTGGGGAAACAGCTTCCACATCAAAGCTGCCCAACTGTGGAATTCCCCACCACACCACATTAGAGAAGATCAATCCTATCCAAAGTTCAAACTAAGTTACATCAACTGGCTTAAATCGAACGACATCTAATGTCCGCATATACATATCTCCTAGTCCTGTTTATTTGCCTGTACCCCCCATATCCTAGTTGTAGGAACTATGCCTCTGTACTTTGTCTAAACTGTAATTACCTGTTTATGTATATTCCACTGCACTTTCTTTTCTCATTTTGTGATCCTCAACTGCACTTCTTTTTGACTGTACTGCCTATTCTGTAACCTGTTAACCAAGCTTCGCATTACCTGTAACTGCTGCACCCTGATACCCTTGGGTCTGGTGTGCATTATAAATTAATAAACTAAATTAAATTAAACCTGCAGAAGGGGAGAGTTGATGTTGTTTTAAGTTGAAAAACAGTATTGGAGATAGAAAGAGAAGCTACTTCCAACAGTAGTTGGGGAAGACTGATTGGTAGGGCATAGCATCCATCCTCCTTTGGGGTTCAGTGAAAAGGAATTAAAGAGGAAAAACCCTGTATAAAGGGAAGACAGTTGTGTTGAATATGGTTTTCTGTTTTATCTTGATTATTTGTAGGCATTGCTTTGTATACAATAGGGCAGCAGAGGTGTTATGTGTGTGTTGGTAGCATAGCAGTTAGGTTTGTTTGGAGGTAAGTATGAGTAGATGGAGATTGTGCATGGATGCCTGGTGTAGGAGGATTTTGTTGTATTGTGATGTGGTTCAGATGGGACCCGTCATTGTGTTGACATTGTAAGGAACTAAAGGAGAGGGGTGTCAAAAGGGGGGTGTGAAGGTGTATTGTAGCAGTGATGGTCGATTCTTTATGGTAAGGTGATTTGTCTATATTGTCATAATGGCACACACACCCATTGCTCATCCATGCAAGGCGCTTCCCCAATACAAGGAGAAGATTGTCAAATATCATATGCAATGGGTCAAAGAGACGGCCGTCAACATGTATAAGCCTTGGCCACAATAAGGACACATTTGAAAAGCTTGCTGCAACACATGCACACATACATATATTTCACACATTTTGGGAAACATTGCAAAACAAATTAAGCACACATGCCATGGAAAATGTTTGAATAAGAGGAGGATATTAGAGAAGAGTATACAGGTAACCACCACAGCGAAGGGTGTGTGCAACCAACTGCGCCTCCACTTAATCAACAAGGTGTTTTGTTTTCAACGGCACACGCACAGCTCAGTTCCTCCACTGAAGCTACGCGAGCAACAGCAGCTGCGGAGCGACACACAACGAACTCGAGACAACATCAAGCGCCCCAGTGGCACTAAGCAGCCCCCCACAGACGGTTCCGACGCAGATCCAAGGACCCTGGGACTGGGAACACAACCGCGCTTCTTTTCCTGCACTTTTTCATCCAGGCTGCAGGCACAAGGGCTCCCCCCCTGCTATTACCAGCGCAGAACCACCCATTTGTATGCACTTGGACGTGCGCCTAGCACATTCTTTGCCAAAGAAGCTGTGACAGTAGATCCGCCAAAATTCTACTATCAAACCCGCTGAGAACGGCGGTCTCACAGCTCAATTGTATACTGTACCTCCTACCATGTGGAGCCAGTCTAAACCCAGGACACTTGTCCAGGGGTGACCAAGTCAAGGCCCAAGAAGAAGGCTCTAAGCCGAAACGTCACGGGACTACATAATTTTGAAGGCTTTACTTCCTCCAATCCCGTCCATAAGTTGATCTGTCTCTAGACGTAGACCAAAGACTAGGTCCCTGTTTCCTTAAAAATTTACAGACACCAATTACCTTGCACTTATTACTTACTCAAGACAAAAAAAAAAAAAAATTGTTTATGATGGTTCAAGGTTCTCTCCCCCTTTTTTCCATTTGTTTATTTCTCTGTATTTGTCAAG
Source organism: Ambystoma mexicanum (assembly GCF_040938575.1). Classification (NCBI taxonomy): domain Eukaryota; kingdom Metazoa; phylum Chordata; class Amphibia; order Caudata; family Ambystomatidae; genus Ambystoma; species Ambystoma mexicanum. The sequence continues at coordinate 143,998,632 of NC_090934.1, forward strand.
TGCTTTGCTACAAATATGTTTGTTTTCTGTTCCTTTCTTAAATGCATTTCTAAAAATGAGAAAATGAATGTATTTTGACGAACGGTGTACCTTAAAAAACACCTACACATCTTCTTGTAAAATCGATTGCATAGAAGTTGTTGTGCAGTTACTAGCACTAAAGTAATCCTTTTGCCCTAAAAAAGAAAATTAAAAAATGTTGCAATCCAAGGGCCTCCTTTGCTCATCTTTTTAGAAAACCCTCTGACAGTTAGCCAAGTAACAAAGCTGATGTCAAATCCTATTTTCCATGCGAAATAATTACCCTTTACCAAAATGTATAGGTAAAGAGACCTAAAGACAAGTGGCAGGACGCCTCCCTACTCGTTTCTTGTTTTCAACGGCGCCAGGGTTATACCCATTAAAGGCAGCAGTAGGCTTTGCAAATCCTAAATGTTCGTCTCTTCGACAAGATGATACTGGCGTTCAAGGCACACAGGTCAATACAAGAATCGTGTTACTATTACAAGCTGAAAAAAATGTGCAGTGTAATACAGAAGCAAAATTAAAAGAAGCAAAAGAAGAATTGAAGAAGATACAAAGTACAAGGTGGGGACGTCAAGAGCAAGTTATCACACCAGACAAATGGCTGGGATGGCAAATAGTATTTAAAATAGATGGGACAAATACTGAAAATGAGAATGTAAAGGCATTGGAAAGTGGGGTGGAGCTAGAGAAAAGGTGAGATGAGTAGAGGAAGGAGGTTAATGCTAGCATTAGTAGAAAGGTGATAGAGGACAGGGAAAGAGAAGAGAACACAAGGGAGGTTTATGACAGCGTTCGCAGTGACATAATAGGCGAGACAGAAAAAGTGTATCTAAAGGAAGGTCTTGAAAATGTCAGCAATAGGGTCATAGAAGAAAGTGAGGTAGAGGAAGAAGGATGGGAAGAAGGAGAGGAAGAGGCAACACAAGGGGCCTCATTCCGAGATTGGAGGCAGCCATGGTGCTTACAGCACCATGGCTGCCTGCAATACCAGGTCCGTGTCCTGTCTAGTTGAATGGGGATTTACCGGGACATTCCGAACTGTGCAGACCCGGTAAGTCCCCATTCAACCAACAATTCCCCATTCCCATTTGAGCCCCCATAGGGCTCAATGGGAATGGGGAAGGTGCTAATTACGGGCACGCGAATAGCAGGCCTGTAATGAGCGCCCTGGTCCCTTAGTGGGACCCGTAAAGGACGTGTGGTCAGACCACACATTCTTTGCAGTTCCCGCTAAGGGACCTCGGAATTGGGTGGTAAGGGTTTACCAGCACCAGTCTCCTTACCGGTGCCCGGTAACCCTTACAGCCAACTCAGAATGACCCCCAAGCTCTTCAAGTAGGTGTGCCCGAAAGACCAGAGTATCCACTAATCGATCTGTGAGGTAGTTAGTTACAACAGAGCATGGGTGCATCGCTCCCTGAGCTTCTCCCAATAAATTCATGAAGAAAAACACATATGTATAAACAGATTAAGGAACTTGCCCGGCTGTCAAGCAAAACACATTCTGATAGCGTTAAAAAAAAATGGTGCAGTTGCGCCCGTAGCTGGGATGATGCGATTACCTTTGCTCCAGAAAGGGAGGGGGTTAACAGCTTAATGACTAAATTACCATTGCTCACAGCAGGAGCAGGGAGGTGGATTGATGAGTTGGAAAAGCAAACGTCATGGATGACATTGGCAATAGAGGATATAAAGAATTTATTTACTTCTATATTAGGGGAACAATCAGATGAGGGAAGGCTGCCCTGGGGTAACAGCGCAAAATACCACACAAGATGGGTCACAATTTCCAGACACATCAGACAGGAGTGTGATTAATGAGGACCCAGACACATATATACAGGAGAAAAAGGAGAAATGGCTATTATCGAAGTGGGTAGATTGCGACAAAATACCTGTGCTTTCTCACATCCTATGTCAGGATCTCCCTGAAGATGTATACAAACAATTAAAGGAAACAGTGGTGATTGAGGTAAAGCCATGGCCCGAAATACAATTGAACACAGTTAATTTTTGTCAAAAGAAACAGGAGAAGGAAAGGAATAAAGTTGAAGAGAGACAGAGGGAGGAAGCAAAATTAGTGCAAAAGAAAATGTCAAAGATATCGATAAAGCGAGCATTGATTATGAATGTTGTGGGAGGGCAGTGTGAGCAGGAAGGTCTACAGCCAGAAACCAGAGGATGCTTTGCAGGGAGAGTGGAAAGTAATTATTATCACAAGGTGAGGGGGTATGCGCCGAGAGGGAGAGGATATGATTTGGGACCAAGATTTGGAAGAGGATTTGTTGGCATGAAACCACTGTTTGGGGGTCCTGGAGGATTTGGGGCAATGTTGGGTGTGTGGAAGAATGGGGCTTTATTTGCGAACATGCGGGAGCAGAGGGGTAGTGCAGCAGGGACAGCAGCAGTAGGGCCCAAGAGGGGGCCTGTATACCCCCATCATATAGCACTTGTGATTCACCACAATTGCAGCAAGAGCAAAGCACATTTGATTACACACGACAACAATAATTTCCAAATGGTATTGAACAGTCAGAGGTACAACAGGTAACACAATGCACACCACAACCACAAAATCAGATATTGCAGAAACAGCCATAAGTATTGATATTCCAGATACAGCAACCAAAAACACAACTTACTTTGAATGCACTTCAAAGGCAAACACAGCAGTTTGGTCAGTGGGACAGGAACATATTGCCGCAAATACCAGTGCCCAGAGTAGGGAGAGTGACAGTTGTGGGAGGGAATCATTTTATGGGGACAGGGATGAGCATGTACCCAAGATATGATAGCCCACAGAGTGGCTTCATGTGTCCAGTACTATCAGTAACTCCAGACCCGGATGAGGTACCCCGGGTGGGGGTAAGAATAGGATTCAGAACATTTTCCTAATTAGTAGACACTGTGCAACAAAATCTTGTGTCAAGGAAGAGAGGTTTCCACTGTCAGATAATGTGAGTGATACTCAAGGATTTCCTGGGGTTGTGTAAATGTTTCCATTTACAGATGAATTACCCATAACAGGAGGTGAGCATACTTTGGCTACGCGATTGTTGTATTCCCGAAAAACACCAATGAACATATTGGGAAGGGATTTGATGAGCAAGCAGAATATGATGATTTCATTTACTGAGGAAGGAATAATGGGCCTCATTCTGACTATGCTGGTATCCTGGTGGTAGAGTTGCCAGGATACCGGCATATGGTACTTACCTTTACCGGCTCCCGATCCAGCGGCATTGCCGCCGGATTACAGGTGCCGGCGGTACGGTGTAAATCCCCATTCACGGAGTCCATAGGCCTCCATGAGGGGATTCTCCATCATCACTGCCACAGGGCTTTTTTGGCCAGTAGGACTCCTGTCTTACCTCCAGCATTTGGCTGGAGGTAACACAGGTGCCGGACCAGCAATCTCATAGTCAGGCGGTCTGGTAAATTGCTGAGATCCACCCAAACCAGCACTTATTTACCAGACCGCACAACACGGAATGAGGTCCAATATGTCCGATAACAGGTATTCATTATGTAAATACAAAGGAATTCATACAAACATTTTATTGCCAAAGGGTACTGAGAGGGATGCCTTTGACTGCTGAAGTATTCCTTTACTGAGTACAGGTATTGTTAGGAGGGCTCCCGCAGATAAATGTAAAATTGTTGAGCTTGCCTGCAGAGTTTCTATTCAAAGCGCCGGTGCTCGTGGATGTAACAGAAGGAGAGGTTATTAAGATACAGCTAGAAGCAGCAGTGTCGCGAGAGGACAGAGTGGTACTATATGGACGGATGATGAAGGTGTTAATTGGCACATAGTGATCGCACTTGACTCAGCAAAGTGACTTAATGACTTGATTGATGATGACTTATTTGAAGACAATGACACAGATGATGAAGTTATTTTCAACGTCTGCATTCCACGCCAGTTGCAGGTACAATACAGGAAAGTGCCTCAAACAATATAATTGATTAAAAGAGTACTATATTTTTTACAAGAAGTTTTGGCAAAAGTAACTAGTGAATTATGGACTAGCAACCCTGATGTAGGATTATTGAAAGGAACTGGATCAGGGAAAATTAAATTGAAGAAAGCATCAATGTTGCCCAGAGTAAAACACTACCCAATGTCTAGAGAGGAAGACAAAGCCATCTATGAATTTATTGAGTCCCTGACGAGACAGGGGATAATAGTGCTGTCTGAATCCCCATGTTACATGGCAGTGTACTCTGTGAAAAAATCAAAAGGGAGTTCTGGGGTTTTATACATGATCTGCGACCTGTAAATAACATTGTGGAAGCACAATTTCCAGTTGTGCCTAATCCGGCTAACATTTTGTGTAACATACAACTTACTGCAACACATTTTACAGGGATTTCTTCTACATCCATTGACCTGTAGATCGGCCAGACTATAAAACACAAAACTCTCACAGACTTGGGTAACTTGCAGACCCCCAATACCATTATACAATATGTTGATGAAATTTTACTTTGTAGATCTACAAAAAAATAGTGCAGCACAGACTCAGTGATGTTATTGACACTGTTTGCTAAAATGGATACAAAGTGGACAAGGAAAAATTGCTGTCTTGTATTGTATTGTGCCCTTCATTTATACAGCCTCTTTGCCATTATTATAGTCTCAATGTGCTTGTGGTGGGAACGCCCTCAGGGACCTAAGTCCAGAATGCTTGAGGTTATGAGTACGATTACAATGTGTGTGTGCATTTGTTCAAATAAGGCTTAGTGAGGCTGGCTAGGGTCTGGTAGGGAACAACCCATGCGGTCAGACATGTGGATGGGTGCTGAGGAGAGGCTTCAGGGAATTTTCAAGAGTGCTGAGACTCACTATGTGTTCAGTGTGCCTGAATTTGCCATAGGTCTGCACAGCATGCTGATGTCAGAGGTGTTGAAGCGTAGTCTGGTATAAGTAGGTGGAAAATTATGTGACCAGCACAACCACATGTTGTCATAGTCCTTGCTGTATTCTGATGTGGGCCGGTAATCATGCCTGCATTGAGTGTCCACATGATTGGTGTGTTATACGTACCTAGCAGCAAGGAAAGCAGAGGCAAGGCCACAAGCTGGGGCCCTCCACTGCCTTAGGGGCAGACAAATAGCAGAAAGGAGGTTGGATGGCCTTACCTTAGAAAACGGCAGCAGCAGTAGCTGCTCACACGCTGCATGGAACCAAAAAGACTGCTGTGGAATGTAGATAGCCTGCTACACCGTGATTCCTGTGTTAATGGACCATTAAGAGGGAGAGGAGGGAAGGGAGTGAGGGCAGGCAGGAAAAAGGTGGGGTGTGGAGCACTGAATGGGGTGGGGAAAGTGGTGGCAAGGCCACAAACAGGGGATTCTAACAAAGCCCTCCACTGCCCTAGGGACAGACAAAGAGCAGAAAGGAGGCATCAGCAGTAGCTGCATACACACTATTTGGGACCCAAAAAGGTGTCAGAAAGAAGTACTTTATTTGGGCCAGTTGATATCAAAAGAAGGGAGAAAGGTGACACCTGAAAGAGCAGTCAATAAGTAATACACCTCGAACAGAGACAGTGAAAGAATTGCAGCAATTATTGGGGCTATGTAATTATTGCTGTGTCTGGGTTTTTAACTATAACTCAAATGTCCGGCCCCTGTTGAAAGGACTAAAAGAAGCACAGAAAGATAACAGCACCTTTTTCCTGGCACAGTGAGAGGAAAGATTAATTTTACCAATTGAAAAAACAATAAGTACTGCTCCTGTGTTAGCAATACCAGATTACAATGAAGAAATTAACATGTTCTCCCATTTAAATGGAATGTGATGATGGCTGTCCTCAAACAAAATACTTCAATGGGACACAAACTATTAGCATATTACAGTGGGATCCTGGATCCGGTGATGAGAGAACATTACCCATGTGAGCAAGCACAAGCTACAGCAGCTTTTGCAGTAGACAAGTAATCCACAATAACAATGGACTGTTCTGTCACAATGTACGTGGAACATACCCTTTTTGCCATAATTGAGAAGCCAAAACCCACATTCACCACACAGCAGGAGTCTGGATATGAGGTTATATTGTCCAACGATTAAAAATGTTAGGTGCCGCACAATGAACCCTCCAATATTTATAGCTGAACAAGTGGAGAAAGGAAATTAGGTCCATGATTCTACCACATACGTTATCATATATTATGCCAGACCCAAATTAAGGAGCTTGCACTAGAGTGGGGAGAGGTAGTCTTTGTTAATGGGTAATCTATTTAAGATCAGAACACGGGATTGAGGCATACAGGTGCTGTAGTTGTAAAAAAGAAAGATGACAATTTTGAGGTAGTGCAACGTGTGAGGTTACCAGAATATTTTTCAGTGCAGGTGGCAGATTTAGTAGCAATGATAGTTGAATTTAACTAAAATGTGGACCAGGTAGTGACAATATATTTAGATTCAGCCTACGTGACATCAGTACATTTAATACTGTCATGGTGGGCCAGTAGGGGTTTTCACCGTGCAGATGGCACTCCAGCACAGCATGCTGCATTATTAGAAAGATTGATCGAGGAGCTGGCATACCAAATGGCGGCTGCCAGGGGGAAATACGCAGCTCATACCAATGGCACAGACTTGTTTTCCCATGGTAACGATGCAGCAGAACCAGAAGCAAAAAGGCAGCAGACTTTTTACAAATTCTACAAATAACATATACTACACATAAAATGAGCCGTAACATGATGATGAGAGAGAATTATAATCCATTACCAGTTACACAATTAATTGAGCTACAGGGACGCACACCACCAGATGAACAAAACGTGTGGTTAAAGAGAGTGTTAATTGTTCCCCACTGACCTGGTGTGGCAACAAGACAGTGCGGGGAAGCCTGTTATTCCTCTTGAGTAACTTACAGTAGCGTTAGAACAATTGCACTACCCATCACCCACCACAACGGAATGTCTTGCAGCAACACTTTCTGAAGAATAGTTTGTTCCTAATTTGCATGAACACATTGTGACTTTCATCATAAATTGAGAACGGTGAGAGGAGAAACACCCAGCCCTAGTGGCCTACTTCAGCATTTGCATATAGACTATGTTCATATGCTCCAATGTTGTAATTAAAATTGACACATGATTGTAGTTGTGTGCCTCTTTTCACGCTGGACAGAAGCAGGAGGATGTACCCATGCAGACGCCAAGACAGTTCCTTGTACGTGATGGGTTTCCCAGATGGGGTGTATGCAAAGGTCTATGGTCAGATAACGCACCACACTTTGCAAATCAATAATTTTCTAAAATTACATCCCTGCTTGGCATTAAGCACACACGTTGTTCCACCAATCATACCTAGGTCAAACGTGCTGTGGAACATCTCAAATGGCCTTTTGAAGGAATACATTGCAAAATTGTGAGATACTAAATAAAAACATGTTGCACTATCTTCCCCTTGACCTCTTTGCATAACACAATCAGCCAGGTTCAGACCACCACCTCACGCCTCACAAAATAGTGACAGGTAGAAGAATGCTCATCCCGATTGCTCTTCCCACATGTGCTCGATTGGACACAGAGTTCTGCGACTGTGTTAGGAAATAAAATGTATGATTACCTAACTGTCATGACCAAATGTTTGAAGTTCATTTCTCAACAGATAGTGGCACTTCAGGGGGCCAAGAAGTGACAGAGGGGAATAGTAGATGTAAATGCTGTAATACTGCACCTGAAACTAATCACTGGGGATTTAGTGTTCATATAAAATCTTGTTCGCCAGTGGCATAAACCATGATTTGATGCCCATATTCTGTCCAGTATGCAACCATTTCCTCTGTAAAATTGTCAGGAAAGAAAGTGTGGGTCCTTATAGGTGATGTGAAAATATTTACAGGCACAGCCCCTCTGTCGGACGAATAGATACCAGAAGAAGCAGAGGTGACCAGACCCCAGATGAAGGTTAGAGTGAGAGCTGACCAGCAATGTGACATGTGATGTCGCACAACAGAAGGATGCATTTTTCAAGGGCAAATTTATTTTTTCTGGTTTTCTGGTTTGCATGTTCTTTGCCAGTAAGATTTATTAGTGATGATAGTATTAATATAGCTGCCAACATGAGTGCAATTATGACAAGAGGTAAGAGAGATGTGATTTGATGATGAACCTTTTTTGAGAAGAGATTTTGAAGGTTACAAACAAAGAATTAATAATCTGTGGTACAGACATATGACCAAGATGCCAAGGTACAAATCAGATGAGAACTGTTTCATCTGCTCTCTCATTCCTTATTTGTTGAACACCTCCAAAGTTTTTGGCCAAAGGAAATACCAGTAAACACAACACATTGCCTAACTCATCTTGCATTGTGAAAAACGAGAGGACATTTCAGGGGAGGTGGGCTTACAAAAAAAAAAGGGGTTATGCGGGCAGAGATTCTGTATGAGTATAATTTTATCAAGCAAACAAAAGTGAAAGTGACAAAGGAATTGGTAGTGAATTATACATTGTCTGCGGCATGCAGAGGTAATGTGACAATGGTTGAACATCGATTGTTGAAGTGCACAGATTGACAAGGGAAATTAATACCCTTATATTGGGATAGGACACAGTTGCATATAGTGAGGGATGTGTACACCTCTAAAGGATGAGTGGAAGGGGTAATGGGATGTATAGTAGAAGCTCTAATAAGAGTATGGAGGGACATTTTGGAAATGCTAATACAGTTTGCTTTGAGAAATGCACACGTACTGCCAACTTGTTGGCTTGGGTGGAAGATGAAAAGGGACCAATACATATGAAAGAGATGGTAAATTCTTCCCTGTGCTTCAGAAACAATGGCATAGTAAAAGTGTGAAAGAACGAAGGATGCAGTCGCATCATGGATTTACTGGCTATGCACATAGGCACACCTCTACTAATGGACCACTATCGGGCCTGTGTCACAAGGGCTTATATGCAGCTCCTGCCATATTCGTGGGGTATTTGCTCACTGACAGTGTTGCATACACCAGCATTGGTAGTGCCTCATAGTAAGGTGGTGCAAATTGTAACCGATAATAAAAAAGGGAGTAAAATGAATTAACGTTACAGTGAACAAAAAGAGACAATTATATCTTAAAGATAAGTGCAGAATCACCGGATGAGATACCACATGAACACAGGCTGTTCAGAAAAGCATCACTTTTCTTTGCATCCCTCCTTGTCCCTGGCTTGCAAACAGCTGCCAATGCTAAGTGGTTGCAGATAACAAGATTACTGCAAATGATCAATGCCACTGACAAGGGGCTTAATACTATGAATGAGGTGGTAAGAACTGCCAGATTGATGGCCCTTCAAAATAGGTATGTACTTGACCTCCTTTCTGCCATGGAAGGGGGCATGTGTGCAAAGATAGGATCAAGTTGCTGTATATTTTATACCACCGCACAATGAGCAGAATGGGAGCTTGACATACAAAATTGTGCAGGAGACAGAAGAAACAGAGGATGAGGACTAGTTTAATTCTCTGTTCTCATGGGTGCCTACCTGGTTAGGATATGCATTTAAAATACTAATAGCAATACTAGTATTAGTACTGACTGGCATTTGTGTCCTCCAATTATACTGAGACAATGTAGAAAAGTGGGGAAGAGAATAGTACTCAGTATATATAACATGGCACACGTTCGCACTCAAACAGATGAACCATACCACATGCATGTCATAGAAAAAACAATTGGCCTCCCTGGTACTAAACATAAACTCCTGTCAGATCCTGATAATTACACCCAGCATTGGGTGGACTGTGACAAGGATTGGGACTTCTGTTTCATGAGATGTGGTCCATAAGAATATGTGGAACATGGACATGACCTGAGGGGGGTCATTAAGGTGTGGATCCCTAAAGGTGGATATGAGATGATGAACGACAATGGGTATTTGGTCAATAAATTGACAAGAGGGAGAGTATGATGATGCAGATAAGATCAGCGCAAGGTCTGGCCCCAACCCCACTTGTTCCTAGAAGCAAACAAAAGCACAAGCTGAGAAGTGATCTGTAAAACAACCATTTTAAACATTAGAGGTAATGCAACCATCACTAAGAAGAGAATAGAGTGTGCTACACACATAGGGTGAGATATAGAATGCACTCAAACTTTTAGGGAAAGGCTGCAGGATACCCAGATAGGGTTGCGCAAGTAGCATAGACATGGGTGTAGGTAGGGATGGCTTGCAGAATATATGGGCAGGGAATAATGTATGGAGGCATGCAACACATGAGACACGAAAGAACATTAATGTGGCAGAGAAAGGACTAGAGTACCGCCATCTTTCATACAGAACTTTGTAAGACCTTTATTCTGAAATACTGAATCCTGACAGCAAAACTGCTTTGCACACAATCTCAAGCCCCATGATGTTCAGACAGATGCTCAGGGGTCAAGGTCAGCAAGGAAGGGGTCCCAACAGGGAATTGAAACCACATTAAATAACATTCTTCAGAAGGACATATCGTGTAACTATAAAGTTAATTAGTATCTATTGGTATTAGCGAGAAAGTTAGATAGCCTTGATCTCCATGTACACATATCTACGATGCAAAATTACATCGTAATGAATAAACACACAGCCCAGCACACGCGGGTTCGGATAGCAGGAACACTAAATAAATAGATGAAAATTAGTTCTGAACAGTGGTCCTCTACCACTTGATTAGAACAATGATTATTTATATCAGGCCTAACTAGATGCACCTGATCCTCCATTAGCACATCCATACACCAACAACATGCCAAGGCCACAAACACATTGGCAGATAAGGTATCAAGTCGGGGAACGAGAAGTGAGTAACTTCTTCAAACTGAATCATAGCATTCCAGTCATCTCCCCTCCCTCACCAGGCCCCTGGCATTACATTAAAGTGCCCAAGGTCGCATAGCAAACTATTAAAAAAATAGGGTTCTCTACACTATATTGGCTAATGTACAGCAGAGCTAACCAATGATATTTTAGAATGAAGTGTAACATTCTTTCTAGGATGACCACACGAAGAGCCATCTGCTATAGAATACACAACAGTAATAGCTCTCGGTTATATAGAATGTATAGGTGTTATATGTTATTAACTTTTAAGATAAGTGAATAAAAGTGTTTTCTTATCAAAGCTTGTGTTCTGCATTATATCATTGAGAGAATGATGTGTTGCATGCACTCTTGGCTGCCTAAATTTGAATAAAGCTGAATGTTCTATTTCACATGGTGTTACTCAATATTTTGTTATTGATCACCTATTATCGATTACCAGTGACTGTGACCACCTTAACATAAGAGTCACATTGTCAGGTGTGCATTTGCTAGAGTCAACCCAGCCGTCGCAGACAAAAGCTTAACCAGAGGAATAAATATAGATATCTTCAATGGGAATGGAGGTTGCATTGTTTAATGGTTAAAAGTAGCATGAACATAGCAGCAACAGGGGCATGCCCTGAAAGTGGACCAGCATAGTTTTTGGAGACTTTGCCCTTGCATGTGTCCTGCAGTAAAGTCACCATTACAATATGGCGGGGGCGGAGAGACTCTGCATTGGGTGCTTTGGTTCTGACAGACCTTGTAGGGGACGTGGGAGCCTGACAGCAGGGACTACAATTGCACTTGTTAGTTTCTATTTAAAAAAAAAAAAATTAGTGATTGTGTGTATTGTACTATGGTGTTGGTCCTCAGAGAAGGAACAGACAATTGTTTTTAAACTCAGCGTGAAGGAAGAACATTTTGACAGACACAATGATGCTAAAAAGGAAAATTATTGACTTGTACTAACATTTTAAATCAGATCTTTGTATAATACCATTTGGCAATGTTCACTTTTAGTATATATTGAAGCCATCTTCTTAACATTACCCTTGTCTTACTGAGCAAAGAACATTATCTAAATAATCATATTCTACTCCTATTCTACTTTTACAAAATATCCCAAGAGGACAGAAAAAGGGGAACATAGCACATATGAGGATTATTGGCTGTTTTCCTTAAAATCAAATATCATTTTGGGAAAATAATAATGACCACATTTCTTACATTTGATAAAAACGATAAAAACGGTTGTATGCTTGAATCACATGGCACACTGGCTTTGGTGTTATTTTTGGTTTCGGTAATGCTCACCTTCAAATGTGTTTGTAACTATCGAATTCCCATTGGGGTCCCTTTCCTACAGGCTCCTGTGCTTCAAAGCATCTCAGAATTTTAGAAAAGCACGGAATGAGTATCAGAGATTGAACACTTTAGTTGCAGGGATGTTAAGGTGTGAACTTGATGCAAAACACTCCCTGAAATCCAGTTAAAGCTACCTTAACCTCATGCCCCTTGTTGCACAGCCTATGGCCACAATGATGACATCACAAATGATATCCCTGATGACATCACTGATGACATCACTGGTAACATCACTAATTACATCATCTAGTACATCACTGGTGACATCACAGCTTGAATCATTGGTGACCTCACTGGTGACATCACTGTTTACATGCTATATAACACCACTGATTACATCTGTGATGGCATCAGACATAATATCACTTATGACTTAGCAAATAAAATCTTTGATTAACTATATAACAATGTAGCTCATGGCCTTTGTCATGCCCAATGGTGTGGACACTGTACATGGCTGAAGGCCATGGCTAGTGGCTGGTTAGTGTTGTACAATATACACTGGGCAAAGCCAAAGGCCGGAGGCACTTGCCATGGCTGAACGCCAAAGATAGTGGTACCTTAATTTGTTACAATATACAGTGGGCACGGCTGAAGGCTGGGACCACTGCATATGGCCAAAGAGAGTTGTAAAATATACAGTGGGCACAGCCTTTAACCGTGGCCACTGGCCATGGCCAAAGGCTATGGCTAGGGGTCCTTTAGTGTTTGAAAATATACATTGAGCATGGCCGAAAACCGTGGATAATAGCCATGGCTTAAGGCCATGGTTACCCCCCTTAATATGTTATAATATACAGGGGGGAGAGCTGAAGGGTGTGGCCACTGGCCATGGATGAAGGCCATGGCTAGTGGCCCCTTAATGTGGTAAAATATACAGTGGGCATGGCCAAAGGTTATGGCTAGTGTCCGGGTACTGTTGTAAAATATCCAGTGGACACAGCCAAAAGCTGTGGTCATTGGCCCCTTCATGTGTTAAAATAAACAATGGGCACATCCAAAGGCTGTGGCCGCTCACCATGGCTGAAGGCCGTAGCTTGTGGCTACTTAATGTGTTGAACTATACAGTGGGTACAGCCTAAGGCCATGAGCACTGTCCATAGCCGGTTAGTGTTGTAATCTAATCAGAGATTCCTTCAGGGATGTCATATAGGATATATTTAGGATGTAGCCAATTATGTCATTAGGTATGCCATCTGTGATGTCACCATGTTGGTCAGCGGCTGCACAACATGGGTTGTGGAGTTAAGGTAGCTTTGGATGAATTTCAGATGTTGTTGCGTTAAGTTCTCACCTTCAAGTCCATGCAAATAAAGTTTTTTTCCTTTAAACAAAATCTCTTGTAAAGACAAAGTTAAGTTGAAACCGTTCAATGCAACAAAACCCTTGAAAATCTCTGATAAAACGTTAGTTGGTTTAACAGATCAAAACCCTTGAAATTAGGCAAATGTCGGAAGCTAAGCAACCTTAACTCTAAAGCAGCCTTTACATCATACCACATGTCATTACATAAGACATCACAGATGCATGATATTACTTATGACATGACATATTACATCATCTATGACATCACTGGAAACTAGAAGGCTATATTCCTGGCCTCTTGCCACCTTCCACAGCCTTTAGCCACTTTACCCCCATAGTGGATTGGGGGGCCACTGGCCTCACTGCCCAGGGCCTGGACTTTGGCCATGCCTAAGTCAATACCAGGTCACCAAACATAGTCAATGGGTCAAGCCTGCGGTCAGGGCCAGTGGCCACATTACCCCCATAGCAGATCTGTGGACAGTGGCCATGGTCATTTGCCACACTGCCTGGGACATTAATTTTAGCTGTTCCCCAGTCGCTGACATGCAACCCAAATCATAATAGGTCCACACAAATATTAGGTTTCTGTTGGCATGTCATATTCACACCTGGACAACATGTTTGACATATGTCTTGGAATAGACCTAATTAACCTTTTCCTCTGATGGATAGTTTCCAGTGATATATGTGACTTTTCATGGATGTCTTTGATGATGTAAGAAATGATATATGTGATGTCGTTGTTCATTCAGAGTTAAGGTGGCATCGCTTACAACACTTGACAAATTTAATTGGTTTTAAAGACCAGATCTTGAAAATGCATAGGACTAATTTGCACCAAATCACCAAAAGGCACATCTGCACCACTTTGCGTGCCATTTATTTAGAATTTGAAGACGTTCTGTTCAATGTGCTCTCATTTCTTCTAAAGGAAATCCAATGCAATAAGTAAAAATCACCTGTGTAACCTTTTCACCTGTGGTAATTTTGAGCGAAGCCTGGGCCTGGTGGTGAAATGCAATTCCTAGAGTGCATGGCAGCGAGCGCAAGCCATAAGCCCCTTGAACTCTCTATTTAAATCAACTTGGAAGTGATGACACAGCACGTAAGCCGCGCAACTGTGTTGCACGCACAGAGTTTAAAGTGTGTCGCTGTCACGCTGTCAAACGTAGAGGCAATGGAGGTGAACGGAGATGCAGGAGATGAGGGCAACCTGGTCTATGTCAGACTTGGTGGCCAAAGATAAAGCACCGATAAGCATGGTGGGTGAGCAAAGGGAGAAACCATCTAGTTACCACCTTAGACATCCACAGACTTGTCCGCCTAAAATTATTAAGGCACCTGGCAATACAATGAAGAAGAGAGAATTTGATAATCCTAAAAGCAAGATTGCTAACTTTCTTCCACCATCTGACGCTGTTGAGGTATCACTGTTATCGCTCGTCTTGGGGGATAGTTCAGGGGCAACAAGCTTGCCTTGGAAGGAAGACCATGCAGAGCAACACAGGTTCGATCCCGGGTCTGCGTTTAGAAACCTCTGGGTATTAAGCGTGTTATAAATAACCAATTACAATTATGATTACAAAAATAATTCCTACTTCATTGGCATGTTTGGGCTTCATTGGCATGTTTGGGCTCCAGGATAACTGACAGTATTATAAAGGCTTTGGAAATTAAGAGGAGAAATTGAATTTGGCTGCTCAGAATCCAACAAGGAGGGCGATGAGATTATAGACAATACACCCCAGTGAAATGAATAGAGGCATGGAATCACAGCCAGCTGACCTAATTAGTCACGTGTCAAAGGCTAGTCGTGGTGATGAAGCCCAATTAAGGAGCCAATTAGTGATGAAGTGAATGAGTCATTTACAGATATTGACACTCAGATTTGCAAGGACAATCAGGAGGCCACGATTGTAAAGATTGATGTCCTTGATCAGATGAGGCTGGGTCCTCGGATTCGTTTTGAGCTGCACTCTGACATCAGTATTTGAACCAGCAGAGAAAGACTCTAAACAGTTGCAAGACAATGAGGTTGGTGGAGAGCAAAGCCTTAACACTTCATCAGCTACGCTATGGTGCATGATAGTGCTTCTTCTAAGATGCAGTACCTAGCGTTGGAACAATTATTAACGGTGGATATTAGTAAATACAAACTTATTGAGGCAAAATTAAAGGGAAATTCCGAGTTACTGCAGGATATTTTGCAAGGATGTGTGCAAAATACGAACTCAGTAAATTATAACAGAGAGGCGGTGAAATGTTGTGACAAAATAGAGTGCAAATTGGATAGTCAAACAGCATTATTAAAATGTGAACAGGGATAGCACAGGGGCAATGGCTGGTCTTGGAAGCAAGATCATGCATAGCAACAGAGGTTCGAATCCGCTTAGAAACCAAACTCAGGTATGGTATTAGACACAATATAAAAAAATAATAAAAAAATAAAACATGAAATTAAATTAAAGAGTGCACAGAGTCATGGTCACCAGGAAGTGCCATAAGAGCATATCGGGGTGATTGCGATGTGCAAAGGTTGACTACCACTGTGAGTGTGAATGGTAGGAATATAACACAAGAAGAGTCTTTAATGAATCAAAATAAAATGGGGGTGAGGGGAGTGAAACCACGCAGACAGGAAATTATTCGACAGGCAATCATGTATGAGACCACAAAAAGGAGGGCAAGCAAATTAACAATATTTCAGGCTCCAACGTGGTTGTTTTGATTGAGAATGAGATGGGGAACTTTGATTTAGTACCATTTAAACCGGGGGGCAGATTTGGAAGCATAAGTTTACCTGACAGTAGTGAAGAGCGAACATAAGTAGGAAAAAAGAAAGGTGGGCAGGAAGAAGGCAACACAAGAAAACAAGGGAGTACTGAGTACTAGTAAATGTGGAAGAAGTAGATTATATTCGATCTGTTTTTAGGAAGTAGAGGAGTATATTACGGAAGGATTAAAGTTGGTGTAACACACACCAACGTAGAAAGAGTAACTAACACCTCACATATCCGAAAAAAAGGGAAGGAAAAAGGGAAGGCACAGTCAAACAAGGTGAATTGTAATCTTGAAGATGAGAAGTAGAATGCATTAGGAGTGAGATATGTGTCTACACTGAGTAAGCACCCTGAGATACATCAATCAATATTTATTTGAAAATGTGAAGAAGTATTGTACTCTTGTGATGATATTGTGGTAGTAGATCAAGAAGACGATGCAGCCCTGCCCAGCTCGAATGTGGTATTTCAATCTGGGGAACTTTTGGAGTCTGTATACACTTTTGGCGAGGTACCTTATAGGGGGGGCCTATGAGTGTGGTCTGACAACTATACAAAAAAAGATGGTGGCGAAAAACCTTAATTTAAAGGACAGCTCTAAACTACCGTGGACCGGAAATTGATGTAGAAGAAAGGGAGCGACAGAAGGAGACTGGGTTATCTAATGATATATTAAGGGCCAAGGAGAAGGGGGAATATAGCGACAATATTGCATATTATTGGCAATTATGACCAATAGCATTCAAATCACACTTTACACAAATAAAACAGATCATTGTGACACACTATGCTCATTTAGCACTACGGGGTTTAAGCATTATTGGGCCAACAAGGGTCTTTGTGATAATTGCCATCTACTATCAGTATTGCTCTTACAAGAGACTTGGATGGTTGAAGCCTTCGTTTGTTGATAGATGGTCCTTGATTAATACAGAGGCAATTAAAGGTAAGAAGGGGAGGCCTAAAGGAGGACTCCATGCGTCAGTTCATGAATCTAGGTCTATCCGCAAGCCTGTGCATCCCTCAAATTATGCCTTTGCAGGAACAATAAAACCATTCAATGAGGCAACAGATCAAAAACTGGTTATCAATGTATGAGATCTGCCTGCCATGGAGCAACATACAAACAACTTAAAAGTGGTTGCCAATATACTTGAGAAAGTAAGGAATAATGTACCTATAATAGCGGGAGGTGACTTCAACGTGAAGATCCCTGCGGCCAGCGATATCAATTTATTTAATGTTAGATCATCTTCTACTGATGAAATAAATACAATAAACAGAGGTGCGCATGGGCTAACATCTTTAGTCAACATAGTTTGTTGATGCTAAAAGGATGTTGCCCAGGAGATAGTCATAATGGGTATACGTGGATTGATGAAAACAATGTATCAACAACTATTTGTTTGTTAATCAGACAGCTCTATTATTGGTTAAAGATGTGTCAATTGAAATACGTGAAGAAAGTGATCATTTGCTTTTATTTGCCCTCCTGGCGATTGATAAAGAGCAGTCCATATATAATATTGATGCTAGAAATTATGGTTAATGAAGTTCGGAGTAGGACAAAACCGAATTCAGACAAATTAGACATAGCAAATAGAGTCGCTACTGTAGTCTTGCTTGACTACTTAGGAGAGAATGAGCATTCCTCTAGCGGTGGCAGAGATGATGACTTTAGAATATTTGAAGAAGTTGTGGGTGCTATTCAAAATGCAGTATGTAGCAGCCATAAAAATAGGAAACCTAGTACCCAATATTGAAAGAAGGATAAAACAAGACATAAGTTTCACCACAAAATGCAACACGAAATAAACTTTTTAGAAGCAAAATGAAAGATTCTTATTAAACATTTGGGAGGAGAGGCAATTTAAAATGAATAACATGTTAGTTGATGAGATAAGAGAGCAGAAATTGAGGTACAGTAAATGGTTGCATGGCCGCTTCAAGGCAAAGGCGAAGGTGGTGTGGGTGGACTTGGTTTCCACTGCCTTGAGAAAAGATTATACATAATTTTGGAGGCTCATAAACCACACAAATTGCTCTTCGGTGTTCATCAATTGGGCTTCAAGTGCAGATTGGAAAACCTACCTTGCAGATACTCTGGGTGACAATAATCTCACTGTCTCCCTCATTCACGAACAGGACGTTAGTTGGACGTTAGTTGGGAGTGTACGAGTACTTTAATTGAGTTGATTGGTAGTCTAAACAAACGAAAGACTTCACTTGCTGATGGTTCTGATGGGACGTTCTACATCTTGTTAAGAATTAATACGGTGCTAGGGGCTAAAGCTCTTCCCAAGCTGTTCATTGCAATTGGCAAGTAAGTGAGGATTCTGAGGTCTTGGCAGGGCAGCATTATAGTACCGGCCCATAAACGGGGTAACAGGACTGAACCGGGCAATTAAAGGCTTTTGGCCATGCTTAACATCCCATCCAATTTCTTTTCTCAAATTTTGTTGATGCAACTTACAGAACGGTGTGACAATTGTCAAGTGATACCGTATAATCAAACAGGATTCAGAAATGGGTCTAGTACCTCGGGTAATTTATTAGTATGCGTGTCACTCATTGAATATTCTTGGCATATGCAAAAACTACCTATGTATACCACCTTTATTTATTTAATATCAGCTTTTGACACTGCTATTAGAGCTAGGCTGTGGCAGAAAATAAGCACCTGGGGTATACTTAAGGGATTACTATTTATGATCAAACAATCATATACTAACACTCGTATGCATGTGTGTATGAATGTGTCAGGGCAACTACCAATTGGGATGATACGAAGAGAGAGGTTAAACAAGGTCGCATTCCCACTCCTTGTTTGTTCAATTTCTATCTAGCAGATCCTGAAGAGGTATTTAACCAGGAGGATGCACACCATATTACGTTTTGCAAAATGGCAGTGTCTTGGTTAGGTTACGCCGATGATCTGTTGGTGATGGACCATATATCAATGGGGCTGCAAAGGAAATGGTCTGCCCTTGATGAATATTCAAAATGTAATGGGTTGAGAATTAATATTTCTGAAACTATGGTCTTTAAACCAACTGGATTCAATAGAGGGACACATACAGGCCGATTCATGGAAATACAGTCAAAAGTATCGCACGCGGCTGGCGCAGAGTGTTCCCGTGCGAATGTCTGCGCCAGCCGCGTGCGATAAAATCCATTTCAGCGCACATCGTATTCATGGATTAATCCTCCAAAACAAGCCGTGGCGCAGAGTGGCGCAGCGACCCTGCAGCAGCGCCAGTTACGCCCCCAAGAACGCCCTCGCACAAGGAAAAGCCATAAAAATCGCTAAAACATCGCAAAGGGCTGCGCCAAACCTTGACCAGTTTACCGGACTGCCAAAGCGGGGAAAGTGTATAACGGGTTTCGCGGTAACACGCAATTGGCCTGGGTGCGTGGATTTCAGGGGTGCGCGAGAAGTATCACACGCGTTTGTGCTGTGTGCGTGTATTCGAGGGGTGCGCGAGAAGTATTACACGCGATTTGCCTGGGTGCGTGTGATTTTCAGGGGTGCGTGAGAAGTTTCACACGCGTTAGGGCTGGGTGCGTGTATTTCAGGGGAGCGCGAGAAGTTATACACGCGTTAGGGCTGGGTGCGTGTATTTCAGGGGTGCGAGAGAAATACTACACGCGAATGGGCTGTGTGCGTGTATTTCAGGGGAGCGCGAGAAGTTCAACACGCGTTAGGGCTGGGTGCGTGTATTTCAGGGGTGCGCGAGAAACACTACACGCAAATGGGCTGGGTGCGTGTGATTTTCAGGGGTGCGCGAGAAGTTTCACACGCGTTAGGGCTGGGTGCGTGTATTTCAGGGGAGCGCGAGAAGTTATACACGCGTTAGGGCTGGGTGCGTGTATTTCAGGGGTGCGAGAGAAATACTACACGCGAATGGGCTGTGTGCGTGTATTTCAGGGGAGCACGAGAAGTTCAACACGCGTTAGGGCTGGGTGCGTGTATTTCAGGGGTGCGCGAGAAACACTACACGCAAATGGGCTGGGTGCGTGTATTTCAGGGGTGCGCGCGAAGTTTTACACGCGTTAGGGCTGGGTGCGTGTATTTCAGGGGTGCGTGCAAAGTTTTACATGCGTTAGGGCTGGGTGCGTGTATTTCAGGGGTGCGCGAGAAGTTTTACACGCGTTAGGGCTTGGTGCGTGTATTCCAGGGGTGCGCGAGAAATACTACACGCGAATGGGCTGGGTGCGTGTATTTCAGGGGAGCGCGAGAAGTATCACACGCGTTAGGGCTGGGTGCGTGTATTTCAGGGGTGCGCGAGAAGTATTACACGCGATGTGCCTGGGCGCGTGTATTTCAGGGGTGCGCGAGAAGTATTACACGCGATTTGCCTGGGCGCGTGTATTTCAGGGGTGCGTGAGAAGTTTCACACGCGTTAGGGCTGGGTGCGTGTATTTCAGGGGAGCGTGAGAAGCATTACACGCGATTTGCCTGGGCGCGTGTATTTCAGGGGTGCGCGAGAAGTTTCACACGCGTTAGGGCTGGGTGCGTGTATTCCAGGGGTGCGCGAGAAGCATTACACACGATTTGCCTGGGCGCGTGTATTTCAGGGGTGTGCGAGAAGTTTCACACGCGTTAGGGCTGGGTGCGTGTATTTCAGGGGTGCGTGAGAAATACTACACGCAAATGGGCTGGGTGCGTGTATTTCAGGGGTGCGCGAGAAGTGTTACACGTGATTTGGCAGTGTGGGTCCCCCCTGGTGTACCCTGTATACCCTCCACGGCCTCTGCAGGCAGCCATCACCACAGGGGAGTACCCTGCACCCGTTGCCATGTCCGGCAGGCAGCCCATACACCATGGCCATGTCCCCCTGCACCCCCACCCCCCAGCAGTGTGGGGCACCTGCCAGCAGGCCCCCACTCATGTCCACAAGCACCCCCACCCCCCAGCAGTGCGGGGCACCTGCCAGCAGGCCCCCACTCATGTTTCACTCATGTCCCCCTGCACCCCCACCCCCCAGCAGTGTGGGGCACCTGCCAGCAGGCCCCCACTCATGTCCACCAGCACCCCCAACCCCCAACAGTGCGGGGCATCTGCCAGCAGGCCCCGACTCATGTCCCACTCATGTGCCCCTTCCCCCAGCACATGACGATCCTCAATCATGTCCCTTATGGCCAGCCCACCCAGCACAAAGACCCCACCAAGTATTACAACCACCCCCATAGTAAAGGCAACTACATGATACAACCCCAAATGTAAGTATGTCAATGAACACATGGCTGTCACCCACACACAATGGTTGCAAGTGAATGTGAAAACCCATATCTTGACATGCATGAAACCAATGAGAGAAAACCACACATTGAAGTATGACTGTAAAAATGTATTAAACACAAATGAAAGCAATGAAAATCAAAAAAAACAACTATGGGAATAAAAAAAAGAAAAGCTGGATGGCTGTGAAATAATTAAGAACCAGAAATCAAAATCCAAAGAAATCCAAAAGTAATGTTGTCCAAAGTCACAGGCCTACAAATCAAATGCAACTATAAAAAGAAACGGAAAACCATTCCTCCATGGTGATAAAAAACGAAAAAATGAAAATTCCAATGTAGAACTATTCACAACAATCCAGTGTCCATGAGCACAACTGAGGAAAGGAAACCTAACAAAAACTACCTAATAAAAATATAAATAAAAAAACGTGGTGCATGGTCCAAGCGCAACCAAAAGAAATAAAAAAAAAAAGGAAACTTAACACTAAAGAACTATTTACAAGGGCAGCGGGCAAGTCCTGCGGCTCACTCCGTGATGTTGTGGGCCAGGGCATCCTCGAACTCCATGTCGACGTCCTGGAGGCGGGACTCTGTCCTGGCCCCGAGGTCTCGCAGGGACGACGCCATGGCCACCTCCAACTCCCTGCGAGATGCCTCGAGGCACTCAGCCCGCCTCAACGCCCGACACATGGCGAACTCCGCCCTGACCATGGTGAGCCGCACCTCTTCCGCCCGCTGCCGCTCCGCATCTATGCGCTGGCCCAACCGCTGCCACACGGAAGACACATCCTGTCCTGGGTCCCCCTGCCCTCCGGCCAATGCCTGCCCCTCCGATGACGAAGGCCCCGAGCCATCATGGCTCCCACTTTCCTGCTGCTGCTGCTGCTGCTGCTGCTGTGCCTGTGCCCTGCCTCCTGCTGCCTGCACATCCTCCATCTTCTGGGGTGCAGTTGCTGGGGTGTCCACCCCTGCTGGACCTACGACTCCCGACTGTGGCAGGGATGGGATCCCCACCGAGGTGGCTGCGTTGGTCGGGGCAGGTCCACAGGGGGCCCTGGTGGCATCTGGGCCGGAAGACGGCATGGAGCACGACTGGCGCATAGTCTCCACAGAGGAGGAGAGGGTCGCCAGAGTGTCCGCCTGGGATGGGGCATCCCTGCTGGTGCATGGTGGTGCAGTCACAGTGTCAGGGACAGTGACATGCACAGGCACCTCCACGGCGACCTGTGCTGCCTCCTGCCCCTGGCCCTGGACTGCACCACTTGCACCAGCAGGGATGCCCCCACCAGGCCCCATGTGCGGCTCAGTGACGGCCTCCTCCTCCTCTGTGGAAACCACCAACCTGGATGTCTCCACGCCGTGTTCCGCCGTTGCAAGCCCCTGTGGGAGCTCACCCACCCCTTCCTCTGCAGCCGTGGGGGCATCCCCGCCGCTTGGCTCCACAGCGCCGTCTCCGCCCTCTTCTTCACCTTGCGCTGTGTAGAGGGAGACATAGAACACACGCATCAGGGTACTGTACAATGGTTCCCTAGACCGGAAGCAATAGCAGATGAGTGGCACTGTCATACATCACTCCCAACATGTCCCTCCACAACACATGGGTCAGTGCAGGCAAAACACATGCAGTAACAGGCATGGCGCATGCTATGGACATTAGCATACATGTCCGAGGGACTCTTGAAACATACAATGTTGTCTTGAGACTCACATGCATCATGGCTCATGCCTATACACATGCACACACCTCACCGTAGTTCCATCCATCTGGACTCGTACACCCCAGACACAGTGGATACAAGGATAACTAGGCTGCATCAGTGATTCGGAACATTCACACAGACATGTGTCATGCATCCATGGCATTACAAGTCACAGACACGCAGGTCAGACACACAGACATGGACACCATACGTGTACATGCCATCGGTGGCACTGAAGCTGGTGCCCCTCTGCCTCTTTGGCTGGGGGTTGCCAGTGCTGCCAGATGGTGTTGGGCCCGACATGGCAACCCCAGAGGCAGGAGTGGGTGGGCAAGTGGGTCCTGGGGCTGGGCTGTGGAGCAAGATGGTACTCCAGTCGGGAGTCTTTGGTACCAGCAGGGGTGGTCACAGCAACTGCACCCCTGGCTGATGTGCAGGCAGCAAATGGCAGGGCACGTGGGCAGCAGGCAGTCAGTCAGGCAGCAGCAGATGGCAGGTGGGTGCGTGCACGGGGCTCTGGGGGGCAGTAATATGGCCTTCTGGGCAGGAGCGTGGTCTTCCGTGTGTTTTCGTGTGGCCAGCTTGATACGGAGTGATTTGGCACGTGAAAATCCTGCACGTCTGCGTGTAATTCGAGGAAAGGCCCTTAGCGCGTTAGCACGTCAGCACGCGTACGCGATTTCATTGGGCCAAAGGCCCTTACAGCGTAAGCGCGTTTGTGGAGTTTCGCGCACGGGCGTTGCCCTGGCAGGGCTTCTCTGTACGTGCTTTTCGTGCGGTGCGTGTGTTTTCCATCCGTTGGGGTTCACACGCTATTACTTCACAGCGGGTGTTGGCTACGCGTTCTTCTACACGCAAGGCAGACGGTGAGTGGTACCCCGCTCCCCCCCAGGCCCGATCGCGTGAAACACTTCACGCGCACCCCTGGAATACACGCACACGCTCCCCCAGGCCCGATCGCGTGTAAGAACACCCGCAAGCCCCAGGCCCGATCGCGTGTAAGAACGCCCGCAAGCCCCTGGAATACACGTACCCCGCTCCCCCAGGCCCGATCGCGTGTAAAAACACCCGCGAGCCCCTGGAATACACGTACCCCGCTCCCCCAGGCCCGATCGCGTGTAAAAACACCCACGAGCCCCTGGAATACACGTACCCCGCTCCCCCAGGCCCGATCGCGTGTAAAAACACCCGCGAGCCCCTGGAATACACGTACCTCGCTCCCCCAGGCCCGGTCGCGTGTAAAACTTCGCGCGCACCCCTGAAATACCCGCATGCAGCACAATCGCATGTGGAACTTCACGCGCACCCCTGAAATACACGCACCCAGCCAAAACGCGTGTAAAACTTCTCGCGCACCCCTGAAATACACGCACCCAGCCAAAACGCGTCTTGCGCACCCCTGAAATACACGCACCCAGCCAAAACACGTGTAGAACTTCTCGCGCACCCCTGGAATACACGCACCCAGCCCTCACGCGTGTAAAACTTCTCGCGCACCCCTGAAATACACGCACCCAGCCCTCACGCGTGTATAACTTCGCGCGCACCCCTGAAATGCATGCACACTCTCCCCCAGGCACAATCGCTGAGCTGTGTATACAGTATTTTTCAAGTGCACATTTTGGCGCACATGTATTGGGACGCTACCGCCTGCTTTCTGTGGCGTACGGGTATGGGCCTGTGCGCGTCTTTGGCCGTGCGCTGTTTTGCCCGATTCGATTCCATGAATGCCTGTTGTAGGCGTGCGTCTGGGCGTTCCGCGCACTTGCCTCCTGGACCTCCCCTGTGACGCCCACATTTTCACGAGTTGTTCCCCATTCCGTGTGTCACGCCCCGTTTTCCGCCTATTTTTGGGATGTGCGCCGCGCTATGTGCAAATTCGCTGTGGCTTTATCGCACAGCGTTAGATGACCTGTGCGCTAGCATGTGGCGCGCACTTTTTCAGCGCACATCCCACATTTTGCTCGTGCCCGTGCTTCCATGAATGGATGTGCGCTGCTTTCTGTTTGATAATCTGCGATTTTTTCTGTGGCACTGCGAATCACACGTTTTCGCACGCGTGCGCCGGTTTTTCCACGCACATTATTTCCATGAATCGGCCTGATAATTGGGGCATAGATCACCAGAGGGCAGAGCAAGTTAAATGTTATAAATGCCTAGGAGTGATAATTAACGACTGGTTCACCTGGATGTTCCATTGCAATAAAGTGAAAGAAAACGTTTGAGATATTTTCAGGACCTATATCCAACTTTGCATGCTCTAGCGGAGGTCATTCAGTACAGAAACTAGTAACATTGTACAGAGATAAAATCCTATCAGGGATGGCCTTTGGTGCAGGAATCTGGGGCTGGAGATTCTGAACACAAGTGCAGAGGTAAGAATGGTAAATGCCTGAAGATGCAAATAAGAAGGCCCATAGAATTCATTTACCTGGAGTGTAATGTGTGTAGTTGGGGGACTAAGGTTAAGAGAAGATGTCTGCTGCTTTATAAGAAGTTCAATATAGCAGAGCAGGGACATATGCTTAATCTTTTATGGTCGGCTTATGTTTCTCCAGCGATTAAACACAGGGATTCTGGTTTGGAACTATTAGGAGTAACTTATGATGAACTAAATATGGACACAATCCAGTAATCAATTACTATGTACAAAATGGTGGACAAGAATGCCTTGACTGAATGTGAAGGGATTGCAAAACATCGTGAATTTAGTAACCAAGTCAAATAGTGTAAGATTTTTAGAATCGTATATGCAAAGAACTGCACCACCGGCTTATACTAAAGTATACCCATATAGCTTCAGAGTGAGAATGTATTTGCACTGAAATTTATGTGAACACATGGGAAATACTAAGAACCATAAGGGGCATTCCACGCCAAGACCAGGGTTGTCGATTATGTGGTGAAGTACCCATCGAAATGCTTAAGCACTTGGCAGTGGGATGCACCAGTGTAGATAGCATGCAACATTGGGCCTCATTACGACCCGGGCAGTCAGGGATTACCGGTACCGGTAAGGGCACTGGTGCCGGTGATCCCTTACCACCCTATTCGAGGTCCCTTTGCGGGTCCTCCCTTAACGCCTTGTTTTACCAGGCGTTAAGGACAGGACCCGTAAAGGGATTTTGGAGGTAATAACGGTACCGCAATTTGCGGTACTATAACTACCGCCTTCCCCATTTCCATTGAGCCCTATGGGGGCAAAAATGGGAATGGGGAAGGGCCAATAGTGAATGGGGAATTACCGACCCGCCAACCTTGGAATGGGGCAGTAATTCCGCCATTCACCCTGGCGCAATCGGTAAATTACCGGCGTCAACCATGGCGCTAATAGCGCCATGGTTAACGCCTGGGTCATAATGAGGCCCATTGTTTTTTAATACAGTATAATAATAGGTTTCATTGTTGGAAATGTCATGATCTTTGGGAACAGGTCATGAATAGCAGTGATTTTCACTTGATGTATTACTTGGTAAAATTATGTGTATATGTTTTAGAGATTTTAAAGGATTTGGATGCATAAAAAATGTCGTTGGGGTCAAAATGAATGTTAATTCATGTTTTTGCAGTATTCTTTCCATGTGTTTTCTTTTTTTTAATTTTGGAGTGTATTAATGTCACTACACATAACACCTTTAGAAGATTATTTATACATTTAAATAAAATACAATATAAATCGCCTCTTTCATTCAATGCTTTATATCGTTAAAACCTTTTCTCACCAATTTCGACCTACCTTTCCAGTTTGTATAAAAAGGGAAACTGGGTGTGTGTGTATATATATATTTGTTAAGTGCAGTTTTGCTGAAGGGTATTGTCAATAAGCCAAGGGGAAGAACAAGAAATGATTGAGTGATGCGGTGACAGGTGTGTTCCATCAAACCAAACATCGCTGTCACCCCTAGGCTCCCTCCTGCTTTACAACACATCTAGACAGAAGTTACCATAACTGCTGCTGAAATATTTAGACAGTCAAAGCAAAATAACATTTCTACTTTTGATATATTTTGGGAAAAAAAATCTTTGAGAGTGTTAATAGAGTGCTTCGATTACGGCACGACATGGAATATCACCAACCCGCGATGTGGGCTCGGGAGTAGTGTAAGTAAACCCGTGCAACCCATGCCCACCATACACCAGAGCATTGTTAGATGTCACCTCCTAGCCTCCCCGGCCATTACTGTGAAGAGCAGACATGCCACCTGCCAGAACTGCCACCAACCCAAACGGCGACCCCCCCCCACACCACCCCCGCACCTTCTGGACAGTCAGGCTTCTGCTCCAGACTAAGGCCCCAATTCATTGAATTATTTGCACTGTTCAAAGTGACTTTGCACTGCTGAAAAGTCATTTTGTTCTGCAAAAATGACTTTGTACTGACCTTGCGCTGACTTTGCACGGCAAAAATGCACATTGGACAGTTCCATGAATCAGCGTTTGTGTCGGCAGTGCAGGGCCACTTTTCAGAAGTGCAAAGTCACTTTGAATTGTGCAAATAATTCCATCAATCAGGCCCTTAGGGTGTGCTCTGAGTACATCATTCTGCTATCCAAACCCACACTTTGGTGAACGAAGAGTGTGAAATCAGCAGAACTCCCAACAACAATTTTTCTATGCAATATCTGCTGGACTGGAATGCCAATTTTCACTTTTCACTTTTCAGCCCGCAGTGCCCAAATGTACCTTTCTTTTCTGTGCAAAAGTGGTGTGCACATCTCTAAGAACAAACCGTCGGTGTCAGGTACTCATCATTTCAACCTCCGGCCACGCAGAGGCCTTTGTTGCTGTTCTGTGACATTCTCAAACAATCCACCTGCCTTCCATTCTCAAAGAGAACACCCAACACAGTGATTTTGAAAATCAATTGCAAAGAAAGTACATAAATAGATACAGCAAGTAGTAAACTGCTAGACTTTGTTATCCTATTGCTAGTCTATGAAAACGGAGAAATAAGTTCTTACAAGCTCCTTCACGTGTGTGCTGGTTCAGATTTATTTTGTATTTGTAATTAATGAATAAACAAAATAGGATTTTGAACAAACCTCTGTGCATAGAGCACATGGGCATAAGGTACCTTTGTGGGCTGTCTTTTGATGACGAAAGGTGTAGAATAACATGATAACCGGTGATAGTAGTGGGTGGTGGTACAGAAAGAAGGGACATCTGGTTGACATTGACTGGATGTTCTGGGCTTGAAGGGCTGCAGTTTTCAATATCCCACCACATACACACATACACGCACACCGCATGCATACATGACACATATGAACACACACTCTGACACTGGTAATAGAACATGATATGTGCTTCTGAAGCATGGAATGAATTGTTTAGTATTTTCCAGCTTTGTGGGAAGAGAATCAAGGAGATAGACTTGTATGTGGTCCCATCCATTCACTCCACGTGTGGTCATTTCGATTATGACACATGCATAATGGCACAGTAAACCATCAATATCATGTTCTTTCTGCTAGCTACATTTGCCAAATTGAGTTATAGCAATCATATTCTTCCTGGGAGCCCCTAGAATGTTTTTCTTTTCATATTTTATATGTTGATATGTATTGATTTCATTTGGCTGGGCTTCAACCAAAAATGCCATATGGAGTGAAAAGCAGCCTTCCTAACCTATGAAGCACCTGGATGTAATTTGGTTTTCTGCACCATGCTACTCAAGAGTTTCTTCCATTCCCATTCATGTGTTCATTAATTTGTCCAGCCAACACCAAATCACCCCACATCTGGATTCCAGCCCTGTCTGTTCACTCAAACCACATGGTACTAAATATCGCTCATGGGGAAAATAAACCCTTTCCCACCAGACAGCAGCTGTAGACTGGTTAAACAGGCGGGTCTTACCTGGACAGAGGACATGCGCTGCTCACGCGCCTGCCCACACCACCAAGCTCCCATTAGGAAGGCCTTCCATTCCATTCCATTGCTCATCGAAGGTCGCCACAAAAAAAGCAATCACATCAATTCCAAGCAGGTCGAACTTGAATGGCTCTCCTTAAAAGCAAACAACGCATTCAAAGTCAGCTGTATCTTATATGAAGCCATTGCCATTTACGCTTTCTCCTACCTAGCAAACAGAGTGCCTATCTCTGGTGATCAGCACATCACCAGAAGTGGTGACCTTGCCTGACTGGAGCAGTTGAAATACAAAAAGGAGTAAATCAGCTAACAAGCATTCTCGGCCTATGCCCCACGACTCTGGAACCCCATTCCCATCAAATCAGACATTTTCCCATCCACCCGCCTCCAATTTCTCTTCAAGAAGCAACTTCTTTTAACATTGTCTGGTACATCCCTGAGCCTACTGAGGGCAGTATACCTTCTGCGGAGAACACTCTATATCCGACCCACTGCTGTGCTCTCTCATCAGCTCCTCAGCCCTTTTACATGTCCCCCACTAATTTAAAATTATAACTACTACTATTCCTGTTGTCCTAGAAGTTATGCAGGTAAGTTATATGATGGTACATCAACCTCTTTTTTAAAGTTAAAATTTTGGTTGACTCACTTTGGCCGACCTACTTTTTATATTTGTTCCCATTATTGGGGATCCCCCATGGACCCTCTATCCTCCACACTCATCCTGAATCCTCACTCCCACACCCCTTTAATACCCTTCCCCATGTACACACACACACATATATATATTCAATGAAAACACATTGTTAAAGGGACATCATGGTTGCATCGCAAAATCGAAAAACCAAAGAAATCTGCCAGTTATGGTAGGCTATGCAACCAACACTTGCACCCCCGCCATGCACTGCTCAGATTAACACACATGACATCAAACTTGACATAAAAAATGGCATAATTTGTAACAATCATGACAGAAAGTTCTTACAAACTTACTTGCACCAGGTTTTATGTCTGAACTGTAAAGGTTTTTATTAGAGAAACTTAACCATAATGTCCCTTTAGCAAAGTTTTCCATTCAATTTCAAAGGTGTATCCTGAAGCAATTTAGCCATAACCCTAAGCATAGAATACCTTTAACAAATTATTTTCACTGAATTTCGTAGTTATTCATTCATTCATTCATTCATTCATTCATTCATCCATTCATCCATTCATTGTGTCTTTTGTTATAATGCCTTTCACTGTAATTATGATCACAACACGCTTTTGGTTGAATCCCCTCAGAGGGAACAGAGTCCCAACATTTGGGAGAATTTGGGAGGTGCTCTTATGGGTGTGTGTGCATTTCAGTCATTAAAGTCATGTGAGGATAGCCAAGGCCCTGCTAGTCACCGATGTCTAAATGCAGTATGTATGATCGCAGCAAAGATATACTATGGACTAAAAGGGGAGATTGTGTTTAAGGGGATAGAGAGTTATGTGGGAAGCCACAGTTCAAATGTATGTCATTAAGCATAAGTAGTGTTATTCTTATGGCAGAGGTGATGTGGAATTGTGTTTGTGTTATGTGAGTGCAAGTTGTGGGGAAGTGAGCCTATGCCTTCCACACACCCTGCACTCACATATAACACATCACATCATTGCATCATTGCAACATAACCATAAGGTCCCTTTAACAAAAGCTTTACACTGAACTTCAAAATTTGTATAAATAAAGTTGCATGATGTTCCAGCACTGTATGCAAGTTATTAAGAATTACATGTTTAATATATTTGAAAGAGCTACAACTCTCCTTTAACAAACCAAACATATTTTTGCAACGCATACTGAGTGTGTGGCTTTCAGAAGCACATGCTCGGTATGCAACTCATGGGTGAATTGCTGGAGCCATGACTGTGGCCCCACCAAGTCACCCACAATAGCTACTAGTACCTAGCCTGCAACCTGGTGCAGTTCTCACCTTGCCATAATGGGACCATGGACCACTGTCAGCAGCGAATCTGGGCACAGGCCATAGCCACAGGCCATGTCATATGCCCCAAAGTTATACCACTATATTTTGGTACCTACATTTTGGCACTTTTTGAAAAATAAAACACCGGACAGATTAATACCAAATTTACAAAAGCATGCTTTAGGGAAATGGTCAAAGTTTCCCACTCAAGTTTGGTGGAAATACGTCTAAAGGTTTGGGCTGTAGCTGCAAGCACATATGTTTCCCCATTCAAGTCTATCCGAATCTCGAACATTTTTGGACACTTCCCTACAACTTTTCCACCCTTGATGAAACCACACCAAACGTTTCAAAAACATTCAGCATTGGGTCTCTATTTTATTGCAAAGTTTCATGTGGTTTCAGTCAATGACACCAAAGACCAAAGCCGCCCAATAACTGCTCTTCCTATGGGAAAGCCAACTTAACCATAATTACTATAGTGTGTGTGTGTGTGTGTGTGTGTGTGTGTGTGTGTATGTGCGCGCGCTTGTGAGAGAGAGAATTTGGTCACCTGAAACCAAATGAAGTCGACCAAAATAATATGAACTTTCATTTAAAAAAGAAGTTGAAGTAAACCAATGGCATACCATGCAGGTGATATATGCTATGTTGTAAAGACTGGTCCCCATCACCATCTAATATATGCCAGTAACCCCTAACATAGCACCCACCAATGTAGCCTAAATCTAACTTTCCACTCTATAAGATCCCATAATAAAACACTAACTACAATCAAATGTACTCATAACAAGTCTAAGCACCGCCACACAGCTCAAGTTTCACACTGCTGTGTTAATATTTTCGGTGTTGTGAGCATTAGAATGTGGGCCAGATTCATGACATTTTTAGCATGGTGCAAAGTGACTTTGCACTTTCAACAAACACCATGATTCACAGAGCGGTGCAAAGTGTATTTATGCAGTGCACAGAAACTTTGCACTGACTTTGCGCTAGTGCAAAGACACTTTGCACTGTAAAAGTACTCTTTGCACCACGCTAAAAATCCCATGACTCAGGCCTTAAGTGAGCAGTGCTTTTATGCAAAATATATGTGTGTGTCGGCAAAAGGCTTGTCACTTCTCCGTAAATACAGAGTCTGTAGCAAGCAACTGCACAAACAACAATGCATGCGATAAATACATATGACACACTGCAACCTGGCTGGCAGTCATGGATTGCAAACCGGTATATCAAGCTTGGATCATTAGGGATTATCTCTGTGAGAAGCAGCACCTGATAGTTAACTGAGATAAAAGAAGAGGTGTGGGAAGATATGAACTGCCCATTTCGGGGAATCCCAGGTTGCCTTGAGACAAGACTACAGGAATTATTGATAGGAAGAGAGACATTTTTCGTTGGAATTCCAAACTTTATTTTTAATATATATCTCTGTTCATGTCTCAAGGAAAAATAGTGGCCTAGACAGGACAAACCCCAATCCAATGTCTTACAAAATGCACACACTTGCTTTTCCCTGGTCTCTTAGAACCAGATCTACAGATAAACAGTATATTAACATCTTAGAAAAAAAGGAAAATACTCCCTGGGGAAAAAACAAAACAAAACACAAAGCACATAATAAAACAGGGAGAAACATACTCCTAACATAAAACAGCCACAGACACACAGGAGGCTTTCTCCTGCTTCCACCAACACTCATGTGCTGATGACTGGTAGCTGCAGAGAAACCCCAATATGGCCACCACCTGATCATGTGAAGAACTTCAAGGAAAGCCTGCAACTATGTGTAAGTACTACTAGCTTTAGAGAAGCAGGGATTGCAAAAGGGTGTGCTGTAGATAAGACTATAATGTATCCATGTTGGGAATGGGAATCACTTTTTTACTCCCACACATATTAGTTTACTGCCAACTTAGAAAGAAATAGTGAGTGAAATACTCCCACTTACAAATCTTACCCGGAGCCCTGCTTATATCCACACATGAACACATGCATCTACGAGGGGTGCTGGCATGTCTTTAAAATCTGAGCATGGACCCAGCCTAACCTTTTCACTTGACCCATTTCTATATGGTGTACATACCAAAATAACTTGAAATCAGACCAATTCCGAAGAATCAGTACATGGGCTGTTATTACACATTCGTAAATATACATGGGTTAAACGTGTCTCTGTGCATGCATGTGTGGATGTATGTGTGTGTGTGTGTCTGTGCATGTATGTGCAGCTGTTTACACCTCACAATGGTGCTATAATGCCAACAAGGATTTCACCAGCCTCAAGATCAATTGCAACTTGCCAATACCTGTTATTTTAGAAAGAAATACTATCCTAATTATTTTACTAAAATGTTGCAATTGAAGCACATGTCTAGTCTGCAAAAGGCCACGATAAATATTTGTCAATGCTGTG
The DNA here is from genome assembly GCF_040938575.1 of Ambystoma mexicanum. Classification (NCBI taxonomy): domain Eukaryota; kingdom Metazoa; phylum Chordata; class Amphibia; order Caudata; family Ambystomatidae; genus Ambystoma; species Ambystoma mexicanum. The sequence continues at coordinate 144,032,098 of NC_090934.1, forward strand.
CTGCTAACTTCATACAGCCTCTTGTAGCTATGAGGAATGTTTTAACAACCTATGTACCTGCCAGTGGTAACATCTGCTCAGCTCTGCAGGGTGGAGAGGACCACATATGCCCGGGGCATTCCCAATTCAAATGTTCCCAGTCCACTTCATCTACAGTGCTGTAATCATTTTTACTTTCGGCTCTTGGTGGTGAGTCGCTGCCACCTAGTCTGACAAAACTAATGCTACAGACTGCAGGGAAAGGAAAGGGGTGAGGGCATTATCCCTCCCACTTCATATTCATGGCATTCTCATTTGTTGCTAGCTGTGTGTGGTGCCGTTTTTATTGGCTGTGTTTGCTCTCACTCTGATAGAAAGACCTCAGAAATGTGTGTATCCCCTTACAATTTCAAACACTCTTGATTATATCAGTAGATGGTGAAGACACCAGTGTGGTCATATAACAATGCAACAGTGAAAAGTAGTCCACATAACAAAGAAAGGGACAATTGCTCAGTGCAGTGAAATGGAAGACAAGCATTGGCCAAGCCTCCAGCCTTCGGTATGCATACTAAATTACGAAGTAGTGTTTGCGATTGTATGACATATTGGTAATGGTGAATATTGAAGGTTTGTGAATTGTTGGTATTTTATAACGTTTTAACACTGCAGTCATTCTTGCCTTTTTTTGTACAGAACATATTGTATCACATACAATAACCTTCTGAGGTACTCGGGTCCATCTAACCTTCCAACATGTGTCAGTATTTCATAAAAATAATCCATGCATTCTCAGAATGCATGGATTATAGAAAAATAATGACTGTGAATGCATAATGACTGACTATTTGATTTTTGTTTAGCAAACAACACATTTCTGGTCAATGTCACATCACATTTTCAATTACGATGCTCCTTTGAATAATCGCTTTAACAGGCTAACAGTTGTGTTTTTATTGAATGTCATGTTTGTTAGGAACGGTCACATGTCCTAATAAGTGACTGTCTTTTCCTTGGATTTTATTTTTTTATTTTATGAAAGGGAATTTAAATAGATTAGTTTAATAATTTGTTGCACATGTTTAATTAAAGCATGTACATATAGTAAAGATGATGTCATTTAGGAAATGCATGTTGACGGTGCATGTAAAGATTGCCTGTTCATATTATGTACACAAAAACGTTTTTTTTTTTTTGTGGAAGCACATTTAAGGGTACCAGTATATGTCCGCTTCGAGTTTAATGAAATATAATCACAAATGTTATATATTACAAACAATGTGTTTGTGAGGGTGCATAAAAACGGTGTACATTGAATGTGTCATGTGTATAGGTTAGTTGATGGTCAAATAAAAAACCAGCATGTCAGTGCTCTGGTATGAGTATACACCATGATATGGTATGATATGATATGACATTTATAACGCACCAATACACAAGTGTTTCAGGCGCATGTTAAAATGGTTTCTATTATATACAATGCACAACTCCACATTGCATTATATTCAAGTTCTCCTGCAGATCAGAAATCAACGGGTGGTGTAGGTTAGTGGGGGTAGAAGGAAAATGCAAGATAGCTTTGCTGTTGTGTTGGTGCATGCACAGCAGAAATACCAGGAGCTTGCGCCAAGGTCTCATTATGACCACTGCAGGCAGTTCCCATGTCACTTTCTCACTGTCAAACCCTCTCTTTCCCTCTCTCACCCTTTCTCGCTCCCTCTCTTCTCTCTCACACTTGCTCTCCTGCTCTCTCTCTTTCCATCTCTCCCTGTTAGTCTTGCTCTCTCTCCCTCTCTCTCCCATTCTCTCCCTTTGTCGCTCCCTCTCTGTCCTCCTCCCTCCCTCCATCCTGCTCTCTCTCTCCATCTCTCCCTGTCTGTCTTGCTCTCTCTCAATCTCAAGTAGATACATTGTCCACCATATCCATCAATGATCTCAGAATTGACAGATGACAGGATGTGGCAATCCAGAGACTCCACTCCTTACCATAAGTGAGATGCTAAGTGTTATTGGTTCAGAGAAAGGGCTGCCTGAGATATGCAAACCCAAACTGCTAATTTCACCATCTTTATAGACATATAGGCAGGCTAAGAGCCACCTGAAACCTTACCCCAACTTCTGTCAGTGCTGTGATATAGTAGGCCTGTGTTTTCTTTGTTGTTGTGTATGTATAGTCCAAAGTCTCATTAAGCAAATGCTAAAACAGGGTCCTGTAGGAACCAATGATTCCCTGTCAAATGGGAGTTCCATCAGTATTGGTTAACTCATGGCTGACATAACTCCAAGTGAGATCTCCCTCCCTTGGTGTACTGAGCTTCTGGTCTCTCAGGTAAGTCTCAGGAAGCGTGTACTGGTCAACATTTTACTTGGCTCCATCTATGTGATTTCTCTTGCATCCACTTTGCTGGCATATGAATATGTATTTATTTGCTGAAATACTATGAAAAAATTGTCTTTGGGGATTTTGGTCCTGCCTTCTGCACTGCAGCCCCCCAATTCATATACCTTCAGACAGCGCCCTGCTGGATCCGCTGCTCCCCTCCTTTCTCACTCCCTTCTCTTCACTATCGCCCACCATTCCTTTCCCTCGCTTATCACTCCTCTTCATTCACCACCTCCTTTCCCATTACTCCAAGCCCCCACTTCAGACTTGGGTATGCATGACAAGTGACTGATCCTGCTGGTCTAAAATGCAATCTTACAATTCCCCACTTCCACGTACTAATGTTATCAACTTCAGAAGAATGAAAGGCTGAGTCTTTCTTTCCCAAATTCGAACTTGGGACCTGTAGATTTCATATAGATCTCGACTGTAAGTACATTAACGCTCTGAGATATCTTACCACAGAGCTTCATGAGGGCCAGCCACCTGGAACATATACATCAACAAGAAGGCAACCCAACTTACTGGTTTGTTGTGCTTAATGGAAACTACACTAATATTTAGCCATTACAAGCCCACAGTATTTAAGTCTCTGCAACAGCTTTCCCATACAAGAATACCAAAATGGTGTTGAATGAAATTTAAGGGTTGGGCAGATAGCTCAGTGGGAAGTGTCTTGGAATCTGCTAGGTTAGATGCCCGGTACCACATTTAGAGGCTGGACTCTGGCATTACGTGTGATATTAAATCCCAATGTATTTATGTATGTATGTATGTATGTATGTTTGTATGTATGTATGTATGTATGTATTTATTTATTTATTTATTTATTTATTTATTTATGGCAATAGGCATTTATACAGAACCCCTTCCCACTGTAGTGGTCTCCTGGTGCAGAGGCTTGTCTCTGTGAATAGTGTGCACTCTGCCCAGGCCTAGGACTTACCAGATCTATGCATAGTTCATAGAGCAAAGCCACCTTTCATTCCACTATTTCTAAAGGTTGAATACATGTTTGATGCTCTGGGGGTGTTTACCTACCATAATTCTCTGAGTTGTTCTACTTGCCAAGAGAAAACTCGCAATCCTTACCCAAGATGGGGGTCCCAGGTGACAGGTCGCGAGCGGCGCATGCTGAACAGCGCCAGTCACACTCCATTAACCCTGTCATGTAAGTGACATCACTTAAGGCAGAGTGATTGACAACAATCAATATACCGCCTTGTAGCACTTGGACACCCATCCTCTCATGCTTTCAGGAAAGCAATAGCTAAGAAAAAAAAAAAGAACAAGACAACCCTGCAGCGAGGAATTTTCACTTTCGTTCAAAAATAGAAGCTGTTAGTCATTCTAGGCTGTAGTTTCCGGAGCTGTGTCACATACTCCTGAATTATCAGCAACCTTCCTGCGTGTGCAGCGCTAAAATTATCTGCCGATGGATGCATGTTTGGGGATGGCTCCTGTGTTCCGCTGCACCCCAAGAGGGCTGGAGCCCAAACTTCATGAATAGCAACGAGGAGGGAGCCTGGAAGGAAATTCGGCCGTCCATCCCTGATCGATCCAGGAGGGGCATTAGCCTCGATGTAATGGGTGACCTTTGCAGATTAGTCAATAGCTGATTTGCCTACTGAAGACAAACATTTGTCAATCAACGCGGCCATTTTAACTCCTCGGGGAACCTGCGCTCTGCAGACGGTGCACCCCTCAGCGTCCTGGAAGGCAGAAAAAAAAAAAAAAGGGAGACAACGCTGTGTCCTAAATATGGAGCTCTCTCTCATTCTTTCTACTGTGATATTTCCAGAACTAACCCCATTATCTGCCCATGTTCTATCTGGGCCCCGTCGCCGTGCTTGCGTGCTCTATGGCCACACATGGCATGCACGCAGTGGTGGAAGTGTATGAAAAGAAGTAGTGGAGCTATGTTCCCTACTGGTCCGCACCGCTCCCCGCAAACCCCATCGCCACACCCCCTCCCATGCACAATATAAACCCCCAAATGCATGCACCTGCATTTTAAGGGAATGTTCAGTGCACTGCACTGAAAGTGCAAGTTTCAATTGCTTCCTACACTTTTATTTTAAAACGAAACTGTTCCGGAACACTTTCTTTTTAAAATAAAAGTATAGGAACGGTAAACCTTCATTAAAAAAGGTAGAGGAGCACCGGCCCCGACCGCTCCTGCCCACTTCGACCACTGCATGCACGGCATTAGCGTGCATGTCAATTTCGCAACAGGGTAAATGTCCCTGAAAATGTAAATTTTTTTTACATGCATTTTTTTTAATAGGCCCTCCCAATCTCATTCTCAACTTTACCGACACGATCCCCTTTCCTTTTTCCCCCTTTCCCTCTACCCTCTGTGCTCCCCTATTGTTCTTGCGTTGCCTACCTTTCCATGATATGATATGATATGCTATGGCATTTATAACGTGCCTATACACAAGTGTTTCAAGGTGCGACATATCAACAATATGCAGAGGATTGGAGTCTCCAGATTGCCCACCCTTATCTTCCAATGTCCAGGTCCTTGTTGCACATGGTGTAAAATGTACACATTTCAGGGATTAAACATACTCTTTAGGCCCTTTCATGATTTGGTAGGACTTCTAATGATTTGTCTTGTCTTCCATGCTTTGTCACACCTTGCTAGGCCTTGTTTTATGTGCCCAGCTCTTTATGTCCCTTAATAATCAGCTCCCCACTTTTGTCTTTACTCTGTACTGCTTTCAGTGTGTGTGAGGACTTGTCATCTGGCAAGGGTGCAATAACATGGTGCTGATCATTCTATCTCAGAAAGAGTGATCTGTTAACCAGATCCCCCTTTCATGAGCTGCATGCCAAAACCATAGTATACACCTGTGCCCTGCTGAATCAGTACCTGTGCCTGCTCTCCAGTGGCACAGAGCTGGCCAAGTCACTCCAGCGCACAGGCTGCATTTACTATATGCACCCCTGTTCCCAAAACCACATAACTATATGAGTTTCCGTCCTGGTGGCAGATATCATATTTAAATATAAGCAATACCTGGGGTTAGGTTATGACAGCTAGTATCTCTTGTAAATATCCAAACCACATCAAATTGATATCACACATCTGTCAGCTACATGATCATAGGTCAACTGTAATAGGATTATGTGTATTCTTGCCAGAACGCCGGCCTATGCCACTCCAGGGCAGGGGGCTGAATGGCTGGGCCTCACCTTTGATCCTCTGTGAAGTTAGGTGACACTCACTGCAGGGTGACAGCCCCTCCACAGGGGTTGTCTAGGGTAGCCAGCATCAAAGGGCACATCCTATACAAAAGGGCGAGTCTCACATCACATTGCTGCATAAAGGACCTTTGATGCTATTAACAAGGGAATTGGTGAGTTAGTATAGACAGAGGGAGGAGCTCAGGCCAGCTGGAGGAATAGTCCACCATCTTTTTTTTCTCTGTATCATTCTTCCTTCCATTCCCCGCCACTTGCTTTAACACAAAGCACTTTGGGTATAATATCAGAAGTCAAAGCCCACGTGTTCCATGGACAGGGATAGGACCCCTAAAGCATGCTTGTTTCAGTCCAATCACCAGCAGGCTTTTACCTTTACAAGAAGGTATATCCCACTGCTTCAGTGATTCATATCTGGCCATCAGTTCTTGAGAAAGAACTTGGTTGGACTCTGTTGGAAGAGCAGTCCTTTCCAAAGTCTTCCAGTTTTTAGGTAGAAACAGGTACTCCAAGGCACAGGTAAGCTCCTCCAGCTACTCTGATACTCAGGACCTCACCATGCTGAAGGACCCCTGCAATTTGTGCCATCCTCCTCCATGTTTGGGAGCCTGAGAACAAGGACTACTCTTGCCACTGAGACTCTGGAGTTGGGACACAGTGCTCCAGAGAGCTAACACAGGATTCCTGCTCTTTTGCCGCCTAACCACTGTGAGCATGATTTGGGTGCATTTAACACAGTTTGAAATGGCACGGCCCTCTGGAGCTGCCTTGGACTCTCCCGACCTTCAATACGACTGTACCGCTCATTCAAACCCCTTTGCGGCTGCACTGTGCCCATTGTTGCCTCGGCTCGACCAAAGAAGCATTGGTGTTCCTTCAATGCTCAAACCACTGTTTGAACCTTCAGCCCTTTTGTCTCTGGTTAAGTTAATGGAGGAACCGACCCTGGTGGTCTCCTCAAACCATAGAGAACAGCGTCAAATCGACTTGCTTACACAACCTGTAATCTGCTTGTCTGTCAAACCTCAGCCATCGAACAGAACCTGGTGACCTCAACGATTTGCATGGCTCGAGAATCGCTTTGAACCACAGTGTCCTTATGTTCGAACCCTCCGTGACATCTGCTTGCTCACCACACTACCACAACTGTCACATTTTAATGTTTGAGTTGCTACTATTTCACATTCACACCCCTCCCATGGTCAAGGTTACTGCAAAAGACAAATGAGGTATATCTCTTAACTGTGCCCGTGTTACCTTTGTGATTGGGTTGGCTCTTGTTTTGTAGAAGTGTGAGGGCTAACTAGGAAATCTAGCCTCTACTCATCCCTGTACTGCTTGACAGAAGTCAATTTGTCACAATGTGCCCAACCATATGTCTGCTTGATTGGATTTGCTCCCATGTGTCCCACTGTATTTTGCTCCTGTGTGTCCCATTGTAATGTTCCCCCACTATAGCTTTGCTGCTGGATGCTTTGCAATCATTTTGGCCAACTGGGGATTTGCTCGCTGGAGTCCCACTGTGAATGTGCTGCTTGATCCCCAATGCTGTTTGCAGGACTGGCTCCTAGATATTGCCCCTTGATGTGCAATCATTCTTAGTTGCTCCTGGAGAACCCCCCAGGGACCGCCCTCTCAGGAATTTACTCAGTACCCAAAGCTACATTCTCCTTATGCTTGCATCAGCCTCTTGTTCACCTGCACTCTCATAAAGGATCAAAGGCTGCACACTGTCCGCTGCCGGAGATACCAGCCCAACACAGGCTGTCTCAGGTTGTCTCCGTCCGAGTACCCTACCTGAAAGCCACCTCTACTGAGAGGTCGCTCTGGCCACCCTGGATGGTTGGTCCACACTGCCAAAAGTGCACACTTGCAGCCTCCCCGCACTAACATTCTCAACCTTTACGCTCAAGCACATACTAACCAACCCACTCGATCACAGCAAACAGATAACCCTTCCGACAGAGATCAAGCAAAAAATACATCTTCACAATCAACATAAATATCACAGTACCGGTCCAAGAATCCTAGCACCACAGACTCCTCGCTGTACACACATGCATATATGCGCTAGACACATTGCACCTAGAGACAGATCTGCTCGCACAGCGCATGATTCGCCCACTTTGCATCTCCCAACTAAGCACATGCCTGCAATGTTTAATTATGCAATTGGCATAGACATATTCTAGCGTTGAATAGTGAACATGGGTTTCCGTTTTTTCACTTTTCTGACTGCAGTTCACATGCTAAAAACATAATTTGAAATCAGTTTATCAGCTACTCAATCAAAGTAGGGTTTGTTTGAAAGTTTTTAAAGTTTAGATCTCCTTGATCAAAACATGTGAAAACACATCTGAAAAACAAATGGTGTTAATGTAATAATACAAATGTTGGTTTATATAGCGGTAGCTCACCCGAGGGTTTCAAAGAGCTGTAATAAAAGTTGATATCATTACCTGCCGCATGGTACTCAATTTAAGCCCCTTGGAAGGATGAAAGGCGGAGTTGGCCGTGCCGGGATTCGAATCTGTGACAGGAGGCAACTCACATATTTCAGAAAAGAAGGCTCAGCTCGCTGGCAATCAATCGCGTGTGTTTGCAGAACTTTGATGCATCCAATATCGAGAGACAAAACATATGAACATTGTTTCATACATATTAAGACTTTGTAGCTAAAATGCATTTTAAAAGTTGATATGCAAATAAACCATATCCCAGTCATGGTTTGGATTTTTAGCAGCACAGGGAGAAATGCAGTTATGCACTGGTGACCAGAGAGGCTGGGTGCAGGCTTCAGATTAGTGCCGTGTGAAGTTTGATTCTTTTTAATGATCTAGCAGAGATTTTAAGAGATCAGCGAGTGTTTCTATTTATATTAATTAATTAAAAAATATATCTATTAGTAGTGTTTTAAATTAATTACAGTGAAACCAATTGCTTTTGGGAGAAAAAAAAAATTACATGACAGATATTTTGATTGGTCATTTACAACTATCGATATGTCAAATCAATATTCAAATAATCTATACTTGGCATATTTTAACGTTATCTATTTCTAGAATACAACAAATATCTTTTCTATTGACACCATTACTTTTTAAAATATATTAAACATACAGTAAATTACTTAATGCCCACATTTATACATCATAAAACATTTCGTATTTAATTATGCCATTTTCTTCATAAAAATATTATCTGATTTTCCAACCAAAACATATTTTCACAAAGCCCTCAAGTGCACAAAGGTTGCCCATTTATATTCCATCCTCAGATTTTTTTTTTTTTTAAATCATCATTTGTTTAGCTGCGGCAATACAAAAAAGGCGAGTGATTGCTGTATTGAGGAATGGTGTGTTGAGAGGGTTAACATATTGAGACGTGTCCCTCACTTGCAGTATTAATTTCACCTCCTGTCTCTGCACTAGTAATAGATGATCTATAGAGGTAGACATGCAAATTGGACAAACATTTTTGTTATTGCGATATAATGCCTGTTTTTTACATGTTCTTAGTATGTTTTTGTTGCAACTTTGTGTATATTGATTAAAATATGTATACTTTTTTTTTTTTTTTTACTGGAGCTTGTACCTCTGCCTAAAAGATTTAAGAGAGATCTCTATACTTGTGCATGTGGACACCTGCACCCTGGGTGTGTGAAAGTTGGGTAGCTGTATTGTGCAATTAGTTTTTTGACTTCACCAGTGACTGCAGATTTCAGTTGTGTCCACTCTATATTATATGATATGATATGGCATTTGTAACGCGCCTATACACAAGTGTTTCAAGGCGCGACGAGGCAGGGATGGGGAACAAGGGGAAGACAGACAACGATCCAACTAGGACAGGTGTAATTTAGACTGCGCAAGTGCAAGGGTAGGGGGGAGGGAAAAGTGCAAGGGGAAAGGGAGGGGGGAAAGTGCAGTATAGGGTAAGTAGAATAAAAAATAAATAATAGGGCCAGCTGGTGGCAAGTGCAAGGTAAGTGCAGACAAATGCTGGGGAGGGTGGGCTGTAGGGATAAAGAGACAGTCCCGCAGTGCAGGGGTTGCCAGGGAGGCAGTGCAAGTGGAGAGTGGCTGGGCCAAGGACTGAGGTCGGAGAGAGTGGCCCAGTTGCAGATTCAGTGCAGTTACAGTGAATAATTTAGCAGGGGATAGGGAGAGAGAAAACAGAAGCAAAGAGGAAGGTTTTGAGGTGCTCCCGGAACCGGAGATGGTTCTCCTCAAGTTTCAGGGAGGCAGGAAGGCTGTTCCAGACGGAGGCCATTGCCGCAGAGAGAGATCTACCCCCAGCTCGTTGCTTCGAGAAGCGGCTGACCCTGAAGGAGTTGGAGACAGATGAGCGAAGGGCTCGGGAAGGAAGATATTTAGGAAGAGAGAGTTGAAGGTATTTAGGCCTCAGGCCCCAGGCCCTCATCAACCAGTAGCCATGGGTTTTAGCACAATACTGTCCAGTGGCCACAATCTTCGGCTGTGCCCACTATATATTCTAATATATAAATGGACCTCTCTAGCCATGGCCTCTGCCCAATAGCAGTTTGTACATCTTTTGGCCATGTCCACTGTATATTTAAAAATACTAACATGCCATACGAGATGGACTTTGTTGTGCCAATTGTGTATTATACAACAGTAACCAGCCCTATCCATGGCCTTCAGCCAAGTCCGTCTGTATAGTATATACAGTAACAAGCCACTCGCCATGGTCTTCAACACAAAACTAGTCAGTGGCTACGGCATTTGGCCATGCCAACTGTATTTTCTAACATATTTATGGGCACTAGCAATGGCCTCTAGCCGTAGCCACTGCCTACAGCTTTCAACGTTGTACACTGTATATATTAAAACAGTGACGGGGCACTAGGCATGGCTTCTAATCATGCACATTACTATTTTGCAACACTAACTGACCACAAGCTATGATGTTTGGTGATGGCCAGTGACCACAGCCTTCATCAACTCCAAGTCCATGGCCTACATTTTTATTAAGAAAATCAAAGTTTTTATGAGATAACATATTAATCATGTTATGTCTAATGCCATTATCAATCTGTTATATGCAATGTAATTAGTGTTGTCACTAGTGATGTCATCAGTGATGCAATGTGTGATGTTCTCAGTGTTCTCCAACAACACATATTCAGGGATGTCAACATTGATGTGATCTGTGATGTCATCATTGTGGTCATAGGCTGCACAACTGGCGGTGCGACCTTCAGGTGGCTTTAGCAGAATTTCAGGGGTTTTGGTGCATTAAGTTCTCACCTTAACGTCCATGAAACTAAAGATTTTTCCTTGAATATATATCAGTGAAAAAACTTGAGTAGAGGGATGTTATGGTTAGGTTGCATTAATATAAACCTTTGAAATTCAGTGAAAAAAATGTTGTTAAAGGGATGTTATGGTTACAAGTAAAACCAAAAGAAAAGAGAAACTCACCAGTTATGGTAAGCTAAGCAACCATATTTGTGCCACCTCTGTGCACTGCTAAGGCTAACACCCAGGACATTGAAGATGACATCACAAATGTCATTGATGACATCACATATCTAGGCCACTTTTTATTTTGTTCACTGACATATCTAGACCAGGTGTGTTGTTCACTGACAGAATATGGTAATTGAAAAGACGCTATATATCTAGACGTTAACCTTGTCATATGTTCTTAAAGTACTTTCCTTAGGGTTTGGTCTCAGCTCATGGTGCACATACATGGGGCAATAAGCAGGCCTCAAACACACCATTAATTTGTATAGATGAAAATGAACTTTAATGTTATTGAGGTTTTCTGGTGATGTTGTTTCTTTCTTCCTTACTTTAGTTTCCCTGTTTGTGCCTCTGATTTGTATGCATCGTGGGTCTTCATATGTGTTGTTTATACTAACACAAGTGTGTAGTAAGTCTTGAATTGTTAGCTATTTATTCCATGTTTAATATAAGTGAAACATCTGACAAGGTAGCATTTATTATTTTACTATCCAAAATCACCAGATAAGAAATATTGTAGTTCTATGTTGCATGCATCAGCCATTGCCAATGTGTATGTATATTTAAGTTCCAGTATCAACAACAACAACCAATATAATGTTTTGCTTAGTTAAGTGCATTCTTCAATACATGAAGTAGTTAATGATAGGTCTCGCGATCACCGCTGACAGGCTGTTGCCAACATTACAAACACAACCCCTTGTAGGGACTTTTCATCAAAATTTATTTAATTTGTGATGTCCTCGGTGTTAGGCTTAACAGTGCACAGTGGTGGTGAAGTTATGGTTGCGTAGCTTACAATTACGGGTGAATTGCTGGGGTTTTTCGGTTTTACTTGTAACCATAACGTCCCTTTAACAAAGTGTTGTCACTGAATTTCATGGGTTTTTATTAGTACAGCTTAACCATAACGTCCCTTTAACAACGTTTTTTTCACTGAATTTCATGGGTTTTTATCAGTGCACCCTAATTTGCTACAACTTCCTAACATTATACTTACGTCCAATATAGCAACATTTCCAGGAGATGTAGAATGTTTTAACTTAAAACTGTGGCATTCCCCACCTCCTAGCAACATGTTTAACACTTCTATACACTTTTTGCAACTTTTTCCACTGTTTTTGTATTCGCGGACATTCTGGAACGTCTGACCTCATCGCATACTTTCCAGACAGTATCACATGACCATGTGCGCACGTGGCATGATGACATGTTTGCGAGCGTGTCTGAAATTCATGAATGTGGCCATGCTTCTAGAACATGTTTGAAAATACATTTTCAGTTGATCTAGGAAGTTTTCTTTTCAAAATTAGACTTTAGTAGCATTCCCGAAATTGCATTACAAACTCACAATAAACCCCTCCTCAGAAAACTAACCCCACCCCTCACCCCCTATGATGATTCCCTCCTCCCCCCCTAATCTGTTCAATCAAATAAAAACACCCCCTTCACACATTTGCCATGCCACGATTAGCCCTGCTTCATACCAGAGCCGGAACGCCAACGAGTCATGAATCCCATCCTGCAGAGGGGGTCCCAAATACAACTGAAAGGTGATGGCCATGTGGACAGCCACTTATTACCCCCCTCCTTCCAGATAGACCACAAAACTCCAGTATCGGGTGAAACCGCACCCTTTCGGGGATATGTGTTATGATTCCTGCCCCTCATTTCCCCAGCCCTCCAAGATGTCAGGCTGGAGCCAGGCCACAATCACCTACAAGGCCCTCAAGGGCCTCTCCATCCCTCCAAAGACCCATTGGAGTCAGACTTGGTGCTTGTGGCACCAGACTCACTCACTCCCATAGGATAGCATTGGGGATTGGACTTGTAGTGCATTGATGGGTACAAGATGGATGCCCCCACATATTTCGGTTCCCAGAACTGCATGTGCAGTCTAGTCTTTTGGGTGTGGTTCAGCCCAGAGACACCTGGGATACCCAGAGACTATTTAAGCCACGCCCATGCTGAGAAGCATGCTTTGCGTTTTCTGCACCTGCAGCGAGACACTCACCGTGTTCGGATCGGTCTCCAGTAGGCCTGCATCTTTCTTCTGTGCTCAGCTCCTGCAAGAACAAGAACACCGTTAGGAACAGCCTTACCTTGCGGCACTTCTGCCCATCATTCATCGCTCCTTCTGTTCTGCGGGCATCTTCGGCGGTGTCATTCCCATCCCGGCACGCCGCTTCCTAAGGAAAAGGGAAAAGAACAGAAAAAAGGCATTAGTAAGCATTCTGCAAATCTTCGCTTATTTTTAAAGACTGTATGAGCTTCAAACGCTTACCTGAATCTGGGGGAACTCTGTCTCCAGAACTTTTCATCCATCTGCAAGAGGGAAAAGACACTCCAGGTTAGCGTGGAAACATCTAGAGGCGCCGCATACCGCGCTTTCTCACCGCATTTGTTCTTCATAACCGGCAATCACGCTGAAAACGTTGCGGCACCTAAAAGACACAGAAAAAGAACTCAGTTCAATACAAATACGAAAGGGATGCATCGCACTCTCACTTACCTTCACCGCTACTCATCTCAGCAGCACGCCGCCATCCCCGGATGCCCGCCATCATCTAAGGAAGGAAAGGAACAAAGTTAGAGAACTGTTCAAAAGAGTCATTATACTTACCTGTCGGACTCTTGCCAGTGAAGTAACTAGGCAGCAACGAGCCCACATCAATCAACGCGCCCCTGCGCTGAAAGCAGGACGGAGAGCACACTATCCAAGAAAACAAGGTGAGCTGTGGATCAAAGGGAAGGGTTGGACCCCGGGGAAGAAGGAGTTCAAGCACACATAGACAATAGGGAGTTAAACTCTACCAATCCTGTGTTTCAGGCCCAGTCTCCAGTTGAGTAGCCTCCAGGGAAGGGTTCGAGGTCGTAAGAGGTCAGAACAGGCTGAGTGACGTCCCTGTGGATACCAGGTGAGCGTTGCAATATGAGATCTGGGGACCCTCAACCACTCGCCCATTGAGACCGGAGCCAAGACTACATTGTCCATTGGAACCCATTGATTGTCGGAGTGCTAGTTCAGGTGTTCCACAACGACCAAAACCTGTGCCACCCTGTAATAGAGCTCAAGGTCCGGGAACCCAAACCCCCTACCTCTTTTGGTGAGATCAGTGTCCAATAGGCTACCCTGTGATTTGTCCCCACCCAAAGAAATGTCATCATAGCTACCCTAAGTTCAGCAAAGAAAGACGATGGAATCATCACTGGTAACATTTGGAATAGGAAATGAATTTTGAGCAACGCTGTCATTTTAATACAAATTAGATGTGCCATCCACGATAGCACTGATCTTGCCCACATCTCCATGTCTTTTCTGACCTCTGACAACAGCTGTAAAAAATTCTTAGAAAAAACTCAATCTAGTGGCACGTTAGCCCTCCTTCACCTGAAATGGCAATCCCTTGATATATTTTGTATCCATCTCCGACAACCCCCCTATCTTGTAGGCTACCTACTTCCCCAGATTAACTTTAAAACCTGATAGCGCCCCATATCGCTCCAGGATTTCCAATTTAGGGGCCATCGTCTGCGCCGGCTTGGTAACTTAAAGGTGGGCATCATCCGTAAAGAGGCTGATCTTGCATTCCACTCCCCCTATCCCCCCACCAAGACCCCCTCCTTACCCCCACTTCTGCCCTGGCTGCCACCACCCAAGGTTCCATAACCAATGATAGAGCAGTGCACCACTACCACCACCACCACTACTACCAACTGGAGGGCCTAGACAATGGAAGAAGTGCAATCATTTAGAAAACAATCAAGAGAATCATGAAGATGAGGTAGAGGAAATGCTTACCTCTAGCACGCAGACAGAATCATAGGTGTCACCGTTTTTTACCACCGTTGGGTGTGTACTTAAGGCTAAAGCTACCAAGGTAAAATGCACTGAGCGCAACGTTGTACTCAGTTGCAAACAACCTGGCCAGTACTCCTACGGAACCACCTCCATTCAACGCCACACCAAATCCAAACACCGGGATGTTCTGAGAAAGGCTGTTCCTTTCTCAGAAAGTAGTAGGCTGTCTTCCTCTACCTCATCTTTCGCAACCAATACTGCCACCACACCTGCTATTCCTGTGGGCCACAAGATCCCACAAGCTATATTCCAAGCTATAAAAGAGGCTGTTGATCCATATCTGTCAAAGACAACTGTACTCTGTATGTACTGCAACACACCACTCTGCAGGGGGGAGCAGTTTCGCAGTGCTTTCAAGGCTCTCATCAAGGAACATGAGTAACACTGTCCCCTACCTTAGAGTTAATGCATGCCCAATATCCTCCCCTGTTCACCTGCCCCTCCAAATCTGTGCCTGCTACCCCTTCACTTATTTTGCTCCCCACCTTACTTCCTGACCTCTCCTGCAAAAAAATAACAAAATCAAAAAACACCCCAAACTTTGCACAGATATATTCAGATGCATGCTGGGCATGGTTTTTCCTGATCCAGCCATGAGCGTCCCTTGATTCACGTAACCACCCAGACGTACGAAGCTATAGCAAGCCATATTTGCTAGACAGCATTGGAGCAACGGCATAGAGAGACGGCATCTTCTGCAAAGAGAAAAACCTCACAGAAGGCCCTCTATGGCCTGTATCTTTACTGACCACGTACTTTGCAACTCCCTCTGCATATGTGGCACCCCCTGTGACCCAAGCAACTATTTGGAGTGCCCCCCACCACCCAAGAGGCAGTTTTTGTCCTGAAAATATGCAGCAATCTACACAGCATTGAATACTTACCATGGGTACCTAATGCTATAGACACAACCGTCCACTCGATCCAGATATTTGGTGACGCCCATGAATATGTCCCCCTCTAGATGAAGTTATACCAGAGGGTTCTCCACAGAAATTGAACAAGGTCCTGAAGAAGGTAATGGTCCAGCCGTAGACAGCTGCCAAAACGTCATACCGAACAGACAGCGAGGCTAGCAGCCATCTTCACACGGTCAATAAGGGTGGTCACAAAAACAAAATGACCCCTCTAAAATAATGAAACTTAATCCTTTCTTGCAGTAGGCCTTCTATTAGATGTATTCTTTAATCAGCCTAGACAAGGAGTGATATGTCTCTGGAATCACTCTTTGCGTAGTCTGATTAATTGACATAACTTTCACATTAGTATACCATACAGTGTGTTTATCTAAAATGCAAGCTAAAACTCGCTTGATTATATATGTGATGTATTTTTGTTTTGTTGTATATTGCTTTAAGTGTTTTTCATTATTCACATGTTTTAGGCACTGATATTTTGCACTGCATCACTTAAGAGACTTCTATGTATCTATTTGTCTTTCTAGTTATTTTGTGGTATCGCTATGTTATGCAATTACATATTATACAAAGGCCCAATGAATAAATAGACCTATATAATTTTCTACCATGCATTCCTGTCCATATGCTGAGATTACAACAACAAAAAACTGTGTAAAAGAGAAAAGATATACGCAAGCTACTCTTTCTCTCTGGTTTTAGGTTTTCCTTATGCACTTGTTTTACTTCTTGTCCAATCATGTGATGCTGTCCAAGTATGGCAACAGATGTTGGAAGCACACCCATGTAATTTGTCAGTACTCCGACAGAACCACCTCCATTCACTGTCACACCAAATCCTACCACCGGGATGATCTGAGAAAGGCTGTTCCTTTCTCAGGAAGTAGTAGGCTGTCTTCCTCTATTTCATCATCCTCAAACAATACTGACACCACACAGGCTACTCCAGTGGGGCACAAGATCCCACCAGCTACACTGCAAGCTATAAAAGAGGCTGTTGATCCATACATTTGGAAGACAACTGTACTCTTAATATACTGCAACAGACCATTCTGCAAGGGGGAGCAGTTTTGAAGTGATTTTGAGGCTGTAATCAAGGAAATTAAGAAACACTACCCCCTACCTTAGATTTAATGCATGCCCAATACCTTCCCCAGATCACCTACCCCTCCAAATCTGTGCTTGCTGCCCCTTTACTTATTACCCTCCCACCCTTACTTCCTGAACTCTCCTGCAAATGTAAAAACACCCCAAACAGTAAAAAATGTGAAGTAAAAAAATATAAGTTTATAGACTCAATCTACTTTACATGTTTTAGTTAAGTAGTTAGACTCAATAAGATTCTCCAACATTCCAATTCGCATTTTCTATTATGCTAATTAAATAATTAACAATAGTATACTAGAGAATAACAAAACACATAAACAATGTTCTGTCCCAAATACTTTTCTCTAGCATACAAAAAGGACCATAATCCATGGCCCTTCATGACTATCTGTGGTTTTTGCAGTCCCCTCTCTAGGCCATGCTTTATTAAAAAAACCAGATTGCAGGAGCACACCATCGCACAAGACAGCCCTTCTACCTATTTTACGGTTGTGTTTGTAGCACTCCCACATTGAATTGAGTCAATCACACATATATTCACAGATTAGTTAACACAAACTCTTCAGATTTCCCTATCAGCATATTAAACTCACACGCTAACTGCCACTTAAACACATTCAACAGGTATTTTCCATATATATTTCCCTTGCTTATCCCAAACAATCATACACAATGGTGCTATAAATGCACACATGCATTGTGCAGTAAAAGAAGTGCATTACTGGGAAAAGGAGCAGGGATTACCAAGTGCATATAGAAGCCCAGAAGGAAAGTGCCAAGACATGCCAAAGTGGAAGGCCACTAACTACCTATTGCAGCAAAGGAGTCCAAAGGGTGTGGTACACAGTCGCCAGGCAGTACATCTGCAATGGCAGTGCTAAAGGGTGCAGGGGTGTACTGGTGTCAACTAGATATAGGGCCTGCAACCTGAGAAGATTATGAGGGACCAAGCCACCAGTGTCAGTGGCAGTGGTATGAGTTAGCAGGGAAGGAATTAAGTAAAACAGGAACACAAATGCAGAGTTTTAAGGTTGTTTTTTTAACTTTAGGAAGTCCAGCTCAAGTACACAAAGAACAAGAGGACTGTTCCAAAGAGAGCCACCAGCCGAATACAGAGACATGCTTCCCGTTCTTGGTTTCAAAAATCATTTGACAAGCAGAGTATTGGCATTGCAGCAGCGGAAGCCAGTATCAGGGCATTATTTAGGGAAACCAAGTTGGACATAGTATAGTCCTTGCAGTTAACAGGAGCCAATATACACATGTATGTGCTGCAGCAATACCATCCCTGGGATTCAGGCCAAGGATAAGACTTGCAGCCCTATTCTAGAGTAACCAAAGGGGGTATACACAACAAATGGGGAGGTTAGGGAAGAGGCTCTTGCAGTTGTCCAGCCTACACAGTATCAGCGCTGTACATACGTTGAGCCTCTGGTGGAAGTTAAGCAATGCTACAAACACCTTTCCACCACTGGCATGGGGCTCGACGCAAGTTGAGTGAACTCCATGGAACACACGGACACGGACTCTTAGTAAGCGTTGGGACTGTCCATGGATGCCTGCCTTTTTCTATGAACAATTTCGAGTGTGATTGCCACACATTCCCGCAGACACAAGCGTGGGCCCCTGAATCTCGTTGAAACAAGTAGCATCCTAAATGATTTCCAAGAAAGCATTTCTTCTGAAACTCAAATGCGATTGCCACGCATGCCCGGAGACACAAGCATGATCCCCCGAATCTCATTGAAACAAGAAGCATCCTGAAAGATTTCCAAGAAAGCATTTCCTCTGAAACTCAGATACCCAACACACGCATCAAGATATACATTTGACTACTCACTCTGGGCCCCAAGGAACAGCACCTCATTTAACAATTTTTGCACACCATTTAGTCGAGAGAGGGGTGCCCCCTAATGTGAGGATAACTGTGAATTTGGAGCCAATCCCACACATCCCTCTCAGAAGTACAGGTGTCAATACCATTTACCTGCCCTGAGAAAGACTTCACATGGATGCCACGATCACCGGCATGCCGAAACATGCACCAGTGCTTGAGTAACTAGTTAGGAGAATTGAGAAAATTCCAGATATTTCATGTTCATGTAGGCAGACAAATGGCACGATTATTAATTGTACCAAAAAAATCTCTCCAGGGTATTATTTAGTATACCCTGCAGTTGTTCACAGTAGGCAGGGTATGATTTAGTGTACCTAGTAGTAGTTTACACCAATGAATTGTTAGTAATCACTGCATGACCAGTATGATTTGGTTCTCCCTTTAATATTGTGTTTTGTTTTGTTTTGTTTTTCTATTCTTGATCATTTGTGCCACTTCAACTATATGTACTTTCCTAGAACATTGTATTTAGGTTTGTTGTTTTGTTCTTTACTATACTTAATGAAAATATATATCATTTATCTGTTCCTACATGACAAGAATCTGCACAATTTGAGATAATCTTTGTGACTTTTATGCACCAAATAATTGTTTAGATTAAGTACAAATGTTTACAACACAGTGGGCGTCATTACACTGTAGGCGGTCCATAGTGAGTGGTGCCGATAAGGGAACGGCACTGTTGATTACGTGCCGCTATATTACGGGTTTACTCACGGGTGTAGGTAAGGACGTCTGGTCCAGACCAGACGTCCTTACTGGCACCCGTGACCAGACCAGGATGCTAACAACGGGCCCATCATTAATGGGCCTGTTGTTAGCATCCTCCCCATTCCCATTGAGCCCTATGAGGGCTCAAATGGAAATGGGGATGTACCGGGTTCCCGGTCCCGAGAATGGGAATGACCAAGCCTGCCAAAGTCAACATGGCCAGGTTATTCCCTATTTTCGGGACCCAGACCCGGACCCGGGCCCGGACCCAGTACCTGGTACCCGGTTTGGGGGTAGCCATGCCGCTAAAAGCTAAAAGAAATTAGGCCCAGTGTGTTGTTAGTAGCGTGGACCCTTTCCTTTTGTTGAATATTGTACATTTCCCCAATCCACGCGGGCCCACAGTGGGATCCCTACTCTTTGTCTAAGGTTGCTGCCGCAAGTAGGACATATGTGCAAATTGACATTATAGAAAACCATCAAAATATCACAGTGTATGTAGTGGGCTGGCCTTGACTGCTTCTTACTCTCGTAACACTCATCCTTCCATACAAAATGAAACTACTGCAAACTCCAAATTAAGAACGAGAATGAGGTAGTTGCTGGAAAAACTAGCAAGTGTTAGTTATGCATTTGCTGTAAGGATATAGATGTATTGCATGTTTTATTGTAATCCAATTAAATACCTGCAATTGATAAGAAAGTGCAGTTCTAAAACATGCTACAATGGGTCTCAAGACATACCCCCTCCCTCTAAAGTCGGTTTCTGGGTGGGGGCTTCAAGACATGCTGCCCAGTTAGGGTGGGTAGCCAGGCATGCTTCCTCAGAAAGAAATCAACCATAATGGGGCTAAGAAAAGCTGCCCACTTAGGAAGACAGTGGTTTGGATACCCCATAAGGCTTTCACAATTAGTAAGTCAGTGGCTGGGTGGTGGTTCAAGAAATGCTTTCAGAGTTAGGAAATTGGTGGCCAAGTGGAGAAGACGAAGACTCCCTCACTCAGGACGTCCAAGGATTGCTGAGGTTCATGACATGCTTCCCAAAGTAATGAAGAGATGTACATATAAAGTCCGCAAGAGGGAAGGGGCGTGCAGTAATGCCAAAAGCTCCATGACAGGGAGTATGGCACCCTCAAAGAAATATACGCACAATGAAAATGTTGTTCGAAGGTATAGATACATCGGGGTGCAAGAGCACAGTGATTGTGAAGAAGAATCACACGTGCAGTCATTGGGCCTCATTACAAATCAGGCGGTCCGGAAATAACGGTGGCGGTAAACCCGCCGCCACCGTTGTTTCCGGACCGCCTGATCCCGACTGCTGCAGGCGGGAGGTGATGTTCCCGCCAGGTCTGACCTGGTGGGTTTAACACCGCCTGCCTGCAGGCGGATGAGGAAACACAGGCAGCATTACGAGATGCTGCCGGTGTTTCCATGATCCCCATTCCCATTGAGTCCCATAGGATTTAATGGGAATGGGGATTAACACCATTCCATCTCCGTGATTCCCGGGAAACCGGGGTTGTAATGCCCCGGTAATTGAGCCTCGTAATGAGGCCCATAATTGGGTTTTGTTTTCGCTTTTTAGAACATATGTGTGCAGGTTCTTTTTTAGCACATATGCAGATATGGTTTTGTTTATTGTTTATTTTCATAAGTATAGGTAGAGCATAATTAGGGCTTTTAGTATAGAAGAATAAGGAATAGTGTAATGTGCATTAATGCACCACAGTGCTGCCATCTTTGAGCAGGCCTAGGTATTGCCATTATTATATTTTTAAGACCACAACCCACAGTAACATGTATGTTGTGCTGACACGTGAAGAAACACTAGTAAAAGCTGCCAAGGCCAATATCAAAGGGAGAGGTTTCTCATGAGAGAAGGGCCTTGCAGAGGGCTTAAGCCAGACTCCAGGTGCAAGAGCTCTGGCAGTGAATACAATAGCAATTGAGAAATAAGTAGCAGAAAATACAAACTCACTAGTGGTGCATGGCCTTTTTGCTAACTAGAATTGGCACGAGGCAAGGAAGGAGTTGGGGAGATAGCTGGTGCAGGAGCTGGAAGGATGAAGGGAACCTATCAGAGAGCTGGAATGATTGTAAGAAATTATTTTTTCACCTTGGGGCTGTTATGCTGAGCTTGTGTTATCTCCAACCGAAATAATCCAGTTAAAACACGTAGCTGTAATAGCTATTGCGTGTGCTTAACTGTGCCTGCCAATCTGACCGGCTTAATGATGTACCAATAACTGTTGAGGGGTAGGGTTACGACATCATAAGGGGTGGTAGAGAGTTGTGTTCCAGGAAATATGTTGTCCAATAGAACTACCCAAACCTATACAGCACTATAGGGGTCTCATGATGTTTCAACCAATCACTTCATTTGACCTGCCCTAAAATGTAACTAATGTGGATTATATTCATGTGTCTAGTTGTATACATATTGTAGTTTGTCATGGGTGGATTAGAGAACTTGTCAACCAGTTCAGCTTGCAGGACTGTCTGAATTAACTTTCTTGCAGCTGTGGGGAGTTAATAAACTTGTGTTTTTTCTTTCACAGGGTCTACTATTCTGTGGGATATTTTTGGCAGACTACTTATGAAAAGTAAAACAAAGGCGGGTGTGGGAATCTCTCTACAGGGTAATTTCTTCTCTGTGAAAGGGACAGTGAGCTAAAGACTTGGTAGAGTCTCTCCCAGGGGTTATTTACCCAAGAACAGGTCATTGAGCTGCGTTCATGCTGGTAGAGAGAGTCCCGGACCCCCCTTGTTTTACTTATGAAAAGTAGTACCTCTTTACAGTAGGGTAACAGTGGCTTGATTGGATACTCAAGACATGGGGCCTGATTCCGAGATTGGTGCGAGCCATGGCGCTATTTGCCACCAATAACGGGGCCGAGTCTGGTGTGGTGCAATGGGGACTTACCGGTCTAGTCCGACCCTGGCGAGACCGGTAATTCCCCATTGCACCAACCATTCCCCATTCCCATTTGAGCCCCCATAGGGCTCAATGGGAATGGGGAAGGTGCTATTTACGGGCCTGCTAATGGCAGGCCCGTAATTAGCGGCCTGGTCCCCTAACGGGACCTGTAAGGGACGTGTGGTCCGACCACACGTCTCTAGCGGTTCCCGTTAGGGGACCTCAGAATCGGGTGGTAGGGAATTACCGGCACCGGTCTCCTTACCGGTGCCCGGTATCCCCTACTGCCCGACTCGTAATGAGGCCCATGGTCCTGCAGTTAAGACATTACTGGCTTTGCTTGAGGGGTTAAAATATGCTGCATGGATTAGGAAGTTGGTAGAATGTTTTGGTGCAATTAACCTGATCACCTGAGGCTCAATGGTGATAAAACAGAAGTCGTATTACTTGGCTGCATAGTCGAGAGTTCCCTTCCTTTCTTGTGGCTTATGAGTTCAGGCAATCCACCTGACCATGTGAAGGTAGTCATACATCTTGGGGTGATATTTGACAGTAAACTATCCTTTGCCCCACAGGAGAATATGGTTGCAGAAAATGCACATTCTCATGTATATAATATAGGTGTCATCAATTAGTAGATACAAACAATGTACAGACCCTAGTCCGGGCTGTGGCATTATATAGAATTCAATATTGCGCCTCTACTTATTTGAACATTGCTAAAGATCTCTTAGCCACATTTCAAGCAGATCAAATTTGAGCAGTACATACCATTCTTGGACAAAAAATAAATAAAAAAATATTAGAATATCTCTATAATAATGGCTTCCCTAGCCATTGACAGTGTGGAATTCATTGGGCTGTCTGACAATAGGGGACCAAAATCAAGCTTGTGTCCTCACGCAAATTTGGAAAGTAACTCAAAACCAGATTCCTGAATATAGTCCACTGCTCCTGAAATGTATGCCTCATCGCGAGCACTTAGTTTAAGTGCGAAAAACCTGTGGCCGGTTGCCAAGCATTCTACCACCCATTTTGGCGGGAAAATGATTGGCGCCACGGGCTGCCATTGATGGAATAATCTCCCAGTACACATTGAAAATGGTGCCTCTTTGCAAACCTTTAATCTTCGACTAAAAATCACCCATCATTGTTTTATATCCCCTGAGCTACAACATTGAAAGAACAACCTGTTTTTCTTCAAAATGTGTACTGTTTGTATATTTTTGTTTTTGTTTTATGTCGTATTCTGTGTAATGTAATCTATGTTTTATGCTAGCACCTTAAAACTGGTTTTCCGGTAATTAGTTGTGCTTAATAAATACTTGCATCTATCTATCTATCTATCTATCTATCTATCTATCTATCTATCTATCTATCTATCTATCTATCTGTCTAAAAGGGCATTGAGGCCGTACACATGGGAAAAAGGCACTATATAAATGACGACTACAATACAATATAATCAGCCTCATAATGAGTTTGGCAATAACCCTTAAATGCGTTGGTAACGGGTCCACCAAATCACGGGTTTGGCTGCATTTACCCCCAGCTCTGAGCTGGGGGTAAATGCGCTGGGAAAATTCCCTTTTTTCAGGCGCAATTAGCACCACACTATTAGCACGCACTAATTGTGCTGAAAATTGCCCACTGACCCAATGGGGAATTGGAAATTACCGTTACCGCCAAATCTGTGATCTGCCGCTAATAGGCGCAGAGGGGTTGGGGGTAACTCTGTTAGCCTGGGCTGTATCCCAGCGGTATCCCAACTCGTGATGATGCCCATATTAATTGGTGATGGGGTCAAGGCATAGTCTAAATTTGGGAAGTATAGTGCAGTGGTTAACAATATCGATTTGGGACCTGCAAGCAAAGAATTGAGCGAGGCAGGTGCAGGAGGTAGGACGAGGAGAGAGGAAGAACTCAATGAGGAGAGACGACAGGCGGTGAAGGTGTTTTCTTTTAGTGCTGTAACTCTACTGCCCTGATGAGTCCCAACTCATGTCACCACTGGATTACCCATCTGTATATAATTGTAAATACTGCAATTCCTCAATAAGTATAGCTTCTTTGACTTGTGCTTCCTCAATTTAGTGTGTCCCGATCGTTCACTAACACCACCTGATTGCATTCATGGATAAAGAAAGCACTCAGCCATTGGACGCTCCGCACATCAATATGCTATAACTCTTTGAGACCATATCAGTGGTGAAAGGCGCTAAACAAATGCCCAGTAACATAACATAACGCAACATGTGTAGAGTGCTAATATGTGAGCATTTTCTCATTTAAAATGAATAAAAACAAAGCCATTGATGAGGTGGCAATAGCAGTCTTGGAGGACACAGGATCTGGCAGTGGGTTAGATGCTAGTTGGCGTGGCACAGTGATGGGGGAGACCTTGGTACACAGGGTGGAATTTTGGCTGGGTCTGGTGCAGAAATAATCATCCACTTTGCCGTTGTGTTTGTTGATCGTCTTGGCAAAAAGTCTCTGTGGGTTCGCTCTCCCCACGGGGGCAGACATTTCTCAAACAGAACGCACAGCCACATTTCCTGGGTAAGGGATAGTCACGAGGACATGTGCGGCACTATTGCATCCAGGCATGGCACACCTTTCACTTACATCAGTGTGGTTGCCTTGCAGGCGGGGATGGGGGGCTCTAGACAAGATCATTCCATTTAAAAACTCAGGGTCTTGTTGAGAACTCATCTTCCATTGTACGAGCTTTGGGAACCTCCGTTTAACCCTATTCCACCGTGAGTTATAGGACTGTATTACATTGAAGCGGTTCCTATTGATTTTTAAAGGCACAGCAACCAATCAAAGTGATGAATAGACCTACTAAATACTGCCCATTGCATACAAGAAGAAGCCTGCCAACGCACTCCATCATCGGTATACATCTAACAGGCACCGGTGTAATGAGTGGGCGAGGATTCTAATGTTAAAGGTTCGGCTTCGGTTTGCCGTCACCTCTGGAAGCACTATCAATTGGCCGCCATCCTTTCCTGTTTTGCATTAAAGAGCACACAGAACAGCCAACAGTGCAAGAGGTCCCATGCTGAGAATGGCCACATACGAGCTAAAATAGCTCATGGTATGGGTGTACCCCACTCGGTGCATTCCAGTCTCATTGTACCAGCAGGGAGAATTCACAAGCATGTCAGTCTGCTCCCACTTACAAGGCGAGTACACCCTCAAAAAACAGGATAACCTCTGTGGACGAGAACTGACTGCAACCTAAACACGGGTTTCGTCCGCATAGGTGTCATCAGTGGGATGCAATTCCCTGTCAAGGCACGAAGATCCAGGGGTCCATTTATGAATTCCCCCACTCACTTAGGGAATTGTTCACAATGAGGCAACAGTGTGAGAGGTACTCTGCTAGGAGGGCAGCTTAATTGAATGTATGATTTCTGTGACATACCAGAAGAAAATGTCCATTTGCAAACCAGCCTGGGCCAACTCATAAGGGCAGTTGGGTCCAAAACAGGAGGCAATTTGTTTACGAGCAAGAGTGGCAAAGCCAACCCCAGACAAGTCTGTTTGTGAGAAATCAGAGAATTGTAGCTGAAGGGCAGCCGGCCCCTCTAGCGTTCTGCACCTGGATTACACCACCTATTTGGGTGAAACCCCACATTTTCTTGAAGTTGTTCACAATTTGAGAAGGCTTCTGATGTGAATGAACAAAAGCTAGAAAATCCTGTTGTTTCGGCTTTGCCCCAATCAGGAGGACCTCAATCATGTTTTAACTCTATGAGCCATGTATAACATGAAGCTTCCAAGTTGCAATTTGGCAGTATAAACATTCAAAATAAATGTTAGAGCTAGCCTGAGTGGAACCTGAGATCACTTGCTAGTGACTGTCAGCCCTGTACAACTTGATGTATTTGACCTAGCCTAGGTCACACCTGAACCTCATCCACTTCAATTCCAAAACATGTTTCTAGTTAACTTCAAATACATGTACACCATTCCCTGTGGAATTCCAAGGATAAACATTTTAGGACTATTCTTTTTTTGTAATCCTATTTTTTTCAATGATTTTTTGTTGTTGTTGCCATTATATGAATCTAGTTTGAAAAGCTTTGACATCACGGACACCTCTCCTTCGAACAGCACATAGCGAGGAAGACACACACTGCTTGGTTTCAACTTTCTCTCCTGTGGAAAATCAAACCCTTCTTCCCAGAAAATAACTTCTGACTACTTCTGCTCCGCTGGCTCCCCTAGCACCCCTCAGATGTGTTGGGTATGCTGCAGCATGACTCATCAAAGGACCCCACAAATTAGATATCAACCCGACCCTCAACAAACTACACTGGCTCCAGATGCAAGCCTGTATCATCTTCAAATCCTGCTGCATCATCTATAAGGATGTCACCCTGAAGTCCCCAAGGTACCTCACAGAGAAGCTCAGTAGCTCCACTGGCCTCCAATCCACTAGAAGGAAGGACAGGTGCAGACTTTGCCTATGCCAGTGCAGGAAGCAAAGAACCAGAAGACAGGTCTTCTCTGTCTACGCAGCACGATTCTGGAAGCACCACCCTGTCAAAACTTGAATCGCCCTTCTCGCTTCTACAATTTCCAAAAAGAGCTCAAGACCATCCTCTTGAATGAATGGCTCCTTCCTAACACCTACGACCACACACCTTCCACTCCCTACTCTACGTGAGAATGGGTGATCTGATTCCCACGGTTGCCTTCTCTGGTTGCTTGTAGATCCCTTGCTGATATCTATCTGCACGACCTCCCCATCATGTAATCATTCCAGTCCTGTTTTCACTCTGCTTCGCTTACCATGCTCGTCCCCCTATGATTATAAAGCACTACACTGCTTCCCGAACCTAGGTCTGTGCTCAATAAATACCCTAATATAACAATAATCTGTCTTCGACTGTGGCCTCCCT
Source organism: Ambystoma mexicanum (assembly GCF_040938575.1). Lineage (NCBI taxonomy): Eukaryota > Metazoa > Chordata > Amphibia > Caudata > Ambystomatidae > Ambystoma > Ambystoma mexicanum. The sequence continues at coordinate 144,059,489 of NC_090934.1, forward strand.
CTGGAACAGCCTCCCTGCCACTCTAAAACTTGAGGAGAACCATCTCCGGTTCCGGAAGCACCTCAAGACCTTCCTCTTTTCTTTGCCGTCGCTCCCCCTCTCCCCTGCTGATCTGTTCTCTCTTGGCACCGTGCACCTGGCCACCCTCTGTCCTCCGGGACCATGTACCTGCTCACCCTGCCACCCTCCCACACTGCCTCCGGGCCACCCCTTGCACTGGGGTCTGTATCTGTACCCATACAGCCCCCCCTTTTTCTTCCTGCACTTATCAGACCTACCCTGTCTACTGCCTTAAACCCAGCACTTACAAATTGCTGGCTGCACTACCACTGTTTGTAGCCTTTATTATTTATGTATTATTATTTATCTGTTTCTCCTTTGCTCTGCACTTTCCACTTCTCCCCCCTTCCATGCACTTTTCCCCTCCCCCTCTCCCATGCACTTGCACGTTCTCAATGTCAATGGGCCTAGTAAGATCGTTGTTTTGTTATCTCCTGTTCCCCTCCCTTGCCTTGTGGCGCTCTGGAACATGTATCTATGAGCACGATAGAAATAAATTATCAATATCAATATCAATAATAATAATTAATAACATGGGGAGAGTGGTGAGACTCTGTGCACGCAGAGGGATAAGGGGCAGTTAGCAGCCGTAACTCCTTGTGATGGTCATTGCAAGAGAGGAGAGACCAATCTCTCTTCCGTGCCTTCAGTGGCCACATAGTTTCTCAGGGGGCTTAGAAGTATTGTGTTTACAATGTGACAAAGATGCAGAGTATGCAATTCACGACTTTTAGGGTAGCTGCGTCAACTCTGCATTTGGGCAGGAAGCTAGACAGATAATTCCCCATACGCATGTGTTTGTATTCTGGACACACCTGATGAGTTGTGCATCGACAGGAAGAAGAACCCTGTGATAGACCAGCCATTGGTCATAACCAGTGAGTCTGCTAGAGGCTTTTAATAGGGGCTGACCTGGGCACATGGTAATCTCTGAGAGAGGTGTGCATGATGCATGTTGGTGGTAATGTGTCTGTGCAATCAGCACTGCTATCATTGGAAGGCCTTCTTGGTCCCCTTGGATGGTGTCTTCTGTGGGGCTGGATGGGTTTATGATTTGGCTGTTTTGTGGAAATCTCCTAGAGCAGGGGTATGCAACCTTTGGCTCGCCAGATGTTTTGGACTACAGCTCCCATCATCCGTAACCAGTCAATAGCCAGATATCATGGTAAATGTAGTCCAAAATATATGGACAGCTACATGTTGCAGACCCACGTCTTAGAGTGATAGGGGTGGGAGGGATTTTTGCAATTTAAGATTTATTTTCTATGGTGTTGGTCTAGGCACGTTAATGAAAGGTGACATTGTTATTTGCTGCCAGCGTTGATTATTTCATGTTATAGCTTTGAATTTGTTGATAGGTTTCTGCAGATTTGTTAGCAGAGGGAGAACATCTTTAAAATATGATATTCCGTTCAGGGTTTCACAGTGCTTAATTTATAGGAAAATAAGTGCCAGGGCTCAAACATTTTCTAGCATGCTTGCGACACTGCTGGCAGCTGTACCCCACCATTTCTGCCATCACCCACAGCTGCAGCCCACAGTGTCAATACATTTGGGATTAAACTACGGCTTGCACCTGCTCATTGGGGTTGAAGGATGCTCTGGCTATCATTACTTCATAGTTTATATGAGTCTGGGACAATAAGTGCTGGGGCTCAGAAATAAGTGCCAGGCTGAGCCCCGGCAAACACCCCCACAAATTAAGCACTGTAGTCTCAGTGTCATTCAGAGCAGTTCCCAGAAAGATTTCCCCCACCACTCTGCAAAGGATTACTTGGATGTCATGCGTTTAGGGCTGGGGTCTGCTACCTTTGGCTCTCCAGATGTTTTGGAATACAACTCACTTAAGCCCTCGTTAGCATAGTCAGTCGTAAAGGGGTCATGGGGGGTGCTGCGCATACAATCGGGAGAGATGTGGGTTGCATATCTTTGTAGGGTTTTGACAAGCCGGCACAAGGTTTCTATGTTTGATACAAGTGTGTCAATGGGACACTCAACAACTGTGATCAAAACAACAGCCTTTCCTTACGAGACTTCAAGCAACCGGGGGTCTCTTATTCTTGTAATCATTCATTTATTTCTGTTTGGAGTTTGACAAAAGCCCTACTGAAGGCAAATGAACAGAACATGCTACGCGGGCAAGAAGAGGCATCCATACGCAAGCCTCCGTAGTGTGCGATCCTTCCCACAGCTGCCAACGAAGCAAGCCCAGTCAAGTTTCTTTTTTAAGTCGAGGGAAACGGGAAAGTGAGAAGAAATTAGAGCAGCAGGGTGCTGCAACATATGACGGTGGTTTCATAATTGTTCTACCTGGAATTTTATCTGAAGGATCTTTTCCCAAATGAAGCACAGGTGGCATGAGGCGTGTCCTCTGGGTGGGTCACGAGGCCTTATATAATTTCTGGCAAGCTGGTGCACACAGGTATTGAAGCTGTAGATAATTGCAGGTCTTGGCTCAGAAATGTTCACACCTAGGCTGTTCTGACATGCACTCTCGCCTTCTATTGCTGCAACAAGTACGCTCCTGAGAAGCCACCTCTATATTAAGGAGAGCTCCCTTATTGGACTTGTCATGGATCCCGCCATCTTGGAAAGGGTTTGGAGGGCACACAGATCTGCAGCCGTCCTCACCAACCCCCGACCTTCCAAGTCGGAGGGTCATGGTTAAAGAGGTAGTGTGTGCTGAAATTCTGTGGCAGATGGATCCCCGGACGGTATCCAGTTAAATTGTCGAATGCCCATTTTCGAATGCCAATTTGTCAAAAACAAATTTGGCGAAAAAAAAATTGTGAATGTGTTTTTTTTAAATGTTATGTTTTTTTCAGTTTAGGTAGTAAAAAAAAGTGTAAATAAAAAATAAAAATAAAAAAACGGGGTTAGGGGGGAACCACCCCCAAATAAAAAAGAAAAATATATATATATATTTTTTTTCAGCATGTTTGTGTCGAGAAAAAGGCATTCGAAAATGTGACATTCGAAAAAGTTACTATAAACCTCCCCAGCCACCTCCATAGTAGGGGCATGTGCAGTAACAGCGGTGAACGATTTTACACCCAGAAAGGCACGCTAAGAGTCAGGGAGGCAGGAAACAACCCGTCACCTAGGGTAGTAAACATTCGTGCAGCAGCACTGGTAACATTTCACAGGCAGAGGAGGTGGTTGATTGGCCTGGCACCAACTGATAAACCACCACAGTGCTCTGTGCCACTCAGCGGTGTTGCTAGGTATTGGAAAAGATCCAGGGCTACGCTAATGTCAGATTGTCGGGACTGGGGGATAGCTAGCCTTTTGGGTGCAGCTCCTGAGCTTTTATCCGGGCTTTAGCCCCTGCCCCCAGCCCTTCCCCCCAGTGATGCCTCTGCCACGCCACGTGCTCACGTTCTGAGAAAGCAGGTACAAACTTTAATCTTTCCGATGCAAACACGCTCATCTCGTAAATAGATGCTGTGGAGTAGGGGTGAAATTTGCTGCTTCTTTTAAAAGCAGCTTGGCGGCCTGTCAAGAGTGACAGGCTGTGTGACAAAGTGAATATCGCATAATAGTGGGAGGGGCGACACCTTCAGGGACTCGCCCATTTTCCCGCCTTTTCATCATCTCACCTGCCGGCTGACCTGGCTTACACCATCTCTTACGTTGCAACACCCTCCCTAATATTCACCCTCTCTTGCCAGGCCCTTCCCTCTCTACAGTGCCTCTTTCGCCTACCTCCTTCCCCCGTTTCTCTTTTGTATTTTGCACTAACCAAATCCTTAACACTAATGCTGCAAAGATTAGCACGATTTGCACCAATACGATGTAAACACCTTAAAATTCTTGGTTAAAGCATGGGATTCTGGTGTAAGGTGCTGAAAGGAGCACAGCATAATGCTTTGGGTGTTTTTCAGGAGACTAGTGCAAAAAAAGCATTCTCAATATAAAGCACAGTTCATTGATATTACCTCTATTGCATGCAATGTTTCAATGTAAATATCTTTTCATATACAGTTGCTATCGAATAAACTCATCCATAATGGTGTCCATGTACAAACGGTGCAGTATATCAGAATAACAATTTCAAATCAACAAATGCAAACAACACAAAATAAGCCCAAAGGAGGGCAGTGAAGTAGGGCATAGCACATGCCCATTCAAGTCTCAGCCTCACAGCTGAGACAGCAAACAATGAGGTTCTGGTCTGCATCAATGTTCTGTGATTTGATATAAAGCACAGGACCACCTGTTCAGAATGGAAACTTGTGTCACACATGGAAACGTTCCTGAGTTTTACCGGCATAGATCAGAGTAAAACCAGCAACGATGGGGTTTAAGGACTGGAGGGTTAAGATAAGTGAATACAAAGCAGTAGAAACTGCAGGGCTGTTTGAAGAACGGTCAGGGCTGGTGGGCACCCTTTTCATAATGATGTTTTGGGGCCCCCTTCCCTACAGCTGGGAAAAACAGTCCAAACAGCCAAGGGGTGCTTAAATTATAACAGAGTCAAAGGAATGCAGTGAGAGGGTTAATAGCTGCTGATTATTGGGGTACTGAAACGCCAATGAAAAGCTATTGATCACTCTTTGACAGCAGATAGCTAAGGTAGAGGACACTGTAGTAATAATGCAAAAAGGTGATACTAAGTGTGCTGGGTATTGCAAGAGGCCTGAGAGTGGTGATGGCCTGAAGGCACAAGCAAAGGCAGTTTGTTCCGTTTACACAGCAAAGCACATATTTCATTTCCCAAATTACAGGAGCGTGTTGCTGTGGCATGCGACTACCAACATGGGGCAGCTTCTCAGGGGACCTCCCAAGGCTCAGGGCCCGTTTCAAATGAAAAGATGGAAAGGCACTGACGATGTCCCTGGAGGACTACAAGAATCGCTGGCAGTCATTCAGGAGCTGGGTTCATCAACACAGTCATTGGTTGGCATTTTCTCAGCCTCATTACAAGGAATGCCTGAGAGAGACTTTGCGTTTCTAAGGGCCTGTGTTACTGCTGCACCAGTTGGAGGTTGGCAAATCCCTTCCTCGTTCCTTGCGCCCTCTACAGAGGTATGGCTTATATTTCCATTGTATCCCTTTTATTTATGAGGGTTTGTGTCTGCGTGTGTATGTGTGGAGGCATAATTCCTGCACCGTGAAAGCCACTTTGTGTTTCTAGGCAATTCATTACCCCTCCACTTCTCATTTCTCTTTCCAGTATCCTTCCATCCTCCCACTGCCTACCCTGTCCCAACTCTCCCTCTATCTATCTCCATTTGTGGCTCTCTCTCTCTATCCCTCGAATGCTGAATTGTGTTTCCTTTTTCTCCTTTCATCTCTCCAATTCACACTCCCTCAGTCTCAATCCCTCCTTCTTTCTCTCTCTCTCCACACATGAATCCCAGATGTGTCCATCATTCTTTCTTCTTTGCTCACCGCTTCCCTAGTCCAGTTCTCTAGCACACCCAATGCCTTTCTTGTCCTTCCTCTTTCTCTCCATGGCTTTACCCACCTTCATAACCCTCTTTCTTTCCTTTCCCTTCTATCAATATATCCCTCTCTTACATTCCTCCGTGGCAGTCTGTTAGGCAGTTGGACCTTCTGGTTGAGCACATTGTTCCACTGTTGGTGCTTTAACATGCTGAGCTAATTTATTGGAGTTTGAATCAGTGGCCTCTGGTTTAAAACAGCCATGGACGTGTCACCTAGGAGAGACGGTAACTTACCACTTTAGGGAGAGAGGGAGGGAGAAAGAGAGACAGCAGGAAAATCATATGAGGTCAGTAGGGGAAGGTAGATGAAGCAGGCAAAGAAAAGGGAACGGTTGACAGGCGAGATGGCTGGAAAAAAGATTCAGAAAGAAACATGAAGTCAGGAAACTAAGACTGGAAAGACGATGAGATGCAAGATGTCAAAGCTAGAAAATGAAATTAAATGAAAGAGAACAAGGTAAGAAATAGCAAAAAGGATAGCGCGTGTCCATTGTCCCCACAATCAAGGCTGAGGTGATGAACAGGCGGCCTTCCCATTTTGAAGTGACCAGCACTTGCTAATTTTGAAAGATGCCTGCTAACACTTCAGCCTGCGTGCACCCAGCAGGAGAGGAACGAACGCCCTGCTGCCCAGTGCTCAATCCGACTTTTCTTTTGTTTTTGTAAGTGGTTGAATGGTTTCATGGCACTGCTATGAAACTATTTAAACGCTTGTGAAAACAGACAGATCACAAAGGGGGAAGAAAGACACTCCTGCCCCCATTGTTCAAGTAGTGCGGGGGCAGACGGCGGGCAGGGAGTGGCCCCGCTGCCTCTGTGTAATCAGTGGCTATGTTGGGAAGCAGTATAAAGACTGCATACTGCACTTTGGTACTTGCAAATAGTCTTTGCTCGATTTACCTAAAGTACTGTCAGATTCAACATTTTGACAGCAGCACTACTACATCACACTAATGCTGCGTCACCGTTAGTACTTTTCCATGGACGGCGCCAGGGCCTTTCAACTTTTCAGTTGAAATGGGCCTCGAGCATCAGGGGGGCCCTCAACAAACTGACCCCTTGTTGCCAGTCTGCAGTCTTACAGCACACCAATATATGCCTTTCATTTTAGGGATTTAAATGTGCGCTTTGCGGCATTCACCTTACAAGCTGCATTTGCTGGAGCCCTTCCAGCCGTCACTTCCCTTTGGGCGTACAGAAGTGTTATCACCTCGTTGTCTTTTAAGACCACCTTCTCTCCATCAGCCAGTTTCTGACGAATGCAGATGTATAGCTTTACAATGGGGATTTAGTGTTTCATCTTCCTGCTGGCTGGTGGTCTTGTGATAATCGCCAGCTATTAACCCCTGGGTGTATTTCTTTGTCTCATTATAGGGCATGCAACTCATGGGTTCCTCAGACTGTTTTCCCCTGTAAGCTAGCGTGCCTCCTATCCCCAACCATCATGCTGAAATGGCCCCCACACATGTTCAGCCGGGCCTGCACTTATCACTTTTTATTCTCACCAAATATGTACACCCGCCAAAACTTAGAACGATGACCGCACAATGTTTCTGTCGAGCCTAGAAACACCTGTGTATAGGCATGTAATATCATATACCATATCACTCTTGCAAAGAAAAAGCCCAGGGTCAAGTACGAAGGGCACATGAGCTAAGGGCCCCCATCAAAATGTCCCACAGAAAATGACTACTCAGAGCATCAAGAAAAGATGGGAATGTATATGTGGCCAAACTGGCTCGACTCATAACCTACAAGCGGTCAGAAACCAGTGGCTCTGCAGCTGTTTTAGACTACAACTCCCATGATCCCTCATGATTGACTATGCTGGCTAGTGCTGACGGGAGTTTTAGTGCAAAACATCTGTGGAGCCACAATTTACAGAGCCCTGAACCTGTCTGAATATTTGGGATTTGAATTGACTCGAATAGTTTAAATTATTTTGAGTTGATATTCAATATCATCCGAACGATTTGAAACCGGATTCGAGCTGTTTGAAGAGAGAAGAGTACCCGTTGGATCAACATTTGTCAACTTTTTCTGTTTGCACTGCATACAATATAAATGATTGTTTAAAAATGTTATATACATCTAATTTCATTTTAATTTAGCGTGATAGTACACCTTTATTCATAGTCAAACTGAATAAATCCGATTGGAACCAACGGGTGCCTATGGTTTGAACTTCTTTTAGCAGATTTTAACCAGAAATGCTTTGCATTGAGCATTTTATGGATTTTGTCTCGGGAGGATAGCTCAGAGGCAATGAGCTCGCCGTGGAAGCAAGATGACGTGGAGCAACTCAGGTTCGATCACCGGGTCCGTGCTTCGAAACCTTTGGGCATTAAGCGCATTATAAATGACAAAGTCTGCTCAAATACACGAATGAATCAATAATATGTAGTCCAACGGATTCAAAATGTTATTTGTATGATTTGAATCCATGACTCAAAGTATGTATATGCAATCGTGATCCCTTCAAAACATTGCAGGATGAATTTCTTTTGCCTGGATCTGATACCTGGAATAACATTTTAAAACAATAAAATAAACTAAGTCATTCCTCCCTTTAAAAGAAATGCTACCTGCAATTAAAAAATAAAAACAATCTACCCATAAAATGCATAGAATGGTGTGCTGCTGCCGTCAGACATGTTTTGGAAATGTTACATAAAGAATGGGAAGATTTTGTGAACTGGGCATATAAATAAAAAACAGCACTGCATAAGAGAAATACTAGACAGTGGAGAATGAATTCTGTAGTTTACTGCTGTGTTGCATTCTGAAGAACTGCACGGGCAATGTTAATAGCACTGGGATTCAGATGCCAACACAGCGGTGCTGCTTCCAATGCAGTGAAGTCGTTCTGATCTTAGCCAACTGACAAGGGGGTCAGCCAGAGGATTGAAGAGAAGGTCTAATCACCCTCTCACTAGGCCTTGGCACCCCTAGGTCAGGAAAGACATGCTTAAACACATCAGGACACTCAGGCTGGTTTTCAAAAGACAAAAACAAAGAGGTGATGGCTGGAAGGTTTAGAATGAATCTTAGCCACTGGCATTGCTCTGGGCAACCCTCCAGACCACCGTTCTTCGCCTGCCAAGCCATTACAGAAGGGGAAAGACCATATGCAAATCAGGCTTGGCCCCACCCCAAAAGGGGCAGTCCAGCCCGAACTGCTAGGTCACATCCCTTCTGCACGAGACCACAAGCATCCCCAAACATGTTTCGCCCTTGTTGGGGCTCATCAGTGAGGAGTAGCTTGGGTCTCTAGGCCCAGCAGGAACGGGACCCACGTCTGGGCATACCCGTCCCACTCGGGGTGACAAAGCAAAAACAAAGAGGTGATGGCTGGAAGGTTTAGAATGAATCTTAGCCACTGGCATTGCTCTGGGCAACCCTCCAGACCACCGTTCTTCGCCTGCCAAGCCATTACAGAAGGGGAAAGACCATATGCAAATCAGGCTTGGCCCCACCCCAAAAAAAAAAGTGGTTTAGATTAATTCGAAACCTTCCACCCATCACTTTTGTGTCCAGTTTGTTTCTCCTTGTGAGAGAGGGTATGCCCAGACGTGGGTCCCTTGCTCGCTGCGCCACAGGGAACCAGGCTGCACCTCACTGAGGAGGTCCAACAAGGCCGAAACATGTCTGGGGTTGCTTGGTTTTCTGTGCAGAGGGGACCTGGCCTAGCAGTTCGGGCTGGGCTGCTACCTTCGGTGGCGGCAGCTGCTGACTGATTTGCACATGGCTGGTCCCCTTTTGCAATGGCGCAGACGGGCTAAAGAACGGTGGTATGGAAGGTTGGCCCAGAGCAATTGCCAGTGGTTTAGATTAATTCGAAACCTTCCACCCATCACTTTTGTGTCCAGTTTGTTTCTCCTTGTGAGAGAGGGTATGCCCAGACGTGGGTCCCTTGCTCGCTGCGCCACAGGGAACCAGGCTGCACCTCACTGAGGAGGTCCAACAAGGCCGAAACATGTCTGGGGTTGCTTGGTTTTCTGTGCAGAGGGGACCTGGCCTAGCAGTTCGGGCTGGGCTGCTACCTTCGGTGGCGGCAGCTGCTGACTGATTTGCACATGGCTGGTCCCCTTTTGCAATGGCGCAGACGGGCTAAAGAACGGTGGTGTGGAAGGTTGGCCCAGAGCAATTGCCAGTGGTTTAGATTAATTCGAAACCTTCCACCCATCACTTTTGTGTCCAGTTTGTTTCTCCTTGTGAGAGAGGGTATGCCCAGACGTGGGTCCCTTGCTCGCTGCGCCACAGGGAACCAGGCTGCACCTCACTGAGGAGGTCCAACAAGGCCGAAACATGTCTGGGGTTGCTTGGTTTTCTGTGCAGAGGGGACCTGGCCTAGCAGTTCGGGCTGGGCTGCTACCTACGGTGGCGGCAGCTGCTGACTGATTTGCACATGGCTGGTCCCCTTTTGCAATGGCGCAGACGGGCTAAAGAACGGTGGTGTGGAAGGTTGGCCCAGAGCAATTGCCAGTGGTTTAGATTAATTCGAAACCTTCCACCCATCACTTTTGTGTCCAGTTTGTTTCTCCTTGTGAGAGAGGGTATGCCCAGACGTGGGTCCCTTGCTCGCTGCGCCACAGGGAACCAGGCTGCACCTCACTGAGGAGGTCCAACAAGGCCGAAACATGTCTGGGGTTGCTTGGTTTTCTGTGCAGAGGGGACCTGGCCTAGCAGTTCGGGCTGGGCTGCTACCTTCGGTGGCGGCAGCTGCTGACTGATTTGCACATGGCTGGTCCCCTTTTGCAATGGCGCAGACGGGCTAAAGAACGGTGGTGTGGAAGGTTGGCCCAGAGCAATTGCCAGTGGTTTAGATTAATTCGAAACCTTCCACCCATCACTTTTGTGTCCAGTTGGTTTTCAAAAGACATCAGTTTATTCTTTTCAGTAGACCAGGACACAGCATACAGAATATTGAAGAACACTCTGCAACTCCCATATCCCCTCAGGCTTCAGCCCCTTATATACTATTTTAAAAAGTGAGCTAATTCAATGATCAATATAAAACATCCTGATTGGCCTTGGTACTTGAAGACAACCCCTTTTTCAAATCCTGGTTGGTTGCCTTAGCTGGCACTCAGAATAAGTTTAAACAGGCTCCTCCTAGCTTATTGTACACCAGTGGACTTGCCATGCACTTTTATGAAAACATTATCCACTGACCTCATCATGACTTTACACAAATCAACCATTTATTATGCTCAAGCATCCATTTTAGAGTTGCCTGAATTGTCTTAATAAAAATGGCCGACCAAATTACGAAATGCCTGACCAACCTATTTTTGATCAGAAGTTGGTGCCTGCTCTGTTTCCAATCCAGATTGTTTGATCATGTATCATAAACATGTACTACATTACATATACTCTACTATGCAAGACATTCTGACCCCACAAAATAGATTACCTTAAAAAGTGCTTTTCTGAAAGGCACTACGTTTCTGATTTTCGCAGTATTAGAGTCATTGATCAACCAGTCAAGTTATCTATGTTTGAATTGATGGAGGTGGGGTCTTTCTCCTATACAGTCAGTTTGAGGGGGAGGGGGGATACCCTCTGTACAGGATGAATACAGAAAGACAAAGAAGAGGAGAGGGAGGTGGTTGGAAAATGGATTATCAAATTGAGTGAATGAGCCAACGCCTAATGGCAGAGGTGTCCTTGTCCCTGGTTTATTTTTCTACCTCTGCTGCATCCTCTGGCCTTATATCCACATCCTCGCACCCATTGTGAAGGACACTGGTCATCCTCTCGGTCAATCAAAGTTAAAACGTGTGGAAGCATTTGTGTGCCAAAAATGCATTGTTTTTCCTCCAATTTTCATTAAATAAATGAACAAATAAAATAAGGTTCAGCATCATCATAGTATAAGGCACTGACGGATTCCAAATGGGATGGACACATTTGTGATTGGCAAACGACTTAGAAACAGGCAGAACAAGTCTGTATGTAATTGTGTTCCCTTCGAAAAATTGGATGCTGCCATTTTTTTGTCTGGATATGAAACCTGGAGTAAAATTCCATTTAAACAATAAATAAAACACTGCTAATAGTTTCAAATCAGGGGTGTGAAAGAAGAAGAACAATATTTTGCTTATAGATTGCCATTCCATAACTAAGGCAAAGTAGGTCAGAGAGTTAGGCAACAGTCCTACAGATTTCTGGATTCAGCCGTGATTCCCAGCCTGGCTTGATCAGCTCTTCACCACTTCAAGCATCCAATGTTGATATAGTCAGAGCCATTAAACTGAATAATAATTGCACTCATTATCACCAGTAGGAAAACCGTTGACCAATCAGATGGCTTGGATGGAGGGCATAATCCAACAGTGTCTACCCGTGATCTCCCAGGCTTTAGGGGCCTCCCCCACATGTCCACCATGTGTTGTTTACCGTGCTTTGGTGGCCTACCTCTTGTGATTACCTTTTGCGTCACATTGCCATGCTTACAGTTTTCAGGCTACCACACCCCCAACACCTCCACTCATCCCTCTAAACTTAATGCAGGCCCAGACTTCCACCTTGCTAGCCGTCTCGCTTGCCCCCTCATGGTCACCATGGAAATAGTAAAGGGACAGGTTCTACTAGCATTAAAAGTAGTGCATTTTATGTGTCAACTACTTGATTATGTCTCGGGAGGCTAGCACAGGGGTAACGTGCTGGCTTTGTAAACAAGGCAACACAAAGGAACAGAGGTTCGATCCCCGAGTCCTCGTTTAGAAATCTCTAGGTATGAAGCACGTTATAAATAACCTATCCTATGAAACAGCCCTATTCACAGAGGTTCGATCCGCGAGTCCTCGCTTAGAAATCTCTGGGTATTAAGCGCCTTATAAATAACCTATTGTATGAAACAGCCCTATTCACAGTTTCTAAAACTATCATATGCGCCTGTCGGCACTATAAGCGCATAGTCATTAACCTTGTTTAGAGAAGAGTAAAGACATACCTATTTTATCCTTACGTTATTTTTAGGAATTATTATGCAGTTTGTGTGACTATTGGGTGTAGTTAATCTCTCCTAATTTATTTATTTTTGTTACATAACCCGTTCTCCTGATAACAGATATGGCTCTGATTAAAAGCCAAGGGACTATGGGGCCGATTCATGGAAAAAACGTGCGCCGAAAATCCATGCGCAAGCAGGCGCAAGGGAGCGCAAGCATGAGAAATGCAGCGCACGCGCATGCGTGCGATTCAAGGAAGATGCTGCGCGTGTTTCCCGCTGTCCGTGCGCCCAATCCAGCCATGGCGCACGCAGGCATACACGGCGTGCGCTACGCGCACAGCAAGAGCGCACATAGCGCGGCGCACACAACCAAAGTGGGCGGAACAGTGGGCGTAACACGCGGAATGGGGAACAATGTGTGAAAAAGAAGGCGTAACTGGGGAAGTACTGCAGGGAACTACACGGAACGCCCACACGCACGCGAACAACCCGTATTCATGGATCCAAATACGGGAAACCCGCGCTCGGCAAAAGACGCACACAGGCGTCAACGCGTCTGCCACACGAAGGCAGGCGGAAGCGCCCCCGCGCACAGTACAAAAGTGCGCGCAAACAACAAACACGTATATACAGCTACGATGAATGCCCCATTTGTCGCAGCACTGATCGTGGGACACCGCAGGAAGAGGAGAATAGCCAGGGCACGCATTTTCGCACCACGGACAAGCCTTTTTGGGATGCCTGACGACCAGGTCTATGGCAGGTATAGGTTTCCACCCCACATCATCCTAGACCTGGTCAGGGAGTGGGAAGATGACCTTACATCCCCCACCCTTTGCTCCCAAGCATTGAGCCCCTTGGAGAAGGTGCTCAATGTCCTGCATTTTTTGGCCACTGGGTCATTTCAGCGGACTACTGCCATAGTGGGGGGGGGTCTCACAGGCCACGCAGTAACGCTGCCTACACCAGGTACTGGCAATCATGACAGCGCGCCCCTCAGTCCGCAGGCACATTTACATGCCCAGAACACCCGCAGAAAGACAGGCTGTTGTCCTGGATTTTTTCAGGGTGGCACACTTCCCCAAAGTGCTCCGTGCCATAGATTGCACCCATGTGGCCCTACGTCCACCTAGGGCCACTGAGCACATCTACTGAAACTGCAAGCACTGGCATTCCATCAATGTACAGGTGGTATGCGATTGTATTGTTTTTGATAATGCGCACAAAACCCAGGGGTAGCCGGGCGCAGCAGTCATAAGAATACTTAAGCTTAGGTTACATACATGGAATACATACAGGGAGTACAGTTCATGAAGAAATTACAGAGCAGATATACAAGGTGCATTCGGTGCCGGTTAAGTGAAGTACAAGTTCCTAGTTTGGTAGAAGTTTGGATAGGTCCTGGCCTAACGCTATTGTAAGTCGTCGTTGGCCCAGAGCCAACTTTTCACTTTGTATCTAAATCTGGTGTAGGGTAGGTTGGCTCTCAGTGCGGTGGGCAGTGCATTCCAGGCGTGCGTAGCTCTAACCGGGAAACTTGCCCCACCTGCTTTGGATAGTCTGAATCTGGGGGTTTTGAGCAGAAGTTGGTTAGCGGCTCTAGTGTGTTGAGTGGAGGATTTTCTTGTCAGTCTGGCCGAGATATATGGGGGCGCATTGTTATTCAGGCCTTTGTGGGTGAGGGATAGTGTCTTAAGAAGAACTCTATCACTGATTTTTAGCCAATGCTGGCCTTTTCTGATGTTAGAGATGTGGGCTCTATGGGGTATGTCGAGAGCTGCTCTAAGAGCATTGTTCTGTAGTATTTGCATTTTGTTTACGCAAGTTTTGCTAGCTCCTGCATAGAGGGCGTTGCAATAGTCCAGTTTTGACATTACAAAGCAATTGGCTAGGGTGATGCAATTAGATTTCGAGAGGTAGGGTCTGCAGGCCCTGATTAATTTGTAAGTTTAGGCTGTGGAGGACGCTAGGGAATTAACTTGTTTTTTGAGAGATAGCGTGGAGTCGAGGTAGAAACCTAGTGTTTTTACCTCTGTTGCCACTTTGGTTATGTTGCCATCAATGTTAAAGGCACGGTAGTTTGGGCTAAGTTTTCTAAGGTTAGAGTTGGAACCCAGGATTAGTATCTCAGTTTTGTCGTCATTCAGGCAGTGGCCGTGGGAGGCCATCCATGCCTGAATGATGAGGTAGATCTTATTTACTAGCGCTGTGTCTTCGACAAAGTTGCCAGATAGAGGTAAGAGGATTTGCGTATCGTCCGCATAGTTGGTATAGGTTACCCCTAGTCTGTCCAATTTGTCGAAGAGTGGCTTAGTGAAGACGTTGTACATGGTAGGTGAGACACATGAACCTTGTGGGACGCCACAGGTGATATGTATTGGGTCCGCTGATGCTAAAGGGGAGAACACTCTCATCGTACGGTTGGCAAGGAAGGATTGTACCCAGGCTATAGCTTCGCTTGAGAAATGGGCGGCTGACGCTAGGTGGTTGCATAACACTGCGTGGTCCACTAGGTCAAAGGCCGCTGATAGATCAAGGAGGAGGAGCATAGCTGTTTTACCTTTATCCTTCAGCTCGTCGATTTGTGTTTTGAGATCGATAAGGGCTGTTTCAGTGCCATGTAATGGTCTGAAACCAGATTGGCGAGTACCTAGTAATTGGTTTGTCTCCAGATAGTTTTGGATCTGGAGGTAGGCTACTCTATCAATGATTTTGAGGAGGAATGGGACTGTGGTGATTGGCCTATAGTTGGTAGGGATGGCTGGATCGAGTGTCTGTTTTTTAAGGAGGGGTAGAACCCAAGATTCTTTGAGGTTAGATGGTACAATACTAGATTTAAATGAAGCATTAATTAGTTTCGAGATGAAGGGCGCTAAATCTCGTGCTGCGTCCTTAATGACTTGTGCAGGGCAGTTGTCACCTTGGCAGTTAGAGGGCTTTAGTGATAGGATCACCTTTTCGGTTTCTAAGATGGATATGTTGGTAAAACTGAAAGGTTGGCAATTGTATTGGGTGGCTGTTTGGTGTGAATTAGTCGAGTGGATAATGTGGACCTTAGTAGGGCTCAAGGATGCTTTCTTCTTTGCGATTTTGGTTTGCAAGGTTGCAATTTTGTTAGCTAAGGCATTTTGGATGCTAGTGCACCACTGTTTATCTTTGGGGACGTTGTCTACGGGAGCAATAGGGTTTTCCATTTCCCGGAGGATGGAGAAAAGTTCTTTAGAATTGGAATTAGCCTTGCTAATTCTTTCATTGAATGTGTCTTTTTTGGTTTGGATTATTTCCTTCTTATATTTGTTGGCAAAGTTGTTGAGGATGGTTTTATTCTCAGCTGAGGGTGTATGCCTCCAGATAGCTTGGAGTTTGCGCTTTTGGATTCGTAGTTCTTTGAGGTGAGGGGTGAACCATGAGTTGAGATGGGATTCACGTTTGCTTTTACGAAGTTTGATGGGGGCTATTGTGTCCAACGCATTGGACATGGCGTTGTTGAATGTTTCAACTAGTGTGTTAGGGTCCTGGTTAGTATCGCTGGCAGCAAGGGCTGGTAGGAGGAGAGGGAGCAATTTTTCCGAAGTAATGTCTTTTTTACTTCTGGTTGGCATGGCTGGTACTATATCTTGGTTAATTGGTTTAGGAAGTTCTATAGTTAATGAGAAACTGATGAGGTGGTGATCCGTCCATGTTTGTGGCAGGATTTTAGAGATAGTGGTGTTACAGTTTCGATTAGCTATCCAATCTAGGGTCCATCCTTTTATGTGCGTGGGGGCAAAAATGTTCTGAGTCAGGCCATGGTCGACTATAATGGATTGGATGGAGTGGGCTTGTTTGTCCTCATTATCATTGAAACCCAAGTTGAAGTCACCTAGTAGTAAGAGCTGGGTAGTGTCTTTGATGTTGTTAGTAAGGAGGCTAGATAAATCTTCTTCGAAGTTGCCTAGTGGGCCTGGTGGTCTATATACCAAGAGAACAGTTAATGTGCTATTGTTAGAGATAGGTATTTTGGCTGAGAGGAGTTCGCATGATGTTATTTCCGGGTGAGGGGTGAGTCTTGCATCAAGCTTAGTTTTGGCGATGATGGCTAGGCCACCTCCTCGAGAGTTGGGGCGATCAACTCTTAGAATGTTGTAATTATCAGGTACGGCAATCATGAGTGCAGGACCTGCGGCGTCATGGAGCCAGGTCTCGGTGATTGCGAGTAAATCTAAGTTGTCCATGGCAAGTATGTCGGCAATTTCAGTACTGTGAGCTATGAGGGACCTCGCATTGATAAGGGCTCCTGATAGGCTAGGAATTGTAATTTTATCTTGGATCAGTCTAGGATTAGGTGTGTTGGGCCTCCGCTGATTATAGAGGTCGGTTTGAAGTTTATGGCTTCTTACTGCCACCAGGGCAGGACGGTTAGGGTCATGTGTAGTAGGAGTTGAGGTAGGGCCTGGTGGTCTAGTTCTTTTGTTTTTGAGGTCATAGAGGCGAGGCAGCCTTGCTCTAAGTCGAATGTTTCTCTCTTGCAGGTTGCAAAGAGTGGAATTGGTGTGAGCCATTGTTATGATGATGGTTAGAAGGGTCCAGAGTAGGGTGCAGAGAGTGAGTGTTAGGTGTGTATTGGTGATGTGCATGTTGGGAGGCAGGTAGCCGAGGGGCATCTAAATTTGACAACTCAAAGGTAATTGAAGTGCAAACAGCGAGGTATATCTACCTTGACAGTCCTGTCAGTGGCTAAAATGCGTGTGTCAACAGCAACTAGTTTTGACAGTCATGTCAGCGACAGGTTTGCATATATCAAAGGCAGCTAGATATGGTGGTCCTATCAGTGGCTAAGTTGCATATATCAGGGGGCATCTAGAAAAGACAGTCCTATCAGAGGCTAGGTTGCATATATCAGTTGGCATCTAGAGTTTGCCAAGCCCAGCAGCAATGGGGCTGCGGGCCACAGAGTGAGCGGTCTGAAGGCACAGCATAATTTGAAGTGGTCTGTAAGCGACCTTAAGGCACAACACAATGTCAAATGGTCTGTAAGCAACCATAAGGCACAACACAATTTAAAATGGTCTGTAAGCGACCTTAAGGCACGACACAATGTCAAATGGTCTGTAAGCAACCATAAGGCACAACACAATGTCAAATGGTCTGTAAGCAGCCATAAGGCACAACACAATTTAAAATGGTCTGTAAGCGACCTTAAGGCATAACACAATGTAAAATGGTCTGTAAGCAACCATAAGGCACAACACAATGTCAAATGGTCTGTAAGCAGCCATAAGGCACAACACAATGTCAAATGGTCTATAAGCAGCCATAAGGCACAACACAATTTAAAATGGTCTGTAAGCGACCTTAAGGCATAACACAATGTAAAATGGTCTGTAAGCAACCATAAGGCACAACACAATGTCAAATGGTCTGTAAGCAGCCATAAGGCACAACAAAATGTCAAATGGTCTGTAAGCAGCCATAAGGCACAACACAATGTCAAATGGTCTGTAAGCAACCATAAGGCACAACACAATTTAAAATGGTCTGTAAGCGACCTTAAGGCATAACACAACGTCAAATGGTCTGTAAGCAGCCATAAGGCACAACACAATGCCAAATGGTCTGTAAGCAGCCATAAGGCACAACACAATTTAAAATGGTCTGTAAGCGACCTTAAGGCATAACACAATTTAAAATGGTCTGTAAGCAGCCATAAGGCACAACACAATTTAAAATGGTCTGTAAGCAGATGCAAAGGGAATCATCACCTCTGTCTATGCAAACTACCCTGGCTCCACCCATGACAGTTTCATATACAGAATGTCCGCCCTGAGCCGGGCCCTGGAAGCTGGGCAGCATGGCGACACATGGCTCCTAGGTGAGTACAAATGCCCTTGTTCATGCATGCTATTCACACACAGAAAAAAATACCCAAACCCTAATAATCTCAACTATTATCACCTCCCCAGGGGACAGTGCCTACCCTCTGAGCAACCACATGATGACGCCAATACGGAACCCCACCACACCACCCTAGGTAAGATACAACGCCGCCCATATTGCAACCAGGGCCATAGTGGAGCGCACATTCGGAGTGCTCAAGTCACGTTTCCACTCCCTTGACCGCTCTGGCGGGCAACTACTCTATGCACCACCAGTAGTGTGCAGGATCATTGTGGCAGCATGTGTCCTGCACAATGTTGCAACACGGCAGGGCGTCCAGGTGGACATGGTGGTGCCCCCACATCCCCAACCACATTCGGAGTGCTCAAGTCACGTTTCCACTCCCTTGACCGCTCTGGCGGGCAACTACTCTATGCACCACCAGTAGTGTGCAGGATCATTGTGGCAGCATGTGTCCTGCACAATGTTGCAACACGGCAGGGCGTCCAGGTGGACATGGTGGTGCCCCCACATCCCCAACCACAGGCACATGCGCTGCCCATGGGAGGGGACAGGGCACATGGCGAGGAAGCCCGGACCCAGCTTGTGGCCACATTTTTCACCTAAACTCCCACCCCTGCGGAGTGCACACAGGCCTGGCACATACCAGGTGACAATCGATGATGACAAAGAGACAGTCAACTGTCACAACCCTACCACCCTGAGATAGTTGCCATGGAAGTGCCACATCGTCTGCATCCCTAGCTACTTAAACACAAGCTATCCTGTGTGACCAAAAGGCACACATATGACATATGACATGATATGGCCTATACACAAGTATTTCAAGGTGCGATGAGGCAGGGAGGGGGGAACAAGGGAAGACAGACAACGGTACTACTAGGCCAGGTGTCATTTAGATTGTGCAAGTGCAGGGGTAGGGGGAAGGGAAAAGTGCAAGGGGAAGGGGAGGGGGGATGCAGTACAGGGGAAGTAGACCAAAAAACAAATACATAGGTCAGCTGGTGGCAACTGCAAAGGTAAGTGCAGACAAGTGCTGGGAAGGGGGGGCTGTAGGGATAGAGAGACAGTACCGCAGTGCAGGGGTTGCCAGGGAGGCAGTGCAAGTGGAGAGTGGCTGGGCCAGGGACCGAGGTCGGTGAGAGTGGCCCAGTTGCAGATCCAGTGCAGTTCCAGTGAATTCCGCAAGGGAGAGGCAGAGAGAAAGCAGAAGCAAAGAGGAAGGTCTTGAGGTGCTTCCCGAACCGGAGATGGTTCCCCTCAAGTTCAAGTGAGGCAGGAAGGCTGTTACAGAGGGAGGGCCCTGCCGCGGAGAGAGATCTACCCCCAGCAGTTGCTCTGAGAAGCGGATGACCCTGACATGCAAGGTGTGCATCACACACACCTGCAAAACAGGCCATGGCCATCACTGTTATATCACTCAAACCCTCCCAAACCACAACATGACATGGCAAGCAATACCCATACACCAACACAGTAACAATAAGGTACACATTGCCATGTCCAAAATGTACAGTGGCATGAGACAATGATGCCTGACCTGGAATCAGATGAAATGACAGACCAACAACCTCCCACCCAAAATAAGTCATTTCCAAATGCATTACAAGAGTTGTAGACGTAACATAACAATGAATGCCTGCCTACATGCAAATTGTGCATTACAAAATCAACACTGCAGCTTCTGTGTGCTGTGCCCTACTCCTGCAACACACTGCTCAGCGCACAGCACAGTGAACAGCCATTGTGTGTGATGCACACCCTGAGCATCACATCTAAGCGACAGACCACATCAAAAAGCAAATTAGGCATGTACATGATCCATAATTCGTCACAGAACATGTGCTGCAGGGACACAGTGGCCACCAGAAGGGAAACAGTGTACACGTGGATATGCAAGGGTGGAAGTACATGTAGTGCATCAGAGTGCAAGTGTGTGGGTCTGCAAGGACATGCACTCAACATATGCATGTGCACTCAAGTGACCATCAGTGTTCTCTACACATCACATGTGAACATTCGCCATGTGTACACCCCAGCATGTCAAACCACAACTATCCCCTCGCACCTGAAAGGTAAACACAACACATGAACAGGCATTGCTCAGCAGAACACAACATGTACATAGGATACCACCATTACAATGTCAGAATTCCCATCACACTGCAGGGCAAGGCAACTATCAACAACAACCCCCCCCCCCTCCCTCACAAATGACCAAATGACCATGACCCACTGAACAACTGCACCTGGGTCATGGAGCCTTCAACCCTCAATTTCACCTGGCCACAGGATCACCTTTACCCTTCGTCACCATCTCCCACCTTGTGTTTAAAAAGGTGCCTGCACCCTCAGAATCCACACTCATTTCCAAAATCACAAAATCCAAGGCATAAAAACGAACCAGAACACCCTCCAGTAGATGACTTGACGTAGCAGTACCTCACAAAGGCCAAGTACTACCACAATGATGCAACAACCAAGGTAGCACAGTAAAACAATGTCACAACAGGATGTGAACTATGTGTGGTACATAACATAGGATGATGCACCATGAACAGATGTGTACTGTCACAGGTCCCGTGTACAGGTGCGGGAGTGTCACGAAACAACCACCCCCATCGTGTCCCTGGTGCCTGCAAGGTCAAACTCACACAGGCCCCTGAGACCCTGGTGGGGAAGGAGGTTCAGGTATATGCAGTCGGGACAGGTGTTGGCACACTGGATAACTGGAATGAGTGGCAGGAGAGGGGAGGAGGAATGACACATGGAAGTAGGGAATGCATGAAAATGTACTACCTGCATGAACACATACACAATCCAAATAAACTTGGACATCATTGTCATGGCCTTCTGTAGTCCAGGCTTAGGAGTGGTACGAACCAACCACCCCCTCTAGGGTTTTGGTGCCTGCAAGTTCGGGGCTTACACAGGCATCCGCAACCCCAGTGGGGAAAGAGGGTTAGGGAACGTTGCTTGGTTAGGTACGGGAAGCAGGAACACCAGGTAGAGGGTACAGGGTTCAAAATTGCATAGGATTCCAGGTGATTAAGGGGGAAAAACATACCAAATTGAATCACACATACATCCATGCATTAGTGCACCCCCCAGCAAGCCTATGCAGAGCAGTTTGAAAGAAAAACAACAAGACACTTAGCTCTGGTTTTGAGTGCTGGCCTCCTGCCTGCGCACTCTCAGGTCCGGTTACAGGAGCACTGCAATGCTGCAAAGAGAGCCACAGTCAACAACCTGTACGTGCCAATTACACAAAAACACACCACCAAACATGCCCCATAGCAACAAACTACTCTACAAACAGACAATCTGGTGTAGATGCTTCGTATCCATATATAACATCACCCCTGTGACGGGTCATACACAGTCAATGCAGTAAGTCAGCCGCCGGTGGATGCGTGACAAATGGAACACCAATGTGTCACAATTCACACAACATGCAATGTTCCCTGGGTAAGCAGACAGACCCATATAGCAAGCCATGACTTCAGAGAAAGTTGCGTACCACCATGACCGAAACAAAGTTGGCAGTGCATTTATCATAAAGTACATGGAAATGAAATGCACTGCACCCGAGTATGTCCCTTGCTGTATGTCCCTGTGAGCTGCCCCTTTCCATGTCTCGGAAGGCTACATGGTTGATACAAGTGCCTCAATGGACCTTGGTGTACCGGAGGGTATGTGCCACTGCCCCTGCAGGTGTCCCAGACAACCTTACAATCAACAGCCATCAGTCCACCAACACATCTGAGCTGCATTGTGTGCTTCAACACCAATATTCGTCCAAGCTCACCCTCAGTGCTGTGACTAAGCTTGCATGTGCAACTCGCCTGGTGCAAGCTTTGCTGTGTTGTGGCCCCCCTGTGCTGCTCACCTTGCCTGGACTTCCTTGGAACACGTCAGCAGTTCTAGGATGTAGGTCTGCAATCCCTGTGCCTCTGCTTGTGCACACATGTGCATGTGGGCACCAACAAACGTGTCCAGAATTCCGTCGTCCAATGGGCCATGTCTGCTGGCAAAGGTGCTCTGGAGGCTCATCCCACTGCAGAAAGGGCATGAAACACATGATTAATGCATCAAAGTCATCTGTGTGTGTCTCTTCAGGCATCTCATTACTTGACCATGTCAGAGAGTCACATCATAAATCACACCATCAGTCTGTCTTTCATATCCAAAGTGTGGAACACTATCTACAGCATGAATTGCAACAAGCAAGTGTACAGTAAAGATAAGAAACATACTACGCAATGCATAGCAATTAATGTACACATTAATCATGAGACAGCCCATCTAGCAAAAGCTGAACAGAGGACAATAACACCAAAATCATCCCCACTAGGGGTGTAAACACAAGTCACACAGCACCAGACATGCCACAGATATGACAGTCCAAAGCCCTTGTGTAAAAGTTTGTGACACTGTGGAATGTTTTACCCATGCATCCGAGCCCTACCTCAAAAACTGTGCAGTACTGGCATTGAAAACATCATGATGGCCAGAGCTTCCCAGAAAATGCCCAGGGAAGTGCATGAAGAATAGGCTGCCACCCATTTTGCCGATGTTATGGGCACAGAAGGGCACTTCCTAAAACCACCATTGGACTACCCACACAGTAGCCTGAAACCATTGGGAATGGCAATGCTGATTGCCAAGAGCAACCTAGAATTGTGGGGAATTCATTTTCTTAAATCCCAAAAATGGGTGCATTACCAGTACTCACCACTATCAGAAAGCCGGCGTTTTAAAACAACACCAGATTTTTTTTTTGTGTGTAAAACTGAATAAATGAACCCAAAGCAGGCCAAAGAAAGACTTATTGAGAGGTGGATACAATCTAAAGTTATATTCTGAAGTGACTTGAATGTTCATAACAAGACTGGCTGAGCTCTGCAGGTCTGCAGCAGCCTAACTGAAACTGGATTTAAAACTACCAAAAATCGAAAATGTTTAAATTAACTGAGTGACCTACTTTTGAGTGTCACATAGGTTGCAATTGTTTAAATGTCATTGGGCCTCATTCCGAGGTTGGAGGTAAGGTACAAACCATGCCGGTAATGATTTACCGGCATGGGTTTCCGCTCCATGCCATTCCGACCCCTCAGACCGTAAATTACGGCACCGTAAACAACAATGCCGTAATTTACGGTCTTGGGTCGCGCGCGCACACCACCATGGCGTAATCAACGGCATGGCGTAAACCGGAGCTGATCGAAAGTAAGGAGCACACGTAAATAACGGTCTCCTTAAGGCCGTAAAGTACCTTACCGGCATGGAGTACATACAGGCATCTCAGAGAAGGAGTAAAGAACACTGAGCAGTGGTTTTCACAGCCACAGGTGCACACAATCTGCACAGGTGTAGCCAATGGAGTCTGGCACAGCACAAAATGAGCATACCCACACACCACACCCTCTCCCACACCAAGATGATACCAATAGTAGTGGCACAACTGGAGCTGGAGGCCTTGCTTGCAAGGCAGTAACAACAACAACCACAGCCCCAACCACAGAGGACACACAGGAGGAGACGGAGGGTGAGACAGGGCCAGCATGCACCACCAGTGCATCCACCGTTACCACGCCGGCAGCCCCCAATCCCTCGCATCTGAGCCACCTCCTTCAACCTAACACCACATCAGATCCACACCCTGTACCGGCTTGACCATGACACCATCACCACCATAGTGGACCTGATACATGACGACATAGTGAGTTTCATAGAATAAAGCTCTGCCATCCCCCCTCCACTGAAGGTAGTGACTGTGCTCCACTTCCTTGCCACAGGCACCTACCGGCACACAGTGGGGCACATGCATGGTATATCACAACCCTTATTTACCCGGATACTGAACCAAGTGCTGGATGCCCTCCTCAAGCACACAAGGGACTACATATACCTACCACGGACTCCCCAGGATGCAAATGTTGCCTTCCATGCACTGTGAGACATCAAATGACACCTGCGCAATGATCAATGTCCACTCCGTTTTACATTATGAACAACCAGTGTATTGAATAATTGTTATGAAACGTGTACAACAAAACCTCCACCACCCTCCCCCTCCCCCCAAATCCCAAACACACCCTCACTCCCCTCCCCCTCACCCACAACAACCCCAGAATAGTGCCATAAGGCCAACATAGGCCACATGTGTGTGCCAGCATGTTCAAGGCGTGCCCCCAGAGCCAGGGGGATCCATGTTGGGTCGGCGCAATGTACGCAATGAGCGTCGGAGCGGGCTGGTCTGGGTGGAGGAGCACTGTGACGGTGTGTCCTCCCGCTGGGGCTGTCGTGTGGGAGGTGCAGCCTCCAGGGCATCCGCGATGCGTCCCAGGACCTCACACAACCTATTGCTGCTGTCAGTGACCGCCCGACGCATCTGCCTTAGCTCATCCACCCACTCCACCCTGCCCTGGAGGGTGTCCTCCATGAACACATTGATGAGGTCCGTCAGCTGAGGTGCACGTGGTTCATCAATGTATGTAGGTACATTCCTGGCGGGTCTTGGGCCTACCTGCCCTGGCATGGCCTCAACTGGTGGAATAGGTCCAGGATCTGCCAGAGCACTATGGCCAGGTGTTTCCTGCTCCACAGAGTCACTGCTTGATGGCAGGGGGACATTTGTGCGCTCCGGGGTGTGGACTGTGGGGTAAAAGTCCTCCTCAGTGGCACCACAGATCGATAAGGGGCTGTCCACATTCTCCTGGGTGCCCGTAGCTGCCAACTCCCCAGCAATGCTTGATTCTGCCGACCTTGGGGTGTCTAATGTGGCAGGTGCCGAGGCAGGGAGGGATTGTGGTGGTGCATCCTCCACTGGCGTTTGTGGTGCCTGGGTTGTTTTTTTATTCCATGCTGGAATGCTCCGGGACCGGCCTCTGCACGTGGAGGTGGATGGACGGGTCGTCTGGGTATCCCCGCTGTCATGATCGGTGCCTGTGGGGGTAGAGGAGAGGGACGACATGAGTTATTGTATGATGCGCTAATTGCATAGATCGCTGCATTCACATTTCTGTAATTTGGGGTTTGTGGCCCTCTGGGCGTTGCAACAGTACTAGTACATATGTATGTGAATTGAATGTACGCATGTGTACGCATGTGTCGGAGTGACTCATCCTGCCATAGTAATGTGCAGTCTGGCTCACACACTGCCGAACCTGATGCACAATGTACATGATGGAATGTGCAAGTTACTGCACTATGGCTGATGTGTGTTATGTACTTGCACTTGGCCCTTGATTGCGTTGCAGTTGACTCTGCATTAGTTGGATGGGGGGGTGGCTACATGACAAGGTGCCTTTTATGGCCCTTGGGGGAGTCTACATCATGCAATTGCCATTGGCAGTGTTGACTTTGGACACTCACCTCCATCGGCAGACGACGTTGCCCCGCAGTCCATTTCACCGATGCCCTCTATGCATTCCGTGCCAATCATTGCGGCGCATGTCTCCTCCCATGGCTCAAGTCGCACAGGGGAACTTGGGCTCCCTCCGGTCTGCATGGCCTGACTCCTGTTGGCAGTGAGGAGTCCCCGCACCCGCACCCGCAAGTCATCCCACCGCTTGCGGCAGTCCTTGGGGGTGCGAGGGGTGGAGCCTACAGCGCTCACCCTTTGGGCGGTTTCTGCCCAGATGTTCTTTTTGCGGATAGTGGACTCTCTACGCATGTCGGGGCTGAACACCACGTCAGCGTGTTCTGCCAGGTGGTCCACCATGACCTGGAGCTCATCAGGGCAGAATCTCTTCTTGCGGAGACGGTCCGCAGACTTCTTAGGTGCTTTAGGCATAGTTCCTGGGTTCCTGATGCTTTCCCCAACTTCGGATTGCTCCCAAGGGTGCTGCCTGATGAGGATGGCAATGGATTGTGTTTTTAAAGATGGCCGCCGCGCTCCTTCCCGTTCCTGTGCGATGACGTAATTTCCGGTTCCGTTGTTTTGCGGTGACCGTAATTTACGGGATCCGTAAATTACGGTCCCCGTTATTTACTGTCGCTGCTGCTTCCATGGCGGTGTTGTAATGTACGTGTCGCAGCAGGCCGGTAGGGGTTTTTCGTGGGGTTTTGCAGCATGCCGCTAGGTACTTTTCCGGCATGGCGAAAAGCGCGTGTCCGCGAGGTCGGAATGGGACGCAATTAGCGGTCTGTCACCTTGCCGGAGTCGTAGTTTCCGCCATGCCGGAAAGGACCAGTACTTACCTCCAACCTCGGAATGAGGCCCATAGTTTTAAACTTAGAATCAGCATTCTAGCTGCATATGTGAAAATTGTTAGTTTTATTTGAATGCAGAAAACTGGGTAACTAAAAGTGACATTAGCTGGGGCCTGGCTTAAGGAACTGGATTCTGCTTGACAACTTCCCCCCAATTGGAGTGAAACTGGATCCACAGCAGTTCCCAGGCCTAGCTGCCTTTTGCTGTTCCCACCAAAAGGGATATGACACTTCTTTTTTTTTTTTTTCTTATCTTTAATGTGTTTTAGTTTAAATAATAAACTTTACACATATACATTTTAATAACATACAATCTATAATATACAAAACAATACAATTAAAAAAAGAAACATTATCCAAAACAGTATAAAAAGAATTTAAAAATCTACATATAAATCAATACAATATGATTATATTCAAATATATCATTCATTGTCTCTTATGTTATTAACAATTTAAGATACACGTACTATTCTTTCTAATCCAGTAAACATAAAACATTAAATTGCAGGGTCTGGCCTTCTTGACACTGACTCCATTTCCCTATGAAGCACGGGTCTAGCCGAAGACTAGCTTTCCTCATATAGATATGTCCAGTTTGTCTTCCACTCTTAGCCAGATAGAGTATAGTGCGGTTAGCAGACGCATACTATTAGTGTTAACACAGTAGTTCCAAAACAACATGTTCCCTATGGTTTCCCAATTGTGCACAAACTTTCCCAGGTGAAATTTTATATCATCATTCATAACCTGGCATTCAGTGAGGACATGCTTGGCTGTCTCGGGAAATTCCTGGTTCTTACAAAGACGGCAGTAGCGTTGTTCTCTGGGTATCTTATCTATTACGCCCGTAGTCATCATTGTGGGGAGGTATTCTATTCTCAGTAATAATATGAACCTCCTGAGCCTGTGGGACGGACAGATCATCAAATATTTCTGTGGTTTCTTAAACGTAAATAATCTGTTTTGCACAAATGTATACCTTTTTAATTTACGAAGATGTTCGTAGTTCTCAAGCCAGTCCCAAAGCTCTACCCGTCTCCCCATACAGGACTGCATAGCCTCCGTATAAATCCCTTCACGTTGTTTCCAACAGATTTCACTGAGCAATTGTTCCATTTGTTTTTTTAATTCACTAATGGTGCGGTCTTCGTTATTACTTAGGGCAAATGTCGTTAATAGGGCATTGCCCGTATCATTCATCATTTTTAGGTAAATCCCGGCTCTCTTCCTTAGTATCTGTGCTTTTAAAGATATTAGCCCCAGCTCTAGTCTTAACAAAGACATAGGGATACATGCCGGAAGTCCCAATATCTTTCTCCAAAATGTTCCCTCAATGATTTGTAGCCAATTTAAGTCCATCTTAGTCAGGGATTCCAGGCCATATATCATCATGGGCGCTAATACTTGTATATAGAGATGCGGGTTCCCCATAAGGTAAAACCACCCTGTTTAGTTGTAAAACTTTTAAATAGAGCCGTAATTTGTGCTGCTCTTATTTTTCGATTGCGTTTGCATATATAATAGTCACCTCTGGGTTCAAATTCTATCCCCAGATATTTATATTCCGGGACATAGGAGATTACAACACTATCGATGCGGAGCGAGACACAAGCAGATCTCTTACTTGTGTATCTCATCACGTGTGTTTTCTCGACATTGATAGTAAGCCCATTTTGTTCAGAGTAATCCCAGAGGGCTGTGGCTGATCGACGTAAGCCACTAATTGTGTGGTCAAAGATCACCAGATCATCAGCATATGCGAGCACAAAGCAGGGGGTTTTGCCTATACTGGGAGGGCAATTCTTTACCAGGGCTATAGTCGCAGGGATGTCATGTACGTATAAGTTAAATACTAGGGGGGCAGTCACACATCCCTGTTTAACCCCTCTATTCTGTATAACTTCATTCGACATATGGCCTCCGTGATCTAATTTTAATTTCACCTTGGTATTCTGATGTAACAGTCTAAGGTAGTATAATAGATCATCTGGGCAACCGAGTTTTTGTAGCTTCAACCAAAGTTTTTCTCGGGGAATGGAATCAAATGCTGCTTTAAAGTCTATATATAGTGCATATAGGGGAGGTTGTCCACTTTGTAAGGCTCGAGTGCGCATATAATCCATAACCAAAAGATTATGGGAAGTAGAATAGTCTTGCCTAAAGCCACATTGGAATTTACATAGGATATTGGCCCGATCAACCCAAAGCTGAAGTTTTTTCAATAAGAGAGAGGCGAATATTTTACTTGTACTATCCAACATAGAAAGTAATCTATAATTGTTGGGGTCCATTCGGTTGCCTTTTTTATATATAGGTATTAAGATGGCTGATTGCCAAGAGCACGGGACTTTCCCTTCCCTCAAAATCTTCGAGAACAATATATTCATTAGGGTGGCCCAGAAGTCCGGATTACTCTTAATTACGACGTTAGCCAGCCCGTTTGGTCTGGGTGCCCTGGAAGATTTCAGCGATTTAATTGTAGAAATGATGGAATTATAGGAGATATCTATCGTGGGCTCAGTTGGTATGTTGCCCAGTGGGATTGTCTCCTCGTTTCTGAGCACTAGATTGCGAATTTCCAGGAACCTGGTCCATTCATCACTGGGAATAGGGTTAACTATTTGCCGAGTTTTGTTCCCTCTGGCTTCATTAAGAAGTGCCCATATGCTTCGAGTTTTACGAGAGCAGATAGTCTGCACTAACCTTTGCCAGGATTCGTTTCTGTCGGAGCTTCTTTTTGCCTTAATAATGGCCCTGTATCTATTCTTTAATTTCTTAGAAATAATATTATAATTGTCCCAGGTTGAGCTAGAGATCTTAGCTCTTCTTAATTCAGCCCTCAATGTTCTTTTAGCATCACGGATGAATCTATCGTAAATGGGCAATTTTTCCTGTTCACTGATCATAGTTCTAGCCGGAGTAATAGCATACTTGTCAGAGAACAGGTAAATCCAATTCCCGACTCCGTCAATGGACATCATCTTAAGTTCTTCCAGGTTGGGATAGCAGTTTTTGTGTATGGCTTCATCAGCACGTAGCACATTCTTATCTGACCATCGAATGCATGTCCCGGCATGATTAACTTTTAGGTCACCTATAGTACTCAATTGAGTATGAGCTTCAGGGATGTCAAACGAACATGCCATAATAGCATGGTCGCTCCAACTGTTTGGAATTACTGTCATATCATCCACTAGGAGCATCATACTAGGTGAAACAAAAATATAATCCAGGGTGCTGCTCACAGAACCATTACTCCATGTATGTCTGCCACGATGATCACTTTTAGTGCGGCCGTTTACCATCGCAAAATCCCAGTTATAAAAAAAGTGCTCCCAAACTAGACCTTCACCCTCTATTTTATTATGTTCCATAACACATTTTTCATACAGCTTTGGATTGCCCGTTTTCCATTCTCCCCCTAACATATGGGTGTTAAAGTCTCCAACTACACAGATATCTACATTCCCTTCAATGGTTGACCAACTGGCTAATAGCTCATGTAACGCTTCCTGTAGGGACTCTCGACACGCTGCCCCCGGTGGATTGTATAAGCACACAACCAAATACTTTTCAATAGGCTTCCTATCTTTATATACTATCTCGACGGCCACCATTTGATCATCTTGCCTCCAATCAATCCTCGTCGACCCAAGCCAATTAGCTACACCAATCCATAGCCCCCCAAAGGGCCGTCCCCTTTCACCTCGTTTAGCATAAACCTGGTATCCCTTATAACCATCAAAAAATAAGGGGTTCATTGCAAATGTTTCTTGTAGACAAATACAGTTATAGCGAGATAGTTGGGCAATTGAACCCGCCTCATTTAAGAGATGGGAGAAACCCCTGCAATTCCATGATGCCAACGATAATTTTCAATGGTCGTGTTCAACCTTCGACAAGGCCTCCGTCAGCCATTTCAATACAGATTGGATCTCGATCTTGTCCATCTTTTTTCCAATTTGCAAATTGGGACAGGCATTTGCTAGGCTGTCTGTTGTATTTTCAGTCTTTGGGCAACAGGACTCACTATATTTCAGTTCAGCATCAACCTCAATATCTACTGTCTTCAATTCTTTTTTGTATGTCCTTAATAATTGAGCAGTAGATATGAATTTACAATGCAGAGCTGAAACCTTAGGATATGATCCTGACAAGGGCTCAAGAAATTGAAAGTCTTCTGATTTCAATACTCTCAATTGAGGAACAGAGAACAATCTCTTCAAAAATTCAGAACGTGAGAGCCAGGCGCCTTTGTCAGTTTGATAGAAATTTTTGATAATGCAAGTACGATTTCCCCATGCTACATCGTTCTCTTTTATAGTATCTGTATCAATAAAAACTGAATTATGGGGACAACCATGTTCACTCGCTATCTTAAGCGCCTTCTCTGTGATAACATCATCATCAGGTATGGTCTCAGTTATTGAATTTTCAAGTTCCATTGCCCCATCAGGGACTTCTACGTTCTCTGCAATCAGCCAACTCGTTAAGCAGCCATTTCCTATAGCCCTTCGTTTCTTCGCCCAAGCGGCTCTTTTTTTTGCTTTTTTAGAGCGATGGGTAGGCTTATCTGTCACTGATGTGGATGACCCATGGCTACTTGATCTAACCCCACCAGTTGCTTGCTTAGCCACCTTATGCTGCTTGCGAGTAGATGGTATATTTGCTGTTGTAGCGATATTGGAATCAGGGAGTTGGTGTTCATGCAATTCATTTGCTATTAAGATGGCTTCAGATAAGTTACCATCCGCCTCTTCAGTCAGATACCGTCTCTGCTCATTGACACTCATCAATGTATTTGTATTTGTCAATATGCGTCCCGACATCTGCAATAATATTTTTAGTGCAAACTGCAGGGATGCCACAGAAGCTTGTAATTCGGCAATTTCTGGCAAGTCCAAGTAATTCCTGCTAGCCTTCTCTGTTTCCCTATCCAAGGATGTATCGATGACTAAATTAGGTGACGTAGATAGTCTCTCCAGTGACCCAGCTTGGTGGAATATTTTATCACTGACTTTGGCCTGGCTCTCTGTCACAGAAAGATCAGTATTCTCCGAGGGGACTACTGTCTGAGGAGTCATGCCCCTCTGAATGTTTAAGCATAAATCCAATAGGGAATTATTGTCGATATCTTCAAAATTAATCGAGCTGCCCAGATGAGAAGCGTTGATCACTGGTTCCAAAGGTGTCTCAAGGGCTTTAGAATTGATATCAGCTGGTATGTTTAAAGGAAAAAAGCCTGTCATCTTTCCTTGATCTATGGGAATAGCCTTCTTGCTTTTATTCCTCTTACTTTTGGATTCTTCCATAATGGGCATCATAGCTGGTTCCTGTTGTTTCTTCCTTAGATTGTATTTGGATATGGCAGATTTTTTAGGGGGAGCCATCCCATCTGTTCTAGAGCCAACAGGCTAAATTAATCCAATTACGGGGTTAATGGAAAAATCCCCCCTGTCAATGGCTTAGGTTAGAATTAAAGACTCCCCAAACCAACGTCAAACTAAATTTAAAATGTATAGGGAGAAGGTCACACAAGATAAAGATGACAATGGTAACTGGTGCGCCCTCTGATTGAATTACCTGGGCTCTGCAGGAAATTGAACAAAGCCCTGTCCTTAGTCAGGCAAATGTTTTATTGGTGGGAGTCGTAAATGTGGCTTCCTCCTGGAAGGAAAGGGGAGGAGCACTGCCTGTGAGAGCAAGCTGGCTTGGCAAAACTGGAAAAACCAGAAATTCAACCTTGTGCTGGGGGGAAACCACACCCCTTTGGGGCCAGAACATAACTCTAAAAAGATGGATCATTCATAGAGCGGACATGTGAAAATTTTATAAATGATACCATAATTCTTGTGATTTTTCTGCCCACATTTTAAGAGGTTTTTAGAACCGGTGGTATGATCTGGGGGCAAGCTAGCAGTTAAGAGGGTATTACTTAAAATGTATGCATGTTAAAAATCTGACACTTCATCAATTAATGTCCATACTCCTTGCGCACATGTGTGTAAATTTGGGTTAATGTCCGAAATTGCAAAATCAGTTAAAAAGTGCAAATGTTGCCATTTCTGAATGCAAGCCCCCAGGAAGAGCAGATTTGGACAGGGTATACCTCCTGTGAGATGTGATGGGTGCATGTAATTTTAAACAAATGTGTACCTGTGCAAATATGTCTTTTTGATCAAATATAGATTGTGTGCAATTTGACAGGGGAGTGTCCTCTCTGCAAGCCATTAGATGACATCATTCTGACACACAACCCTGCTCTCCAGTGAGAACGCAAAGAATTCTCCAACCTATCAGAACTCTGAAGGGGTTGGGCCTAGAAAGCTTAGCCTCTCCACCCACTTTCAAAACACATAAAAGCAGACAGTCAGGACAGATAGGGAGATTCAATTCCATTTGCTGCAACGCGCTCTGCCGGACAACACAACATCCAGAAGATACTAGATTCAACACTTAGACTTTAAAACTCCAAAGAACTTGATTCAGAACTCAAAGCAAGGGCCTAAACCCACAAACTGAGAACTCTTCTCAGTGGGCCTCAGCATCCAGCAAACCTAACAGCGATAGCAGCATCCAGGAGCCGGGCAGATCAGCGCTGGGTCCAGAGAAAGCTGTGCAGAAAGATCCAGAAGCAGTGCTGCACCCAGAGAAAGCAGAGCAGTATCCAGAACCAGAGGCAGAGCAGAGCTGACCCAGACCGCTGTTCGCAGAACCAGAAAGCTGACACAGACCGCTGTACGCAGAGACCGTCCGTGGCGAGTGAAGAAAACCTGACCAGATCCGTGGCGAGGCCCATTCTATTTTAAAATATATTGTGAGTACTTAGGAGAACTGTGCAGAACCAATCTCTTAGTTAAAATAATATAATTCAATCTATTTTAATCTAACCAGAACTGTCTCCTAGAAGTTGTCCCTTGTCATTTTGCAAAGCTGTCACCTGTCATTTTCTAGTTGCTAGCTGTAACATGTCACTTTGAACTTTAAAATTTTAAATCTGAAAAACGACCTTTATTTAATCACTCATATCTCCGTGACCGTTTGTCTTAGAGACTTGCAGTAACTTTCCTCTGAAAGCTGGGAATCTTGGCATTTCAACGAACCTAGAACCGCATTCCTACTCCCTATATCTTTGCCGCAATCGAAAAACGCACTCGCGAATTTACCGTGATTTGCAAATTTCTCCACGTTTGAAAACAGCAGCTTCCTTGCTTTCATTTGCCAAAAATTCGTTTAACCTGCCAATCATTCCTAGAACATTGCTAAAGTAAGCCTGAACTAATTTAAACCAACTAATCCTCAACCTGAACCTCCTGAAGGGAATTAAAATCATTTTCAGCATATTTCTCACTGCATTGTCACCATATTAAAAGCATTTTGAGCCTGTGTAAAACTCATATCTATTCTCCTCTAAGCTTGCTGGGAAACTGGAACTCTGTATTACATTGTGATTGTATACCTGAACTGTGTCCCCTCCTTCCATCTCCTTACATTGTATAGGGGGGGGGGGGGGTGAATTGCCACAAAGGGAAAGTGATTACCTTGTCTTTT
The DNA here is from genome assembly GCF_040938575.1 of Ambystoma mexicanum. Classification (NCBI taxonomy): domain Eukaryota; kingdom Metazoa; phylum Chordata; class Amphibia; order Caudata; family Ambystomatidae; genus Ambystoma; species Ambystoma mexicanum. The sequence continues at coordinate 144,093,605 of NC_090934.1, forward strand.
GTGAAACCATATCAGTTTATTTTCTATACTGCATTTTATTCATTCAACCTTGCATTTCCTTGAACCCTATAAAGCATTCTCTACCACATTATTCTTCTGTCCCTATTTACCAGTGTGCTACCTTATCCATTTCATGTCAACTCCTTAGTGATTATAAAGAAGTGTGCTAGTGCCAGATTCTCCGTTGTTAATCTTTATCATATCAGATTAAGTGTGATATTCAATTATTAATTTATTATAAAGTGTGATAGATATATATATATTGTTTAAATTCTCAAATAAACCTTTTAACTTGCAAAACAGAACTACTTCTTGGCTCAGTGGGGTCAGGGGGATTCCAAGAGAGGAGTGTTATATAGGGGTAGTCATCCAGAACGCATGAACTGGACATAAAGATATATCACTAAGAGTTTCCATTCAGTATCCCAGACTAGGCATTGACTTAGCTGTAGTGTTGAATTGAATCCTCTTACAAATTGGGGGCTCGAGCCGGGATATTCTGGGTTAGATTTACCATTTGTGCAGATTAATACAGCGTGCCAGCTGACCAGATACACATATCCGGTCGGATCACCACGCTGTGTTACGCTGTAAAGCACTCCTCAAAGGAACGTTCTAAGGAAAAGGTCTGTTTTGCAAAAAAAAAAATACAAACTTCTGTAAGTCAGGAAGGAACTCAAATTCCAGAATGACGACCTTGGTAGATCTGAAAATAGCCAGAGAGCACTTCTTACATAAGCTATTTGTGAGAGGTGAGTGGACTCATCAGGACCAGACGGTCTGGTTGCAAGCAATCGCACCCCAGATCACGGAAATAGGGTCAGATAAATGGAGAGACCAGGGTCCCTTACATGTGGCCCTGAGTGAACTATATATGTCCTCTAAGGCCAATGATGAGCACAACAAGATTGCCAGGTTAGCAGCATATTTATATTTACATATGGGAGCCATGCAGGACAAATGTGCTGAAGGCCAAGATCTGGCGAGTAGGCAACTGCTGGCATTACAGAAGGCCCAATCTGATCTGGACTCTTCTGAGCAGAGGCTGCAGAGGAGCCAGGAGTCAGAAAATGATAGTAGGCAGTATATCATTAAAATAAAAGAGGACATGGATATACTGCAACAGGAAAAGGCTGACCAGGATACTAGATTTCTGGCCCTGCAGAAGGAGCACCAAGACAGTTTGGACTCCTTACTGCAGAGCCAGAAAAAGCTGGAGCAACAATTAGACTTTAACAGGGCATGCACGGAGCAGGTAGCCACCCTGCAAAGTCATCTAGATAGAGTGAAGGCAGAGAGCAACAAGCTGATTTTGAAAGACCTGGATACCCAGGCAGAGTTTGATGAAGAACGCCAGAAAGCTGGTGCCTTTCAAAGGCAGAGGGACGACCTGGCGGCACAAATGCAGGCTCTTAGTCAGGAAAGAGACGCCTTAGGCCAGGAAGTCTGCCATTTAAAAAGAAAAACAGAAGAAAATCAATTGGCCCTCCAGGGGCTGGGTGACCTCCAAAAAGAACACCAGAACTTGTTAGAACACACCAGGAGGGTGGAGGATGCTCTGGCAAGAAAGGAGCAGGCCAATAGGGACACAGCTCAGGAGGTAACCCTCCTGCAGCAAAGACTGGCCCAGTGCTCCAGGACCAATCAGGAGGCACAGAGAGAGAATGAGGCTCTCTGCCAGCACAATGATAGACTCCAACAACAGGTAGCGATGCAGGAGAGACGGATAGAGTCTAGTAAGGCCTTAACCGAGGAACTGAAGGCGCAGGCTCTTGCATTGCAACAGGGAGCAGGGGCGGATAGAGATGAGGTTCGCTGGGAAAGAGAAACTCCTAAGCATAACCCCAGGAGCCCTAGTACCAGAGGCCTTTATCTCTCTCAGTCCCTGGACTCTGCCACCCCCATGTCCCCTGGCGCACATGAGCACAGGGCCACAGGGATGGCATACTACTATCCAGTCAGAAGCATGGGGCTCATAGGCCAGTACCACCCAGGAATGGAGGGGCGGGCATCCGGGTATGGGCACCCAAGCACAGTGCAATTTGATGGGGAACCCCAGGGGAGTAGCTTCATTAAGGGCATCCTGAAAACCTCTGCCCAGTCAGGTCAGTGGGGGGGGTACGCATCAAATCCTGGCAGCAAGGAGGGATCTGAAGACTCCTCTGAGCGGTACAGGACACAGGAGACCAGGTCCCCACATTCTGCCAGCCATTCCCAGGCTCGCAGAATCCAGGAAAACCTGGAAGAACAGACGGGAACCTCTGGGAGCAGTGCCTCTGAGTCAGAAGATGAATGGACCAGGGTTACCTGGACCAAAAGGGCCAATAAGACAAAAAGGGCCTTGCTTAAGGACCCCTTAAAGCAGATTAAGGCAATCAGGAGCGTCATCACGCCTTATCATAAGAACGCCAAGTATTCTGTTTGGGAGCACTTAGAGTTGTTTGAGCAAATGATGGAGACTTTCCATTTGAAGGACAGCCAAAGCTGTATTCAATATGTAAAGTGGACCTTCTCCCCGGAATACTCCAGTTTCTTTGCGGGGCTGGAGGACCAAAATCATTTAAGATGGTCCACCTATAAGGCGGCCATCTTGAAACATTTTTCTACTCATAGAAATCCTCAAGAGGCTCGCAAGGCAGCCTACAATTTACAATGTGGGGAGGATCAGGCCCCACAAGAATTTGTGCAGGAGTTAAAGCGTGCTTTTGCACAGACCACAAGAAGGGTGCGCACGGATAGCAGAGAATTTATTAATACATTTTTCCATGCCTTGCCCAAATACATAATGACCCAGCTCGTGAGGGATTTTCACGAGAAAAGATCTTTAGACTATGTCATTGAACAGGCGACCCGGATCTATGAGGTGCAGAAGCCAATAGAAAATAAAAATAATGCGCCCAAAAACCCCAAAGCCAACAACACCCCTGCTGCTGCCAAGGTGGCAGAGCTAAAGGTCACCCCCGTTTTAGATTTGGAGATGGGGGGGCCTAAAAACCTACCTGCACCTAATAATGCTAGGCCCAGAAGGTCCTCGGGCCAGTCACAGACAGGGAGCCAGGGAGGCAGCCCCACAAATGGGGTCCCTCGCTCTCCTGATTATGTAAGCCCCCGTTACAAGGGAAACAGACCCATCCTGGGTTATGTGTGGACTCCTCCAGCCCAAGGGGGGGGGATCCAGCCAAGCACCTAACCCAGAGAACTTCCCTCCCAACTTCTCACAGGAGGGCAGAAACTCACCAAACCCTGGGCAGAACTTCTTCCCCAGGTATCCACCCAACTTCCAGCCCCAAAATCCTCCACCCTTCTTTCCCCAATTCCCTGAGCCCAGACAACTGAATCCGGGAGAGGGGAGGCCAAGGGTGGAGGGGTATCCAAATCTTCCCAACCAGGGGTACTACCAAAGAAGGGATAGCTACCCTTCCCGGGATCAGCCCAGGGGAGAAAACAGGGCCCCGTATCAGCCTGAGTGGGTTTCCCAGTTAGAGCGCCAGGTTCAAAACATGGCGCGGGATCTGGGTCACATACTGAGGGCTCAGCAGAACCCTCAGATCGGCATGCCGGCGCAGAACGCACCCAACTCTGGACCTGGTGCTCCAGAACAATGACGGGGGCAGCACCCCGATAACTCACCGGTTCCCAGGGAGGAGGCACAAAGGGAAGGGGGGTGTAAAGCCTTGGAGGAAGCTTCCTTCCTCACTTGTAAACAGCCCCTGGAAACCCAGGAACCGGAAACAAAATCTCTTCCCCCTGAAAGTCTGCCTCCTAAGGAGCAGAGGGGGGGTAGGAGAAACAAAAGACCCAAACAGACTCAGTTTGAGGAGGAGGTACAGATCTTCCAATTTGAGGGAGAGGGATCCTCAGAGGATCCTGGGAAAAGGATCTTCTCCTTCAGAGAGGGGGGAACTCCTCCCAAAGAAAAATGGGTCCCTAGGGATGCAAATCCAGACTGGGGAGATGTGGAGAGTGAGCTATTGCCGCCCACCATCTCATCCCAGAACCCACAGCAAGAAAATCCCCTGGTTCAAACCCATCCTGGTGACTGCCTCCAAAAAGGGGGGGGGCGGCCCAGAACCGGAGCCAGGGGAACCCACAATGGCTCTGATCTCCAGTTGCCAACTTTTTCTTTCAGATTCCCAAGGCTCTCCACAGAATTCTGCCCAAATCTCTTCGCTAGCAATGTCCAAAACCGGAAAGTTAGCCCACCAGTTGTCCAAACATGTGCATTATCTGTGCCCTCTTGAGGAGAAGGAGGGAAGATACTATGCCCCGGTACAAGTACAGGGGCAGGGTACAATTTTGGCACTGGTGGACACTGGATCTCAAGCTACCCTTCTGTCCAGAAGGGCCTTTGACGAACTAAATGCAGGAAGGGGAGAGAATTACCAAATTCCTCTCACCTCTCTTCCTGGACAACTGCAGAACTTTGACGGGAAGGAAATTCCCGTTGAGGGGACTGCAGACTTGGACATTAAGATCGGGCGACACAAGGTGAAACACCCGGTCATAGTAGTGACTCCAGAGGGCACCCCTTGTTTACTGGGGAATGACCTCCTGAGGAGGTTGTCACCCTTAATAGATTGCGTAAACAAGGTCCTCTGGACCCAGACTAGCCGACCAATAAAATTAAAACAGAGTGTCAACCATGTTAGTTTAAACGGCACCTGCCACATGGTTGAACACAAATCTGACCAAGTAGAATTTCACTTCCAGAACAACCAAATTCCAGACGTGACAGTAATAGCAGTAGGACAACAGACTGGTGATGGGGGGTCCTCTCTATTTCTGAAAATCAACCTTCCTTCCAGTTTAAGGTGGTATTCCACACTGGAAGGAAACACCCTGAAATTCTTTACTAATCCACAATCAGAAACTCCCACTCCTATAGTCCAGAAAGATGTGAAATCAGCTCAGAGCCTGGCTGATATTCAGCAAATTGGAGAGCAGTTGTTCATCCCTGTTCAGATAAATGATGGGAAGGACTCTGTTCTCGCTCGAGTGTATGTGAACAACGGTAAGAGCTTCATCAGCGAAGCCATGTTTCGCCAACTCCCAAAAGATCCAGCCATTCCCACCTTCAAACTGATAGACAAATGGGAAATGGACCTGGAAGCACCTAATTCCAAACATCTCCTGCCAAGCAGGTGTATGCTCAAAATCTCCATTGGCAACAAGAGCATAGTCCACAATTGTTGGGTTGTGCGAGACGTCCCTGCCGCCTTTTACTTAGGCAGTGACATTCTCAATCGCTTTGCCATTAGTTTGGACCTAATAAACTTCAAAGCTTGGTCCCGATTAGCGGATAATCCCATGGGCTTTGATGATCCAGAAAAAGCATTTAGGTCAGCTCAATTGCTACCTTATGCAGTTGAAATTCAGATCAAAGAGGAAGTCACCATCCCAGAAAGGACCCGACAATTCTCCCTGGAAGTGAAAGTTAAAAGAGGACAACATTTGCAAAACCCTGATGCTTATATACATCTAAATGCTTCTCTCCAACAGCAAGGGTTAGGGGTAAACCCAACACCATTAGTCAACATAGAACATGACACCATTCTAATAGAGATGGATAACAGCGACTTAAAGAGTATTACTCTAGCCGCAGGCACCATTATTGGAATGGCGGTTGATGACCGACATTTTTCCATTGATTTAGGTAATGAACTGTTAGGGCCAATCCCCAAGGACTGCGTTGACAGTGACAGTGAGGACAATACAACACCAGACAGGATTTTTACCCGGCATGGGGGGAACTTCCTGGTGTACACTTCCTGCCCCTATGGTAAGGAAGATGTGACTTGTGACTTCAGGAGGGATGAGGTGATTTTCCAGGTCCATGAGGGCTGCCTTTCCCACCTGAAGCCTCCGGTCCAAATCAGCACTCTGACCAGGGACTTCTCCACCCAGCTGGAGGAGGCTGCGGAGATAGCCAAACCAGAAGTCTTTCCAGGCTTCAGGCAGATGGTGGAAGAGAGAGTCAACCTAGCTGATGCCTGTGTGACTCTGGAACAAAAGCAAAAGTTGAAACAAGTTTTCTTGGATTTCCAAGATCTCTTTGCGGTAGACTCATATGACTGTGGTCGCACTGACATCCACACAACAACAATCCCCACGGACCCTGGCATGACTCCTGTGTTTGTGAAGCAATATCGCTTGCCTCTCGCATTAATGGAGTCCCTTACTGAAATAATTAAGAACCTTGAGTCCCGGAGAATAATCCGTCCAGTCCACAGCATCTTCAATAATCCGGTGCTGGGAATATTGAAGCCAAACGGCCAGTGGAGACTCTGCGCTGACCTCAGGGAGCTCAACAAACGGGTCCATACTTCCCGATGGCCTCTGCCCTACATTGACCAAGGGCTGGCCCAGATCCAGGGGTCACAGGTATACACTGCAATAGACCTGACCAATGGATACTGGACTGTGCCTGTCAGTAGGGAGGACCAATACAAGCTGGCTTTTACCTTTGGGGGCCAGCAGTACACATGGACCCGGACTCCCTTCGGATACCTCAACTCCGGTAATGAGTTCAATATTTTCCTACATAAGGCCATGCCCGACCTGGGTGCGAGGGGTAACCTGGCTTATGTAGATGATGTCCTCATCAAAAGTTCATTTGTGGAGGAACACATAGCGGAGATCCGTTATGTTCTGACGCAGTTGAGGGCCGCCGGAGCAAAACTTTTCTTTCAGAAAGCACAGTGGTGTAGAACCCGTGTTAATTTCTTGGGGCATGAGATTACTCCTCAGGGTCTCTGTCCCCAGGAAAAGAAAGTGGAAGCACTTCAGAAACTGAAAGACCCCACAGCTCTGTAGGAACTAAGGAGCCTCCTTGGACTGACTAATTATAGCAGAAAGTTCATTGAGGGCTACGCAGAGATCACCAGACCCCTGATTCATCTCCTAAAGGGGGGGATCAAGTGGGAATGGGGTCCAGAACAAGCCGAGGCAGTAAAACAACTCAAAAGAAGCCTCTCACAAGCGCCTTGCCTAGCTTACCCTGTCAGAAACAAGGAGTTCTTCCTGGAGACGGGGTTCTCTAATACGTGCTTGACGGCAGTATTATACCAAAAGCATGACAAGATCAATAAAGTAATCTCCTATGCGAGCAAAACTTTATCCTCTGTGGAGGAAAAATTCAACGATTGTGAGAAGGCACTCCTGGCAACGGTGTGGGCATTGAAGAATTACCGCCCGTTTATCCAGGGGGAACACATCATCGTGGAGACTCCACACCAGCCTCTGCAATATCTCCAAAGTGACAGAATCCGGGCCGGGAATGTGAGTAATTCCCAAATTACTTCCTGGATTCTGTCAATGCAAGGCTTTCCTTTGGAGGTCAGATATGGGCAAAACAAGAAGAGTCCCCTCGCGCAAGGTCTGGCTGACTTGCATGATTGTGCCAGAGAAAACTGTCTCGAGGACGAAAGTCTAGAAATAAAGGACAACATGGAGGCATACCTTAATTCCCCCCACAAAGTCTTTGAAGAAGACAAGTGTGAGGGAATGCCCACTGTGTATGTGGATGGATGCTCTTACCATGTTGATAACGACGGGGAGAAAGAACTGGTGGCCGGCGTAGGGAATGCATGGGTGAATGAGTCCCCAGAACCCTCCGCTGGATACAAAATTGGTCCACGAAGTAGTCAGGTGGCAGAATTGATGGCTGTGCATCAGGCCATCCTCACTGCTGTCCAGCATCAACTCCACGAACTGGTCATAATCACAGATTCGGATTATGTACGGAACGGGATCGTGGAGCACCTGGTTAATTGGAAAACCAGAGGCATGTTATGTGCTAACAACAAACCCTTGAAACATGGGAAGTTGATCCAAAACATTGATGATCTGGTCACCTCGAAAGGAATGACCATCTATTGGAAGAAGATCAAGGGTCATTCCAAAGTAGAGGGACCAGACAAAACTGGAAATGACTTAGCTGATCAGCTGGCCAAAACCGGGGCCATCCAAGGAGATCTAATTGAGATTGAGTCCCTGTTGGGGGAAATCAAGGTCACTGCTATCACTAGGTCCCAGACAAATGCTCACAACGACCTTTCAATTGCACAATGGAGTAAGGAGACCCCTGATGCTGATTTGATTACCGCTCAGAAGGGGGATCCAATTATTGGTAAGTTTTACCAACACCTTGAGGACCCTGAGAACTTTCCCCTGACAGATACCGATTACACGGGGAAAGAGGACCTAAGAGTGTCGATGAAATGTCCAAAAATGTTCCGGATCCAAGATGGTTTGTTGGTAAGGAAATCCAAAGCTGGCCACGATCAGTGGGTGGTTCCTACCTCATTCCGAAGCCTGATGTTAAGTCACGCCCATGATGCGGCCACCGCCGGTCATAGGGGGTTTCACACAACACTGGAAATCTTAAGAGAGGTTGCATACTGGCCACACATGGGGCAGGACCTTGACCAATACTTGAAGGGGTGTCTTGTGTGTGCACAATTTCAACCATCATCCCTCACACACCGTGCGCCTCTCCAAAAGAGGGGGATGACACTGCCATGGTCAGATTTGCAAATTGACTTTGTAGGCCCCGTGATTCGCTCTGCTAGGGGGAATAAGTACATGTTGACTGTGAAATGCTTGTTCACCAAGTGGGTGGAATGTCTCCCAGCCCCAAATTGCAAGGCAGAAACTGCAGCTGCCCTGATGATTAACCACATCTTTTCCCGTTTCGGTCTACCTCAAAGGATTGAGTCAGACAGGGGTAGCCACTTCACCAGTGAAGTAATGACAAAAATGTGGGAGATACTGGAGGTGAAAAGGAAGTTGCATATTGCTTACCGGCCAGCTTCTTCTGGGGCAGTAGAGAGATATAACCAAACCATAGTGAGCATATTAAAGAAGTTTGTGGCAGATTCTGGGCCAAGTTGGGATATCCGATTTCCTCTGGTCCTAATGGCCATCAGATCTACCCCTTCATCTGCAACCAAAATGTCACCATTTGAGTTGATAACTGGGCGCAAGATGGTGCTTCCTCAGCATTGAGCTCTACAGGACCCAAGAGCAGACACTGATAAATGCCTCCACAACTCATGAGTATGTGGAGAATTTAAGGAAACACCTTCAACATGCTTTTGCTTATGCTCAGCGGAATCTAGAAAGATCAGCTGATAGCATGAAGACCCACTATGACCTGAAGACTTCCAGGAAGGAATATCAGGTGGGGGACCGGGTCTATCTATACAATTTCCAAAGTAACCAGGCAAAACAGCGAAAATTCTTACCTACATGGAAGGGACCCTTTGAGATTATAGACAAGATCTCCCCTGTGGCCTACAAGATCCGCATCCCCAAAGGCGGTTTGGCAGAGGGGGAAGACAAGTGGGTCCACATTAACCAGTTGAAGTGTTGCCATCCCAGGCACACTCTGCAACAACTGGAGGAATCCTCTGGAATCCTAGAGGGTGCTGTCTCAGATTAATTCAGTTCTAACTTAAAAGATCCTACATATCGCCTATCAAATTCTGAGTTTCTCAATGTGGGTGTTTTCGTTTTTGAATGCAAAAAGAAATGTGCATGTTCATATGTTTTGACTATAAATTTATATGCCACCCCACTATATCAATGGTGGGGGAAAAATGTCTATGAATAGGTATTGCCGCTCTTCCTTTGTCGTCCTAGGAGAAAGAAAACCTGCAGGCTGGCCAAGGAGGACGATCCGGAGACCGGGAGCAGAGACGCAAGGGGCCCAGTGTACCGCCCAATATTCCCATCAGGACCGGCGAGGAGAACCGATCGATCAGTACCGGATGGAGGAAAAGATGCTGAACTGTGCCATCTATTGGAAGAAGATGAGGAAACATCCCAGGTCTTGCGAGTTCCATCAGTGAAACAGAACGGCCATCGCAAGAGGGGGGCTTGTGGGATGTTTTACCCATGCATCCGAGCCCTACCTCAAAAACTGTGCAGTACTGGCATTGAAAACATCATGATGGCCAGAGCTTCCCAGAAAATGCCCAGGGAAGTGCATGAAGAATAGGCTGCCACCCATTTTGCCGATGTTATGGGCACAGAAGGGCACTGCCTAAAACCACCATTGGACTACCCACACAGTAGCCTGAAACCATTGGGAATGGCAATGCTGATTGCCAAGAGCAACCTAGAATTGTGGGGAATTCATTTTCTTAAATCCCAAAAATGGGTGCATTACCAGTACTCACCACTATCAGAAAGCTGGCGTTTTAAAACAACACCAGATTATTTTTTTGGGTGTAAAACTGAATAAATGAACCCAAACCAGGCCAAAGAAAGACTTATTGAGAGGTGGATACAATCTAAAGTTATATTCTGAAGTGACTTGAATGTTCATAACAAGACTGGCTGAGCTCTGCAGGTCTGCAGCAGCCTAACTGAAACTGGATTTAAAACTACCAAAAATCGAAAATGTTTAAATTAACTGGGTGACCTACTTTTGAGTGTCACATAGGTTGCAATTGTTTAAATGTCATAGTTTTAAACTTAGAATCAGCATTCTAGCTGCATATGTGAAAATTGTTAGTTTTATTTGAATGCAGAAAACTGGGTAACTAAAAGTGACATTAGCTGGGGCCTGGTTTAAGGAACTAGATTCTGCTTGACAACTTCCCCCCAATTGGAGTGAAACTGTATCCACAGCAATTCCCAGGCCTAGCTGCCTTTTGCTGTTCCCACCAAAAGGGATATGACACTTCTCTGATTGAATTACCTGGGCTCTGCAGGAAATTGAACAAAGCCCTGTCCTGACTCAGGCAAATGTTTTATTGGTGGGAGTCGTAAATGTGGCTTCCTCCAGGAAGGAAAGGGGAGGAGCACTGCTTGTGAGAGCAAGCTGGCTTGGCAGAACTGAAAAAAACAGAAATTCAACCTTGTGCTGGGGGGAAACCACACCCCTTTGGGGCCAGAACATAACTCTAAAAAGATGGATCATTCATAGAGCGGACATGTGAAAATTTTATAAATGATACAATAATTCTTGTGATTTTTCTGCCCACATTTTAAGAGGTTTTTAGAACCGGTGGTATGATCTGGGGGCAAGCTAGCAGTTAAGAGGGTATTACTTAAAATGTATGCATGTTAAAAATCTGACACTTCATCAATTAATGTCCATACTCCTTGCGCACATGTGTGTAAATCTGGGTTAATGTCCGAAATTGCAAAATCAGTTAAAAAGTGCAAATGTAGCCATTTCTGAATGCAAGCCCCCAGGAAGAGCAGATTTGGACAGGGTATACCTCCTGTGAGATGTGATGGGTGCATGTAATTTTAAACAAATGTGTACCTGTGCAAATATGTCTTTTTGATCAAATATAGATTGTGTGCAATTTGACAGGGGAGTGTCCTCTCTGCAAGCCATTAGATGACATCATTCTGACACACAACCCTGCTCTCCAGTGAGAACGCAAAGAATTCTCCAACCTATCAGAATTCTGAAGGGGTTGGGCCTAGACAGCTTAGCCTCTCCACCCACTTTAAAAACACATAAAAGCAGACAGTCAGGACAGATAGGGAGATTCAATTCCATTTGCTGCAACGCGCTCTGCCGGACCACACAACATCCAGAAGATACTAGATTCAAGACTTAGACTTTAAAACTCCAAAGAACTTGATTCAGAACTCAAAGCAAGGGCCTAAACCCACAAACTGAGAACTCTTCTCAGTGGGCCTCAGCATCCAGCAAAACTAACAGCGATAGCAGCATCCAGGAGCCATGCAGATCAGCGCTGGGTCCAGAGAAAGCTGTGCAGAAAGATCCAGAAGCAGTGCTGTACCCAGAGAAAGCAGAGCAGTATCCAGAACCAGAGGCAGAGCAGAGTTGACCCAGACCGCTGTTCGCAGAACCAGAGAGCTGATCCAGACCGCTGTGCGCAGAGACCGTCCGTGGCGAGTGAAGAAAACCTGACCAGATCCGTGGCGAGGCCCATTCTATTTTAAAATATATTGTGAGTACCTAGCAGAACTGTGCAGAACCAATCTCTTAGTTAAAATAATATAATTCAATCTATTTTAATCTAACCAGAACTGTCTCCTAGAAGTTGTCCCTTGTCATTTTGCAAAGCTGTCACCTGTCATTTTCTAGTTGCTAGCTGTAACATGTCACTTTGAACTTTAAAATTTCAAATCTGAAAAACGACCTTTATTTAATCGCTCATATCTCCGTGACCGTTTGTCTTAGAGACTTGCAGTAACTTTCCTCTGAAAGCTGGAAATCTTGGCTTTTCAATGAACCTAGAACCGCATTCCTACTCCCTATATCTTTGCCGCAATCGAAAAACGCACTCGCGAATTTACCGTGATTTGCAAATTTCTCCTCGTGTGAAAACAGCAGCTTCCTTGCTTTCATTTGCCAAAAATTCGTTTAACCTGCCAATCATTCCTAGAACATTGCTAAAGTAAGCCTGAACTAATTTAAACCAACTAATCCTCAACCTGAACCTCCTGAAGGGAATTAAAAGCATTTTCAGCATATTTCGCACTGCATTGTCACCATATTAAAAGCATTTTAAGCCTGTGTAAAACTCATATCTATTCTCCTCTAAGCTTGCTGGGAAACTGGAACTCTGTATTACATTGTGATTGTATACCTGAACTGCGTGCCCTTCCTTCCATCTCCTTACATTGTATAGGGGGGGGGGGGGTTAATTGCCACAAAGGGAAAGTGATTACCTTGTCTTTTGTGAAACCATATCAGTTTATTTTCTATACTGCATTTCATTCTTTCAACCTTGCATTTCCTTGAACCCTATAAAGCATTCTCTACCACATTATTCTTCTGTCCCTATTTACCAGTGTGCTACCTTATCCATTTCATGTCAACTCCTTAGTGATTATAAAGAAGTGTGCTAGTGCCAGATTCTCCGTTGTTAATCTTTATCATATCAGATTAAGTGTGATATTCAATAATTAATTTATTATAAAGTGTGATATATATATATATATATATATATATAGTTTAAATTCTCAAATAAACCTTTTAACTTGCAAAACAGAACTACTTCTTGGCTCAGTGGGGTCAGGGGGATTCCAAGAGAGGGGTGTTGTATAGGGGTAGTCATCCCGAACGCATGAACTGGACATAAAGATATATCAATAAGGGTTTCCATTCAGTATCCCAGACTAGGCATTGACTTAGCTGTAGTGTTGAATTGAATCCTCTTACAACACCGAACCATCCTTGTGAGCCCATGGATAAGGGAGTCAGGAGTGGCATATGTGAGTCAAGGACCTCAAGCAGCAAACACATACACAAGACAAGCCTGAAGGGCCCAGCTGGAACAGACAGTGGATGCCTTCAAAAGCCACAAAGCACCGCACCGTCTCATGAAAGCACAATAGACAAGCAATTTTAAACTATATTAACTATTAACTAATTACACTAACTATGTAAAACCTACATAACCTAATTAAACTAACTATCAAACAGAAACTTAACTAACTAAACTAAAAGAAAAATCAAAAATGGCCACATTTGACCCGGGGGGGAGGGGAGGCACCCAGGAGGGGGGAGGTACAGGGTGCTGCTCAACATCCACATGCGATGATGCTGAGCCAAAAAAAAAACCTCCATGGGCTCAACGCCTGCACAGCCCGACCTATGTGGGAGATAGATGGTCGTCCGAGTCTGGCTCATCCTGGAAAGGAGGACGTGGCACAGTAGCCTGGCCACGCCTAGCCGCAGATTGCCCCTCATCGGCAGCAAGTCTGCCGGACGGGTGAGCCTGGTTCTGTATGGCGACATGACGTAGGTCTGCATGCAGAACCTCACGTGATACACGTGCATCCACTTGCAAGGTAGCATGTGTATCACGGAGTTCTTCCTGCAAGGCCTGGCTGGACAACGGCTGCACCTCCCGGCAAGCCTGTAGCTCAGTCGAGATGGTACGCTCAAGCTGTGCAAACCTCTCCTCTGCCTGCTGCCTCTGGGACATCATAAGGACACCCAGAGTGGATCTGAGGGAAGCATACTCCTCCCTCAGGGCATCCATGTGCGCCTCTGCGTGAGCAGCAATTGCTTGACGCAGAGATGACATTTCAGCCTGGCGTGCCCTGTCTGAGGCCGCCATGCCCAGCCTGAGCGAGCGGGCCGTGGACAGTGCCACCTGCTGCTGGAGAAGCACCTGCCTAGCAGGGGGGAGCACAGATCGGGCCACACGCTCCATGCTCTCAGCGATGTTCTCCATTGCTGCCCCCTGCCGTTCTGAATTGGCAGTCATGTCTTGCTCCCACTCAGTATACTGCAGTTTCGCGCGGCGACCGCGTTGCCGGGCTTGACCCCTGCGGGACCCAAGGACTGGGGGTCCTCGCTGTGTTGGCACCGCCCGCGGCTGCTCGACTACATGCCCCCGTCGACGTGATGTCCCAGGCACATCAGTGACTGGTGTGGAGGGTGACCCTGCGTCCCAATCCACCACGGGCGGAGGAACCAAGACTGTCTGATCCCTCAGTGCAGGTGTCGCAGACAGAGGAGTGTCCACATCAGAATCACTCACCCCTGACACATGGACTTGATGCTCATCCAACTCAACATGGACATCAGAGTCGTCATCAAGGCTGGACTCATAGGCAGCCAGAGACAAGATGGACTGTAGCACTTGGGGGTTTTCGTGGCCTACCACCCCACGACCCCCTGTAACGCTCACCTGATTCCCGTAGAGTAGCCGGTCTTGACTGGGCGTATACCGTATCTTCTAAGGTGATGTGTAACACACGGCTGGCTCTTTGGGCTGGACCCCTGTGCACTGTATGTCTAACTCGAAGGGTAAGGTGTCTGCAGATAGAAAATATGGGATTAATGAACTGGGTTATTGAATGTCTCTCTCTTCTTCCCTTTCTCTTCTCCTGTAGGACCCCAAAGGTTAACGCGCTCACCTTAGGTAAATGAACGCCGTGCTCTCCATCTGCTTCGGAGCAGGGTGCTGAAACCAGTTTCTTCACTGGATAAGGGGAGCAGGCCTCTTGACTTCAGAGGACTGCTGTCCGTCGTTTTCTTCACGCACGGTAAGTTTCGAGTAATTCAAATGTCTTTAAAAGTCTTTAGTAATGTTGTATCTTGTTTTTGCAGGGTTCCGGCGATGGCGAAGATGGAGCCCGTGTGATGAATAGAAGCGCCTTGAAGCACGTAAGTAAGCGCTTGCTGCCCGCTTCACGGCGCGCTCTAACTGTCTTTTTCCTTTGCAGGTATAAGTTCGGAGTGGCTGCAGGGTGCCGGAATACCCACTGGGTTAGATGTGAAAGGAGTAATGGCACGTGAGTATTTAAGTTCCCCAAAGTCTTTAAACGCACCTTGTTTTATCTTTCAGATGCGGGATGCAGCGCCGAAGGCCTCCGGAGCGTGCGCAGAATTGGTAAGCTTTTGTCTTTCAGATGCCGGAATGCAGTGCTAAGACCTCCGGAGCGCACGAAGAGTAGGTAAGCCTTTGTCCTTCAGATGCTGGAATGCAGCGCGAGGCGTTGATGACAGCCGATGGATCAGGTAAAAGGAGCGTTGTCACTGAAGACCGTAATGCTAACCTGTTCTTTCTTGTCTTTATAGGTGTTGCTGAAGACTGGATTCAGGATGGTAAGCCTTTTTCCTTAGGCCCAGGATCAGATGCAGAAGACACGATGAGCGTTCTGCTGCAGAGGATGCAGAATAACGCAAAGCAAGATTCATCCATCGGGTGTGGTTTAAATAGCCTCCTGTAGTTCTTAGGTGTCTCCTTCCACAGCCACGCCTAGGAAAGAAAAGAGTTCCTGCTTTCCAGAAGAGTTCCAGGGTTCTGAACTTAGGGAGTGGCTCCTGCCCCACCCAACAGGAAAAGTAGTCCCAAACAGAAGAGGATCAGAGGCTCAACTGGCAGGTAAGTAAGCAGCATGGTCTGCCGCAGGTAAGTCCACCCAAGCATTATGAGCCCGGCGCTTCCAGCGCTGGGGCTGGGCACATTTATGAGCCTGGCGCCACCGGCGCCAGGACAGTGTCCAAAAGGTCCCAATTGGGACCTGCTGGCGCTCGGAACCTGGGTTATGGGTCTGCTTCCAAGGGAGTTGGGCAAGTCCTGACCTCTTCGAAGCAGAGATCATGACAGTACCCCCCCTCAAGGCCCCTCCATAACCGGGCTTCTCCGGGGGTTTGGGTTTGTCAGGAAATGTTCGATGAAATTTTTTGATTAGGCGAGGAGCGTGCAATATTCAGCAGGTTCCCAGGATCTCTCTTGGGGGCCGTAGCCTTTCCAGTCAATTAGGTAAAATAGTTTAGATTTGGAGATCTTGGAGTCCAGAATGCTTTTGACTTCAAACTCGAGTTCTCCATCAACTAGGATAGGTTTTGGAGATTTAGTTAGTCGGCTTTGAGGTTGCACGGGTTTTAATAGAGAGACGTGGAAGACCGGATGAATCTTCATGTGCGGGGGCAAGTCCAACTTGACCGCTACTGGGTTTACTATGGTAGTGATGGAATAGGGACCAAGGTATCTTGGGTTGAATGTACGTGGCCCTTTTAGAGGTAGATATTTGGTAGATAACCAGACTTGATCCCCTACTTGATATTGAGGGGCTTCCTTCCGATGTTGATCTGCTCCTTTCTTGTATTGTTCTTTAGCCCTTTGAAGGTGAGAAACAGCTTCCTTAAAGGCTTGGGTGATTGTAGCATGCAGGTATTCTACTGCTGGTGTTTCAAGATCTTGGAGGGGATCCAACTCCGAGGTTCGAGGGTGACTGCCGTATAAAAGAAAAAACGGGGTTTTCCCAGTTCCCGAATGGACAGAGTTATTGTAGGCATATTCGGCTATCCAAAGGATGTCTTTCCAAGTTTTTTCAGTTTGTTGCAGCATGCAGCGTAAATACTGTTCCAGAGTTTGATTGGTCCTCTCGGTTTGTCCATCGGTCTGAGGGTGGTGACTGGTCGATAGTCTCACATCAATTTGAGCCGACCGACAGCAACTTCGCCAAAAATGAGAAATAAATTGACTACCTCGATCCGATATTAGAACCGAAGGAAAACCGTGCAGTCGGATGATGTTTTCCAGAAATTCTCGGGCCAGAGTTGCTGCTGTTGGCAAGCCTTTGAGCGGAATGAAATGCGCCATCTTGGAGAATAAGTCCACGATTACTAGAATCGTATTGTATCCGGAGCATGGAGGTAGATCGGTGATGAAGTCCATAGAAAGCGTATGCCAAGGGCGAGGTGGGATGTCAATAGGGCGTAAGAGGCCTGCTGGTCTTTCCTTTTGACTCTTGTTTTGGGCGCATACTCCAGAGGACATTATAAAGTCTCTGATATCTTTTTTCCAAGACGGCCACCAGAAGTAGCGCTTGATCTTTTCTGAAGTCTTGGTCATACCGGGATGTCCTTCCATTAAAGAATCGTGATAACAAGAGATTACTTTTTTCTGTAAATCTGTGCTGGGCAGGTATAATCGTTCTTGGAAATACAATAAGTTGTCCTTTACTGCAAAGTCCTTTCCCTTTAAATGCCAATTCTGTATGTCTGCTGGAGTTACAAGTTGCCTGGCTTTATCCTTAACTTCCTCTATGGATTGTGTGGCGATTACACCCAGGATTCTTTGTTCGGGAATGATTGGTACAGGTTTAGGGTTGATCAAGTGTTCTTCCACTCCCATTCGAGAAAGGGCATCGGCTTTACCGTTTTTTGTACCGGGTCGATAGGTAATTATAAAGTCAAATTCGGCAAAGAATAATGCCCAACGGAGTTGTCTAGAGGATTGGGCTTTTGCAGTTTTCAAATATTGCAGGTTTCGGTAATCCGTAATCACAGTAACGGTGTGTCGGGCCCCCAGCAGATAATGCCGCCAAGCCTTAAAAGCAGACTTGATAGCCAGAAGTTCCTTGTCAGTAATCGTGTAATTGATTTCAGGAGGCGAGAATTTGCGGGACCAAAATGCCACAGGATGCAACTGATTGGTTACCGGGTCCTTTTGTGATAGAACTGCCCCCATGGCAAGGCTTGAAGCATCAGTTTCCACGATGTAGGGGAGTTCGGGGCGAGGGTGTTTTAAGATTGGTGCAGAGATAAATTTAGTCTTCAAATCCTGGAAAGCTTGTTCCACCTCGGTAGACCATTCAAAACGTTTGTTTTTCTTTAACAAGGCAGTGATGGGCTGGACTATTCGAGAAAATTCGGGGATAAACCTGCGGTAAAAGTTAGCGAAGGCTAACATGCTTTGCACACCTTTTACGGAGGATGGTGATGGCCATTTGAGAATTGCATCGACCTTCTTTGAATCCATACACACTCCGCTAGGTGATAATATGAATCCCAAGAATTCAACTTCAGTCACGTTGAAAACACATTTTTCCAACTTAGCGAAAAGTTTGTGTTGACGCAATCTTTCGAGGACCATTTTTACGTGTTTCCGATGTTCAGATTCCGATGAAGAATAAACGAGGATGTCGTCAATGTAAACAACAACACACACATCTATGAGCTCTCTGAGGACATCGTTCATAAAATACTGAAAGGCGGCCGGGGCATTGCAAAGTCTGAAGGGCATGACCTGATATTCAAATAGCCCATATTTGGTGCGGAAGGCCGTCTTCCATTCATCGCCCTCTTTTATTCGAACCAAATGGTAGGCTCCTCTAAGGTCCAACTTTGTATATATGCATGCTTTTCTGACCTGGTCCAGGAGTTCAGGGATCAAAGGTAACGGATATCTATTCTTGACGGTGATCTGGTTCAGGGAGCGATAATCTATACAAGTTCTAAGGTCTCCTTCCTTTTTTGGAACGAAGAACAAAGCTGAAGAAGCAGGGGACTTGGAAGGACGAATAAACCCATTTGCCAGGTATTGATCCAGGTATTGACGAAGGTGAAGTTTCTCAGGCTCGGTGAGGGCATAAATTCTACTACAAGGAGGAGTAGATCCAGGTATCAGGTCTATCTGGCAGTCATAAGACCTATGAGGAGGTAGAGAGTTAGCCTGATCCTTCCGGAAAACATCTTGGTATTCTTGGTATTCGGGAGGTAACTGAGGAGTCGTCTCTGAAGAAGTGGCTGCCAGTGCAACACCAGGTGGAGGATGACAAGTAGAGACACATTCTGGAAACTGGACCGTTCTTGCTCGCCAATCGATCAGAGGATTGTGTTTCTCTAACCAAGGAATTCCTAGAATAACCTGAAACTGAGGGGCCTTGATCACATCGAACACGATCTTCTCATGGTGTCCATCTTGACTTACGAGCGTCACTTCTTGAGTGGTATGCGTTACTGGTCCGGAGGCTATCTCCGTTCCATCCACCGTAGTAATGACGTCCTTTACAGTCCTCAAAACCATTGCATGATCCACATAATTGCCGATGGCACCGCTGTCGACGTAAGCTTCAATTGCATGTAATCGATCCGGATTATCAGGGCTAATGAGGACCATAGGTTTCACGAAATGCGAGGTCACGGAACTGGTTTTCACGCTCGGCAAGAGGACCTCTATTCTTGTCGGGCGAGGTCGTTTCCCTGCTCAGAGTTTGTAACTTTGGTAACTGCAGCTCCTACTGCCTTCTTGGCAGGTTTCACCGGACAGTCTCAAAGAAAGTGCCCTGAGTTTCCGCAATAGAGGCATAATTGCAACTGTTTTCTTCTTTCCCGCTCCTTTTGTTTTAGAGGACCTTTCAGGCCCCCTATTTGCATGGGTTCCCCGGAGTCTACTCCT
This sequence comes from Ambystoma mexicanum, assembly GCF_040938575.1. Lineage (NCBI taxonomy): Eukaryota > Metazoa > Chordata > Amphibia > Caudata > Ambystomatidae > Ambystoma > Ambystoma mexicanum. Next base: position 144,113,245 of record NC_090934.1, read on the forward strand.
TTGGAAGGAGTTGGCGGTTTGGAAAATACTCGAGCATCAAACTTGGAACGATCAGCCTTCCTGTTCTGCAGTCTGTGATCTATTTGAACAACTAAATCTATATAGTCCGAACAATCTTGTGGGGGATTCACTACTTGGGCTAACACATCTTTGAGCTCTCCACGTAGACCTCTATAAAACAGCGTAATCCTTTTGTCCTCAGGCCATTGAGTTTCCACTATCAGTCTGTTGAAAGATGCAATATAAGCCAAAAGGTCTTGATTACCTTGTCGCAACGAAAGAAGCTCATTGTCCAAAGCCTGCCCCTGTGAATGTCTTGCGAAAAGTTTTTCCATACTGAGCTGAAAAGCTTGAAAATCAATGAGGACTGGATCATCTTGATTTACTAGAGGGATCGACCAGTCTGCCGCATTACCACTAAGGTACGAAAGCACGAAAGCTACTTTAGCTTGATCAGTTGGAAATGCTGCTGGCCGGCATAAGAAATGCAACCGACACTGATTGATAAATACTGCAAACCTCTTTGGGTCACCAGAAAATCGTTCGGGCGGAGCCAGAGGTACATTCCCAGGTAGGTTGATCTGCACTGGATTCATAGAGGATGTAGAAGGAAGATTTCCCCCAGATGCGGGTAATGGGGTCTGTCCGACTTGTGACTGTAGCAATTTCCTAGCGAGATCATCTGTTCGCTCCTTGGAAATAATCAGTTCCCTTTTTAGAGCATTCGTTTCCTGACGGGCTGCATGCACTTCTGCCCTTAGTTCCCCAAGCAACTGGGCTAGCTGGTCGGTATCCGAGGTTTCCATAGCGCCTGGACGGGAGTTTTGTGGTAGGCTTTGCGTTCTGTAACGCTCACCTGATTCCCGTAGAGGCGCCGGTCTTGACTGGGCGTATACCGTATCTTCTAAGGTGATGTGTAACACACGGCTGGCTCTTTGGGCTGGACCCCTGTGCACTGTATGTCTAACTCGAAGGGTAAGGTGTCTGCAGATAGAAAATATGGGATTAATGAACTGGGTTATTGAATGTCTCTCTCTTCTTCCCTTTCTCTTCTCCTGTAGGACCCCAAAGGTTAACGCGCTCACCTTAGGTAAATGAACGCCGTGCTCTCCATCTGCTTCGGAGCAGGGTGCTGAAACCAGTTTCTTCACTGGATAAGGGGAGCAGGCCTCTTGACTTCAGAGGACTGCTGTCCGTCGTTTTCTTCACGCACGGTAAGTTTCGAGTAATTCAAATGTCTTTAAAAGTCTTTAGTAATGTTGTATCTTGTTTTTGCAGGGTTCCGGCGATGGCGAAGATGGAGCCCGTGTGATGAATAGAAGCGCCTTGAAGCACGTAAGTAAGCGCTTGCTGCCCGCTTCACGGCGCGCTCTAACTGTCTTTTTCCTTTGCAGGTATAAGTTCGGAGTGGCTGCAGGGTGCCGGAATACCCACTAGGTTAGATGTGAAAGGAGTAATGGCACGTCAGTATTTAAGTTCCCCAAAGTCTTTAAACGCACCTTGTTTTATCTTTCAGATGCGGGATGCAGTGCCGAAGGCCTCCGGAGCGTGCGCAGAATTGGTAAGCTTTTGTCTTTCAGATGCCGGAATGCAGTGCTAAGACCTCCGGAGCGCACGAAGAGTAGGTAAGCCTTTGTCCTTCAGATGCCGGAATGCAGCGCGAGGCGTTGATGACAGCCGATGGATCAGGTAAAAGGAGCGTTGTCACTGAAGACCGTAATGCTAACCTGTTCTTTCTTGTCTTTATAGGTGTTGCTGAAGACTGGATTCAGGATGGTAAGCCTTTTTCCTTAGGCCCAGGATCAGATGCAGAAGACACGATGAGCGTTCTGCTGCAGAGGATGCAGAATAACGCAAAGCAAGATTCATCCATCGGGTGTGGTTTAAATAGCCTCCTGTAGTGCTTAGGTGTCTCCTTCCACAGCCACGCCTAGGAAAGAAAAGAGTTCCTGCTTTCCAGAAGAGTTCCAGGGTTCTGAACTTAGGGAGTGGCTCCTGCCCCACCCAACAGGAAAAGTAGTCCCAAACAGAAGAGGATCAGAGGCTCAACTGGCAGGTAAGTAAGCAGCATGGTCTGCCGCAGGTAAGTCCACCCAAGCATTATGAGCCCGGCGCTTCCAGCGCTGGGGCTGGGCACATTTATGAGCCTGGCGCCACCGGCGCCAGGACAGGGTCCAAAAGGTCCCAATTGGGACCTGCTGGCGCTCGGAACCTGGGTTATGGGTCTGCTTCCAAGGGAGTTGGGCAAGTCCTGACCTCTTGGAAGCAGAGATCATGACACCCCCACTAGTGCCGGGTTGATGTAGTGGTAACAACCCTGTGTCTGGCATGACAACACCATCCTCCGCCTCCATTGCGTCATCACCTGAAAAATAGAGAGAAAAAAGGTCACTACACATGTCAGAAGCACACAACACACACACACACCGACAGCAAACGCATCAGGCAGACATGTGACACACAACATATAACCTGGCATGCATGCTGGGTCAACTTTGAATTGCTTCTGTGATCAGACCTGTTGAAAGGTGGCAGTTTCCATGGAAGTGGGTCTATGCAGTGCAGAAAATGTGTACGCCACTCACTACCTACATGTACAAGGACTCCATGGTGTGTGCCAGGAAATGTGAAGGCAGTGCAATGTCAAATTCAGACATCACGTGCATTGTGCATTCAATGTGTACCATATCTAGAAGCCAAGCACCCCTCCACCCCAGTACCAAAGCAGGGATGCCTAGCATGGTATCAAAAGGTTGACCATACACCTGTGTATTGACAGGCAGTGTTGACTGGCATCAACAGCTTAATGTGATTCAAGTGACAACACTGCAAATGATGCTGGGACAGTAAGCAGGACACATGATGAAAACTCTGGATTCCGCCCATGTGTGAAGAAGACACAACAACAGTTGGACAGAGTCATTGGCCATTGAACAGGCTGAGGCCTGTGAGCCACACAGATTGTCAGAACCTAAACATGTGTGCAACGCAGGACTGAGCCACAGTTGACATGGGAAGGCTGATGAGATGGCAGGCAATGTATGTAACCAAGGACTTGGATTACAGTGATCATCCAGTCAAGGACACATAGGGGCATGCGTGCAATGCACATGGAGCATGAATGGGCACTCATGTCCCTGCGGGACATCTGACCTATGCACAGTACAAGTGAGATACCCTGCATCAAGTACTAAGGCTGTACCACACGGCATATGTTTGGCAGATTCTACACTGGAAGTTAGCATCTACACAGGACGCATGAACAAGAAATTACACATTGGCAAGATTGAAGAACACCAGTGCAAAGGTGGAACTGGGGTGCAGAGTGGCGGAGGAGGGGCAAGGGAGCATGCCTACATGGAGTCCCCGCATGCAGGCAGAGGAGACATGCATGATGGAAGCATTGCATTACTTACACATCAGAACCATGAACACGTCACATGTAGCGGCAATCATGCACAACACATCCCACAAGTGAAACACACACGTCCTCAACAAATACGCATCAACACTCACTGGACTGGGCATCAAAGTCCAGCATCTCTCCCACTCCTTCGACCAATTCCGGTGGTATGAACTCTGCAACAAGTGCCTCATGCGGAGTGAGCTCTTCCTCCTCTGGTGCAGGCCCACCGCCAGTCACCAGAGTCAAGTTGTAATTAGAGGCACGCTTAGCCTTAGTGCTGCGTTTGATGTCATTCCAACGCTTTTTGCACTCTTGCGCAGTGCGCACCTCATGGCCGAATGAACTGACATGTTCCGCAACATGCTTCCAGTGGGTGTCACGTTGGACAGCCGTAGTCTGACTATTGGCACCCACTAGCATGTCACGGCTGTGGCCCCGCACGTAGTCCACGAGGAAGTCCAGTTCCTGCTTACAGAAAGGCTTCTTCCTCGATGTGCAGGAGGTCGTGGCTGTGTGTGGGGTCCCAGCCTGTGCTGCAGGTGCAACCTTCCTCCTCTTGGACTGTGGCGCAGACCCTGGCTGGCTAATGCTGCCCTGACCAGTATGGCCAGTGGGTTCGGTGGATTGAGCCAAGGGAGTGGCAGGTGGAGGGATGACCAAGGCCTGACTTGTGTCGGTGGCAGCTGGGTGCCCACTAATGGACCCTGCGCAGCAACATCAGCTGTGGCAGGGTCATTGACCGCAACAGTCCTGGTTGGCAGACTCACAACCGGGGTGCTGTTGGGTGCATCTGCCCCTGCACTTGGCAACACCCGGCTGTTCAGGGCAGCAGATGACATGACTGCCCAGGGACACATGTCTTGGTCTGAGCAGCCCGGCATGCCCCTATGGTTTCCCCCCTCGCCTGTTGGAGATCTACCAAGGGCTCTTCAAGTGCCAACGCAGCCTGCGCTGGCAGACCCCGAGCCTGGGTGGCGGTGTCCACAGCTGCACCTGCAGCTACCACTACCCTTCGGCCCGTGGCAGTCGATGGAACGGACTGCCGGGTCACACAGGCGCCAGTGCCAGATGCAGAAGCTGCATCCCCCGGAACCACAGGGGGTGGTGGCATGACTGCACCGACACATGGCACAACATTGTGCTCAAGTGGCGCACCCCTGCCTCTTCCCCCTCTGTGGCCGCCCTGGACACCCTGGAGTCCCCCTACTCCCTGGTCACCACGGCCACGTCCCTGACCACGCCCGCCACGAGGAGTACGCCCAGCTGAGGCACCCCTCACCTTTGGTGTCCTCCCAACCATGGCACAGATGTAGTAGTGCCGGCACAGATGGAGTGGTGCCAATGGGAGGTGTACACCACAATTGACCTGGGCAATTGGGGTTAAGGGGGTGGGAAGCAAGATGTTAACAGCCCCCCTGCACCTGCAAGGCTGTATGTGACCCCGGTGATGTAGTGATGGGTCACGCAACGCTCAGGCACCCCAAAACTGCAGTAAAACCGTGCATGCAACCCTGCAGCCTACGTGCGTGGATTCAACCTCCCGCAGTACGCGGTGGCACCCAGTAACACGAATAACGCGTATGCGTGGGACACGCAGGCTACTATGACATCGTAAATGGGTGCGATACACAGAGGCACCCGCAGTGGGAAAAAGAGCGTGTGCGACTCACCGTCTGACTAGCGCGATGCAGAAAAACATGCGTAGCCAATACCCCCGCCAAAAGAAGAGATACGTCCTTGATAGCTGTGAAGTTGTGATGGCGCGCGAAACAACAGGAAGCAGCAACACACGTCGGTTTCCATGAAAGGCACGTACAGTGAACTGCTGGGCCCGCTCACCTTTAACCCGTGCTGAGGGAAACGCACGCGCGCTTCACGTCACTTATGCGCATGGGCCCTTTCCTCGTATTACACGCGGACGTGCAGTTTTTCACGTGCGCTGAAATACCCATGCACGCCTGGGCGCGTCACGTCACAGGGGCGATTGCGCTTGAGGGGCCTTCTGTCCAATGAAATTGCGTATGCGTGCAGAAACGCTTAGGCGCTAAGGGCCTTTCCTCGAATTACACGCTGACATGCCGAAATTTCACTTGCCAAATCACTCTGTATCAAGCTGGCCACACATAAGCACACGGAAGACCACGCTCCTGCCCAGAAGGCCAAACTACTGCCCCCCAGATCCCCGAGCACGCTCCCACCTGCCATCTGCTGCTGCCTGACTGCCTGCTGCCCACGTGCCCTGCCATTTGCTGCCTGCACATCAGCCAGGGGTGCTGTTGCTGTGACCAGCCCTCCTGGAACCGAAGACTCCCAACTGGGATTCCATCGCTCCACAGCCCAGCCCCAGGACCCAGTTGCCCACCCACTCCTGCCTCTGGGGTTGTCATGTCGGGCACTGCAACATCTCGCACCACTGACAACCCCCGGCCAGAGAGGCAGAGGAGCACCAGCTTCAGTGCCACCGAAGTTGGTGTCCTGGTGGAGCAAGTCCTGGGGCAGTATGATGCCCTCTTCGGAAGTTCCCGTGCCGACAAGGAAGGACGGACTCCGATCTGGACTGACATCATGACTGCCATCTACGCGGAGGGGGTGGCAGTCCGCGACTTCCAACATGTCAAGAAGCGCTGGGAAGACTTCAGGTCCAGGACCCTGAACAAGGCTCGGCGCCTCTTGAAGGCAGCGGATGCCAAGGGGCGCCTGGGCACTTGTCGGAAGATCAGATGAGGGTCCTGGAACGCATATCCCCAGCGCTCCATGTCCAGGTCCTTGAGAGGCAGACCCGTCTGGAGTCGAGCGGTAAGTGTACATGCATCCTGATTGTGAGCTGTGCGTGTGGTGATGTTTCAGTAGTGTGCAGGTTGCACATCTGTTTGTATGGGGTCGAGTATGGGTGGGGGTTTACCGGGCCGTGGGGCTAACACATGTGAGGGCTGTAATGTGTGAGACATGGATGGTGCTTGTGTGTGTAGGCTTGCATGCCAAATGCAGTTGTGTGGGCACACATGTTTGGATGAATGTGTATGTAAGTAGACATGTCCGTGATGTCACCCATGTATGTTGTTTTCAGCTGCATGTATCAGCACTGTGTACATGTGCATTTGTGTGTATTTGACAAGGGTGCAACAGTGATGCAACATGGATGCATGTGACAGCGGGATGTGGAAGCCTGATTGGCAGATGTGACATGGATGCCCATCTGAACACTGCGACACTTGGCAGAGGTGTACACATGCATGCAAGTGTGGTGGTGTGTGTACATGTGTGGTGCACTTCCTGTGTTGCATGTGATGTCTGGCTCAGCTTTGCCTGCTCATGCTGTTGTATGGGTATGGATGGTGCTGGCAGTTGCGATATGGCTGTGGTATGGCTCATGTGTGCGAGTTGAAATGACATGTGTGTTGGGGATTGTGATGGCATGTCTGAGGTTTGCTAATGCCACTCATGTACAACTGTCATGTGTGTATGTGTCCATTGTACAGTGCCCTGATGCCTGTGTTTTATTTCTCCCTGTCTGCAGCGTCAACTGATGAAGAGGGCGGAGAAGGTGCTGTGGAGCACAGCAGCGGGGATCCCACCGCCAGCCGGAGACGCAAGGCCTGGATCCCCTCCCATGTTGTCATCTCGTCGGGGAGTGAGGAGTCCGGTGCCGCGTCCCAGGCCGCAGCTGCCGGGGGGAGGTCCAAGAGGCAGAGGTTGGAGTTGGACTCCTCGGCAGCAGAAGGGGCAGCTGGGACCCCACAGGGCCCAATGGGGGAAGATGGCACAGAGTCATCCAGGTTGGTGGGGGGGTTTGGTGGAGGAGGAGGCCGTGCAAGCAACAGAGACGGGGTCTGGAGGTGGGGATCCCACTGGTGCTAGTGGTGCAGTGCAGAACCAGGGACAGGAGGCAGCACAGGCCGCCGCGGAGGTGCCTGTGTGCAATCATGTCCCTGATCCTGTCCCTGCATCATCTTGCACCAGCAGGGATGCCTACGTCCAGACCCGTTTTCAGGCAGGGATGAGCAAACGACAACTGGCCTTCCTCTGCCTGCGGACGTGGCTATCAGGGTCCGGGTTGAGCCTGTCCTGACTGGTGTGGCGTTGCGTCAATGGGCCATGCGAGGTGACCTGCAGTCTTTTCATGAGGAGACTGCATGTCATCTCGAATGGCTCATTGACCACATCAGCCTGCTGGGACAGGTCACCCAGGCCGGATTCCTCCGTTTGATGGGGCTTGCTACGACCCCCTCCTCAACTGAACCCCCTACGCGCCAGTCGTCCTCCGTGCCATCTTCCCACCCATCAGTCACCTGGGTGCCCTGTGGAGCTGCCTCTGATGGTGCGGCCAGGCTGGTGGAGGAGGCATCCCTGCCACAGTCGGGAGTCGGATGTCCAGCAGGGTTGGCCACATCAACGACTGCACCCCAGCCGGCGGAGGATGTGCAGGCAGCAGGAGGCAGTGCCCGGGCAGAGGCACAGCAGCAGCAGCAACGTGGTGGGAGCCATGAAGGCTCGGGGCCTTTCACATCGGAGGGGCAGGCATCAGCCGGAGGGCAGGAGGACCCAGGACAGAGAGTGTCTTCCGTGTGGCAGCGGTTGGGCCACGCCATAGATGCGGAGCGGCAGCGGGGGGAAGAGGCACGGCTCACAATGGTCAGGGCGGAGAACTCCATGCGGAGGGCCCTGAGGCGGGCCGAGTGCCTCGAGGCAATCCGCAGGGGGTTGGATGTGGACACGTCGACAGCCCTGCAGACCCTTGGGGCCATGGAGGAGGACCGCCTTCGGGACATTGAGCAGGAGTTCGATGATGCCCTGGCCCGGGACATCCAAAAGTGAGCCGTCAGACTAGCCCGCTTCCATTGTACATAGTTATGTAGGTAGTGTTAGGTTTCCTTTGTTTATTGATTTATTTTGGACCTTTTGGACATTGACCACATTTTTGTATATAGTTTATTTTATTAGTTAGTGTTGTTAGATAGGTTTCATTTCTTTTGTTGGGATAATGGACCCTGGCTTGTTCGTCTGTACATAGTTCACTGTTGGATTTTATTTTTCTTTCACAATTTACCCATGGAGCAATGGCTTTCAATTATTATTTCCCATTGGATTTGCTTTTGTGGACAGTGACTTTGGACACCATTACTTTGGATTATGATTTTTGCTTTTTTTCACGGACATGCTTCTTTTCATTTTTGTACATTCCCATTTCTGTTTCTTTATTTTTGAATCTATTTATGTTTCCTTTAATACATATTTTTTTATCGAACTTCAATGTGTAGTATCATCTCATTGGTTTCATATGGGTTTTGAGATTCACTGACACCCATTGGGTGTATGTGAGGGACATGTGTTTGTTTTGAAACTTGCAATTGGTGTTCTGTCATGTAATTGCCATTTCTGAGTGGGTGGATGCAATACTCGGGTGGGTGTTTTGCATTTGGAGGCTGACCAGAGGGACCAGGGATCTAGATTGTGATGACATGTTGGCTGGGGAACATGATTTGGGGCCTGCTGGCAGGTGCCCCACAGTGCTGGGGGGTGGCGGTGGTGGGAGACATGGGTGGGAGCCTGGTGGAGGGTGCCCCTGCACTGCAGGGGGGTGGGGGTGGTGGGAGACATGGGTGGTGGCCTGGTGGAGGGTGCCCCTGCACTGCTGGGGGGTGGGGGTGGTGGGAGACATGGGTGGGGGCCTGATGGCAGGTGCCCCACAGTGCTGGGGGATGGGGGTGGTGGGGACATGAGTGGGGGCCTGGTGGAGGGTGCCCCTGCACTGCTGGGGGGTGGGGGTGGTGGGGAACATGAGTTGGACATGGGTGGGGGCCTGCTAGCAGGTGCCCCACAGTGCTGGGGGGTGGGGAGGGTGGGAAACATGGGTGGGGGCCTGCTGGCAGGTGCCCCACAGTGCTGGGGGGTGGGGGTGGTGGGAGACATGGGTGGGGGCCTGGTGGAGGGTGCCCCTGCACTGCTGGGGGGTGGGGGTGGTGGGAGACATGGGTGGGGGCCTGGTGGAGGGTGCCCCTGCACTGCTGGGGGGTGGGGGTGGTGGGAGACATGGGTGGGGGCCTGGTGGAGGGTGCCCCTGCACTGCTGGGGGGTGGGGGTGGTGGGAGACATGGGTGGGGGCCTGCTGGCAGGTGCCCCACAGTGCTGGGGGGTGGGGGTGGTGGGGAACATGAGTTGGACATGGGTGGGGGCCTGCTGGCAGGTGCCCCACAGTGCTGGGGGGTGGGGCTGGTGGGCACATGAGTTGGACATGGGTGGGGGCCTGCTGGCAGGTGCCCCACAGTGCTGGGGGGTGGGGGTGGTGGGGAACGTGAGTTGGACATGGGTGGGGGCCTGCTGGCAGGTGCCCCACAGTGCTGGGGGTGGGGGTGGTGGGGACATGAGTTAGACATGGGTGGGGGACTGGTGGAGGGTGCCCCAGCACTGCTGGGGGGTGGGGGTGGTGGGGAACATGAGTTGGACATGGGTGGGGGCCTGGTGGAGGCTGCCCCTGCACTGCTGGGGGGTGGGGGTGGTGGGAGACATGGGTGGGGGCCTGGTGGAGGGTGCCCCTGGTGGCTGGGGGTGCAGGGGGACATGCGTTGGTGGGCAGTAGTGCAAGTTGACATGTGGGTTGGCTGGGGGGCATGGCCATGGTGGATGGGGTGCCTGCAGGACATGTGCAGGGTAGGCCCCTGTGGTGTGAGCCACCGGCAGGGGCCATGGATGGTGTAGAGGGAACACCTGGGAGGACCCACACGTGCAATTCACGTGTGGTGCTCCCCGCGCACCCCTGTAATACACGTACCCTGCTGAAATCATGTGTGGAACTTCTCGCGCACCCCTGGAATACACGTACCCTGCTGATATCGCGTGTGAAACTTCCCGCGCACCCCGAAATACACGTAGCCAGGACATTTGTGTGTGGAACTTCCAGCGCACCCCTGATATACACGTACCCTGCTGACTTTGCGTGTGTGACTTCCCACGCACCCCTGGAATACACGTACCCTGCTGATATCGCGTGTGAAACTTCCCACGCACCCCGAAATACACATAGCCAGGACATTCGCGTGTGGAACTTCCCGCGCACCCCTGATATGCACATACCCTGCTTATATCGCGTGTGAAACTTCCTGCGCACCCCGAAATACACATAGCCAGGACATTCGCGTGTGGAACTTCCCGCGCAGCCCTGATATGCACGTACCCTGCTGATATCGCGTGTGAAACTTCCTGCGCACCCCGAAATACACATAGCCAGGACATTCGCGTGTGGAACTTCCCACGCACCCCTGATATACATGTACCCTGATGGAATCGCGTGTGGAACTTCAAGCGCACCCCTGTAATACACGTACCCTGCTGAATTCACGTGTGAAAATTCCTGCGCACCCCTGATGTACACGTACCCTGATGGAATCGCGTGTGGCACTTCAAGCGCACCCCTGTAATACACGTACCCTGCTGAAATCGCGTGTGGAACTTCCCGCGCACCCCTGGAATACACGTACCCTGCTGATATCACGTGTGAAACTTCCCGCGCACCCCGAAATACACGTAGCCTGGACATTCGCGTGTGGAACTTCCTGCGCACCCCTGGAATACACGTACCCTGCTGATATCGCGTGTGAAACTTCCTGCGCACCCCGAAATACACGTAGCCAGGACATTCGCATGTGGAACTTCCCGCGCACCCCTGAAATGCACGTACCCAGCTGAAATGACGTGAGGTACTTCCCGCGCACCCCAGTGATACACGTAGCCCGCTTGCCGTGCTGGTACAGGGTTAGCACAGTCCTTTGCGCTGGATTGGGGATTTTGATGGCTTTTCCCTGCGCGAGAGGCGTTCTTGGGGGCGTAACTGGCGATGCTGCAGGGTCGCTGCGCCACTGTGCGCCACGGCTGGTTTTGGTAGCTGGAATCCATGAATATGCTGTGCGCGGAAATGGGTTTTGGCGCACGCGGCTGTCGCAGGGATTCGCACGCGCACACTGTGCGCCAGCTGCGTGCGCCACTTGTGCGCTGAATTCTATGAATTACCCCCCAAATGTCTGTGCTTGAATAGCCTAATGTAAGGTAGTTTAAAATATGGGTTCATCATGAAATCGCCAAGGATGGCCTCAGCAAAGGCCTATCAACATTGTGGGTTGTGCACAGCGTTTGATACAAGGTTTTTAATTTTTGAGATCTGTATGATGTATTTTGTAAAGTTAATGACATTCACATTTACAAGAGCGAAGGAAGAAAAGTGATTCAAGGTTCGGACTGCAGGGCACCTCTTTATTAAACACATTGGGCCTCATTACGACCTCGGCGGTAGCCATGCCGCTATTGGCGGCATGGCTGCCGCCGAAATCGCGTCCAGGTCCGGGTCCTCAGAATGAGGAATAACCAGGCCATTCCGAGTTCAGAATGCCCGGTAATTCCTCCCTCCAAGGACCCGGACCCGGTCCTTCCCATTCCCATTTCAGCCCCCATAGGGGGCTTTTCCCCTCGCGAGACCCAGTAAGCACGCCTTGTTTGACCAGGCGTTGCTTCCTGGGTCCCGCGAGAGGACCTCGTAATAAGGCGATACGGGGTAAACGGCGCTGGCACCTTTTACAGCGCTGTTTACCCCGTACCGCCAGTCTCGTAATGAGGCCCATTGTATGCTGTTGCTGCTCCTGGTGCTGCTGCTGCTGCTGTTGCTGTATTCCCTGGCTGTCTTCTGGGCACAGCATGTCAACCATTCATTCAGGGCCACCCTTGTCCCACTATTACCTTCTGTATCATAGGAATGTCTCCGAAGAGCCCTGCTTCCCCATTGTTGCTGCTGGTACTTTGCAACACAAAGGCAGCAGGATGGGGGAGGGTGCGTTGAGTCAGAACATATGCCGGTTCTTCTGAAAGGTCAGTAGGGCTGGGAAGAGTCAGTTACATGTCAGGGTCCCCTCAAGTCTGTTTTTCTTTGTTCAGCTTCAGAGGCCTTTCAGAAGCAGGGGTCTGTTAGGTCATCCCTTCATTTTCTTTTGTGTCAAGCGGCTTTTCTGAAGGTTTTGTGTCCCACATATTCTGTAAAGGAGTTTTGATTATAGACTCCAGAGACATTACTGTGGGGGTTAGCGGCCATGGCCCCATATCTTTAGGTTGTAGCCCCAGATAGAAGCTCTGTGGCTACAACCAAAAGGCTAGCTAGCCCAGAGTCCCGACATCCCAACATAAGCGTAACTGCGGATCTTTTCCAGACCTAACATCATCCCTGATAGACTCCCAAAGCACATGCGTGCCGAATCACTGCATAGGATACCAGGGAGAGAGAGAGTTTCCTAAGAACTGTCCAACACTGTTCGAAACACCTTGTCACGGTGCAGACGCCACTTCCGCAGTGTATTGCAGCAATGCTCTTCCGGACACATTGGAAGCGTTAAGGGCGAAATAAAAAGCTGTCTGCGCTTTTATCCCACATTCGGCTTGGTAGAAATAATCATAGCCCATGATGCCGAACAGGGGGAGCGGTGGCTGCAGGGGTGCCCACCACTTCCCTAGATGGGCGTCATGGTTTACGGGGATTGCGGAGGTGTCTGCCACATACATTAGATGCACAGCGGGGGAAAAATAGAGAAATTCCAAAAAGCTCGAGTGACAAAATGTGAGCAAGTCGGCTCTGCTATTTTGTAACTCAAGCTTTTCGGAATACGATCTTTCATCGTACATCCTACAGAGAAATGTAAACGAGAATCAAGTGAGGGAAATGGCTCTTCATACTCTAAAGGAAGTCATAAATAACAACCATTGTCAAAATTGCAAATGCAGCTTGAAAACATAGGGCTTCATTACAAGTGTTCTGGTCCGGATTCAACGGTTTCAGTAAGTCTACCGGCACCGTTGTTTCCAGACCGGAACACTACGGGTTTGCCTGCTGGAGCCACTCTGCCTGGCAGGGCTGACCCTGCCCGGTACAACGGCAACGGTAGAAAAGCCATCACAGAAGCACCGGCACTATTAACGGCTGTGCCGGTGCTTCTGTGGTTCCCATTCCCACAGGACTCTACAGAAATGGGGACTTGCAAATTACTGGCACCTGACTTACTGCACTGCCACGGCTGTAATCCCCTGGTGTTAGCGGGAAGTCAGGCGCCAGTAAAAAAATTCGGGTCCGGCAGCAATCCGCCGAAACCCGCCAGTATCACCGGCAGGGTTACCGCCAGACCAGTAATGAGGACCAGCATCTTTCCCATCAAATACATGCCTCGAGAACAATTTATATTTCAAATCAGCTAGAATGCCCTCCAATTTGCCCGACCCTTGTGGCCTCATTGCAAGTGTCAGAGTCATCAGACTCACATTCTCCTTTTTGATTATGGAAAAACAAAATGCAATGCATTTGTTTCCTTTCAACACAAACAGACGGCCCCCTATCCGTTAACCCATTCCCTCCTAGCTATGGAGACCCGCCTTCCGGACCCATGCTCTTTATAGGGCACTGACCACATGGCCACTGAACTTTCTGGAAGGTGGATGTTAGGCATTCCTGGATGCTATTCTCGGATCTATGTGATCTTTGTGCCGCCCATAATGTCAACTTTCAAAAGGCCAACTTCCATTATGGCGTGGTGCAGAGATCACATAGATCACTTTGGCTCACATCCTCTCCCCTCCCTACTTACCTTTCGGTGGCACACTTCTGTGTGTGCCGCCAGCTCATCTCCGTCCCTGCAGCGTTAGTTCCCTTCCACTAACGTGACTCAGAACTGGCGCTACAGGGTACTCTTTATTTATTTCTTTACTTTATCATCCCCGGCTCTCCATGTAATGGAGGATGGGAGACACCCAGCAACCCGCAAATACCATTACACTGAACAAGGGGACCGGGGAAACCACTGAAACCCCTGCTCCCCTTATTCGGTTTATTGGGATTCCTTTTTTTGACATAGATACTGCTTTTGCCCCTTACCAATATTCTGACGGTGACTTCAGTCAGAATTTTGGTGAGGGGCAAAAGTGTAATAATTTTAGAGTCAACATTTTGGCATAGTCCACTATTCTTGCCTCCCACCTAAAGAATAGATGCATTCATACAAACATTAGTGCACCCACTATGTGAATGACATGCAGCAATAATACTCCTGGTTCATCGTGGCCTATCTGAGGCACTTCGGGTCTGACATCCTCAAGGGAATGGTAAAGGGTTCCGCCCCAAGATGAGTTCTGTTGTCGATGAACAGTCTTTTGGTTAATCCAACCTGTGCGGTGTGATCCACTGGCCTTTATCCAACACTGTTATCCCAGTCACCTTGGATGGCGAAAGGGATTTCAATCAGAGGTTTTTGATGCACATGTGCAATCCAAACCTTCTCGAATATTGGGGTCATCAGAAGTTGGGCGGTATCCCGGCAGTAAATCCACCAGGATACTGCCTAACGCAAATAGTGTTACCGTATCTTGAACCAGCACTATTAGCGCCAGATCCTGTGTTACAGTGGGGATGGTAAGACTCCATTCCCATTGGGTCCCCTGAACCAAATGGGGCATTTTGTGCGCTATTACCATTGTGCTGTTAGTGCTGTGGTAATAGCACCATAAATGGGTGGAAAGTGGCCCCATTTACCTCCAGCTCAAAGATGGATTTAAATCTCCAACTTTCCGCCCAAAATTGGGAGTGGGCAGAGTGGTAATGCAGCGGTAATAGAATTACCGCTGCATTTTTACAGCTCCGCTCAACCCGTGATGAGCCTTTCAATTTGCAAATCCAACAGAGGAAAAGGTTACTGTATGTTAGGGCACTAAAAGAGAAGAGAAATAATAAAACGCTAGTGGTGGGGGTATGTGCAGATCTCACAAGAGAGACTAGACCAGAAAGTCTCTCGGGAAGATATCTAGGCAATATAATGTCCCCATGGCCATAGTTAGAAGCTGGAGCAAAGCAAGGGCTTTAACAAAGCCCCGGGGGCATCATCGAAATGGTAATGCCCCCCCTCTTTGGGTTTCATTGCCATTTGTGCCCTGGCAAGGTGTACTGGGATACTAATTGGTATTTTCCTTGAGTTGAGGAACAGCGTAGTGACCGTTTGTCGACTCGAGAAAAAAAAATGCCCACCAGGGATCGGGGAGAAGGAACTACATGTAGTCCCTTCTCCCTTTCCATGGCAACTATTGAAACCAATCGAAAAGTGGAGAAGGGACTTCATGTAGTCCCTTATCCCTTTCTATGGCATTCGACACATTCGAGATGCAATTGCAGAAGTGGGATTACCGTCAGGGTAAGGCTCGGAAAAGGCGCCAATATGTGCGCAGAAATACTTTCAGGTTCGGAGCGCTGGGTACTAATACTGAAATGAAAAATCCCCCATCCCACTTTCAGCTTTCACATTGGTATTACTTATTTGTTTATTTAACTGAATCAGGGCAGTGCACGCTACCACATGTTTGGCAATATGTTAGAAACACTTGTGTAAAAGGCGTGTTACAAATGTCATATCATATCATATTATTTAATTTGTCAACTCCAGGCACTCAGGCAGCTCTGGAAGAGTCAGAGAAGGATGAGGGGGAAGGCCCATTGTTGACTAGTGCCTCCAGGGCCTCGCAATCCACTACTACTCCTGAAGGCCAGTCCCATGTGACACCAAAGCGCAGGTCTCAGCATGCCACACCTGACCCCAGCAAGACTAAGTCTGCTGGTGTCAGCACAGGCCCTGCACCAACCCCACATGCCTCCAGGAGCACCACCACACCCAGTGCACCCAAACAGCAAGCAGCAGTAGCTATGACCAATGACACACCCGCTGACAGGAGTGCCGATGGCACCCAGAAGGACACCAGCCAAAAGCCACAGAGCGCTCCAGAAACGTAAAGCCCTGACAGCATACATCACCACCAGGGTGACATGGACACCCAAGGGTGACATGGACACCCCATCATAAGGGTCTCCGTGCTTCAGTCCTGCCTTATCGGGTGGCACCCAACCCATTCCTCACCCAACACCATGCCACTCCATCCTTGAGAGGCTGGGTGACATGAAGAGGCAGCAACTTGAAATGGAGGCCAATGCTAACACTCACTCCCTCCACCTCCAGGCCATATGTGACTGCTTGCAGGTGCCACTCGTAGGATCGTACATTCCATGGAGTGCAACCAGCACAGGTGAGTGCAACAACTGTTGCACTGACGGTGTATTATCAGCATGTCAGGGAGCTCACAGTGGCAATCTCTGCTTTTGCGGAGTCCATGAAGCATAGTATGGGACTGACTCTGCAAAACATCCAGGGGGGGAGGATCCATACCCTCAAGTTCTGCCACACCAACTGAAGGGTTGTTGCCAAGCACAACAAGGCGCTGGTCTGAGTGCAATTTGGGCCTAAAGTCACTTGGGGTAGCCCGGAGGGAGAAGAGGCCAAGCAAGTGACAGTGTCCTACTTGCTGCCCCCAGCGGGCGTTTTGGGGACTGGGGGCTGGGAGGATAGTATGTCAGGGTGGTGTTGGGAGTTGGGGGTTGACGGGATAGTGTGTTGGGGTAGTGTTGAGGGGTGGGTGGTATGGCTCAATGTGTTGGGATGGTGTTGGGGGGATAGTTTGTGCACTAAGAAAATAAACAACAGTTCAACTTGATCAACGCAAGGGCATTTCCTCATTTTGTCATTGTGTTTATTTATAAATGTGATTGGGACACAGTCGTCCATGGTATGTGCCATGTTAATGTATTAGAAAACACTGTCCATCAGTTCCTGGAGGACCACTCGTCCAGCCTCAAAGTCATACCTGCAAATGTGTGCAGACACCTCTGCCATAGGGACTGTTTCCTCATCCTCTGAGCGTGGCATGTCCCCATCAGGATGTAGAGGGACATTTACTGGAGGCAAATATTGTGCCACATGGCACACACCAGCACAATCCTCCCCACTTGTTCTGGGCAATACATTTGGGCAGCCCCTGTATGTTCCAGGAAGCTGATCCGGGCCTTCACAGTGCCAAAGGTACAATCTATACAGACATGGGTCCTGCTGTGAGTGTGATTGTAAGAGAACTCCTGTGGAGTCTGTGGATCCAGCACAGGTACCATTAGCCAGGGCAGCTGCGGCTATCCGGAGTCAACCTGTAAGGAGAAAGGCAGAGTCATGAGTCACAGTGTATTGTGTGAAAGTAGTCTTTCATGCAATCATGGCAAAGAGCATTACGTGCATGCATATGGTGCTTCTTTGCATGGCATGTCTATTATTCAATGTCTGTACATGTTGTTTCTATCACCTCATGCATTGTATTTTGTTTGATCTCTTGCAGCAGATGTTTCATCAAGGGCCTGTTTTTGTCATGTGACGCTGACATGATGGCTATCTTGCACCAGTGTATTGCTCACGTGCATGTTGCTTCATGGATTAGTTATCACATAGCCATCCACACTGAAACCCCTGATGTACCTCAACACCAACAACTAACATACAGCGAATACCAACGAAAATAAAATTTGGTATAATTGGGAACACATCGAATCTTCGGCAATTGCACTCTATCCTAAAGCACCAAGAGTGCCCAACCATGTGCCTAACCTTTGGGCTGCTTACTGGAGCCAAGCTAGCCACCCAAGTCATAAACTGGTGAAAATGCACACACGCATCTCTTCATCTAAACTCTTAGAACATCCAACACATTGACTGCGGTCACAGAGGGCATTCCAAGCACAAAGCGCATTGAGGCCATACAAATGGGGAAATAGCACTATATAAATAAACACAATAAGCTGCAATCTTCCATCCACAGGCTTCGGGGGCAGTGTATCTGCATTGTAGGATGGGTTTACCTGGGTACTTTGCTGTGGTACTGGCAGGGTCATTGTTGCGAGATGTGTTTTGAGACTTTGTGTGACATGAGGCCTCATTACGAGGCAGGCGCTCCCGTAATGAAGGGTGCCGGTACAGGACTGGCACCATTCATTACGGGATGCCTGGTAACACCAGACGTCCTTTCTGGGTTCCACGAGGGGACCAAGGAGCTAATAACGGGCCCGTTATTGACGGGCCCGTTATTAGCGCCATCCTCATTCCCATTGAGCCCTATGGGGGCTCGAATGGGAATGGGGAATGTTTCTGTGCATGAGGAATTACCGGTCCTCCAAGGTTGAAATGACCCGGTAATTCCTCATTCACAGAACCTGTTATTGGAGCCCAGTATGGAGGCTGCCATGCCCTTATTAAGGGCATGGCAGTGTCCATAATCGTAATGAGGCCCATTGATTATGGATCAAACATGTTGCATTATGGTACTTGTATGCATGTGTGGGTGTTGGTGTTCCTTGCTGTTTGTGTGCATCAGCGTATCCATGCTGGCAGGTCCAACATGTACGTTTTCTGTAGCCTGTACTGTGTCATTTGAGCAAGATGGGCAGGTCCACCTTGTGCATTGACTTGTCATGGCATGCACTGTGCAGTTGTGCTCATGCACCCCCACAAACCCTCCGATGTGGTCAGATGCAGTGCAGCGCCTGTGTGCTGTCCCTTTACACACCCGCTATCCACATCCATTGTCACTGTGCCTCTCCATGTACTGAAGCAGAATACTATTCCATACTTCCATGGCGTCATTGCACTCTTGCAAAAGAGCAGCACTAAAAAATTGGCAAACCAACCCATGCGACAATGCCAAAAACGAGTTTAACTTAATCTCCCACCAATACAAAGCAGCTATCACCACAGCCAAAGCTAACGCATTCAACACACGCATCTCCAATGCTAAATCGAACTCTAAAGAAATCTTCTCCATTTTCAATGAGCTCATCTCCCCACCTAATACACCTGATGAAATAGTCAAAGATGAAACATGGTGGGCTAGTATCCAAGCTGCCATGTTCCACAAAATTGACCTCCTCCAAAAGGAAATCAAGTACCACTGAAAAGCCTTACCACAGCAGACAGGGACTAATACAACCAACTACACACCCGCCTCTTCCAATTCTACCATACCTGATTTCTCCTTCAGGGACATCACTGAACTAGAAGTTATTAACCTACTCAAAAACATCTCCTCCCTTTAAAGGCGACATATGCCCACCCAAGGTCATCAAGGACTGCGCAGAAGGCTTTGCACCGCTCTTCACGGCCTTCATAAATGCGTCCTTCAAATCAGGCATTATCCCGGCCAGCCTCAAAGAGGCCTGGGTCTGCCTGCGCCAAAAAAAAAGGACTCTCGACCCCCTACAACCTAACAACTACAGACCGATAACCACTGTGCCATTGCTCCTGAAATTACATAACAAAGCCGCTCATAGCCAAATCCAACACTTTCTAGAAACCCACTCCATCCTAGGGACCAGGTAATCAGGCTTCCGGAAAGGACACGGCACTGAAACAGATCGGTGGATCTAAAGAATCAGATTACACAAATCATGGACAAAGGCAAGCCAGCCCTGCTGCTTCTCCTAGACCACTGAGCCGCATTCGATCTGGTTGATCACAAGACTCACTTCACACCTCACACATTCAGCTAACTTCTCTAAAGAAGCAGCTCTTTGGGTCACCTCCTTCCTCGAGGGAAGAGCCATGAAAGTCTTCTTGGATACAGCAAATGCTACACCCTCCACAATCCATTGCAGAGTCCCTCAGGGATCCTGCACTGAACCCACACTATACAACTGGTTCACAAAGCCTCTCTTCGATAAGCTTGACTTACTTGGTATCACATATATGAATTGCGCTGATGATACACAAGTACTTCTACCTCTCTCAGGATCATACCACGAAGACGCCCAGGCACTCGATACGATCTACTCCACCATCCAGGCCTCAATGGTGGTTAATGGCCTCTGCCTCAATGGGGACAAGACTGAAATCATGATACTAGGTCAAAAGAACACCCTAGGCAAACTTGATAAATTGTATGCTAACTTCACCATTGACAACTCCATTATCACCGTTTCCACAGCTGTCAAGACACTGGGAGTATACTAAGACTCCTCTCTATCCATGACCAGACAAGATAACGCCATCACGTCCTCCTCTGCGCATATCACCAAACTAATAAATGCCATAAAATCATACCCATCCACACCCAACTGCCTTTCAATAGCTGTAGCAACTATTGGAGCCAAACTCGACTATTGCAATGCCCTCCTGGCAGGCATATCAGCAGGAAACTTAGACTACAAGTCACACAGAACAATGCCCTTCAGGCCTCCCTAAGCATCTCAAGAGGAGAGCATATCTCTCAGGCCAGACATACAGCTCAATGACTCCCGGTTAAAGAGTGGATCACATTCAAAATCCTCACCCTCACACATAAATGCCTCTCTCTTTCTGCCCCTTCATACCTATCTGAGACTATCTCCAAATCCTCCTCCACACGTCCCACCAGGACGCAATACACCAACCTACTCCACATCCCACGCATCAATAGAGCCAAAGCCGGTGGCTTAAGCTTCCCATATATCGCTGCCAAGTCCTGGAACGCACTACCCACAGACATTAGAGCAGAAAACTCACTCCCTGCTTTTCGTAGGAAACTTAAGATCTCATTCCTTGTGCAATAATTGTAACTATGCCGAACCTATGTAAATATACTTTCTCTGTAAGTTCGTCCCGTAACCCTTGGGATGATCATGTATATGCAACTGAGATATGTCTGTAACAAGCGCCACAATGCCCTAGGGCTGATGTGCACTCTACAAATCCATGTCTCAGGAGGGCATCCATCACCCAAACTAACACTGCGCAAAATGTTGGCTGTGCCATGCCATTTAGCATGGCCATGGATTGCTGAAAGGTGCCAGTTGCTAGGAATTGCAGGACAGAATTTAGCTTTTTCAGTGTGGGCACATCTGTCCTGATGTTGATCTTCTCTCCATGACCTCCTCGATTGTGGTGAGCAGCTCACTTATGGTCTCCCTGTTCAGGCGGTACAGGGTAACCAACTGACTCTCTGTGAGGGTCCAGGACGAGGGCCTGACGCTGGGAATTGGTGCACGTCTTGCTTGCTTGGCGTCTCCTCCTCCTTCTATCGGCACCCTGTGCCCTGGGCTGCTGATCCTGCCTCTGTAGTTCCAGGCGCAGCATGAGCAGCTGCATGTCCCATCTCGCAATGTGTACTGGCAGCATGGTTTTGGGGACTGTGTTTGGTGAAGGTGTGTGCCTTTTGTAGCCCTCTGGAGTGGATTGGTTTAACCTGTGGCTTCATATGTGGCACCTGCATGTATTTACCTCCACCTGGAAGCTGGCGGTAACTGCACCTTGTTTTCGGTAGTATTAGCACTTTATTTCAGCACTAATTCTGCCGTGTCAGTACTTGTGATGTGGCTGTAATTGTGCTTTTTCCACCGGTTTTATTTGTGCCGGCTGTAATAGCTCTGGCTGAAATAATGCCGGCAGAATGGCAATTGCAGCAGTAAATCTATTATAGACACTTTTAAAGCTTACCGCCGGGATGTGATGAGGCTCATTGGGTATTCCTATTTTTCTTTTCACCGCAGACTTCCCTAAAGGAAGGGGGTGGACTTGTCAAAAAACAAAATTCCTAACTGTTCCCACTCCCCAGACCTGGCCTTTAAACACAGGGCTGCTGAATATAACGAAAGCCTAGGTTTTTGGTGCTCGGTAGAGAAATAGAGAGGTAGAGAAACCAAGTGTAATTCTCCATTGAAAAATGCAAATTCTTTTCTGAGATTGAGAAAGTGATAGAAGAGTTTCTATTGCTTTGGGGTGAAGAAGGAAGAAGGGTTCTACCAATCCAAAGTAATATCAAAAGTATGCTTGCTTGCATTGTTCAGTGCACATGGAAATTAAATATAGAAAGCGCTGCATGTGTGAATTTGCTTTTGAACACAGAATAAGCTGCAGTTGTTCTAAATCTAAACCGTGTCAAGAAAAGCTAATGATATGGTAATGTTCCATGGTATTGTTTACATTTTGACATAAAGGGGTTTGAGGGACCAGAGGTTTGAACAGGGACGTCATTTCACCAAATTGCCAGGGATAGCGGAAGTGACACCACATGACCTTTGACCTCTGACATCACAGGCAGTGATGTCATTTGACCCCCTACCTCGAAGTGACATCACGAGAAATGATGGAACACGACCTTTCACCCCTTGGCAAAACAGGAAGGGACATCACATATTGTTCCTAAGTACACTACAAGACATATGGTTGCGATATCACTATAATGTTATATACATTTCATCTGCGTCCCCACTCGTGGAGAGGGCAGGAGCCCCCACACTCACCAGGAACGAGGACCCTGCGAGGAAGTCCCTGCGAGGAGCACGCTGCATCCAAGCGGCAGCCTGCCCTCCCTGCCTGCAGACACCAGCTGATGCTGCATCCTGCCCTGCCAGGGCACCCCATCGCCTCCCCGGCACCCTTGGCCCCCCAACATCGCCTTAAATCCGCACGCGCCAACATCCACCATTTCCAAAATGTCGGGCGCGATGCGGCAAGGAAACGAGGCTGAGACGCCTCCACATTGCTAGGCAACGCGTATTTGTATTTATATTTAAATACAAACATCCGGCGGCAGGCGGAAGAGCCAGCGGCCATCCGAAGGCCTCTTAAGGCCATTCAAACCTGTTTGCCCCACATCTGCGTCCCCACTCGTGGAGAGGGCAGGAGCCCCCACACCCACCAGGAACGAGGACCCTGCGAGGAGGTCCCTGCGAGGAGCACGCTGCATCCAAGCGGCAGCCTGCCCTCCCCGCCTGCAGACACCAGCTGATGCTGCATCCTGCCCTGCCAGGGCACCCCATCGCCTCCCCGGCACCCTTGGCCCCCCAACATCATCTTAAATCCGCACGCGCCGACATCCGCCATTTCCAAAATGGCGGGCGCGATGCGGCATGGAAACGAGGCTGAGACGCCTCGACGTTGCTAGGCAACGCGTATTTGTATTTATATTTAAATACAAACATCCGCCAGCAGGCGGAAGAGCCGGCGGCCATTCAAAGGCCTCTTAAGGCCATTCGAACCTGTTTGCCCCTGTTTGCACACTGTGGCGCATGGGGGGCCAGCCCCCTTCCGCGGCCATATCTAAAGTCCTGCACTCCCAGCGACCCAGGCCGACACACTGCAAAGTCGCCATTGCCTACCATGAGGCTAAGGCCCTCCAAGTTGGCTGATCGCTGATCCTGAGACCTACAGCATTCTAGATCCGCCAGCTGCACCAACACGGCCACCTATTGGCCGCCGCACCGTTCTTTGATTCCAATGAGAGCCGGCCTCCATACAAAGGCTCCCCTGTCTTGAGCCTGTACGGAGTTGTAGGAGCCTGGGGCCAGCACCTCTGCCCTTCCTGCTCCAGGTAAGCTGCTACTGCTACCGTGCTGCACTATCGACTCTTTCCAGTTGGAACTGTATTCCTCTGTGTACCCACACATAGTCACTCCCCTAGTAAAGTATGATCCTCAGATCGTAATATAATACTATTTCTCACTATGCTAACTAAAATCGAATTTAGGTGACCCACTGCCTGTGCACCCTGCTAGTGACCTATGCTTTTGTGCCCTGTTTGAAAAAATCTAATTTAGGTGACCCACTGCCTGTGCACCCTGCTAGTGACCTATGCTTTTGTGCCCTGTTTGAAAAAATCTAATTTAGGTGACCCACTGCTTGTGCACCCTGCTAGTGACCTATGATTTTGTGCTCTGTTTGAAAAAATCGAATTTAGGTGACCCACTGCCTGTGCACCCTGCTAGTGACGTATGCTTTTGTGCCCTGTTTGAAAAAATCGAATTTAGGTGACCCATTGCCTGTGCACCCTGCTAGTGACCTATGCTTTTGTGCCCTGATTGAAAAAATCGAATTTAGGTGACCCATTGCCTGTGCACCCTGCTAGTGACCTATGCTTTTGTGCCCTGTTTGAAAAAATCGAATTTAGGTGACCCATTGCCTGTGCACCCTGCTAGTGACCTATGCTTTTGTGCCCTGATTGAAAAAATCGAATTTAGGTGACCCATTGCCTGTGCACCCTGCTAGTGACCTATGCTTTTGTGCCCTGTTTGAAAACATCAAATTTAGGTGACCCATTGCCTGTGCACCCTGCTAGTGACCCAGGCTTTTGTGCCCTGTTTGAAAAAATCGAATTTAGGTGACCCATGCCTGTGCACCCTGCTAGTGACCTATGCCTTTGCGCCTTGATTGCTAAAATCGAATTTAGGTGACCCATTGCCTGTGCACCCTGCTAGCGACCTATGCCTTTGCGCCTTGATTGCTAAAATCAAGTTTTGGTGACCCATTGCCTATGCATCCTACTAGTGACCTATGCTTTTGTGCCCTGCTTGAAAAAATCGAATTTAGGTGGCCCATTGCCTGTGCACCCTACTAGCTACCCAGGCTGATGCTGTGACTGCATTAGTGCATTGCCTGCCTGTGCTGGATTATTGCACCCAGCCCTTGTGCCTAAATAGTTCATTGAACTCTATCTCTGCCCACTCAACCCCGACCAATATAATGCTGGCGCTCCTCACCATATCATGTTCCCTTTTTGTATAGTCCCTAATGCTACACCATGCACCAGAGGACATTTCATCAAGGTTGGCGAAGGATTAGCTAGACTAGGCTGTCCACACCACTTCCCCATCCCCTGCCCACCCCTTTCCTCCCCACACACCCCCTTTCCCCATACCATTTCCTCAATCCCACATTACACCTACCACCATCAAGAATGTAGCAACCTCAGACATCCCTAGCCTTAGTCCCAACCCATCTATATACAAACACACCGCACCTATTAGCATTAATGATAGGACCACACCCATCCTGGGTATTGAAAGACTCAACAGACTCATGTCTAGAACTAAAATGTCCCTACGAGCTACCTCACTCACCACCACACCCAATACACCGACCAAATTAAACACCACGCCCACTAATTTCCAACAAAAAAGCCTCCACAACGCACCACTCAAACACCAAACCAATAACAAAACCACTGATTCTTCCCCCAGTTCAGGTAACACACCACCCCCTGCCCCCACCTCCACCCTCAAAAGTGCACTCATCAATGCCCGCTCACTAGGTGTCCATGCTATAGATATCCATGACCTCATTGAGGACCATCACCTTGATATGCAGGTGGTCACTGAAACCTGGCTTAACCCAGCAGCAGGACCATTTCTAGCCCTTGCCATTCCCCCAGGATTCAGCATCCTTAGAACAGACAGGACAAATACCCAAGGAGGTGGAGTTGCCATAATAGCCAAAACCACTCTGGAAATCAGAGCTTGCCCAATAGAACAGATACAAGGCTATGAACTCCTAATAGTTTAGTATACTTCCAACCCCAAAACCACTACTAATTTACTAGTGGTGTACAGATCACCCAATAAAAATACCCACCCCGACTTGGACATCCCAATACTTCTAACGCCCCTCATCAAGCCTAAAACTAAATGCATAGTCCTCGGTGACTTTAACCTAGGATACAATGACCCACTGGACTCAGACGCATCTACATTCTATACAGCCATGTCAGAAATTAACTTCGTACAACTGATAGATAAACCCACCCACTCAAAAGGAAGAACCTTAGACTGGCTTCTCACTCTTAACTCTCTAGTCACCATTGACTCCATCCCCCCAGTCAATTGGTGAGATCACTATGTAATTAACTTCACTATAGACAATGCCATACAGAGCACATCACCCATAAAAAACCAGAAAGATTTGAACCTAGAAATATCAAAAAGCTCTCTTCCGACAAACTCACTCCAGCCCTGAGTGCTGCCCTTGCCCATACGGCTCTAGGCACCAACAACCCCTCCTATCTAGCAGAACAATACCAACAATGCCTTACCCAAACTATTGACCTACTTGCTCCCATCACCACTAAAACCCGTAGACCCGACAAACGCTCCTGTTTTTGGTTTAATGAGGAACTTGTAGCCTTAAGACGCACAAAAAGATCACTTGAACACCTCCATAAGAAAAACAATACCCCAGAATCGGCATTAGCCTTCGCTGAAGCCAACAAAACTTATAAATCAGCAATAATCACCCAAAAAGCCAATGCCTTCAACCTCCGCATTACTAATGTGTTCTCAGACAGCAAAGAACTGTTCACCATCCTTAGAGAGCTCGAAAACCCTTGTCAAATCTCAGCGCCTTCTAACGCTAGCAAAGACTGGTGCACCACTATTCAAAACGCACTCTCATCAAAAATCCTCCTTCTGCAAAATAAAATCGATAGTATAAAAATGCTCCTAGCTGACAAAACTCCACCCACCATATCAATGACCACATCAAATGCCACTACTGGCCCCCCATTTCAATTCACACCAGTGACTAACAAAGAAGTATTGGACACCATAATGAAACTCAAAGCTTCCAACTGTAAAGAAGACCAATTCCCCTCCCACCTAGTGAAACTATGTGCCCCCACCCTCACACCTATCATCACTGAATTCATCAATGCCTCTTTCCTCACAAACACAGTCCCCACCAGTATCAAAAAAGCTTGGGTGACACCACTTCTAAAAAAAACATCCCTGGACCCAACAATACCCACTAATTACCGACCTATTACTACGATCCCATTTCTCCTAAAAATAATTGACAAAATAGCCTACTGCCAAATTCAGAACCATTTGGAACAACATCAATTACTAGGAGACCGCCAGTCAGGATTCCGTCCCAACCATAGCACAGAGACAGCCCTCCTTGGTCTGAAGATCCAAATGGATGCCACTATAGAAGCAGGCAAACTCTGTCTACTGATGCTCCTGGACCTCTCAGCGGCCTTCAATCTGGTTGACCACGATAAACTCTGTAACACTCTAGCAAACAATTTCAACCTAGCTCAGAATGCTACCAACTGGATCAAATCATTCTTGGCTGATAGGACTTCCAGAGTATCCATCGGCAAAGAATCAGCAGACCCAGTGCCTGTCCCTGCAGGTGGGCCACAAGGTTCCTGCCTATCCCCCACTCTGTATAATGCCTACACCAAGCTATTATTTGCAGCGTTGGATGCCATGGGTGTCATCTATACCAACTTCGCTGATGACACCCAAATCCTCATTCCTCTCTCAGGCAATCATGAACAAGACTCCCTCCTGGTTAACCAAATCTACTCACTCATCCAAAACTGGATGGCTAATAACAGCCTTTGTCTCAACGACGACAAAACCGAGCTCCTCATACTAGGCTCCTCCAGCAAAATCAACACCCTTGAGCCCTCTTTCAAATCATTCACCATCGATGGAACCATAATCCCTGTTCTTAAACAAGTCAAGACCATTGGCGTCTACTTAGATGCAACACTATCCATGTCTAAACAAGTAAACACATTAGCCTCGTCCACTTCCTACACCTCCAAACTCATTTCCCTCAGCCGTAAATTCCTCTCAGCCAACAACTGTGTTACTCTAGCCAGAGCACTCATACTGTCTAAGATAGACTATTGTAATATCCTATTCCTTGGCACTTCCAAAGCCAACAGAGCCAAACTTCAACTCATGCAGAACAAACCCTCAGAGCAGCTCTAGGCATCAAAAATTCCGAACACATCTCTAACACCAGAAGAGACCACCACTGGCTCCCCATCCAAGCCAGAATTCTATTTAAAACCCTGAGCATCACCCACAAATGCAGGGCTAACAAAGCTCCCAAATACCTCAACAACACAGTCATGATGAAGCCCCAGACCAGACTCCTCAGGTCCAATAAAAACGCATACCTTGAAACCCCTAGATACAAAAGAGAGAAAGCAGGGGGTAGCAGCTTCAAAACTCTGGCCCCCAGACATTGGAATGCACTACTCACCCACATTATGAACAAAACTTCCTTCCCTAAATTCAAAAGCTTCTTGAAGACTTGGCTCTTCAATAAGTTCTAACTGAACCAGAGCACTAATCCCCTCCAATTAACTGTTTATACCTGACTGCTTTGTATATTATTGTATATTATTGATTCCTGACTGCTTTGTATGTTATTGTATATTATTGATTGCTATTCCTGTGGACCTCTGAGTTCTTTCTAAGATTGCATTCTCCCATTGTCTGTAACTACGCCGTGATACCCCCGGGTCTGGGCGTATAACAAATGTAATAAAATAAAATAAAAGTTTTATAAAAAATAGAGGAATGGATCACCTTATGTATCGTTAATATAAGTGTGTATAGGACCAAATTACTGTGAATGCTAGCAGACACCCAAGGCCAAATGATAATGATATGGTAATATATAGCCTTTATGCTTAAGCGCTTATTGGGCCTCATTACGACCCCGGCGCTAAACCATGGTGCTATTAGCACCACAGTCCATGCCGGGGTCTGCCATGGTGAATGGCAGAGTTACCGCCCCATTCCAAGGTTGGTGGGCGGTAATTCGCCATTCACCATGGGCCCTTCCCCATTCCTATTTTTGCCCCATAGGGCTCAATGGGAATGGGGAAGGCACTAAGTACGTACTTAGCACCAAGGTCCCTTTGCGGCACCCTACTTTAACAGCTGGTAAAACCAGCAGTTAAGGTCGGGTCCCACAAAGGTACCTCATATTTAGGCGCTAAGTGTTTAACGGCACCGCAGCCTTTTACGGCTCTGTTAAACACTTAGCGCCTGGGTCATAATGTGGCCCAATATCACTCAACCTGTGTTGGTTCTCATTTATCGACCTCAGAAGGGTGAAAAGCTGAGTTGAGGTGTTTACGAACAGGCTACATCAGTGACTCACCCCCTGAAGTGTGCCTGGAAATAAACCTTTATGAGTCTGGCAATTATTGGATAGAATTGCAGAAAGACAAATTATGTGTTATTCCTATTCTTTCTTATTTAGCGTCAATGATCAAAGTGATACACTTGTGGAACCACGTTTTTTTTGAGAGCCCTGAACAAGAAAGTCTGCCACTCCAAAAATAAAGAGCCATATGACACTGGCCACAACTCAGGAGTTTACATTTAAAAAACAAAAAGTTAAACAAAAAAAAGTTTTTAAAAAATCTTTTTTTCTTCTAAGGGTAGCAGGGAGACCGCAGGGGTAGCAAGGGAGAGCTCAGGGGTCGCAACTGTGACCCCTGGCGACTCCCAAATGACGTCCCTGGGTTTGAACTGTTTATTTGGCCTGGGTTCCCTGGACATGAGATAACAGTACATTTCAAAGAAAAAGTGAGATTTGTATTGAAGCTTTGTTGTGTGCAACAGAGAAGGTGGAGTGTGTGATCATGTGGTGCAAATATTAATTGAACCTAGAATTAAAATAAATATATCTTCTTTCTGTACCCCAGCCTGGTTCCTGGCTCATTGTTGGCACATGATGTGAGATCTATCTAGATCTATTTGAGTTATAGCTAGGGCTAGATTGAACTAGATGCATTAGTTATTGTGTGGCACCTTAATTGGTGGGGGGAAGGAACTCCCCATATTAGGGGTGGTCTCTCAATATGGCATTACAATGGAGCTTGATCATTCCCTGGCGGTTCACTGTTTATACGAGATCTAATCATATATACTTCAGTAGCAAGTGACATAGGACTTGGATACGCCCAACTTTATTTGCATTAGCGCCCACGAGTCCGGCAGTATTACTGTCAGATCACGAGTTGGGCGCTAAACGTTATTCCCCGTTTCCCATTGGGTCGGGGAATTTTGAATGCAATTACCGCTGGTGGTATTAGTGTGCACTAATTGCGCCGTAAATCTGCATTTTTCTGGCGTGTTTACCCCCAGCTCTGAGCTGGGGGTAAACACGCCAGACTCATGATTGGCCGGACCCTTAAATGCGGCGGTAAACCCGTTACCGCCAGGGTACCGCCCAACTCGTGATGAGGCCCATAGAGAGGGCTTTGCATTGTGCAACCATCACCGAGTCAAAAACACTTTTTAAGACAAAAAAATATATATTTATTTGGGACACTTCATTTTCGAATTTCTTGGTTCTTTTGACTGTGACAATTCTTTTGCAATACATTTTATTTAAACATAGAACAACACTAATTGAAATAATGGCAGTCTTAATTCCGGGTCCCTCTTTACATCCCCAGCAAACCAGTGAATGCAGTATCCACTGACAAGACATGATCGCCTGCTCCATTCAGCGCCAGTTTGACATTTTTTCACCAGGTGAATCTCTGATCTTCCTTTATGACCTCCCCCACTTCCAGTAGCTGAGTATTTAGGAATTCTGCCTCAGCTAATAAGAGCCTATTTCAAATAGGTGGCAGGGGTCTTTTGGTCAGTAGCCTGAAACTACGCAGAATTCATGAGTGGTGCTGCAGGCGAAGTCTTCTCCATCCAAGAGAGATGGGGCCTCTCTGGGCCTCCTGCACGGGGCATGGGTACACTCCACCATTTACAACATCAGCTATGTATCTGACTGCATGCTGATATCAATGAGGCTAGAACAGCAGATAACATTTGAAATAACTGATGGGTCCAGCCGAAGGGAAGCTCCCACAAAGAGCAAAGAATCCAGCTGCACCGCAGGTACATGATCCCAGCTCTGTCTAAGGATTTCAATCAAAGCCTTCCGAGAGACCTCTTTAACGGATCTCAGTACTGAAAAAGCAGTGCTTTTAGGAATTAAATTAATAATTTCTCTACTTAATTGATTGTCTTCTTCATTGTTTGACCACTCATAGGTGTGACATGCATTGGAGTCCAGTTAGGACATGTTGACAGTGATCGAAGTGTAAGAAAAGAAGAAGTGGAACTATGTTCCCTACTGGCCTGCACCGCTGCGCACAAACCCTATTGCTGCGCCCCCTCCCATGCACAATACAAACCCCAAAACACATGTGCCTGCTGTTTAAGGGCACGTCCATTGCAGTGCACTGAAATTGCAAGTTTCAACTTCTTCCTACACTTTTATTTTAAAACGAAACCGTTCCGGAACGGTTTCTTTTTTAAAATAAAAGTATAGGAACGGTAAAACTTATTTAAAAGAAGTAGAGGAGCACCGCTTCCGACCGCTCCTGCCCACTTCGACCACTGCATTTTGAAGTGTTGGGGTCACGTTCCACAAAGAACCTGGGGTAGACTGAGTTCCCATGGGCCCAGGCAGGTGTTCTACTTTGCCAGATTACAGATTGAATAATTCATAATAATGTATCTCTTATATAGAGCTACATACGTGTCAGGGTACTGAAATAACAGAAGACATTATTACCCCGCATAGTGGTACTCAATGTATTGACCTCGGAAGGATGAAAGGCTGAGTTGATCCTGCCAGGATTCAAACCTGCCACAGCAGGCTGTGCTTAGATATCAGGGGCAAGTGCTCAGCTCACAGTGCTATCTGACTGGCACGGTCTATTTATATTCTGAGACCCTTTCATGGCCATGGGGAGTTTAATTGACAGGAGACAGTAGACTTTTCCTGTGATCCCCTTCTTGATTGATTTGACGTTGCCCCAACGTAGAAAGTCTGATTACCATGAAAATAATATTGTGTGTCCCATTGTTGTGACAAAGTGTTGTGTCCTTTTCTGTCATATTATGTGATGTTACTGCACTACGCTGGCCATATGCAAGGTCGCCAGTCGCTCTGGGGAATCTGTGGAAGAAGGTTGTGGGTTAGGTCAGTGGGGAGAGAGTGGAAATGCAAGATAACTACTTTGTTGATTCATAAGGCTTCCAAGTACATGGGCACTGTGTGAATGTCTGTTTATAGGTGGTGTGTGCCATGGCAAAAGAGGTGTTTGTGTTCTGAAGCGGCATCATGTACCCATTGTGCTAGGGTGCAGTGACTGCGGTGCTGAAATGCAAGTTGGTTGTAGAGGTGTAGATTGTGGTTGTTTTAATGTCTATAGGGAAGGGTTTTAAAGTGAAGTCTATTGATCGGGGGTTATCAGTGGTCCAAGTGTACAAAAAGAAGTAGTGGAGCTATGTTTCCTTCCAGTCTGCCCCACTCTCCACAAACCCCATCGCTGCGCCCCCTGCCACACACAGTCCAAACAAACACACCTATTATTTAAGGGAATGTTCAGTGCAGTGCACTGAAGTGCAAGCTTCAACTTCTTCCTACACTTTTATTTCAAAACCAAACCGGAATGGTTTCTTTTTAAAATAAAAGTATAGGAACAGTGAAACTGAAAAATAAAAAGTATAGGAGCACCGCTCCCGACCACTCCCGCTCACTTCGACCTCTGGGGGTTAGTGTAATTGGGCATGAAGAAGAGAGTGTTAGCGTTGGGGCAAATAATTCTTATTGTGGGCAGACAATGAATTTGGCCCCGATTTATACACTTTTCCGGTGCTCACTCGTATATTGAACCTTTTTAGATAAAGGCCACAAGGTCATGCATTACGAGTTGAGGGATATTAAAATCTCCCTGACAAACATCATAGCTACAATGAATAAATTGGAGGGCTTCATACTTGCCTATGAAATTTCCAAAGCGGTTAATAGGCCACCCACTGAGACAAATAAAAAGGCTGACACAAGAGCGCGCAGTAGTCAAACTGCGCATGATTGTGATAGGAACACTTCCTCTCAAACTTATGACATCGACTATATGCCACCTTCTCATGATAAACTGGTCTGCTTGCAACAGGCACCTCTCTTATAAAATCGAAGGATATGTTCAAAAATTGCAGTCAAGAAGTATTGCAGACCATAAGCTCTAACTCAGAAAAAGCCACAATCTTCGAATCTAATCTTAAATCTTCACAAAAAAAAATCCAATACTAGAAACATATGTAATTAAATTCTTGAGCAAGATCAATCTGCAAAAACACTGTTGGGCGAGGATTCCAATAGTCCATCTCCTCTAACTGATAGAACGAGAACAGAATAGTCTGGACCAAAATAAGACTTCCCCTTTAGAACCAATTCTCATTTCAGACGAATCAGGAGATTCGGTGCATGTTCTTTCACGTAGAACTAGGTGCCTAGAACGTAGGGCCATTAAAAGAAGGGCCAATAGAAACAAGAATATGGAAAAGGATTGCAAACAATCAAAGAACTTACCTATGGGTAAGATCACTGGACACAATTCCTCGATTAAAAATATCTGTGCCAGAGCCACATGGGGGTGCCGAAATGTGCAGACGTCTCTGAGCCTGTCTCCTCCATGAGGGCCGATTTATCGGCCTGAGCCCCTCAGATACCCTCTGGTTTGAGTTCCTACCCACCCTGTAGGGCCCTGAAGCGAAAGGGACAGCCTGGAGAGCAACTCCGGTCCTCTGAAGGGCCAGCAAAGCAGAATTCGTAGCTCGGAGTGGAGAGCGGGTGGCTGGAGATTCTCGTCCCGGTGAGAGGAGCGAGCCAGTGGTCGCGGGCGGCGGTGGGGAAGGAACCCCCTGAGATGCACCACTTCTCGCTGGGGGAGTGGACTCCCAGGAAGTGCAGTACCCCCCTGGACCTGGAGCTGAAGGGTACCCACGCCTCATAGGAACTTGGTGTGGTCGTGGTCCACACCAACAGTCCGCTATCGGAGATTCCCTGCCCCTCCCCCAGTAATATCTGTGGGCTGTTGAGGCAGGGCAGGCAGAAAGAAGACCTTGCCTGCGCACCCCGTCCGCTCAGAGCTGTCTGGCTCTCCATTGTGGTCCTAGAAACTGTGCATGCGGACCATCGCAACTGTCGGAAATCACTGAGGAGCAGGACGGTCGAGGAGTGCCGGGTGTAACCTCCAACACCCCCGAAGAGCCACGGAAGTGTTGCGTAAAAGGAAGAGGTGAACCCTGGATGGCTTCAACACCTCTCAAAGTGGATGAGGATGCAATTCCGGAACGAGCACTTGGGTTGATGCCGACGGAGGGAGGGGAAGTGTAAGCCTGTATTTTAAGACCAGAAAGGTGAGCCCCGCTCCAAGTCCCTATCAAGCCCTGTGTGGATTATAAATCTCCCGCTGGTGAGCGGACATCCCCAGCGGGGCGGGAGAACATTTGGGCACCTGCGCTCCCCCCCTCTTCGTAAAGGCGTACACCGCTTTCGGGCCTGGTGAGTATGTGTTGCCTGACATAAACCAGCCCACGCCACAGATGTGAGAGTGTGATGTCTGGTGGCGCTTCCCCTTGATCCCGGTAGAAGGTGACTGGAGAGGGGTGCTTCTGGACTTCCGGATACTTGGGGCCTCCAGGTCTCTGCACCTGGACAGCTTATCATTAAAAGGTCTGGAGCACTACGGGAGGATCTGGTAGTGTGACCCTGATTGACTGTGGTCTTAATAAGAACTCTGGCAGAGGCTCTGCACAGGTGTGGGGCGGTGGGGGACTCGAGTGGGGAGTGCGCTGCCCCCCCAGGTATTAGATCTACTGTTGCTAACTGTCGGGACAGCCTTTTACCCTACACTTAAGTGGAGGTAGCGGATCTCTGGCCCCAGCAGGGAGGAGGGGCTGAGCAGTTTTATATACGTGGGAGGCCACAATCCATATCCAAGCCCACTTATTGACTTTTCACTGGTGTATCTGCTTTAATGAACTGGGGCACAGCAGTACCTGGCCAGATCACAACATTGCTTTAATTTAACCCAAGGAGTGTGTCACGGCTTTGGGAATTGGTTTGGCATCCTAAGGTAGGTCCTGCATCAGACTCTGTGGAAAAGGGGCACGGGACCGTAATGAGGAATAGAGGTGCAGAAATCTGAAGAGCAATCTGGAGTTTCAGAGCAGTGGCCTCTTATGGCTCGCTACTCACGCCGGTCTAAAGTAATCCAAAAGGCCCCGGCTACATGTGCATAGAAGCGGGTCATACTCCTGGCTCCTCCGCTTGCTGAACCCCGCTGTCCTTTGTTGGGGTATGGTTCTTGAGTCCCTCCCAAATGGACAGGGCCCAATCACTGAAAATGTTTTGCCATCCTTCGATGTCCGCAATGGAGGCGACTGGTGCCCCGGCCCCCACGCAACCGGGTGGAGTGGATGCTCAATCTGTTAACCAGTGTATGACAGCTCTCCTCAAGGAAATACGTGGCTTTAGAGCTGATATTGGAAGGCAGCTTGATTCCTTAGATAAGAAGGTAGACTGTGTAGAAGAGAGCGTCCAGGCCCTGGAGGGGAATCAATCTTCTGTTAACATACTGGAAGCGCAAATAGACATCCGTCTTGCAGAGCTGGAGAGACGAGAGGAAATGTGCACCATAAAACTTAATGACCTTGAAAATAGGGAATGGCAGAGTAACCTGTGTTTCCTAGGGATTCTGGAGTGAGACGGTGAAACGCAGTCAGACATTGAGAAAGTGGTCTAGGAGGTGATCAGTAAGCTGTTTGATGACGCCAATACCACCGAGCTGACAATAGACAGGGCCCACAGAGCAGGTGCCTGCTCCAGAGGAGCCAGGTCCATTCTGGTGAGGTTCCACTACTACGCAGAAAAGAGCAAGATCCTGGAGCTGGCTCGGAAGAAAGGCCTGATAGCTTGGGAAGGGAGAAGGTTTCAATTTACCAGGAGCTGTCAGCCCTCACCTTGGCGAGGAGACATCTTTGTGGTCCTCTCATAAAATGGCTCCAGCCTAGAGAAGTCCACTACAGGTGGGGCCACCCCTTCTCCATCTTTCTTGAGTATGAGGGCTATAAATACTCCCTGGTAACTGAGGAAGACATTTGCAGAGTGTCCCAGGAGCTTCTGGGTGAGTCCTCCCGAGAAAGTGGCCACAAGACCAGCGAAAATGGTATGGAGAGTCCCCGAAAACCTAATTCGAGAACCGGAGAGGCCTCAGAAAGACGTTGGGTTTGAGGTCACAGAAAGTTCAGAAGGGTGATCCCGCCCTCCCCTAAACCTTCCAATGATTGAGCAAGTCTTTGTGGCCTGTAGTAGTAACATTGAAGAGGGCATGGAATTCGCCCAGCAGTCACTGGGCTTTTGCCTGGTAAATCCTAGTTTGAGGTCGGGAGTGGCACCGCTCTCCTTGACTGGGTGGTTGCTCTGCTGTCTCCCTGAGAGGGGAACCGAAGTGGAGCGAGGAGGGGAACTGAAGCCTCACCCAACAGTTAAGAACTATTTGCTGTTGTGATCATGATGCAGGGGACTTGGGTGTGGGGTCTGTTTCTTAAGTGGAAGTTGTGCCCTGGTTTTTCTTCGGGGGGTAGGGAACCACTCTTGAGCTTTTGTTTTTGTTTTATTTGTGCTAGAAAGGGGGGGGGGCTTGGCATAACTTGGTTTTATTATTGAGTACTGCCCCAATGGAGGTGGGCAGTGGTGGCCTGGTTGGATTGCATCTTATATGGTGCAGGAAGTGCAAGCATTCATGCGGGGTGTGGGGGCAAGTTGGGGATCTGTTTTGTGTTATGTTGGGGTTATTGTGGGTTGAAAATACCGGACAGGGGACTGAAGTCATTGAGAACCACATTCCTTGGGAATCTATCGAAATGGCCGGCCCAGGTGAGTAAAACGGACGTACCGCCCACCAAATAGAGCCTTGCAATGGTTGATGCTTTATCCTTGCTGACATTGGGTTCGCTAAATGTACGGGGGTTGAATTATCTGACTAAGAGATCCCTGGTAATTAAGGAGTTTAATAGGTTGAAGTTTCACTTTTTGTTTTTGCAAGAAACCCACTGGGCAAGGGGGAGGGAGATGGTGCTCAGATCCAAGTCCATCCAGGAGGTCTTCCAGGCCTCCGCCTCATCCAAGAGAAAGGGGGTAGCAATAGTAGTATCCTCCAAAGCCCACTTCACTGCAAGAGCTCATACAGGGACCCAAATGGTAGGTTTGTGATGGTGAAGGGGGAGATCAGAGGGAGGAATGTGACCCTGGGGTCTATTTATGCCCCTAATGAAGGTCAGGACCACTTTTGGGACAAAAACAATGATCATAGGATTCGCAGAGGGCCTACTCTTAATGGGTGGGGATTTTAATATGGTTCTCCAACCTGAAGTGGATAAGAAGTCTCTTCACCCTAACCCAGACCTACAGACCCAAAGGAAGTTGGCCACATCGTTTCAGTCAACAAATGATGCATTGGGCCTACTGGATTCCTATACGCACGTCACAGACAAAACCCACTCTTTACTTTCTTTTCTAATCTGCACTCATCATTCTCTAGGATTAATTATGTTTTGCTTGAGAAATCCTAACGTGAGGGTATTATGGGGTTTGGGGTGGAGTTGAATCCATGGTCTGAATACAATTTGGTTCGTTTGCAGGTGGGTCTCTCTCCAGGCCCCCCTGTATCCACAAAATGGGTGTGTAACGATCTCTTGCTGAAAGATAGAGAGATTGCCCAGACCCTCCTCACAAGTATTAAGGATTTTTTTTAGCTCAATGACAATGGAAAGGTTGGGGAGGCGGGAGTGTGGGAGGCCTTAAGGCTACAATTTTAGGGGACCTGATTGGGTTGGGGGCTGCAAGGAAGTGAATCAGGGTCAGGGAGGGGAATACCCTCAGAGATAGAATAAAAGAGAACCAGACAGGGGGCAAGCTCCATTCCCAATTGTTTCCAGGTAAATGGGCTGAACTTCAACAACTTAAGGGGAAATTAGCGACCCTTATGGTCGGGCAAACTGAGAGAAAGTTGCCTCTCCTCAAACAAAGATATATGGAGTAGGGGGAGAAGGCGGATAAAATTCTGGCTTGGAGGTGACATGATCTTAACAACAGTAGAAGAGTGGATGCGGTGCATCTCCCAGAGGGCCGAGAGATGCCTCGATGACCTAGGGATAGCAAAGCGATTCCTATCATTCTACGAACTCCTCTACGCATCAGAGTGCTGGGGAAGGGGTCCAGAGGTTCAGAAGTTTCTTGACTCTCTTGCGATCCCTCGTCGCCCTCCAGAGAAGGCGGGCCCTTTAAAGAGGCCCATCACGCCCCAAGATGTAGTGGACACTATAGGCTCCATGAAGGGGGGTACTACTCCCGGCGACAATGGCTTCACAGTGTTTTTTTACAAGTCATTTGGTTTCGCCGTGGCTCCATTCTTGGCCAAATTATTCAGTTCTCTCCTGGACTCAGGGACTCTTCCCCAGTCCATGTTATTGGCCCGAATAGTTGTCATTCCAAAAGAGGGGAAGGATCCATTGAATTGCCAATCATATGGCCCCTTTTTTTTTTGAATACTGATATGAAGATCTTGACGAAGCTACTTGCAAGCAGGTTGGCCCAACATCTCCCCTAGCTCGTCCATGGTGATCAAGTTGGCTTTATCCCTGGGAGGGCTCTGATAATATTAGGAAAACCCTTGATTTGATGCACGAAGCGAGTAGGAACAACACCCAAGCATACCCTTTGTCGTTGGACTCTGAAAAGGCTTTCGACTGTGTGGAGTGGCCCTGTGTGGGAAAAGTCTTTCAGAAGATGGGTTTGGGTGAGAGATTCTGTGGGTGGGTGTCTGCTTTGTATAATAGCTGTCAGCCAGGGTGGCAGTTAATGAGGCCATTTCTGCCCCATTCTCCCTTTCTCACGGTACCCGGCAAGGATGCCCCTTGTCTCCTCTCTTATATGCTCCTGCAATGGAGCCGCTCGCTATAGCCATTATGCAGGACCAGAGATCTCTGGGATCAGGTGCGGGGATCTGGAGTTTAAGTTATCATTGTTTGCGGATCATATCCTTGGTTTATATAACCAACCTGAGCCAGTCTCTTCCGAATTTCTTGAGCCTGATCCAATCCTTTGGGGCATTCTCTGGCCTGAAAATTAATCCGTCAAAATTGTCTCTCATGCCAATGGGGATGGGAGACAGGCTGTTTGAAGGGAAAGAGTTTGTTGGTGGTATGAAGGATTAACGCGTGGCTACTCCGTATTTGGGAGTTCTGATCCCGATGGACTTGGGAAGCCTCTTTGAACTTAACTTCTCCCCTGCTCTTGCCAAGATACATTCAGACCTTCAGCATTGGGCCCCATTGATGCTGTCTTGGTTTGGGTGCATGGTATCCCTAAAAACGAATATCCTACCTCACCTTCTGTACCTTTTTTCCGCCCTCCCTATCATAGTGCCAGACTCATTTTTTAAGTCTTTGCAATCTATGGCGATGTGTTTTGTATGGAACGGAAAAAAGCCAAGAGTTAAATTTGCCACCCTGACTCTCCCGAAGGCCCATGGGGGCTTTGGACTCCCAGACTTTCGCCAGTATTATAAAGCTTTGCAGTTAAGGCTCATGCTAGAGCATATGCAAGACGAAATGCATACATATTGGTCTTATATAGAAGATATTCACACACTTCCTAAGAAAGTGAGGGATCTCTTGTGGGCCCCAGCCAAGGATATCCTGGATAGGGTCAGAAATCATCCAACTTTGGTGGTTTTGTGGTCGCTATGGAGGCAAGACAAGTCCAATGTTCCCATATCTTCTTGGCCTTCTCCTCTGTCTTCCTTGTGGGGCCCCCTTTGGATCTGGGGAAGAGAGGCTTCAGAGATTCCCAGAGTTGGTCTGATATGGGTTTGGAACGAGAAGCTCAACTTTTCCAGAATGGCCCCTTTACTGAGTACTCCACCTTAGCGGAAAGTATGGGGGAACACCCGATGCCCATCTTTGACTTTCTCTGAATAAAGGGGTTCCTGACTAGCCCAAAGTGGGGCGCAAACTTATCTCGTCCTCTCAAACCCCTCGTGAAAATGTCAGTTGAGGCTACTTCAAGAAGAGGATCCCTTTCAAAGCTATACAAAATTCTAATCACAGCCCAGCTTGAGGGCAGAAGTTTATGCAGTTCTGGGAGCAGAAGTGGGGAGAGACTTTGGAGGAGAATACCTGGTCTAGGTTCTTTAGTGGCTCCTATCGGGATCCCTATATACGGTGGCCATGGAGCATAATTTCAAAATCCTCCATACATGGCATCTCCTTCCGGAGAGATTATCTAAAATGTTTCATAGTACCTCCCCCCTTGCCCTCGGGAGTGTGGCCAAAGGGGCTCCAGGTTTCACTTGTGGTGGGAATGTCCTTCTATTCAGATCTTTTGGTTGGAAATCCTGAGCTGGATTAAAGACATAGTGGGTCTCTCGCTTCCCTTGAGTTCTATCAACCTCCTGTTTGGGTTCCCCTCTCCTGCCTTGGAGTCAATTGCTTATCCCAGGGTGGTTCAGGCTATGCTGGGAGCGGGGAGACTGGCCCTTGCCCAGAAATGGAGAAGCAAACTTGTTCCATCCAGAGCGGAATGGCTGGCTAAGTTGTGCGTTATTTTCACTTATGAGAAGTTGACAGCCCTAATGCACAACTCAATGGACACCTTCTTGCGCGACTGGACACTGGTACTCTTACATGAAGATTGTGGTACAATGAGACTTTGAGGCTCCCAGCCCAGTAGCGACCTCTCTGACGCCTTCAGGATATGTCATCCCTTATTGCTCGAGCTGTATTATCATTAATGAACTCTAAGTGTCAGCCTATTGGCTCTGTAAAGCCCAATGGTAATCTTCCCTTGAATCTCCAATGCCCATTTGGGCTCGGTTAACCATGTGCGGGGAGAGGGTTAGGGAGGGGGGATGGAAGGGTTTGTGAGTAATCGCAGATTGTGTTGTTCTGTTTAATGAAAATGTTCAATAAAAACTAAGTGGAAAACATATATATATATATATATATCTGTGCCTTATCTAATGAGGATGAAGTTGTAGATCTGGATCAATTGAATGCAGAGAGTAAACCCAATATTCAGCTTAAACAGAGTGCCACTCACTCGAAGGTTGATGTGAATTCTCCCCACTATACCTTAAGTAAGAAACAAATTATGCAAAGGTATAAGAACGGTATTAAGGTATTCAAGATGAAAATGCATAATGCAGACAAGCAAAAAATAATATGCTATCTTTGTAAACAAAATATCAAATCTATTTGGGCATCCATCAGGAATGAGAATAGATCTCCTGATGTTGAATTGACCTCCTCCATTTCAGCAGGCACGTAGAAAGTTTATCTTGAAAAAATCTTTCAGATACCCTTGCCACAATCGGATGTTGTATCTCCTATTTTTAATGCAACGATAATGGGGACTTGTCCATGGTCCTTAAGGGATGTTGAATGGGCTATCAACCAACTTAATCAGTGCAAAGCCACTGGCCCTGATGGGATTCCTTCTTGCATCCTAAAATGAGATCCGTCATTTTGGATATCTATTTTGAAAAAGAAATTTGAGTTTATTTTCAAATTTTCAAAAGTAAAAGGATTCCCCAATCATGGTTAATAGCCATTATCATTCCCATTTAGAGAAAGGTTGATCGATCCGATCCAGCCAATTACAGACTGATCACTTTGATGAAATCTGCATCTAAAGTTTTCTCAATTTTACTCTTGAAGGATTTAGCGAAAGTCATTCTAAAATTAGGCACCCTGTCAACATTTTAAACATGTATTTGCAAATATATGGGTATGCCACTTAATGTTTCACTTTTAGCCCACATGCTCGAATCCACTAGTTCTTATAGCGGTCCTGTCTACATGGCATCTTAGACATGACATCAGCGTTTGACTGCATTATAAGCAATCACCTCGGGAATAAGATGGCTAAATATGGCATACCTGGTAGACTTATTATGATTATTTCCATGTTACACAAGAACACTAGTTACAGGGTTCGTTTAAATCAGCAGGGGTCACTAACTGATCCAATATTGATGTTTATAGGTGTCAAGCAAGGGTGTAACATTGCTTCTACCTTATTCAACGTATACCTATCAGATCTCAATGACATATGGCACAATTAAAACATCTTTCCGGTAAATCTTGGCAAGCTGCGTTTACATCGGCTGGCCTTTGCAGACTATATCACTTTTTTTTACAAGACCCATTTCGGCTTGCAGAACAAATTAGATCTATTTTCTCAATACACCAGCAAATATGATCTACTTGCCAATCCCAGGAAATGCAAAATTGTCATCTTTGCAGTGAAAAAGAATTTGGAAACTTGAAATGGTCCATAGATGGATTATTAATAGAGGGCGCCATGTCATTCGGATAGCTTGGTTACAACTTATGCGATATTTCATCAATCGCGATGTGGAGGGACTGTCTACATCACAAATCGACACCTATGATATCTCAAATGAAAATCATATTTAGGAAATATCGCAAATTCTCAGTCATTCCGGCAATAGAATATTACAAACTAAAAATCATACCTACATTATTAAACAGCCTTGATGTATGCTTGGCAGATCTA
The DNA here is from genome assembly GCF_040938575.1 of Ambystoma mexicanum. NCBI lineage: Eukaryota > Metazoa > Chordata > Amphibia > Caudata > Ambystomatidae > Ambystoma > Ambystoma mexicanum. Next base: position 144,155,524 of record NC_090934.1, read on the forward strand.
GCTTGTTTTCTTGACGTCCTACAAGGTCGTGTATGGAAACCAATGTTTTTTTTTTTACCTAGTTCTGTCCCAAACACCTTTCTGAGACATGAACTCAGTCTTAGCTCTATATCTGCACATTTTCAATGGAGACTGATAAATAATTAAGTAAAGATAATCAATCCTCCACCCAATTCCCTATATGTTCATCTGTCTATGATGGCTGCAGATGAGCACCCCAAATCACTGATAGTGTTTTGCGACAGAATGAAAGCACTACTTTACAAATTCAATGTGATTACATTGAATCTCATAACTCACCCGGGATATGTTAAAAAATAAACTGTATGAAAATGACTGGGTGTGTATAATTGATACCATCAACAAATACAGTTCCTACAAGGAGTATGCCTCATGTCTAAGAAAAGAGGTATTTGTTCTGCTTATTTATGGTGTTTTCTTTGTGAGAAGGCCCGAGCACTGTACCTAAGATTGAAATGAAATCAGCTTCCCCCCAATGTTTAATTCTGTATGACAGAATTAAACATTGGGGAACCAAAGATGTATTGAAGGGTGAAGTCTTGTCTAATGGTTGCATATTTTGTCTTTGTAATGACCTGGAGGAAACTCTTAAACATCTGGTCACTGTCCCCACTTTTTAAATGACAGAATGATCTCATTTGGAAAATATGTTACTGACGATAACAGTCTGACAAGGTCATCAATTTGATATCTATGTATGTGGGGTGACAACACTTCTTTGATATTATCTTTAACTTGTATTTTATATAAAATCAATAATGAATTAATGACAGTGAACTTCGTTACCAGATGTGTATAAAGTGGGCCTACCTGATTTGGATGTAATCATATGTGCCAATTAGTGCAGCTTTCTATAAATCTCTAACATCAATTATTGCATTATTAATTTTTGTCTCAAGATATTCAATCTGCATGATCGAAATCCTGTATGTGCTATTGCCAGAATATATGAGTGAGAGGCATTTTATCCAAAAATCTAAATATGTTTATAATGGAATGGTCTTAAAACAACATTCTTAAAATGTATTATAAACATCGTAAATTATATTTAAGGTTTTGATGTAAAAATGTTTTGTAAATGTTCATGTTCAAACCATATACAATAAAAAAAAAATAGCTCAGAGTTTTAGTGTTGGGGCAAAAAATGCTTATTGTGGGCAAACAATGAATCAGAGATGGTAAGAAGCAAAACAGAGCGCAGCAACAACCAAACTAGATCAAACAACTCAACCATAGCATGAAAACCACACAGTGCCAATGAGTAAAACACAGAGGGACAACAGCCAATCCAGGATGCTAAAGTGTAAATCATAGTGGGGCAACAACCAAACTAGGGCAGGAATAACAAAACATACAATGGGACAATCATTAAACTAGGGTGAAACATTTATACATTGGGGCAACAATTAAACTAGAGCAAACAATCAACAGAGTAAGACAACAGTTGATCTAGGAAGGTAATTTGAGTGTGTGCAAAAGTGTGAGTTTGCATATGTCCAAGTGTGCTAAAGTATGAGTGTGCGAGTGTGCATATGTGCAAGTGAATATGTGTGAGAGAGCATGTTTGAGTGTGAAAATGTTCATGTTTTCTAATATCTGGGCAGTTCTTTTTTTATAAGGACATAGTTACTTTGCTTCAGTGTTGCTCTTCATTAGTTTATAAGACCAAGTTTCGAAAACATTCTTTCTTCCACTCTTTCAGATTACTTGGCCTCTGAGAGTCTGATCTTCCCCCTCTCCAAACATTTGTTGTTCTTACTAGTCTCTATTTGGTTCCTCAATGTATTTTCAAGTTGTTCACAGTTCTCAGACCTTCCCTCAGTTTGTGGCCTCTTTCAGGCTTCTCATTGCCTATGTACGACAGGCCAATGCACGTGAACCGCTATTATTTCTTCTAGCGGAAAAAACAAAGAACACCAAAAAAGCTACTGCTGAATTTACAAAAAAAATCAATCAATGTATTAATACAAAAGAGATAATATAAAAACACTAAGTAAAAAACACATGATAAAACAAAATACCGTTAATACAACACTCATAAAGCAAATCAATATGTCAGAAGGTAATCAGGAAATAATCCCGAAAACATTCATATTGGACATTATTCTCTACAATATGACAAAACACAGGTATTGTTGTCCGTATTCTGAGGTGTAACACTTGTCTGTCTAACACCTAAAGTGAGTCACACATTGTTTTCTAGAAGACCCTTCATAAGGTTTTCAACATGGATGCATGAAGCATCATCTTTGCACTTCATAAAAAGTCAACATATGTTAGGGCCTTCAAAGTCCATACTGCACTATCGCTAGTGCTGTTGGTTAGAAGTGTTTTGAAGGCCTTCTTCAGGACCAAAAAATTGCTTCTATTTGGAAAATCAATAACAACCCAAACGGTCTTATGTTCGTTGCCACACTACAAAAAATACATGAAAAAACTATTATCAGAAAACATTACAAATGTAAAACTGGGTGTCTTGTGGAGGTAATTGACTGAGCAAGAGAACTAATATGCCCAGTTTGTGCACTGACCTGTGAAACAAACACTCCATTCTGGGACTTGAGCTTATGATGGCCTACCCTTTTAGGGTGGCTGGTCTTCTCAGGGGCTTTAAGGCTGCCTATAATGTAAACAAATTTTAACATTTGCTGTTTTGTGGTACGTTATTTACCTGATAAGTGGTCTATTCTTTGGCTCTCACTCACCTGCAGTATTGCACAATGCGTGCGACGCTGAATCTTCTCAGTGTTCTTCCTATTGATGGCAAGGAGTACCGTTCAAGTTTTGTTGTGCCACGATAACGGTGTGCTTTGTTTTTTAAGAAGACATGCAACGCTCCGATCTGTGGACAAAGTGAAATATGTTATGCTCCACTTTTTCCAGGAGCGAGGTGACAGTTGCTGGAAGATTACTCGAGAGACTCCAGCAAACTTAATGTTAATTTCGACTATGAACACAACAACAAGACTCTTGTTTAATGGTCATATTTAACTTAAGCATAGCTAACTTTGTATTTTTCTTTGACAACATTACTTAATACTGGCAACATGAAAAGTGATGTTGTGCCACGAGTGAATCACCTGTAAGAAAGACCTTAATCAATAGAAAAAACACTTCATATGCAATATGGATTTGATATAAAAATGACATCAAAATGTTTACATCCTTTTTATTTGAACTTAATATTAAGTTTAAATCAAAGCACATCAAAAGGGGGAGGGACTAAGACTGAAAGTGGGGGGCGTGGCCAACTGTCAAAATGTTGACTTGTGCAAAAAGGGACAGACCCCTTCTACTACTGTCAGGCTGCAAGCACATTGTAAAACTCATCAATGGCACTCTGAGGATCTATGTATGTATCAGACTTCTCTGCGCCGCTCATTATGTAGCCTGACTGTGCTCACTAACATGTCAATGCCCTGTTCAGCTTTTAGGTGTCTTTCGAACCTTGCACCACTCCTCTCAGGCTCCAGGCACTTTATGAAACACTGCAATACCCCTCTTGGATCTGTGGCACTTCTCATGAAGTTCTTCAAGTGTAAGTATAGCCGTATACCGGGAGCCAGAGGCTGTCTCCATCAGCCTTTCTGTACAGTAGCTAAATGCTACCGCCTGCTGCCCAGAAAACGACGTTCTGTCTTCCAGCAATCATTCTGTCCTTATATGCGCCATCTTCACTCTGGATGTATAAGACGTTTCCTTCTCCTTTCTTTTTAACTTTATTGACGCTGTGAGTTTTAAAACAGCTTATCTTTCCATCATGCTCTGGGTGCTGGCCCATGTCACATGCCAGGGGAAGGTCAGCTGATATAAACTGGGTCGGCCCTTTTGATTTTTACCGTATGCACTTGGTTAGCAGAAGCCAGAACAGGAAGTTGCTACCTCCTGCATTGGGGAAAGTCCACGAAGGGCAGGTTTCTAGGTGGAGCAGCATTGTATGCTGTATGCTGATGGGCATTAATTCATTTGCGGGTTGCCCCACACTGCGGTGATAATCCCTCCTACCAAGTGGGGATATACTATCTGTTTAATCAAAAGAAGGGACATATACATATTTCTTTAATACAACATGTTGCCCTCAGCACACTGAAACCTGGTCACACAGCTTATTCAAAAAAATATAGGCTATGTCAAGTCTAATAAATGACATGTATCCACCATTTAAAAGATCATATTTGAATTCATTTGCTAAACAGCACAAGTATCAAAAAACATTTTTCTAAAAAATGCATTTACACCACATAAAAAATTATACAATGTTTTAAAAGTGGTGATTTCACCACACACACTCAAGTTATACAAATACTTGAGAACACTCCACAGTAGTTAACTCAATTTTTCTTATTTCCTACTGTGTACAACAACTTAGCCCTACTTATATAAGTTTCTGTCCTGGATGTTAATATTAACTGGACATTCTTCAGGGGCAGAAAATTGTCTTGTGCTTCTTGTAGACTTCTCTCTATGGTTCCGGTTTCTATAGCTGGGGGTACATACAATACAAAAACATATTACTACATTGGCATAATTGGTTGTTTTACTTAACCTAGCCAGTCCTAATCACCATTAGGATGCAACAAGTATAAACTTTATAAAATACTAGTGCTTAAAACATGTAGTCACTAAGTGTGATACAAGATTATTCGACAAACTCAATTTTTTGTCCTTCACTACTTACAGTGGTACAGTGGTAGGGAGAGATACTGTCATCCTCAAGACATCATACTTACTGATGTATACTAAAGTCATAGAGCACACACATCTATTCTAAAACCTAAATAGGTTAACCCAAAACAATTTTACAGGGTATGACCTCACCTCAGTTCCAATACTGCTTACTCTCTCTTGTAGGCAAGGTACATAGGATTTTCTCAAACCACAATCAGGTATAAACAACCACAAAGTGGGATGTGCTCTGTTAAAAAATAGTTTAATTTAAAAGAGAAACGGCCAAACACCAATGATAGAAAGGAAGGGGGAAAAAAATCCTACCTTCATAACCCTCAGTTGTAAGATATTACTACTTTCAGGGGTCCGCAGTCTTATAAATGAGTTCTCAGGACCAAAAATCTACTTCACTCCATGACACTCAGTGGGAAAAAAACATCTTTCCTATAATGAGGATGTAGCAAAAAAAAGAGTATTCCTTTAGAAAGTACATTTAAACAAGGGTGTGATTCTTAATAATAAAACACCCATATAACCCCTATGTGCAGTCAGCATAGCTTACCTGTTGTATTGCTTAAACCAAGTCCCATCTGCAGTGTGTTATTTTCCTGCTACTAGCTTGCTCACAATGCGAGCCTTTCTTTTTATCTCGTGTATTGCAGTTGTGCGCGCTTTAATGACGTCATCGCGTCAATCGTATCGCGATGACGTCATCGCGTCTAACGTGACGCAATGCCGTCGCCGAAAAACGCATCGTTACCATAGCAACCCACAAAAATACCACTGCATGTGAATGGCACTGGTACACAAAACTGATCCTGGCTCAAACATAAGCTACTTGCACGGGAGGAAGCAGAAATAAAATTACTTCTCTCTATTAATGCCAGGGCCCTATAGTGCATGAATTGTGCCCCCCTACCATTGTAAGTAGAAAAAAGACTATCTCACGTGCATAGATATCTCTGTATGTTATATGTGCTGAATTTTCAGAAAAAGACAGGATAATGCAAAACATGGCAAAAAGAAAGGAAACTCAATGTTAGCTGGTTTGGTCATACAATATTGCCGGATCCACATCACAATGACCTGTGTAACACTAAGGGGGTCACCCTCACCATTTTAGAAAAGAATCTTGTCATATTCAGTACATGGTAAGTGGTATCCTACCCACATCATGCCCTGTCGTGAGTTCTTAAAACTAAATCCTTATTTAACAATTAATACATCTTAATAGGAAATACCACAAGCCAATACAAGACACATTCGAAGGTGTTGGTTAAATGTACATTAAAAATGGTTTATTTAATATTGTGCCACTCAATATTTTCATTAAGTCCTGTTATATGACTATTAGTTAAAAAAATCAATTTCTGTTCTAAATTTAACAATTTTCTATTGATATCTTCCTGTGTCTTCCCTTTTACTTTCTTCAGGATGCACCATTCAAAATCCATAAAAGAATGGCCCTTCTCCTCAAAATGTTTCACCAGAGGGGCTTTTTCAACATGCTTTTAAAGCAACTCTTGTGTTCTATCATGCGTGTCTTGCATTTTCTGTTGGTCTTTCCTATGTACAATAAGGCACATGGGCATCTAATCATATAGATCACATTATCTGTTTGACAGTTAGTATGTTCCTTCATTTGCCATTCAGATTTCAAACCCAAATTCACTGAGGTCACTTTTCGTGTAAGGGGGCACATAATGCAATCACCACAAGGATCATGTCCTACAACCCTCGGTAGTCCCCATAATGTGCTCTGTCTCACTTCAGGGCTACAGGTTTTCTGTATATCATTTCGCATTACTAAATTGCGAATATTGGTACTTTTCTTGAAAGCCACTAAAGGAGTTGGAATGGTCATTGTCTTCTTCCAATTCCTATGAATGATGTTCTTGACTTTTTAAGAAATATTACTAAAGGTGTTAACAAATACCAAAGGGCTCTCTACCTTATCTCTATTTTTCTTTTCAAACAGACCTTCTCGATGATTGTTAAAAGCTCGTTTCGCTGATTGTTTCACAATCTTGGCAGGGAACCCTCTCTCTGTCAGTTTGTTAATCAAAATGTTAGCCCCTTCTTCATAGTCCAGTCTCGTGCTACTATTACGTTTAAGGCGTAAAAATTGCCCGAAAGGCAAATTATCACACACATGTTTGGCATGGTGGCTGCCATAATGCAGTAATGCATTCGGTATGTAAGAGGATTCAATTCAGCACTACAGCTAAGTCAACGCCTAGTCTAGAATACTGAATGAAAACCCTTATTGATATACCTTTATGTCCAGTTCATGCGTTCTGGATGACTACCCCTATATAACACCCCTCTCTTGGAATCCTCCTGACCCCACTGAGTCAAGAAGTAGTTCTGTTTTGCAAGTTAAAAGGTTTATTTGATAATTTAAACAATAGATATATATATCACACTTTATAATGTAATAATTGAATATAACACTTAATCTGATATGATAAAGATTAACAACGGAGAATCTGGCACTAGCACACTTCTTTATAATCACTAAGGAGTTGACATGAAATGGATAAGATAGCAACAATACTTTGATGGTTTCAAATGGATGCAATGTGGAATGAAATGCAGTACAGAAAATAACTTGATAGGATTTCAGCAAAAGACAATGTAATCACTTTCTTGGACAATTCACCCCCCCCTTTTATGCAATGCAAGGAAATGGAAGGAAAAGCACACAGTTCTCAGAAATGCAATCAAATGTGATTCAGTTCACCCCAGCAAGCTTAGACTACAGAAGTTTAAAACACAGACCCAAAATGCTTTTATATGTGCTGGCAATGAAGTGAAAAATATGCTAAAATGCTTTTAATTCCCTCTAGAGGTTCAGGGTGAGTGGTATCTAGTTAATATTAGTCCAGGCTCACACTAGCAATGATTCAGGGATGATTAGCAGGTTAAACGAAATTTTCTTTAACGGAAGGCAAGCAGCAGCAGATTTTTACACGTGGAGAAATTTGCAAATCGCGGTAAAATTTGCGAATGCGCCGGGCGCGATTACAGAGGAACTACAAGGGCGAGCAATACCGTTTTGGGGTTGTAGAACAGCCTAGGATCTCAGCTTCCAGATGAAAGTTACTGCAAGTCTCTAAGACAAACGGTCGCGGAGATATGAGCGATTTTGTGAAGGTTGTTTTTCGGATTTGCAACTTTAAAAGTTACTCAATTTGACAAGTGAAGCTTTGACAATGACATGTGTCAGTTTTGCAAAATGACAATGTACAACTTCTAGGAGACAGTTCTGGTTAGATTAAAATAGATTGAATTATATTATTTTAACTAAGAGATTGGTTCTGCACAGTTCTACTATGTACTCACAATATATTTAGAAATATGCCTCGCCACGGATCTGGTCAGGTTTTGGACTGGACTCCGGTTCAGCTCTCTGGTTCTGCTAACATTGGTCTGGGTCAGCTCTGCTCTCTCTCTGGGTACAGCACTGCTTCTGGATTCTGGATATTGATGGATTTGAAGTCTGGATCTCTGGATGTTGTATGGTCCGGCAGAGCGCGTTGCAGCAAATGGAATTGAATCTCCCTATCTGTCCTGTCTGTCTGCTTTTATCTGTTTTTAAAATGGGTGTGTGTGCAGCATGACTAGACCCTACCCCTCTCCACTTGTCATTGGCCCAATTCTCCCCTCTCCCATGATTGGGGAAGGAACTGTGAGTCAGAGCGATGTCATTTTATGGCTTGCAGAGAGGACACTCCCCTGTCAAATTGCACACAATCTATATTTGATAAAAAAACATATTTGCACAGGTACACATTTGTTTCAAATTACATGCACCCCTCACATATCACAGGAGGTATCCCCTGTTCAAACTCTGCTCTTCCTGGGGGCTTGCATTCAGAAATGGCACATATTTCACTTTTTTAACTGATTTTGTAATGTCGGACATTAACCCAAATTTACACACATGTGCGCAAGGAGTATGGACATTAATTGATGAAGTGTCAGATTTTTAACATGCATACATTTAGAGTAATATCCTCTTTTCCGCTAAAACCCCCCTGAACATACCACCGGGTCCTAACACGTCTTAAAATGTGGGCAGAAAAATCACAAGAATTATGGTATCATTTATAAAATTTTCACATGTCCGCTCTATGAATGATCCATCTTTTTAGAGTTATGTTCTGGCCCCAAAGGGGTGTGGTTTCCCCCCAGCACAAGGTTGAATTTCTGGTTTTTCCAGTTCTGCCAAGCTCAGAGACCCTGCCCCTCCCAGCTTCTGCCAAGAGGAAGCTGTTTTACGACATCTGCAATAAACCATCTGCCTGGGTGAAGGGGGTTGCATTGTTCAGAGCTCCTGTATTCTGTGGGGGCTCTCCTTAATTCAATTATCAGAGAGATGGCATATCCTTAGTGTGGCCAGCAAAAGGCAGATAGGCCTGGGAACACAGCTGTGACTCAAGTTTCACTCCTGATGGGGGGTAGTTGTCAGGCAGGATTCAGTTTCTCAAGCCAGGTTTCAGATAAAATGTCACTTTTTGTTCCCCAGTTTTCTGCATTCAAATAAAACTAAACATTTTTACATATGCAGCTAGAATGCTGATTCTAAGTTTAAACTATGACATTTAAACAATTGACCTATGTGACACTCAGAAATAGGTCACTCATTTCTTTTAAACGTTTAGATTTTTAGTGTCTTTCAGTCCACATTTACTTAAACTGCTGAAATCCACAGCTCAGCCAGTCTTGTTATAAACATTGTTTTGGGCTCTTCATCTTCCCAGATTTAGTATGCACACATACTTCATTCTGCCAGATGTCCGCTGGTGTTCAGTGAGATTTTTGGATGTGTTGCAATGTTTGAAAATAGGCATTTTGAGCTGGCATTCAGAGAAACAAAAGGTGATTTTTAAAGTGCTTTCTAGCGAACAGGCACTGCTGTTCTTCTCTTTGGCACCCCATTTCACTCATGGCTCTTCTGACCCAGCACACCCGCACCTGGGGTGGCAAGTCAGGCGACCATTTTGGTGTGCGCACAAGCTGTGCGGTTTTCGTGGATTCTGGCGCACATGTGGGCTTTTTCGGCCATCTTAGATCTCCTAAGCCCACAGCACCAAATGTTGTAGCATGATAGCACAAACGTGGGTCAGGACACCCAACAGATACTTTTTACAAATGGTTTGACCCATAGTTGATTATCTCTGTGATAAATAGTCAAGTCTAAGTAATTCACTTCCTTGGAACTCATAGATGCTGTACATTTCAGATATCTGTTTTGATCATTTAACCACAGCACAAAATTTTTGGCTTCTTCTAAAGTTCCATGCCATACCATAAAGACATCATCAATATACCACAACCATTGAGATATTTGATGTCTATAAGGATTGACCCCAGAGTAAATGACGGTTTGTTCCACCATGTCAACATACAGATTTGCTAAAATCGGGGCCATTGCTGCACCCATGGCAGTACCTTCCACCTGCATGTAAAACTGGCCCATGAATTGAAAAAAGTTTTTAGTAAGAGCCATTTCGGCACACCATATAATGAAAGCATTACTGCCCGGATGATTATCCTCGCGTTTTAATAACGTTTCCTCCACTACTTCTAAAGTGGCTCTTTGGGGGATGTTAGTGTAAAGCGATTGTATGTCTAAACAAATTAATATATCAGTATTAGGATCAAACTCTAGACCTTCGATTTTCACAATGGCATCTCTTGTGTCCTGGACATAGCTCTTCATTTTGTTTACAAAAGGGCGTAGATAAAAGTCTACATATTTGGACAAAGGTTCCAAAATCGAGTTGACGCCCGAAACTATAGGTCTGCCTGGAGGTTTATCCTCGTTTTTATGAATTTTGGGCAAAATATAGAATATCGGGATCCTCGCTGTTTCCCTGTTAAGGTAGTCACCTTCCTGTTTACTGATAAGCTGTAATTCAACAGCTTTATCAACCTTTTCCCTTATCTGTTTCATGATGTCTGGACTGGGATCTTGATCAATTTTGCGGTAGCTGTTATTGTCTGCCAGCAACCTGTCACATTCATCTATATAGTCTTTTTTGTTCAAGATGACGATAGCCCCACCCTTGTCCGCCTGTCGGATCACTATTTTCTCATTGTTACCCAGATTGCGCAACATAGTTATTTCTGATTGACTTAAGTTGGAATTTTTAGGCGTCCCTTTCTTTTCTAATTTCTGTATCTCCCGGAGTACCTTTTTTTCAAAAATCATTGATTCCGGGGAATGGGTATGCTGTGGGGGGCAAAACGTGGAAGGATTTCTCAAACAACTGTGATTAATGTGGATACTAGCTGGTTGGTCTTCAAAAAACTCTTTCAAGTGTACCTTCCGCATAAAAGCGTTGAATTCCAATCTAAACTTGAAAGGATTGTGATGTTTAGACACAACAAAATTCAGGCCTTTGTTGAGGCACTGCTCCTCTTTCTTAGTGAGAGTCTTACTGGATAAGTTCACTACCAACCCCGGTAACTGCGTGTTTGCATTTGATCTGTTGACCAATCTTGCTGACTGTTCCCTCTGCCTAAAAAAGTCGGGCGTCTAGATCCATTTCTTGTACCCTGGTTGCCTCTTGAGTTGCGCCTCTTTGTGGAGGGGCATTGGTATTTCTTCCTCTTAGACCCCCCCCCATTAGTGTCTTCATTGTCATTGGATATACCACCTTCCTCGCTGGAGCTATAGGAAGTGTTCCTAAACCTCACTCTTCGGTTGGTTTTCTGTCCTTCGACAGGTGCTCCGAAGTTGTAATCCTTCATAACATATCGAAAAGCTTTTTCATGTTCAAAACTGGCTAAATCTTTTTTGAGCCTTTTAATTCTTTCTGCACTGGATTCTATTTTAAAATTCTGCATTTCCTTCATGTGGGCTTCTAATTTAGTTTTGAAGCTTTCAATATCAAAGTTCTTTTTCATTTCTTCTTCTAGTTTGTTTAGGTCCACCATGATCTTTTTTGTGGTTTCTTGGGCTGTTTCAATGATTAATACTAACCAGTCCCTTCCACATTTATTGGCTATATAGCTCCACTTCAATTTAAAATCTGCATTATCCAAGAATAATCTCGGTTCATTGCGTACTATCAGGCCCTGAGGTAGGGCCTGGTTCTTAAGGTACTCCAACATAATGATCGCATGTAACTCAGTACGTACAAGCCTCTTACGGGTTTGTGTGAGCTCATTCCATTTATCATCTTTACTAATGTCGCTTAATTCACTATCTAAACCCAACTCAGGTATCGAGTTCAAAAGTTGTAAGATATAATCTTCAGTGTAGGCCAAATTCTTATCAGCAGAAGTGGCCATAGTGCCACTTTGATCAGTTTCAATATAAAAAATCTATTTATCACAGTACGAGAACATAGATGAGATTATGGCTAGCTATGATCTCTCCCTACCACCACCTAGTGGAAAAAACCTCAGAGACAAAAGGTTGCCTCACAGAAGCATTAATTCATTTGCGGGTTGCCCCACACTGCAGTGATAATCCCTCCTACCAAGTGGGGATATACTATCTGTTTAATCAAAAGAAGGGACATAAACATATTTCTTTAATACAACATGTTGCCCTCAGCACACTGAAACCTGGTCACACAGCTTATTCAAACAAATATAGGCTATGTCAAGTCTAATAAATGACATGTATCCACCATTTAAAATATCATATTTTAATTCATTTGCTAAACAGCACAAGTATCAAAAAACATTTTTCTAAAAAATGCATTTACCCCACATAAAAAATTATACAATGTTTTAAAAGTGGTGATTTCACCACACACACTCAAGTTATACAAATACTTGAGAACACTCCACAGTAGTTAACTCATTTTTTCTTATTTCCTACTGTGTACAACAATTTAGCCCTACTTATATAAGTTTCTGTCCTGGATGTTACTATTAACTGGACATTCTTCAGGGGCAGAAAATTGTCTTGTGCTTCTTGTAGACTTCTCTCTATGGTTCCGTTTTCTATAGCTGGGGGTACATACAATACAAAAACATATTACTACATTGGCATAGTTGGTTGTTTTACTTAACCTAGCCAGTCCTAATCACCATTAGGATGCAACAAGTCTAAACTTTATAAAATACTAGTTCTTAAAACATGTAGTCACTAATACAAGTTTATACAAGTGATACAAGTTTATTCGACAAACTCAATTTTTTGTCCTTCACTACTTACAGTGGTAGGGAGAGATAGCCACTATTTCACCATTTTCTCTACTGTCATCCTCAAGACATGATACTTACTGATGTATACTAAAGTCATAGAGCACACACATCTATTCTAAAACCTAAATAGGCTAACCCAAAACAATTTTACAGGGTATGACCTCACCTCAGTTCCAATACTGCTTACTCTCCCTTGTAGGCAAGGTACATAGGACTTTCTCAAACCACAATCAGGTATAAACAACCACAAAGTGGGATGTGCTCTGTTAAAAAATAGGACACTATGTAAGCTCTTAATTTAAAAGAGAAACGGCCAAACACCAATGATAGAAAGGAAGGGGGAAAAAAATCCTACCTTCATAACCCTCAGTTGTAAGATATTACTACTTTCAGGGGTCCGCAGTCTTATAAATGAGTTCTCAGGACCAAAAATCTACTTCACTCCATGACACTCAGTGGGAAAAAAACATCTTTCCTATAATGAGGATGTAGCAAAAAAAGAGTATGCCTTTAGAAAGTACATTTAAACAAGGGTGTGATTCTTAATAATAAAACACCCATATAACCCCTATGTGCAGGCACCCTAGCTTACCTTTTGCATTGCTTAAATCAAGTCCCATCTGCAGTGTGTTATTTTCCTGCTACTAGCTTGCTCACAATGCGAGCCTTTCTATTTATCTCGTGCATTGCGGTCGTGCGCGCTTTAATGACATCATCGCGTCAATCGTAACGCGATGACGTCATCACGTCTAACGTGACGCTATGGCGTCGCCGAAAAACGCGTTGTTACCATAGCGACCCACGAAAATGCCACTGCATGTGAATGGCACTGGTACACAAAACTGATCCTGGCTCAAACATAAGATACTTGCACCGGAGGAAGCAGAAATAAAATTACTTCTCTCTATTAATGCCTGGGCCCTATAGTGCATGAATTGTGTCCCCCTACCAGTGTAAGTAGAAAAAAGACTATCTCACGTGCATAGATATCTCTGTATGTTATATGTGCTGAATTTTCAGAAAAAGACAGGATAATGCAAAACATGGCAAAAAGAAAGGAAACTCAATGTTAGCTGGTTTGGTCATACAATATTGCCGGATCCACATCACAATGACCTGTGTAACACTAAGGGGGTCACCCTCACCATTTTAGAAAAGAATCTTGTCATATTCAGTACATGGTAAGTGGTATCCTACCCACATCATGCCCTGTCGTGAGTTCTTAAAACTAAATCCTTATTTAACAATTAATACATCTTAATAGGAAATACCACAAGCCAATACAAGACACATTCGAAGGTGTTGGTTAAATGTACATAAAAAATGGTTTATTTAATATTGTGCCATTCAATATTTTCATTAAGTCCTGTTATATGACTATTAGTTAAAAAAATCAATTTTAGTTCTAAATTTAACAATTTTCTATTGATATCTTCCTGTGTCTTCCCTTTTACTTTCTTCAGGATGCACCATTCAAAATCCATAAAAGAATGGCCCTTCTCCTCAAAATGTTGCACCAGAGGGGCTTTTTCAACATGGTTTTAAAGCAACTCTTGTGTTCTATCATGCGTGTCTTGCATTTTCTGTTGGTCTTTCCTATGTACAATAAGGCACATGGGAATCTAATCATATAGATCACATTATCTGTTTGACAGTTAGTATGTTCCTTCATTTGCCATTCAGATTTCAAACCCAAATTCACGGAGGTCACTTTTCGTGTAAGGGGGCACATAATGCAATCACCACAAGGATGATGTCCTACAACCCTCACTAGTCCCCATAATGTGCTCTGTCTCACTTCAGGGCTACAGGTTTTCTGTATATCATTTTGCATTACTAAATTGCGAATATTGGTACTTTTCTTGAAAGCCACTAAAGTAGTTGGAATGGTCATTGTCTTCTTCCAATTCCTATGAATGATGTTCCTGACTTTGTAAGAAATATTACTAAAGGTGTTAACAAATACCAAAGGGCTCACTACCTTATCTCTATTTTTCTTTTCAAACAGAGCTTCTCGATGATTGTTAAAAGCTTGTTTCGCTGATTGGTTCACAATCATGGCAGGGTACCCTCTCTCTGTCAGTTTGTTAATCTAAATGTTAGCCCCTTCTTCCTAGTCCACTCTCGTGCTACTATTACGTTTAAGGCGTAAAAATTGCCCGAAAGGCAAATTATCACGCACATGTTTGGCATGGTGGCTGCCATAATGCAGTAATGCATTCTTATCGGTACTTTTTACAAATGGTTTGACCCATAGTTGATTATCTCTGTGATAAATAGTCAAGTCTAAGTAATTCACTTCCTTGGAACTCATAGATGCTGTAAATTTCAGATATCTGTTTTGATCATTTAACCACACCACAAAATTGTTGGCTTCTTCTAAAGTTCCATGCCATACAATAAAGACATCATCAATATACCCCAACCATTGAGATATTTGATGTCTATAAGGATTGACCCCAGAGTAAATGATGATTTTTTCCACCATGTCAAAATACAGATTTGTTAAATTTGGGGCCATTGCTGCACCCATGGCAGTGCCTTCCACCTGCATGTAAAACTGGCCCATGAATTGAAAAAAGTTTTTAGTAAGAGCCATTTCGGCACACCATATAATGAAAGCATTACTGACCGGATGATTATCCTCGTGTTTTAACAAGGTTTCCTCCACTACTTCTAAAGTGGCTCTTTGGGGGATGTTAGTGTAAAGCGATTGTATGTCTAAACAAATTAATATATCAGTATTAGGATCAAACTCTAGACCTTCGATTTTCACAATGGCATCTCTTGTGTCCTGGACATAGCTCTTCATTTTGTTCACAAAAGGGCGTAGATAAAAGTCTACATATTTGGACAAAGGTTCCAAAATCGAGTTGACGCCCGAAACTATAGGTCTGCCCGGAGGTTTATCCTCGTTTTTATGAATTTTGGGCAAAATACGATTGACGCGATGACGTCATTAAAGCGCGCACGACCGCAATGCACAAGATAAATAGAAAGGCTCGCATTGTGAGCAAGCTGGTAGCAGAAAAATAACACACTGCAGATGGGACTTGGTTTAAACAATACAACAGGTAAGCTAGGGTGACTGCACATAGGGGTTATATGGGTGTTTTATTATTAAGAATCACACCCTTGTTTAAATGTACTTTCTAAAGGGATACTTTTATTTTGCTACATCCTCATTATAGGAAAGATGTTTTTTTCCCACTGAGTGTCATGGAGTAAAGTAGATTTTTGGTCCTGAGAACTCATTTATAAGACTGCGGACCCCTGAAAGTAATAATATTTTACAACTGAGGGTTATGAAGGTAGGATTTTTCCCCCTTCCTTTCTATCATTGGTGTTTGGCCGTTTCTCTTTTAAATTAAGAGCTTACATAGTGTCCTTTTTTTTAACAGAGCACATCCCACTTTGTGGTTGTTTATACCTGATGGTGGTTTGAGAAAATCCTATGTACCTTGCCTACAAGAGAGAGTAAGCAGTATTGGAACTGAGGTGAGGTCATACCCTGTAAAATCGTTTTGGGTTAACCTATTTAGGTTTTAGAATAGATGTGTGTGCTCTATGACTTTAGTATACATCAGTAAGTATGATGTCTTGAGGATGACAGTAGAGAAAATGGTGAAATAGTGGCTATCTCTCCCTACCACTGTAAGTAGTGAAGGACAAAAAAATGAGTTTGTCGAATAAACTTGTATCACACTTAATGACTACATGTTTTAAGCACTAGTATTTTATAAAGTTTATACTTGTTGCATCCTAATGGTGATTAGGACTGTCTAGGTTATGTAAAACAACCAATTATGCCAATGTTGTAATATGTTTTGTATTGTATGTACCCCCAGCTATAGAAACCGGAACCATAGAGAGAAGTCTACAAGAAGCACAAGACAATTTTTTGCCCCTAAAGAATGTCCAGTTAATAGTAACAACCAGGACAGAAACTTATATAAGTAGGGCTAAGTTGTTGTACACAGTAGGAAATAAGAAAAATTGAGTTAACTACTGTGGAGTGTTCTCAAGTATTTGTATAACTTGAGTGTGTGTGGTGAAATCACCACTTTTAAAACATTGTATAATTTTTTATGTGGTGTAAATGCATTTTTTTGAAAAAATTTTTTTGATACTTGTGCTGTTTAGCAAATGAATTAAAATATGATATTTTAAATGGTGGATACATGTCATTTATTAGACTTGACATAGCCTATATTTGTTTGAATAAGCTGTGTGACCAGGTTTCAGTGTGCTGAGGGCAACATGTCGTATGCTGATGGGCGCCTCATCAGATTGCACAGAAAAAGAGGACATTTTAGCTTTGAAATTTCAGCTGACCTGTGAAGGCCTTTCACATTTCAACATTTTAGCAGACAACTATGTTTGTCCCTTGCAATATACAAATATTCCTTTGCAGCCATAATCTAAGATTATTGCCCCAAGATATAAAAAAACACACAGCCTGCCACTAGAACCCAAACATTTTAAAAAAGTAACACAGCTGGCATATTTTATACATGTTTACAAAGTGAATCTCTGAAATATAAAGAGGCGCAAAAGAACATGCTGTTCAGATAGCACAATGAGTTGAGCGCTCACCCCTGATATCCGTGTGCAGCCTGCTGTTGCAAGTTCGAATGCTGGCAGGGTCAACTCAGCCTTTCGTTCTTCTGAGATCAATAAATTGAATACCATTCTGTGTAATAATCATATCTTCAGTTATTTGAGACCTATGAGTGTGCAGTGATATATAAAAAAGACATTGGGCCTCATTACAAGCATTGCGGTCCGGGAACTGCGGTACCGGTAAGCATGCCGGTACCGTTGTTCCCGGACCGCCATACTACGTGCCCTGCTCGTGGGTGCCGTTTCAACCGGCAGGTTTTTCCTGGCAGGGGTAACGGCACCCACGAGCAGAGCACGTCGGATGGACCGGCACAACTCTGTATGTGCTGGTGCATCCGACCTCCCCATCCACTCGGGAGGCCCTTGATTCCAGTACCCGCAAATGGGCAATTACCGGGTCCGCTGAGCTCAGCATGACCCGGTTCTTGACCATTCGCGGGTGCCGGAAAAAATGCAACTCGGGCGGCAGCCGTGCCCTTAATAAGGGCATGGCTACCGCCAGAGTTGTATTGAGGCCTATTGGGCCTCATTACAAGCATGGCGGTCCGGTAAGCATGCCGGTAACGTAGTTCCCGGACTATCATACTACGTGCTCTGCTCGCGGGTGCCGTTTCACCCGCCAGGTTTTTCCTGGCAGGTGTAACGGCACCTGCGAGCAGAGCACGCCGGATTCACCGGCACAACTCTGCATGTGCCGGTGCATCCGACCTCCCCATCCCCATTCAGCCCCATGGGGCAGAATGGGGATTGGGAGGCTCTTGATTCCGGCACCCGCAAATGGGCAGTTACTGGGTCCGCCGAGCTCGGCATGACCCGGTTCTTGCCCATTCACGGGCGCCGGAAAAAATTCAACTCCGGCGGCACCGCCAGAGCTGTAATGAGGCCCATTATTTTATAAGAACTAAAGACAACCTCACTGCTCTAAGCACACGGGTTATTTGTCAACTTTGCAACTATTCCTCCATGTTTCATTAAAAAAAACATTTATCAAAGGCTTGAATCGGCAAAACAAATTGGATGTACCTCTGAATTGCCAAAAAGGTTTGTGCAATGTGTCCCCAACTAGAGTTGGAACAAGGTGGTAAAGCACACAGCGACCTTTCGAACATTTGCAGGAGAAAAAAAGCAGCTTCCAGCCATAACTTAAAATATCGTGAAATATTGTATAAATGTGCATACAATTGTCTTTTTCTAATGCTTGTGATGGGAAGGAGGTTCACTCCTGCTCTATAGTCTTATGATTGAAGAATCTCACCAGAAACGGGTGTAAGTGTTAAAATAACCGCAACCATACACACACATCCTACACCTTTATACACTGAAACAGTGCTAGCCAGTCACGGAACTCCTTGGCGACTTGCAATTGTTTTTTTTTTTTTTATATAAAGAACTGTAGGAGAGCCCTGATTTCATATATAGCGTTCCATAGGTGTTCTTTTCCCACTCGCCACGGCTCCTTGCTCTGCGTGTTCAACAATGCGAGTGTGTGAGTGATATTTATCACACTGGCCAATGCAGAACAACGGAGAGCGCAAAGCCCCGCAGTGGGCGGAGCCGACGTGGGCATTCTTCTTATAAAGGGCCTTGCTCCGCGCTTCTCATCAATCAGATGCAAGGCCTGGGAAAAAACACAGGAAATGTCAGGTGCTTTCAGCCCGCGTCCTTCGTTTTCGGGCTGAATTGTGAGGGCCGAGGAGTCGCGGCTGCTCACGGATTGAGGCTATTAATCCGTATCAGAAAAGGTTCAGCGCAAACACGTCTTTCAAACTCTTTGACACTTTCCTTTCTCCAAGCTGCAGCTGGCCCCGGGCAGGACTGGGGGATAACACGGGTAAAATCTTTGAAAATCGATTGCAACGTTTCTCAAATTTGTGGGAGAATGGGGATGATGAAAGCTGGTAAGGAAACGTTGAAAATCTGTGGAAACAAGGTGGGAAATCTTCCAGTAATCTTTAGCAATTGAATGCCAAGCATTCCTAAAGAAACAAATACCCACTTTCTGTTTATTTTTCACCGTATACAAATATTTAGTAGTCTACATATTTCTTATGTCTATGGTGTTTGGCCTCCTCATACATCCAGGATCAACTCCCTTTGGTTGTTCGAAGATCCTGTGAAACCAGCACTACTGTGACAAGACCACACAGACCAAGAAGAATCCTAACCCACCACTACATACTCAACCCGAGAAGATGGAGTAATGAGGCTCAAGCCTCAGTATCCAAAAACACAGCTGATGGATTAAATCTAACAACAAGAAGAAGACAGCCAGCACCTGTGGTTGTTTCTAAGGCTCAGGGCGCGCACAGGCCTGCCACAGGCGGACAAATGAACTGCAGGCAGCTCCGGGCCTGGTCGTGCTTGGGGCTCTGCTGGCAGGACTTTGCCTTATTCTGGGCATCTCGCCTATAAAGGTTGGCTGTTGCAGTTGGCCACTTCTTAGCCAAGCCTGCACCTCAGCTGACCTGCCAGTCCATCAATTGGTGACTCAGCAGCACTGGTCGCCAGCGTTGATATCGATAGCTGCGCCCTTTGCGTCAGGCTCTCTTGCTTTGGTTTGATGTATTTTCTACTGCCTCAAAGTGCAAGCAGAAAGAGACATTGGGCCTCATTACGAGTTTGGAGGTAGCCATACCGTTTTTAGTGGCATGGCTACCCACAAACTCGAGTCCGGGTCCCAAAAAGTGGGATTTACCGGGCCATTCCAACATTTGCGGGCCCGCTAAACCTCATTTTGGGCCCGGATCGGTACGTCCCCATTCCCATTAGAGCCCCCATAGGGCCTAAGTCACAGGGCCTAAGTCGCAGAGCGGAGGCAAAGTGACTTTGCACTGCAGAAATACACCTTGCACCAGGCCTAAGTCACAGAGCATAGGCAAAGTGACTTTGCACTGCAGAAATACACCTTGTACCGGGCCTAAGTCACAGGGCGGAGGCAAAGGGAATTTGCACTGCAGAAATACACCATGCACCGGGCCTAAGTCACAGAGCAGAGGCAAAGTGACTTTGCACTGCAGAAATACACCTTGCACCAGGCCTAAGTCACAGAGCAGAGGCAAAGTGACTTTGCACTGCAGAAATACACCTTGTACCGGGCCTAAATCACAGAGCGGAGGCAAAGGGAATTTGCACTGCAGAATACACCCTGCACCGGGCCTAAGTCACAGAGCAGAGGCAAAGTGACTTTGCACTGCAGAAATACACCTTGCACCAGGCCTAAGTCACAGAGCATAGGCAGGCAAAGAGACTTTGCACTGTAGAAATACACCTTGCACCGGGCCTAAGTCACAGAGTGGAGGGAAAGGGAATTTGCACTGCAGAAATACACCCTGCACCGGGCCTAAGTCACAGAGCAGAGGCAAAGTGACTTTGCACTGCAGAAATACATCTTGCACCAGGCCTAAATCACAGAGCAGAGGCAAAGTGTATTTGCACTGCAAAAATACACCTTGCACCGGGCTGCGCTAAATGGGCCTAATTCACAAAAAACACTAAGCCTGTAACGATTTATTGCTTTTAAAAATAAATAGGTTGATTTAGCGTCTTACAAAGAGTACCTTTGCAGTGCAAAGTCACTTACCTCCATGCTAAAATGTATGTGAATTTGGCCCTTTATCTCCACAGATAAAACGGTGTCACTAATTTGAAATGTCACATTCGGGGACCAATAAATCATCCAGCCATAAGAGGACGCCTGAGAATTGATACTTCAGTAACATGTCTATTAAGTAGCAACCATGTTGACTCACCTCCATTTAAAATAAATCCTCGGACCTCATTGTAACCTCGGCACATTTTCAGCCCGATTTAGGCCCCTAGGAAGGGCCGTGTGGCATACAGCAATCTTAGGGTCAGTGCAATGTTACAGGTCACCCAACCGTTTGGCGGTAG
This sequence comes from Ambystoma mexicanum, assembly GCF_040938575.1. Taxonomy (NCBI): domain Eukaryota; kingdom Metazoa; phylum Chordata; class Amphibia; order Caudata; family Ambystomatidae; genus Ambystoma; species Ambystoma mexicanum. The sequence continues at coordinate 144,176,899 of NC_090934.1, forward strand.
TTGATGAAGATGAAATAATAAATACTGCATACAATACTTCAGAACTTTCGCATGTCACGTTTGCTAGCCTTCAAAGAAACCCATACACATTATGATATGATATAATATGATATGGCATTTATAACGTGCCTATACACAAGTGTTTCAAGGCGCGACGAGGCAAGGGAGGGGGAACAGGGGTAGACAGACAACGATCTTACTAGGCCCAGTGTCATTCAGATCGCGCAAGTGCATGGGAAAGGGAAAAGTGCAAGGAGGAGGGGAGAGGGGAAGTGCGGTACATAGGATAGTAGAATAATAGGATAGTAATGGCCAGAAGGTGCCAAGTGCAAGGTAAGTGCAGATAAAGTGTTGGTAGGGTGACTGTAGGGCTACAGAAAACAGTCCCCAGGTGCAAGGGTTGCCAGGGAAGCAGTGCAAGTGTGCAACTGGTGGGGCCTGGGCCCGAGATCAGAAGGGTGGCCAGGTAACCAGTGCAGTATCAGCCAGGAATTTAGCAGGGGAGAGGGGGAGAGAAAGCAGAAGCAAAGAGCAAGGTTTTGTGGTGCTTCCGGAACCGGAGATGGTCCCCCTCGAGTTTAAGGGAGGCATGAAGGCTGTTCCAGAGGGAGGCCCTTGCTGACGACAGAGATCTACCGCCAACTCGTTGCTTGGAGAAGCAACTGATCCCGAGGGAGTTGGAGGCGGATGAGCGAAGAGCTCGAGAAGGAAGATATTTAGGAAGACAGAGTTGAAGATATTGCGGCCCCAGGTCCCAGAAGGCCTTGTGGACAATGCAGAGGTTTTTGAACTTAATCCTCGCAGCCACTGGGAGTCAGTGCAGAGATTTCAGTCCTGGAGAGATACGATCCCTGGGCTTGAGGCCAAGGACAAGTCTTGCAGTCCTGTTTTCATAAGTTGCAGAGGGTGGAGCGTAGAGGCAGGCAGTTTTAGATAGAGGCTGTTACAGTAGTCCAGCCTAGAGAGAACCAGGGCTCTGGAGACAGTGAGCTTCTGGGGGAAGGAGAGGAAAGGAAGAATACCTCTGAGGAGGTGCAGCTGGTAGTGTGACTTCTTAGAGACGTCAGAGATGTGAGGAGAGGAGAGTGTGGAGTCGAAGATAACCCCGTGTTTGGGGATAGAAATGCATTAGGTCCAGACCATCCTGCTACCACAATATGTACAATAATGCACAGCAGGGCCCTTATTGATCTTTCCGTCTATTTCATTGGAAGGTGGTGACAATGTGGGGAACAGGGATGTCCTTTCTTCTAACACTCAAGGCATCTATCCTAATGCACACTTTTTGCAATGTTGGGAGACATTTCCGATTTGTTCCTACACCTTTTATTTATTTATTTAAATTCTTATAAAGCGCCACACGTCCGCGGGCCTCAGGTTGAGGTCAATATGTGAGAATTTTTCAGGGGGTATTTGACCTCATAATCATGCTGGATATACTGCTTAAGTTGCTCCTTTGCAATACCGCCTGAGGTAAATGCCTCATGATTTATACACATTTTTCTAAGTTACTGCCAAAGTTATAATTAGAGCTTTTAGGCCTTTGCCAAATTCCCCACCCATCTGAAATGTTTCATGTTTACATATAACAGCACTGTCACATTTTTCCAAAACATACTCCCGCTTTAATATATTAACTGGTTTGGTAGTCTCTGCTCACTACAGTGTATGACTTTCTTAACAATTTGCTCACGTGTCATACAGTCATTGGAGCACAAGTTGCCAACCGTATGTAGCCCAATAGTCACATTTAGAAAAGATAATCCAACTTTATGAGCGCACTTTTTGATGGCGCCAGACTTTCAGGATCTTCTGGACGCAGGCAGGAATAGCCATTGAAAGCCTGCGTTCTCTCCTGTCAACAAGTGTTTCCCTCTAGGCGTGTCTCCCGCACAGCTGTTGCTGGTCCCTCTGCCTCTCCCTCTCCCCAAGTTGCCACTTACCTTGCTGCTGAATTCCTCCTCACTCTGGCCTATTGACTGCCACTTCCTCCACACTCCTCCTGCCCACAAGCCATGATATCCTCCCAGGCCACGCCCCCTTCAGTTATTGAAAGGAAAGAAGGGCTCTGCGCAGATCCCTTTTCTTCTTCTTCTTCTTCTTCTTCTTCTTCTTCTTCTTCTTCTTCTTCTTCTTCTTCTTCTGCTTCAAATTATCGAATGCGTGGGCGGACCCACTCAGGCGCTTCCCCATCCAAAAGGATGATGTGCACCTACCCCACCAATCTTACACACAGCCCTCACATTCTCATAACTTCTCCGACCGCCCCGTCTGCCCCACAAAATCCAGCAACACACTGCTCCTCTCCCTGCCTCTCACCCCGACTCCTCCCAGCAAAGCCTTCCCACTCAGTTCAGCCACTCCCAGCGCAGACAACTGGACCCTCATCAATTCTCTCTCCTCAACATGCCTCTCACACGCAAGCAGAAACTGTCCCACAGTCTCAGGCCCCCCACACACCGCACAGTCCCTCGACTCACGCTTCCCCACTCTAAACAGACTGTCATTCAGCCCCACATGCCCTATCCTCAACCGGGCCAGCATCACCTCCTCCCTCCTCCTCCATTCCAGTTTCCCTGCATCCACCTTCACAGACACTTTCTCGTGAACACCAAACATCCACCTGCCCTTCACCCCGCTCTCCCACCTCTCCTGCCACTCATCCATAACCCGCTTCACCACCACAGCCTTCACCTCATCCACACTCAAAGGTATCCTCACATCAACTGCTCCTCTCCTCATACCCGCACCCTCCGCCAAATCCATCAACTCATTACCCAAAATGACACTGTGACTGGGGACCCACGCCAACTCCAGATCCATCCCCCCACGCACACACCGATCAATCTTCCTCCTGATGTCCAAAATCACATCCTTCCTATCACCATCCCCTGCCACAATCTCCTGCAACCCACTCAATGAATCCAAAAACACCACCACCTTCTCAAACCCCAACTCGCACACCCTATCAATCGCCAATGCAATCGTCACCAACTCAGCCGTACAAATCGACTCGTCATTCGTTAGTCACCCCACTTTATACTCCCCAGTGCTTTCCAGATAAAACGCCATACCCACTCTCCCAGACACAGGATCCTTCAAACCATTCGTGAACACCTTACACCCTTCCTTCCCTGCCACATACGCCTGACGCAAAGCCTTGATCTCACCCCGCAAACCCCGCTTCTTCGACACCACACTCGCCAACTCCAAACACACCTTTGGAGACCCCTTCATCCACATCGCCCATCTCACCAAATCTGTACCCGTCACAGCCAACAACTCGCCCACACCACACTGCACCCCCTTCTCCCACATGTGAAACCCCAAAGTGCCCCCCTTCCTCCTCCACCGGTCCCTATAATAGTCAAACCTCCAATTATACAGCAAACATTCACGCACCAGGTGAGCCACACTCTTCGCACTGCACTTCACCCACCACCTCATATTCAACGCATCCCTCCTCAACCCCAACGGCATCTCCCCCACAAGCAGCTGAACCGCATTCACTGGAGAGGACCTCATCACACCCGAACACACCCTCAATGCCCTCGCCTGCACCCTATCCAACCGCAGCTTCTGACTCGCTGTGAAACCCACTGCCACCTGACATCCAAAATCCATCACACTCAAAATCAACCCCTTATACAACATTTGTAAACACTTCTGCTGCGCATCCCACTCTTTCCCAGACACTGCCCGCAACAAATTCAACCTACATTTACACTTATCCACCACACCATCCACCTGCAAATTCCAGTTCAACTTCCTATCCAAAATCACCCCCAAGTACCGAAACTCTTCCACGCTCTTCACCCTCACACCTTTCAAAACCAAGTCCAACTCCTGCTGCACTCTTCTCCTCGAGAAAACCATACTCACACTTTTATCCACAGACACCGAAAAGCCCCATTTCCCACACCACTCCTCCATACGCACTATCGCAGCTTGCAGCCGACTCTGCACCAACAACAAACTCCGCCCTCTTACCCATACCACACCATCATCTGCAAAGAAATCCACCTGACACCCGATATCTGCCAAAGCCCGAATCAACCCATCCACCATCACATTAAACAGCATCGCACTAATAACACTCCCCTGCGGCGGCCCATTCTCCATCTTCCAAACCTCAGACATCACCCCCCTCACTCTCACCTGAAAGGTCCTATCAGCCAAAAAAAACCTAATCCACCGAAGCATTCTCCCCTTCACACCCATCTCCAACAGTCTCACCAACAACCCACTCCTCCCCACCATATCATACGCCTTCTCCAAATCCAAAAAGAACGCCCCCACAAGCTCCCCTTCAGACAACGCCTCCTCCACACCAGTCACCAACCTCACTAACGGATCTGCCACCGACCGATTCCTCCTGAACCCACTCTGAAAATCACTCAAACACCCATTTGACTCCAAATAAAACCCCAATCGCTCAACCACCATCCATTCCATAACCTTACACAGCACAACAGTCAGCGCAATCGGCCTATACGACTTACACTCCGTAGGGACCTTGCCACCCTTCAAATCGCCACCACAATCGCTCTCTTCCACAACCTCGGCTAAACTCCACTCTTCCAGATCTTATTGAACAGTGCCAACACCTCCAACTTACATTCCACTGGCAACTTCTCCAAAAATACATACATGACCCCATCCACTCCTGGACTAGACCACTTCCCCTTCTGAATCGCCCCATCCAGCTCCACCATCGAAAACGGAACTTCATACTGTTCTTCCCAAGGCCCAACATCTGCCAACAACTCCCACATCTCCTCCTCAACCACACCCATACCTAGCCTCACCACCTCCGGGAAGTTCCCTGAACTGTGCACCCCCCCAAAATATTCCCCCAACAAATTCATCTTCTCCCCATCCTCACTGACCACCTCCACGCCTTTCAACAATACCATCCTGTGGCCTCATCAACCCGGACATCTGCTTAAACTGCTTCCAAACCTCACCCACACCAGAATTACTCCCCAGGGACCCACAAGAGCCCCTCCAATATCCACGCTTCCTTTCCCTAATCACCCTCTGCACCACCGCCTTAGCCTTCTTATATGCCAACAAATCCTCCAACATTCCCGATCTCACCGCCCTGTCCCTAGCCTTCTTACGTGCCGCCACAGCCCGTGAACATTCCACCAACCACCAAAGAACCTCGACCTTCCCACCCATCCCCTTCACAATCTCCAGAACTGCCACCCCTGCCCGCTCTCATTCCCTGCACCAGATGCTCATTCCAGTCATCCACCCCCCCATCCCTACCCCGAGGAACAATCAATTCCCGACACAATCCCTTATACAACTCCCAATCAGCCTTCCTAAAATTCAACCGACTCCCAAGCATCCGGGACCTGACCCCTACCTCACCCCTCACAGTCACCAAAATGCCAGAATGATCGCTCCCCATATCCCCATCCTCACATACCTCCCAATCACATTCCCCCGCAATCGCAGCAGACACCCAGGTCAGATCCAAACATGACAACTTCCCAGTCCTCACATCCAACCACGTGCCCGAACCATCATTCAGCAAATACAGACACACTTCATCCGCCATGCCCTCCAACAGTTCCCCATTCGCATTTGTCCGGTCACTACCCCACAACATATTGGCACTGTTGAAATCACCACACGAAACGCAAGGTCCCACATGTCCCCTTACCACTCCAGACAGCACACCCACCTCCACCACCTCACGCGGATTATAATAATTTAACACCAATACTTCCGATCCCCCTACCCGAATCCCCGCCCTGATAGCCTCCACTGCTCCATCCACTATAATATCCTTTGCAACCAACCCCTTCCGAACTGCCAGAGCCACACCCCCCTCTCTCCCCCCCAGCCTATCCTTACAGAAAAAACTCAAAACCCGGAATCACAAACCTCAGATCACCCCTTAACCACGTCTCCTGGATAGAAACCACATCAACATTCAATTCCCGACACAACACCACTTTCAACTCCTGACCATTCCTCAACAAACTTCTTGCGTTCCACTGCAAAATCCTCAGGCCGACACCCCACTCTGCTTCCGTACTATCAACCATCCTGAACACATCCTGTTCCAACACATCCACAACACTCAAACACCTCCTCCCTGCTTCCACCACTACTTTCGTAAGATCCGACACACTGACAGACAAATTCCCCTGAACCAGCTCCAACACACTCACCATAAAGCACATAAACTCAGTTTTCGGGACAACCACCATTTCTACGCCTTTCACCTCAACCACCATACTCTTCCTTCCCACAGCCTCATCCACCACCGGCTCTCTCCCACACACCTCACTCACTACCCGTACCGGTTTCACCTTTGCCACAGCCTCCGCAAAAGGTAAACCTTCCGCCGCCCTCACCTACACCACCTCTCTCGCCACCCTGTGGCTCTCACACCCCCTAAATGCAGTAGAGTGCCCCCCCACAATTCACTCACTTCTCCACCATGCATTCCTTAATATCGTGATCTCCACCACACCTCCCACAGTGCCTCTCATTCCTGCATACTCTCGCCACATGTCCAAACTGCTGACACTTATAACACCTCAAAGGCAACGCTACATAAACTTTCACACGAAACCTCTGGTAACCCAACTCCACCACCTCCGGCCACTCCGCCCTCACAAACCTCACTGCCACAGTCGTAGACACCACATCCCCATGTGCATCTCTCCTCCCCAACCTCCACGCCTCCACCACCCCCACATCCGCCAGCTGCTCCTCCACCTCATACATATTCACAGACACCGGCACTCCATACAGCACCCCCTTACACTACACGACACACCACTTTGATCAAACACTCGCACCGCATGCCTACCCAGACAACGTACCTCCAGAATCTTAGCCTTAGTACCAGCATCCGTCCCCTCCCCCAACAACTGGCCCCCAGCCACCATTAGCACCCGAGTGACATCCCCCACAGCCGCCTTCACCCATCCAGCAATCACCATCGGATTCTCCCCCAGAAACGTCTTCACACGACTATCAAGCTTCAACACCACCTTCCACACACTGTCACACCGCATCTGCTCCACCCCAGACACACCGCTCCCTGAGGCCCCCAGCCCCTCCAAAACGCACTTTTCCTGGGTCTCCGACACAGAGTTGCCCCGGTCCAGCCCCCCTCCATCATCCCTCTGTGTAGACCTGCTGCGATGCCGCCCCTCACTTCCCTCCTTCCCCCCTCCACAGATGTAGATTTCATAGTCAGCGTCCTCCCCCTCTTCGTCCCCTCCTCCACCACCCCTTCTTTACAGCCTTCCCACTCCGCTTTGCCATCCTTACCACCTCCTCCAAGCACACTCACCCCCTGCACCCGCCTGGAGAGTCTGCTCCGCCTCCTCGAGCCCAGCACCCTCCACCCAGACACTGCTCCGCCCTGCCTGAGTCCACCTCCTCATCTGATGAAACACTGCTCTCTCCCTCTGGCGCCTGTGCCGCGTCACACACCCGTCTTCCCGTCCAGGATAGAGGTTTCTTTTCCTGCGACTGTTGCGCATCACGTGGGATTTTTGTTCCATCCCTTGTCTTCAATTCACTCGCTCATTTTTTGTTTTTTTAAACACAATTTAAAAAAACACGCTAACAGCTTCCCAGGTTTAGGCATAGTGCTAATAGCGTAGCAAGGTTTTTAGGTCGTTTTTCGGTTAACTGCCCACAGCATTAAGAAGGGATGCTTGCTTCGATCTGGCCTACTTTGGCTCCGGCAGATTGAATGCTAGTGGCAAAAACAACCTGCCAACACGCTATTAGCACCCAGGGCAGGAGAGCCAACCAATCAGGTTGCTAGAAACACAGGTTGAAACCGCTAATTTCTGCCCTCGTTCCAGGCTGTCTACTGGCTGCTTTCCCTGCTTGCATCACCATCTTACTGGCACTATCCCTTTTTTCAATGTTTCCCCCCCCCATCCCTCCCTACTTACCTGATTTCAACTACGGCGGCCCCTGTGATTTTCCTGTTGCTCCGTGGACATGGAAGAGGGGCTCCATATGGAGAACCCACCTTCCATCCCTATGGTGGCCATCTTTAGACAGTATTTTCATTCATTGAACAGGACGTCTGCGGCATTCCTTTCAATGAATGAAAAAACTAGCAATCCGGGTTACAGCTTCGGTAACCGGGGTGCTAATAGCCTTAAAGCCCTCTACGGCAGTACAGATTGGGTCTTAAAGCCATATTATTAACATTACATGCTTATGTATAGCGTCATGCGCTGGACCATCCATCCATGAATCCGACAGGTTCCAACTACAGTCATAGAAAAACAAATCACATCATTTCCTCATGGTGCCATTCAGCAGAGTACTAATTCCATAATTCTTCCATCACTCTCACATGCACAAGAGCACTAACAACATCATTTGTCCATCACTTACACATGCACGAGTGCGTTAATGACATTATTATTCCATCGCTCTCACATGCACAATCACACTAATTACATCATTCTTCCATCACTCTCACATGCACAAGAGCACAATTAACATATTTTTTCCATCACTCTCCTATGCACAGGATTACTAATGGCATCATTCTTCCATCACTCTCACACGCACACAAACCTGTATGACCTAATTCTCCACCACTCTCACGTGCACACGAACACCCACAACATCATTCTTAAATAATTCTCACATACAAACAGGCAGTAATGACATAATGCCTCCACCACTCTCACATGCACACGAGCACTAATGGCATAAAGCGTATCACTCTCACATGCACACGAGCACTAATGGCATAAAGCGTATCACTTACACATGCAGAAGAGCACTAACGACATTCCTTCACTCTCGCATGCACCATCACACTAATTGCATCATTCTACCATCACTTTCACATGCACAAGAGCACTATTAACATCATTCTTCCATCACGCTTACATGCATACGAGCACTAATTACATCATTCTTCATTCACTCTCTCATGCCGAAGAGCACTCATGTCAACATTCTTAAATCACTCTCATATATAGAAGGACACTAATGCCATAATTCTTCCATCACTCTCACATGCACAGGAGCACTAACAGTGTCATTCTTAAATCACTTTCTTCAGTGCACAAGAGCACAATTAGATCATTTTCCCATCAATCTGTTATGCACAAGTGCACGAATGCCATCATTCTTCCATCACTCTCACATGCACACGTGCACTAATGACATCATTCGTCCATCACTCTCACATGAGGATTTGCACTAATGACATCTTTATTACATCACACTCACATGCACACGAACATGAATTACACCATTCTTCCATCACTCTCACATGCATAGGAGCTCTAACAGTGTCATTCTTCAATCACTTTCTTCAGTGTACAAGAGAACAATGAGATCATTCTTCATCAGTCTCATATGCACAACAGCACTAATGACAGCACTCTTCCATCACTCTCACATGCACGAAAGCACTAATAGCATCATTCTTCCAACACTCTCTCACATGCACAAGTGTACTCATGACATCATTCTTCCATCACTCTTGCATGCATAAGAGCACTAATGGCATTATTCTTCCATCACTCTCACATGCACAAGAGCACTAATGACATCATTCTTCATTCACTCTCACATGCCGCAGAGAACTCATGACATCATTCTTAAATCACTCTTCTATGTAGCAAGACCCTAATGATGCCATTCGTCCATCACGCTCTCAAATGCGCAAGAGCACTAATGACATAATTCTTCCATCACTCTCACTTGCACAAGTACACTAATGACATAATTCTTCCATCACTTGCATATGCATGTAAGCACGAATGACATCATTCTTCTATCACTCTCATGTGAGGATTTGCACTAACGACATCATTATTACATCACTCACATGCACAAGAACACACATTACATCATTCTCCCATCACTCTCACGTGCACTGGAACACTAATAGTGTAATTTTTCCATCACTCTCTCAAATGCACAAGAGCACTAATGACATCATTCTTCCATCACTCTCCCATGCAGAAGAGCACTACTGACGTAATTATCCCATCCCTCTCACATGCACAAGAACAGTAATTGCATAATTCTTCCATCACTCTCACATACACAAGTGTACTAATGACATCATTCGTCCATCACTCTCACATGCACAAGAACGCTAATGACATCATTCTTCCATCACTCTCACATACACAAGTGTACTAATGACATCATTCGTCCATCACTCTCACATGCACAAGAACACTAATGTGATCATTCTTCCATCATTCTCACATGCAAAAGATCACTAGTGACATCATTTTCCATCACTCTCACATGCACACGTGCACTAATGACATGATTCTTCCATCACTCTGACATGCAGAAGAGCATCAATGACATCATTCTTCAATCACGCTCACATATAAAAGATCACTAATGACACCACACTTCCATCACTCACATGCACAAGAGCACTAATGACATCAATCTTCCATCACTGTCACATGCACAAATGCACTAATGCAGTCATTCTTCCATCACTCTGAAATGCACAAGTGCACTTATGACATCATTTTCCAGAACTCTGACATGCAGTAGAGCATGAATGACATCATTCTTCAATCACTCCAACATATAAAAGATCACTAATGACATAATTCTTCCATCACTTTCTCAAATTCGTACGTCAAGTCTCTCACAACACTAACTCCACTCTAACCAGTAGAACAGAGAAGCGGACATACTGAAAGAGTGACTTCCAGAGAAGAGAGAGGAAAATAAGCTCCATACACAATATCATAGCCAGGTAAAGGGATGTTATTCCTTCTTCTTAACCATAATGGCACTGGCAGATACGGGTGCCTAATGTCAAGCTTCTTGGACCAGGCAGCGCACTTGCTGGTTAAGCTACAAGGTGTGAACTCTATGATGTAACACAAAAAACATAAACTTAAAATATTAGAGGTGGACAAGCGTAAAACATGCATGTGTGGCCGAGGATATACTCAGCGACCTGGTGCAGCAAGGGGGCATAAATAATACTGGTATGTCTGGCAAAGCGAGGACTCCAGTATCTGTCATAAGCAAACATACATAAGGCACGCATGTCTAGCAAAGGAGCATATGTGTCTATCTGCCGAAGGCAGTCACAACTGAGCCCTGGTGGATAGTTGACGGGTTACGTGCTTGACTTTAAAATGGAGGCTAGCCTGTTCTAATGGCTCCCAGTTTGGTTTATGTGTTTGTTGCTTGCAAATATAGATTCAATGTAAATATCGCAGATATTGATAAAGAAATATAAACACTAAATAAAGGCATGCAGCCCGCATTCATCCAGAAGGAGTTCTGTCTAGGGGGTTTGGGCAGTTGGCATCTGTCAGGGGGAGTTGTTGCATGTGGCATGGATTGTATGTGAGTTCAACCCTGACTAAATGTGGGAGGTGGAAAATCAGACTAGGGTGGAAGAAAGTCAGGCTGCAAAGGTTGCCAGGGAGGCTAGGAGAGCATCCGCAAGGATTCATATAGCTTGCCCGTTATGGTGTGGGTGTGGTCCCCATTAATAATTAATGCACAAAGGTCAGTATGATGGCCTGTGTAATAAGAGGCTGAGGGTGCCTTATTTCTCTTGAGGACTGAAATCTATGCACTGGCTACCAGTGGCTGCAAAGATTAAGTTCAATACCCTCTGCATTGTCCACAAGGCCTTCTGGGGTCTGGTGCCTCAATACCTACAACTCTCTCTTCCTAAATATCTTCCTTCTCGAGCTCTTTGATCATCCACCTCCAACTCCCCCAGGGTCAGTCGCTTCTCCAAGCAACAAGTTGGTAGTAGATCTCTTTCTTCGGCTGGGGCCTCCCTCTGGAACAGCCTCCCTGCCTCTCTGGAAATTGAGTAGAACCATCTCCGGTTCCGGAAGCACTTCAAGACCTTCCTCTTTGCTTCTGCTTTCTCTCCTCCTCTCCTCTGCTGATTTCCTGGCTGAAACCAAAACTGCACTGGTTACCTGCCTACCCTCTGATCTCGGGTCCAGGTCCCCTCCCCGCCAGTTGCACATCTGCACTCCCCTCCTGGAAACCCTTGCACTCTGGGGCTGTTTCTGTTCCCTACAGCCCCTTACCAGCACTTGACACCTGATGCCTGCACTTACCCTTGCACCTGCCAACTATTTATTGTTTCTGTTTATTTACTGTTTATCCTATGTAATGCACTTCCCCTCCCCCTTCCTCCTCGCACTTTTCCCCTTCCCATCTGCCCTGCACTTGTGCAATCTCAATGTGACCTGGCCTAGTAAGATCGTTGTTTCTGTCTTCCCTCTGTTCCCCTCCCTTGCCTCGTCGCGCCTTGAAACACTTGTGCATAGGCGGGTTACAAATGCCATATCATAGCCATCAACGTTGACTTTCTAATTCCATTCTTCAAAATGTTCAAGTGAGACCAGTTATGTGAACGATTTCACCAGGGGAATTTCCTTAGATTCTCACAATAATCCACTAATCCCCTGAGTTTATGGCATGTAATGGATAGCCAGGGCAGCAGGGCACTAGTGTTTTTCTTCATTGGCACCAGGGTGCAGAGTGCTGGATCAGTGCTGCCAGGGTTGCTACCCATTGGGAAGGAGTTTCAAGCAGGAATGGGTGTTACACATGTTCAGTGTTGAAGCTGCCATAGGGAAAGCTGTTGTCCCTCAACAATATATTCTAAGTCTCTTGTTGGCACATGCTCGTTTTGCCCCTCACCCAAGCAGCCACATATTGTTACTTAAGAGGTACAAATGCGAACAGTGTGGTGCATAGTTCTGAGAAAATGATTCAGAGAGCAGGGTATGTGGATGGCCCTGCCGGTGCCACACCTTTTTGCAGACCTCTAAATGTCTACCAACCTCATCACCATGATCCACTCTTGAAATGGACTCCGGACCGAAAGCACCTAGAAGCCTAACCCGCTCACAGAGCCCGGTTCCTTCCGACCTGCACACATCAACATACCAACAAAACAATGTTGCACTGATCCCTTCAATCCCAGTAACCAAACCCTGCTCATCTTCCTACAAGTGCCAAAGCACAAAGAGACCACGAATATAGAAGCAGTGTCATAAACGCAACCACGGCTGGAAATGGAAATGATGAACTGTGGGAACCATCAGCCAGTGTGGAGAGGATATTGGAGGCGGGGAAAAGGAGGTGGTTGTAAATTAGAGGGGGCAAGGATATCTTTATCCCAGCCCACCACACTCCATATAGATAAATATTTAACTTTCAGGAGATGAATGAATACATTATTAAAGAAAGGAGGAGCGTTCACTATAATATTGCAGGCAAATTAAAAAAAAAAGTGTACATATTCTGAATGTACAAAGCTGCACTTGAATATTTTCAGTGGAGTGCAATCCTGACAGCAATATTCACAAGTGTTCTAACCAGACGTTCCAGTTGTCTAGTGGTTGAGTCACTCAAGTTTGGTCCCGATGATTCGAGTTCGAATCCAGGGTTTCGGCAAGAAAAGCAGATCAATTAAATGAATGGTCACAAATCGATTTTCTTGATCTGGGGAGAGTTTGCCGATCTCGTATTAGGGAAAATCCAGCCCTATAACTGAACCCAATACCATAAAATAACATACATGTGTGGCTGACTGCAGAGAGTGGTGCATAGTCAGAACCACTGTGGGCCCGATTCAAGGACGTTTTTGCACGGTTCACCGTGAATTTGCACTGCTGAAAAGTGACTTTGCACTGTCGACACAAGCCCTGATTCATGGAACCGTGCAATGTGTATTTTTTCAGTGCAAAGTCCGGGCACAGTCAGCGCAGTCATTTTTGCAGTACAAAATGACTTTGCCCGTATTTTGCATGACAAAAATACACTTTGCACGGTTCCATGAATCAGGGTTTGTGTCGGCAGTGCAAAGTCACTTTTCAGCAGTGCAAATTCACGTTGAAGCGGGCAAATATTCCATGAATCAGGACTTGTGTCTGGTGCCCCCAAACAGTTGCATTTCATAATCACTGACACAACAATTAAAAATGTTCGTATCCACAAAGGAGAAAAGGCCTGTGGGAAAAAGTCAAGTCAGCTGAAATGTGCGTTTTTTTTCCCATCACTTTGAGCCTCTTTGTGCCATATTTTAATACCTAATAGACTCTTGACCACACACAGCAACCAATCGTTTAATATTTGTATTATATTATCATTGTATATACAATTGTTTTATGGAAAGCACTTGGATAAAAGCGCTATATAAACAGCAAGTTATGAATGTAATCAATAATTGATATCAAGTATCTTCTTTACATTTCCGTGTGATATGGGGAAATAAATAGGATGATATTTCTCTCCCGCCTCCTATTGAATCTCGAGGCGCGGGAACAGGGGCTCGCTCTTTGCAGGGGGAGCTGGCAGCTCCAGTGTTGCGTCTTCACAGCCAGACCCGACCCTCCTCCCCCGGTTCAGCGTCAGAACAATGGAGGCTGCGGCCCGGGTTTTGTTGCGGCGGCTTCATACAGATGGGGAGCCCGAGGTCATGGAGGAGGCGTTACTTCAGGTCAAGAGAAGAATGCACTTGCCATATCATTAATTCTCGACCCCCCCTCCCCTCTCTCTTTTTCCACCACCTCACCCCGCTGAAACATACTGAGTTTAGAAAGTGAGGCAATCATTAATCAATCCAAATGACTGAGTGCTCCTTTTCAGGTCCATCCTGAGCTGTTTTATTCCTCTGTGCTCAATATTCGGTTCCATGTGTTAATATCCCAGCAAAAATATCGGCATACAAAAATATCGCCATATTTTTGTGGTCATATTAAGGCATGGGACCTGCGGGGGACACCCCCGCAAACCCCATATTATTTTAAAGGGAAAAGGGGACACCCCCGCAACCCTGCTCCCAAAAACCCCAAATATTATCCCCACTAAAAATATTGCCTATGACCGTTCCCGACGACCATATATACAGTGATATTTTTGGTGGGGATAATATTACCTGATACCCAATATTCGTCGTTGCTACCTTCATTTCCGAAGCCAAATTTGCTTATTGTCTGATTTCCTGAGAAGGCAGAAAGGAGGATTTCCCAGAGGTGTGCTGGATGACTGGCCCATATTTTCTGGTTTTCTCTGCTATCAAACAATTTTTTCTTTCCTCTGCCATGCATAGCTTTTTGTTAAAAAAAAAGGCCTTGAGGAAGAAGATAGGATGGTTCTCTGGTGGACACTGAAGCAGGCCAGGTGATTTATACCGGTTGGATCCCTTCTGATCCTACAGTTGTTTTTTTATGATGTCATTAGAAGGCTGCGAGTCGCATTAAGGAATCCCTCATGACATCATAAAGAGCGCTGCGCTTCTCTAATGTTGTTTCGGCCGAGCAAAGCCGTTGTGTTTTATTGTCCCTATGCCCCGAGGCGAACCAGGGGAATATGCCTAAAAACAACCTGGGTACAAAATGCAAAACAGCACAAGTGCAATCTTCAGATGTTATGAGCCATGCATCTTAATGTCAGTGTGATTTCTTTTATGACATATTTTTTGTGGTTGGAAATGTGTATTGTGGAAAAGCGAATTAGATACATCCCGTGAAACTTTTGCATTCTTCAAAACTGGTGAGAATGATTCACAATTCTTCTGACAGGAATTTTTTTGTGGGGTAAATCGGGACTTTGTGAGACATTCTGTGCGCAAAACCCTGTTCGTTGATTCAAGGAATCGACTTTGCAGGACTTTTCCGGGACTTGCGAGGTGTTCGCGCAGGTCTGGCACGCTTCTGCAGGCAGTCGACTATCTTGCGCAATACTCTTCACAGAGTGTATGTTGGGCCTATGCAGAGTCCTAAATAGGGGACGGAACATGCAGAGTGAGGAAGAACAAGAGAAAATGTGGGCGTGTCAAGGGAAGACCTCTGCGACAAGATCGCACACGCCAACTGCACACAACCAAGCGTATTAATAGAACTGACCACGCAACATCACGCAGGGGGATTCAGCATGCAAAGCCCTGGATCAATCCGTCATGTGAAAGCAAGGGCAAGGCCCAATTTACATAGGAATCACTGACAAAGATAAGGTCCGATCGGGAATGGAGGGCTACGTGTATATTAGAGGGGTGCATGCACGGTTTACAGGGGTTAACTCACAGATTGACTGGGAAATGAATGATATTATGGATAATGGTGCATATTCTTTCTTTCATCTTGCACCAAAAACTTGGAATTACCTACCAAAGAACATACGAAACACTAGAAACCACCTATTATTCAGAAAACTCCTCAAATCCTGGTTCTTCACTGCATAACTAGAAAAATGCCCACAGGGGCATACACATAGCTGAAACATCGAGGAGTCAAGAAACTCATCCCAGATCCCATTAAGTAATCAACTACAAACAGAATCCAAGGAAGACATCCCACTAAGCAATCAACTACAAACAGAATCCAAGGAAGACATCCTTCGACATACCAAACTAACCAACTGAGAGATAGCTATGATAGGACGGCACTAAAGACTGAATACATAGCTAGATCAGGGGCCTCATTCCGAGTCCGGCGCTAACCAATGGTGGTAGTAGCGCCTTGGTCGGCACCGGACCCGTACCGGCACCGCCCTGGTGGAATGGTAAATTACCGCCCTATTCCGAGTTGACCAGGGCAGTAATTTCCCATTCCCCTGGGCTCTTCCCCATTCCCAAATGAGCCCCCATAGGACTCAATGGGAATGGGGAAATTGCAAATAACGGTGACCGTACTTTACGGTCACCGTTATTGGCTAAAAAGCCCCTTTGCGCCCTCATCCCTAACGCCTGCTAAAAGCAGGCGTTAAGGACGAGGGCGCTAAGGGAACTCGGAATGTGGCGGTAAGGGATTACCGGCACCGGTCTCGTTAACGGTGACCGGTATCCCTTACCGACATACTCGGAATGAGGCCCCAGGTCGGAATGACAAGGACAATTATCCATAGTATCTTGGCCCCGAGTCACACCAAACTCCATCAGACTACCGTCAAATAGATAGCGAGGGAATAGGAGATGGCCAATCCACAACACCAAATCAGAGGGGAGGAGCAGACAAACCCCTTCCCTACACTGGGTAAAATACAACACAGCCAGGAATGTGCCACGCCATCGTCCACATCATTTAGATGGACAAAATACAACACAGACGGGGAATGCACCGTGCCATTGCCTGCAACAGTTATATGGACAAAAGGAAAGTAGCAACCAAGCATAAACACAGGAATACTAGTTATACAAGAAAGATTGGCATGTACTAGGATATACAAACCACTAACCCCTCCTCAAATCTTTGCATACCTAATTCACCTGGAAAACCTACACAACCATTTCTCGCCCAGCAAACTGCACGCGCTTCACCACACCACAACAAAAACATACAAGCAACACATAAACCACACCAACAGCACACAAGGTCTTGCCTCAGTCTTGCCTCAGTCCCATACTTGCACTAAAACTCAGCGTACAGTGATAATCGAACTTAAGCCGCCAACAGCACACCACTTGTCTCACTTTCCTACTCCCTCTCCACCCTACTAACCCATCGCACACACTTTCTTGTTTTACAGATCCACAGGAGGGTCTGGGGACCAACTCCATTGATGACCATGCACGATATAAATACCTTTAACATTTAACATTTAACATGTTATCGGTGTGCAGTGAATAGTTGAGTGGGGCCACACGCAGGACTACTGAGGTGCATTGGTACGTGGCTGATGACAACGCATATGTAGGTATTAGTGGCTGCATATGCTTTGTGGGGGATGTGCCAGTGGCCTTCCGGCTCTAACTTGCACATAGGCTTACTTTGCGTGAAAGATACCATGAACATGCGGATCGCACACAGATGCCTCACGTGAGAGGTGGCATGCAAATTCCTTCACGCCACATCAACTTTGCAGTGTCTTTGCGCCCTTCTCTATGAATTGTGCACTAACACTTTATCTCTATGCTCGGTGTGCAGGTTACAATACAATAATAGCACTAGTATCCCAGAAAAATTGAATTTCACTGTCCATCAAGTTGTGTAATAGTAACAACTAAGTCTACAGTGCTTAGAAGTATGAGGAATCCATCAAGAAGTGCTACACAAATATTACATAACAATGTTTGTATATATTTTATTAGATGTTATGTAATAATAGATTATTTTTGTACATTATTTTGTATCCCACTGTGTTATGTTTTTGTTAGAATCACTTATCATAATATATTTGTATAGTGCAAACATAGCACAGGAGCAATAGAGTGCTTTCAGTTAACACAGTTGAGATGTCTCCATATGACAATGCAATGATCTGTGGGGGGCAGGGGGGGGTGGGATTGCTGGGGCTGGGCTTTGGGGTGGTGGGGCATTCTTGTTGCCTGGACACAGCTGCGGGCATTGATGTCGAGAGACTGGGAACCTTGAAACTTCCCCCTTAATCACCATGGCTGCAAAAATCAATGTGACGACATGGAATGAGCGGGGATGTGGCACTTACCTAGGCAGGAACATAATCAAATCCTACCTACACAGGAAGGGGGTTGGAATAGCTCTACTACAAGAGACCCATTGTACAGAGGAATCCATGACAATATTGTGGGAACACTGGGGTGGGCAGGGGTTTGGGGCCACCTATTCCAGATACGCTAAAGGGGTGTTCACCTGGATCAACCCCCAACTCCCCTTCCAATTAACCAAGTCAGAGAAGGGCCCAGAGGGAAGGTTTATGATGATATGGGGCCATGTTGAACAAATAGAGGTATGCATCATGAACTCATATCTCACCAATAACAACATCCCAGCTCACCTGAACTCAATGTATGCCAAAATTGCACAATACAGAAGCAGCTTCTTTATCTGGGGAGGAGATTTTAATTGTGTGTACAACCCGGAACTGGATAGGTCCTCACCCCCTCCAAGTGGCCCAACGGTGGCCACAATCGCGCTAAACACCATGATGGAGCGACTGGAACTGGTAGACACCTGGTGAGAATTACACCCTGGGGAAAGGGGCTATTCTTATTTCTCATCCCCCCATGGCCTTTACACTAGGCTAGATTACGTTTTTATAGGCAAGGAACATTTATTCCAAATAGAAAGGGTGCAATACTTAGGGAGATCCATTTCAGACCATTCACCCCTACTGGTGGAATGGAGCAACACCGGCCCCAGACCCCGAATCCCTATGTGGAGAATGCCCGTAGAAGCTCTGAAAGACCTGGCATTCAGAGACAAACTCCATACAGAATTATATCAAGCAAAACATGGGAAGTGTAAAACACATGAGTACGGTATGGGATGCCCTGAAAGTGGTAATACGAGAAGAAATCATAGCAAAAGCTGGGGGCATCAGGAAACTATTACAGACGGAACTAGAGCAACAGGAAAAAGATATTGAGAGTCTAGAATACACCTCCCCAGACAACCAACAGGGGAAGATAGACTTAGAACTCTCAGGGATGAATGCAAAGAAGCTTGGGGAAGGCTAGCTAAATTTGATTACACCACCGGAACCGCCAGGACACACACAGAAGCAGACAGACCCAGCCGCCTACTGGCCTGGTTCTGCAAGAAGGAACATCCTATACATCTAACCACTCCACTGAAAGACGATAACGGCACCACACACCAAACTCAACAGAGCATTAATGACACCTTTAAACACTTCTATGCTCAGTTATACTCCCACGAAGACCGGGTTCCCCCGGACAAGATCACAGACACACTAGAAGAGATAGGACTACCCAGACCATCTCCCGCACGATCTGAAGCCTTAGACGCAGACATCACCACGGAAGATATAACTGAGGCAATTAAATCCCTAGCCACCTGTAAGGCCCCCGGCAGTGACGGGCTACCCTCAGAATTGTGCAAAACTTATGAATCTCCTTTGACACCCCTACTATATAAGGTCTTCCAGGAGGCATACGAACAGGGGGTCCTACCCGAAAGCATGAGAGAAACCCTTGTGGTTCCAATGCTCAAACCCAATAAACCTGCAGATGAGGGCGACTCCTGCCGCTCACTCTCAATGCTCAATTACAATGTAAAAATACTGACCACAGTACTAGCCAAGAGGCTCTCCAGACTAATAAGTGAAATAGTGCACACTGACCAAAGTGGATTTGTGCCGTTTCGCAACAACACTATGAACCTACGCAGACTCCAGCATGTTATAGCCCAAACTAATTCAAGCAGAGTCTCGTACACACTACCATCCTTAGATGCCATTAAGGCATTTGATTCCATATATTGGGAATGGCTGATAGCAGTCCTTAAATGTTTTGGCTTTGGGCGGGGGTTCGTTAGATGGGTCAAAGTACTTTACACCAAGCCAAGAGCGCAGGTGAAGTCTGGGAGGTGTGTCCTGCAGCATGGGACATATGCAGGGGCACCAGGCAGGGTTGCCCATTATCCCCCATGCTTTACATACTGGGATTAGAACCCAGTGCCATTTACTTCAGGAAACAATTCTTCGATGCAGGCATACGGTTGGGAAAGGGAAAACCACATTATCTGCCTTTATGCGGATGATGTTCTCCTATATGTCAGGGATCCACACCTTAGTGTACCAACCATACTAGAAGTCCTGGATAACTATGCCAAGGTCTCAGGAATACAGTTTAGTAGGCAGAACTCCTGCTTGTTTCCTCTGGCAGACTTGAGGGGCAAGACCAAGGAGGAACTCCCTTCGGTGGGAATATAGTGGCAAATAACCTCATTCCGATATCTCGGGGTCAATATAATGCATAGCCCCAAACTGATGCACAGACACAACACTAAGGGAGCGCTTTCCACTCAGGGCAAATCAATGGGCTTTTGGTCTAAACTTCCCTTATCAATGATGGGTAGAGCTTCGATCATCAAAATGATTGTACTCCCCAGATTTCTCTATGGGTTTCAAAATGTGCATTACTACATCCATACCCCTTTATTTCGCTTACTTGAGACACTATTCTGGGAATTCCTATGGGGGAAGGGCAGACATAGGATGGCACTATCCACACAGTTCCTACCATACAGACAATGCGGAATCCAACTACCAAACCTAGAGAAATATTAATTAGCGGCTCAATTTAGCTTTGTGACTAAGTGGCTAGCAGATGAAGTCCCGTTTGAGACTGCCCTACTACAACATATGATTTCCCTGATACGACTAAAGGAACTTATCTGGGCGCCCCAACACCTCCCGAGCGAAGCCCCTTTCTTAGTTACTTTGGGAAGGAAAATATGGCACAGATCACTCAAAGATCAAGCAAAGCACTCTTGAGCTTAAAACATCCATATTCCCCAGAAATCCCAATGATCTCAGACCTATGCAAAACCAGCGCTGATCTGAAGAACATTAGACTCTGGTAAAGAAAATGAGTTTACACTTGGGGAGACTTATACACAGAGTGCATTTTCCAGGGGTTTGCCTCGCTGCAGACAGAGGATGGCATACCCAGCAGCCAATTTTTATGGTACCAAACAATACATAGGGCCTCATTACGACCCTGGTGCTAATGGGTTAACGGCACCGTAAAAGGCTGCGGCGCCGTTAACCCATTAGCGCCTTACTACAAGGTCCCTTTGCGGGACCCGACCTGAACGGCTGGTCTAGACCAGCCATTAAAGTAGGGACCCGCAAAGGGACATCTGTGCTAAGTACGGTACCGCAATTTGCGGTACCGTACTTAGCGCCTTTCCCACTCCCATTGAGCCCTATGGGCAAAAATGGGAATGGGGAAGGGCCAATGTTCAATGGGGAATTACCGCCCCGCCAACCTTGGAATGGGGTGTTAATTCCCCATTGAACATTGGCGGACTCGTTACGATACCGGCACCAACCATGGTGCTAATAGCGCCATGGTTTAGCGCCAGTATTGTAATGAGGGCCATAGAATAGCACGTGCCAAATGGGAAACCTGGCCTGAGGAACCCAACACAGATTCCTTCATGACATTGCTATACAACCTTGGGGAGGGCTAATAACCAGTGTCCCAAATATGCGGCCACCTAAGTGACATCCCTAACCCTTGCAGCGCCAAATTGAAATAAAGGTGGGAAGAAGATCTCAGGCTAGAGATGACCACTAAGGAGTGGGACAGGGCTCTTGCATTTCCCAAAGACGTGTCCAGGAATCCCAGGTTTCGACTAATCCAGCTGAACGTACTATACTGCACATATCTAACACCACACAGGATAGCGAGATTCAACAACCAAATGCAATTCAACTGCATTTGGTGCAATACCGACAAGGCAGACCTCTTCCACATGCTATGGGAATGCGCAAAGGTGCAGTGCCTCTGTGCTAAAATAGAACGGACCTGCAGAGAAGCAGGCATGTACCGGTATGAATGGTCCCCCGGCAAATGTCTTTTAGGAACTTATCCCAGGCTAGCCAAATCCAAACACACAATGAAACTCGTGGACATAGCATGCGTGCTAGCCAAAAGGACCATCCCAATGACCTGGAAGAGACCCCCTGGCCCACAATACAATACATGGATTGGAGCGCTGGGTCGGTGCCGAAACTAAAGCTTGGGAGGACAGTGTCGCCAGAACCACTGAAGACTCCTGGAAGGAACTAACGTCTTTCATCCCTCTGATGATGAGCCCCCGTGAACACATCCACCCGGATGTCGCAGGAACTCATCACCCACGGTGGCACCTGCGGTGAGATACTCACAGGATCCAGGTTGGGCACCCCTGCTCTCACCCCCCCCTTGCCGCTCACACTTCCCCCCACAATGTAACTGTTCACACCAGACTATTTTGTCAACACATGGAGACAGTTAATGTTGTTCTTTTTCTTTATAAGTTACTGTTTTGTTACACGTTGATTGCAGACTTGCAAATAATACCTCGCTAACTATGACATGTTAAAGTTGTAACCATAACGAAATGCCAATAAAGAAATTTAAAAATAAATAGAGTGCTTTCATGTATTAAAACAATAGTAGTGATCAAATAAACGTTTGTAATAAATATTGCAGTACAATATTGAAGTAAGTAAAAGCAATTACTGCTTTAATAAAAATAAAGAAAAAGCAGGGATGCGCACAGATGTCTCAAGATTTCCAATGCTCTCTCACTGGTAACAGGCACGTCATGGAGTTTTTAAGGCACAGTGATGCCACAAACAAATGATACATTTCAAAAACCTAAGGTGGGGTGAGAATGGTTAGTGGGGTAAACAATATATGGCATCTATACAGGATTAGTGTTCTAATTGGATATACTTTATCTGGTGGCTCCACTGTCAACATCCTCCTAAATTATGCAAATACAGGCATGTAAGGCTAGTGCTCTGCTATTGGGTCTTGCAACAAAGTGTGAACTAGCGTGGATGGTGAGTGAGTATTGGCCAGTGTGAGCTTTCTCAGCTGGGGAATTGACCAGCATATGAACACAATTGGGGCTTGGGAGAAGGACCCCAGGGTGCCGCCTTATCCCAATAAGGTTACCACTCTCTGACTCCCCTGGCCGCAAGTAAGGACATTCTAGCATTTAACTTCTTGCTGTTTTACTTTTCATGTCTTCAGATTGGTGGGAACAACGTTCTCTATCTGGCTCAAATGAATATGCTTTGACTTCCACGTTCACATCACGTGTGCAAGGTCCACTAAATTAATTTGCCTGCTCACATTTATGAGGATTTTCAACTTTTACACATCCAGGTGTCCTATTTCTTCTACTGATGTGCAACCTTCTCTCCCTCTGCATCCTTGGCAAGAATATGCACAATGGCTGCACTGACAGCCGGGTCCGCGTTTCTCAGTGAAATCATTGTGTCAGGACTCTCCCTGTGTTCCTGAGCTTCTTCATTGCCTTCGATTCATTTCAATGTGGCTGTGGCTTCCATCTTGATGTATACGGCTACTCATATTAGTTGAATTCCAAGCAAACAGTTATATACATTTTTGTGTGAATGTCAGTTCTGTATAAGAGAAGTAGGGTGTATGTACTCTCTATCTTAGTGATTGTAAGCATATTCTTCGTGTCTAAGAGTAGTGTGGCCTAGGTGCCTGTGTAAATTTGTTTAAGGGTGTACATGCTTCATGTCTAACTCATCCAGACGTGTACCCCTTGCTCACTGTGCTCAGTGAGGCACAGCTCCACCTCACTGATGAGGCCCACATGTGTATGGGGTTGCTGTTGGTACTCTTGTTCAGAAGGGAGTTGCCATAGCATTTCGGTGCTGGACTGCCCATATGGGTGGGACAAAGACTGATAATCAAATGGATATTTCCCATCTGTGAAAGGTACAGTGAGCTAAAGTTTGGCTACAGACTCTCGAGTGGGTACCTTTCCAAAAAACAGGTCAATGGGCCGTGTTCATTCTAGCAGAGGGGCGCCTATGGACTATTATTTGATTGTTTAAGGGACTTAGGTTTAGTTACCCTAAGTTTCCTAGGGTCATCCAGACGTGGACCCCTGGCTCACTGTGCCCAGAGAGGCACCGCTCCACCTCACTGATGAGGCCCAACAAGGCTGAAACACGTGTATGGGGTTGCTGTTGGTACTCTTGCTCAGAAGGCAATTGCCGTAGCATTTCGGTGCTGGACTGCCCATATGGGTGGGACAAAGAGTGATATGCAAATGGATATTTCCCATCCGAGAAAGTTACAGTGAACTTAATTTTGGCTGCAGACTCTCGAGCGGGCACCTTCCCAAAGACCAGGTCAATGGGCCGTGTTATTTCTAGCAGAGGGGTGCCTATGGACTATTGTTTGATTGTTTAAGGGACTTTGGTTTAGTCACCCTAAGTTTCCTAGGGTCATCCAGATGTGGATCCCTGGCTCACTGTGCTCAGAGGGGCGCAGCTCCACCTCACTGATGATGCCTAACAAGGTTGAAATATGTGCATGGGGTTACTGTTGGTACTCTTGTTCACAAGGGAATTGCCATAACATTTTGGTGCTGGACTGTTGATATGGGCGGGCAAAAGACTGATATGCAAATGGGTATTTCCCATCTGTGAAAGGTACACTGAGCTCAACTTTGGCTGCAGACTCTCGAGCGGGCACCTTCCCAAAGAACAGGTCAATTGGCCATGTTCGTTCCTGCAGAGGGGCGCCTATGGGTTATTTTTTCATCTATATGTGTGTGTGTGTGTTCAGCCATGTCGCCTCTTCATGATTACTTCAGTGATGCCATCCAGTCATGGTGTGTAGGGCTGCTTCAGTGAGTGGTGTCTGTCATCTTTGTGGTATACCAGTGGAGGGGGTGGATGCTCCCACTACAATATATGCTTGGTGTGTGCACAAGATAGCTTGAGTCTAGGCTACACTAATGTGTTGTTGAAAGATTAAGGTCATCAGTTCTTCCCTATACTGAAGGTGACTTGGAGCATCCTGATTGCCACTGGGATGGAGTTCCAGAGGATCAGAGCATAGCACGAGAAGGACTGTGTCCTAATGTTCAACCAGTATCTTTTCCAATCTGGTGATTGTCTTATTGTGTGAGTACCATCTGCCGTAAAATAACTTTAGTTTGGCTGTCAAGTTTGCTGATGTATGCACAGTGGTTTTGAACCAATTCTTAGCCTGGTTGGGGAACTAAAGTAATTTGTCCGGGGTTGGTGTGATGTGATCCACTTTCCTATAGGCGGTGATGAGACAAGCTGCATCATGGTTGGCTGCTATGCAGGTAGCTAGTTGAGCAGCCAATAACACTGTTAGGGGGGCATTACCCCGATCGATATGCAAGATCACCAGGGTTTGTACCATTGTTCTGGGACATTATGAGTTCTGTAACACTAAAATAAGAAATCTTGTTCAACTCTTGGGTGTCCATTCCATCATTGTAGTTAGTGCGTACAAGGTCTATCCATTTTATTGTCAACATTCCTGCCCAAATGGGTCACATGCTGTTGATTTGTTTGAATGTATTGTTCCCAGACTGCCTGATATCTTCTATTTAGCGCTAGTGATGGTGGATGGTATAATTGTGTGTATAATAGTGTGTGCAGCCTCAATGCTAATACTATTCATTACAGGATGCCACTGCTGTGCACTGTTATGGCCAGATACAGTCACTGCTCCATGGGGCCAATTACACAGGTTTGGATGAACAATCTTAGTTCTTAAAACAGTCAAGTGCAAAGTCTTATTTCTCATGGATGGAGAAGTGGGTGCTTGTAAAGTTATTCAAGAAGCCAATGAAAATGACATCTGTGTTGAAATAATTTTTAGACATGTATTAGCTCAATATCACTGAATGATGCAGTCAGTTTTGCCATTAGGTAGACCGGAGTACCTTGAAGGCAAAGCATACAGTTTTGAACCAGTTCCTAGCTGGGCTGGGGAGCTAGTGTAATTCACGCACTGTAGGTGTCATAAGGTCAAATTCAATCGAGCTTAATGGTAAAGGATATTTGTACGGCGCACTATCACCACCGGAATGGTCCCCTCGTGCTCTGGCGGCACTCAAAAGAAGGGAAAGGGGGAGGGGGAGTTAGTGGGAATAAGCTGGAAAAGTGCAAGAGAGCAGTGATGTGCTGTTGGCGGCCTCAGCCCGGTGGGTCAGTTGGCTGAGTTTGGGGTGTTTTACGGTCGGTAGTCATTGTGTGCTGTTGTGTGAGTCTGTGTGTGGTTTGTATTGTTGTTGCAATGTAGGGAAGTTTGGGCCGATTGTTGTGTTGTAGGATTGTGGTTTTGTTTGGTTAGAGTATGAGAGGTGTATGCAGAGGGGTGAAATTGGTAGTCAGTGGATTGGTTAATTGCCATTGCTGTCCGGGAGTGAGGTGATACATTTCCGTGTTCTTTCCAGGTGGGGTGCAGGAGCATCTCTGCATCTCTGTCCTGATCTGGGCCATCCGATACTCACAGTCCCTTTCACACATGGCATCCACTCACATTCATAACCTTACCCAAGTTCGGCCTCTGCCACCTGTGTGCCACTTGTCTGTACGTGGGGCAGGCAAGCGTTTGTGCATCCCTTCACATCTGGCCCAGAGAGTATTCCCAATCCAGTCGGTGCGCGGCATCGACTAGCCAAGGCCACTCCATCCATATGTGGCAGGTGGTTGGCATTCATCATATTATTCAGTTGTTCATGCAGGCTATCGCTCGCAGCCCCTTCAAAATGTGACACATGCCAGAGCTTGCAATTACATCCAGTGGCGGCACCTGTCTTCATTCCCAACTCCATACGGGCAATGCCATGCCAATGTCCACAACTTAGTTCAAGTGTGACAAGTGCTAACATTCACACAACTCCATACAAGTATAATACCTGGTAGCAATTATGGGGCGGGTGAGGTTGTTGCCTGGAGTTGGTTAGGAGTGCAGATTTCTGTCCTCATGGGTGTCGCTTGTGTCCTATTCGACTTAGCATTGTCTCTCTTGTTGTAGTAAGAGTTTCTCTGGTCGGTTCTGGGTGTTTGTCATCCTACATTTTGTCATCCTTTCTTTGTGTTTCACGTTCGGTTGTTTCGGTTTTTCAGTTTGAAAATGTGGTGTTGAAGAGCCAGGTTTTTTAGTAATTTTCTGAATTGTAGGTGGTCTTTAGAGTTTCTTATTTCTTTCGGGATGTTGTTTCAGGTTTTTGCGGCTAAGTGGGAGAAGGAGGAGCCCCCAAGTTTTTTCTTAAGGTATGGTTTTTGTTCCAGGCGGATTTTGTTGCTTTATCTGAGGAGTATCGTTGGCTTTTAGATAGTCATTTTCTTTTGTAGGAATTCAGCTCCTTGTCCGCTGATTGCCCTGTGTGTTATGCATATTGTTTTGAAGGTGATGTGGCGAGCCTCTGTATGGTGGACCACTTTGAGGGTGTAAAAACAGCTCAAAACACTTTGAGTTGGGCCAATTATGATACTTATCTTATGCGTTATGATCTCATGTTATGTAGTGCTGCGTTCTATTCTTCTTTTTCTAATCATGTTTTATAAGATGTTACATTTTAGTATTACATAATAGTATGTTAAGTATGTCAGGAGTCACAAATCTGTGACTTTTCAGATGTTTTGAACCACTGTTCCTATGGTAACTCACGATTGACTGTGCTGGAAAAGATTGATGGGGGATGAAATCCAAAACATTTGGAGAGTTATGTTGTATTATGCTTTGTGTGTTGTCCTCCACCAGCTCATCCTGTGGTGTTATAGAGCACTGGGGTGTGAATTCTTCATCAATTGTGTGCTTCCTGGGAGCCACTGCCATGACCCTCCCGCATATATTTGGGAATCAAGTGCACATCTAGATAGGAGACCATCTGTCCATTTCACTTGCACTAATTACAGGGCCTGCAGTAGTACCTCTAGTTATGGTAAAGTTGCTCAACTCATAGGAAGAGCATTTTTTGGCCAGTTAATAACTTTGGCCCCCTGGACGAATACTGAACAAACTTTGCAAAAAAAGTATATGGCCCCCTTGGAATGATTCTGCAAAGTTTAGTGAGGTTTTGTCAAGTGGGGGCAAATATATACGGGTGTCCCAAAATATTTGAAATCCTCATAGACACAAAGGAAAACAAATTTTGCTCAATCCTACAGCCCAACCGCTGGACACATTTTCACCAGGAGCAGCAGCTTGGTCCCGAAAATGTGCTTTTGCAAATTTGGTGTCAATCTATCTAGAGTTTCTTTTTTTTTTTTTTAAATAGGCAAAACATAGACAACATAAAATGAGTGATATCTGGGTTGTGCACAGGCACATTTCGTGTTTCAGAGTCTGCAGAAACCTATGGACTAATCAGGGAGCGGCTCGAGGTCAACAGACCTAGAAAACACATGCTGATTTGATGTTGAAAAACATGAGGTGCATCATCATTTTCGAAACAGTCACCATTTGAATCTGCGAATAGCCGCCGCTAACCGAGGTGAGCAAAAAGTCTCAAAACACATTTGGGGTTATTTGGTGGCCGAAAGAGGGCCTGGAACGAGTGGGGGAAATAGTTGACAGGGAACTGTTTCTACAGGTGATAAAAAGTGGTGCATGTGAAGCCGTGTCTGAAATCAGTTGTACTGTCCGTGGATGTCATTGGGAGTGGAGCGGTTCCTGGTTTCATTCTATTGTGTTGTCGGTGGCCAGTGCAGGTAGAATGGCTGCCCTGTGCTACAGTGCATATGGATAGTGCAGTTGTCCAAGGACACTGCATGTGACAAACCCGGGTCCTTTATGGGTGCCAGGCATAGAAAGGGGACTGCAATGACCGCAGACAGCTGTGATTTCCACGGACATCAGGGATCAGCCAATCAAGTGCTGTAGTTTGGTGTACAGGATGAGAGGCTAGAAGGTGTTTTCTTTGCTGTGTGCAGTGAAGATGTCTGTAGCCATGGCTATGAAGAAGCAGAGTGTGTGCATGGTGGGAGGTTTTTGGATGCATTCATTGAAGGGTTACACTGAATCTTGTTGCATCTCCGCTACTATTGGATTGGAAGAAGTGGAGGTTTCGTGGTCCGAAGTTTGTTGGTTAAACTGGGCAACCTTATTACATTCTGTGAGAAGATGGCTCACTTTAAACATCCAGATATTATTTTTGTGCATTGTGGATGCAACAGTTTGGGCTATATAACTCCAGTGTCTTTGCAGTTTTCATGAAGGATATGTTGAGAAGCCTAATGGAACTGTTTACATCTGCAAAGATTATTTTTTCCCAAATCAATGCAAGGCAACTATGGAGAGATCCACATTTGTTTTGTCTGCAAATGGAAGAAGCTAGGCACCCTGCCAATAAAGGTGTATGTGCATTATCATATGGTTTAGGGGTGACATTTTTTGAGAATGAAAATATCAAGTTGAATGGTGTAAAGACTGTTCAGAGAGATGCATTTGACTGATGTTGGCAATCAGATTTTTCTTTGGAATTTTGTGTTTGTCAAAATGCTTTGAAAAGGTTCATGTGAACAAGTGAAAAGGGAAGATGTGGGGTTTATACGAAAGTGTTTGTTAGTAGGTGTAGGACACAAAAATGAGAAAAACAAAACAAAATTGAAAACCCCCAAAAATAAAAGAAAATACTCTTTTAAGAGCACCATTGTAAAATACATAATTTAAATTAAGATTTAACAACCTCGCCCCCTTCATTTGACATCTGCGGACACCACAGTAGTCCACAGACACCACACTTGCAATCCGGGTCAATTAAGAATGCCAATCATGGAAAAGGGAATGGTTTTGTGGGTGTGGTGTACAGGAAGACTGGGCAGAAAGAGTTATCTTTGTTGTGTGCAGTGCAGATGGCTAAGGTTTTGTGATTCTTGGATCAATTGGCTTAAGGTGTACTGTGAGCAGTGTGGATTACATGGAAATACTGGATTTCAAGAATTGTAAGTTTCCTGGTTTGGAGCTCGAGGAATCAAGTGGGCAGATGTGCTCCCATTTTGATAGAGTGTGGTTACTTAAAAGCATCCAGACATCATTGC
This sequence comes from Ambystoma mexicanum, assembly GCF_040938575.1. Taxonomy (NCBI): domain Eukaryota; kingdom Metazoa; phylum Chordata; class Amphibia; order Caudata; family Ambystomatidae; genus Ambystoma; species Ambystoma mexicanum. The sequence continues at coordinate 144,207,181 of NC_090934.1, forward strand.
AGTTCAGTGGTTTGGGCTATGTTACCGGAATTTCATTACAGTTTTCAATGAAGGATATATTTTCAATATTGATGGAACTGTACCCAAAGCCTCCTGTATGGCCTGCGAGGCAGTCAGCAGGATCCTCTGTCCCACAGGAGTAGCCTGTGTGGTGGCAGGAGTGGTTTAGGTAGAGGAGGTAGAGGATGTGAGTTGCTTCTCGATGAGAAAAGAGCAGCCTTTCCTCGAGCACATGAGTGGATGGATCTGGTGTGACTCCGCATGGAGGTGGCCCCGAAGGAGTATTTCCAAGGTTGTCCAAGAATAAGTACGACCCCAAACTCAATGCATTTCACCTGGGCAGCCCGGGCCATCGGTACTCCCACAGCTGTGATAAAGAAATGCCACATCCAAGACACTCTGTGGGCACTGGAGGTAACCTCCTCTTCCTGTTCCTCATAATCCTCATCCACATCACTGTGTCTGTTGCTCTGTCCAAGCCCTCAACTTGCTGGTTGTGGTGGTGGTGGCCTCTGGAAAGGAGGGATGGCCATTGTTAAACTTCGGGAAGTCTCCTGGAAGATGCTCTCCTGGAAGATGCTCTCTCATGGTGTGCCAGATTTAGAATGACTAAAAGTAAGGGTTGTGTCCCTTTATAGGAACCGTCCATGGAGTGTGTAAATGTCAGCGAAATACTGAGCTGAAAATATGCCTTGGAAAGTTGTAAAAAGTTGACAGATCAAATAAGAATGGGTCTAGGAGCTCTGGAAGGATAAACGTTCAACTTGAAAAATTGCAGATTGGCGGAAAATGCAGTTTCAAAATGTCCACGGTGGTGGACACCATGTGCAGACACTGCACGGTGGCGGCGAGTGCTTGCAGAACCTGTTGAATGGCAGAGGCCAGGTGCCTGCACATGAATGTCCTCATATGGGTGCGCTGTCCATCGACTATTTAAAAGTGCAGCATGTGAGGCCGCACATATGCATTCATAGTACATATTGAAGATATTTATAGTATAAAAAATAAATGTATTAATCAAAGTGATGGGTATGTGAATAAGAAACATAAATGGGAGAATTTGGAATTTGTATAAAGTTATCATTGTGGGAGGGAGCGAGGGATGTTTATATAATGAATGGTAATAATATTATTGTTTAAGGTGCTCAACTTATAGGAAAAATAATTTTTGGGCAGTTTATAACTTTGGTGCCCTTCAAAAATTGCTCAACAAACTTTGTAGAGAGGCGCACGCTGATTGGATGTTTCAAAACGTGAGGTGCGTCATCATTTTCAAAACGTTGGCCATATTGAATGGGCGGATCATGGCCTTTGTCAGCAGATGAGGCCAACCGAAAACCCTCTGAAATTCACTAGTTATGGTTAGCTAACCAACCATAACTCGCCCCACCACCATGCACTGCTAAGACTAACACCCAGGACATCAAACATGACATCACAAATGTCATTGTTGACCCCCTCTTTTTTTCCTTTACTGACATATGTAGGCCAGTAACAGTCAGGAACTAAACATTCAAAAAGTACTATATTTATAGACTTATACTTCAAATATGTTCTTACAGTAATTCACTTGGGGTTCACTCACAGAATATGAAACATATACATAGGGGAAAACACAGACTTGAAAGACATCAATGCTTTCTATGTATGAACATGATTAGTAAGGTTATCAACACTGTCTTATAGTTCTGTTGTTTTTTTATTACTGTACTTTCCCTGGGTATGCTCATATTTGTACACATTGCACTTACACTACTTTCCTTAGGATCTAGTCACAATATGTGATAGTTATACATTGGGAAGTAGTATCTTTGAAGCAGAGCAATAATTTCTGTGCATTAAATTAATCAGTTAGGGTAAGAAGATTGTTTGGTAATTCTGCTGTTTTTTTTGTTGTTTACTTCATTTTCCCTGTATATGCTCATATGTGTATGTGTTGTTGTCTGTTTGTGTTTTGTTTGCAATAATGCAGTTATGTAGTAAGTGGGTTTTATTATGCATTAATTAAATGTTTACAGTATGCAAAACTCTAATATGAAAGCATTTATAATTTTAGTATTTAACATAGCAAGATTATAAATATTGCACCTCCATCATGTCTGCTGCACACTATACCTATGTTTCTACATATGTACCTTAGTATACTGGAAAAAACTTCATAATAGAATGCTATTTGGATTAATGAATTGCTTAATGCACTATGTACCTCATGATATTTATTCCAATGCTCCTTGACACATTTTATTAACATTAGAATAAGAATCCCTTGTACAGACTTTTCATGCAAAGTAAATGCACCTGTGATGTCATCAGTGATGTCATCAATGACATTTGTGATGTCATATTTGATGTCCTGGGTGTCAGTCTTAGCAGTGCACAGTGGTGGTGCGAGTTATGGTTGCTTAGCTTACTATAACTGACGAATTTCAGTTTTTTTTTGGTTTTACGTGTAACCATAACATCCCTTTAACAAAGTTTTTTTCACTGAATTTTATAGGTTTTTAGTGGCACAACATAACCATAATGTCCCTTTTAACAAAGTTTTTTGTACTAACTTTAATACGTTTTTAGTAGACCAACTTAACCATACCATTCCTGTAACAAATATTTTTCACTGAATATAAATATAGCTAATATAAATTTGATAAATGTTTACTAGGATTCCCTTAGTTTATATACATATAACATAGAACATACTGAACCCCCTACCTGCGCTAGTGGTTCTGATGCCTGCGGACCATGCGCATGTCCGCGGACGGACGTGGTCAACAGCAACACTATCCAAAAACTCAGGGGGTATCTTACATTGTTGTATCATGCAATAAAAACACTGAACATGTTCAAAAAGCAACACATAAATATGTTACACACAATAATAAATAAGAAGTGTAAACTGTATATGTGAGACCAATTGTTCAATTACATAGCATATGCAACATAATGGAATATACCAAAACAAAATAAATATGCCTCGAACAGAATTACCTCACAGAAACTGCACAGCAAAAATTAAGAGCCCACCTACACAGCAGTAACAGCAAAACTTAGCAAGAAATTTCTGAGTACACTACATTTATTGTATATATTTATAAACTTTCTGTATTAGGTACACTAAAAGTAATGTTGTTTTTTTTGTTTTTTTACACAGAAATGTTTAGTACTTTGCAATGGCTGGAAGACAATTTTCCTCGGGATAAAATGAGTGAAAATAGTGATACTAATGGTAGACTCTACACTTCTCTATATAAACCAATTAATAACCATTACTTTAGATGTACTTAACATTTTTTTTTTCACAGACCATACAAACATTAAAAATAATAAAGAAACAGAAATCTTAGAAAATCATCTGCAGCGAATAGAGAAAAAAATGGATCTATTAAAGGAATAGTGCTCTCAGAAATGTTATTGTCCTGAGAGTTTAGGCATGTGTTTTTTACGCATACGTTGAACGATCAAAAAAACATTTCCTATGCACCTTACCGTACTTTTCTTCTTTTTTACACATGCGCAATCAGGCAGCAGGGCGCAGCCATCTTGTGATAATCTTATCCGTCGCTGCATCGCCCCAGGGAGCACTGCCCTGGTGGCACTCATTGATATGCCCCACCCCTGAGGCTGACATTACCAAACCTAGTGATAATCTCAGCCTATCTCCAGGATGTTAATGGGCAGCATAGCCAAAAGCGCCCAATCATCACCTACGTGTTGACGTTAGTTGACGCAGAACCCGGATATCAACACACATCATCTGACAACACAGCACGTCCCAATTTTGAATATAAAACTATACTTTTAAAGAAAATAGCAAAACTGTACAATTTGGAAAGTACTTTTATTTCACAATAAACGCTCAGAGAACATCCGGCGATTGCCATATTGAAGCAAATGGGTAGTTTTTTTCTTTGTTCCCCATCCACAAATGTTTATCGTGAGTCATACGGTGTTCCTTTTGGGTATAAGAAGCGCATTAGACACACTGTCAATCGCAAGGCTTTGGCATCAGCTTGGCGCTAGGTCACTGTAAACGATGTCAGGTTGCTCCTTATTGATGGTACCGCGTAAGGGCATATCGGCCCGTGGCGATCGTCCCAAAAAAAAGTCATTGTGATCCTGCCATTCAAGTGTATCTGCAGATGCCGGTTAAAAAACCTGTCAGCTGGTATCTGGAATCGATGACAATCGCAGAAATCAGGAAATATCTGTTTCAAAAACATAACAGAGTTGTGTGTCAGTAGCCAATCTTTATTACAATTTATAATTTTACCCATTATTTTGGCCCCATGTTAAAACCAATGATGAACACAGGCATGAAACAATGGGAACACAGAGAAAACAATGTGGAAAGTACTCCACAATTTGCTTCAGAAGTTAGTGCTATGGAGTACGGTCAGCTCGAAATGGGATGCGGAGGCTGACGCTACAATCAGGGAGCAAGCTAAGTGCAAGACTAACACATAGACAGAATTTTAGTTAAATATTAGTGTTGAATTAGGAGTTTGTGGAACGTGTGGGAACCCAGTGGTGGACTACATGCATCTCGATGCTGGACTGGCCATGTGCCCGGGACAAAGTCAAGTACACACACAGGTTGTATTTGCGTGTCATTTCAATATGCCTCAAAGAACAACTGAATGCAAGGTAAGCCAGCAATACCTGTCGGTGAATGATAAGTTGATTTGTTTGTCTATAAAATCATCGAAAGTAAAACTTACATAATATTTGGCATTTCCATTCTCTCAGCATAAAACAGAGACTCTGTTCAAGTCAACACATTTTCTTAAAATGAAATAACATCTTCCTTTGTCCAGTTTTGGTATGGTGACCCTTATCATATTTAACGGTATTACACCCCTTCTTTTATTCATTCCTTTCAGAATCCTCCCTTTTTTTCAAGGTCAAAAAACAATGGAACCTTATACTGTGTACGATGCGTGGGTTTGCTCAGCTCGCAAGCAGAAATTCAAAGCCGCTGTCCTTCACTCAGAATGGGAACCAATAGCCCTTCAGACCATAGTAGCATTGCAAATATTTTTGGAAAACATGAATTATTTGCTACCATTCACCAGTGGTGTGTGACGTTTCTAGTGTTTTACTTTGTTCCTCTGGAGAACTGTGCACTCTCTCAATAACTTCCACAGCCAGCCCACACCACCTATCAGCTCAGCCCATCTCCTATTTACAGGACAAATCATGTAAACATTTTTTTCGTAAGGTGCAAGTCTCGAGCCCTGACAAAATGTCTCGTACGAGAATGTCCGAGCAAGCCCTGCTACAACCCCCTCCGGCCAGGCCGCGGTCCCCTGAACCCATGACCGCAGTTATATATTAGAGGCCTATAAGTTGCACACATGTGTTTGTACTATCCCACTTTGGGTCAGTAGTGAGGTGAAGGGTGTGTGGGTCTTGCCCCTGAGAAAACCAGCGGGGGTCGGAATTGATAGCTGCCAGGACTGGCACATCAGAGCTAGAAAGGGGGTGGAGTGACAGATGTTAGTTTAGGACAGAATATACTGTGACTGGGGTCTTGTTTTATTGGGAAGAACTTTGGGGTGGTCCGCAAGAAAGTGTCACACTTCTGGTACATAAAAAGAATAGCTTTGGAAAAGCACAAGGTTGAACAAGCAGTAATTTTGCAGCAGCGGGGAACATTTGTTGAGATGGATGAGCAACTACAAGTTAAGGTTTGCCCCTGACACACACAGGAACGTGATTTCAGAGGAAGATTTAAATTAATAAATTCTTATTTTGACAGAATTACAGAGTCAAAGACACAATCACAGAATGCGGCAAGGGCCGGAACACTGCTGAAAGGACACACACTTGATTCACTGAAAAATTGAAACACCCTTTGCTGAAAGTTCTGTTGTGCTTTATTTGTTGTTGATTTTGTTGGCACAAATGTACTACACATTATAAAGTTCTGGTTGCAGCACAATGAGGGAAAATCCCCTGTACTGACCGCTGTAACTGGGGAAAGTTTCTCCAATGGCACCAATGACATAATGTCATCGAACTCAGTTTCCAAGTCTCTTATGAAGCCACCATGTGAAAGAGAAAGATACAAACTGTTTTTAAATAAACAAAATAAGTGTATTAAACCTTAGTTGACAATGACAAATCTAGTATCCAATGGCATTGTTGACAGTACACATGTTAATTAGACTCTGTACAATATTGAACGAACATGCATTCCATTACATTTTGGACACAAAGACATATTACTTCATGGCTGTACATGAAATAAACCTAAGGAGACCACTATGATTTACCCAAATTGTGAGTGATGTATAGAAATGCAAGAGTAAATTCATTTGGCATTGACAGATCAAAGTTATGCTAATATAGCAGTCGGCCATGAAATGGTAGTGGGCTAAGTGACATCACAACTAGAGTACACATACTGCTCAAAGTTCGTGCATAAGCACCATCATAAACATTTCCACATGAAGGAATCCAAGATGTACAGCCACTCGACAGTGACCTGCATGCCCCTCCAACCAATTTTGAATCTCTCAAAATGCAGATAATTTGCATTCTGAAACACACAGCCATAGTTATATGCTCTCCTCTTGGGAAAAAAAACTTTCTGACAAAGTCTCTGCTCACACATTACACCCGGTAAACCCTATTGACCAATCCCTTGCTCTGCTAAGTCTCAATTGCATGCCTCTGAGCCTCAAAATCCCCATATTTAATACGCGTGTTCGCGGACAAAACGTAAAATATGAGCATGTGGAATTAAAATTGAAATAGTGTGCCTCATTTTCCCTTTCATGTTGGCTCTGAAAAGACCCTTTTGTTGGGTTTTGTTTGCAGATGCTTCAGAAAAACCTTTTCTTTTGTATTTTTCTTGTTTGTTCTCCTTATTTTCTTCCAAAGATCTTCACATTAGCTTCTCCAAAGCAACCCTTATGTTCCAAAACAGCATGGCATTTCCCATAAAAGATAAAGACATGCCATCTTCTTTAAAGTAATCAACATTACCAGAGTCAATGTTGTCATTGTTGCAAAAGAACAGGCCAGCTCTAGTCATAAAAGCAAACATGCTTCGGTTGATTAACAACCTAGCAACATTTTTCTGAGGACAAAAAACAGAACTATTGTCCCATATTGTCCTAGGTATCAAACCAGAAAAAAATGATCTTGTCCTTTGGAAGTAGATTCATTACTGCCTGAACCAAGTTGTGCAGATCTTCCAACAAATTAGGGGCACTTACATAACCAAAATGCAAAGCACCACAGTGCAGGACAACCACATGTGGACTGTTAACCCTAGCCATATCTTGACAAACTTCTACCATTGCTTGCAAATTGAAACCAGGCACAGTTCTCCACACCACCTCCACTCCTATTACCTCAACATTGTTTCACACAGTCCTACATTTAGCATACTGCTCCAAACCATTCACAAACATATCTCCAAACACCAACACCCTGACTTTCACCACCTCTGCCATCTTCACTACACACAGCCTCTCTCAATACAAAGCAGAACCTCAACACCTGATTGGCTAATCCCTACAGTCCCCTTTCCATGCTGGATTTGCTGAGAAACCCCAGATGTGGCACGCCCTCTCTGCAAACAACACACTGTCCATGTAGCGCGTAACACTGGGCAGCACTTCTACCCTTTCCACTTCATTCTCTGCACCATTACCTCATTGGCTACTATTAATCAGTAACACAACCATCCACCAATCACATCCAAGACCTCTACATCTAACTCCATCATCACAATTCAGCAGTTTAGATGTACTGTTGATCACTCTGAGTACAATTGGGCTGTGACTGCAAAGCACTACGGCACTTCGGCCATGCACCCATGATTCTAGGCCCTGGCCACAAGCACTGCAGCATAACATACCCATAGAAAAAAACACCTCCCAAATGACCACAACCCAAAAACATATTACAGCCACCTCAAAACCTATCCACTTCCATTAACATTCTAAAAAATAATCACAACCAACGCACACACTCTTCAATACATACCCTCTTCACCCAATGCTCTTCTAACGACCCAAAACCAACATCATAATAAACTAAATTAGCCAGTAGTGCGCCCAGTGTCTAGTATGTCCACGGACAACCACAGTGACCGTGGACAACTGCAGTGACCACGGACAACTGTGGTGACCGCGGACACAGCAAACACAACACAGCCTTCTTCCACCTAAACACATACAGCATTTGACCCATCTCTTACTCCCCCACCCTCTCCAAGCAATAATACACACCAACACACTCCCCGAAATTGGATTTAATCTCACTTCCACGCCGCGCTGTCCACGGATCCAAAATGACAGGCACATCTAAACAATATAACGCACCTCACGCTTCATCCCAACCAATCAGAGAACCCGTTGCATGTCCACGGACATGACGCAAGCTGATTGGCCAATCAGTGTCCTGTTAGCGGAGAGAACAGGGAAGTGTGTCAGTTGAGCAGACATAGCTATCACTAATTTTTTTGCCTTACATTTTGGTAGTTTAAAAAAAACCTACTGTACGGATTTACACCAACTTAACTAAAGCACGCTTTCGAGACCAAGCCGCCACTCCTGTCACAAATTTGGTGAAAATCTGTCCAATGGTTTGTGCTGTAGGCACGACAGAAATATGTTCCCATTATGTCTATGGGAAAAAAAATGTTGGGACTCCACCTATAACTTTGCCCCCCCCCTGGCCAAACCTCACCGAACTTTGCAAATAAATTCTAAGTGGACCATACACTTTCTTTTCAAAGTTTGGTGAGGATTCGTCCACGTCGGGGGAAGTTGTAAGCCGCCAAAAAAGTCCTCTTCCTACGGGTTTAGCAACTTAACCATAACTACATGGCCGCTATGGCAGGCCATGTAATATATACTTCTTTTAATCATCTTGCAAATGAATGAGCATAGGCCGGTAATCCAGAGATACTCACATATTGTATGGTAATCAAATCAAAAAGCTAATATCTTCAAGAGAAATTTTAAATCACCAGTGGCTTTTAACTTTGTGTACTATGGGCATCAAAACTAGTGGCCGCGCAGTGACCTAATTCCCAAAGGACTCCTTGCTAGTCAGACTGCTCACAAAGAAAACAAAAAGTAACAGGTCCATTGCAAAAGCCAGAATGTGTTGTTTTTCCAAGACAAATAGTTTAAGTAGTTCATGGTAGGGAAAATAAGGATGTGAGGATTTGGCTCCAGTGTCAACCCACACTTTATTCCCAAGGTTATTGCCAGTTTTTAGTCATCCTTGAAAGGAATCTCAGCCCGGCTGACAACCCCTTAAATATTCTGGCCTGTGCGAGTGGTCTTCAGAAAGGAGAAAGATTACACTTTCTGATGCTGCCATTATCTTTTTGGGGGATTGATTGCAGGTGTCCAATGCAGTGAAAACACACAGAGTACTACAAAAAATTAGGTGGGCAGTACTGGTCACTAGAGGATCTCTATAGGTCCAATGCATGCAAGAGCAGGTTTTCACACTGTTAGGGAGAATTCTCATTTCTGTGCTAATTCCCTTCAACCTTAGAGATCCCCAGCTCTTTTGCTGGACTTTAGGATTTACATTTTTATCCTGGAGTGAGTGAGAGCTTTTTCGCACTCTCTCATGTATATTTGATCTGGATTGGACTCTGTGTTTCTTTGGTTTTGGAGTCGGACACACTCCATAGGCATCTACCTTTTGTATTGTGCCACACAGCACCTTCAGTGCAGTATCACAGAGAAGTCCTTTGGATTGCCCAAAAGGTTTACATACCTTGTCTTGGGTAAACTCCCGTTGCCAAGAGTAGTAAAGTGAAATTGACTTTACTTACTTGTTTTTCCTATGTAGGTCCAGTACACCCCATCTTATGTGGAAATACTGGGGGGTTACTTAGTAGCCCCTTTTCCTACCTTCTCATGTAACATTTTTTATGTTACCCTCACTACAATTAATGGCTGGTGGCAGTGGTTTAATTTTCCTACCATTGTGCATTTTTACTGGTGGCTATATCCTCAGATGCTGTATTGCACCCATGTGTGCCCGTTTTGTCAAAACGGCCCTTGTCTTCTTTTTTTACATTTCTTGTTTGTGAGGGCTTTCTTGGGTTTTACTCTGCATGCCACACCAGGTTCAACACTTTTATTTATTTTTGCCTTTGGCGGGCTTAAGTGCTGATTCCCGCCTCTGGCTTCAGTGTGACTGTCAGGGCAGGAAGTGAGGGAGGTGACTGAAACTCCCAGTCCTTAGTCTCCTTGGTTAGCTGAATGCACCCAGTGCTGATTGGCTGGCTGGCTCTCCTTCTAGGACGGCCACCCTGCTGTGTGAGTGACAGCTAGACTGTGCATGAATGAGAGAAACCTGCATAAAAAGTGAGGTCTCTCGAACAGAATGTAGTCGACCACTGGATGAAAAATCTGCAAAAGAAACTGGAAGAGAAGCTTTCTGCACTCTCCTGGACAGTTGAACTGCCTGGTAATGCCCTGCTGCAGTGCTGAAGGTCCAATTTTGCATCGCCTAGAGAAGCCCGGAATGAACGACTATTTCCCTTTGGTTGGTGGGACCAACTGACCCCAAGACGAACTTTGCTGAAAAACCTCTCCCTGCTGGATGTACTTCTTTGCTGCTGCTAGAACCGAGTGCCAGGGGTCAGGAAAAGCAGAACTGAGTGCATCATCTTTAAGCCAGACCTATGCTCCAGGAAGATCCTGTGGAACGTCCCGAAGCCAGACAAACCAAGCCTGACCAATCTCACCAGAGTGATAGACCCTAGATGCAAGGGATTCCCATCAAGCGTCCAGAAGACCAGTGATGCTATTGACCGGTAGTTGAAACCGCAAAGTGCAGATCAATTGAAAAGAGCCCGTAGCCGCCGTTGACCTTCAAACTGCAGCGCAGGAGTCCTCCAGACATCCGCCCTCTTGTCCCCACGACTGAGGCCCAGGAACCCAGGATCTGCAAGACTGCAACCAGAACAGAAGCCAGCTTGATCCTCTTCTTCAAACCTAAGGTACTGTCCTGACTAAGGGGTACTAACCTCTTTTGTCTGTAGCTTGCTTGTTCTCACTGGAGACTTGCCGTAGATGCGTTTTGAAGAGTTGATTCCAAGTCTGCCCTTCACAAGCCTTACAGCTTGTGGCCCAACAGTGATTCTCTTTAGTACAAACTCTCTAAACTTTGTGCAAGATTTTTGTGCCATCTAAAGAAGTGCCTCAGCTCCATAGACATTGCTCAAATTGACTTTGGCTCTCCTGAAACCCTGCAGACTCTTCTGACCCATTGACTTTGGTTCTAACTGTCCGTCATAGGTGGTGCATAAGTTTAACGTGTATTGCTGGGAAAGTTCTAGTCTAGACTTCAATGGGAATTCTGAAAAGTATTCAAATACTCTGATAACTTGTTAACCTTTTTCCTTCCCTAAACTTTTCCCTTTTCCACAACCTCAGAATTGCATTAAGTGTAAAAAAGTGATATATGAATGCACAACATTGCCCTAGTAATTGAACACCTCAGGGTGTTGGAAGTGTGTGCGAGGTATCCTAAAAGGGTATCTACTTGCTTATCTTAAATCTGAGGAAGTGTTATGAAGTGTATTTTTATTGTTGCATATTGCCCGTTTTAAAGAAGGTTTATTAAAACGGTTAAATAAATAAACAAATAATCATTTTACTTGAATACCTTGAGTGTAAGTGTTATTTGGATACTTGTAATTGTGAATTTCATGTTACATCTCTACAGCCCACATGTGCCCCTTTTGAGATAAGTCTGGCTGCTCAGCCACTCTACCAACGTGTGTAGTACAGACCTATACCAATAGGTAGATTACCTATTACCAAGAGGACAAGGCTGGTGTAGTCTCCCAAAGGGTTACTGCATCCAATCTTGCCTAACACACATGGTGTAAAGAGGCTGTCGGAGGAACCTCAAAAGGAATGATGTGATTACTTACTGGTAATCTTCTCTACACCTAGTCCTATGCTTCCTCATTGAACAAAGTACTTATGTCATGAAGGACATCTGCATTCCCCGAGAGATTTCCAAAATCCATTCCTTGTGTTGGTTTCCACCCACCCTGACCCATCTCCTATAAGGAGACTATAAACCATACCTCATTCTGCCATATGAACCAGTTGAATCGATGACTGCATTGCAGCAATGGAAGCCTCTACTGGCACATGGAAGTGTAGGACTTGGTGTGATGAAGATTACCAGTACTGACCCCCACATCCCTCATCCTCGTCCCAGTGCTTACTTCATGGAGTATCGCAGAGAAATTCAACGACAAGACACCAGCAATTTTTTCCACACCCAGTGAAATGTATTGACCACCAGAAGCACTGAAACAGGCACAGCACTCAAAACAGCTTAGGTCTTCTCACTCTCCCTCTGACCAGGAAAGTGCAGACTGTAGTGAAGGATGAAGGGCAAAGGGGAGGCCCAAGAGGTAGCCAAAAAGATTTCCAGCAAGGAGGTGCACTTCGGCTCTGCCCATGAAATAGTCATCTTCCTAGTGGAAGGACTCTGTACTCCTTTAGTAGGCAGAAGACCTTCCTGGGAATAGGCAAATGTGATTGTACCCCTCAACCAACAACTGATGGTCAATGTGGAAGCATGTTTCCCTTGTCCAGCCGTCCCAAAGATGACAAACAGACTATTGAACCTCTAAAAAGTGCTATGTCCTGCCAGGTACTTCAAGAGGAGCTCTCTCACATCTAAGTGGGCTAAGGCCATAGAGTCCTCTGGGGAGTGATTCCCTTGTAAGGAGGGGATGATTATCTCCTGGGATATGTCAAAACCTGAAAACAACGTATGGGGACAAACTCCCAGGCATGCCAGAGGGCCACTGGGAGTTTGAAGACTCTTGAAAGGCCCAACACGTTCCACAGGACAAATGGAGGACTCAGTCAACGGCAAGTTCAAACTGCAGTTTATGACAGATAAAACCAACAGAGATCAGCACAGGGACCAAAGAAATCCATGGACGTCTCAACTTCACCTTGCTCGCAGGCCAGTTTTGATATAAAATTGCATCACTGCTCCGTCACTAATTAGGCTTCTCTCCAAAAACAAATCGATGTGTGGGATTGGCCGTCGGTAGCCTAATAACCTAAATGGTCACCTATACGTGTTATTCTAGTGGCTCTCTCATGTCAGGTGGCTGGCCTGGTCCGTCCCCAAGTCACAATTTATAACAATGTTGCAGTGTGAGGGTCTTGTCATTGGTTCTTGCCAGTTGCTACGCAGCCCTAGGACACTGAACAGTGGTTGGCTAGAGCCGACGTCCCCAGGCCTGGGATCTGCAAATATTCTCAGCTCTTGGTGTACCTTTTCAAGGTAATAAGAAGGACTATGGGCCTTATTCTGAGATTGGTGGTAGTCATGGTTCTATTTGCGCCATGGCTGCCACCAATAACGGATCCAGCACCGGTGTTGTGCAATGGGGACTTACCGGTCTAGTCCTGGCGGGACCGGTAAGTCCCCATTGCACAAATCATTCCCCATTCCCATTTGCGCCCCCATAGGGCTCAATGGGAATGGGGAGGGCGCTAATAACGGGCTCGCAACTTGCAAGCCCGTTATTAGCACCCTGGTCCCTTAACGGGTCCCGTATAGAACAGCTGGTCAGACCAGCAGTTCCAGGTGGGACCCGCTAAGGGACCTCGGAATAGGGCAGTAAGGGATTACCGGCACCGGTCTCCTTACCGGTGCAGGGTATCCCTTACTGCCCACCTCATAATGACCCCCTATGTGTCTGCATTGTAACTTTTGCATAGCACCTTAGTCTATGAGAGTGCTCTTTTTGCTCGGTGCAACACTTGTCTCACATTCTAGCATCTTTGTTGCAGTCTTCTGTCTGGGAGCCTGAGATCAGCTCCCTTTCCCAGTGTTGGTCGCTGTCCATTGTCTGTGTGGGCTGGGTCACATGTTTTGGAAACCATGCTTTTGAGATGTGCAGCTCTGAATTATAAGGAATTATTCATATTTGCTGCAGCTGGTGCTTTTGTCGTTCATTGAATGGAATGTCATCTGTATCATCTGGCCTTGGCAGCGGGTCCTGTCCCACACATTTTTATCTCTGTCCAGCCTGAGTTCAGCACAGCTTGACTCTTGCTGAGAGGACTGTGGCCTGCTGTAATTTTCCTAAACCATTGTAATGTGGTTTCTACTGTCTTTGTGCAATATAACATTCTCCATAGGTTAGTCACACTTGGTACTGTCAGGTCCTGTAAGTGCTCCTGCAGTTCCAGAATGTTATTTGCATCTAAGCATCTGCAAGCTTTGCTCAGAATTCCTTGCTTCTTGCAGTTTCTGCGTTGCTGCATTTGGCTAAAGGCAAAAATAATAAAAGCAATGACAGTGGGCCTCATTACGACCCTTGCGGAAATGGAAAAACGATGGCGGAAATGCAATACCGCCATCGAATACCGCTCGTTGCGATTATGACCCGTCACCGTAAAGTACGATGCCATTAGCGACACCGCAGTGAACGGCAACGCTAACTGCACCAAGTACGCGCACGCGCGCCCTGCAAAACCGGAATTTCCGCCATGGCGCAACGAATTCTGACCCTAGCGGACATGCACTGAACGCCATCAAGCATGGCGGAAAGTACCATTCCGCCATGGTGAGAAATACGGCATCGTGAACCAACCGTAAATGGCCCTACTGAGTGCCTGTACTCCACTCCCTGGCCACATTGCACAACTCCTGGCAGGCGCAATGTAGTCACACTATGCTACCAGTGAAACCTACAAGTCACCCATGCATGCCAACGTAGAAATGCATGCAGGGGCTCCAAGTGCCTTGTGAGTGGCCATCCATATTCGGCATGTCACCATTGCCGTACTGATGCAGCACAGGCATGTGAAGGCTCAAGGACACCAAAATGAACAGAAAGATCACATGACACAAAACAACAATAGTCCCCCATCGCTTGCCGCCAGTGAAGGCAACATCCAAAGCAGTACCCTGAGGGAGATTGCACCAGCCCTGTACCCTTGCCAGTAAACAAACCAACCATCAGCACAAGCATGTACCACACAAGTTGGCAGAGTGACTGAGCAGCCAGGCCATCACAAGAGGGGCCGATGGGAGCTGCAGGGCACAGATGGCACAAATACAGAAGCTATTCCAATGGACATGACCCCAGTCTCCCGCCAACAAACGCACGCAAACACAGGCACCTGTGACCAGCCATATACTGATAATCCCATCATTCCACCAATCGACCTGGCTGACAGGCACCAGTTGGGCAAAAGCTAATCCCCCGCCCCTGAGCAGCACATCATGAAAACAGTCACAATGGCAGCCCCTATCCGTGACCTTACTGTGCTACGTAGGCAAACGCGGCCAGTACAGTACCACGCAACTCAACTCAGAAGCCGGAACACAATGCAGATCATCTCACAATACATAGCGCCACAAATCGGAAATTGCTACATCACCTGCAAAGAATTACGCAACACGGCAAATATCGGAATACAATTTAAATGCACATCCAAATAACAAAGGCCATACAGCAATTTGCGCATGAACACCAAAACATCCATCAGCACCGAGGGCTGCATCCGCAATAATTGACCAGCTTCCACTTGTGTGACGCCCTGTACCTCCATGGCACACAGGGCCTACATTAACGTTCCAAAAGGCAACATGGAAGCGCCCAGAACCGCAGGTCCGTCCCATGAGGTAGGCACTAGTCCAGCTGAAAGGCTGTAATGTTGCACCTAGCCACCAGTACTGCGTAAGGGCATGTGGCCCATTGGCGATCGTCCCATAAGATCGTAATGGTGCTCCACTGATTTACCCGAAGCTGCAGGTGTCGAGAGTAAAACCCATCTGGAGGAGTGGCGTACAGATGGCATCTGCAAAAGGGCAGGAGATACCTGTCACCCAAATGAAAGACAAATTAACCGTATGGCCTTCAGGACTACTGATGCATCACACACTTCATTCAACACACCGAATCCACACCCATATGCATGCTAGCCCACTCCAAAGGAATATATACACCCCGAAATCAGTAGCGAATCATAACGAAATTAATCGAGGTGAATACACCATTACTAACGTCTGTTACTGTGCATGCGTCCGTCAAGACAGAACCCATTACATGGGATTAGTAACGTGCATAGACACAAGTGTATGAAGGCGCGTCGAGACAGGGAGGATCCAACAAGGGCAGATAGACGTTGGTCCCACTATGGCAGCTTTGCATCACATAGCGCAGGGGAAGGGGATCGATTCATAAAACCCATGTACATGGCAGAATCAAATCAAATCAACTGTCCATGCATCCATTCAACATCCCCTCATCCCGCCATGAAAACGCATGAAGATTCACTCACATAATATTTGCAACTTCCATTGCGTCTGTGCGTAATGCAGTCTGCAAAAACCACTGTGCTCCTGCCCGGATCTGTAGTGTTGTGAAGCAACATGGATTTGGGAACGTCCTGCCTTATCGTCCACTACGCTATTGCGCATCCCATTCAATTCATATCATTCATTGCTTGCTCGTTATGGGCCCTGTCCCAAGGACATTCAACAATAGAACGTTACATTTCCAGGCAGACCTGTGGGCGTATCCTCGCCGCTAGTTCAAAACCAAAAGCGCTGTCCTTCGAATTCCACATTTGCAACATTACGTCGAAAAGGCTTCTGTGAACGCTTGCATTCACAATTACATCTATGTAGTGCGGCTGTGTGTGATAATGCTAACTGGCTACAATCACGAATGGGACGCCACGCCCGTCGGTGAAGTTCGTTACTGTGCTGCATGAGGGTCCGCCGTCGATCGAGCCCTACATACCACTGACCCTTCACAAGTATGTTCGCGACTGCAAATATAGTATGTGTAACAATGGGAGCATAGCATAATATTCATTCGAAGTACATTACACTGCCATCGGGATTTGATACATGATTGCAATTGCAAGATGCCATGCGGCCAAATGCAGCGTTTCGTGCGGGACGTGCTCGCCCAAAAGGGATTGCAGCTGCCACAGGTTCAATCAATCAGCACAGGTGGAGCCCATACAGCCTGACAGCACATAAATAGCACACCCAAACCCCTCCCACAACCACACCCACTCCAAAATGCTACCGGCAGGACTAGCGATGTTGGCCCTGGGGGACCAGATAGCACTGCAAGTACTACAACAACAAGAAGACGACGACCAACAACAGCCACAACAACCAGCCGCACAGAGGAGACGCAGGAGAAGGAGGGCAAGGCAGGGTCAGCAAGGCCCACAAGCACTGCCACTACCACCACGCAAGCAGCCCGCAATCCCACGCCTCCGAGCAAATCCGTTCAACCTCAGTGCTGAGCAGATCCACACCCTCTACCGTTTGGACCGGGACACCATAATCGCCATTGTGGACATGACACACGCTGACCTTGTGAGCATGATAGATAGCCCAACCGCCATCCCACCCCTACTGAAGGTGGTGTCTGTACTGCACTTCCTGGCCACAGGCACCTACCAGCACACAGTCGGACAGTTGCATGGCATTTCACAGTCACTGTTGTCACGGACACTCTTCCAAGTGCTCGATGCCCTCCTGAAGCACGCCGACGACCACATCACACTACCACGCACGGACCAGGAGATTACCAACGCAAAAGTGGGATTCCATGCACTTGGCGGCATCCCGGGTTGCATTGGTGCCATCGACTGCACCCATGTTGAATTGGTTGTCCCACATGCCATGGAGGTCCAGTACCGCAACCGGAAACAATATCATTCAATCAATGTGCAAATGGTGTGTGACTCCAACAAGATCTTTACACATTGTTGTGCCCGATTTCCAGGATCTACCCATGATTCAATGGTCCTGAGGAACACAAGAATACCACGCTACATGGAGCGACACGCAGGGCACAGATCCTGGCTACTCGGTGAGTCTCATTCCATGCATGACATCGTGGCCCATTTTATGCGTCAATGACCTTGCAGGAAGGGGGGGGGGGTGGCGTACATAGCACTCTCATTCCACTAACACCCTTTATTTGCCACATACAGGTGATGCCGGGTATCCACTGAAGAGATGGCTCCTTACACCAATCCGGAACCCACAGAACCAGCATGAGGAGGAGTACAACCATGCCCACTCACGTACCCGTGTAGTTATTGAACAGGCATTCGGCCTACTGAAGGCTCGTTTCCGCTGCCTCAGCAGGTCTGGCGGGGCACTCATGTACAGCCATGAGAAGGTTTCAAAGATGGTCATGGCATGTGTCATGCTGCACAACATGTGCGTACGTAGAAATGTGCCCATGCCCCCTGACGCTGAACTGCAAGCACCTGAAGATGATCATGATGAGGGTGGGGATGTGGCGGCACCTCAAGGAGTCCATGAGGCACAGGATGCACGTGAAACCCGACAGAGCATCATAGATGCATGCTTCTAGCAACCACGCATGGTGCCTATTACATGGAAAGGGGACCTGTGGCACTGTGTGTGTGTGTGTAGTACAAGCACATTGTGGACTGTACGCCTATGAAGGCCTCGTACGCAAAGATCAATGTCCACACATCTCATTGGATGATTATGATGAACTGTATTGCTGATGTGAATTGATTTATACACCCTATGGACCCGCCACCCAGAAAAGCCCAACACACCCCCTCCACCCTCCTACCTCCCCCCCAAACACCAGTGTCCAAATATGCATTTTGTCCGTGGGTAGACGCTATTGCAAGCCCCCTCTACGGGTGTCAGGGGCACCCCTGCCTGTGGAGCGCAGGTTCATGCCAGATCTACGTTGGGGGCTGCCCTGGACGGAACTTGCAACGGATGATGTCTCTGCCTGCTCGCGTCCATGCATGTCCCTAAGGGTTTGTGAGAGCTCAGTGAGCACACGGCGCACAGCGGCAAGTTCAGCACATACGTCTTTGGACGTCGCATGCAGTTCCCCCCTCAGGCTCTCGGTGCTTTTCTCCATTTGTGCTCTCAGGCTCTCGGTGCTTTTCTCCATTTGTGCTCTCAGGCTCTCGGTGCTTCTCTCCATTTCTCCCCTAAGGCTCTCACTACTTTGCTCTATTTGTGCCCTGAGTGTCTCAGTGGATGTTTCCATGGCTGCCCTAGAACCCCCACATTCATTTGCATGATCCTTGAGTAGCGTGGCCACTTGCTGCTGTTGCTCGATCAGCTGGTCGAGGGACTGTTGCCTCTGCTGGGCCATGGACATTTGCGGTGGTGTGACAGTGGGGCTGCTCGACACATGTTGCCTTGGCACAGGGCTTGTGGGGGTTGGCCAGTCGTCGTCTTGTGGGTGCCCCTGCGTGGTTTCATCATGGTGTAGGGGATGGAACATACAGGGGGATTGGGACAGGTCATGGATGGGTCCCACGTCGCCAGCACTGTTTTCTGTGTCGGAGCATGCTGGCATGACAGCTGTGTCACCTATGGTGCTGCTACCACCAGAAGCAGTGCCATCTGATACATCCTTTGGGGGGACCTGTGGTGCTGGTGTTGTGGACATGCTGGCTGCTGGGGTGCTTGTTGCAGTCCCCTCAAGTGTGCTGCCACTTGATTCCTGCTGCTGCCGTGTCTTGATCCGTGCACCTGAGGTGGAGGGTCTTTGGACGTTGGTCTTGGCCCTCTTTGCAGGTGTGCTGGTAGGGGTGTCCTGCAGCTCGTCGTTGGAATCGGACCCTGTGGTGGAGTAAAGGAGGGCGAGCGTTAGTTATGGGTCTGTGGATATTGGAATGGCAATGTATCACATGCATTGGGGTGGTACATGAGGGTGATTTGGGACTGGGCCTTGACGGTGGTCTCATTTTTGTGTGCATTGATGATGCTTTTATTTGGCAGCCTGCAGTTGGGGGTGCATGCTGCACATGTAGGAGGTGTTTTTAGGTTCTTAATTAATTAATTTATTTATTCTGAGTTTTAGAGGGCGCTATCAGGCCAAAGTATGTATTGCACTATGGGCACACATGGTACTGCACATGTTCGTACTTTGTGGATTTGGCATTGTTTCTTTTGGCCGACCTACCTGATTCTCCGGATGTCGGCACTCCTTTCTCCATCCCTCCGACTCCCTCTATGCTCTCCATTCCTATGGTGGAGGCACAGATTTCCTCCCAGGGGGTCAACTTGATGGGCGAATCTGATCCTCCCCCGGTAGCTGTGGCGATGTTTCTGTTCGCAGAAAGTATGCTGCGGACGCGTATCCGCAGGTCGTCCCATCGTTTTCGACATTGCTGTGGCGTGCGGGGTGTGGTCCCCACCGCACTTACGCGCTGTGCCACCAGGGCCCATATGGTCTTCTTGTTGGCAAGGGCCGTCCTGGTCATTTGACTGGAGAAGACGACGGCGGCATTCTCCTGGAGGGTCTCTGTGAGAACGGTCAGTTCCTCACGGGAGAAGTGGACCTGCCGCTTGCGATCACACGCTTTCTTAGCTACTTTTCCCATATTTATGTTTTTAAATGGAGTTGCTAACGGGTTGGGATGTGTGTCAGGGTCGGATTTTTAATGGTTGTGTTGGGATTCTCATTTTATAGTTGTGCGGCGTGCTGTTTCCCGTTCCGGCTACATGCTTTTACTTCCGTTTCCGTATATTTACGGTGGCCGTAATTTGCGGTGCCCGCTCATTACGGTGCCCGCTCATTACGGTGACCGCTAAGATGGGTGGCGGAATTGCACCTAGTGCGGCGTACGACGGCAATAAGGGGCGTTTTGGGGTCATTTCCGCCATCGCAGCCTTTCGGATTCCGCCATGGCGTAATGCTCGTGCCCGATGGGTCGGAATTAGCTGCACTTTGCTCCATCGTGCAATGGCGGAAACGCTATTTACGCTATGGCGGTCTGGTCTGTTGATTTCCGCAAGGGTCGTAATGAGGCCCAGTATGTATATGTGTCTTTCCTCTAACTATAGAACTGTATGCTCGCATTCTTCATGTATGTGTGTGTGTGTTATGTCCCGGAGTGCGGGATGGCATGTGTGCTTCATGTTTGCTAAGTCATGGCGTCTCTAACAACATCAGCAATGTGTCTTCTTGTTGCTTTAATCGAGACTGTTGTTGGAGGTATCTTTAGTTGTGGTCAAGGGCTCCTCGTCCACTCTGGGGTAAATTTGTACCGAATCTGGTCTGTAGGGGGTACCCCTCGACATACTTATCAACCATTGGTCCGTTTGGGATTTGTCTAATATAGAATGGGTGATTGCGATGTTTCCTAGCCTTCTTCCGTGTCATGAATTTTATAGGAGAGGGAGGGGGTTGTAGCATTCCCCGTCCCTCTTCAACCTTTGCTCTAAAAGATGAATTTAGATCTCAGCGGAGTGTAACTGCATCCGGGAGCCCAGCAAATGAAGAGAGCAGAGGTGAGCCCCAAGCTCGTTGAGATATCTGGACAAACAGATGGCCACCAGAAAGTGCATATTCCAAGTAAGGGAGTCCAACTGCTCCAAGGGAACAAAGGGGGTGAGTCTGCAGGACTCTCAGAACACTGGGAAGATCCCAGGAGGGAGATAGGGAATGCAAACCTGGCAGAGCCCAGACAAAGCTTTTCAAGAGAGTGGGTTCAGCTTACCCGAACCTACAGAGCCTGACAATCCCTGATGGCACCCCACTGAGCCTGATCCGCAATGATGAGGGGGCCAAGCCCACCTAGGACTCATCCTTCAGGAAGTGGGCAAATTACAGGCACCGACACTCCATGGGAAGGACCTTGTAAGTCCTGCACCATGCAACAAAGGACCTCGAGTACCACTCATAAGAGTGAAGGATGTATATCTTACGGGAAGCCTGAAGGGACTGGGAGACAACACCTATAACCTCTGCTCTTCAAATCCCTCTCAAGAGCTAGGCCACCCGATGT
Organism: Ambystoma mexicanum; assembly: GCF_040938575.1. Classification (NCBI taxonomy): domain Eukaryota; kingdom Metazoa; phylum Chordata; class Amphibia; order Caudata; family Ambystomatidae; genus Ambystoma; species Ambystoma mexicanum. The sequence goes on from NC_090934.1 coordinate 144,228,990, forward strand.
CAGCTGTTGCCCAACTGAGAGCATGAGAGGAGAGAACTGGGGAAGTTACCAAGGGTAGGGCCAACAGGGGGTTACTTCGACAAGGCCTAAAAAGGAGGGAACCTAGAAAATCGGGGTCACCAAGAGACTATCATTATCACCCTTGCTCTGATGCAAGAGATCTGTTGAATCGCCTTGATTATAAATGGTATCGTGGAAAGACATACAGAATTCCCTTGGCCATTGCAGGAAGAGTGCATTCACTCCCATGGACCCTGCTCCTATCCCAGTGAGCAGAAGAGAGACAAACGAGAGTTCTCTCTGAGGCAAACATATCCATCCTGGGCAGGCCTCACATACTAGTGGTTAGAGAAAAGGCCAGGGGAGACTGCCTCCACTCTGTTGATGTTGAGGAGAACGAATGGCTCAAGGCACCTGCTAAGGTACTGTCTATTTCCCCGAGATGTTTCACCCTGAGAGATAAGAGGTGTGCCTCGCTCAGAGCCTGATCTTAGATGCACTGTCCTCCAAGTGGCAAATCGTGTGCCGCCCTGCCAGCTCACACAGGCCATCGGAGAAGAATTGTCTGTGCGAATGAGGAATGATTGACCCTGGAGATCTTGCTGGAAATCACACAAGGCTCTCAAAATGGCTTCCAATTCTCTGGTGATGGAGGACATCCCCTTCTTTCACAGTAACCACTGACCCTGACAGGAGCCAGGGTCCCTCAGGGCACTCCCTCCTGCTACACTGGCATCCGTTGTCGGGACTACAAGGAGGGGAGGATTCAGAGGGAAAACCACCACAGGAGCTGCAACCTGAGGGAGGAAGCCATGTGAATCCACCTTTCGAAATCCTGGAAGCAGGACTGCCGTTGGTGGTGGAGGTGTGACAAGAGGGGGCAGCGATGAAGGCATGTCCACCTGGTGACACTGTAGCAGCCATTAGAACCTGAACCCTCAGAAATGATAGGTAGCCAGAGAAAGGGATAGAGTTGCCCTCTGTCCTTGAGAAGCAGACCCAGCAAAGGGCCCAGGGTCTTGGTGAACATCCGTGGGGCTGATATGTGGCCAAAGGGGAGGACCACAAACTGGAGATGGTGAGATCCCACAGTGAACACGGGGAAGCGATGGTACACCGGATGGATCGAGATTTGCGGGTCGGCGTCCGGCATGTCTAGGGATGCCAACAAGTCCCCTTGGCTGACCGTGGAATGATGCATTGGAGGTTATCCATCTTCAAGGGGATCTGATTCAGTTTGGTTCTGGCACCAGTTTTATGGGAACTATATAATCGTTTATTACACGCCCCACAGTTTGAAGACCTCTGCAGTAGTGTGACTGATGTGCAGGGCCCTTATGTGTCCTCGGGCCCTGACGACCCCCCACATCGCTCATCCCAGACTCTGTCTTTTCAACTTACTCAGGCACACCCTACCCATGGGTGGTTGTACTTCCTCCGCTCTCAGCACTAACCCGGATGTGTTGTTTGTCTTGCTAATTCAATTAGTTATCCTTGTTGTAATTCACTCTCTAACTTCCTCTGTCCCCACCCTGTTTCCCTGTGGACGACTTGAAACAGATTTCGCTAATTGTATAGTCTCCTAACAAGTGAACAATAAATACATAAATACATGCATAAATAGTACGTCGACATTATTGGTGGTCGCGGTTATATGGTTGCAGTACTGGTATGATCCCGAATTCACCACTTAAAAAGCACTAGCAATTCCATCGCTCCTTTCCTAAACTGCAATGCTGTAAATATTGGTTGGAAAAGTAATTCATTGAATAGTTCTTTTTTTAATACAGTTGAACACGAGTCTTTTCTTCGTTGCTGTCTAAATTCCAGGAAGGTCCGTGTAATGGTCTGACGCTGAGGCTGTGCTACTGGCTGCCTGCTTTTTTTCTTGGTCTCTTCCCATGTCAATAGGGCTAGGGCTGTGGGATTCTTTACAAGCATGGGGGGGTGGGGGGGGCTTCAGCGCCTGAAAGTGTAAGTGCATAGCAACTATCTCCCCAGGGTCCCCCCTTGCTCGACCTTTCATTGTTTGCGGTCCGGGCCCACCTGCAAAGCCGCCAGCAGCTCCCAGAGTCACCTCTGTCCTCACACTCAAGTGACTGCGTCTCTCCTCTGTCCTCTGCCCCCCGCCCCAGGCCCGGCGCAGCGAGCCTGCTTTGCAGAAGCGCGGCGGCTTCGTCCGCCCTGCTGGGGTGCAGCCGCGCGTGCTGTCATTTTCACATATCACTATCAGCTGGTCACAATATTTGGTTTCTTGAATATGGAAGTGGAGTGTCCCCGTTTTTATTCACGGGCGGGGGTGGCGGGGCGGATATTGGGCTGCGTGTGAGTCGGCTGCGGGGGTAGCGTTGCTGCAACATTGCGAAAAGCAAAGCTCTTCTAACCCAGACGGGAACCTTGAGCTCAATAGTTGTACCAATGTATTGTGTTTCAATCATATCCATGGGCCATCCTATTATTGAGTAAGGCGTGTTGCACAGGGAAGGGCCTAGGGGTTATGCAGAGCTGTGTGCAAATAATGGGGTGCATGGTGGGCTCTGAACTGAGCCAGCACAGGCCCCCACCTTTCTAAGGTAGATCATATGCATGCTTATACTTTTTTTCTTCAGTATTATATCGTCCTCTAGATGCTACTTTACATGGGGGCCGTGTAAAATATTTTTTTTTAAAAGCAGGCTGTTCCCGTTTTGTGCCATGGAGCAATGTGAAAACGAATGCAAGACTATGACAGCTGCATTGAATAGAGTAGGAGAGAGAGAGACATACTCTAATGGACCTCTCGACACTTTGGTCCCCTTTTTGTCTTTTTGGCCCTGATGCGCCCTAAAGTGTAGGGTGTACAACTCAGTTAACTTTGGGCTGCACATGGGACACGACCATGAATCTATACCCACCCGTGCACTGGATCCGTGCAAATAACTCTGTGCATTGAAAGCATGCACATACCCAACCCACGCATTGGATCCAGGCACATACCCACCTATGCATTGTATGCATGCACATACCCACCTATGCATTGTATGCATGCACATACCCACCCATGCATTGGATCCATGAACATACCCACGCATGCACTGAATCCAGACACATACCCACCCATGTATTGGATCTATGAACATACCCACGCATGCACTGAATGCAGACACATACCCACCCGTGCATTGCATCCATGCACATACCCACCCATGCATTGGATCCATGAACATACCCACGCATGCACTGAATCCAGACACATACCCACCCATGTATTGGATCCAAGCACATACCCACCCGTTCTTTGGATCCATGGACATACCCAGCCCTGCATTGGATCCAGGTACACACCCACCTAGCATTGTATCCATGCACATACCCACCCATGCATTGGATCCAGGCACATACCCACCTACGCATTGTATGCATGCACATACCCACCTATGCATTGTATGCATGCACATACCCACCCATGCATTGGATCCATGAACATACCCACGCATGCACTGAATCCAGACACATACCCACCCATGCATTGGATCCATGAACATACCCACGCATGCACTGAATCCAGACACATACCCACACGTGCATTGCATCCATGCACATACCCAGCCCTGCATTGGATCCAGGTACACGCCCACCTAGCATTGTATCCATGCACATACCCACCCATGCATTGGATCCAGGCACATACCCACCTACGCATTGTATGCATGCACATACCCACCTATGCATTGTATGCATGCACATACCCACCCATGCATTGGATCCATGAACATACCCACGCATGCACTGAATCCAGACACATACCCACACGTGCATTGCATCCATGCACATACCCACCCATGCATTGGATCCTCGCACCTTACAGAAGGAAATGTTGTGGACAAAATAAAGAATAGAAAATGATGTAGACTGGCTTCATTTCAAATGTGTCACTGATTACATTTTTAATCAAGTATCACATCTTATTGATGATAAATGTCTGTATTTTCCAAATTTCAAGCCCAATCCACAAATAAAACTGTAAAAGTGCATGTTGCGCAGTGTGTGATGTTATGTTTGCTGTGCACTGAAGCTCAATTCTGAAATGTGTTTATCTTTCATAAAAAAACAAGCGTAAAATGCATACCAACCCTCGACGCGTGCACACTCGAATGTATGCATGAACAGTTCTCTCACTGCTAGTGTGCAATAGACTATTGTGCACAATGATGTTGATCACAAGAGTAATTGTGTGGAAAGAGATTGCGGATTGTGAGAACATGAGAATGCGCTTTGCTTCCCCGTTAAATGCGCATAATGAAGCACACGGACGAGACTTAGGTCCACTCTCATGAGCAAAATTGACGTATGCCAAGGACAGACCCCCAAAAACTCACCCTGGGGCTCATTTGCGAGTTCCCCATAACTTCGGCGGCTGGGACTTGTACGCATGCACTTTAACTTGCATAGCTCCTGGCCTCCACATTTTCATCATTTGCACGCCAGAGTGAAAAAGTGCAGGGCAAAATGTGGCATGCACGGGTAAGCACGGCAGGGAGCGTGTAAGATGGATCCCTATGGGGTCTGCATGCTTCATGCTGGAGCTTTAAGCTGGCGGATGTACCCCATAGGGATCTCCACCATTTGCAACGGCATGAAAATCCATGCCACCGCAAATGCTGGAGCATTTGTATGGCACAGGGGAAGAAAGGTGGTGAAATTGCAAGTTTAGGTTGCCCCTCCTCTCAGCCATATACATGAATGAAAATGGGGGGGTAATGTGAAATTTGCATTTTATATAGTGCTGCTAATACTCAGGTATCTGAGCGCTGCTTATTATTACCCAGGGTGTGTGGTTCTCATTTATTGACCTTGTAGAATGAAAGGCTGAGTTTGGCCCTTCCGGGATTCGAACCTGGGTTGCCTCTGCACGGATGTTTAAGTGAGCACTTTACTCGCTGTGCTATCTGACCAGCTAAAGCAAAGAGTGAGAGCTTAACACAAGGATTTTGCATTTTCCATTAATGTTACGCGCCCATTGAAAATGAGCTCCCCTGTTTTTCTGTTCTAGCACTTCAAGATATCGGCGCTAATGTCAAGATCGCACCCAGGTCCCACTGAAGCAGATTCAACTGAAGTACCATCATTTACTGATGGCAAGGTGGGCATTCTACACCATATCTTGGTGGAGCGTGACACACACAGAGCAAGCCCAGCGTGGTAGCAGCCGGCCATTGACCTAATCAATGCGCAGGGACTGGAGCAGCACACTGTCCACGGTGGGAAGAAAAGGGGGCAAGGCGGCCAGTGCCGTGAGAAAGAGAAGCTCCAATGCATCCATCATGCAGCTGCCAGCACCTCAGGGGACAGGCTACACGGGAGAGGGAGGCAGCAAGAGAGGGGGTGGTGTGTGCCCTAATACACCTACAAGCTGTCGAGTGAGTCAGTGACTTTAATTTAGCATCCAGGCAAGACAGGAAGTAATTGTAGCCTCATCCCCACCGATATATGCAGGACACACACGCTTTCTGGTTAGATGCACATGTAGACTGCGGTTCAGTACACTTACTACACGAAGAACCACACTCCTCTAAAAGCAAGCAGGGACTTCATTTCACCAAAGTACCAGCGGTAGTGGAAGTGACATCACACAAACCTTGACCTCTGATGACATTATAGGAAGTGATGTAACTTGACCGCGCCCCCAAGTGACATGATATGATGATTTGGTTTTTATAACGCATCAGTGCACAAGTGTTTCTAGGTGCCACAAGACAAGAGAGGGGAGACAGAGGGAAGACAAGGCAATCTTACTAGGTCTTGTGCCATTCGGAACGTTCAAGTGCGACAAAGAGAAGTGCAGGTGGGAAGCAAGAGAGGAGACGTGCAGGGGAGAGGGGAGGGGGGGGCAGTGCCATCAGGGCAACATGGCTCTGAGTAACTGTAGTCAGGGCAGTGCTGCTCTGGGTAATTGCAAGGAAGCAGGTGGGCTGTAAGAGTTGCTGTTACAGCCCCTAAGTGTGTGGTAGGCCAGGAGGTAGGGGAAGGATGACTGGCCATTTAGGACCCTGGTACCTAGTGAGGCTCTGAGGGTTCAAAGCAACCAGTCAGGGCAGTACACAGGTAGGTTACCAAGGACGTGAGCGAGAGAGGCAGAGGAGAAAAGGAATGTCTTGAGCAGCTCCTGAAATTTCAGGTGGTCCGACTCAAGTCTGAGAGGGGCTGGGAGGCCGTTCCAGAGGGAGGCACCGGTAGAGGCGAGAGATCTGTCCCTGACTCTCTGCTTGGAGAAGTGTCTGGCCCCCAGAGAGTTAGAGTTAGCTGGGAGAAGGGCTCTAGAAAGAAGGTAATTAGGCAGATAGAGTTGGGTATAGTGAGGGCCCCGGTTCCAGAAGCCTTGTGGACGATTCAGAGGGTCTTGAACTTGATCCTTGCAGCCATCGGGATCTAGTGGAGTTATTTCAGGGCTGGAGTCTTGCATTCCTGTTCTGGATTAGTTGCAGGGGGCGAAGACTAGAGTTAAGCAGATTGAGAAATAGGCTGTTGCAGTAGTCCAGCCTGGAGACAAAACAAGTTCTGGAGACAGTGAGCTTCTGGGGGAAGGTGAGAAAAAGGTAGAAAGCCTCTGAGGAGGTGTAGCTGGAAGTGGGCCTTCTTGGCAAGATCTGTGATATGAGGATAGAAGGAGAGAGTGGAGTCAAAGATGACACCAATGTTTTTTGATTCACTGGAATGGGAGAGTAGTGGGCCCAAGGAAGGCGGCCAAAGTGAGAAAGGGAAAGCGGGAGCGGGGGTCCCAATGAGAAGGATCTCAGAAGTACTGGCATTGAGGCAGAGATCGTTGGAGGCGCACCACTCCTGAATCGTGGATAGACAGTCAGGAATGAATGAGGAAGGAGAGGAGGCTGAGGGAAGCCTGAAGGAGAGCTCAGTATCCCCTGCATAACACTGAAAGTTAGAAGAGAAGGTGGAGAGCAGGTGGACCAAAGGGGCCATATAGACACGGAAGAGCCAGGGTGAGAGGATAGAGACCTAGGGGACACCACATGTGGAGAGAGAGGTGGTGCAGAGAAAGGACCCAATTTGGTCCTGGGAGAGTTGGAGCAGGAGGTAGGAGGTCAGCCATGCCAGGTCTTGATCCATGATGCCCAAGTTCTCGCAGAGTCGGTTGATCAGGATGGCATGATTGACCATATCAAAAGCAGGGGAAAGGTCAAGGAGTATGAGGACAGAGGGAGAGATGGTAGCAAGATTAGAGAGTAGATATTCACGGGTGTTCAGGAGAGCAATTACCATGCCGCTGGCTGCTCTGAGCCAGACAGATGGTCGTGGAGACCACCAACAGATTCTGTGTGGAATTTAAGCAGGGCGATAGCCAGCTTTTCCAGGAGTTTGCTTAGGAATGGAGTGACAGAAATGGGGTGCTAGTTTGCTGGACAGGTAGGATTGGCAGAAGGCTTTTTTTAGGAGGGGGTGCACAAGGGAGTGCTTGAGGAGAGAGTGGAAAGATACAGTGGCAACAATTGATCACAGAAAATGGCCAAGGCTGGAGCAAGGGAGTCAATGTGGTCCTTATTAGTTCTGGAAGAACAGGGGCACATCTGTTTTGAAGATACTTTTATAGATTGGACTGGTTTAGAAACATCCTCAGGTGTTAACAGAGAGAGGGAGGACAGAGGAAGAGGAGATGGAGAGTTGGCCAAAGGGGGCCTGAGAGAGGTAGAGGGAGAGAGGGAGGAAGAGGAAAGCAAGGACAAGATGTCCTGGGTTTAGTGGTGAAATGAGAACACAGAAACATACAGAGGTCTGGCCATTCTGTTAGAGGCTGCAGAGATGCAGGCTTGAATATGGACCTTCTTCTTGGAGAAGAGAGAGAGTCTATATTGCCTGTATTGGAGCAGGTGGCAGTCCAGTTTGTCAGAGGACGCGCCCGACACCATCCACTTCCTCGCAGCCACCCTACAATTGCGTTTCATGGTGGCAAGGTTGGACTCATACCAAGAGTTGCACTTGGAGGTAGGCTTCAGGCGGATCCTCATGACAGGGGCAAGGATGTCCAAGATCTTAGAGATAGAAAGAAGCAGGTTAGAGAAGGGTGTGTCAGAATGGGTGTCAGTCACAGCGGTAGGAGGAGCAGAGAAAGTTGAGGCAAAGGCAGCCACTGACACTCGCTTCATGGGCTGAATGACAGAGAAGGAAGTTAGCAGTGCTGTGGTGGGTTCTGCATGAGGGACAAGAAGTTCCAGATCAGAAGAGAGCAGAAAGTGGTCAGTGTAAGAGAGAGGAGTAGTGAGAGGGCTAGAGATTGGGATGTCAGAGGAGATGAGAACATCCAAGATGTGTCCAGCATAGTGTTTTGGACCAGAGGGTAGGATGAATAGGGAGAGAGAGTCGCATAGGTTATGGAAGAACCCAGAGGTGAGGTTAGATGCATCCAGATGGATGTTGAGGTCTCTGAAGAGAAGTTGAGAGGTAGAGCAGAGAGAGAAGCAGAGAGGTTAGCCCATTCTGAGAGGTAGAGGGCGACCTGGCCAGGTGGCCTGTAGATGTAGCCACAGTCAGGCAGAGCCAGTAGAGATATAGAGCCTGCAGACCAGGCATTCAAAGAAGGAATAGGCCTGCATAGGAATGGACAAACAGAGGCCCACTCAGGAAAGATCAGCGCCACTCCACATCTGGACCGGTTAGTTCTGGGTTCGGAGAGGATCTTGTAGCCCTCAAGAAAGAGAGTGTCAAAACTTGTGACAGAGCTGGCTATGAACCATGTCTCTATGAGAGCGAGGACATTCAGGTCAAGGTCTTTGATGTGATGGCAGATGTCAGAGGTGTGTTTGACAGCAGAACAAGAGTTGAGAGCAGCTATGTGGAGCAGGTTGCCACATTTGAAAGGCTTCCGGGGTGGGGTACAGGAGTGAGGTACACCCAGTGAAAGCTGCAGAGTGGCTAGAGAGTGGGCAGAGGCAGTAGACGGAGGTGGCATAGGAGCCAAAGAGGAGGAGAAGTGGGATACCAGAGAGGAGGCAGAGGAGGAGGATGGACGTGGCATCCTCATTCTTTAGGTATTCGCATATCATTTGAGTGTGTCCTCATTTCCTCTCTTTATGATGTCACTTTACTCTCTTCAGATTTCATTTATAGCTCTTCTATTTCCAATGCTGTATGTAGACATCCTTCCACCACATCAGCGCAAGGAAACATTTGATACGTTTGCCTGAGTGCATAACGTCTCTCATATCTTCGATGCAGTATTGAGATGAAACCTGGTGTCATGCACAGTGTCTTCCTGTTATTCTTCCAGGATGACAGAGGTGATGGGGCGGGCACTAGAGTTGATGTGTGCATCTGCCTATCTACATTGGCCCCTCTGGTCGAGTCCTGCTCAATCTTTTTAACCTTTTCTTCACACTTGGGTTTCTAAGAAACCATATCTTCATCACCCTCCTCACCTCCCTCAGGTTACCTGCATTCTTTATGTGCTCATTCACACTCCACGTCATATGGCAACACTCGTCAGTCGGTTGACAGAATACCCAACGTCGCACTTAGTTCTTATGATACTTGGGGTAATAAAACCTTGTTCCTGTGGGTGCAATGGTGCTTCCTTTCAGGTGCTCTTGGGTGGTGCTTTCAGTCTGTGTGTGCTCATCAGTGACAGCATTTATATCAATCATTATCTTCATCCCAATTGCTTTATTTACTGTCTTCTTGCACTGTTCTATTATTAGTCTTACACGAGCAATTCTAACAATAGTATTGCTCCAAGCAGCTTGAAGGCATACACTAGCCAGGTTGGAACCCACAAAAATAGGGATGAAGACCAATCATCATCTTCGGTCTCATCTACTTTTTCCATTTCCGTATGCAGGGTTGACAGCATAGTTATTGCCTCTGTTAGGGTTCCAGTCTCTCCATCGTGGGCAGGTGTGTATTTCCAGCAAGGCGGCCCGATCCAGGCACACATGCCACCTTGCCTTTCTGTAATCAAGTCCAACACATAACTGTTCTGGAGGGTCATAACTCTGATGGCCCTCTATTCTTCTCTAATTGGATTAAATCATTTTATTTTTGTGTTTATTGTTTGTAACAGCTGAAACCTGGTTATTTGCAACCACTTGGCGTTCACTGCAGTTTGAAATCCTGGCATGAATATGGCTGTAAATATCATTGCAGTTCTACTGAACAGTGTATGGTCAGCTGTAATGTCATGAGAAGCTTCTACTGACTTTGCTGAGAAATAGTTCTCTCTCTTCAGTCAGATGAAGTTAAGCAACCTCTTCTTTCTTTGGTGTGCATTTATTTTCAGAAATCGAATATGGAGATCACTTTGGGGAATCACCAATGCAGGAACATATATTATAACTATAGAGCATTTTTCTCCCTAATTTGTAGACAGCTTCATATAGACTGTGGATCCACAATCACAACAGTGGTACATTTGCATGGCAGTTCCTCGATTCATTCCCGGTACATCAATTATTTGCTTGCAACCCTTTATTTTCTCCAACGTTATTTAAATCCCTGTTCGAGAAACACAGGGGGGCATTCTTCATTGGCAGTATGGATACAGGTCCTGCCTCATTCTTTACCCATGTTAATAATTTCAAATACATGCCCCATTATTTCAGGCATTCATCATTCACTATTTGCACTATCTGTACTGGCATCAATAAATGTGTGCTGCATGCTAGCATTCCATCTTCCCATCCTGTGCTGGTTACTACTCATCCATATACTAATAGCTGAGGTCTCTCCCAGCATCCTGACAATCCTGGTATTTCCCATGCATATACACAACCCAGTCTCTTTTGTTCAACAATCGTTATCTGGTCTCCAGTCATACCACTGAGGGAATTCATGAGCATTCGGCTTTTCCAGTCTGCATCTTTTTCCATTTTCCAGGTTTTTATGTATTCATCTTCATATGGAAATATCATTGTCGACCTTCATAGTAGGTTCACACATCTTCCTTCAACTTGTCTTCTTGTTATGCACGCTGCTTGATGGCTGAGACACTGTTAGGGAGAATTCTCTGTTTAGGCTGAATTTCCTAACCTAGTGAGTCCCCCACCAGCTTTGCTGGATTTCTGGAGTTTTTTTTTTTTCCATCCCGCCAAGAGTGGGACTCTTTTCCTCCCACTCTTGGACATGTATGTGTGTAATTCCTTTGAATGTCAATGTGTTCTATGGGCTATGGGGTCTTTTACTCCATAGGGTCTCATATGTTTTTCTATGTGTGTTACACCGCACCCTACGTGCCGTAACACTGGGGCGTCCTAGCGGTCCTCCACCATAGACTCCATACCCGGGGACTGACTACTGTCTCCCCGGGCATGTAAAGTCACCATTGGCTTTACTAGACCTAAATTTACTAACAGAACTAGTACAAACCATCTTATTGTGGACGTACTAGTAGGGGTAATTCGATTTCTCCTGGATCTGATTCGAGGGGGCACTGTCCCGTCCCCCCTCGTCGAGTTTTGGCTGGTGGCAGTGGAAACTACTTGTTATGTTCGACCCCGAACATAACCCTATGGGATTCGTCCCATTGTTGGAGATTGATACTTTTTCTCGTTAATCTCTAACGTACCACCAATCTACTTATCTTAAATAAGTTTATCGGATGGTATTTTCTGCCAGAACTCAGTTTGTAAAATGGCGTCTGTGTTCGTCTCTGTGACTCCTAAACCAAAGGTCGAGCCCTTTGTTCCACTTTTGGCGGGCTCTGTACAGAGACCCTCCAAAGTGGTGCCATTCAGTCTGGGTTACCACAGGGGTGTGGGAGGGGGTCTAGGCACCCTGGACCGAGTTGCCTTGCCAACTCCGGTCGCACTCTGGAGTGATTGGCCCAAGTGGTGAGCCTCCCCGCTCACCACTTAGCATGTGTTGATTGACAGCTAGGCTGAATGAATGGGGGTTTTCTGCATAAAAGCAGGGTTTTTGGGACTGGATCTTCAGAAGTCGCCACAGGACCTAAGAATCCGACGAGGGTAACGCTGAGCCGACCTGCACGACGACACCTCCGGTGGAGCCCTGCGGAACCGACTCACCACTTCCCGACGACAGAGGAGATCTCCCTGCCGGAGAGTCTCTTCCCCTGGCTGGTGGGAACAACCAGTCCCCTTTTTTTATTCGCCTCAGGACGCAGTGGTCGAATTGCCTGTGCAGAGCACCTCGGCAACTGGATAGCCACTACCCCTGTACCGCGACCAAAAGGTGGTGCCTTGTGACGGAGCATTCCGCGGCTGGTCTCTTCCCTGGTGGTGCACCGGACTTCACTTTTCTTCGACGACGAGATCATCTCTACTCTTGGCAAAGACCCGACGTGCATCCACCACCAGGAACAACTGCCCCCGCCAGAGCTGCCCTCACAACAAGGTACCGTGTCCACCTGGCTTCCCTTTCGATCGGTTCGAGGGAGGTGTCTTAATCCTCTCCTTTCCATTGGGTCGCCTCCAAGCTTTCTCAGGTATTGTTCTGAACTAGTTCAATCTGCCGATAACAATTTGCTACAAAGACTCAAACGCATTTCTACTAGAGACTTTTGGGACATATCGCCTTGCCTCTCTCCGAGTGGGCCTGGCCTCTGAACTTTATGATCTATTGTGGTTCTTGCCTTCTTGCCTTGCATTTTTCCCGCAAAGTATTGAACTGTGTTGATTTCGTAACCTGCCTATTTTTCTCTCCCATCCTAGCTAATATTAGAGTGCCATCTAGGTTGAGGCATACACCTCTGTCTGTAAATAAGTGGTGCTGGTAAAACCTAGACTTGTCGACATATTGCTAGGGGGATTGATTGTTTCTTCTTCATAGAGTAATTGTGATTTATTTGTTTGCCGTGATAGTGCCATAGTGTTTTTGATAGATGTTTCATTATAAATAAATACCTTAATATATTTACACTGAGTCTCGTTGCGTGTTTGCTTGTCTTACTGTGAAGAATTGCCCTATCTTGTATACTCCACATACTGCTTAACTCTTCTTGAGAGAGGTCTGACTGCTCAGCCACAGCTACCAACAGTGAATCTGTGTGGTACAGACTGCTACCAAGTGGGTTTACTGCCAAACACCTGTAGTCCTAAATCTTTTGCAGTGGTCCCAGAGGGAACTGCACAGGCTTCCGCCTAACAGACACTGTGCTTCATGTACAGTTATTTCTCTTGCAATACATGTTCTGGCTGTGCTCGTGGCATAAGGGATGACAGAACACACTTTGTAGCTCTCATCTGACGTTTTCCTCACTACCTCCTTCATGTTCGGATACCTCATGTTATTATTTAAAAGGGTTGAAGTATCACAATATGTATTTATATCCCCATGATCTTCTTCAGCACCTCTCTTAAATCGAATAATTTGTTTGGTAATATCAGGTAAAATATCACTCTTGTTTGTTTGTTTGTTTATTATTTATAATGCGCATCATACCCGGGAGGTAACAGGGCGCAGCAGTTACATATATATGCAAAGCTTAGTTACAACACAGGAGGTATAAAATGTACATACAAGTCATACTTACAGGAAGGTATATACAAGTGGTGTCTATTTACAGGAATACGGTATGAAAAGGTATATACAAATAATACAAATATCTTGCAGGCGCAGTATACAAGTAATATAGACATCTTGCAGAGGCAATATATACAGAAATAAGGGTATTTGTATCCGTGTGAGGGCAGGGGTGAGTCTAGATATGCAGACCAAGGGTAAGGCAGTTATGTTAACTGCAAGGGTAGCAGGTTGGGAGGAGCAGAGGAGGTTACTCCATAGAGAATGAGGAATCATAGTATGGAGTCCTAGCTGCAAAGCTACGCAGGGTTGTCTTTTACTGGTCTTTATATTTCAGCCACCGAATGATGTTGGATCTGAAGTTTTGGTAGGATTGGTCAACTCTCAGAGTAGGGGCCAGGGAGTTCCACAATTTGGCTGCTTTCACGGGGAAGCTGTTACCTCCGATAGTGGAGCGTTTGAAGTTAGGTATGGAGAGGTGATCTCTATTAGCTGATCTGAGTGGTCTCAGGGATGTCTGTTTATGGAATTTCTCCTCCAGGTAGATGGGGCTGCATTGTTGAGGGATTTGTGGGTGAGCAACAGTGTTTCTAAAATGAATTTATCTTTTATCCTTAGTTGAGAGCCAGTTGTTCTGACGGCTGCTCTCGGAAATGTGGTCTCTTCTAGAAATGCCTAGTGCCGCTCAGAGGATGTTGTTTTGTAATGTTTGGATTCTTTTGATAGTAGCTTTAGTTGATCCTAAACAGAGGGCATTACAATAGTCCAGGTGAGACAGGATGAGGGCTCTGGCCAGGGTGGTACAGCTACTATCGGAGAGAAATGGCTTGCCTGTGAGAATAAGTTTGCACGTGTAAGCTGTAGAGGAAGCTAAGGATTTGACCTGTTTGGCAAATGAGAGGTTTGAGTCAAGGTAAACGCCTAGTGTTTTTACCTCGTGTTCTACTTTAATACTGTTGCCATCAATTATGAATGTGGAATAGTCAGATCCTAATTTTTTTAGATTAGCGGGGGTGCCCAAGATGATGAGTTTGGTTTTATCATCATTCAGGCATAGACCATGCGTGGCCATCCATGCCTGGATGATGATGTACACTCTATTCACCAAGGCCAAATCCTATTCATAATCCCCTGAAAGCGGGAGGAGGATCTGGGTATCATCTGCATAGTTAGTGTAGGTGATACCAAGATGATCCATATCATCGAAAAGGGGCTTAGTAAAAATGTTGTAGAGTGTGGTCAAGACGCAGGACCCCTGAGGCACACCGCAGGTGATAGGTATAGGGTTGGCAGTTGATAGAGGTGAGAAGACAATCATTGTTCTATCATATGGGAAGGATCTAATACAGGAAATAGCGTCATCAGAGAAGTGTTCTGCTTTGTCGAGGTTGTTGCATAGGATAATGTGGTCAACCAGGCTGAACGTGATAACCTGGGTATCACTGGTCAGGCTCTGGTGTGGCTGACCTCTTTCCTCTCAAATCGACCCTCCCAGGTCCAACTGGGGTCTTTCCTCTCTGACATCTTTTTCTCTACCTGTGGTGTCCCCCAAGGATCTAACCTCTCTCCCTGGCTGTTCAACCAGTATCTGGCACTTCTCGCCCACCGCATCGCCGCTCACTGCCCCTACTTTCAGTGCTATGCGGATGACACCCAGCTCATTTTCAGGCTACCCTCGGCCTCCTCTTCTCCTTCCCTCATCTCTGACTGTCTTTCTGCTATTCAGGAATGGTGTGCCGCCAACGACCTCTGCCTTAATGCCAGTAAGACTGAGATTCTACTCATCGGCACTTCCACTCCCTCCTTCCCTGCTGCTCTCTGGCCGGCCTCTCTGGGCCCTCTTCCTGCTCCTACCTGCAAGGCAAAAAACCTCGGGGTCATCTTCGACTCCACACTCTCCTTCTCTCCTCACATATCCGACATCTCTAAGAAGTCACACTACCAGCTACACCTCCTCAGAGGTATCCTTCCTTTCCTCTCCTTCCCCCAGAATCTCACTGTCTCTAGAGCCCTGATTCTCTCGAAGCTGGACTACTGTAACAGCCTCTATCTAAATCTGCCCGCCTCTACACTCCGCCCTTTGCAACTCATCCAGAACAGGACTGCGAGACTTGTCCTTGGCCTCAAGCCCAGGGACCGTATTACTCCAGGACTGAAATCACTACACTGGCTCCCAGTGACTGGGAGGATCAAGTTCAAAACCCTCTGCATTGTCCACAAGGCCGTCTGGGGCCTTGGGCCAAAATACCTTCAACTCTCTCTTCCTAAATATCTTCCTTCTCGAGCTCTTCACTCATCCACCTCCAACTCCCTCAGGGTCAGCCGCTTCTCCAAACAACGAGTTGGGGGCAGATCTCTCTCCGCTGCAGGAGCCTCCCTCTGGAACAGATTTCCTGCCTCCCTGAAACTTGAGGAGAACCATCTCCGGTTCCGGAAGCACCTCAAAACCTTCCTCTTTGCCCCCGCCTTCTCTCCCCCTCTCCCCTGCTAATACTATTGAAACTGCACTGAATCTGCAACTAGGCCACTCACCGTTCTTGGTCCTTGGCCCAGCCACTCTCCCCTGCACTGCCTCCCCGGCAACCCCTGCACTGCGGGACTGTGTCTGTATTCCTACAGCCCCCTTCCCAGCACTTGTCTGCACTTACCTCGCACTTGCCACCAGCTGGCCCTTGTTATTTATCCTGTATGCTGTATGCTAATAACCCTGTACTGCCCTTTCCCCTCTTTCTTTCCCCCATGCACTTTTCCCTTCCCCTCTACCCTTGCACTTGCGCAATCTGAATGACACCTGGCCTAGTAGGATCGTTGTCTGTCTCCCCTTGTTTCCCCCCTGCCTCTTCGCGCCATGAAACACTTGTGTATAGGCGCGTTACAAATGTCATATCATATAATATCATATCATAACGCAGCCGTTAGATCTAGGAGAAGGAGAAGGCTGATTTGCCATTATCTCTAAGCTCGTCCACTTGGGTCTTGAGATCAATGAGGGCTGTCTCCGTTCCATGTTGGGGACGGAAGCCAGATTGTCTAGCACCTAGTAGGTGGTGTAGCTCCAGGTTGCTTTTGGATTTGTATATAAGCTACCTTGTCTAAATTCTTTTCTGTTCGTAGGATAGGCACTGCAGTAATTTGCCTATAATTGGTAGGTGTGGCTGGGTCAAGAGTAGGCTTTTTTAAGAGTGGGAGTACCCAGTATTGTTTGAGGTTAGCAGGGATGATACCAGTAGAGAAGGATGCGTTGACAAGTTTAGTTATGAAGGGTGATAGGTCTCGGGCCGCATCCTTGATAAGCTGTGCAGGGAAGAGATTGCTTTTGTTAGAGATACAAATAGATGTCCCATTGCTAAACATGTAATCTGCATTATTGATAATTATTTGACAAAATGCCATGATAATAAGGAAGAAAACAAAAATCATTGTACAAAATGAGGTTACAAGAAGTATTCCAAATAAACATATCGATCTTCGTGCTGGCAGTGTGACTCTCATAACTTGGAAACTTCCCATTCATTTCAATTCAACGTGTAATTTATGTCACTTTTATAAACCATTCTTCACCATGGATATTCGATGTCACAATTTTCGTAAGCTGAACACGTGGAGAAAGGAGGATTGATAGCTGTGCATGTGTCACAGCAACGAAATAAGCTGAAGCGTGAAGATGGACCAAAGGAAGGCTGTTTGGCCTGGTGTCAAAGGCTAAGGCAACCAAAACTGGTAATCAGTCATTGAAGAACAGTGAATGTGAAACACTGAGGCATCCCTTGTTAAGTTGCAAAGAGCGAACACCAGGAGTGCCAAGCTTCGTTATTCAAGACAAATAAATGCTATAATATGGGCTGATTCAAGGTCTCCTGTCACGTGATTCTAGGATGGAAATAGAAGTGGGCATGCAGACCTGAACCTTGATAAGAACATGCTCACACTCCCTTTTATTCCCAGAGAAGAACAGCTACTACAAGGCCATATTCAAAGACAATATGAATGGCAGATGGCATGCAAGATGGCGGGCTAATTCGGTGGGGAATGTGGTCAAGTCCACACACCAGCACCTGGGGTACCAGTTTACGTGCTGCTAGAGAGATGATGTTCCAGAAAGGTACAAGCATGCCAACCAATTGTAGAGGGCTATATAATGAAGGGCCTTATAGTTTAAGAGCCAATGATATGCTTTGTACTTAATAACTGTTAAAGATGCCTTGCACTAGGGGAGGGCATAAATTGTCCACCTTTATAGAAAGTATATTTAGATATTCCCCTTAGTCCTATCACAATCTCATGTAGGTTTTCTTAGTTTGCCATGTAGTGTGACATCACTTATGACAAATGTTTGTTATATAAGAATGTTTTTTAATGAAATGTTTTGAGACTATGCTGTGTGACATCTGTTGATGTCCGTTGTAACTCCCTGTTTTAGATAATTAAGAATATAACAGAGAAATGTTGCCAACTTCCTGAGTCGGTCTTATTATTTGGTATTCTGTATACCATCCATCATACAATGTGTTACCTCAATTAAAAAGATGATAAGTATTCACTTAGTAGCATGTTGGATGGTTTGGAAATAAGACCCATCGACCAGTAAGACTCCAGTGTTTCAGACGAAAGGGCACCCTCCGCCATCTAGCTGGAAGATCACAGAACTTCCTTTGGAGAGCGGGCGATCTAGAATTCTTGCAAGAAAATTGAGATGGTGGAACGGGTCCCTCTTTGACAAAACCCCTCCTGGTTTCCACAGGCGCTTTGCGGACAGAAGGCGAAAGTGTTTGATTGGAGGAGGGAGTCGATACCGAAGGCCTCAAGCTGAACGAACCAATGGTGAGTAGACTAAGGGGAATGGCAAACTGAGGGGATGGGATTGTGGTAATTTAGAAAATAATGGGGAAAGTAACAGGAGATTTAGAAAGTAACAGGGAAAGTAACATGAGTTTCTTTTTGTGTAACGAGAGAGAGAGCCCGAGATTCCTAACCTAAGGGGGTTCAGAAGAAATTTTTATACACTTCAGTTGAAGTAAACTAGGCTACTTACAGGATAGGTCCATATGAGATAGCAATTTAAATCCTGTAATCAGGGTATTATTAGGGGCAACAATAAAGAGTGATTACTAAGAATTAATGTGAAGAGTCGACCAGTCTTTCTGTTGTGTATTTGTGGTAAATTACTGTGTCGAAGAGCGACAATTGTGTTAGCAAAATTGAGAAAGGTCAAGGAGACATTGGGCCTCATTACGTGTCCGTAGGTAGCCATGGCGGTAAAACCGGAAGGCTGTTGCCAGACTCGTGACTTTTTCTGATGCCTGGCTTGCTGGTAACAGCAGCAGATTCTAAGCCTGCCTGTCTGCGAAGTAAAAATTGTATTCCCCATTCCCATTTGAGTCCTATGGGAATGAGGAACACATGAGGCACAAGCACCATAAATAACGGTGCCAGTCCCTCTGTGAATGTCTGCAAGCGGCTGTCGTTCCTCTCGACAGGTCAGACCTGGCAGGCGGGAAGGCAGCCGCATGCAGAGTCAGAGTGTGCTGGTCCGGTAACTACAGTGCCGGTAGGCTTACTGGCACTGTTGTTACTGGACCGGCATGCTCGTAATGAGGCCCATAGTGTCTATCTAGAAAAACATTTGGTACCGACTCAGAGGTAGACTGAGATTATTGAAAAATAGAGGTTTTGAGCAGTGATTGTTGGAGCGGGCTCATAATTGTTGTTTTCATAAAAGTATTGTTGTAAACACTGGTAAGTATTGGCAGTAAATTGAGACTTGTTACAATGGGAGACATTACTCCTCTGATGTTTTTATGTAAGAGCTTGCCAAAACACATGCCCAAGCTCAAACAGTACAGTGCAGAATAGGTGAAAGGCACGGCAGATAAGATGTTCATGCCATGACCACAAGGGGGATCATTGTCGAAAGCAGTATTGCAACACATGACCATATACTTGCACGCTGCATACACGGGAAGGACATTGGAGAAATGGTTAGCTATTTTAGAACTTGGGAAAATGTATGAAGAAGAGAGAGAGGATCCGCCACCTGAGGAGTGGATGCTTTACCAGTGTAAGGAGGAAGGTGTCGAGCCTCCTGCTCCCCTTGCCTCGTCTGAGGTAAAACGTGATAGCACGGAAGATGTAGGATTGTATCCGTAAAAGGAACTGAAAGCGACGACGTGGTATAGTAATCCGATATACGAACCACCTGCTTATAGTAGTGACGATAGTCCAGAGGAGACTAAGAGAAAAGAGGAGATCTGTAAAGTCTTACAAAACAGGGAAGAGAAAAGTGAGCAAATAATGTATTGACAGACATAGAATGAGAGATCAAGAGATGGAATGGAGAGAAGGATAAAGCTGATGAAGTAACACTCATACAGAACAAATTGATGGGAGGACATATATTACTCAAGCTAGATGGGAAGAGTATTGAGAAAGTCAGGCAAAGGGAAGATCAAGCTGAACAAGATAAGTAGGCAGGAAAGAGAAAAGTGATTAAAAGAAGATGAGCAGATAACGGGGAGAACAGATGTATCAAGGGGAGAAACAAAAGAAAGAAGAAAAAAAGTAACAAGGGAAGTATGATAACATGCAGAGACCAATAGAAGAACACTATAGGCAAACAAGGAGAAGAGAAGAGGAGGAAGCACAGAAATTAAGAGATAAAAGAATGCAAAGATGAAACAAAGAGGAAACAAGAAGTGCAATGGTAAGGAGAGAAGAGATAAAACAAGAAGAGGAAAGAACTAGATAAGAAGCACAAAAGCGAAGAGAAGTAGATGAAGAATTAGAACAAAAGAGTAGACAGCGGGAGTGCGATATTCAACGCATTCAAAGGGAATCAATGGAGCCAAGTCCAGCAATGCAATGTGGTAGTATAGAAGAGTACTTACCGTTGTAGGGAGCAACAACAGGGCCATCTAGAGAAGAGAATTTTGATATGGGAAGCATCGGAGATCGGATTGCTAAAGCATATCATGACTTAAGAGAAGGTGGCAAAACGGGAAGCCGAGGGAAGTGCGATCAAACCCTTATCTTCCAATCATGAAGCAAAGATAATAAACCATTCAGTCTTGAGCATAGAGCCTTGTCTTTAAATAGACTGACCTTAGATAAGGGTGAAGAGGATGAGAGCCACACTAGCTGGAGACTAGATGTCAGACGAAGAGAGTGAATCATTCAGTGGAGAAGGAGGAAGTGCATGTGCCCGTGAGGAAGGCTTGCAGGCAGACAAGGAAGTAAGATGGTCTGTTCTAGAGCAACCTAAGGATAGGACGCCAGATCCTATAGCATATCCAGAGTGCCCTAAAGGACGATCGTACAGCGAGAAGAGAGAATCACTTCCATATGTAAATAGGTTAAGGTCATTGCCAGGAAGAAGAGGATCAGGAACCAATGTCCCCACTATGGATAGGCAGACGATGGGAGCCGATTACAGATCAGGATGTACGCAGTTTCCTTATTGGAAAAAGGAGGAGCAAGGCCAACGTATATTTCATGGCCACAGATGTATAAGGATAATTTAAGGTGCAAACTCCCCAGTTGAGGGTGCAGGAAAATTGATTTATGAGTTAGAAAAATTACAGGAGGAAATACCTTGGTGATAAGTGATATTAAGTGTCTCCTAGCAGCCATTCTTTGGGAAAGAGCTGCTCACATTTGGATGAGAGCAAGCTATTCAAGTGTCATGGAACAAAACACAACGATGGAGCAGATGTCTGGAGAGCTCTCATGGTGCAGTATCCTGACACATATGACATGTAAGATGAAAGATGATGAGGATTCACTTGCTTACATTCAGGGCATTCAGGAATGCTGGACTCTTGAAACACACAAGCCTTGGGGAAAAACAGTGGCAGTATTTTACCACATTTTATGTCAGGGATTGCCTGAGCAGGTACACAGGCAACTCAAGAAGCAAGTGGGAATGGAAGCAAAGCTGTGGACTGAAATACAGTTGACTATAGTGCATCATTGTCGGCTGTTACAGGAGAAAAACAAGAAGAAAGACAATGCTGGAAAAATTGAGGAAGCCAAGTTAGTTCAGAAGAAATTGGCAAATTATGCCAAAGAAGGGGCGGTATTGACAAGCAGAGAAGGAGTAGGAGTAGAGCAAGAACTGAGTACATCACAGGCGAGTAATCAGCACCTGACAGACAAAGGAGGGAATGGGTTGTACAATGAGGTAGAGGCAACGACTACAGAGGAAGGGGTGGATTTCAAAAAAATCAAAGTTGGTTTCAGAACACATAAAATGAGAATCAGAATGGGGGGGACTAGTCATGCACGTACTCCTATATATTGGACATATGGGATGACAGGGCACACTGTTTGCATATGCGGAGGTCAAGGGTATGTACAAAAGGGGCAATTCTCGAGAGGTGGGACAGCTTATCCTCCATTATATAGCTCACATGCTAGGGAACGGTTCACCCAAGATCAGACAGTATCAGGCACATGTGTTGCAAATGCAACGGGCACAGCAACAACAGAAAGCACCATTGACTCCAACACAAGGGCAGTCGCAGCACGCCCTCATGCAGATACAGCAGAAGGCAAACAAGGGACAATTATTGACACCTAGAATATGGGGTGTCACTGTTGTAGAAGGTAATCTTTTCACAGGTACAAGGGTATGCATGTATCCACAATAGGACAGCTCACAGGGCGACTTGATGTGTTCAGTACTATCTGTGACACTAGACCCCTAAGAGTAGCAAAGGGTTGATGTGACGATAGGATGCCAATCTTTTCAGTTTTTTAGTAGACAGTGCTGCAACTCATTCATGTATATGAGAGGGATAATATCCAATGTCGGGAATTGCCATGACTGCTTTAGGGTTCTCTGGAGCTATGAGTTGAGATCGTTTTACTGAATAATTGCCAATCTCTATATGAGAGTGTGATATGTCTGTTCCATTGTTATTTTCATGACAGGCACCGGTTAATATTTTGGGAAGAGACTTAATGACAAAACTTAACATGACAATTTATTTTACTGATGAAGGTATAGTGTGCTCCACTTCTGGGATTCACTATATGAATGTGGACAAATTTATATTGGCCTTTACAGGGCAAATGGCTCTGAGAGGTGTGCCGATAGGACCCGAAGTTTTCCTTTATGGCGTGAACGTTCTGTTAACATAGCTACCTGGCTTATTGGGAAAGACTATGAGGATAACTGATTAATTTTTATTTAGACCACAGATACCTATGGACGGATAGGGGGACCAGAACACCCCCCCAGAGTTGGATGCAGCCATAGTACGAGAGGAAATGTCAATGCTCGAAGGAACGGATGATGAGGGTAGGCCATTAAGAACAGTGATTGCCATTGGGGAAAGGTGCAGATTGGCCGACGTCACTGATGATGACATGTTTGGGGATGACCCATCAGATGATAAAGTAGTTTTCTTTATGAGCATTACATATTGGAGTAGAATAGAGAAAAGGGAGATCCCACAGCGTATGGTGATAATGCAGCAGCACCCATCATTCTTTGATGAAGAATTAGAAAATGTGGCAAGTGCTTTATGGTGTGGTGTACAGGCACTTATGATGTAGGCTTATTGAGGGGAGTTGGGAAGGTTAAAATAAATCTGAAACCAGGAGAGATTTTACCTCAAACAAGACTGTACCCCATGTCTCGAGGGACATATGAGGGCATTTATTAGACTTTTTCAGCACTGCTGGAACAAGGTATTCTGGTACCATCAGCATCATCGTGTAATACCACAGTGTACCCTGTGAAAAAATCAAAGGGAGGGGCTTGGAGATTCATGCAAGATATGAGACTGATTTACCAGTTTGTAGAGGCAGAGTTTACATTAGTTCCTAACCCAGCAATGATACTATGCAATATACCAGTAGAAGCGCGATATTTTACAGTGATTGATTTAAAGAATGTGTTTTTTTCAATCCTGTTGCACAAGGACTCACCAGACTTGACTACATTTACGTTTTGTCAAATCTGTCTGAAACACACTTGTTTGCCTCAAGGGTACTGTAAGTCCCATCAATTTTTAACAGAGTCCTACAGATGGACCTAGGCAATATTGATTTGAAAAGCACTGTGACGCAGCACGTAGATGACATTTTGATTTGTAGCACAGCAGTAGATGAGTGCAGACAACACTTGATTCCGTTCATGACTATTCTAGCAGACAAGGGAGACAAAGTAGACAAAGAGAAGTTACAGTACTGTCAAGAAGAGGTTTATGTAGGCCAGTTGATCTCATATGAGGGAAAGTGGGTAACAACTGAAAGAGCTGAAGCGGTCAAGAAAATTGCAAAACCGTACACAGTGAAACAGATGCAACATGTAATTATTTGAGAGCATGGGTGTTTGACTATAGTTCATACACAAGACCCCTTTTGCAGGCTTTAAAGAAAGCACAGGTGAATAAGGAGAACATAGAATGGACTGAAGAAATTGAAGGAGCGTTTGAAGAATTGAAGAAAGCAATTTGTATAATTCCAGTTTTAGCAATTCCCAATTATGCTAAGGAGTTTTCTCATTTTCACATGCAAATGGGACAGTTATAACAGCAGTGATTACACAGAGGACTACATTAGGATGCAAACCTCTCAGATATTACAGTGGAAGTTTAGACCCGGTTATGAAACTGCATTTTCCCTGCAAACAGTCATTGGCAGCCACCACGTCCACAATTGAAAAATCTACAATTACTGTAATGGGTTATTCTATGATGATTTTTGTGGAACATGCTTTGTTTGCCTAATTTGGAGAAACGCAAGGGTACATTAACATCTCAGAGAGCTTCTGTATATGAAGTAGTAATATGAAATCCAGAGATTAAAATGGTCAGATGTAAAATAGTGAACCCTGCCATCTTTGTAACTGAGCCAGTGTCAGAGGGCGAGCATGTGCATGACTGCACAAATTATATAGCGTTTAATGATGATATGCTGTACGTAAAAGATAACGCATTGTCAGGAGGGGAAATTCTCTTTATTGATGTTTCTTCAAAAATGGATCAAAAAAGTGGAGAAAGGCATTCTGGCGCAGATGTAGTGAGGCTTAGAGCAAATGGTGAATTTGAGGTTGTAGCAAGGGCAAGACTACCCTCTCACCTTTCAGCACAAGCAGCAGAATTGGTAGCACTTATTATCACGCTCGAAAAACATGAAGGGCAGGAAGTGATGGTGTACTGTAACTTTGCCTATGTGACTTCAACTGTGCATGCACTACTAGCATGTCGGAAACAGAGGGGCTACCTCTGAGGGGACGGCACTCCAGTGCAGCATGCATCATGATTGGACAGGTTTATTATGTCACTACATCTCCCAGTAGCAGTAGCAATAGTTAAGTGTGCAGTGCACACTAAGCAAAGCAACTTTATCTCTTGCGGGAATGAAGCCGCAGATGCAGAAGCCAAAAGGGTTCCATATTCTTGAGATATTTAAAGTTTTGATACTCCAGATGTCAAGGAGAAGGTGGTTACAATTATGGTAGTGAATGAAGGATGTAATCATTTACCAAAAGCCCAGTTAATGGAGATTCAAAGCAGTGCACCAGTGGAAGAGCAGGAACTATTGAAGCAAAAAGGATGTTCTTTTTCCCCCACAGAAGCATTATGGTGACAAGATAGCACTGGCAATCTGGTGATGCCAGTGGCATTATTAAAGGTAGTGCTTGAACAGCTGCACTACCCTGCGCATGAAACTAGGGAAAGTCTTGCTGCAACAATTGCAGAAGACTGGTTTGTACCAAACCTATTAGAACATGTTGTATTTCATGTAGTAAACTGAATCGTATGTCAAAAGATTACCACTGGGCACACACTGAAAATGATTAGAGGAGTAATTCCTCAACCAAATGGTCCTTTTCAGCATTTACATATTGATTATGTTGATATGCTGCGAGTATGTAATGGATAGAAGTATCTGATAGTGGTGGGGTGTCCCATCTCCAGGTGGAACAAAGCAGCTTCTTGTACACCCACTGAAGCCACTTGTGCAGCAAAGTTTTAAGTACGTAAAGTCTTTCCAAGATGGGGAGTTTGTGAAGTGCTGAGATCCGGTAATGGACCACATTTTGTTAATTATGTATTTGAACAAATAGGAAAATTGTTGAGCATTAAGCACATGTCTTTTTCTGCTTATCACCCGCAAGTGAACAGAATATGTGAGAGACTCAATGACCTTCTTAAGGAAAGAATCACCAAGCTTAAATTGACACTGATAAAGGGATAGCTGTATTGCCTACCCCTAGCTTTATATGCCCTAACAAATCAGCCCGGGTCAGACCACCACCTCACACCCCACGAGCTAGTGACAGGAATATGAATGAGAATGCCATTAACTCCTCTGTCAAGGAGTAGAAGTGATGCTCAGAGTACAGCAAAATGTTAGGAAATTAATTAGCTTAATATTTGACATGCATGACCACTAATGTCTCTGTCATTTCAGATCAACTTAAGGTCTCAGAACACAGATGGAAACCATTCAGAAACCGGATCTTCAAAATTACCATTAGTACTGAGACTGTTTGCTGGTGACACTGTGCTCATCAGAAGCTTCACTAGGAAGGGACATGAGCAGAGATTCACTGGACCTTATGCTGTTGAGGACATGAGTCCCTCAGCAGTAAAAGATCAAGGCAGACAAGCATGGCTCCATCTGAATGATGTCAAGCTCTACACAGGCAAGGCTGCTGTCACACCACAAAGATCGGTACAGAAGCAAGACAAGAAGAAGAATTTCAGCAGGTGCAGACTCGCCCGATGACAAAGAAGAAGGACGATAAACCAACAGATTGATCGATAAATGCAGATTTTCATTTTTATACCGTGGCTCTCACTGGACACTCCTTACAGATATTATAGCAGGCGTACACATTTGTTGCTTGAGTCATAGAATTCTTCGAAAATGAACTTTAGAAAGTTGTTGATACATCACAAATATGCCTGAACTGGATTTCAAGTTTGGTTTTGATAATTGGAAGCGGGTGCAGTATCCCAATTTATGGTTCTCCCAGAAAGTAATATGCATTGTATCATGCTTGCTATGTTTGTGTTTATTCTTCAAGCTTATCCTGCCTTTGTTAGAAGAGATGTGGATATTCACACATTTTTACAGGATCCTAAGAATGGCCCTGTAATAAGGAGGCTGCTTATAGCAATCATAGAAGAGCTACTACAAGTACCAAATATACTACAGTTGCCAGAGTAGTGTGTTTTCCTTCCTTAATTGAGTATAGCAAAAGTAATAAATGTTGAAAATGGTACCATTTCAGAGAATGAGTGAGATCAAGAGACACCAGAATGGCACAAGTGGTGGGGATTAATATGTTGCTTCGCAATATATATATGCACTATTATGCTTTGTGCTTGTGCCTTTTTGTTCCTTCTGATTCATTATTTTATTGATCCAAAGAAGGTAGAAGATCCTTTGATTCTCCCAATGCCAGTAACTCATCTAGATTTGCCCATTACCGATGAGCCAAGGTCTCAAGTGTTTTCTTCCGAGAGCAGAGCTGCTTTAGAGTTGTTTCCATGGGCTGGTAACATTTTAAGGAGAAAACACAGCAGAGTTGCAGAGGAAGATGATAATGGGATCAACACATATTTAGACAGTACAGCACACTAGGGTAATACCATGTGGTATCAGCACATGAAAAAGGTGGGCAAGAGCACTTCCAAGGGGAGTTGCTATGTTTGTGACCTCATACCGTATGCTATGGGGACCTCCAGGATATTCATAGCTACAGAGGTACCAGTGCAGAAAGTTCATTGCCTAACACATCTCACACTCTGCCAGGCATGAGGACAGTTCCAGAGTCGAACAGCATCCTTGATATGGATAACTGAAAAGACATCCCAAAGAGAAGATAATTATGTGCAAGAACTGAAAACAAGAGAGAAACCAGAAACACAGAATATAGTGATAAAATCTGAACAGCCTGGAAACAGCCTGGAATGAACATAGCAGAAATTAGAAGAGAAGAAGACAAGATGCTATATTGTCAAAGCACGCATCAAGAAGAGATACAGAGATATAAGGAAAGAGGTCAATTGCAAACCAAAGACACTGTGTTGACTCTGGAAGGATGGGTGGAAGGCCTTATTGTATGTAAGACAGTAGCACTAACAGGCCATATGAGCCAGTTATAGATACTTTGTTAGGATTAGGGGTATGGGATAGAGATGCACACTTAACATAAGTAGTAATGCAAAATCAATGACAATCACTGAACTGTGAGAAACATGCATGTTTTAATTGAAGTTACAAACAGCCGACACGTGTCTTGACACACTGGTAGTTTTCAAGGCTGAATTATCACAAGGTTAGTGTGTACAACAGTATTGTGTAGAAACAGAATAATGTCCACATCAACTACAACACCATAATGCAATAGTTGTGAAACAAAATCCAAATAAACAGGAATCTATTTTCCAAAATCACATAGGTAAATAATACACCAAATGGATGTATAATTAAGAAGAAGAAGAAATTGAAAAATCAAGAAAACTATACCACATTTCAGGTTGAGAGCAGGAAAAACAGTTAATTTGATGTCGTTTTTGGAAAAGAAATTCCTGGTTATTTGGATTTTGTTTCACAACTATTGCATTATTGTATTGTACTTGAGGTGGACATTATTTGGTTTCTACACAAAACTGTTGTACACACTAACCTGTGATAATGCAGCCTTGAAAACGACCAGTCTGTCGAAACACATGTCGGCTGTTCGCAACTTCAATTAAAACATGCATGTTTCTCACAATCCAGTGATTGTCATTGATTTTGCATTAATATTGATGGTCAGCGTGCATCACTACCCCTAATCCTAACATTTCTATTGTCCAACCTTGGTGGATATGTTGGTGGGATTAGTTTGATCTCTGCTAGCACACATTCCATTATTTGGTAACATTTGATATTATTTTTGGGTGCTCAAGAGCGCACAGACTTCCAGTTTCAAATCCACCATTTATCATATTCAGTTATAGATACTGCAGAGAATGAATGCAAGCACCACTGGCTAAAACTGTGAAATTGTTGACATGGGTCGACGATAAAGGAAGAGCGCTGCAGATAGTACCTCTGGCCAGTGCAGCTCTGTGTTTCAGAAACAATGGCACGAGGAAAGTTGGAGTTCATCATCAGGTGGCCAGATTTGTTATGTAACTGGCATGAAGAATGAAACAGTAGTTCTGATGGACCACTACTGGGTCTGTGGGTCCACAGCGTATATGAAGCTGCCCAAGGATTGTGGAGGAATGTGCTCCATAGTGCTTATTCACATTCCAACATTAGTGATTCTGAAGAGCGACGTGAACATTGGAGAGTTTCCAAAAGCAGATGCTCATTTGAGAAAGAGAAGATCATCCGAATTCCTCAACCGGACACTGAGGGAGAATTATTTCTCAGCTAAATCGATAGACGCCTTTCATTCTATTCCATACGAGTACAGGTTGCTCAGCCAGACTTCAGCAGTATTCACCACTATCTTCATGCCAGGAATCCAGAAAATGGAGAATGCGAAGTAGTTACAGATCACTCGCTGGGAGCTCCTGTAGACAATCAGCACTACCATAAAGGGATTCAGTGTGATCAATGAAGAATTGAAGGCCATAAGGCTGATGCCCATCCAGAACAGACATGTCCTTGTTATGATCACAGCAATGGATGGAGGTTTTTGTGAAAAAATCAGAGAATCATGTTGCATGTTCATACCTTCTCACAATGATGAGAATGGCACCTTGACAGAGGCTATAACATTGCTAATGAAGCTACACAATCAAATGGAATATGGGACAGAAGAGATTGCAGATGACAGCTGGTTTGCGTCTATCTTCTCGTGGGTTCCGTAATGGATGGCGAATATCTTCAAATTCCTGAGAGCAATACTGGTGATGGTGATGTTTGGATTCTGTGTGATCAGGATAATAATCACACAGTGTAAGAAGACAGCAAAGAAGATGGTAGGAATGAAGATAATGATTGATGTTGAATCAGGGTTTTGACCCAAGGAGTTGACAGATGAAGACATCAGCAAGTATATAGAGGATAGCATTTTAGCACCTGAGGGAACAAAGTTCCTGTATCCAAGGAATCACAAGAAGCACGTGAGATGATGTATCTACTGCAGTCCGAATGGACAATGCAGCCACATGACCTGGAGCATTGATGAACATGTAAAATCAGCAGGATCCTGACGGGAGTGGTGAAGGTCTGTGCTCCAAAGAAGCACCTTTTCAAGAGAAGATACCTGTCATGATGCCCGCTCCCGGGGAGCCGGTTCAAGCCCTGCGTCCACGAAAGCGGACATCCAGTCCTCAAGGAAAGACCCAGCAACCCCATATAGGGGCCCTGGTGCCTTAGGCTCCTTTTTAGGAGCCTATGGCGCCCGGCTCATAAAAGACATCAGTCCTGGCGCCATAGGCGCCTGGCTCATTATGGGAGTGCTTGGGTGCACTTACCTGATGCAGACCATGCTGCAGGATCCCGGCCTCCCTGAGGCCTGAAAGGAACTACTTTACCTGTGGGACGAATTTACCATCCGGGCGTGGTCGGGGAAGGATACATACCTGATTGGAGGAAGGATACATACCTGGAACTTCTTCCAAGACTATTTAAACCTCACCCGAACAGCCACATGTGCTTCGCATTGTTCTGCATCTAGCAGCTGGACGCTCACCGTGTCTGCTCCTGCATCCTGACTTCTGCCACGCCTGCCAGCATCCTGGATCACCTGCAAAGGAAGAGAAGAAGAGAACAGAAGAAGGAAAAGTCCTTACCTGCTAAATCCGCATCCCAGAGACATCTTGCCGACAATCCTGAAAAATAAGACTTTTATTTAAAAGCTCATCGCGTCGATCGCTGCAGCGCCGCATTCCACTCACCTTTACAGGGCGCTTCCATGTTCAGCAGCGATCATCCGGATTCGCAGTCACGCCCCAGCGCCTAGGGAGAAAAAGGCAAGAACAAAAGGTGAGAGAGAGAAGGGAATAAGGAAAGCTAAATCTCCATGTTAAGACTTACCTGTTGATTCATTCCCTCTTCATTTCGGGTCCGCGCCGCATCCTGGCATTTCCGGACCCCGGCCCCTAAGGGGAAAAAAGGACATCAGCGTTAATGAGCGAATGAAAAGACATTACCAAAAAACGCTCATTAAAGACTTACCTGATTTCTACAAGGATTTCACCTCTCATCTCGGGTCGGTGCCTGTTCCCCGGCATTCCGTACCCCGGCCCCTATGGGGAAACAGACACTAGCATTAGTACATTAATGCATGGACATAAGGGGAACCTCTTATCAAAAAACTTACCTGGAAGCCAAGCAAGTTTGGTTCTCACCAATCCGAAAATCCAGTGAAGTAACTGGATACCAACGCGCCCCTGCACCAGAAGCAGGATGGAGAGCTCGTACTTCCAGACCCTAAGGTGAGACGCTACGGGGAATCACAGAAGGGTTTCGAGGAGGGTGAGAGGTGAAAGTGGGAGGCCGATTGCATTACCCCGCAGACAGTTAATCCCCTATTTTCGCCTACAGAAGGATACTTCTGCGAGCCAGACAAGCCAGATTTGGGGGCCCGGTCCAGTCCGTCTTCCGAACCCTGTGCATCACCTTAGAAGAGGTCACAGCAGCGCGAACCAGGCCAGCGCCTCCGTGGGAGTCAGGTGAGCGTTACAGAACGCGAAGACTTCCTACAAATTCCCACCCAGGCGCTATGGAAAGTTCTGAGACTGATCAGTTGGCCCAATTACTGGGTGAATTAAGGGCCGAAGTACATGCTGCTCGTCAAGAGACTAATGCCCTCAGGAGGGAATTAATAATATCAAAGGAAAGAACTGATGACCTGGCCAGACATCCTTTGCAAGGTCAAGCTGGGCAAACTCCTCTACCCGGTTCCGGAGGGAACCCCGCTCCTGTGGTTTCCAGTAACCCTGTGCAGATGAATCTACCCGGAAACATGCCGCTGGCCCCACCCGAACGCTTTGCTGGGGACCCCAAACGATTCGCCGTATTCATGAATCAGTGTCGTTTGCACTTCCTATGCAGACCTGGGGCCTTCCAAAACGCGCTGCCGATTGGTCAGTTCCACTGGTTACTCAAGATGACCCGATTCTCCGTGATTTTCAAGGGTTTCAAGCAAGCATGGAAAGGTTATTTGCTCGACACTCTCAGGGGCAGGCTCTGGATGACGAACTTCTATCCCTGCGACAGGGTAATCAGGACCTCCTATCCTATATTGCAACCTTTAATAGACTAATTGTGGAAACGGGATGGCCAGAGGATAAAAGCGTCACGTTGTTTTATCGAGGCCTACGCGGAGAACTTAAAGATGTCTTGGCCCAAGTTGTAAATCCGCCCCAAGACTGCACAGAGTATATAGACTTAGTGGTCCAATTGGATCACAGACTTCAAAACAGAAAAGCAGATCGGTCCAGTTTTGTGACCCGGGTGTTGGTCAAGACCCATGCTAATCCCAAGGGAGTTGATGTCTCTGAGCCTATGCAAATTGGAGGGGTTAAAGGACCCTTAACTCAAAAGGAACGTGAAAGGAGGCGGCAGTTAAAATTATGTCTTTATTGTGGGAATTCTGGACACTTTCTACGAGATTGCCCGGCAAAACCACCCCGAAAGGCGGTAGGAGCCGCTGATAAAAACCATGAAGACTCTGTTTCGGGAAACGACTCCGCCCGACAAGCGTAGGGGTCCGCTTGCCGAGCGTGAAAACTAAGTCTCAGACCTCGCATTTCATTGTGCCAATGGTTCTCGTAGATCCAGAACAGCCTAAGCGGTTGCATGCAATAAAGGCATACATTGATAGTAGGGGTATTGGAAACTATGTGGATCGTGAATTGGTCTCTAGGATTAACCTCCCTCTCCGTCCTAAAACCAGCAAAGATGTCATCACCACAGTCGATGGAACTGAAATTGCCTCTGGACCGGTAACACATTCCACTACTGAGGTGACTCTTATTGGTCCCGACGGCCATCGGGAGGGTGTTGTGTTTGATGTAATCAAGGCTCCACAGTTTCAGGTTATTCTTGGAATCCCTTGGTTAGAGACACATAATCCTCGAATTGATTGGCGAGCTAAGAGAATAACCTTCCCGGATTGTACACAAACCTGCTACCCAGAAAACCTGAAGATTAATCTAGCATCTGTAACCTCTGCCTCCATGCAACTACCTCCGGAATACCAAGACATTCAGGACGTCTTCCAAAAGGAACAGGCCAACACGTTACCTCCTCACAGATCGTACGATTGCCAAATCGATCTGGTGCCCGGTGCACAACCCCCTTGTAGCAGGATTTATGCCCTTACCGAACCTGAGAACCTGCATTTGAGACAATATTTGGATCAATACCTAGCTAATGGTTTTATTCGCGCGTCAAAGTCCCCGGCATCCTCGGCTTTGTTCTTCGTGCCCAAAAAAGAAGGCGACCTTAGAACTTGTATCGATTACCGCGCATTGAACCAGATAAAAACCGTTATCCTCTGCCTCTGATCCCTGAACTCCTTGACAAGGTGAAGGACGCTTGCATATACACCAAGTTAGATCTCCGGGGGGCTTATCACTTGGTACAAGTTAAAGAAGGCGACGAATGGAAAACTGCCTTCCGTACTAAATACGGATTATTCGAGTACCAGGTGATGCCTTTCGGATTGTGTAACGCGCCGGCTGCCTTCCAATACTTCATGAATGATGTCCTTCGGGAACTCATCGATGTTTGTGTTGTCGTATATATCGATGACATTCTGGTGTACTCCTCTTCGGAATCTGATCACAGAAAACACGTCAGGGCAGTACTTGAAAAACTGCGCCAACACAAACTATTTGCTAAATTGGAGAAATGTGTTTTCCATACCACAGAAGTCGAGTTTCTAGGTTTCATCCTGACACCCAAAGGAGTCCGAATGGACTCAAGAAAAGTGGATGCCATCCTCAAATGGCCATCACCTAGCTCTGTAAAAGGGGTTCAAAGTATGCTCGGCTTTGCCAATTTCTCTCGCAGGTTTATCCCAGAATTTTCACGCGTGGTACAACCCATTACTGCACTCTTGAGGAAAAATAAACATTTTGAATGGTCTGAAGAAGCCGAGCAGGCCTTTCAGGATTTAAAAGCTAAGTTTACCTCCGCACCTATATTGAAACACCCGCGTCCAGATCTCCCTTATGTCGTCGAGACTGATGCATCCAGCCTAGCCATGGGAGCTGTCCTGTCCCAAAGAGATCCCGAAACCAACCAACTGCATCCCGTAGCATTTTGGCCCAAAAAAATCTCGGCACCCGAGGTTAATTATGCAATCACTGACAAAGAACTGTTAGCCATTAAGTCCGCTTTTAAAGCCTGGCGGCATTATCTGCTTGGCGCTCGACATACCATCACAGTGATCACTGATCACCGGAATTTACAGTATTTGAAAACCGCCAAGGCTCAGTCATTACGGCAGCTCCGATGGGCTTTGTTTTTCGCTGAATTTGATTTCGTGATTACCTATCGACCTGGCGGCAAGAATGGCAAAGCAGGCGCCTTATCCCGAATTGGAATGGGAGAATCTGATACAAACTCAGAACCAGTACCAATAATTCCCGAACAGAGGATTCTAGGCATGACTTCGTTACAGACTCTAGAAGACATTCAAGCCAGAGTGAAACAACTCCTGGACCCTACAACCTTGCAGGATTGGATACAAAAGGGATCAGACTTTACCATAGATAATGGTTTACCTTATTTCCGAGGACGCTTTTTCCTGCCACATAAGGAATTACACAAACTAGTTATTTCCGGTTATCATGATACATTAATAGAGGGACACCCCGGTATTGCCAAGACAGAGGAAAAGGTGAAACGACAATTTTGGTGGCCCTCTTGGCGAAAAGATGTTAAATCTTTTGTGATGTCCTGTGGTGTTTGCGCCCAAAATAAAAGTCAAAATAAAAGACCAGCCGGTCTCCTTCAACCTCTAGACATACCGCCAGCACCCTGGCACACCCTATCAATGGATTTTATTACGGACCTGCCTCCTTGTTCGGGGTACAATACTATTCTGGTAATTGTGGATTTGTTTTCCAAAATGGCCCACTTTATTCCTTTGAAAGGTTTACCTTCAGCTTCTGTCCTAGCCAAAGAATTCCATGAAAATATTGTTCGGCTACATGGATTCCCATCTATACTAATCTCTGACCGGGGAAGCCAATTCATTTCCCACTTCTGGCGCAAATTTTGTCAAATGGCGCAGATCGACGTAAGATTATCGACCAGTCACCACCCTCAGACCGATGGTCAGACCGAGAGGACAAATCAGACCCTTGAGCAGTACTTACGGTGTATGTTACAGCAATCTGAAAGCAACTGGAAAGACATTCTTTGGATAGCCGAATACGCACATAATAATTCGGTACACTCTGGAACTGGCCACAGTCCTTTTTATACTTTGTTTGGGCATCACCCTCGAACCTCAAACCTTGACTCACCTCAGAACCTCGGAATGCCTGCAGTAGAACATCTGCATTCTACAATTACCCAAGCCTTCAAAGAGGCAACTACGCATTTACAACAAGCCAAGAGAAAATACCAGGAGAATGCTGATCTACATCGGAGTGAAGCACCTCAGTATCAGATTGGGGATCAAGTGTGGTTAGCTACCAGACATTTACCACTCAAAGGGCCTCGAACTTTTAACCCAAAATATCTGGGACCTTATTCTATTACGGCAATAATTAACCCAGTGGCTGTTAAACTTGATTTACCAGCTAGTATGCGAATTCACCCTGTTTTTCATGTGTCGCTTCTGAAACCAGTGCTACCCGGAACCCGACTACTCAAACCTCCAGAACCTATTCTAATAGATGGGGAGCCCGAATTCGAAGTGAAGAACATTTTAGACTCAAAAATGTTTAGGTCAAAACTGTTCTACCTAATTGATTGGAAGGGGTACGGACCTCAGGAGCGGTCGTGGGAACCCCGGGACCATGTGCATGCACCTCGATTAGTCAGGAAATTCCACCGACTCTTCCCAGACAAACCAAAACCCCCGGAGGAAACAACCTTGGGAGGGGCCTTGGGGGGGAGTGCTGTCATGATGCCCGCTCCCGGGGAGCCGGTTCTAGCCCTGCGTCCCCGAAAGCGGACATCCAGTCCCCAAGGAAAGACCCAGCAACCCCATATAGGGGCCCTGGTGCCATAGGCTCCTTTTTAGGAGCCTATGGCGCCAGGCTCATAAAAGACATCAGTCCTGGCGCCATAGGCGCCAGGCTCATTATGGGACTGCTTGGGTGCACTTACCTGATGCAGACCATGCTGCAGGATCCCGGCCTCCTTGAGGCCTGAAAGGAACTACTTTACCTGTGGGACTAATTTACCATCCGGGCGTGGTCGGGAAAGGATACATACCTGATTGGAGGAAGGATACATACCTGGAACTTTTTCCAAGGCTATTTAAACCTCATCCGAACAGCCACACGTGCTTTGCATTGTTCTGCATCTAGCAGCTGGACGCTCACCGTGTCTGCTCCTGCATCCTGACTTCTGCCACGCCTGCCAGCATCCTGGATCACCTGCAAAGGAAGAGAAGAAGAGAACAGAAGAAGGAAAAGTCCTTACCTGCTAAATCCGCATCCCAGAGACATTTCGCCGACAATCCTGAAAAAGAAGACTTTTATTTAAAAGCTCATCACGTCGATCGCTGCAGCGCCGCATTCCACTCACCTTTACAGGGCGCTTCCATGTTCAGCAGCGATCATCCGGATTCACAGTCACGCCCCAGCGCCTAGGGAGAAAAAGGCAAGAACAAAAGGTGAGAGAGAGAAGGGAATAAGGAAAGCTAAATCTCCATGTTAAAACTTACCTGTTGATTAATTCCCTCTTCATTTCGGGTCCGCGCCACATCCTGGCATTTCCGGACACCGGCCCCTAAGGGGAAAAAAGGACATCAGCGTTAATGAGCGAATGAAAAGACATTACCAAAAAACGCTCATTAAAGACTTACCTGATTTCTACAAGGATTTCACCTCTCATCTCGGGTCGGTGCCTGTTCCCCTGCATTCCGTACCCTGGCCCCTATGGGGAAAAAGACACTAACATTAGTACATTAATGCATGGACATAAGGGGAACCTCTTATCAAAAAACTTACCTGGAAGCCAAGCAAGTTTGGTTCTCACCAATCCGAAAATCCAGTGAAGTAACTGGATACCAACGCGCCCCTGCACCAGAAGCAGGATGGAGAGTTCGTCCTTCCAGACCCTAAGGTGAGACGCTACGGGGAATTACAGAAGGGTTTCGAGGAGGGTGAGAGGGGAAAGTGGGAGGCCGATTGCATTACCCCGCAGACAGTTAATCCCCTATTTTCGCCTACAGAAGGATACTTCTGCGAGCCAGACAAGCCAGATTTGGGGGCCCGGTCCAGTCCATCTTCCGAACCCTGCGCATCACCTTAGAAGAGGTCACGGCAGCGTGAACCAGGCCAGCGCCTCCGTGGTAGTCAGGTGAGCGTTACAATACCATGATGTGAAGACTTGTGAAGGAGTGGTTGATAAATCAACCAAAGGCGGGAATGTAGAGAAGCAGCTGAATGCCTCTGCCTATATGTTGGAAACCAGAAATTGTGACATGTACAATGCCACTAATGGTACCTATACCACGAAGAGCCTTTCAGACAAGGTATCCACGGAGAAAACCCCATATGGTGTATCCCCAAAGAGATGACAGTCTCCTGAGGGAGAACTCTGAAGAAGTGTGAAGATGTGAAAAGGAGAGGCTGGTGACATCACAAGAAATGAGCGTGACGCACTGAGAAGGATGACCGAAGAAGAATTTGCATAAACCTTATAGAATCTGATGGCGAAGTAAAGAAACGAGAAGACTTTCATGTGTGGAATGAAGATTGCACGTGTGAAGAAGCACTGTAGAAAATGCAAGTCGTTTTATAACTGTACAGATGCAGTAATGTAAGTAGACTTAAACGTAAAGGACAAGACAAGTAAACATAAAGGCTGGCTATACGTAGTGAATAGGCTGCAGGCAGTGCCGCCAAAATATATATATAGAATCTGGATATTCGATGTCAGAATTTTAGTAAGCTCAACCTGTGGAGAAAGGAGGATTGATAGCTGTGCACATGTTGCATCAAATAAATAAGCTGAAGCTCCAAAATGGACCAAAGGAAAGCTGTTTGGCATGGTGTCAAAGGCTAAGGCAGCTGAAACTGGTCATCAGTTCTAGAAGAACAGTGAATGTGAGACGCCCAGGCATCCCTTGTTAAGTTGCAAAGAGAGTACACCATGAGGGCCAAGTTTCTTTAGTCAAGACAATTAAATGCTATAATATGGTCTTATTCACGGTCTCCTGTCACGTAAGTCCAGGATGGAAATTGGAGTGGGCATGCAGACCTGAACTTTGATCAGAACATGCTCACACTCCCTTATATTCCCAGAGAAGAAAAGCTACTACAAGGCTAAGTTCAAATACAATCTGAATGGCAGACGGCATGTGTGATAAGAGATGGTGGGCTAATTGGGTGGGGAAGTATAGTCAAGTCCACCCACCAGCACCTGGGGTACTGGTTTATGTGCTGCTAGAGAATCTAATGTTCCAGAAGGGTACACACATGCAAACCAATTGTAGATGACATATAACAAAGGGCCTTATAGTTTGAGAGCCAATGATATGCAGTGTATTTAATAACTGTTGAATATGAATTTTACTAGGGAGGGCATAAGTTGTCCATCTGAGTGTAGAGACCCAATCACAATCTAATCCCTTATAGAAAATATACTTCGATATTCCCCTTAGTTATATTACAATCTCACATAGGTTTTCTTAGTTTGCCACATAGTATGACGTCAAGTATGATGATATTTCATTATATAAGAATGCTTTTTAATTAAATGTTTTGAGACTATACTGTGCGATGTCAGGTGATGTCCGTTGTAACTCCCTGTTTTAGTTAATTCACAATAAAACAGAGACATTGTTTCCAACCTCCTGAGGCAGTCTTATTATTTGGTGTAAGAGTTATTCTGCATCCCATCCATCA
Source organism: Ambystoma mexicanum (assembly GCF_040938575.1). Lineage (NCBI taxonomy): Eukaryota > Metazoa > Chordata > Amphibia > Caudata > Ambystomatidae > Ambystoma > Ambystoma mexicanum. The sequence continues at coordinate 144,267,464 of NC_090934.1, forward strand.
TACAATGTTTTACCTCAATTAAAAGGACCATATGGGTTCACCGCGTCCAGTCACCAACTCATGAGGAGTCAGGTGGTGATCTGAGCCAAGCTGGTTTCTCAGTGCAAATAATTCAAGGGGTAGGGAATGAATGTATTTCTTTATTTCATTAGTAAAGCGCACATACAACCCATAGGTACGATGCTCTGTTGCAGGTACAGAATACTAGACAAGCTAGTGTGGAGCAGGCATAGTAACATACATATACAAGGTAAGGTAGGTATGGCCTTATGGCAGTTAGATTGTAAACATACAGAATCATGACCAAATGGCAATGCTCATACAGCACAAAATCTTGGGCTAGTGTTGAAGAGGCATGATTACATACAGATACATGTAAGATTGGTGTAGCAAACATGCAAAAATTCAGCCATCCCTTCCTCAAAGTAATTTTGTTCTTCACTATCCTTTCTTTAAGGAGTCCATTTATTCTCTCACAAAGACTATTTTCCTGTGGATGATAGGCTAATGAAAACCTGTGCTTTATGACTAATAAAAGAGTCATCTGTTCAAACAGTTCATTTACAAAATGCAGCCTGTTATCAGACTGCAGGACTTCACACACACCCAATCTAGGAAACACCTCACATACGAGAACCTTATCAGCATATGTGGCATTGGGGTGCATACATGAACCTGCATTAATCCATCTGGAAAGGGACATAAAACCACTAAAATGTATCTGTAACTAATGTATGTTTTCAACATATCCACATAATCTATATGTAGATGCTGAAAAGGACCATCGGGTCTAGAGATTGCTACCACTCACTGTTTGCAAAGTATGCCCTGCTCTGAACTTCTGGCATACAATGCAGTTCACAATAAAATGTGGCACATGTTTCAAAGAATTTGGTGAAAGCCAGTCTTCTGTGATCATGGCAGCAATACTCTCTCTAGTTGTGAGTGCAGGGTAGTGAAGCTGGTCTAGTGCCACCTTCAATAATGCTAGAGGCATAACTGGCTTGGGCTATCTTGTCTACATATAGGGGCCGATTCATGGAACAAATGTGCGCTGAAAGTTGTGGCACAAGCTGGCGCAGGCGTGAAAAAGCAGGCGCACGTGCATGCATGCGATTCATGGAAGGCACAGCGCGTGCTTTCCCCGGGATGTGTGCCAAATTTGTGTGTGGTGCACACAGGTACGCACGTCACTGCAACATCCCCAACGCCATGCGCGACGCACACAGAGAAAGCACACAACGTGTAGCGCGCACACCAAAAAATGAGTGGAACACGTGGAATGGGGAACAACGCATGAGAAAGAAGGCATAACTGGGGAAGGACTGCTGGGAAATACACGGAACACACACATGCACGCGAACAACACGTACTCATGGAATCGAATAGGGGAAACCCACAGATGCCCAAAGACACGCACAGGCGTAAACACGTCCACCACACGAAGACAGGCGGAAGCGTCCCTGCGTAGTATAAAAGTGTGAACAAACAACAAAAACGTATATACAGCTATGATGAATGTCCAATTTCTCGCAGCACTGATAGTGGAACTCCGCAGGAGGAGGAGGATAGCTAGTGCCCGCATTTTTTTGCCAAGGACCAGCCTTTTTGGGATGCCTGATGACCAGGTCTATGGCAGGTACAGGTTTCCACCCCATATCATCCTAGACCTGGTCAGGGAGTGGGAGGATGACCTCAGATTACCCACCTTGTGCTCCCAAGCATTAAGCCCCTTGGAAAAGGTGCTCAATCTCCTGCGTGTTTTGGCCACTGGGTCATTTCAGTGGACAAATGCCATAGTTGGGGATGTCTCACAGGCCACGCAGTCATGCTGCCTGCACCAGGTGTTGGCAATCATGACTGCACGCCCCTCAGCCCACAGGCACATATACATGCCCAGAACACCTGCAGAAAGGCAGGCCGTGGTCCAGGACTTTTACAGGGTGGCACACTTCCCCAAAGTGCTTCGTGCCATAGATTGCACCCATGTGGACCTACATCCACCTAGGGCCACTGAGCACATCTATCAAAACCACAAGCACTGGCATTCCATCAACGTACAGGTTGTATGCGATGCCCATGGAATCATCACCTCTGTCTATGCAAACTATCCTGGCTCTACCCATGACAGTTTTATATACAGAATGTCTGCCCTTAGCCGGGACCTGGAAGCTGGAAAGCATGGCGACACATGGCTCATTGGTGATTACAATTGTCTGTGCACATGCATGCATGTCATACACAGACAAATACAGAAACCCAACTAATCACAACCATTATGACCTCCCCAGGGGACAGTGCCTACCCTCTGAGCAACCGCATGATGATGCCAATACGGAACCCCACCACACCACTCCAGGTAAGATACAACGCTGCCCACATTGCAACCAGGGGCACAGTGGAGCGCACATTCGGAGTGCTCAAGTCACGCTCTCGCTCCCTTGACCTCTTTGGTGGCCAGCTACTATATGCACCCCCAGTAGTGTGCAGGATCATTTTGGCAGCATGTCCTGCACGATTTTGCAACACGGCGGGGCATACCGGTGGACATGGTTGTGCCCCGACATCCCCACCACAGGCACAGGCACTGCTCATGGGAGGGGAAAGGGCACGTGGCGAGGCAGCCCGGACTCAGCTTGTGCCCACACTTTTCACCTAAACTCCCACCTCTGCGGAGTGCACACTGGCCTGGCACATACCAGGTGACAATCGATGATGACAAAGAGACAGTCAACTGTCACAACCTTACCACCCTGAGAAGGTTTCCACGGAAGTGCCACATTATTTGCATCCCTAGGTACTTAAACATAACCAATCCTGTGTGACCAAAAGGAACACATGCAAGGTGTAAATCGCACCACCACCCTGCAAAACAGGCCATGACAATCAGTGGTTTGTCACCCAAACCCTCACAACCCACATCACCCTTGTTGGCCACACCATGACATGGCATGCAACAGCAAAAGAGGAAACCAAAAGCACAACACATGACCAATTACATACAAAGTGACAAATGGTAAATGGAAATAGGCCTGAGACAATCACAGCTGACATGGAATCAGATGAAATGACTGACCAACAACCTCCCACACATACAAAGTCACAAACAAATGCATGCCACCAGCGGTACCATCAACAAAAGACAGAATGCCTGTTGGCATGCACATTGGCTAATCCAAATCTGCAAATCCCTAACCCGTGTGCTGTGTGTATCTCCTGCAACACACCGCTCAGCACACAACACAGTGAGCAGCCATTGTGTCGGGCATACACATTGAGCATCATATAAAAAGGACAAGCAACAAAAATAACCTACTAATGCATGTACATGATCCCCAATGGTAAGTTATCCTGCGCTGCAGGGACACAGCATGCCAGAAAAGTCAATCTGTGTGCACGTGTGGGCATGAAAGTGTGGTTAAATGTGTGGTGGAGAATTGTGTAAGTGTGTGTGTCAGTAGGTACATGCACTCAATACATGCATGTGAAATCAAGTGACCCTCAGTGTCCTGTACACATCACACGTGAACATTGGCCATGTGTACACCCCAGTATGTCAAACCACAACAATCCCCTGACACCTGAAAAGTAAACACAACATAGGAACAGCCATTGACCAGCAGAATACATCATGTACATAGTACTCCACAATGACAATGTCAGAGAGTGCCCAAACATTGTAGCCCAAGCATACTGTCCGACAACAAAAGGCCCTCCCTCATTTACTCATCACCATGACCTTCAGAAGAACTGTGTCTGTGGTCCGTTGGCTTCTTGCTTCTAGTCTACCTGGCTACAATATCCCCCTACCCTTTGGTTTCCTTGTTCTACCTTTCATGTAAATAGGGTCCAGCCCCCTCAGACGGCACCTTGACTGGTAAAAAAAAAACAAATCGCAGCGAACTCCAAGGAGCCAAACCCCCAACCAAGGCTAAAAGCCTGTAGGCACCAAAAAACCCTGGTAGAGTCTCCAGTAGATGACTTGAAGTCGCTGAATATGGCCAAGCACATGTCCAAGCAGAATGATAGAATAACTACCAAGGTAGCACAGCTGAACAATGGTCCAAGAGGATGGGTAGCAATTTCAGTACACAATAATCAATGAGGATGCAACAACTAATGGGTAGTGTCACAGCTCCAGTCTCCAGGAACAGGAGTGGCACGAACCAACCACCCCCTCCACGGTCTGGGCACCTGCAATGTAAAACTTACACAGGCCTCCGAGACCTTTGCAGGGAAAGAGGGTTAGGTATCCATTGGTTGGATAGGCATTGGTATTTAGGATAACCGGAAAGAGGCTCAGGAGAGGGGAGGTGGATGGGCAAGGGAAAGTAGTGAAAATACAAAATACAACTATTGAGAATTACACATACTCAATAAGAGAAACCATGTACGTCATGCATATTGTACAATATGGCTCAAAGGCAAGCAAAAGAGAGACTTATCTCTGGGGTGAGTGCTGGCCTCCTGCCTGCGCACTCTCAGGTCCGGTAACAGGAGCAGTTCAATGCTGCAAAGAAAGTGTGAGTTACTATTCTGTGTGTGTTTTTCCCACACACACATAACACCATTCATGTCTCAAACTTATTGACTCCTCCCCAAACAAGCACTCTTGTCTGCTGCTTTGTTCGTATAGTTTTGCTGGCCCCCGTGAAGGCTAATACACTGTTAATGCGGTAAGGTAGCCGCACGTGGCCCAGCGTTAAACGGAAGACCATGTGTTAAGAATCACACATGATAGAATGTGCCTTGGATGTGCTGCTAGACGCATGTGGCAAGGTGTGACTTCAGTACAAGTAGCGGTCTGCCACCTGTGGCTTTCTATAGGCAGCGCATGTGGCTAATTGCATATGCTAATGATATGCACTGCACTCGAGTTTGTTCGTCGCTGGGTGCCCCCTCTTGTGCTGTATTAGTTTGTGGCTAGGAACGCTACTGTGCTAATAACTTAGCTTCTATGGATCAGGGGGACTCGAGGATATGACTGACGCCCCCTGCGTGTGCCCCTGACAACTGTGAAAGCTTCTTGGCATTTGCTCCTCAGCGCGGCTTAGTTGTACTGTGCCATCTCCCTCAATGCCTGGCTAAATTCACCAGCACTGGTGCTCCTTAGCTTGCATGTGCGAGGGGCCTGAGGGACGGTCAGCTGTGGCGTGTCCCCTTGTGCTGCTCACCTTGCGTGGAGCTCCTGGCTGGAAACACGTCTGCTTCTGTCGGATGTCTGAGCACAAGCCCCATGCTTCTGCTTGCACGCGCATGCACACATGTACACCACCCAACGTGGCGAGGTTTTTGTAGTTCATGGTCCTGTCTGCTGAGCAAGGTAGTCTGGAGGCTCATTTTCCTGCAGAAAGCGCATTCAAGCTTTTAATAAGGGTGGAAAGTTTCCTGTGTGTGTGTCTTCATGCTGGTTGTCACTGGGCCATGTCTGAGACCTACAGCCGACCTCCTCCCACACAACCCCAGGTTCTGTAACCTGACAGGTAGAGCTGGAACTTGAGTCAAAAATAACCAAGGAGGATGGCACAACAGGATGGTTGAGCTGATAGCGTGAACAAAGAAAGGCAGAGACAGCAGAAGTCTTGAAAGGCACAGAGAATGTGAGATAGCCGGAAACAGCTGACAGCAAGTTAAGAGCCACAACATTTGAATAGCATTGGCAAAAGTCAACAGCCAACATAAAGGCATGGATGTAATAGATGAAAGACAGGAGGAGCGACAGAAAGATGCTGTTGAACAGAATTGTACAGAGGCAAACTGAGGCAGTGTAATGTGGAAATAACACCCTGAGAGACAGACGGACAGATCTGCAACAAGGACAGTAGCAGGAAGAAGAACATGGACTAAAGGCACCAGAGTGTGAAAAACAAGTAAAAGAGCAGTAGTCCAGTAGGAAGACTCCGCCCTCAGGCAGCATCAAAGTCCAAGAGGGAAGACAGACACAATGTGTTGTCTTAACAGAATGGAGCGTAGTAGTAATATAGGCGGACATCTCAGGGAGGACTGGACCATGACTTGTGCCTCTTGGGTCACATTACTAATGCATCCTCCTTTGCCACAACCCCTAGGAGCTGAACTCAACATGTGCCAACTTGACATTGTCAACATCTGGCCCCCTCCCACCATCAGTGTGACTTTGATAGCCAAAGGGTGCAGGCTATTGTCTACAGCATGAAGTGCATCAAGCACATATACAGGAAAGAAAAGAACATACTTCACAATCAACATCAATAAATGGACATTTCAATAATGTACTCACCAAAATTGATTGCAGGCATGCCGTGGAGAAAACATCCATAATCCCCACTAGGGGTGTTAACACAAGTAGTACAGCAGCAGACAGGCCACAGATCTAACAAAAGTCCAATGCCCTTGTGTAAATGGTTGTAACACCGAACCATCCTTGCGAGCCCATGGATAGGGAAGCAGGAGTGGCCGCAAACACATACACAAGACAAACTTGAAGGGCCCAGCTGGAACAGACAATGGATGCTTTCAAAAGCCACAAAGCACCATACCGTCACATGAATGCACAATAGACAAACAATTTTAAACTATATTAACTAATTAAACTAACTATAAAAATAAAAAATGGCCACATACGACTCGGGGGGAGGCACCCAGGAGGGGGAAGGTACAGGGTGCACCTCAACACCCACATGTGATGATGTTGAGATAAAAAAAAAAAAAACAACTCCATGGTCTCATTGCCTGCACGGCCCGACCTGTGAGGGAGATAAGTCGTCGTCCTCCTCACCCTCTGACTCAAAAGGTGGACGTGGCACAGTACCCTGACCACGCCTATGCGCAGCTTGGCCCTCGTTGACAGCAAGTCTGTGGGACTGGTGAGCCTGGTTCTGTGTGGCGATGACAGGCAGGTCAGCATGCAGAACCTCACGTGATACGCGTGCTTCCTCTTGCAAGGTAGCACATGTAACATGGAGTTCTTGCTGCATGGCCTGACATGACATCTGGAGCACCTCCTGGCATGCAGGTAGCTCAGCCAAGATGGTATTCTCAAACTGCTCTAACCTCTCCCCTGTCCGCTGCGTCTGGGACATCAAGAGCACACCCATAGTAGATCTGAGGGATCGATGGTCAACCCTCAGGGCCTCTCTGTGTGCCTCTGTGTGAGTAGCAAGTGCTTGATGCAGAGACACCATTTCAGCCCGACATACCCTGTCTGAGGCCACCATGACCAGCCTGAGTGAGCGGGCCGTGGACTGTGCTGCCCGCTGCTGGAGCTCCACCTGCCTGGCAGGGGGGAGCACAGATTGGGCCGCACCTTCCATGTTCTGAGCGATATTATCAATTGCTGCCCCCTATTGTTCTGAAGTGGCACACATGGATCACTCCAACTCAGTATACCCGAGTGGCAGACGGCCACTGCGTTGCCGGGCTTGACACCCGTGGGGCTGAAGGAGCTGCAGTCCTCGCTGGGTTGACACCGCCCACGGCTGCAGGACTACATCCCTCCATTGACGTGATGCCCCAGGCACATCATCAACTTGTGTGGAGTGTAACCGTGTGTCCAGATCCACCACAGGCAGAGGTTCCAACACCATCTGGCCCCTCAATGCAGGTGTCGCAGACAGAAGATCGTCTGCATCAGAAACACTCACCGTCGACGAATGGACATGATGCGCATCCAACTCAACATTGTCTCAACATAGACTCAATGCCAGCCCTAGACACGATGGTCTGGAGCATAAGTGGGTTCTCGTGGCCTACCACTCCACAACCCCCACTTGTGCAGGTTGCTGATGTGATAGCAACCCTGTGTCTGGAATGACATCACCATCCTCTGGCTCCATTGCGTCATCATCTGCAATGTGGAAAAAACAAACATGAGTACACATGTCAGAAGCATATAACCCTCACACACATAGACAGCACATTGACAGCCAACACATGAAGCAGACATGTCACACACAAATGAAAATCCGGCATGCATCCAGTGGCATTGATATGCAAACACATCCCACAAGCAGAAATGGATGTGTCTAAATAGCAAAGCCTACACATGTACAGAATTCAGTATATCACCTCCATCACACACCACCTCTGTCAGGCACATGTTACAGGCAGAAAAGACAGATGGCAACAAAGAGATGGCACATACCATAAGCATGTCTGAACTGCAAAATGGCCACAGCTGCAAGTGAATCCAAACACTCAATGACACACGTAATATGCATGTACACATGCATCACTAAACCATCATCACCAATATAGCTTCATTCATCTGCAGCTCGGCCCGTACCGGGCCTCTTGGGCCATGTAGACATAGTGAATTTCATGAGCAAAGTGAGGGCCTGCAACCAGGCCTGAGGGACCATAACAAACAGTACGGTCTGAGCTGCCAGCCATGAAGCTTCCAGAACACCCCTCAGGGCCTGATTGAGCACATTGTGCATTGATTGTGCCCTAAACCATTATTCAGTGTGTCAAATCATCACAGGCAGACCCCAGCAGATTAGCTAAGTGGGCCTAGGCGTACACATACTGCACCACAGTGCACCTTCAGGATTGTGCCAGTAGAACATAACGGGCGCAATGATGAAATCGCAGCAGCATTAACGTTAATCAACTACATTTTAGTCATTCATCCAAAAAGCTGGAGAGAACACAAGTGTAAATGAACACCTTCAAACACAGTGAGTAGCTGCAATGTTGCACTACACAAAGTTGAAGGTGCTTGGATACGTACATGTGAAAGTGTTCAAGAACACCTGTGTCCATATACACCCGTATGGTGATTATGAACAGCAACCTATACAGCAAAGCAAGCAGCTACAACGCTGCTTGCTTCAATGTATGTGAAAGTGTACACATACACACGTGAAGGCAGCTCCACAGTCATTACAACCCGATTGGCAGGCTACAATCAATAAGCGGCCTATACCATCTGGTATAGGCCGCAGATTGAACAATCAACTTTGCTGAACACCCGCTAGTGTGTTCCAATACTGAATACATGTGTCACAGGATGCACCTGTGCCTGTGGCTTTCATGACAGTGAAGGGATGACAATCTGACCATACATGCCAGGTCACTTTGACATTGCAGCAGTGAGTAGGCATGTAGAACGGTATGAACACGGCTCAGAAGTAGGCTGGTGCAGTGCAGAACATGTGTACATTAACGACTATCTCCATGAACAAGTACATTATGATGTCAATCAATAAACATGAAGGCAGTGTAAGGGCAAGTTAAGGCATCACGTGCAATGTGCGTGCAATGGGTTGCATGGCTACAGACAACCGCACCCCCTTCCCCCTTAGTGAAAATGCAGGGAGGCATTGCATGGCAGCGAAAGGTTGACCAGAGAACTGTGTATTGGAAGACAGTGTTGATTAGCATCAATTGCATCATCTGAGTCAACTGACAACACAGCAGATGAGAATGGGACAGTAAGCAGGACACATGATGAACCCTCAGTAGTACAATCATTTGTGCAGAAGGCACTACACCAGTTGAGCAGAGTCAGGGGGCCTGAAACTGGGGGAGGCCTGTGCCCCACACAGACTATGACACCCTAAACATGTGCGTGATGCAGGACTGAGCCAGAGTGGGCATGGAATGGATGATCAAATGCCATTAAATGTATGTCATCCTCGACACGCACTACAATGATCATCCTGCCAAGGACATATTAGAGCATGCATGGAATGCACATGGAGAATGAATGGGAACTCATGTCCTTGCGGAGCATCTGCCATCTGCACAGCCCGAGTGAGACACCCTGCATCAAGGACAAAGGATGTACCCCACTGTATGTTTCTGGCAGGTTGGCAGGGGGAAGTGTGCATGTACACAGGAGCGTTGAACAGGCCATTGCAGTAGTCCAGTATGATACCCACCAGTGCCATGGTGAAATTGTGGTACAGGGAGGGGTGGAGAGGCAAGGGAGCATGCCTACATGGAGTACCCGCATGCAGGCAGAACACACATGCACATCAGTCATGCGATGACATAGTCCCTGTGCTGAGTGGAAAGACACCCCAGGCTACATGCAGAAGGGCCAGTGAGCTGGAACATGGACTGGAGGGGAAGCCGGGTGACTAGCATGTGAGTAGGGTGCAAGTGTGGTGATGAGGACAGTCCCTGTCTGCTCTACATGTCCAGCATGCTGCACAGCAGTCATGCATCAGTGAAGCATTGCATGACTCGCACATGAAAACCATGTACGTATAGCATGTAGTGGCAGTCAAGCACAACACATCACACAAGCAAACCACACATGGGGCCTCATTACGAGGTTGGAGGCAGCCATGGAGCTATTAGCTCCATGGCTGCCTCCAAAACCCTACCGACTCCGCCCTGGTGAATGGAGCACTTACAGGTCCATTCCAAGGTTGGCGGGACCGGTAATTCCCCATTCACCAGGGCCCTACCCTATTCCCATTTGACCCCCCATAGGGCTCAATGGGAATGGGAAGGCACTAATAACGGTACCGCAAATTGCGGTACTGTTATTAGCTCCAGAGTCCCTTTGCGGGTCCCGTCCTTAACGCCTGGAAAAACCAGGCGTTAAGGGAGGACCCGCAAAGGGAACTCGTAGTAGGGCGGTAAGGGATTACCGGCACCAGTGCCCTTACCAGTGCCGGTAATCCCTTACTGCACACCTCGTAATGAGGCCCATGGTCTGGACAAACACGCGACAAGACTCACTGGACGAGGCATCAAAGTCCAGTATCTCTCCCACTCCTTCGTACAATTCTGCCGGTATGAACTCTGCAGCGATCAACTTGTGCAAATTGAGATCTTCCTCCTCAGGTGGTGACCCACTGCCAGTCACCTGAGTCTTACCATGTGCCTCCTGACCTCCAGGAAATCATCCTGGGACACTTCACAGCATGCGCTGGCCTCCCTGAGCCTGGGTGGTGGTGTCCACAGCTGCACCTGCAGCTACCACTACCCTTGGGCCCGTGGCAGTCGATGAAACAGACAGCCGGGTCACATGAGCACCAGTGCCAGATGCAAGAGCTGCATCTCCCGGAACCAGAGGGGGTTGTCGCATGACTGCACCAACATGTGGCACAACATTGTGCCGAAGTGGCGCACCCCTGCCTCTTCCCGCTCTGCAGCCACCCTGGACAGCCTGGAGTCCCCCTACTCCCTGGTCATCCTGGACATGTACCTGACCACGCCCGCCACATGGAGTATGCCCAGCTGAGGTGCCCCTCACCTTTCATGGACTCTCAACCACGGCACAGACATAGGTGTGCCGGCACAGATGTAATAGTGCCAATGGGAGGTGTATACGACAATTGTCCTGGGCAATTGGGGTGAAGGGAGTGGGATACAAGATGTTAACAGTACCCCTGTGCACCTACAAAGCTGTATGTGACCCCGGTGATAAAGTGACGGGTTCCGCAACGCTCAGGCACCCCAAGACTGCAGTAAAACCGTGCATGCAACCCCCGGTAGCCCACATGTGTGGAAGTAACCTCCCGCAGTACGCGGTGGCACCCAGGGACATGAAAAAGACGTACACGTGGGACAAGCAGGCTACTATGACCTCAAAAACAGGTACGCGATACACAGGGGGACCTGCAGTGGGTAAAATAGCGTGCTCGAATCACCGTCTGACTAGCATGGTAATGAAAAACACGCACAGCCAATACCTCCGCAAAAAGAAGAGACTCATACTGTGGAAACAGAAATATTGACATGAGGCCGGGAAGCCCAAAATGGAAACACACCAACACAGGTTACAAAGGACCATATAAAGCGCTTTATTTCAAAGATACAAAGTTACCAAGTTATCAAAGTCAATTGACATGCGAATAGCTATTCGGCTCTCTGACTCACATACGAACCTCCAACGATAAGGTTTCGTACCGCAAGTGGGAGAGAGCGAATATCTGGATGCTCGGGTTTTTATACAATTTGTACCACATTGGCCAGCCCTCTTGCAGGTTAACCATTCCTAGAACCATGGCTAGGGTTCGTAGCCAGGTCGAATACACAATTTACATTTATTAGATCAGTTCCGCTGATACAGTTACAGATTTACAAGAGGTTGGACAGAGGACAGGGTCTTAGTTCATGACCCTAACAGGTAGCCTGCGGACATATTGTTCATTTACGTGTGCGGAGGTCACCATGGCCGAAGTCTTACTCGTAATGTCATTCGGCCTCCATTTTGTGGTTCGGGGTGACTTCCACACTGCAAGAATACCTAAAATGGCGGCTAAATCCAAGATGGCGGCTTGCACGATACATTAAGGTCAAGACCTTGCCGCGGAACCTATGTTCACAATGTTCTTTAGACAGCTTGGTGTAGGCCAACATACATTTAAACAATGCGATTGGGGTCACAATATTATATCGATTTCCACAATCCTTGATCCGCTGTGAAGTTGTGAAGGTGTGTGAAACAACCAGAAGTAGCAACACACACGTCAGTCTCCACAAAAGGCACATAGCGAACTGCCTGGACCCGCTCACCATTAACCTGTGCAGTGGGAAATGCCTGCGCTCGTCATGTCACTTACACGCTTAGGCCCTTTCCTCGAATTACATGCATTAACATGCAGACATGCTGTTTTTTTCACGTGCTGAACCACTATGCACCCGTGACGAGGGAAACACCCGTGTGTGTTACATCACATACAAGCTTACGCGCTGAGGGCCTTTTCTTGAATTACACGGTGACATGCTGTTTTTTCACTTGCCAAATCACTCTGCATCAAGTTGGCCACGTGACAACATACAGAAGAGCACGGTCCTGCCCAGAAGGCCATTTTCCTACCCCCTAGAGCCCCAAGTAGACTCCCACCAGCCATCTGCTGCTGCCTGCCTGCTGGCCACGTGCCCTGCCATTTGGTGCCTGCACGTCAGTCATCTGCAGGTGTCCAGATGCTGTGACCACCCCTGCTGGAACAGAAGTCTCCCGACTGAAGATCCATCAATCCACAGCCCAGCACCAGGAACCAATTGCCCACCCACACCTGCCTCAGGGGTTGCCATGTCAGGGGAAACACCATCAGACACCACTGGCAACCCCCAGCCAGAGAGTCAGAAGGCTGCCAGCTTCACAGCAGGAGAGGTTGGCATCCTGGTGGAGCAAGTCCTGGTGCATTATGATGCCCTCTACAGAAGAAGATGTACCTTCAAGGAATACGGGAGAGGATGTGGCTGGACATCGTAGTTGCCATCAACGCGGAGGCGGTGGCAACCCGCAACATAGATCACGTCCGTAAGCACTGGGAGGACTTCAGGTCCAGGACCCCCAGGAAGGCCTGGCGCCTCTTGGAAACAGTGGATGCAGTGAGGCCGGCTCCACCTTACCACCAACGACATGAGGTTCATGGAACGCATTAACCTAGCGCTTCTCCGCCAGGTCCTCGAGAGGGAGACTGTTCCGGAGTCGAGCGGTAAGTGTCCATGCGTAATTATTGGACCAAATACATATTGAGGTGTGCCAGGAGTGTGCAGCTTGGACATATATCTGAAAAGGTCCATGTATGGATGCATATGTGCAGGGACATGACCGTGATGCATGTGAGTCTTGTCATGTGTGACGCAAATCAATGGTGTATGTGTTCCAAAGCATGATGCACACCTGCATGTGGAGATGCACGCATGTTAGTATTTCTGTGTATGTACTATGGCATGGTTGGGGTGTGACACATGGATGCTGGTTCCACCTTCATGTATGTGCACGGCATACATGTGCATGTGTGTGTTTCACATGTGTGCGACAGTGATACACCATGGATGCATGTGACACAGACATGTAGGAACCCGATTGGCAGATGTGACATAGTTGCCGATGATTGCACTGTGACAGGTGGTGGAGATGTACGGATGCATGTCTGTCTGTTGGCATGTGTGCATGTGTTTGGCACTCCCCATGTTGCTTGTGATTCATGCCAACCTTCAGATGTTCATGCTAGTGTGTGTGCATGGATGCTGCTGCCTGCTGCACGATTCCTGTCCTTTTGTGTATGTGTTTGGGTTCAAATGATATGAGTGTGGGGGAGTGTGATGCCATCTGTGAAGTTTGACACTGCCTCTCATGTGCAACTGTCACGTATGTATCCAACCATTGTACAGTGCCCTGATTCCTGTTTTCTGTCTCTCCCTGTCTGCAGTGTCGACTGAATAAGAGGCAGGTATCCCACCGCCAGCCGGAGACGCAAGGCCCAGCTCTCCTCCCACGTTGTCATCTCTTCCGGGAGTGAAAAGTCCGGTGCCGCGTCCATGGCCGCAGCTGCAGAGGGAAGGTCCAAGAGGCGGAGGTTGGAGGTGGACTCCTCTGCAGCAGTAGGGGCAGCTTAGCCCCCACAGGGGCCTATGAAGGAAGATTGCACAGAGTCATCCAGGTTGGTGGGGAGTTTGGTTGAGGAGGAGGCCGTGGAAGGCCCATGCACGGGGCCTGGAGCGGGGACTCCACTGGTGCTAGTGGTGCAGTCCAGAGGCAGGGACAGGAGGCAGAACAGGCCGCCGCGGAGGTGCCTGTGTGTAATCATGTCCCCGATCCTGTGACTGCATCATCCCGCACCAGCAGGGATGCCTTCGTCCAGACCCATTTTCAGGGAGGGGATGTGCTAACAACAACTGGCCTTCCTCTCCCTGCGGACGTGGCAATCCGTGACTAGATTGAGTCTGTCCTAGCTGGGGTAGCGATGCGTCAACGTGGTATTCGGGATGAAGTGCAGAGTTCTCGTGTGGACAATACACATCATTTCGAATACCTCATTGACCACGTCAGCCTACTAGGACAGGTCACCGGTGCTGGGTTCCTCCTTGTGCTGGATCTTCTAGCGACCCCCTCCTCAACTGAACCCCCTATGTGCCAATCATCTGTAAGAGGATTCAATTCAGCACTACAGCCAAGTTAACGCCTAGTCTAGAATACTGAATGAAAACCCTTATTGATATATCTTTAGGTCCAGTTCATGCGTTCCGGATGACTACCCCTATATAACACCCCTCTCTTGGAATCCCCCTGACCCCACTGAGCCAAGAAGTAGTTCTGTTTTGCAAGTTTAAAAGGTTTATTTGATAATTTAAAATATATATAGATATCACACTTTATAATAAATTAATAATTGAATATCACACTTAATCTGATATGATAAATATTAACAACGGAGAATCTGGCACTAGCACACTTCTTTATAATCACTAATGAGTTGACATGAAATGGATAAGATAGCACACTGGTAAATAGGAACAAAAGAAGAAGGTGGTAAAGAATGCTTTATGTAAGCTCAGGTGGATGCAAGATTCAATGAATGCAGTACAGAAAATAATCAATATGATTTCAGCCAAACAATGTAATCACTTTTCTCTGGCAATCCCCTCCCCCCCTTGATGCAAGGCAAGGAAATGGAAGGAAAACACACAGTTCTCAGAAATGCAATCAATGTAAATCAGTTCACCCCAGCAAGCTTAGACAACAGAAAACAGATAGGAGTTTTGAAAACACAGGCCCAAATTGCTTTGATATGTGCTGGCAATGAATGAGAAATATGCTAAATTTGCTTTTAATTCCCTTTCAGAGGTTCAGGGTGAGTGGTATCTAGTTAATATTAGTCCAGGCTCACACTAGCAATGATGCAGGGATAGTTAGCAGGTTAAACGAATTTCTGGCAAATGGAAAGCAATCAGCACTGCTGTCTTTTTACACGTGAAGAAATTGCAAATCGCGGTAAAATTCGCGGATGCGTGTTCTGCGATTGCGGTAAAAATATAGGGGTTAGGAATGCGGTTCTAGGTTCGTAGGAAAGCCACGATTCTAAGCTATCAGAGGAAAGTTACTGCAAGTCTCTAGCCCAAACGGTCGCGGAGATATGAGCAATTTAGTAAAGGTCGTTTTTGGTTTTGCAATTTTTAAAAGCTCAAAATGACAAGTGACAAATTCTGCAGCTAGAATAACAGGTGACAGATTTGGAGCTATCAGGCAGTTCTACTTAGGTTAAATAGATTGAATTAGATGAATTTAAACTAAGAGCTTTGGTTCTACACAGTTCTGCTGGGTACTCACACTATATTCTTGCATTAAATGGGCCTCGTCACGGATCTGGTCAGGGTTTTAGACTGGACTCTGGTCTGGTCTGGTCACAGCACTGCTTTCTCTCTGGGTACAGCACTGCTTTCTCTCTGGTCTGGTCTCTGCTAGGCACCGGTTCTCTGGGTCTCTCTGCTCTGGATAGATTAAAGTCTCTAGTTTGGCTTTCTGGAGGTTGATGGAGGTAGGTATGGATTTTTCCGGCAGGCCTTCCAGCGGCAGATGAAATTGAATGTCTCTCTCTGTCCTCTCTGTCTGCTTTTATGTGTTTTTGAAAGTGGGTGTATATGCAGCATCACTAGACTTGCCCCTCTCACTTGTCATTGGTCAAATTTCCATCCCTTACTTGATTGGCGAATGAACTGTGAGTCAGAGGGATGTCATTTTATGGCTTGCAGATGGGACATTCCCCTGTCATCTGTGCACCCAAATCTATATATGATCAAAATACATACTTCAGAGTTACACAGTTGTTTGAAATTACATATACATGGTGTGGCTGAATTTAGCCATGTCTCTGTCCAAATCTGCTTTTTCTAGGAGCTTGCATTCAGAGATGGTACATAATTGACTTTTTAACTGATTTTTCAATTTCTGACATGGACCCAACTTTACATACATGTGCGCAGGGAGTAGGGACATTAACTGATGAAGTTTCAGATTTTTAACATGCACACATTTAGAGTAATATCCACTTTTCCGCTAAAACCCCCCCAAACATACCACCGGTTCCTACCACGTCTTAAACTGTGGGCAGAAAAATCACAAGAATTATGGTATCATTTATAAAATGTTCACATGTCCGCACCATGAGTTATTAATCTTTTTCTAAACAATATTCTGGCTACAAAGGGGTGTGGTTTTCTCTCAGCACAAGGTAGAAATACTGGTCCATCCAGTTCTGCCAAGCCAGCTTGCTCTCACAGGCAGTGCCCCTCCCAGCTCCTGCCAAGAGGAAGCTACATTTTACGACTGCGGTAATAAAAACCTTTGCCTGAGTGAAGAGGGCTTTGTTCACTCTCCTGCAGAGCACAGGTAATTCAATTATCAGATAGATGGCATATCCTTAGTGTGGGCAGCAAAAGGAAGATTGGCCTGGGAACATAGTTGTGACTCAAGTTTCACTCCTGATGGGGGTAGCTGTCAAGCAAAATCAAGTTCCTTAAGCCAGAACTTCAGCTAACTGGCAGGTTTTTTGTTGCTTTTTAACTTAACTTGCAATTTTACACAAGCAGCTAGAATGCTGATTCTAAGTGCAAAACTATGACATTTCAACAGTTACAAAGGCATGTGACACCAAACATAGGTCACTCATTTAATCTAAACATTTTCGATTTTAGTGTCTTTAAATCCAGTGCAACTTAAACTGCTGCAATCCACAGCTCAGCCAGTCTAGTTATACATTGTTTTGTGCTCTTCATTTCCCAGATTTTGTAGGCACACAAAACTCCATTCTGCCAAATGTCTGCTGGTGTTCAGTGAATACTTTGCACATGTTGCAATGTTTGAAATAGGCATTTTGGCTTGCCTTCAGAAAAACACAGAGTGGTTTTAAAACGCCGGCTTTTGGATAGTGGTGAGTACTGGTACTGCACCCATTTTTGGGATTTAAGAAATGAATTCCCCACACTTCTAGGTTGCATTTGGCAATCAGCATTGCCATTCCCAATGGTTTCAGACTACTGTGCGGGTAGTCCAATGGTGGTTTTAAAGCGCTTTGAAGCTAACCGGCGCTACTGTTTTTCCTTTGGCAACCCATTTCCCTCATGGCAACCCGGCCTTTCATTCTCGCACTGGTGGGTGGCAAGTGAGGCAACCATTTTGGTGAGCACACAAACTGCGCAGCTTTCCTGGATTTCGGCGCACATGTGGGTTTTCCGCCATCTTGAATTTCCTAAGCCCACAGCACCAACTGTTGTAGCAGGATAGCTTAAACGTGGGTCAGGACACCCTACAAGCCCCCCCCACGTGACTGCACTTTGAATTTGGGTCGATGGGGAGTCGCGTGCCCAAGGGTTTTGACCCACGCACCGGTCTGTCCGCATAATCTTCTTCCTCTTCTGTAGATGGCACAGTTCAGCATCTTCTTCTCCATCCGGTACTGATCGATCGGTTCTCCTCGCCGGTCCGGATGTGAATATTGGGCGGTCCACTGGGCCCATTGGATCTTCGTTCCCGGTCTCCGGATCGTCCTCCTTGGTCATTCTTCACGGTTTCATCTCTCCTAGGATGATAAAGCAAAAGCGGCAATATCTACTCATAGACGATTTTTTCCACCACTGTTGAGATAGTGGGGCAGCATATGCATTTTATCATAACGAAACATTACATTCTTATTTTGAAACGAGAAGGGAAAAAAAAAAAACAGTATAACTAAGAGACAGTTTCATGCAAATCACAGTATGTTGGAGACTAGATGTGGCATGTTTTATGATTGGAACTGAATTAGTCTGATACAGTACCCGCTATGATTCCAGAGGATTCCTCCAGTTGTTGCAGAGTGTGCCTGGGATGGCAACACTTCAACTGGTTTATGTGGACCCACTTGTCTTCCCCTGCTGCCAAAGGACCTTTGGGGATGTGGATTTTGTAGGCCACAGGGGAGATTTTATCGACGATCTCAAAGGGTCCCTTCCAGGTAGGCAAAAATTTGCGCTGCTTGGCCTGGTTCCTTTGGAAGTTGTATAGATAGACCCGGTCTCCCACCTGATATTCCTTCCTGGAAGTTTTCAGGTCATAATGGGTCTTCATGCTATCAGCCGATCTTTCTAGATTCCGCTGAGCATAAGCAAAAGCATGTTGGAGGTGTTTCCTTAAATTCTCCACATACTCATGAGTAGTGGAGGCATTTATCAGTGTCTGTTCTTGGGTCCTGTAGAGCAAATGCTGAGGAAGCACCATCTTGCGCCCAGTCATCAACTCAAATGGTGACATTTTGGTTGCAGATGAAGGGGTAGATCTGATAGCCATTAGGACCAGAGGTAATCGGATATCCCAACTTGGCCCAGAATCTGCCACAAACTTCTTTAATATGCTCACAATTGTCCGGTTATATCTCTCTACTGCCCCAGAAGAAGCTGGTCTATAAGCAATATGCAGCTTTCTCTTGACCCCCAGTATCTCCCACATCTTTGTCATTACTTCACTGGTGAAGTGGCTACCTCTGTCTGACTCAATCCTTTGAGGTAGACCAAAACGGGAAAAGATGTGGTTAATCATCAAGGCAGCTGCAGTTTCTGCCTTGCAATTTGGGGCTGGGAGACATTCCACCCACTTGGTAAACAAGCATGTCACAGTCAACATGTACTTATTCCCCCTAGCCGAGCGAATCACAGGGCCTACAAAGTCGATTTGTAAATCTGACCATGGCAGGGTCATTCCCCTCTTTTGGAGAGGCGCGCGGTGCGTGAGGGATGATGGCTGAAATTGTGCACACACAAGACAACCCTTCAGGTACTGGTCGAGGTCCTGCCCCATGTGTGGCCAGTATGCAACCTCTCTTAAGATTTCCAATGTTGTGTGAAACCCCCTATGACCGGCGGTGGCCGCATCATGGGCGTGACTTAACATCAGGCTTCGGAATGAGGTAGGAACCACCCACTGATCGTGGCCAGCTTTGGATTTCCTTACCAACAAACCGTCTTGGATCCGGAACATTTTTGGACATTTCATCAACACTCTTAGGTCCTCTTTCCCAATGTAATCGGTATCCGTCAGGGGAAAGTTCTCAGGGTCCTCAAGGTGCTGGTAAAATTTACCAATTATTGGGTCCCCCTTCTGAGCGGTGATCAAATCAGCATCAGGGGTCTCCTTACTCCATTGTGCAATTGAAAGGTCATTGTGAGCATTTGTCTGGGACCTAGTGATAGCAGTGACCTGGATTTCCCCCAACAGGGACTCAATCTCAATTAGATCCCCTTGGATGGCTCCGGTTTTGGCCAGCTGATCAGCTAAGTCATTTCCAGTTTTGTCTGGTCCCTCTACTTTGGAATGACCCTTGATCTTTTTCCAGTAGATGGTCATCCCATTCGATGTGACCAGATCATCAATGTTTTGGATCAACTTCCCATGTTTCAAGGGTTTGTTGTTAGCACATAACATGCCTCTGGTTTTCCAATTAACCAGGTGCTCCACGAACCCGTTTCGTACATAATCCGAATCTGTGATTATGACCAGTTCGTGGAGTTGATGCTGGACAGCAGTGAGGATGGCCTGATGCACAGCCATCAATTCTGCCACCTGACTACTTCGGGGACCAATTTTGTATCCAGCGGAGGGTTCTGGGGACTCATTCACCCATGCATTCCCTACGCCGGCCACCAGTTCTTTCTCCCCGTTGTTGTCAACATGGTAAGAGCATCCATCCACATAGACAGTGGGCATTCCCTCACACTTGTCTTCTTCAAAGACTTTGTGGGGGGAATTAAGGTATGCTTCCATGTTGTCCTTTATTTTTAGACTTTCGTCCTCGAGACAGTTTTCTCTGGCACAATCATGCAAGTCGGCCAGACCTTGCGCGAGGGGACTCTTCTTGTTTTGGCCATATCTGACCTCCACAGGAAAGCCTTGCATTGACAGAATCCAGGAAGTAATTCGGGAATTACTCACATTTCCGGCCCGGATTCTGTCACTCTGGAGATATTGCAGAGGCTGGTGTGGAGTCTCCACTATGATGTGTTCCCCCTGGATAAACGGGCGGTAATTCTTCAATGCCCACACCGTTGCCAGGAGTGCCTTCTCACAATCGTTGAATTTTTCCTCCACGGAGGATAAAGTTTTGCTCGCATAGGAGATTACTTTATTGACCTTGTCATGCTTTTGGTATAATACTGCCGTCAAGCACGTATTAGAGAACCCCGTCTCCAGGAAGAACTCCTTGTTTCTAACAGGGTAAGCTAGGCAAGGCGCTTGTGAGAGGCTTCTTTTGAGTTGTTTTACTGCCTCGGCTTGTTCTGGACCCCATTCCCCCTTGACCCCCCCCTTCAGGAGATGAATCAGGGGTCTGGTGATCTCTGCGTAGCCCTCAATGAACTTTCTGCTGTAATTAGTCAGTCCAAGGAGGCTCCTTAGTTCACGCAGAGTTGTGGGGTCTTTCAGTTTCTGAAGTGCTTCCACTTTCTTTTCCTGGGGACAGAGACCCTGAGGAGTAATCTCATGCCCCAAGAAATTAACACGGGTTCTACACCACTGTGCTTTCTGAAAGGAAAGTTTTGCTCCGGCGGCCCTCAACTGTGTCAGAACATAACGGATCTCCGCTATGTGTTCCTCCACAGATGAACTTTTAACGAGGACATCATCTACATAAGCCAGGTTACCCCTTGCACCCAAGTCGGGCATGGCCTTATGTAGGAAAATGTTGAATTCATTGCCGGAGTTGAGGTATCCGAAGGGAGTCCGGGTCCAGGTGTACTGCTGGCCCCCAAAGGTAAAAGCCAGCTTGTATTGGTCCTCCCTACTGACAGGCACAGTCCAGTATCCATTGGTCAGGTCTATCGCAGTGAATACCTGTGACCCCTGGATCTGGGCCAGCCCTTGGTCAATGTAGGGCAGAGGCCATCGGGAAGTATGGACCCGTTTGTTGAGCTCCCTAAGGTCGGCGCAGAGTCTCCACTGGCCGTTCGGCTTCAATATTCCCAGCACCGGATTATTGAAGGTGCTGTGGACTGGACGGATTATTCCCCGGGACTCAAGGTTCTTAATTATTTCAGTAAGGGACTCCATTGATGCGAGAGGCAAGCGATATTGCTTCACAAACACAGGAGTCATGCCAGGGTCCGTGGGGATTGTTGTTGTGTGGATGTCAGTGCGACCACAGTCATATGAGTCTACCGCAAAGAGATCTTGGAAATCCAAGAAAACTTGTTTCAACTCTTGCTTTTGTTCCAGCGTCACACAGGCATCAGCTAGGTTGACTCTCTCTTCCACCATCTGCCTGAAGCCTGGAAAGACTTCTGGTTTGGCTATCTCCGCGGCCTCCTCCAGCTGGGTGGAGAAGTCCCTGGTCAGAGTGCTGATTTGGACCGGAGGCTTCAGGTGGGAAAGGCAGCCCTCATGGACTTGGAAAATCACCTCATCCCTCCTGAAGTCACACGTCACACGTCACATCTTCCTTACCATAGGGGCAGGAAGTGTACACCAGGAAGTTCCCCCCATGCCGGGTGAAAATCCTGTCTGGTGTTGTATTGTCATCACTGTCACTGTCAAAACAGTCCTTGGGGATTGGTCCTAACAGTTCGTTACCTAAATCCATGGAAAAATGTCGGTCATCAACCGCCATTCCAATAATGGTGCCTGCGGCTAGAGTAATACTCTTTAAGTCGCTGTTATCCACCTCTATTGGAATGGTGTCATGTTCTAGGTTGACTAATGGAGTTGGGTTTACCCCAACCCTTGCTGTTGGAGAGAAGCATTTAGATGTATGTAAGCATCAGGGTTTTTCAACTCTTGTCCCCTTTTAACTTTCACTTCCAGGGAGAATTGTCGAGTCCTTTCTGGGATGGTGACTTCCTCTTTAACCTGAATTTCCACTGCATAAGGTAGCAGTTGAGCTGACCTAAATGCTTTTTCTGGATCATCAAAGCCCATGGGATTATCCGCTAATCGGGACCAAGCTTTGAAGTTTATTAGGTCCAAACTAATGGCAAAGCGATTGAGAATGTCACTGCCTAAGTAAAAGGCGGCAGGGACGTCTCGCACGACCCAACAATTGTGGACTATGCTCTTGTTGCCAATGGAGATTTTGAGCATACACCTGCTTGGCAGGAGATGTTTGGAATTAGGTGCTTCCAGGTCCATTTCCCATTTGTCTATCAGTTTGAAGGTGGGAATGGCTGGATCTTTTGGGAGTTGGCGGAACATGGCTTCGCTGATGAAGCTCTTACCGTTGTTCACACACACTCGAGCGAGAACAGAGTCCTTCCCATCATTTAACTGAACAGGGATGAACAACTGCTCTCCAATTTGCTGAATCTCAGCCAGGCTCTGAGCTGATTTCACATCTTTCTGGACTATAGGAGTGGGAGTTTCTGATTGTGGATTTGTAAAGAATTTCAGAGTGTTTCCTTCCAGTGTGGAATACCACCTTAGACTGGAGGGAAGGTTGATTTTCAGAAATAGAGAGGACCCCCCATCACCAGTCTGTTGTCCTACTGCTATTACTGTCACGTCTGGAATTTGGTTGTTCTGGAAGTGAAATTCTACTTGGTCAGATTTTTGTTCAACCATGTGGCATGTGCCGTTTAAACTAACATGGTTGACACTCTGTTTTAATTTTATGGGTCGACTAGTCTGGGTCCAGAGGACTTTGTTTACGCAATCTATTAGGGGTGACAACCTTCTCAGGAGGTCATTCCCCAGTAAACAAGGGGTGCCCTCTGGGGTCACAACTATGACCGGGTGTTTCAACTTGTGTCGCCCGATCTTAATGTCCAAGTCTGCCGTCCCCTCAACGGGAATTTCCTTCCCGTCAAAGTTCTGCAGTTGTCCAGGAAGAGAGGTGAGAGGAATTTGGTAATTCTCTCCCCTTCCTGCATTCAGTTCGTCAAAGGCCCTTCTGGACAGAAGGGTAGCTTGAGATCCAGTGTCCACCAGTGCCGAGATTGTACCCTGCCCCTGTACTTGTACCGGGGCATAATATCTTCCCTCCTTCTCCTCCAGGGGGCACAGATAATGTACATTTTTGGACAACTGGTGGGCTAATTTTCTGGTTTTGGACATCGCTAGCGACGAGATTTGGGCAGAATTCTGTGGAGAGCCTTGGGAATCTGAAAGAAAAATTTGGCAACTGGAGATCAGAGCCATTGTGGGTTCCCCTGGCTCCGGTTTTGGGCAGCCCCCCCCTTTTTGGAGGCAGTCGCCAGGATGGGTTTGAACCAGGGGATTTTCTTGCTGTTGGTTCTGGGATGAGATGGTGGGCGGCGGTAGCTCAGTCTCCCCATCTCCCCAGTCTGGATTTGCATCCCTAGGGACCCATTTTTCTTTGGGAGGAGTTCCCCCCTCTGTGAAGGAGAAGATCCTTTTCCCAGGATCCTCTGAGGATCCCTCTCCCTCAAATTGGAAGATCTGTACCTCCTCCTCAAACTGAGTCTGTTTGGGTCTTTTGTTTCTCCTACCCCCCCTCTGCTCCTTAGGAGGCAGACTTTCAGGGGCAAGAGATTTTGTTTCCGGTTCCTGGGTTTCCAGAGGCTGTTTACAAGTGAGGAAGGAAGCTTCCTCCAAGGCTTTACACCCCCCTTCCCCTTGTGCCTCCTCCCTGGGAACCGGTGAGTTATCGGGGTGCTGCCCCCGTCATTGTTCTGGAGCACCAGGTCCAGAGTTGGGTGCGTTCTGCGCCGGCATGCTGATCTGAGGGTTCTGCTGCACCCTCAGTATATGACCCATATCCCACGCCATGTTTTGAACCTGGCGCTCTAACTGGGAAACCCGCTCAGGCTGATACGGGGCCCTGTTTTCTCCCCTGGGCTGATCCCGGGAAGGGTAGCTGTCCCTCCTCTGGTAATACCCCGGGTTGGGAAGATTTTGGTACCCCTCCACCCTTGGCCTCCCCTCTCCCGGATTAGGTTGTCTAGGCTCAGGGAATTGGGGAAAGAAGGATGGATGATTTTGGGGTTGGAAGTCGGGTGGATATCTGGGGAAAAAGTTCTGCCCAGGGTTTGGTAAATTTCTGCCCTCCGGTGGGAAGTTTGGAGGGAAGTTCCCTGGGTTGGGTGCTTGGCTGGATCCCCCCCCTTGGGCTGGAGGAGTCCACACATAACCCAGGATGGGTCTGTTACCTTTGTAGCGAGGACTTACATAGTCAGGAGAGCGAGGGACCCCATTTGTGGGGCTGCCTCCCTGGCTCCCTGTCTGTGACTGGCCCGAGGACCTTCTGGGCCTAGCATTATTAGGTGCAGGTAGGTTTTTAGGCCCCCCCATCTCCGAATCCAAAACGGGGGTGACCTTTACCTCTGCCACCTTGGCAGCAGCAGGGGTGCTGTTGGCTTTGGGGTTTTTCTGGGTATTGCTTTTATTTTCTATGGGCTTCTGCACCTCATAGATCCGGGTAGCCTGTTCAATGACCCAGTCTAAAGATCTTTTCTCATGAAAATCCCTCACGAGCTGGGTCATGATATATTTGGGCAAGGCATGGAAAAACGTATTTATAAACTCTCTACTATCTGTGCGCACCCTTCTTGTGGTCTGTGCAAAAGCACGCTTTAACTCCTGCACAAATTCTTGTGGGGCCTGATCCTCCCCACATTGCAAATTGTAGGCTGCCTTGCGAGCCTCTTGAGGATTTCTGTGAACAGAAAAATGTTTCAGGATGGCCGCCTTATAGGTGGACCATCTTAAATAATTTTGGTCCTCCAACCCCGCAAAGAAACTGGAGTATTCCGGGGAGAAGGTCCACTTTACATATTGAATGCAGCTTTGGCTGTCCTTCAAATGGAAAGTCTCCATCATTTGTTCAAACAACTCTAAGTGCTCCCAAACAGAATACTTAGCG
The DNA here is from genome assembly GCF_040938575.1 of Ambystoma mexicanum. Lineage (NCBI taxonomy): Eukaryota > Metazoa > Chordata > Amphibia > Caudata > Ambystomatidae > Ambystoma > Ambystoma mexicanum. Next base: position 144,292,975 of record NC_090934.1, read on the forward strand.
TTCTTATGGTAAGGCGTGATGACGCTCCTGATTGCCTTAATCTGCTTTAAGGGGTCCTTAAGCAAGGCCCTTTTTGCCTTATTGGCCCTTTTGGTTCGGGTAACCCTTGTCCATTCTTCCTCGGACTCAGAGGCACTGCTCCCAGAGGTTCCCGTCTGTTCTTCCAGGTTTTCCCGGATTCTGCGAGCCTGGGAATGGCTGGCAGAATGTGGGGACCTGGTCTCCTGTGTCCTGCGCAGTTCAGAGGAGTCTTCAGATTCCTCCTTGCTGCCAGGATTTGATGGGTACCCCCTCCACTGACCTAACTGGGCAGAGGTTTTCAGGATGCCCTTAATGGGCCTACTCTCCTGGGGTTCCCCATTGAACTGTACTGTACTTGGGTGCCCATACCCGGATGCCCACCCCTCCATTCCTGGATGGTACTGGCCTATGAGCCCCATGCTTCTGGCTGGATAGTAATCTGCCATCCATGTGTCCCTGTGCTCATGTGCGCCAGGGGACATGGGGGTGGCAGAGTCCAGGGACTGAGAGGTATGAGGGCCTCTGGTACTAGGGCTCCTGAGGTTATGCTCCGGAGTTTCCATTTCCCAGCGAACCTCATCTCTATCCGCCCCTGCTCCCTGTTGCAATGCAAGAGCCTGCATTTGTGCCTTCAGTTCCTCAGTTAAGGCCTTACTCGACTCTATCAGTCTCTCCTGCATCGCTACCTGCTGTTGGAGCCTATCATTGTGCTGGCAGAGAGCTTCATTCTCTCTCTGTGTTTCCCGATTGGTCCTGGAGCACTGGGCCAATCTTTGCCGCAGGCGGGCTACCTCCTGAGCTGTGTCCCTATTGGCCTGCTCCTTTCTTGCTAGAGCATCCTCCACCCTCCTGGTGTGCTCTAACAAGTTCTGGTGTTCTTTTTGGAGGTCACCCAGTCCCTGGTGGGCCAGGTGATTTTCTTCCATTTTTCTTTTTAAATGGCAGACTTCCTGGCCTAAGGTGTCTCTTTCCTGACTAAGAGCCTGCATTTGTGCCGCCAGGTCGTCCCTTTGCCTTTGGAAGGCACCAGCATTCTGGCGCTCCTGATCAAACTCTGCCTGGGTATCCAGGTCTTTCAGAATTAGTTTGTTGCTCTCTGCCTTCACTCTATCTAGGTGGCCTTGCAGGGTGACTACCTGCTCAGCACATACCCTGTTGAAGTCCAGTTGTTGCTCCAGCTTTTTCTGGCTTTGCAGTAGGGAGTCCAAACCTTCTTGGTGTTCCTTCTGCAAGGCCAGAAATCTGGTATCTTGTTCTGACTTTTCCTTTTGCAGCACATCCATATCCTCCTTTATTTTAGTGATGTACAGTCTGCTGTCATTTTCTGACTCCTGGCTCCTCTGCAGCCTCTGCTCAGAAGAGACCAGGTCAGATTGGACCTTCTCTAACACCATCTGTTGCCTATTTGCCAGATTTTGGCTTTCAGCACATCTATCCTGCATGTCTCCCATATATAGGTACAGGTATGCTGCTATCCTAACAATCTTGTCGTGTTCATCTTTGGCCTTAGGAGCCATATATAGTTCACTCAGGGCCACATGTAATGGACCCTGATCTCTCCATAAGTCTAACCCTGTTTCAGTGACCTGTCGCGTGATGGCCTGCAACCAGGCATCCTGGCCCTGCTCAGCCCATTCACCTCTCACAAATAGTTTGTGTAAGAAGTGCTCTCTGGCTATTTTCATATCTACCAAGGTCGTCATTCTAGAGATTGGTCTCTGTCCTGACTTACAGAAGTTAGTATTTTATTTTTGCAGAACAGAACTTTTCTTGGAGTGTCCCTTTTGAGGAATGCTTCACAGCGTAATGCAGCGTGGTGATCCGACTGGATGTATGTATCTGGTCAGCTGGCACGCTGTATTAATCTGCACAAATGGTAAATCTAACCCAACATCCCGGACGAGCCCCCACTTTGTAAGAGGATTCAATTCAGCACTACAGCCAAGTTAACGCCTAGTCTAGAATACTGAATGAAAACCCTTATTGATATATCTTTAGGTCCAGTTCATGCGTTCCGGATGACTACCCCTATATAACACCCCTCTCTTGGAATCCCCCTGACCCCACTGAGCCAAGAAGTAGTTCTGTTTTGCAAGTTTAAAAGGTTTATTTGATAATTTAAAATATATATAGATATCACACTTTATAATAAATTAATAATTGAATATCACACTTAATCTGATATGATAAATATTAACAACAGAGAATCTGGCACTAGCACACTTCTTTATAATCACTAATGAGTTGACATGAAATGGATAAGATAGCACACTGGTAAATAGGAACAAAAGAAGAAGGTGGTAAAGAATGCTTTATGTAAGCTCAGGTGGATGCAAGATTCAATGAATGCAGTACAGAAAATAATCAATATGATTTCAGCCAAACAATGTAATCACTTTTCTCTGGCAATCCCCTCCCCCCCTTGATGCAAGGCAAGGAAATGGAAGGAAAACACACAGTTCTCAGAAATGCAATCAATGTAAATCAGTTCACCCCAGCAAGCTTAGACAACAGAAAACAGATAGGAGTTTTGAAAACACAGGCCCAAATTGCTTTGATATGTGCTGGCAATGGATGAGAAATATGCTAAATTTGCTTTTAATTCCCTTTCAGAGGTTCAGGGTGAGTGGTATCTAGTTAATATTAGTCCAGGCTCACACTAGCAATGATGCAGGGATAGTTAGCAGGTTAAACGAATTTCTGGCAAATGGAAAGCAATCAGCACTGCTGTCTTTTTACACGTGAAGAAATTGCAAATCGCGGTAAAATTCGCGGATGCGTGTTCCGCGATTGCGGTAAAATTATTGGGTTTAGGAATGCGGTTCTAGGTTCGTAGGAAAGCCACGATTCTAAGCTATCAGAGTAAAGTTACTGCAAGTCTCTAGCCCAAACGGTCGCGGAGATATGAGCAATTTAGTAAAGGTCGTTTTTGGTTTTGCAATTTTTAAAAGCTCAAAATGACAAGTGACAAATTCTGCAGCTAGAATAACAGGTGACAGATTTGGAGCTATCAGGCAGTTCTACTTAGGTTAAATAGATTGAATTAGATGAATTTAAACTAAGAGCTTTGGTTCTACACAGTTCTGCTGGGTACTCACACTATATTCTTGCATTAAATGGGCCTCGTCACGGATCTGGTCAGGGTTTTAGACTGGACTCTGGTCTGGTCTGGTCACAGCACTGCTTTTTCTCTGGGTACAGCACTGCTTTCTCTCTGGTCTGGTCTCTGCTAGGCACCGGTTCTCTGGGTCTCTCTGCTCTGGATAGATTGAAGTCTCTAGTTTGGCTTTCTGGAGGTTGATGGAGGTAGGTATGGATTTTTCCGGCAGGGCTTCCAGCGGCAGATGAAATTGAATGTCTCTCTCTGTCCTCTCTGTCTGCTTTTATGTGTTTTTGAAAGTGGGTGTATATGCAGCATCACTAGACTTGCCCCTCTCACTTGTCATTGGTCAAATTTCCATCCCTTACTTGATTGGCGAATGAACTGTGAGTCAGAGGGATGTCATTTTATGGCTTGCAGATGGGACATTCCCCTGTCATCTGTGCACCCAAATCTATATATGATCAAAATACATACTTCAGAGTTACACAGTTGTTTGAAATTACATATACATGGTGTGGCTGAATTTAGCCATGTCTCTGTCCAAATCTGCTTTTTCTAGGAGCTTGCATTCAGAGATGGTACATAATTGACTTTTTAACTGATTTTTCAATTTCTGACATGGACCCAACTTTACATACATGTGCGCAGGGAGTAGGGACATTAACTGATGAAGTTTCAGATTTTTAACATGCACACATTTAGAGTAATATCCACTTTTCCGCTAAAACCCCCCCGAACATACCACCGGTTCCTACCACGTCTTAAACTGTGGGCAGAAAAATCACAAGAATTATGGTATCATTTATAAAATTTTCACATGTCCGCACCATGAGTTATTAATCTTTTTCTAAACAATATTCTGGCTACAAAGGGGTGTGGTTTTCTCTCAGCACAAGGTAGAAATACTGGTCCATCCAGTTCTGCCAAGCCAGCTTGCTCTCACAGGCAGTGCCCCTCCCAGCTCCTGCCAAGAGGAAGCTACATTTTACGACTGCGGTAATAAAAACCTTTGCCTGAGTGAAGAGGGCTTTGTTCACTCTCCTGCAGAGCACAGGTAATTCAATTATCAGATAGATGGCATATCCTTAGTGTGGGCAGCAAAAGGAAGATTGGCCTGGGAACATAGTTGTGACTCAAGTTTCACTCCTGATGGGGGTAGCTGTCAAGCAAAATCAAGTTCCTTAAGCCAGACCTTCAGCTAACTGGCAGGTTTTTTGTTGCTTTTTAACTTAACTTGCAATTTTACACAAGCAGCTAGAATGCTGATTCTAAGTGCAAAACTATGACATTTCAACAGTTACAAAGGCATGTGACACCAAACATAGGTCACTCATTTAATCTAAACATTTTCGATTTTAGTGTCTTTAAATCCAGTGCAACTTAAACTGCTGCAATCCACAGCTCAGCCAGTCTAGTTATACATTGTTTTGTGCTCTTCATTTCCTAGATTTTGTAGGCACACAAAACTCCATTCTGCCAAATGTCTGCTGGTGTTCAGTGAATACTTTGCACATGTTGCAATGTTTGAAATAGGCATTTTGGCTTGCCTTCAGAAAAACACAGAGTGGTTTTAAAACGCCGGCTTTTGGATAGTGGTGAGTACTGGTACTGCACCCATTTTTGGGATTTAAGAAATGAATTCCCCACACTTCTAGGTTGCATTTGGCAATCAGCATTGCCATTCCCAATGGTTTCAGACTACTGTGCGGGTAGTCCAATGGTGGTTTTAAAGCGCTTTGAAGCTAACCGGCGCTACTGTTTTTCCTTTGGCAACCCATTTCCCTCATGGCAACCCGGCCTTTCATTCTCGCACTGGTGGGTGGCAAGTGAGGCAACCATTTTGGTGAGCACACAAACTGCGCAGCTTTCCTGGATTTCGGCGCACATGTGGGTTTTCCGCCATCTTGAATTTCCTAAGCCCACAGCACCAACTGTTGTAGCAGGATAGCTTAAACGTGGGTCAGGACACCCTACACATCCTCCATGCCATATTCCTGCCCAAGTATCACCCGGCACCCTGTGGAACTGCCCCTGACCCAGCGGCCAGGCTGGTGGAGGACACATTCCTGCCACAGTCGGGAGTCAGAGGTCAAGCAGGGTGGCCACCCCACCAACTGGACCCCAGCAAGAGGAGGACGTGCAGGCATCGACAAGCATGCACGGCAGCAGCAGGCTCATGGTGGGAGCAATGATGGCTCGGGGCCAACAACATCACAGGGGGAGGCAGGAGGATCCTGGATTCGAGTGTCTTCCGTGTGGCAGCGGAGAACTCCATGCGCAGAGCATTGAGGCGGGCTGAGTTGGAGGAGGCCATGGATGCATCCCTGCAGGACCTCAAGGCCAGGGAAGAGGCCCACCTCCATAACATCGACGTGGAGTTCGATGATGCCCTGGCCCGGAACATCAACAAGTGAGCCGTTGGACTTGCCCGCGCCTTTGTACATAGTTCTTTAGGGTTAGGTTTCCTTTGTTTTTTCTTTTTTTTTGGAGTTCATGGACTTTGCTCCATCTTATGTATATAGTCATTTAATCATAGGACTTTTTTGTAGGTTTCCTTTTTATTTTGGGATCACGGACCCTTTGGACTTGGATTGTATATAGTTGAAGACTTGTACATACTTTCTTTTTTTACAATTCCCATGGATCAATGTTTTTTTTTTTTTTTTGGGATTATTGAATTCATATTGACATTGGCAATGGACCACTTTTCTTTTTTCATGCCAGGGATTTTTGTTTTACATTGGATTTTCTTTTTTTTTTGGTAATAGCTTTCATTATTTATTCATTTGCAAGTTTGATTTTCATTATGTTATTTCATTATGTTTTCAATACATTTATTTTAACTTCATGATTGGTGTTGTGTACTATCCTTGGTTTTGTGCATGTCTCAATGTACATTGCTTCCATCATGTGTTGCCACTGTGTGGCTCTGTTGCGCATTTATGCATGGGTATAGTGGTTCTTTTAAGACTGTCATGGCATGGGGGATTTGGGAGTGGGTGTAGTGGATGGTTGCATTCTTGTACTGGGGGCAAGGGGGATTTGGGTTGCCATTAGGGCCATGGTTCTGTTTTGTTAGGACATGTTGTTTGGTGGGCCATGTGTCGGGGCATGCTGGCAGGTGCCTGTCAATAAGGGTGGTTGGGTGGGTGGGGGATATGAGTCAGGGCCTGCTGGCAGGTGCCCGTCAATGGGGGTGGTTGGGGGGTTGGGGGGACATGAGTCGGGGCCTGCTGGCAGGTGCCCGTCATTGGGGGGGTCGGGGGTGGGGGAACATGAGTAGGGGCCTGCTGGGAGGTGCCCAACAATAGGGGTGGTTGGGGGGGTGGGGGAACATGAGTCAGGGCCTGCTGGCAGGTGCCCGTCAATGGGGTGGGGGGACATGTGTCAGTGCTCCCGAGTGCATGGTGCCATGTGGCCTGCCTGTGGGGCATGGTCTGGGGTGATGGGCTGCCTGCGGGCCATGTTCTGGGGTGATGGGCTGCCTGCGGGGGATCGGGAGGGGGGCACACCAGGGAGTGCACACACTGCCAAATCGCATGTGAAAGTCCATGCGCAGCCCCGGAATACACGTACCCCGCTCGCGCCAGCGAAATCGCGTGTAAAAGTCCCTGCGCACCCCTAGGAATACGCGTACCTCTCTCAGGCTAGCGAAAATACATGTAGAACTCCCAGCGCACCACTCAGAATACGCGTACCCCACTCATTCTAGCGAAAACACATGTAAAACTCCCTGCGCACCCCTCGGAATACGCGTACCCAGCTCGCGCTAGTGAAAAACCATGTGAAAGTCCATACGCAACCCCGGAATACACGCATACCAGCGAAATCGCGTGTGAAAGTCCATGCGCACCCCCGGAATACACCTAACCCTGCTCGCGCAAGCGAAATCGCATGTGAAAGTCCACGCGCACCCCTGGAATAAGTGCAGGGAGCCCATCCACCCTCCCCATGGCCCGCAGGCAGCCCATCACCCCAGTCCATGGCCCACAGGCAGTCCATCACCCTAATCCATGGCCCACAGGCAGCCCATCACCCCAGTCCATGACCCGGAGGCAGCCCATCACCCCTGGGCATGCCCCGCAGGCAGCCCATCACCCCAGTCCATGGGCTGTAGGCAACCCATCACCCTTACCATGTCCTGCATGCAACCAATCACCCCATACTGTGGCCTGCAGGCAGCCCATCACCCCAGTTCATGGCCCACAGGCAGCCCATCACCCCAGTCCATGGCCCGCAGGCAGCCCATCACCCCTGGACATGCCACGCAGGCAGCCCATCACTCCAGTCCATGGCCCACAGGCAGCCCATCACCCATACCATGTCCCACGAGCAGCCCATCACCCCATACCGTGGCCCGCAGGCAGCCCATCACCCCAGTCCATGGCCCACAGGCAGACCATCACCCCAGTCCATGGCCTGCAGGCTGCCCATCACCCCAGTCCATGGCCCACAGGCAGCCCATCACCCCAGTCCATGGGCCGCAGACAGGCCATGCCACAGGGTGGACTTTTTCCACGCATTTTACCTGACGCAGCGGGATACGTGTGTTCTGAGCCGTGCATATGGACTTTCACATGTAATTTCGCTGGCGCGAGCTGGGTATGTGTATTCTGGGGTGCACATGGACTTTCACACCCGATTTCATTGGCACAAGTGGGGTACGTGTATTCCAGGGGTGTGCATGGACTTTCACACGCGATTTCGCTGGCCTACGTGTATTCCAGGAGTTCGTGTGGACTTTCACACGTGTTTTCGCTAGCGCGAGCGGGGTACGCATATTCCGAACGGTGCGCAGGGAGTTTTACATGCTTTTTCGCTAGAGCGAGTGGGCTACGCGTATGCCGAGGGGTGCACAGAGAGTTTTACAAGCGTTTTCACTGGCGCGAGCAGGGTACGTGTATTCCGGGGGTGCGTGTGGAGTTTTACACGTGATTTCGCTGGCGCGAGCTGGCTACGTGTATTACCGGGTGCGCATGGAGTTTTACATGCGATTTCGCTGGCGCAAGTGGGGTACGCGTATTGCGAGGAGTGCGCAAGGAGTTTTCCAGGTGATTTTGCTGGTGTGACCAGGGTACATGTATTCTGAGGGGTGTGCAGGGAGTTTTCCACATGTTTTCGTGGTTTGGGGGCTGTATGCTGGTCCACTGACCTTTGCGCAATGTACTGGATTTGGGCGATGTTTTTGGCACATGGGGCGGGGTTGGCGGCATAACTGGCGCTGCTGCAGGGTCGCTGCACCACTCTGTGCCACAGCTGGTTATGAATATAAGTATCCATGAATACGATGTGCGCTAAAATGGGTTTTGATGCACACGGCTGGTGCAGACAGCCGAACGCGCACTCTGTGCGCCAGCCTCGTGCACCACTTGTGCTCTAAATTCTACTAATTACCCCCATAGCCTCTGTGTGGGATAAAGAACACCCCTGTCTCTTTCATAAGTTTTGTTCTTCTTGTGGTGCTCGACATTGTAACTCAATTAACTGTACAAAGGGCAACATATTTAAACCTTCTTTCTCCATCATACATTGTCCTGACATTTGCTTAACACTTTCTACTTCAAAATCAGAAATATTTTGGAAATATGCTGCACTCTTTGCTTCAACATCTGCAGCTTTGTTACTGCAAGAAATCATGTTTGCCATCTTAGCATGGGCTGCGCATTTTACTGTGGAAATAGCCAATAGGAGCTTTAGTGCCTTAATGAGCTTATCCAATAGAGACGCATGTTGCACTGGTGTGCCGTCTGCGCATAGGCAACACCTCCTTCTCCACAGTGACAATCCTGCATGTATGATTGATGTCACATAGGCTGAGTCAGAGTACATTTTCACTTTCCTCATCCTATCTGGGGAGTATGGTGAAAAGCATCTTTGCTTCCGCAGCCTGTGCGGAACAATGTGAAGGCAGTCTTGCAATTGTCACTACTACAAATTCACCATTGCTTTTAGCTTTACTACTGCCAATACAGTATGTCTTTCTCTTGTTGTTTGGTTAATTTTCAAAGAACCCTCAATGTATAGAATTTCCCCCCTCGTAGAGCATGTTCTCTAAAATGGTGCATATCATCATATTACTGAGTATACACTGTGCAGTCATCTACATAGTCCTCCTTGCCTACTGGTTCTGCTATAAATGTTGCTGGATTCACTATTCTGTATCGAACAATTTTGTTCACTGGGTTCGAAATAATTACTTCATATGCTGATGTTCTTTGCGTAGTCAATGCATTTTTGGGCTAAAATGGCAAATTAGGAATGCTCGACAAATAATGTAATTGAGCACTCAATTGTAATACTTGCAGCCTTTTGAATTGCAAAATCAACAGCAGCTAACTTTGTATGCAAGGATAATGTCCTTTCATTACTGCATCTAAAATCCCACTCTATTAGGGTAGTGGTTTATGTGCATGCCTTAATGTCATCTTCTGCAAGAGGACTGCTGTCATTACTTCTCCATTTGGATTTTAGAACAAATAATACTCCTCATTATTGTCTCAGATACCTAAGACAGAGGCTGTACAAATCACTCTTTTAATTTCTCAAATCCTTCATCATCTCATATGTCTATATCATCTGTCTTTTGCCTACCTGTGCTTCCTTGAGTCCTTCTAAAAGTGGTCAAATATGTGTACTGTGATCAAAAACCCAGGCCAAGCAATAATTACATAGGCCTAAGAACTGTTGCATTTCCCTAACTCTCTCTGGGTCTGGAGTCTTCATTATTACTTCTGCTCTCTCAGGTTTCGCTATTCTCCCTTCTGGAGGAATTAGCTGTTCTATGTACAGGACAGCTTCCTGGTGTTATTGTAATTTCTATTTCTCTACTTTATATCCTTTCTCTGCTAGTGTGGTCATTAGCTGAACCAAATCTGTTCTGCACTTTTATTCTGTCTCACTGTACACTACTATATCACCTATGTACTGAATTGTTGTGCTCTCAGGTTGTAGGTTACCTAGGTCCATCTGAAGGACTCTATTAAAGATTGAGGGGGACTCACAGTACCTCTGACACAATCCTGTAGGTTTCCAGTCCTGGTTTCTATACAAAAACAATGTCAAATCTTGTGAGTCTTCATGTAGGGGAATTGAAAAGAATGCATTCTTTAAATCTATTACTGTAAAAATCTTGACTGTGGCTTGAATATTGCATAATATTGTAGCTGGATTTGGAACCCGAGGAAACTATGCTTCGAAAATATTGTTTAATGGATGTAGATCCTTAATAAATCTCCATGACCCCCTGTTTATTTCTTCACTGAGTACACAGCTGTGTTACATAAAGATTCTGATGGCACCAACATTCCCTGCTGTACTAAAGTTGAAATGGTTTCAAATATACCTCCATTTGCTTCTCTGGAAATGGGGTACTGCTTTGCTCATGGCAAAATTGCTCCTGGCTTGAGCTTAATTTTAACTGTTCCTGCTCCACTCAATAGACCCACATCATTTCGACTGCTGGTCCTTAAGCTGCTTGGCACCTTTTCTAATCACTCTTTGAAGAATAATGGTTTCTTTTTTTTTTTTTACTGATATTCACAACTTTATTCCAATAAGTGAGATTTATTAAAAATACTAATTCATCATCTGAATTCTCATCTTTAAACAGCTCCTCATGTGTCAAGTCTTTTAATCTGTGTCCTTTGTCAAGGGTTATTACTGATATCCATGCTCTTCCTTCATCATCTGTCCCATGAATAATAACCCTTTCCTCTGTCACTATCACTTACTCTAACTCTATGGGGATAATATGTCCTTCCTCATCATCCATAGGTATTTGAGGTCTAAATAAAAATTTATCAGGTATTTTCAACAGCTTGCCTATCTATACAGGAAGCCATGTCGGAAACATATTTATTCCATACAATAAAATACTTCTGAATCTAAAGGGACACCTCATAATGCTTTTTGGCCTGAAAATGCTAATATAAACTCTCTTACATTCATGTACTGTATCCCTGGAGTGGAACACACTATCCCATTGTTAGAGAAAGATATTGTCATGTTAAGTTTTGTCATCAAGTCATGTCACAATATTTTAACTGATGACTGCTGAGAATACAAAAGTGGCATCGATACATCATGTTCTCCTATAGAAATTGGTAAGTCATCAGTGAAAGGAACTAAACTTATAGCCCCAGAGAATCCATGTGCAATCATGGCAATGCCAGACATCGGGTACTTTCCCTCTCGAACACAGGAACAAGTTACTTCAGTCTCTACAAGAAATTAAAATGTCTTCCCTCCTATCGTTACCCTGACCCTCAGTTCTTCTTGGGGGTCTGATGTCGCTGGTAGTACTGAACACATCAGGTCACTCTGTGTGCTTTCCTATTTTGGATATAAATGCATCCCTGTATCTGTAAAAGTATTTCTTCCCATTACTGTCACATTCCCGTTCCTAGGTGTGGGTGCTTATGGGGCTCGCATGTTCGTATTCCATTGGCACCATTGCTTGTTGTGTCTGTGCTCGCTGGGTCTGTACTTGTTGTGGTTGCATAGGCATTTGCTGTGGTTGCCCTTGTAGTGATTGTGCTTGAAGCGAAATATGCTGCCTTTGCTGTATTTAGGTGCACGTGGCTGATTCTGCGCTTCATCTTGGGCATAATATTCCTGTGTGTCTGTGCTATACAATGGAAAATAGCCCATTCCCCTCTTGGAGCTTGCCAGTTCTGCTGCATGCTCCCTCTACTTTGGCATGTTCAGGAGTTACATCCTATACTCCCTCAATTCCAACATTGTTGTGGCTGTCCTCCATTAAATCCTCCTCCCCCTTGAGGGTTTTGAAATCCGCCTCTTTCTCTTGGTCCATTCCCTCTACCTCTTGGCTAAAAATTGTACCCACCTTGATCTAAAGAAACCCCATTTATTTTTATTATAAATTCAGTTTATTGAATTCAAGAAAAAACACCAAAAGAAAGAACAAGAACCCAAAATTAATACAGTAACAGACCAATGAAAGGGCAATTAACTAAGATACCCTGTTTGTTCGGCTGTACTGACTGTAACTCTTTTGTTGCCATACCTTCACCACTTGTCAATACTGCTCCTTCTATGGAAAATCTTGACAATTATTTCTGAACCAACTTCACTTCCTACTGCTTTCTACTCTCAGCTTTCTTCTTATTCTTCTCTTGCAATAATGGACAATGATGTACGATAGTGTTACAAAGTTGATGGTCGTGCAGAGTATGGGCTATCCCTCTGTCCCCAAGTATCAAACTGACAACCACGGTAACACCTGTCAGAATGACAATTAGAGCCAAAGGTGATAGTCCGTGGAGTCAGGACGCGGAAACAACCGGAAGAACCCCTGGAGCGCTGCAAAGGAAAGAATATGGTTAGATTATGGTACAATGTGCAATTATCAATGGGTAATCTCTGAATCACTATAGTACCTGTGAGTGTGGGGTTTGATGACTCGTGGTGTGTATAGTGCGTCCTGGTAGACTATCACCTGGGGAATGGACCGAGGTCCCAAGGGAGCACGTGATCTGGATGATTTAGAGTTCGAGGTCAAAACAAGAGTTCCAATACTTGAGAAGGGCTAAACAAGGCAGTCCGTAAAGCAGAACAAGGTTGGCAGCAGTTGATCCAAGAAAATAATCCAAAGTTCCAAAACAGGCAAGGGTTAGGCAAAGAGCAGTCCGAAGTACAAGGCCGTGGTCGAAGGAAGAAATCTTGAACGAATGCAGAAGCGTCACGTGATCCAAGGAAGCAGCTGTGAAGCAACGCTTTCTGTAATTAGGCTCCTTTTATACGGAATGAGGAACACGTGACCACGTTCACGTGACGAAGGTACCAAAGCAACACGTGACCATGTTCACGTGACGAAAAGTACCAAAGCGTTGCCGTGCTGAAATCACGTGATCTTTGCCGTGCTGTGTCGAACCATTCGCCGTCGTGGATGTGATCGTTTATGATGCAGAAGCCTCCATCTTACTTGCCACAAACGTGAAGGACGATACACTCCCGTGGTGTTGAGTATGCCATGTGCCCTACTATGTGTGACTTGCCGGGGCGATGAGGTACCCCTGAGTGTGGATCTGGAGGAGCGGGTCTTCTGTGTGAGAAGCGGTGTGACAGAATCCCCCCTCAAAGGCCCACGACCTCGTGGGCTAGCCGGGTTATCCTTATGGAACTGCGACACCAAAAGCGGCGCCTGAACGTCATGGGAAGAAACCCAAGAACGGTCCTCCGGGCCATAACCCAGCCAGTCAACCAGATACTGCAGGCAACCCCTATGGTAACGGGACCCAAGGATGGCACTGACCTCAAAAACGTCCTGAGAAGACACAGAGACAGGGGCAGGAGGAACAAGGACACGAGTGGAAGCATGATAGGGCTTGAGGAGGGAGACATGGAAGACTGGATGGATCCTCCAGGAACGTGGAACGGACAAGCGCATGGCCACTGGATTCAGGATTTTCTGGATCCGATAAGGACCCACAAAGCGGGGCAGCAATTTGCGACAACCAGGGATGCGTAAGTGTCTGGTCGACAACCACACCCGATCACCCACCCGATACACCGGTGCCTCAACCCGTTTCCGGTCCGCTTTGCCCTTCATAGCGGACTGTGCTTCGCGGAGATGGACCAAGGTTTGCGCATGCACCCCAGCTAGATCACGTACACAGGCATTGGCAGCGGGAGTGGCGGATGTGAAATCAGGGAGCGGTAGGACTCGTGGGTGTTGCCCATACATTGAATAGAAGGGAGAAAACCCAGTAGCTGAATGGCGAGAATTGTTATATGCGAACTCAGCAAGATGGAGCAGCTTATACCAAGAGTCCTGAAACTGAAGGGACAAACAACGCAGGTATTGCTCTAAGGCTTGATTAACCCTTTCAGTTTGCCCATCGCTCTCAGGATGGTAAGCCGAAGAGAAACGAGCATCAATACCCAGGAGTTTGGTAAGAGCCCGCCAGAAGTAAGATGTGAACTGAGATCCCCGATCCGATACTATGACTTGTGGTAGCCCAAAAAGACAAAATACTGCCTTGAAAAACAAGCGTGCCAGTGTTGGAGCCGATGGTATGCCTGCACACGGAATGAAACGGGCCATTTTAGTATAGGAATCGACAATAACCCATATAGTGTCATACCCTTGCTTACGGGGTAAATCAGTGATTAGATCCATCGAGATGGTGTGCCATGGCCTGGGAGGTATAGGTAATGGTAGAAGTAACCCTAATGGACGTCCTCTGCGTGTTTTGCACTGTGCACAAATCGAACATGTATTTACATGATTTTCTACATCTCTTCTCATGGCTGGCCACCAGCACCAGCGTTGTAGTAATTCAAGGGTGCGTTGCTGCCCGGGATGGCCATTTATGGCTGCATCATGAGACCAAGCAAGCGCTTGATTTCTTACATCGCAAGTAGGAAGAAATAACTTGCCCTGGACAAACGGCAGCCCGTCCTGAAGTGTAATGTCCCATTCAGCGAGTGCATGAGGATGTTGAGCAACCCATTGTCTGATAGTAGTGAGCATGGTTGGTGGAGGTGTACACATACAAATAACATGGCCCTTTCCTAATAATGTATCTGGATATGAGGCTAGTGATTCCCCACCGGGAGATCGAGACAATGCGTCAGCCTTGCCGTGGTTGGGACCTGGTCGGTGTTTGACCACAAAGTCAAAAGCAGCGAAAAACAGATGCCAACGTACTTGCCGGCTATTGACACATTTTAAAGAAGCTAGATCTTGTAGGTTTTTATGATCGGTATAGACCACTGTCTGATGCTTGGCCCCCAGAAGATGATGACGCCAGGTCTGAAGGGCGTCTTTAATGGCCAGTAGTTCTTTCTCGGTTACCGTGTAATGGGTTTCGGCAGCCGAGAATTTCCGAGAATGATAGGCCACTGGGTGTAGAACACCCGTGGCAGGGCATGGCTGGGACAACACAGCGCCTAAAGCAAATGATGAGGCATCTGCCTCCAGGACATAGGGTAAGTCAGAATCGGGGTGTTGCAAAACAGGAGCAGAAGCAAACCTGGATTTAAGAGCCTCGAACGCCTTTTGGTGCGTAGGGGTCCAATTGTAAGGAACCTGCGGACTGGTCAAAGCAGTCAAAGGAGAAACAATGGAGGAAAAGCCTGCGATGAATCGCCGATAAAAATTGGCGAACCCAAGGAATGACTGAAGTTGTTTAATATTCACTGGGACTGGCCATTGCAGGACCGCACGAACTTTGGACTGGTTCATGGATAAACCCCCGGGAGAGATGAAGAACCCCAAGAATTCCACTTCCTTTGAATGGAAAATGCATTTTTCTGGTTTGGCGAACAGAGCGTGCGCTTTCAAATGAGAAAGAACCTCTTTGACATGGCAGATATGTTCCTCCAACGAGGATGAGTAAATCAAAATATCGTCCAAATATACCACCACGAACGTATCCAAAATGTCAGAGAATACGTCGTTGATAAAACGTTGGAAAGTTGCTGGAGCATTACAGAGCCCGAAGGGCATTACAGTATACTCAAATAATCCCTGCTTGGAACAAAAAGCCGTCTTCCACTCATCCCCAGGCCTCATACGGATTAGATTGTAAGCCCCTCTTAAATCCAACTTGGTGAAAACAGAAGCCTTTGTTAACCGGTCCAATAATGTGGAGATGAGTGGTAGAGGGTATCTGTTCTTGATAGTAACGGCATTCAATTTCCTGTAATCTATACATGGCCGTAGATCACCTTCCTTTTTGGGCACAAAGAATATCGGGCTGGCAGCCGGGGAACTCGAGGGACGAATGTGACCCAATTCTAAAGCCTGCCGGATGTATTCCTTGAGGGCCTTTTCTTCAGGTTGTGACAACGAGTAGATTTTACCCCTGGGTATAAGGGCGTCTGGAATCAGATCAATCGGACAGTCGTACGGTCTGTGTGGGGGTAAACCCTCCGCCGTACCCTTATCAAAAACCATAAGGAATTCGTGGTATTCTGCAGGAACATGAGTCAATGTGGCCCCCACGGTATGTGAATGCACAATGTCAGTTGTACTGTCATCTATTTGAGTAGAGGCCATGGCACCCAGAATTGCGGCAGGAGAGGAAAGAGACTCGTTTTCTACAAGACAAAACTGCTGACACACTTCTGACTCGAACGTGACTAGTCCTGTCCCCCAATTGATCAAGGGATTATGTTGCCTTAACCAAGGTATTCCCACTATCATGCCAAATTGTGGTGTAGTGATAAGATCAAAAGACATTACTTCTCTATGGTTGTTCTGAATCAATACTTCTAAGGGAGCGGTCTGAAATTGGATGGGACCAGAAGACAAGGATGTGCCATCAACCGCATGTACTGGTTCCGGATGTTCTTTTCTGACCAGAGGTAAATTGAGACGATTAGCTAAATCTATATCAATATAACATCCAGTGGCCCCAGAATCAATGACAATATGAACCATATGCGTAATCTCCCTAGTGGGTTTCAGAAGGGCATGAACTACTATCGGTCTGACAGGGCCAAAGGCGGGTTCAGAAGGATTTGAAGACAGACTCGCCGGTGCCCTCTGAATCAGGGGCGAGTCTTCAGAAAACCCGGTGTTTTGTTCTTAGGACGTCGAGGGCATTCCCTTACATAATGTCCATTTAACCCACAATAAAAACAGGCATTATCCGCCCTCCGACGTTCTCGTTCGTTTGGTGTTATTGGGCTTCGAATACCGCCTATTTGCATGGGTTCAGGGGGGGCAGAAGAGGCCTGACCAGACAGACTGGTAAACGCGGTTTCTGACCTTCTCTCGGATCTTCTTGCGTCGATCTGTAAAGCAAGATCCACCAGTTCTGAGAACACCGAAGGAAGGGCAGGAACCACAGAAAGCGCATCCTTCATGGAGTCGCATAAGCCACGATAGAATACAATCGCCTTTTTCTCTTCTGGCCAAGAAGTCTCCGCGGCTAGTTGGTTAAATCGCGCTATGTATTCAATCAGTGATAATTTACCCTGTTTTAAGTCTAATAGTTCCAGATCCCTTGATTGAGCCTTATAGCGTGTATCAAAAACTTTGGCCATTTCGGTTGTGAGGAGCTCGAAATCATACAAGGCAGGATGATTGTTTTCCAACATAGGATTTGCCCAGGTGGCCGCTACCCCAGATAGATGAGACAACAGAAATGCAGCCTTTGTGACTGAGTCAGGGAAAGCCAGGGGTCTGCACAAGAAATGAAGTTTGCATTGATTAATGAAAGTACGATATTTTCGAGGATCCCCCTGGAAACGTTCTGGAGCAGCAAGGGGCACAGGTGCCGGGAGTAACACAGGGGTGGGTGTTGGTGTTGGGACCGAGGATGATTGATCTGAAGGAACAGTATCCCCGAATTCGGTATCTGGTGGCAATGGATATCGTGTACTTTGTAAGGCGTCAAGCCGGTTATGTATAGCGGACGTGGCGGCGGCCATGTCAGTCCTGAGGGACGTCATTGCCTGAATCAGAGCGGTCACGGGGTCCCCGGTGGAGGGATTCATACTCTATACGACCAAAAGGCTTCACAGTCTGTTACAAAGTTGATGGTCGTGCAGAGTATGGGCTATCCCTCTGTCCCCAAGTATCAAACTGACAACCACGGTAACACCTGTCAGAATGACAATTAGAGCCAAAGGTGATAGTCCGTGGAGTCAGGACGCGGAAACAACCGGAAGAACCCCTGGAGCGCTGCAAAGGAAAGAATATGGTTAGATTATGGTACAATGTGCAATTATCAATGGGTAATCTCTGAATCACTATAGTACCTGTGAGTGTGGGGTTTGATGACTCGTGGTGTGTATAGTGCGTCCTGGTAGACTATCACCTGGGGAATGGACCGAGGTCCCAAGGGAGCACGTGATCTGGATGATTTAGAGTTCGAGGTCAAAACAAGAGTTCCAATACTTGAGAAGGGCTAAACAAGGCAGTCCGTAAAGCAGAACAAGGTTGGCAGCAGTTGATCCAAGAAAATAATCCAAAGTTCCAAAACAGGCAAGGGTTAGGCAAAGAGCAGTCCGAAGTACAAGGCCGTGGTCGAAGGAAGAAATCTTGAACGAATGCAGAAGCGTCACGTGATCCAAGGAAGCAGCTGTGAAGCAACGCTTTCTGTAATTAGGCTCCTTTTATACGGAATGAGGAACACGTGACCACGTTCACGTGACGAAGGTACCAAAGCAACACGTGACCATGTTCACGTGACGAAAAGTACCAAAGCGTTGCCGTGCTGAAATCACGTGATCTTTGCCGTGCTGTGTCGAACCATTCGCCGTCGTGGATGTGATCGTTTATGATGCAGAAGCCTCCATCTTACTTGCCACAAACGTGAAGGACGATACACTCCCGTGGTGTTGAGTATGCCATGTGCCCTACTATGTGTGACTTGCCGGGGCGATGAGGTACCCCTGAGTGTGGATCTGGAGGAGCGGGTCTTCTGTGTGAGAAGCGGTGTGACAGATAGCTGTATTTCTGGCCATGGATTCACTTCCATCCCTAGCTGTCTCTGCATTCCCCATTGCACTGGTTCATGCAGTCCCTGACATAAAATATGATAAAATATTGCTACTGTTTCATGCCACAGTTCTGTCGTCTCAAGACAGCAACATTCTTGAATCTCTTGAATAAAAGCAACAGTATCTTCATCCTCACACAATTGCCTTTTCATAATCGCACCCATATCTGATGTGTCAGGATCTTTTACCCTAAGCGACCTCCATACATCTGCTCTTTAATTGTTAAATGTTTTTTCGTTGTGTGTCGTGTTTTGCGCTGTTACGCTTTCATACCCTGCTTGTCTCCAAATGTCCTCAGATTTCTCCCCAAGAATGGCTGATAGTAGGCCTTTTATGTCACTCCCTGCTAACGTGATTCCCACTGTCATTCTTACTATCCATTTTCCCACACCTGCTATCAAACTAGGTAATTTACACTTCAAATTATCTTTGTCCATTTGTGGCCATTGTATATATGGTGTTTATCCTCCCTCTCTCATTAATAATGGGAATTATGTCATCCTGGTCCAAAATCGTACCCAATTACAGTTCTTTTCTTCCAGGTGGGTTTCTTTTCTGCCGGTTCAACTTCATCCTGGCAATTACCTTAATCTATCTCCTGCACTATGTGACTGTGCTTGTGGTCATTCAGAACATGGTGTCGGTTCTGGTGTTTTTTCTTTTGGGTCATCTAAGTCTGACCACTTTACCCCGCTTTCTATGTTTTGATCTATCTAAAATCCCATGCACTTTCTGTTTGTGCTCTTTTCTTCTTCCCTTTCTTCATCTGACTTCCTAATACCCCAATTTGTATGTCTGTCACCCCCTACCTCATCATCAAGATCTAGTCTGCTTAAGGACAGCGTTCTATGCTCATCCATCATTTCATCATCCAATATTTCTCCTGTTTCCTTCGGTGGAAATCTTCAGATTCTCCCTTTGATCTTGTAACCATCTTTCCCTCTCATTTACCTACATAAATCACAATCCTTTTCACTATGCCTTCTGCCTTATGCTCAACAGCCCATGTCTGTATTCTCGGTATCACTTGAAGCTCCCTGGGAGGCTGCTGTGACCCTCTCTCTTCTTCCCATCATTCTTGTGCTTCGATTGGTACAATACATCTGCTAACAATGTGATTTAGTTTGTCATCCCTTTTTTCCCTATTCCTTCTCATTTCTTCTTCCCTTCTTCTCATTTTCCTTTTCTCTTCTTCCTCACCTTCTTTGCAACCTATGTTCTTTCGATCTCTGTGTTTCTATTTTAGCACGTTTCTCTCCTATAGTCTCTCTTTCTCTTTTCTGTTACTCATACCTACTTCTGTCTTTCTTTAGTTTCCTCTCTTTTTCCTTCCCCTCTTTGTATGCCCTTTCTTGTTCTGTTTCCTTCTTATCCTGTTCCTCTCTTTCTTCTCTTTCTCTAGCACCATCTAATTTGAGTAATATAAGTCCTCCCATGCATTTGTTATGCACTATTGTCACTTCCTTGGCTTTGCCCTTCCCTTCTATTTGTCTCTTCTCACTCTATCTCTCTCTGTCTGTCCCTTCTTTCATCACACGCTTTATATTCATTGTGTGTTTAAATATATTTGCATTCTTTAATCTTGCTCTCTTCAATATTGTCCTCACTGTTACAAGTGGGGGGGGGCTTGAATGTCGGATTAACATACCCCACTGCTGCTTTTATCTCCTTTAAAGGATAGAATCCCTCTTTCACAGTGTCATTAAGCATCCACTCCTTTTCAGGCTGGTCTTCTTTCTCGCTCTGATACATTTCCATAGCTCTAAAATGGCTAATCTTTTCTGTAACTTCTTCCCTGAATATTCAGCATGTAAGTATGTTGTCATGTGTAGCAATATAGTTCTTGATATCATACCTTCTTGAGGCCAAGCCATGAATATTTTGTCAGCCGTGCCTTTTACCCATTCAGAATGGTACTTTCTAATCTTGGGTGTGCATCTCGGTAATGTCTTACATAGCAGAGGTGAGTCCTCAATGATGACAAGTCGTTAATAACTGTCAATACTTACAAGACATTTTATTCTGTTATTAATTGAATTAATGATATCACAATAATGTTATATTTTCTACTGCAGCAAGCTTCTATATGTCTCATCTCCTTTGCGTTTCTGTGTATATACATCTACTGCATCTCTTCTCACTTACCTTCTCATTGTATATGATTTCTTCATATTAGCATGAATGTTTACTTTGTTAATTCAGTTACATCTTCATTCTTTAAGTATTTGCATATCGTTTCAGTGTGTCTTTGTGTCTTCTCTTTATGATGTTGCTTTACTCTCGTTAGATTTCACGTACAGCTCTTCTATGTCCAATGGTGTTTGCGGAAACTCTTCCACCATATCAGTGCGAGTGTACATTCGATATGGTTGTCTGAGTGCATAATGTCTCTCACATCTTCAATGCAGTATTGGGAAATTAGTCACCATAAAAAAGGCAGAAGTTAATGAGAACAAATTTGAAGATCTGTTAAATTACGGCAAGAAAGGAGATCAAGTGAATGTCTGGAAGTCAGAGACTGGGGAGGAAGGGAAAGTGGGCAATCAGTTGATGAGCGACATCCCCCCAGTGAGTGGTCTAGCTATTTCAGCGCACTGTATGGGGAATCCTGTGGTGCTCAGGAAGCCCTGATGGGAAGTGATGAAATGACACAGGAAAGAAGTACAACTGAAATGTTCTCACTAAATGAGGTGATAGATGTGATTTTGGACCGGGTGGGGGATGGCTCCAGGTCCGGATGATCTTGCAAAATGAAATTACTGTCTGTGGCACATGCTAAAACAAGTGTTTGATTATGTGGCAAGATCGGGGGACGTACACATTTCTTGGTGCAGTCCGACTATTGTGCAGATTTTTAAAAAGGGGGGCTATAGAAAGCCGGGGAACTATAAAACAAAAATGTTATTAGATGCTCTCAGGAAAATGTTTGCAAAAATGCTAAATACACACCTGGAAGAATGGGCCACTGAGAATAATGTTTTAAACCATATACAAGCGGGGTACAATCCTGGCACTAGCACTGTGGACCAATGCCCTAGATTCTATGCAATTGTGTCCAAATGTGTCACAATACAGTATTGAAGGATATATGCGGTTCTTCGTGGACCTTTGCATGCCCTTTAACTGCGTCTCTCACAATAAACTTTGGGAAATACTGAGAAGCAAGGGCATCCCAGAGTAATGTTTGCTTAATATCCAATCATTATCCTGTAATAATAGATCTTTTGTTAAGAACGAGAAGTGTGGCAGGGATGTTTGCTTGCTCCTTTCTTATTCTGCCTGTATATAAATGCAGTAAAAGAAGGAGCTAATGGCGGTTAGTATGGATACTCCAAAGCTTGGGCCTAATACATTTCCAGCACTCCTCAATGCTGATGATGCTGTATTGTTATCTACTACATCGATGGGTCTAAGACACAGTCTCAAAACATTTAAAGAGAAATACCAGGATCTGTCACTGACATTAAATATTGAAAACATGAAGGTCTTGGTGTTTATTAGAAAGAGGAAGAAACAGATCAAAATGAGGGTGCGGGCAGATAGCCATGAGTTAGAACAGGTGCCCTACTATGACTATTTGGGTACAAGATTTTTGGAGGGTCTCTCATGGTCAGCTAACCAACAATACAAAAATACAGTGGGGGAATTCAATGTTTTTTCAACAGACTAGAAAGTGCTGCTATCTCCCCGGCCATCAAATTGTATCAGGAGCAAGGCAGGGCAGCAGCAATCTACAGGGTGAAACTGTGCGGTCATTTCCCCTTAGCTGAGCTGCCTGAATGAACTTTGTCAAGTTGTGCACTAATACCCTGAGGGTAGCTGAGTTTACTGCAAACTGGACAGCATCAAGGAAAAATCATTGTTTGGTATGTAGTATCCAAGTGGAAACATTGAAGCATTTTCTTTTGTTTTTCCCATGGTATAACATGCTAAGGAGGTATTATTTATTGGCAATATTCAGATTAAAGGAGATTACAACAACAGAACTGGCAATAACTTTCTGTAAGAGTACCATAGACGTGAACCTGATTTATTTTATTGCAAAATATTTACATAGGGCATGGTTGTATAGGGCTTAGTGTATTTGATCTAACTGTTTGGAAACATTATGAATTTTATATGTTTTTTTAGAGTGTATTATCAATATGTATTTTTAACAGTTTCTTTGGCTGAATGTTTTTCTGTTTTTTTAGGATGCTTTTATGGTTGTCACACCAAATAAAGATATGTACAACAACAGTATTGGGAGGATACCTGGAGTCATGCACAGTGTCTTCCTGTTATTCTTCTAGTGTGATGGAGGTGAGAGGGCGGGCACTGGAGGCTACATGTACATCTGCCTCTATATAGTCCTGTATGAAAAAGGCTGGGAAAGTGACCCTATAGCATGTAGAACTCACAATAAAATGTCATGCCTCCTACACCCACTTATTCTGCCCCAAATCATAAGCCCCTCCCATGAGAAATGTGTGGGCTGGTGAAGCCTACTCCCCATCTCTACAGATATACAAGCTGTCCTCAAGCACCAAATCACATAGCTATTATGCTCCTGGCATGTGTTTGACAAAAAAGTAGAAGAACAGAAAGCCTGCTTTCGGAACAACAAAAAAATTGGCATTGTTATTACCGCCTGATGCAAGATTTAAAGCTATTAAGTCCTTGAAAAAAAGATACAGAAATTGGATCAAGGTGCATAACGCGTGGCTTCACCAAGGTGATGGAGAAGCAATGCTGACTACAATCAGATCCAAAAATACAGCTGAAATTTGGACACTACTCAATATAGCAAATCATGCAAACCAATTACCACTGCAAATAAATGGAGTATCAGAAGCTGATTGGGTTTCACATTATACAACATTGAGCGCTAGACCTAATGTCGGTTACTAATACATTTGATGCAGGTTGGTTTCAAATACAGGAAGAATACATTCTGCAGTTTATATTCAAGTCAAGTAGCACAATAGCTCCTGGGCCTGATGGGTTAAATAACCACATGTTCAAACAACACCCAGAGCTAAGGGAAAATTCGGTATAAAGTCTTTGCTCAGGTCGTCCAGTCCAGCATCATTCCTGACTCATGGCGGAAGTCTGTTATTGTCCCAATGTTTAAGAAGGGCAATCGGTCCTGTCCAGCCAACTAAAGGCCAATTGCCCTCTTGGATGCTCCTGGTAAGATCTTTGCTAGATTTATTCTAAGAGACTTCAGCAAATGGGTCTCCGAGCACTCTAAATGTGATCCATGCCAAACAGGTTTTGTTGCAGGATTGGGGACCTCAATAAACCTGTTAGCAATGACCTCTTTGATAAAACATCATCAAAGAATCAAACAATCCTTGTATTTGGTATTTGTTGATCTGCGTGCTGTGTTTGATTCAGTTTCACGTAATTTGCTGTGGAAAAAAACGAGTTCTTGAAGAATGTCTGTCTTATATTGTTGCACTCATTAAAGCACTCCATATTGACACCAGCATCCAAACCAGATTGAACTTGGAAGGTTTATTGTCAACCTCGATTAAGACCGACAGAGGATTGCGGCAAGGGCACATTCTTGCTTCCGCATTGTTTAATGTTTTCATAGCACACATTTGCAGAAGTTTCAGTGACATTCTGTCAGATGCTCCCAGATTATCAACGGAACAAATTCCGGAATTATTATATGCAAATGATTTGGTGCTCATATCCAAAACACTGGTGGGGCTCCAAAATCTTCTAGATGCACTGTCTGCTTATAGAAAAGATAATGCTTTGACAATTAACTTAGACAAAATGAAAGTAATGGTGTTCAATCACAACATTAACTCTAACACTATTAACACCAAATGGGTAATACAAAATGAAATATAAGAGCGTGTCCACCAATACACGCATTTGGGAGTTATAATTTCTGCTACCTGTAATGATGCTCGTATTATCAACCTAAAGAATAAGCTTGATATGACCATCTCTCAGACAAGCATCATTCAAGCGAAATTTAGGACATTTTCTATTCAGCCTGCCCTAACCTATTTTCGGCAAAAGTTGATCCCAATACTATTATATGGCTCTGAAACATTTTCTATCTTTGCGAAGCCCATATAGTGTAAATTTGAGTCCAACTTTTGGAGAAAAATGCTTGGGTTGTCTGATTGCATGCCTATCGCCCTCATTTGCAATGAGCTGGGGTTGACATTTCTTTATCATCGCTGTTTATGGCAGTTGTTAGCTTTGTGCAGAAAATGTCTTCTAGCCAGCAAATCCAATATGCTTATGGATGCTCTTGCACATTACATTATTTCATCTGAAGATGATTTTGCACGCAAGTGGTGGCAAGAAGTTATAAATGCTTTAGCATATGCTGATGTATCCATTGAGACCCTTGTGCAAAACCCCACTCATGTTAAGACGAAATTTTTGAATGGGATTGGGCAAGAAACAGAGCCACATGTCTTTTATATTGTGATTTTGATGGAGATGTTTTCTTGCACAAAAAGTACAGCATACCTGAACCTTACTTGATCCCTCCAAACAACATCGAGCAGATTTTTTAAGGCTGAGGTTGAATCTGTGGCCCACTTGTGAGATACTGGTCAGGCGTAAGATTAATATACCACATGAACAATTTTGTCGGTATTGCAAAACTGAAACACAAATAGAGACCTTGCGTCACTTGTTGGTCAAATGTAAGGCTTTATGTGACAAACAATATCGATATTTGAGACCAGCTGTTATAGATTATAGAGGAATCACTCCCGAAATATTGTGGTTGATGATCATGTGTGGCCGATAACCGTCATTGAGAATAGGTGTGTTAACCTTTTTGAGAAATTTGGGAAACTTAATGAGTTATAACAAACTGTCAAATATACTTGGTTCAACAGAACTGATGTAATTAAATGCAATAATTTAGGATTTATGAATGAAATGGTAAACCTTATGATTTATGACATGTACAGTAGCTTTAAGAAGAAATGTTCTAAGTTGTATACATGTTACGTTCATAGTTATTTTGTGATAAATGATTGTAAAGTTGATTTATTTCAACTTGAACAATAAAAACATTAAAACAAATTAAAAATGGTGTTTTATCAACATGCAGAGGGCAGGCCACCCATTTCGAAATCTGCTGAGGTCTCAGTCCACACCAACATTCATACACTTCCTAAGTTTACTAAAGCAATTGTTGTTTTAACTCCTTTGGTGCCTGTGACTGAATGACTACTGCTGGGCAATGAGAAGTGGTTTCTGTACTGCTACTCAGCCCAACACTACTACTAAAGCAGCAGCAATCTCAATCATAAAGGTTAAACAGGCACAACTTGAATGCGACACCTCCTTTGCCTCTTTGGTTAGCATGCTAAGGGTGGGCTATATTCTTCAAGAGGGATGCGATCCTGTAAGGAAATATCCAAAACAACAATTGGACTCCGATTACGAAAATAAAATAAATGTCCAATCAAACTTCTATTTTAAAAAAAAAAAAATGGCATTAATCAGGTGGGGTATTAAATGTCTGCAGGGCCCTTAATAACAGATAAGTGAGACAGAACCACTGTAGGTAACTTAAATCTTATTTTCATACTTGACAGTATTGATCCAGCAGTCTAGATGCGTTATGAGGCATCCATTCAGAGCTGAACCATTGAGCTGGTCGACTGGGTCCAACCCACATTGTAAATTTGCAACAGCAACAGCTTGAGGCTTGAAGAATCTGGGAAATGGCAGGTGATGTTGAGTCAGCGGAGCACGAAGGACTACTGGTCTCTATGGAGAGAAAGTGGTGATATGACTTCACTGTTGACTGGGACTGATTCGATTCAAACCAGCAATGATTTACACTGCTCCTTTTTCTGCCCTTATCTCTTACTTTCATCTCTCTTTTCATTTGTATGTGATGACACCCAGATCTTGATTTTGCTCTTCACTCTTCTGTCTCAAACTGAATTTCTGCTGTTTAGAACTGGATGACCTCTCATTTCCTACATCTTAATCTCTCAAACACTGAGGTTCTGCTCTATCCCTCCTCTACTATTTCACCCAAGCCACCCCTCTCCTTTCCCCCTTCCTTTCTTCCCTTTTCACAACCTTCACGCAACCTGGGTGTTATCTTGGATTCTTCTCTCTCCTTTTCTCTTCATATTTCTGCTATTGCTCGCGCTTGTCGCTACGCTCTTTTTAACATTTGTCATGCTCGCTCCTATCTTTCTTTTCATGCTACAAAACGTCTTCTTTACTCTCTTGTCTTTTCCCGCATTGAGTATTGTTCATCTTTATTGCTTGGTCTCCCTGATTCCCGCCTTCTTCCTCTTCTTTCCATTTATAATTCCAATATTCATCTCCTTTTCTCTTTACCCCCTCGGTCTTCCATTACACTCTCCCTACTCTCAATTCAATTACCTTCTATTAAATCTTGTGTTCTTTTCCACTTTTTCTCGATTATTTTCAAATGCAATCATGGTCTGGCCCTGCTCTATCTTTCTGCCTTACTCTCATTCTAGGTCCCCTCACACCCCTTACGATCACAGAATGTATTTCCTCAAACTCTTTTTAAGCCCCCCTGTGTTTCATCTTGATTCTCTTCTTTTACTCTCCTGGCTCCTGAACACGGAACGATCTTCCCCTTTCACTTTGTTCCTCCTTATCTCTTTCTGTCTTCCAAACAAACCTCAACACCCTTCTTTTATCATCTCTTGTCTCTTAAATACTCTGGCTTCTCTCCCTTCTGACATAACTTGTACCTGTGCTCATTTTCTATCATGATGAATTGTAATGATGTTTTATATTTTTTATTGTTCAGCGCCTTTTGGTCAAAGGTGCTCTGTAAATTCAATAAAATGAAATTAAATGAAATGTTGTAAAGCCAAGGCAATGGGTAGGGGCTTGGAAAGCTGGGATACAGGCCAGATTTGACTTGGCGGGATCAAAGGTTCAAAATTGTTGAAGACTTAGAGTGTCAAAAGAAGCTAGCGTGGGACCTTGTAGTAACACAAATGCTCTCAAAGGAGCTTGCGACAGTGTCAGGAGACACCCTCAGTCACGGCCGGCCCTTCAC
Organism: Ambystoma mexicanum; assembly: GCF_040938575.1. Classification (NCBI taxonomy): domain Eukaryota; kingdom Metazoa; phylum Chordata; class Amphibia; order Caudata; family Ambystomatidae; genus Ambystoma; species Ambystoma mexicanum. The sequence continues at coordinate 144,320,607 of NC_090934.1, forward strand.
ATGTTGGGCCTGGTGGTGTTTGCCATGGCGCAGGCAACACAGTGGCAGAGGAAACTTCACATTCCAGAGGGCCATGGCAAACATGTTGCATCATCGCGGACACCGGCAACATCAATTCAGTCTTGAGGATCACCCGCGAAGGAGGATATAAAGACAGATTTTTCTGCAGCACAGTTCTTCTCAAAGTATATTCATGACACGCTATCCAGACTTCCTTGTGTCTGCTGCTATCTCCAGATCTTGGTATTCCAACCCTTGGCCTCTCCCTGGCTTTTCTTCATGATCACTCCTTGGTACTCTGAGCTTGACCCTCTGGCTGTCCCAAGCCTACTTTCCTAAGCACTCCTTGGTACCTTTGCTTAGAACTCTCTGTCCATGTTCTGTTTTGTTTTCTTTGGTTTCTCTGAAATTTCAAGAGGGATTACCTTCTCTGTTCCTCGTCAACATCCTGGCTACTCTTAGTCTCTGCTGCAACTGTGGAACAGGATTGTATATTCATCTTCTGGCCATCTTCAATAGTGTACACAACTACTGGCTTCCCTGATTTCTGGTTCTCTTGTTTCTAAAGGCATATGCATGCCATCAGGGTGAGGTCCCCATGAACTTTGGAACTTGTTGCTGAGGTTTTCGTTTATGGCAATGACATTGAGTGGTTTCCTGGTCTACGGATGTCCTTCCTTTCTACTGATTTAATTGGTGGGAGAATGGATATCTTAATCAGGAGGAAACCAGCTAAGGTGTAGTACTCGGAGGTTTGAGGGGCTTGTGTTATTCTGTCCTTTATGTTTGTCTCCTAATTTATGTATCCTATATGCTTAACTTACCTGTAGCATGCTGGGTAACTTGTGTCCAATGGCCACTTCCAAACATTCCTGGAACCTGATGTCCGTTTTTTTGCCTGATAACCGAGAGAGAGCAGTATATTATTTAATATTCTCTTCTTCAGTATGTCAGGAGAAGTGTCTCTTCGTCTATGGAGGACTTGTGTTCATAAAACATCCATTGGTTGTTTCACTAATCTAACAGACCGAGAAGCTCTACTACTCCTCTAGGATACATGGAGGAAGGAGCTGACCCGGTCATTGCTTTAATCCAAGCCAGTGCGCAGCATCAGACTGATATGTCTGCTGATAATGCCACATAGAGTCAGAGGCTCAATGTAATTTAGAGTTTGGCACATCCCTTGCCTCCAGATGATACATTTGCTGAACCATTGAGACAACCCACAGTCAACCCCTACAAGCACCAGTTTTCTGTACCACTGGTATTACCCTCCCATTTCCATTTAGCTCCTCCAGAACATTTCATGGGAGATCCTATGAAATATCATTCCTTCATAAACCAGTTCGACCTCCATTTTTCTTACAGGCCGAATGTCTTTCCTGATGCTATTACCAAAGCAGCATTCATCCTCTACATCTACAGGTTTTCAAGGCTACTTGGGTCAACCTGCCTTTGGAGTCGAATGATGTGGTCCTGTATTATGTAGATGCATTAAGATGAGTGTTCGATACCAGACAAAAGACCTAAACCCATGATTTGGAATTGTTGGACCTGGATCAGGGAAAACAAGGACTACTACAGTATGGAGCACATTTTAATCAACTGGCAGCTGAGACCAATTGGCCCAAACATAAGAAAGCAGTGGTCTTCTATAAGAGTTTGTCAGACAACCTTAAATGCGCAAAGTCTGTAGTCCCTGCGCTCCCCAGTGACTTTACAACCTTGTTAGACTTGGCTCTCCAGGTCGACGCTCGACATTCTAAACACTGGGGTGAATGGAATAGAACCTTTGTTTCCCCATCAGCAGCTGTAGCGTGGTCCAACAAAACTGGAAGTTCATCTGAACCCATCCAAATCGGGTCTATTTGGGCCCCTTTGAAACAAGAAGAAAGGGAGCGATGTCAGGTCTCATATATTCGTTTATATTGCAGAGAATCAGGCCACTATATGCGCTCATGTCCATGATTGCCAGCTTGGACATCGGGAGATTGCAAGACTCACCTTGTTAAGAACCAGAGGGGCAATTCCTAACCATAGCAGTCCTGACTATGAGACAAACAACTTGCACATATATATTGGGACATGAATAACTGCTTCTGAAATGTCTACTCTTGATGTGCGGATTATGATCGACTCTGGTTCTAGTGGGAATTATATCAATACTATGTGTGTCCCAAAAATATGCCCAGAACCAGTTAGAGCAGTTGGTGAAATTTGTTTGATGTCCGGTCCCATGACAGAGCAGACTGTTCTTTTATACATGCCTACCAGCAGGGACATTAGGAGATGACATCCTTTGACTTAATTGTGGCTCTCTATTTCTGGAACATTTTGGGCAGACATTGGATACAGATACATAATCCCTCGTTGGAGTTTACCTCTACCTTTAGTGCCACTCATGGACTTAACTCCACAGAAACATCAGTAACTCTATGCCAAGCCTTAATTTCAGGCTTTCATAATATAGGTGTAGAACAACTAGCTATTCCCTCTTGTTATAGGGAATGACCAGATGTGTTTTGTAAAGGTTTATCTGAGGTATTACCTCCACATCGACCGTATGATTTCCCCTTAGATATTTCGGTGGACAACCACATAACAAGTGGCAAGATTGATTCCTAGACCCAGAAAGAGGACCAGCTTTTACTGGAGTACCTGACTACGGTGTTGGAAAACGGGTTTATCCTCCATTCTGGTTCTCCCCCTGCCTCACCCCTGTTTTACGTTCACAAATGGGAGGGTACCTGAGACCATGTATTGATTAGTGCATGGTTAATCAAGTCACAATCAAGAACAGATACCCATTGCCTTTGATCTCAGATCTTTTGGACCAACTCCAGACTGTAGTGGTGTTTACCAAATTGGACCTCTGCAGAGCGTATAATTAAGGTACGAGTCAGTGAAGGGGATGAGTGGAAACCGGCATTCCGCACACGCTTGTCATGACCCTCCCCCAAAACCCCCTCTGGCAAACCCATTGGCCAGGAGGAGTCAGGACTCGGGCCTCTAGAGCCTGGCTGCTCGCCAAAAGCCCTCATGGGGCCAGTCCTGGCACCTATGGTGCCATGCTCATACACCATGAAAAACAATGTGCTTGTGAACTACTTTATTGTATTGTCAGCCAACATGGAGGCATCCACATAGCTTGGTTCCTAAGAACCAAGCTATGCGGTCTAGTGTTTTGGGTGTGGTAGCCTAGGGACTACTTTACCTGGACTATTTTGTTGGGGCTATTTAAACCACACCCGAGCAAGACAACATGCTCGGCAGCTTGCAACGTGACGCTCACCGTGTCCAGCTATTCCCTCGAACCTCGGAGAAGCAGAACCTGCAAGGAGACAAAAGGAACATCATTAGCAGAAGCATCTTACCTGCAGTCTTAATCTTTAAACACTCGCAGCTACTGAGAAAAGCTTCCTCGAATCTGCACGCCTCCCGACAGGACGACCTGAAAGAGGAAGATAGAGGCAACATTAAAGAAAGCAGTAGAGACATTTACAAATTACAAACTGCTAAAAAGGCTTACCTGGCTGGTCGCCTCTCGGTTGGCACCACTCCGGACATTCCACTCGTGCTGAAGAACACCGTGACCTACAAGGAAGGAAAACACAGGTTAGCAAAGGCAAGACTTTGCAGCGCTGTGTATAGCGCTTACTTACCGCATCATAGTGCTCTTAATGCACCATCATTTACCAGTGGGGCTCAACCAAGCCAGTTTGCCGTGCTTAAGCTCTGCATACCTAAGGGAGAAAAAAGAGACATTTTAATCAAAGAAAGGCATGCAGGATAGCAACAAAACTAAAGAACAGCAATGAGACCTACCTGAACAATATCAAACGGGCCGGCTTCAGTGAAGTAACTGGACCGCACTCGCCCTTGAAAGACAACCCGCCACTGCAAAGAAGGCAGGATGGAGAGCACGCCTAATTCTACCACAAGGTGAGGAGAGGGCGCCAGAGGGACTGAAATCATACGGGGGTGGAGGGAGGATACTTACCCCAGTCGGTCAGTCTTGAACACAGTCCTCCTGTATTTTCAGTCAGAACCTTCCCGCAGACCACATCAGGGCAAAGCTGAGAAGCATACCAGCGAGTAACCCTGCTGTGTGGCGTCCCTGTGGATACCAGGTGAGCGTAACAATGCTATGGTCTTTTTGAGTACCTAGTCATGCTCTTTGGGCTTTGCAATGTGCTAGCTACTTTTCAACACTTCATGAATAGCATATTTAGGGATGTCCTTTATAGCTATGTAGTAGTATACTTGGACGACATCCTGATCTTTTCCTCATTCCTGGGACCACATATACTACATGTCAATTTGGTACTCCAACGCATTTGGGAAAATGCTCTGTTTGCCAAATTGGACAAATATACCTTTCATGCTACTAGGGTGGAGATTCTGCAGCACTTGACTGGCCTTTACCAACTACTGTGAAGTTACTCCAAAATATCCTAGGTTACGAAAAGTTATATAGGAGATGTATCTGCTCCTTCTCTACCATCATAGCCCTTCTTAATGGTTTAACTCACACGTTGGTACCATTTGTGCGGAGTGAACATGCACAGACAGCATTTTGATAGCTTGAAACAAGCCCTTACCACTGCACCCATGTTTCTACAGCGGAATCTGCAGTTACCCTTTATAGTAGAGGCAGATGCATCTTCTGTGGCCAAAGGTGTGGTTCCTTCCCAGGCCTGTCCAGTATCCAAACAAATGCATCAGGTGGCGTTTTATTCCAATAAAATGTCATCAGCAGAAACGGTATATCCAATATTGGAGAAGGAACTCCTGACCAATAAGGCAGCTTTTAAAGAATGGTGACCCCATTTAGTGGGGGCTCAACATCGAATAACGGTGCACACTGACCCCCATAACTTAAAAGCACTTCTCTCCCTTTAGTGTAACACAGCCCGAAAAGCTTGATGGCACCTCTTTTTTGGTATGTTTGATTTTGTGATGGCTTACTACCCTGCCTCACCGTGCCAATTCAACACGTTCTTTGTGTGCGCACACCATGCACCTCCTTGTAACAGGAGATCCATTCCTGGACAGAAAACTATTCCAAGACATTAGGCAAAATGCCTGTGCAGACCATAGAGGGACTACCATATGTAGAGGATTGTCTCTACATACCTCCAGGGTGTTCTATCTGGAGTAGTGTCATGATTCCAAAGGTCTCGATCTCCCTGGATTATATTGTGGGTTTACCTGAGACGCAGGGAAAGAGCACAGTGCGGGTGGTGGGGTACATGTTCACCAAGATGGCTGGACCAATTCCCTGTAAGGGACAGGCTTCCTCTCCGGTTTTGGCTGATCAGTTCTTTTGACATGTTTGCTGTCCTTTCGGACTCCCTTCCATAATCATCTTGGAAATGGGATCACATTTCAATGGAGAACTCTTATGAAACATTTGGACATAGATGCTCGATACTCATCGGCTTATCCTCAGACAGAGGACTGTACTGTACAAGTAAAACATAGGCTTGAGAAATAGTTACATTGCCTCTGTTCGCAGTACCGGTGTCCAGTCATAATTTCGAATGAAAAATTTCGAAAGACAAAAAAGTCGAATCAAAAATGTGGAAAAAATAAATGCCGAATTATTTTTTTTATTATTTATTTTTTGGCTCTGGTTTATATAAAAAAATAGGTAAAAAAAATAAAATAAAAAAAAAACTGGGATTTTGGGGAGAACCCCCCCATTTCGAAAAAAAAAGTAAAAAAAAATCGACATTTTTTTTTCGACTTTTTTTTATCCCGACTTTTTGACTTTCTATATTTTTGTATTCGAAATTATGTCTATAAACCTGCAGTACCATGATACCTGGGTCACCTTTCTCCCCTTCGCCAAATCCACCTATAACAACTCAGTGCATTCCTCCACCTAGGTATCCCTGTTCTTTCCCTTGTATGGACAGCATTTAAGGATCATACCTGAGGAAAGTCTTTCCCCTACTATGGCCCCTGGCCACAAATGATTGGTCCCAACATATGAACAACAGTTTTTCAACATTTACTTGTGGCACAAGACCAAATTAAACATCAATCAGATCTCCATCGCTGACCTGCCCCGATCTATCAATCTCTGGATAAAATCAGGCGCTCAACCAAAAATCTCCAGTTTCAGGGGTCTCGCAAGCTGCTGCCACATTTTGCTGTACCTTATGTCATAGAACAGGTGATTAACCCGGTGGCTGATTGATTGGTGTATTCCAGTACCTGGTGAATTTGCCGGGTTTTAGACACCTCCCTGTTTTGCCCTTGTCCTACATACTCCAGGTCTACCACATGTCCGGCACCTATTCCAAGTGGGGTTTGGAGGAATATGAGGAAGCAGGTATCTTGGACTCTGATATATGTCATGGTTGCCTCTATTGTCTCATAGATTGGAAAGGGTATGGTCCGTAATATCATACTTGGGAACTAGTTGAGTTAGTGCATGCACCCTGGCTTTGGAAGCAGAACCACATTCTGCACTCTCTGTTCTGCTTTGTGGGAGGCTACTGTTCGGCAACACCCCCCCGTCACGACTGGCCTCACCTGTTTGGCACGCTGGTGTTTCCCATGCTGCTTGCAACATGGCAGCAGCAGCAACTACACTTCCCAGAGGGCAGCAACACTGCTCTTCTCAACACTTATTTGTGAGATGCTACCTGTACGTCCTATTCTTTGCTGATCTCTCCAGTTCTTGGTTTTCTGACCCTTGGCCTGTCCCTGGATCATCTTGCTGATCGCTCCGTGTTACCTTTGCTTGGAGCTAAGTGATTGACCTTCCATTTGTCCCTGGATTTCTTTCCTGTCCTGCTTGGAACTCTGTCTCTGCATCTGTCCTTGTTCTGTTTTGTTTTCTTTGGTTGCTCTGGAATTACAAGTGGGATTACCTTCTCTTTTCCCCCTCAACACCCTGACTACGCTTAGTCTCTGCTGGAACTGTGGAACACGAGTATCGATTTGTCTTCTCTCCATCTTCAAGAGTATACACAACTACAGCCGTGCTTGCGTTTTGGTTCTCTTGTTTCCAAAGGCATCCTCGTGCCATCGGGGTGAGGCCTCCACCAACTTTGGAACTTGTTGCTCGAGTTTTCGTTTGGGGCAATGACATCAGGATGTTTCCCGGTCTACGGACCTCCTTATTTTCTACTAATTTTATTGGTAAGAGAATCAATATCTTAATCAGGAGGAAACCGGGAAATATGTTGAACTCGGGGAAGGGGGAGGGGGGTTGTGTTATTCTGTCCTTTATTTTCATCTCCTAATGTTTGTAACCTGTATGCTTAATTTGCCTGTAGCATCCAGTGGCAACTTTCGAACAGTATTGGTTCCTGGTTTCCACTTTTTGACTGATAACCCAGAGAGACCACTATACTATTGCATTTTATCTTCTGCGGTAAATCACGAGAACTGTCTCAGCATCTACGGGAGGTATCATGTTCGTAAAACAACCATCGGCTGTATCACTAGTCTGACAGAGAGCAGTTTTAAGATAGGGTAAACTCCAAAAAACGCTTTTCCTTGACCATGTGGCACTGTTAGGCCCTGTCTAGGGTCTAATGGGATATGGTAAGTACTTCTCCTGTCCTTCCCAGCCAGGAAGGTTACCAGGGACCCTCACAGGTCTACTCCTTCAGCAGGGGTAGTCCTGGGTACCAGTGTCTAGACAGCAGTGTTAAGGATTTCAATCAGGCGACACAAGCCTTGGTCTCAGCCTAGGATGTAGCGCTCAATTGATATGCCTTTCTCTTTATTTTATGCAAATTCAATTTGAGATGGTACACAACTCGTATCACACCCCCTTTTTTAAATACCCTGCGTCACAATGGACCATGAACCAGGCCAGTTGGTAAAAATAGAATATATATTTTTTTTTTAAATTCAAAAGAAATAAATAACATATTTAATATCGGGCAGCAATCAACAATGGGGTGATATTTACAAGGAAAATGGAAGCAATGCACTTAGTTAACCTTCTCCTAGAACATATATAAAGCACACGTGAATAGGAGCACTTTTGGGATTGGGATAGATAGCCCCCAAGTTAAGGTTTCCCCCTGCAATGTTCCCTCAACCCACAAATAATCGAATTCTGAGCGGCAAAACAGACTTTAACCCTTAGCAAAGGCCTAAAATAACGTTCAAATTTTACAAATATTTAATTGATGTGTGGTTAAATTATAATATACATATGTTTTATCACACTAGCATGTCTGTTATATCACTGGCAATCACAAGGCAATGGATCAGCAAAAGGCATACAATTCGAAAATGAGTGGAAAGTTAAAGCATGCTGCAGCCAAGTGACACGTTGGACATTTTCTCAATTCCCGCTTTAAATTACCCAAACAGTTTTTAATACTCTGATTTGGAGTGCAGTTATTGGGCTGGGGAATAGATATATATCACAGGGACAATATAGGGGTGACAATAGGTCTCTAGCTGATGAATTGAGAGAGATTTGGAAGGTAGAGTAAGGTTCATTTTTAGGAAAATAGAGCAGTTCAGTGAGAAAATCGGTTTTGAAAGAAAGGAAAATATTATTTACACTAAATTATTTAGGCTATATTGTTAAAGAGGAACACAGTAAGCTGCAAGGTTGATTTGCAAGGTCAACCCTGTCCCCCCAGTGCTCAACCCCAACAATAAAATATATGGAAATTAGTTTGATTACTCCAAATTTAACTAAGGACTTATAATGTACAGACAAAATTGAAAAGAGATGACGCTAGCACTTAAACATTAAGGACAGGATACAAGGATAATTCTAACAGTTTCGACAAGTTACCAGGGTATAAATTTGACTACTTCGAGAGTGGGATAAGGACAAAGGCAAGACAAGATAGGCTATGTGTTTCTATGGGATGGGGATTATACTTACAGTCCTCTTTTTAGTTTTGGGATTTTTGGACAGTCAACAGGGTCTGGTCACCGCACGTCGCTGCACCTGGTAAAAGTCAGCTGGGCAAGGTCTGGTCACCAGGTAGCGAACAGCTGGGTAATTCGGGTCACTGGATGGCACAGGTACCGCTGGATGCAGTTAGTGGCCAAGCAGTTAGTGGGCAGCAAGCCGGTCTGATTTCAGGATGCAAAAGGTACTAAAGCTTTCCCCTTTTTAATGGGAGATTAGAGGGTTGATTCTGGATTACTGGCCTTGCTGTGATAGGAATCAGCTAGATTTGTAGTGAGCTCAGGTGTAGGGTCAGCAATGCTTTGGCCTTGTAGTTGGAATCAGCAAGATGAATGGAGCAGATCAGGAACGCAGCGCAGGAACTTCAGGAAGAGTGTGTGTCTAGAGTCCTGTCATGGACTCTTATTTATAATGCATAGTGACATCATTGAAGTATATGGCTGGGCAGCTTTAGCTAAGTACACCTCTAAACCACTGGATTGGTCAGGGGTGAGAGTCCCCACCTTGCTCTCAGCTGGTTGGATTTCAAGGGCAAGAGGTCATATTTATGATGTCAGTTTTACAATGTCCAAAAACCTCCCACAGTTACTTTAGCTAAAATTCAATTTTGCCTCAAATGGTACATTTATACAGTTGAAGTCTCTTAGCAAATTACATAAACAGGTTACATATTTTATGCAGACCATTGCAGTCCAACTCTGAAATCTGAGAGACATTGTTATTTGCATTTAATAATCTTTGGTCGTTTTCAACGTGAACTGTTTGGCCTAACATTCTGTGACATTCCACGTGCTTACATACTATCATGGGGCCTATTTCTGTAAATGTTTAACATTCCATCATGTGTCCTTTCCCCATGATTCACATTCTTCTGGCATTTGTGTCCCATACATGCTATTGACAGCCAAGACCTCTTGTTTGAAAGCCACCAAATCACATTTAAACTACTACATTTTTACATTTTTGCAAAGTCCTGTTGCAAAGATAACCGTCTTCAAAGTTTCTTGATATAATAGTCTTTTTAAAAAAATGGGAATCCTTTATCCTACACTGGCCCATTCTTTTTCTTTTCAGCTGCCACCAGCTCTCACTTCCCCCAGAGGGAGGATGGGATTTTCCCAACTTGCCCTTTCTTCACTTTGCACGGCCATGTCCTGGAAATTCCATTGTAGACGGCTCAGTCCAGACCAGATTCTGTCTAACCTAGTAATTATCACTGGGGTGTTAGTATCTACTGAGAGGGGCCCCTTCGTTTCTATCATCCTCTCAGCAGAAACCTGTCTTGGGCTGATTTCTACCCCCATGCAGCCACTGAAGTTTAATTTAATTGTATTTATTTTTCTTCTGAATTGGAATTAAATCTGCTGAATAGAACCATTTCATGCATTGTATTTTCACAGTACAATCCCCTTTCACATTGTTAGGTGAGAAGAAGTTTATGTTCAATCTAGGACTCTCAAACAAGCATTGTTCTCCTTTAGTTTGCAAAACCCATTTTTACACATGTGGTGCAAGCTGCTAGCACTTAGCTTTCAAATTGGGTTTTTGACTTTCCATCTGGATTCCCACACTGTTTTGCAGCTATAGTTATTTTCTTTTAGGCAGTAGTTTATTTGAACCACCTATGCACTGAAACTGACATAGCCCTTTGAATTACTGATCCTTGACACTTTCTAACTTAAAAGTGAAGCTTTTTCCCGTGCAGCGGAAAGTGAAGTTTCTTTGTTGATTTTTCTCAGATTTGGTTTGACAGAGCCTGTCATTCAGGGGTTATGCTTGGTTTTGCTGAAGCACAATGGGGATATGAATGTGCATGGCAGGGCCTTATTACTAACAGTAGTTTGAGGAAGAACAGATAACAATAGCATCAGAGCAGCATCATTTTAAGATAAAATACCCCCTTTTCAATGGTGACTTTGTGCTCACAGCAAAACAGCGCTGCCTTTTCACTCTATTTCTTTTGTATATGTAAGAACACACTGTCAAGCTCCCTCAGTGTGCCCCCTTGTTCCACCCTGCCCAATATGTGCTTGGCAAGATGGTGCAGCCATCTTTGTGTTGCTGCGAAACACAGTTTTGGTGCAATGGTGCTTACTGGAGCCAGCACAGCCATTTTGTTGTTTCTGCTGATATGCAGCTTGGTGATGTGGTGAAGTACAGCTGAGTTGGGTCAATATAACCCACAGCAGGTAGTCCTTGTCTAAGAAAACAGCCCTCCAAATGTCCCCTCTCAAGTGGATAAGGGAAAGACTTGCTCCTTGTAAATACTTATCTTCACCGAAGTGACAGGGTATTCGGGGAAGAGTGATACCCCCAAAAAGACTCAAGAGAAATCCTTCTGCTACTAGAGTCTAAGGATGCTTCAAATAAGGGGGGGCTTACATAGCCATTTTAAGTGTGAATAGTTCTGACCATGTTCTATTTTGCCTCCTTAAAGTTTGCTTTATTTATGTATTTATTTACAGAGCTGTTTTGGCTTGAAGTCCATCCCAAAACCTCCCCTGCCCACTCCATCCATTCACCCCTCTCCCGCCCCCATCTCCACCCCAGAGCACAGATTGGGCCTTGAGCCCACCGGAAGCACCTAGCGAGGGTCTAGGCCCTCAGCTACAGCTTCCCTGGCACTCTTGACCTGGCTTGTGATAAGTGCGCATAGTTCTGACCGCGTCGTCCTGCCGCCTCCTTTAAGTTTTCTTTCTTTTTTTATTTACGGAACCATTGTCAGTTTGAAGTCCAACGTGAAGCCTCCCCTGCATGCTCCATCTATTCTCCCCTCTCTCGCCCACATCCCCACCCCAGAGCGCACATTGGTCCTTGAGCCCTCCTGAGATATTTAGCGAGGGTCTACGCCCCTCAGCTGCAGCTTCCCCGGCACTTACCTGCCTTGAGGTAAGTGTGCATAGTTTTGAGCGCATCCCCTTGCCGCCTCCTTTAAGTTTGCTTTAGTTATTTATTTACTGAGCGTTTTTTGGCTTGATGTGCATCCCAAAAGCCTCCCCTGCCTGCTCCATCCATTCTCCGCTCTCCCGCCCCAGAATTCAGTTTGGGCATTGAGCCTACCTGAAACACTTAGCGAGGGTCTGGGCCCCTAATGTGCAGCTTCCCTGGAACTCTGGACCTGCCTTGGAGTAAGTGTGCATCGTTCTGACCGCGTCCCCCTGCCGCCTCCTTTAAGTCTGCTTTATTTATTTATTTACTGAGCTGTTTTCGGCTTGAAGTCCATCCCAAAGCCTCTCCTTCCCGCTCTATCCATTCTTCTGTCTCCCAGCAGTGGAGGCTTCGGGATGGATTGTCCAACCCATCCTATCAACCTATCAATACATTCACTAACATCCTGCAGCCAATTGGACATTCATATGCTAGCATTTAAAAAAATGCACATCTTGTATCTAGATAAATTCTGATAGTCAGCCATATCTCGTATCTAGATACATTGTGATAGCCATATCTCATATCTACATAAATTGTGATAGTCAGCCATATCTCGTATCTAGACAAATTGTGATAGTCAGCCATATCTTCTACCTAGACAGACTGTGATAGTCAGCCATATCATATATCTAGACACATTGTTATAGAATTGTGACTTAGCTCCCTGGCCTCGAGGTAAGCGCTAATAGTGCCCAAATTGTGTGCAGTTCTGCTCTGAAATCCACCTTTTGCCATCAGGTTCTGTGATTGGGCCTCACTTTCCTCTTAGGTCACACACACTGGGCAACTCTTCTGCCCAGTCAGCACTCTGGAGAAGGGGCCAAGGCAAAGGGCAGCCCCAAATAGGCAGTCCAGGAGGTGTCTGCAGGTGTCATGAGGGGAAGCAGGCACCCACCCACTAACATCAAGCCAAGCCTAAACTGCCACCTATGCCCTCAGTCGTCAGTCACACATATAACAAAATCAACCCACTGTCCCCCACTGCCTGACTTCATCCCAGCACTAAACCCAAGGAACAGGACAGAAGTGTGCGCACCTAGTACCCCGGTCGCAGTGGCAAGCTCTACCTATTCCCCAAGCAGCAGCCAACGTGTTCCTTGCTCCCACCCCTACTCATCTAGGTGGTTGCAAAAGCATAAATCAACCCGCGACCAGCAGAAGCAGTTTGCGACAGTGTCCAGATGTGCCGAATAAGGAATAGACAGTCAACCAGCATCAATGGACAAGGCAGGCACAATTGCTGGTAGTTACAACTACATTAACACTCAACTCACCTCACTTTAAACCACAAGCACCTGCAATAATTAAACCAACTACCAACCACACACATCCGTCACACCGTCTAGGAAATCCACTGTGAATTCGAACTGATTTAAATGCCTATTGTATTGTGAAACCTAGGCCTTTCTTCCACTATACACAAATCTCAAATCAAAGTGTTTTCCCTTATCAGCCTATTGTATTGTGAAACCTAGATCTTTCTCCCACTATACAGGAATCTCAAATCTAGGTGGGCCCCTCATATCTGCCTTTTGTAAAACCTTGCCCTTTCGACCACTATGCGGGAATCTCAAATCTAGGTTTGTTCTTCCTTATCAGCCTATTGTATTTTGAAACCTAGGCTTTTCTCCCACTATACAGGTATCTCAAATCTAGGTGGGCCCTCTCATATCTGCCTTTTGTAAAACCTAGGCCTTTCTCCCACTATACAGGAACCTCAAATCTAGGTCTGCTCTCCCTTATAAGCCTACTGTTTGTGAAAGCTAATCCTTTCTCCCACTATACAGGAATCTTAAATCTAGGTGTATTCTCCCTTATCAGAATATTGTATTGTGAAACCTAGGCCTTTCTCCCACTATACATAAATCTCAGTCTTAGGCTTGTCTGCTCATATCTGCTTTGTGTAAATGCTAGGCCTTTCTCCCACTATTGAGGATTTTCAAATCTAGGTGTGGTCCCTTTTGAGTGCCATTTTGAATCCGAGGCCTTCCCCATTTTCCAGGTTCACCTAGCTAACCACTGAAAGCAGTGACCTAGAGCTAGCTCACTGCCCCAGTTAAATACAAACCTGTTGTGTAATTCAGAAAACCTACATTCATACCAACTGCGCTACCCTCCCTCCAATGGTTAGTATCCCAACACTGCCCTGCTTAGACCCTCCACCCATGGAAGTAAGAAGACCAAAACCGGAACCCATTAATTGGCCAACCACCCGAATTCTGAGCTAACTACCCGCACCCTAAAACAACCCAAGCCCAGAACGTCCTCCAACATCTGCAACTCATTCCTACCAAGACACCACAGCCAACCAACATCAGCAGCCTCAATATCACCTCCATCTCCAGATCATAACCAACATACAAAGACACATGCCCACAGAGTGCACTCCGCTATCACAGCGCAAGAGGATAAGACTCAACACCATCAAAACCACACAAGACCACACAGGCAGGATACAGCCCCTGTAACTCAAACTCCGAACCTTCCTATCACCATGGACCCCAAGATGCCCCAACACAGAGCTGGACACTGCAAAAGAGAAACAGAACACAGAAGAATCTGAACAGATACACGCCCCCTTCAGGCAAAAACCACCACAAATACAGAACACACCACTAAAAACACCACAGCCATCAGAACAAACATCACGAGAAGAGAAAAATCCCTAAAATCCCTATATCTAAAACTGTAAATGCAGAAATTGAAAAAGAATTAGTGGAAAGCTTAGGTAAAGAGGACTTTGATCTAATATTGGCAGAAATAAACAACAAACTTGAAAACTACAAAAGAGAATTGGAACAGAAAAAGACTCATAAATTTAAAAGAGATACATATGACTATTTGAATGAAGAGGTGTACACATGGATGGAGAAATATGGACCCAAACCCACCACAAGACCCAAACAAATCCCCATAATCAGTCAGATAATACTTCTAGTTCAGATACAGATTCTTCAAAAGAAACACAAGGTCAAGAAGATACATCAAATTTTAGAGAAAACACGAGCCAAAACCAGTACAACAACCAATACAGGAACTCAACCTCCTATCAGTGCAGAACAAGCAAATATCCGTGCTGAAGCTTTTTTAGGAGCACGCCGAAAAGAACAAGATGGGGTAATTGAAAATCAAAGAGAAGGCCCACAGATGCGGTTATAACAGAAGAAAACCTAGTGGTGAATATCTCAAGCCGTCCACTTACACAATCTGAAACCAAAACTCTACAAAGAGGCCTAAGTTTTGTCCCTACATATGGAAAATCTCTATTTGACAGTAAGAAAGAGCTATTTAGATTTGTAAGGGAACTTAAACTTAAGGTGTTCTTTGAGGAACTAGAAACACAAGATCAGGTAACACCAGTAGAGGATGAATGCGATTACCAGGAATTCAAAGCAAACATTTTATTTATACTACCTGTGACTATTCCATCAGTAGAGATCTTTCCTAGAAAAAGTAACCAAAGAATTCGAAAAACTGAAATTTAAACCTCCGGTTCACAAGAATCTCAAACCACATGAACTGAAGTTGATCAGGAATCTATACAGCACTAAGGAAATAACAATATGCCCAGCGGACAAGGGAGCTGCCTTGGTAATAATGGACACCAATTACTATGATGAAGAATGCTGGAGACAACTTAGAGACACCAATGTATATGCCACACTTGACTTGGATCCAACCGTAAACATTCAGAGTAACTTAGAAGAACTTTTACACAAAGCATTAGAACTGAAACGGATTAACCTCAATGCTTTAAAATTTCTGTTGTGCCAACACCCATGCATCCCGAACTTTTATACCATTCCTAAGATCCATAAGAATTCCTCACACCCACCAGGAAGACCCATTGTGGCAGGCATTGGCAGCATCCTACAACCCCTAGGAAAGTACATTGATTTCTTTCTACAGCCCATTATACAACAGACTCATACTTACCTTAAAGATACCACCCACTTCCTCAAGAAACTGATGGAAAGTACATTCAGACAGGACAGTATTTTGTTTACCATTGATGTTACAAGTTTATACACCTCAATCCCCCATGATTTGGGACAAGAAGCTATTGAATGGATGTTACTATCATCATCAGAGATTAGAACACAAAAACAGTTTATCTTCCTATTGCTTCAATTCTTAGCTGAAAATTCCTATTTTCAGTTTAAAGATCAATTTTTTCTTCAAGTTTCTGGCACAGCAATGGGATCCACTATGGCTCCCACGCATGCAAATTGTTTCATGTTTAAATTTGAAACCGACCATGTACTGACACACCCCAGATGGAAGGAACAGATACATCGATGGACTAGATTCATAGATGATATTTTTGGAATCTGGTTAAGAACAAGAGAAGAACTTAATTAATGTTTTGAATATCTCAACACAATAGACCATCGGATACAGTTTACCTATGAATGCTCAAACACACAGATCCACTTTCTTGACGTATTTAGTAAGCAAAAAGGAAACCTTATTCAAAACATCTCTGTATCGCAAAGAGACAGATAGGAACAACTTACTTCAACGCTTAAGCTTTTATCAACCTAGCCTACTTCAAAACTTACCATTCAGCCAGATGTTACGCATCAAAATAATTATTAGTGATCCTTCTGAATATGATCAAGAACATGCAGATATGTGTAAAAAAATTCAAGCACGTGGATATACAGAGATGGACATTTGTCAAGCCTCAGAGAGAGCACAGACAATCAATAGAGATAACCTGCTAGACACTCTAGAGAGGACTAAGGATGCACCTAATCTGGTATATGTGTCAAAATTCTAAATCCAGAGCAAAAAGATCAAGAACATCTTCAAGAAGAACTGGCCAATATTAACTTGTGACACTAGAGTGCAACATTTGTTTAAAGAACCCCCAACATTTGCATATCAAAGGAGCAGGAATCTAAGAGATGAACTTGTATCTACCAGACCCCCTATTAAGAAGCCAAGTACTGATAGAAAAGGAACCTTTCCGTGTTTACATTGCACAAAATGAAACTTTGTTACTAAAGGCGACACAGTCAGCCATTCACGAACAGGACAAAAGATCATACTTAAGGATTATACCACATGTGATAGCACTAACATTATTTATTTGATCAAGTGCCCATGTGGTTTGTACTACGTGGGTAAGACTAAAAGAATGGCTAAAACACGTTGGAATGAGCATCGCTCATGCATAAGAAATGCTAATATGAGTTCAGCAGTAGCAAGACATTGGCTGGAGAACAAACATCATGTGTCACAGATCAGTTTCCATATTTTGGAGGTAGTGAGAACAAGAAATCCACATGAAAATATGATCATTAAATTAGATCAAAGAGAGACTTTTTGGAGCGACAAACTGGGATGCCTAAATCCATCTGGAATGAATGATGAGATTAATTATCAATGTTATCTGTAGAGAGAGTGCAGTATTTGGACTTTTATTTGACTATCCCTCTAGGATGATTCATTCCAATATTTGCTCTGAATTTTGTTTCATTTTCCTACTTTCACTAGTATTACATGTTTTATCCTCTCTTCTATCCCCGTTTTTCCTTTCTTTTCTACACTGAGTTTGAATATGAGACAGATATGTCTTTGTAACAATTTTTTACTATTAGTAATGGTTACCCACAGAGAGCGACATGATTCATGATGTCTACTGTTAGTACTTACATGTTACTGTGCTGGAATAGTAGAGATCCATTAATCCAGTTAACAGGTAAGCTATGTGCCTTTTAGAGCTATTCTCCACTCTGAAGCTGGTGTCTATTGGGCTTAATTGCCACATGGTAACGTTGGTAACATGATCCATGATTCCTACTGTTAGTACTTTCATGTTACTGTACTGGAATAGTAGAGATCCATTAATACAGTTAACAGGTAAGCTATGTGCCTTGTAGAGCTACTCTCCACCTTGGAGCTGATGCCTATTGGGGTTAGTTTACACTTGGTAATGTTAGCGGAATGAGGACGCGGCTAAGTAGCATTAGTGATAAAAATCCACATTTATATGCGATATGTGCCTTTTAGAACCATCCTCCGCGCTGGAGTTGTTGTCAATGGAGGAAAATTGCTATGTTGTTATACAAGTAGAATGAGGACACGGCTAAGTAGTCTTAACGATAACAATCCACATTAGCAGGTGATTAGTGGTTCGCAATTGTTTAACTTCGGCCAGTGCGGTCCGACAGACTAGCATGTTTGTTGAGTAATGCTTTTAGAAATCCGTTATACTTGCCTGTCTGCAGCACGTCCCAGCCCCTGCTGAATAAGCGAGGCTGGGACATGAGACGGGTGAGTCATGACACACCCCCGGGTGCATCAAACTCAGGCGTCCCTAGCTGCAACCATGGCAACGGATAAAAGCCAGGGTTGTGGGGACGCGTGCCTGTTCTCCTCAGCATGGCAATACGAGTCTGAGCAGGTAGGCGAGCTGAAGCCTCAAGCTTTTTGTGATTCTTGTGAAAGCATTTAACTACTCATGAGAACTACGATCCACGCACTCATAACCTTACACTTTCATCTTTTTTTAAAGGCACAGACTTTTACTACTTTACTAGCACAGAATTGCGTGTAAACCTAACACGCCAAGGTGCAAGTAAGCCATTATTTTCCACTTACTGCTAAGTATTACTTACAGTATGATTGGGTGATCATGTGACTAACTGTATGTACATCCCATTTTAGGGATGTTCTAGTTTTTGAACCAGGCTTGGTTCATATGATTCGACAAGAGTGACATAATTGAGGTATTTATTTTAGGGTCCATATATACAAGCTTTACGTTCTAAATTGTAATGTAAGTGAAATGGTATTATTTTCCAATGATTTTCTGTTGACTTTTGCTTATGTTGTTGTTCTGTTTATTTTTTGAAACGTCTTGAAAACCACGATTGGAATCTTGGTATGTAACATTATACATATATATATATATATATGCACATGTATCATATGTTTTGAAATATGTGAACATTATTGTTTAGGCACAGGGAGCACAGCCCTGATGAAGGAGATTGATATTCTCCAAAATGCATTGGCAACATTAAAATGCTTCCCCTCTTTTTTTACATCAGTCCATTGTGGTGGTCTACTATCTTCCATACAAGAGTTATGATTGAATACATATGAACTGTATGACCTACCTCATGAACAGAGCAAGCACTAAATTGTGGACATACAATTATTTTCTGTAAGCAGCATAAATTGAATTATAAATGTATATGCAATCTTTTTTTCCAGTATAGCAAACATCAGAATTGTAGTGTTTTTTTAAGCTAAAGAGTGCACATAGGGTGACATATATTTTTGGGATCAGAATGACTCAGGAAGTAAAAAGGTGTCTCCGGTATTACTCACATATTATGAATATGTAAAAATGTAATCTGAAAACTGGATAGAAAAGGAGTTATGCCCAAAGTAAATAGCAACTCACCATTGGTAGCTGAACATCTAGGCTGAGTAGACTGAAATATTTCTAAAACAAATGCCAAATATAAAATGGTGTTTGCCAGGTGTGCAAAGCCCTTACTCATGCAGATAGCAGATATTCTTTGGCAGCAGTACACTGTAACATAACGCACCCCTGGGGTGGTATATTTAGAAATGTTGGCAGGGAAAGCAGAAAATGTTTTATAGTAAATCAGATAAAGGCATGGGAAGGCTACCAGTTAGACAGAACAGCTACTTACTTGGTAACAAATAAATGAGCTCATGGAGTTTTTCACTGTATGAGCTGCCAATTAGATTTGGCAGGACCTTGAGTAGTAGATAAGGGCTGTTTCTTGGCAGGCATTAAAGGATAGGTAACTAGGTCTGGCTGGGTCTCAAGTAAGCTTATCAGCTTATGTGTCAGTAAACTGGTGCCCTTCTTTATGTTAGGTGTAATCAAAGACAATTCTGAGACCTGTCCACTTAATATATGCCACTAGACTCACCTACACGGTCAAAGCTTCATGAGTGGTGACTTAATCATCTGCATTCTCCTCCAAAATGGGTAGGGGGTCAGAGTGCTGGCAAGGACTGTCATCCCTGAGATTATCCCTAGAAGCCTCACCTTTCTGGGTGAGGGCTAGGTAGATATGCAGGTTCCACATTCCCTGCACCATGGATCACTGAATTTCAAAAGCGAGCTGAGTGAGGATGGCAGGTGGCATGGGCTGGGGACCCATATCTCGCTTTTCTTTAACAAAACAAAAGGATGGACCTTCAGTGCTTGAAGACACCTTGTGCCTTGCACAGCATCTCTTTACAAAAAATCAGGCCTCATGGTTTTGATGTGGCTGCTGGCAGGCACGGTTAGGAAAGTGGCAACAGTAGCACCATTTAAAAAAAAGGAAAAAGACTAAAAAACTTTACATAAAACAACAACACTGTAGCAGGACAGGCACCGTTTACCATGGCCGCGGGCCCTGCAATTTCTTTTTTTTTTCTCCAAACTTCATTCACAATCACAGTGTACAAATGCATTTACCAACAGTGTTACTCATGTGATTACCTCAGTTACATGTATACTCAGTCCATCCGGCATCGTCTCACAAAATAAAAGTTATGAGCACTGAAGGTAGCATTGGCATGGACCACCTGCATGGGTGCCGGGATCTGCTGACTACTGCACAAGCATTTTGCTGTCATCCTGTTGACCCAAAACTTGGGCTGGAGTTGAGGGTCAAACTTGAACGGAATCGAGAGGCAACGGTAGCACCAGCAGTGCTAACCTGTAACTGGAGCCTGCTGCTGCTGACGAACAGCACACAGTGCACCCTAAGGAAAGGGCAAAGGCTGCCACCATCAGTCTCATCAAGGCTGATAGACCTCCTGCCCCACGCCTCCAGCCAATGCATGCACAGCAGTGTGAGTGACCAGTGAGAGACAGGAAGTCTAGCAGGGACAACGCAATAGGCCAGGGGACTTGTTTCTTTTGGGGCAGAAACTTCTTCTTGTTACTTGACCCTCCGTCAGGGGTGGACAGGGAACCAAAACAGGCCCTGTAATTAATTTTCAAAGTGGCCCTATATTACACATTGCCAGCAAGCCAATCCCTTTTCCTATGGGAACATTTGGAAATACCACACAAAAGAGGCCTAGGGTGCACAGGCCTACAGGGAAATCTCCAGAGTTTCATATAGGCCAGTCCACCCCTGCCCTCCATCCACCAACCCAATAATGCGTGAAATTAATATAACAGTGGTGCACAATTAAACGTTGTTGCACATGTTGCAGGTCCTACACAGTGGTCGAAGTGTATGTAAAGAAGGAGTGGAACTATGTTATCTGCTAGCCTGCCACTGCACCCCACAACCCCCATCACCACTCCCCCTCCCACACGCTATTCAAAGCCCCAAACAAACACACCTGCTGTTAAAGGGAATGTGCAGTCCACTGCACTGAAGTGCACGTTTCTACTTCTTCCTACACTTTGATTTTAAAACGAAAGCATTCCGGAACAGTTTCTTTTTTTAAATAAAAGTATAGGAACAGGAAAACTTAAAAAATAAATAAATGAAAAGTACGGACCACCTGTCCCAACTGCTCCCGCCCACTTCGACCACTGGCCCTGCACCTGCAGAGCCGCCTCTCTCCTGCACTGTATACCCTAATATGCACCCTTTCTATAGCAGGTATCCTGGGACGCTTTAGTGATGGGTGCTTTTCATCATTCGTGCCAGTCTGCATACTGAAGATGCTGTGCACTATAGGACACAGGCGTTCTGATGGCAGCATGCATTTGGAAGCTTGTATACTGCATCGGATTACTGCATCCTTCGCCGCCAGCCTCCTTTCTCTGAGGATATTACTCTTCTCCTTGAGCTGTTCTTCAAATACCCCTTTTGAATCCTCTCTGCATTTATCCCTCAACAATTTGAAAAAGGTCCGTCTCTACACGGAAAGCGCCCTTTTTTCAATAGCCCCGAAGTTCTGGCAACAATGGGCGCCATAATTAGTCACTAGCATGCGAGCTATCTGCTAACACCCACAATATGTGTCCAGGCCTTCAATTTAAATCCATTCATATTATTTCCTAGCCTCGTAACATAAGCTTCCTTACCGTCAACTCTAATCTGAACCCACCGTGCACACTGGCAACACACATCTCCCAACAATTCATTGCATCGCACGGGGGTGGTGGGGGCTCGCAATTCCACTGGAATATAATGATCAAACGTTGCCGTGCCTTGCACCCTCCTTTATGCCGGCAGATAGGATCCATGCGCGATTCCTATATGCCAACGTTTCCCCTAGTCTGGGGTGATTAAGTGGGAGGGAGGCATCCTTGATGTACGTGCCAATGCAAACCAGTAATCCGTAGACTTTGCATCACGTCCAAACGTTTTCATTTCATGTGATCCATGTGTGTTAGTGGGTGTGTTTATAGCATGCATGTTTTATCGTTACCTACTTCTGCAGTACACCTTGCAAAGAAGGAAGATGCGTGTATTCTAATGGGACATGTATGGCTCTCCCAAGCATATTTTATGTTGTAAAATATTGGCGAATAATTAAAACAAGTGATTGGTGGGAGGTTTTGAATTCATCTTAACCACTGGCATTGCTCTGGGAAGCCTTAAACAACATCACTGTTTAGCCTGTCTGCACCTCATCCCATCTGTGCGGAAATATAAGCAAGCCCAGGCATGTTGCAGTCTTACTAGGCCTCGTCAGTGAAGTGCAGCTTGGTTCCCTAGGGCAAAGCTAGGAAGGAACCCATGCATGGGAATATACCCACTCTCACCTCATCACTGAAGTGCAGCTTGGTTCTCTAGGGCAAAGCTAGGAAGGGACCCATGCATGGGAATATACCCACTCTCACCTCATCACTGAAGTGCAGCTTGGTTCTCTAGGGCAAAGCTAGGAAGGGACCCATGCATGGGAATATACCCACTCTCACCTCATCACTGAAGTGCAGCTTGGTTCCCTAGGGCAAAGCCATGAAGGGACCCTTGCATGGACATGTACCCTCTCTCACCTGATCACTGAAGTTCAACTTTTTCCTTAAGACACAGCAAGCAAGGGACCCCATGCATGGGCATGTACCCTTCCTCACCTCGTCACTGAAGTGCAGCTTGGTTCCTAAGGTACAGTGAGCAAGGGACCCATGCATGGGTATGTACCCTCTGTCACCTCATCACTGAAATATGGCTTGCTACCCTAGGGCACAGCCAGCAAGGCACCCATGCATGGTCTTGTATCATCTCTCACCACGTCAGTGAAGTGCAGATTACTCCTCTAGGGATAATTGAGCAAGGACACATAGCCCCTCACCTCATCAATGAAGTGTAGCTTGGTTTCTTAGGGTGCTAGGGTGCAGATAGCAAGGGACCCAAACATGGGCATTTACCCTCGTTCACCTCATCACTGAGGTATTCTTTCCCTAGGGTGCAGTGAGCAAGGGACCCATGCATGGGCACATACTTCTATCATCTCATCAATGTAGTAGAGCTTGTTTCTCTCAGGCAAAGCCAGGAAGGGACCCATGCATGGACATGTACCCTTTCTCGCCTCGTCACTGAAGTACAGCTTGGTTTCTAAGGGGCAGTGAACAAGGGACCCATGCATGGCCATGTACCTTCCCTCACCTCGTCACTGAAGTGCAGCTTGGTTCCTAAGGTGCAGTGAGCAAGGGACCCATGCATGGGCATGTACCCTTTCTCACCTCATCACTGAAGTGCAATGTGTTTCCTTAAGGCACAGCGAGCAAGGGACCCATGCATGAGCATGTACCATCTCCCACCTCGTCACTGAAGTACAGCTTGGTTCCTAAGGGGCAGTGAACAAGGGACCCATGCATGGCCATGTACCTTCCCTCACCTCGACACTGAAGTGCAGCTTGGTTCCTAAGGTGCAGTGAGCAAGGGACCCATGCATGGGCATGTACCCTTTCTCACCTCATCACTGAAGTGCAATGTGTTTCCTTAAGGCACAGCGAGCAAGGGACCCATGCATGGGCATGTACCATCTCCCACCTCGTCACTGAAATACAGCTTGGTTCCTAAGGGGCAGTGAACAAGGGACCCATGCATGGCCATGTACCTTCCCTCACCTCGTCACTGAAGTGCAGCTTGGTTCCTAAGGTGCAGTAAGGGCCCAATGCATGGGCATGCACCCTCTCTCACATTGTCACTGAAGTGCAGCTTGGTTCCCTAGGCCACAGGCAGCAAGGAGCCCATGCATGGTTATGTATCATTTCTCACCTTGTCAATGAAGTGCAGGTTACTCCTCTAGTGATCAGTGAGAAAGGACTGATGCATGGGCACATGGCCTCTCTCACCTCATCAATGAAGTGCAGTTTGGTTACTTAGGGTGCACTGAGCAAGGGACCCATGCATGGTCAAATACCTTCTCTCAGCTCATCAATCGAGCAGAGCTTGTTTCCCTAGGACACAGCCAGCAAGGGACCCATGCATGGACATGTACCCTCTCTCAACTCGTCAGTGTAGTAAAGCTTAGTACCCTAGTCCACAGTGTGCAAGGGACCCATTTATGGGCATGTAACCTCACTCACCTCATCATGGATGTGCAGCCTGGTTCCCTAGGGTGCAGCAAGCAAAATACACATGCTTGGGAATATACACCCTCTCACCTCGTGACTGCAGTGCAGCTTGGTTCCCTAGGGTGCAGCACATAAGGGAACCATGCTTGGGCATATACCCTCTTTCACCCTATCACTGGAGTGCAGCTTGGTTCCTAGGCAAGCAAGGGGAAGATTCATGGGCATATACCCTCTCTCACATGTCACTGAAGTGAAGCTTGGTTACCTAAGGTGCAGCAAGCAAGGGTACCCTCTCTCACCTCATCACTGACATTCAGCTTTGTTCCCTAGGGCACAGCCAGCAATGGACCCATGTATGGGCACAAACCATCTTGAACTGTGTGACTGAAGTGCAGCTTGGTTTCCTAGGGCACAGCCAGCAAGGGACCCACATATGGGCACACGCTCCCTCACATAGGGAAACACAGTATAACCAAACATGTGATGGGTGGAAGGTTTTGAATTAATCCTAACCACTGACACTGATCTGGAAGCCTTAAACAAAACCATTGTTTAGCCTGTCAGCACAATTGCAGACTACATCCAACCTATGTGGAAATCCAAAAAATCCCAGGCATGTTGAATTCTTGCTGAGCCTCGTCAGTGAAGTGCAGCATGGTTCCCTAGGGCAGAGTGAGCAAGAGACCCATCATTGGCACATACCCTCTCACACCTTGTCATTGAGATGCAGCTTTTTTCCCCTAGGGTGCAGCGAGCAAGGGACCCATGCATTGGCATATACCTTCTCTCACCTCGTCACTGAGGTTCCCTAGAGGGCAGCAAGCAGGGACAAACCTACTCTCACCTTGTCACTGAAGCACAGCATGGTTCCCTAAGGTGCAGCCAGCAAGGCACCCATGCATGGTCATGCATCATCTCTCACCTTGTCAGTGAAGTGCAGGTTACTCCTCTAGGGATCAGTGAGAAAGGAATCATGCATGGGCACATGGCCTCTCTCACCAAATCAATGAAGTGCAGCTTGGTTCCTTAGCTTGCAGCAAGCAAGGGACCCATGCATGGCCACATACCTGTACTCACCTCATCACTGAAGTACAGCTTGGTTCCCTAGGGCACAGCCAGCAAGGGACCCACATATGGACATGTACCCACACTCACCTCATCACTGAAGTGCAGCTTGGATCCCTATGGCACAGCGAGAAAGGCACCCATGCATGGGCATATACCCTCTCTCACCTCATCACTGAAGTGCAGCCTGGTTTTCTAGGGCACAGCAAGAAAGGCACCAATGCATGGGTATATAACCCTCTCGCTCCCCATCACTGAAGTGCAGCTTGGTTCCCTAGGGTGCAGCCAGCAAGAGACACATGCATGGGCATATACCCTCCCTCAACTCGGCACTGAAGTGCTGCTTGGTTCCCTAGGGCACAGCCACCATGGGACCCACGCATGAGCACACCCAGCATGGGACTCACGTATGGGCACACCCTCGCTCACTTAGGGAAACAAACTATAACCAAAACGTTAATTGCTGGAAGGTTTTGAATTAATCTTAACCAATGGCACTGCTCTGGGCATCCTTCCATACCACGGTTGTTAGCCCGTCTGCACCATTGCAAAAAGGTACTAACCATATGCAAATTTGTCAGTGGGAGAAGCTCAGCCAAACAGCTAGGCCATGGCCCCTCTGAACTGAAACC
This sequence comes from Ambystoma mexicanum, assembly GCF_040938575.1. Lineage (NCBI taxonomy): Eukaryota > Metazoa > Chordata > Amphibia > Caudata > Ambystomatidae > Ambystoma > Ambystoma mexicanum. The sequence continues at coordinate 144,346,615 of NC_090934.1, forward strand.
CGAGGAACCCCAGGTATGTTTCGACCTTCTTAAACAGCAGTTTCACTTGGGGAACAGGAACCAACTCCCTCACGCACCACAGGAAAGGCCCTCTGCTATTGGTTCCTGGGAGAAGAGGTGTATCGTTCAAACGTGCTGCATTGTGTTGAATTGACTTCTCTGGTGAGAACTGTGTTTTCCTGCAAGTAATGCCTATTTTGGACACTTTGAATCGGGTTCTTTGCTTCCAATCTTTCTATTTGAAATGAAGCAGTCTATGTGAAAGGTTAGCTGTAGAATGGTGTACTACAGAGGACACCTGCAGAGTTCCTGCTGGGCCTAATTAAGGTCATGTTACATGTCTATTGCTGTTTTCGAAATTGTAAGTAGTGATTAACTCAATGTTTGCGTTTGGGGCTGCCCCCATTCAGGCTCTGGTGATCTTGGTTTCCAAAAGGTGCAGTTGATGGCAGTGATACTGGGAAGCAGTTCATAATTCATCCTTACTCATTCTGAAATCAGTAAATCCTCCATCTAATCAAGAATGATTGGTCTCAGAATATTTTAGTAAGGATTATCCACTCATGTATGCAAACATATGAAGGACACGGATGATGTTGGAAACTATAGGTTTCACCAAGCACGCTCTGGCCCAATGGTAGTCTTCCAGAGAGAGTGCTGGACCATGAGTGGACTTCGCATACTGTACAGTTCTCTCACTACTTTAACTGTAGCAAAGCATCTCACCCCTGTTGGGGGCCCTATTCCTCAATGACCCCTCCCTAGGCATCTAAAAAGTGCTCTACAACTGAGCTGCATCAATTTTACCCTCTGGTCTGTAAGATCTGAAGATTAATGGGGGTGAGTTTCCAATGGACAATGGGGCTGACACCACCAGGAACCTTCTGGCTGACCAAAAAAACAAACCCAAAAGCTATGTCAGAGTATGTTCAGAATTGCCACTCAAGAATCGTAGGTGGAGGAGTTTCCTTTCAGTGGCTAATGGATATGTGATAATAACAGACACTCTTGGGCTCCACACCTTTCCAATGTATAGCAACCTTGTCATGTTTGTCTAGAGAAACCAGTCCACTGAAGATTCATTGCGGCCATGATCTGTGAAAATATTGGGAAGCCGCCACTAACAACTTCATAGATTGACTAACACAACAAGGTACAGCTATTGAAACCTCTCAGGGCTCTGGCAGTTATCCGTAATTTGAAAGTAATAATTATATCCTAAAATACAGGACAAATAGTTAAAGATAGACAAAAAGTACTTTACAACTGATTTAAAACCAACTTGAGATTAGCTGTTCCTTTTTAAAATAGGTGTTTTAGGATTTGTTGGAAATAAAGCCACCTCATCTACATGAGAGTTATGCAGGCTTCTGCTTGGATATAGCATTAGGGGGTGATGGCTGAACTATTGCTGGTAAGATACTGTAGACAAACGGTGCATTGTATAGAGAAAATACTCCCAAGGGATAGTTGTCACCCCACTTGGAGCCACACTGAACCTAGATGCCTGATGAAACTAGACCATTATTGCAAATCCTTGCAGGGAATTTATAGTAAATGGGATACTGTGCACCCTACTCTACATGATAATGATATTGCAAGTCACTGAGGAGTTTTGTTTGCACTTTGAATAATGAAGAATGAGGTTGAGTTTCTTTACAAGGATACACAACTACAAAGTGATTTGCAATATCCTTTATACATACAGAATGAGGTATTGTATTCCTTTCCCCGTTTTAGAAGACATCAAGAATGCCCCTGAAGAAGGCCCAAAGCAAAAAATGACTGAAACATTTCGGCAGTTTTCTAAGTGTTAATTTGATCACTAGTTTTTAAACGTACACAAGACACAACACGTGAAATTAAGGTGATTAAACAAGAGATTGGCATAGAATTATTTGACTCAAGTGTTCTCCTGTCTTTAATGTAAGAACCAGGTAGTTCTAATGTAAGACTCACGCAGTTCTAATGTAAGAACCAGGTAGCTTAGTCATTAATAATACCGACAGCAGTTTGTTCAGGGAAAGAAAAATGAAGGGCTTCAACCAGGGGGTGCACAAATCGGATCCCAGTGGAAAGAACACGTTTTGCCATATACGGGAGGTTAATATAATGCAAAGGAAGTCATTCACCTGGCAAGGTTACAACATCCATTACTAAGAACCTTGTCTCACACTACTGACCATTCTGGCTGATACGGAGTGCAGCCTAGTGAAGAAAATGCACAATGGTCGAGAAAAGTAAGACCACATTACTATGGTTCGAGGAATTATTAGATTCATCTTAAAGGCTATGCACAATTTTTTTATTTTTTTTTAACAAAAATGTATTTATTTCTTTATGTTTTTTTACAGCACTTAATTCAATATTTCGATCAATTCTATTAACAGCATCATCTGTTATTATACACAGTGTGGTCTTTAGTGGATACGTTTGGTACTCACATTCTCACAGTTTGTGCGTTTTATCGTTTCTGATTGTAATTTTCATTTAAGTACCGAGATGAAAAAATGCTTTGTGTGCATGATCTCCCCTTGGTGTGTTATTATTTATTTATTTTAATTTTATGTTTTACATGTGTTGATAGCGCCCAGGACCCGGAGGTATCACGGGTCTAAAAGTCTACATATAGATTATATATATTACAAAAATGTCTGCAGGGATTCTGAATGCAAATGTATCTGGCTCGGAATGTATGAAAAGGAAAGAGCAAGTCCAGGTTTGAGTATGACAGGGCCATAGTTTTGTTGTAACCAAAGCATAGTGGGAGACGACTCGCGTAAATTGGTTCGGAGGTCATGACACGACTTTGATGTCTTTCATCGTATCTGTCTACAGGGAAAAAGAAATGTATGAAGCACAAGCCAGTCAATCATCAACAAAGTGTTTCGGCTAGGACGGCCTGAGGTTTGCGTTAAATTGACCTTAAAAACCCAGACTAGCACATTCCCAAAAATGACCAAGTGGGCTTGAGTGTGAGAGAATGTGAGTGAGTGCAAACTGCAATTTAGCAGCATTATGTGCTGACCAGGAGCAGAAATAGGGCAAGAACAGCTCAAATTGATGACTTGGCAAAACTCACCTGACCTAGTCCTTCTTCCATGATGATGAGCCTATCTTCTCCCTATTTCCACTATATACTTTTTTTGGGACATCGGACGGAGTGAACTGAGTGCACGCCTAATGCAAATTCTGTGCTCAGTCAGCGTGCTCCTGCTGGTATTCTGATGGCCTCTGCCTTGCATGAAAGGTGGGCAGATAAGTGCTGTGGGCCTGCCTCATTGCCACGCAGAAGAGTGCTGCATGCATGCTTACCAAAGACGTAAGCAGATGAGTTCTATGCGGTCACTCCAGTTGAGCAGAGGATCACCGTGAGTCTGGGGATAGAACAATAGGCACCCCACATCATAAGAGAGCATCAGATGCCATGCGACCTCCCCAGTGGGCACATCTCATGGCTCCCTGTGTGCCTCCCCCGCTGCTTCCCAGAGGATGGGCTAGCCAGAACTCCAGGAAAGGAGCGCAGTAGAGAGGACTCACCAATCCAAGAGGACGGTAACATCAATGGGAACTAATGACCTCAGGAATTCAATCTGTTTTCCATGGGTAATGGGTTCTGAGATGTTTCTATATTCTCATGTCATCAGTGGACTGACTGTCCGCAGGTGCGGTCGCTAACTAGCCAGTCTATGTCGCCAAGAGCTGTGGAAGCCAAATGCTTCTGACTGCCTTGGCTCCTCTTCACAAAGCATTCATTTTGACCCATTTCGTTCACTCTGCTGATGCTGATGGCTCAAAGTGTGAAGAAGGGCAGCGTGAAAGCACAGATAACCATTAACCGTCTTTTAAAGGATGGCAGCCCGCCAACGGAGCACTCAGTCCAGTCCTCCGCCTGCAGACTCGTCTCTCTCTGTGGTTGGCACAACATGCAGTATTTGCTTTTGGACATCATAATTAGTCCTACATGGAAGGGAGCGACATTTAAGCTTGTTGTCATGCCAGGAATTCTCATAAAGCAGCCCTGGGGTCCGTATGCGGCTCCCTATCCCCCTACTGGGAGTCTGCAGGCGTGAAGGTCTTGCCTCTACCCTGCCGAGCGCAGAGCAAAGGGCATCTTTAAAGGCTGCCAGGCCAATGTTGAGAACTCTGCCAGGACACCTCGCGTGCTACTAAATAACTCTTCATAGTGGCTTCATGGAGGAAGTTCCATTGATATCAATAGGTCTTTAGATAATCTTACTTTGAGATAGACATCCAAGGGATATTGTGTATTTACGCATGCAGCCAATTTTCCTGCTGTACCCCGGAGAAAGCGTGGTAAACATCATGGTCAAACCGCTCTGATCCAGGCTGAGCATGGCGAAGTAAGGTATAACTCTGGGGTGTCATTGGCCATAACATAGTCCTACAGAGTCACCCTACATTGTCTTTATCTTACTATGTACTGCACTATCCCCTCCCCTTTCCCGCTGCACTTTTCCCTTTCCCCCATCCCCTGCTCTTGCATGATCTGATTGACACCTGGCCTAGTGAGATCTTTGTCTTTGTTTTCCCTACGTTCCCCCTCCCTTGCCTCGTTGCGCCTTCCCTCTGTTCCCCCTCCCTTGCCTCGTCGCGCCTTGAAACACTTGTGTATAGACGCGTTATAAATCCCATATCATATCATGTCATACATTAATTGACTGTGGTGTGTTAGATGCCTGGCTCCTGACCTATGTTGTCGATTGTTCCAGGGTGCAACTGTTCAGGGTGATCGTTGCCATGCTATATATCTTGTTCTCTGTGAAAATGTGATCTTCCTGAACCAATAGGGGGCACGTCAGGCTTCTGGTCTGTCTAAATCTATATCTCTATTGCCGCCATCTTGAGAAACGCATGTGAGTCAGGCAGCAATCATGCTGCCAGGTTGGTCCGATTGAAAGTTACTATTAGATTAATTGGACCTGTGTGCATGTCTAACTAACATGACTAGCTAGATGACCCTGGCAGCATGACATATGCATTCCGATGTTCTGTCCAGGTGTGCTTATACCATCTCCGCCTCTTTGTTTCCGGTGTTCCCACATTGTTTTGCACACCCTGATCAGACAAGATGTTCACTTGTCTGAAATGGATCCCACAATAAGGTTAGGTTTTACTGGGTCTAGGTAGGTACAGTGCAAGTGGGTTTGGGCCAGTCGGTGCAGTATAGGATGTAGGGTACTCCCATTTTTGATCCACCTTTTCTGATATACCCCATTCTTAGAGACCTCTGGTCCCGACAACCCTTTTCCATCACTGTGTATATCCTATGCTGGGACATGGATGGGCATCATACCTCGAAAACTCCTGTCCAGCCACCCCTTTTTCTACTCTCTGGATTATGTTAACTGGACTTTGGAACCCTGTGATGGCCCCATCCTTAGAAACATTTGCCCAGCCACCCCTTTTCCATCACTGTGGCTAAGGTAATCTGGGCCATGGAAGCCAGTGATAAGACCCCTCCTTAGAAACGCTGACCCAACCCCACCCCCCTTTCCTTCACTTTGGATAACTTAAGATGGGCTTTGTAACCCTGTGATGTGACCCATCCTCAGAAACCTCTGACCCAGCCACTCCTTCTCCTTCACTTTGGCTAAAGTAAGCTGGGCTATGGAACCCTGTGATGGGACCCATCCTTAGAAACCTCTGGCCCATCCCCCCCTATTCCTACACTGTGGATCTCTTAAGATGGGCTATGGAAACCAGAGATCGGACACATCCTTAGTAACCTCTGACCCAGCCACCCCTTTTCCTTCACTTTGTATAATGTAAACTGGACTATGGAATCCTGTGATGAGACCCATCCTTAGGAACCTCTGGCCATCCTCCCCTATTCCTTTGCTATGGATCTCTTAAGGTGGCCTACGGAACCCTGAGATCGGACACATCCATATAAACCTCTGGCCCAGACACCCCTTTTCTTTCATTTTGGATAACTTAAGCTGGGCTATGGAACCCAGAGATCAGACACATCCATATAAACCTCTGGCCCAGACACCCCTTTTCTTTCATTTTGTATAACTTAAGCTGGGCTATGGAACCCAGAGATCAGACACATCCATATAAACCTCTGGCCCAGACACCCCTTTTCTTTCATTTTGGATAACTTAAGCTGGGCTATGGAACCCAGAGATCAGACACATCCATAGAAGCCTCTGGCCCATCCTCCACATTTCCATCACTGTGGATCTCATAAGCTTGACTATGGAACCCTGTGATGTATTTATTTATTTATGTTGTTATTTATTGGACATGTGTATGGTACGTATACACAGGGGTTTCCAGGCGCCACAAGACAAAACGAGGAGGGCGGAGGTGGCACATGGAAAATCATAAGAATCCAAAAACAAACAAACAGTTATATTGGTCTTGTGACAATCCTGTCATGCAAGTGCATGAATTAGGTGATAAGTGCAAGCGGGAGGGGGTAGAGGGAATAGTGCAGAAGTGGGTTGCCTCTATGGGTGGGGGGCGGACACGTGCTGGATGGGCCGAGGCTGCAAGTGCCAGGGGGAAAAAAGGGGAGGGCCGGAGGAGTGCAGTGGACAGGAGGACTAAGTTGGGATAGTATGGGAAAGGGAGCCCAAGGGCAAGTGCTGGCAGAGGATGCTGGGAGGGACTGATGGGGGGTGGTCTGGTCCTTGTATGACTCTGAAGGGAGCAGGCCCCAGTCCAGCGGCAGATGGAGAGTTTAGCGCGGGAGGGAGAGAGGGACGGAAGAGGAGATAAGGAAGGTCTTGAGAAGTTTCTGGAACTTAAGAAGATGCGGTTCAAGTCTGAGGGGGCTCTTCCATAGGGAGGCACCAGCCGAGGAGAGTGATCTACCTCCTACTCTCTGCTTGGAGAAACGTTTGACCTGCAGAGAGTTGGCACCAGAAGACTGAAGCGCTCTGGCTGGGAGATATTTCAGGAGATAACGCTTTACATTAAGATAAAGCTGGATGTAAAAAGGTCCTGGGCCACAGACATCCTTGTGGATGATGCAGCGCATTTTGACCTTGATCCTTGCAGTCCCTGGTAGCCAGTGACGAGATTGTAGGGCTGCAGAGATGCGGTCCCTGGACTTGAGGTCAAGGATTAGTCGAGGGTGAGCAGGGAGGAAAGAGGAAGGTTGAGGAAGAGACTATTGCAGTAGTGAACCCTAAAGAGAACCAGGGTTCTGGAGACATTGAGCTTCTGGAGGAAAGTGAGGAAAGGTAGAATGCCCCTGAGGAGATGAAGCTAAAAATATGACTTCTTGTGAAGTTCTGTGATGTGTGGAGAGAAGGAGAGAGAGGTGAGGGAGACTAGGAGCAGGCGTCCCAATGAGGAGTATCTCTGTCTTTCTGGCATTGAGGTAGAGATCATTGGCAGAGCACAATGCCTGAATAGCAGTCAGGCAGTCAGGTATGAGGGGGGAAGAGGAGGAGGAGGTAGGGGAAGGCAGCTGGAAAGAGACTTGTGTATCAACTGAAGAACTCTAGAGATTTGATCTTGTGCAAAAGGGAGAGAGGGAGGAGGGTATGGGGGGATTGGGGCAGCAAAACAGGAGAGAGAAGGTGGGATGTGGTGGCGGGAGCAGATGAAATAGAGGACAGGATGTCAAGAGCTTTGGAGAAAAAGTGGGAGGCCAGTACTGAGAATAAGGCTTGGAGGAGGAGAAGAGGAGGCTGCTGGAGAGTTCCTTGCAGATTTTAAAGAGTTCAGCCGTGTTATTGAGGGCTCCAGAGTTGCGAGCTTGGACATGAGCTCTTTTCTTGGAACAGATGGAAAGAGGGTATTGCCTTTGGAGCAGACGGCAGGCCAGTTTGTCGCGTGTTGAGCTAGATGACTGGCACTTCTGCTCTGTAGCTTTGCACTTTCATTCCAAAGAAGCTAAATCAGAGTCATACCAAGAGTTGCATTTGGAGGAAGGCTTCATGCAGATCCTCATGACAGGGGCAAGGATGTTTACAGTGTTAGTGATAGAGAGATGGAGGTTAGTTAGGACACAGGGCCTCATTCCGAGTTTGGAGGTAGCCATGGCGCTATTTGCGACATGGCTGCCTCCAAAACCGGGTCCGACTCCGGTTTGGTGAGATGGGGACTTACCGGTCCATTCCGACCTTGGAGGGACCGGTAAGTCCCCATTTACCAAACCATTCCCCATTCCCATTGGAGCCCCAATAGGGCTCAATGGGAATGGGGAGGGTGCAAATAACGGCCCGGCGCATGCCATGGCCGTTATTTGCGCCCTGGTGCCCTAAGGGGAACCGTAAGGTATGTTTGGTCCGACCAAACATACCTTACGGGTTCCGTTGGGGGACCTTTGAATAGGACGCAAAGGGATTACCAGCACCGGTGTTCTCACTGCTGCTCGGTATCCCTTTGCACCAGGGTCAGAATGAGTCCCATAGTCAGAAGGAGAGTCCACAGAGTGGGGTAGGGAATGGAAGAAGGAGGAAGCAAAAGCAGTGACTGACAAATGCTTCATCTGTCGAATGATGGAGAAGAACACTGGCAGTGTGAATGGGAGGAGACTGGGGACAGGGTAGTCAAGGAAGGAAGAGAGGAGTGAGTGATCAGTCCAGGAGAGAGGGTTAGTGAGGAAGTTGGAAAGAAGGATATCTGTAGCGATGAGAGCATCCAAGGTCTGCCCTGCAGAGTGGATTGGACCAGAGGACAAGATAATGAGGGATAGAGTGTTGCAGAGGTCACGGAAGAGAGCATTGGCCAAATCAGGGGAATCAAGATGGATGATGAAGTCCCCAAGGAAGATATGTTTGGAGGTGCATGCAAGCAGAGAGTAGGAGAGGTCGGCCCATTCAGAGAGGAAGAGGGTGGAAGGACCGGGGGCCTGTAGATGGTAGCAAGAGTAACAGAGAAAGAAGGGGAGACAGACAGCCTGTAGACTCTGCTTTAAAAGGAAGAGTAGAATTGAGTGGGGATGATGGCGGCAGGAACCCACTCAGGGAAGATCAGAGCCACTCCACAAGCAGATCGAGAGGGTCTGGGGTTGAAAATGATCTTGTAGATCTCAGGAAGAAGAGTGTCAAAGTTAGTGAAAGGTCTGGCCTTGAACCATATCTCAGTGAGGGTGAGGATGTCAAGGTCAAGGTCTTCAAGGAGGTGACAGATGTTAGAGGAGTGTTTAATAGCAGAGCGAGAATTGACGGTAGCTAAATGAAGCTGTTACCCCCATTTAAAAGATTTGCGAGGGGTGTCATCAAGTGCATCCCTTGGGGGGAGGGCCTGGTGGGGGTGGGGGAAGGAAAGGTACAAGGGAGGGTGGAAATTTAAAAATGGAAGGAAGTCGCCTGTCCAGAAAGAGAAGGTTTGGCTGAGAGCCCTGGAATATGATAGTGTCATTGTGATAGACATTAATGGTGCATTTGGAAGATGCAAAGTGATCCAAGAGCACTTCCCATCTAGTGCCGCCAGTAATGGGTGAGGAGGAGAAAGGGGAGAGGACAGAGACCATATGGGGGGTCCATATGTTAGTTGAAGAAACAGCAAAGAGGATGACAGTGATAGTCAGTCTGGAGGAGGCATTGATGTAGGTGTCTGCGACGGGCAGACCAGGGTTGGATCTTAGGAGTGTCTTTTTTTAGTTTCTTCCTTCCAGACTTTGTGAGAGAGAAAGGGTAGGAGATGGAGAAACAGAAAAGATAGGGGTGAGGAGCGCACCATAGGGTCAGGGAACATAAGGGGGCATCAGAGGATAGCGCAGAGAGGGTCAGACAGTTGATTCTGCAACAGTAGAATCACACCAGGCGATCAAGCAGACAGAAACAATGGGTATGCTGGAAGTGCCTAGATTTACAGATAAATTACAGGATTGTAAACCTACCTAAATTAGAATTTTGCAGAAAAACACTCTGAAGCATGCAGAACGAAATGGCTGCACTGATGGAAAGTACACCTACATTTGAATTTTGTAGCAAGCACTCTAAAGCATGCAAAATTAAATGGCTGCACAGATGGAAAGTACACCTAAATCCGAATTTTGTAGCAAGCGCTCTAAAGCATGAAAAACGAAATGGCCGCAACGATGGAAGCAGAGAATATGGAAAAGGTAAGGTATTGCTATTCTTTTGCAGCAGGGAAAATAGAGAGCAGTAGAGGAGCAGACTATATGAGCAATAATATGTATGTAATGCTGTTGATGCTGAATTAGAAGTTACAGATAGGCCATGGGTAAAGGAGAAGGCAACAGTTTCAACAGGTATGGTGTCAAGGAAAGAGGATATGATATGATATCCATTTATAACGTGCCTATACACAAATAGAGCAATGTTTTTCCATAGCTGCTCACCGGCGCAAGTAGAAGTCAATAGGACTCCTATAGAGATGAAGCCCAAAAATAGTTACAGGGAGAAATGCTCCATCCGGCTACAGACAGGCAAATACAGGGGCCCAGGAGAAGGCCTTGGGGAAGGGGCTGGCTATCGCCTGCCACCTTCCTGATTGGCCAAAAGAATACTGCCAGAGCGAATCGGGTGGCAGAAAGCAGGTCAAAGTAAGCCTTCTGGTGTATTGAAGAGGTGGAGAAAGGCGGCAGCCATTTTAAAAGCCCACGATGAAGCCAAATGAATCAGGGCCCAGTTGGCAGATTGGCTGCTTGGGATGACAAAATACCCAAGAAGGCACAGAAGTGCATCTACCAGATGGAGATCAGGCACATATTAAATTAAACATTTTTCTTTTTCTTTTTTTTCTGCAAAATCATTTATTAAGCGGATGGATACCTCTGTGTTTAAGGAGGAAAGTCTCCAGGCGTCTGGCGAGGTTAGCAGGGAAGGAGACCTGCTGTCTATGGATCATGATGGGCCCCATCCTTAGAAACCTCTGGCCCAGCCATCCCTTTTCCTTCACAGTGGATCCCTTTAGCTGGGCTAAAGAGCCCTAAACCTCTGGCGCAGCCATCCCTTTTCCTTCATCGTGGATCCCTTTAGCTGGGCTAAAGAGCCCTATGACGGGCCAATCCTTAGAAACCTCTGGCCCATCCATCCCTTTTCCTTCATTGTGGATCCCTTTAGCTGGCCTAAAGAGCCCTATGATGGGCCGATCCTTAGAAACCTCTGGCCAAGCCATCCCTTTTTCACTGTGGATCCCTTTAGCTGGGCTAAAGAGCCCTATGATGGGCCGATCCTTAGAAACCTCTGGACCATCCTCCCCTTTTACTTCACTGTGGATCTCTTAAGCAAGGCTATGCAACCCAGAGTTCGGACACATTCTTAAAACCTCTGTTCAAGCCACCCCTTTTCTTTCACTTTGGATACCCTAAGCTAGAGCATGGAACCCAGTGAGAGGGCACATCCATATAAACGTCCTGCCCATCCTCCCCTTTTACATCATGGTGGATACCTTAAGCTGGTCCATGTAATCCAGGGATATGTCCTGTGAATTTGCACATGGAGCGTTCCAAGTGCCAGGTAGAATTACCAATAAACGATCTCAGACACAAATAACCGGACAGACTCAAAGAATATGGCAAAATACGACTTTATTATCAACTCAAATAACGTTGGGAAACCTGATGAACAAACTGATTGTTGCTCAGTCACTCTCATCTACATTTCGATTATACAAAGGATTCATACCTCGATTATGTCAGCTATGACATCATTCTACCTGGCAAACAGTAAAAACATATTGAAAGGAGGGATTGGTTAAGGCAACTAATTAGATATAACATAATTGGTTGCTCACTATCAGGTATCAGATAGGCACACCTTCAACTACCTCTTACGTTGTATAATACAGATTAAAAGAAGAATAACAGCAACAGATTGGCTCCTGCAACAATGTATGGCACAATGCTACATAGGCCCAATGATTAGTTGGCATTCTCTCCTAATCTTGGACATTTGCCTCGTTAGCAGCATGTAAGCAAATGAAATCCAGGTGCGAGGAACAACTTCAGACTACTGCCCACTTGGTCATTTAGCCATCTCTCATCAGTTAGGCCCTACGCCAAGGCTTCTTCTCTTCAGTTGACTGTTCTCTTCCTGGGACGTTTAAGGGAGTGTAGGTACATGGCTATCTTCAGTTGGAGCTTAATGAATAGGCCTTGTTCTCAAGTCTTTCATCATGTGTGAGGAGATTCTGTCCATTTCAACCTTTAATTGTGTGCTATTTAGTTCAATTATACTGGGTGCTATTACTCCTCTTAGCCTCTGGAGACTTGGTTGCTCTGTCTTTCATATACTTTCTGCATCTTTGATTGTTCAATACTTTGCACTTGCAAATGTTTTCTCCTTTACCTAATCTAAGGAAAATATGTTGTGCATATGTGGCTTCTCCTCTTTGACTCCACTTGTGCCTCACAGTTGCCTCTTGATGTGGCATCCTTGATCCCAAGCCAAACAGATATTCTGTGTTCCTCGCACAAAGCTGTTTTTCAGTGCCTGTCAGCTCTGCAGTTCTGGTCTCTCCCTTCAAGGTTTCTTGCTTATTATTTATACAAAACCGACGTCCATCTTTCCATCCTGGCTGCTTTACCCATGTTATATTTTCTCCTGCAACAAGCTTTTATATGTCTCATCTACCTTGTGTTTCTATGTATGTACCTTTGCTGTATCTCTTCTTTTCTTCTTAGTGTATATGATTTCTTCAGATTTACGTACATGTTTCTTTTGTCAATTCAGTTATATTTTTATTCTTTAAGTATGTGTATATTTTTTTAGTGGGTCCTAGTGTCTTCTTTACTTGACGTCAATTCTGGTCTGATTTCCCTTATAGCTCTTCTATGTTCAGTGGTGAATGCAGACATCCTTCCACTATGTCAGTGCAAGGGTACATTTGATACAGTTGTCTGAGCGCATAACGTCTCTCATATCTTCGATGCAGTATTGGGACAATACCTGGAGTCACACACAGTGCTCTCTTGCTGTTCTTCCAGTATGATGGAAGTGAGGGGGTGGGCACTAGAGATGACGTGTACCTCTTTCTCTCTACAGGCCCATCCGTAGAAACCTCCTGCCCATCCTCCCCTTTTTCATCACTGTGGAACCTTAAAATTGTTCATGGAATCCAGTGATAGGGCCCATCCTTAGAAGCCTCTGGCCAACCACCCCTTTTCCATCACTGTTGATGAGATAACCTGGGACAAGCATGCAGATGGATCCGTAAGGGTGCAAGGTGATGTCCAACTCTGGAAATCTCTTCAACCATCGATATAAACCCCGGTAAAACAATCTAAATTTTAGAAAGAGTGTGATGAAATATCGATTCCAGTGGGCCTTTGCTGCAATGTCAGTAGCATGACCCACCTCCTCCTCACAACAGAAAGGTCCTTGTAGGATAGAACAGGCAGCAACATTCATCACCCTACCCAACAGTCATGCCCAGTGATGGTTGCGCATCAACTATTGCAGGGTGGCCTGACATTAGACTGGTAGACCACCAGTCACTCTCATAGAGTTTCGCAGTGCACCACCAAACATCTCCAGGTGTATGGCTCATGTGTATGCATGGGAACAGCTTCCCCATCCCAAGTTTTAATCCCAGGACTGCTGATTCCATCCTTCATCATTTTGAGGTTGATATCTACACCATCAATTTGGGTATTACTAACTTCTTTCATTAGAGCATTGAAAAACAGGAATATCTATCTCATATCATTGTATGGACATCCAATACTCGTATCATCATCCTTTGGAGACAGGATCTACATGTTGGATTTTATACCCTCTGAATCGACCCCTTGATGACATTCCTGTCTCTTTTTGACACACAGGGGCTTAAATACACTCCCCTCATCCTTTCTTCCCTCTCTCCGTCCTTTCATCCCTCCCTCCCTCCCTCCTCCTTCCTTCCTTCCTTCCTTTCTTTCTTCCTTCCTTCCTTCCTTCCTTCCTTCCTTCCTTCCTTCCTTCCTTCCTTCCTTCCTTCCTTCCTTCCTTCCTTCCTTCCTTCCTTCCTTCCTTCCTTCCTTCCTTCCTTCCTTCCTTCCTTCCTTCCTTCCTTCCTTCCTTCCTTCCTTCCTTCCTTCCTTCCCACACAGAAGTAGTGCTGGCGTGAGTGACATTGAGTTCATCTATTGCCTCACTACTATGCCCATGCATTGATCAACACTGAGCTGTACTTGAGGGTATCCATTTTACACACATCATTTAAGGAGTCAGGGCCGGATGGAGGATTTCAGCAACATTTAGCTGCTGCCACATAAAATAGCCGGTGGTTTGACGCTGCCATGCCGATTCCTAGGCAGGTGCTTTTCAGCGCCACCCTATTCTATCTCTTCTGTGTCTACCTGGTATCCTCACTGTCACCTCCATTCTGCCTCTTCTATTCTGTCTCTTATTTATTCTGGTTCTATCAACTCTCTCCCTCCCATTCTCCTCCACCCCTTTCTGTCTCCTCTTCCAACATATAATCACCTCTGCCCTTCGGTCCTTCCTCTCGCCTCTTCTCTTCTTTTCCCTGTTGTCTCCTCTCCAACAAATCCCCCTTTGATCTCTCCCTTCGATCCCCTTTTATTCACTTGTGAGTCTCTTTGCCCTCTAAGAGTATCTTCTTCCTTGCGTTGCTCCTCGTCTCTCTCTACCTCCCGATTTCCTTCACCTCTTTTCCTGGTCAGTACTAACTCTTCATCCACCTTCTTCTGTCTCTTCTCTGCCTCCAACCCATTCATTCTCCCTCCCATTTTTCCTTTCACATTGTATAAAAGATAAGTGACCTCTGGTAGTTTAATGGAGCAGTGGTTGGTACCAGACCAGGTATATATTGGAGTTGAGTACCATAGGCCTATGGTACTCATTTTAGAAACCATAAAACTGGGTTCTAGTCCCAGTTTGCACATAATCAAATTATGTGATTCTGTGTAAACAAATCAGGGACTGATTCACAGAGCTTTTTTCAATAGGATTGCTCCATTATAACACACTTCTATGAATCAGGCTGTAAATTATCTGTGCCTAATATTGTTCATATGGACATGTAAAAATATGAAGAAAAGAAACAACCTCTATATGAGATGCTCACTTTGTCCTAGTAGCATGATGCAAGCAGCCCCCCAGTACATTCTAGGGCGAATTTAAAGAACTGTTGCATTGGTTCAAGTGCAATTGGCACTAGGGCAAAAATTGCCCTGGTGAAAAAAACATGACCTCCCCCACCCCAGCAGGCTGCAAAGTTTTGTGAAGATTCGTTAAAAAATAAAAAAAAAGTTATTAAGTAGACAAACAAGTTTTTATTTCTCCAAAAGTGTGGCCTACTTCCCATTCATTTTCCCCATAGACAAACATGGTACATTTTTGTAGAAGCGCAGAGCTCAAACCACCGAATGGATTTGAACCAGGTCCAAAACAACTTGGGCATGAAGTGTTCCATGCGTGGTTTAGGATTATTCCGTGGAGTAGTTATTTATTTATTTGACGGAGAAGGGGAGGCCCCCTTCTCAAAAATTGATAGCTATATCTCTGGGATGGATTTAACTGAAACCGCCTTTTTTTTTAGAAATGAATCAACCGCCATCTTGTTTTTCTCTCGATGTGGAGGATCACAGCGGCTATAGCTGAGGATATGGGAAAATGATCCACAGGAAAAAAGCTATGTGCAAGTCACAAAATATGCAGATGCCATCAGGTTATAGTTGGGGGGTGGCTAGAGGGCACCAAGTGAAATTTGGGATTTGGAGGAGGTCTAGGGACTGAGTTTGCAACACAAAGCTTTCTGTAGCCTCAAATAGCTGACATCTCAAAGCAAACTACGTCACAGACACAGCGTGTGTTGTGAGGGGAAAGGGAGAGAGGAGGGCAGTTAAGGAGGCCATTTGGGGATTGGGGGAGCTGGCACAGATGAGGGCCTGGGGGGCAGCCGGATAGCCAAGGGTATGTGTACTTCAGCACCCAAAGTAACAGTTTTGTAAAGGTATTTTTACAGCTATAGTGATGTTGGTTTGAGTAATCACTGGTTATGGCCAAAGGCCATAGCCAGAGACACAATTGCCATTCAGGTCTCCCATCCATGCAGTAACCAGGACAGACCCTGATTAGATTCAAAGTGTGGAAGGGGCCACTCTACTCAGGCCATGGTTCCCAATAATTTGCCGAAGTTACAAGACCACATAGAGAAATGGGCCAGCCCTTTCCTTGCTTTGAAGCTAAGCACAGTCAGTCCCGCTTTGAAGCTAAGCAGGATCAGTCCACATTACTGCATGGATGGGTAAATCAAGGGGCATCCACATTTTCATTTTTAAAATTGTGCTACTGTCAGTCCTTGAAAGTTGTGCAGCCAGAGATCATTTGTTTTCCTTTTGTTGAATTGCATTCTGGTATTTGCAGTTTCCCAGTCAAGAAGGGGGGAACAATGCCACAATTGTACACTTTTTGCCTAATAGAGCCCTATAAGGATGTATATATTAAGTTATCTTTATAAAGCAGAGCATTGTTGAAAGCCAGACATGGGGTGAGGAGGAGAAATGATGAGATGGCAGGTAAGTCATGAGTATTTGCCCACGATGTGGCTAGAGAGTTTGCAATCCTGGACACTGGTGCAGTTATTTTCCCCTAATTATGGCTGCTTCTCAGTGCACAAGTAAAGGACACATGTTGGTGGAGAACATAACTTTTCTTCAGAGTGTGGACGCAACCCCTTGAGAATTTTTTGAGGTTGGCAAACTTGCTGAAGTATTTGGCTACCTGGATTTTATTCAGTTTGTCATGTTCCCAATGCAGACACTTACTCACAAGACCACAAGCACTTGTTTCAAATTGGGATTTAGTTTTCCAGGGAATATTTCATGAGAGATTGCTGGTTTTTAAAGCATATTTATTGGAACATTTCCTCTCTCTGGTTATTTTTCAGGTGTTTATTACTTTGTTTAAAGTCTGATGCTGTTTTCTCTTGCACACTTTCATCTAAGGAGTTGGTCTATTGAGCTACATTTGTATATTTCACTTTAAGATATATGTTCACTTACTGTGCATATATTAATGGGTGCCAGCTTTTGATATTTGCTATGGGGCAAAAGTACCTGGGCATATGTTATTTTTGAAACTGATCATTTGTTTCCCTTTTACATGCTGCTTAAATGTAGTTAGTTGGGGTTGTGTGCAATGTAGGACAACAGTCAACAAGATACTTGCGATAAAAGAAGGGGCTTGTAGCACGCTGCTTAACCAAAGTGTGTGATCCTTGACAAATATTTAATTGCACATCACATTTACTAAATATATTGGCAGTTCTCACAGCCTGCAATCTTTCATACATAATAATATAGAAAATAGATATTTTAGAGATACAATGACATCAGAGGTGAAAAATCACTGATGTCTTCCATCCATGCAGTAAGCAGAACCAACATAGTTTAGCTTTAAATTGAGGAAAAGGCCAGCCTCCTCAGGCCATGGTGTCTAATAAGTGAGGCAGAGTTAATAGACCACTTAGAATAACATGGCCTGAGGGGGCCGGCCCCTTCCTCACTTTGAAGCTAGTGTGTATATTCATGGGTGCCAGCATTTGATTTTTTCGATATGGGTGCAGAAAGTATGTGGACATATTTTATTCTTTTAGCAGGTAAACATTTTTTCTGTTTCCATGCTGCTTAAATGTGGTTAGTTGGGGTTGTGCGATGTATCACAAAAGTCACCAAGAGACCGGCCATAAAACAAGGGGCTTGGAGCACACTGCATAACCAAAGTGTGTGGTCCTTGGCAAATTATGTAATAACACTGCATATGCTTTAAAAACATTGTGAGTTCACAAAGAATGCAATCCTAAGGCCATGGCTAGTTGTCTGGTACAGTTTTAAAAAGGACCATGGGCACAGCCAGAGCCAAAGATCATGCTAGTGGTCTGGAATCAGTCTAAAAATCTATGGAATAACAAAACCCTTGAAATTCAAGGACCAAACTGTGGTTGCAGGGACGATAAAGTGAACAATACATTGTGACAAGACCTTTGAAATTCAAGCAAAACACTTTAGTTGCAGCGACGTTAAGGTGAGAACGTAATGCAACAAACCCCCTGAAATTCAGCTAAAGCCACCTTACCTTTGTGCCCCCTATTGTGCAGCCTATGACCACAATGATGACATCACAGATCACATCACTGATGGCATCACTAATTACATGTTGTATGGGAACACTGATGACATTACTAATCACATCACTGATTCCATCACTGGTGACAGCACTAATTACATTGAATATAACTGATTACATCAAAAATGGAATTGGACAAAACATCATTTATAAGTTAGTTTATGAAAACTTTGATTACCTTAATAAAAATGTTGGCCGTGGACTTGGGCATGTTAAAGGCTAGGGTCAATGGGCAGCACCAAAGGACATAGGTAGTGGCCGGTTATTGTTCAAAAATACCAATGTGCATGGTAAAAAGTCATGCTCTGTGGCCCATCACTATTTTAGTAATATACAGTGGGCAACATTGAAAGCTGTAGTCAGTGGTCATGGCTAAAGACCATGGCTAGTGCCCATTAATATGTTAGAATATGCAGTTGGCACAGCCAAAGGTTGTGGCCACAGGCTAGTATTGTGTTGAAGAACGAGGTTAGTGGCTGGTTAGTGTACAGAATATACAGTGGGCATTACCAAAGGCCATCGCTTATTGCATTTTATTATTTTAAAATATACTGTGGACATGGCCTAAAGCTCTACAAACTGCTCAAGGTCAAAGGTCATGGCTAGTGGCTCATTTATATGCTAGAATATATAGTGGGCACCGCCAAAGATTTAGGTCACTGGCCAGTATTGTGCTAAAGTCCATGGCTAGTGCCTGACCATTGTGTATAATATACAGTGGACATGGTTGAACGCTGTATCCACTGGTAAAGGCCAAAATCTATGGTTGGTAGACTGCTAGTGTTTTAAAATATTCAGTGCATGTGGGTGAAGATTGTGACCACTGTCCATAACTGAAGGCCATTACTAGTACCCATTCATGTGCTAAAATATATTTGGCCATACACACTGACCATGGATGAAGGCCATGCTTAATGCCAGTTAATGTTGTAATGTATTTAGTGATGTCATCATTGTAGTCATAGGCTGCACAACAGGGGGCGTGTTGTTAATGTAGCTGATTTTCAGTTCAGGGGTTTTGTTGTGTTGAGTTCTCACCTTAACATCCCTGCAACTAAAGTTTTTTCCTTGAAAAATAAAAATAAAATAAATATATATATATTAATGATCAGTTAAGGTATCACAACAAAAACCCAGAAACTCAGCTAAAGCCACCTTAACATCACACCCCCCTGTTGCACAGCCTATAACCATAATGATGACATCTCAGATGACTTCACGGATGACATCATTGATGGTATCCCTGATTACATCACTGGTGGCATCTCTAATACCATCATATATGACAGCAATGATTATTTAACTGATGGCATTAGACATAAGATCACTGTAGGCACTTTTTCATATTTGGACCACGACATATGTGATTTTACATTTTGAAATAATTCTTATCAATGAGTACACTGTGAAAAAAGTCAATAGCTACACATACAGCAAATCACTACTTGTGAAGCTTTCATTTGTAGTAGTTTGGTAAAAGATGATATCTGAGTTATAAGTGTGACAAATCAATTCCAGGGTACCAGTGGTCAAGGGGTGAATATCCATTTCTAAACCATTAATCAGCCCCACGCCTTGAATACACAAGAAGGAATCCAAAAAGATTGGAAAAACAAGCCAATTATAAACCTATTTGTCCAATTTTGGTAATGTGGATGGAACACCAGGCTTATCTCCAAAAAGGTTGTGGATCGTTGGTTACTTGCAACAGAGCGAAAATACAATTATTCAATGATAAAAGGGACTGTTCAGTCAAAGTTGCATCAAGAATAGCTACTTATTTATATCACAACAGATAGTTCTAGTAAAACTACAATATACACCCCACCCCGTAAAGTAATGCAGAGGACAAACAGTTATAAAGAAGCAACTGGGATGCAATCTGGATACTGCAGGAGGATAGTCGGTATGGTTAATATTCACAACAGTTTAATGTTACTTGGCTTCAGCACAAAGGAAGCAATTAATCATATTATGTCTCTATGGGAATTCTGGGAAGGACCATGGGGACAGAACCTCAATGTACCTTGTGCTGTAGGTGTTCTTGGTACTGGAGAGGGTTGAGTCAGCTTCAGGTACTTTGCAGGTTTCTGTGACAGAGTTCAAGATGGGATTCATTGGGCCTCATTATAACTCAGGCGGTCCGAAAATAACGGTGGCGGTAAACCTGCCGCCACCGTTGTTTCCGGACCGCCTGATCCTGACTCCTGCAGGCGGGAGGTGATGTTCCCGCCAGGTCTGACCTGGCGGGTTTAACACTGCCCGCCTGCAGGCAGACGAGGAAACACCAGCAGCATTACGAGATGCTGCCAGTGTTTCCATGATCCCCATTCCCATCGAGTGCCATAGGACTCAATGGGAATGGGGATTAACACCATTCCGCCTCGTGATTCCCGGAAAACCGGGGTTGTAATGCCCCGGTAATTCCGGGAATCACAGAGGCGGAATGGTAATACGAGTCCGGCGGTAACCAGGCGGTTTTACCGCCGCGGTTACCGTCGGACTCGTAATGAGGCCCATTGTCTCAATTCTGATTGGCAGTTCTGAAGCACGGTTCGAGACGTCTCAGATGTCTTTAAGCGGCTGCTGCTTGACAACGGTCGGCATTGCAGTTGACTGGCTCGAAAATGTCTTTTAAGACAGACGGCGGTAAATGTTTGTTGACACACTTCTCCCATCTTCTTCAATTGGCTAGTGTCGGCCTTTAAGGTGGACAGCCCAAGTCTGAGGAGTGTTTTGCAGGCAGTTGCCTTGTCCTTGGTTTCGGGTTCAGAGACCTTCTGGCACTTCCTACCTAGGAGGCTTGCTGCAGAGACTAGCAGGACATGCTGTGTGCTGGCTAGGTACTAGTTCTGGAGTGGCTAGTGGGCCCTCCATGTTCAATATCCCCCTCTGTTCTCAGAGAGATGTTTAGGGAAGGGATATTTATTCCCTCTTTGGAGTTCCTGGACTTCCTTTACTGGTGGAAGATGCAAGGAGGACTGTACCTTCATCCAGGGCCCATTGATGAGTTATTATTGTTACTCCTTGTGAAGTCTTCAGATGTTCTGCCAAATGAGAGGCCACAGTGATTTGTGTAGGCTAAGCCTACCTAATGAACCACACCTGGGGTCCCTACCAACAATCTCCTGTATGCATGAGGCCCTAACCAGAGTGCTTTGCAAACGTAAGGTAAAGGGGTGAAAACATGTGATAGGAAGTCCCACCCATCCTCATGTCTGTTGTGGATCAAAGAGTTTCTCTGGCTAATGTATCTCTCTGTGGCTCCTGATTAAAGAAACAGGTCTCCCTTGAAACTGCAGTGAAACCAGACTCTTTGGCTCCTGCAAACCCTATTATTGTACCTTATGAATGGGGTGCCCCTGCAGGGTGACCTACTGTAGACATGCAGCCCCAGACTTGACAGCTCACTGTCATAAATACTGAGGATGGGAGCTTGCTTCAGGTTGACACAGTTATATATGAACGGTTGTTGGGGTCTCCTTTGTTAACCTCTGCAAGCAGGCTCCATGTGGGTCTGTTTGAAGTACTCTCTAATTGGTATGCTAATCACTGCCACCAGCTGCAGGGCCCAACCAAAGAGCAGGGCAGATCCATGGAGCTTTTGTTAGTTAAGCTGGCTTACCATGGCAGGGAGAAGGTTGTACCTCCCCCTTTCTGGAGAAGACATAGTGTACTTCTGGTTGTCATATGCCAAAATAATATGACAGGGCTGACTGTGCCTGTAGGCTTTGTGCACCCAGCATACACAGGTCTATACATTGTCATGGTGTGAGCATAGGAAAATGTTAGCCCCACACATTTTCCTGAGGTTGGTCTACCATCATTCCATTTAATTAAACATTTTTTAAAAACAAAGCCCAGGCGAGTGCACACCCACTGTGCAGATGGTCGAATTCCTCACAGTAAGTATGAAGCAGTGAGATATAGAGGCAACCCACTGCCCCCAGGATTCCTATCCAACTACCCATGTCGAGATTAAAGGGTGTAGGAGAGTTAAATGGTAATAGAGGACAAAGTGAGTCCCACAGCAGGGGCAGAAGCTGCGTGCAGTCGGGGCATGGAGAGAAGCATAGAGTCCAGCATACAGACAGCACCAGCTGTCCAAGGACAGGGTCAGCAATTAAAGGACCATCCATAAACCATAAGAAAATGGTGCCCATGTGCAGGAGTTCTACTGTGGCCGCTGGTGAGTGGAGAGCTGATGTCACCAGTGATGTCATCAGGGAAATCATCTTTGATGTCATCATTGTGGTCAGAGGCTGGGCAACAGGGCGAGATAAATTAAGGAGGATTTAGCTGAATTTCTAGGGTTTTGTTGCAATAAGATGTTTACCTTAACTGATCATTAACCAAAGTTTTTTTTGTTTCATTAATATATATTACACAGCCTACCGTAGTAGCTGTGTAGTTATGGTTATGTTGCTTCACTCATCGAAAGACAATTTTTGGGCAGCTTATAACCTCGCCCCCAACCCCTCTGGGCGAATCCTCAACAAACTCTGCATACAAAGTATATGGCACCCTCAGAATGATTTTTGAAGTTTGGTGTGGTTTCGTCTGGGGCGGTCAAAGTTTTAGGGGCGGTACCAAAATGTGTGCAAATACTCATAGATGCAATGGAAAATAAATGTTGCTCATGCCTACAGTCTAAACTGCTGGGCAGATTTTCACCAAATTTGCAGAAGGAGCAACAGCTTGGTCCCAAAAGAGAGTGCTTTTGTAAATTTGGAGTAAATCCATCCAGTAGTTTTTAAAAAAATTGCCAAAAAGTAGGTAACAAATGATTAGTGATATCTGGGCCCAGTCCATGGGCTCACTTTCCTATTGGGTCCGCGGGCATCCCCCTAGTCCCATCAGGGGGCGGCTTGATGTCCAGGGACATTGTATGGGTTCCATGTGTTCATGTCCCTGAAAAAATATCACCATACAAAAATATTGCCATATTTTTGCGGTGATATTAAGCCATGGAACCTGTGGGGAACACCCCACAACCCCCATATTTTTAAAAGGGAAAAGGGGGACAACCCCACAACCCCCTGTCCCATTTACCCCATAAATCATCCGCATCAATTATATCGCCTATGGCCTTACCCCACAACCATGTATATGTCGATATTATTGGTGGGGATAATATTACCTGATTCCATCGTATGTGCCTGATGATTGGATGCTGAAAAGCATGAGGTGCGTCATATTTTTTGGAATAGTCACCATGTTGGATAAGCAGACATCGGCCGCTGAACACAGATAGCACAGTGTGGGAAAAGGCTGAAAAACATATTAGGGGTTATTTGGTGCTCGAAAGGGGGGCTGGAAAGGGAGGGGTGAAATAAAGATGACATGGAGCCAGTTTTTTAGGTGAAAAAAGTAGGCGCGGGTTCCACCCACTCTGCGGACAGCATGGTAGTCCACAGACAGCGGTGTGAACGAACAGTATGAAAAACACATTTGGGGATTATTTATTGCATGAAAGACGAAGGGAAAGGGAGTGAAATAAAGGTGATATGGAGCTGTTTTTATAGGTGAAAAAGGGTTTGCAGATGCCGCCGAATCTGCAGTCAATGTATGTTCCGTGGACATGACTTCCATTACAGGGGGTTCAGGGCGAGTTTTGTTATGTGAAGGTGAATTGTACATACTTGTTATATGGTTTAGTTCTATTGTGGTTGTAGATTCTTGGGGGCATGGCCATAGGTATGTGTATGTTGCAGAGATTTAAATGAAAACTTTATATGATTAATTAGTCTGGGTTTGATAAGTTTTGCTTCATTTACAAGTTGAGACTGAATATTTGCCAGTTGTCTCATCTGGTGTGATATTGTTCTTATAGGAGTAGTTTTGTGCTATGTTGTACAGGCGCACGTTTTTTCAAAGATGTACTTCTGTTTGGGTAGTATGTATCAATTAAATTGTTTTTAAAATGTCCTGGATGTTGGGATCATTTTTGGCTATTGTTTTTTTATTGTGAGGATTTTAGGTCTCTTTTTCGGACCAAGGTTTAGCCAGACAATGTGTTCAGATTTGCCATCTAAGACTGTAACTGTTAAATGGTCTGCAGCTTCATAGCACCGACATTCTCTGCAGGAGGGCATTTTTATATCAAAGCTGTACAACTTCTTTGGTGGTGTTTTGTCAGATGATATGTCATCCCAGCTTTGGCTGTGACATATCTTATAACTGCAGTGTAATTGTCTGCAGTGTATTACATGTCTATGTTTGGATTTCACAACAGGACAATGATTTCATTGTAATCATTGATGTACTTGGATGCCTCATCCCTTTTAATTTTGTATGTGTGTTTATGAGATTTGCCTCTTACTGTAAGGACAAAGGGCCCTGTCAGAGCTTGGCAGGGCAGTTGGCGTGCCATGGAACCCAGTAAACTACAATACCCATGATTATATGGGGTTTGGAGTGTGCGAGTTTGCACACAGCATTCAAGTATTTAAGCTCCTCCCCGGCCCGTGCCACTAGTTGGTGATTTTTCACGTGCAGGCACGTGCTGAAGGAGTGCAGGACGACGTGCAAATGGACCCGGGCTGAGGCGGTGAAACTGTGAAAGATTGTCACACTGGAATACGGAGGACATGCTGCTCACTTCCTCACCTTACTGGCGGCTGAGCAGACATTCTGAGATTGTGGTTTGTCTACTCAACTCGGGTGCTACGTTCACCTGGGGAGGTTCTGTCCGGCCTCCCCAGGCATGAATTAAGTCATTGCTATGAGTGGTTGTGAAGGAGGGGATGTGAGGAGACGTGCGGGAGCGTTGCATGGGGGCAGATTATCATGGCAATACTAAGAACGCTAATGAGTTTCAGCTGTGACATTCTGCAAATCTTCCAGGAGCACCCTGGTCACAAGCCTTCGCTTTGAGGGAATGCTATTTTGTTTGTTGCTGCTTTCTTATGTGTGTAGCCGAGGAAGGTATATAAGCTTTGTGTTCCCCCAAGGACATATGTGGGAGTTTTGCAAGCTCTGGGTGACAGCACTAAGCTTGAGCAGGTTAGGAGGGAGCATGTGGTCTGGAAACACCAGGGCTACCATACAAATTACATGTCCTGTGTTATGTCTGTATCATTGCTATGTGCTCATGTTTGTACTATGGCCATGTGCTTATGTTTGTTCTATTGCCATGTGCTTCTATTTGTCGCTATTGTAGCAAATGAAGGTCTAAGCATGTAGGGTCTAGGAGGTAATCTTCTGAATTAAGAAGCAAGATGTCAGGTTAATCAGGAAAAGGGTTTTGCTGCAGGAGAGTATCCTACAAGGAGGACTGCAGCCTTGTTTATCCATGCACGCGTATGAATGTGTATTCTTTTCCCTTGCATCCCCTGTACCTATCAATTTTCATGAACCCTAACCCTCTTTCTGGTTACCCTAAACACCCCCTTCCCTATAAACAACTTCTCCCTAACCCTCTTACCCCACTGGCTGCCTCGAGGTTACCTGTTGATACTGAATCAGGAGCCTGTGCCAAGTAAGTTGAGAGGGGTCAACTACATGTGGCTTCTGTGGTCAGGAAGGAGTTGCGTGATACACCAGGGGTGTGACACTTACACTGTGTCTAACAAAAGACATCAAGCTATTTAATGGTCCTTTTTTAAAAACTGGTCTAGAGAAGCCAAAGTGACATTTGGTATGATATGATATGATATGGCATTTATAATGCGCCTATACACAAGTGTTTTGAGGCTCCACGAGGCAAGGGAGGGGGAACAGAGGGAAGACAGACAACGATCTTACTAGGCCAGGTGTCATTCAGATCGTGCATGTGCATGGGAAGGGGGAAAAGGAAAAGTGCATGGTGGAAGGGAGAGGAGAAAGTGCAGAACATGGGACAGTAGAATAAATAAGATACATAAACGGCCAGATGGTGGCAAGTGCAAGGTAAGAACAGACATAAGTGCTGGTGGGGGACTGTAGGGATACAGAATAACAGGCCCTCTGTGCGGGGTTGCTAGGGAGACAGTGCAGGTGTGCAATTGGAGGGGCATGGGCCCGAGATAAGAAAGGGTGGCCAGGTAACCAGTGCAGTTTCAACCAGGAATTTAGCAGGGGAGGGGGGGGAAAGAGAAGAACCAAAGAGGAAGGTTTTGAGGTGCTTCCGGAACCAGAGATGGTTCTCTTCAAGTTTCAAGGAGGCAGGAAGGCTGTTCCAGAGGGAGGCCCCTGCCGAAGAGAGAGATCTACCACCAAGTCATTGTTTGGAGAAGCGGCTGACCCTAAGGGAGTTGGAGGCGGATGAGCGAAGAGCTCGAGAAGGAAGATAAGAGGGAAGAGAGAGTTGAAGGTATTGCGGCCTCAGACCCCAGAAGGCCTTGTGGACAATGCAGAGGGTTTTGAACTTAATCCTCGCAGCCACTGGGAGCCAGTGCAGAGATTTCAGTCATGGAGAGATATGATCCCTGGGCTTGAGGCCAAGGACAAGTCTTGCAGTTCTGTTTTGGATGAGTTGCAAAGGGCAGAGAGTAGAGGCAGGCAAAATTAGATAGAGGCTGTTGCAGTCCAAGAGATTTGTGATACTTGACTGCAAAACCTCAGCTTTGTCTTTTATTTTTTGAAGCATTTGGGTAGCGGACATGTTTCAAAAATTAGAGCCTGTTTTTAATGTATGTGCAACTCCATAACATAGAGTTGCTAGTTCACTTTCGAACAGGAGGTGGAAAATGTATTCTACATTTTGAACTATTCTGGGGTCTTCAGAATACATTTCTAAACAGCGATATTCTGATGCACTCCTTTGTGCGGGCCTTTCATCATATCTGTTAGGTAAGATTTTGCACAGTCCAACTGTTATGGGACTTTGCAGAACTTACCTCCTGGTATTAGGTGGGCCACCTTTCAATACAGGCCTGTACTACTCAAGTTGGTGACTAAGAAGCCTGGCTTATTTTAAGAGGGGTATTGCGAGCTGTAGAGCTGTACAATTAAATTAGTAAATACAGGTATCCAAGTAAACACATACACACTTAAAGTTATAGTATGCACATTAATGTATATATACACAAGGATAATTATACAATCTTTAAAAAGCAGCAACTAATAGTAACATTAATCCCAAAGTTAGGATTCAACTCAACAAGAGCAATAAGGTAGGTGTTAAACATATTCCAGTACACTGAGTGACGTCATTGAGTTCAGTATTAGCACTTATTTGTGATCACCATTACAATAGTGAGTTTCAAGGAGAGAAAGGTTATAGTTAGATCAGAAAATACTTTGTAAGTAGTAAAACAGATTCTCCCAGATGGATGTAGGCAGTCTTTTATTCCAGCAATAAAAGTGCTCAACAATTAAAACCTGTAAGGGAACAAACATGGCCAAAGACAATAGGTTCAAAGGGAGCCTTTAGGGAGCCAGGGCAGCCAAAGTCAATGGGCCAGTTCAAAGTTCTGATGACCTCTTCTTAGAACAATGTTCTTAAAATAGTGGTTCAGTGGAAAATCACCAAAGCTCAAGAGGAGTCACCTTGAAGAAGCACAAACTGGGAGGCCAGTGTAGGTGAGTTGAGGTCAACTCAAAAGGGTTTAAAATAGTACTTCCCAAGCTAGGAAGCACCGATAATGGCAAAAGGTAGATGTACCCCAAGTCCCAAAGTACCTGAGAATTAAAGAATTGATTCTAGCTGGATGCCTCACTGTTGCAGCAGAGCAGACACTTTTTCCTGGTTCTTGGTCATCGTGACAAAAGGGAGAATGTCCTGCGGGCAACTGCAGCAGCATTCGAGAGAGGGACTCTGCAGCAATGTATTCTCCTTGATTCAGTGGACTTTTGTGGTTTTGGCACCTTTTTCTCAACACCAAAGAAGAACGAACAGCTTTTGTTGGAAGTTACTTGATCCCTTGGTCCTGGACTCTGGTGAGGGGAATCTGGATGAAGATTTCCTGCTTCTGTAGAGTCCTCTGGATGCAACAAAGTTTTGGCCACGTCCAAAGACAATGCACTCGATGATGGTCAGGGGTCTCCGAGCATTGGGATTCTGCAGCGTTGGACAGTCACTGCAAGCTGTCTGAAGTGTAGTTGGACCCACTAGCCCAAGGGAGGAAGTTGTCCCTTGTTGGTCTTCCCAGTCGAAACAGAAATGGGGACAGCACAGCTCCAGGGCTTCATGGAGCACTTTGTGGTACAAGAGGGTGCTGCTGGCATCTCTTCACATTTTCTTCATCAGATGCTGTCCTCCAGTAATCGACTCTGCTTCTAGTCCCAAACACATTGCCTTTCAAGCACGTTCCCTTTCACTCACAGCCTATGGGGCTGTAAATCACCCAGCTGGCCAAACAAAACTGGTTTTACTCAGGCACACCTAGAGACAAAGGACAGGGATGTTTCGGGACCCTCCCTAATTCCTGCCTTTTGTGACACACTGGAGCCACACTGGAGCCTGGGAAAAAAATGTTACACACAGTGCTGCTATAAATGCACATATGCATTTTGTTCCTTTCTGGAAAATGCACCTAAAAAGAAACATTTTTAAATACACAGCATTATTTTTGCTTCAATTTAAATGTCACACTTCAAATTTTTCAGTCCAGTCCTGTTTTTTTCATTGCATTCTTGGACATTTACAGGCCGATTCATGGAATAATTAGCGCGGCGCAAGTGGGCAAAAACGAGCGAATCGCTGTGGAATTGCGAAAATCGCAGTGCAAGTGCGAAAATCGCACGAAAAGTAGCGCACATTGATTCATGGAAGGCCGAGCGCGAGAAAACCATCGGATGTGCGATAAAAAAGTGTGCGGCGCACGTTGGCGCACAGGCCATCTAACGGCGTGCACCAGGTTACAGCGAAAATCGCACAGGCCACAGCGAAAATCGCACATAGCGCGGCGCACGCAACAAAAGTAGGCGGAACACGGGGCGTACCACTCGGAATGGGGAACAACTTGCCAAAATGTGGGCGTCACGGGGGAAGTACAGGGTACAAGTGCGCGGAAACGCCCACACGCTCGCCTACAACACGTATTCATGGAATAGAATAGGGCAAAAAAGCGCACGCTCAAACCAGCGCACAGGCACAAACACGACCGCCACAAGAAAGCTGGCGGTAGCGTCTCTGCGCCTGTAAGAAATGTGCGCCAAAAGGTGCGCCAACAAATAGCACCTATATACAGCCATGATGAATGTCCTATACTGTGGCCCTCCAGGACAAATGACGTGCAAAGGGGTACCCACAAACACAGACACACGCTGACAGAAAAAAAGCGTGTGCGTCTATACCGGGGTGCGCGGGAAGTCTCACACGCGAATTGGCAGGGCATGTGAATTTCAGGGGTTTGCGGGAAGTTCCACATGCGATTTGTCAGGGTACGTGGATTTCAGGGGTGCGCGGGAAGTTCCACACGCGATTAGTCAGGGTACGTGGATTTCAGGGGTGCGCGGGAAGTTCCACACGCGATTAGTCAGGGTACGTGGATTTCAGGGGTGCGCGGGAAGTTCCACACGCGATTTGGCCGGGTACATGGATTTCAGGGGTGCGCAGGAAGTACCACACGCGATTTGTCAGGGTACGTGGATTACAGGGGTGCGCGGGAAGTTCCACACGCGATTAGTCAGGGTACGTGGATCTCAGGGGTGCGCGGGAAGTTCCACACGCGATTTGGCCGGGTACGTGGATTTCAGGGGTGCGCGGGAAGTACCACACGCGATTTGTCAGGGTACGTGCATTATAGGGGTGCGCGGGAAGTTCCACACGCGATTAGTCAGGGTACGTGGATTGCAGGGGTGCGCGGGAAGTTCCACACGCGAATTGGCCGGATACGTGGATTTCAGGGGTGCGCGGGAAGTACCACACGCGATTTGTCAGGGTACGTGGATTACAGGGGTGCGCGGGAATTTCCACACGCGATTAGTCAGGGTACGTGGATCAAGGGGTGCGCGGGAAGTTCCACACGCGATTTGGCCGGGTACGTGGATTTCAGGGGTGCGTGGGAAGTACCACACGCAATTTGTCAGGGTACGTGCATTTCAGGGGTGCGCGGGATGTTCCACACGCGATTAGTCAGGGTACGTAGATTTCAGGGGTGCGCGGGAATTGCTACACGCGATTTGGCCGGGTAGGTGGATTTCAGGGGTGCGCGGGAAGTACCACACGCGATTTGTCAGGGTACGTGGATTTCAGGGGTGCGCGGGAAGTTCCACACGCGATTAGTCATGGTACGTGGATTTCAGGGGTGCGCGGGAATTGCTACACGCGATTTGGCCGGGTACGTGGATTACAGGGGTGCGTGGGAAGTACCACACGCGATTTGTCAGGGTACGTGGATTACAGGGGTGCGCGGGAAGTTCCACATGCGATTTGGCTGTGTGCTCCCAGGTATTACCTGTACACCCTCCACGGCCCCTGCAGGCAGCACACACCACAGGGGACTACCCTGCACACCTGCTCATGTCACCCACCACCCCCACCCCCCAGCAGTGCAGGGGCACCCTCCACCAGGCCCCCACCCATGTCTCCCACCCCCCCACCCCCCAGCAGTGCAGGGGCAGCCTCCACCAGGCCCCCACCCATGTCTCCCACCACCCCCACCCCCCAGCAGTGCAGGGGCACCCTCCACCAGGCCCCCACACATGTCTACCACCACCCCCACCCCCCAGCAGTGCAGGGGCACCCTCCACCAGGCCCCCACCCATGTCTCCCACCACCCCCACCCCCCAGCCACCAGGGGCAGCCTCCACCAGGCCCCCACTCATGCCCAACTCATGTCCCCCTGCACCCCCACCCCCCAGCCACCAGGGGCAGTCTCCACCAGGCCCCCACCCATGTCTCCCACCACCCCCAATCCCCAGCAGTGCAGGGGCACCCTCCACCAGGCCCCCACCCATGCCTCCCACCACCCCCACCCCCCAGCAGTGCAGGGGCACCCTCCACCAGGCCCCCACCCATGTCTCCCACCACCCCCACCCCCCAGCCACCAGGGGCAGCCTCCACCAGGCCCCCACCCTTGTCTCCCACCACCCCCCAGCAGTGCAGGGGCACCCTCCACCAGGCCCCCACCCATGTCTCCCACCACCCCCACCCCCCAGCAGTGCAGGGGCACCCTCCACCAGGCCCCCACCCATGTCTCCCACCACCCCACCACCCCCACCCCCCAGCAGTGCAGGGGCACCCTCCACCAGGCCCCCACACATGTCTACCACCACCCCCACCCCCAGCAGTGCAGGGGCACCCTCCACCAGGCCCCCACCCATGTCTCCCACCACCCCCACCCCCCAGCCACCAGGAGCAGCCTCCACCAGGCCCCCACCCATGTCTCCCACCACCCCCACCCCCCAGCCACCAGGGGCAGCCTCCACCAGGCCGCCACTCATGTCTACCACCACCCCCACCCCCCAGCCACCAGGGGCAGCCTCCACCAGGCCCCCACTCATGCCCAACTCATGTCCCCCTGCACCCCCACCCCCCAGCCACCAGGGGCAGCCTCCACCAGGCCCCCACCCATGTCTCCCACCACCCCCACCCCCCAGCAGTGCAGGGGCACCCTCCACCAGGCCCCCACACATGTCTACCACCACCCCACCCCCCAGCAGTACAGGGGCACCCTCCACCAGGCCCCCACCCATGTCTCCCACCACCCCCACCCCCCAGCCACCAGGGGCAGCCTCCACCAGGCCCCCACTCATGCCCAACTCATGTCCCCCTGCACCCCCACCCCCCAGCCACCAGGGGCAGCCTCCACCAGGCCCCCACCCATGTCTCCCACCACCCCCACCCCCCAGCAGTGTAGGGGCACCCTCCACCAGGCCCCCACCCATGTCTCCCAGCACCCCCACCCCCCAGCCACCAGGGGCAGCCTCCACCAGGCCCCCACTCATGCCCAACACATGTCACCCTGCACCCCCACCCCCCAGCCACCAGGGGCAGCCTCCACCAGGCCCCCACCCATGTCTCCCACCACCCCCACCCCCCAGCAGTGCAGGGGCAGCCTCCACCAGGCCCCCACCCATGTCTCCCTCCACCCCCACCCCCCAGCCACCAGGGGCAGCCTCCACCAGGCCCCCACCCATGTCTCCCACCACCCCCACCCCCCAGCAGTGCAGTGGCACCCTCCACCAGGCCCCCACACATGTCTACCACCCCCCCCCACCCCCCAGCAGTGCAGGGGCACCCTCCACCAGGCCCCCACACATGTCTACCACCACCCCCACCGCCCAGCAGTGCAGGGGCACCCTCCACCAGGCCCCCACACATGTCTCCCACCACCCCCACCCCCCAGCAGTGCAGGGGCACCCTCCACCAGGCCCCCACCCATGTCTCCCACCACCCCCACCCCCCAGCAGTGCAGGGGAACCCTCCACCAGGCCCCCACCCATGTCTCCCACCACCCCCACCCCCCAGCAGTGCAGGGGCACCCTCCACCAGGCCCCCACACATGTCTACCACCACCCCCACCCCCCAGAAGTGCAGGGGCACCCTCCACCAGGCCCCCACCCATGTCTCCCACCACCCCCACCCCCCAGCCACCAGGGGCAGCCTCCACCAGGCCCCCACCCATGTCTCCCACCACCCCCACCCCCCAGCAAACAGGGGCAGCCTCCACCAGGCCCCCACTCATGTCTACCACCACCCCCACCCCCCAGCCACCAGGGGCAGCCTCCACCAGGCCTCCACTCATGCCCAACTCATATCCCCCTGCACCCCCACCCCCCAGCCACCAGGGGCAGCCTCCACCAGGCCCCCACCCATGTCTCCCACCCCCCCACCCCCCAGCAGTGCAGGGGCACCCTCCACCAGGCCCCCACACATGTCTACCACCACCCCCACCCCCCAGCAGTGCAGGGGCACCCTCCACCAGGCCCCCTCCCATGTCTCCCACCACCCCCACCCCCCAGCCACCAGGGGCAGCCTCCACCAGGCCCCCACTCATGCCCAACTCATGTCCGCCTGCACCCCCACCCCCCAGCCACCAGGGGCAGCCTCCACCAGGCCCCCACCCATGTCTCCCACCACCCCCACCCCCCAGCAGTGCAGGGGCACCCTCCACCAGGCCCCCACACGTGTCTACCACCACCCCCATCCCCCAGCAGTGCAGGGGCACCCTCCACCAGGCCCCCACACATGTCTACTACCACCCCCACCCCCCAGCAGTGCAGGGGCACCCTCCACCAGGCCCCCACCCATGTCACCCACCACCCCCACCCCCCAGCAGTGCAGGGGCACCCTCCACCAGGCCCCCACCCATGTCTCCCACCACCCCCACCCCCCCCCCCACCCCCCAGCAGTGCAGGGGCAACCTCCACCAGGCCCCCACCCATGTCTCCCACCACCCCCACCCTCCAGCAGTGCAGGGGCACCCTCCACCAGGCCCCCACACATGTCTCCCACCACCCCCACCCCCCAGCAGTGCAGGGGCACCCTCCACCAGGACCCCACACATGTCTACCACCACCCCTACCCCCAGCAGTGCAGGGGCACCCTCCACCAGGCCCCCACCCATGTCTCCCACCACCCCCACCCCACAGCCACCAGGGGCAGCCTCCACCAGGCCCCCACCCATGTCTCCTACCACCCCCACCCCCCAGCCACCAGGGGCAGCCTCCACCAGGCCCCCACTCATGTCTACCACCACCCCCACCCCCCAGCCACCAGGGGCAGCCTCCACCAGGCCCCCACTCATGCCCAACTCATGTCCCCCTGCACCCCCACCCCCCAGCCACCAGGGGCAGCCTCCACCAGGCCCCCACCCATGTCTCCCACCACCCCCACCCCCCAGCAGTGCAGGGGCACCCTCCACCAGGCCCCCACCCATGTCTCCCACCACCCCCACCCCCCAGCAGTGCAGGGGCACCCTCCACCAGGCCCCCACACATGTCTTCCACCACCCCCACCCCCCAGCAGTGCAGGGGCACCCTCCACCAGGCCCCCACACATGTCTACCACCACCCCCACCCCCCAGCAGTGCAGGGGCACCCTCCACCAGGCCCCCACCCATGTCTCCCACCACCCCCACCCCCCAGCCACCAGGAGCAGCCTCCACCAGGCCCCCACTCATGCCCAACTCATGTCCCGATGCACCCCCACCCCCCAGCCACCAGGGGCAGCCTCCACCAGGCCCCCACCCATGTCTCCCACCACCCCCACCCCCCAGCCACCAGGGGCACCCTCCACCAGGCCCCCACCCATGTCTCCCACCACCCCCACCCCCCAGCAGTGCAGGGGCACCCTCCACCAGGCCCCCACCCATGTCTCCCACCACCCCCACCCCCCAGCAGTGCAGGGGCACCCTCCACCAGGCCCCCACACATGTCTACCACCACCCCCACCCCCCAGCAGTGCAGAGGCACCCTCCACCAGGCCCCCACCCATGTCTCCCACCACCCCCACCCCCCAGCCACCAGGGGCAGCCTCCACCAGGCCCCCACCCATGTCTCCCACCACCCCCACCCCCCAGCCACCAGGGGCAGCCTCCACCAGGCCCCCACTCATGTCTACCACCACCCCCACCCCCCAGCCACCAGGGGCAGCCTCCACCAGGCCCCCACTCATGCCCAACTCATGTCCCCCTGCACCCCCACCCCCCAGCCACCAGGGGCAGCCTCCACCAGGCCCCCACCCATGTCTCCCACCACCCCCACCCCCCAGCAGTGCAGGGGCACCCTCCACCAGGCCCCCACTCATGTCTACCACCACCCCCACCCCCCAGCCACCAGGGGCACCCTCCACCAGGCCCCCACTCATGTCCCCCTGCACCCAGGTCCTCACAATCACCAACCATGTGCGTAATGGTCATCCTCCACAGCCAAAAGGCCCTACCAAGTAACCCATTCACCCACATGGAAAAGGAAATTACATGTTACACCCCCAACGTACATAAAGCAAATGAACCCATGTCTGTCACACACAATGGTTGCAAATGAATTGGAAAACACCCAACATGACATGCATGAAACCAATGAGATGATACCACACAGTGAAGTATGAAAACAAAATTGTATTAAAAAAATATGAATGCAAATGAAAAGAAACAAACTACAATGCCAATGAAAAAAAGAAAAGGTGCATGTCCGTCCAAAAAAAATAAAAACACCAAATCCCAAAAAATATGTACTTCAAAGTCACATTAAAAATGAAATCAATCCAACAGAATTAAAAAAATCCAACACCATTGCTCCATGGAGAAGAAATAAAAAATGAAAAAAATCCAATGAAGAACTATGTACAAAATATCCAAGGGTCCATGAAACCAACAAAAAACCCTAACAAAAATGCAACTATATACAAAAAGTGGAGCTGTGTCCGTCGACTCCAAATCATAAGAATAAACAAATGAAACCTAAAACTAAAGAACTATATACAAAGGCGGCGGGCAAGTCCAGCGGCTCACTCCGTAGTGTTCCGGGCCAAGGCATCATCAAACTCCTCGTCTATGTCCCGGAGGCGGTCCTGTTCCATGGCCCCGAGGGTCCACAGGGACGATGCCATCTGCTCCTCCAACCCCCTGCGGATTGCCTCGAGGCACTCGGCCCGCCTCAGGGCCCTCCGCATGGAGTTCTCTGCCCTGACCATCGTGAGCCGCTCCTCTTCCGCCCGCCGCCGCTCCGCACCTATCTGCTGGCCCAACCGCAGCCACACGGAAGACACTTCCTGTCCTGGGTCCTCCTGCCCTCCGGCCGATGCCTGCCCCTCCGATGTTGTTGGCCCCGAGCCATGATGCCTCCCACGTTGACTCTGCTGCTGCCTCTGACGCAACTGCCTCTGCCAGCACGACGGCATCCAGGCTGATGGAATCCACTGACGCCGTCGTGCACGTGCCCTGCCTGATGATGCCGGCACATCCTCCATCTGCTGGGGTACAGTTGCTGTGGTGACCACCCCTGCTTGACCTCCGACTCCCGACTGTGGCAGGGATGGGATCCCCACCAAGCTGGCTGCATAGGTCAGGGCAGGTCCACAGGGGGCCCTGGTGGCATCTGGGCCGGAAGACGGCAAGGAGAACGACCGGCGTATAGCCTCCACAGAGGAGGAGAGGGCCGCCAGATTGGCCGACACATGCAGGAAACCCCCGAACATGGAAGATCCCAATTGGGCCACGTCTGCACGGTGCTCTTCGTGATGACGTGCGTGCTCCTCCCGGGAAGCACGCACGTCATCAAGAATTGCACCCGCGCGCATCGCAACCCCAATCAGGACCTTCTCCATACGGACACGGGTCCCCTCGTCCGCAGGTGGAGGGGAGTCAGGTGACATGGACATCCCCTCTACCTGCTGCCTCCTGCCCCTGGCCCTGGACTGCACAACTTGCACCAGCAGGGATGCCCCCACCAGGCCCCATGTGTGCCCCAGTGGCGGCCTCCTCCTCCTCTGTGGAAACCACCAACCTGGATGGCTCCTCACCGTCTCCCACCATAGCAGGCCCCTGTGGGGGCTCACCCACCCCTTCCGCTGCAGCCGTGGGGGCATCCCCGGCGCCTTGCTCCACAGCGCCGTCTCCGCCCTCTTCTTCACTAGCCGCTGCGTAGAGGGAGACAAAGAACAGAAGCATCAGGGTACTGTACAATGGTCCCCTAGA
Source organism: Ambystoma mexicanum (assembly GCF_040938575.1). Lineage (NCBI taxonomy): Eukaryota > Metazoa > Chordata > Amphibia > Caudata > Ambystomatidae > Ambystoma > Ambystoma mexicanum. Next base: position 144,383,153 of record NC_090934.1, read on the forward strand.
CAGGAAGCAATAGCAGATGAGTACCACTGTCAAAGTACACTTCCATCATGTCCCTCCACAACACATGGGTCAGTCCAGGAAAAACACACACAGTAACAGGCATGGTGCATGCCATGGACATTTCCATGCCTGTCCAATTGACTCTTGAAACATACAATGATATGGAACTCACATGCATCATGGGTCATGCCTATCACATGCACACACTTCACCTCAGTCACATCCATCTGGCCCCATACACACCAAACACAGCGGATACAAGGGTAATTAGGCTGCTTCACTGAATCTGTGCATTGTCACACACATGTGTCATGCATCCATGGCATGCACAAGTCACAGACACACAGGTCAGGCACACAGACATGGCTACCATATATGTACCTGGCATCAGCACCCATCCCTCACCCCCACCCATGTCCAGGAACAGAGACTGGCATGCTCTCATGTTTAAAATCTGCATAGGGCTTCCCATGTGGCATTTGAACACATGCAACAACCATGTGGTTCACACATCACTGGTCGCACATGCATTACCATGATGTCCCTGCACACATACATGCATACATGGCCTATGTCACACATACAGGCAAGTATCAGAGAACCACCACACCGCAACATGCCCTGTCTCACACAGTAATGCTTGGACACTTACCGCTCAAATCCAGACGGTTCTCCCTCTCAAGGATCTGGGCGTGGAGCGCTGGGCGTACGCGTTCCAGGACCCTCATCTGGATGGAACTCATGCGGCCCCGGCCCCCCTCCACGAGGCGCCGGGCCTTCACAAGGGTCCTGGACCTCAAGTCCTCCCAGCGCTTCTTGATCTTCTGGACGTCGCGGGTTGCCACCCCCTCCGCGTTGATGGCAACCACACAGTCGGCCCAGACCCTCTCCCGTCCTTCCTTTCTGGCGCGGGACGATCCAAAGAGGGCATCATACTGCCCCAGGACATGCTCCACCAGGACATCTAAACAGAAGAATGTACCCTTGCTAATAATTATTTTCATATTATTTCTTTTTTTCTTTTTGTTTCAAATAATAAATTAATATCTCTGAAAGGTTTCCAAATTGTGGAAATCCTAAAGTATGATCTGCCGCTGTTCTTATATAACCACCCAACTAATAAAGTAGCTGAGTGTTTCAAAGGACAAACATTACGGTGGTGCTTCCAGTGTTTGAGAAATGAGATAGGAGGTAACTAATATAGTTGAGGAAAAAGTGCAAGACAGTCACTTTCTACCTCCGAGGACATCAAAAACATATATTTAAAGAAAACCAGAACACATAATCAGAAGTCAACAAAATTATAATCTCAACCAAAAATAGAACAAAATACAAATACATCCACATAATACATTTAGGAAGCAACGTTTTTTTTTTTTTTTTTGTAGAGAGAGATTACAATGTGCATGAGTGTTTTGACACAATTATATACAAAAAACAGAAAAACACAAAGAACATTAGATTAATATTCATTTCTTTACATTATAATGATTAAATCATAAAGAAGAGTGCAAATAGGACATATATGTGATACTGGTTCAGTAGATAAACGAGTATCATGGCCCAATTTCTAGGTATTGTTCAATGATGGTCCCTTTTTGCAATTACTGGTTTCAAGCAATTAATGCTGCAGGGTCTTTGGTACAAGATATCTTTTTTATCCTTGCCAAAATGCTCCACCAGGACACCAACTTCGGTGGCAGTGAAGCTGGTGCCCCTCTGCCCCTCTGGCCTGGGGTTGCCACTGGTGCCAGATGTGGAAGTGCCCGACATGGCAACCCCAGAGGCAGGTGTGGGTGGGCAACTGGGTCCTGGGGCTGGGCTGTGGAGCGATGTAATCCCAGTCGGGAGTCTTCAGTTCCAGCAGGGGTGGACACAGCAACTGGATCCCTGCAGATGGCTGATGTGCAGGCCCCAAATGGCAGGGCACGGTGGCAGCAGGCAGGCAGGCAGGCAGGCAGCAGCAGATGGCACGTGGGAGGCTGCTCGGTGCACTGGGAGGCAGTAACTCGGCCTTCTGGGCAGGAGCGTGGTCTTCCGTGTGTTTTCGCGTGGCCAGCTTGATACGGAGTGATTTTGCACGTGAAAATCCTGCACGTCAGCGTGAAATTCGAGGAAAGGCCCTTAGCGCGTAAGCGCGTCAGCACGCATACGCGATTCTATTGGACCAAAGGCCCTCAGCGCGTAAGCGCGTCTGTGACGTGACCCGCACGGGTGTTTCCCACACAGCACGTGATGACGGAGCACACGTGGAAATACTGCACGTCAGAGTGTCATCGCGTGTAATTGGACAAAAGTGCGCGTACACGCGATTGGCCTATGTACGTGTATTTCAGGGGTGCGCGGGCACTTACACACGCAAGTACGTCAGCGCACCTGTATCCCGTGGTGCGTGGGGATTTCCACACGCTATTGGACTGGGAACTGGATTTCAGGGGTGCGCGGGTCACACGCTCGCCTACAACACGCGCAACGCATAAATTTGCGCACTTACAAAATAACAAGCTCAGACGCCAGGATGAACATACCGTTCCTAGCAGCAGTGGCCGTGGGCTACCAAAGGAGGAGGAGGAGGATAGTCAGGGCCAGAATATTCACACCCAGAACCAGCCTTTTCGGGATGCCTGATGACCAGGTGTATGGGAGGTACAGGTTTCCACCACACATAATACTGGACCTGGTGAGTGAGTGGGAGGATGACCTCACATCACCCACCCTGTGCTCCCAAGCACTCAGCCCCCTGGAGAAGGTCCTCAATGTACTGCACTTCTTAGCCACTGGATCATTTCAGCGGACAAGTGCCATAGTGGGTGGGGTGTCACAGGCCACCCAGTCACGCTGCCTACACCAGGTCTTGAACATCATCACTGCACGCCCATCAGTCCGCAGGCACATATACCTGCCCAGAACACCTGCAGAAAGGCATGCTGCCGCCCTGGATTTTTACGGTGTGGCACGATTCCCCAAAGTGCTAGGTGCCATCGACTGCACCCATGTGGCTCTACGTCCCCCCAGGGCATCAGAGCACATCTATAGGAACCGCAAGCACTGGCATTCCATCAACGTGCAGGTAGTATGTAATGCCAAGGGAATCATCACCTCAGTATATGCCAACTATCCGCCCACGACAGCTTCATTTACCGAATGTGCACCCTAAGCCGGGACCTAGAAGCTGGGCGGCATGGCGATACATGGCTGCTTGGTGAGTATGGATGCCACTGCACATGCATGCATGTCGGATACTGAGCAAGGTCACAACCCCACCAATGATACCAATCCCCACCTCCACAGGGGACAGTGCCTACCCTCTCAGCCCCCACATGATGACGCCAATTCGGAACCCCACCACGCCACCCGAGGTAAGATATAACACAGCCCACATTACAACCCGGGGCATAGTGGAGCACACATTCGGAGTGCTCAAGTCACGCTTTTGCTCCCTTGACCGTTCTGGCGGGCAGCTGTTATACGCTCCCCCAGTAGTGTGCAGGATCATAGTGGCAGCATGTGTCCTGCACAATGTTGCAACACGCCGGGGCCTGGCCGTGGACATGGTGGTGGCCCCACAGCCCCACATCCCCAACCACATGCACAGCCGCTGCGCATGGGAGGGGAAAGGGCACGGGGGGAGGCAGCCCGTACACAGCTAGTGGCTAATTACTTCACATAGAAATCACACCCCTGTGGAGTGCACACTGCCCTGGCACATTCCATCTGACAATCAATGATGACTCAACCTGACACTGATCCTGAATGTCTGGAGAATCAACCGTGAAAAGCATATCAGCCTGAGATTGTTCACCTGGAAGTGTTACAATGTGTGCATCCCTACCCACACATACACCACCAATGCAGTTTTGTGAAAAACACATTCAAGCAGCTAAAATGAATACCCACTTGCTAAATGCAACAAGAGGACAGTGCCATGTCACCCAACCCATCCCCAGCACCGCCACACAACACACCGTGCCATGTCATGCTATGTGCAGGTAAACAAAGTAATCCCCACAACATGACAACTGTCACAATGTACAGTGTCCCCAATTGAAACTTGCTACACCTGAAATGCTCACAGTAATGCAGGACCAACAACAAACTTGAGCAGGTACTACCATTAACATGACTTCACTAATGTTATTAATCAGTAGTCTCACCACCTGGAAATGCCTGCACTCCCACCACTTCCAACTGTACAGTGTTGGCGCCATGTAGAGTTGTAGGTGCACTGCTGCCAACATGGACCCCATCTCCAAACTAGAGGGCCTTGTGTAGACATGAGGAAGGGACCTGCAAATTGGGAGGCAGACACAGATGATGAGTTACACATCAATGCAACATGCAGTGTACAACACAACAGCAATATGCACTAGGAATGTATACACAGTATTGACTAGACTACCCACACATGTAGTGGGAGTCCAATGTCACCATGTACGTCAATGTCACTTGGGCACACCCTTTGCAAGCCCATGGAAACGGGAAGCAGGAGGGGTGTGTGTGACTCAAACCCAGGCATCTGAACCAAATACATGACAAGCCTGCATGTGCCCAGCCACAATGCAGCGTATGCCCACAGGAACCACGGAAGCCAACAAATTGTCCCAAAAAAATTGGGGGAAAAAAAAAAAAAAAAAAAAATGGCCATTGATGGGCCCGGGGGGGTTGGGGAGGCCACCCAGGAGGTCCGAGGACAGGGTGCACACCAAAACCCACCTGTGTAGATCCTGGGGAAAAAAAACACCTCCATGGGCTCATGGCCCACACGGCTACCCTATTGTGGGAGTATCACTGCTGTCGCTATTATCACCCTGTGCAGCTGCATCCGGAGGTGGTTGCACTATGGGAGGCAGCCCACGCAAGGCCCTAGTCTGTTCCTCCATGGCTGCAAGCATGCGGGTGTGGTAGGTCTCGTTCTGGAGGATGAGTGTGCGCAGGTCCCCATGTAACAACTCACGGGATGCCCGGACCTCCGCCCTCGTTGCTTGCATCTCAGCTGAGAGCGTACGGGTGAGACGCTCCAGCTGCTGTTCTGTCCTTTGGTGTGTTGAAGCCTCAAGCTCAACAAGAGTCGTCCTGAGTTGATGGAGCTCCTGCCTCAGGGCTACCCTGTGGCCCTGGGACTCTATGGAGATGGCCTCCTGCAGAGTCGCCAGTGCCGCCCGCCTGTCCCTGTTGGACGCCAACATGTCCTCCCTGTGTGACTGGCAGATGGAGTCGGTTGCCTGCTCTAGTCGCTCCATCAGCCTTTCAGGGGGGACAATGAAAGTGGCCACCCTATCCATGGCCTGAGCCATCATCTCGGATGATGCTGCCTGTTGGGTAGCCATACCGTAAATGGATTGCTCCCATGCGGTTTTGCCAGGTGGCGTACGGCCACCACGTCGGCGGGCACCACACCTGTCTGGGGCAAGGCGGACTGCGCCTTGCTGTGCCGGCACTGCCTGAGGCTGCAGGACTGCATTCCCCCTCTGATCTGCTGGCCCAGGAACAGGATAAGATGTCGCGGAGTGTGACCCTGCATCCGTAACCACCAAAGGCGTAGCTGCCAACACTGACATCCCCATTGAGGGTTCTGACCCTGGTGCAGGTGGGGGGGACAGAACAGAATCCCTCCCTGGAACACTCACCTGCGACGGCACGTAGGTCTCATCATCCGAATCAACAGCTGAGTACAGCTCGGGGGAGGTGCAGCCAGAGACACCCCTTGAGAGCATGACCTGCAGCACTTGTGGGTTCTCACCCACCAGCACACCACGTCCCTCACTGGTGGTTGGTCGGCCCTCGGACCCCTCCTGGCTCTGCACCATCTCCACAACCCCAGCAGTATCAGGTGCGTCTTCCCCTGCAAAGACATAAAAACAAAGAAATGGAAACAGGCATTAGCACCATGGCACACAATGAGGGCTGAGAAGCAAGAGAACCAGTACTTGATTGACACATGTCCCACATGACTAAAACCCTCCCATGCATGCACCCTCACTGCGTATGAAGGGCAGGCAAATGGCACACACTGATGACACAAAGATGGAAGATGAACTCATTTTCTGTATGCTGCCTGGCAGTGGCATCACACATTGGCCTGTGATTGCCAGGTGAAACACACATGCCATCACACAGATGGCATGTACCATTGCTATTGAGGCAAGATGGAGAGGAGGGCAGCACTTATTCATTCAGTCCAGTTCCTGCATGTAATAGCTTTTATAAATCAAACAGGTCTGATTTTTCACCTGGAGCTGCCAGTCCAAAATGGTCCAATTGCACAGGGACATGTGTGAACAAATGATATCCAGGTAACAAAGTCACTCCACTTTACCATAGCCATGCCAGACATGTGACTAGAGGACTGAGAAATGCCTAGTAAAAGTGGTGGAATTCAAACAATCTGCCTGAATGAACAGAGAAAAATAAGCAACAATGTTGTGGCAAGGTGACACTTCAAGGGCAACTGGCGTGCTGTTGGGCTAGATGTCTACTGTTGGCAGAAGGGATACTGCTATGGCCAAATGCAGCTGCGCAAGATGTATTGCATGAAGCACATGGCTGACCCATATGACTCAGGCGCACACACTCTCACCTGGCACACAAACAGAAGCCCCCACACACACACCATGCACATGGATGACACACACATGCATGTGCACTCACCGGACAATGCCTCGTAATCAGGCAGATCTCCCACGCCTTGTATCTGTTCCTCCGTGACGTAGGTCCCAGCGACTGACTCATGTGGAGTGAGTTCCATGTCTACTACTGGAGACCCACCTCCAGTCACTAGAGTTGCGGCATGACTTGAGGCCAGCTTATTCTTTGCCCTGCGCTTTAGGTCATTCCAGCGCTTATAGCAATCATTGGCTGTGTGCCTCACGATTCCAAGGGCACTTACGATGTCCGCAACGGTCTGCCAGTGTGCCTGGCGTTGTGCAGGTGTGGTCTTGGATCCTGCAACAATGACCATCTCGTTATCATGTGCGGACACATACTCAACGAATGCATTCAGTTCGTCATCCGTGAAGCTGGGCTTCCTCGACGGGCCGGACTGTGTAGCCATGTCTGGGGCATCAGCCTGTGCCGGACGAGCACTCTTCCTCTTCCGCTTGGAAGGTGGTGGTGATCCTGAGTGTCCTGCGCCGCTCTGGACACTAGGGGCAGGAGCCCTGGTGGGCTCTGTATCAGGAGTGTGGGATTGCACACTCAGCATGGGAGTTGGTGCAGGCATTGGCTCAAGTGTAATGATGTCAGGGGGAATGTCAGCAGGATGGACTAGGACCGACACTGTCCTGGCTGGGTGTGTGAGAGCTGGGGTGGATGGAGCCGCAGCTGCCCCTGCAGCCTCTACGCCCTGCCTACTTGGGGCAGCAGATGACCTTGCTGCCCCAGATCCACGTGGCATGATGACATCAACGTGCACCAGCGCATGTGTCGTAGCCCTGCTGACCTGGAAGTCAGCCATGGAGTCAGCCAGGTCTGGTGCCACAATGGGCTGGTCCAACAAGGGCTGAGCATGGATGGTGTCAGCCACATCAGCCTCAACGGGAGGGGGGGAGGGTGGGGATTATGGGTGCCCTTGACTGGTCCTCCACACATGGGGGGACAGGCTCACCCTGCAAGTTACGACCACGTCCCCTACCGGATCCACCATGGCCACCACTTGTGGCTCCTCCACCTTTGCCACCCTTACGGAATCCTCGCCTCCCAGCCATGGCACTGATATTAATGTGCGTATGGGAGTGGCTGTAGACTATTGTCCTGGGCAATTGGGGGTCAAAGGGGTTGGGTACCAGATGGTAATTGTACCCTAGTGCTCTAGCAAGGCTGAATGTAACCCCTGGGGAAAGATGACGGGTCACGCAACGCACAGGAGGCCCAAAAAAGGGAGATGACGTGCACGCAACCCCTCCTAGACCACGTGTGCAGAAAGAAAAACCTGCACTACGCTGTGGCACCCAGTAACACAAGAATGAACGTATGCGTGTCACACGCAGCCTAGAATGACCTCTGAAGGGGTAGGCTACACACGGGGCAAGCACAGATGTTAGATACGTGCGTGACTCACCGTCTGCCAGGTAAAAGAGCGTGAAAAATGAGCGCGTTTGGTTGGCAACACCCCCGCCAAAAGAAGATATGTACGCTGTCTGAGGAGACAGGACAACAGTAGAAGGGAACACTGTTTGAGGGAACAGGCCCAGGTAAACCAGTACAAGAGAAAAAAGAGAAAAAGCCGTCAGAGGTAACAGGGAGTACGAACTTGAAACGCCGTGAAGTAAATCGCGTGTGAAACGACAAGAAGTACAGAATTCACCCACTCGCTCTCCACGAAAAGCACGTACAAGGAAATGGTTTTCTACACGTACCTTATATGCAGGCCACACGTACAGCGTCACTTACGCGGCGTGTACGTGCTAGGCCCATTCCCACCAATTACACGCTTTGTCACTTCTGCGTGTAGGTCCATTTTCACCAATTACACGCTTTGTCACTTCTGTGTGTAGGTCCATTTTCACCAATTACACGCTTTGTCACTTCTGCGTGTAGGTCAATTTTCACCAATTACACGCTTTGACACTCGGACGTGTCTTTCATTTTTTTCACACGCAACATTTTCCTACGTGTGCCCAATTCAACGTGCACGTGACTTCATAGACGCGCATACGCTGGTGACGCGTTTACGCGCTAAGGGCCTTTCCTCGAATTACACGCAGACGTGTTGGATTTTCACGTGCCAATTCACTCCGTATCAAGCTGGCCACGCGTTCACACACGGAAGACCACGCTCCTGCCCAGAAGGCCAAATTAATGCCCCCCAGAGCCCTGAGCACGCTCCCACCTGCCATCTGCTGCTGCCTGACTGCCTGCTGCCCACGTGCCCTGCCATTTGCTGCCTGCACATCAGCCAGGAGTGCTGTTGCTGTGACCACCCCTGCTGGAACCAAAGACTCCCGACTGCTTTTCCATCGCCCCACAGCCCAGCCCCAGGACCCAGTTGCCCACCCACTCCTGCCTCTGGGGTTTCCATGTCGGGCACTACAACATCTGGCACCAGTGGCAACCCCCGGCCAAGGAGGCAGAGGGGCACCAGCTTCAGTGCCAGGGAAGTTGGTGTCCTGGTGGAGCATGTCCTGGGGCAGTATGATGCCCTCTTCGGAAGGTTGCGCGCCGACAAGGAAGGACGGACTCGGATCTGGATGGACATCATGACTGCCATCAACGCGGAGGAGGTGGCAGTCCGCCACTACGAAAGTGTCAGGAAGCGCTGGGAGGACTTCAGGTCCAGGACCCTCAACAAGGCCTCATGATGGCAGCGGATGCTAAGGGGCGCCGGGGCCACTTGTCGGAAGATCAGATGAGGGTCCTGGAACGCATATCCCCAGCGCTCCACATCCAGGTCCTTGAGAAGCAGACCCGTCTGGAGTCGAGCGGTAAGTGTACATGCATACTGATTGTAAGCTGTGCGTGTGGTGGTGTGCCAGGAGTGTGCAGGTTGAACATGTATTTTTATGTGGGCAAGTAGGGGGGGGTGTACAGGGCTGTGAGGGTGACACATGCGAGGGGTCTCATGTGTGACACATGGATGATGCTTGTGTGTGTGGGCTTGCATGGCACAGGATGTGGAGGAATGATTGTCAGGTGTGACATGGATGTCGATCGAGACACTGCGACAGTTGGCGGAGGTGTACACATGCATGCAAGTTTGGTGTTGTGTGTGCATGTGTAATGTACTCCCTATGTTGCATGTGATGTGTGGATGACCTTTGGCTGCTCATGCTCTTGTATGTGAATGGATGGTGCTGGCTGTTGCATTATGGCTGTGGTATGGCTCATGTGTGCAAGTTGAAATGACATGTGTGTTGGGGATTGTGATGCCATGTGTGAGGTTTACCAATGCCATTCATGTATAACTGTCATGTGTGTATGAGTCCATTTTACAGTGCCCTGATGCCTGTGTTTTCTTTCTCCCTGTCTGCAGCGTCAACTGATGAAGAGGGCGGAGAAGGTGCTGTGGAGCACAGCGGCAGGGGTCGCACCACCAGCCGGAGACGCAAGGCCCGGATCCCCTCCCAGGTTGTGATCTCGTCGGGGAGTGAGGAGTCTGGTGCCGCGTCCCAGGCCGCAGCTGCCGAGGGGAGGTCCAAGAGGCGGAGGTCTGAGTTGGACTCATCGGCAGCAGAAGGGGCAGCTGGGACCCCACAGGGCCCAACGGGGGAAGATGGCACGGAGTCAACCAGGTTGGTGGGGGGTTTGGTGGAGGAGGAGGCCGTGCAAGCGACAGTGGCGGGGTCTGGAGGTGGGGATTCCACTGGTGCTAGTGGTGCAGTGCAGGATCAGGAACAGGAGGCAGCACAGGCCGCCGAGGAGGTGCCTGTGTGCAATCCTGTCCCAGCTCCTGTCACTGAATCATCTTGCACCAGCGGGGATGCCTACCTCCAGACCCGTTCTCAGGGAGAGGATTGGCATACAACACCTGGCCTTCCTCTCCCTGCGGATGTGGCTATCCTGCACCAGGTTGAGCCTGTCCAGGGTGGGGTGGCGTTGCATCAACGGGCCATGCGAGCTGACCTGCAGTCTTTTCATGATGAGTCTGCACGTCTTCTCGCATGGCTCGTTGACCGCGTTGACCCACTGGGACAGCTCCCCAGGGCTGGATTCCTCCGTTTCCTGGACCTTGTTCCGACCCCCTTCTCCACAGAACCCCCTATGCCCCAGTCGTCCTCCATGCCATCTTCCCACCCATGTGTCACCTGGGTGCCCTGTGGAGCTGCCTCCGACCGTGCGGCCAGGCTGGTGGACAACAGATCCCTGCCACAGTCGGGAGTCAGACGTCCAGCAGGGGTGGCCACGTCAACGACTGCACCCCAGCTGGAGGAGGATGTGCAGGCACCATCGGACAGGGCACATGGACAGCAGCAGCTGCAGCAGCAGGAGGCTGTAGGTGGGAGCCACGATAGCTCGGGGCCTTCAACATCGGAGGGGCAGGCATCGGTCGGAGGGCAGGAGGACCCTGGACGGGAAGTGTCTTCCGTGTGGCAGCGGTTGGGCCACGCCATAGATGCGGAGCGGCGGCAGGCAGAAGAGGCGCGGCTCACGATGGTCAGGGCGGAGTACTCCATGCGGAGGGCCCTGAGGCGGGCCGAGTGCCTCGAGGCAATCCGCAGGGAGTTGGGGTGAACATGTCGGCGTCCCTGCGGACCCTCGGGGCCATGGAACAGGACCGCCTCCGGGACATAGACGAGGAGTTCGATGATGCCCTGGCCCGGAACACCACTAAGTGAGCCGCTGGACTGGCCCGCCGCCATTGTATATAGTTATTTAGTGATAGGTTTCCTTTGCAGTTTATTTTTCTTTGGAGTCGACGGACACTGCTCCACCTTTTGTATATAGTTCCATTTTAGATAGGTTTTTTGGTAGGTTTCATTTATTCTCTTGGGATGATGGACCCTGAATACTTTGTACATAGTTGGACTTTGGATTTGGATATTTTTTTAAGTATGAAGATGTTTTGCCATGGAGCAATGGTTTTCTTTTTATTTTTTACCTTCATTTACTTTTCATGGACTTGAACTTTGGAAGATATCTTTTTCGTTTTGTCATTTATTGTTTCATTTTGAGAAGAGAGGGCCTGCTTAATTTTTTATTTATTTGACTTGTGTATTTTGGTTGATTTTGATAGCCATTGCTGTTGCATTTAATACATTATTTTGATTTTTTAATTCTTCAATGTGTGGTTTCATCTCATTTTTTTCATGCATGTCATGATATCTGTTTTCAGGTTCACTTGCAACCATTGTGTGTGTGTGAGACACATGTGTTGATTTGCATTGTTTCCATTGGAGTAGTATCATGGGCACATGTCATAGTTGGTTGTGTCTTTGGGGTGTGGTGGCTGGCCATGAGGCACATGCTTGAGGATTGTCAGGGCCTGTGGGCAGGGGGACATGAGTGGGGGCCTGGTGGAGGGTGCCCCTGGTGGCTGGGGGGTGGGGGTGCAGGGGGACATGAGTTGGCCATGAGTGGGGGCCTGGTGGAGGCTGCCCCTGGTGGCTGGGGGGTGGGGGTGGTGGGAGACATGGGTGGGGGCCTGGTGGAGGCTGCCCCTGGTGGCTGGGGGGTGGGGGTGGTGGGAGACATGGGTGGGGGCCTGGTGGAGGGTGCCCCTGGTGGCTGGGGGGTGGGGGTGGTGGGAGACATGGGTGGGGGCCTGGTGGAGGGTGCCCCTGGTGGCTGGGGGGTGGGGGTGGTGGGAGACATGGGTGGGGGCCTGGTGGAGGGTGCCCCTGCACTGCTGGGGGGTGGGGGTGGTGGGAGACATGGGTGGGGGCCTGGTGGAGGCTGCCCCTGGTGGCTGGGGGGTGGGGGTGGTGGGAGACATGGGTGGGGGCCTGGTGGAGGCTGCCCCTGGTGGCTGGGGGGTGGGGGTGGTGGGAGACATGGGTGGGGGCCTGGTGGAGGGTGCCCCTGCACTGCTGGGGGGTGGGGGTGGTGGGAGACATGGGTGGGGGCCTGGTGGAGGCTGCCCCTGGTGGCTGGGGGGTGGGGGTGGTGGGAGACATGGGTGGGGGCCTGGTGGGGGGTGCCCCTGGATGCTGGGGGGTGGGGGTGCAGGGGGACATGAGTTGGCCATGAGTGGGGGCCTGGTGGAGGCTGCCCCTGGTGGCTGGGGGGTGGGGGTGGTGGGAGACATGGGTGGGGGCCTGGTGGAGGCTGCCCCTGGTGGCTGGGGGGTGGGGGTGGTGGGAGACATGGGTGGGGGCCTGGTGGAGGGTGCCCCTGCACTGCTGGGGGGTGGGGGTGGTGGGAGACATGGGTGGGGGCCTGGTGGAGGCTGCCCCTGGTGGCTGGGGGGTGGGGGTGGTGGTAGACATGGGTGGGGGCCTGGTGGAGGGTGCCCCTGCACTGCTGGGGGGTGGGGGCGGTGGGAGACATGGGTGGGGGTCTGGTGGAGGCTGCCCCTGGTGGCTGGGGGGTGGGGGTGGTGGGAGACATGGGTGGGGGCCTGGTGGAGGCTGCCCCTGGTGGCTGGGGGTTGGGGGTGGTGGGAGACATGGGTGGGGGCCTGGTGGAGGGTGCCCCTGCACTGCTGGGGGGGTGGGGGTGGTGGGAGACAAGGTTGGGGGCCTGGTGGAGGCGCCCCTGGTGGCTGGGGGGTGGGGGTGGTGGGAGACATGGGTGGGGGCCTGGTGGGGGGTGCCCCTGGATGCTGGGGGGTGGGGGTGCAGGGGGACATGAGTTGGCCATGAGTGGGGGCCTGGTGGAGGCTGCCCCTGGTGGCTGGGGGGTGGGGGTGGTGGGAGACATGGGTGGGGGCCTGGTGGAGGCTGCCCCTGGTGGCTGGGGGGTGGGGGTGGTGGGAGACATCGGTGGGGGCCTGGTGGAGGGTGCCCCTGGTGGCTGGGGGGTGGGGGTGGTGGGAGACATGGGTGGGGGCCTGGTGGAGGCTGCCCCTGGTGGCTGGGGGGTGGGGGTGGTGGGAGACATGGGTGGGGGCCTGGTGGAGGGTTCCCCTGCACTGCTGGGGGGTGGGGTGGTGGGAGACATGGGTGGGGGCCTGGTGGAGGCTGGCCCTGGTGGCTGGGGGGTGGGGGTGGTGGGAGACATGGGTGGGGGCCTGGTGGAGGCTGCCCCTGGTGGCTGGGGGGTGGGGGTGGTGGGAGACATGGGTGGGGGCCTGGTGGAGGGTGCCCCTGCACTGCTGGGGGGTGGGGGTGGTGGGAGACATGGGTGGGGGCCTGGTGGAGGCTGCCCCTGGTGGCTGGGGGGTGGGGGTGGTGGTAGACATGTGTGGGGGCCTGGTGGAGGCTGCCCCTGGTGGCTGGGGGTGGGGGTGGTGGGAGACATGGGTGGGGGCCTGGTGGAGGGTGCCCCTGCACTGCTGGGGGGTGGGGGGGCAGGGGGACATGAGCAGGTGTGCAGGGTAGTCCCCTGTTTTGTGGGCTGCCTGCAGGGGCCGTGGAGGGTGTACAGGGAACACCTGTGAGGACCCACCCAGCCAAATCGCGTGTGATAATTCCCACGCACCCCTGTAATACACGTACCCAGCCAAATCGCGTGTGATAATTCCCACGTACCCCTGTAATACACGTGCCCTGGCTAATCGCATGTAAGACTTCACGCGTACCCCTGTAATACACGTACCCTGGCCAATCGCGTGTTGAACTTCCCGCGTACCCCTGTAATACACATGCCCTGGCTAATCGCATGTAAGACTTCACGCGTACCCCTGTAATACATGTACCCTGGCCAATCGCATGTTGAACTTCCCGCGTACCCCTGTAATACACATGCCCTGGCTAATCGCATGTAAGACTTCACGCGTACCCCTGTAATACACGTACCCTGGCTAATCGCGTGTTAAACTTCCCGCGTACTCCTGATATGAAGGTTGCCCGCTTTGCGTTCCTTGTTTGGCAGCCCTGTAAACTGGCCCAGGGTTAGCGCAGCCCTTTGCGATGATTTAGCGATTTTGATGGCTTTTCCTTGCGCGAGGGCGTTCTTGGGGGTGTTACTGGTGCTGCTGCAGGGTCGCTGCGATACTCTGCGTCACGGCTGGTTTGGGAGACTAAAATCCATGAATACGCTGTGCGCGGAAATCGGTTTTAGCGCACGTGCCTGGCGCAGACAATCGCACGCGGACACTCTGCGCCAGCCGCTTGCGACACTTTTCTGCAAAATTCTATGAATTACCCTGTTAGTTTGAGTTTTATAATGGAAGAAGTGGTACTACAACTCAAAGAATGCAAAGAAATAAATGAAGGCTTGATAAGCACCCACAGATTGAAATGGGTCATGTTGGCAAGTATGCACGTATTGCCAACAGGCACATACCAAGTGCCACTTAAAAAATTGTCATCAAATAATTTCTGTTTGCTTTTCCTTTCTTTTATGAAAAAAATGACACACAGTGCTGCTATAAATGCAGTTATGCATTTATTAACTTCCACCTAATTGCTCCTAAAAAGAAACATTTTTAAACACCACAGCATTGTAAGTATTTACTGCTTGATGTGAGCAGGTGCTGAATGCTGCAATGCATGTATTTTGCTGGAGTGGTTAAAACAGAGAATATGCTTATTAAGAGGCTTATTACAGGGTAAGTAGAAGGAACCCTCTCTCTCTCTATATATATATATACATATATATATATATATTTGTAAAAGAGTTGAAGAAATACTTTACAAATTATAAGCATACCTGTACTAGGTTGTGTTAGATGCAGATGTTGTTGAATCTGGAAATAGAAATCTTGGCGAGTTTCACAGTAGTTTCTGAGGCAGATGATTGCGATTAACAGGAGATATGCACTCTCAGAGTTCAAGTGTACATCTGAAGTGTTGAGCAGAGATGACAGGATTAGGTGTGGAGTTTTGGAATGTGATTGGTGGATGGATGTGGGACTCTTTGAAAGCAGTCAATGAGGGAGTGGATATGGGGACTACGGAGACCACGGTTGTGGATGTCCACGGACATCGGGGATCAGCCAAACAGGTTTCCTGGTTGTGGTGTACAGGAAGCGAGGGCAGCAGGAGTTTTGTTTGATGAGTGAACTTAAGATAGCTAGGGTTATATATTTGAGGAACAAGCAAAAAATGAGAGGTTGGGGTGCCCTATTAGGACAGGCGGCAGTGTGGGCACTACTTATACAGAAGTCATCAGAGAAAGAACTGCTGCCACATGTTGATTCCAATGCAGAGAATGTGTGCAACATGTGTTGGTATCAGACAATGAGTTTAGGATAATAATCAAATCCTAATAAAAAAAAAAAAATATGTCATTTGCAAAAAACACACAGACACAGCTATGAGTAAAGGAAAACTGGAATTGTTATTTTTCCAAAGACATTAAATTCGACATATAATTGGATGTAATTACATGTTCTAAATATGTTCAGTTCAGAGTAGTAACAGCTCAAAAGTACATATGTCATACCTAGAAATGTTGGTATGTATCAAGAGTGGGGAAAGAAAACCACATTTAAATCTTAAGGGCAGAGTAAAAAGACAGTGGGCCTCAATGCACGGAAGGCGGTAATGGATAACGGCCACCGTTAATGGTAACGGTGACCGTTAACCATTACCGCCTCACTACGAGGTCCCTTAGCGGGTTGGTGCTTTAACGCCCGCTAAGGGACCTCGGAGCTAATTACGGCACCGCAAAATTGCAGTGCCGTAATTAGCACCTTCCCCATTCCCATAGAGCCCTATGGGGCAGAAATGGGAATGGGGAAGGGCAATGGCGGAAGGGGGATTTACCGCCCCACCAACCTTGCAATGGAGCGGTAAATCCCCTTTCCGACAAGGCGGTGCCGGTATTTTACCGGCATGAGCCATGGCGCTAATAGCGCCATGGCTCACCGCCTTCCGTGTAATGAGGCCCTGTGTGTGTAGGTGAATAGACAAAACCCCGTGCTAAACAATTGTGAATGACCTGGAAGTTTATCACAGAGGAATTCAAAAAGTTAAATAAAAGGTGTACAAAGCATAAATATAGAGAACCAAGCATATATTATCAAGACAAACAATGCAAGACCTTTTTTGTATTCAACAACCAATACTACTTGCAGATTAAAGGGACATTTTACATTGTCAACAATTTTCGAAGAAATGGAGTGCATCTAACTGATGTAGGTTCAGGAAAATGTCAAAATGCATTGAAGCAGTTTCTGTAAACAAATAAACTATGGATTCAAGTATTCTTTAGACGTTACATTAAATACAAATGAAAACTAGACAAACACAATTAGAAACACTTTTTGTATTCTAAAGTATTCTTTAGAAGTAGCATTAAATAAAAATGAAAACTAGACAACAAAAATTAGGAGCACTTTTTGCGAAAGTTACAACAAATAATTACATTTTGTAGGATCTTTGATAGTTTAGTACATTAAACAAAATAATCAACAAAACATATAAAAGTCAAAAAGAGAAAAAAAATGATCTTTTAAGAGCCACCATTTTTGTGTGAAAAATATTTTAAATGGTTTTCATTCCCCCACCCCACACCAGGTGTCCGTAGACTACTGCACTGTCTGTGGACTATGCAGGGTGCAAAGGGGCCTGTGATTTATTTTCTGAGGTCTATTTTTTAACTGTGAAAGGTGGCTCCTAAGAAACCATTTTTTGGGGGTTTTGTGATTTTGTATTTGTTATGTTTTTTCAATTATTATTTTTCTCACAAAAAGCATTACAAGGTGCAGAATGAAGGCGGGGAAGGGAAGGGAGGCAAGGAAGGGGTGCCAACCAAAGAGACGGAGTGGCAGGTGGACAGATGAAGATGTTGGGTGGGCCTTAAATTTAAGGTGGGGGCACTTTTTCTAGTGCTCCTTGACCAAAACCTCGAAAACACTACAACACTGCTTCAACCTGCAGATTGTTGCGTTACAGTACATACAAACTAGAGTGACACTCGAAAGGCAAGGGTCAACAGTGTTCTGTATGGTGTGCAGGTGGCCCTTGGGGTCCTCTGCCCCACAGAAGTAGTTTGAGTGGTATCAGCAGTGGTTGAGGAAGATGGAGTATAAGCCGACAACACGTTCCTCCCCATAAAAAGTGACTACCTTTTGCAAAGCTCCCGGATGGTTGGATCTGGTTTGGCAGTGTATGGAGGTGGTCCCGTAGAAGTTCAGCCTGGATTTTCTGCGGCTGAGTAAAACATTGCACTCAGTGCATCGAACCTTGGCTGCCCGAGACTTTGGCACACCACCACACCCAGGACTCAGTCTAGACAATGGAGGGTGGCACTACCTCTACCTGATCTTTGTCTTCCTCTTCATTCCTAAGTACATGTCCATGCCTGTTCCCCTGTCCAGGCCCTCCAGATAGTAAAAGTGGTGGTGGTGGGGGTGGCTGGGGAGGAGGAATGGCCATATCTTATGCCATTTGGCAGGGAAATCCAAGCAGGAACTGAGGAACTGAGGAACTGCAATCAAATGCTCTCTCTTAGACTGCCAGATTAAGAATGACTGAAAGTAATGGGTGGGTCCCTTCAGAGGAACCGTCCGCAGACCGCCAAGTCAAAAATAGTCTGTAAAAAGTTGCCAGATAAACTGAGAATGGGTCTATCATCTCTGGAATGGTACTTTTCAACTTGAAACACCTTAGATTGGTGGGAAATGCTGTTTTAAACTGTCTGCAAAGTGTAGACTGTGTCAGCGGTCAGTCCGTCACACCACATGGGTGCGATCACATGATGAAATCCCGGTTCGTCGGCGGTGGTGCCAGCCGTCTGCAGACATCCATCAGGTGGGAGACGCAGGGCGCATGCACGTGAAGGTCTATTGAACAGGCGCTCTATTCATGTACTAATTAAAAGTGCATCATGCGAGAACGGACATGCCGAGATACGGCGAGCTGTCCGGGGGCAACTCCATTTTGTGAGCGGACATCCTAGACAGTCATACTGTCCGCAGACTAATAATTGTGGTATACAAAAATTAAAATAAGACAGAACAATGTAAGAGATATTTATAGTATAACCCATAAATGAAAGGGATGGGGTATCAGATTAGGAAACATAAATAGGGGAATTTGGAATTTCTGGAACATGATCATCTGGGGAGTGGAAGTTCATCAAAGCGTCTTTCATTTAAATTTGGGAAATGTGATGAGGATGATTGCTGGGAACACGGGGGACAGGTGCAAGAAAGACGGTGATAATGAAAATGTTTAACAACATGATTTTTAACATAATTTAAAAGTTCCTTAAAGTCATTACTAAGTTTATCCAATTTTGCAGACAACATCATGATTTCATTACCTACAGCTTGGGATAGGGCTTCTCTTTGTGATCCTTGGGACTCTCCATATTTACAGGTCTGAAGTAATTACATTATTTCTTTATATTAAACCATGCATTGTTTACCATTGGAGATGTTATTATCACTCATTTCTTCTGTTCAAATGTTTTCTTCCAATGACTCAAGTGTGCTTGCAATTTCTGTTAAAATTTAAACATAGTAACATTTGATTAGAAAAAATCTCTACATAATGAATGATGATAATAGAGAAATAAATACAGTGTACTTACTGTTTGGTGAGAGATTATTTTTTAATAAGTGCTTCGTGCATGTGAGTCTCTATGAACAGTTGTACTCAACTGAATACAATGAGGTGTACAGTTATGGATTATGCTTGGTGCATTCCATGTTATTGTGTTATAAGAAAAAATGTGAACATTTTGAAGTAAGCTTTTGTACAAAAGGCTATATATGCTTGAAGTAAATATAAGTAATGTTGTTTTATGTATATGTGTTTGTTGGTTGATGGGTAAAATATTTTCTGTTCTTCCCTGTGCTTCTGGGCTTTGTGAATGCTTCCTTCTGTCCATGGACTACCGCATTGTCTACAGACTCTATAGATGCTACATTTTGGGTGAGTATAATATAAGGAACTTAGTAGGAAATTAAGGGTGCACTGGTAAAAAAAAACTATGAAATTCACAGAAAAATCTTTGTCAAATGGACGTTATGGTTAAGTTGCATTCATAAAAACCTATGCAATTCAGTGAAAGATTTTTGTTAAAGGGACGTTATGCTTAAGTTGCACTAATAAAAACCTATCCAATTCAATGAAAAATTGTTTTTAAAGGAAATGTATGGTTACAAGTAAAACCAAAAACCTCCAGAAATTCACCAGTTATGGTAAGCTAAGCAAACATAACTCGCGCCACCACCGTGCACTGTCAAGACTACCATCCAGGTCATCAAATATGACATCACAGGGTTTTATCCTATCATTGAGCAATTACATATCTAATACGTACCTCTGGCTCACCTGATGTATTTCTTCTTTTCTCATTTGCAGTGTTATGTTAATGACACACAGCTTTCCTTATAATTCCCTGAACTAATTTGTTCTAATTTTTTATTCCTGATTTTCAAACTGCCATTAAGGCATTGTTTAGAGTTAACAATCTCTGTATCAATGCCAGTAAGACAGAGATGTTTCTTATTATAACACCTGTACTCGTTCTTCTCTAACCCTGTGTCTGCTGTCTTTAGGCCCTCTACTCTCACTATTCTGTGAGACCAAAAACCTTGGGGATACCTTTAAGTGTTTTTTCTCCTTTACTCCTTACATTTTGGAGCTTTTAAAGAAAATTCATGGTTTGAGCCTGACCTCCTTACAGGCTGACATCAACCTACTCCTCCTTGCCTTGCTCAATAACGGGTGGCAGGAATTTCAAACGTTGACATGAATAAGGAAGGGTGCCAATTATCCAACTGCCAATAGTCATTCAGGCCAAAGATTGACATGACAAAGCATGTCCATTCCAAATATTACAAACCTGCTTCAATGTTGCTAAAGTTTGAAACTCGATCCTTGCTCGGGCACTCAATTAGCCACCTCACCATCAACTACAGTTCATCCTGAGGCCCCATCTCCGTACACATTCTCAAAATAAATAAAATGCAATAAAAGTCTTGATGCACAAAGGAAAAAGGTAAATATAAAGGAAAATGGTTTGTCTGAAAAGCGCGCTCACAAAAAATCAAATCAAAGTTAATCAAGTAAGATAATTGGGGTCATTACGACCCAGGCGGTAAGTACACCAACTTTACCACCATGGTGTAAACTATGTTTACACCATGGTGGAATGGCGGATTTACCGCCCCATTCCAAGGTGAGAGGGGCGGTAAATCCCCATTTCCCATTTACCCGTCCCCATTCCCATTTTTGCCCCATAGGGCATAATGGGAGTGGGGAAGGTGCTAATTACGGCACCGTAAATTACGGTGCTGTAATTAGCACCAAGGCGGTTTAGCACCATGGATTTTAACGCCTGCTAAAAGCAGCTGTTAAAATTGGAATCAGGCGTTAAGGGTTAACGACGGCGTTAACCCTTAACGCCTGAGTTGTAATGAGGCCCAATATGTGAAATTGGTAACTAGGGAGAGCGGAATGGGGACCCCATTTAGTGAAAAGGTCCGCACTACCCAAAATATAAATGAGGGTCAGCCTCTGGAAGTTAACTTTATGACACAAATTATGGAAAGCAAGGAAGGTCATTTTGAATTAACTTTTCGGGTAATCTCGCTTTTGCAAGAGGACCATTGAATATGGAACCAAGACGACCTTGGAGGCAGTGCAAACTTGCTTAGCTGTAACCACTTTCCAGACATTTTCAGACACCAACATTTGCTGTGTTTGGCCCTGCTTGAAGCAGTAAAGCGTAACTGCACTTGCTGGTGAACACCAAAGTTTATTGCATGCCCAGTTTATAAGGATTTAGAGTCTAATGATATCCGTTATACCTTATTTCTCTGTGCTCAAATATTAATTGACATCAATGTGATTTCAAGGCGTGTTCGATCATAGAACTCTTAATTTTAGTATTTGTGTATTTATTTGTTATTTATATGGCGCCTTACAACAAGGTGCTGTACAGAACCAATTTTACAATACAATAAAATGAGCAAGTGTCAACAATAAAACAATATAACTTACAACAACAGAATGGATTGCCACCACACAAATTGCGCTAGGTAGAGTAATTTTATTTGTCAATATGTCCTTAGGTTACACCTGTTTTGGTCCCTTGCATTGCCTTTTTCAAACACGCACATTGACCAAAGTGTTGATAAGATAAGTATTTTAGGAGTTACCATGGGTGTTCTTGTTGTGTAATTCGTTACTGGGGAATCCCTGTACCTGTGTTTCTCTGGAGCTAAGATCTTGCGACCTCGTATTGGGAAAACACGGCCGAAACACGTGTAACCTTAGGAGTTGCAATGTGTGTTCTTGTTGTGTAATTCGTTACTGGGATAATCCCACATTGACAAATAAAATCACTCTACCTGGTGCAATTTGTGGGGTGGCAATCCATACTGTTGTATTATACACAAGAGTAGTGGGTCTACTCAAAGCCTGCACACAATGTGACAGGTCAACTGATTAGAAATATAGCCTTAAAATAACCAGCTGACTCCAAGTCACAGAGGGATCCACCTAATCTGAACCCAAACCCGTTTGAAAAGATAATTTACAAGAGGACTCAAAATACAATTAAGGTTGAAGTAAAAATGTTTTTTAGGGCAGCTCGGAAGATTGAGCAAGAATTAATAGACCGCAGAGAGAGAGGGATAGAATTCCAGTAAAGAAGTACCAGTAGAGAAAAAGAACAGAAACGAGAGGAAGCAGATGGGGGATAAGGAACAGCCAAAAGAAAGTGGGTTGGGAACTAAGAGTATGAAACGGGACATAGAAAAAACAAGAGAAGCAAGATAAATAGGGGCAAGTCCATAAACGGATTTAAATACTACACAGAGAAAATTGAATTTAAATTGAGAGTGGAAAGGTAGCCATAGAAGAGAGGCCAGAGAAGGCAAAATAGAGGTGCAGAGAGGTAGGGAATACAGGAGATGGATAGAGCAATTGAAGATAGATTTAAGAGGAGCTAACCGAGAGGCAGGAACACCAAAGAGAAGTGCAGAACAATAGAATAATCAAGAGAAGATTAAGGAAGAGATTAGAAGCTTTGTGGCACTGATGGTGAGAATATGTCTAACTTTCCGGGAAAAAAAGATACTGGGCCTCAATACACGGTAGGCGGTAAGGGTTTACCGGTACCAGTATTTTACCGGTACCGGTAAATCCTTACCGCCTTACTACGAGGTCCCTTGGCGGGTTGGGGAATTTAACACCTGCTTTTTGCAGGCGTTAAAAATCCAACCCGCAAAGGGACCAGGGTGCTAATTACGGTACCGCAATTTGCGGTACCGTAATTAGCGCCTTCCCCATTCCCATTATGCCCTATGGGGCAAAAATGGGAATGGGGAAGGGCAATGGAGGAAGGAGGAATTACGTTGGGCGGTAATTCCCCTTTCCTCCAAGGCAGTACCGGTACCGGTAAATTACCAGCATGAACCATGGTGCTAACAGCGCCATGGTTTACCGCCTACCGTGTAATGAGGCCCAATGACATGAACGAGATGTGATGGAGATATGGTGAGCAAAGGAAAGATAAGTATCAAGATGCAAGCTAAGGTTGCAGGCAGTCACAGAGAAGGGCAGATTTGAAGGGGAAAAGAGGACAAGGGGAGGGAAGACTTTGAGAGGAATGGTATTAGCAGGAAAAAAAGAGGACTTCAGACTTACACGGCTTAAGGACAAGAAAGTGGTCTGACATCCAAGTTTTGATTGTGGAAAGACAGGCAGAGAGGTTAGTGTACATATCAGGTGTGAAGGAAGAAAAGGATAGAAATAGATGGGTGTCATTGGCATAAAAGTGATGAGACAACCCAAAACAGGAGATCATCTTGGCTAAAGGAGAAGTATACAGAGAGAAAAGAAATGGACCAAGAAAAGGCCCTTGTGGAACACTGAATCAGAATCAGTGAATATGTCCTAGAGTATAAGAAAAGAAGTGTGTTTAGCAAAGCGGGCAGAAAGGATCGAGTCCCAGACAGATAAAAGAGCAGTTTCCGTAGAATGAAGATATTGAAAGCCAGACAGAAATCAAGGTATAACAGAATTAAGAGTAACAGAAGAAAAAACATGGGTATAAACAAGACGTTCCAATAACTTAGAATGATAAGGAAGAAGGGAAGTAGTATAGAAATTAAAAGGAATGGAAGGATCCAAAGAAAGTTCTTTCAGGACAGGGAGAATAATGTCATGTTTGAATGAAAAAGGAAAAGTAGAAATAGTAAGAGAGATATTAAGGAATAGCAGAGTTGAAAGATGCAAGCCAAGTCTCAGTAATGCATAAAAGATGCAGTTTGAGTCGTAGAAACATGTCAAGAATAGAATTTGTGTTATTATTGGTCGACCAAGCGTTCCAGAGTGCAACATTAATGCAAGAATCGCCAAGATCCAAGGGTGGATCGAATGATTGGGAGTATTATCAGAATCTGGAGAATGAGGAAATCTGTGACAAGACCAATGAGTAGGAATAGGACTACACATAGAGAGAAAAATTGACTTATGATAGCCAGAATTTAGATGCAAGGATGGGATCAGCATTAATATGGAATAAAGAAAAGTACCCACTAAAAGGCAAGTTGGGCGTGCTGCCTTCAGGAAGGACGACCGCACTGGGGTATTAAAACAAAAACCAGTAAACAACATTGTAAAAAGTTGAGGATAGTAGAGAAACACAGGGAAAAACATTCAAGGGTGGATTGCTACACCCAAACTGGTTGTTGAAGTCACAAGCGTCCGCAGCAGATAGATGGTTGCAGATCGACGGGCAACTGAGAATGAAAATGGTAACGACACACGTCAGAGATTAGATATGCAGATTGCCCAGGAGCCTCAAAGGGGGACAGAAAACCACAGGCAGCCTCCCAGGGACTGCAGTCGTTAAAGCTGGTTTGCCTCCCTGCCAGGGGAAACTTCATGATGTGGGAAGGAGACTGCAATAGGAGAGGTAGGCACGGTAGAGTGGCAATAGGTGAGGGTGGCTGATAGCCACCCCAGACTGTGCCAGAAAGAGTCTTTTGCCGGCAAGCCGGAGGAATTACAGGGCCCCTGGAGGAGCAGGCAGTCAGTAGATTTAACAAGGGAGAAAAGAAAATGTTTTCACACTGAAGAGGGAAAATCCGAAACTGGCTTCTGTCCTGAAAGACCCTCCAACCGGAAAGAAGCACCAACAACAACATGGCTGCCGATCCTATGAGCTCACATCAACGCCCACTGCTCCCACCATGGACAACTACTCCAAAAGGTACCCTGCCAGCAGCCTATACAACCCTGCATTAATGTGAGCCCTTCCTAGAGTGGATGAGGAGAGACAAGAAAGAGCTGGAGATGATTACTTGGACAGAATCTACTTAAAACACCAAGAAATCATACCTCAAGTTATTAGAGACATCATGACAACGTAGCTACATTAGACAGGAAGCACACGTGCAATTCGCCCAGTTGTGACACTCACACACCCAATCTACATGAAGAACACACGCGTACAGGCCTATGAGTTAGAGGACAGTGACATATTCATACTGTCGGCACATTTATTATTTTGCCATTAGGTTTGCAACAGCAACACAGAAATGCAAGAAGACAAAAGAGCTTGTGTACATGCTTGCACATACTTACATGCAACTAACCCTATGGAAGGACAGGACCACTCAAGGGACCTGACCTGCCATGACACATACTAACCTATGGACACTATGGAGAATACATGATAAGAAGCCAGAGCAGGCCTATGGAAAATACAGTAGGCCATGATAATTTCAGAAAAGTCTCAAGCCACAGATGCTGTGTGAGCAGAACAGTCATGGCAGGAGAAGCAGCAACCAAGGCCACAATGTTGCAAATGACATTCCACACATAGAGCCAAGGTAACACCAGCATCAGCAGAGAATATTCCTTGAAAAATACAGACTAATTTGGAGCAATTGTGATCTCAAGAGTGGTCTCCAACCACGTGATTTGGCCGAAGCTGATACTGGGCCAAGACTCAGAGGCTGGGAGAGAGCAGCCATCCCACGACCACAGAGCGGTTCGCAACACACTCACAACTCTCCGGCTACCTTCTACGATGGGAATGGAACACTCTCATGGCATTAGTCTCTGCACACTATTGTCTAACGCTGATACATAGTATACAGGTATTACGAACAGGTCTTTCGTGGGCTGGGAACAGAGTTTATCCCAGGGTTGGAGGCCCACAGCCTGACTAATCAGGACCCGTGGGTCTAGGGACAGATGGCAGGGGCTACTGACCAATCACAGGGCTTACCCAATGTAACATTTTTGGAGTAACAATTTTGGGGGACTATCCAAGTACACCACCTGACGCAGCTGCATCCATTAATATTCCCTCTTTATAGGTTCCTATACCGGAACTACCACTCAGTGGCCTATCCTGAGTGGCGTTAGGTTTAAGGGAGGGAGCCTAACAACTGATGCAAAATGTGACGTCACAGGTCATGAAAACTGGCCTGCGAGGCAGTCTGCAGTGAGATATGCCTGGACCTTCTTCCATGCTTATGACTCCTGTGTGTTTTGTTGGCTTTACAAAAACTGCTGTAATATTTTGCTACTTGTGTGGACCTTGACTTCTTTGGGACAAGGGAAGGAGTTAGGGCCTTCCGTAAGCTAGGTGTCCCCGGACTACTAGCATGGCTCTGCTTGCCTAACAAGTTGGAGGCACTGCTGAGATCGTTTGTGATGTCAGCCCGGCCAGATACTGCCTCCTCGGATGTCGGACCTTGGAGGACTGCAGGACCCTCGCAGGAACTGCGAGACAACCGGGCAGACCAGCTGAAGATTGGTCATCGGGAGCCAACTACGAAATGATCCCGCCTGTGGATGTCGAGAAGTCCACGCAGTCCAGAGGGGGCGGGACCAGCAGATAACGGGGATCCAGTTGCCGAGCAGCGTTGGGAAACGCTGAACAAAAGTAAGTGTGGTTCACGCAATTAGCAACACATTTTTGTGTGGGTGGGGGATGTGTAAATAGAACGAGGAGGATGTAAAGTGTGATAACTTGTTGCATTGAAATATTGGTAGCACGTGCATCGGGATAGGCACAGGAGCAGAGGTAGAAGTCCTTTTTCTGTGTTTAGTGAGCGTTCAGGTCACGAGGCAACAGGTGCTTGTGTTAAGCAAGGATTGTTCACTCAGTAGACTTGGACCGTGAATGTGTATATAGAGCTGTGGTATTCCTATGAGTTGGACGTTTCAGTTTGGTGCATAGATGACATATTCCTGTAAGAGTTAGGTAACGGAACACTGCCATGAATCCACACAGGGGTGTAGAGGTAAGGTGTAGTGGATCAGTCACTCCCATCCAACACATGTGTAAGACCCTACCTCCTTACAAGGACAAGATCATAAAATATAACACAAAATGGTCCAAAAATGCAGCAGGAAAGATATCCAGACCATGGCCGCCTAACAGCAGTTTCTCCAAGGATGTGCTGTAATGACTACTGACTCACCTACCGAGAACAAACAAGGGAAAGAGGTTAACTAACCGTATGGAGATATTCAAACTGTGGGGTATGTTTCAGGAGGACAGGCCATGGATGATGAGCTTGCAGGTGGTGAAGGAGGGGGGAACAGACTCCCCTGCTCCATCTCCTGCACTGCCTAGCGTAACCTCCAATGACATAGAGGAGGAGGAGGAGCAGGGGTTGTACCAATTACGAGAACTAAAGGAAAAAGGAGAATCACGGGAATTGAAGGCAGCAGAAGGATACTCTAACCCCACATAAAAACCACCCCATACTCCCCGAAGGTCTATGCCCCAAATGTCAGAGAACAAGGGATAGGTGAGGAGGCCGACAGCCCAGGCCTCGACGAGGAAGGGCTATGACGTGCAAAGACTGAATTTGCAGTAATAGGTCCGGAAGAATGGGTAGCAGTGCAGATACTCTTGAAGCTCAAAGGGATTGCCACAGGGGAGGCAGAAAGCACATCAAGGGCAATAGAAGAATTTGAGCTGGGACATGAGTGCAGAGGAGGGGCAAGGCATGTGGTAGGGAAAAAGCAACTGCAGGGAGATGAGGAAGCAAAACTAGAAGAGGAGGTAAGGGAGCGGAAGAGGGAGTTATCAAGGGAATTGGAACTACAGGAGCAGGGATGGAAGGAGCAGTTAGCGCTGTAAGAAAAGGGGCTGAGGGATTTAATAGAGAGGAACACGAATGAAGCAAGACAACCGGTGGAGATGGAGGAAAGGAGAAAGGAAATAGAGAAAAAGTGTGAAGAAGAAAGAGAGAGAGAAATGGCATTATGGAAAAAGAAAATATTGTTACAAAAGACACGTAAGTATGAAGAGAAGAGGTTGAAGGAGTTAAGGTTAACAGGGATGGTAAGGGAACATGACCAGAGGGACGAGGATGAGCGGGCACTCCAAAGGGTGAGAAAAGCAATAAAGGAAGAGATAGACAGGAAATTGCGTGACGAAGAGCAGCCGGGAAAATAAGACCTATGGGAAACACCTGTAAAGGATGCCCCATAGGTAGCAAAAATACATTTAAGGTACATACAGCACAGAGCGACACTGCACACACAGTGATGCGGGAGAAGGAGAATACATGTAAATCCACAAACATTAATCTTGACACGGTACGCTATCCAATTACACGTACATTGAATTAAATCAGGTGGTGTTAGTGAACGATCGGGACACACTAAATTGAGGAAGCACAAGTCAAAGAAGCTATACTTATTGAGGAATTGCAGTATTTACAATTATATACAGATGGGTAATCCAGTGGTGACAGGAGTTGGGACTCATCAGGGCAGTAGAGTTACAGCACTAAAAGGAAACACCTTCACCACCTGTCGTCTCTCCTCATTGAGTTCTTCCTCTCTCCACTTCCTACCTCCTGCACCTGCCTCGCTCTATTCTTTGCTTGCAGGTCCCAAATCGATATTGTTAACCACTGTACTATACTTCCCAAATGGAGACCATGCCTTGACCCCATCCCCAATTAATATGGGCATCATCACGAGTTGAGATACCGCTGGGATACAACCCAGGCTAACAGAGTTACCCCCAACCCCTCCGTGGCTATTAGCGGCAGATCACAGAATTGGCGGCAACGGTAAGTTCAAATTCCCCATTGGGTCAGTGGGCAATTTTCAGCACAATTAGTGCGTGCTAATAGTGTGGTGCTAATTGCGCCTGAAAAAAGGGAATTTTCCCAGCGCATTTACCCCCAGCTCAGAGCTCGGGGTAAATGCAGCCAAACCCGTGATTTGGTGGACCTGTTACCAACGCATTTAAGGGTTATTGCCAAACTCATTATGAGGCTTATTGTATTGTATTGTAGTCGTCATTTATATAGTGCCTTTTTCCCATGTGTACGGCCTCTATGCCCTTTTAGACAGATAGATAGATAGATAGATAGATAGATAGATAGATAGATAGATAGATAGATAGATAGATAGATAGATAGATAGATAGATAGATAGATAGATAGATAGATAGATGCAAGTATTTATTAAGCACAACTAATTACCGGAAAACAAGTTTTAAGGTGCTAGCAAAAATATAGATTACATTACACAGAATACGACATAAAACAAAAACAAAAATATACAAACAGTACACATTTTGAAGAAAAACAGGTTGTTCTTCCAATTTTGTAGCTCAGGTGATATAAAACGATGATGGGTGATTTTTAGTCGAAGCTTAAAGGTTTGCAAAGAGGCACCATTTTCAATGTGTACTGGGAGATTATTCCATCAATGGCAGCCCGTGGCGCCAATCATTTTCCCGCCAAAATGGGTGGTAGAATGCTTGGCAACCGGCCACAGGTTTTTCGCACTTAAACTAAGTGCTCGCGATGAGGCATACATTTCAGGAGCAGTGGACTATATTCAGGAATCTGGTTTTGAGTTACTTTCCAAATTTGCGTGAGGACACAAGCTTGATTTTGGTCCCCTATTGTCAGACAGCCCAATGAATTCAACACTTTCAGTGGCTAGGGAAGCCATTATTATAGAGATATTCTAATCTTTTTTTATTTATTTTTTGTCCAAGAATGGTATGTACTGCTCAAATTTGAACTGCTTGAAATGTGGCTAAGATATTTTAGCAATGTTCAAATAAGTAGAGGCCCAATACTGAATTCTATATAATGCCACAGCCCGGACTAGGGTTTGTACATTGTTTGTATCTACTAATTGATGACACCTATATTATATACATGAGAATGTGCATTTTCTGCAACCATATTCTCCTGTGGGGCAAAGGATAGTCTACCAAGTCTTTAGCTCACTGTCCCTTTCACAGAGAAGAGATTTCCCTGTAGAGAGATTCCCAGACCCGCCTTTGTTTTACTTTTCATAAGTAGTCTGCCAAAAATATCCCACAGAATAGTAGACCCTGTGAAAGAAAAAACACAAGTTTATTAACTCCCCCACAGCTACAAGAAAGTAATTCAGACAGTCCTGCAACCTGAACTGGTTGACAAGTTCTCTAATCCACCCACGACAGACTACAATATTATAATCCACATTAGTTACATTTTAGGGCAGGTCAAAAGAAGTGATTGGTTGAAACATCATGAGACCCCTATAGTGCTGTATAGGTTTGGGTAGTTCTATTGGACGACATATTTCCTGGAACACAACTCTCTACCACCCCTCATGATGTCGTAACCCTACCCCTCAACAGTTATTGGTACATCATTAAGCCGGCCAGATTGGCAGGCACAGTTAAGCACACGCAATAGCTATTACAGCTGCGTGTTTTAACTGGATTATTTTGGTTGGAGATAACACAAGCTCAGCATAACAGCCCCAAGGTGAAAAAATCATTTCTTACAATCATTCCAGCTCTCTGATAGGTTCCCTTCATTTTTCCAGCTCCTGCACCAGCTATCTCCCCAACTCCTTCCTTGCCTCGTGCCAATTCTAGTTAGCAAAAAGGCCATGTACCACTAGTGAGTTTGTATTTTCTGCTACTTATTTCTCAATTGCTATTGTATTCACTGCCAGAGCTCTTGCACCTGGAGTCTGGCTTAAGCCCTCTGCAAGGCCCTCCTCTCATGAGAAACCTCTCCCTTTGATATTGGCCTTGGCAGCTTTTACTAGTATTTCTTCACGTGTCAGCACAACATACATGTTACTGTGGGTTGTGGTCTTAAAAATATAATAATGGCAATACCTAGGCCTGCTCAAAGATGGCAGCACTGTGGTGCATTAATGCACATTACACTATTCCTTATTCTTCTATACTAAAAGCCCTAATTATGCTCTACCTATACTTATGAAAATAAACAATAAACAAAACCGTATCTGCATATGTGCTAAAAAAAAACCTGCACACATATGTTCTAAAAAGTGAAAACAAAACCCAATTATGGGCCTCATTACGAGGCTCAATTACCGGGGTATTACAACTCCGGTTTCCCGGGAATCACGGAGACGGAATGGTGTTAATCCCCATTCCCATTGAATCCTATGGGACTCAATGGGAATGGGGATCATGGAAACACCGGCAGCATCTCGTAATGCTGCCTGTGTTTCCTCATCCGCCTGCAGGCGGGCGGTGTTAAACCCACCAGGTCAGACCTGGAGGGAACATCACCTCCCGCCTGCAGGAGTCGGGATCAGGCGGTACGGAAACAACGGTGGCGGCGGGTTTACCGCCACCGTTATTTCCGGACCGCCCTGATTTGTAATGAGGCCCAATGACAGCACGTGTGATTCTTCTTCACAATCACTGTGCTCTTGCACCCCGATTTATCTATACCTTCGAACTACATTTTCATTGTGCGTATATTTCTTTGAGCGGTGCCCTACTCCCTGTCATGGAGCTTTTGGCATTGCTGCACGCCCCTTCCCTCTTGCGGACATTATATGTACATCTCTTCATTACTTTGGGAAGCATGTCATGAACCTCAGCAATCCTTGGACGTCCTGAGTGAGGGAGTCTTAGTCTTCTCCACTTGGCCACCAATTTCCTAACTCTGAAAGTATTTCTTGAACCCCCACCCAGCCACTGACTTACTAATTGTGAAAGCCTTATGGGGTATCCAAACCACTGTCTTCCTAAGTGGGCAGCATTTCTTAGCCCCATTATGGTTGATTTCTTTCTGAGGAAGCATGCCTGGCTACCCACCCTAACTGGGCAGCATGTCTTGAAGCCCCCACCCAGCAACCGACTTTAGAGGGAGGGGGTATTGTGGAGGATTTTGACCCATGTGGAATCATTAGACGGGGTGAATGTGGGGATTAAGCTGTCGCTGCCCATCATTTTGCCCCAGAACAAAAATAAATCATTGGAGTGGGTAAAGATGGGGATGCGCTGTCGCCGCCCATCATTTCATCCCAGAATCCAGGAGAGCTGCGCAGTTGTGCGCACACCAAAATGGTTACCTAACTTGCCACCCACCAGTGTAAAGAAAGGTCTTTGTTAACAAAATCCACTGTTACTGATGTCAAAAAGTTGCTGAAATCGTGACTCATTGGACCACTTTAAAGATTCAACCCTTTTTGTGGGGTTCCACATAACCACCTTACTGTAAGGAGCCCCATCAAAACAATGTTAAGCAAGGATTTACTACCATGTAAGAACCATTCCTGTTAGAATGCATTAATCCAAGAAAATCCCAAAAATGGGTGCAGTACCAGTACTCACCACTATCCAAAAGCCGGCGTTTTAAAACCCACTGTGTGTTTTTCTGAAGGCAAGCCAAAATGCCTATTTCAAACCTTGCAACATGTGCAAAATATTCACTGAACACCAGCAGACATTTGGCAGAATGGAGTTTTGTGTGCTACAAAATCTGGGAAATGAAGAGCCCAAAAACAATGCTTATAACAAAAATGCTATGGAGTCAGCAGCTTAAGCCTAACTGAAACTGGATTTAAAACCACCAAAATCGAAAATGTTTAAATTAAATGAGTGACCTATGTTTGGTGTCACATGCCTTTGTAACTGTTGAAATGTCATAGTTTTGCACTTAGAATCAGCATTCTAGCTGCATGTGTAAAATTACAAGATATTTTAAAAGCAACAAAAAGTTAGCTGAAGGTCTGGCTTAAGGAACTTGATTTTGCCTAGCAACTAACCCCCATCAGGAGTGAAACTTGAGTCACAACTATGTTCCCAGGCCAATGTTCCTTTTGCTGCCCACACTAAGGATATGCCACCTATCTGATAATTGAATTTCCTGTGCTCTGCCAGAGAGTGAACAAAGCCCTCTCCACTCAGGCAAAGGTTTTTATTACAGACGTCGTAAAAAGTGGCTTCCTCCTGGAGAAGCTGGGAGGGGCACTGCCTGTGAGAAGCAAGCTGGCTTGGCAGAAACTGGAAAGACTGGTTTCTGTACCATGTGACCTGAAAAGACACACCCCTGCAGCAAGAATATTGTTTTATAAAAAGGTGAATAACTCATAGTGCGGACATGTGAACATTTTATAAATGATACCATAATTCTTGTGATTTTTCTGCCCACAGTTTGAGACGTGGTAGGAACCGGGGGTATGTTCGGGGGGGTTTTAGCGGAAAAGTGGATATTACTATAAATGTGTGCATGTTAAAAATCTGAAACTTCATCAGTTAATGTCCCTACCCCCTGCACACATGTATGTAAAGTTGGGTCCATGTCAGAAATTGAAAAAGCAGTTAAAAAGTCAATTATGTACACTCTTTGAATGCAAGCTCCTAGAATGAGCAGATTTGGACATAGACATGGCTAAATTCAGCCACACCATGTATATGTAATTTCAAACAACTGTGTAACTCTGAAGTATGTATTTTGATCATATATAGATTTGGGTGCACAGATGATAAGGGAGGTTGTTTCAAGAGATCATAAAATGACATCACTCTGACTCACAGTTCAGTTCGCCAATCAAGGGGACGAATGAAAGCTGACCAATGACGAGTGAGAGGGGCAAGTCTAGTGATGCAACACACACACCCACTCTCAAGAAACAGATAAAAGCAGAGAGTCAGGACAGATAGGGACCTGGAATTCCATTTGCAGCAACGCCCTCTGCCGGACCATACAACATCCAGAGATCCAGACTTCAAATTCATCAATTTATCCAGTACTAAGAGACCAGACCAGAGAGAAAGCAGTGCTGTGCCTAGCAGAGACCAGACCAGAGAGAAAGCAGTGCTGTACCCAGAGAGTTCCCGAGGCCAGGCGCTGTGAGCAGAACCCGGAAAGACCTGACCAGACTGAAGTCCGTGACCCAGTCGCTTTCCGGTTCAAAATCTCTTGTGAGTACTCAGCAAAACTCAGAACACATCTCTTAGTTAAATTCATCTAATTCAATCTATTTAACCTAAGTAGAACTGCCTCCAAATCTGTCACCTGTCATTTCTAGTAGAATTTGTCACTTGTCAAAGTGTGCGTTTAAAATTTACCAAACCAAAAACGACCTTTATTAAATCGATCATATCTCCGCAACCGTTTGGGCTAGAGACTTGCCGTAACTTTCCTCTGATAGCTTAGAATCGTGGCTTTCCTAGGAACCTAGAACCGCATTCCTACCCCCTATAGTTTTACCGCAATCGCGGAACACGCACCCGCGAATTTTGCCACGATTTGCAATTTCTTCACATGTAAAAAAAAACTGCTGTTTGCTTTTCCAATTGCCAGAAATTCGTTTAACCTGCTAACTATTCCTGCATCATTGCTAGTGTGAGCCTGGACTAATATTAACTAGATACCACTCACTCTGAACCTCTAAAAGGGAATTAAAAGCGTTTCCAGCATATTTCTCATTCATTGCCAGCACATATCAAAGCAATTTGGGCCTGTGATTTCAAAACTCCTATCTGTTTTCTGTTGTCTAAGCTTGCTGGATTGAACTGATTACATTGATCGCATTTCTGAGAACTGTGTGCTTTTCTCCCATTTTCTTGCATTGCATAAGGAGGGGGGAGTGAATAGCCAGGGAAAAGTGATTACATTGTTTGGTTGAAATCATATTGAGTATTTTCTGTACTGCATTCATTGAATATTGCATCCACCTGAGCTTACATAAAGCATCCTCTTCCACATTATACTTTTGTTCCTATTTACCAGTGTGCTACCTTATCCATTTCATGTCAGCTCATTAGTGATTATAAGAAGTGTGCTAGTGCCAGATTCTCCGTTGTTAATATTTATCATATCAGATTAAGTGTGAGATTCAATTATTAATTTATTATAAAGTGTGATATATATATCTATTGTCTAATTTATCAAATAAATCTTTTAACTTACAAAACAGAACTACTTCTTGGCTCAGTGGGGTCAGGGGGATTCCAAGAGAGGGGTGTTATACAAGGGTAGTCATCCAGAACGCATGAACTGGACCTAAAGATATATCAATAAGGGTTTTCATTCAGTATTCTAGACTAGGCGTTAACTTAGCGGTAGTGCTGAATTGAATCCTCTTACAAAGTGGGGGCTCGAGCCGAGACGTTGGGTTAGATTTACCATTTGTGCAGCTTAATACAGTGTGCTAACTGACGGGATACATACATCCAGTCGGATCACCACGCTGCATTACGCTGTGAAGCATTCCTCAAAAGGGACACTCCAAGAAGTTCTGTTCTGCAAAAATAAAATACTAACTTCTGTAAGTCAGGACAGAGACCAATCTCTAGAATGACGGCCTTAGTAGACATGAAAATAGCCAGAGAGCACTTCTTACACAAACTATTTGTGAGAGGTGAATGGGCTGAGCAGGGCCAGGATGCCTGGTTGCAGGCCATCACGCGACAGGTCACGGAAACAGGGTCGGACTTATGGAGAGATCAGGGTCCATTACATGTGGCCCTGAGTGAACTATATATGGCTCCTAAAGCCAAAGAGGAACACAATAAGATCGCCAGGATAGCAGCATACCTGTACCTATATATGGGAGACATGCAGGATAGATGTGCTGAAAGCCAAAATCTGGCAAATAGGCAACAGATGGCATTACAGAAGGTCCAATCTGATCTGGACTCTTCTGAGCAGAGGCTGCAGAGGAGCCAGGAGTCAGAAAATGACAGCAGACTGTACATTACTAAAATAAAGGAGGATATGGATGTGCTGCAAAAGGAAAAGTCAGAACAGGATACCAGATTTCTGGCCTTGCAGAAGGAACACCAAGAAGGTTTGGACTCCCTACTGCAAAGCCAGAAAAAGCTGGAGCAACAGTTAGACTTTAACAGGGCATGCACGGAGCAGGTAGCCACCCTGCAAAGTCATCTAGATAGAGTGAAGGTAGAGAGCAACAAGCTGATCTTGAAAGACCTGGATACCCAGGCAGAGTTTGATGAAGAACGCCAGAAAGCTGGTGCCTTTCAAAGGCAGAGGGACGACCTGGCGGCACAAATGCAGGCTCTTAGTCAGGAAAGAGACGCCTTAGGCCAGGAAGTCTGCCATTTAAAAAGGAAAATGGAAGAAAATCACCTGGCCCACCAGGGGCTGGGTGACCTCCAAAAAGAAAACCAGAACTTGGTAGAGCACACCAGACGGGTGGAGGATGCTCTAGCAAGAAAGGAGCAGGCCAATAGGGACCTTGCCCAGGAGGTAACCCTCTTGCATCAAAGACTGGCCCAGTTCTCCAGGACCAACCAGGAAGCACGGAGAGAAAATGAGGCCCTCTGTCAACACAATGATAGGCTCCAACAGCAGGTAGCGATGCAGGAGAAACTGATAGAGTCGAGTAAGGCCTTAACAGAGGAACTGAAAGCACAAATGCAGGCTCTTGCATTGCAACAGGGAGCAGGGGCGGATAGAGATGAGGTCCGCTGGGAAAGAGAGACTCCTGACCATAACCGCAGGAGCCCTAACACCAGGGGCCTTCATCTTCCCCAGTCCCTGGACTCTACCACCCCCATGTCCCCTGGCGCACATGAGCACAGGGCCACAGGGATGGCAGATTACTATCCAGCTAAGAGTATGGGGCTCATAGGCCAGTACCACTCAGGAATGGAGGGGTGGGCATCCGGGTATGGGCACCCAAGTACAGTACAGTTCAATGGGGAACCCCAGGAGAGTAGGCCCATTAAGGGCATCCTGAAAACCTCTGCCCAGTTAGGTCAGTGGAGGGGGTACCCATCAAATCCTGGCAGCAAGGAGGAATCTGAAGACTCCTCTGAACTGCGCAGGACACAGGAGACCAGGTCCCCACATTCTGCCAGCCATTCCCAGGCTCGCAGAATCCGGGAAAACCTGGAAGAACAGACGAGAACCTCTGGGAGCAGTGCCTCTGAGTCCGACGAAGAATGGACAAGGGTTACCCGAACCAAAAAGGCCAATAAGGCAAAAAGGGCCTTGCTTAAGGACCCCTTAAAGCAGATTAAGGCGATCAGGAGCGTCATCACGCCTTACCATAAGAACGCTAAGTATTCTGTTTGGGAGCACTTAGAGTTGTTTGAACAAATGATGGAGACTTTCCATTTGAAGGACAGCCAAAGCTGCATTCAATATGTAAAGTGGACCTTCTCCCCGGAATACTCCAGTTTCTTTGCGGGGCTGGAGGACCAAAATCATTTAAGATGGTCCACCTATAAGGCGGCCATCCTGAAACATTTTTCTGTTCACAGAAATCCTCAAGAGGCTCGCAAGGCAGCCTACAATTTGCAATGTGGGGAGGATCAGGCCCCACAAGAATTTGTGCAGGAGTTAAAGCGGGCTTTTGTACAGACCACAAGAAGGGTGCGCACGGATAGCCGTGAATTTATCAACACGTTTTTCCATGCCTTGCCCAAATATATCATGACCCAGCTCGTGAGGGATTTTCACGAGAAAAGATCTTTAGACTGGGTCATTGAACAGGCTACCCGCATCTATGAGGTGCAGAAGCCCATAGAAAATAAAAGCAATGCCCAGAAAAACCCCAAAGCCAACAGCACCCCTGCTGCTGCCAAGGTGGCAGAGGTAAAGGTCACCCCCGTTTTGGATTTGGAGATGGGGGGGCCTAAAAACCTACCTGCACCTAATAATGCTAGGCCCAGAAGGTCCTCGGGCCAGTCACAGACAGGGAGCCAGGGAGGCAGCCCCACAAATGGGGTCCCTCGCTCTCCTGACTATGTAAGTCCTCGCTACAAAGGTAACAGACCCATCCTGGGTTATGTGTGGACTCCTCCAGCCCAAGGGGGGGGATCCAGCCAAGCTCCTAACCCAGGGAACTTCCCTCCAAACTTCCCACAGGAGGGCAGAAATTTACCAAACCCTGGGCAGAACTTTTTCCCCAGATATCCACCCGACTTCCAACCCCAAAATCATCCATCCTTCTTTCCTCAATTCCCTGAGCCCAGACCACTGAATCCGGGAGAGGGGAGGCCAAGGGTGGAGGGGTACCCAAATCTTCCCAACCCGGGGTATTACCAGAGGAGGGACAGCTACCCTTCCCGGGATCAGCCCAGGGGAGAAAACAGGGCCCCGTATCAGCCTGAGCGGGTTTCCCAGTTAGAGCGCCAGGTTCAAAACATGGCGCGGGATATGGGTCATATACTGAGGGCGCAGCAGAACCCTCAGATCAGCATGCCGGCGCAGAACGCACCCAACTCTGGACCTGGTGCTCCAGAACAATGACGGGGGCAGCACCCCGATAACTCACCGGTTCCCAGGGAGGAGGCACAAGGGGAAGGGGGGTGTAAAGCCTTGGAGGAAGCTTCCTTCCTCACTTGTAAACAGCCCCTGGAAACCCAGGAACCGGAAACAAAATCTCTTGCCCCTGAAAGTCTGCCTCCTAAGGAGCAGAGGGGGGGTAGGAGAAACAAAAGACCCAAACAGACTCAGTGTGAGGAGGAGGTACAGATATTCCAATTTGAGGGGGAGGGATCCTCAGAGGATCCTGGGAAAAGGATCTTCTCCTTCAGAGAGGGGGGAACTCCTCCCAAAGAAAAATGGGTCCCTAGGGATGCAAATCCAGACTGGGTAGATGTGGAGACTGAGCTACCGCCGCCCACCATCTCATCCCAGAACCAACAGCAAGAAAA
Organism: Ambystoma mexicanum; assembly: GCF_040938575.1. Taxonomy (NCBI): domain Eukaryota; kingdom Metazoa; phylum Chordata; class Amphibia; order Caudata; family Ambystomatidae; genus Ambystoma; species Ambystoma mexicanum. The sequence goes on from NC_090934.1 coordinate 144,421,493, forward strand.
TCCCCTGGTTCAAACCCATCCTGGGGACTGCCTCCAAAAAGGGGGGGGCGGCCCAGAAACGGAGCCAGGGGAACCCACAATGGCTCTGATCTCCAGTTGCAAAATTTTTCTTTCAGATTCCCAAGGCTCTCCACAAGATTCTGCCCAAATCCCTTCGCTAGCGATGTCCAAAACCAGAAAATTAGCCCACCAGTTGTCCAAAAATGTACATTATCTGTGCCCCCTTGAGGAGAAGGAGGGAAGATATTATGCCCCGGTACAAGTACAGGGGCAGGGTACAATCTCAGCGCTGGTGGACACTGGATCTCAAGCTACCCTTCTGTCCAGAAGGGCCTTTGACGAACTGAATGCAGGAAGGGGAGAGGATTACCAAATTCCTCTCACCTCTCTTCCTGGACAACTACAGAACTTTGACGGGAAGGAAATTCCCGTCGAGGGGACGGCAGATTTGGACATTAAGATCGGGCGACACAAGTTGAAACACCCGGTCATAGTTGTGACTCCAGAGGGCACCCCTTGTTTACTAGGGAATGACCTCCTGAGAAGGTTGTCACCCCTAATAGATTGCGTAAACAAGGTCCTCTGGACTCAGACTAGCCGACCCATAAAATTAAAACAGAGTGTCAACCATGTTAGTTTAAACGGCACATGCCACATGGTTGAACAAAAATCTGACCAAGTAGAATTTCACTTCCAGAACAACCAAATTCCAGACGTGACAGTAATAGCAGTAGGACAACAGACTGGTGATGGGGGGTCCTCTCTATTTCTGAAAATCAACCTTCCTTCCAGTCTAAAGTGGTATTCCACGCTGGAAGGAAACACTCTGAAATTCTATACCAATCCACAATCTGAAACTCCCACTCCTATAGTCCAGAAAGATGTGAAATCAGCTCAAAGCCTGGCTGATATTCAGCAAATTGGAGAGCAGTTGTTCATCCCTGTTCAGTTAAATGATGGGGAGGACTCTGTTCTCGCTCGAGTGTGTGTGAACAACGGTAAGAGCTTCATCGGCGAAGCCATGTTCCGCCAACTCCCAAAAGATCCAGCCATTCCCACCTTCAAACTGATAGACAAATGGGAAATGGACCTGGAAGCACCTGACTCCAAACATCTCCTGCCAAGCAGGTGTATGCTCAAAATTTCCATTGGCAACAAGAGCATAGTCCACAATTGTTGGGTCGTGCGAGACGTCCCTGCCGCCTTTTACTTAGGCAGTGACGTTCTCAATCGCTTTGCCATTAGTTTGGACCTAATAAACTTCAAAGCTTGGTCCCGATTAGCGGATAATCCCATGGGCTTTGATGATCCAGAAAAAGCATTTAGGTCAGCTCAATTGCTACCTTATGCAGTTGAAATTCAGGTTAAAGAGGAAGTCACCATCCCAGAAAGGACCCGACAATTCTCCCTGGAAGTGAAAGTTAAAAGGGGACAAGAGTTGAAAAACCCTGATGCTTACATACATCTAAATGCTTCTCTCCAACAGCAAGGGTTGGGGGTAAACCCGACTCCATTAGTCAACATAGAACATGACACCATTCTAATAGAGGTGGATAACAGCGACTTAAAGAGTATTACTCTAGCCGCAGGCACCATTATTGGAATGGCGGTTGATGACCGACATTTCTCCATTGATCTTGTAAATGAACTGTTAGGACCCATCCCCAAGGACTGTTTTGACAGTGACAGTGATGACAACGCAACACCAGACAGGATTTTTACCCGGCATGGGGGGAACGTCCTGGTGTACACTTCCTGCCCCTATGGTAAGGAAGATGTGACTTGTGACTTCAGGAGGGATGAGGTGATTTTTCAAGTCCATGAGGGCTGCCTTTCCCACCTGAAGCCTCCGGTCCAAATCAGCACTCTGACCAGGGACTTCTCCACCCAGCTGGAGGAGGCCGCGGAGATAGCCAAACCAGAAGTCTTTCCAGGTTTCAGGCAGATGGTGGAAGAGAGAGTCAACCTAGCTGATGCCTGTGTGACTCTGGAACAAAAGCAAAAGTTGAAACAAGTTTTCTTGGACTTCCAAGATCTCTTTGCGGTAGACTCATATGACTGTGGTCGCACCGATATCCACACCACAACAATCCCCACGGACCCTGGCATGACTCCTGTGTTTGTGAAGCAATATCGCTTGCCTCTCGCATCAATGGAGTCCCTTACTGAAATAATTAAGAACCTTGAGTCCCGGGGAATAATCCGTCCAGTCCACAGCACCTTCAATAATCCGGTGCTGGGAATATTGAAGCCAAACGGCCAGTGGAGACTCTGCGCCGACCTTAGGGAGCTCAACAAACGGGTCCATACTTCCCGATGGCCTCTGCCCTACATTGACCAAGGGCTGGCCCAGATCCAGGGGTCACAGGTATTCACTGCAATAGACCTGACCAATGGATACTGGACTGTGCCTGTCAGTAGGGAGGACCAATACAAACTGGCTTTTACCTTTGGGGGCCAGCAGTACACATGGACCCGGACTCCCTTCGGATACCTTAACTCCGGTAATGAGTTCAATATTTTTCTACATAAGGCCATGCCCGACCTGGGTACGAGGGGTAACCTGGCTTATGTAGATGATGTCCTCATCAAAAGTTCATCTGTGGAGGAACACATAGCGGAGATCCGTTATGTTCTGACACAGTTGAGGGCCGCCGGAGCAAAACTTTCCTTTCAGAAAGCACAGTGGTGTAGAACCCGTGTTAATTTCTTGGGGCATGAGATTACTCCTCAGGGTCTCTGTTCCCAGGAAAAGAAAGTGGAAGCACTTCAGAAACTGAAAGACCCCACAACTCTGCGGGAACTAAGGAGCCTCCTTGGACTGACTAATTACAGCAGAAAGTTCATTGAGGGCTACGCAGAGATCACCAGACCCCTGATTCATCTCCTGAAGGGGGGGGTCAAGTGGGAAGGGGGTCCAGAACAAGCCGAGGCAGTAAAACAACTCAAAAGAAGCCTCTCACAAGCGCCTTGCCTAGCTTACCCTGTCAGAAACAAGGAGTTCTTCCTGGAGACGGGGTTCTCTAATACGTGCTTGACGGCAGTATTATATCAAAAGCATGACAAGGTCAATAAAGTAATCTCCTATGCGAGCAAAACTTTATCCTCTGTGGAGGAAAAATTCAACGATTGTGAGAAGGCACTCCTGGCAACGGTGTGGGCATTGAAGAATTACCGCCCGTTTATCCAGGGGGAACACATCATAGTGGAGACTCCACACCAGCCTCTGCAATATCTCCAAAGTGACAGAATCCGGGCCGGAAATGTGAGTAATTCCCGAATTACTTCCTGGATTCTGTCAATGCAAGGCTTTCCTGTGGAGGTCCGATATGGCCAAAACAAGAAGAGTCCCCTCGCGCAAGGTCTGGCTGACTTGCATGATTGCGCCAGAGAAAACTGTCTCGAGGACGAAAGTCTAAAAATCAAGGACAACATGGAGGCATACCTTAATTCCCCCCACAAAGTCTTTGAAGAAGACAAGTGTGAGGGAATGCCCACTGTGTATGTGGATGGATGCTCTTACCATGTTGACAACAACGGGGAGAAAGAACTGGTGGCCGGCGTAGGGAATGCATGGGTGAATGAGTCCCCAGAACCCTCCGCTGGATACAGAATTGGTCCCCGAAGTAGTCAGGTGGCAGAATTGATGGCTGTGCATCAGGCCATCCTCACTGCTGTCCAGCATCAACTCCACGAACTGGTCATAATCACAGATTCGGATTATGTACGGAACGGGTTCGTGGAGCACCTGGTGAATTGGAAAACCAGAGGCATGTTATGTGCTAACAACAAACCCTTGAAACATGGGAAGTTGATCCAAAACATTGATGATCTGGTCAACTCGAATGAGATGACCATCTACTGGAAAAAGATCAAGGGTCATTCCAAAGTAGAGGGACCAGACAAAACTGGAAATGACTTAGCTGATCAGCTGGCCAAAACCGGGGCCATCCAAGGGGATCTAATTGAGATTGAGTCCCTGTTGGGGGAAATCCAGGTCACTGCCATCACTAGGTCCCAGACAAATGCTCACAACGACCTCTCAATTGCACAATGGAGTAAGGAGACCACTGATGCTGATTTGATTACTGCTCAGAAGGGGGATCCAATAATTGGTAAATTTTACCAGCACCTTGAGGACCCTGAGAACTTTCCCCTGACGGATACCGATTACATTGGGAAAGAGGACCTAAGAGTGTTGATGAAATGTCCAAAAATGTTCCGTATCCAAGACGGTTTGTTGGTAAGGAAATCCAAAGCTGGCCACGATCAGTGGGTGGTTCCTACCTCATTCCGAAGCCTGATGTTAAGTCACGCCCATGATGCGGCCACCGCTGGTCATAGGGGGTTTCACACAACATTGGAAATCTTAAGAGAGGTTGCATACTGGCCACACATGGGGCAGGACCTCGACCAGTACCTGAAGGGTTGCCTTGTGTGTGCACAATTTCAGCCATCATCCCTCACACACCGTGCGCCTTTACAAAAGAGGGGAATGACACTGCCATGGTCAGATTTACAAATCGACTTTGTAGGCCCTGTGATTCGCTCGGCTAGGGGGAATAAGTACATGTTGACCGTGACATGCTTGTTTACCAAGTGGGTGGAATGTCTCCCAGCCCCAAATTGCAAGGCAGAAACTGCAGCTGCCTTGATGATTAACCACATCTTTTCCCGTTTTGGTCTACCTCAAAGGATTGAGTCAGACAGAGGTAGCCACTTCACCAGTGAAGTAATGACAAAGATGTGGGAGATACTGGGGGTCAAGAGAAAGCTGCATATTGCTTATAGACCAGCTTCTTCTGGGGCAGTAGAGAGATATAACCGGACAATTGTGAGCATATTAAAGAAGTTTGTGGCAGATTCTGGGCCAAGTTGGGATATCCGATTACCTCTGGTCCTAATGGCCATCAGATCTACCCCTTCATCTGCAACCAAAATGTCACCATTTGAGTTGATGACTGGGCGCAAGATGGTGCTTCCGCAGCATTTGCTCTACAGGACCCAAGAGCAGACACTGATAAATGCCTCCACTACTCATGAGTATGTAGAGAATTTAAGGAAACACCTCCAACATGCTTTTGCTTACGCTCAGCGGAATCTAGAAAGATCGGCTGATAGCATGAAGACCCATTATGACCTGAAAACTTCCAGGAAGGAATATCAGGTGGGAGACCGGGTCTATCTATACAACTTCCAAAGGAACCAGGCCAAGCAGCGCAAATTTTTGCCTACATGGAAGGGACCCTTTGAGATCGTCGATAAGATCTCCCCTGTGGCCTACAAGATCCGCATCCCCAAAGGCGGTTCGGCAGAGGGGGAAGACAAGTGGGTCCACATAAACCAGTTGAAATGTTGCCATCCCAGGCACACTCTGCAACAACTGGAGGAATCCTCTGGAATCCTAGCGGGTACTGTATCAGACTAATTCAGTTCCAATCATAAAACATACCACATCTAGTCTCTAAAATATTGTGATTTACATGAAACTGTCTCTAGTGATACTGTTTTTTTTTCAAAATAAGAATGTAATATTTCGTTATGATGAAATGCATATGCTGCCCCACTATCTCAACAGTGGGAGAAAAAAATCGTCTATGAGTAGATATTGCCGCTTTTGCTTTATCATCCTAGGAGAGATGAAACCATGAAGGATGACCAAGAAGGACGATCCGGAGACCGGGAGCAGAGACGCAACGGGCCCGGGGTACCGCCCAATCTTCCCATCAGGAACGGCGAGGAGAACTGATCGATCTGACCGGATAGAGAGGAAGATGCTGAACTGTGCCATCTACAGAATTGGAAGAAGATAATGTGGACATACCAGCGCCAGGGTTCAAAACCTCCCTTGCAACCGACTCCCCCTCGACTCAAGTCAAAGCGCAGTCGGGCGGGGGGGTTTGTGGAGGGTTTTGACCCATGTGGAATCATTAGACGGGGTGAATGTGGGGATTAAGCTGTCGCTGCCCATCATTTTGCCCCAGAACAAAAATAAATCATTGGAGTGGGTAAAGATGGGGATGCGCTGTCGCCGCCCATCATTTCATCCCAGAATCCAGGAGAGCTGCGCAGTTGTGCGCACACCAAAATGGTTACCTAACTTGCCACCCACCAGTGTAAAGAAAGGTCTTTGTTAACAAAATCCACTGTTACTGATGTCAAAAAGTTGCTGAAATCGTGACTCATTGGACCACTTTAAAGATTCAACCCTTTTTGTGGGGTTCCACATAACCACCTTACTGTAAGGAGCCCCATCAAAACAATGTTAAGCAAGGATTTACTACCATGTAAGAACCATTCCTGTTAGAATGCATTAATCCAAGAAAATCCCAAAAATGGGTGCAGTACCAGTACTCACCACTATCCAAAAGCCGCCGTTTTAAAACCCACTGTGTGTTTTTCTGAAGGCAAGCCAAAATGCCTATTTCAAACCTTGCAACATGTGCAAAATATTCACTGAACACCAGCAGACATTTGGCAGAATGGAGTTTTGTGTGCTACAAAATCTGGGAAATGAAGAGCCCAAAAACAATGCTTATAACAAAAATGCTATGGAGTCAGCAGCTTAAGCCTAACTGAAACTGGATTTAAAACCACCAAAATCGAAAATGTTTAAATTACATGAGTGACCTATGTTTGGTGTCACATGCCTTTGTAACTGTTGAAATGTCATAGTTTTGCACTTAGAATCAGCATTCTAGCTGCATGTGTAAAATTACAAGATATTTTAAAAGCAACAAAAAGTTAGCTGAAGGTCTGGCTTAAGGAACTTGATTTTGCCTAGCAACTAACCCCCATCAGGAGTGAAACTTGAGTCACAACTATGTTCCCAGGCCAATGTTCCTTTTGCTGCCCACACTAAGGATATGCCACCTATCTGATAATTGAATTTCCTGTGCTCTGCCAGAGAGTGAACAAAGCCCTCTCCACTCAGGCAAAGGTTTTTATTACAGACGTCGTAAAAAGTGGCTTCCTCCTGGAGAAGCTGGGAGGGGCACTGCCTGTGAGAAGCAAGCTGGCTTGGCAGAAACTGGAAAGACTGGTTTCTGTACCATGTGACCTGAAAAGACACACCCCTGCAGCAAGAATATTGTTTTATAAAAAGGTGAATAACTCATAGTGCGGACATGTGAAAATTTTATAAATGATACCATAATTCTTGTGATTTTTCTGCCCACAGTTTGAGACGTGGTAGGAACATGGGGGTATGTTCGGGGGGGGTTTAGCGGAAAAGTGGATATTACTATAAATGTGTGCATGTTAAAAATCTGAAACTTCATCAGTTAATGTCCCTACCCCCTGCACACATGTATGTAAAGTTGGGTCCATGTCAGAAATTGAAAAAGCAGTTAAAAAGTCAATTATGTACACTCTTTGAATGCAAGCTCCTAGAATGAGCAGATTTGGACATAGACATGGCTAAATTCAGCCACACCATGTATATGTAATTTCAAACAACTGTGTAACTCTGAAGTATGTATTTTGATCATATATAGATTTGGGTGCACAGATGATAAGGGAGGTTGTTTCAAGAGATCATAAAATGACATCACTCTGACTCACAGTTCAGTTCGCCAATCAAGGGGACGAATGAAAGCTGACCAATGACGAGTGAGAGGGGCAAGTCTAGTGATGCAACACACACACCCACTCTCAAGAAACAGATAAAAGCAGAGAGTCAGGACAGATAGGGACCTGGAATTCCATTTGCAGCAACGCCCTCTGCCGGACCATACAACATCCAGAGATCCAGACTTCAAATTCATCAATTTATCCAGTACTAAGAGACCAGACCAGAGAGAAAGCAGTGCTGTGCCTAGCAGAGACCAGACCAGAGAGAAAGCAGTGCTGTACCCAGAGAGTTCCCGAGGCCAGGCGCTGTGAGCAGAACCCGGAAAGACCTGACCAGACTGAAGTCCGTGACCCAGTCGCTTTCCGGTTCAAAATCTCTTGTGAGTACTCAGCAAAACTCAGAACACATCTCTTAGTTAAATTCATCTAATTCAATCTATTTAACCTAAGTAGAACTGCCTCCAAATCTGTCACCTGTCATTTCTAGTAGAATTTGTCACTTGTCAAAGTGTGCGTTTAAAATTTACAAAACCAAAAACAACCTTTATTAAATCGCTCATATCTCCGCAACCGTTTGGGCTAGAGACTTGCCGTAACTTTCCTCTGATAGCTTAGAATCGTGGCTTTCCTAGGAACCTAGAACCGCATTCCTACCCCCTATAGTTTTACCGCAATCGCGGAACACGCACCCGCGAATTTTGCCGCGATTTGCAATTTCTTCACATGTAAAAAAAAACTGCTGTTTGCTTTTCCAATTGCCAGAAATTCGTTTAACCTGCTAACTATTCCTGCATCATTGCTAGTGTGAGCCTGGACTAATATTAACTAGATACCACTCACTCTGAACCTCTAAAAGGGAATTAAAAGCGTTTCCAGCATATTTCTCATTCATTGCCAGCACATATCAAAGCAATTTGGGCCTGTGATTTCAAAACTCCTATCTGTTTTCTGTTGTCTAAGCTTGCTGGATTGAACTGATTACATTGATCGCATTTCTGAGAACTGTGTGCTTTCCTCCCATTTTCTTGCATTGCATAAGGAGGGGGGAGTGAATAGCCAGGGAAAAGTGATTACATTGTTTGGTTGAAATCATATTGAGTATTTTCTGTACTGCATTCATTGAATATTGCATCCACCTGAGCTTACATAAAGCATCCTCTTCCACATTATACTTTTGTTCCTATTTACCAGTGTGCTACCTTATCCATTTCATGTCAGCTCATTAGTGATTATAAGAAGTGTGCTAGTGCCAGATTCTCCGTTGTTAATATTTATCATATCAGATTAAGTGTGAGATTCAATTATTAATTTATTATAAAGTGTGATATATATATCTATTGTCTAATTTATCAAATAAATCTTTTAACTTACAAAACAGAACTACTTCTTGACTCAGTGGGGTCAGGGGGATTCCAAGAGAGGGGTGTTATACAAGGGTAGTCATCCAGAACGCATGAACTGGACCTAAAGATATATCAATAAGGGTTTTCATTCAGTATTCTAGACTAGGCGTTAACTTAGCGGTAGTGCTGAATTGAATCCTCTTACAGTATGTCTTGAGACCCATTGTAGAAGGTTTTAGAATTGCACTTTCTTATCAATTGCAGGTATTTAATTGGATTACAATAAAACATGCAATACATCTATATCCTGAGAGCAAATGCATAACTAACACTTGCTAGTTTTTCCAGCAACTACCTCATTATCGTTCTTAATTTGGAGTTTGCAGTAGTTCAATTTATTTAAAAACAGGGTTTCATTTTGTATGGAAGGATGAGTGTTACGAGAGTAAGAGGCAGTCAAGGCCAGCCCACTACATGCACTGTCATATTTTAATGGTTTTCTATAATGTCAATTTGCACATATGTCCTACTTGCAGCAGCAACCTTAGACAAAGAGTAGGGATCCCACTGTGGGCCCGCGTGGATTGGGGCAATGTACAATATTCAACAAAAGGAAAGGGTCCACGCTACTAACAACACACTGGGCCTCATTACTTTTAGCTTTTGCCGGCGTGGCTACCCCCAAACCGGGTACCAGGTACTGGGTCCGGGCCCGAGTCCGGGTCTGGGTCCCGAAAATAGGTAATTACCAGGCCATGCTGACTTTGGCAGGCTTGGTCATTCCCATTCTCGGGACCGGCAACCCGGTACATCCCCATTCCCATTTGAGCCCTCATAGGGCTCAATGGGAATGGGGAGGATGCTAACAACAGGCCCATTAATGATGGGCCCGTTGTTAGCATCCTGGTCTGCTCACGGGTGCCAGTAAGGACATCTGGGCTGGACCAGACGTCCTTACCTACACCCGTGAGTAAACCCGTAATGTAGCGGCACGTAATGAACAGTGCCGTTCCCTTATCGGCACCACTTACTACGGGACCGCCTACAGTGTAATGACGCCCACTGTGTTGTAAACATTTGTACTTAATCTAAACAATTATTTGGTGCACAAAAGTCACAAAGAATATCTCAAATTGTGCAGATTCTTGTAATCTAGGAACAGATAAATGATATATATTTTCATTAAGTATAGTAAAGAACAAAACATCAAACCTAAATACAATGTTCTAGGAAAGTACATATAGTTGAAGTGGCACAAATGATCAAGAATAGAAAAACAAAACAAAACACAATATTAAAGGGAGAACCAAATCATACTGGTCATGCAGTGATTACTAACAATTCATTGGTGTAAACTACTACTAGGTACACTAAATCATACCCTGCCTACTGTGACAACTGCAGGGTATACTAAATAATACCCTGGAGAGATTTTTTTGGTACAATTAATAATCGTGCCATTTGTCTGCCTACATGAACATGAAATATCTGGAATTTTCTCAATTCTCCTAACTAGTTACTCGAGCACTGGTGCACGTTTCGGCATGCCGGTGATCGTGGCATCCATGTGAAGTCTTCCTCAGGGCAGGTAAAGAGTATTGACACCTGTACTTCTGAGAGGGATGTGTGGGATTGGCTCCAAATTCACGGGTATCCTCACATTAGGGGGCACCCACCCCTCTCTCGACTAAATGGTGTGCAAAAATTGGCAAATGAGGTGCTGTTCCTTGGGGCCCAGAGTGAGTAGTCAAATGTATATCTTGATGCGTGTGTTGGGTATCTGAGTTTCAGAGGAAATGCTTTCTTGGAAATCTTTCAGGATGCTTCTTGTTTCAATGAGATTCGGGGACCATGCTTGTGTCTCCGGGAATGCGTGGCAATCGCATTTGAGTTTCAGAAGAAATGCTTTCTTGGAAATCATTTAGGATGCTACTTGTTTCAACGAGATTCAGGGGCCCACGCTTGTGTCTGCGGGAATGTGTGGCAATCGCACTCGAAATTGTTCATAGAAAAAGGCAAGCATCCATGGACAGTCCCAACGCTTACTAAGAGTCCGTGTCCGTGTGTTCCATGGAGTTCACTCAACTCGCGTCGAGCCCCATGCCAGTGGTGGAAAGGTGTTGACATCAACCTACTCCTCCTTGCCTTGCTCAATAACGGGTGGCAGGAATTTCAAACGTTGACATGAATAAGGAAGGGTGCCATTTATCAAACTGCCAATAGTCATTCAGGCCAAAGATTGACATGACAAAGCATGTCAATTCCAACAATTACAAACCTACTTCAATGTTGCTAAAGTTTGAAACTCGATCCTTGCGCGCGCACTCAATTAGCCACCTCACCATCAACCACAGTTCATCCTGAGGCCCCATCTCCGTACACATTCTCAAAATAAATAAAATGCAATAAAAGTCTTGATGCACAAAGGAAAAAGGTAAGTATAAAGGAAAATGGTTTGTCTGAAAAGCGCGCTCACTCAAAATCAAATCAAAGTTAATCAAGTAAGGTAATATGTGAAATTGGTAACTAGGGAGAGCGGAATGGGGTCCCCATTTAGTGAAAAGGTCCGCACTACCCAAAATATAAATGAGGGTCAGCCTCTGGAAGTTAACTTTATGACACAAATTATGGAAAGCAAGGAAGGTCATTTTGAATTAACTTTTCGGATAATCTCGCTTTTGCAAGAGGACCATTGAATATGGAACCAAGACGACCTTGGAGGCAGTGCAAACTTGCTTAGCTGTACCCACTTTCCAGACATTTTCAGACACCAACATTTGCTGTGTTTGGCCCTGCTTGAAGCAGTGAAGCGTAACTGCACTTGCTGGTGAACACCAAAGTTTATTGCATGCCCAGTTTATAAGGATTTAGAGTCTAATGATATCCATTATACCTTATTTCTCTGTGCTCAAATATTAATTGACATCAATGTGATTTCAAGGCGTGTTCGATCATAGAACTCTTAATTTTAGTATTTGTGTATTTATTTGTTATTTATATGGCGCCTTACACCAAGGTGCTGTACAGAACCAATTTCACAATACAATAAAATGAGCAAGTGTCAACAATAAAACAATATAACTTACAACAACAGAACGGATTGCCACCACACAAATTGTGCTAGGTAGAGTAATTTTATTTGTCAATCTGTCCTTATGTTACACCTGTTTTGGTCCCTTGCATTGCCTTTTTCAAACTCGGACATTGACCAAAGTGTTGATAAGATAAGTATTTTAGGAGTTACCATGGGTGTTCTTGTTGTGTAATTCGTTACTGGGGAATCCCTGTACCTGTGTTTCTCTGGAGCTAAGATCTTGCGACCTCGTATTGGGAAAACACGGCTGAAACACGTGTAACCTTAGGAGATGCAACATGTGTTCTTGTTGTGTAATTTGTTACTGGGATAAACCCACATTGACACATAAAATCACTCTACCTGGTGCAATTTGTGGGGTGGCAATCCATACTGTTGTATTATACACAAGAGTAGTGGGTCTACTCAAAGTCTGCACACAATGTGACAGGTCAACTGATTAGAAATATAGCCTTAAAATAACCAGCTGACTCCAAGTCACAGAGGGATCCACCTAATCTGAACCCAAACCCGTTTGAAAAGATAACTTACAAGAGGACTCAAAATACAATTAAGGTTGAAGTAAAAATGTTTTTTAGGGCAACTCGGAAGATTGAGCAAGAATTAATAGACCGCAGAGAGAGAGGGAGAGAATTCCAGTAAAGAAGAACCTGTAGAGAAAAAGAACGGAAACGAGAGGAAGCACATGGGGGATAAGGAACAGCCAAAAGAAAGTGGGTTGGGAACTAAGAGTATGAAACGGGACATAGAAAAAACAAGAGAAGCAAGATAAATAGGGGCAAGTCCATAAACGGATTTAAATACTACACAGAGAAAATTGAATTTAAATTGAGAGTGGAAAGGTAGCCATAGAAGAGAGGCCAGAGAAGGCAAAATAGAGTGGCGGAGAGGTAGGGAATACAGGAGATGGATAGAGCAATTGAAGATAGATTTAAGAGGAGCTAACCGAGAGGCAGGAACACCAAAGAGAAGTGCAGAACAATAGAATAATCAAGAGAAGATTAAGGAAGAGATTAGAAGCTTTGTGGCACTGAAGGTGAGAATATGTCTAACTTTCCAGAAAAAAAAGATACTGCGCCTCAATACACGGCTTTTTGCAGGCGTTAAAAATCCAACCCGCAAAGGGACCAGGGTGCTAATTACGGTACCGCAAATTGCGGTACCGAAATTAGCACCTTCCCCATTCCCATTATGCCCTATGGGGCAAAAATGGGAATGGGGAAGGGCAATGGAGGAAGGAGGAATTACCGCCTTCCCAACCTTGGAATAGGGCGGTAAGTCTCCTTTCCTCCAAGACGGTACCGGTAAATTCCCGGCATGAACCATGGTGCTAACAGCGCCATGGTTTACCGCCTACTGTGTAATGAGGCCCAATGACATGAACGAGATGTGATGGAGATATGGTGAGCAAAGGAAAGATAAGTATCAAGATGCAAGCTAAGGTTGCAGGCAGTCAGAGAGAAGGGCAGATGTGAAGGGGAAAAGAGGACAAGGGGAGGGAAGACTTTGAGAGGAATGGTATTAGCAGGAAAAAAGAGGACTTCAGACTTACACGGCTTAAGGACAAGAACGTGGTCTGACATCCAAGTTTTGATTGTGGAAAGACAGGCAGAGAGGTTAGTGTACATATCAGGTGTGAAGGAAGAAAAGGATAGAAATAGATGGGTGTCATTGGCATAAAAGTGATGAGACAACCCAAAACAGGAGATAATCTTGGCTAAAGAAGAAGTATACAGAGAGAAAAGAAATGGACCAAGAAAAGGCCCTTGTGGAACACTGAATCAGAATCAGTGAATATGTCCAAGAGTATAAGAAAAAAAGTGTGTTTAGCAAAGCGGGCAGAAAGGAGAGAGTCCCAGACAGATAAAAGAGCAGTTTCCGTAGAATGAAGATATTGAAAGCCAGACAGAAATCAAGGTATAACAGAATTAAGAGTAACAGAAGAAAAAACATGGGTATAAACAAGACGTTCCAATAACTTAGAATGATAAGGAAGAAGGGAAATAGGATAGAAATTAAAAGGAATGGAAGGATCCAAAGAAAGTTCTTTCAGGACAGGGAGAATAATGTCATGTTTGAATGAAAAAGGGAAAGTAGAAATAGTAAGAGAAATATTAAGGAATAGCAGAGTTGAAAGATGCAAACCAAGTCTCAGTAATGCATAAAAGATGCAGTTTGAGTCGTAGAAACATGTCAAGAATAGAATTTGTGTTATTATTGGTCGACCAAGCGTTCCAGAGTGCAACATTAATGCAAGAATCACCAAGATCCAAGGGTGGATAGAATGATTGGGAGTATTATCAGAATCTGGAGAATGAGGAAATCTGTGACCAGACCAATGCACATAGAGAGAAAAATGGACTTATGATAGCCAGAATTTAGATGCAAGGATGGGATCAGCACTAATATGGAATAAAGAAAAGTACCCACTAAAAGGCAAGTTGGGCGTGCTGCCTTCAGGAAGGACGACCGCACTGGGGTATTACAACAAAAACCAGTAAACAACATTGTAAAAAGTTGAGGATAGTAGAGAAACACAGGGAAAAACATTCAAGGGTGGATTGCTACACCCAAACTGGTTGTTGAAGTCACAAGCGTCCGCAGCAGATAGATGGTTACAAATGGACGGGCAACTGAGAATGAAAATGGTAACGGCACACGTCAGAGATTAGATATGCAGATTGCCCAGGAGCCTCAAAGGGGGACAGAAAACAACAGGCAGCCTCCCAGGGACTGCAGGCGTTAAAGCTGGTTTGCCTCCCTGCCAGGGGAAACTTCATGATGTGGGAAGGAGACTGCAATAGGTGAGGTAGGCACGGTAGAGTGGCAATAGGTGAGGGTGGCTGATAGCCACCCCAGACTGTGCCAGAAAGAGTCTTTTGCCGGCAAGCCGGAGGAATTACAGGGCCCCGGGAGGAGCAGGCAGTCAGTAGATTGAACAAGGGAGAAAAGAAAATGTTTTCACACTGAAGAGGGAAAATCCGAAACTGGCTTCTGTCCTGAAAGACCCTCCAACTGGAAAGAAGCACCAACAACAACATGGCTGCCGATCCTATGAGCTCACATCAACGCCCACTGCTCCCACCATGGACAACTACTCCAAAAGGTACCCTGCCAGCAGCCTATACAACCCTGCATTAATGCGAGCCCTTCCTAGAGTGGATGAGGAGAGAAAAGAAAGAGCTGGAGATGATTACTTGGACAGAATCTACTTAAAACACCAAGAAATCATACCTCAAGTTATTAGAGACATCATGACAACATAGCTACATTAGAAAGGAAGCACACGTGCAATTCGCACAGTTGTGACACTCACACACCCAATCTACATGAAGAACACACGCGTACAGGCCTATGAGTTAGAGGACAGTGACATATTCATACTGTCGGCACATTTATTATTTTGCCATTAGGTTTGCAACAGCAACACAGAAATGAAACAAGACAAAAGAGCTTGTGTACATGCTTGCACATACTTACATGCAACTAACCCTATGGAAGGACAGGACCACTCAAGGGACCTGACCTGCCATGACACATACTAACCTATGGACACTATGGAGAATACATGATAAGGAGCCAGAGCAGGCCTATGGAAAATACAGTAGGCCATGATAATTTCAGAAAAGTCTCAAGCCACAGATGCTGTGTGAGCAGAACAGTCATGGCAGGAGAAGCAGCAACCAAGGCCACAATGTTGCAAATGACATTCCACACATAGAGCCAAGGAAACACCAGCATCAGCAGAGAATATTCCTTGAAAAATACAGACTAATTTGGAGCAATTGTGATCTCAAGAGTGGTCTCCAACCACGTGATTTGGCCGAAGCTGATACTGGGCCAAGACTCGGAGGCTGGGAGAGAGCAGCCATCCTACGACCAGAGAGCGGTTCGCAACACACTCACAACTCTCTGGCTACCTTCTACGATGGGAATGGAACACTCTCATGGTATTAGTCTCTGCACACTATTGTCTAACGCTGATACATAGTACACAGGTATTACGAACAGGTCTTTCGTGGGCTGGGAACAGAGTTTGTCCCAGGGTTGGAGGCCCACAGCCTGACCAATCAGGACCCGTAGTTCTAGGGACAGATGGCAGGGATTACTGACCAATCACAGGGCTTTGGCTGTAATAAAACCGCAGTAACGTTTTGCTCCTTGTGTGGACCTCGACTTATTTGGGACAAGGGAAGGAGTTAGGACCTTCCGTGAGTTGGATGCCCACATACTCCTAGCACGGCTCTGCCTGCCTAGAAGTTCCTCTAACAACAGATGACAAGCCTTCACAACCAGGGGCAGCTGGATGGGAAGCACCAAAGCAGGAGCAATGTTGTTTAAGACAGCAAGGATCAGGCAGATGAAAATGCACAACGTTGCAGGTGGGGCATATAAGGAGAGAATGGTACCAGGCTGGGCAGACTGTGCCTGGCTTTGCTGCAAAATTGATTATAGTTCACATGGGTAGATGCAGTAGCCAATACACTAGCCACAGCATGAGTATCCAACTCAATAGACCCCAGAGAGGTCAAATGGTGTATACAAATATTATATAGCATATTCATAAGAGGTGGGTAGCAAAACAGAAAGTGCTAGAGAGCCTACATCACTCTATGGGAAAAACAAGTGGGGGACAGGCAGGGTAATGATAGACACTTTGCAAGGAAATTGATAGAATTCTTGGGTGGTAGCCTTCCCGCACTAGTAGTCGCAAAAGTAGGACCTAGCCTATTTCATCTTTCTCCCTCAATTTAATCTTATTGAAATGGTCTAACTCTCCCACAACTAAATCCATTTTCATGACTACCTCTCCGTCAACTAGCCTAGCAATCTCCTGCCTCTGCCTACAACACAGTTCATGAACTAAAACTGTGCATGCCTCGCTTGTAAGACTCAACTCACCCGAACCACTCTAGAAGGAAGCGCAGGAAAGTTTGATTTGACTGGATAAGTGCAAATCAGGCGATTTGGCATTTACACGAACACATTTGCACGGGCTTGTGGGTAGATCACCAGATTATTTGTAGGTCGCCACAATGCATGTGGGCTACAGTTATGGCTTTAGCTACAACGGTTGAGTTAGATGATGATAGAACAAATTCACATTGTATGCTAGTGAGACACATTCTCCTTGGCTAAAGTGAAAGAGACATAAAAGAGCCACACTTGGCACCATAGATTTAAGTACCCGTAGGCCTTTCATTTAGACTTTGAAATACATGCTACGGCAGATAGGAACCTGCACAGCAATTGCAATTCATAATGAGAGGGATCATGAGAGAGAGAGAGAGAGAGAGAGAGAGAGAGAGGGAGAGAGAAAGAGAGGGAGAGAGAGAGAGAGAAGAAGGGGACTGTAAAGGTTTACATATGCTGGCTCTCCACAAGTGTTGGACCATAGCCCATAGCCATGCCAACAATACAATATTGAGGGTTCATGATACTCGTAGTCCAAAACATCAGGAGAGCTGCAGGCTGAAGAACCCATAAGGTCACTGTGGTCGCCAATGCGATACAGACTGGAAACTGCTCTTCTTAATATGGTGCCACACTCCTAAATCTCCAGGCTGAATGTAGGTCACCAGTACTATACTTGTTCCCGCAAACTCTTACGTGAGATACTGATGCGAAATAAGCCGCATATTTGCCTGTGAGATTCGGACCATCAACAGGGCTTTAAGTGGGCCGGGGCCAGCCAGGCCCTGCTGGGGCCCCCCGGTCCCACCACAACATTGGTGGGACACATTATCCCACTGCGGCTGCATCTGCGATGGGAGATGTGCCCACCATAGAGTCAGGCAAGCTCACCGAAGTGCCAGCCAGCCACGTCATTGCTGTGCCTGGCTGGCACTTGTATCAGTTGCTGTAAATTCCTCTGGTGACCCCTTGCGCAAGGGTTCGCCAGAGGAAGTTACTGTCCCTTTGCTTCCAAACACCCTTCCCAAGTCGCCGAGGTGTCTTTAACCCTTGGCGAACCTGGGGACTCTGTGCCAATGTTATATATTTGTGAATGTACCTTACTATGGTTTGTGTACCTTTCAAGCCATCTTGAAGTACACAAACCATAGTAAGGTACGCACATAAATATATACATGGTTACATTTATATATTTGTTTGCATGCCTTACCGTTTGTGTACTTTTTTAGGCCATGCCCATCCCGCAAGCCACACCCCAAATGAGTGCCCCCGCTCGATTGCTTACCCCACTTAAAGCCCTGACCATCAGACATTGCAGTTCATTAAAATACGAAGCCCCACTGTGTGCCACATATTTAGGTAAACCCAGGACGTGTGCATGCCTGATAAAATATTGTGCAATGCCAGGGTGAAATCCATTAACAAGAGCAGTAAGTGACAAATCTAGCGACATAGCTGCTGTGTGACATATCTAGCGGCATGACTGCTATGTGACATATCTAGCGGCATGACTGCTATGTCTCCTCAAGAGCAAGGTAAGCACGAAAAGACGGAACTTAACACCCGAAGGAGAAAGAAGTAACGTATGGTGGTTTAGCTCAGAGCAGGGTCGAGGAGTGTTCTCAGCTGAGATCTGTGTGTGAGATGCAGGCTGCCAGTTCAAATCTTGGCAAGGCCAGCTCAGCCTTTCATCTTTCTGGGTTCCCTAATTGAGTCCGAACTTCAGTTGGATAATAATAATTGTTTATAAACATGTTCTGTGTACAGTGCGTTGACGAAAGCACAATATAAATAATCAGTTATTAACATCTTCTGAGAGCAGAATGTGACAACATGCTCTTGACATACGATGAAGCAGTTGAGAAACAGCTTGCATTGTCATGCCCACGTCTATGATTCAAGGGGCTGTTGATGGCCAGGACAGTAAAATGTGTGACTCTGTTAAGGATGGTCAATAGCACAACGAGCTGAGCTTGCGTTTCTGACATCTGTGTGCCGCTTGCTGGTGCAGGTTTGAATCCCAGCAGGGCCAACTCAACCTTTCATCCTTCCGAGGTCGATGAATTCAGTACCATGCGGTGGGATAACAATATCAACTGTTATCTCAGCGCTCAGATGCCTGCGAGCTTGTAGTGCTATATAAAACTAGATATTATTATTATCTGTTATATTGAACTTGGGCTCATCATGGCTCATTCTTTAATCAATTTCTCGTCAGTTGCAGATTTTGAAATCATCATTTTGAAAAACCTCTCTTGGCCCTCTTCCTGCTCCCAACTGTGAGGCTAAAAACCTTCGGGTCATCTTCGACTCCACACTTTCCTTCTCTCCTCACATCTATGACGTCTCTAAGAAGTCACACTATCAGCTGCACCTCGTCAGGGGTATTCTTCCTTTCCTCTCTTCCCACCCAGAAGCTCACTGTCTCCAGAGCTCTGGTTCTCTCTAGGCTGGACTACTGCAACAGCCTCTTTCAAAATCTTCCTACCTCTACTCTCCCCCCTCTGAAACTCATCCAAAACAGGACTGTGACTCTTGGCCTTGGCCTCAAGTCCAGTGATCGTATCTCTCCAGGACTGAAATCTCTGCACTGGCTCCAGTGGCGGTGAGGATTAAGTTCAAAATCCTCTGCATTGTCCACAAAGCCTTCTGGGGCCTGGGCCGTCAATACCTTCAACTCTCTCTTCCTAAATATCTTCCTTCTCGAGCTCTTCGCTCATTCGCCTCCAACTCCCATCAGGTTTAGTCACTTCTCCAAGCAGCGAGTTGGTGGTAGATCTCTTTCTTCTGCTTGGGCCTCCCTCTGGAACAGCCTTCCTGCCTCTCTGAAACTTGAGGAGAACCCTCTCCGGTTCCGGAAGCACCTCAAGACATTCCTCTTTGCTTCTGCTTTCTCTCCTCCTCTCCCCTGCTTATCTCCCAGCTGAATCTGAAACTGCCCTGGTTACCTGGTTACCCTCTGATCTCAGGCCCAGCCCCCCCCCACCCCCATGTTGCACCCCTGCACTGACCCACTGGCATCCGTTGCATTTGGGGACTGAGTCTTTATCCCTACAGTGCCTACTAGCACTTGACACCTGATGTTTGCACTGCCACCAGCTGGCCACACTTTCATTGTTATGTAGTGTCATTATTTATTTTACTGTTATCCTATGTACTGCACTGCCCTCTCCCCTTTTCCCCTACCTCCCTCCCCTGCACTTGCGCGATCTCCATGTCACCTGGCCTAGTAGAATTGCTGTCTCAGTCTTCCCTCTGTTTCCCCTCCCTTGCCTCTTCGCGCCTTGAAAAACTTTTGTATAGGCGCGTTATAAATGTCATAACATATCATATCGCTGACTGTGGAGGGAGAGCAGAACACGACTAGGGCCTTGCAGCCGTTGGTGCTGTTGCAACTTTCTGTAGCTTCAAATAAAGTTGGCACTGTTTTCCCTTCTCTCCACACACCTGTAAATGCCTAACTAACTTCCTATACGTTTTCTAGTAAGTTGCTGTGAAAACAATAATGTACTTGTATTGCAGGAGACTTTTGCAGACACAGAAGGTGTACATTGAACGAGAAAAAATAACACGACTTAATTTTGGTGGAATTTAAACTGTGTATCGCTAGTGTGGGTTAATTCCTTGCAGCCAACAGCAAAGTGAACAGTGTTCCGGACAACATGCGGGTCTCAGCAAGTAGTTTAAGTGCAGATGTCAACAAATGTCTGTCACCCCTGACCAAGCCTACCCCTCAGTCCACCGAATTATGCAATTAAATTAAGAGGCGATATGGAGGGCCCCCTATCTGCCGCCTTTCATAAGGTGCTAAAGACTGCCCTTTTCGCATCTGCCCTCTTGACTAATTAGTGTGCCCCCCCTTCGCTCTCCAATGCACTGACCTTGCAACTTCTGCAAGCTGCCAGATGAGGAAACAAGGGTTGTTTTTCTGTTGTGCTGTCGTCTTAAATTCTCAATTCCTACTTTTTACGAAAAATCCGTGGAACAAAGGTACACACTAAATTATGGAAGCTATTGAGATGTGATACAATCTCATCATGGCTACCGGCTGAGCTGCATATGTACATTTCTTTAAAAGTCTATCCTGAAACTATTGACCTGTCATACTAGGACAGGGCGTTCACGATTTGGAGAGACAGCGTGTAAGTTAACCGAGCAAGTTAACGTGCTTGCTGTTGAGATCTGTGTCTGATCAACAGATAGACGTTTCAAATTGCCTGGAAAGCCGATCCAGTCTTTCATATTGCTAAGTACTCATTTTTGTAAAGTGCTTGGGTGAAAGTGTTAAATAAACAAAATAGAATTATCCTACAGCAGGCTGTCCCATATGGTCCTGGGACTTTACCATCAATAATGTGTGTTGTTTGCATCGAGGCTCGCCTGCTTCTGCTCCATCCACAAAGTTACTTCTTGTCAGCAAACAAACTGGCATCTGTGTAGGTTTTTCAAAACACCTTGAAAACAGATACAGGTTTGAGTGTCACTAGCAATCCGACAGCCTTGTTGACCAGGGCTCTGTGCTTTCTGCCATGAGACTCACATAAACCTTGACCAAACACAGAGGTGAGCCTACCCCACCAATCCCTTGGGCACCCCGAACAGAAATGGAGTAAGAGGTGATCTATGGAAATCTTCTCCGGGTTTACACTTTATGAACAAAGCTACTTAGTGACCTGCCAATACTCCGGAGGTGTTTTATCGATCCTGTGGCATCAATAGTGTGTAAGGCCTGTGGTAGATCAGGATTAGGAGTCGGACAAGAGGCCATTTTGGCTGAATGATTCCTTATTATAAATCACATGGCCAACGCTGTCCCTAAGCCTGAGTTTCTCTGTCCTACTCTATAAAGGCAAACAATAAAGGGTGCTTGCCATGATGTCTTAGACAACAAGAACTGTCCACTGTCCAGAATCCAATGCTAACCTGAGTTCAATCCCTGACACTGCAACTGAAAGCAAAGAATTCAGGACAAGTACACTTAGGGACCTGGTCCAAGCAAAATAATGGTGGCTGCTTTCTAACTCCTGTCCTGGTATATCTGGGTCAAACAGTTCAAGCAAGAATACAGAATATCTCTGTGATCTTTCTTTGCTTGGCACAGTTCAAACAAGTACACTAAATGTTTCTCATCCTCTTGCTCTCTTAGGAATATTCTCCTTGCAATCCATACCAAGAAAACCCATGTCGTTTTCTCCACCTGGGCAGTTGTTGAACTTTAATCCACCTTTTGGTTTTGTTCCTATCACCCCGCCTTCGGATCTGGTTCCTCTCGCACCGCCTTGGGGTCTAGTTTCTTTCACCCCACCTAATGGTCTGATTTCCCTCAGCTCACCTCGGGGTCTTGTTTCTATCACTCCACCTCGGGATCTTGTTTCTCTCACCCCATCTTGGAATCTCGTACTTCGCACACCGCCTTAGAATATTGTTCCTTTCACTCCACCTTGGGATCTCATTTCTCTCAACCCACCTTGGGTTCTTGTTCCTCTCACCCCATTGTGGGATCTTGTTTCTCTCACCCCGCATTGGGATTGTGTTTCTCTGACCCCGCCTTGGGGTCTGGTTTTTCTCACCCCACCTTTGGGATTCCTTCTCTCTCCCCACCTTGGGATCATGTTTCTCTCACCCGCCCTCGGGGTCTCATTCCTTTTACCCCACCTTGGGGTATCGGTTCTCTCACCCTAACTTGGCATCTCTTTCTCTCTCTCACCCCACCTTGGGGTCAGGTTTCTCTCGCCCCACCTTGGGATCACATTTCACTTAACTGGCCTTTAGGTCTCATTTATTTAACCCCACCTTTGGGTCTGGATTCTCTTACCACCCTTGGGTCTCTTTCTCTCACCCCAACTTGGGGTCAGGTTTCTCTCACTGCGCCTTGGTTCTCGTTTCTTTCACCCCACATTGAGATCTTGTTCCTCTCACCCCACCTTGGGATCTCACTTCTCTCACCTGACCATGGGATCTTGACCCTCTGACCATGCCTTGGGTTCTCGCTCCTCTCACCCCAACTTGGGATCTCGTTCCTCTCACCCTGCCTTGGGATCTTGTTTCTAAGACACCACCTTGGGGTCTCTTTCTGTCACCCCACATAGCAGTCACATTTCTCTCACCCCACCTTGGGATCTCACTTCTCTCACCCGACCAAGGGATCTCAACCTTCTCACCATGCCTTGGCATCTCACTCCTCTCACCCCATCTTGGGATCTCATTCCTCTCACCCTGCCTTGGGATCTTGTTTTTAACACCCCACCTTGGGGTCTCTTTCTGTCACCCCACATAGCAGTCACATTTCTCTCACCCCATCTTGGGGTCTTGCTTCTCTCACCCCATCTTGGGTATTATTGTTCTCACCCTGACGTGGGGTCTGGTTTATCTACCTTGTGTTGGGGTCTTTTTCTCTCACTCTGCCTTGGGGGTCTGGTTTCTCTCACCTCACCTTTAGCTCTCGTTTCACTTACCCAACCTTGGGGTCTCATGGTGCCTCACTGCCCCCCTCCCAGTTCCCCAGAGCCACTGTGTACCTCTGCTATCCATGAAGTGCTCTTCAGGAGTGTCTGTGAGTTCGGACAATGTGGTCCCGCTTCCTTGGCTTCCTCACAATGTGACAACTCAAGTTTTGGGCACCAGTGGTCCATGAATGAATAATGGTTTCTGAACCATCAATCAGCCCCACGACTCTAGTACACCAGAAGGGATCTTAACAAATTGGAAACAAAAGCAAATTATAAACCTCCTTGTCCAATTTTGGTAATGTGGATGAAACGTCTAGCTTATCTTCACAAGGTCGTGGACCGTTTGTTAGTTGCAATACAGCAAAAATACTATTATTACCCAATGATAAAGGGACTGTCCAGTCAAGGTTGTATAAACATACAAACTTTATTATTATCACAACAGACAGTTCTAGCACTCTACTAAATACAACCCACCCTGTTAAGGAATGCAGAAGACAAACAGTTTCAAAGAGGAACAGTGATGCACTTTGAATACTGACAGGAGGGTAGTCATTAGTATTTAATCACAATAGTTCAAGGATACTTGGTTTCAACACAAAGGGAGCAATGGGTCGTAAAATATCACAATATCATGAGGGGCCTTCAGAGAAGGACTGGGGGGAAAGAAACACAATATACCTTGTGCTGTAGATGTTCTTGGTGTTGGACAGGGTTGAGTCGGTTACAGGGCACTTTTGCAGCTTCTGCAGCTTCTGCGACAGAGTTAAAGATGGGAGACAGCTACGGGTATCAGTCAGCAAGCAGTTCGGCAAGCGAGGCTGGACGGACGGCTGCAGACTGGCCTACATGGCGGCTCAGGGTCAGGAATCGTTGTCTTAGTTCTGGACGGCAATTCTGAACCAGTGGTCGAGCCATCTCAAGCAGTGTAAGTGACTGCAGCGTGACAACTCTCAGCGGTGCAGTCGGTTGCAGCTCGAGGGGTTTGACTGACTCATAAATGTCCCTTAATGCGGACATCGGTAAATGCTAGTCGATGCACTCCACTAGCTTCTTAACTGTGTTCATGTCGTCCTCTAAGGCAGATGGGCCGATGGTGAGGAGAGTGTTCCAAGCAGCTGCCTTGTCCTTGGTTTGATTCAGAGAATCGCTGGCACTTCCTACTTAGGATGCCTGCTGCAGCGCCTAGCAGGGCACACTATATGCTGGCTGCATACCAGTTCGGGAGCTGCTGGAAGGTACTCTGGATTCTGTTATTTTCTTCTGTTCCATGGGAGATGTTCAGCAGATAGTTCTTGCTTCCCTCTTGGAGGTCCCGGCCTTTCATCACTGGCAGAAGATGTAAGGCAGACTGTATCATCAGCCAGGCTACAATGCTGAGCTGTTCTTGCTTCTCCTTGCGAAGTCTTTAGATCTCTGCCCTCAAGCCAAATGGACCACATGGATTGGTGTAGGCTAAGCCTACCTTAACCAAAACTGTGTCACTACCAACAATTTCCTGTATGCATGAGCTCATAACCAGAATGCTTTGCAACAGAAAAGGTAAAGGGGTGAAACATGTAATACTAAATCCCACCAATCTCCCTGTCTGTTGTGGATTAAGGGATACTCTAGTTAATGGAGCTCTCTGTGGTTCCGGATTAAAGTGGCAGGGCTTCCTTGAACCTTTGTCGGGACCAGACTTTCTGTCACCGTCAATCCAGATACTTGTACCTTCTGAATGGGTCCCCCTGCGAGGGATAACTACTGTAATGCACGCAGTCCCAGACATGACATTTCCCTGTCAATCGATACTGAAGGTGGGAGCTGGCATCAAGTTGACACAGTGCATATAAAAGGATGTTGGGGGTTTCCTGTCTCCTTTGTTAGCCCATTCAGCCAGGCCCCATGTGGGCCTGTTTCAATTAAGCTCTGATTAGTATGCAGAGCTGCCAACAGCAACAGTGCTACACAAAAGGACACAGTGAATCCATAGGGCCTTTGATAGTTAATTAGGCTTGCCATGGCAGGAGGAAGGTTTTGCTCTCCCCTTCTGATATGACATGGTGTAATCCTGGCTGTCATATCCCAACTAAACATGACAGGGGGGACTGTGCCTGTAGGCTTTGTCCACCCAGAGCACGCAGGTATACGTGTATGTCATGCAGTGAGCATAGGGAAATTAGCCTCGCACACGCACATTTTCCAGAGGTTGATCTAACGTCATTCAATATCTTTTAAAATTTCAAAAAACCCAGGCGAGTGTACACCCACTGTCCGTATGGCCGAATTCCTCACACACAGTGTTCCATGTTGGGTGGAGCTTGCCCTCTCTTGCCTCTGACTTCCAGTGTGGCTTCAGTGCTGGCTTCTTGGTTCTCTGGATGCCCAGTTCTCAGGTGCCATTTGTACACAATACTTTTCTGTGCCAGTTACTTCTGGTTTCGGGCCCAGTAGAAGCTGTGAACATTCCTCAGACTTGGGGACCACTGGGACTGCCGTGCTTGATGTATGCTCTCTTTCCTTGCCACACCCCCCACAAGGAGTTTCCAGCCTTCTCCAGCTCCACTTTTTTCACTTTTCTGCCTCTCCATGTCTTATGGGCGCCTTATATCTCCCTCTGCTATGGGGATATTATCCACTGTTATCTCGTTCCAGGCAAAGATGGTGAGTACAGGGGGTAAGAAACCATGCAACCCATTCACACAGAAAGTTAAAAGTTATCATACAGTTTACCTCTCCTATAGCCAACAAATATATTGTGATCTTGATATCAGGGAGGGTAACTTATATCCCTTTCTAGGGATTTCCTGTCCTCTATGGGGGGAGTCACCCCAGAGTAATTCCCCTTGACCTGTCCCCTATGGGGTGTTAAACTCAACAGGCTCACCTCCCTAGTCCCAAAGGGGGTGACTCCCCTTAGGGGGAGGGGTGAATTCCCTGAATTTGTTGGAGGCCTCTGATCGGTCTGACATTACAAGGGCTTTACAGAACTCATACCCCTGCTCCACCGCAGAACAAAAGCATGCACCAGAGAGGGAAAGGAAGGCACTACATGAGGGGTCTGCAATCTTTGGCTTCACAGCTCTTTTGAACTATGAACCCCATCAATCCTAGCAGCATAGTCAATGATAGTAATGGACCCTAGGAGCTACTGGTTGCAGACCCCTACTCTACACTGTAGTAGGCTGTGGAGCAGAGGTCTGCAACCTGCTTCCCTCCATATGTTTCACACACATCTCAATATGTTTCACGCACATATCTCTTGACCCTTCACCATTGACTTCCATCGATAGGACATATGGGAGCTGTAGTCCAAATCACATAGAGAGCCAAAGGTTCAAGAGCCTTGCTATAGGGTCTATTGAATTGATCAAATATATCTGTGAACCTGAAGATATTTACCCAACTAAGCCCCAAACACATCCTGTAGACTGTGGCAAATGAGGAGAGGCGAGTGAAGCTGTTTCTAGAAGGACATATATGACTTTTGTATTGTATTGTATTGTAGTCGTCATTTATATAGCACCATTTCCCCATGTGTATGGCATCAATGCGGTTTGAGGTTGGAAGCCCTCAGCGACAGAAGTATAGGTATGAGAATAGTTCTAAGAGATGGACTTTAAGATGCGTGTGCATTCAGCCACAATTAGAATTTAGGAGTGCTGACTAGGCTTCAGTAAGCAACCCAAGATGTCAGGTACGTGGGTGGGTGCTGTCAGTGGTCAAGACAGACTGCTAGTGCAGGAGGCTTGATGTGTGTCCAGCTAACCCGAATTTGTGGTAGGTTGTTGCTGTATACTAATGGCAGAGGTGTTAAGGCACGTCAGGGGTTTTAGTGCGAAAGGATATGTGAGCAGCTGGAACTAAATTTGACATAACTGTAGCTGCATTCTAGAGTGCATGGATGGGTAGTCGTGCCTGTGGCATTTGTCCATGGTGCGTTTATGCATACCTTAAACTCAGACAGTGTTTATCTTCCATGTCGATTTTGTAGGGACTAATTGTGGAAAATGGGACTTTACTCTGTTCATAGTAGCCTTACAATGTTGCTATTATGATGTTTTTCGTTTCTGATGCCCTCGTTCCAGCACCTCACAGAAACAAATGCACACACAGCAAAGCCACGCCAGGAAGTGGAATGGCATGTCTGTTCATGCATAGACAGTGCTCATTTTAAGGTTGTGTTGGTCTCTGATTGGGCCTGGAGCCCTTGCTGAATATATGTTGTGGGATATACCACTCTGGTGCATCTGCTGCCTAAGCTTTTCATTTCTGAAGGCTGAGGTAAGCTTGAACTTTGTTGGGTCTGTGACCACTTTCTTTTCTTTATTTTGACTTTTCTGCCCTCTCTGTGCACTGTTTTCTTTCCCTTATCTCACCCACTTCATGACTCCTTCACCATCTTCCTCCCGCTCCATCCCCCAGAGCCTATGTTTGGGCCTGGAGCTCTTGTAGAATATCTGTAGCGGGATTCACCTCTCCCTGGCATCCGTTCCCTGGGCTTGTATTCCTGATTCCCTGAGGTAAGGATGTCCTTTCTGGGGCCTGCAACCCCTTTATTTTCTCCCCTGAACCTCTGAGTGTGCCTGGAGGCATAATTCCACCCACTTCCCAGGTCAGCCCCACTGCCAGTGTAGCCCCCAGTGGTGATGGGCCCCGAAGCAAAGGGCAACTCCTACATTCAAAGTTCCAGACTGTGTTTGCCTGTGTTCGCTTTGGGAGGATGTATTGCATCCGTCAACCAGCAGTGATGGACCAGGTAAGGATGGTGCAGCCACAAAACCACCATTGCTCCTCCCTATCAACCTCTCTTATTACTCCCTTTTACCAATTGATTTAGTGTACTGTATATCACCCTAAATTGTTGTTGTCTTGCACAGGTATTTAGGTGCTCCAGGAAATTCTTATCTTGCTTTTTCTGCTGTATGTTTGAAACCTAGGCCTTTTCCGGCTTCGATGAAATTTGTATCTAGGTGTTTTTGCATTTTCTGCTGCATGTTTAAAACATAGGCCTTTTCCCGCTCCAGGAAATGTGTATCTATGTGTTTTTACTTTTTCTGCTGTTTGTTTGGAACCTAGGCCTTTTCCCCCTTCCAGGAAATGTGTATCTATGTGTTTTTACTTTTTCTGCTGTTTGTTTGGAACCTAGGCCTTTTCCCCCTTCCAGGAAATGTGCATCTAGGTGTTTTTGCATTTTCTGCTGCATGTTTAAAACATAGGCCTTTTACCCCATTCATGAAATGTGTGTCTAGTTGTTGTTACTTATTCTGCTGTTTGTTTGGAACCTAGGCCTTTTCCCCCTTCCAGGAAATGTGTATATAGGTGTTTTTACTTTTTCTGCTGTTTGTTTGGAACCTAGGCCTTTTCCCCCCGTGCATGAAATGTGTGTCTAGTTGTTGTTACTTATTCTGCTGTTTGTTTGGAACCTAGGCCTTTTCCCCCGTGCATGAAATGTGTGTCTAGTTGTTTTGCTTTTCTGCTGTACTTAGGCTTCTCCTTTTCATCCTGGACACTTGATTGTAGGCTGCATTGCTAGTTGCAGTAGTTGCTTCGTGCATCTCCCTCGCCTGCTTTAATACCTCCCTTAGCCCTCGATCCCCATCCCTTCTACTCTCTTCTTCTCTCCCACTTCACCTGGGGAGGTCTCGGGTAGCCCTGCTCTGTGAGTGGCTCATCCACCAGGTCTTCCCCTGAACCTCCTTACTCCAAGGACAACATGTCCTCCATTGTTACAGCCATAGCAGACTCTGTGATCACTCCTTGCCACTATGGTCCTTTCCTCTTCTCCTCTAGTGCTCCCTCTCCCCATTAGGCAAAAGGCAACTCCCCTTGCAACTCCCCTTTAGTGCAAGTGAATTTATGATATGATATGATAGGTTATTTATAGCGCGCTTAATACCCAGAGGTTTCTATGCGCGGACCGGGGATCGAATCTGCGTTGTTCCGTGTCGTCTTGCTTCCAAGGGGAGTATGTTGCCCCTGAGCTATCCACCTTGTTCACCTGCCCTTTATGTTCTCTTCTCCTCTCTCCCCTCATTCTGTTACCTGCATTTGCTTACTGCAAATTTTCTGACGACTTAGTAGGAACGTTATTGCTTGTCTCCTTCCATGTTCGTTCCCTCCTCATTCCCCTAACCTACTATTTCTGTTATTGATCTTGCACCCTCTGAAGTGTCTCTTAACCTAGTAGGAACGCTGCTTGTCTACATCCATAACCCCCCTTCCTTCACCTCCCCGCCTCCACCCTCTCTCCCCCCTCACTCTTTTTATGTTTTATGGCACTTGCAGGTTCCGAATGCTGCAAGACCTAGTAGGAATGTTTTTGTTGCACCCCCCCCCCCCCCGCCCTATGCGACACCCCAATCTCCTTGTCTTGGTGTGCCTTGAAACACCATTGGGTATATAGGCGCATTAAAAATACCCAATACATGAATGGATACATGAATAAATGATAAGGAAACAGAAGGTTAAGGGACTAAACCCGTGGAAGGGGTAGGACACATGTCTTGCAATTCCCGATAGTTGCACTGTCCAAATCCCTAATTGGAAAAAAAGTTGCCAAAAAGAGGCATGAAGAACAGCTTTACCTCAGTGTTAGGCGCTATTCGTCTGACACGCAGACAGTATGTCCAAGGGACATTTTACTTACAGGTACTGGTGAGGATTCAGAAATTCCTCAAATTGTTCCCGCCAACCCGTAGAGCCGAAGTGAGAACACTGACGTGAACGCCACGAATCGACGAGTGCATTCAGGCGCCCGGTCCGCTACTGTAGAGGGAAGGCCCGGCCGTGCCATCGTTTTGTTTGTGACTTGCGCGCTCAGTAAACAGCTGCGGGGAATATTCGTCCTCCCCTCACTTTGTTTACGTTCTGTTTTCTTTTCCTCCGTTTCACTTCACGGGCAGCTGGGCCGCGCTCGACTTCGGGGCACACTCTTTTTTTTGGTTTTGTCTCCTAGCTTTTGTTAGATTTGCATTTTTGCTGAGAGCCTTAGACCCAACTCACTTTCCCTGTCTCAAATGTTCTGCGATGGGACTTGGAAGTGGCAACCGTTTCTTGAAGGTCATTTTCATTAGAGTTTATGATAAAATGGGGCTCGGGAAATTCCTGTTTTTCTGCATGTCAGGCCTGGTGTAAGTCTTTTGCGACTCTGCTGTTCTTTACGCGGAGGTTAACCCCTGCCGCGCCATGCCCACACAGGTAAAACATGGCCATTATTTTTAATGGGCTGTCAGAATGTGTGACCCACATGCAGCCGGCTCCTGTGCTGGGTGTTTGTTGTTCAAGCGAGAACAGTAATGAGGGGGACGCCTTTACCTGCGCGGCGGCATGCGCCCTGCTAATCCTAATGGCAGATAATTGCGCGCAAAGTCTGTCGATCAGACCACACTTTCCCCAAAGTCAAGAGGATCTTGGGTCATTTTAACAAGTTTTATGCAAATACTCAACTTCCCACGAGGCGCTGCAGTGTGACTGCGTATGCTAATGGTGCCATTTGGGAAGGGTAAATTCTGTGAAAAAGGAACGGTCGGCCTTGCTTGACCCGGTTCAGAGTCCTGCCCAAACAACTCTAACCTCGTTAAGGTTACTAGAAGATGGTTTGTCTCTTGGGGCACATTTGTCTTGCCCCAGAATTTAATTTGGCAAGGCCCCTCCTGCCACAGATTGTCGGGGCTGAGAGAGGGTATCTCACCGAACTGTTAGAGAGACCACAACAGACAAGGCCCAGCAACTGCGGGTCAGCACCGCAACGCCCCAGGGTTTTGGAGCATGCGCCTCCCCATGCCCAGCGGCCTCCGCGGTGCTCCCCCTGCGTCTTTGGCTGCCTAGTCAGCCAGGAAAATGAACTCAGTCAGAGCCGCCAATAGGAGACCCAGGCGATTGTCAAGGGCGTGCCCGGTACAGCATGAGAGGAAAAACAGGGGAGAGAGATCTGGTCCATTTAGGCTTTAATTCCCATAAAGCAAGAACTCCTCTGCATTTTTTTTCAGCAACAGAAAACCCTATAACTCATCATTAGAAGCCCTACAAAACCCTACGCAAGCCAAGGGAGTAGTGTTGTGCGACGCTAGTGTTGGGCGATGAAGGGGTTGTAGCCCAGAGTGCGATTACACTGTGCAGCCGTCAACCATCAGCGACTGTACGGTAAGAAAGGTGCGGCCAGTGGGAGCAGCCATTACTGCTCTCTACTAAACTGTGCCACCATCGTGCGTGCTTCCACTTAAAAGCTTGTCGCAACGTACACTGTCACCTCTCACCCATTAGGCATTCTCTCTTATGGTTGCCTCACTGTGTGTTCCCTTCTCTTTCTTTGTGTTTTCTCCCTGCAGGTGTATTGTTCCTGATTCTATGGCATGACAGGAGGCTTCATGTTATGCATTACAATCTTTACTTCTGAAACCACAGCAGCAAAGAAAAAAACTTTTACAAACAAAAAAGTTTCCAAACAGAATTAAATAGAGTTCAATGTCAATGTAAGGGGGAACTCCCCAATCCATCATGGAGGACAGGTCATGCCCTGCAGGAGACCAATCAGCAGAACCTCCTCTATATAAGTCCTTTACTCTAAACCCAACTCCTCTTTCTTTGCTGCTGACACCACAGCTAAGTCACTCCTTCTAGTTGTGCCTAGTCAGTAGAGGGCACAATATTCATAATTTATTGTAACATTATATATATATATATATATATATATATATATATATATATATATATATATATGTTTTATGATACAATGTGTAGAGTATAGTGTTTACTTTTAAGTTACACCCTTACTGCTTCACTTTGGTGTCACTAATTTTGTTATTACAGTTGTTGTTAATCCTTGTGTATCACTGAGGTTTTCAATTTTGGAAAATGTGTGGCTGCTTTATTATTAGCAGTATTTTGTTTCATTAGGAAGCAGCTCCGATTTCAACAGAGTTCCTGCTTTCTCTCAACCTGATGCGCGCGGCCCTGGTGGAATCTTTAGCTTCAGGCCAGACGCGTATCAGCCTTCAAGCGCCCGCCCACTCCAGGCCTACACGCGTGGGTCTGTCAGAGGTTTTCACCTCAGACCCGACGCATGTGGGCCTTTATACTTCAAATTCAGCATCCGTACGCAGCATTCTTTCAGGCATTTGCACTTGGGTTATGAGCCTGGGAGGGCCGCCCACTTCATACGCAGCGCGCCGGCTAGGTAGAAGCTTTGCTTCAGGCCCGTCGCACGAGGATTGGGAACCAATAGCTTAACAGATAGAGCTTGGGTCCTTCAGTGCTAGTGTGCAGGGTGCAAGAATCCTCTTAGGGGTTGTATATATATTTTAATGCATGTATATTTTAAGAAATATTATGAAATATTTTCATATATTTTGGGCCTGTCTGTGTGGCACAGTCAGTAAGTGTTGTGACTTGTACCTGAAAGGTTGGGGGTTTGAGCCAAACCTCCAACTTCAAATTCCGAAAGTGTTGTAAAAATAGTAACAATTTTAAACACATGTATAGGTATTTTATTATGTTATGGCTTTGCCAAATAAGCACTTGTGTACCTCCCACCTCTGCCCCTCCTGCTTGCCTTTCAGAAATGTTTTGCTTCAGGTGTTGCGCATGAAGGGGGGGTTCGCATGCTACTGCGATGTTTGTGTGATCTGCAGGTTCGAATTACAGCAAACCCATCTCAGCTTTTCATTCTTCTCATGTAGATGAATGAGTACCAACACAGTTTGGGTGATATTGTTTTTTACCTGAGCTCTATGGGAAAAGAGCTTAAGCGTAAGCGCCATTCCCCGACATATCTGCAGTTTCTTTGACACAGCTGATTAGCCTTACTATAGGCGTACCTCAACCTGCTCGGCTTCAGGCTTTACCTGAATTATAGTGCAAGGTTTCCCCCTCGTGTGCTGCTGGGTGCCACACCCTGCTAGGGTGAGCAGGTTTGAGGTGAGCTTGCGCAGTATGTTTTTCCTCTGTTACAGCGAAAATATGAGCCGTGTGTTAAAGGGTTTTAACCCTTACTTGCTCTGTTTGTGTTTATACTGACTGTAAATGACAGACCTTTTTCATTTTATGTCCTTTCAATAAAGGGAGAAGGTTGTTAGACACATATGGGAGACCTACTTGCCTAATCAGCCAATTGTACCGCAGACAGTCTTAAACGGTCCCTGCTAGATCAAAGCATTATTTCTTCGCAAACACCTTTATGTTATTATTAAATTAGGTACAGGCCAACTCAGTCCATTTCCTTTGGTAATACCTCCCCTGCCCTCCTTCCCTGCCCTCCCCCCTCCACCCCTTCCAGGGTAAAGGGTCAGGAAAGGGAGTTGGACAAGTTCCGACACTCCTGCCCTGTTCCTCTTTAGTTCTAATAGCTGCTCTCCGCAGTCTCTATTTCTTCTCCTGATAGCTCAGAAGTCTGGGATTTGCCTCCAAGGATGCGCAAGAGAAACTCTGGTTCCCCAATTGTTTTCCTTGGTTCTCGTTGCTAAGGGGGTTATACGTTGTCCCTCTATCCATGGATCGACCACTTCTTGGTACCCTTTTGGTCCCAAACAAAGGGACACACCCCAACAAGGGTGGACAAGTTTAGGAGGAGTGGTCAAGGCAGGTTATTGGAGGTGTGGGGTCCAGTTTCCGGACTTTTGGAACTGGCTGATGGCCTGCTGATTTCAAAGTCCTGTGGGACGGGGTTCTGGGAACGGTTTTTCCTGCTCGGCATCGCTGGCACCTATATTTCTACAGAATGGCGTAAGTCCTTTTTTCATGTGACTTCAACCCAAATTGACTCTAGGTAAGGTTATGATGGTACCCCTCAGGGGAATAGAGCCACTCCTTTGGCGGTTTCTCCCAGAGCTCTACCCACCTCAGGCAAGGCACTTTAAGAGGCACGCACAATTACTCCTCTGCTCGAGAAGTACAAGCACAGTTCTTTCGTGTCCATTGCAGGGGGAGTGCCGGCAGGGGTCCTGATAGACCCTAGGGTACCTTCAGTAATGTCTCATGTGCTAGAGGTTTTTTGCTCTTTGTCCATTTTTTCTTGCCTCTCCCCCTATGGTCCAATAAGGACAAGCAAGTTTTGATGAGTGCTGGGGTCAATTACCTCATCTTTGGCAGGACGGTGGTGCCAGTGTCCGCCTCACCCTTTCATTTTCTGGGCACGATGCCCTCATCCCATTAACTGAGAGTGGGGGGGGGTTCGCCCAATCATTACCTTACAGGTTCTAGCATCTTTGGGGTTAGTCTATCATTACTTCCAGAATGAAGGGTTTGTTATACTCATTGACTTATTTTTCTCCCGGCGGATTGGTTGATTTAGTTGGACCTCAGGGATGACTATCGGGTCCCTGGGATGTTTTCCTCCTTATCAGGAGTTTTGTCTTCAGTTCCACTGTGGGGCTCACACTTTCAAAGATCCTTCCCTTCAGTTTGGCCCCGGGTATTGACGTTGGTGATGTTTCTTTTCATGTCCTAGGGATTTGGCTATTCCTTCTTGGAAAAGTTAGCAGTGTCCCTGTTTTTTGTTGTTTTATTATAAGTGCAAAAGGTTTAAATGGTTAGATTAAATAATCTTCTGCTCCCCGTTACAGGGAGTTAATGCCCCAAGACTAATGTCTTCGCAAGAGTCTGTCTTCCTCACTGTTAGAGTTTGGTTGCCCGATGTCAAATTGGAGCTCCTCTAGTGGCTCAGATTCATGGATGCCTAGATTGGCAGAGCATTTTTTTTTTCATTCTCCTCTACGGAGG
This sequence comes from Ambystoma mexicanum, assembly GCF_040938575.1. Lineage (NCBI taxonomy): Eukaryota > Metazoa > Chordata > Amphibia > Caudata > Ambystomatidae > Ambystoma > Ambystoma mexicanum. The sequence goes on from NC_090934.1 coordinate 144,456,565, forward strand.
TCTTTCAGGATTTGATACCACCAGACTGGACGAGGTGCCAAGATAGGATAAGTTTCCACAGGCAAGAGTAGTCAATTGGCTTAGCAGCTGCATGTCAGCTGTCTGGAACTGTTAGCGTGCTCTCTTGCAGTCATGAGTTTTTCTTTAGGATAAATTATATGTTTTGTGTACTTTTTCGGAGGGGCAATGTTTCGCTGTGAGATACATCAATCATCTGGGGGGTCCACTTCTGGGGTCCTAGCAGGTTTAACAAGGAAAAAAGGTTGTTTTTTTTTCTGTTGGCATTGAGACGTGGTGTTGAAAGCGGTGTATTATCCAGAAGTAAATATCCATGTTACGATATGGGTGTTTTTTTTTCTCCAGACTTCTCCGGGATGGGAGCAGCTTGATGTTGGTCAGGACTATCTCTTTGCCAAAATTTGATGTCTTTGTGTTCTGTTTCAGTGATTATTTTGCCTCATGACGTATATATGCCAAGTTTCCCCGACTCTAAATTTGGAGTAGGGATCCCTGTCCACTGCCTTCCGATGTTTCCTCCAGGATTGGTTGAGTTCCCCCCTTTTTTCGTATGTGTTTCTCCTTTGCCTTGATAGCAAGAGTCTTGTTTTGGGTGCGCAGGCAGTCAATAACACTAGTGTTGAACCTTTCTTTTTTCGAGGGTGTTTTCCCAGCCCCACTGGTTCTGACAGTGGATATTTCTAATTTTGTCCCTCTCCACCCGTGTCCCCTCACCATCCCGACAAGTTGTTCTCTTTCAAGCTGTACTTCAGGATCTTTTCTCCCTTAGTTAAGTGAAAATATTCATCTCTTCCTGGTGATTTCGGGGATTTTCTTCACAGGAATTTATCTCTGCCATTAGGACTTCAGGACAACCTCTGATAAATCAAGGTACCCTTCGGCTCGGAACAGCTGGGTTAGTTGGTGTGTGGCTCACTTTTAAGTTCCGTTTTTCTCCCTTATAGTACAGATAGGTAACTCCTGGTGGAGTTTTTTAGGAAGCAACATTACATGTCGATGAATTCATTTTGTAACGCTCACCTGATTCCCGTAGAGGCGCCGGTCTTGACTGGGCGTATACCGTATCTTCAAAGGTGATGTGTAATACACGGCTGGCTCTTTGGGCTGGACCTCTGCGCACTGTATGTCTGACTCGAAGGGTAAGATGTCTTAGGTAAGTGAACGCTGTGCTCTCCATCTGCCTCGGGGCAGGGTGCTGTAACCAGTTTCTTCACTGGATAAGGGGAGCAGGCCTTTGACTTCAGAGGACTGCTGTTCGTCGTTTACTGCACGAACGGTAAGTTTCGAGTAATTCCAATGTCTTTAAAGTCTTTAGTAATGATGTCTCTTGTTTTGCAGGGTTCCGGCGATGGCGGATGACGGGCTGGAGTGAGTTGAAAATGGAGCCCGTGTGATGAATAGAAGCGCCTGGAAGCACGTAAGTAAGCGCTTGTTGCCTGCTTCACGATGCGCTCTAACTGTCTCTTTATTTTGCAGGTACAAGTTCGGAGCGGCTGCAGGGTGCCGGAATACCCACTGGGTTAGATGTGGAAAGGAGTATTGGCACGTGAGTATTAAAGTTCCCCAATGTCTTTAAACGCACCTTGTTTTGTCTTTCAGATGCGGGATGCAGCGCCGAAGGCCTCCGGAGCGTGCGAAGAGTTGGTAAGCTTTTGTCTTTCAGATGCCGGAATGCAGGGTGAAGACCTCCGGAGCGCACGAAGAGTAGGTAAGCCTTTGTCTTTCAGATGCCGGAATGCAGCGCGAGGCGTTGGAGACAGCCGATGGACCAGGTAAGTGAAGAGCTGTCACTGAAGACCGTAATGCTAACCTGTTCTTTCTTGTCTTTATAGGTGTTGCTGAAGACTGGATTCAGAATGGTAAGCTTTTTCCGTTAGGCCCAGGATCAGATGCAGAAGACACGATGAGCGTTCTGCTGCAGAGGATGCAGAATAACGCAAAGCAAGATTCATCCATCGGGTGTGGTTTAAATAGCCTCCTGTAGTGCTTAGGAGTCTCCTTCCACAGCCACGCCTAGGTAAGAAAAGAGTTCCTGCTTTCCAGAAGAGTTCCAGTGTTCTGAATCTAGGGAGTGGCTCCTGCCCCACCCAACAGGAAAAGTAGTTCCAAACAGAAGAGGATCAGAGGCTCAACTGGCAGGCAAGTAAGCAGCATGGTCTGCTGCAGGTAAGTCCACCCAAGCATTATGAGCCCGGCGCTTCCAGCGCTGGGACTGGGCATATTTATGAGCCTGGTGCCACTGGCGCCAGGACTGGGTCCAAAAGGTCCCAATTGGGACTGGTTGGCACTCGGAACCTGGGTTATGGATCTGCTTCCAAGGCAGTTGGGAAAACCCTGACCTTTTGGAAGCAGAGATCATGACACATTTATCTGCCACTATCTCAAAGAAACATGTTGTCGCTAAGAGTGGAGTCAGTGGATAAGCAGTCCTTGGTGCGCCTGGTCTTCTAGTACATTGGCAGTAGGCCCCATACACGCTAGGTGTTTTTTCTTCTGGGAAGATTAGTCTGTTTTGTCCTTTTCTGATAAAGATTGTCTATGCTATAACGGTTTCTGAATCACCTATATGGGTTTCGTTCCTGTTAAAAATATATATTTATTCTGGTATCAGAGCTGTTATTTTGACTATATAAAGGTTCTTGCCTCATGTGGTCACTTTCTTTATTGCCAGGAGGTGTAAGTGTTTGGTTTCCTCCATCTCTTATCCAGGTTTTCCAGAGATTTTGATGTATGAGTAATCAAGTGTGTTTTTAAAAGATTGTGAATTGAAGTACAGAGGTTCTTAACCTCTTAATACCTCTCAGCTCCTTTCCTTGTGGGAACATTATTGCGGGGTCCCTTGCTCCCCCATTTGGTCTAGATACAGTATATAAGTCATGCGTGAAGATGGACTTAATTAATCCTTTGGTTCTTTAGTTTGGGTACTAGGGTGTTTCGGTCATTTTCCTGAGGGGTGGTCTGGAGGAAAACATTATCAAGCAGCTGATTCTTCAAAGGAATAATCATTAAAAGCATTTTATGTTACCTCAAGTGTATGGTTCATGTTGGATTTACTGTGATGCAAGGGCTTTGAACTTGCATAATATGAAGCCTCCTGTCATGCCACAGATTGGAAAATCCCCCTCACTAATGTGACAGGGGGTTTGGATTTTATTAAAGACAGGAGGCAAGTATTATCTCACCCACCCACCCTTTTTTCTGTTTCTTATTCCGCCCACCCTGTTCTGTTTCATATTGTTTCAGCTTTTGGGAGAGAGGTCCTATCCAGAAGAGCTTCGTCATAGCTTCATGTTGCGGAGAGGTTGAGATTCCTACAGTTTCGTTGGCTCCTTTTCTCTGCGCTACGCAGTTGGATCGTTACAAATGGGCGTCTGGTGCAAGACAGCTGCAGAAAGAGGAGTTGGGTTTAGCGTAAAGGACATATATAGAGGAGGATCCCTGCTCATTGGTCTCCTGCAGGGCATGACCTGTCCTCCATGAAGGATTGGGGAGTCCCCCCTTACATTGACATTGAACTCTATTTAGTTCTGTTTTGAAACTTCTTTTTGTAAAAGTTTTTTCTTTGCTGCTGTGGTTTCAGAAGTAAAGATTGTAATGCATAATATGAAGCCTCCTGTCTTTAATAGAATCCAAACCCCCTGTCACGTTAGTGAGGGGGATTTTCCATTGTACTTACACTCTGCTTCTATTGTTCCCAGTAGACCTCTTTCGCTCTCCAGGGTACACCTCTGTGTTTACTGTTGGCTTATTGTTGGTGCCGGCCAGGCCTTCTCCCCGTCTAGGAGCCTGCTCTTCTGTGCATCTACTTTGGCTACTGTTGGTTTTTGTTCACTGGGATTCCCCTTTCTAGTCTTGTTGCTGCCTTTTGTCTGCCTCCTCTTCCCACTCCCCGGCGTGTTCGCTCCCACTGCTGAGTATACGTGCTTGTGCTTCTCTGTCGCTTTCCTTACTGTGCCTCCTTCTATGTGCCCACCCGGTGCTTCCTTTGTGGCATAGTTCTGTGTTGTGCTTCCTCTCCTCTGTCTTCTCCTCTCACTCTTCCCTCTCCTTTCTACATACACCTTTCTATGGTGCTCTCAGTCTCACCAATCTTCTCTAACTGCTTCTGTAGCACCTATCCTATATCTCTCACAGAGTCTGGAAAGAAGAAGTTCAAGAAGGACATCCTGGTCTCCAATCCAGGCCTTTCCATTGCTGATGCCTACGTTAATGCTTCCACCAGGCAGACTCTCACCTATATCCTATTTGTCATTTCCTCACCTGACATATGGACCCTACATATGGCCGCTGTTCTCTCTCCTTTCTCCTCATTACCCACTAATGGTGGCACAAGATGTGAGGTCCTCTTGGCCTCTTCCTGTCCTCCAAAACCATTGTTAATGTCTATCTGAATGGGATTGTCATGGTCCAGGGGACTTAGCCCAACCACTTCCTCCATTATTGGCATCTCCCACATATTATCAAATTTCCTCCTTCTGCTGCTCTATCTATCACCGCTCTGCCACAACATACTTACACACCTCTTTCTCTACCTCTCCTGCTCCTCTTCCACTCCCTTACTCTGCTGCCACCACTGTGGCTCTCCCCCCAGCCTTCTCTCTGGGCCCTTTGCCACCTAGCACTACCTCTACCACCTCTGTGGCCTCTCTGCCAACTCCCTTTACTACCTCTCCAACTCCTCTGCCAGTCACCTCCTCCTCCACTGCCTCCTCTCTGGCGCTCCCCTCTTCCTCTTTTCTGGGCCATCTGACCCTTCATTCTACCTCTGCCCCCTCTTGGGCCCCTCTGGCTCTTCCACTGGGTGTACTTTCTACCTGTGCAAACCCTGTAAATCTTACAAAAGTGGAAACCTGGTCCACTGTGTTACTTTCAACTCTTACTCTGCTGTCAAACACTCTTCTGACATCTGCCTCTCTTTGAAGACCGTGATCTGGTTGTTCATACTCTCACTGAGACCTGGTTCACGGGCAGCTCTGTCATGAGTTTTGACACTCTCCTCCCTGAGGGCTACAAGATCCTCTCTGTACCCAGGACCAACCGCCCCTGAGGTGGAGTGGGCTTGATCTTTCTTGAGTGTGTCCCTGCCTCTATCATTCCCACTCAGGCTTACTCCTTCGTTGAATGCCTGCTCTGCAGGCTCTCTATCTCTTCTGGCATTTTACTGACTCTGGACACCATCTTCAGGCCACCTGACCATATCACCCTCTTCCTCTCTGAAAGGGATGATCTCTCCTACTCTCTACTTGCCTCTACCTCTAAGCTTCTCTACCTCTGGGATTTCAAAATCCAGCAGGACTCCACTCACTCCCTTTTGTGCCTTTCCACAACCTTTGCCACTCTGTCTCTCCCTTTATTCTTCCCTCTGGTGTGACACACTCAGCTGGATACACCTTGGATGTTCTCATCTCCCACAGACATCCCCATCTCTCTAACCCTCTCACAACTCCACTCTCTTGGAATGACCACTTTCTGCTTTCCTCTCACCTGAAACGGTCTGTCCCCCTTGCAACACCTACCAACCTACCCACACTGCCACCTTCCTTCACAGTCATTCAACCCATTAAGTGAGTGTCAGTTGCAGCGTTTGCCTCTACTTTCCCTCCTCCTCCTACCCCTGTGGCTGACTCCCACTCTGACACAGTCCTCTCCAACCTTCATCTCTCTATCTCCAGTACTCTCGATACCTTTGCCCTGCCATGAGGATCCACCTGAAGCCTATCTCCAAGTGTAATTCTTGGTATGAATCCAACATGGCTGTTTTGAAACACAAGTGCAGAGTGGCTGAGCGGAAGTGGAGAGCTTCGGGCACATCCTCTGACAAACTGGCCTGCTGCCTGCTCCAAAGGCAATACAGACTCTCTGTCTTCTACAAGAATAGGGTCCATATTCAAGCCCGTGTCTCTGTGGCCTCTAACAACATGGCCAAACTTTTTTTAAAATCTGCAAGTAGCTGTCCAATCCACCTCTACCGTTCCTTCATAGGCTTTCTGTACAGCCATGGGTTCTCATTTCACAGCTAAAAGTTAGGACATTATGTACATGCTTTCCTCCTCTCCTCATCTTTCTCCCTCTACCTCCCTCAGGCATCCTCCGGACACCTTTCCCCCTCCTCTCCTTCTCTCCTCTCTCTCTCGTATAATACCTGATGATGTTTCTAGACAAGTCCAGTCTCTGAAAGTTTCATCCAAACAGGTGCTCCCCGTTCCTCCAGATCCATTAATGAAAACAGTGTTTCCCTTGCTCCTGCCTTGGCTTCTTTCTGCAATTGTTCCTTTGTCACTGGATCTTTCCCCTCTCCTCTCAAGCATTTCCCTGTGTACCCTCTCCTGAAAAAGCATTCTGCTGATCCTTCTTGTCCAGCTATTGCCCGATCACTATAACTCCTTTCATTGGTAAACTCCTTGAGAAACTGACCACTGAATCTGTTGGTAATCTGTATGATCATCAGTCTGACTTCAGATCAGCCAGAGGCATGGAAACTGCTCTCTTGAACACCTGTGAAGATGTGCTCTCCAACCTTGACTCTAGCTCTCCCTCTGTCCTCATCCACCTTGACCTCTCTTCTGCCTTTGACACAGTCGATCATGCCAACTCTGATCAATCATCTCAGTGTCAACCTGGCTCTGGCATGGCTGTCCTCTTTGCTGTTGGACAGACCCTCCCAGGTACAACGTGGGTCCTTTCTCTCCACCACCTCTCTATCCACATGCAGTGTACCACAGGGCTCTATCCCCTCACCCTGGCTCTTCAATGTCTATGTGGGCCCCTTTGCTCACCTGATCTCTACTTTCTCCTCTAACTTTCAGTATTATGCGGATGACACACAGCTCTCTTTAGGAGTACCCTCAGCCTCCTCTCCCTCCTTGCTCATTACTGACTGTCTATCCACTATTCAGTGATGGCACACCTCCAACAACCTCTGCCTTAATGCCAGTAAAACAGAGATTCTTCTCATTGGAACCCTTGCTCCAGCTTTTCCTCTCTCCCTATGGTCACCCATCTATGGCCCCCTCCCCACACCCTCCTGTGATGTAAAAAACCTTGGCGTTGTCTTTGACTCCACTCTCTCTTTCTCTCTTCACATCACAGACCTTGCCAATAAGGCCCACTTGCAGCTGCACCTCCTCAGAGGTATTCTACCTTTCCTCATCTTCCCTCATATGTTCACTGTCTGCAGAGCTCTGGTTCTCACCAGGCTGGACTACTGCAACATCCTCTTTCTCATTCTCCCTACTCTAGCCTTCGCCCTCTTCAACTAATCCAGAACAGGACTGTGAGATGTATCCTTGGTCTCAAGCCCAGGGACCGCATCTCTTGATCTCTGAAATCTCTCCACTGGCTCCCGTTGTTCACAAGGATCAAGTTGAAGACCCACTGCATCATCCGCAAGGCTTTCTGGGTTTGTGTCCTCTCTTTATCCAACACTCTCTACCTAAATAACTTTCTTCTAGAGAACCTCCACTTAGCTAACACAAACTCTATGTGGGTAAGAAGATTCTCCAAACAGAGGGTGGGAGGTAGGTCTCTCTGCTTTGCAGGTGCATCCCTCTGGAATGGACTCCCTGCCCCTCTCAGACTTGAGCCAGATCAACTGAAGTTCTGGATACTGCTCAACACCTTCCTTTTCTCTTTTTCCTTCTCTCTCCCTCTTCCCAGCTAACATACCTGTCTGCTTTTCCTGACTACTGGTATGGTATGGTCACACAGGGTATCACACCCCCCTTGAACCAGTCACCCCTCACTGCCTCTGGCCTACCCAGCACTTCTGGTCTGGGATTGCACCTGTGTAGTCCTCTGCTGTCCTCGCACTTAATCAGAATCCTGCTGCCCTAACTGTATTTCCCCCTTACCCCTTCCCTGCACTTCTCCCCGCACCCTCTCCCCTGCACTTCTTGTTTGCACTTGCATGATCTGAAAGTCACAAGGCCTAGTAAGATTGTTGGTTTTGTCAGCCCCCTGTTTCCCCTCCTTGTCTTGTTTTGCCTGGAAACACTTATGTATAGGCACGTTATAAATACCTCTTCATATCATATCATATCAAAGTAATGCATTCTAGGAGTTGTAGTCTTGGCTGACGTTAATGGAAGCAATTAGGCACCATGAGAAGGATTTCTAAAAGGAAGGCAGAAGATTTAAAAATGTCGTCCCTGCTGATATGACAGCATGTTTTAATTCTAACCTTGCTTATTGCCTTTGTTTTTAATTCAAGTATCACAGCTAGTGTTAGGTTTGAAATCGTAAGAAGATAAAAACAGGGTGTGAAATGGACCAGAATGGTGCTCGAGCAAACCTTTTCTTGGTGTAGTGTTGTTCTGTCCTCAAGGTGAGCGCAGACCTGCCTAACCACTGGGCTTAGCCCTGAGCAATGAGTTTTTAAGCTCTTCTCCACGTCCCCGGGGAAGAGCGTGGAGTCTCTGGGTTTTCTGCCACAAGTACAGTTCCGGTGGCTAAGCTTATGCCTCCATCCGATAGGCTACAAAAGACTGCTGCTGGTAAACAATTGGGTGGAGACGTGGGCGGGACCCATTAATGGCACACATTGGGGAGCCCTGGCTCCCTATATGGGACCTTCACAGGTGCAGTGAAGTCTGTCATTGAGCCAGTCCTCTGTCATCCATGCCAGCGCCTGCCCACATTGTCTGCCTGCCGAGTGCTTAGTGAGTCTCGATGCTGCTCTGGCCTACCTGTCTATGTGAGCCGCCTTAATACATTGCTCACATAGTCAGGAGCCTAATGTATTTAAACTCCTGTGATGAAACTGCCAAGTGTTAATACGGGTCCTTTTCTCCAATAGGAAGTAGACGCCACTGTGTAAATAGTAAAAAATACAGCTGACAAATGCAACGTGCTGCCTACTCTCGTTACGGAACCTCTGTGGAACTGACTTATATCTTCTGATTTGCATACCGTCTTATGTTGTGGTCAAGGACGAGGACTCACACACATGGTGGGTATTCTGTTTGGTACTACAACTCCTAGTAATGCCCTGTGTCAGTGTCAGCACATCAAAGATGAACTAGTGTTTATGTCAACTGCGTTCCTTTACATATTTTTATGTTTGTATTTGAATACTGGTTGCATGTAATGTAGTAGGTTTGTTTTATTTAATTAGACATAATATTCAACATTTTGTTTTACTTTCTATTAACATGCGGGCGGGGCATGTGGGCAGAGTCTTGTAGCTACAAGCGGGGCATACATCTCAGGGTTTTTGATTTTCAAATGTAGGCAGATATGTGCCAAGGCTAGCCTAGGATTCAGCTCTGAAGCCGCGTTATCCACGCATGCATACCACGCACAATACTCAGCACGGGATACTGGATACAGACAGCCAAAGCCTCACATACTGTGTTGCGTCTGTCCTTCCTCTTCTTCTTCTTCTAAATTACCAAATGCGTGGGCAGACCCATGCAGGCGCTTCCCCATCCAATAGGATGATGTGCACCAACCCACCAATCAACACATAACCCACATGAACTCACAACTCCTCCCATCACCCCATCTGTCTCACAAAATCCCATATGTTCTGCAATTTATAGACATTTTGTTATTAGGGTGAGCATTGTGACCAATGATAATATCAGAGTCCAACTTAGATTATTCGCTGAAAAGGGTTTCTTGCTGAGTAACTATAAGACATAATTCAAAATGTTAAATTATGGTCATTTTTAGATTCCCATAATGCTCTTTGCTTTTATGCAAATCGGAAAGATTGGGTTCCATGAAGAGATACTGGCCCTCATTACGAGTTCGGCGGTAACCATGCCGCTATTGGCGGCATAGCTGCTGCCGAAATCGCGTCGGGGTCCGGGTCCTCGGAATGAGGATTTACTGGGCCATTCCGAGTTCAGAAGACCCGGTAATTCCTCCCTCCAAGGACCCGGACACCGTCCTTCCCCATTCCCATTTCAGCCCCCATAGGGCCGTTCACTCCGTACCACCAGGGTCGTAATGAGGCCAACTGTGTTATATGACCTGGCCTTGGGCCATGCCCCTCAGCCCTCCACCTCTTCCCCATACCCTGCTCCTCCAAGGAGGAAAGGGGTCCCCCAGTATTTCCATTTCCAGCAGTGCATAAACCTTGGCTGTAAAGAAATCCCAGATAATGGTCATATCTTTCCACCACACTCACTCCTAGAACTCGAGTTCATTCACAGAGAGGCGGATCTCTGATGGGGAAGAATTCCACACCGTGGACGCCTGTGTCGAAATGCAATGCTCACCACATCTTATATATGCAGCTATTGGCATTGTAAGCAGAGGCAAGGAGGCTGCGTGTATGCAGCTTGTTTTTTCGTACATAAGACAGCTAGTTTAATCACAGATTTTTCTAAGCTTTCTACAGAATATATATAAGTAGCAACATTGGCAAAGTAATAAGTAGCCTTAGCTGCCCTCAAATTACATCATGGGCTTCAATTCTGTAAGAGGTCATTTTAGTTTGTCCAAAGATAATTCATATGAATCATTGACTTCCGGACATTGGGCCTTTGAGGTTCAGAATCCGGAATGTTACTTCATTAGTGGGAAGTAAAATAAATTACAATCTGGGGCATGTCCGTGAGTGCGTCTAAGCCAATCAGGATTCTTGGACTCCTGGAATCCTGAAATGGTGCCCTGAAGTTTTGCATGTGAAGATTTGCAATAAGGTTGCCATGATCTGATATTTGCTGACACAATGATGACTCTGAATAATAATGGAAGAATAATGACAATAGCCTTAAGAATCTGGAGGTTACAACTCCCATGAAACCATGATTCCTCACCATTGACTATCAATATCTCACAGCTGCTAGTGTCCTCAATCCTAGTGTGTTTCCACTCGTCGTCCTCAAAACCCACTTATAAGTTTGGGGGCCCCTCACCTCACTCCATCTTCTTCTATTGTGGCCCATTAATTTCTACCACTGCAAGATATTGTCTGCATCACCACTCAAATGTGATAGAGCCGTACGCTCCAGCCCTTGTTCTACGTTCAACTAATAAAGAGGTCCCCTATCTCCCTCAATTCAACCTGAATTCGTATTTGGACCAAAGATCTGCAGTGGCAGGTCCACGCCTTTGGAATTCACTTCCCATTTCTTTGTGTTCATCGAAGGACTATATTACACTTCGTACATCCCTCAAAACGTTTTTGTTCTAATAATGTCTGTGGCTAGTCACTATTGCCTGCACCTCGATGCAGTTAAGCCTTCCTGTGGAACATATAACTGCATGTTGACATTAGGCGTTACCAGTCTCTCTTGTTGACTTCTTCACGGCATGGACTTCTCAGTTTCCAGCTTCTTTTCTTTTCTTTTCTTTTCTTATCTTTTCTTTTCTTTTCTTTTCCTTTCTTTCCTTTCCTTTCGGTTTTTTTTCTTTTCTTTTCTTTTCTTTTCTTTTCTTTTCTTTTCTTCTCTTCTCTCCTCTTCTCTTCTCTTCTCTTCTCTTCTATTCTCTCTGTCTTTTTTCTATTTCTGCTCCATTGCAGTGATCTGTTTCTTCTCCCCCTGGCTGCTTGTGAGAGGGAAATCAGTAAAGGGAGGCAGGCTGCCCTATAATCACACTGTAAGATTGAAAGGGGACGTAAACTGTGATTACTTCATCAACTGATTGACGTATGGGTTTCTTAGCTTTGGAATGTTGACTTTGGAATTTGGGATGTAGGATTTAAAAACTTAGAGCATTAGTACATGAACCCTGGAGAGAAGGAGACAGCATGCAATTTGTGCTGGTACCACTCCTGCAGTATGCTTAGAGTCTGGAGAATTGTCCTGGGAGTTATGATAGTGAGGGTGAGGCAGATAGTTGAATCCGAAAGAAGGGAGAGCATCACAGGTTAAGGAGGCAAATAAGGAACTCTAGCACCTAACACCTCTTCAAGGCAACAGCATTCACCCTTCTGCCACCAATGGCGGCTCTTCAGACAAAGCAGGTTAGGATGTGGGGATGGGCAGACATAAGAAGCCAGGTGCCCTACCTGGTGTGGAGCCTGTATTCACCTGCAATGCGTGTCACAAGAATGCAAAGAGCCGGATCTCAAGCATAGACTCCCTCGTTACCAGCAGTTCATATTCCAGGCACCATTGAAGCTGCCGTAATATCATACAAATGGATATGCCATTCTACAGGGCACTGTATTGACCGCCAACCAAGCTAAACGCCCTGAGCTGAAGGTAAGGGGCTCTAACAAGGCCTATGATCCCACAGTTGTGCCATGTGATATCCAGGTGGTCTCTCAAGGGCTCAGTGAGCTTTGACTCTCCAGAAAGTGTAGACTAAGACTACTATTTCCATCACTACCTGGACTGTAGCATGGACGTCATCAAGGAGGAGGATGTTTTGTATTTTGTGTAGGATGTTTAGCACTATGTTTCATGCTTTAGTGATGGCAGCTATGTGTCTATGAAGGATATGCAGTATTGATGGTGAACCTGAGGGAGTTGACTGGTGTTAAAATGGATATATGTGGGGTTGCTGTGTTCAGCTCATTAATCCAGAGGCTGCGGTTGCTTTTATTGTGTGGGGGCAGTTGGTGAGGTTTTCACTTTTGTAGGGGTTCAGTTTCAGGAAGTGGATGGATCCAGATTTACAATTTGAGGGTGTGGTTTCTGAAAGGAAGGAGAACTTGAGTATATTTGCATAACATTTGGCATAATAGTTAAAGTGGCCTTTGTACCTGCTATAACTGTACACATAGGTTGAGCAGAAAGAGACATATGGAAGATCATTATTGTACTCTGTAATTTTCTGGAGTAGGGATAGATCAGTGGGGGCATGGAGACAGATGTGTTCTGTCATTTGGGAAGGAGGTACACCAGTTGGGGATGGTGCCTGAGAGGTACATCCTGTGTGATAGATTGTTTAGGCCGATGGAGTGGTCCTTTTGTGAATGCGGTGGGAAATGGTGCTTTGCGAGAGACAAGAGTTGATAATGCTGTCCAAGCGTGGTGCAGATTGAGGTGGGCATTCATCATCTAGGAAGTGGGCAGGTTTAGTTTTGGCAGTCAGGGTGATGACGGTGCCTTGGAAGATGAGTCAAATCTTGGATGCATGCAATGGGAGATGTGCGATGGGTGGTGGGATGCTGTGAGGACGAGTGAGTGTGACAGGGATGAGAACCTATACATTATAATGGTTCCTGAAATATAAAAAATGTATGCTGGCAATACATGTTATGTTGTAAGAACTGTTCCACCCTGTAACCATAATGCATGCCTGCAATTCCTACTCATAATTGATGCTAAGCTGCTTCCCATTCTAGGTGTACAGTCAGAAAATACTCAATATATAATAAATGCTCAGAGAGATAGAAGCAAGGGCCATCACGTTGGGACCTCTGACAAGGCATCAGAATACATTAATTTTGAACATCTTTCTACATCAGTACACACGACCACAATCACCTGACCTGTTCTTAGGCTTTATTGATCGTTCTACTAGTACCTTTGATTTAGTAGAACGTGATATCAGGTTGGGGCCGTCCCTCAGGTTTACTAAATATCTTTGTGTACTTACACTGCAACACCTTTGTTCATGTCTGGTTAAATCTGGAGGGAAACATCTTGGAACTGATCCCCACAAATAAAGGGTTGAGGCAAGGGTGTGTGCTGGCTCATTGTTTTATATAACATATCCATATCTGACATAGGCAAGGCCATAGGCAGTTACAAACTAGGGTCCCTGCACTTGGGGGTCAATAGGATACAGTTGTTGGCATTTGCTCATGATATCCTGATTATGGATAATACCCAACTTGGTCTGCAGAAAATGTAATCTGCTATGCACTCCTTTGCTGAAGTAAACAACATTGTGATTAATTCATCTGAAACAGAAATCATGAGATGTTCGCCCTCAGGAATAAAAAGATGGGCTTTAAATGGGTGTTGGAGACACAATAATTGAGGTGATTGAGCAATTCATGTAATTGGGAACTCTGATTTGTATTAATTGGAGGATCATTCACGTTAAACACTTCCTACAAACAAAAATTGATTGAGTTGTGCAAGATGAAAAAAGTTTACAACACATTCAGAAGGTATTCTTGGTGCCTGTAATCAAACACTACACGTTGAAACAATCTTTAAAATGGTCTTTGGATTAGAAACAATGCTATCCCTCAATATTGAGGTAATCAATGCTATCCCTCAATATTTGGATAATCCATGCCATCCCTCAATATTGAGCTAATCAATGCTATCCCTCAATATTTGGATAATGAATGCTATGCCTCAAAATTTGGATAATCAATGCTATCCCTCAATATTCAGATAATCAATGCTATCCCTCAATATTGAGCTAATCAATGCTATCCCTCAATATTGGGATAATCAATGCTATCCCTCAATATTGAGCTAATCAATGTACTCGAAGCGGGACTGTGGAGAAAGGTTGTAGGTTTGCCGAACTGTGTTCCCCTACGAGCAATCTGATATGAATTAGGGTTACACTTGATGGAATCTGGTGTAACCTGGAACACGCTGTTATTATTTAAGAAAGTGCTTAGTCGGCCTGAGGAATCTTTATTCTGTGACCTGAGCAGCGTGTTAAAGAGAAATTCATGTATGCCATTGTTAAATTGGGCCTCCAAGTGTAAACACAACTTGGGGGAAATGGAGTGCTCATTACAGCAACTGGTTGTGAACCAAGAATTGGAAAACACGCATTTGCGGGGGTGGGATTGGATTATTAATACATGCCCGGTCTGGGGGATTATAAATTGTGTAAAGAACTGTCGGCAGATCAAAAGAAATGTGGCCAACAGCCTGCCTATTTGGTCAAAGTGAGCTCTTGGCTCACTGTATTGGAAGTGGCCAAGAGCTCAGGAAGAATTAGGGTGCCAGCATTCAGTCTTCTCCGGATGTCATCTATTATGCAGGTAAAAACTGCATCCATTCCATACAAAATCTCGGGAGGAAAGCCCAGGGGCAACGTGCTCGCCTTGGAAGTAAGACGAAACAAAGCAACACAGGTTCAATCCCCGGGTCCACGCTTAGAAACCTCTGGGTATTAAGCGTGTTATAAATAACCTATCATCATCACTTATCATCACCAAGGGTAGAATTCCGACTAGTTGGATTCCAGTGTATTGTTCTTTTCCACAACATTCTACATTTGTTTTCCCACCTCTCTCTCGAGGAGATAGAGTCATCCTGCATTAACATCGTAAGGTTCTAAGGGTCAGAGAGCTGGCACTGAAACGGGTGACTTCCTCCTGCCAGATCGATCTGTCACAGGGCATAGATCTTCCTTGCAGGGTACCGCAGGGTTGCTAGCTGTCCACAAATGGCCCTCATTCAAAGTTCAAGGCCCTAGTAAAATGAGGGCATTTAATAAAGCCCAAGCAAATTATCACCTGGTAATGGCACGAGGGGGTGGGCCATTAGAGCTCTTTGAACATTCCATCCAATACGAGTAGAATGTCCTTTTTTTAAACCAGGAAAAACTGTGGAATGTTGGGAATAAGGACATATAGGGCCTCATTACAAGTGAGGCGGTAAGGGGTTAATGGCACCAGTAAAGATGCCAGCACCATTAACCCCGTACCGCCTCACTATGAGGTCCCCTCGCGGGACCCGCTCTGGACGTCTGGTCAGACCAGACGTCCTTTGCAGGGTCCCGCGAGGGGGCCAGCATGCTAACAATGGGCCTGTCATTAATGGTGGTCCCTGAATGGGGAAATACTGGGCCCTCCAAAGACGGAATGGCCCGGTATTTCCCCATTCAGGGACTACGGACCCGGACCCGAGTTTGGAGGCAGCCATGCCCTTATTAGCTGCCTCCAAACTCGTAATGAGGCCCATACTGTAGCTTTCATGTTCCGGCTAGTGTGCGGACATAGCGTTTAACAGCCCGCCAGCCTGAGCTTTGTAGGCCCGAGCAAAGCGAGGTCCTCAGCTCGGGCTGCGGGACGTTAAACGCCATGTCTGCCCCTCAGCCAGGGTGTGGAAGCTAGTCGCACCCCAAGATTTCCCAGGGTGCGGATAGTTTTCATTTTTTTCCTTCAGATGGAAGATGTGCTCAGCGCAAGCACATCTCCCGTTGGAATGAAAAAAAAATGCACAAAATAATGGCTAATGCCATTAAAATATAAATGGGACTAGGTCCCTTTTCAGATGACGGTATCTATGGACAACAGATTCCAAAATGGCAACCGTCATTTGAAAATGGACCTAGACCCTTTTCTATTTGTATGGCAGCAGCCATTTTTCTTTCATTTTTTTTTTTTTTTTCACCACAGGCGTTGAATGCACAATCATGCCCAGGAAAGGTGGATTGTGAATGGTTAATTTGCGTTTCCCAGGTGCAAATAGCCTTTTTTGCCCTCTGGCAATGCATTTTCTGCAAAGGGACTACCAAAATTGATATGATATGATATGGCATTTGTAACGCGCCTATACACAAGTGTTTCAAGGAGGAAATGTCCTATTACATTGTAATGTGTATGTTTCACCTCAAATCAGAATGATCTGACATTTTGTTGCTGATGACATGTAAAGTCTGATCGGTCTCTCTGTGACCCTGACAAATACATTTTCAGGTTTTTCACAATATTTACAAGCAGCGAACAAATTGGTGATTAAGGTCTTCTTGAAGCGGAATTCTTCAAAGGCAGAAGTACTTGTGGTTGGAAGTAATAAAACCACATGGCCATTGTCGATCTGGCCCCCCGGCACTGGAAGCCTCCCTTTAAAGTAACAGTGAATCCAGAATGTGCCAGCGTGCCTCTTGCTTCATGTCAGGAAATGTGCCAATTTCCCGGCCATACGTCAGTCATTTCAATGATTTCACGAGAACCTTCGATTCCTTGGAGACAGATTCCATCATTACCATCCTGGATATGACTTGCATTCCTGAACTCTCTGCATCCCAAAAACGAGGTGCTACATATCAGGAGAAAGAACATTTTCAGTACAGGTAGCCCGAGTTTGGAATTATTCTCTTCTGACCCTCATGTCACAGACAGACCACATCAAGTTTAGGACTGAAAACAGCTTTTTTCCGAAGTGAGTGTCAATAGGTTGCACAGAAACATCTTGTAACTCTTCTGCACTAGGAGTTGAGCTACTGATGCCATTCGGACTTTATAAAAATGCAAGTCAATGCATGTGAGTTTCTCTGAGCTGGCAGCTGCTGGCACACGATTCTGCTAGGCTGACAAAGCAAAGGCTTTTCTCTGGCAGTGTGAAGGGCCATGCATCTCTCTTTACCTTTTCCCAGGCCCCCAGATAATGGATCAATCCTCACATATCACCTACCTGGTTCTGTAGTAGCTTAGTAAGATAATAAGGGTTTTACGTTGACTTCCTTGAGGCCACTTGGACATTTGACCTAATAAATTACCTTGAGGGTGGTGATCGATTAGAGAGACTGGGGATAACCCGTTGACCTCTTTCAGGCCTTGCATCAAGAAGTGAGCGGTTGAACCCAGCCGCCAATGTCACCACAGTTCCATCACCAAGACTCCTTGCAGACTGGTGTTTGGCTGCATGCTTCACCCAGCCCGTGGTATTGGCTAGACATTGCCTGTGATCAGCAATGTTTACAGTTTTAGTGGTGTGATATGCTGGTAGATTAGTCACCTGCCCATGGTAAATTACATCTACGGATTTTAATACAGTGAACACTCCACACCACATCTTACGAGATGTGGGTTTTGTTCTTACATATGTTAGCGTGATTTTCCCAAGAGTTGTCAACGTCAGAGAAGCTTGGTGAGAAAATCCTCAATTGGGTGAACCGCAAACACCTGTCTTTATTAAGAATTAGGTTTTGTGAATTTCTAGGTTGTAATTATGAACTGTGTTCTCAAATCTCTTCTAATTAAAGGGCGGGACGGTTCTTGATTGCTTGGTTCAAAGGCTCGCCTCCTAGTCTTCACTGCCAAGATACATTGTATGATTAACACAACACCTCTTCAATAAAACATAGTGCGCAAAAACATCTATTGTCTGTGTGCTGAGTGAATTTGCTACAAGATTCCATCTAAGAATTGGCTTCAAGAGACACCTTTTCTGTTGCTCGCTATAAGATGGTTGTGTGCCTGCCAGAGGGGGATGAGGGGGGCGGTTTATTAATCTTAAGGCACCTACATTTCCTAAATTACTGCACCGGGGTGCATCTCAGTGCAGGCCCTTACGTGGTATGAAACCCAAATGTGGGTTGCAACCTGTGTGTGATGTGTGCAATTGTGACAATGTGGTTGGTGTAAATAATGTCAACACTAAAACATTTGAGCAAAATCATTTGATTTACAAAAAAGCATGTACCCAGTGCTTAAATTGTAAAAAAAAAAAATGAAGTACCAGGGCCTAAATATTTTCTAGCATGCCTCTGACACACTGGGGTGGACACCACCCCCGTCTGCTCCATATGATATGATAGGTTATTTATAACTCACTTAATACCCAAAGGTTTCTAAGCGCGGACCCGGGGATTAAACCCGTGGTTCTCTGTGTTGTCTTGTTTCCAAGGTGAGTACTTTGCCCCTGAGCTATCCTACAGTGTCAACATATTTGGGATTAAAGCTGCAACTCCCACTGGTTCATTGAAAGTGATGGATGATAGGACTCTGGCAGTGTCGACATAATATATAAGTTCTCCCAGGCCAAAGAGCAAACATGCTTCACTAATATGGGAAATTAAGCACTGCATGTACACAAACAGAACCAGTGAGAAAACACAAACTACTGTCATGCTAACATATCGATGTTTCCTATAGTGATGTCCCCGTCGCTACAACATGAAACATGGATTGAAAGTCTGTTTTCTAGCTCCACTGAAGGAGGTAAGGCTGCGAGACTGCAATGAAGGCACATACAACCAGGCATGCGATATAGCCGGGCACTGAGTGAAGGGTGCAATGTCAGGGATCACGTGGAGTTGAGTGAGTTGGCCACGCAGTGGTGGCCTGAAGTGAGAAACACGTGGGCAGAATTTACCAAGACAATGAAGTCAAGATTAGGAGAACCAAAAGAGAGCATTAAATCATTATGATATGATATGGCATTTATAATGCGCCTATACAGAAGGGAGGGGGAACAAAGGGAAGACAGAACAACGATCCTACTAGACCAGGTATCATTCAGATCGCGCAAGTGCATGGGCAGGGGTAAAGGGAAAAGTGCGTGGGGAAGGGAGAGGGGAAAGTGCAGTACATGGGATAGTAGAATAAAAATAGATAAATAAAAAGGCCACTGGTGGCAAGTGCAAGGAAGTGCAGTGTAATGTGAGAATGGAGGGGGGTGGGGCAGGTGACATTGGAATCCCGCCTCCCTACCCCTGAAGAAAGTGAAAACATGTTCATTAAAGAACTCTGGCTAATCGCAACAAGTGCACGATGAAGCTAGAACACTCTGCATTCATTTAACTTGGATCACGCAAAATTGTATCATGAAATGTCGATATAGTCCTGTGCGCTCTCCAACAACTTCCACGCTGGGATATCGGAATCAGTGGCTGTTGAGTGAGCAGGTGCTTGTGTAAGTGGTCTCTTTTTTATTTTTTTATTTATTTAATGTTTTTGTGACAGGCTGGGACAACACCCTTAGGCATAGAAGCACGGGGACAAGACCGACAACAACCCAAACAAACAAATAACGGAAACATTTCAGTTAACCAAGCCGGAGAGTCCAGGGTGGAGTGAGTACGTGAAATGGCTAGGTTTATTCATATAGGAGGATCTTCAGCCTGCCCCTAAAACTTGACATTGGCCCACGCAGTCTAAGATCTGGTGGGAGGGCATTCCGAAACTGGGGAGCGGCCACTGAGAAACAGCCATTAGGAACATGGGAAAGCTTGGCAGCTGGAGTTTCCACCAAGCCTGTGTTGTTAGTGCATAGTGCTCGCTTAGCTGGCAGCCACCTAATCCTTTTGGTTCGATATGATTTGGAATTGCTTCCTGGATGGCAAGGGTTTTCAATCCTAAACTGGTAAGTAGGCATATTTTTCTGAGCCCTGTTTTTCAATGAAACAAGAACAAAACTGTGTCATTGAAAGTATTCCATCCTCATTGCAACACCCATGACCTTATTTCCCTGACATAACCTTAAATCAGATAACCTCGACATGTATGAAACCCGCCCCTCCCCCGCCCAGTCTCACGGTCTATTGTGCAAATCCAGCAATTTGTTTTCCTCCTTTGTATTGTCTGCAATTTGGCTCCTGTCCCAACTATTTCATGCTTTAATAAAGTGCGTCTGTGGAACCTTCCATTGCCTTGATTGGCCGCCCCTCCCTGACATCAATCTCTTGTGTCCTCACCGTGATTTCAGGCATGACAAGGGTCGATCAGGGAATTGTTGTTGCAGGGCTCCCTTTGCTGGCTGCTTCTGAACCTAAAACCTCTTCTCGCATGTGTGTAATGTTGGTGAAAAGGAAAAATTCTGATCAACTCCCAGCTCTGGCTCCATTAGGAGGATAGCTTACGGGCAACATGTTCGCTGTGGGAGCAAGACGACACGGAGGACCACCTGTTCGATCCCTGGGTCCACGCTTAGAAGCCTCTGGGTATTAAGCACGTTATTAATAACCTATCATATCATGTTTTGGGAAAACCTCAAGCAGATTCAAAACAGAACATTCACACCTGGGGAAGGGTGCTTAGCCAATCAGGTGGTTTGAACAGCAGGCAAGAATACATATTGTCTGCTCACTGCTTGCAGCTGCGCGGGAGCCTCCCACGGGGGTGGGGCAAGGGGGCACCATTTCCTTTTACTGTTTTCATGTGGGGATGAAACAGGGAGCCTCTGACTCCCTGTGGCATCCCCACTCCTCCCTCAAAACAATCCATACCCCTTTCCACCCCCTCCATCTCCATTTACCTGCTGGGCCAGGGCTTTTGTGATACGATCCTGGCACTCCTCCCGTCTCCCGGCCGCCGCCATAGTAATGAAAAAGGGGCAGTGGGCATCTTATTTTTACTTTTAATTTTTTCCTCAGGAGTTTGGGTGCGCAAGGGGGAAAACAAAAAAAACAAGTGCATTCCAGATGAACCCTAGGATGTGAAAGACTTTCAACCCGCTGTGGAGGGCAGAGGTGGTCTTTCAAGGCCCAGAGCCCTCGCCGAGGCCCTGGCTTTGCTTAGTCATACCTGGGCTCAGGCTGACAAGCCATTAAAGACCATTACCGCCCCCCGAAATGGCGGTGGGAAACATATTTAAGAGGCACTTTTGTACTCTCTTATTTAAACACATTCATTATCACAAGCTCCTACCCGAGTAACTGCAAGTGTTGCTACGTTGGGAAAACATTACACATTACACATGCTAACCTGCATGGCATCATTAGGGTGTCAAACTTTGCAACATTAGAGACTACTCCAAGACCCACGCACAGACAGCGGGTTTAGATGCAAAAGACCCTCAAGCACCACCTTATTGTGCAAATCACACTCCACACTCACAGGTATCATGAAAGCTTGGCACCCACTATCTCACTGACAGTATACAGGACCCCTGTGAAGTGTCCAGTAGCACAACCAGGCATCACACAGAAACTGCTCGATCTCACCCACTCGCAAGCAGCACACACATCCACTGTCACACAAAGCACACAATCAAGAGAGCCACACTCAACTCCCAATAGTGAGGCATTTCTGTTACCTCCATATATATTGTCTGACCCACGCAAACATGAAGGCAGTGCACCACACTCAACTATGTGCACACTCGCAGGTGTTGCGATGTCAAACACCCCAAAGCAAACCACACACACGTGTGTGTTTCTGTGGCCAATTACCCCAGCCTCAACCTGGCATATCTCGGATTTTATTACAGGGCCAACTCCCCAAGGGTAAATTCTACTTTCTAAAATATGTTTTTTCTCAAAATGTTGACAGCCCTTTCAAGCTAAAATGGTTTCACTTCACAGACACCTACTGTTTGTGTGTGGGGGTGAATCTTGTATGGTTTCAAAGTGTGGAACACGCCAACTGTGTAGAGAGCATTTGCAATTATTTGCGAATCAGCGACATGTGTGGGCAGGTTACAGGTGGCACCAGGCCATTCTGCGCCGCATGATCTTTAGACCAGCAAATGTCATATTTTTGCTGGTTGGGACCAAAAACATGTCAGTAATGCTTTACCCTCGGCTGTAGACCACTGAAACAAAGGTCAGTTATGTTTGTCGCATTAGAGTAAGGAATATTTTACCCAAAAAGTTTGGATCAATAAAATAGCTGCATGGTATTTTGAACCTGAACTGTTTATTTATTTGCTAATGTGCGTCAAACCCTTAGGTAGGTGGGCGCAACAGGTACAAGGATACTTAAGGCTTAGTTACAACAGGTACAAGAATACTTAAGGCTTAGTTACACAATGGAAAGTACAGTAAAGGCAATAGGAAAATACAGTTCATTACAGTGGTGAGGTACAGAATGTTGCCTACAAGTGATGCAGGCAGTGCTATTTGTAGTCCAACAAAACATCAGAAATACAGCACTATGTAACAGAAAGTTACTGGTACCGTGATGATGATGTCCCTCTTGTTGATGATGATTATTGACCTTATTATTATTAGTAGTAGTAGTAGTAGTAGTAGTAGTAGTAGTAGTGGAATTAGCAGTAGTTGTAGAGTATTAATGATGTGTGTCTAATAATATGTACCAATGTATTTATTTGTTGTGCTCTAGTTAGCAACAAACCTTTCCCAATATTAAATAATAAATAGAAAGCATCGATAATTCAGATTATTAAAATACCAGTAATAGTATCTTCCTCAAAACCAAGCAAATTAAAACCCTATCTAATCGCGTGCATTAAAAATAGGTAAGGACAGATATTGCAAATACTATTTACAATCATATAGTTCTTCAGCTAACATTAAATGCAACGTAAGAACACATTCGCTTTCAGTAATGAATTATGAGGTTTACCCAGCTTGCAAAATTCTGTGCTAAAATTCCTCAAATGTTATAAAATATGGATTATGCACAAAATGCCTGAATCAATCTAACCTTTTTGGCGCAGGGGTTGTGCAATCTAACACACAGCGTGCAAACTCTCAATATGTCCTTCAGTTTTGCAAAAAGGACATATACCAAATGCTTTACTCACTTTGCGCCACTGTCCCATTATTTCTAAAGTAGGTAGGACATTTAAGTAGAAACATAAAATTAAGCATCTATGGGCCTCATTACACGTAGTGTGGTAAGGGTTTACCGGTACCGGTAAGGGAAGCAGTACCGGTAAACCCTTACCGCCTTACTACGAGGTTCCTTTGCGGGTTGGTACTTTAACGCCTGCTTTTTGCGATACCGTAATTAGCGCCTTCCCCATTCCCATAGAGCCCTATGGGGCAAAAATGGGAATGTGGAAGGGCAATGGAGGAAGGCAGAATTACCGCCTTCCCAACCTTGGAGTAGGGCGGTAATTCCCCTTTCCTCCAAGGCAGTACCGGTAAATTACCAGCATGAACCATGGTGCTAGTAGCACCATGGTTTACCACACTACGTGTAATGAGGCCCTATGTATTTCAAAAAAATAATGTTTCATTTGTTTCTCGTAAACATACATAGGAAGCAAAAAAAAGTGTTGTTGTGTTCACTTCCACAAATAATATTCCATAACAACATTTCATTGTATCCAATCATGGGTGTAATTTTAGGGGGGCAGGGTTGTTTGCCCCCCCCAACTTTCATGGCACACCATTTTGTCCCCATTCATTTGGCTGGGGCACTTTTCTTCAGATCTCCTGTCCTCCACAACATTTCAGCAAAGTTACTCCACTGTATCCAACATCAAAGGGAAAAAGAGACAAAGAGAAAAGAGAGATAAAACCAACAGGGAATAGTAAAAGGAAATGAAATGGAAAAAAAAGAAAACTTCAATATCCTATCCTACTTAAATATTTAAAAAACACTGCACAATGACATCTGCCTAAAAGAAAGAAAAGATAAAAAATGAAAACACCAACCATTACCACAGTTCGTCCCTTGCTCTTTTAAAATGAACTCAACGAATTTCATTGCTACCAATACCAAAACAACCCTGTCCCCTAATATCAGCAACTCCCACCATTCTTCAGCTGTCAATGATCTTATTTGGCCCAATTGCTCTCCCATATAGAGAGTTCTGAGCTCAGTTAATGCTGTGCAAGTGGTAGCTAAATGGGCCAGAAATTCCACTGGACCCTTTTCCTCGCATTATCTTCTGTAGACATTATCCAACTTTGTTTGGCGTCTCCTCAGTTGGACTTCTTCCGTAGGCATAGTGTTCAGATGACATCTCAGCAAGAGTTCTCTATAATATGCCGATGGAAACATTTTGAGATACTTAAGGGGGTTATTCAGACCTTTCTCCTCTTTCCACATCCCATAATTCAAAGAATCCTTACTTCTGGCTTTGGTCGTCTCAATCCAAACCCACTTTTCAAGCTTAGCTTTCGCTTTGGATGGATTACCAGCAAGGACCTAATTTTCAATGTTATGGTGATGTATGAGCCTCTCTATTTTCAATTTACCATTGTTTCACAGCCTTTTCTTCCTTAAACACCAGTGTTCTAAGGATGCCAAAGGGAGACACCCCGTTCGCCATCACACATTTCCGGTATAATGATATTGATTTCTGTAGAACTAAGGAAGCAATAGATTTAAGTTGAAGTTCATGTCCTATGGCAAACACTGGGAGCGAATCTGAGAGCCTCAAAATTGTGCACCAAAAGTAACCTAGTAATAACGGCCACACTTTCCATGTCAGGTTTAGTAGGGCTTCAGTGCTGTATGTTAACCCTTGTACCACCTTCTGTGTATAGAAGGTGATTAACAGTGTTCATGAAAAACTGCCATATCTCTTATGAATAGCCATCCCCTGTGTGGTTATTTTTTTCACTTTATCCCTCAATGCTATGTACTGACCTTTTTCATTTACATTTTTATTCATCACAATTCCTAAGTAGACAATTGATTCCACAATCTCCAATGGCCGCTCTTCAACCCTCCATCCAAATATCACCTTTCATTTTGTGAGCGCCGACGACATAACCATTATCTTGGATTTCTTCACATTTATTTTCATACGTACAGATAGCTGTTAAATGCCTCAATTCTTCACTGTAGTTAGTCAGTTTGATCCAAAAAGACTATGCCGTCAGCGTACAGAATCCAAAGGACTTCAAATTATTTAACTTGGGTGGAAAAGCTCGGATACCCTCCTGTGAAATTCCCAAATCTGACATATACAGACTAGATAACAGCGGCGCTTAAGTGCACCCCTGTTTTAGCCCACAGAAAGTAGACATTTTCTTTGACAGGTTCCCTTCTGCCAATAATCTTACTTGGAGGGATGTGTCCGTGTAGAGAGCTTGTATAGCCTATAACACGTCTGTCAGGCAGTTCCAGCTCTTAAGCTTGGGCTAAAGGCGCTGCCTATCTACCCCATTGAAGGCCTGTTTGTGCTTTATGAAGGCCATGTAGATACAAGATTTTGTCTCCAGTGCCCACTGTTTCAACGGGTTAAGGATAAACAGGTCTAGTAATGTCCCTACCCCCATCACAAATCCTGACTGCCTGGGATCTAATCTGCCAGTTTGTATTGCCCAAGCATTCAAAGATCAAGCAATATGACTGATGAAATGAGCTTCCACAGAGAGTCAAATAGGGCGATAGGGTGATAGTTCTTCGGATCGCTTCTATTACCCTTCTTGAAAATGGGAACCACAATGGCCTCTCTCCAGGACAGTGGTACCTGTTTATTTATCATGGTCTGTTTAAACAATTCTACCACTAACTTTGCCCAGATATCAATATTTAATTTCAAGATGTAGTTTGATAAGCAATCCGTGCCAGCTGTCATAGAGAACCTAAGCTTGGTCAACATCCATCTAGCCTCTGTCATGTCAAACTCAAATGACCAGCTCTTTCCCTTTGTCCCCTCAATGCTTCAGTCAAAGTAGTAGTTCACCTATGTCTCTTCTGTTACCTGACCCATCATATATATATTTCTAAAACTTCCAGCATTTTTTATTAGATCCCACATATATCTTGTATTTTTCCCACAGGCAGCTTTCAACATTTTTTCAGCATCTTTTTGCACTCTCCACACTCTTGTTTTCTTTACCCAGTTTATATATTTCTGTCTACGTATTCTTATTTTTTTCTAGCATCCCTGGGCCTCTCGTCCGATTAATCCCTTTCACATCCGATCTGAAAGCTCTTCTTGACCTCACCAGCTTTTGGTCATAGGCATGTTTAGTGTGATGAGGGCACCCCACCCTTATCTACAACTTGTCTAAAGTCTTTCAAGATCCAGGCATATTCCACATTATCTGGATTTTCAACTATGGAATATGCGTAGGAGCTCAGGATTGTAGCAACTTACTTTCTAGTATATCTTTAACCTATCTTTCCCACTGGTGCGCTGGACAGAGGGCATTTTCCTCCTGTCATGTGCAAAATAGGGTAATATAAGTTGGATGGCTCGAACATCATGATCACTTTGGGTTTGTTTCACCACTTCAAACCTCTCCAACCTTGCCCCAATGTTTCCGGTCACAAAACTATAATCAAGACAGGCCTTTTGAGGTCTGTTTTCCCAGGTACATGCCCCAGATCGGTCACCTTCTCTCTGTTCATTTAGCATTGACAGTTTGCACAACCTGGTTTCGCATAGCCATTTTCTGGCCCCCCTTCCAATTGCAATATTGTGAGTGGTGCACCCTCTTTGGTCAAAAGGCGTATATTTAAATCACTTCACATATAATCTGTGGGTCCGCCCATTCTATTAGGACTTCATCCACCACCTCCATGATTGATTGATTAACACATCTATTTGGAGTTTGTTGACACTTCGATAGACATGTATCAGCAAAAGATGAAATTCCCCTACTGGAGACTTCCTACATAATTTTTATATTTGCATTTGGGTTGGGGTTAATTTGGCTACTGATCATAAAACCCTTGTCCACCTTAATCAATGTTAACAGGCCTGAGAATGGTCCACCTACCCCTCCCCCTCTTACACGCAGGATTCAAGAATGCTTGATAGCCCTCACACAAGGGTTTAACGTCAACTATGTCTCCTGAAAGCAGAGAATGTCAT
Organism: Ambystoma mexicanum; assembly: GCF_040938575.1. Classification (NCBI taxonomy): domain Eukaryota; kingdom Metazoa; phylum Chordata; class Amphibia; order Caudata; family Ambystomatidae; genus Ambystoma; species Ambystoma mexicanum. Next base: position 144,483,600 of record NC_090934.1, read on the forward strand.
ATTTTTCCAGGACCTTTGATTCCTTAGTGAACATGGATTTAAAATATTGTGAGTTCCAGTATCCTATCCAGATTTTTTTGTTATTTCGTCCAACTCTCATCAGTCTGTTTCTGTTACGGATTCCCCAAAGATCCAGCAAGCCAGGGCCAATTAGTTGTTTCCAAATGACCTTTGTGCTGATGGTTCGGGCCCGATTCAGTATCTTTTGTTTTTGGGGGGGAGGGGGTCGATTATCCACAGTAAATTTAATAGATGAGAGGTTTTTGATCGCAGAGCAAATCTGAATTTCTTTGGTAGATTTCACCTCACTTGACTCTGTTGTTGGATATGCTTTACAAATTTGACTTCAGGGAAATTTGGCTTTGATTTTATGCACTTTCGATAGTCACTAAGTATGTAGCCCAAAGGTAAAATAGTGTGTTGCTATATTCCAGTAGAGCATATTTGATTAATTAGGATTCTAAATGAAGAATGACCCAATCAGTCGTTTTTCAGTTACAAACTCCACCACCCTGATGTCAACTGTAGATATATACCCCAGGGCCAGAATATGTTGCAGCAGCTTCATTACGTTGCTATGGTTCAATATTGTACTTTCTGGCTTGACAATATTCTTTCCAGGCATACTCTCAGATCATTATTTCAAGACAGAGAGGCAGAATTATCCCGATCCCAGTGGTTCCCCTCTCTTATTTGTACTTTGTTAATTTTCTCAGGGGCGACCTCCTGGGATCCTTGCTTAATACCATTCTGATAATGGCCAGACTCCTCATAGGCTAGCCTTTTTTCCTCTAGAGTTTGAAAAACAGGTGATTTTTTTTGGTGACAGACATTGAGCCCTGTTCCCTCTCTGTAATGCCTCTCATGGCTACAGGGATTGGGGCCCTTTGTCCATATTGTCTCTCAATCTCTATCCAATTCAATCTGCTCAAATAGTTCCAACCCTCATCTTCTTCTCTATCCATAATCTCTATTAAATCACTTAAACATATCTCTGATGAGGTATCTTTCTCCACCCTGTCTCGCTTAATAAGCTTTGGCAGAGACCAGTTGATTGATGACTTTTGGATAGATTTACATCTTTAGGTATAGTTAATTCTATTTGAGGCCACTTAGATGTTTGGTCGGGCTTGTCTCATATTGGAGTTTTTATATTTCTCAGAAACGCTCTAGACCAGTTTGATTTTCGTTTCTGTACCTGTTTTATGTTTTTAGAATTTCTTCTCCGGCATGACTTGAACTTGTTTTCTTTTTTAACTTCCATCCACCACATCTTGAGATTTCGCTGGTTTAAATATGGAAAAGGTATTTACTTGAGTCGTTGTGGCTTCGGCCAGTGTACTTCTTTTACCCGACTCCACTACCAAAATCCAACGGTAAGTTTAGGACCACTTGGCGTATTGAGTGTTTATTTGACGGTTCTGTGGAACTCTTTCCTTCCATTGGGTCCGCATCCATTTGGCATTTTCAATTACGGTGTCCTTCATTCAGGTTTTGTTGATAATCTCCGCCTTGCCGGATCACAAAGAGGTTACCGCCACTCAGAAGAAGATGTGTCCTGTGTATTTAGCCTTGTTTCTACCTTATTTGCAAAGGCTTCAAGGCTTGTCATTTTTGTGTGCACCATGGCAATCAGAGTAGCCTGGTCTTGCAGTGTGGAGTTTATTACTTCATATAATTTGCAGAAAGGCGCCATCGATATCCCCAGAGTGGCCATCATTGTGTTTTGGATATGGCCCAGATCTTCTCTAATTGAGAATTCCCCTCGATGCCGACCTCCCCCAACTTCACTATCTCGAGTTTGCATATATACCTACCACAGGAACATTTACAGAAATGTGTTTTGAGGGGGAATTCTAGGAGTTGTCGGGCCCAACACATTTAGAATGAATTTACTTTTGGAATGCACTCAACTACTACTGTCAGAGTCAACGTCTACAGCACTGTCCACAATGCTGCAACATCTGTATGAATGTAGTCAGTCCACACACATCTTCATCACCTGCAGAGTCCGTTGTGTAGTCTTCGATGAGATGGGTCTGCTGTTTTCTCCCATCAAAGATTGGTTCCCAACAGGGCATGTGAATCAGCAAGATTCTCACTGTAGTTGTGCAGTCTGGTCGTGCAAATGGGCACATTGCCTGCAGTAGTTGGGTTGGAGACTGCCCAGTTCCCCTTTCCTTTTAAAAAGCGTGGGGACAATGCCATTTTATTTTTTCCCATCAAAGATTGTGTCCCAACAGGGCTTGCGAATCAGCAAGATTCTCACTGAAGTTGTACAGTCTGGTCGTGCAAATGGGCACATTGCCTGCAGTAGTTGGATGGGAGGCTGCCCTGTTTCCCTTTCCTTTGTGGGGAGCTGGGGCAGGCCAGCAGGAAACATAGTTCCACTACTTTTTTTTCGTACTCTTTGACCACTGGGGACAATGCCATTTTATTTGGGCACACAGGAAAGTGGTGCTCGAGTTGGTACCGACCATCATTCCCGGGAAACTTTTAAAACAATATATATATTTGGCAGGTGGAAAGAAATGCTTTTTGCTTTTCAATTGTAAAATACCTCCACACTCATGAATTTCTAGGAGGTCCGAGATGCGGCCAACACTTTCCTCCCTCTTGAAGTCTTCTTGGTGTAATTTGCATTGGATGGTTCTTTACAGAGGAAGAGATTAACAGGTAAAGTACACGTGGGTTTCTCAGTGCAATGGCCGTCTCCCCTGTCTGAATAATGCACATATGCCTCTCAGTGCTTTGACCTTCTCCCCTGCCTACAAAATGCTTTTGGATTTCTCAGTGCTTTGGCCTTCTACAATGCCTATAAAATGAAGGTGAGTTTCTCAGTGCGTTGACCTTCTCCCCTGTCTGAATAATGCATGTGGTTTTCTCAGTGCTTTGCCCTTCTCCCCTGTCTGAATAATGCACGTGGAGTTCCCAGTGCATTGGCCTTCTCCCCTGTCTGAATAATGCACGTGGTTTTCTCAGTGCTTTGGCCTTCTCACCTGTCTGAATAATGCACATGGGTTTCTCATTGCTTTGGCCTTCTCCCATGTCTGAATAATGCAGGTGGGTTTCTCATTGCTTTGGCCTTCTCCACTGTCTGAATAATGCACGTGGCATTCTCAGTGCATTGGCCTTCTCCCCTGTCTGAATAATGCATGTGGGTTTCTCAGTGCTTTGGCCTTCTCCCCTGTCCGAATAATGCACGTGGGTTTCTCAGTGCATTGGCCTTCTCCCCTTTCCGAATAATGCACGTGGGATTCTCAGTGCTTTGGCCTTCTACCCTGTCTTAATAATGCACGTGGGTTTCTCAGTGCATTGGCCTTCTCCCCTGTCTGAATAATGTACGTGGGTTTCTCAGTGCTTTGGCCTTCTCCCCTGTCTGACTAATGCATGTGGGTTTCTCATTGCTTTGGCCTTCTCCCCTGTCTGAATAATGCATGTGGGTATCTCAGTGCTTTGGCCTTCTCCCCTGTCTGAATAATGCACGTGGGTTTCTCATTGCTTTGGCTTTCTCCCATGTCTGAATAATGCACGTGGGTTTCTCCTTGCTTTAGCCTTCTCCAATGTCTGAATAATGCACGTGGGATTCTCAGTGCTTTGGCCTTCTCCCCTGTCTGAATAATGCACGTGGGATTCTCAGTGCTTTGGCTTCATAACCTTCACACAAGGGTTTAACGTCAACTATGACTCCTGAAAGCAGAGAATGTCATATTTGTCCAGGACCTTTGATTCCTTAGTGAACATGGATTTAAAATATTGTGAGTTCCAGTATCCTATCCAGATTTTTTTGTTATTTCGTCCAACTCTCATCAGTCTATTTCTTTTACGGATTCCCCAAAGATCCAGCAAACCAGGGCCAATTAGTTGTTTCCAAATGACCTTTGTGCTGATGGTTCGGGCCCGATTCAGTATCTTTTGTTTTTGGGGCGGAGGGGGTCGATTATCCACAGTAAATTTAATAGATGAGAGGTTTTTGATCGCAGAGCAAATCTGAATTTCTTTGGTAGATTTCACCTAACCTGACTCTGTTGTTGGATATGCTTTACAAATTTGACTTCAGGTAAATTTGGCTTTGATTTTGTGCACTTTCGATAGTCACTAAGTATGCAGCCCAAAGGTAAAATAGTGTGTTGCTATATTCCAGTAGAGCATATTTGATTAATTAGGATTCTAAATGAAGAATGACCCAATCAGTCGTTTTTCAGTTACAAACTCCACCACCCTGATGTCAACTGTAGATATATACCCCAGGGCCAGAATATGTTGCAGGAGATTCATTACGTTGCTATGGTTCAATATTGTACTTTCTGGCTTGACAATATTCTTTCCAGGCATACTCTCAGATCATTATTTCAAGACAGAGAGGCAGAATTATCCCGATCCCAGTGGTTCCCCTCTCTTATTTGTACTTTGTTAATTTTCTCAGGGGCGACCTCCTGGGATCCTTGCTTAATACCATTCTGATAATGGCCAGACTCCTCATAGGCTAGCCTTTTTTCCTCTAGAGTTTGAAAAACAGGTGATTTTTTTTGGTGACAGACATTGAGCCCTGTTCCCTCTCTGTAATGCCTCTCATGGCTACAGGGATTGGGGCCCTTTGTCCATATTGTCTCTCAATCTCTATCCAATTCAATCTGCTCAAATAGTTCCAACCCTCATCTTCTTCTCTATCCATAATCTCTATTAAATCACTTAAACATATCTCTGATGAGGTATCTTTCTCCACCCTGTCTCGCTTAATAAGCTTTGGCAGAGACCAGTTGATTGATGACTTTTGGACAGATTTACATCTTTAGGTATAGTTAATTCTATTTGAGGCCACTTAGATGTTTGGTCGGGCTTGTCTCATATTGGAGTTTTTATATTTCTCAGAAACGCTCTAGACCAGTTTGATTTTCGTTTCTGTACCTGTTTTATGTTTTTAGAATTTCTTCTCCGGCATGACTTGAACTTGTTTTCTTTTTTAACTTCCATCCACCACATCTTGAGATTTCGCTGGTTTAAATATGGAAAAGGTATTTACTTGAGTCGTTGTGGCTTCGGCCAGTGTACTTCTTTTACCCGACTCCACTACCAAAATCCAACGGTAAGTTTAGGACCACTTGGCGTATTGAGTGTTTATTTGACGGTTCTGTGGAACTCTTTCCTTCCATTGGGTCCGCATCCATTTGGCATTTTCAATTACGGTGTCCTTCATTCAGGTTTTGTTGATAATCTCCGCCTTTCCGGATCACAAAGAGGTTACCGCCACTCAGAAGAAGATGTGTCCTGTGTATTTAGCCTTGTTTCTACATTATTTGCAAAGGCTTCAAGGCTTGTCATTTTTGTGTGCACCATGGCAATCAGAGTAGCCTAGTCTTGCAGTGTGGAGTTTATTACTTCATATAATTTGCAGAAAGGCGCCATCGATATCCCCAGAGTGGCCATCATTGTGTTTTGGATATGGCCCAGATCTTCTCTAATTGAGAATTCCCCTCGATGCCGACCTCCCCCAACTTCACTATCTCGAGTTTGCATATATACCTACCACAGGAACATTTACAGAAATGTGTTTTGAGGGGGAATTCTAGGAGTTGTCGGGCCCAACACATTTAGAATGAATTTACTTTTGGAATGCACTCAACTACTACTGTCAGAGTCAACGTCTACAGCACTGTCCACAATGCTGCAACATCTGTATGAATGTAGTCAGTCCACACACATCTTCATCACCTGCAGAGTCCGTTGTGTAGTCTTCGATGAGATGGGTCTGCTGTTTTCTCCCATCAAAGATTGGTTCCCAACAGGGCATGTGAATCAGCAAGATTCTCACTGTAGTTGTTCAGTCTGGTCGTGCAAATGGGCACATTGCCTGCAGTAGTTGGGTTGGAGACTGCCCAGTTCCCCTTTCCTTTTAAAAAGCGTGGGGACAATGCCATTTTATTTTTTCCCATCAAAGATTGTGTCCCAACAGGGCTTGCGAGTCAGCAAGATTCTCACTGAAGTTGTACAGTCTGGTCGTGCAAATGGGCACATTGCCTGCAGTAGTTGGATGGGAGGCTGCCCTGTTTCCCTTTCCTTTGTGGGGAGCTGGGGCAGGCCAGCAGGAAACATAGTTCCACTACTTTTTTTTTGTACTCTTTGACCACTGGGGACAATGCCATTTTATTTGGGCACACAGGAAAGTGGTGCTCGAGTTGGTACCGACCATCATTCCCGGGAAACTTTTAAAACAATATATATATTTGGCAGGTGGAAAGAAATGCTTTTTGCTTTTCAATTGTAAAATACCTCCACACTCATGAATTTCTAGGAGGTCCGAGAGGCGGCCAACACTTTCCTCCCTCTTGAAGTCTTCTTGGTGTAATTTGCATTGGATGGTTCTTTACAGAGGAAGAGATTAACAGGTAAAGTACACGTGGGTTTCTCAGTGCAATGGCCGTCTCCCCTGTCTGAATAATGCACATATGCCTCTCAGTGCTTTGACCTTCTCCCCTGCCTACAAAATGCTTTTGGATTTCTCAGTGCTTTGGCCTTCTACAATGCCTATAAAATGAAGGTGAGTTTCTCAGTGCGTTGACCTTCTCCCCTGTCTGAATAATGCATGTGGTTTTCTCAGTGCTTTGCCCTTCTCCCCTGTCTGAATAATGCACGTGGAGTTCCCAGTGCATTGGCCTTCTCCCCTGTCTGAATAATGCACGTGGTTTTCTCAGTGCTTTGGCCTTCTCACCTGTCTGAATAATGCACATGGGTTTCTCATTGCTTTGGCCTTCTCCCATGTCTGAATAATGCAGGTGGGTTTCTCATTGCTTTGGCCTTCTCCACTGTCTGAATAATGCACGTGGCATTCTCAGTGCATTGGCCTTCTCCCCTGTCTGAATAATGCATGTGGGTTTCTCAGTGCTTTGGCCTTCTCCCCTGTCCGAATAATGCACGTGGGTTTCTCAGTGCATTGGCCTTCTCCCCTTTCCGAATAATGCACGTGGGATTCTCAGTGCTTTGGCCTTCTACCCTGTCTTAATAATGCACGTGGGTTTCTCAGTGCATTGGCCTTCTCCCCTGTCTGAATAATGTACGTGGGTTTCTCAGTGCTTTGGCCTTCTCCCCTGTCTGACTAATGCATGTGGGTTTCTCATTGCTTTGGCCTTCTCCCCTGTCTGAATAATGCATGTGGGTATCTCAGTGCTTTGGCCTTCTCCCCTGTCTGAATAATGCACGTGGGTTTCTCATTGCTTTGGCTTTCTCCCATGTCTGAATAATGCACGTGGGTTTCTCCTTGCTTTAGCCTTCTCCAATGTCTGAATAATGCACGTGGGATTCTCAGTGCTTTGGCCTTCTCCCCTGTCTGAATAATGCACGTGGGATTCTCAGTGCTTTGGCTTCATAACCTTCACACAAGGGTTTAACGTCAACTATGACTCCTGAAAGCAGAGAATGTCATATTTGTCCAGGACCTTTGATTCCTTAGTGAACATGGATTTAAAATATTGTGAGTTCCAGTATCCTATCCAGATTTTTTTGTTATTTCGTCCAACTCTCATCAGTCTATTTCTTTTACGGATTCCCCAAAGATCCAGCAAACCAGGGCCAATTAGTTGTTTCCAAATGACCTTTGTGCTGATGGTTCGGGCCCGATTCAGTATCTTTTGTTTTTGGGGCGGAGGGGGTCGATTATCCACAGTAAATTTAATAGATGAGAGGTTTTTGATCGCAGAGCAAATCTGAATTTCTTTGGTAGATTTCACCTAACCTGACTCTGTTGTTGGATATGCTTTACAAATTTGACTTCAGGTAAATTTGGCTTTGATTTTGTGCACTTTCGATAGTCACTAAGTATGCAGCCCAAAGGTAAAATAGTGTGTTGCTATATTCCAGTAGAGCATATTTGATTAATTAGGATTCTAAATGAAGAATGACCCAATCAGTCGTTTTTCAGTTACAAACTCCACCACCCTGATGTCAACTGTAGATATATACCCCAGGGCCAGAATATGTTGCAGGAGATTCATTACGTTGCTATGGTTCAATATTGTACTTTCTGGCTTGACAATATTCTTTCCAGGCATACTCTCAGATCATTATTTCAAGACAGAGAGGCAGAATTATCCCGATCCCAGTGGTTCCCCTCTCTTATTTGTACTTTGTTAATTTTCTCAGGGGCGACCTCCTGGGATCCTTGCTTAATACCATTCTGATAATGGCCAGACTCCTCATAGGCTAGCCTTTTTTCCTCTAGAGTTTGAAAAACAGGTGATTTTTTTTGGTGACAGACATTGAGCCCTGTTCCCTCTCTGTAATGCCTCTCATGGCTACAGGGATTGGGGCCCTTTGTCCATATTGTCTCTCAATCTCTATCCAATTCAATCTGCTCAAATAGTTCCAACCCTCATCTTCTTCTCTATCCATAATCTCTATTAAATCACTTAAACATATCTCTGATGAGGTATCTTTCTCCACCCTGTCTCGCTTAATAAGCTTTGGCAGAGACCAGTTGATTGATGACTTTTGGACAGATTTACATCTTTAGGTATAGTTAATTCTATTTGAGGCCACTTAGATGTTTGGTCGGGCTTGTCTCATATTGGAGTTTTTATATTTCTCAGAAACGCTCTAGACCAGTTTGATTTTCGTTTCTGTACCTGTTTTATGTTTTTAGAATTTCTTCTCCGGCATGACTTGAACTTGTTTTCTTTTTTAACTTCCATCCACCACATCTTGAGATTTCGCTGGTTTAAATATGGAAAAGGTATTTACTTGAGTCGTTGTGGCTTCGGCCAGTGTACTTCTTTTACCCGACTCCACTACCAAAATCCAACGGTAAGTTTAGGACCACTTGGCGTATTGAGTGTTTATTTGACGGTTCTGTGGAACTCTTTCCTTCCATTGGGTCCGCATCCATTTGGCATTTTCAATTACGGTGTCCTTCATTCAGGTTTTGTTGATAATCTCCGCCTTTCCGGATCACAAAGAGGTTACCGCCACTCAGAAGAAGATGTGTCCTGTGTATTTAGCCTTGTTTCTACATTATTTGCAAAGGCTTCAAGGCTTGTCATTTTTGTGTGCACCATGGCAATCAGAGTAGCCTAGTCTTGCAGTGTGGAGTTTATTACTTCATATAATTTGCAGAAAGGCGCCATCGATATCCCCAGAGTGGCCATCATTGTGTTTTGGATATGGCCCAGATCTTCTCTAATTGAGAATTCCCCTCGATGCCGACCTCCCCCAACTTCACTATCTCGAGTTTGCATATATACCTACCACAGGAACATTTACAGAAATGTGTTTTGAGGGGGAATTCTAGGAGTTGTCGGGCCCAACACATTTAGAATGAATTTACTTTTGGAATGCACTCAACTACTACTGTCAGAGTCAACGTCTACAGCACTGTCCACAATGCTGCAACATCTGTATGAATGTAGTCAGTCCACACACATCTTCATCACCTGCAGAGTCCGTTGTGTAGTCTTCGATGAGATGGGTCTGCTGTTTTCTCCCATCAAAGATTGGTTCCCAACAGGGCATGTGAATCAGCAAGATTCTCACTGTAGTTGTTCAGTCTGGTCGTGCAAATGGGCACATTGCCTGCAGTAGTTGGGTTGGAGACTGCCCAGTTCCCCTTTCCTTTTAAAAAGCGTGGGGACAATGCCATTTTATTTTTTCCCATCAAAGATTGTGTCCCAACAGGGCTTGCGAGTCAGCAAGATTCTCACTGAAGTTGTACAGTCTGGTCGTGCAAATGGGCACATTGCCTGCAGTAGTTGGATGGGAGGCTGCCCTGTTTCCCTTTCCTTTGTGGGGAGCTGGGGCAGGCCAGCAGGAAACATAGTTCCACTACTTTTTTTTTGTACTCTTTGACCACTGGGGACAATGCCATTTTATTTGGGCACACAGGAAAGTGGTGCTCGAGTTGGTACCGACCATCATTCCCGGGAAACTTTTAAAACAATATATATATTTGGCAGGTGGAAAGAAATGCTTTTTGCTTTTCAATTGTAAAATACCTCCACACTCATGAATTTCTAGGAGGTCCGAGAGGCGGCCAACACTTTCCTCCCTCTTGAAGTCTTCTTGGTGTAATTTGCATTGGATGGTTCTTTACAGAGGAAGAGATTAACAGGTAAAGTACACGTGGGTTTCTCAGTGCAATGGCCGTCTCCCCTGTCTGAATAATGCACATATGCCTCTCAGTGCTTTGACCTTCTCCCGTGCCTACAAAATGCATGTAGGTTTCTCACTGCTTTGGCCTTCTCCCCTGCTTACAAAATGCACATGGGTTCTCAGTTCTTTGGCCTTCTCCACTGCCTACAAAATGCACGTCGGTTTCACAGTGCTTTCGGCCTTCTCTCCTGCCTACAAAATGCTTGTGGGTTTCACAGTGCTTTGAGCCTTCTCCCATGCCTACAAAATGCTGATGGATTTCTCAGTGCTTTGGCCTTCTACAATGCCTACAAAATGAACGTTGGTTTCTCAGTGCATTGTCCATATCTCCTGTCTGAACAATGCACATATGTTTCTCAGAGCTTTGGCCTTCTCCCATACCTACAAAATACATGTAGGTTTCTCACTGCTTTTCCTTCTCCCCTGCCTGTAATGTACAGGTGGATTTCTCAGTGCATTGGCCGTCTCCCCTGTCTGAATAATGCAAATATGTTTATCAGTGCTTTGGCCTTCTCCACTGCCTACAAAATGCACGTCGGTTTCACAGTGCTTTCGGCCTTCTCCCCTGCCTACAAAATGCTTTTGGATTTCTCAGTGCTTTGGCCTTCTACAATGCCTACAAAATGAACGTGAGTTTCTCAGTGCTTTGACCTTCTCCCCTGTCTGAATAATGCATGTGGTTTTCTCAGTGCTTTGGCCTTCTCCCCTGTCTGAATAATGCACGTGGGTTTCTCAGTGCTTTGGCCTTCTCACCTGTCTGAATAATGCACATGGGTTTCTCATTGCTTTGGCCTTCTCCCATGTCTGAATAATGCAGGTGGGTTTCTCATTGCTTTGGCCTTCTCCACTGTCTGAATAATGCACGTGGCATTCTCAGTGCATTGGCCTTCTCCCCTGTCTGAATAATGCACGTGGGTTTCTCAGTTCATTGGCCTTCTCCCCTTTCCGAATAATGCTCGTGGGATTCTCAGTGCTTTGGCCTTCTACCCTGTCTGAATAATGCACGTGGGTTTCTCAGTGCATTGGCCTTCTCCCCTGTCTGAATAATGCACGTGGGTTTCTCAGTGCTTTGGCCTTCTCCCCTGTCTGACTAATGCACGTGGGTTTCTCATTGCTTTGGCCTTCTCCCCTGTCTGAATAATGCATGTGGGTATCTCAGTGCTTTGGCCTTCTCCCCTGTCTGAATAATGCATGTGGGTTTCTCATTGCTTTGGCTTTCTCCCATGTCTGAATAATGCATGTGGATTTCTCATTGCTTTGGCTTTCTCCCATGTCTGAATAATGCACGTGGGTTTCTCCTTGCTTTGGCCTTCTCCAATGTCTGAATAATGAACGTGGGATTCTCAGTGCTTTGGCCTTCTCCCCTGTCTGAATAATGCACGTGGGTTTCTCAGTGCTTTGGTCTTCTCCCCTGTCCGAATAATCCACATGGGTTTCTCAGTGCATTGGCCTTCTCCCCTTTCCGAATAATGCACATGGGATTCTCAGTGCTTTGGCCTTCTCCCCTGTCTGAATAATGCACGTGGGTTTCTCAGTGCATTGGCCTTCTCCCCTGTCTGAATAATGCACGTGGTTTACTCAGTGCTTTGGCCTTTTCCCCTGTCTGAATAATGCACGTGGGTTTCTCAGTGCATTGGCCTTCTCCCCTGTCTGAATAATGCACGTGGGATTCTCAGTGCTTTGGCCTTCTCCCCTGTCTGAATAATGCACGTGGCTTTCTAATTGCTTTGGCCTTCTCCCATGTCTGAATAATGCACGTGGGTTTCTCATTGCTTTGGCCTTCTCCACTGTCTGAATAATGCATGTGGTTTTGTCAGTGCTTTGGCCTTCTCCCCTGTCTGAATAATGCACGTGGGTTTCTCAGTGCATTGGCCTTCTCCCCTGTCTGAATAATGCACGTGGGTTTCTCAATGCGTTGGCCTTCTCCCCTGTCTGAATAATGCACGTGGGTTTCTCATTGCTTTGGCCTTCTCCCATGTCTGAATAATGCACGTGCGTTTCTCATTGCTTTGGCCTTCTCCACTGTCTGAATAATGCACGTGGGATTCTCAGTGCTTTGGCCTTCTCCCCTGTCTGAATAATGCACGTGGGTTTCTCAGTGCTTTGGCCTTCTCCCCTGTCTGACTAATGCACGTGGGTTTCTCATTGCTTTGGCCTTCTCCCCTGTCTGAATAATGCACGTGGGTATCTCAGTGCTTTGGCCTTCTCCCCTGTCTGAATAATGCACGTGGGTTTCTCATTGCTTTGGCCTTCTCCAATGTCTGAATAATGCATGTGGTATTCTCAGTGCTTTGGCCTTCTCCCCTGTCTGAATAATGCACGTGGGTTTCTCAGTGCTTTGGCCTTCTCCCCTGTCCAAATAATGCACATGGGTTTCTCAGTGCATTGGCCTTCTCCCCTTTCCGAATAATGCACGTGGGATTCTCAGTGCTTTGGCCTTCTCCCCTGTCTGAATAATGCACATGGGTTTCTCAGTGCATTGGCCTTCTCCCCTGTCTGAATAATGCACGTGGGTTACTCAGTGCTCTGGCCTTCTCCCCTGTCTGAATAATGCACGTGGGATTCTCAGTGCTTTGGCCTTCTCCCCTGTCTGAATAATGCACGTGGGATTCTCAGTGCTTTGGCCTTCTCCCCTGTCTGAACAATGCACGTGGGTTTCTCATTGCTTTGGCCTTCTCCCCTGTCTGAATAATGCACGTGGGTTTCTCACTGCATTGGCCTTCTCCCCTGTCTGAATAATGCACATGGGATTCTCAGTGCTTTGGCCTTCTCCCCTGTCTGAATAATGCACGTGGTTTTCTCAGTGCTTTGGCCTTCTCCCCTTTCCGAATAATGCACGTGGGTTTCTCAGTGCTTTGGCCTTCTCTCCTGTCCGAATAATGCACATGGGTTTCTCAGTGCTTTGGCTTTCTCCCCTGTCTGAATAATGCACGTGGGTTTTTCAGTGCATTGGCCTTCTCCCCTTTCTGAATAATGCACGTGGGTTTCTCATTGCTTTGGCATTCTCCCCTGTCTGAATAATGCACGTGGGTTTCTCAGTGCTTTGGCCTTCTCCCCTGTTTGAATAATGCACGTGGGTTTCGTATTGCTTTGGCCTTCTCCCCTGTCTAAATAATGCACGTGGGTTTCTCATCGCTTTTGCCTTCTCCCCTATCTGAATAATGCACGTGGGTTTCTCAGTGCGTTGGCCTTCTCCCCTGTCTGAATAATGCGTGTGGGTTTCTCAGTACGTTGGCCTTCTCCCCTGTCTGAATAATGCACATATGCTTCTCAGTGCTTTGGCCTTCTCCCGTGCCCACAAAATGCATGTAGGTTTCTCACTGCTTTAGCCTTCTCCCCTGCTTACAAAATGAACATGGGTTCTCAGTTCTTTGGCCTTCTCCACTGCCTACAAAATGCACATCACTTTCACAGTGCTTTCGGCCTTCTCTCCTGCCTACAAAATGCTTGTGGATTTCTCATTGCTTTGACCTTCTACAATGCCTACAAAAATAATTTGAGTTTCTCAGTGCTTTGGCCTTCTCCCTTGCCTACAAAATGCACGTGGGTTTCAAGGTGCTTTCAGCCTTCTCCCATGCCTACAAAATGCTGGTGTATTTCTCAGTGCTTTGGCCTTCTACAATGCCTACAAAATGAACGTTGGTTTCTTGGTGCATTGTCCATATCTCCTGTCTGAACAATGCACATATGTTTCTCTTGGCTTTGGCCTTCCCCCATACATACAAAATACATGTAGCTTTCTCATTGCTTTTCCTTCTCCCCTACCTGTAAAGTACACGTGGGTTTCTCAGTGCTTTGGCCGTCTCCCCTGTCTGAATAATGCACATATGTTTCTCAGTGCTTTGGCCTTCTCCTTTGCCTACAAAATGCATGTAGGTTTCTCATTGCTTTGGCCTTCTCCCCTGATTACAAAATGCACATGGGTTCTCAGTTCTTTGGCCTTCTCCACTGCCTACAAAATTCACGTCGGTTTCACAGTGATTTCGGCCTTCTCCCCTGCCTACAAAATGCTTGTGGATTTCTCAGTGCTTTGGCCTTCTACAATGCCAACAAAATGAACGTGAGTTTCTCAGTGCGTTGACCTTCTCCCCTGTCTGAATAATGCATGTGGGTTTCTCAGTGCCTTGGCCTTCTCCCCTGTCTGAATAATGCACGTGGGTTTCTCAGTTTTTGGCCTTCTCCCATGACTGAATAATGCACGTGGGTTTCTCAGTGCATTGGCCTTCTCCCCTGTCTGAATAATGCACGTGGGTTTCTCATTGCTTTGGCCTTCTCCCCTGTCTGAATAATGCACGTGGGTTTCTCAGTGCATTGGCCAGCTCCCCTTTCTGAATAATGCATGTGGGTTTCTCAGTGCGTTGGCCTTCTCCCCTGTCTGAATAATGTACGCCTTCTCCCCTGTCTGAATAATGCACGTGGGTTTCTCATTGCTTTGGCCTTCTCCCCTGTCTGAATAATGCACGTGGGTTTCTCAGTGCGTTGGCCTTCTCCCCTGTCAATGCACGTGGGTTTCTCATTGCTTTGGCCTTATCCCCTGTCTGAATAATGCACGTGGGTTTCTCAGTGCATTGACCTTCTCCACTGTCTGAATAATGCACGTGGGTTTCTCAGTGCGTTGGCCTTCTCCCCTGTCTGAATAATGCACGTGGGTTTCTCAGTGTGTTGGCCTTCTCCCCTGTCTGAATAATGCACGTGGGTTTCTCATTGCGTTGGCCTTCTCCCAAGTCTGAATAATGCACGTGGGATTCTCAGTGCTTTTGCCTTCTCCCCTGTCTGAATAATGCATGTGGGATTCTCAGTGCTTTGGCCTTCTCCCCAGTCTGAATAATGCACATGGGTTTTTCAGTGCTTTGGCCTTCTCCCCTGTCTGAATAATGCACGTGGGTTTCTCAGTGCATTGGCCTTCTCCCCTGTCTGAATAATGCACGTGGGATTCTCAGTGCTTTGGCCTTCTCCCCTGTCTGAATAAAGCACGTGGGTTCTCAGTGCATTGGCCTTCTCCCCTGTCTGAATAATGCACGTGGGATTCTCAGTGCTTTGGCCTTCTCCCCTGTTTGAATAATGCATGTGGGTTTCTCAGTGCTTTGGCCTTCTCCCCTGTCTGAATAATGCACGTGGGTTTCTCAGTGCTTTGGCCTTCTCCCCTGTCTGACTAATGCGCGTGGGTTTCTCATTGCTTTAGCCTTCTCCCCTGTCTGAATAATGCGCTTGGGTATCTCAGTGCTTTGGCCTTCTCCCCTGTCTGAATAATGCACGTGGGTTTCTCATTGCTTTGGCTTTCTCCCATGTCTGAATAATGCATGTGGGTTTCTCATTGCTTTGGCCTTCTCCAATGTCTGAATAATGCACGTGGGATTCTCAGTGCTTTGGCCTTCTCCCCTGTCTGAATAATGCACGTGGGTTTCTCAGTGCTTTGGCCTTCTCCCCTGCCTACAAAATGCTTGTGGTTTTCTCAGTGCTTTGGCCTTCTACAATGCCTACAAAATGAACGTGAGTTTCTCAGTGCGTTGACCTTCTCCCCTGTCTGAATAATGCACGTGGGTTTCTCATTGCTTTGGCCTTCTCCCCTGTCTGAATAATGCACGTGGGTTTCTCAGTGCGTTGGCCTTCTCCCCTGTCTGAATAATGCATGTGGGTTTCTCATTGCTTTGGCCTTCTCCAATGTCTGAATAATGCACGTGGGATTCTCAGTGCTTTGGCCTTCTCCCCTGTCTGAATAATGCATGTGGGATTCTCAGTGCTTTGGCCTTCTCCCCTGTCTGAATAATGCACGTGGGTTACTCAGTGCTTTGGCCTTCTCCCCTGTCTGAAAAATGCACGTGGGTTTCTCAGTGCATTGGCCTTCTCCCCTGTCTGAATAATGCACGTGGGATTCTCAGTGCTTTGGCCTTCTCCCCTGTCTGAATAATGCACGTGGGATTCTCATTGCTTTGGCCTTCTCCCATGTCTGAATAATACATGTGGGTTTCTCATTGCTTTGGCCTTCTCCACTGTCTGAATAATGCACGTGGGATTCTCAGTGCTTTGGCCTTCTCCCCTGTCTGAATAATGCACGTGGGTTTCTCAGTGCTTTGGCCTTCTCCCCTGCCTACAAAATGCTTGTTGATTTCTCAGTGCTTTGGCCTTCTACAATGCCTACAAAATGAATGTGAGTTTCTCAGTGCATTGACCTTCTCCCTTGTCTGAATAATGCATGTGGTTTTCTCAGTGCTTTGGCCTTCTCCCCTGTCTGAATAATGCACGTGGGTTTCTCAGTGCATTGGCCTTCTCCCCTGTCTGAATAATGCACATGGGTTTCTCAGTGCATTGGCCTTCTCCCCTTTCCGAATAATGCACGTGGGATTCTCAGTGCTTTGGCATTCTCCCCTGTCTGAATAATGCACGTGGGTTTCTCAGTGCATTGGCCTTCTCCCCTGTGTGAATAATGCACTTGGGTTACTCAGTGCTTTGGCCTTCTCCCCTGTCTGAACAATGCACGTGGGTTTCTCAGTGCATTGGCCTTCTCCCCTGTCTGAATAATGCACGTGGGATTCTCAGTGCTTTGGCCTTCTCCCCTGTCTGAATAATGCACGTGGGTTTCTCATTGCTTTGGCCTTCTCCCATGTCTGAATAATGCATGTGGGTTTCTCATTGCTTTGGCCTTCTCCACTGTCTGAATAATGCACGTGGGATTCTCAGTGCTTTGGCCTTCTCCCCTGTCTGAATAATGCACGTGGGTTTCTCAGTGCTTTGGCCTTCTCCCCTGCCTACAAAATGCTTGTGGTTTTCTCAGTGCTTTGGCCTTCTACAATGCCTACAAAATGAACGTGAGTTTCTCAGTGCGTTGACCTTCTCCCCTGTCTGAATAATGCATGTGGTTTTCTCAGTGCTTTGGCCTTCTCCCCTGTCTGAATAATGCACGTGGGTTTCTCAGTGCATTGGCCTTCTCCCCTGTCTCAATAATGCACGTGTATTTCTCAGTGCTTTGGCCTTCTCCCCTGTCTGAATAATGCACGTGGGTTTCTCATTGCTTTGGCCTTCTCCCCTGTCTGAATAATGCACGTGGGTTTCTCAGTGCGTTGGCCTTCTCCCCTGTCTGAATAATGCATGTGGGTTTCTCATTGCGTTGGCCTTCTCCCAAATCTGAATAATGCACGTGGGATTCTCAGTGCTTTGGCCTTCTCCCCTGTCTGAATAATGCATGTGGGATTCTCAGTGCTTTGGCCTTCTCCCCTGTCTGAATAATGCACGTGGGTTACTCAGTGCTTTGGCCTTCTCCCCTGTCTGAAAAATGCACGTGGGTTTCTCAGTGCATTGGCCTTCTCCCCTGTCTGAATAATGCACGTGGGATTCTCAGTGCTTTGGCCTTCTCCTCTGTTTGAATAATGCACGTGGGTTCTCAGTGCATTGGCCTTCTCCCCTGTCTGAATAATGCACGTGGGATTCTCAGTGCTTTGGCCTTCTCCCCTGTCTGAATAATGCCTGTGGGATTCTCAGTGCTTTGGCCTTCTCCCCTGTCTGAATAATGCACGTGGGTTTCTCAGTGCATTGGCCTTCTCCCCTGTCTGAATAATGCACGTGGGATTCTCAGTGCTTTCTCAGATCTTCTCCCCTGTCTGAATAATGCATGTGGGATTTTCAGTGCTTTGGCCTTCTCCCCTGTCTGATTAATGCACGTGGGTTTCTCAGTGCATTGGCCTTCTCCCCTGTCTGAATAATGCACGTGGGATTCTCAGTGCTTTGGCCTTCTCCCCTGTCTGAATAATGCACGTGGGATTCTCAGTGCTTTGGCCTTCTCCCCATTGGCCTTCTCCCCTGTCTGAATAATGCACGTGGGATTCTCAGTGCATTGGCCTTCTCCCCTGTCTGAATAATGCAGGTGGGTTTCTCATTGGTTTGGCCTTCTCCCCTGTCTGAATAATGCAGTCAGTGCATTGGCCTTCTCCCCTGTCTGAATAATGTACGTGGATTTCTCATTGGTTTGGCCTTTTCCCCTGCTTACAAAATGCACATGGGTTCTTAGTTCTTTGGCCTTCTCCACTGCCTATAAAAATGCACGTCGGTTTCACAGTGCTTTCGGCCTTCTCTCCTGCCTACAAAATGCTTGTGGGTTTCACAGTGCTTTAAGCCTTCTCCCATGCCTACAAAATGCTGGTGGATTTCTCAGTGCTTTGGCCTTCTACAATGCCTACAAAATGAATGTTGGTTTCTCAGTGCGTTGACCTTCTCTCCTGTCTGAACAATGCACATATGTTTCTCAGTGCTTTGGCCTTCTCCCATACCTACAAAATACATGTAGGTTTCTCACTGCTTTTCCTTCTCCCCTGCCTGTAATGTACACGTGGATTTCTCAGTGCATTGGCCGTCTCCCCTGTCTGAATAATGCAAATATGTTTATCAGTGCTTTGGCCTTCTCCACTGCCTACAAAATGCACGTCGGTTTCACAGTGCTTTCGGCCTTCTCCCCTGCCTACAAAATGCTTTTGGATTTCTCAGTGCTTTGGCCTTCTACAATGCCTACAAAATGAACGTGAGTTTCTCAGTGCTTTGACCTTCTCCCCTGTCTGAATAATGCATGTGGTTTTCTCAGTGCTTTGGCCTTCTCCCCTGTCTGAATAATGCACGTGGGTTTCTCAGTGCTTTGGCCTTCTCACCTGTCTGAATAATGCACATGGGTTTCTCATTGCTTTGGCCTTCTCCCATGTCTGAATAATGCACGTGGGTTTCTCCTTGCTTTGGCCTTCTCCAATGTCTGAATAATGAACGTGGGTTTCTCAGTGCTTTGGCCTTCTCCCCTGTCTGAATAATGCACGTGGGTTTCTCAGTGCTTTGGTCTTCTCCCCTGTCCGAATAATCCACATGGGTTTCTCAGTGCATTGGCCTTCTCCCCTTTCCGAATAATGCACATGGGATTCTCAGTGCTTTGGCCTTCTCCCCTGTCTGAATAATGCACGTGGGTTTCTCAGTGCATTGGCCTTCTCCCCTGTCTGAATAATGCACGTGGTTTACTCAGTGCTTTGGCCTTTTCCCCTGTCTGAATAATGCACGTGGGTTTCTCAGTGCATTGGCCTTCTCCCCTGTCTGAATAATGCAGGTGGGATTCTCAGTGCTTTGGCCTTCTCCCCTGTCTGAATAATGCACGTGGCTTTCTCATTGCTTTGGCCTTCTCCCATGTCTGAATAATGCACGTTGGTTTCTCATTGCTTTGGCCTTCTCCACTGTCTGAATAATGCATGTGGTTTTGTCAGTGCTTTGGCCTTCTCCCCTGTCTGAATAATGCACGTGGGTTTCTCAGTGCATTGGCCTTCTCCCCTGTCTGAATAATGCACGTGGGTTTCTCAATGCGTTGGCCTTCTCCCCTGTCTGAATAATGCACGTGGGTTTCTCATTGCTTTGGCCTTCTCCCATGTCTGAATAATGCATGTGGGTTCCTCATTGCTTTGGCCTTCTCCACTGTCTGAATAATGCATGTGGGATTCTCAGTGCTTTGGCCTTCTCCCCTGTCTGAATAATGCACGTGGGTTTCTCAGTGCTTTGGCCTTCTCCCCTGTCTGACTAATGCACGTGGGTTTCTCATTGCTTTGGCCTTCTCCCCTGTCTGAATAATGCACGTGGGTATCTCAGTGCTTTGGCCTTCTCCCCTGTCTGAATAATGCACGTGGGTTTCTCATTGCTTTGGCCTTCTCCAATGTCTGAATAATGCATGTGGTATTCTCAGTGCTTTGGCCTTCTCCCCTGTCTGAATAATGCACGTGGGTTTCTCAGTGCTTTGGCCTTCTCCCCTGTCCGAATAATGCACATGGGTTTCTCAGTGCATTGGCCTTCTCCCCTTTCCGAATAATGCACGTGGGATTCTCAGTGCTTTGGCCTTCTCCCCTGTCTGAATAATGCACATGGGTTTCTCAGTGCATTGGCCTTCTCCCCTGTCTGAATAATGCACGTGGGTTACTCAGTGCTCTGGCCTTCTCCCCTGTCTGAATAATGCACGTGGGTTTCTCACTGCATTGGCCTTCTCCCCTGTCTGAATAATGCACATGGGATTCTCAGTGCTTTGGCCTTCTCCCCTGTCTGAATAATGCACGTGGGTTTCTCAGTGCTTTGGCCTTCTCCCCTGTCCGAATAATGCACATGGGTTTCTCAGTGCATTGGCCTTCTCCCCTTTCCGAATAATGCACGTGGGTTTCTCAGTGCTTTGGCCTTCTCTCCTGTCCGAATAATGCACATGGGTTTCTCAGTGCTTTGGCTTTCTCCCCTGTCTGAATAATGCACGTGGGTTTTTCAGTGCATTGGCCTTCTCCCCTTTCTGAATAATGCACGTGGGTTTCTCATTGCTTTGGCCTTCTCCCCTGTCTGAATAATGCACGTGGGTTTCTCAGTGCTTTGGCCTTCTCCCCTGTTTGAATAATGCACGTGGGTTTCGTATTGCTTTGGCCTTCTCCCCTGTCTAAATAATGCACGTGGGTTTCTCATCGCTTTGGCCTTCTCCCCTATCTGAATAATGCACGTGGGTTTCTCAGTGCGTTGGCCTTCTCCCCTGTCTGAATAATGCGTGTGGGTTTCTCAGTACGTTGGCCTTCTCCTCTGTCTGAATAATGCACATATGCTTCTCAGTGCTTTGGCCTTCTCCCGTGCCCACAAAATGCATGTAGGTTTCTCACTGCTTTAGCCTTCTCCCCTGCTTACAAAATGCACATGGGTTCTCAGTTCTTTGGCCTTCTCCACTGCCTACAAAATGCACATCACTTTCACAGTGCTTTCGGCCTTCTCTCCTGCCTACAAAATGCTTGTGGATTTCTCATTGCTTTGACCTTCTACAATGCCTACAAAAATAATTTGAGTTTCTCAGTGCTTTGGCCTTCTCCCCTGCCTACAAAATGCACGTGGGTTTCAAGGTGCTTTCAGCCTTCTCCCATGCCTACAAAATGCTGGTGTATTTCTCAGTGCTTTGGCCTTCTACAATGCCTACAAAATGAACGTTGGTTTCTTGGTGCATTGTCCATATCTCCTGTCTGAACAATGCACATATGTTTCTCTTGGCTTTGGCTTTCCCCCATACCTACAAAATACATGTAGGTTTCTCATTGCTTTTCCTTCTCCCCTACCTGTAAAGTACACGTGGGTTTCTCAGTGCTTTGGCCGTCTCCCCTGTCTGAATAATGCACATATGTTTCTCAGTGCTTTGGCCTTCTCCTTTGCCTACAAAATGCATGTAGGTTTCTCATTGCTTTGGCCTTCTCCCCTGATTACAAAATGCACATGGGTTCTCAGTTCTTTGGCCTTCTCCACTGCCTACAAAATTCACGTCGGTTTCACAGTGATTTCGGCCTTCTCCCCTGCCTACAAAATGCTTGTGGATTTCTCAGTGCTTTGGCCTTCTACAATGCCAACAAAATGAACGTGAGTTTCTCAGTGCGTTGACCTTCTCCCCTGTCTGAATAATGCACGTGGGTTTCTCAGTGCCTTGGACTTCTCCCCTGTCTGAATAATGCACGTGGGTTTCTCAGTTTTTGGCCTTCTCCCATGACTGAATAATGCACGTGGGTTTCTCAGTGCATTGGCCTTCTCCCCTGTCTGAATAATGCACGTGGGTTTCTCATTGCTTTGGCCTTCTCCCCTGTCTGAATAATGCACGTGGGTTTCTCAGTGCATTGGCCAGCTCCCCTTTCTGAATAATGCATGTGGGTTTCTCAGTGCGTTGGCCTTCTCCCCTGTCTGAATAATGTACACCTTCTCCCCTGTCTGAATAATGCACGTGGGTTTCTCATTGCTTTGGCCTTCTCCCCTGTCTGAATAATGCACGTGGGTTTCTCAGTGCGTTGGCCTTCTCCCCTGTCAATGCACGTGGGTTTCTCATTGCTTTGGCCTTATCCCCTGTCTGAATAATGCATGTGGGTTTCTCAGTGCGTTGACCTTCTCCACTGTCTGAATAATGCACGTGGGTTTCTCAGTGCGTTGGCCTTCTCCCCTGTCTGAATAATGCACGTGGGTTTCTCAGTGCGTTGGCCTTCTCCCCTGTCTGAATAATGCACGTGGGTTTCTCATTGCATTGGCCTTCTCCCAAGTCTGAATAATGCACGTGGGATTCTCAGTGCTTTTGCCTTCTCCCCTGTCTGAATAATGCATGTGGGATTCTCAGTGCTTTGGCCTTCTCCCCAGTCTGAATAATGCACATGGGTTTTTCAGTGCTTTGGCCTTCTCCCCTGTCTGAATAATGCACGTGGGTTTCTCAGTGCATTGGCCTTCTCCCCTGTCTGAATAATGCACGTGGGATTCTCAGTGCTTTGGCCTTCTCCCCTATCTGAATAAAGCACGTGGGTTCTCAGTGCATTGGCCTTCTCCCCTGTCTGAATAATGCACGTGGGATTCTCAGTGCTTTGGCCTTCTCCCCTGTTTGAATAATGCATGTGGGTTTCTCAGTGCTTTGGCCTTCTCCCCTGTCTGAATAATGCACGTGGGTTTCTCAGTGCTTTGGCCTTCTCCCCTGTCTGACTAATGCGCGTGGGTTTCTCATTGCTTTGGCCTTCTCCCCTGTCTGAATAATGCGCGTGGGTATCTCAGTGCTTTGGCCTTCTCCCCTGTCTGAATAATGCACGTGGGTTTCTCATTGCTTTGGCTTTCTCCCATGTCTGAATAATGCATGTGGGTTTCTCATTGCTTTGGCCTTCTCCAATGTCTGAATAATGCACGTGGGATTCTCAGTGCTTTGGCCTTCTCCCCTGTCTGAATAATGCACGTGGGTTTCTCAGTGCTTTGGCCTTCTCCCCTGTCCGAATAATGCACATGGGTTTCTCAGTGCATTGGCCTTCTCCCCTTTCTGAAAAATGCACGTTGGATTCTCAGTGCTTTGGCCTTCTCCCCTGTCTGAATAATGCACGTGGGTTTCTCAGTGCATTTGCCTTCTCCCCTTTCTGAATAATGCACGTGGGTTACTCAGTGCTTTGGCCTTCTCCCCTGTCTGAATAATGCACGTGGGTTTCTCAGTGCATTGGCCATCTCCCCTTTCTGAATAATGCAAGTAGGTTTCTCAGTGCATTGGCCTTCTCCCCTTTCCGAATAATGCACGTGGGATTCTCAGTGCTTTGACCTTCTCCCCTGTCTGAATAATGCACGTGGGTTTCTCAGTGCATTGGCCTTCTCCCCTGTCTGAATAATGCACATGGGTTTCTCAGTGCATTGGCCTTCTCCCCTTTCCGAATAATGCACGTGGGATTCTCAGTGCTTTGGCATTCTCCCCTGTCTGAATAATGCACGTGGGTTTCTCAGTGCATTGGCCTTCTCCCCTGTCTGAATAATGCACGTGGGTTACTCAGTGCTTTGGCCTTCTCCCCTGTCTGAACAATGCACGTGGGTTTCTCAGTGCATTGGCCTTCTCCCCTGTCTGAATAATGCACGTGGGATTCTCAGTGCTTTGGCCTTCTCCCCTGTCTGAATAATGCACGTGGGTTTCTCATTGCTTTGGCCTTCTCCCATGTCTGAATAATGCATGTGGGTTTCTCATTGCTTTGGCCTTCTCCACTGTCTGAATAATGCACGTGGGATTCTCAGTGCTTTGGCCTTCTCCCCTGTCTGAATAATGCACGTGGGTTTCTCAGTGCTTTGGCCTTCTCCCCTGCCTACAAAATGCTTGTGGTTTTCTCAGTGCTTTGGCCTTCTACAATGCCTACAAAATGAACGTGAGTTTCTCAGTGCGTTGACCTTCTCCCCTGTCTGAATAATGCATGTGGTTTTCTCAGTGCTTTGGCCTTCTCCCCTGTCTGAATAATGCACGTGGGTTTCTCAGTGCATTGGCCTTCTCCCCTGTCTCAATAATGCACGTGGGTTTCTCAGTGCTTTGGCCTTCTCCCCTGTCTGAATAATGCACGTGGGTTTCTCATTGCTTTGGCCTTCTCCCCTGTCTGAATAATGCACGTGGGTTTCTCAGTGCGTTGGCCTTCTCCCCTGTCTGAATAATGCATGTGGGTTTCTCATTGCGTTGGCCTTCTCCCAAATCTGAATAATGCACGTGGGATTCTCAGTGCTTTGGCCTTCTCCCCTGTCTGAATAATGCATGTGGGATTCTCAGTGCTTTGGCCTTCTCCCCTGTCTGAATAATGCATGTGGGTTACTCAGTGCTTTGGCCTTCTCCCCTGTCTGAAAAATGCACGTGGGTTTCTCAGTGCATTGGCCTTCTCCCCTGTCTGAATAATGCACGTGGGATTCTCAGTGCTTTGGCCTTCTCCCCTGTCTGAATAATGCACGTGGGATTCTCATTGCTTTGGCCTTCTCCCATGTCTGAATAATGCATGTGGGTTTCTCATTGCTTTGGCCTTCTCCACTGTCTGAATAATGCACGTGGGATTCTCAGTGCTTTGGCCTTCTCCCCTGTCTGAATAATGCACGTGGGTTTCTCAGTGCTTTGGCCTTCTCCCCTGCCTACAAAATGCTTGTGGATTTCTCAGTGCTTTGGCCTTCTACAATGCCTACAAAATGAACGTGAGTTTCTCAGTGCATTGACCTTCTCCCCTGTCTGAATAATGCATGTGGTTTTCTCAGTGCTTTGGCCTTCTCCCCTGTCTGAATAATGCACGTGGGTTTCTCAGTGCATTGGCCTTCTCCCCTGTCTCAATAATGCACGTGGGTTTCTCAGTGCTTTGGCCTTCTCCCCTGTCTGAATAATGCACGTGGGTTTCTCAGTGCGTTGGCCTTCTCCCCTGTCTGAATAATGCATGTGGGTTTCTCATTGCGTTGGCCTTCTCCCAAATCTGAATAATGCACGTGGGATTCTCAGTGCTTTGGCCTTCTCCCCTGTCTGAATAATGCATGTGGGATTCTCAGTGCTTTGGCCTTCTCCCCTGTCTGAATAATGCACGTGGGTTACTCAGTGCTTTGGCCTTCTCCCCTGTCTGAAAAATGCACGTGGGTTTCTCAGTGCATTGGCCTTCTCCCCTGTCTGAATAATGCACGTGGGATTCTCAGTGCTTTGGCCTTCTCCTCTGTTTGAATAATGCACGTGGGTTCTCAGTGCATTGGCCTTCTCCCCTGTCTGAATAATGCACGTGGGATTCTCAGTGCTTTGGCCTTCTCCCCTGTCTGAATAATGCCTGTGGGATTCTCAGTGCTTTGGCCTTCTCCCCTGTCTGAATAATGCACGTGGGTTTCTCAGTGCATTGGCCTTCTCCCCTGTCTGAATAATGCACGTGGGATTCTCAGTTCATTGACCTTCTCCCCTGTCTGAATAATGCATGTGGGATTTTCAGTGCTTTGGCCTTCTCCCCTGTCTGATTAATGCACGTGGGTTTCTCAGTGCATTGGCCTTCTCCCCTGTCTGAATAATGCACGTGGGATTCTCAGTGCTTTGGCCTTCTCCCCATTGGCCTTCTCCCCTGTCTGAATAATGCACGTGGGATTCTCAGTGCATTGGCCTTCTCCCCTGTCTGAATAATGCAGGTGGGTTTCTCATTGGTTTGGCCTTCTCCCCTGTCTGAATAATGCAGTCAGTGCATTGGCCTTCTCCCCTGTCTGAATAATGTACGTGGATTTCTCATTGGTTTGGCCTTTTCCCCTGCTTACAAAATGCACATGGGTTCTTAGTTCTTTGGCCTTCTCCACTGCCTATAAAAATGCACGTCGGTTTCACAGTGCTTTCGGCCTTCTCTCCTGCCTACAAAATGCTTGTGGGTTTCACAGTGCTTTAAGCCTTCTCCCATGCCTACAAAATGCTGGTGGATTTCTCAGTGCTTTGGCCTTCTACAATGCCTACAAAATGAATGTTGGTTTCTCAGTGCGTTGACCTTCTCTCCTGTCTGAACAATGCACATATGTTTCTCAGTGCTTTGGCCTTCTCCCATACCTACAAAATACATGTAGGTTTCTCACTGCTTTTCCTTCTCCCCTGCCTGTAATGTACACGTGGATTTCCCAGTGCATTGGCCGTCTCCCCTGTCTGAATAATGCAAATATGTTTATCAGTGCTTTGGCCTTCTCCACTGCCTACAAAATGCACGTCGGTTTCACAGTGCTTTCGGCCTTCTCCCCTGCCTACAAAATGCTTTTGGATTTCTCAGTGCTTTGGCCTTCTACAATGCCTACAAAATGAAGGTGAGTTTCTCAGTGCGTTGACCTTCTCCCCTGTCTGAATAATGCATGTGGTTTTCTCAGTGCTTTGGCCTTCTCCCCTGTCTGAATAATGCACGTGGAGTTCCCAGTGCATTGGCCTTCTCCCCTGTCTGAATAATGCACGTGGTTTTCTCAGTGCTTTGGCCTTCTCACCTGTCTGAATAATGCACATGGGTTTCTCATTGCTTTGGCCTTCTCCCATGTCTGAATAATGCAGGTGGGTTTCTCATTGCTTTGGCCTTCTCCACTGTCTGAATAATGCACGTGGCATTCTCAGTGCATTGGCCTTCTCCCCTGTCTGAATAATGCATGTGGGTTTCTCAGTGCTTTGGCCTTCTCCCCTGTCCGAATAATGCACGTGGGTTTCTCAGTGCATTGGCCTTCTCCCCTTTCCGAATAATGCACGTGGGATTCTCAGTGCTTTGGCCTTCTACCCTGTCTTAATAATGCACATGGGTTTCTCAGTGCATTGGCCTTCTCACCTGTCTGAATAATGTACGTGGGTTTCTCAGTGCTTTGGCCTTCTCCCCTGTCTGACTAATGCATGTGGGTTTCTCATTGCTTTTTCCTTCTCCCCTGTCTGAATAATGCATGTGGGTATCTCAGTGCTTTGGCCTTCTCCCCTGTCTGAATAATGCACGTGGGTTTCTCATTGCTTTGGCTTTCTCCCATGTCTGAATAATGCACGTGGGTTTCTCCTTGCTTTGGCCTTCTCCAATGTCTGAATAATGCACGTGGGATTCTCAGTGCTTTGGCCTTCTCCCCTGTCTGAATAATGCACGTGGGTTTCTCAGTGCTTTGGCCTTCTCCCCTGTCCGAATAATCCACATGGGTTTCTCAGTGCATTGGCCTTCTCCCCTTTCCGAATAATGCACATGGGATTCTCAGTGCTTTGGCCTTCTCCCCTGTCTGAATAATGTACGTGGGTTTCTCAGTGCATTGGCCTTCTCCCCTGTCTGAATAATGCACATGGTTTACTCAGTGCTTTGGCCTTCTCCCCTGTCTGAATAATGCACGTGGGTTTCTCAGTGCATTGGCCTTCTCCCCTGTCTGAATAATGCACGTGGGATTCTCAGTGCTTTGGCCTTCTCCCCTGTCTGAATAATGCACGTGGATTTCTCATTGCTTTGGCCTTCTCCCATGTCTGAATAATGCATGTGGTTTTGTCAGTGCTTTGGCCTTCTCCCATGTCTGAATAATGCACGTGGGTTTCTCAGTGCATTGGCCTTCTCCCCTGTCTGAATAATGCACGTGGGTTTCTCAATGCGTTGGCCTTCTCCGCTGTCTGAATAATGCATGTGGGTTTCTCAGTGCATTGGCCTTCTCCCATGTCTGAATAATGCACGTGGGTTTCTCATTGCTTTGGCCTTCTCCACTGTCTGAATAATGCACGTGGGATTCTCAGTGCTTTGGCCTTCTCCCCTGTCTGAATAATGCACGTGGGTTTCTCAGTGCTTTGGCCTTCTCCCCTGTCCGAATAATGCACGTGGGTTTCTCAGTGCATTGGCCTTCTCCCCTTTCCGAATAATGCACGTGGGATTCTCAGTGCATTGGCCTTCTCCCCTGTCTGAATAATGCACGTGGGTTTCTTAGTGCTTTGGCCTTCTCCCCTGTCTGACTAATGCACGTGGGTTTCTCATTGCTTTGGCCTTCTCCCCTGTCTGAATAATGCACGTGGGTATCTCAGTGCTTTGGCCTTCTCCCCTGTCTGAATAATGCACGTGGGTTTCTCATTGCTTTGGCCTTCTCCAATGTCTGAATAATGCACGTGGTATTCTCAGTGCTTTGGCCTTCTTCCCTGTCTGAATAATGCACGTGGGTTTCTCAGTGCTTTGGCCTTCTCCCCTGTCCGGATAATGCACATGGGTTTCTCAGTGCATTGGCCTTCTCCCCTTTCCGAATAATGCACGTGGGATTCTCAGTGCTTTGGCCTTCTCCCCTGTCTGAATAATGCACATGGGTTTCTCAGTGCATTGGCCTTCTCCCCTGTCTGAATAATGCACGTGGGTTACTCAGTGCTCTGGCCTTCTCCCCTGTCTGAATAATGCACGTGGGTTTCTCAGTGCATTGGCCTTCTCCCCTGTCTGTAAAATGCACATGGGATTCTCAGTGCTTTGGCCTTCTCCCCTGTCTGAATAATGCACGTGGGTTTCTCATTGCTTTGGCCTTCTCCCATGTTTGAATAATGCACGTGGGTTTCTCATTGCCTTGGCCTTCTCCACTGTCTGAATAATGCACGTGGGATTCTCAGTGCTTTGGCCTTCTCCCCTGTCTGAATAATGCACGTGGCTTTCTCATTGCTTTGGCCTTCTCCACTGTTTGAATAATGCACGTGGGATTCTCAGTGCTTTGGCCTTCTCCCCTGTCTGAATAATGCACGTGGGTTTCTCAGTGCTTTGGCCTTCTCCCCTGCCTACAAAATGCTTGTGGATTTCTCAGTGCTTTGGCCTTCTACAATGCCTACAAAATGAACGTGAGTTTCTCAGTGCGTTGACCTTCTCCCCTGTCTGAATAATGCATGTGGTTTTGTCAGTGCTTTGGCCTTCTCCCCTGTCTGAATAATGCACGTTGGTTTCTCAGTGCATTGGCCTTCTCCCCTGTCTGAATAATGCACGTGGGTTTCTCAATGCTTTGGCCTTCTCCCCTGTCTGAATAATGCACGTGGGTTTCTCATTGCTTTGGCCTTCTCCCATGTCCGAATAATGCACGTGGGTTTCTCAGTGCATTGGCCTTCTCCCCTTTCCGAATAATGCACGTGGGATTCTCAGTGCATTGGCCTTCTCCCCTGTCTGAATAATGCACATGGGTTTCTCAGTGCTTTGGCCTTCTCCCCTGTCTGAATAATGCACGTGGGTATCTCAGTGCTTTGGCCTTCTCCCCTGTCTGAATAATGCATGTGGGTTTCTCATTGCTTTGGCCTTCTCCCCTGTCTGAATAATGCACGTGGGTATCTCAGTGCTTTGGCCTTCTCCCCTGTCTGAATAATGCATGTGGGTTTCTCATTGCTTTGTCCTTCTCCAATGTCTGAATAATGCACGTGGGTTTCTCATTGCTTTGGCCTTCTCCCATGTCCGAATAATGCACGTGGGTTTCTCAGTGCATTGGCCTTCTCCCCTTTCCGAATAATGCATGTGGGATTCTCAGTGCATTGGCCTTCTCCCCTGTCTGAATAATGCACGTGTGTTTCTCAGTGCTTTGGCCTTCTCCCCTGTCTGACTAATGCACATGGGTTTCTCATTGCTTTGGCCTTCTCCCCTGTCTGAATAATGCACGTGGGTATCTCAGTGCTTTGGCCTTCTCCCCTGTCTGAATAATGCACATGGGTTTCTCATTGCTTTGTCCTTCTCCAATGTCTGAATAATGCACGTGGTATTCTCAGTGCTTTGGCCTTCTCCCCTGTCCGAATAATGCACATGGGTTTCTCAGTGCATTGGCCTTCTCCCCTTTCCGAATAATGCACGTGGGATTCTCAGTGCTTTGGCCTTCTCCCCTGTCTGAATAATGCACATGGGTTTCTTAGTGCATTGGCCTTCTCCCCTGTCTGAATAATGCACGTTGGTTACTCAGTGCTCTGGCCTTCTCCCCTGTCTGAATAATGCACATGGGTTTCTCAGTGCATTGGCCTTCTCCCCTGTCTGAATAATGCACGTGGTATTCTCAGTGCTTTGGCCTTCTCCCCTGTCCGAATAATGCACATGGGTTTCTCAGTGCTTTGGCCTTCTCCCCTGTCTGACTAATGCACGTGGGTTTCTCATTGCTTTGGCCTTCTCCCCTGTCTGAATAATGCATGTGGTTTACTCAGTGCTTTGGCCTTCTCCCCTGTCTGAATAATGCACGTGGGATTCTCAGTGCATTGACCTTCTCCCCTGTCTGAATAATGCATGTGGGATTTTCAGTGCTTTGGCCTTCTCCCCTGTCTGAATAATGCACGTGGGTTTCTCAGTGCATTGGCCTTCTCCCCTGTCTGAATAATGCACGTGGGATTCTCAGTGCTTTGGCCTTCTCCCCTGTCTGAATAATGCACGTGGGATTCTCAGTGCTTTGGCCTTCTCCCCATTGGCCTTCTCCCCTGTCTGAATAATGCACGTGGGATTCTCAGTGCATTGGCCTTCTCCCCTGTCTGAATAATGCAGGTGGGTTTCTCATTGGTTTGGCCTTCTCCCCTGTCTGAATAATGCAGTCAGTGCATTGGCCTTCTCCCCTGTCGGAATAATGTACGTGGATTTCTCATTGGTTTGGCCTTTTCCCCTGCTTACAAAATGCACATGGGTTCTTAGTTCTTTGGCCTTCTCCACTGCCTACAAAATGCACGTCGGTTTCACAGTGCTTTCGGCCTTCTCTCCTGCCTACAAAATGCTTGTGGGTTTCACAGTGCTTTAAGCCTTCTCCCATGCCTACAAAATGCTGGTGGATTTCTCAGTGCTTTGGCCTTCTACAATGCCTACAAAATGAATGTTGGTTTCTCAGTGCGTTGACCTTCTCTCCTGTCTGAACAATGCACATATGTTTCTCAGTGCTTTGGCCTTCTCCCATACCTACAAAATACATGTAGGTTTCTCACTGCTTTTCCTTCTCCCCTGCCTGTAATGTACACGTGGATTTCTCAGTGCATTGGCCGTCTCCCCTGTCTGAATAATGCAAATATGTTTATCAGTGCTTTGGCCTTCTCCACTGCCTACAAAATGCACGTCGGTTTCACAGTGCTTTCGGCCTTCTCTCCTGCCTACAAAATGCTTTTGGATTTCTCAGTGCTTTGGCCTTCTACAATGCCTACAAAATGAAGGTGAGTTTCTCAGTGCGTTGACCTTCTCCCCTGTCTGAATAATGCATGTGGTTTTCTCAGTGCTTTGGCCTTCTCCCCTGTCTGAATAATGCACGTGGAGTTCCCAGTGCATTGGCCTTCTCCCCTGTCTGAATAATGCACGTGGTTTTCTCAGTGCTTTGGCCTTCTCACCTGTCTGAATAATGCACATGTGTTTCTCATTGCTTTGGCCTTCTCCCATGTCTGAATAATGCAGGTGGGTTTCTCATTGCTTTGGCCTTCTCCACTGTCTGAATAATGCACGTGGCATTCTCAGTGCATTGGCCTTCTCCCCTGTCTGAATAATGCATGTGGGTTTCTCAGTGCTTTGGCCTTCTCCCCTGTCCGAATAATGCACGTGGGTTTCTCAGTGCATTGGCCTTCTCCCCTTTCCGAATAATGCACGTGGGATTCTCAGTGCTTTGGCCTTCTACCCTGTCTTAATAATGCACGTGGGTTTCTCAGTGCATTGGCCTTCTCCCCTGTCTGAATAATGCACGTGGGTTTCTCAGTGCTTTGGCCTTCTCCCCTGTCTGACTAATGCATGTGGGTTTCTCATTGCTTTGGCCTTCTCCCCTGTCTGAATAATGCATGTGGGTATCTCAGTGCTTTGGCCTTCTCCCCTGTCTGAATAATGCACGTGGGTTTCTCATTGCTTTGGCTTTCTCCCATGTCTGAATAATGCACGTGGGTTTCTCCTTGCTTTGGCCTTCTCCAATGTCTGAATAATGCACGTGGGATTCTCAGTGCTTTGGCCTTCTCCCCTGTCTGAATAATGCACGTGGGTTTCTCAGTGCTTTGGCCTTCTCCCCTGTCCGAATAATCCACATGGGTTTCTCAGTGCATTGGCCTTCTCCCCTTTCCGAATAATGCACATGGGATTCTCAGTGCTTTGGCCTTCTCCCCTGTCTGAATAATGTACGTGGGTTTCTCAGTGCATTGGCCTTCTCCCCTGTCTGAATAATGCACATGGTTTACTCAGTGCTTTGGCCTTCTCCCCTGTCTGAATAATGCACGTGGGTTTCTCAGTGCATTGGCCTTCTCCCCTGTCTGAATAATGCACGTGGGATTCTCAGTGCTTTGGGCTTCTCCCCTGTCTGAATAATGCACGTGGCTTTCTCATTGCTTTGGCCTTCTCCCATGTCTGAATAATGCATGTGGTTTTGTCAGTGCTTTGGCCTTCTCCCATGTCTGAATAATGCACGTGGGTTTCTCAGTGCATTGGCCTTCTCCCCTGTCTGAATAATGCACGTGGGTTTCTCAATGCGTTGGCCTTCTCCGCTGTCTGAATAATGCATGTGGGTTTCTCAGTGCATTGGCCTTCTCCCATGTCTGAATAATGCACGTGGGTTTCTCATTGCTTTGGCCTTCTCCACTGTCTGAATAATGCACGTGGGATTCTCAGTGCTTTGGCCTTCTCCCCTGTCTGAATAATGCACGTGGGTTTCTCAGTGCTTTGGCCTTCTCCCCTGTCCGAATAATGCACGTGGGTTTCTCAGTGCATTGGCCTTCTCCCCTTTCCGAATAATGCACATGGGATTCTCAGTGCATTGGCCTTCTCCCCTGTCTGAATAATGCACGTGGGTTTCTTAGTGCTTTGGCCTTCTCCCCTGTCTGACTAATGCACGTGGGTTTCTCATTGCTTTGGCCTTCTCCCCTGTCTGAATAATGCACGTGGGTATCTCAGTGCTTTGGCCTTCTCCCCTGTCTGAATAATGCACGTGGGTTTCTCATTGCTTTGGCCTTCTCCAATGTCTGAATAATGCACGTGGTATTCTCAGTGCTTTGGCCTTCTCCCCTGTCTGAATAATGCACGTGGGTTTCTCAGTGCTT
This sequence comes from Ambystoma mexicanum, assembly GCF_040938575.1. Taxonomy (NCBI): domain Eukaryota; kingdom Metazoa; phylum Chordata; class Amphibia; order Caudata; family Ambystomatidae; genus Ambystoma; species Ambystoma mexicanum. Next base: position 144,516,445 of record NC_090934.1, read on the forward strand.
TGGCCTTCTCCCCTGTCCGGATAATGCACATGGGTTTCTCAGTGCATTGGCCTTCTCCCCTTTCCGAATAATGCACGTGGGATTCTCAGTGCTTTGGCCTTCTCCCCTGTCTGAATAATGCACATGGGTTTCTCAGTGCATTGGCCTTCTCCCCTGTCTGAATAATGCACGTGGGTTACTCAGTGCTCTGGCCTTCTCCCCTGTCTGAATAATGCACGTGGGTTTCTCAGTGCATTGGCCTTCTCCCCTGTCTGAAAAATGCACATGGGATTCTCAGTGCTTTGGCCTTCTCCCCTGTCTGAATAATGCACGTGGGTTTCTCATTGCTTTGGCCTTCTCCCATGTTTGAATAATGCACGTGGGTTTCTCATTGCCTTGGCCTTCTCCACTGTCTGAATAATGCACGTGGGATTCTCAGTGCTTTGGCCTTCTCCCCTGTCTGAATAATGCACGTGGCTTTCTCATTGCTTTGGCCTTCTCCACTGTTTGAATAATGCACGTGGGATTCTCAGTGCTTTGGCCTTCTCCCCTGTCTGAATAATGCACGTGGGTTTCTCAGTGCTTTGGCCTTCTCCCCTGCCTACAAAATGCTTGTGGATTTCTCAGTGCTTTGGCCTTCTACAATGCCTACAAAATGAACGTGAGTTTCTCAGTGCGTTGACCTTCTCCCCTGTCTGAATAATGCATGTGGTTTTGTCAGTGCTTTGGCCTTCTCCCCTGTCTGAATAATGCACGTTGGTTTCTCAGTGCATTGGCCTTCTCCCCTGTCTGAATAATGCACGTGGGTTTCTCAATGCTTTGGCCTTCTCCCCTGTCTGAATAATGCACGTGGGTTTCTCATTGCTTTGGCCTTCTCCCATGTCCGAATAATGCACGTGGGTTTCTCAGTGCATTGGCCTTCTCCCCTTTCCGAATAATGCACGTGGGATTCTCAGTGCATTGGCCTTCTCCCCTGTCTGAATAATGCACGTGGGTTTCTCAGTGCATTGGCCTTCTCCCCTGTCTGAATAATGCACGTGGGTATCTCAGTGCTTTGGCCTTCTCCCCTGTCTGAATAATGCATGTGGGTTTCTCATTGCTTTGGCCTTCTCCCCTGTCTGAATAATGCACGTGGGTATCTCAGTGCTTTGGCCTTCTCCCCTGTCTGAATAATGCATGTGGGTTTCTCATTGCTTTGTCCTTCTCCAATGTCTGAATAATGCACGTGGGTTTCTCATTGCTTTGGCCTTCTCCCATGTCCGAATAATGCATGTGGGTTTCTCAGTGCATTGGCCTTCTCCCCTTTCCGAATAATGCATGTGGGATTCTCAGTGCATTGGCCTTCTCCCCTGTCTGAATAATGCACGTGTGTTTCTCAGTGCTTTGGCCTTCTCCCCTGTCTGACTAATGCACATGGGTTTCTCATTGCTTTGGCCTTCTCCCCTGTCTGAATAATGCACGTGGGTATCTCAGTGCTTTGGCCTTCTCCCCTGTCTGAATAATGCACGTGGGTTTCTCATTGCTTTGTCCTTCTCCAATGTCTGAATAATGCACATGGTATTCTCAGTGCTTTGGCCTTCTCCCCTGTCCGAATAATGCACATGGGTTTCTCAGTGCATTGGCCTTCTCCCCTTTCCGAATAATGCACGTGGGATTCTCAGTGCTTTGGCCTTCTCCCCTGTCTGAATAATGCACATGGGTTTCTTAGTGCATTGGCCTTCTCCCCTGTCTGAATAATGCACGTTGGTTATTCAGTGCTCTGGCCTTCTCCCCTGTCTGAATAATGCACATGGGTTTCTCAGTGCATTGGCCTTCTCCCCTGTCTGAATAATGCACGTGGGATTCTCAGTGCTTTGGCCTTCTCCCCTGTCTGAATAATGCACGTGGGTTTCTCATTGCTTTGGCCTTCTCCCATGTCTGAATAATGCACATGGGTTTCTCATTGCCTTGTCCTTCCCCAATGTCTGAATAATGCACGTGGTATTCTCAGTGCTTTGGCCTTCTCCCCTGTCCGAATAATGCACATGGGTTTCTCAGTGCATTGGCCTTCTCCCCTTTCCGAATAATGCACGTGGGATTCTCAGTGCATTGGCCTTCTCCCCTGTCTGAATAATGCACGTGGGTATCTCAGTGCTTTGGCCTTCTCCCCTGTCTGAATAATGCACGTGGGTTACTCATTGCTTTGGCCTTCTCCAATGTCTGAATAATGCACGTGGTATTCTCAGTGCTTTGGCCTTCTCCCCTGTCTGAATAATGCACGTGGGTTTCTCAGTGCTTTGGCCTTCTCCCCTGTCTGGATAATGCACATGGGTTTCTCAGTGCATTGGCCTTCTCCCCTTTCCGAATAATGCACGTGGGATTCTCAGTGCTTTGGCCTTCTCCCCTGTCTGAATAATGCACATGGGTTTCTCAGTGCATTGGCCTTCTCCCCTGTCTGAATAATGCACGTGGGTTACTCAGTGCTCGGGCCTTCTCCCCTGTCTGAATAATGCACGTGGGTTTCTCAGTGCATTGGCCTTCTCCCCTGTCTGAAAAATGCACATGGGATTCTCAGTGCTTTGGCCTTCTCCCCTGTCTGAATAATGCACGTGGGTTTCTCATTGCTTTGGCCTTCTCCCATGTTTGAATAATGCACGTGGGTTTCTCATTGCCTTGGCCTTCTCCACTGTCTGAATAATGCACGTGGGATTCTCAGTGCTTTGGCCTTCTCCCCTGTCTGAATAATGCACGTGGCTTTCTCATTGCTTTGGCCTTCTCCACTGTTTGAATAATGCACGTGGGATTCTCAGTGCTTTGGCCTTCTCCCCTGTCTGAATAATGCACGTGGGTTTCTCAGTGCTTTGGCCTTCTCCCCTGCCTACAAAATGCTTGTGGATTTCTCAGTGCTTTGGCCTTCTACAATGCCTACAAAATGAACGTGAGTTTCTCAGTGCGTTGACCTTCTCCCCTGTCTGAATAATGCATGTGGTTTTGTCAGTGCTTTGGCCTTCTCCCCTGTCTGAATAATGCACGTTGGTTTCTCAGTGCATTGGCCTTCTCCCCTGTGTGAATAATGCACGTGGGTTTCTCAATGCTTTGGCCTTCTCCCCTGTCTGAATAATGCCCGTGGGTTTCTCATTGCTTTGGCCTTCTCCCATGTCCGAATAATGCACATGGGTTTCTCAGTGCATTGGCCTTCTCCCCTTTCCGAATAATGCACGTGGGATTCTCAGTGCATTGGCCTTCTCCCCTGTCTGAATAATGCACGTGGGTTTCTCAGTGCTTTGGCCTTCTCCCCTGTCTGAATAATGCACGTGGGTATCTCAGTGCTTTGGCCTTCTCCCCTGTCTGAATAATGCACGTGGGTTTCTCATTGCTTTGGCCTTCTCCCCTGTCTGAATAATGCACGTGGGTATCTCAGTGCTTTGGCCTTCTCCCCTGTCTGAATAATGCATGTGGGTTTCTCATTGCTTTGTCCTTCTCCAATGTCTGAATAATGCACGTGGGTTTCTCATGGCTTTGGCCTTCTCCCATGTCCGAATAATGCACGTGGGTTTCTCAGTGCATTGGCCTTCTCCCCTTTCCGAATAATGCATGTGGGATTCTCAGTGCATTGGCCTTCTCCCCTGTCTGAATAATGCACGTGTGTTTCTCAGTGCTTTGGCCTTCTCCCCTGTCTGACTAATGCACATGGGTTTCTCATTGCTTTGGCCTTCTCCCCTGTCTGAATAATGCACGTGGGTATCTCAGTGCTTTGGCCTTCTCCCCTGTCTGAATAATGCACGTGGGTTTCTCATTGCTTTGTCCTTCTCCAATGTCTGAATAATGCACGTGGTATTCTCAGTGCTTTGGCCTTCTCCCCTGTCCGAATAATGCACATGGGTTTCTCAGTGCATTGGCCTTCTCACCTTTCCGAATAATGCACGTGGGATTCTCAGTGCTTTGGCCTTCTCCCCTGTCTGAATAATGCACATGGGTTTCTTAGGGCATTGGCCTTCTCCCCTGTCTGAATAATGCACGTTGGTTACTCAGTGCTCTGGCCTTCTCCCCTATCTGAATAATGCACATGGGTTTCTCAGTGCATTGGCCTTCTCCCCTGTCTGAATAATGCACATGGGATTCTCAGTGCTTTGGCCTTCTCCCCTGTCTGAATAATGCACGTGGGTTTCTCATTGCTTTGGCCTTCTCCCATGTCTGAATAATGCACATGGGTTTCTCATTACCTTGTCCTTCTCCAATGTCTGAATAATGCACGTGGTATTCTCAGTGCTTTGGCCTTCTCCCCTGTCCGAATAATGCACATGGGTTTCTCAGTGCTTTGGCCTTCTCCCCTGTCTGACTAATGCACGTGGGTTTCTCATTGCTTTGGCCTTCTCCCCTGTCTGAATAATGCACGTGGTTTACTCAGTGCTTTGGCCTTCTCCCCTGTCTGAATAATGCACGTGGGTTTCTCAGTGCATTGGCCTTCTCCCCTGTCTGAATAATGCACGTGGGATTCTCAGAGCTTTGGCCTTCTCCCCTGTCTGAATAATGCACGTGGCTTTCTCATTGCTTTGGCCTTCTCCCATGTCTGAATAGTGCATGTGGGTTTCTCATTGCTTTGGCCTTCTCCACTGTCTGAATAATGCATGTGGTTTTGTCACTGCTTTGGCCTTCTCCCCTGTCTGAATAATGCACGTGGGTTTCTCAGTGCATTGGCCTTCTCCCCTGTCTGAATAATGCACGTGGGTTCCTCAATGCGTTGGCCTTCTCCGCTGTCTGAATAATGCACATGGGTTTCTCAGTGCATTGGCCTTCTCCCATGTCTGAATAATGCACGTGGGTTTCTCATTGCTTTGGCCTTCTCCACTGTCTGAATAATGCACATGGGATTCTCAGTGCTTTGGCCTTCTCCCCTGTCTGAATAATGCACGTGGGTTTCTCAGTGCTTTGGCCTTCTTCCCTGTCCGAATAATGCACGTGGGTTTCTCAGTGCATTGGCCTTCTCCCCTATCCGAATAATGCACGTGGGATTCTCAGTGCATTGGCCTTCTCCCCTGTCTGAATAATGCACGTGGGTTTCTCAGTGCTTTGGCCTTCTCCCCTGTCTGACTAATGCACGTGGGTTTCTCATTGCTTTGGCCTTCTCCCCTGTCTGAATAATGCACGTGGGTATCTCAGTGCTTTGGCCTTCTCCCCTGTCTGAATAATGCACGTGGGTTTCTCAGTGCTTTGGCCTTCTCCCCTGTCCGAATAATGCACATGGGTTTCTCAGTGCATTGGCCTTCTCCCCTTTCCGAATAATGCACGTGGGATTCTCAGTGCTTTGGCCTTCTCCCCTGTCTGAATAATGCACATGGGTTTCTCAGTGCATTGGCCTTCTCCCCTGTCTGAATAATGCACGTGGGTTACTCAGTGCTCTGGGCTTCTCCCCTGTCTGAATAATGCACGTGGGATTCTCAGTGCTTTGGCCTTCTCCCCTGTCTGAATAATGCACGTGGGTTTCTCATTGCTTTGGCCTTTTCCACTGTCTGAATAATGCACGTGGGATTCTCAGTGCTTTGGCCTTCTCCCCTGTCTGAATAATGCACGTGGCTATCTCATTGCTTTGGCCTTCTCCCATGTCTGAATAATGCACGTGGGTTTCTCATTGCTTTGGCCTTCTCCACTGTTTGAATAATGCACGTGGGATTCTCAGTGCTTTGGCCTTCTCCCCTGTCTGAATAATGCACGTGGGTTTCTCAGTGCTTTGGCCTTCTCCCCGGCCTACAAAATGCTTGTGGATTTCTCAGTGCTTTGGCCTTCTACAATGCCTACAAAATGAATGTGAGTTTCTCAGTGCGTTGACCTTCTCCCCTGTCTGAATAATGCATGTGGTTTTGTCAGTGCTTTGGCCTTCTCCCCTGTCTGAATAATGCACGTTGGTTTCTCAGTGCATTGGCCTTCTCCCCTGTCTGAATAATGCACGTGGGTTTCTCAATGCTTTGGCCTTCTCCCCTGTCTGAATAATGCACGTGGGTTTCTCATTGCTTTGGCCTTCTCCCATGTCCGAATAATGAACGTGGGTTTCTCAGTGCATTGGCCTTCTCCCCTTTCCGAATAATGCACGTGGGATTCTCAGTGCATTGGCCTTCTCCCCTGTCTGAATAATGCACGTTGGTTTCTCAGTGCATTGGCCTTCTCCCCTGTCTGAATAATGCACGTGGGTTTCTCAATGCTTTGGCCTTCTCCCCTGTCTGAATAATGCACGTGGGTTTCTCATTGCTTTGGCCTTCTCCCATGTCCGAATAATGAACGTGGGTTTCTCAGTGCATTGGCCTTCTCCCCTTTCCGAATAATGCACGTGGGATTCTCAGTGCATTGGCCTTCTCCGCTGTCTGAATAATGCACGTGGGTTTCTCAGTGCATTGGCCTTCTCCCATGTCTGAATAATGCACGTGGGTTTCTCATTGCTTTGGCCTTCTCCACTGTCTGAATAATGCACATGGGATTCTCAGTGCTTTGGCCTTCTCCCCTGTCTGAATAATGCACGTGGGTTTCTCAGTGCTTTGGCCTTCTTCCCTGTCTGAATAATGCACGTGGGTTTCTCAGTGCTTTGGCGTTCTCCCCTGTCTGACTAATGCACGTGGGTTTCTCATTGCTTTGGCCTTCTCCCCTGTCTGAATAATGCACGTGGGTATCTCAGTGCTTTGGCCTTCTCCCCTGTCTGAATAATGCACGTGGGTTTCTCATTGCTTTGTCCTTCTCCAATGTCTGAATAATGCACGTGGGTTTCTCATTGCTTTGGCCTTCTCCCATGTCTGAATAATGCACGTTGGTTTCTCAGTGCATTGGCCTTCTCCCCTTTCCGAATAATACACATGGGATTCTCAGTGCATTGGCCTTCTCCCCTGTCTGAATAATGCACGTGGGTTTCTCAGTGCTTTGGCCTTCTCCCCTGTCTGACTAATGCACGTGGGTTTCTCATTGCTTTGGCCTTCTCCCCTGTCTGAATAATGCACGTGGGATTCTCAGTGCTTTGGCCTTCTCCCCTGTCTGAATAATGCACGTGGGTTTCTCATTGCTTTGGCCTTCTCCCATGTCTGAATAATGCACGTGGGTTTCTCAGTGCTTTGGCCTTCTCTCCTGTTCGAATAATGCACGTGGGTTTCTCAGTGCTTTGGCCTTCTCCCCTGTCTGAATAATGCACATGTGTTTCTCAGTGCATTGGCCTTCTCCCCTTTCCGAATAATGCACGTTGGATTCTCAGTGCTTTAGCCTTCTCCCCTGTCTGAATAATGCACATGGGTTTCTTAGTGCATTGGCCTTCTCCCCTGTCTGAATAATGCACGTTGGTTACTCAGTGCTCTGGCCTTCTCCCCTGTCTGAATAATGCACCTGGGTTTCTCAGTGCATTGGCCTTCTCCCCTGTCTGAATAATGCACGTGGGATTCTCAGTGCTTTGGCCTTCTCCCCTGTCTGAATAATGCACGTGGGTTTCTCATTGCTTTGGCCTTCTCCCATGTCTGAATAATGCACGTGGGTTTCTCAGTGCTTTGGCCTTCTCTCCTGTTCGAATAATGCACGTGGGTTTCTCAGTGCTTTGGCCTTCTCCCCTGTCTGAATAATGCACATGGGTTTCTCAGTGCTTTGGCTTTCTCCCCTGTCTGAATAATGCACGTGGGTTTTTCAGTGCATTGGCCTTCTCCCCTTTCTGAATAATGCACGTGGGTTTCTCATTGCTTTGGCCTTCTCCCCTGTCTGAATAATGCACGTGGGTTTCTCAGTGCTTTGGCCTTCTCCCCTGTTTGAATAATGCACATGGGTTTCGTATTGCTTCGGCCTTCTCCCCTGTCTAAATAATGCACGTGGGTTTCTCATTGCTTTGGCCTTCTCCCCTGTCTGAATAATGCACGTGGGTTTCTCATTGCGTTGGCCTTCTCGCCTGTCTGAATAATGCACGTGGGTTTCTCAGTACGTTGGCCTTCTCCCCTGTCTGAATAATGCACATATGCTTCTCAGTGCTTTGGCCTTCTCCCATGCCTACAAAATGCATGTAGGTTTCTCACTGCTTTAGCCTTCTCCCCTGCTTACAAAATGCATATGGGTTCTCAGTTCTTTGGCCTTCTCCACTGCCTACAAAATGCACATCAGTTTCACAGTGCTTTCGGCCTTCTCTCCTGCCTACAAAATGCTTGTGGATTTCTCATTGCTTTGACCTTCTACAATGCCTACAAAAAGAATTTGAGTTTCTCAGTGCTTTGGCCTTCTCCCCTGCCTACAAAATGCACGTGGGTTTCAAGGTGCTTTCAGCCTTCTCCCATGCCTACAAAATGCTGGTGTATTTCTCAGTGCTTTGGCTTTCTACAATGCCTACAAAATGAACGTTGGTTTCTCGGTGCATTGTCCATATCTCCTGTCTGAACAATGCACATATGTTTCTCAGTGCTTTGGCCTTCTCCCATACCTACAAAATACATGTAGGTTTCTCATTGCTTTTCCTTCTCCCCTACCTGTAAAGTACACGTGGGTTTCTCAGTGCATTGGCCGTCTCCCCAGTCTGAATAATGCACATATGTTTCTCAGTGCTTTGGCCTTCTCCTTTGCCTACAAAATGCATGTAGGTTTCTCATTGCTTTGGCCTTCTCCCCTGATTACAAAATGCACATGGGTTCTCAGTTCTTTGGCCTTCTCCACTGCCTACAAAATTCACGTCGGTTTCACAGTGATTTCGGCCTTCTCCCCTGCCTACAAAATGCTTGTGGATTTCTCAGTGCTTTGGCCTTCTACAATGCCAACAAAATGAACGTGAGTTTCTCAGTGTGTTGACCTTCTCCCCTGTCTGAATAATGCACGTGGGTTTCTCAGTGCTTTGGCCTTCTCCCCTGTCTGAATAATGCACGTGGGTTTCTCAGTTTTTGGCCTTCTACCATGACTGAATAATGCACGTGGGTTTCTCAGTGCATTGGCCTTCTCCCCTGTCTGAATAATGCACGTGGGTTTCTCATTGCTTTGGCATTCTCCCCTGTCTGAATAATGCACGTGGGTTTCTCAGTGCATTGGCCAGCTCCCCTTTCTGAATAATGCATGTGGGTTTCTCAGTGCGTTGGCCTTCTCCCCTGTCTGAATAATGCATGCCTTCTCCCCTGTCTGAATAATGTACGAGGGTTTCTCATTGCTTTGGCCTTCTCCCCTGTCTGAATAATGCACGTGGGTTTCTCAGTGCATTGGCCTTCTCCCCTGTCAATGCACGTGGGTTTCTCATTGCTTTGGCCTTCTCCCCTGTCTGAATAATGCACGTGGGTTTCTCAGTGCGTTGGCCTTCTCCCCTGTCTGAATAATGCACGTGGGTTTCTCAGTGTGTTGGCCTTCTCCCCTGTCTGAATAATGCACGTGGGTTTCTCATTGTCTTGGCCTTCTCCACTGTCTGAATAATGCACGTGGGATTCTCAGTGGTTTGGACTTCTCCCCTGTCTGAATAATGCACGTGGGTTTCTCAGTGCTTTGGCCTTCTCTCCTGTCCGAATAATGCACGTGGGTTTCGTATTGCTTTGGCCTTCTCCCCTGTCTAAATAATGCACGTGGGTTTCTCATCGCTTTGGCCTTCTCCCCTGTCTGAATAATGCACGTGGGTTTCTCAGTGCGTTGGCCTTCTCCCCTGTCTGAATAATGCGTGTGGGTTTCTCAGTACGTTGGCCTTCTCCCCTGTCTGAATAATGCACATATGCTTCTCAATGCTTTGGCCTTCTCCTGTGCCCACAAAATGCATGTAGGTTTCTCACTGCTTTAGCCTTCTCCCCTGCTTACAAAATGCACATGGGTTCTCAGTTCTTTGGCCTTCTCCACTGCCTACAAAATGCACATCAGTTTCACAGTGCTTTCGGCCTTCTCTCCTGCCTACAAAATGCTTGAGGATTTCTCATTGCTTTGACCTTCTACAATGCCTACAAAAATAATTTGAGTTTCTCAGTGCTTTGGCCTTCTCCCCTGCCTACAAAATGCACGTGGGTTTCAAGGTGCTTTCAGCCTTCTCCCATGCCTACAAAATGCTGGTGGGTTTCTCAGTGCTTTGGCCTTCTCCCCTGTCTGAATAATGCACGTGGGTTTCTCAGTGCGTTGGCCTTCTCCCCTGTCTGAATAATGCACCCGGGTTTCTCAGTGCGTTGGCCTTCTCCCCTGTCTGAATAATGCACGTGGATTTCTCATTGCGTTGGCCTTCTCCCCTGTCTGAATAATGCACGTGGGTTTCTCATTGCGTTGGCCTTCTCCCAAGTCTGAATAATGCACGTGGGATTCTCAGTGCTTTGGCCTTCTCCCCTGTCTGAATAATGCACGTGGGTTTCTCAGTGCATTGGCCTTCTCCCCTGTCTGAATAATGCACGTGGGATTCTCAGTGCTTTGGCCTTCTCCCCTTTCTGAATAAAGCACGTGGGTTCTCAGTGCACTGGCCTTCTCCCCTGTCTGAATAATGCACGTGGGTATCTCAGTGCTTTGGCCATCTCCCCTGTCTGAATAATGCATGTGGGTTTCTCATTGCTTTGTCCTTCTCCAATGTCTGAATAATGCACGTGGGTTTCTCATTGCTTTGGCCTTCTCCCATGTCCGAATAATGCACGTGGGTTTCTCAGTGCATTGGCCTTCTCCCCTTTCCGAATAATGCATGTGGGATTCTCAGTGCATTGGCCTTCTCCCCTGTCTGAATAATGCACGTGTGTTTCTCAGTGCTTTGGCCTTCTCCCCTGTCTGACTAATGCACATGGGTTTCTCATTGCTTTGGCCTTCTCCCCTGTCTGAATAATGCACGTGGGTATCTCAGTGCTTTGGCCTTCTCCCCTGTCTGAATAATGCACATGGGTTTCTCATTGCTTTGTCCTTCTCCAATGTCTGAATAATGCACGTGGTATTCTCAGTGCTTTGGCCTTCTCCCCTGTCCGAATAATGCACATGGGTTTCTCAGTGCATTGGCCTTCTCCCCTTTCCGAATAATGCACGTGGGATTCTCAGTGCTTTGGCCTTCTCCCCTGTCTGAATAATGCACATGGGTTTCTTAGTGCATTGGCCTTCTCCCCTGTCTGAATAATGCACGTTGGTTACTCAGTGCTCTGGCCTTCTCCCCTGTCTGAATAATGCACATGGGTTTCTCAGTGCATTGGCCTTCTCCCCTATCTGAATAATGCACGTGGTATTCTCAGTGCTTTGGCCTTCTCCCCGGTCCGAATAATGCACATGGGTTTCTCAGTGCTTTGGCCTTCTCCCCTGTCTGACTAATGCACGTGGGTTTCTCATTGCTTTGGCCTTCTCCCCTGTCTGAATAATGCATGTGGTTTACTCAGTGCTTTGGCCTTCTCCCCTGTCTGAATAATGCACGTGGGATTCTCAGTGCATTGACCTTCTCCCCTGTCTGAATAATGCATGTGGGATTTTCAGTGCTTTGGCCTTCTCCCCTGTCTGAATAATGCACGTGGGTTTCTCAGTGCATTGGCCTTCTCCCCTGTCTGAATAATGCACGTGGGATTCTCAGTGCTTTGGCCTTCTCCCCTGTCTGAATAATGCACGTGGGATTCTCAGTGCTTTGGCCTTCTCCCCATTGGCCTTCTCCCCTGTCTGAATAATGCACGTGGGATTCTCAGTGCATTGGCCTTCTCCCCTGTCTGAATAATGCAGGTGGGTTTCTCATTGGTTTGGCCTTCTCCCCTGTCTGAATAATGCAGTCAGTGCATTGGCCTTCTCCCCTGTCGGAATAATGTACGTGGATTTCTCATTGGTTTGGGCTTTTCCCCTGCTTACAAAATGCACATGGGTTCTTAGTTCTTTGGCCTTCTCCACTGCCTACAAAATGCACGTCGGTTTCACAGTGCTTTCGGCCTTCTCTCCTGCCTACAAAATGCTTGTGGGTTTCACAGTGCTTTAAGCCTTCTCCCATGCCTACAAAATGCTGGTGGATTTCTCAGTGCTTTGGCCTTCTACAATGCCTACAAAATGAATGTTGGTTTCTCAGTGCGTTGACCTTCTCTCCTGTCTGAACAATGCACATATGTTTCTCAGTGCTTTGGCCTTCTCCCATACCTACAAAATACATGTAGGTTTCTCACTGCTTTTCCTTCTCCCCTGCCTGTAATGTACACGTGGATTTCTCAGTGCATTGGCCGTCTCCCCTGTCTGAATAATGCAAATATGTTTATCAGTGCTTTGGCCTTCTCCACTGCCTACAAAATGCACGTCGGTTTCACAGTGCTTTCGGCCTTCTCTCCTGCCTACAAAATGCTTTTGGATTTCTCAGTGCTTTGGCCTTCTACAATGCCTACAAAATGAAGGTGAGTTTCTCAGTGCGTTGACCTTCTCTCCTGTCTGAATAATGCATGTGGTTTTCTCAGTGCTTTGGCCTTCTCCCCTGTCTGAATAATGCACATGGAGTTCCCAGTGCATTGGCCTTCTCCCCTGTCTGAATAATGCACGTGGTTTTCTCAGTGCTTTGGCCTTCTCACCTGTCTGAATAATGCACATGGGTTTCTCATTGCTTTGGCCTTCTCCCATGTCTGAATAATGCAGGTGGGTTTCTCATTGCTTTGGCCTTCTCCACTGTCTGAATAATGCACGTGGCATTCTCAGTGCATTGGCCTTCTCCCCTGTCTGAATAATGCATGTGGGTTTCTCAGTGCTTTGGCCTTCTCCCCTGTCCGAATAATGCACGTGGGTTTCTCAGTGCATTGGCCTTCTCCCCTTTCCGAATAATGCACGTGGGATTCTCAGTGCTTTGGCCTTCTACCCTGTCTTAATAATGCACGTGGGTTTCTCAGTGCATTGGCCTTCTCCCCTGTCTGAATAATGCACGTGGGTTTCTCAGTGCTTTGGCCTTCTCCCCTGTCTGACTAATGCATGTGGGTTTCTCATTGCTTTGGCCTTCTCCCCTGTCTGAATAATGCATGTGGGTATCTCAGTGCTTTGGCCTTCTCCCCTGTCTGAATAATGCACGTGGGTTTCTCATTGCTTTGGCTTTCTCCCATGTCTGAATAATGCACGTGGGTTTCTCCTTGCTTTGGCCTTCTCCAATGTCTGAATAATGCACGTGGGATTCTCAGTGCTTTGGCCTTCTCCCCTGTCTGAATAATGCACGTGGGTTTCTCAGTGCTTTGGCCTTCTCCCCTGTCTGAATAATCCACATGGGTTTCTCAGTGCATTGGCCTTCTCCCCTTTCCGAATAATGCACATGGGATTCTCAGTGCTTTGGCCTTCTCCCCTGTCTGAATAATGTACGTGGGTTTCTCAGTGCATTGGCCTTCTCCCCTGTCTGAATAATGCATGTGGTTTACTCAGTGCTTTGGCCTTCTCCCCTGTCTGAATAATGCACGTGGGTTTCTCAGTGCATTGGCCTTCTCCCCTGTCTGAATAATGCACGTGGGATTCTCAGTGCTTTGGCCTTCTCCCCTGTCTGAATAATGCACGTGGCTTTCTCATTGCTTTGGCCTTCTCCCATGTCTGAATAATGCACGTGGGTTTCTCATTGCTTTGGCCTTCTCCACTGTCTGAATAATGCATGTGGTTTTGTCAGTGCTTTGGCCTTCTCCCCTGTCTGAATAATGCACGTGGGTTTCTCAGTGCATTGGCCTTCTCCCCTGTCTGAATAATGCACGTGGGTTTCTCAATGCGTTGGCCTTCTCCGCTGTCTGAATAATGCACGTGGGTTTCTCAGTGCATTGGCCTTCTCCCATGTCTGAATAATGCACGTGGGTTTCTCATTGCTTTGGCCTTCTCCACTGTCTGAATAATGCACGTGGGATTCTCAGTGCTTTGGCCTTCTCCCCTGTCTGAATAATGCACGTGGGTTTCTCAGTGCTTTGGCCTTCTCCCCTTTCCGAATAATGCACGTGGGATTCTCAGTGCATTGGCCTTCTCCCCTGTCTGAATAATGCACGTGGGTTTCTTAGTGCTTTGGCCTTCTCCCCTGTCTGACTAATGCACGTGGGTTTCTCATTGCTTTGGCCTTCTCCCCTGTCTGAATAATGCACGTGGGTATCTCAGTGCTTTGGCCTTCTCCCCTGTCTGAATAATGCACGTGGGTTTCTCATTGCTTTGGCCTTCTCCAATGTCTGAATAATGCACGTGGTATTCTCAGTGCTTTGGCCTTCTCCCCTGTCTGAATAATGCACGTGGGTTTCTCAGTGCTTTGGCCTTCTCCCCTGTCCGGATAATGCACATGGGTTTCTCAGTGCATTGGCCTTCTCCCCTTTCCGAATAATGCACGTGGGATTCTCAGTGCTTTGGCCTTCTCCCCTGTCTGAATAATGCACATGGGTTTCTCAGTGCATTGGCCTTCTCCCCTGTCTGAATAATGCACGTGGGTTACTCAGTGCTCTGGCCTTCTCCCCTGTCTGAATAATGCACGTGGGTTTCTCAGTGCATTGGCCTTCTCCCCTGTCTGAAAAATGCACATGGGATTCTCAGTGCTTTGGCCTTCTCCCCTGTCTGAATAATGCACGTGGGTTTCTCATTGCTTTGGCCTTCTCCCATGTTTGAATAATGCACGTGGGTTTCTCATTGCCTTGGCCTTCTCCACTGTCTGAATAATGCACGTGGGATTCTCAGTGCTTTGGCCTTCTCCCCTGTCTGAATAATGCACGTGGCTTTCTCATTGCTTTGGCCTTCTCCACTGTTTGAATAATGCACGTGGGATTCTCAGTGCTTTGGCCTTCTCCCCTGTCTGAATAATGCACGTGGGTTTCTCAGTGCTTTGGCCTTCTCCCCTGCCTACAAAATGCTTGTGGATTTCTCAGTGCTTTGGCCTTCTACAATGCCTACAAAATGAACGTGAGTTTCTCAGTGCGTTGACCTTCTCCCCTGTCTGAATAATGCATGTGGTTTTGTCAGTGCTTTGGCCTTCTCCCCTGTCTGAATAATGCATGTTGGTTTCTCAGTGCATTGGCCTTCTCCCCTGTCTGAATAATGCACGTGGGTTTCTCAATGCTTTGGCCTTCTCCCCTGTCTGAATAATGCACGTGGGTTTCTCATTGCTTTGGCCTTCTCCCATGTCCGAATAATGCACGTGGGTTTCTCAGTGCATTGGCCTTCTCCCCTTTCCGAATAATGCACGTGGGATTCTCAGTGCTTTGGCCTTCTCCCCTGTCTGAATAATGCACGTGGGTATCTCAGTGCTTTGGCCTTCTCCCCTGTCTGAATAATGCATGTGGGTTTCTCATTGCTTTGGCCTTCTCCCCTGTCTGAATAATGCACGTGGGTATCTCAGTGCTTTGGCCTTCTCCCCTGTCTGAATAATGCATGTGGGTTTCTCATTGCTTTGTCCTTCTCCAATGTCTGAATAATGCACGTGGGTTTCTCATTGCTTTGGCCTTCTCCCATGTCCGAATAATGCATGTGGGTTTCTCAGTGCATTGGCCTTCTCCCCTTTCCGAATAATGCATGTGGGATTCTCAGTGCATTGGCCTTCTCCCCTGTCTGAATAATGCACGTGTGTTTCTCAGTGCTTTGGCCTTCTCCCCTGTCTGACTAATGCACATGGGTTTCTCATTGCTTTGGCCTTCTCCCCTGTCTGAATAATGCACGTGGGTATCTCAGTGCTTTGGCCTTCTCCCCTGTCTGAATAATGCACGTGGGTTTCTCATTGCTTTGTCCTTCTCCAATGTCTGAATAATGCACGTGGTATTCTCAGTGCTTTGGCCTTCTCCCCTGTCCGAATAATGCACATGGGTTTCTCAGTGCATTGGCCTTCTCCCCTTTCCGAATAATGCACGTGGGATTCTCAGTGCTTTGGCCTTCTCCCCTGTCTGAATAATGCACATGGGTTTCTTAGTGCATTGGCCTTCTCCCCTGTCTGAATAATGCACGTTGGTTATTCAGTGCTCTGGCCTTCTCCCCTGTCTGAATAATGCACATGGGTTTCTCAGTGCATTGGCCTTCTCCCCTGTCTGAATAATGCACGTGGGATTCTCAGTGCTTTGGCCTTCTCCCCTGTCTGAATAATGCACGTGGGTTTCTCATTGCTTTGGCCTTCTCCCATGTCTGAATAATGCACATGGGTTTCTCATTGCCTTGTCCTTCTCCAATGTCTGAATAATGCACGTGGGTTTCTCATTGCTTTGGCCTTCTCCCATGTCCGAATAATGCACGTGGGTTTCTCAGTGCATTGGCCTTCTCCCCTTTCCGAATAATGCATGTGGGATTCTCAGTGCATTGGCCTTCTCCCCTGTCTGAATAATGCACGTGTGTTTCTCAGTGCTTTGGCCTTCTCCCCTGTCTGACTAATGCACATGGGTTTCTCATTGCTTTGGCCTTCTCCCCTGTCTGAATAATGCACGTGGGTATCTCAGTGCTTTGGCCTTCTCCCCTGTCTGAATAATGCACGTGGGTTTCTCATTGCTTTGTCCTTCTCCAATGTCTGAATAATGCACGTGGTATTCTCAGTGCTTTGGCCTTCTCCCCTGTCCGAATAATGCACATGGGTTTCTCAGTGCATTGGCCTTCTCACCTTTCCGAATAATGCACGTGGGATTCTCAGTGCTTTGGCCTTCTCCCCTGTCTGAATAATGCACATGGGTTTCTTAGTGCATTGGCCTTCTCCCCTGTCTGAATAATGCACGTTGGTTACTCAGTGCTCTGGCCTTCTCCCCTGTCTGAATAATGCACATGGGTTTCTCAGTGCATTGGCCTTCTCCCCTGTCTGAATAATGCACGTGGGATTCTCAGTGCTTTGGCCTTCTCCCCTGTCTGAATAATGCACGTGGGTTTCTCATTGCTTTGGCCTTCTCCCATGTCTGAATAATGCACATGGGTTTCTCATTGCCTTGTCCTTCTCCAATGTCTGAATAATGCACGTGGTATTCTCAGTGCTTTGGCCTTCTCCCCTGTCCGAATAATGCACATGGGTTTCTCAGTGCTTTGGCCTTCTCCCCTGTCTGACTAATGCACGTGGGTTTCTCATTGCTTTGGCCTTCTCCCCTGTCTGAATAATGCACGTGGTTTACTCAGTGCTTTGGCCTTCTCCCCTGTCTGAATAATGCACGTGGGTTTCTCAGTGCATTGGCCTTCTCCCCTGTCTGAATAATGCACGTGGGATTCTCAGAGCTTTGGCCTTCTCCCCTGTCTGAATAATGCACATGGCTTTCTCATTGCTTTGGCCTTCTCCCATGTCTGAATAGTGCACGTGGGTTTCTCATTGCTTTGGCCTTCTCCACTGTCTGAATAATGCATGTGGTTTTGTCACTGCTTTGGCCTTCTCCCCTGTCTGAATAATGCACGTGGGTTTCTCAGTGCATTGGCCTTCTCCCCTGTCTGAATAATGCACGTGGGTTTCTCAATGCGTTGGCCTTCTCCGCTGTCTGAATAATGCACGTGGGTTTCTCAGTGCATTGGCCTTCTCCCATGTCTGAATAATGCACGTGGGTTTCTCATTGCTTTGGCCTTCTCCACTGTCTGAATAATGCACATGGGATTCTCAGTGCTTTGGCCTTCTCCCCTGTCTGAATAATGCACGTGGGTTTCTCAGTGCTTTGGTCTTCTTCCCTGTCTGAATAATGCACGTGGGTTTCTCAGTGCATTGGCCTTCTCCCCTTTCCGAATAATGCACGTGGGATTCTCAGTGCATTGGCCTTCTCCCCTGTCTGAATAATGCACGTGGGTTTCTCAGTGCTTTGGCCTTCTCCCCTGTCTGACTAATGCACGTGGGTTTCTCATTGCTTTGGCCTTCTCCCCTGTCTGAATAATGCACGTGGGTATCTCAGTGCTTTGGCCTTCTCCCCTGTCTGAATAATGCACGTGGGTTTCTCAGTGCGTTGGCCTTCTCCCCTGTCTGAATAATGCACCCTGGTTTCTCAGTGCGTTGGCCTTCTCCCCTGTCTGAATAATGCACGTGGGTTTCTCAGTGCGTTGGCCTTCTCCCCTGTCTGAATAATGCACGTGGGTTTCTCATTGCGTTGGCCTTCTCCCAAGTCTGAATAATGCACGTGGGATTCTCAGTGCTTTGGCCTTCTCCCCTGTCTGAATAATGCACGTGGGTTTCTCAGTGCATTGGCCTTCTCCCCTGTCTGAATAATGCACGTGGGATTCTCAGTGCTTTGGCCTTCTCCCCTTTCTGAATAAAGCACGTGGGTTCTCAGTGCATTGGCCTTCTCCCGGTCTTGACTGGGCGTATACCGTATCTTCTAAGGTGATGTGTAACACACGGCTGGCTCTTTGGGCTGGACCCCTGTGCACTGTATGTCTGACTTGAAGGGTAAGGAGTCTGCAGATAGAAAATATGGGATTAATGAACTGGGTTATTGAATGTCTCTCTCTTCTTCCCTTTCTCTTCTCCTGTAGGACCCCAAAGGTTAACGCGCTCACCTTAGGTAAGTGAACGCCGTGTTCTCCATGTTCTCCATCTGCTTCGGAGCAGGGTGCTGAAACCAGTTTCCTCACTGGATAAGGGAAGCAGGCCTCTTGACTTCAGAAGACTGCTGTCCGTCGTTTTCTTCACGCACGGTAAGTTTCGAGTAATTCAAATGTCTTTAAAAGTCTTTAGTAATGTTGTATCTTGTTTTGCAGGGTTCCGGCGATGGCGAAGATGGAGCCCGTGTGATGAATAGAAGCGCCTTGAAGCACGTAAGTAAGCGCTTGCTGCCTGCTTCACGGCGCGCTCTAACTGTCTTTTTCCTTTGCAGGTATAAGTTCGGTTCGGAGTGGCTGCAGGGTGCCGGAATACCCACTGGGTTAGATGTGAAAGGAGTAATGGCTCGTGAGTATTTAAGTTCCCCAAAGTCTTTAAACGCACCTTGTTTTATCTTTCAGATGCGGGATGCAGCGCCGAAGGCCTCCGGAGCGTGCGCAGAATTGGTAAGCTTTTGTCTTTCAGATGCCGGAATGCAGTGCGAGGCGTTGATGACAGCCGATGGATCAGGTAAAAGGAGCGCTGTCACTGAAGACCGTAATGCTAACCTGTTCTTTCTTGTCTTTATAGGTGTTGCTGAAGACTGGATTCAGGATGGTAAGCCTTTTTCCTTAGGCCCAGGATCAGATGCAGAAGACACGATAAGCGTTCTGCTGCAGAGGATGCAGAATAACACAAAGCAAGATTCATCCATCGGGTGTGGTTTAAATAGCCTCCTGTAGTGCTTAGGTGTCTCCTTCCACAGCCACGCCTAGGAAAGAAAAGAGTCCCTGCTTTCCAGAAGAGTTCCAGGGTTCTGAACCTAGGGAGTGGCTCCTGCCCCACCCAACAGGAAAGGTAGTCCCGAACAGAAGAGGATCAGAGGCTCAACTGGCAGGTAAGTAAGCAGCATGGTCTGCCGCAGGTAAGTCCACCCAAGCATTATGAGCCCGGCGCTTCCAGCGCTGCGACTGGGCACATTTATGAGCCTGGCGCCACCGGCGCCAGGACAGGGTCCAAAAGGTCCCAATTGGGACCGGCTGGCGCTCGGAACCTGGGTTATGGGTCTGCTTCCAAGGGAGTTGGGCAAGTCCTGACCTCTTGGAAGCAGAGATCATGACAGTACCCCCCCTCAAGGCCCCTCCCAAACCGGGCTTCTCCGGGGGTTTGGGTTTGTCAGGAAATGTTTGATGAAATTTTTTGATTAGGCGAGGAGCGTGGACATATTCAGCAGGTTCCCAGGATCTCTCTTGGGGGCCGTAGCCTTTCCAGTCAATTAGGTAAAATAGTTTAGATTTGGAGATCTTGGAGTCCAGAATGCTTTTGACTTCAAACTCGAGTTCTCCATCAACTAGGTTTTGGAGATTTAGTTAGTCGGGTTTGAGGTTGCACAGGTTTTAATAGAGAGACGTGGAAGACCTGATGAATCTTCATGTGCGGGGGCAAGTCCAACTTGACCGCTACTGGGTTTACTATGGTAGTGATGGAATAGGGACCAAGGTATCTTGGGTTGAATGTACGTGGCCCTTTTAGAGGTAGATATTTGGTAGATAACCAGACTTGATCCCCTACTTGATATTGAGGGGCTTCCTTCCGATGTTGATCTGCTCCTTTCTTGTATTGTTCTTTAGCCCTTTGAAGGTGAGAAACAGCTTCCTTAAAGGCTTGGGTGATTGTAGCATGCAGGTAGTCTACTGCTGGTGTTTCAAGATCTTGGAGGGGATCCAACTCCGAGGTTCGAGGGTGACTGCCGTATAAAAGAAAAAACGGGGTTTTCCCAGTTCCCGAATGGACAGAGTTATTGTAGGCATATTCGGCTATCCAAAGTATGTCTTTCCAAGTTTTTTCAGTTTGTTGCAGCATGCAGCGTAAATACTGTTCCAGAGTTTGATTGGTCCTCTCGGTTTGTCCGTCGGTCTGAGGGTGGTGACTGGTCGATAGTCTCACATCAATTTGAGCCGACCGACAGCAACTTCGCCAAAAATGAGAAATAAATTGACTACCACGATCCGATATTAGAACCGAAGGAAAACCGTGCAGTCGGACGATGTTTTCCAGAAATTCACGGGCCAGAGTTGCTGCTGTTGGCAAGCCTTTGAGCGGAATGAAATGCGCCATCTTGGAGAATAAGTCCACGATTACTAGAATCGTATTGTATCCGGAGCATGGAGGTAGATCGGTGATGAAGTCCATAGAAAGCGTATGCCAAGGGCGAGGTGGGATGTCAATAGGGCGTAAGAGGCCTGCTGGTCTTTCCTTTTGACTCTTGTTTTGGGCGCATACTCCACAGGACATTATAAAGTCTCTGATATCTTTTTTCCAAGACGGCCACCAGAAGTAGCGCTTGATCTTTTCTGAAGTCTTGGTCATACCGGGATGTCCTTCAATTAAAGAATCATGATAACAAGAGATTACTTTTTTCTGTAAATCTGTGCTGGGCAGGTATAATCGTTCTTGGAAATACAACAAGTTGTCCTTTACTGCAAAGTCCTTTCCCTTTAAAGGCCAATTCTGTATGTCTGCTGGAGTTACAAGTTGCCTGGCTTTATCCTTAACTTCCTCTATGGATTGTGTGGCGATTACACCCAGGATTCTTTGTTCGGGAATGATAGGTACAGGTTTAGGGTTGATCAAGTGTTCTTCCACTCCCATTCGAGAAAGGGCATCGGCTTTACCGTTTTTTGTACCGGGTCGATAGGTAATTATAAAGTCAAATTCGGCAAAGAATAATGCCCAACGAAGTTGTCTAGAGGATTGGGCTTTTGCAGTTTTCAAATATTGCAGGTTTCGGTGATCCGTAATCACAGTAACGGTGTGTCGGGCCCCCAGCAGATAATGCCGCCAAGCCTTAAAAGCAGACTTGATAGCCAGAAGTTCCTTGTCAGTAATCGTGTAATTGATTTCAGGAGGCGAGAATTTGCGGGACCAAAATGCCACAGGATGCAACTGATTGGTTACAGGGTCCTTTTGTGATAGAACTGCCCCCATGGCAAGGCTTGAAGCATCAGTTTCCACGATGTAGGGGAGTTCGGGGCAAGGGTGTTTTAAGATTGGTGCAGAGATAAATTTAGTCTTCAAATCCTGGAAAGCTTGTTCCGCCTCGGTAGACCATTCAAAACGTTTGTTTTTCTTTAACAAGGCAGTGATGGGCTGGACTATTCGAGAAAATTCGGGGATAAACCTACGGTAAAAGTTAGCGAAGCCTAACATGCTTTGCACACCTTTTACGGAGGATGGTGATGGCCATTTGAGAATTGCATCGACCTTCTTTGAATCCATACGTACTCCGCTAGGTGATAATATGAATCCCAAGAATTTAACTTCAGTCACGTTGAAAACACATTTTTCCAACTTAGCGAAAAGTTTGTGTTGACGCAATCTTTCGAGGACCATTTTTACGTGTTTCCGATGTTCAGATTCCGATGAAGAATAAACGAGGATGTCGTCAATGTAAACAACAACACACACATCTATGAGCTCTCTGAGGACATCGTTCATAAAATATTGAAAAGCGGCCGGGGCATTGCAAAGTCCAAAGGGCATGACCTGATATTCAAATAGCCCATATTTGGTGCGGAAGGGCGTCTTCCATTCATCGCCCTCCTTTATTCGAACCAAATGGTAGGCTCCTCTAAGGTCCAACTTTGTATATATGCATGCTTTTCTGACCTGGTCCAAGAGTTCAGGGATCAAAGGTAACGGATATCTATTCTTGACGGTGATCTGGTTCAGGGAGAGATAATCTATACAAGTTCTAAGGTCTCCTTCCTTTTTTGGAACGAAGAACAAAGCTGAAGAAGCAGGGGACTTGGAAGGACGAATAAACCCATTTGCCAGGTATTGATCCAGGTATTGACGAAGGTGAAGGTTCTCAGGCTCGGTGAGGGCATAAATTCTACTACAAGGAGGAGTAGATCCAGGTATCAGGTCTATCTGGCAGTCATAAGACCTATGAGGAGGTAGAGAGTTAGCCTGATCCTTCCGGAAAACATCTTGGTATTCTTGGTATTCGGGAGGTAACTGGGGAGTCGTCTCTGAAGAAGTAGCTGCCAGTGCAACACCAGGTGGAGGATGACAAGTAGAGACACATTCTGGAAACTGGACCGTTCTTGCTCGCCAATCGATCAGAGGATTGTGTTTCTCTAACCAAGGAATTCCTAGAATAACCTGAAACTGAGGGGCCTTGATCACATCGAACACGATCTTCTCATGGTGTCCATCTTGACTTACGAGCGTCACTTCTTGAGTGGTATGCGTTACTGGTCCGGAGGCTATCTCCGTTCCATCCACCGTAGTAATGACGTCCTTTACAGCCTTGGGACAAAGAGTTAGATTCATCCTCAAAACCATTGCATGATCCACATAATTGCCGATGGCACCGCTGTCGACGTAAGCTTCAATTGCATGTAATCGATCCGGATTATCAGGGCTAATGAGGACCATAGGTATCACGAAATGCGAGGTCACGGAACTGGTTTTCACGCTCGGCAAGAGGACCTCTATTCTTGTCGGGCGAGGTCGTTTCCCTGCTCAGAGTTTGTAACTTTGGTAACTGCAGCTCCTACTGCCTTCTTGGCAGGTTTCACCGGACAGTCTCGAAGAAAGTGCCCTGAGTTTCCGCAATAGAGGCATAATTGCAACTGTTTTCTTCTTTCCCGCTCCTTTTGTGTTAGAGGACCTTTCAGGCCCCCTATTTGCATGGGTTCCCCGGAGTCTACTCCTTTGGAAGGAGTTGGCGGTTTGGAAAATACTCGAACATCAAACTTGGAACGATCAGCCTTCCTGTTCTGCAGTCTGTGATCTATTCGAACAACTAAATCTATATAGTCCGAACAATCTTGTGGGGGATTCACTACTTGGGCTAACACATCTTTGAGCTCTCCACGTAGACCTCTATAAAACAGCGTAATCCTTTTGTCCTCAGGCCATTGAGTTTCCACTATAAGTCTGTTGAAAGATGCAATATAAGCCAAAAGGTCTTGATTACCTTGTCGCAACGAAAGAAGCTCATTGTCCAAAACCTGCCCCTGTGAATGTCTTGCGAAAAGTTTTTCCATACTGAGCTGAAAAGCTTGAAAATCATGAAGGACCGGATCATCTTGATTTACTAGAGGGATCGACCAGTCTGCCGCATTACCACTAAGGTACGAAAGCACGAAAGCTACTTTAGCCTGATCAGTTGGAAATGCTGCTGGCCGGCATAAGAAATGCAACCGACACTGATTGATAAATACTGCAAACCTCTTTGGGTCACCAGAAAATCGTTCGGGCGGAGCCAGAGGTACATTCCCAGGTAGGTTGATCTGCACTGGACTCATAGAGGATGTAGAAGGAAGATTTCCCCCAGATGCGGGTAACGGGGTCTGTCCGGCTTGTGACTGTAGCAATTGCCTAGCGAGATCATCTGTTCGCTCCTTGGAAATAATCAGTTCCCTTTTTAGAGCGTTGGTTTCCTGACGGGCTGCATGCACTTCTGCCCTTAGTTCCCCAAGCAACTGGGCTAGCTGGTCGGTATCCGAGAGTTTCCATAGCGCCTGGACGGGAGTTTTGTGGTAGGCTTTGTGTTCTGTAACGCTCACCTGATTCCCGTAGAGGCGCCGGTCTTGACTGGGCGTATACCGTATCTTCTAAGGTGATGTGTAACACACGGCTGGCTCTTTGGGCTGGTCCCCTGTGCACTGTATGTCTGACTTGAAGGGTAAGGTGTCTGCAGATAGAAAATATGGGATTAATGAACAGGGTTATTGAATGTCTCTCTCTTCTTCCCTTTCTCTTCTCCTGTAGGACCCCAAAGGTTAACGCGCTCACCTTAGGTAAGTGAACGCCGTGCTCTCCATCTGCTTCGGAGCAGGGTGCTGAAACCAGTTTCCTCACTGGATAAGGGAAGCAGGCCTCTTGACTTGAGAGGACTGCTGTCCGTCGTTTTCTTCACGCACGGTAAGTTTCGAGTAATTCAAATGTCTTTAAAAGTCTTTAGTAATGTTGTATCTTGTTTTGCAGGGTTCCGGCGATGGCGAAGATGGAGCCCGTGTGATGAATAGAAGCGCCTTGAAGCACGTAAGTAAGCGCTTGCTGCCTGCTTCACGGCGCGCTCTATCTGTCTTTTTCCTTTGCAGGTATAAGTTCGGTTCGGAGTGGCTGCAGGGTGCCGGAATACCCACTGGGTTAGATGTGAAAGGAGTAATGGCTCGTGAGTATTTAAGTTCCCCAAAGTCTTTAAACGCACCTTGTTTTATCTTTCAGATGCGGGATGCAGCGCCGAAGGCCTCCGGAGCGTGCGCAGAATTGGTAAGCTTTTGTCTTTCAGATGCCGGAATGCAGTGCGAGGCGTTGATGACAGCCGATGGATCAGGTAAAAGGAGCGCTGTCACTGAAGACCGTAATGCTAACCTGTTCTTTCTTGTCTTTATAGGTGTTGCTGAAGACTGGATTCAGGATGGTAAGCCTTTTTCCTTAGGCCCAGGATCAGATGCAGAAGACACGATAAGCGTTCTGCTGCAGAGGATGCAGAATAACACAAAGCAAGATTCATCCATCGGGTGTGGTTTAAATAGCCTCCTGTAGTGCTTAGGTGTCTCCTTCCACAGCCACGCCTAGGAAAGAAAAGAGTCCCTGCTTTCCAGAAGAGTTCCAGGGTTCTGAACCTAGGGAGTGGCTCCTGCCCCACCCAACAGGAAAAGTAGTCCCGAACAGAAGAGGATCAGAGGCTCAACTGGCAGGTAAGTAAGCAGCATGGTCTGCCGCAGGTAAGTCCACCCAAGCATTATGAGCCCGGCGCTTCCAGCGCTGCGACTGGGCACATTTATGAGCCTGGCGCCGACAGAGTCCAAAAGGTCCCAATTGGGACCGGCTGGCGCTCGGAACCTGGGTTATGGGTCTGCTTCCAAGGGAGTTGGGCAAGTCCTGACCTCTTGGAAGCAGAGATCATGACATGTGGGTTTCTCAGTGCATTGGCCTTCTCCCCTTTCTGACTAATGCGCGTGGGTTTCTCATTGCTTTGGCCTTCTCCCCTGTCTGAATAATGCGCGTGGGTATCTCAGTGCTTTGGCCTTCTCCCCTGTCTGAATAATACACGTGGATTTCTCATTGCTTTGGCTTTCTCCCATGTCTGAATAATGCATGTGGGTTTCTCATTGCTTTGGCCTTCTCCAATGTCTGAATAATGCACGTGGGATTCTCAGTGCTTTGGCCTTCTCCCCTGTCTGAATAATGCACGTGGGTTTCTCAGTGCATTGGCCTTCTCCCCTGTCCGAATAATGCACGTGGGTTTCTCAGTGCATTGGCCTTCTCCCCTTTCCGAAAAATGCACGTTGGATTCTCAGTGCTTTGGCCTTCTCCCCTGTCTGAATAATGCACGTGGGTTTCTCAGTGCATTGGCCTTCTCCCCTGTCTGAATAATGCACGTGGGTTGCTCAGTGCTTTGGCCTTCTCCCCTGTCTGAATAATGCACGTGGGTTTCTCAGTGCATTGGCCATCTCCCCTGTCTGAATAATGCACATGGGTTTCTCAGTGCATTGGCCTTCTCCCCTGTCTGAATAATGCACATGGGTTTCTCAGTGCATTGGCCTTCTCCCCTTTCCGAATAATGCACGTGGGATTCTCAGTGCTTTGGCATTCTCCCCTGTCTGAATAATGCACGTGGGTTTCTCAGTGCATTGGCCTACTCCCCTGTCTGAATAATGCACGTGGGTTACTCGGTGCTTTGGCCTTCTCCCCTGTCTGAATAATGCACGTGGGTTTCTCAGTGCATTGGCCTTCTCCCCTGTCTGAATAATGCACGTGGGATTCTCAGTGCTTTGGCCTTCTCCCCTGTCTGAATAATGCACGTGGGTTTCTCATTGCTTTGGCCTTCTCCCATGTCTGAATAATGCACGTGGGATTCTCAGTGCTTTGGCCTTCTCCCCTGTCTGAATAATGCATGTGGGTTTCTCATTACTTTGGCCTTCTCCACTGTCTGAATAATGCACGTGGGATTCTCAGTGCTTTGGCCTTCTCCCCTGTCTGAATAATGCATGTGGGTTTCTCAGTGCTTTGGCCTTCTCCCCTGCCTACAAAATGCTTGTGGTTATCTCAGTGCTTTGGCCTTCTACAATGCCTACAAAATGAACGTGAGTTTCTCAGTGCGTTGACCTTCTCCCCTGTCTGAATAATGCATGTTGTTTTCTCAGTGCTTTGGCCTTCTCCCCTGTCTGAATAATGCACGTGGGTTTCTCAGTGCATTGGCCTTCTCCCCTGTCTCAATAATGCACGTGGGTTTCTCAGTGCTTTGGCCTTCTCCCCTGTCTGAATAATGCACGTGGGTTTCTCATTGCTTTGGCCTTCTCCCCTGTCTGAATAATGCACGTGGGTTTCTCAGTGCGTTGGCCTTCTCCCCTGTCTGAATAATGCACGTGGGTTTCTCATTGCGTTGGCCTTCTCCCAAATCTGAATAATGCACGTGGGATTCTCAGTGCTTTGGCCTTCTCCCCTGTCTGAATAATGCATGTGGGATTCTCAGTGCTTTGGCCTTCTCCCCTGTCTGAATAATGCACGTGGGTTTCTCAGTGCTTTGGCCTTCTCCCCTGTCTGAAAAATGCACATGGGTTTCTCAGTGCATTGGCCTTCTCCCCTGTCTGAATAATGCACGTGGGATTCTCAGTGCTTTGGCCTTCTCCCCTGTCTGAATAATGCACGTGGGTTCTCAGTGCATTGGCCTTCTCCCCTGTCTGAATAATGCATGTGGGATTCTCAGTGCTTTGGCCTTCTCCCCTGTCTGAATAATGCACGTGGGATTCTCAGTGCTTTGGCCTTCTCCCCTGTCTGAATAATGCACGTGGGTTTCTCAGTGAATTGGCCTTCTCCCCTGTCTGAATAATGCACATGGGATTCTCAGTGCATTGGCCTTCTCCCCTGTCTGAATAATGCACGTGGGATTCTCAGTGCATTGGCCTTCTCCCCTGTCTGAATAATGCATGTGGGATTTTCAGTGCTTAGGCCTTCTCCCCTGTCTGAATAATGCACGTGGGTTTCTCAGTGCATTGGCCTTCTCCCCTGTCTGAATAATGCACGTGGGATTCTCAGTGCTTTGGCCTTCTCCCCTGTCTGAATAATGCACGTGGGATTCTCAGTGCTTTGGCCTTCTCCCCATTGGCCTTCTCCCCTGTCTGAATAATGCACGTGGGATTCTCAGTGCATTGGCCTTCTCCCCTGTCTGAATAATGCAGGTGGGTTTCTCATTGGTTTGGCCTTCTCCCCTGTCTGAATAATGCAGTCAGTGCATTGGCCTTCTCCCCTGTCTGAATAATGTACGTGGGTTTCTCATTGGTTTGGCCTTCTCCCCTGTCTGAATAATGCACGTGAGGTTCTCAGTGCTTTGGCCTTCTCCTACACAGCTTTCTCACACATGATTTCTAGGTAACACTGGATCAACATATTGTCTTTCAAAAACTGTCACTACGAAGGTTCATTAGGTTATAAAGACACAGTACCTTTTCATAGGAAACACACACGAGAACTGGAAATACGTGATCTGGGCTGGGTCATGTGCTTGTCTGCCAACACTTTGGGTTGGGTTGGTTTAATTTTCTACAGGGAAAGTTAGAAAAGCCATCTTCATCTACCATACACCTGCTTCTGCCAGCTGTTTTCGATATGAGATCACAGAGTTGAAATGCAGAGGCAAACATCCATCAGGGTTGTGAGGAATACGGGAGCGTCTCTTCTCAATTTTCCCACTTGAAGAGTAAACAGTTTGCCATGATCTTTGCCAAATTCACAACCAATCCTTCTCCAGCAAGAGGGTTTCCTTTATTGAGAGTGAATCAGTTTAATGTATGAGAAATTGTTATACTAAGAAGTGTGTCTGGACGAGTAACCATAAACCATTAATAGATGCCTTAGAAGCGGTCGAGGGATATGTGTTGTATTCAATGTTCTTTTCTCGACAGGTGCTACCTCATGCTCTTTTTCTCAAGGGGGGCAATGGGGAGCAGACATCACATCGTAAATTCTCCAAGTAGACTGGGCAACGTGAGTGGAAGGCAGGGTGAGACAGGAAGTGTCTTGTGTTTTGTGCATAACATGTGATCCTCGCTGTCATCAAGAGGAGCGCATTTGCCACATCAAGGCTATTCTTGAGTATCTTGATCATCATTCATAACACATATTTAGCGGAACTGGCCTTCCACGGATTGTCCAATCTGACTGGCGGTGGCGGTGAAGGAGGTGAAGGCAGCCATACCCAGCTGTGAGCCACTGTGTGTACTTCCACTGGCCAGATGTGTTTTCAGCCAATAGTCTTGGAATCTTTGCATTACATTTTAGCGGGGTGACTCATTCCGCACTGTGCAAGGGGCTCCATGCACCTGCAATTTAAATGTGTCATTTCACTGACACTTGTGTTCCCAGCAGCACGTCCCTATCTCCTTGGCTGCTCCCATTTCCATGCCACTAGGTCTCCCGGATGGAAACAGGAAGGAGATACCTTTGTTTGTGAAGGAGGACACTTTCTGGTTTTCAGGTTGGTCATCACTCCTTCTTTTTGTCAATGCGTATTGCCTCAGCATCGTGTGTGTTGCATTTGTAACTCAATCAACCTTCCCTCATTCATATTAAAAGCACCCGGGTCAATGTCCGGGTGGAAATAGCACTATTAATCTTTGGCCCGGTTTATACTGGCCATTAAAGGTGCTGACGATCTAGAGAAAGGGCTTCACCTCAGCCAAGCCTATACATTGCTTATGGGACCTTTAAGGCTTGTATAGCCCTGCCTGGTGGCCATTTAGTTTATGATGTTTCCACGGTCAAACAGAGCATGACTTTCACAGCAGCTACTGCCCAGCATACTGCCAGCAACATATATCGAAGGTCCCACCAAACAAGCCCTAAACAACCAATGCCCAGCTAAGGCAAAAACAGGCAGTACATTTGACCTATCTTAAAGTAAGTGACATCCCATTGATGGACATTCTGCAGGCTATTATCATGAGATAATTGACCTTCAACATGTTAGATGCCCTCATCTTTGGTTCTGCTCCAAATTTGGCAAGCGGTTATTTCTGCCGTCATCATTCTATGTAGAATGTTTTTTAATGACATTAAACAGCACGCCTTACACAGATAAACCTGATCTAACTTTTACTAGGGAATTTAGAAAGACTCAGCAATAACAGCAAAACTAAATAAGCCCAGGCTAGAGTGATGCAATATTCTGAATTTCAGAGTTGACTGAATATATTATATAAGTGAAAGAATCCCCATATGCACATTACAAAAATACTGAAAGTTATTGAAGAATTATTTTTCCTACAGGTTGAGTTCCCTTAAAAAGTTATGGGATCCTTGACTCCACCGGGTGTATTTTATTGCTTCTTATACATGGTCACATCATCATCCATTTAACACTTAATGTTCTGCCAAACGTTTTCCAGTTCAGGATACAAGTTGGGATTGTCACTACAAATATGGCTAATTCTCGCTCTCCTCTACTATAGGCAGAAGAACATTGCATAATATCTGTGATATGTCTGAGAAAGTCAAATTTAAAATTAAGGATTCGGACAAGTAAGTATATAAGTGGCAATTGGCATTCAGGGAGTACCTATGTCAATGAGTGATTCTTCTCGAAGTAGGCTTTGCAGGCTCAAACTACACCTATAGTACGTTTTTACAGCTGAGTAGTGATGTCACAAGTAGACTGGAAAGGAAGTACAGAATGTATGGAGATGCCGAAGTCTTTCATGACAGAGCATTACAATTGTGCACATGTGTGGCGTTTTGCACCAGTGATAGGGTAACATTTGACACAATTGCCTTTTCTATCTGAAATAATGAATTGCCCTTTAATAATGTGCTTAATATCGGGGATCTTTGCTACCAAGATTCATGCCTTACCCTTGAGCTATCCTACTCCTCTGAGTAAAATGGATGGCGGACACCCCAATATAACTGTACAAAACGATTTAATAAGATGAGGCCAGATATTGAAGCCTGATCTCTCATATGCCCCATTGACACCCTCATGGACAATCCTGGGCAATACTGCATCGAGTCATCAACGTTCCACACTACTCTGCTCCTCTGTGCTACTTGCTACCCCGTGCTACTGAAAGCGCATTGGGAGCGGCAATTTACTGTACAGGCACCGCAGCTTTGGATATCGCTACCTTCCCATCTAGGCTGACCAGACGTCGCAGTCTTGCCGGGACAGTCCCAGGATGTTCCACTCTGTCCCAGTGTCTCATGTCTTTTTCATTTAAAAAACCTCATCCCGGGCATTGATGGTTGGGTGGAAACTGACCTGTTTTTTGAAAAACGCGATAGAAAAATCCGAAATCGGGCTGTCTACCGCACTTCCTACTCGATTTTCACCCCCCCACATCCCCATACCTTCTCACTTCTGACATAGGGTGACCAGATTAATAAAAAAAACAAAAAACGTAACAGGCCATAGACAAAGAAATAGGACTAACGTAAATACAAATAAAACTGTAGTCCTACTTCTAGGTTGCTGGTCTGTTGCAGGGGGTGTGCTCACAAGCACACTCCTCTCATTGGAGGCAACTGGCCGGGAATGGGAAGGATAAGGAAAAGTGGGCATGAAAAGCATTTCACGCCTTAATTTGCGCAGCAAGAGTTGCGCCTGGACCCGATTTTTCAGGATTTCGAAATCGGGTCCTGGCAAAAAATAGGACTGTAGCCACTCAGCATTGCAAACCCGGGACGGGGTTTTTAAAGTTAAAAAACTCCCAGGATCCCAGGACAGAGGGTGATTTCCCAGGTCTGTCCATGGAAAACCGGGTCGTCTGGTAACCCTATTCTGACAGGTCTTCTTTACTCTGAGCAGTGTGCTGTGCATCTAAAATGCACAATACATACCACCGATATAGAAGTAGGACTATGGTTTAATCAGTGTCCTGTTGGTGTTTTAGGCTTTTTTTAAATCAACACTACAACTGTAGTCCTACTTCTATGTCGGTGGTCTTGAAAGGGGCCCCTATGGGTCCTTTACGTCTATGGAAACAAGGAGAGTCACCACACACGATAGATACGCCAGACACGAGGTTGTATTCCCAAAGCTAGGGTTATTGGAAAGCAAAAGTCTCAGTTGGCCAACTCGGTGTATCGTGTATCTCTAGTCCTCGAGGGACGCAAGAGAGTGAATTACGTACATCAGTTACATATATACAAAATGCATATCAAACAATCAGCTGTGACATGTTTAACACCCCCCTTTATTGGGTTTCTTTGAACTTGGTGTGATGATGGACACTTTCGACAACCATGACACCTTCAAACATCTATTCTAGTAGCAATTTGTGAGTGCTGAGGCATCTTTCAGTTGTTGAACAGAACACAGCGCTTCTGTTCCTGGAAGCGAGCAACATACGGGGGGAGAGTTGCATTCCAGGCCTTGCTATCTATGAGGGGCTATTCGTGTTCTGGGAGCCAACACGCTCTAATGGGGCTCAGCAAAGGGGGGCCGTAAGAAGAGCATAATTCAAGCCTTTAGCTGCTCTATTTTAACATATTCTACCATATAACGAGACTGGCTGGCAGCTGCAAAATGATTAAATGCCCTGCAGCTCTGCTTCAAGGCTACATTCGGGAGGGAGCCGGGCATTCTTCCTGGCGCTGCCTACGTTGTGTTTCAACGAACTCCTGTTATCCTCGCGGCCCTGCGGCCTTGTCCTTTTACGTGCAGACAACAATGTTTTACAGTCGAGCAGTGTAAGCAGAAAATGTACTGCGAAGCAATAAGAACAGAAAGCAATGAGCAATGGGTAGAAAACAAAACGGCGATTCTTGTTACATCAAAATGGCCGTTCATTGGCAAACTCGGAAACCTGTATTCTGTCATATCGTGCATGAGACGGTTGGCCCACGGCCATCAAAATATGTTTGCGGTCAAAAAGTAGAGGTATCCAGTTTTCTAGACTGACAAACCATCCTTTGGCCATATGCCAAACGTCTCATATATTTATTGAAACCTCCTCTAATGATGATGAGTCTGAAGTACTTATGTCTTAATTTTGCATGCTATCGTAAACATCATCATCTTCATCAATATCTATAGCCATCAACTCTTTTACTGTTTTCATCTCATTTGTTTCTTGGTCAGCTCGACCATGAGTTTGTTTTTTTCTTGTCATCATATGCATACATCCCTCCATACATCCCTCAGTTACCTCAGCGCAAACTATTGGTAGGTAGTGTATGCAACAACAGCACGTTATCAATATTCCAAACACCACTACTAATATTTAAATCAACTTCCATCCCCAAGAACACAGTATTTTCCAAAACCAAGACCCTATTCCCCAGCTTACTTCTCCAGTAGGGAGTTCGGAACTTAGGACATGCATTTTCTTTATCGCTTCAAAGATCGTAGGGGAATAGTCATCTACATATACACAACACGCTGATCCCACTATTTTGCAAATTCCCCCATGATCAACTAGGATCACATCGAGAGCCATTCCATTTTGCAGCGTCATTAACCTGATTCCTCTTTCTTCCAACGTCATGTTAAATAGTATATCTCTTGTTGTGTTTATGGTATTTTTTAGTATTCTGGACAGCTGCCTTATATTATAGGAATTCACTATCTGCCCCAAGAATGGAATGAAGGATTTTGCTACATCAGTTGCTATCAAAACACCTTCGTCAGTCCTTTTGACTCTAGCTCTGGATAGTCTGGCCATGTCTGCTGTTTCTAAGAGGAATACTCCTGGGAACAGTAGACCTAGGTAACATGTACCTCCCCAGTTTCTGAGCAACCAAGGATATGCTTTCTCTCCACATATAAAATAAACTGGATCTCCCACATATACTGGTTCTATTTCCCATTTCAATACCACTGTATTCATGCATCCAGTGTATGTTCCAACTGAAAAGGAGCCTTTCTTTTTTAGACAACAAGGGACAGTTCTTGGGCTATAATTCACCGTGTAAGATGGGGGGATTGCATCTTTGTCCCCATCTGTTCTTACACGAAACGTCATTACAGATGTTTTTTTCTGGTGGGGACAATCTATCTCATCTATTTTGTCGTGTTATCTTTCGCGTACTTTTCCTCATGGGCTCTGGGGCCATTACTTGTGCTTTATGGAATATGGAACAACCCACAGGCTTCATTATTATTTCCTCAAACTCATTCATGTTGGTTCTGTCTAATTGACCCGTACTATTCTCATTCCATTTCCCATAGAACATTGCACCTAAAGATGCACTACATGCAGAATTTAATGGTAATGGCTGTACATACCAACCTATGCCTTTCCCAGCATGCTGTGGTAAATGTGCACATACCCAGCAATTTGTTTTCTTCAGAATTGCATGTGTCATGTTCATAATTAATAACAAGGTGTTATTCCCAAAACCTTCCCTGTGTCTTTCTTCCATTGGGAGCAGGGTATAAGTAATCACCTGAACCGGGCTTTCAGTAGTGGATATATTAACTATTGGTAAAAACATTTCTAATGGGTGTATCAATTCCACATACCATAATATTAGGACTGTCGATATTGGTGCTACCACGCTCATAAAGCACATCATTATTGTCAGTGCCAGCATACAATTCTTTTTACCAGGCGTTTTTCTTAAGCTACAGTCTTTATAATTGACTCATTCTCAGCAGTGGTGCAGGAGGAGGCTGGAACCGGTCCCGACATGTTTCTCATCGTCCTTCTTCTTCCTTATTACAGTTCGTCGTGGATGTCTCTCTTTGTTGCACTTGCTCTGATGTCAATAAGTTCAACGGAATTGTCACAGTTCAGTTCTGCCAGTCCTTTATAGCCCGGATTGCTTTTTTTATTTTTAGGCAAGATCACATGTCCTTTCTCATACAGCTCAGAGGACCTTTTATCAGTTATCTTTTTGCCTTAGTACCATGTGCGCCCAGCTTGTCCACTCTGGTTCAGGACACATGTACTTTTTATGATCGCACCGAGGAGCGCGAGTCTTGAATTGTCCGACTTGCACAATTCTCACGCGTCTCTCCTCTACACATCTAGTTCCTTCTCCGTCCATGAGCAGAACCAGAGGTTGACATAAACAGCAAAGAACTGTGGATCACTTTGTCTTCCGAGGCCGCAAATTGTATCGCCTCACTCCTGGTATCGTGTGATCCGTGAACAGTGCCGGTGCACTTCCAGATTCAGGCTCAAAGTCAGCCTGTGGCGCTACTGCAGGTGCTGATGTGCGCCGCGCCAGTGATGCAGATTCAATCTTTGACGTGCTGGCAAGTGCTGGTGGGCGCCAAAGGGGTACACGTTTTGTTTCTGTTGGTAGTTGCAAGGCAGATTTCGTGTCGGCCAACAGTGATGTCGATTCTGCTGGGCAACGTTGGGGCACTCTTTGCCCTTCCCCCTTTTTGGCAATCGTCTCAGGCTTTGTTTTGAGTTTCACTTCTCGTTTGGGCAGATTTGGTGGCTGCTTACTGGCAACAATTTCTTCCGTTTCTGTGACCGCTGTCTCTTTCCGGTCGTCTGGGTCAGGCAAGTCTTTCAGTGACGTTGGAATGTTTTTAGCATGGACTTCCGTCCATCCACCCGTATCGCTGTCTGCGTTGCCAAGAGTACTTGATAGGGGTTGAGCCACCTGGGTGCTAACGATGACTTTTCTTCAAAAATTTTAAGCAGCACCCAGCCTCCTGGCTCCAGTGCGTGCCCCGGACCGGTGTATCTCACTGGTAATGCCTCCTGCACCTGCTGATGAATCAAACGCAATATCTGCATTAAAAGGCCACAATCAGTACTAAGCACAGGATGTTCTACCTCTCTAAGTCGTTTTGGCTGAGGTGCGCACCAAACATTTGCCGGCCTCCCCATTACGATTTCGTACGGGGAGAGCCCAGTTTTAGCCTGTACAGATGTACGCATGCATAATAGCGCTATTGGTAATGCATCCACCCAACTCAACTTGCTTCCCGCACATATTTTACTGATCTTTGATTTGAGAATCCCATTGTGCCTCTACTCAAGACCGGCCGAACTCGGATACCTTGAACTATGGAATCTCTTATTGATCTGAAGACCCGCACATATCTGTAACACCACTGCACCCACAAAATGCAGGCCATTATCGGACCATAAGACACGGGGCAAGCCAAAACGAGAACAATATTCTTAAAGCATTACTTTTGCCATGCTCATTGCTATGCAGTCCTTTAAGGGATATGCCTCCACCCACTAACTGAACGCACAGATCACCACTAAGACGTACTTTAAATGTTGGCATCCCTTCATCTCTATGAAATCAAAGTGTATCACCTCAAACGGCATAGAGGGCGGGCCAAAACTGCCTATTGGAGTCCTGTCCCTTTTCCTACATTGTGTTGTAAACACGTGATACAGTTCTGCACCAACCTCTCTGCATTCTTCTTTATGTTTACATTCTGCAATATTGTAGATAGGTGCTGTATTATCTTTCTCGCACAGATGTGGGTAGGGCTGTGGGGCATTGTGACCATTGCAGTCACATAGGAATTTGGCAACATACAGTTTCTAGTTCCCTTGTCCACCCAACAACCTTCCAGATCTAACTCAGCAGAGCCCTCTGCCAACCCTTGTATTTCATCGGCCGTAGCTTCGGCCTGCATTTCTTTGACAGTGGAAACTCCATTTTCTATCATACAAGGTACTTCCTCAGTCTGAACCGTCATCATTTTGGTATTTAAATCAGTGGCAGTTTGTTTCGCATTTCTGTCTGCAAACGCGTTTCCCTCTCCTACTTTGCATTTTACCTTTTTTTGTGCCTTGCATTTCACTATTGCCAGGCGTTTTGGAAGCGTGAGTGCAGACAGCAATCGTACAATCAAAGGGCCATGTTGAATTCTGGCACCATGTGATGTCAAAAACCCTCTCTCAGCCCAGAGTCGACCAAAGTTATGAAACACCCCAAAAGCATACTGACTATCAGTATATATATTCACATTCAAATGTTCAGAAATCTCGCAGGCTCTTTTTAATCCTATTATCTCTGCGGCTTGTGCCGAATTGTAGGGGATTCTTTTGCTCTCTACAACGCTCTCTAGGGTAGTGATAGCATATGCGGCAGTTGTCGTGCCGTCAGGTAATTTAAAACATGAGCCGTCACAAAATAACTCTCCATCTGGCTCTTTCTGTGGGGTATCACTTAAATCAACTCTCCCCTTGGTTTCTTCCTCAGTGACCATTAAGCAATCGTGGGGGGGTGATTCATTCTCCCCAATTTCTTTTATGGGTAGTGGCATTCATTCTGAAGGATTCAAAGCGCTACACCTCATAATTTGGATATGGGGCGCGAACAAGATAATCTCATATCTTGTCAATCTAGCAGAGGTGAGGTGTTGCGTCTGTGTCCTATTTAATAGAACGTCTATGGCGTGTGGCACCATCAGAATTAAAGTGTGCCCCAAAACCATCCCTTCCGTTTGTTTCACTGACGCAGCAGCCACCGCAACAGATCGCAAACATAGTGGTAGTGCGCGCTACAGGTTCCAGCGCAGAAGAAAAAAAGCTGCATGGCCTATTTCTTCCACCTTGTTCCTGTGTCAAAACCGCCAATGCACATCCTTCACTTTCACACACAAACATTCTAAAAACCTTCTCATAATTCGGTGTGCCCAAAACTGGAGCCGAACATAATGCAGTTTTCAATTGATCAAATGCTTTCTGACATTTCTCATCCCACTGTAAAGGCATAACCGCATCCTTTCTAGTCAAATTCACCATCGGTTTCACAATTAACTCAAAATTACCAATCCATTGTCGGCAATATGAAGCCATGCCTATTATGGCTCTGACTCCTTTCTGTGTCTTTGGAATAGGCATACAAGAAATACTTTCTATGCGTTCTGGCGTTAGCCTTCTCCCTTCTTTCGAAAGTAGGTAGCCCAAATAGGCCACCTCCTTTCGATTATATTGACATTTCTTCAAACCAGCTTTATGGCCATGTGCCGCTAGGTGTGACAGTAGTAATACAGTGCTTTCTTTACAGATCTCCTCTGTGTCAGCAGCTAACAATAGATTGCCTATGTATTGCAAGAGTAGGCAACCCACTGGTAAGTCTAGCATGTCTAACTGCTCTTTTAATGCTCTACTGTAAATACTCAGACTTTCCGTGTAACCTTGCGGAATCTGCGTGAATGTAAATGATCGTCCTCCTAATGTGAACGCGAACAAATATCTGGTGTCCTTGTCCACTGGAATGCTGAAGAATGCATTTTTCAGATCAACTACACTAAAATATTCTGCTGAAACAGGTATCATTGTCAATATTGTAGTGTCATCTGGCACTAAAGGTAATTGTGGATCTACTACCTTGTTTAATGCGCGCAAATTAATTATAAAACAGTATGGTACTTCATTGCCTCCTTTTTTATAAACTGGAAGAATCGGACTGTTGCATGTACTGCCTGTAATTTCTTCAATTACCCCTAATTTCACCAAATCTGTAACAATACTCTTCAATCCTTTCTCACCTTCAGCCGAAATTCTGTATTGGGGAATACACGGTAGGGTAACACCTTCTTTCAAAATGATCTTTACTTGCTCTATTTTCAAGCATCCTAGATCGTTTTAATGCATTGCCCGCATACAGGTTGGCACTTAGTTCTCCAGGTAAAGTTTCAGACATGAATTCTGACACAGGGGCATTGTCAGGCCAAAATCGTTATGAACACCCCGTCTGCCGTGCAATGTATGACGGAGCCTGATTTTTTCAACAAATTTAATCCCAACAGGTTCTCCCCACAATTTTCTGTTAAAAGGAAAGGACAGTGTTCAGTGAATGGTCCTATATAACTGGGACTGGGTGGGACACTGGGTTTATGACTGGTGTACCTGCGAACCCTACAGAAACATTCTTTTGCCCTGACAGTGGTATATCCGGAACCAAGTGGTGGTCTATTGAACACTTTTGTGCTCCTATATCTACAAGAAAGCAGTGCTCCTCATTCCCGACTCTCATTTCTACATAGGGTCCTCTCTGATTCACGGGAATAGACACTGGTTCCGACCCCTGTCCTGGGCTGTCCTATTGGGGAAATAACACATCGTCCAATCTGTAATCATTGCTGTTACTGTAATACGTGTTTGGCTGTGTATCGAAAACGTTCCCACTCTTCCCTCAATTTCCCAAACTCTGGTTTCCATACTGTTGGTTTTGCTGTCCCTGACTCTTGTTAGGGGCATTTTGGTTTTGGGCTTGGTTTTGATTACCCTCCATTATTGTGGTGCTGCTGCATACTATTCCTATTGGGTCCATTTGCTACTTGGTGTCCTCTATACTGTCTCCTCTGACTAGACCCATTTCTATTCTGCAGGTGCGGATATTGCGCTCGCCAGTGTCCTTCCTCCTTGCAAAACGCGCACTGATTTGGTCCCACTGTTCCCCCATGCATATTCAAATTACTCCTTCCTTGTGCATTCCCTCTACCTCTATTGTGTCCTACTACTTGCTGTAGTAGTACCTGCGTTTTCAATAGGCATGCTTTCAAGTGTGCCCCCGTCTGTTTTAACAACGATAATTTGTCCACCATTTCCTTCTGCCCTGGTGATGGTAACTGCTGCCGTTCATTATGTGACCCCTGCATTCCCTTCCGATTTCTCCCGATATCCTTACCCCTGTACCCAGGTGTAGTAAACATTTTGGCATAATCATTATCTAATTCATCTTTAAGTTCAAAAAGTCCAAATACATGTTCTCTCACTTCTTCATCCCTCTCCCTTCAGCGTGCTAACGCATTAAAATCTAACAATCACTGCGGTGGTAATTTCCCAATTAACTGTTTCCATTTCTCTACCAAATATTCACCCGTGCATTCCAACACTACCTGTCTTTCGTTGCTTCTTCGGAAGTCATATATCGAAGCTAATGTTGTCATCCCATCATTCCCGCCTATATACATCTCTGCCGGTTGCTGCAATTCCACCTTCCTTTCTTTGCTGATCGCGCTGCGAGTTACCCTCGTGCATCCCCATTGTTCAGTCCCGCCTCTCGCCCCTGTGGTTTCAACTTCAACCCCGGGAGGAACGGACGGTACCGAGTCTGTGTCTGAGACGGGAGGTGCGGATGGGATAATGGGAACAGGGAGTGTCTGTTGTGGGCCTGGTTGGCTAATAGGAAGTATTACGTGCGTGGTATGTGGCTGTGGGAGGGCTTGAGTTACTGGAGGGAGAGCTTGGGCTACGGGCGGGGTTACGGCAATAGTTACTGACGTGTCTGGCCTCACTTTTGATCTTGGGCCTTGTTTTGTATGGGTCAATATGTTTTCTATCAATTCATCTGCTATGTGTAATTCTCGTTGTGGGTATATTTTTTCTATATTCAACTGGTCATGCCTACCTGCCCTTCTTAGACTCTCAGTCCACTCCTCCTCTTCTTTCTCTTCCACTACTTCACCTTTCGATTTATGCCTGCGCGCATGCTTCGCTCTATTTCTAAATCGGAGCATTGCTTCCCTTCTCCAGTCTTTAATGGTTTCAAATGCTGCAGGACGCGCTTTCTTTCTTATCAACACCCTTTCCAAGTTATCTATTCTCGCTATCTCAAAACTACCATTAATCGGCCACTGATGGTCTTGTTGCTTTCTGGTTTACCTATGCCAAGTCTCACAGAATATTATCGCACCCACTCCATACTTCACATACATCTCATACGCCGGCGTTCCCCCAGGTGGTACAATATGGCCATCTTCCAAAGATTGTCTACCACAGCGGAAAAACCCTGCTAGGGTGGACAATACCCCAGCCGTGTTTCAACCTTCCCCCTGGTTAATCAACCTTAGCTAGGGCGTTTTATTTTGCAAAGTCAACTCTCAACCAATATCACGATTACTTTGAATCGGGGAATGACTCACCTGATAAATCAAGTCGTCTGTATACTGACGCACCAAATGAAGTTGTGTCTGCGTTTCTTGGCTTCCGTCTCGTTTCGGGACCCTCGCCTCCTTGTTCTCTAGCCAGGCACGTCGATCAGGGATCAGGTGTGTGCAGATCTGCAAAGGAGTCTCTCATCACTTCTGCAGGGCGCCCCGAACACCTCTTGATCCCGGCTCGATCGTCCCGTCCTCGCCGTTCTCCGCCTTACTCAATTACAACGTATGCAATGGAACAAGTGGGGGAGGGTCCCTATTCGGGCACCATCTTGAAAGGGCCCCTAGGGGTCCCTATGTCTACAGAAACAAGGCGAGTCACCACACACGATAGATACACCAGACACGAGGTTGTATACCCAAAGCTAGGTTTTATTGCAAAGCAAAAGTCTTAGTTGGCCAACTCGGTCTCACGCCCCGCGATGTGTATCTCTAGACCTCGAGGGACGCACGAGAGTGAATTACGTACATCAATTACATATATACAAAATGCATATCAAACAACCAGCTATGACATGTTTAACACCCCCCTTTATTGGGTTTCTTTGAACTTGGTGTGATGATGGACACTTTCGACAACCATGACACCTTCAAACATCTATTCTAGTAACAATGTGCAATTTGTGATTGCGGAGGTATCTTTCAGTTGTTGAACAGAACACAGTGCTCTGTTCCTGGAAGCGAGCAACATACAGGGGGAGAGTTGCATTCCAGGCCTTGCTACCCATGAGGTGCAATTTGTGTCCTGGGAGCCGACACGCTCTAACGGGGCTCAGCAAAGGGGGGCCGTAAGAAGAGCATAATTCAAGCCTTTAGCTGCTTTATTCTAACATATTCTACCATTTAACGAGACTGGCTGGCATCTACGAAATGATTAAATGCCCTGCAGCTCTGCTTCAAGGCTACATTCGGGAGGGAGCCAGGCATTCTTCCTGGCGCTGCCTACGTTGTGTTTCAACAAACTCATGTTATCCTCGCGGCCCTGCGGCCTTGTCCTTTTACGTGCAGACAACAATGTTTTACAGTCGAGCAGTGTAAGCAGAAAATGTACTGCAAAGCAATAAGAACAGAAAGCAATGAGCAATGGTTAGAAAACAAAACGGCGATTCTTGTTACATCAAAATGGCCGTTCATTGGCAAACTCGGAAACCTATATGCTGTCATATCGTGCATGAGACGGTTGACACACGGCCATCAAAATACGTTTACGGTCACAAAGTATAGGTATCCATTTTTCTAGATTGACAGTCTATCTCATTTTTTTATTTTGAAAATCTAGTCACTGTACTCCCATCACTCCCATGATGCATTCTGTTCTGTTTTCAGAAGGGATCACGTTCAACCTCACCTTCCGAACTATCATGCTCTCAGCCTTCCTTCCTCGCCTTCCTCCCCTTTCATCCCCCTTTCCGTTGACCCACTATCTTCTCACAAGCGCACTGAAACAAAGCAGTGCGTTAAATAAAATCAATACATAAATAATTAACAGTTGTGGGCAACTCTTCGGTGCCACGTTATGGCACTCTGGGAGCTCGCGCACTGTTCTGGGAGTGGGGCGGGTGCGATCTAGGGTTATTTCTCTGTAGCGCCCCCGATCACTCATCGGAGAGGTATACTTTCAGTGCTCTCAGAATATTCCAACA
This sequence comes from Ambystoma mexicanum, assembly GCF_040938575.1. Classification (NCBI taxonomy): domain Eukaryota; kingdom Metazoa; phylum Chordata; class Amphibia; order Caudata; family Ambystomatidae; genus Ambystoma; species Ambystoma mexicanum. Next base: position 144,558,194 of record NC_090934.1, read on the forward strand.
AACACAGAAATGTTATTTTCTTAAGACAAAGCAGTCAACTTAAATATGCCACATCACCCAATAGATGGTGTGGTTCATGTGGAAAATGTATTTATTTATTTTCTGAATTTGTAAAGTGCGACTATGACGCAAAGTTATCTTGTCACTGGGGGGGGGGTGCCCCTCCAGACAGAGGTAGGTCAGAGTAGAAAAGTAGCATGCAAAGGAACGCCAGATGGTCCAGTTGAATAGAAAAGATTTCAGAGCCTTACTAAAGACAAAATGGTCACTGGACGCCCGAACGAGGCAGTGAATTCCACAACTGAGAGGCAGCCGCTTAGAAGGTTCTCCCTCCAATAGTGGCTCTGGAAAAGCATGGAACCGCCAGTGTGAAATATGCTGAATCATCAAGCCATGATGAATGTATAACTCTTCATCAAGGTCCCATCAACGAGCTCATTCCAAAAAGATTATTCAGCATATATCAGTACACCTAAGAACATGTGCTACTATGGCCCAGACAGGCACCACAGCGTGCATAGATTAAAGACACTGCAAGATTTTCATACAGTGACAAAAGCCAAGCCCGGCAATTTCTCTCAGTTCTAACTGGTGCATATAAAGCAAAGAACTGTGCACCCAATCACTCATCCACCCTACTCAACCAGATGTATTTAGGTGGTTGCACCAACGTCTGGTGCTCAGGAATCACCTGTTTCTTGCACGTGCTGTAACTGGGCTACAGTTGTTTCATCGAAGTGAATTACTGTGTGGTAATTTACTTCGACGCATTTACCTCGTGGTGAAATAAGTTATATAGGTATATTTGGGGATACGCTTTATAAAGGGTGGGGTAGGAAAGGAAGGCGGTGGGTGGGAGGTGATTAGGGGAGTTATACGGGGTAACCCCTACTATAAAAAAAAAACAAAGTAAATGCATCAGACTATCATCACAAAGTAATTCCCTTCGATGAAACAAAGTAAAACCCTGTGCCTTATGTAGTCAGTGGTTCACAGACTTTCTGCATCAGGACTCATTTTTATATGTCCCACGGATCGATCAAACGATGCTAAAGACAGGCATTACACATCAATGCCTGTTTTAACACCCGTTTCTCTTATGGGGGGGGGGTGTCTTCTTTTTCAGAGCATAAGGGGGTCCTGGAACAGAACAAATGTTCGCACTGTGCATTCCTGTGCAACAGCATATTATGTAAAGCCAGCACAGCATTTTCATGCTGGTGTGAAAACAAGGGATTCGTTTCAAATGTGCCTGTTTCCTTAATCCTGGTTGAAGCAAGTAGACAGTTAGGAAACATTTCCCTTTGGTGCAATTTTCCCTCCATTTCTGAACCCCCAAAACATTTGCTTCTGTTTGGGTTAACTAACCTGACTTTTTTCAGTGTAGTACAGCCTTCAGCTACACTCCTCTGGGCTTTCACTCATTCGTTATGGGGAAACTGACATGTCATACAGGCTGTCAGTACTGGAAAACTATGTTTCCCTTAGTCTTCGACTATGTTGCCATTTCTTGGTAACATGTTATCTATGGACCAATTACCTTACAGTACCATGCATAGGGGTCCTTTTTGTTTTACGGCCCTAACCACCCTCTAAGGATTCTCTGATGTTTGTACAAGTGTGCCTACAGTGAATTGGTGGCAGCAGTTTACTTTTAAAGTATTTTTACTTCTTTTGTATGGACCATACGGCGTTCACCACGTTTGGCCGAAGACTGAGGCCAGTGCCGAAAAATGGCCATGCCACAAAGTCTTTTGTTCTGTCGTTTGGCCATTTTGTCCCTTTGCCTTCCCCCAGGTCGAGAGACCCGGGTATTCCTTATTTGGGCATGCAGCCTCCCTCAACAAATGCATCTTTCGCAGGCTCATATTTGTCCCGTGTGCTAGTGCTCAGGAAAAGGGTTGGGACTGGCTGGTCCCAATCCACACTACTGGTGTCTGGTAGGCCTGAATGACTGAAACCACTGAGGCCACAATTGTCCCACGCCTGGTGTGCATGCAAGACAGCAGATCTTTATCTATGACCTATTCCAAATTACAGCATAAAAATAAAGAGAAGGGGCTCTGCCTCCATTCCAGTTTGATCACCTGAAAATCACACCAAACTACAGCAGGAGCCAAGTATCCCGAAAAAAACAAAAAAAAACAGAAGACTTGTGCAGCCTCCAGAGAATGCTGGAAGGTTTGGCAGCCTGACCCTGCTGCCGTCCAGTTGGACCCTTGCTTTTGCATCATACCAAGAAGGTCTGCAATGTTGTTTGGGCCCTTTGGAGTAGTGGGACCAACTTGTCTCAGCACTTCCTGCTTACACTCGCAAAGAGCCCCTTCAGAAGTGTTCCTGGGCCATCAAGTGAACTGACCAGCTCGAGCCCAGGGTACCACACAGAAGCGCTGCCATCCCGAGTTGAGACTCAAAACTTTGGGAATCGCTTACTTGTGGTCTTGGGCCGTCTCCCATCAAACTCATTGTCCTAGCTCCTCTGGGTTGCTATATATGTTAGTGCACCATGCTGCAAGCATTTGCGGTACCTGTGTCGCCCTGCTGTAGTGACTGTTGCTGTAAGTGCCTGCAGACCTGACCCACCATGTCCTGAGACGTGCTGCACTTGAACTATCCTTCTCCGTTCTTCGAGAGCTGAGCGAAGGCTATTGTCCCACCATGGACAATCGTCCCATCCCGCAACGCTGAGAGCCAGAGCTTCCTGTAACTGCATGGTGAAACCTACTAGTGAAGTTGACTAGACTGGCAAAGTTTGGTCTAGACTGTGTCGAGAGTCGGGGAGTACTTTCATCACTTACCGGTGGTCCCTTGGCACAGCCATCTGTTTTTATGCATGAGAGGCCCTTAAAAGATACTCTCATTGGCTTGGCTAGCCTGCACTCCCAGATATTCCTGTACTGCGAAGGCCGCTCTATTTGCAAGGGTAGACCCTCCTCAAGGAGTAGGGCTTTTTTCTTAATCGCCTCAACCCCCTTTCTGAGCAACTACAGCTCCCTGAAGAGAACCCATTTATCACTTTTCGCACAAGCACGTGTAGTTAAAGCACTGCTGCACTTCGAGCATAAGGCTCCTCACTTCTTTGGGCTGAACTGAATAAGATAGTGATTGACTTCAGAGAACTGCCTAATGCGATATCTGTGTTGAACTTACCCCTTTCTGTTGCAGGTTGTGGTTATTTCCTGCCCTTTCATCAGCATTGGGCTAAACTCATTTTTGTATATATTTTACATATGAAATAGTGTGTGTGGTAACTGTGTTATTATTACTGTGGTTTAATTGTGTTTTGTTATAAAGGCCTATCATAACTGTATTTTTGATATACCTCTAAGAGTAATCTGTGGAGTTTTACTGTGTGTGCTCATTGTGGGCTTCCGATCACTCTCACCCCTCCTGAGACTTAGGGACTAATTCACAGAGAGTTTTCCAATGGGGTTTTGGCATTATAAAATGCTTCTCTGAATTAGGCCTCAGGTCACGACCGCCTGCCAAGCAACCGCAGATTGGTCTGGTTTGTCCAGAAGGTTCCTCTGTTCTACTAAACTAGGGTGGCCTCCTAAACTTCTGCCATCAGGTCACAGTTTAGAAATCTATTGTAGCACAGACTCACTAAGAATCCATTGTAAATGCCCTTTGGAATCGTTAATTGCGTCAGGCACTTACACTTCATTGCAGTACGAAGTGTAAAACAAATATGTGTTCTGTCAGTTTTAGCTCTTTTCTTTTACATTAAATACTGAAATTAATCCAAATGAATCAAAATTGCATGGAGGGCTTGTTTTACATAGAAGGCTAACTGCATGTGGTACCCTCTCTGCAATTTACTCTCTAATTAAAACTGTCCCCATTTATGTGTTGCATGCTATAGGTCTCTCTCTTTCGCTCATGGCATGGTACCTGTAAGTTCACAGGTTCTACTGGCATTGCAACTGAATATCCGGCTAATACCACAAGGGATCATCAAGGTAATAAGTACATTCAGTGCTGTCATAGGCAACATGCTAACTTGAATATTTTCACTTTTGCCAAATTCATGAAACTGTGCATAACATCTCGTCAGTTTCTTGAAATTGCCTAGATAGCTTTGAAATATTTAAACATGAGGATACCATTTATAATTCCGGAAAATAAATGCTTAAAAAATATGTAATTACATTGTATTGGCATACTTCTCAGCCAAGTAAGTGAAATTACTTTTTCCATACATTTTCAATTTATTTTTAAAAACACATAATGGACCCTTGGTAGAGAAGTTCTCAGTACACTAAGAGAAAACAATGTTTGTAGGAAATAATCTCCAAAATAATTTATTTCTCAGATATGTTTTTTATCTATTTTGTTCACAGGTGTCATATAACAGAAAAATCTTTATTTGACAATTTCTTTCCAAAGGAAAACAAAAGGAATTTCACCAATTTCCCTAATACACTTTTATATTAATTTTCAAAAATACTGATCACATTTTAATGAAAAATAAGACTTTAAACTTGATTGTGCTTTTAGAACTCTGATCCAACATCCAAACCAATGAAAAGGCACCACAGAGGAGTGGCTCCATCGTGGCTTCCTCCGAGTTCAACTTTGATAGTGGTCCTGAAACTGCACAGTTGTGGCATGCTTTAATGATTGCACTGACTTGAAGACAGCATACACAATTGTTCCATCCATCACTAGAGCTATGATGAAACTATCAGCTATGCAAGAACAATAAGACCGGAATGTTGACAAAATAAATTGTAGAATGTGGTGACGCCATAAGAGAATGCTGGGAAAGCTGATCAGCACAATAACCATGTGATGAATTTCCAGCCTACAAGGGTGTGAAAGACCTGGCTTTTATGATTTTGATTACATAAAATAATGATGCAGGTAGTTCCATCTCTGAAAGGGAGATCTGCTAATCAGATTCCTATTTCATAAACACCATGCCAAAAGCATACTGTGTATTTGTGCCCTGCTGCATCAGTATCCTGATTCACAGCACCTGCTCTACCAGTGGCACAGAGCAGGTTCAGAGGTCATAGCTGCCCTCTTGACAGCGGCACTGACATACAAGTCTCGGCAGCACAGGGGCTGCATTTAAATAAACACTCCTGGTCAAAAACGTGCATGTCTTTGACGATCCTGTCCTGGTAGCATGCTAAACTGTAAACATAAGACACACCAGAGTTAGGGTATGGCAACCAGCATCTCCCAGAGTTATCACAGCCACATTAAATTGATATTGCACTTGTGTCAACCGTGTGGGCCCAGTTCAGCTGTGGAAGGACGTGTATTCCCCCAGCCAGGCTAGGCCCTCTTCTACTGGCAGGAATGTACACTTTTGGGCTGTTGCCTCTCTTTGATCCTTTGTAATGGCAGGTAACAACCTTCTCCCAGGGACAGCCACTCCACAGGGCAATCAAAGGGCACACCCATTCACAAACAGCCAGGACTCACACCAGGGGGATACATTTCTAAAAGCTGTTGTTTCTATTGAAAATGGAAGGGGCAAGGTTAGTTTAGCCAGGAAGATATCTGTACAGTTTGGGGAGAATTCTGCCATTGTGTTTCTCTCTGCCTCCTTTTCACCCTCCTGCCCCTTCCACTTCCTGTAACACACCGCACTTTGGATGTGATGTGACTCATTTTAAGTGCAGGGATTGGACCCCTAATGCGGGCTAAATTTAGTTGAATTGCCTGTGATCTTTTCCCTATAAAAGAAGGTATCCCACACCACTTTGTTGAATCATCTTGAAACATCTTTGGATCATCACTTGAGAAGTTTTGCCGGACCCAGCTGAGAGAGTAGTCATTTCAGAGTCCTTCAGTTGTGAGGTGAAGGCAGGTGTTGCAAGGCAGAGGAGAGCACTGTCCCAAAACCACCTCCAGGGACCAATGTGGTTATTTTCTGCTGGAACAGGACCAGCCCCTCTGCCAGCCACAATGCTAACCAGGACTGCTCCTTTTTTAAGGACTTCTGCAGTTGTTTGCCAGCCTCCCCCATGTTTGGGAGCAGACAAAAGGATGCATTGTGTCCCTGAGCACCTGGATTGGGAATCACAGCACACTGGGTGCCAAGACAGCCGGTATCCTAGTGTTGTTCTCAATTGAACTGCTTGTAGCATGTTTCGAGAACAGTTCAACACATTTGAACCAGCACTACCCTCCGTTGCTGCTGCTTGCTCTCTCCCGATCTTCACAAAGTGCCAAGAATACTGGTTTGGTGCTGCCGAACAACTAAGGACTGCACAGAAGGCACAATTGACCGCTAACTGGCCTCCTGGTCTATTTCTGGGCCGTAGAGACTGGCTATATCACTTTAACCCTTTTTGCAACTCATAGAGATATCCTTTTGAACATCGTCATCTTTTGATTGTGTTTCTCCCCTTGTCTCATCACTCAGAGTGCAGCATCTATTCTATCTGTGCATATTATGTGTTTCTTCTACAGGGGTGGGTCTTTACAATGTTTTCTAGTTAGTATTCTACATGGTCTGTCTGATTAAAGTATATATTTTTATAAAACCTTCAATGACATTCCTTTATTTTGACTGTAGTATTTTGCTGTTTGGGTTGCTACTTAACCACATTCACACTCCTCTTAAGCGTACATCCTTACCCTGGCCCACGATAACGGAAAAAGGGAAGGAGGTTTGTCTCTTGATTGTGCCCATTTTACCTTTCAGCTTGTGTTGGCTCTTGGTTTGTAGAAGTGTGAGGGTGAGTGGGAGTTTTAGCCTCTACTAAACCCTATACTCCTGCAGGGCATAGTTCAAATTGTCACGCACTGCAACTACATAATGGACACCCAAACATTGCACAACTGGTCTGATCATAGTGTTACAGAACTCAAAATACGGCCTTTCTTGTGACATTTGTTACCCCTCCAACCTGAATTCGAAGATTTCTAATGGAAACTGTCCTATCATTTTGTCACAAATCAAAGTCTTCTGTTTTGAACGTTTTTGATCACATTTCGAAGGCAGTCTTTAACCAACCTCTGCAAAGTCCCATTCGAAACAATGATGCACTATTATTCTCCATCCTGCCCCCAGAATTCTGAGAAAAGACATTGGTGGCTGGATAGAAATTTCATAGATCCATCAAGATTCCTTTAATGATGGGTGAACGCCATAGTATACTTGTCAGCTGATCATTACCTGAATCTTGAATATAAGCACTTCTCTATTCCCTTATCCCATATGGAGCAGGACAGATTATTGGGGTTCACAATCACATTGAAATGCAGGGTTAGAGTCTCATCGAGAAAACACTGGAGGTGAATTCCCTCTGGATAACATGATCTTAGAGTATAGTGGCGGTCCAACTGGGGGTATAATGAATATGAGAGAGAATATGCTCTTTTTACACTGATGGTGTAAAGAAAGGCATGATGCTGGAAAAATATTCAATGATAGTTTAAGAAAAAAGAGAAAGTATAGGTGGGAGGTGGCTAAGGAAAGAGCAATACTATATGATGAAAAGTGGAGAAAAAGCATGAATGCAAAAAATCAAATATTGCTAATATGAGTAAATTGTGTTTAAGTGAGGCATGCAAATGCAGCAGCCCCAAGGAATTGAAAAGGAAGATGTGAGTTCAAACCATATTGCAAAGGAAATTCCAGAAGCTCAGTATTGCTGTTCTAGAAACAAGACTTCCAGAGGATACACGGTCCATTTGCAACCAGGGAAGGGTGCTAGGCCAATCAGGTAGCTGGAAATGCAGGCGAGAACACACAGCGGGCCTCACTACACGGTAGGCGGTAGCCATGGTGCTATTAGCACCATGGCTACCCCCTTACTGCATTCCGGGTCCGTGTTCCCGGAATAGGGACTTACCGGGTCATTCTGACATTGGAGGACCCGGTAAGTCCCTATTCCCTGAACCATTCACAATTCCCATTGAGCACCCATAGGGCTCTATGGGAATGGGGATGGAGCTAATAACGGGCCCGCTGTTAGCGGGCCCGTTATTAGCTCTGAAGTCCCTCAGCGGGTCCCTTCCGTAACGCCTGGTAAAACCAGGCGTTAGGGAAGGGACCCACTAGGGGACCTCGTAGTAGGGTGGTAAGGGATTACCAGCACCGGTGCCCTTACCGGTGCCGGTAATCCCTTACCGCCTACCGTGTAATGAGGCCCAGTGTACCGCCAGCATTTCCCATCCACCGAGCCCCTTCCCCTAGTGCCACCATCTTGAATGTGGGGAGGGAACAGAGAGCCTCTCCCTGTTGCCTCCCAATGCACCCATCACCCCCCTACAATTCCACGACATCCTACCCCCTTTTCTACCCCCTCTTTCCATCCCACTTACCTGCTGGATCCGAGCTTTACGCTCTGGTCCCTGCGCTCATACACGCCCGTGGCAGCTGGCCGCCATCTTGTTTTTTTAACCAGAGTTTGGGATTGTGCAATACTCGGGGAGCCCATGTCCCATTAAAATAAATATATATATATATTCACAAAAAAGAAACGTTGTTAACGGGACGTTATGGTTCCAAGTAAAACCGAAAAACCCTTGAAATTTGCCAGTTATGGTATGCTAAGCAACCATAACTCGCGTCACCATTGTGCACTGCTAACACTAACACCCAGGACATGAAAGATGACATCACAAATGTCATTGATAACATCACTGGCCATATGATTTAGTGATGTCAGGGCAATTTATCTTAGGCAGTTGCAGCGATGGACAAGATTAGCACAAGAGGGACGTGCTCTGCTGTCAGATTTCGTATGTTTCTAAAAGAGGAAAAATGAGGTAAGGTGCATTGGAAATGTTTGCGATAGATCAACGTTTGTAAAAAATACATGGTCAAACCCTCAGGATAATAATATTTTCTGACCGTTGCACTTGTGAAACTTCTGAAATAATGTGTGGGGAGGTCAGGGTTAATGCTGATGTTTGGAATATTTCTGACGTGATTGCGAATTGCATGACCAGAAGGGAGAACACATAGGATTAAAGTGGCCATGTCCACCTGGGACTGCCTTTGTGGTAAAGTTGTTCAAAATTAGGATACATTTAAAAGGGAAGAAAAATGTGCTTGTGGTAATATGGTCACAGGGTTTCCTTTTTGCTTTTTGCTTTTTGCAGGCTGCAATGGAAAGTGAAGAGGAGACCTGTATGGAACAACCTCCTTCCCTTTCTATGGTGGCCATCTTGTAAAAGGATTTTCTTTCCTAAACCAGGACGCCACTGAGTAGCACGGGCGTCCTGGTTTAGGCCCAATCGAAACGAGAGTGCATGACGAGGTCTCTGGAGCATTACCCCCCCTTCCACCCCTAAAATGGGGGATGAATGCCATTAACAATCTAGATTTCCAAAGTAGTAACCCGTGCTACTCAGCGGCGTCCTGGTTTAGGAAAGAAAATCCTTTTCCAAGATGGCCACCATAGAAAGGGAAGGCGGGTGTTCCATACAGGTCTCCTCTTCACTTTCCATTGCAGCCTGCAAAAAGCAAAAAGCAAAAAGGAAACCCTGTGACCATATTACCACAAGCACATTTTTCTTCCCTTTTAAATGTATCCTAATTTCGAACAACTTTACCACAAAGGCAGTCCCAGGTGGACATGGCCACTTTAATCCTATGTGTTCTTCCTTCTGGTCATGCAATTCGCAATCACGTCAGAAATATTCCAAACATCAGCATTAACCCTCACCTCCCCACACATTATTTCAGAAGTTTCACAAGCGCAACGGTCAGAAAATATTATTATCCTGAGGGTTTGACCATGTATTTTTTACAAACGTTGATCTATCGCAAACATTTCCAATGCACCTTACCTCATTTTCCTCTTTTAGAAACATACGAAATCTGACAGCAGAGCATGTCCATCTTGTGCTTACATTGTCCATCGCTGCAACTGCCTAAGATAAATTGCCCTGACATCACTAAATCATATGGCCCGCCCCTGACCCTCACATAATCAACCCTAGAGACATTCAACACCTTTGTCAATGAAGTTCCTCTCCAGCGTAGCCAAAAGAACCTGAAAATGAACACACATTGACTTACAACATAGCACATCACAATTTGAAATAATAAACCATTTTTTTAAAAAGAAAACAGTAACACTTTACAATTTGTAAAGTACTTTTATTTCACAATAAATTGTCCGAGAACATTGGACTATTCCCATATGCAAGCAAATGGCAAAATTGTTTCTGCGCTCGTGATGGAAAATGTTAATCATGAGGCACACGTTGTTCTTTTCCCATACACAAAGTATTCATTTTCGATAAAGGAACTGCTTCAGCCACACAGAGAATTCCAGGGCGTCGGCATGAACTTGGGCCTAGGCCACCATAAAAGATGTTATGTTACACCTAACTGCCAGTGCAGCATAGGGACACATCGGCCCTGCGCGATCGTCCCACAAAATAGTCACAGTGATCCAACCGTTTACGAGTACGTGCACCTACCGTACAAAAAATCCATCACTTGGCATCTGGAATCCATGGCAATCGCAGTAAGGCAGCATGCAACTATTTGGAAAACAAAACATAAAATACGTATCAATACCCAACCTTTATTACAATACATCTATTGATTTCTTAATTCAGCATAAAGTTTAAACTAACGATTACTAAACACAGCAATCAATTTCTTAAAAGACAAAAAGAACGTGGAAACATACACAAATCGATGTGGTCATACATGACATTTTAAAGAAATATTAGCATTGAACATGGGTGAATCTAGTGATAGTCTACAAACGCCGAGAATGTGCACTCACCATAGCTACAAAAAATGACGACTACAAAGAAAGATAGTACTTCAGTTACATTGCCAAAATTAATGTACAGGTAATAAAAAATTAAATCTTGTTCCGGTGTAGAATCGTCAAAATCAAATTTACACGATATTGACCGTCTCCATTCTCTTCGTGAAACTCAGACACCAATGTGCTTGCACCAAAGAATCTTCATGAACTGATATTACATGTGCCTTACAAACATTTGGAATGCATAACCTTATCAAATATTCCTTTTTGCAAACTTTCACTCCCTGCATTCTTACTGAATTTTGCCTTTCGCTCAAGGTCAAAATACAATTGACCCTTATGGGTTCAGTCAGATGCGTGGGCCTCTTGAGCTCACAACCAAAAAAGCAAAGCTAGTGACATTCACTCAGCATCCAAATACATTCTCACTTTGCAACAACATGTCTCAACGCATTAATGAGAACTGCTACTCCCATACACTTGCAGACCCGCTGTTTCCATCAAACACTGCAGGTGGCTGCCCCAGATTTCAAACTCTAGGGCGCCAGTCTGACTGCAATATTATTTAAAATACATTGTAACACAGACACAGTAAATCTTCGCCTGTACTTAACGGACATTATATTGAGCAACAACTTCAAATGTACCGTATGACTTTCGTGACAAAAAAACAACACTTTTTTACTTCCTGCTGCTACATCCCGTCCCAGCCTCATAAACCCTCACCTTCCAAGAAAGTATTTGATCATTTTAACAAGTGCAATGTTGTGTTGTTTTATATGTTTTATATGTTTTAGCGGCGATGTCCACATACACCAAAACACGAATGAAAGATGGCGGCACAACAAAACAATCTGACACACTTCACGCTCTTCCACATCCAATCAGCGAATGCGTCACATGTCCACAAACATGACGCTGCCGATTAGCCAATCGGTATCTTGTCCGCGGAGCGAACAGGGAAGTGTGACCGCGGAGTGGACACAGATATCACTAATCTTTTTAGACATACTTTTTGGTCGTTTTAAAGAAAACTACTGGACGGATTGTCACCAAATTTACAAAAGCATGCTTTCGGGACCAAGCTCCTGCCGCAAATTTGGTGAAAATCCGTCCAGCGGTTTGGGCTGTAGGAGTGAGTAAACTTTTCCCCCATTCAGTCTATGGGAAAAAAGACATTTTGGGACCCCCAACCCCCTATAACTTTTCCCCCTCCTGGACCAAACATCACCAAATTTTGCAAAAAATTCAGAGTGGCCCATACACTTGTTTTGCAAAGTTATGTGAGGATTCGTCCAGGGGTAGAGGAGTTATAAGCCGCCCAATAAGTGTTCTTCCTATGGAAACAACAACTTAACCATAACTACACAACCACTACCGTGGTTGTGTAATATATACATATAAATATATTTGCACCCGGACAAACCCTGGGGTGCGAACAGCAATCAACTCCACTTAGAGAGGCGTACAGGGCCGGTACCTAGCCTCAGGCCGGCAGACTGCTACTGGTCCTGTACACCCCCTAAGCAGGGGTGAGTTCTATATTAATAGGCATTGGAGAGAGTCCATCCTGAGGAAAAAAAAAAAACAAGTAGGGATATCAGGTCAAACGTGCAATTCTAAGCTCCAATGAGTAGCTGAGTAGGGTCTTCTTTTATTGAAGAGTGTGGCTTTGAAGGAAAAAGCTGGTTATGTGGTCACATGTGTGTTGTCAGGATGAAGCGTAGACTTGAACAATAGCATTGGAACATGTCACGGGGACTTGATTGCAACACCCTTGTACTTTTCAACTGCACAGGCTGTGGCATGTGAATGGGTGGCACCGTTATTTTTTCATGGTAATACCTTCATTTGAAACAGCCTGAACAAATCACTCTGCTGTAGGAGAGTTCCAAAGTTCCCAATAGCTCTTTATAGATGTTAAAGTGTAAGGTTTACAAGGGCACACAGGGCGTGTGCTAGAGGAGGAGTAGCACACTTTTGCATTAAAGAAAGCAGCTCGTGGAGTGATCTGAAAGAGGCTCTAGATTCTGTCTCACAGCCAATCTCACATGAGGAGATCTGGGATAGTTGCAGAAGATCCTGATGGCCAGGCCAAGGCATCTTTCACTTTCTGGAATGTTCTAGTCTCGTGTATCTGCAGAGTTCTCTGTTAGAGTTGAGATAATCTGGTGGGTGAAGTCATTAGCGTTTCGTCCCACCCACTCCTCCCAAAAGCTGGAACTGTGCTAACACACACCACTCTTCATCATCCAACACAGCGCTTGTCTTTCCAACCTCCCACCTATTCAATTCGTTTTCTGCAACAAACACCTGCCTAGCCACTTCCATCCCCAGGATCTAAGGGCACAGGGTGAGAACCTCCTAGAAGAGACATCATGCCACTCACCCAAGACCAACACTCTCTCATGGATCTCCACTGCTGTATATCACACTCCCCTTGATCCCCCGAGATTATGCGCCCCAAAATGTCACGAATCCCTAGGACTCCCAAATGTTTTAGTAATTGCCTCCTTATCTACAGTGTTGTTGTGTGTGTCCAGTGCACCCCCACCACACAAACACTTCAAATGCCACAGTTTGCAACATGATATGATATGATAGGTTATTTATAATGCACTTAATATAGGATTCTAAGTGCAGACACGAGGATCGAACCTATGTCACTCCCTGTCGTCTTGCTTCCAGGCTAATCACGTGGCCGCTGAGCTATCCTCCGGGGATTATCCTGTTTAACTAAAGGCCCATGATGGAGAGAAACGCCTTAATCCAGAAGAAATCTCACACCTTGTTGCTGCGTATGGTTCTGAACTAGCCCAAAAACTCAATACCTGCCTTCCAATCCCACCTCCCAAGTATCCTCAGAAGCAGACATGGTCGAAAGCAATAGCTTTTCCAAACCTATGTCCACCAGGCAAGTTTCTGGCAAGTCTTACACTGCCTTTGATTCCCTTTTAGGACAGGGGTTGGTGCACTCTGATGGTGGAACCCTTGGAGGAAGGCACGCTCCACCTTTTATCTTTTCCTGATCCTTATCTCAACATCTTCCCTTTAAAGAACCTCCGGCAGAGGTCCGGCAACCTTCTGAAAGCAAAGTTAAGCAGGAGAAGAGTGTGGGTGTTCCCTTGTGGCTTTTGTGTCTGCTGTGTGAGAGGGGTTTGAGGCACGTTAAAGAGATTGGAATCGTTTTCTGGAAGAAAAAATAAAATAAAAACAGGGAGCATGAATTGTGGGGTTTGCCCTGATTTCCTGGAATCCCGCCAGGTGCTTTTAAAAAGATCCAGGAGCCTGCACTGGGATCATCGTAACCTGCTTGAATGTTTCCCAGCTGATAGCTCAGCTACAGTAGTCTTTGCCTAGTGCCACATCAGCTGTCATGCCTATCAGACCAATCACACGTCACTAACCCATGCACAGATCTGTGTCGCTGGCTCCAGGCAGCCCGCATAAGTGGGTATTTCAATCAAAGCGCTTCTCTAATATACAGGCGGATTATGTAATCTCACTTACTCGACACGTTCATTTGATTAGGATGTCATATTCTAATGCGGGCCAATTATTGATTACGTGGATACATTCTTTGCATAACTTAACGGTAATGATAATTACACTTAATTCCGTTTTCTAGCTCGGTTGAGATGTCGACATTCCATGAATACGCGCCTCGGCAATAGCTTCGCTAACCAGAATCGTTATCGCACGTTCGAAGCATTGATCTCATTTGCATACTCCGCTCCTGATTGGGCGTGGGGGCGGGGTCACCGAGGCAGCGGTTCGCGCGACAACATAAACGCAAACTACACATGAGAATACTACGAATACTACTACTAATGATAACGAGCATGGTAATAATTAGGATCCTATGAATTACAAGCACAATAACACAGCACGAGCTTTTAGTGCAAGATGCTACATGGAGGAGTGAGTTCAACGCCAGCCTCCAGCACTTGTGTGCAACCTGCAGTCCCAGGCTTGAATCCTCTCTCACCAGTGCAAGGTGAGTTCACCGCATGCCATAACATTGGGTCAGCACAACATCTATTATACTACGTTATCTTAACACTAATAGCTTCTATTTAGCACATCCTTCGCGAATTATAGCATCACGCTGCTGTGAAGAACGGAGGGAGGGGGCAGGCCCAGGGGCGTAGGAGACCCATACAATCTGGGGGTGGGAGGGGCAGGGGACACCTTGGGGACTGTTTTTTTTAAAAATTTATTTATTCTTGTGTTTTAGTTAAAGAACTTGACTTTTCTCAAAATTAAAACAGCAGTATGTATTAAATTACATATATCATCACTGTATAAAACAAGAGAAAAAAAGGAAAGAAAACCAAAGAAAATTAAGAAAAAGAAAAGCAGTTCAGAGTATAAAATCCTCCCAGCGATAGACCTTTAGAGAGATCTTTTATAATACTCTCACCTACGCTTTAAGTGCAGATGCTTTATGAAGTTCCGCTAACACTTGCTATCCTATTCCTCTTGAACCCTCAATGATGGAACACAAGTGTGCCTCTTTAGAGCAGTGTATGGGCTGCAATCATACCTCGGCACAAGGGTATTAACTGGATTTACATGGATAGCGGAGCAAGTGCTGTTTTGAATCTCGAGGCTCTGCTTTATTTTTTCTGGGTCACCCAGATGGCTTATGGTGGCCAAAATTAAAACTTGTCTACAACTCATTATTCAGCTGGTGGGTACCAAAAAAGCAGTTGCATCTCTATTTTAAAAGCATTGTTGGCAACGCCAACCGTTTGAGCTTTAATGCAGGCATGGAAAAGGCCCTTACCAAGCACCGCCATACTGGTATTAGGTACACACTGATGGTAGCAGCTGCAAAATGGTGCAAGTACCTGAACATTTAATAGCTGTGCCTGGCAAATGCCCAATACGTATAGACAAGCCAACACTTGCCCTTGCTGGTTTTTAGCAGGACTTCAGTGAAGGAAATGTATAGTGCTAATAGAGTGATTGATTTTTGATTGATTGATTATTTGTATAGCGCCTATGCACAATGTGTTTCAAAGCGCTTCAAGGGGCGGGGGGAGAAGCATGGGAGAAATACAGTTACATTCCTACAGGTCCTTGAAACAATTAAGAATGTGAAGAATAACTATAATAATCAGCCTGACGACATTTCAGATAGTGCAAGTGCAATGAACAATTAAGGAGAAAAGGAATGGATGAAGGCATCTCTGGATAAGACATTTGTATTACACCAGTAGTATGTTACCAGCTCCAATTAAGTTATTAACTACACATGGCTTTGCAGTAAACATCCCTAAGTAAGTGGTTTTATCTAAACCAGAACTGGCACTTTATGTGCCCTTTATAGATAATTCTAGTGTTTTTTAAAGGAATAGGTTATAGCGTACAATTAGTCTGAGACTCGTGTGGCATCCACCCACCAAAAACTCATGAAAGTTGCTAAAATAGCCCAATTAACATGATGTTGTGTCACAAGGCAAGATGCCACGCACCCTGACACCGGCTCCCACTACAGGACAGGTCAGAGGTGAATATATACCTCATTTAAGGTTAGTCCCGACTTCAGACCTAGGCTGCAGGTAGGATTGTGTGAAAAGGGAGTTGATGCAGGAACAGCCTGCTGTGACTGTCTCTTCCTGGAGAGGAATCAGACAGCAGCGCAAATGACACTGGGGCAGTGGGAGAGCGCCAGTCCCGAGCTCCCACGTTCCCTCTAATAAATCCTCCCCATGCCGGCCTGCACCTGGGAGAGTGGGGCCACTTTGTGTATTATCAGGCCCAATCAATGTGCAGACAGATATGGTGTTGTGTATGTATCTGCAATTATTTCAACCAGCCACTTCTAATTGTCCTTGTGCAGGCATCGTGAGAATGGATCACGCATTAGAAGAAGACGCATTTGTGACTGCATCCCTTTATCTGGGAACATGAGGTGAGGCACCATTCTTCCTTGTACAAATCTCCCCTCTGTACCCTTCTCTACTCCACATTCTAGTCTGCTGTACACCTTTTTCTCCCAAGTCCCTTCCCTGCACCCCACACCAAGTCACTCCTCTGACACACTGCCCTCTGCACTTTCTCACTTGTCTGTACTTCTCTCTCATTTGCAAAACCCGAAGCACCTCCTATGACATTTCTGCCTTACACCACTCTACCTGTGTTCTGGTCTTTCCTGCACCCCTCTCTCCCCTGCACACACTGGTCACCCTGTGCTGCAAACCATCCCTATATTTCATCTGCACTCCGTTCTTGTTCCCATCTCTCCCCTCCCTTGCTACTGCCTTAAACCTAGCACTTGCAAATTGCTGGCTGCACTACCACTGTTTGTTGCCTTTCTAATTTATTTATTTATTGTTATTTATCTGTTTCTCCTCTGCTTCGCACTTTCCACTTCTCCCCCCTTCCATGCACTTTTTCACCCTCCCCCTCTCCCATGCATTTGCACGTTCTCAATATCACTGGGCCTAGTAAGATCACTAAGATTGCTGTTTTGTTCTCCCCTGTTCCCCTCCCTTGTCTTGTCGCGCTGTGAAACACTTGTGTACGAGCGCGATAGAAATAAAATATCAATATCAATATCGATATCTCTTTTTCTGTCCTCTGCACCCTTTCTACCCTTTTTCACTTTGCAGTCCCACACTCTACTGCACCCCAGTCCCTCGCTTCCCATTCCCCCATGGCCAGCACCCCACAACTCTCATCCCCACTTACTCAGCCCTTTCTCCTCAGTCTTCAGAGCACCCTTGATATCCTGGCTTACATTTCACAGGTTTTCTCTTGCACACCTTGCATAACCAACCACTCCATACAGCTTATCAGAATAAGCTGTAACAGGCATGCCATATCCATGACCTTAAAAGGGTCAATTGATACCTGAAAGCATTAACTCTTAAGAAATAGTCAGGAGCATGGCTATTTGGAAGGGGGGACAGACACAGAAGTCACTAAATCCACTTACTGCCGAGGCTCTACCCCCAAAATCTGATTGCACTGCGACCACTCAAGAACTCTGACAGAAACAGCTAGGCTGAATAAAACAGGGTGAAGCTTAGCCAAGACCTACAGAAGATTAGCATTTGATTTCTTTTAAGAGATGCACAGGATAGGCACCAACAAATGGTTTATTTTGGGCAGGGAAAGAGTTCATGTCTGTGCTGGTAATAGTTTGCTTTATGGAATATAATAACACTCGGTCATAGTGCTTCATGCTAAATGTTTTCATCTTCTATGCAATGTAATAACAGGTATCATTACCCTCATTTGAACAGCACTAAATTTATGAAAGGTTAAGTGGACCCAGCTGCTGGGTTTGAACTAGCAAAATGCAGGTAGCCCTCGTGTCAGAGACCAAGCTTTAGGTGTGGTACCATCCAAACTTCAAGCAGGTGTGAGTTGGTGAGAAGATGTGGAGGGGGTGCCTTAAGTGAGGCCTACTGATATTAGAGTATACATCAAGGGTTTTCCCTTGCCTACCTTAGACATTACTATGGAAAAGAGCAAACATCCCACGTAGCGGCCCTTCTTTAGATTGGCTCATCCTCATTTTACTTTAAATGGTTTCATGAGGATTTCGTATACAATGTCAGGCTGATATCTCAGGCAGTGTCTGCACTTTGCAAGCCAGGCCTGGGCTACAGGAACATCTGGGAGAAAAATTCAGTTTTCGCCAGATTGTGTGATCCTGGGTGAATCGTGTGACTCCCCCAACTGTGCATTATTTTCTATATATGTTTTCTTGGGATCACCTAGAAGTGACTCAGTTGGCAGTAACGAAATGCCTCAATCGTAAATGTTCTAACAGAGTTTCTTGTTGCTCCATGTATGCTACGCATGTTGAGTGAGTGTGAAGAGGGACAAAGTGTCACAGCAATAGATGTCACCTTCAGCTGGGGAACTGGGACTCACTTTGGGAAGAGGTTATAGATACATTGAATGTGTAATGTTTTTTTGCAGAGAAACGTACCAGGTGCAGCCAGAGTGATCCAACTCTAAGGAAATAAAATAGAAACAATCTCAAAGTAACCTGATGTTTATGGGGCACTAGTATAGTGTGAGCAGCAAAAATACTTGTCACGCTCTTCTCCTTAAAAAAGGCAATACATAATATATTAAACGGTGTTGTGGCATTTGTATAGAAACTGCATGTACATGTCACTATATACCAGCTCCTATTGTGCACCCATGATCCTCTGCTGTATAGGTGAATGGCCTCCGTATTTTTTGGTGCGGCCTTGCAAGCCTGTGTTGGCCAATGCTTGGAGCTTAAATGTGAACCCTGGCTGCCCATCAGTAAGGAACGCACAAGGAGTCGTTCTACCGCCTACAGATTACAATGACAGATCCTACTACTTTTTACAGTGACAAGTAATGTATGTAATTCTAAGGCAGACTGCTTGAGACCAGCCCAGGACAAAGCATGCAACACATTAATTATCCTGTCTATACAGTGGGCTAGTAGTTGATTATTTTGATTGGGCTCAGACCAATCCACTGACCTGTCAGCTACGTGACTCTCTCCTGCACTTTTGCCAGTACAACCCTTAGGTGAACCAGCACTGAAAACAAGTGGCAGAGAGTAACACCACCACACAGCATCTGCCGCCAATTTGGTTTTAGCATTCAGAATCATAATTTTTTTACATTTCAACATATTTCCATGTTGTGCTGTTTGTATGTTTGGTATTTTCCTGTGATGTCATTGTTATGGGAATTATTATTTTTCAAACTTGAAAAATCCTATGTCTTTTTAGTCACAGAATGTTGGCAAGTATGCAAATGTGATGTTCCTCTTTGGCAGGGGCTTTGGCACACTTTCATGAGAGCAGCACTGGCAGGGCCTCAGGTTTTTCAATTCATGAAAGTGTGCCACTGCCAACGTCAGATATACAGTTTATAAACACACACGGAACGTTGCAAACTGATCAGGGAATCCTGGCCTCTTAATGTTTCATTGAAACATTAAGAAGCCAGGATTGACTGATGAGTTTTGCAATGCACCTCAAGTGTTTAAAAACGGTATATCTGACATTGGCACATTGAATTCGCCCCAAATAAATCCACTGCCAATGTCAAATATACAGTTTATAAACACGTGCGGCACATTGCACACTGATCAGGGAATCCTGGCCTCTTAATGTTTTCAGCCACACATTCCCTCCAATAAATCCTCCCTGTGCCGCCCTGCAGCTGGAGAGGAGAGGGGGGGGACACTTGACTGACTTACCTACGGTAGCTGCTGCCTGCTCAGCCTGTTCTCACCCAGTCTCCCTCAATAACACACATGCTGTCATGAGCACAGAGTCATTGCAGCTTTCGTCGCTGCCTGGCTTCTCCTTCGTTCTGAAAAACAAAGGCTGAGGCTGCACAGCAGTGCACTGCGCAGGCAGGGCACGTTCCCCGGCCTGGGCTCATTCAGTATGCTAAGCTGCGTGGTAGCAGCAGAAGTTGCACAGAGTCAGTCTACTGTAAGCTTGCAAAAGTAAAGGTAGACTGTACTTTAACTTTTGTAAGCTCACATGCAGTGGCGTGACACTACCTTTGGGGGCCCTCCTGCAAGCCATGCTGGGGGGGCCCCCTCCAGTTCGGCAACAAATCATGGGTCGTGTCATACTCTGGGCTGGCCTACATTACCACGCTTGCGCAATACACACGAGCGTGCTGCTTCAAGGGTACGCTGCAGACTGTGCTTGGAGCAGCATACATATGTGTGTGTTTTAATGCATTAAACAGCACACTTTCTGAGACAAATTGGCTAAAATGCCAGAGCGTTTGTAATTGTTTTGTAGGGTAACACCAGTCAAAAAATCCAATACGTGCATGTCACCAATAGTGCACAGGAACATTAACGCTTTCATTAATGGAATGTTTTGCTTTTAAAAATGACATGCCACAATGAAAACATGGCCAACTGGCTGTACAATGCAGACCAGTCTAGACACGTAATAACATATTACAGTAAAGCATGGCAGGCAACATTTAGACATACCTAGACTGGTTGCACCAAAATGGCAGTCAAAGCAATAACACTTATCATGGTTATTTTATCACAGATGCCCAGAAAAATATACAATGCCACAGCAAGAAATGGCTAGACAGGTTGCAGCCAAAAGCCAGTCTAGCCAGGTAATTACACTTAGCAGAACTGCTTAATCAGTGATGACCAGTTAAAGAAAGTCAAGCCAAACTAAGAAATGACTAAACTGGCTGTACCAAAATGCCTCTCTAGCCACTAATACCACATATCATGCTTGCTTGGCCTGGAGATGGGTTGCCATTACGATTTATCCCCCAATCCCTGCCCTCCACACACCCCCCCTCCCTCCAACCACCTGCTCCAACCCCCAAAATCAGCACCTCAGCTCAGAATTACCTCCACATCCCTCTTCCTTGTCCCAGTGCTGACGTATGAGGCACCTTCCCTCATTAATAAGTACAAGGACAAGGAGGAGTGGGGCTAGAAGTAATGAAGATTACAGGTAACTAAGCTAGGCATTACCTCCATGTCCCGCTACCTCATCCCAGTACTTGTGTATGAGGTACAATGCCTCATACACAAGTACTGGGATGAGGAAGAATGGGGATACGAGAAATAAAGATTATCAATAAGTAATCATGTCATTAAGCACAAGCAGTGGCACAACACCATTGATCTGACTGGGCTTTAGTCCTCTTCCCCCACCCCCTGAAATGTTGGGCTATGTTGACTCGACCTGGCTAACCTACAAATCTGTTGCCGGCCAGAACAGGAAACAGATGTTAAGCGGCACCTGTGTTTGTTGCTAAAGGCCCAGAAAATACTGACGTAAAGCATTTCACTGTTCGTTTTTAGGCAGTTGAAATCATGATATGGGTTTAGTACTTGAATGCCAGGGGAGTGATTGGAAGGGTAGAGAGGGGACAGGAGACCGCTCATTCTCACAGTAGTCGATAAGTGGGTGCTTTCAGACTTAAAGGAGAGAGGCAACTGCTTGTAACATTGAAGCTGCACTAGAATAGTCTCATTAGAATGCATAAAGAAGTTAGATGCCCCCACACAAATAAATGTGTCACTCCCCCACCGCTTTTGAAGTTAGCGCCTCTCCCAACATTTGAAGGGTTAGCCATCTCCCGAAATGTAGGTTTTGTTGAGCCCCTGCACACACACCATTCACCATACACATACACGCACACACACCCAGCCACCCACACATTTAACTGTGTACCCTTTCACCATACAGGCACACCAAGGAAGCCACCCGTACATTTAACTGTGTACCCTTTCACCATACAGGCACTCCCAGGCAGCCACCCATATATTTAAGTGTGTACCTTTTCACCGTCACTCACACACGCACACCCAGCCACCCATACATTTGAGTGTGCACACTTTCACCATACACTCACACAGGCATATCCAGGCCGCATCATGCACTCACTCATTAATGCTCATTACATTATATACATACATATACACACACTACATGCACGCATACACATTTAAAGAAAATACATTTTCTTACCTTTAACCCGTTGGTCCAGGGAACAAGACCTTCAGCTCCCTGCAGTAGCCAGGAATGCTTGTTCCTGTCATCTGCAGAGGATCGGGAGGCCCCAGTGTCATGGGGTGGAGGGTAGTCCCATTACTTCAGAAAGAAATGGTTTCTTTTTTTAGTCACTCTGACTTGATAAAGAAATTATTTCCATTAAAGGACCAAACTGGAACAGAAATAATTTTGTTATGAAGGCAGAGTGACTGCAAACATAAACTATGGGTCTCATTATAAGTATGGTGGTCCGGAAACAAGGAGCTGGTAAGCTTTCTGGCACACATGTTTCCGGACTGCCACACTTAGTGTATGCCTGCTGGGACCGCTGCACCTGACAGGTCTGACCCTGGCGGGCACAGCGGCCCCAGTAGGCAGACTCATCACAGAAGCACAGGTTCCATTAGTCGCAGTGCCGGTGCTTCCGTGAACCCATGGGGACTAACATTTTCCGGCACCTAACTTCCAGTCCGCCAGGATTTGTAATGTCCCGGTAGCACTGTGAAACTAGGTGTCGTAAATGGTATTACGAGGTTGGCGGCAACCCGCCGGTCACACGGGGAGTTTACCGCCAACCTCGTAATGAAACCCTATTTCTTTTTGAATCATAGGGCTCCACGCCCCTTGACTTGGAGGCCACGAGCCTTTAGGCTTCCACGTCATGAGGTGGGGGAGCCCTTGGACTTCATAAAGAAATAGAATCTTTTTTTAGTAACTCTGCCTTCATAAAGAAATTATTTGTAAAAAAAAAAAATCTTTATGAACGCAGAGTGACTTCAAAAAGAAACAATATTTTTTTCTGTTTTAAAAATCTGGAGGGGATAAAAGCTATTATATCCCACCCCCACTTAAAATTGTGCCTTCGCCCATGGGACCAGCTGAAAGTAGGGAAGAATAAAACAAAGCTAGAATAGGAGAGCTTTAAGACATAGATAGAATACATATGATTTTTTGTCGCACGCAGGGAACGAGGGAGTTTGCTTCATAGAGTCACTGAGAAGCCTCATACTAGTGCTGAGAAACTGGAGGATTCCAGTTTGAAGCAATTTATAAAAAGTGATCGCATTTGATAGGCTCTTTAAAAGTGTGGGTGCAAATGAGATGCCGCTTACTTGTTATGTTGTGGGTTTATAACACCCCAGCATTTTAGCTACGGAACATTCAAGTCATCAGCTTTAAATTGGGGTTGCATTGAGAGCTGCAAACCAATTATTCATATATGGTGTTGACTGCAAACCCTTTCCTGATACATCCTGCTGTCTCATTCTGTACTTCAAAGCGTTTGTATTTTAGCAGGAACACTGGGCCTCATTACGAGGTAGGATGTAGCCATGGCGCTATTAGCGCCATGGCTACTCCCTTGCCGCATTCCGGGTCCGCGTTCCTGGAATAGGAATTTACCAGGTCATTCCGACCTTGGAGGACCCGGTAAATCCCCATTCCGGAACCATTCCCCATTCCCATTCGAGCCCCCATAGGGCTCAATGGGAATGGGGATGGAGCTAATAGCGTTATTAGCTCTGAAGTACCTTAACGGGTCCCTTCCATAACCCCTGGTAAAACCAGGCATTGAGGAAGGGACCCGCTAAGGGACCTCGGAATAGAGTGGTAAGGGATTACCGTCACCGGTGTCCTTACAGGTGTCGGTAATCCCTTACCGCCCACCTCGTAATGAGGCCCACTGTGTCAATAATAATTATTTGTTTCCTTTTCCTTTTTTCCTTCTATTTTGTCTTCTCTTGCTAAAAAATAGTTTTTATCAATTGTTTGCAAGTAAAATAAAAAAATAAAAAAATAAAAATAAGTATAGTACTGGTGAAATCTTTTTGCATTTCTTATTGTTTATTTTTGGACCTGCATCAACTCAAATGCCCATGCAAGGTGGTGTCACAAGGGCACTGGAGGTCAATATCATCTTTAATGGACCTCTCCAAGCAGATCATTGAGTGTGTCGCAGGTGACCTTTGTAATTGTTGACAGTTTAAGTTTCAACATGTAAACATTTCTCCTGAAATAGTGTGTTAGTCTATATCTTAAAGTACTGTTGTGAACATTGAATAAATGACATTTCTGACTGAAATCGTTGTGCCTGCATTGTGTGCATGCTTTCACATATGTTGATATTTTCAGTAGTAATACAAGTTTTCCATTGTGTTGGCAGTTATCTGATTTATTGTTCGAGATTTCCCATAACCACTCTTTGATTACTCCTTGCCCCTCTTTTCTCTTTACTACTTTTGCTCTGTGTCTGACTTTCTTGAAGGCTAATTTGAAGCTGGTTACATCGGCTGAGCTGCCTCATTTACCCCTTCTTGCACCCCTGTATCACGAGCAGCAATGGTGTGCCCCAAATAGAACTGCTCATGCTTTACATGGGTGTTTCTTTCCAACTCCCTATTTTCATTAAGAAGTAGAAACGTAAAACGTGCATTGCAATTTGCACTCTCAGCCAGCCCCATCTCTTCCCTCTAATTCCTCTTTGAGAATTGGAGACTTGATAGTAGAAAAGTCAGAGCTTGGGACTGTGTCGCAATGGGGACACTCGCAGCCCCCCACGGTAGGGGGCGCCCGATGCCCTATGTCCTTACGCTGACTGAATTAAGGACGAGGACAGTGGCTGACTGCAGCTGTCTGGCGGCATGTAAGCAGCTCTTCTGCCTCCCCTCGGCACATCAGACTGCCTGGCTTACCCAGGGGAGCTGGAATGGTCTCTGCGTCCCCTAAGCAGGTCAGGCTCTCTAACGTGTGCAGGGGACCTGGAGCATGCCACAATCCATGCAGACAGGAATAGGAAGCTCTCCGATTCCTGTTGCTGTCTGTGGTGAGGGTGGACGCGAGAGGCCTGGAGTTGCTGCATCATCCCAACAGTCCCAACGTGGGAACCGGTAAGAACGTATTTTTGGTGCAAGTATGTTATGTGTGCATCACACGCATACTCAATCACATTGATAATGAATGTGAGTATATGTACATGCAAGGCACTGGGTGGTCTGGTATTTTTTTAACGTGTATCTATGATAAATCAAGCTGGATAAGTGTTGTAATTGTAATTGTAATTGTTTATTTGTAAAGCGCTTATGCACAAGTGAAGTGCTTCAAAGCAATTCAAGGCAGGAAGGGAACATGGAATGTGGGGTGCATTTAAAGGACGCAAACAGAAGTCCTTTTCACCTGAACAGCAGCATTTAAACATTGAAACCAAAAACGGTCCTGCTTTTCTTTCCCTGTCACATGATTGGCAAGAATGTAAACATTGCAACCAAAAACAGCCTGGCTTTTGCTTTATTGCACATGAGTGGCAAGAATGACAAAACTGCAACAAAAACGGCCTGGTTTTTCTTTTTGTTCTTGTAAAATTAAAGAACCATGGGGAAAGCGGGCTACCAATCATTATCAATGGACAAGCAGAAATGTAAATTCACACAATAAGGAGGAATAAACACACTGGGCCTCATTACACGGTATGCAGTAAGGGTTTACCGGTACCGGTAAGGGCACCGGTACCGGTAAACCCTTACCGCCTTACTACGAGGTCCCTTTGCCGGACCCGACCTCAACGGCTGGTTTTACCAGCCGTTAAGGAACGGGCCCGCAAAGGGACCTTGGTACTAATTACGGTACCACAATTTGCAGTACCGTAATTACCTCCTTCCCCATTCCCATTGAGCCCTATGGGGGCAAAAATGGGAATGGGGAAGTGCCTTGGTGAATGGGGAATTACCGGACCCGCTCACGTTGGAGTAGGCCGGTAATTCCACCATCCACCAAGGCGGACACAGTAAAATACCGGCGGCAACCATGGCACTAATAGCGCCATGGTTACCGCATTCCATGTAATGAGGCCCACTGTGTGATTTTTAAACATTAAAAGCAAAAATGGCCTGCAAATTTAGTTGCAAATAAAAATGGCTTTAAAAGCCACAATGGAAAAAGATATCACGGGCTGACCAAAGCAAATCTATATTGTGTTTCACCCACAAAACTCCAGTCACATTTGAAGAGACACTTACTTCAGGAAAAACCTGTTCTGGCTGAGGCAGGAACTTCTCAATGACAAGCCCCACTTCCAGCTGTATATCTCACAACCCCGCAATAAAATGTGATGCTGCTGGAGGCGTCAGAATTCTCTATTCTGCAGACGGGCTTGCAGAAGCACAGGAAGTTCAAAGAAGGCAACATGTGGATCAAGCACGGCAAGAAGGTATGAGTCATTGTAGCACCCACTTCAAAGAGCCCACACTAATTTCAAAGGGACTCATAAAAATCTCTGGTCACAGGCTAGGCCCAGAGGAAGACAGGTGGCTGTGGGTGATAAAGCAGCCCAACCACATGTTTAACAGATACTCCCAATTGATATTAAAATACTGATTTCATTTTTAGGCATTTTGCACAGCAATCAGAATGAGGATTTATTTTGTTTTCATGCGATTTTTCATGTCATTTCCAGGCGGTTTTGGGGATATAAATTACATTTACCTGGGACTTTGGGGACTGTAATGGCCAGTTAGACTAGTTTTCTGGCTGATCAGAACATATTACAAATGTGAGAGTTGGTGAAAAGGTTGAAAATGAGATTAAAAACAAGTTTGATCACTTACATATTCATAATTGTTGTACATTTTATGAAAAAGACAAACAATGTGCCACCTGGCCATGCTACATTGAAAGGATTTGGCAATTGGCTTATCTAATTCCCCATGATCAACTAAAATCACATCTATGTTTCATATGGAAGTGGCTAGTATAATTATGAAGTTATGAGACATAACTAGTTTTTGCCAAAAAGTTGTAATGAGAACAAAGGATGGTAATAAAAGCAAACAGATGGTGCTCTCTTCCCCTCAACTAATCCTGACAGGGGGCGGAGAGAGGGACGGTAACTGTCCAATTCGAGCGGCAGGGATAATTACAGGGTACTCCCCCTAGATTGTAAAATTAGAGCTGTCATTTCTGCCATATAAGGGGGAATGTGCTAGCCCTCAAGATAGACACACAAACACTGGGGAGACAGAAAAGGAGGAAGGAGAGAAGGCTGCTGAACATTACCATCTTTGAGAGTGCAGTGACCAGACCCTTACTCTTTCTTTCCAGAGTGTCCTGAGATACATCTGGCTTTCCTGTATCTTAAACCAAGGCTTGCTATGCAAGTATCAATACGCCCAGCCCTAAATTGCATAAGCCCTTCATTTGTGCAGCAGTGCATCCTAGAGTTCACTATTAAAAACCCAAATTACCAGTGTAATTCAGTAATCTCCCCATAGAAGGATATCTTGTTTGCCTGTGTATTTTAGCATATCTTCTTTGAAAAACCCTTCAGTTGTCAGTGTAAATCGTTAGTATTTTTTTTAAGTAAATCAATTAATTCTCTGATTGAAATTCATGGTTCAAGATTGTTGCAATTTGAAATCAACCATCTTGTTCCTGGTGCTTTTAGTTAATTGTTATAGTCATTAAAGTGTGCCGCAAAAGAATTATACTCCTTGTAACTAAAACACGATTTTGTCGGTGTATTGTATGCATTACCAAACACATTCCTAGTTTCATCTGTCCTATTAAACCCAAACTGTTGTTCCCATTGTGGGCAATCCCTTTTTCCTGTAGGTCTACCTGTTATGAGCCTCTGTCCTTGTCACTGAAAACCAATGTTCCTATTGTAAGTGAAACCCCTTCCCTGAGCTGCCTGTCATTGTAAGCCTCAGTATTAACAAATTTCCATTTGCCATTTCCCTATGCATTTACTTTCTCCCAAAAAACAATTTTCCTACTTCATGTCTATTTTGCCCTGGTGTACTGATTAGTATTCTCTAAAACCTTGCCTATCTCCTAAGTGTAAGCAATACACATATTCCTCTATTCTGTCCCCTAGCAGTTGTGAGAAATAATCAAAATTCCATTCTTACATTTTTCTCCAAAAATGGGTTTTCCCTTTATTTGCTGGCTTCCCAACTTGTGGTGGTGGGCTTCACCCCAAATCCGATTTTCCCATTATATACCAAATCCTTGCCACTGCCTTCCATTCAAAGGTATCAAGTCCAAATTGATGTTTGGGGGTGAGTGTTGCAGGGGCGTCTGCTTAACTGTTGGTGCTATCACTTGGTGGTAAATTATTCTTTTTCTGTTCTGCCATTAACAGAAAGGAAGTAACTGTGATAGTATATCCTAACAGGGTTGTTTTGTAGAGATTATTGCATTTTGTGTTGCCCCAACATTGGTAGCTGTGAAATTGTTTGATTTTCATTCTTCATTAAATAATAAATTAATAAATATCTTATTGATACACACCGGCCTGATTCCTATTCCATTGTGACACGGGGTGTTTGTGGAGCTTGGGTGTGAGACAGGTTGGCAGCCTACTCAAAAGAATCCATAGTCGAAAAGCATTTTATTGTGCGCCACATCCATTGTAGCGGAAGGAGATCCCTAGCTGGCGTGTAATAAACTTAGGCCTTGAGGTTTCTGAATGATCTATCAAAAAATGACTAGCATACTAGGCCTGATGGGATTACTACTATTGCAAGTGCAAGACAAGAGGGGAGGCGGGGAAGACGGGGAGGAGAGGGAGAAGTGCATACAATCCTTAAACTGCTGTACTAGTGTTGTTTAGTTAGTTTAGTTTATTTATTTGTAGCGCGCACCTAACCCTGAGGTAACTAAGCGCTTTAAATTATGACATAGTTAAAGATGCATACATATAACACAGAGAGCAATGCTAGTCTAGCAAGGGTTACATGTTTAGTAGGCTAGCAAATTAATACAGATAAGTGCAGGAAATTGTCTGCGGCAGTTACAGTTTGAGTGACAGTGCAGGCAGCAGGAAGACATAAAAACAGTGTGATTGGGTTATGTCAAGTAAGGGTCGAGAGGGCTGTTAGGGATTCTTGTCAAGGAGCCAGTTCTTCATTTTGGCTCTGAAGGACCAGAAAGAAAGTTCAGCTCTGATCGAGGGAGGGAGGGAGTTCCAACATTCGGCAGCCATGACTGGGAAGTTGGCTCCTCCCGCTGTTTTTAGTTTATACCTCGGGATGTTGAGGCGGTCAGAGTAGAAGGATCTAGTGGGTCTGGCTGGGTTGTTTCTAGAGTATTTGTCCACGAGGTATTTCAGGGCAGAGTTAGTCAGACATTTATGCGTGATAACTGGAGTGCAGAGAGCGTGATTCTGTCGCAGACCGGGAGCCAGTGGTCATCCTGTCTGATGCTTGAGATATGGTTTGACCATGGGATGTTTAGTGCTGATCTTAAGGCATTATTCTGTAAGACCTGGAGTCTATTTAGATTCCATTCTTTGGAGCCTAGGAACAGTTTGTTTCAGTAATCTAACCTTGATAAGACTAGGGCCCTGGCTAGCGTGATGCAGCTGTTTGGGTACAGGTAGGATTTGCAAGCATTGATTGGTTTGTTGGTATAGGCAGTTGAAGAGGCAGTAGCGCTCGCTTGTTTCTTAAGTGAGAGAGAAGTGTCTAAATATACTCCTAGCATTTTGACCTCTTTTGCAACATTAATAGTGCTCCCGTCAATGTTAAAGGAGGTGTACTGTGGGTCTAATTTGTTAAGACTTGCTGAAGAACAAATGGTCAGGAGCTCCATAGTATCATCATCGAGACACAAACTGTGCTCCACCATCCAGGCTTGGATTTCCAGTTAGATGTCATTAAACAAGTTAGAGTCATTTTCATAGTCCCCCGAGACCGTGTGGTGAACTTAGGTATCATCAGCATAGTTTGTTTAAATGATAACCATGTTGTCAAGACGATTGAAGAGGAGCTTAGTGAATATGTTACAGAGTGTTGGGGAGACGCAGGAGCCTTGGGTACTCCACAGTATATGGATATTGGCTCAGCTGAGGCTAAGGGTGCAAAGACACTAGTGGTTCGGTTAGAAAGGAAGGATTGGATCCAGTTCAAGGTGTTTGTGGAGAAGGCGGCGGCCGTGGATAGGTGTTCTGTGGGGATCTGGTGATCAACAAGATCGAATGCCACGGATAGGTCTAGCAACAGAAGAATGGCCAGGTTACCCGTATCTTTGGCTTCATCCATCTGGATTTTTAAATACAGAAGGGCTGTTTCAGTAACGTGTCTCGATCTGAAACCCGATTGGCGGAGTCCTAATAGGTTATTGCCCTCCAGATGCTTTTGGATTTGGAGGTAGGCCACTCTGTCCAGTATTTATAGGAGGAATGGAGCAGTGGTAATGGGCCTGTCATTGGTCTTGGTATTGGGGTCTAGGTTTTTATTTTTTAGGAGAGGCATAGCCCAGGCATCCTTGAGGTTGTTTGAGACAGCACTGGTGACGTGTTAATCGCAGAGGCAATAAAAGGGGGCAAGGTCATTGGCACCTTCCTTGATGATTGGGGCAGACAGATGTCTCTCTGGCATCTTGTGGGTAAGGGTCCCTCAGGAAGAGTATTACTGTGGATAGGCTTATCCCTATAACAAAATCATGACCACGTCCCTGGACCAGATCGCCCCTGCCAAACTGAGACCAAGCAAGAAGAAAACCCACTTGAATAAATGGTTTACACCATCTCTAAATAATGTTAGGCAACAAAAAAGAAATTGCGAGGCTACATGGAAAAAACATCCACCAGAAGCCAATAAGCTCAAACTCACCAAATTGTCCTCCCTTTATAAAAAAGAAATTTGCTTAGCGAAACGAATATCCTTTGACTCTCGCATATCTCACGCTAATTGTAACATAAAGGAACTTTTCACCATACTCAAAGAAATAGAAACCCTGATAGCATTACCCGACACATGTACGAAAGATAGAAAATGGTGCTTAGAAATCCAACACGCCTTAGCTAATAAAATAGTCACTCTACAAAATAAAATCTTTTGTAAAAGAACTGCCCTAAATGACCCTCCTGCATCTAAAATTACTCCTCATTCTGACACGGATGAATCCACCCAATTAAACTTCACCAAAGTTTCCATCCCTGAAGTGGAAAGAATTATCTTGTCCCTTAAACCCTCCAACTGTCAGGGTGACCTATACCCTGCGCAGCTTATCAAGGATGCTGCCAGTGACCTATCTCCTTTCATTACCAAACTCATCAATGCGTCCTTCTCTACTGGTATCATCCCTACTAATCTGAAACAATCTTGGGTACTCCCATTCTTAAAAAAAAATGAGGATGATCGCTGTCTTGCTGGCATTGAGGTAGAGATCATTTGCAGAACACCAAGACTGAATTGCAGCCAGACAGAATGAGCGAGAAGGAGCAGGCATAGCGTAGCCTGAAGGAGAGCTGTGTGTCATCTGCATAACACTGAAAGTTGGAGGTGAAGGCAGATATCCTGCAGGCCAGAGGGGCCATGTAGACATTGAAGAACCATGGGGATAGGTAAGATCTCTGGGAGACATCACAAGTAGAGAGAGTGATAGCAGAGAGAAAAGATCCAAGTTCTGCCTGGGATGGATGGTCAGAGAGAAAGGAGGCAAGCCATGCCAGGGCCTGATCATTGATCCCTAGGGTGTCACAGAGATGGGAGATCAGTATGTTGTGGTTTACTGCATCAAAAACAGAAGAGAGGTCAAGACGAATGAGGACAGAGGGAGAGTTAGAGTCAAGATATGAGAGCAGGTCTTTAAGGGTGTTCAATAGAGCAGTTTCCATGCCTCTGGATGCTCTAAAGCCAGACTGAGGGTTGTGGAGGCAACCAACAGATTCAGTGTGGAGGGTGAGCTGAGAGATAGCCAGCTTCTCAAGGAGTTTTCCCAGGAAAGGGGTGATAGAGATGGTTTTAAGAGAGAAACTAGGTTTGAGGTGAATTGGGGCTCTCCATCGTTCTATTTAAAAACAATAAACTTTCTAGAGTGGAGATATTCAACTCTGAAACTTAATCCATAATAATTTTTCTTACCTGGATTTCTCCTGTAATGCGATTAAGCCAGATTGGGGATTCTAGCTGGAACTGCTTGTTTTGGTCAGCTAAAATGGCTGCTATTTATTTGCGTCTTATAGCGTCATCCGTAAAAATAGGTGATGAACGTGATCACGCTATGGACAACATTTTGAAGTGTAAGTTTGATCCATGGTGTTTATCAAATTGGAATATGTATTATCTAGGTGTTGTTAAATATAAAGCATGATCCTTTTATCTATCAAGATGCACAGGAATTTAACCTTTGTACCATCAAAAGTCATAAGGAAACGTTGATCAGTAAGACATTTTTCTTTGTGTACTATTTTTTATCCCTATTCAAGCAATAAAAAAATGGTTTTGAATGTTATATGAATTTGTGAATAGCATTGAATCCTGGTATACATTTGACTTTTCAAGGCTCAATGTTTGTCTAAAAATGTAACCAACACATTTCAATGATGTCTAAATTGTTACAAATTGATCATACCATTTTATTATCCTCTTTTTTTCAAAATTGTATCTTTTTTTCTCTCTTTTTTTGTCGTTTTCTCTTGTTCACAACAGCATTATATGCAACACTTACCTCCTGAAGAACCATGAAATATAAAGTGGGGAAACACGTGTTGAGGGCTAAACATGTGAAAATATTTTTTTGTGTTTCTGTAAAGATAACAGATATCCTTAAAACAACTTAAATCAAATAAATATTCATTTTGGAGTGCCTGTCAAACAGTGTTTGAATTCTTTCTTTGATGTTTTGTAAATGCTCTCTACAGCCTTGGGAGCAATCAAATAACATTATAATATCCTATTACTCGCCTGGTACACTCCATATCAAGGCTCTTTTTCATTGGCTATGTGACAGAGATGGGGTGGTATTTTGTTGGAATGGAAGGGTCGCAGAGGGTTTCTTAAGTAGAGGGTGCACAAGGTAGTACTTAAGAGAAGTTGGGAAAAATACAGAATAGTTCAGAAACGACCAGCATTTTTTCAGGAAGATCTTGAAAAGGTGCTGTGTGCCTTATGAACCACAGGCCCCTATGACATAGGTGCATTGAGGGGCATAGAGGAGGTTAAAATAAAGCTTAAGCCAGAAGCAATTTTACACCGAGCTAAAATGTACCCCATGTCTCGAGAAGCTGATGACGATATTTTTCAGACTATTTCAGCACTGATGAATCAGGGTATACTGGTGCCATCAGAGACATTGTGCAGTACCGCGGTGTACCCGATTAAAATATCTAAAGGAGGTCGTGGAGATTAATCAAGCATTTGAGATCTCTTAACCAGATTGTAGAGGCAGAGTTTCCTTTAGTTCCTAATCCTGCAACAATATTGTGCAGCATCCCAGTTGGCTCTCAGTATTACACGGTGAACGATTACTCCCCCTCTGCCAAGAACCTATTTCGCTGCTCCCTCTCAGCCTATCATAAGGTGCTGATTACTGCTAAAAAGCTATACTACAGTCAGAAAGTCCAATCCGCTCTTAATAAACCTGAGGCCCTTTTTGTTCTTGTCCAATCCCTCTCCTCTCCTGAAAATGGTAAGGCCTCGGTCCCTCCTTCGCAAGGTCTGTGTGACTCCCTTTCGGATTTCTTTCTTGGTAAAATCTCTACCATTCGCTACCACATAAAGGATGGTCTGCTGTCGCTCTCAGCTCCTACAATTGTTACTCCCTCCCCTTCTCCAACTGCTTCTTGGTCTTTGTTTCCACTGTTCTCTAATTCTGATGTACTGTCAGCCATTTCTAGACTTAAGTCTGCATCTCCTAACAACGCTATACCTCTTATTCTTTTAAATGAGGTATCTGCTGACCTCATTGAGAATATCACCACTGCTGTTAATATTTCCTTCTCTACAGGGTTCATTCCTCCCTCTCTTAAGCACGCCCTGGTTGTTCCTCTTCTTAAGAAGCCATCTCTTGATCCTGATGTACTGTCCAATTACCGTCCTATTTCGCTTCTTCCTTTTCTTATGAAGTTGATGGAGGCTTTGGTATCTCCTCTTCTTTCTAATTTTCTCGAGTCCTCTCATTTCTTTGACCCTTTTCAGTCTGGCTTTTTCCCGGTAGGGGCACTGAATCCGTCTTGAACTCAGTACTCAATGACCTGGTATTTCTGGTGGACAAGGGTGGTATCGGAGCAGTCCTACTTTTGGATTTGTCGGCTGCTTTCGACACCGTCGATCATTCCATCTTGCTTTCTCATCTTTCCAACGCCGGTCTTTCTGGCCAGGTCCTTGATTGGTTCACATTGTTTTTGTCTGATCGTTCTCAGTCTATTTCTCTTTCCCCTTTTCGATCTAAGTTGGCTACACTTGTCTGTGGTGTCCCTCAGGGCTAGGCACTCTCTGCTATTCTTTTCAATATCTACATTAGATTTCTTCTGCGTCTTATCCACTCACATGGTTTCCGTTATTATTCTTACGCGGACGACACACAGATCCTCGTTCGCCTTGATCTTACTCAAGCTGAGACCGCCGTACGACTCAGGAACTGTTTGGAGGATCTGGGGCACTGGATGATGACTAATTGGCTAAAATTGAATGGCAGTAAGACCGAGGTCCTGGTGGTGGGTACCTCATCCCCTCTTCTCTTCTGGACCTCGAAATTCTGGCCATCGAGCCTTGGCTCTCTCTCTCTCCCGGTTCAATCAGTCCGTAATCTAGATGTTAAAATCTCTGCCTCCATGTCTCTTGACAACCAGGTTTCCAGTGTATGCAGTGCTGGTCACTTTAAACTCAGCATTCTGTGGAAAGTCTTGCCCTTTATCCCTGCTGAATGCCAGGCTCCGGTAGTGGCAGCCCTGGTTCTCAGCACTCTTGATTATTGCAATTCTCTTTTGCAATCTCTTTATTTGGCCCAGCCTCGCTATGTGATCCAAAGGCTTCAACTGATGCAAAATGCCGCCGTCCACTCCATACTCTGCCCCCCCTTTGAATCCCACATCTCTCCTCTGCTCAAGAAACTAGACTGGCTTCCTGTGGCCAGCCGGATCCTGTTTAAATCATTGTGTCTGGTGCATCGCACCTTTTATGGCTTGGGTGCTGAGTATCTCCAAGCAAAGGAGATACTGCGTGTCTTCTCATTGCCCCCCACTATCGTCTGTCTCATATGGGAGGCCGTGCCTTTTCGGTGGCAGCTGCTAGAGCCTGGAATAAGCTGCCTATTGCCCTCTGTGCCACTGAAGACCACCTCACTTTTCGCCGGCTGCTGAAAACTACTCTATTTTAGGCTGTTTTTCTCCTTTGGTGTTGTCACCGTTCTGTTCTCTGACTCCTCTTCAGTAGCTAGCGCCAAGATGCCTCTGGGTGTACGTGAACTTTACCAAATTCACATAACATAACATAACATTTGAAAAATGTGTTTTTTCTCAGTCCCGTTTGCACAAAGACCCACAAGACTTGACTTCCTTTACGTTTCGCCAAAAAAGACTAAAACATACTCGACTGCCTCAAGTATACTGGGAGCCCCCCTCCAACTTTAACAGAGTCCAACAGATGGATCTAGGCAAGATTGACCTCAAAAGTGTTGTGATACAGTACGAAGAAGACCTATGGATTTGCAGAAAAACAGAACAGAAAATCAGTGTAGACAGGACTCTCTCTGATGACTATTTTAGCAGGCAAACGATATATGGTGGACAAGGAGAAATTACAGTATTGTCAAAAAGAGGTGTTATACATAGGTCAGTTAATTTCGCACGAGGGAAAGAAAGTGACACCTGAGAGAGCTGAAGCAATCATGAAAACACTAGAAACGAACACAGTGAGACACATGCATCAGTTTCTGGGTTTGTGTAATTACATTAGAGCCTGGGTGTTTGATTGCAGCATGTACACAAAGCCACTTCTGCTAGCATTAAAGAAAGCACAAGTTGGTAAAATAAAACTAGAATGGACCGAAGAAATGTAGGAAGGATTTGAGGAGTTCAAAAGAGAATTTGTACCGACCCAGTTTTTGGGATTCCCAATTATGGAGAGGAATTTTATTCGTTTTCACACACAAATGGGCCAGTGATGACAGCAGTTCTCCCACAAAGGACACGCTTTAGAATTTTACAGTGGGATTTTAGACCCAGTTATGAGAGTACACTTCTCCTGTAAACAATCTTTGGCAACATCCATGTTTGCAATTGAGAAGTCCACAAGTATTGTCATGGGCTGTTCTATGACCCTTTAAGTGGAGAATGCCTTGTTTGCCATGTTAGAGAAACCCAAGGGCACATTGACATCCCAAAGAGCTTTAGCTTATGAGGTAATGATTTCTAAATCAATAATTGAAATTGTAAGATGTAAAATAGTGGACCCAGACACATTCGTAGCTGAACCCGTAGAAGAAGGCGAGCATGTGCATGACTGTGCTAATTATGTTGAATTTTATGATTATATGCCCCCGTGTGAAAGACAATGCTTTGGCAGGATGGGAAATTCTTTATATTGATGAGTCTTCGAAAATTGATCAGACTAATGGGGAAAGGCATTCAGGTGCTGCAGTAGTAAGACACAGATTCAAATGGAGAATTCGAGGAGGAGATGAGTGCAATGGTACCGTCTAATATTTCAGCGCAAGCAGCAGAATTTGTAGCACTCATTATCGCACTTGAGAAACATGAAGGACAGGAAGTGACAGTGTACAGTGTGATGTCAACCATACATGCAGGGTTGTCACGTTGGAAAAGGAGGGGCTATCTTTTTTCAGACGGCTCTCCAGTGCAGCATGTGTCCTTGTTGGACAGACTCATTAAGGCACTACGACTCCCAGTACCACCAGCGGTCATAGAATGCACAGCGCATACTATGAACAGACTTTGGGCCTCATTCCGAGATTGGTGGCAGTCATGGCACTATTTGCACCATGACTGCCTTCAATAACAGGTACGGCACCGGTGTTGTTCAATGGGGACTTACCGGTGTAGTCTGACCCTGGCGGGACCGGTAAGTCCCCATTGAACAAACCATTCCCCATTCCCATTTGAGCACCCATAGGGCTCAAAGGGAATGCGGAGGGCGCTAATAACGGGCTTGCGACTTGCAAGCCCATTATTAGCGCCCTGGTCCCTTAGCGGGACCCATAAGGGATGTGTGGTCAGACCACACATTCCTTACGGTTCCCTCCAAGGGACCTCGGAATAGGGCGGTAGGGGATTACCGGCACCGGTCTCCTCATTGGTGCCGGTATCCCTTACCGCCCTACTCGTAATGAGGCCCATTATCTTCTTGCGGGAACAAAGCCACAGACATAGAAGCCAAAAGGGCTGCATATTCTCCAGAAATGTCATGTTTTGATACTGAGGATATTGAAGAAAATTCAACTACAACCATGTTAGTACAGGAGGGGTTTAATATGCGGTCAATAACCCAATTAATAGAGATTCAGGGAGGAGCACCACAGAAAGAGCAACAGGAAAGCAAAAAATGGCAATAGGAAAGCACTGGAAAGTCAGTGATGCCAGAAACTTTGTGGAATGTCGCACTTGAACTGCTGCATTACTCCGTGCATGAAACTAGAGAAAGTCAAAAGAATGGTTAATTCCTAATTTGTTGGAGCACATTGCACTGTTTATGGTGAATTGCACTGTGTGTCAAATGTTTCCTGCTGGGAATACACTGAGAATGAATAGCAGAGAAATACCTTAACCGAATGGTCAATTTCAGCATTTAAATATCGACTGTGTCCATATGCAGCAGACATGTAATGGATAGAGGTATTGTCACAATCCCCTTGCGGGCCCAGCGTGGTCGGGCACAAGGGAGACGGGTATTCCCCCATGGTAGAGTGGGGAGGTGGTGGACAGGTATGGTGGCTGGCTGGCGTAAGCTGGTGGAATGGAGCAAGGCCGCAATCTGCACGAGCGTGCCTACCAAGAGAGAGTGAACGCCCAGCATGTGTAAAGGAGCACCGAGCACATGCGAGGAACCAACGTCCCTGGCAGTCTAACACTGACTGGGCATGGCCCAAGGCTATAAAACCACGCCCCGGACCGCACCCTGTGATGAGAGTTTCTTCTGAACTTAGCAAGAACAGTGTCTCGCTTACAGCTCCTGTTCTCAGTGCATCTACAGACAACTTTACATGGATGGGAAGCAGTGGAAACTCACCTGAGGAATCTCACCTGAAACAAGGATCCACACCCTCGTGTAAAGGTTCGGTCTCTGTGTTCATTTTTGTTTTTTCTGTACAGCACCCAGAGACTACCGATGGGGCTGCTCATCTTGGACATTGGTTCTTCATCTCCAGCTCAACTTGGACTTTGATTCTTCATCGCCTGCTCATCTTTATTCTTCCATGTTTCTCCGACTGTGGTCTTTCCTGCAGCATCCAAGGACCTTAAAGGCAAAGCAACAGCGTGAGAGATCCCATTTCGTTCTTCAACCACCGCCCGTCCTAGTGCCTAGTGTGCTCACCTGCGCATTGCGTCCAGCTCTGTTCCGTCTGCATGGTGTCGGTCCTTCAGTTGCTCAGCTCCTGTGAAGAAGAAAAACAAAGACATTGTGAAAGTAAGCTCACACCAAGTTTGCAAGCACAGCAAGTTGGACACTCATGTTTAACCAAGACTTACCTGTTCACCTTTAGTGAAGTAACTGGAGGATGATACGGACCTGAGGGCCGCGACCGTAGTCGCAAACATTACAGATTGCAGCGCTCGCTTTGCGCCAGACAGCCAACCCAGGGACTGGAGGGCAGGGGCAGAAGGGAAGGTACTGCACTTATACTTACCCTGTACTTACCTTTAGGTTACCCTGACCCCAGCACTATACAGCCCCAAAGTCCCAAAACCACCCAGGTCGCTCCCAACATGACGGTCCACTGGGAGTTAATCCCCAGTTGACCAGTGGGGAAAGAGTGACTGGGGCGAGCGTCAGGGTGAAGGCAGCCAGCGAGTGGGCTACACATCGGTACAGACCGGACCAGGCCTACTGCAGGGCACTGTTAGTGGTGGTGTGCCCCTTCTCTATGTGGATCGAAGCGGGTCCATGTGCACACCCTTATGTCACTTGGGCAGCAAAGTTTTTAGTACTGCATAGTTTTCCAGAGGAGGGGTGTGTGCGCAGTACCAAGATCTGATAATGGGCCACATTTTGTCAATGAGTTTTTCTAACAAACAGGGCTTTTATTAAGTATAAAGCACAAATTCTCTTCTGTGTATCACCCACAAGTGAATGTAATATATGAGAGACTCAATGGCCCCCACAAAGAGAGGATTGCCAAGATTAAATTGACTTTGAAATAGTGATGGCTGTATTGCCTACCCCTGACCATTTATGCCCTTCAGAATCAGCCAGATTTGGACCAACTCCTCACCCCGCACAAGCTAGTAACATGGTGTTGAATGAGAATGCTCCGTCTAGGATAAGGAGTGATGCCCAGAGTGTAGCCAAAACTCTAAGTGATGAAATGCATGATTATTTGACGTGTATGACTACCAGTATTTCTTTAATTTCAGATCAAGTCAAGCACCAGGGGAAGGTCTAGGAGCAATGACGAAGATAATTTGGCAACCAATCAAAGTGAAATATTACCACCACCTATGTATGTTGGGGACCTGATTCTGATTAAAAACTTCACCCGGAGGTTGCATGAGTCTCGATTTAATGGCCCCTTCCCTGTTGAGGAAAATTCCCTTCTGCTGTTAAGGTTTCGGTAAGACGAGTTTGGTTGCATCTGAACGATGTGAAAATTATAAAGGCAAGACCTCCCTCCCACTGTTGATGATTCAGAAGCAATACAAGAAGAAGAATATCTGCGTGTGCAGTCTCAATCGATGATTAAGAAGAAGGGCGATAAGGTAACAAGTGACTTACTTTATTTGGACTGGAATTCAATAGACACATCATATTTTAGCTGGAAATGAAAGGACTTGCAGAGAAATTCCAGAGGTTGAAATTAACTTTTAGAAATATATTGAAGCAGTGAATAATGAATCAGAATTATGCATAAACATCAGTTCTTGATCAGAAATTGGAAGAGTGATCAAAATCCAGATCCATTTTGTGGAGAAAAATACATGATAACTGCCAATAGTGGTGTTCATTGGCTTGTGGTTGCTGCCTTTGTGTTCGTACTTCAATCTTACCCTGCTCTTGTTAGAAGAGACTTTAATATACACACATACTCCTAAAAATGGTACAGTGTTAAGAAGACTCCTTATTGCTATAATCAAATAAATTGTACAGTTGCAAATGTAAAGGAAACTCAATGATTCTATTAAAAATGATTAATGAATAAGACGGCACGATTATAGAGAGAGCACGAATTCTGCAAGCCGTGGGATGGCACGAGAAATGGTTGTCCAGATTTCTATGCATAATATATATTTGCAAGCTTGTTCTTGTTATCTTTTTGTTCCTAGTATGAATGATGACAATTTACTTGATCTCTATGGGTATGTTAGGAGACATAAAAGAGATACAGAGGAAGATAATGAAGGGATAAATACCTATCTAGATTATTCAGCTCACCTGGGGAATAACATGTGGTACCAACATATGAAAAAGGTGGGGAAAAGAGCATCTGATGAGAGTTTCTGTGTATGCTCTCTCATCCCCTTTTCCACGAATACAGTAAATACTTTCATTTCAAAGTAGGTATCAGAATACGGTGTGAAATGCCTCAGCCATCTTGCAGCATGGACTCCTTGAGGACAGTTCCAAGGAAGTTGGTTGTTTCCATACCAGGATGACTATATCAAGACCATAATGGAGAAGGAGTCTGGAAGGACATACAGAATGCTTGTATATCCTTGTATATCCTTGTATATCCTGTTGCAGAACAGGATGAGGTGATCATTGAAGAAATGAAGAAAATGAGTTGTCCTGATGTGATGAAATAACAGAATCGCCTGGATGTTGGGAATGATCCCAACTGTTGATTTATGGACGAGTGCATACCAAGAATGGATGGGAAGATGGAATGATGTCCTGTGTAGATCATCTGCTGAAAATGAAATACATATAAGAAGTGCAGAGAGTGAATGATGGATGCTTAAAGTTATGGGTCAAGCACTCCAAGTTACTGACATGGGGAGACGACGAATCAGGCCCAGTAGTTGTAATCCCATTGGTTAATGCGAAAATATGATTCCGAAGCCATGGAATGAACCATATGGGATATAATAAAGGATGTAAAACCACAATTGGACGTTCCTGGAATGAGTGAAGGGACAGCTGTCCTTATGGATTGATATTGGGCTTGTGGATCTAGAGCCTATATGAAGTTGCCCAAGGATTGATACTGTTGTGTTCCCAGGTGCTCATTCATGTTCCTGCATTAGTGATTCCTCAGAGCGATCTAAACATTGGTGAATTTCCAAAAGTGGATGACCATTTGATAAAAAGAAGATCACTTGAACTCCGACAGATGAAAAGAGAACATTATTTCTCAGCCAAATCAATAAGAGTGTATGAAACCATTCCTGAGGAGCACAAGTTGTTCAGCAAGACTGCTATGATAATGACAGCTATATTTATGCATGGAATTGAAACAGTTGCAAACGCAAAATCTTTGTAAATCACCAGATGGGAGCTTCTGCAGACAATCTTCCCTACCATGAAAGGATTCAACGCCATTAAAGAACATAGACATTCTGTTGCACATTTATACCTTCTCACGATGTCCAGAATGGGACATTGACAGAGGCCATATCGATGTTGACAGACCTGCATACCAAAGTGGAAGTTGAGAGAGATGACATTGAAGATAGCGGCTGTTTTACCTCTTTGTTTTCATGGATCCCTCAGTGGTTGGCAAATGTATACAATATTCTTGGAGTAATACTGGTGCTATTAATGTTTGGATTCTGTATAGTCAGGATGGTGATTGCCCAATTTAGGAAAATGGCAAAAAAGGTAGTGGGAATGAAGATGATGATTGATGCCAAAGATTAACCAAACGCCAAGGAGCTCACTGATGACGTTGTCAGGGAATAAATAAAGGCGAGCAACGTAGCACCTGAGGGAACAAAGTTTCTGTTTCCAAAGAATCATAAAAAGTATGTGGGATGATGGGTCTATTGTACTCTGAATGGACGAGTAACTACATGACATGGAGTGTAGATGAACATGTCAAATCAGCAGGCGCCCTGAGGGGGGGTGATGAAGATATGGACACCCAAGAAACACTTCATCAAGAGAAAATACCAGACGGTAGAAACACTTGAGGAGGTAGTCGAGGACTTGACCAGAGAAGGGAATGTAGAGGAATAGCTGCATACCTCTGCAGGTAACCCTGCCCCCTTGCTCCCATATGTTGCATACATGAGACTGTTCCGTGTTTGACCCAAGCTGGTGTACCAATACCGCAGCGTGTGTTCTAAAGAAAATACCCATTGAGACAACCCTACCGAATGTATCTCCAAAGTGATGACAGCCTAAGGAAGGAACTCCCTGAAGGAATATGAGAAGAGCAGAGAAAAGAAGCCGGTGACATCATACAAAGAATGCATGACGTCCTGAAATACTGACTGAAGAGAATGTATACACCATAAAGAAAGTAATGATGAAGTAAAGAATAAAGGGAACATTTAAATACATAGAAGAAGATTACTTGTGCGCAAATTAGTGTGGAAAATCAACCGTTAAATAAATGTACAGATGCTGAAACGCAAGGTAGACCAAGTCATCCTAGAAGCTGTCTAAACATAGTGAATAGAAGGCAAGCAAAGCCGCCATTGTATAGAAGCGGGACATCAGTATCATGAATTTAGTAAGCAAGGACCCATGAAGCGGGAAGGGAAAACTGTGTCACAGCAAGAATATGCAGAATCGTGGAGCTGCAAGAGGAGGTTGTCGGGACTGGAGTCAAGTCTGAAACAGCCAACGTCAGCTATCTGTTCTGTAAATGAGCAAAAGTGCAGAGG
This sequence comes from Ambystoma mexicanum, assembly GCF_040938575.1. Lineage (NCBI taxonomy): Eukaryota > Metazoa > Chordata > Amphibia > Caudata > Ambystomatidae > Ambystoma > Ambystoma mexicanum. Next base: position 144,601,126 of record NC_090934.1, read on the forward strand.
ATGGATCATCCCTTGTTAAGGTGCAAAGAAAGAACACCAAGTGTGCCAAGTTGAATTCATTTAGAGCATTTAAAATCTGCAAAATTTACCAAATCGTGCTTTCCTGTCACACAAGCCAACAATGAGTTTGAACTTGATGTCCCAGAGATGATAGTGAGTGCCCCACTCCTTTGCATTCTCAAAAACAAGGATACAAGCAGGGGCATCATTTAGGGGTCACCAGAGGTTGCAACTGCAACCTCTGAGGTCTCCCTTGCGACCTCTGTGGTCTGCCTTGTGACCTCTAAATAAAGAAACCAAAAAAATAAAGTTTTTCTTTTTTTTTGCAATACATGCTCCTGGGCTGTGGCTAGAACAATGTGGCTCTTTACTTCTGGAGTGGCTGGCTTTCTTGTTCAAGCCCCTTTAAAAAAAATAAGAAAAATAAAAACAGGATTGCCACACCACTGCCCCTAAATAAGAAAGAATAGGAATACCAAATAATGTGTCTTTCTGAAATTCTATACAATAATTGGTAGACTCATTAAAGGTTTATTTCAGGCACACTTCAGGGGGTGAGTCACTGATTTAGTCTGGTATTAAATGCCTCAACTCAGCCTTTCATCCTTCTGCGGTCGATACATGAGTACCAACACAGGTTGGGTGATATTGGGTGTATATTTTTTCCATATAAAGCGCTTAAGCGTAAGTGCTATATAATAACACATCATTATCATTTGGTAATGGACGTCTGCTTGCATTCACTGTGATATCTTAATATGGGTCTATACACACTGATCTTAATGATACATATGGTGATCCATTCTTGTATGAAATGTACATCACATTATAGTGATATCTTAACCATATTTTCTGTAGTGTACAATGCTATGTGATGCCACTTCCTGTTTTGTCATCGGGTGAAAGGTCATGTTCCATCGCTTCCCGCGATATCACTTTGGGTGTGGTCAAATGACATCACTTCCTGTCATGTCATCGGGGGGGATCAAGGGTCGTGTGATGTCACTTCCGCTACCCTTGGCATTTTGGTGAAATGACGTCCCTGGATACAAGGTACAAATACAATCTTCATGGCAGAAGGCATGGGTGATGAGAGATGCAGGGCTAATTGGGTGGGGAGGTAGTATCATGCCCCATCTCCTTGCACCTGTGTCTGGGCTTACATGCTGCTAAATGAACCGAATGTTCCAGACATGACACAAGCATGCCAAACAATTATATTAGTGCATATAATGAAGGACCTTGTAGTTTGAAAGACCAATTAGAACTGTGTATGGATGTGTGGAATTTTCGGTGAAAATGCTGCCTTATTTTCTCAGCCAGCAATGAGATGTGCCTTTCCAATTTGCACTCTGATCATACTGTTCAGTATTCTCTTGGTTTCAACTGCAGAAATAAACACACTTTCCTTAATCCACTGTTCCTTGTGTCATCATCAGCAATACAGATATGCTCATTCACCATGTCCTTGCACTTTATTATGTTTTTTAGGCCTGTCATTTTCTTTAGGGTGCCTTGCCAATAGATTCAATGCCTCTTGCAGCATAGGCCTACTTGGCATGTTTCCCCCCCTTGCTCATTTCCCCGGTGAGTCATGGGAAAAAACAGTGGAGAGTGGGGTTTCCCTCTGACATTGTCTTTTCTTAGAGAGTGAGAGCTCTGTCCTAACTTCTGGATTTCAGGGTACGGTCATGGAACCTCTCCCTCTCTTTTCCTTCTCTGGGTCCTCCCTGGACTACACTCTTGCCCCCACTTTGGAAGTGAAGGAAGTTAGTCATTGTGGAGATATGAAGAAACAGAGAGTTTAAGTATTTCATACAAACATATTTCCCCAGAATGTTTACATGGAATTTACAAAAACAATCACATGACCCAATTATAACACAAGACATTTACACAATTTTACAAAACCTTGTTTATTTATTTTCTTTATGTTTACGATGAGCATTCATTCATTTTCTCCATGTTTATATATCTTAGTTTCCATCCAATTCTTTCATTCTTCCTTTTCATTCATCAGATGGTTCCTCAGTTTGACCTTCATGGGGCTCCTTAATTAGTCATAGAGAATGTCTAGGATGACACATTTTCAGTGATTCAGATGGACCCATTTTACTTCCATCTGTTCCTTGCTCTGGTTCCTCTGAAAATTGTAAAAGTAAACCCAATCACCTACCTCAATCTCCTTCTTTGTGGTCTTGGGATCAGAATATGTTTTCATCCCTTCAGCAGACTTTTCTCTCCTTAAATGTACTCATGAGTCCTCAATGTATTTATCAGTGTCTGCTCCTGAGAGCTACAGAGCAGATGCTGAGGTAACATCATTTTCCATCTGGTCATAAGCTCAAACTGAGACATCTTTGTTGCAGAATATGGTGTAGACCTAATAGCCATCAGAACAAGCAGGAATCGGATGTCCCAACTAGGTTCAGACTTTTCCACAAACTTCTTTAAGATACTCACAATTGTCTTCTTGTATGTGTCTACCCTCCACGTGGGGCCAGGCGGTAGACAATGTGGAGTTTTCTTTGTACCCCTAGAATATCCCACATCTTCACCTTAACCTCACTGGTAAAATGACTTTCTCGATCCGACTCAATCCTTTGTGGGAGGCCGAAACTAGAGAAGATGTGGCTGATCATTAGTGCAGTAGCTGTCTATGCCTTAAAGGTCCGGGCTGGAAGACACTCTAGCCACTTTGTGAACAAGCATGTTACAGTCAACATGTACTTGTTTCCCCAAGAGGAGTGATTCATTGTCCGGGTGAAATTGGCTTGCAAATCTGACCAAGGCAGTGTCCTTTCCTTTTTTTGTAGGGGAGCTCTGTGTGTGAGTGAACTGGATTGAAAATGAGCACACACACGATGCCCCTTTAAGTAAATGCCGAGGCCCTGGCCCATGTGTGGCCAGTAGGCACCCTTGTGCAAGATTTCCAATGTTGTTTGAAACCTCTATTACCGGCAGTGGCCGCGTCATGTGAATGGTTCAACATCAGACTTTGGACCCACCCACTGGTCACAGCCAAATAGGTCTCTCTTTACCAACAAGCCATCATGGATCCAGAACAGCTTGGAGAACTTCATCAACACTTGGAGATCCTCTTTTTTGGCATAATCTGGCTCTGTTAGAGGGAATCTCACGGGGGCTTCAATATGTCGATAACATTTCCCAAAGATCAGTCCCTCTTTCTATGCAGTGATCAAATCTGCATCTGGAGTATCTTTACTCCACTGGGCTATTGAGAGTTCACTGTTAGCAGGAGTTTGTGACCTGGCTACAACGGCAACTTGGATTTCACCCAGCAGGGATCCTCCTTTTATGAAATCCCCCTGCAGAGCTCTGGTTTTAGCCAGCTGGTCCGTCAGGTAATTCCAAGTCTTTTCTGGCCCCTTTATCTTGGAATGACCTCTTATCTTCTTCCAATAGATCTCATTGGACGTGACCAGATTGTCGATTGACTGGATCAGTTTCGCATTGTCAGGTTCCGCACTCTTCTTTCCTGACGCAGAGGCAGCACAAACTCCTGCCTCCCCGTTGGGTTTTAGTACCTGAGTTAGTATTACTACAGGCCACCGCAACCCTTTGGAGAAAGAGGGTTAGGGTTCGTTGAGTGGATAGGTTGGGGGTTTTCAGGAACACCGGGAAGAGGGTTAGGAAAAGTACAGATGGGTAGGTAGGTGGTGATTAGGGAAACATGCTCCTCGGCCCCTGCTTCTGTGTTGAAGATCTCCGCCCTCACACACTTGCACTCTTCACTCATACACAACACTGTCTGTAAGAGTGGGCCTTTGTACTGGAGCCCCAAACCAGACTGCCGGATCTGGCAGCACATGAATATACTGCCTTTATTCAAGTCCTTAACTGTGTCCCCACATTGCTTCATGTAGGCTTTAACACTTTTCCCACATTACATCATGTAGGCATCCCCCACATTGCTTCATATAGGCTTTAACACTTTTCTCCCACACCATGTAGGTTCCAGTTCACAATCTCACTACAATGGATGGACAAATCCCCGGATTACCACATGCATGGAATGCCCCAAAACATAAGAAACACATTAACAGTTAGCTTTGTTTTTTGCTGCAAGTTTTCTGGCCCTTTTCGTACTGGTTTGGCAATGCGGCGTCCCATCAGCTGATTCACAACTGAAAGAACATAAACAAAGTCAGAAATGTGCGCGTACACTCGCTCGCTCCGCAGGTTGTCCCTTGCTAAAGCGTTCGGTTGGTCTGTGCCTTGACCACGCTAGTAACTGGGGTTTCTATAAGTCTCCAAGCCCCTAAAACCCCCTTTCATGAATGCGCTGCTCATGCCGGGTTCATTAGAAAGCTTGCGTGCAAGTCAGTATGCAGTTCGGGGTTTCGTTCATGCTCCGGTTAAGCGCTGCTGTTAGTAACGCTGGGCGGACTCCTTCCACCAACCGCTGCGCTTGTAAAGCAAACGGGACTTATCTGGCTTGTCACGCGGGGCCTGGGGTTCTTCTGCAGGCGGGCAGGTGCCCCGCGTAGGCGTGCCACAGAGAGCTCCGGCGAACACGTCTTCTCACGTTGCCGGTCGGAATTGCAAGCAGCGCATGCAGGGCACGGCTTGTGCATGCGCGGAGATGTGGGCGGCGCCAGGGGCGTGGCTATCTTCTCCCCAGCAGGCCCATGCTGCACACGGCCTGCTGGGTAACGTAGTCTCCGGCCTGTTCTCCACCCTTGGGCTCCAGATCTACAAAATGGGTGGAGAACACGCCTGGAATATAAAGTGGAATTTTGTAGGGCCTTCTTCCTCCCACCAACACCCACCACAGGGACCACCAGACCCACTCCTGCCTGAGACCCGACAGTACTCCCTCTCCCTCCGGCAGGTCCTGGTTTAGCGAGATACTTTACATGAAACTGGCGGAGGAGTCGAGGAGCATGGATATGAGATGCAGGTTCCCAGGATCTGTCCTCAGGGCCGTAGCCCTTCCAATCTATTAGATACCATAGGGTCCCTTGTTTGTATCGTGAATCTAGGATTGTCCTCACTTCAAATTCGGGATGCCCTTCCACTAGGATCCGTGGAGGCTTCCCGGTCTTTATGGAAACTGGAGCTGGCTTGAGCAGAGCAACATGGAACACTGGGTGTACCTTCATGTGTGTTGGTAAATCTAGTTTTGCTGCTAGAGGTCCAATCAAAGCCTTAATCGGGAACGGGCCTATAAAGCGGGGTAAAAACTTACAGGAGCCTCGGAGGGATAGATTCCGCATAGACAGCCACACTTTGTCCCCGACCTGATACTGAGGACTGGGTCGCCTTATTTTGTCTGCTTGTTCTTTATAATCTGATTTGGCTGAATTCAGATTGCATTGTACCTTTTTCAAAATGGCTTCTAACTGTTCCTTTTTTTCTCTGGCTGCCGGCACTTCTGGAATATCACATTGTTGTACCGGCTGGAAACGGGGATGGTAACCATACATACTGTAGAAAGGCGTCGTTTTGGTGGATGAATGAACTGAGTTATTGTATGCTAATTCAGCTAACCATATCATCTTTGCCCAGTTGTCTTCTTGGCCCTGTGTTAGACATTGTAGATATTGCTCCAAAGTTTGATTCAACCTATCGGTCAGACCATCGGTTTCTGGATGATAGCTAGTTTTAAGCCTTATGTCTATGCCTACTGATTTACAGAATGCTTGCCAGAATTTGGATGTAAATTGTGGTCCTCGATCTGAGATAACACTGTATGGCACACCATGTAACCGGACTACATGTTGTAGGAATAGTTCTGCCACTACGCTAGCCGAGGGGGTGCTCAGGCATGGAATTAAATGTGCCATTTTGGTAAGGTAATCCACCACAACTAAGATGGCAGTGAACCCTTGGCTCTGGGGTAACTCTACAATTAGGTCCATTGATACTGTATGCCAAAGTGTGGGAGGTGTCGGAAGTGGTTGCAACGGCCCCGCTGGTGTTTGATTATCTGGTTTATTCCTCAGACAAGTTTCACATTTCGCAATGTGTCGTTGCACATCCCTATGTAAATGTGGCCACCAGAAATGACGAACAAGCAGTTCTGTTGTCTTGACCTTGCCAGGGTGGCCCACAAACAGTGAGTCATTACACCACTTGATAGCTTGCTGTTGAAGAGGTATCGTGGGCAAATACAAAGCTGATTTATGGAACGGTAATCCATCCTTAATGGTTTGGTCCTTACTTTGAGCTGCCCATTGGACTAAGTCAGGTGCGGACATAGCTTTTCTTACGTCTTCGAAGATTGTATCCACTACTACAGTGCCTATGACACGGCTTGGGTCCAGCATTGGCTTGGGTACTTCAGTCTTGGCTTCTGGTTTATCTGGATCTGAGCTTGGCTCTGCATATCGCGAGAGTATATCTGCCTTCTGATTTTCTATTCCGGGGCGATAGGTGACCACAAAGTCGTATTCTGAAAACTGCATGGCCCAAAGCAACTGTCGAGGGCTTAGAGCTTTGGCTGACTTTAGAAACTGCAGGTTTCTGTTTTCGGTGTATATTACTATGTGTGTCGGCTCCCATAAGGTAGTGACGCCACTCATCAAAGGCTGTCTTTATGGCTAGAAGCTCTTTGTCCGCTATAGCGTAATTCTGTTTGGCGGATAACAGCATCCGGGAGTAATATGCCACTGGATGTAACTGCCCGTTCTCGTCTCTTTGGGATAAGATTGCTCCAACCGCATAACTGGAGGCATCGGTCTCAATTATGTACGGCTTTGCCGGATATGGGTGCTGCAGAACAGGTGCCGTGACAAATGCTTGTTTTAGGGCCTGGAAGCTTTCTTCTGCTTTTTCGTCCCACTGGAACTGAACCCCTTAGCGTAACAACCGCGTAATTGGTTGTACCTTTTTGGCAAACCCATCTATAAAACGGTGATAAAAATTTGCAAATCCCAATACGGATTGGATGTCCTTTACTGATCTTGGCCAGGGCCAGTCGACGATGGATAGTAAATTCTTTTTGTCCATAGTGACGCCCTGGGGGGACAATATAAACCCCAGGAACTCTACAGTTATCTGATGGAATTCGCACTTCTCCATTTTTGCATATAAGTGATGTTCCCGCAATCTTTGCAATACCGCCTTGACATGGCCTCGATGTTCTTCTAGACTTTGTGAGTAGATTAATATGTCGTCAATGTAAACGACAGCGAATACGTCCAGGTAACCCCGCAGAACTTCGTCCAGAAAGTGTTGGAATGCTGCAGGGGTGTTACAAAGCCCAAAGGGCATCACCTGATATTCATACAGGCAGAATTTGGTCCGAAATGCGGTTTTCCACTCGTGGCCTTGTCGTACTCGTACTAGATGGTAGGCCCCACGAAGATCCAGTTTCGTATAGATGGTTGACCCCTGCACCTAGTCCAATAACACTGGAATTAATGGTAATGGGTAACGGTCCTTTATCGTAATCTTATTGATTGCCCTGTAATCGATGCACGTTCTTAGGTTGCCTGTTTTCTTAGGCACAAAGAACAAGGGTGATGAGACAGCTGATGTTGAATGTCTTATGAATGCATTAGCCAAATTGGTTTTGATGTACTCTTGTAGGTGTTTATTCTCTGCTTAGGTGAGCGCATAATCCGACTGCAGGGTAGTAGAGCTCCCGCTTCTAGATCGATACGGCAGTCGAAAGGCTGGTGTGGCGGCAGGGTTTCAGCCGCCACCTTGCTAAAGACATCCGATATTCCTCGTATTCTTTGGGCAAATCCACTTTGGTAACTCCCCCTACACAATGGGGAACGGGTCTTGGGATCACACAATTGGCCTGGCAGTGAGCAGAATCAAATTTGAGTGCCCCTGCCCTCCAGTCTATGGTTGGGTTATGAAGCCGAAGCCAAGTCAGACCTAAAATGAATCCGAATTGTGGAGCTGCTATTACATCAAAGCTGATGGTTTCTTGGTGTGTTGTTCCACACTCCAGACAAAGGGGTTGAGTATGCTGTGTGATTGCTCCAGACACCAATGGTGAGCCATCCACTGCTTTTACATCTTCAGGACATACCTTATTAAGTAAAGGGAGCCCCAACCTCTGGGCCATTTGAATGTCTACAAAATTTCTGGTGGCACCTGAATCCACCCTCATGGATACGGGTATTCGCCTCCCTTGCCAACTCAAATGACCTGCCATTAATACATGGTTTGCCTGGTCGTTGTTTACGTTTGCTGGTGTGCTAGGGGTGTCTTTAGCTCTGCTCGCCTTAGCCACCCTCACGGGCGAGCAGGTGGTTTATTTGTGCATGCTCGTACAAAATGCCCGGCCTTGCCGCAATAAAGACATAGTTTATCCCTGCGTCTTTTTTCCTTCTCTTCTTTAGATAAAGGTCCTCGAACTGACCCAATCTGCATTGGTTCCTCCGCTCCTTTTTCGGATGTTTTGGTATTCTTTTGTTGGTCGAGCCGCACTATTGGTTTGTTTTCCCACCTGCGTCGATCCTGTCTCCTTTCACTCTGTCTCTGGTCTAAACGCAGAAGCTAAGTCTATCATTGATGAGCAGTCATCGGGTTGGGGGTCCACTTGGGCCACTAAGTCCTCCAAGTCTTCTCGTAGGCCTTGATAGAAGAGGGCCATTCTCTTGTCTTGAGGCCAATCGGTTTCCATGGCTAGCCGATTGAATGTCATTACATAAGTGACCAGATCCTTACCTCCTTGTCTGAGTGTTAACAATTCCAGGTCTTTGATTAGGGTTGCGGCTCTTCGATTAAAAATCTTGCCAAACTCTTCAAGAAACAAGTCCCAATCGTATAGCAACGCATCATCCTTGCAGACTAATGGTGTGGCCCATGAAGCTGCATCTCCTCTGATGTATGAAATCACAAATGCATTGCGCGATTGCGCAGTTCTAAAAATGGCTGACTTGGTAAGAAAGTGTAGTTGACACTGCATAACAAACTGATTGAAACACTGTGGATCCCTGTGGTACCTCTCCGGGGCCGCCAGAGGCAATGGTGGTTCTGTGGAAACTTGCACCTGCACAGGGACGGGAGAGGGTGTCCTAGGTAAGGGAGTTGGCTGGGCTTGACTCTGAAGTGTTAGGGTATGGACGTGTCCTGCCAGGTTTTGGTAGTCTTGCCTGGTAGCTGCTAATTCTGCTTTTAAATCCTGTAAGAGTGCTACTACCTCAACCATAATTTGTGCTGCCTGGGAGCCTTGTATATACTTGGGCTCGCAATTCTGTCAGGTTCCGCACTCTTCTTTCCTGCCTCCTCGTTGGGTTTTAGTACCTGAGTTAGTATTACTACAGGCCACCGCAACCCTTCGGGGAAAGAGGGTTAGGGTTCGTTGAGTGGATAGGTTGGGGGATTTTCAGGAACACCGGGAAGAGGATTAGGAAAAGTACAGAAGGGTAGGTAGGGGGTGATTAGGGAAACATGCTCCTCGGCCCCTGCTTCTGTGTTGAAGATCTCCGCGCTCACATACTTGCACTCTTCACTCATACACAACACTATCTGTAAGAGTGGGCCTTTTTTGTACTGGAGCCCCAAACCAGAGTGCCGGATCTGGCGGCACGTGAATATACTGCCTTTATTCAAGTCCTTAACTGTGCCCCCACATTGCTTCATGTAGGCTTTAACACATTTCCCACATTACATCATGTAGGCATCTCCCACATTGCTTCATGCAGGCTTTAACACTTTTCCCCCACACCATGTAGGTTCCAGTTCACAATCTCACTACAATGGATGGACAAATCCCTGGATTACCACATGCATGGAATGCCCCAAAACATAAGAAACACATTAACACTTAGCTTTGTTTTTTGCTGCAGGCTTTCTGGCCCTTTTCGTGCTGTTTTGGCCATGCAGCATCCCATCAGCTGATTCACAACTGAAAGAACATAAACAAAGTCAGAAGGGTGTGCGTACACTCGCTCGCTCACGCAGGTTGTCCCTTGCTAAAGCATTCGGTGGGTCTGTGCCTTGACCACGCTAGTCACTGGGTTTTCAATAAGTCGCCAAGCCCCTAAATACCCCCTTTCATGCATGCGCTGCTCATGCCGGGTTCATTAGAAAGCTTGCGTGCAAGTCAGTATGCAGTTTGGGGTTTCGTTCATGCTCCGGTTAAGCGCTGCTGTTAGTAATGCTGGGGGGACTCCTTCTGCAAACCGCTGCACTTGTAAAGCAAACGGGACTTATCTGGCTTGTCACGCGGGGCCTGGGGTTCTTCTGCAGGCGGGTGGGTGATACGCGTAGGCGTGGCACAGAGAGCTCCGGCGAACACGTCTTCTCACGTTGCCGGTCGGAATTGCGAGCAGCGCTTGCAGGGCGTGGCTCATGCATGCGCGATGATGTGGGCGGTGCCGGGGGATTGGCTATCTTCTCCCTAGCAGGCCCATGCTGCACACTGCTGCGTAACATAGTCTCCGGGCTGTTCTCCACCCTTGGGCTCCAGATCTACAAAATGGGTGGAGAACACGCCTGGAAAATAAAGTGGGATTTTGTAGGGCCTTCTTCCTCCCACCAACACCCACCACAGGGACCGCCAGACCCTCTCCTGCCTGAGACCTGACAGGCATTCTTTAGGGGTTTGTTGTTGACACAAAGCATCCCTTGATTATTCCAGTTAATCTGGTTCTCCATAAACCCATTCCTGATATAATCAGATTCAGTCATTATGACCAGTTCTTTGATTTTGTGGTGAACTGCAGTGAGACTGGCGTGATGAACAGCCATCAACTCTGCAACATGATAACTTTGGGGTCCTATTCTGTAACCAGCAGAGGGTTCCAGGGTATTGTTTACCCAGCAATTCCCAATGTTGGCTACTAGTTATTTTTCCACGTTGTTATCAGCATGGTAGAAACACCAATCCACATAAACTGCGGGTATCCCTTGACACGTTTCTTCTTCATAGACATTGTGGGGGAAGTTAAGTATGGCTCCATGTTGTTGTTGGTCATTAGACTTTCGTCCTCAAGACCGTTTTCTTGAGAACAAATATGCAAGTCTGCCAGACCTTGCACTAGGGGACTCTTCTTGTCCTGACCATATCTGACCTCCACAGGAAAGCCATGCATGGACAGAATCCAGGAAGTAATTATGGAATTACTAATGATCCCCTCCTGGATTCTGTCACTTTGTAGATACCGCAAGCGTTGGTGAGGAGACTCTACAATGATGTGCTTCCCTGGATGAATGGGTGGTCATTTTTCAACACCCAGACCAAGATCAGGAGTGCCTTCTAGCAGTCAGTGAATTTTCCACCAAAGAGGACAAAGTTTTTCTTGTATAAGAAATTACTTTGTTGACTTTGTAGTGCTTTTGGTACAATGCCACTGTTAGGCAAGTATCTGAGAACTCTGTCTCCAAGAAGAACTCCTTGTTCTTTAAGGTGTAAGCCAAACAAGGAGCCTGAGAAACGCTTCTTTCCAGTTGTTTTCCTGTCTCAGATTGTTCCGGACCCCACTCCCTCTTGACTCCGGACTTTAATTTGATTTGGTTTGAGTATTTATAACACGCTCAGGATGGACTCAACCATATAAATGCACATTTGCTATTCAAAACACATTACAACCAAGGTGGCATAAAAAGAAGTGCAAAAGAAAATGTGTGGAGTCAAAGGGAAGGAGAGGCCGACCAATAGACCACATTCTACTATTTGAACAGGAAAGTCTTAAGGGCATTTTGAAACTGAAAGAGCATATCGCAGGCCCTGATCTCTGTAGGAATACTATTCCAGAATCTCGGGCCAAAGACTGCAATTCTTCTGTCTCCTCTGGAAGTGCATGCCGTTCGGGGAATTCTCAGCAGCAGCTGGTCTTTTGATTGAAGCATCCTTGTTGGTTGGTAGTGGCAGAGTGTGGTCTTTTATGCATTCAACTGAAGCTGTTTTCTTTGCCATCCACTCATATACATCTTCCAAACATTGATTAATCCCATGGAAGGCATCCTCAATGTTACAAATTTTGATGAATGTGTGTGTGTCATCGGCATAAGAATGATAGCTCAATCCATGACTCTTCACGATATTCATCAACCTTTGCATATATACGTTGAAAAGCAGAGGTGATAATGAAGATCCTTGCAGCACTCCACATCCCATCACAATGGGATCCAAGATGTAACCCTCACATTTAAATTGCTGATGTTTATTGGTCAAGAATGATCCAAACCATTTAATGGCATGTTCAGAGAGATTACCTACCACACTAAAGCGATTGAACAGGACATTATGGTCGACCGTTTCGAAGGCCACAGACAGGTTCGGCATCACTAATAGTGATAGCCCCCTTTATCTGTGACCTTCAACAGATCATTGTATACCGATAGAAGTGCCGTCTCAGTTCCAAACTTGGGTTGAAACACTTATTGAAGGCTATCCAGCAGCGAGTCCTTTTCTACAAATGTTTGCCGCTGTGAAGTAACCACCTTCCCCAGTCTTTTCCCAGTCCATGGGAGACCTGCTACAAGGCATAATTCTTCAAACTGGCTGGATTCAAGTTGGGTTTTTCGTTAACGGTGTAATTATGGCATTGTTTAGTTCCCTAGGAACAATATTGATATTGATATTTTATTTCTATCGCGCTCATACACAAGTGTTTCAGAGCGCGAAATACCCTGGGATAACAATTTATTTATGAAAGTGGTCATAAAAGGGTCAGTTCTTGAGCTAGACGTTTGGCTATACATGCAGGTAGTGTAAACAGGGAGTCATTGGTAGGTTTGGGGCTTAAAATAAGTGATTGTACTTGGTCCTCTGTGACCGGTTCGAAATCAAATGAGTCACAAACCGCTCCAAATCTCGGCTTCCAATGCACCTGATAAAGGGCTCTGTCCAGGGACACCTGAGATATGGCAATGCAATCGTCCCTCCTGGAATGTAGCCGCAATACTCTGAATTAATTTTATTTTTTCTTTAAAAAATATATTAAAAATATTGTCCTGAGCTGGCAAGGGTTCAGGTGCCGACACAACACAACTTTGTTGGCAGAACCAGTATACCACTGCAAAAATTATCTTGGCTGATTGCTGGCAATGTAAAATTTCTTAGAGAAGATAATCCTTCTTGGCCTTAAAAATGGCTTGTTTGTAAATCCTCTGCACTGTTTTTGCTATCCTAGTAACCTCATAGGATCTACTTTCATTCCAATTCTTGTCCGTTAAACAAAGTTGCATACGAAGAGGAACCAGATTTTGAGTGAACCGCGGTTTAGAAACCTTTTTATTCTTAGGTTCTAGAGAGGTTTATTTGGAGCATACTACATCCAAAATCGTATTACCATTGGTAACAAAATTCCTCACTGGCAAGTGAAACAACAATGATGGCTACATTTCTTTTCATTTAATCTCCTAAAATGTTAGCCAGGTCTCTAACTTTCCGAACTAACACTAACAGTCTATCTTTTGTTTCTGCTTTCACCCCCTTACCGCCGGAATGATCAGAGAGAAAAATTGAGCAAAATTATCAGACAATTGGATAGGGATAGCCCCCTTCAAAAGTACACAATTGCCCCTAGCCAACAACACATCCATTCAATTAATCTTTACATGGGAAGGGGCTAATATCAAGGATGAAAGTCTATGGTTCCACATCATTTAAAACAATTGTTTTAAGTCTGGGCATTCAGAATTGTCCAGCTATACTCAATCACCCAAACACATAAATTCCTTACATCTGCTCACTGACATAATTCGGAAGGTGTCCAAATGGTCTAAAGAATGACAGGCTGGCCCTGGAGGTCTATAACCCAGGATGCTCTTAACTGACAAGGTATGTGATAGCCCAATGGACATCTGTCCCATCTGTGACCCATCTGTCCACTCTAAGGCCTCCAGGTGGGAAACTTGCAATGATGATCTGTAAATCATGGCTACCCCCCATACCCTTTAACCTACTTGGTTGATAAACTATATAAAGTAATCATCTGGCACTAAGTAATGAAATGACTCCTGCAAGCCCTTGGAGAACCACGTTTCGGTCATTAGGAGCAATTATAAGATATGTGAATCAATAAACTCAGCCACTTCCTCCGTGTGGGCAATGGCAGAATGGGAATTAAGTAATATGGCTATGATTACAGAATTATCTTCTACCGAACATGGTCTCTGAGCGTTAGATGTGGGTCTAAATATCCCCAGATTCCAGGTCTTGTTTAGTGATCTGAGTGTTGCATTGCCCATTTTGTTGTCAAGTATTCTCCGGGTGTTCCCATCATCTTCATAATCCACCATTTTATGCCTCACGGCTCATACAACAACACTCAGCCGAAATGGACTAAACTAGTACCAGAGAATTATGCACCAGCAATACTTTCTAATTCTGTTGCGGTTGGGACAGTCAGCATTTCCTGCCGACTGCCGCCCAGGACGCAAACAGGACTAAACAGGCAAAGTACTGAAGCCGGCCAGTTAAGGCCTATGGAAACACCTAATGCCGTCACCCGAATGCGCACCACCTGGGAAATGGAGTTCTAATTCCAATACAGATCCCTGTAAAGTGCGACGTGCAATCCAGTACACTGTAAAAACAAATTGATTTAGACCAATTTCAGAGCGGGATCAGTGCCCACTCCCCGCCACTTAATTCCCCCATAATATTGTACAACCAAAACAATGTAAAAATATTTTATAACCAGTTCCAAAAACACATATAAATCAATTTATTTAAAATCAATTTAGAATCCTGTGTCAAAAGAGTGCAACAGACATTTTAGCTAATCAACCTTCTGCTGACACAAAATGAGAGCAGAACCCAATGAATAAATGGACCAAAGGTAGAGTGTCATCTGCGTAGTCTTCAATGAACTTCTGACTATAATTAGTGAGTCCAAGAAGGCTTCTTAATTCTCACAGAGTAGTCAGGTCTTTTAATTTCCATTAGGCTTCCACATTCTTCGCCTGGGGACCCTCATGGGTGATCTCGTGCTCTAAGAAGTTAACTCGGGTCTTAAACCACTGTGCCTTCTGAAAGGACAGTTTTGCTCTGGCTTTCTGCAACTGTGTTAGAACATAGTGGATCTCGGCTATATGTTCCTCCACAGTTGAGCTCTTTATCAGAACATCATCTACAAAGGCCAGGTTTCCTCTTTCGCCCAAGTCGGGCATGGCCTTATGTAGAAAGATGTTGAACTCACTGCTGGAGTTAATGTATCCAAAGGGGGCTCAGGTCTACGTGTACTGCTGCCCAACAAAATTAAAGGCAAGCTTGAACTGGTCTTCCCTACTCACAGGTACTGTCCAGTAGCCATTGGCCAGGTCAATGGTGCTGTACACCTTTGACCCTTGGATCTGTGCCAGCTCCTGGTCGATGTAGGGAAGTGGCCATCTTGACATGGAGACTTGTTCGTGTAACTCCCCCAGGTCCACACATAATTTCTATTGGCTGTTTGGTATGACTATATCCCAGTTCCGGGATGTTGAAGGTACTGTAGATCGGATGAATTATCCCATGGGATTCAAGGTTATTACTAATCTCCATGAGTAACGCCATGGAGCGAGAGGTAGCTGGTATTGTTTCACAGATACTGGAGCCATATTGGGGTCCATCGGTATGGTGGTTGAATGAATGGATGTGTGTCCACAGTTGTTTGAGTCCACTGAAAAGATATCTTGGAATTCCACGAAAACCTGTTTTAGCCTTTATTTTAGCTCCTTTTTCTCAAAGGCATCACTAAGATTGATCTTTTCCTCAACCAGCTGCATGAAACCTGGAAAGACCTTGGGCTTGGCAACTTCAGTTGTACCCTCCAGTTGGGTGGAGCAATTTTGTTTTGAATGGTTTTGACCTGGAAAGGAGGTTCCAGGGATATGAGGTAGTGGTCCTTAAGTCTGAACACTTCCTCCTCTTTTCTAATGTCACAGGTCATCTCCTCCACCCTGTATGGGCAGGAAGAGTGCACCAAGAAATCCCCCTTTGCCTAGTAAAAATCTATTCAGGAGAAATCCTGTCGCTGATGACGAAACAGTCCTTTGGGATTGGTCCAATTATTGTATTATCTAAATCAATAGAATAATGTTGGGCATCAACCACCATTCCATTCCAATAAAGGTGTCTGCGCCCAAAGTGATACTTGAAGGTGTCGTGTTTTAGATCTACTAGAGGTGTCAGATTTAAATACATAGCTTGTTGTTGGAGATGGGAATTCAAAGGCGTCCTGATGTTTGAGGTTCTGTACTTGCTTAATTTTGAGGGGAATAAAGAATTGTTGCACCAGTACTGGGATGGTAACCTCTTCTTGCAGTTTTACTTGAACCGCATAAGGTAGCAATTGAGCTGACTAGAAGGCTTTTTCGGTATTGTCAAAATCAATGGGGTTAGCCCCAGTTGGGATCAGGCTTTATTATTAATTAGGTCCAAAATGATTGCGAATCGGTGAGAATTTCACTGCCTAAGTAAAAGGCAGAAGGGACATCTTTCATTACCCAATAATTATGCTCAATGCTTTTGTTGCCAATGGACATTTTTAGCATACAACTGCAATGCAGGAGATGTTTGGAATTTAGGGTTTCCGGACCTACTTCCCATTTGTCAATCAATTTAAATGTGTGAATGATCTTTTGGGAGTTTCCTGAAAAGTCCTTCGCTGATGAAGCTACTTCCCTTATTCAGGCATATTCTGGCGAGCACAGGTGCCCCTCCTGCATTTATCTGAATGGGGAAATGTAACTGTTGCCCTTTTTTTGAATGTCCATCAATGTCCATCATTTTTTTCATTGTCTGGTTTTACGGGACTCAATGTTTCTTCTGAGATTGGACTGGTGTAAAATGTTAATATGTCCCCTTCCAGTGTGGATTACCATTTAAAACTAAGGAAGGTTGATTTTCAAGAAGGGTTGCCCTCACCAGTTTGTTCTCCCACAAAGATGACCGTGGTGTCTGGGACTTGGTTATTCTTGAAATGGAATTCTACTTTCTCAGAATGTTGATCAGTTTGTTGAAAGGTACCATTCATGCTTCCGTAATTGGTACTCATTTTTAATTTTATAGGCCACTTAGTCTGGGTCCAGAGGACCTTGTTTACACAGTCGATCAGAGGTGATAAACTCCAATAAATTGTTCCCTGTGGAGAGAAATTAGTACTGGAGAGATGAAATCCTTGAGTTTGAGGCCAAGAAAAAGTCTTGCAGTCCTATTCTGCATTAGTTGAAGGGGACAAAGGGAGGATGTAGGAAGATTGAGGAAGAGGCTGTTACAAAAGTCAAGCCTAGAGAGGACCAGAGATATGGTGACATTGGGCCTCATTATGACAATGGTGGTAGCCTTGCCGGTAAATACTGGCATGGCTGCCGCAGTCATGAAATTACCAGCACCTGGCAATGGGCACTTGCCGGGGCATTCCGGCCCTGCCGGACCCAGAAATTGCCCATTGCCGGGTGCCGGTAATAGTTACTACCCATTCCCATTTGAGCCCCATCATGAATGGTGCCGGTGCATCCAACATGTTCTGCTCGGGGGTGCCGGTACGCCCGTCAGGTCAGACCTGGTGGGTGGGAAGGCAACCGCGAGCAGATCTTGTAGTTTGCCGGTCCGGTAACAGCGGTACTGGCAAGCTTACCGGTACCGTTGTTACCTGACCAGCAAGCTTATAATGAGGCCCATTGAGTTTCTGGGGGAAGGTGAAGAAAGGGAGAATACCACTGAGGAGGTGCAGCTGATAGTGGGCCTTCTTTCCAAGGTACACGATGTGAGGAGACAAGGGAAGAGAGGAATCAAAGATGAGATTAAGGTTTTTTGCCTCACAGGGGGGTGAAAGGAGGGTGCACATAGAGTTTGGCCAGAGGAAGGGAGTGTAGATGGGAGCTGGGGTTCCAATGGACAGGAACTCAGTCTTACTGGCATTAAGGCAGAGATCATTGGCAGCACACCACCACTGAATGGAGGGATGATAGAGGAGTAAGAAGAGGAAGGAGAGGGAAGCTTGAAGAAGAGTTGTGTGGAAGTGAGGATATAAAGAAGATATCAGATGGACAAAGGGGGCAAGGTAGATATTGAAAAGCCATGGCAAGTGGATAGAGCCTGAGGGATGCTGCAGGCGGAGAGTCTAGAGCCAGACCTGTAATGCCAAGGGTATCAAAGAGCCCATTTATCAGGGTAGCGTGTCAAAGGCGGAGGAAAGATCCAGGGGGATAACAACGGAAGGAGAATTAGATTCAAGATTAGAGAGCAAGTCGTAACCAGTGTTCAGTAGAGCAGTTTCCATACATAGGTAGCAGGGCCTGAGGGATCATTGTTTGGGACCCTGCCTGACTACCATTCGATTGAGCCGGGGTGGGGGGTCCCTTCTGCCTTCCATTTTGCTTGTTGGCAGGAGGGTTACTTTTAGACCCCCCGTATCCTGGTCCAAGGGAGGGTTAGTTCTCACCTCCTTCGCAGCAGCAGGTGTGTTCGACAGCTTAGAGGTTGTGGGGGTGTTCTTTTTGTTTTCAGGGAGATTCTGGACCTCATAGATCTTGGTTGCTTGTTCAATTACCCAATCCAGGGTCCTGTGCTCATGCACCAGCTGAGTTATTATGTATTTGAGGAGTACATGGAAATTGATGGTCACAAACTCCTTGCTATGTGTATTCACTCACCAGGAAGTCTGAGCAAATGCACACTTTAGCTCCTGCACAAAATCTCTAGGTGCCTGATCCTCCCCACAGTGCAAATTATATGCAACCTTATTGGACTCTGGTGGGTTTATGTGTAAAATAAATGTTTTTTAAATGGCCACCTTATAGTAAGCCCATTTATAATTATCCTGAGCCTCCAGTCCTGCAAAGAAATTGGAGTACTCAGGTGAGAATGTCCAGTTCATAAATGTGATGCAATTCACATAATTTCTGATCTGAAATGATGCCATCATCCACTCACAAAGTTACAGGTGGTCCCATAAAAAATACTTGTCATTCCTGTGGTATGGGGCCAGGAAGTCTTTAACAAAACTTGTGCTCTGCCTCCCTGTTTTTTTCTTCCCCTGCACTGGAGTCCATACACTTTCTGACTCAGAACTGTTACTGGTACTCCATTCCCTGTCTCTATGGGACTGGGAATACCTCCCAGACCACAGGGTCTGGACTCCTCTTGTCTGTGTCGCCATGAATTCTCACGGTCATTTCCCCTATAGTCACCTTTTGGCACAAGATAATACTCAGCCTCTTCCTCAGACTGATTCAAATGTGTGGTCTCACTTCTTTCAGGTAGTCTGTGGAAATCCCCCCTTTCGCCTGCATGTATGGAGGTTTTTAATATGCCCCATCTAGGATGAAGCTTTGAATGGTCTTTTTCAGCAAAGCAGGCTAGGTGGTCTAGCTGTAATCCTATCTTCGGTAAGTCCAACTCCCTGATGTTGTTGTCATAGAAGTTGTCCTGGTAAGAATTACTCATGGTACTATGTTTAATCTCCCAGGACACTTTTGTCCTGCCCCCTTCCCTTCTGTGTGGTGGTAAAGATGAATATGCATCAATATCAGACATGGGCTTGCCTTATGGAACAGTTTGGCTAAGCCTGAGTAAGTCCAACTGCCTCATGTCCTCTGGTTCTCTTTAGGGGGTCTGTATGAGGTCAGTTCCCCTTTGTTTATGAACATTGTGGACACCTGCCATGAGGTCCCTGAATGGAGGGGCGTCTCCTTGATCAGAAGGCGCTATCCCATACCCTAACTTATCAGGGTTTCTCAATGTGATCAATGCCTGTTAATATTTCCTAATTTCCTCATTTAATTTTTCACTCTTGACTTAAGCTCTGCAAGTGATGCTTACCTGGAATCAAGTGCACTGCTTTGCCCTGCCAATCTATTCTTCACTGCCAGAACCTCTTCCTGGAGCATTTCATTTTCACTCTGAGCTTGTTGTGAAATGTGTGCCTGCTCCTGGTGCCTCTCTGTGAGACTGACATCTTCTTTCTCCTGAGTATCTCTATCATATGTTGCCTGCAATAGGTCAGCTTGTGTGTGCCTCAAACATTCTAGAAGCTCTGCATGTTCTTCCCTCACTTTGGTGAGTTCCTGAAACCGAGGCTCAACCTTTTCTGTATCCATATCCAATAGGTTTACTTTATGTAATGTGCAATAGGTCTATACCTCAATGTACCTCAGTGATGATGTCATCCTGCGTGGCAAACAGCAAAAACGTATAGGGTGGAGGGATTGGTTAAGGGAACATATATACCTAGAGTAATTTAGGTGTTAGTAACATCATTGGCTGCCTCATATCAAGTAGGCATCTCTAAATACATATAATGCAGATAATAATGAATAACAGCAGCATACTGGTTTCTGCAACAATGTATGGTCCATCATTACATAGGCCCTCATGATTGGTTGGCATTAGAGGCATTTCTAGGAGGGGGCTACAGGGGCTACAGCCCCAGGTCTTTTGGTTTTAGCCCCGGTTAGAAGCTCAGAGGTTACAAGCAAAATGCTAGTGAGCCCTGAGTCCCGACAGTCCCGACATTAGCATAACCCCAGATCATTTCCAGACCTAGAAACACCCCTGGTTGGTATTCTCTTCCAAACTTGCACATTCAGCTTGTTAGCAGCACATGAGCAAAATGAAACCTAGGTGGGGGGACAACGTCAGGCAACTGCCCACTTGGCCAATTAGCCTACTATCTCTCATCAGTCAGGCCATAAGCCAAGGCTTCTTCTTTTTAGTTGACCTTGCTGACTATTCTCATCCTTGGAACTTTAAAAGGAGTGAAGGTACATTGCATTATTTATCTGAAGCTTTATGAATATGCCTTGTTTTCTGATCTTGCACCACGTGTGTGGAGACCAAGATTTTGTGCATCCTGCCCTTCTATTTAGAGCTATTTTATTAAATTATACTGGGTGCTATTACTCTTCTCGGCCGCTGGAGACTCGGTTGCTCTGTCTTAGATGTGCTTTCCATGTCTTTAATTGTGCAATACATGGCAGTGCAAATGTTCTCTCCTTTGCTTAATCGAAGAGAAATATGTCCTGTGTACATGGCTTATCCACTTTGATTCCTTTCAAGCCTTGCAGTTGCCTCTTTCCGCGGCATCCTTAATCCCAAACCAAACAAATATTCAGTGTTCTTGAATTAATCTGTATTCCAGTACCTGTCAGCTGTGCAGCCTTGGTCTTTCTCCTTCAGGTTTCTCGCTTACTATTATACAGAGTCGATGTCCATTTTCTCATCATGGCTGCTTTGCCCGTGTTTTATTTTCGTTGTTTAAGAAAGCTTCTATATGTGTTTTCTACCTTGTGTTTCTGCGTATATACATCTAATGCATGTCTTCTCACTTAACTTCTCGGTGAAGATGATTTATTCATATTCTCAGATGAGTTCACTTCATCGCTTCAGTGACATCTTCATCATTTACGTACATCATTGTAGTGTGTCCTTGTGTCCTCTCTTCATGGCGTCACTTTACACTTGTCAGACTTCACGTACAGCTCTTCCATGTTCAGTGGTGTCTGCAGACATCTTTCTACCATGTGAGTTCGAGGGTACATTCGATATGGTTGTCTGAGTGCATAACGTCTCTCATATCTTCGATGCAATATTGGGATGATACCAGGTGTCATGCACAGTGTCCTCCTACTGTTCTTCCACTATGACGGAGGTGAGGGTGTGGGCTCTATAGATGGCATGTACATCTGCCTCTCTACAGTAACAGGACACTATACGCCTGCTGTAAGATTTCTTTGTAATTCAATAGTTGCATTTTATGCTGTTTTAAAGCCTTTAAATCTTGGTGCACCTGATCAAATTCATTCTGGGAGTGAAACCCTTTTACAACTAACTGATTATTTTTATATTTCAGTTCTTTGATGACTTGCTTGGGAGCCACTATTTCATCCAGCAATACACTACTATGAACAGTCTGATCATTCAATTTACCTTGAATGTGGTTTACAGTTTTGGCACACTCTCTATTGGTGTCTTGGAGTGCAGCAAACTCTGTTTCTCGCTCTGCACTTGCTTGCAAATAGGTTTTTAACTCGTTTTGCAGTTGTTCTATGAGACTTTCATGTTTCATCTCTGAAATTCATCTCTGTTGCTGTTTCTCCTTCATTCGACTCAAGACGCTGGTCTCTTTTATTTGCAAACGCTCTTCAGCTAATTGCAAATATAAATATAAATGAGCCGTAAATTGAGTCATTTGAGTCTGTTCCTCATGTTTAGTTAGGGTCATGTACAATGTCTCTAAGGCTTTGTGTAACCTCGCACCTTTAAGTCGAATGTCAATTCTTTCTAATGTAATCTTGCCAGCTACCCTCATCCGCCTCTGTCCACTCTTCACAAATGAACAGATTGCTGGGCAGATGTTTACTGGCCTCATTTGCTTCCATGGCACTTATTTTAAAAATTGCATTTTTGCAACCCTGTACTTTTCTTCACAATATCAGAACCACCTAATGCTTTATTCCTATGAGCTTTACACAATCAGAGCCAAATTAAGTGTCAATAGTAATCAATATAAATGTTTTCACCAATACCCTTCCCTAAAACTCACAGGTGAAGTCCATGTGGCACTTTAACAAAGCATTTTGTTTAGACCCGCCTTCCCTTAAAGCCCTGTGTTGTGGGAATGTGAATAGCTATGAATGGGTTTTTCTGACACCGCTTCACTTCAGGGACCATGTAGGGAAAGGTGGACAGGAAAATTGGAATAGTTATTAATTTCATGTTTCAGACTCCTGCCCACTTAAAGGCTGGTGCTGGGGGATGTGGACAGTTTTTGGGCTATTAGTTTAGGGAAAAGAAGTCAGGATTAACAGGAAGAATAGGATTACCCAATTACATTACAGGCTATAGTTATTAGCCTACAATGGGAATGAGCATTGTTCATTTTGAATATTAATAGAAATCACCCCATGGTGGTTTGCTATAGTGTAATTAATTAAATTAATATTCAGTCAAATATGCTAAGGATCTACACTGGATGCTCCCACCCACTATTAAGGGAATAAGTTAATGTAAGCAGATTCCCTTACACATTTGGTTTCAAATGACTCAATTCTACTTAGAATGGAAACCTCTGTTTAAAGTTCAGGAAAGCCAGCTGCATTTCAGGACCCTCTTTGGTACAGGGCAGGCTTTGGGTCACAAAACTGTCAAGGATGGGCCCCAGCTCTTCACCATAGAGGCCAGTCAGCCTTTCGGCCACTCCAGCATTACGCAGATGCATTTTCAGCAGACTTCTTTTGGAGATATTTGGCAGCTTCCAACAAACCTAATAATCTTAATTTCCAAAAATCGCATGCAGATCACATTTACATCAGAATAACCAGCTTTTTACTAGTTTTAAATCACCTATGAATAGGTGCAGTGCAACATAATGTTGCTGAGAAAATCACTATTTGTGATAGTCCATTTAAACTAATGGAAAATATTCACATGTATCTAAATCTTAGTGACAAGAGCCTCCTGGACTGAAAGTTTATTTTTCCAGACCGGGGTAAAAGCCATTAGCCTCTTTGTTGTTCGAAGTTGGTGGGCTGAGGAGATCCTTATCATACAGCATATAGTTCACCTCTGCCCTGTGATGCCATACTGTCATGCTAATATATGGCACTTTGTCCTGTTATCAGAAATTGACCAGAATTCTGATCTCAAAACCTTCTCTTTTTTAGTATGTTTCCCCATTCAGGACTGGGTCTGTGTTGATCAGGTCCTGTAGTAAATACTTGGAATGTACATTAGCCCCACAGAGATTTCCCTTCCAGATAAGTAGCCTGGCATGCATTTTATCTGCCCAGCAACATACAGCAGGGTATGTTTCGGGCCTAAGTGAAATTTGCAAGTAACCTATGAAAATAAAGTGGACTTTTCTTTTCAATTGTTGCTGGTATTTTGTATGTGAAGCATAATATATATTTTTTAATACATTACATCTTGTCATCACACACCAGGTCTTTTCCATGAAATTCTAATTTTAGCAGGGGAACATATTTCTTCTTGTCTTGATTTAACTGCAAAATAAACCCATCTCAGGACATTTCAGTTTCACTCCCTTGAATGGCACACAGCAATTTTGTATTAATGTTGCACATTTTAAATGAAGGGCTTCTGTATTGGAAGGCGAGCCTCGTTCGCTTTAAATTAAAATGTTACTTGGATTTAACTCTCACATGCGTTGCCCAGTTTCCCTTACTTTTCAGTGTACTGAGCATTTCAATGTGTGACAGTTTCAGTGAAAAAGCTGGATTCATCTCTCAGCCAGCAATGTGATGTGCCTTTCCAAATGGCACTCTGATTAAACTTTTCAGGATTCTTTTAGTTTCACTGCAGAAAGACACACACTTTCCTTAATCCACTGTTCCTTGTGTCATCTTCAGTAAGATACATACGTTAATTCACCATTCCCTTTCACTGTATTGCGGTTTTTAGGCCTGTCAATTTCTTGAGGGTGCCTTGCCAGTAGATGCAATGCCTCTCACAACAGATGCCCATTTGTCATTTCAATTCATGTCATTTGAGGCTGTCATTTAACCCACAATCTACTGATGGTACCTGGTATATGATAGGCCTGTCAATTTCTTGAGGGTGCCTTGCCAGTAGATGCAATGCCTCCCGCAGCAGAGGCTTATTTGTCATTTCAGTTCATGTCATTTGAGGCTGTCATTTAACCCACAATCTACTGATGGTACCCGGTATATGATATGCATCTGCCTCTTTCTCTCTCTCTCTCTCTCTCTCTCTCTCTCTCTTTCTCTCTCTCTCTCTCTCTCTCTAGCTCTCTCTCTCTCTCTCTCTCTCTCTTCTCTATCTGTCTATGTCATTCTCTCTATCTCTGACTCTTGTTGAGATGCAAGGGTGGAAGTTCCAGGCCCCCTGATGATTTAGGATGAGCCGATTATAGAAGAAAATGTTGTAAGAGAGTTAGGAGAATGAAGGGGGTCAGGGAGTCACTCTTAGAATTTGAATTGTAGTGGAAATGTAATGAATTTTGGTATTAGTACCACGTTAATACTGGAACTCCATTTTAGAAGTTAGACGGCATCTTCAAATTGAAGCCTAGTGCCATAGCTATGCCAATACACTTGCAATCCTGTCCCAAGGGTTAGAAGTCTCTGTGTGTGGTTTCTGATCACAATACTGCAGCCCTGTGGAAGGCTAATTCCATGAAGACACACAGTTCTTTATTGTGCCTTAACACTGGTGCATGTACCCCAGAAGGAATCTGCCCTGCAAGACCAAACGAGGGTCAGAATGGATCCTTCAAAAGAGAATCCAAGAGAAGGGGGGCAAGGGCTTTAGGCTTCACAAGTCCAGATCTCTAAGTTATAGCGGCCTGTGACCCCCGAGCACTGCACACAAATATTTAAGTGCACTGACCAGTTCAATACCCCTGACCATATAACTGTAAGGTGGCCAATATATCAGGAATATCAGAGAGCAGGGACAGACTGCTCCCACAATTGTGTCATGTGATTTGTGTTCCAAGGTGCCAGGGAGAAGGTAATACATTTAAACTGTGGGTGGGAAAGTTGTGGAGGCACCGGCATGTCTGGGATTGGAGCTGGCGTCATGTAGAAATGATCACAACCTCAAAAGTAGCCACCTTGCTCATGCCCTTGGTATCAAGTGCACCTTGGAGCTATGAAATAAATAATTGTGTAACCAAATTGGATTCTTTGTACTTGATGATGGAAGAAGAAGATCCCCACATGCAAGCAGATGGACAGATGTTGCTGGGACCAATCACCTGTATCCCGTATGCAGCACACTATGTGTGTATAGGGTTGCAGCAACCAGCTACCTGGATTTGTAACCTTTGTGATGTACATCACTTATGACACTGTAAAATGTAAGGAACTCATCGTGGCAACAGTAAAGACAGACACAAGTGATCACAGTTCAATGGTGTTTATTAAACTTTAAATGCAGATGGAAAAACACCTTACTAAACCTAAATCTAACATGGGAGCAAGCTTTGACCATCAAATGAAAAATAAGGCACTCAGTGTGGCATCAAGTCAAAATAAAAAGGCCTGTGCAAAAAAATAAATATATATTGTCAAATCCGTACAAATAATTACAGAAATAGTGTGTGATAGGGTTTTCAATAAAGAAAGAAGAGTTCACAAATAATAAGTCAGAATGTGATTGCCAGGGGTCCCCCTTCCCCACGTTTTGAACATGGGACAAAGTGGATCTCCTGAGCAAAGCAGACGCTCAAGCTTTTCCAGCACGAGCCAACAGTTCTGTATCCGCTATCAGGTTTTTTGAGGGTTACGTCTATTTTCAATAGAAAGTCTCTTGCCTTCGAGGCCTGATCTATACAACAAACAAACAGAAGGTTTGGTTCCACGTATACCTTTGGTGTTGGCTTCGCCCCTGTGTTCCCCTCTTATGGGTGTAGACCCTTCACAAAATCATATTCAACAAATTGACTAAACAGTTCCTTTTTCAATGAACTTTGGGGGATACACTTTCCACCCTGGATCTCCCTCTTTTGGGCTTGGACCCCTTTCAGACTTAAGCCTCCCTCCTTTGGGTTCCCTGTGGCTTTATTTAATTTCTCAGATCTTAATGTCTTTTTAAACAGTTCTTCTGTCCTCACCTCTTTTGACAGCTTACCTCTGCCAGGTTCACTCTCGCAAACTTTTACAACACACTGTTCATATGCGCTTTTCACCAAGAGAGACCCATTTCCCTTAGCTTCGAAATCATCTGTTGGTCAAAGACTATCAATGGTACAGAGGATTTTCCAAGACCCCTGTATGACCACTTTGATCTCTTCTTGCCACTTCCCAAGGGCTTCTGGTTACAGTAGTTTTAACAATCATGTAATTGCCCAGAGTTTCCTGCCTGAGCACCCACATGGTGCCGGATTCCTCTGTTGCTGGTTTTCACCCTCTTTTATCAATAGTATCTTTAAGCTTCTCAAATGTTCAAATTAGCCGCTGGCTATTTATTGTTCAACACAGTTAGTTTTTTATCATCATTTCCCTTGACTCACCGGCTGTGATGAACCGCTTGGCTTTCTTCTCCTTCGAGTCAAGGTTGGTACCACAGAGACCTGTGTCTCTCCCTGGCCTGGTTATCTTGGTTCTCTTGTACCGTAGACATCTGCTGCAACACACGCTGGCTACTCAGGAGGATAGCTCAGGGGCAATGTGCTCGCCTTGGAAGCAAGATGACACGGAGCACCACAGGTTCGATCCCTGGGCCTGCGCTTAAAAACCTCTGGGTATTAAGCGCGTTATAAATAACCTAACATATCATATCAAATAGGTCACAATCTTATAATTCCAACTGCAGAGGTTTCACTGTCCTTGGTCGGTAAGGGAAAGGTTGCTTCTCTCCTTGTCACCCTCTTGGTATGCACCGTCTTTCTCCTCCTCTTGAACTGCCGTGCTGGTATGTGTGATTCTGGACAATTGCCTGACTTTGGCTGACCCTTATATTGGGACATGACAGGTAAACGACTCTGGTGTCAGTCCCTTGTCTTCTGTTTTGTGCGAAAGTGTTCATGTCGGGAAAAGGGGGGGCAGTGTTTTGGAATATACTATACAGTAGCATGTGGAAAAGGTGTTGAAAGAAGGGGGGATACCGCGTCTCACCTGTCGGTGTCCCACTCTCACTCCCCAAGAACTCCCCATCCAGATGATTCTCCCTCACTGGTCCACCCCCAGGAACTCGATCCAACAGTGATGGCCATGTCCTGGCCGCCTGAATGATAGATCCCTGGGGACTAGCTAAGTAGACACCTTTAGGTTTCTCACAATACCTTCATAGCCCGTTGTTCCTGCTGTTTTTTTTTTTTTCTCAGCGCTTCGTGGCAGCAGAGTTATTTGCTGGCATATACTTTTATTTTTGTGAGAATAAACCTTGTTCTTCTTGCAAGTGGTGTGCTGTGCCTTTTTCCCTAGTGGGCTGTATTTTCTCTGGTGTGAGCATTAAGTGGTTACTCTACAAATTTGGTGACCCAAATTTTCTGCAGAATCAGAGGATTCCAGACTGCACATTTTGAGGGCACACACCCACTTGCAGCGACCAGTCCCAAGTGTGCTACCGGTAGTGGTGTACAGGAGTTGTTTTGAATTCCTGTCTGCTCTTTGGAGAAGGTGCAGCTCCGAGGATTGTGCATGTCGTTAATGGGACTCTGTGATGAAGAAGCTCAAGTGAATGCACAGTTGTAAGTAAACCTCTTGAGGGTTAACACCACAGGGGTGGACGCTGGGAGGCAATTTTGGGGAACTGAGAAAAAGATGTGTGACTGAGTTGAGTAGTGTGCTAATACCACGTGGTGGTTATATATATATTTTATTGTTATTATAAGTATATGAGAAGAGAGATGGAGAAGTGGAATCCTTTCCGAGGTAGGGAAGAAGATGGTGCCATATTTTGAGACAAGATAAGAGAATAGAGAATTAGGAGCTCCATATACTTAGTGGGCTCAAATTCCTGTGCCCAATATATCCCGGATGGTGGAATAAGATGAAGTAGTGGTTGTTTTTTTAGTTTATTGTTTTAGCTTGTTGTTTTTGTGTTTTAACTCATATTCTGAAGTGAGGAGGGGAAAAAGGGAGGGCCTGTGGAAGAAGTGTTGTGGGCATTGTGTGTGGGGAGAGTGTGTGTGCGAGTGGAGAGAGTGAAGGAGAGAAGGGAGTGTGGGTCGAGGGTGACAGGGGAGCGGAGTGAAACGCTGGTAGTAATGTTTAAGACAAACTACATTTTGCATAAGATGTGACCTTTTCATAGATATGTTTTTTCAGCATGGGGTTAGTTACAACGTTAGAATATATGAGTAGTGCATTGCTGTTGTACAGGGACACAATTCAGAAATATCACAAGCAGTGGGCGGTGGAGACACAAGGGGGAATGTTCCAGCCATGGCCAGCGCAGGGTATGAACCACAGAGTGATATTGGATGCCAAATATAAAGTTAAAAAGCTCCAAAGAAGGACAGATTTTGGAACTATGGAAAATGATGGAGGACATGATGGACAATGATGACTTTGAATCCCAGTGTGACAATGGCCTAACCCCGAGTATAGTTTATGCAGCAGTATCTGAGTGAAAACCTTTGTCTCGGCTCTAGTAGGATGTTATCCAGTCCTTCCCACCACAGGATATACCAATTCAATGTATGTGGCCTGACGCCCACAGCACCATCCCATCTGTGCGACCACCCCATCACGAACAAACACTAACACTGCTGTACTAATATATACCAAACCACAGAAGTAGTTAGAAGAGGCTTTAACGGCAGCACAAATGGAATTTGCATGGTTGAGGATCCTGTGGGAAACAGGGAGCAAATTGGTGCGTGGGCTAGATGAATGGAGGGTCAGAGACATTTTGTTTAGATTAGATAGTACCGCAATCAAGGATTTTCATATTGAGAAGGAGAATGGGAAGTGTGATGAACGAGGGAGGGGGAGTGAAGAGTATGGAACAGTGAGGTTGGATGGATACACCAATAGGGAGTTGCAGGAGGATGATTGGAACATGGTGGACGAGTTAGAGGATGAAGAGGAGATGCTGGTAATTAACTCACAGTAGAAGGGGGTCTTCAGTTGAGGAACAAACTTGGGAGGGCAGCAGTGGCAAGGAAAAAGGGGAGTGACATTAAGTATGGGAGAAGAGGAGTGGGCACACATTTGCCATTATGGCATAAAGGCCCCAGGAGCGTTCAAAATGTGCCTTTGGCTCAAATGGACAAAAGCAGCCTGATTAAAGAGCTCCAGCCCCTCACTGCAGAGGCTTGGAAATGGATATACGCTTTTGAAAAACAAACAGCTGCATCCCTTTAGCAGTAGGAGATATAAAATGTTTGCTTATAGTAATTGTGGGGCAGCAGGCAAGGAAAGTATGGGTTAGGGCCAGAAACACAGGAGTCAAGAGCGCAGGTGTGGGCTTCACTTCTACAGGTTCATCCCAATTTACAGATTTACAGTCCATAATTGAGTATACAATGGGGGATGTTGAAGACACCAACCAATATATTTTGAAAGTGCAGAAAATTATGTGAAGGTTAGAGACAGGGGAACAATGGGACCAATCAGTTTGCGCTTTTCTATTTTGTTATCAAAAGGGGATATCACAGGAAAGTACAGAAAGCTTTCGAAAAGATTGTGGGTATAGGGGCAAAAGGGTGGGCGGAAATACAGACTATAATTAAACATCACTGTAAGCAGATCAATGAAAGAGAGAAGGAAATGGCGCAAAGGTTGCACGCTGAGAAAGCAAAACCAGTGCAGAAAACATTGGCAAAAATAGCAGTTGAAGGGGCAGTCATGGCAGTTACTAAAATGGATTTGGTGGAGCAGACAGAAGCGCAAACATATGTCTTGCCGGGCGTAGGACATTGAATTGGTGGGTCTCAGTCACAGTACCTCGATGGTAACCAGGAGGTCAGCAGCAAGGAAGAGGAGGGTTTCATGGAGGAATGGGGGCAGAGGTGGCTTTGAATGAATTGGGCCGAGAGGGGGAACGGGACCAGTTCAGTGTTGGGTGGTGTAGAAAAATGTGTCATTTTGAAAGGGAGTGCAGAAGCAGGACGTGAGCGGGGTACAATCCTAACACTCCTGCGGTCCCAATACCACAGCAGCAACACCTTCTGGCATGTCCGATGCCCACGTCAATACTGTATTAGATACACCAAACATATACACAGCTGTCGCCACAATACCCTAAGACATAGTTCCCTGGCCCACATATCATCACAACACAAGCTGCGCCGCCATGCCAAACATATGGCATCCATGAAAAAAAAAGATGTATCCCACCCTTACTTTGGACAGTCTAAGCTGGAATAAATTATTTGGGAGCAAACGCGCAATAATTGCTTTGCGAGTGAGCTCTAAGTTGTCTCAAACCACTAATTCTAATATTTATCCACGTTGTAATGGAATTGAGCTAGTTGGAAGGAGAAGAGAACAATCCTGTGTTTGCCTATAATCTTTAGCAAATAAGAAAAGAAATGATATTTTGAACCATAACAATTGAAAATCTTCTTAAAATCTGTATTCCATTCTTCAATGTGCATTACATAAATTCAAACAAACCATTCAACTTCATGAGTCATTATGCAAAAAAAGTGAAAAAGATTAAAAAGAATTATACAAACATTTAAGCAACATGACAAACAGAAATTAAAGTTTCAACATGTGTTCTTCTGAGTGAGTTGTAAAAGAAGGAAACTTGAATATAGTTCCCTTATTGAAACCCCCTGTTGTTGGTGATGTGAGGGTAGCTATTTCCTGAGAATTGCTCTGATCAGTGAAAAATAACCCTATGTGGGTAAAAGTTCCAAAAAGTTCTTTTTTTCTCTTTTTGTCTTTATTTCTTCTTTGGGTTTCACTGTTGCCCTATATATGGGTCTTGTAAAGTAAAATAATTATTTGCCTACGTGGTGCTTGGTGTTCCTCCCAAGCTTTTCATGTTTCAGCGGTCTTACAGCTTTTGCATACATCCGCCTTCATCAGGGCATATTATTTAAACACCCTGTCGTTGAACTAATCCCAAGTCCTGGGGTGAGTGTGGTCCGGAATGCTAGGACACCCCTTTCCCTCCTGCGTGGCTGCTGTTATGCCGTGTGGTACCGATGGTTGAGTGGACTGTGATGTCCGATGTCCCTTCCCTAGTTCTGGTGTGGGCTTCTATACCTGATCCGGTGTCTAGATGGGTGCTGAACGTCAGATAGAGGCCGGAGGAACTGTGAGGGTTTGTCTCTGGGTGATGCGGCAGTGTGTCACTTGTACTTTGCCGTTACGTTGTCTCCGATTTCCTGGTTAATTCCGTGTTTATTACTTGCGTTTCTGGAGGCTTGTACGCCTTCTGAGGAGATTTGCTGCTGAGCAGATTTCGGCGAAACCGTCCGCGTCTGTCTCTGTCCGCGTTGCTTAGTGCTATGCGGTGTTCGTTGTCATGCAATATGGCATCCAGCTGGCCTGAAGCACTGCTGTTCATAATGGGACAGTGCATCCGTATCGAGGAGAAAGTGTTATGGGAGGCAATCATTTTACGTTCCTGGGTACAAATACATATCCTGACTAGTACAACCCACAGAAAGCTCATGCATGCCCAGTCCTGTCCATGACTACCCACCCAGACGAGGAACCCTTGGTGGGTGCAGAGATAGGGAATAAACAATGAATCATTATGGTTTTCACAGGGGCCACTAAATCATGCATTAGTGAAGTAAACATCCCCGTATCATGTGAAACTCTCCACACGCAAGGCATCTGTGGGGCTGTGGCAATGGTTCCTTTTACCAAAGTTGTAAATTATGATAAAGGTATTTGTTCTACGCACCGTCACCACCGGAAGTGGTCCCAAGGTGCTCTGGCGCATCTGAAAGAGGAGGGGTGGGTGGTTAATAGGGTGTAGAGGTATAGGAGAGTGAGAGATGTGGTGTCCTGTTGACAGCTTCAGTTCGGTTTTCACCGTGCGCTGAGCTTCAGTGTGGAATTCGGGTCAGTGGGAGTGCCCATGTGCTGTTGATGCTGGATATGTGTTGTTTGTCTGTTGTTGTAGTGTGGTGAAGTGCATACGGTTTTCTGTGCGGAGAGGTGGTTGTGTGGGTTTCTATGTGAGAAGCGTATGCTTAGCATTTGAGTTTCTTTAGTTGTTGGTGATTATTATGTTATTTATTATTATAATTTTTAAATTTCTTCTTTGTCCTCCTTCTCATCCCCTCCTTGGTCCTCCTTGTTATTCCCGGTCCTGATCTACTTGCATTTCCTCTATGGTACAGCGGTATGCACTGAAGGTATCCCTTTCCACGCCCTAAGGGTACGATAGTGTAAGATATGATGCGCTGGGTAGGTTTTCTTTCAAGGATTGTCGATTTCAGTTGTTTATGTGTTTCCTGGTAATTTCATTCTGGTTCAGGGACAAAGAGAAAAAGGAAAAAGGGAGACAAGGACGTGCGTACACCTTTCACTATATCTGGAAACCTCACCAGTAAATCTGTTAGGGTGTGACATCTTAAGCAAACTTAACATGACCATCTAATTTACAGATCGAGGGATAGCATGTGCTACCCCAGGAATTTGTGCTTTGATAGCAATGATGATAATAAATGCCAAAGAAGGGGAGGTGGTGGTTTGTGGCATTCCCGTACACACTATGTTTGTTTATGGAATTACAGTTTTTGTTGTGTGTTGGCGAGTGCCATCTAATTTTGTTTTCTGACCTGTTGTGACCCCATAGCTTGTGGTAGTGACAATCATTTCACTGGATTTGCAAGGGTTGATGTTGTCAGAGAAGAGGATTGTGGTATTCTGTAAGTGATTTTAATCCGGCACACACCCAAGTCAACGTCTAGCGTGTAATGCACAACTGAAATCCTTATTTATTTTTGTCTAAAAGTTCTTTATTCTGAACAATATACCACTCATATCACGCCCCCCTCCTGGAACACCCACTTCCCTCGGTCACACTGAACCAGGTATCAGGCTGGTTTGCAAAGTTAAAATATGTATTTATGTATTTACAATTTAATCACACTAGGTTTTAATGGGTACACAATAATCACCCATGGGGTGATGTAACACTGAATAATCTCTTTAATACACAAGGAGTAATAGTGAGCAAAACCATTCAGCAGAGAAATAATACTTTTGTGTGTGTGTTCAGATCAGATGGCACTGTGGTGAATGGTTCCCCCTGCACACCCCTCAACCCCCAATATGTAATGTAAAGAGATAGGAGGAGGGAACAGGTTTTCAGGAATGGCAAAATTCAAACAAAATATCAATCCCACTTTCCCCCAGCAAGCACAAGAGAAAAACGGAATTGACTGTCAAGCTGTCAGAATGGCTTTTAAAGTTATCCTTAGAATGGAGTGGGCAAAAACACCAAATATAGTCAAAATTGCTGAAATTGTTATAAATTCTTGTGGGAGCCACTTTGGATAGTTGCACGTAAACACAAGCAATGATTTAATACCAAGAAACAATTTGAAATTTTAAAATTAAAGTCGGAAGCAATCAAAATCAGTTTTACCCGTGTCAGAATTTCCCAAAAAAACGAAATCTGCAGCAAACTTTTCACTGCGCGATAATTGGGATAATGGGAGAACCATATGGATTTGGGATTTGTTAGCAATAAGCAGAAGGTGACATTTTGTTTCTAGCACAAAAACTGAGCAAGTTATGGACGTTTTAGTGGAGGTCGTTTTTTTGAGATAGGCGTGAGACTGGAAAACAGGAATGCGCTTTTAAAATGACAAAAGGATTTCTTGCACTACAGGATGACTATGAACAAAACAAGTGGTTCACGGGAACACAGCCACTTGATCAGAATGACTGCCTGCTAAGGACTCACCCTCTTCAGATGGGGAAAGATCAGTGCAAAGATAGTTTTAGCAATACTATTACAGGAGGAAGATAGAATGGTTTGGAGAGAGTTCAAATTATTCAAAAGTACTCCTAACAATACAGGTTCTGAATACAAGATAGGATGGGTTTAAGATAGGGATTGACTATGGACAGGACATATGCTGGTGACGCAGTTCTATCTATAGATACTCTCTAGATATGTTTTTAAACAGAACCGTCAGGATTCTGGTCTGTCAAGATTCCGGTCAGGGAATGGGATTTGGTTTTAGGACAGACGGCTAGGCAAATCGGATTGGATCTGCAATCAGCAAGGCACACGGGTCACAGCACGGCACAGGACTGGACTGGATCTTGTGGGATGCCTCAACCCACTTCTGCTCTGCCATGCAGCATCCCTGTATTCTGATGGTGCCAGAAACATCAAAATGGCCGCAAAACACTTGTGAGCGCCAAAACCTCTGGAAATCATGCCTTGCAAAGCACAAAAAGGTGGCTGCCCAATCTGCCATACACGTTGTCATTGGTGGAACAGAGATCTCACTCCTGAAAGATGTCACTGGGCTCCACAACATGTGAAGATGGAGGACAGAAGGAAAAGCAGTGCTTTGGTAAATCTTGCTTTAAATCACTTTTTCTTTGTTGATGAAACTGCAGAATGTCGGTACAAAACACTCTCAAACATCCAAAATTCTTGCTGGGTGCTACAATTCACTTAGTGCAAGAAATCATTGTGAACTTACAATGTCCTGAAAAGCTGAAAGCATCAAGGGATTTCCACAGCAAAAGTGGCTCTGTGGATCTGAAAAAATCTGGGTGCAGTACCCTCGGCCGCCTGAATGACAGCTGTCAGGGGCCTGCAGCATCAAAACTTTAACCATGTATAAACTAAAATCAAATGTTTGCAAGCTAAGAGGCCTGTTATTGAGATTAACCTATCTAGTATTTATTGCCCCAGTTTTTATTAGCCACAATCCCCGACAAAGTGTGATATTTGGTGGGGAAAAAACACAATGTTCACATTGTCTGGGGTTCTGGGTAATACATTCTGGGCTGCTTCGCACAAGTCAGACCTCTGTGCATTCCCATGGGTGTCCTCTTTTGGGAAATGCATGGGATTCCCTGTTTTCCTTGCTGGCTTCGACACCCTAAGCCCAAATCTGTAGATTGCCCACATGAACAAATTGTGCTGTGGCGAAAGGCTTGGGGTTACCAGTGGGTTACCCTTTTCCTTTTGTGTCCCCGGTAGGTGCACCCACACATGTGAGATACCATTTTCATCGGGACACCTGTGGGAACGCGGGACGGTAGGCCATGTGTTGTTGGGGGCGTTTTTCGATGGGTGAGCCGAGCAAAATGTGCAGAAAATATGTTTTTTTCCCACATTTCGGAATTTGCGGGTGTGTCTGGGTACTAAATTCTTGGGCGATTTGCCCAAATCGTAACTCTGCAGATTCCCATGGGTGTCCTCTTTTCGGAAATGCATGCGGTTCCCTGTTTTCCTTGGTAGCTCAGACAAGCGAGGCCCATATCTGTATGGTGTGCCGGTCGGCAGAGAGTCTGAAATTCCGGTCTGAAAAAAGACTTGGGGTTACTTGTGTTTTAGGCTCTCCCCTTGGCGCCCAGGTAGGTGCACCCACACATGTGAGGTAACGTTTTCATCGGGACACCTATGGGAACGCGGGACGGTAGGCCATGTGTTGTTGGGGGCATGTTTCGATGGGTGAGCCGAGCGAAATGTGCAGAAAATGCATTTTTTCCCCCACATTTTGGACTTTGCAGGGGTGTCAGGGTAATACATTCTGGGGCGATTTGCCCAAATCATACCTCTGCGGTTTCCCAAGGGTATCCTCTATTCGGAAATGCATGGGGTTCCCTGTTTTCCTTGGTGGTTTGGATGCCCGAGGCCCATATCTTTATGGTGTGCCGCTCGGCAGAGAGTCTGAAATTCCGGTCTGAAAACAGACTTGGGGTTACTTGTGTTTTAGGCTTTCCCCTTGGCGCCCAGGTAGGTGCACCCACACATGTGGGGTACCGTTTTCATCGGGCACCTGTGGGAGCACGGGACGGTAGGCCATGTGTTGTTGGGGGCTTGTTTCGATGGGTGAGCCAAGCGAAATGTGCAGAAAATGCATTTTTTTCCCCACATTTTGGACTTTGCAGGGGTGTCAGGGTAATACATTCTGGGGCGATTTACCAAAATCGCACCTCTGCGGATTCCTATGGGTGTCCTCTTTTTGGAAATGCATCGGGTTCCCTGTTTTCCTTGGTGGATTGGACACCCAAGGCCCATATCTGTATGGTGTGCCGGTCGGCAGAGAGTCTGAAATTTCGGTCTGAAAACAGACTTGGGGTAACTTGTGCTTTAGACTTTCCCCTTGGCACCCAGGTAGGTGCACCCACATATGTGAAGTACCGTTTTCATCTGGACACCTGTGGGAAAGTGGGACGGTAGGCCATGTGTTGTTGGGGGTGTGTTTCGATGGGTGAGCCGAGCGAAATGTGCGGAAAATGTGTTTTTTTTCCCCACATTTCAGAATTTGCTGGGGTGTCTGGGTACTAAATTCTGGGGCGATTTGCCCAAATCGTACCTCTGCAGATTCCCACCAGTGTCCTCTTTTCGGAAATGCATGGGGTTCCCTGTTTTCCTTGGTGGCTTGGACACCCGAGCCCCATATCTGTATGGTGTGCCGGTCGGGAGAGAGTCTGAAATTCCGGTCTGAAAACAGACTTGGGGTTATTTGTGTTTTAGGCTTTCCCCTTGGTGCCCAGGGAGGTGTACCCACACATGTGAGGTACCGTTTACATCGGGACACCTGTGGGAACGCGGGACGGAAGGCCATGTGTTGTTGGGGGCTTGTTTCGATGGGTGAGCCGAGTGAAAGGTGCGGAAAATGCGTTTTTTCCCCACATTTCGGATTTTGCGGGGGTGTCTGGGTAATAAATTCTGGGGCAATTTGACCAAATCATACCTCTGCGGTTTCCCACGGGTGTCCTCTTTTCGGAAATGCATGGGGTTCCCTGTGTTCCTTGGTGGTTTGGACACCTCAGGCCCATATCTTTATGGTGTGCCTTTCGGCAGAGAGTCTGAAATTCCGGTCTGAAAACAGACTTGGGGTTACTTGTGTTTTAGGCTTTCCCCTTGGCGCCCAGGTAGGTGCACCCACACATGTGAGGTACCATTTTCATCGGGACACCAGTGAGAATGTGGTACGGTAGGCCATGTGTTGTTGGGGGTGTGTTTCGATGGGTGAGCCGAGCGAAATGTGCAGAAAATGAATTTTTTTCCCCACATTTCAGACTTTGCGTGGGTGTCAGGGTACTAAACTCTGGGGTGATTTACCCAAATCGTACCTCTGTGGATTCCCAAGGGTGTCCTCTTTTCGGAAATGCATGGGGTTCCCTGTTTTCCTTGGTGGCTTGGACACCTGAGGCCCATATCTGTATGGTGTGCCGGTCAGCAGAGAGTCTGAAATTTCAGTCTGAAAACAGATTTGGTGTTACTTGTGTTTTAGGCTTTCCCCTTGGCGCCCAGGTAGGTGCACCCACACATGTGAGGTACTGTTTTCATCGGGACACCTGTGGGAATGCGGGATGGTAGGCCAATGTTGTTGGGGGTGTGTTTCGATGGGTGAGCCGAGCGAAATGTGCAGAAAATGTTTTTTTTTCCCCACATTTCGGACTTTGCAAGGGTGTCTGGGTACTAAATTCTGGGGCGATTTGCACAAATCGTACCTCTGCGGATTCCCACGGTTGTCCTCTTTTCGGAAATGCATGGAGTTCCCTGTTTTCCTTGGTGGCTTGTACATCTGAGGCCCATATCTGTATGGTGTGCCGGTCGGCAGAGAGTCTGAAATTCCAGTCTGAAAACAGACTTGGGGTTACTTGTGTTTTAGGCTTTCCCCTTGGTGCCCAGGGAGGTGTACCCACACATGTGAGGTACCGTTTACTTCGGGACACCTGTGGGAACGCGGGACGGTAGGCCATGTGTTGTTGGGGGCATGTTTCGATGGGTGAGCCGAGCGAAATGTGCGGAAAATGCGTTTTTTCCCCACATTTCGGATTTTGCAGGGGTGTCTGGGTAATAAATTCTGGGGCAATTTCACCAAATCATACCTCTGCGGTTTCCCACAGGTGTCCTCTTTTCGGAAATGCATGGGGTTCCCTGTTTTCCTTGGTGGCTTGGACACCTGAGGCCCATATCTGTATGGTGTGCCGGTCAGCAGAGAGTCTGAAATTTCAGTCTGAAAACAGATTTGGTGTTACTTGTGTTTTAGGCTTTCCCCTTGGTGCCCAGGGAGGTGTACCCATACATGTGAGGTACCGTTTACATCGGGACACCTGTGGGAACGCGGGACGGTAGGCCATGTGTTGTTGGGGGCATGTTTCGATGGGTGAGCCGAGCGAAATGTGCGGAAAATGCGTTTTTTCCCCACATTTCGGATTTTGCGGGGGTGTCTGGGTAATAAATTCTCGGGCAATTTGACCAAATCGTACCTCTGCGGTTTCCCACGGGTGTCCTCTTTTCGGAAATGCATGGGGTTCCCTGTTTTCCTTGGTGGTTTGGACACCTCAAGCCCATATCTTTATGGTTTGCCTTTCTGCAGAGAGTCTGAAATTCCGGTCTGAAAACAGACTTGGGGTTACTTGTGTTTTAGGCTTTCCCCTTGGCGCCCAGGTAGGTGCACCCACACATGTGAGGTACCATTTTCATCGGGACACCAGTGAGAACGCGGGACGGTAGGCCATGTGTTGTTGGGGGCGTGTTTCGATGGGTGAGCCGAGTGAAATGTGCAGAAAATGCATTTTTTTCCCCACATTTCAGACTTTGCGGGGGTGTCAGGGTACTAAATTCTGGGGTGATTTACCCAAATCATACCTCTGTGGATTCCCAAGGGTGTCCTCTTTTCGGAAATGCATGGGGTTCCCTGTTTTCCTTGGTGGCTTGGACACCTGAGGCCCATATCTGTATGGTGTGCCGGTCAGCAGAGAGTCTGAAATTTCAGTCTGAAAACAGATTTGGTGTTACTTGTGTTTTAGGCTTTCCCCTTGGCGCCCAGGTAGGTGCACCCACACATGTGAGGTACCGTTTTCATCGGGACACCTCTGGGAATGCGGGATGGTAGGCCAATGTTGTTGGGGGTGTGTTTCGATGGGTGAGCCGAGCGAAATGTGCAGAAAATGTGTTTTTTTCCCCACATTTCGGACTTTGCAAGGGTGTCTGGGTACTAAATTCTGGGGCGATTTGCCCAAATCGTACCTCTGCGGATTCCCACGGTTGTCCTCTTTTCAGAAATGCATGGGGTTCCCTGTTTTCCGTGGTGTCTTGTACACCTGAGGCCCATATCTGTATGGTGTGCCGGTCGGCAGAGAGTCTGAAATTCCGGTCTGAAAACAGACTTAGGGTTACTTGTGTTTTAGGCTTTCCCCTTGGTGCCCAGGTAGATGCACCCACACATGTGAGGTACCGTTTTCATTGGGACACCTGTGGGTACGCGGGACTGTAGGCCATGTGTTTGTGTGGTTTTCATAACGTTTTGACCCATTTGCTGGTGCCCTTTGTCACACAACCCTTTCATTTCCCAAATGTGACATAAATTTAGTCGCTACTTTATGCACCATAAACTTTTGTAACCTGCAGAAGTCACCTACCCTTGAACAGGTCTGCCTGTGCTCTTTCAAAAAATGTATGCTTGCCATTCCTCACCACATTGGTTTTCCCGATTTACACATGCTAAGTGCGTCTGTTCAGACCGTGAGCATAAAACTCCTGTGTACCATGGCTCAGTGTTTGGCTTGTGGTATTGCTTCTTTTGTAAAACACTACAAAAAATGTGTGCTCTTCTAACTGCAAGAGTCGGGGGAATGTAGTGGAGCATTGTTATTCTCAAAATTCATAGAAGCCATTGCCATACCAAGCCAACCATGTCCAACACATGCCTTTCTTTTGGTCATTTTCCCGCTTTTCCCCCAATCTATGGCAGTTTCCCCTACCTAGTTGTTGCCTGACCTACATAAATCACCCCTTCCTAAACTTGGAATTTTGTCTACTTTTCAGAAATATATGCCTTTCCATCTTCCACATCGGCTTTCCTACCTTTTTCTTCCATTCCGTCCATGCATGTCCAATTGGCAAAAATGGCCAAAATCGCCTACCTCTCACAAAACGGTTGATAACCACATCAAAATATTTTTTGTTCTGTTCCATCCAACCTGTTCTTGAAAGCCAGGAAATGGGGGAATTCAGCACATCAAACCATTCGTTCCTAGCTCTTACAAGGTAAAAACCACAGGCTACTTTGTACTTCAGTTTATTGGCATTTTTTGAAAAAAAACAACATTTTCCCCCTTTTTGGTTATTTACTCTCACCCCCCTACAGCAACCTAGGATTCCTTGGTGGTGTTACTACCACCTACATGTGGGATGAAAAGGAGCCAAATTTGGCCGAGATATCTCATGCAACAAAAGAGTTACAAGCCATTGAATGGCCACATACCAAAATCACCAAAAAAGGCCCTGGTACTAGAGAGAAATACCCATGGCACTTAAAGGGTTAAAATTGGGCGACACAAGGTGAAGCACCCGGTCATAGTTGTGACTCCAGAGGGCACACCTTGTTTACTAGGGAGTGACATCCTGCGTAGATTGTCTCCCCTCATAGATTGTGTAAACAAGGTCATCTGGACCCAGACTAACCGACCAATAAAATTGAAACAGAGTGTCAACCATTTTAGTTTAAATGGCACATGCCACATGGTTGAACAAAAACCTGACCAAATTGAATTTCACTTCCAGAATAATCAAATCCCAGATGTGACAGTAATTGCGGTACCACAACAAACTGGTGATGGGGAGTCCTCTCTATTTCTGAAAATCAACCTTCCTTCCAGTCTAAGGTGGTATTCCCCACTGGAAGGAAACACTCTGAAATTCTATACAAATTCACAATCAGACAATCCCATTCCTATAGTCCAAAAAGATGAGAAATCTTGGCTTGGCAACGCTTGGATGATATTCAGATAATTGGAGAGCAGTTGTTCATCCCTATTCAGTTAAATGAGGGGAAAGACTCTGTTCTCGTCCGAGTATGTGTGAACAACAGTAAGAGCTTCATCAGCGAGGGCATGTTCCGCAAACTCCCAAAAGATCCAGCCATCCCCACATTTAAACTGTTAGACGGATGGGAAATGGACCTGGAAACACCCAATTCCAAACATCTTCTGCCCAGCAGGTGTATGTTCAAAATGTCCATAGGCAATATGAGCATAGTCCATAATTGTTGGGTTGTGCGAGATGTCCCTGCTGCATTTTACATAGGCAGTGACATTCTCAATCGCTTTGCCATTAGTTTGGACCTAATAAACTTCAAAGCTTGGTCCCGATTAGCGGGTAATCCCATGGACTTTGATGACCCAGAGAAAGCATTTCGGTCAGCTCAACTGCTGCCATATGCAGTTGAAATTCAGATTGGAGAGGAAGTCACCATCCCAGAACGGATTCGACAATTCTCACTGAAGTAAAAATTAAAAGACGACAGAAACTCAAAAATCCTGATGCCTATGTCCATCTTAATGCTCATTTCCAACAGCAAGGGTTGGGGGTAAACCCAACACCACTAGTCAACATAGAACAAAACACTATTCCAATAGAGATGGATAACAGTGACCTGAAGAGTCTCCCTCTGTGCACAGCACCATTATTGGAATGGCGGTTGATGACCGACATTTTTCCATAGATTTAGTAAAGGAACTTTTAGGACCAAATCCCAAGGACTGTTTTGACAGTGATAGTGACAATGACACAACACCATACAGGATCTTCACCCGGCATGGGGGGAATTTCCTGGTGTACTCTTCCTGCCCTTATGGTAAGGAAGATGTGACCTGTGAAGTGGGGTGAGATGATATTTCAAGTCCACAAGGACTGCCTCCCCCACCTGAAGCCATCAGTCCAAATCAGTACTCTGACCAGGGACTTCTCCACCCAGCTGGAGGAGGCCGCTGAGATAGCCAAACCGGAAGTCTTTCCAGGCTTCAGGCAGATGGTAGAAGAGAGAGTCAACCTAGCTGATGCCTGTGAGACTCTGGAGCAAAGGCAAAAATTGAAAAAAGTTTTCTTAGATTTTCAAGATCTCTTTGCGGTGGACTCATATGACTGTGGTCGCACCGACACCCACACAACAACAATTCCCACAGATCCTGGCATGACTCCAGTGTTTGTGAAGCAATATCGCTTGCCTCTCGCATCAATGGAGTCCCTTACTGAAATAATTAAGAATCTTGAGTCCCGTGGGATAATTTGTCCAGTCCACAGCACCTTCAATAATCCGGTGCTGGGGATTTTGAAACCACACGGCCAGTGGAGACTCTGTGCTGACCTAAGGGAGCTCAACAAACAGGTCCATACTTCCCGATGGCCCCTTCCCTACATTGACCAAGGCCTGGCATAGATCCAGGGGTCAAAGGTATTCACTGCCATTGACCTGACCAATTAGTACTGGACTGTACCTGTCAGTAGGGAGGACCAATACAAGCTGGCCTTTACCTTCGGGGGGCAGAAATACACGTGGACCCAGACTCCCTTCGGATACATCTACTCCGGCAATGAATTTAACATCTTTCTACATAAGGCCATGCCCGACCTGGGTGAGAGGTGTAACCTGACCTATGTAGATGATGTTATAGTCAAAAGCTCAACTGTGGAGGAACACATAGCAGAGATCTGTTATGTTCTGACACAGATGATGACTGCCGGAGAAAAACTCTCCTTTCAAAATGCCCAGTGGTGCAGAACCCGTGTCAATTTCTTGGGGCATGAGATAACTCCTCAGGGTCTCTGTCCCCAGGAAAAGAAAGTGGAAGCCCTCCAGAAAATAAAAAAAAACACTACTCTGCGGGAACTAAGGAGCCTCCTTGGACTAACTAATTACAGCAGAAAGTTCATTGAGGACTATGCAGAGATCACAAGACCGCTGATCCATATTCTGAAGGGGGGGGTCAAGAGGGAGTGGGATCCAGAACAAGCCGAGGCAGTAAGACAACTCAAAAGAAGCCTCTCACAAGCACCTTGCCTAGCTTACCCTGTCAAAAACAAGGAGTTCTTCTTGGAGACAGGGTTCTCAAATACATGCTTGACTGCAGTATTGTATCGAAAGCATGACAAGGTCAATAAAGTAATCTCCTATGTGAGTAAAACTTTATCCTCTGTGGAGGAAAAATTCAACAATTGTGAGAAGGTACTCCTGGCAATGGTGTGGGCATTGAAGAATTACCGCCTCTTTATCCAGGGGGAACACATCATAGTGGAGACTCCACACTAACCTTTGCAATATATTCAGAGCGACAGGATCCAGGCCGGAAATGTGAGTAATTCCCAAATTATTTCCTAGATTCTGTCAGTGCAAGGCTTTCCTGTGGAGGTCAGATATGGCCAAAACAAGAAGAGTCCCCTTGCGCAAAGGTTTGGCTGACTTGCATGATTGTGCCAGAGAAAACTGTCTCGAGGACGAAAGTCTTAGAATCAAGGACAACATGGAGGCATACCTTAATTCCCCACACAAAGTCTATGAAGAAGACCAGTGTGAGGGAATGCCCACTGTCTATGTGGATGGGTGCTCCTACCATGTTGACAACAACGGGGAAAAGGAACTTGTGGCCGGCGTAGCGAATGCATGGGTGAATGATGCCCCAGAATCCTCTGCTGGGGACAAGATCGGTCCCCGAAGTAGTGAAGTGG
Organism: Ambystoma mexicanum; assembly: GCF_040938575.1. NCBI lineage: Eukaryota > Metazoa > Chordata > Amphibia > Caudata > Ambystomatidae > Ambystoma > Ambystoma mexicanum. The sequence goes on from NC_090934.1 coordinate 144,645,053, forward strand.
CAGAGCTGATGGCTGTGCATCAAGCCATCCTCACTGCTGTCCAACACCAACTCCACAAACTGGTCATAATCACAGATTCAGATAATGTACGGAACGGGTTCGTGGAGCACTTGGTAAACTGGAAAACCAGAGGCATGCTGAAAACATGGGAATTTAATCCAAAATATTGATGATCTGGTCACCTCGAATGGGATGACCATCTACTGGAAAAAGATCAAGGGTTATTCAAAGGTAGAGGGACCAGGCCAAACTGGAAATGATGTAGCTGATCAGCTGGCCAAAACCGGAGCCATCCAAGGGGATCTACTTGAGATCTAGTCCCTGTTGAAGGAAATCCAGGTCACTGCTATCACTAGGTACCAGACAAATGCTCACAATGAACTCTCATTTGCACAATGGAGTAAGGAGACCCCAGATGCTGATTTGATTACAGCTCAAAAAGGGGATCCAATAATTGGTAAGTTTTATCAACACATTGAGAACCCTGAGAACTTTCCCCTGACAGATACCGATTACATTGGGTAAGAGGACCTCAGAGTGTTGATGAAATGTCCAAAAATGTTCTGAATCCAAGAATTTTTTTGGGTGAGGAGATCTATAGCTGGCTCCTCACCAAAAAAACCTGATGCTAAGTAACACCCAAAAAGCCTGATGCTAAGTAACACCCATGATGCGGCCACAGCCAGTCATCAGGGGTTTCATACAACACTAGAAATCTTGCAAAAGATTGCATACTGGCCACACATGGGGCAGGACCTCGACCAATACTTGAAGGGGTGTCTTGTGTGTGCACAATTTCAGCCAACATCACTCACATACTGTGCTCCCCTCCAAAAGAGGGGGATGACACTGCCTTGGTCAGATTTACAAGTCGATTTCATCTGGCCCGGGATTCACTCGTCTAGGGGGAACAAGTACATGTTGACCGTAACACGCTTGTTCACTAAATGGGTGGAATGTCTCCCGGCCCCAAATGGCAAGGCAGAAACAGTAGCTGCCCTGATGATCAATCACATCTTCTCACGTTTTGAACTACCCCAGAGGATTGAGTCAGACCAAGCTATCCACTTCACTAGTGAAGTGATGACAAAGATGTGAGAGATACTTGGGATCAAAAGGAAACTACACATTGCCTACTGGCAGCCTGTAGTGGTGGAGTTGAGAGATACAACAAGACTATTGTGAGCATGTGAGCATATTAAAAAGAAATTGGCAGATTCTGGGCCAAGTTGGGACATTCAATTACCTCTTGTCCTGATGGCCATCAGATCTACCCCTTTCTTCTGCAACAAAAATGTCTCCATTTGGGCTGATGACTGGACGAAGGATGGTGCTTCCCCAGCATCTGCTCTACAGGACCCAAGAGCAGACATTGATCAATGTCTGCACAACTCATGAGTATGTTGAAAATCTAAGAAAACACCTTCAACATGCTTTTGCCTATGCTCAGTGAAATCAAGAAAGATCTGCAGACAGCATGAAGACCCACTATAACCTTAAGACAACTAAAAGAAAATACCAAACTTTCAACTTCTGCTTGTAGCTAACATCCACTGCTTTAAATTGCATCCCAAATACGTACAGTTAATACGTTTTCGTGATCGCACAGTGAAAAGTTTGCCGCAAATTTCATTTTTGGGAAATTCTTACACGTGTAAAACAGCTTATGATTGCTCTCCGACCTTAATTTTAAGATTTCAAATTGTTTCTTGGTACTAAATCATTACTTGTGTTTGTGTGCAACTATACAGAGCAGCTCCCATAAGAATTATAACAATTTCAGCAATTTAAACCATATTTAGTGCTTTTGCCCAATCCCTTTTCAAGATAACTTTAAAAGCCATTCAAACAGCTTGGCAGTCCATTCTGTTTTCTCTTGTGTTTGCTGGGGGAAAGTGGGATTGTTATTTTGTTTGAATTCTGCTATTCCTGAATACCTGTTCTCTCCTCCTATCTCTTTACATTGCCTATTGGGGGGTTGAGGGGTGTGCAGGGGGAACCTTTAACCACAGTGCTATCTGTTCTGAACAAACTCAAAAGTATTAGTTATGCGCTGAATTGTTTTTGCTCACTATTACTCCTTGTGTATCACAGAAGTTATTCTGTGTTACATCACCCCATTGGTGATTATTATATACCCATTAAAACATCACAAAGTGTGATTAAATTGTAAATACATAAATAAATATTTTAACTTTGCAAACCAGCCTGATTCCTGGTTCAGTGTGACCAGGGGGGGGGGGGGGTGGTGATGGGGTGGGGGGTTCCAGGAGAGGTTATTTTTATATTTTGTTCAGTTTTCACTGGCAAATTATGAGTCTTTTAAGAAAATGTTCTTTTTGAAGGTTCAGCCACAGATGGTTTTTCGGGTCCGCCTCTTACTGTCTCCCTGCAGTCCAGAAGCAGGCTCCTCCCTGTTTGCTCTTGGCAGAGGCCATGTACAACTGTCCTCACACCCCACATGTCCTTAGTAGCAGCTGTTCATTGATCCCTTTTTCCTCTGTAGACCAAGTTCTTTCCAAACCCTATGATTACTGCTTGGGTGTGATTTCCTGGTGGAGGGAAGGGGCGTCCTTTTGTGGAGAAACCTGATGTTCCAGTTTGTTAGCTTTTAGCCAGGCTTGATTTAATTGTTAATTCTATTGCATTTTCCCTTAGCTTAAAACAAACTGGTGATTTCAAAATAGCCGCTAGAATTCTGTGTCAATATTTTAAACCATGGGATCAAAACAATTACACCACAGGTTACCATCAGTACAGGCCTCTTAGATTGCAAACATTTGATTTCAGTTTATACATTTTTAAAGTTTAATCGGGCAGGCTCATGACAGCTGTCCTCTCAGCAGTCCACTGCTGCATAGAGATTTTTTAAATCCACAGACAGGCCACTTTTGCTGTGGAAATCCCCTTATGCTTTCAGCTTTTCAGGACCTTGCAAGTTCACAACTAAGTGAATTGTAGCACCCAGCAAGAATTTTGGATGTTTGAGGGTGTTTTGTACCAGCATTTTGCAGGTTCAGCAACAACAAAAAAAGGGATTTAAAGCAAGCTTGTGGGGTTTCATTTAGCCAAACACTGCTTTTTCCTTCTGTACTCCATTTTCACTTGTTCTGGAGCCCAGCGACATATTCCAGGAGTGAGATCTCTGTTCCACCACTGACAACATGCGTGGCAGATTGGGCAGCCATCTTTTTGGGCATTGCAAAGTGCAGTTTTCAGAGGCTTAGGTGCGCACAAGGGTTTTGGGGCCGTTTTGTTATTTCTGGCAGCCTAATAACATAGTGCTGCAGCATAGCAGAGCTGAAGTGGGTTAAAACATCCCACAATTCGGGACCAACTCAGGTGGGTGTGAGTGTTACACTGTATTGTGTATTGTGCCAAGAGTACCCTTGAAAGAAGTAGCAGATGCAGAATTGATTGACTATTGGGTTGATGATAGAGGGATAGCGTTGGCTATTTGCATATCCTGTGACATAATGGTGCAATACCTCAAAGTACGGTGTTCTGTGATGGCCCTTGTAACTGTGCCCCCTTTCACTGAAAATTACCTAGCACAGGTTCGTGAGAGGTTATGGACCACCAGTGCCCAAGATGTAGGCCTCTTAGAGGGAGTGGCATCTGTTTGGAATCACCCTCAAACAAGGTGCTGTGTTACCCGGGCTGAGATAATATCAGCTGTCCAAAGAATCAGAAGAAGGGGATAAGAGATACCATTTCCACACCCCTAGATCAAGTTATTCAGTCAATACATAGAAAACACTTTCATCAAATTAAAATCCAACAAAATGCATTCATTGAAATGCTTTTCCAATCGAAAAGCATATTCATTGAACGAATTTCGGTGGATTGAGGAAAGGGTTATTTTTTGAAAATGTGGGTTGTGGTGGGAGGTTAGGGAAAGGGGACCCCTGGCAGTTGGGGGGGGTTGGGTGGACCACCCCCAATAAACAATAAACAACACAAGCTAGAGGAAGCCTTCCAGTTCTGAAATACATTATAGATTTCAGCACGGTACAGCTCCCTCTGACTGATGTTGTGTGTAGTCATACATAGTTATATGGAGCTGTCCAGTGCTTAAATCTGGACTGCTCCATATAAGAAGTGTAGTGTGCACTTTCATTTTATTTTTTGGACTGGGGATCTTTATTTTATTTCATTGCCCCCCCCCCCCAACAAAATAAAAGTGCACACTACACATCTTATATGGAGCTGTTCAGATTTAAGCACTGTACAGCTCCATTTAACTTTAAAGCGTTTTACATATTCCATCGACTTTCCATGCAAGAAATGCAAAGTGTTTATATAATGAAACCCTTTTCGATGAAAGGGTTTTGATACATAAACACTACACTTTATGTATGATAATTTGATGGAACATTTTTTGTTGCATACGTTTCGATGCATTCCATTTTCGATGGAATGCATTTGATGAAAAGACTATAAACCCTAGATCAAGAGATTATTGTGCCTTCCAGCTCTCCATGCAACACACCTATACACCTGATAAAAAAAGGCAAAGGGGTCAAGTTGGAGAATTATTCAGGATCTCCACCCCTTGAATAATATTGTACAGGTAGAATCTCCAGTAGTTCCTAATCCTGCAACCATTCTGTACAGCATTCCAAAGCAAGCACCACATTTTACTGTTGTGGATTTAAAATTCCTTCTTTTCCATAACCCTACATTCAGACTCTCACTACCTCCCTGATTTTATTCATGGGGGAAAGTGGTACGAGCACATTAGACTCCCACAAGGGTATTGCAAATCCAGCCTTTTTAACAGGATCCTACATGCATATTTGGGAAATATACATAGGCCCAGCACAATCATTCAATATGTGGATGACTTGCTACTATGCAGCGATAATGAAGATCAATGTTGAAGGGACTCTATCACGCTTTTGCATCTGATAGCATATGAAGGATGCAAATTAGATAAGGCCAAGTTACAATATTGCCAGGAAATTATTTGAGACAATTAATATCCGTCTACGGGAAGAAAATAATATCAAATCGCGCTGCATCAGTATGCAGTGTTCCCCAGCCAAAAACGGTCAAATAAAATGCAGATGTTCCTTGGGTTATGTAATCACTGCAGGGTGTGGATACTAGATTACACTGCCTACACTAGGCCCTTGTTGCAAGGCCTTAAAGAAGCCAAAAAGACAGACAATAAGATAACTTGGACAGAGGACATACTCACAAGCTTTAACAAAATGAAAGAAGTAATTTCCACTGCCCAGTTGTTAGCAATCCATGACTAAACCCAAGTGTTTTACGTGTTCTACCATTCTGATGGCCAGATGATATTGGCAGTACTCATTCAGAAAAGCACTATGGACCACAAGCCCTTGGCCTATTACATCGGAGTGCTAGACTCAGTAATGCAGGGACAGTTCCCTTGCTAGCAGATGCTTGCCACTGCTGTAACCAAATTGAAAAAATCTCCATGATCACCATGGGGTATCCATAACACTATACATGGAACATGCAGTATTTGCCATACTAGAACAATCTAAATCAATGTTGACTATGCAGCGGCACTCTGCATTTGAGGTCATTTTATTCAGTCCGAATATCCACATTGTGCGGTGTAAAACAGTAAACCCCACTATTTTCCTGACATAACTGTGCACTGAGGAAGCTATCGCTAGGCATGAATGTGTGACATTTGAGGGGGAGGCGAGGACATACCAAAAGCAAAAGACAGCCTGCTTGAGGGTGGAGAAATACTTTTTGTTGACAGCTCAGTGATTATTGACTAGGGGACAAGCCTGAGACATACAGGTGTGGCAATTGTCCACCTAGTGGACTGTGAGTCCAAGGTACTGGTACAAACAAGGATGCTCTTGCATTACTCAGAACAGGTAGCAGAGCACAAAGCACTCATCAAAGCACTTCTAGCCTCCCATGGGTGCTGAGTGACCATCTATTCTGATTCATCCTATGTGACAACAAGAGTGTATTTGGGGCTTGTGATGTCAAAAAGGAGGGGGTTTAGGAGGGCTGCTGTGTACCCACTGCAAAATACAGCATGATGGGATACATTGATTGATGCCCTTCCCGAGCCCTCCATGACGATGTTGGTTAAATGCACTGTCCATACTAATGACACAGACAAATGTTCACTCAGCAATGCTGCTGAAGACACAGTGGCCAAACAAGCTGCTCATATTCCAGTGCCTAACATCCCTGAATATCCAGTAAAAGCAAAAGCGTGAGAGCAGTTGCCAGCACCATGCACTTGACTTCCAAAAGCACAAATTATTGGATTACAAGGCTGGGGCCCACAAGAGTAGAAGTTATGGCTACAAAGAGGTTGTACACAATCCCCATAGATGTGTTGTGGTAATAAGATAGCACGGGTAAAGTTGTCATGCCACACAAACTGCTGCTGGTTGCCTTTGACAAGTAACATAATCTGTCTCATTTAGTAAAATAAAATATTGCTGCAGATATACAGGAGGCCTGTTGTCCCCAACCTACAGAAGTTAATTATAAAATGGTGATAATTTGATTCACATGCCAGACCTACAGTAGTGGCCATACCCTGAGAATGATTCAAGGTGCACAATCTCACCCCACTAGGTCACCTAGGGAGCTCCATATAAACAAGCCTGATATAGGAGAGCGGTGAAATGAGAGCAGGTATGTGATTGTCATGGTGTGTCCCTTCTCATGGGGGATGAAAGCAGGTCCTTGTGCACATCCATATGCTAAATGTTTAGTAAGAGAAGTGTTTCCTTGCTGGGGTGTTTGCGATGTGCTGCCATCAGACAATAGCACTCATTTCTTTAATAAAGTTTTTAAAGAAGTGACTGCATTACTAGGCATTAAGCGTCGGAAGTGCACCGTTTACCACCTCCAGGCCAATGGAATTGTAGAGAGGATTAATGGATTGCTGAAGGCCAAATTATCTAAGTAGTACAACTCTTAAAAGAAACTCAGTGCATTCTCTGCCTCTTGCTTTATTTCGTTTGCACACACAGCTCTGTAATGATCATCACTTATTGCCACAGGAGGTGGTAATGGGCCGGTTCATGCATACACCTCAATCTCCTATAGGGAAGCCCTCTGAAGCTCACTGTGCAGCATCCATTCTAGGTGAGGAATGGATGCTAGACCCATCAAATCTATTTCTCAACAGATAGTAGCATGGCGGTCTTAAGAAACAACCAGCACTGCATCTGCTTCAACGACCTCACAGCCTCTTCACTTTTTTCTGGGTGATCACATATTCATTAGGAACTTTGTATGCAGGTTGAGTAAACCAAGATACAACAGACCTTTTACTATTGCGTATACCACTCCATTTGCAGTGAAAGTCTGGGATCTGTGATATTGGGTGCACCTTTTTGATGTCCGAAAGGCTCCCAATGCCACACCCTCAACTGACAAGTCTGACAGTAACACAGGAATAGTGTCTACTAAAACGTGAGCAATTCACTGGATGTACACTTGCATTTAAATTATGTATAGAATTATCCAAATTGCCTATTTTATTTAAATGATGTTTTAATTTATATTTTGTTTTTACGTATCAGGATATTTTCACTGTTTTCAGTGACATATCTGTTTTTCTCCTTTTCTTTAACAATAACAATGCAAGTACAAGTGTTCATCAATGTGCCTATTCCTAATGTACATTGTTTAGCTAATGGGAGATCTGCTAATGCTGCATTTTTTCCTGATGCATGATGCAGTTCACTGTAAAGATATTGTGCATTTTTATGTTTGATTCAGGACTATATTTGATATGTGATTTTATATGGTTGGGACATATAAACGAGGGGGATATCAGGGGTAGGTGTACCAGGGGCAGGTACGCATATCAGAATGGAGAAATGTGATACAATATGAGGAACTGACATGAATACATCAATAAATTGGTATGTGATGACACAACAAATGAACATGGAAATGCTATCTGATGTAAAGTAATCTGGGTCATATGCAAGCATATTAAAATTCTTTAGAAGACAAACTAAGAAAAAATATGATGAATACAGGGGATTAGGTTTTGACATGATAGAGGATGTGCACCAACCAATGATAAGTAACAGTTGGTATGTGGGCATGAGCTCAGTGGGAAATAGAGTGTAAATGAGAGTTGCTATATTTACTCCTTAATACCACATGCATCGGGAGCCCCCAAGGTACTAATACCAAAAGAGGTTTCACTCTTGGAGGCTCAATGTCTTGTCCATCTAGAACAATATAGGTTGTGAAGCACTTTCCAAGCGCACATCACACCTTATGATGATGGATCCCGATGAACAACTGTGTGTCAGTAATGCCAGAATCCCACAGGGCTTACACAGACCATACATTTATTTATTTATTTGCATTTTAAAGCGCTCACACAGCCCTCGGGCATCGAGGCGCTGTTACAGGAATTGTTTGTTTTTTGTTGCATAATTGTTTTTTTTGTCTTAGTTGCGTATTTATAACGTGCTTAAATACCCAGAGGTTTCTAAGCGTGGACCCGGGATTGAACCTGTGTTGCTTCGTGTTGTCTTGCTTCCAAGGCAAACACGTTGCCACTGAGCTATCCTCCCAGTGACATGGAACTAGTAGGAGTGAGGTTTGTGGCCAATCGGTGGGAAGAGGCTGTTATATGCTGTATGGCAGGAGGACTTATAGGCGACAGAAATGAAGTGATTCAGATGGTAAATGACGCATTCCAAGAGTACTGGGGGAGGCACATGACTCAGCTAACATGTACTGAAGCAAAGGTGAGAAGCCAATGAAGGTGCAAAGAAAATAAGAAGAATATGAACGGTAGTTCTATAATGCAGGAGATGTCTCTGTGGGTACCAATGGCAAGTGCAATATGACAATAAACATTCCAGATCACCGGAAAGGCACAGCAGCAGTGAGGGATATGTACTGGGTCTGTAGCCAGCAGGTGATCCTGCACCTTCCACCATCATCGAGGGGCGTTTGTACACTGACCATGCTGCACTTGGCTCACTTTGTGGTTCCTGATGCACACCAAATAATGAGGCCAGCAAGCTTGGTTACCCTCACGCCAGCACCAGGGCCTGTCACCTCTGAAACGCCACTACAGGCCCCTGTTTTCCAGATCTTGGCCAGAATAAAGGAGAACATACTTCTGAAAAGGAAAAAAAGGTCTATCTGTCAAAAAACTCAGCTCAATTGCTTCATAAAATACCTGACCAATACAGATTGTATAATAAGGTAGAGACATTTGTGCTTCTCTGTTAGTGCCAGGAATACATGCAGCGGCCAATGCAAATAGCTGCAAATAGTGTGATGGGAAATGATACAGCTGGCAAATGACACTGAACAAGGATTTAAATCGATCAAGGTTGAACCGAGAGCCATCCAGTTAATGATGTTGCAGAACCGGTATCTGTTCGATCTGCTCAAAGCCATGGACGGTGGCGTTTGTAAAATAAATAGGAGAATCCTGCTGTACTTACGTAGCCACACATGATGCTATGAACAGGTCTCTCAGGCAAATAATAGAGGCTGTGCACACCCTCGAAGAACATGTACAGGTGGAAGCAGGGATCCATAAGTGTGATTGATTCAATGATCTCTTCTCCTTGGAACCATTGTGAATAGGAGCAGTTGGGAAGATACATGTGCCAGTGGTGGTGTTCGTGCTGGTAATCTTCTGCACTTGTCAGTTGGGACTTTGATGCTGTGCTAAGGTGATCCCTAATAGTGCTATGATGATGGTTTCTATTGTGGTAAGCAGTACACATTGTCGTACAAAAGATGGACAGGTACAAAGAAATTGTAAAAATAAGCCCTGCAAGGTGAGAATAGAGAAAATAATTCATCCCCCTGGGGCAGTTACTACGGCCCCACCAGATCTTGAAAACTATGAGGAGCACTAGGTTGACCTAGAAGGGGTTGGTGCCTGTTTATATCTTGCTTGCAGCAGTACGCCCAAGCAGGTGAAAGTTTGTGTTCAGTATGTAGAGTGTGGGTGCCCAAGAATGAACATGGAGGTATGAGGACGCTGAGAGGATGGCAAGGGAGTTTGTTAATTTAGAATTAACAAAAGGGGGGAATGTTGGGAAGCATGTATGGAAGTCCCAGGCCCCTCAACAATTTAGCACATGACGATTGTAGAACGAGATGTTGTATGCAAAGTTAGCTCAATTGCTTTAAGAAATACCTCACCAATATAGACTGTACAATAAGGAAGAGACATTTGTGCTTCTCTTTTAGTGTCAGGAATAAACACAGCGGTCAATGCTAAATGGCTGCAAATAGTTCAATGGGAACTGATACCGTTGGCACATGACACTGAACAAGGATTGAATGTGATCAAAGGTTGAACTGAGAGCCATCCGGTTAATGCTGTTGCCGAACCAGTATCTGTTCGACCTGCTCAAAGCCATGGAAGGGGGCATTTGTAAAAAAAAAATGGAGACTCCTGCTGTACTTACATAGCCACAAACAATGCTATGGACAGGTCTCTCCGGTAAATAATAGAGGCTGTGCACACCCTCGAAGAACATATACAGATGGAAGCAGGGATCCATAAGTGTGATTGGTTCAATGATCTCTTCTCCTGGGCACCATCATGGATGGAAGCAGTTGGGAAGATACATGTGCCAGTGGTGGTGTTCGTGCTGGTGATCTTCTTCACTTGCCAGTGTGGACTTCGATGCTGTGCTAAAGTGATCCCTAATAGTGTGATGATGATGGTTTCTATTGGAGTAAGCAGTGCATGTTGCAGTATAAAAGATGGACAGGTAGAAACAAATGGTACAAATATGCCCTGCATGGTGAGAATAGAGAACATAATTCATCCCCCTGGGACAGTCACTACGACCCCACTAGATCCTGAAAACTATGAGGATCACTGGATTGACTTAGAAGGAGTTGGGGGCTGTTTATATCTTGCTTGCACCCTGGAGCAGTATGCTCAAGAAGGTGAAAGTTTGTGTCCAGTATGTAAAGTGTGGGTGCCCAAGAAAGAACATGGTGGTATGAGGACGCTGAGAGGATGGCAAGGGAGTTTGTTAAATTAAAATTAACAAAAGGGGGGAATGTTGGGAAGCAGGGATGGAGGTCCCAGGCCCCTCAACGATTTTGGACGTGACAATTGTAGAAAGAGATTTTGTATGGGAGTTAGGTGAATTAAGTGGGAGGGGTCCCTCATAGAAGTTGAATTGTAGTGGAATGTAGTGAATTTTGGTATTAGTATCACGTGTTTAATGAAACTCCATTGAGGGGTTGAAAACAGCTATTGTATATTTTGTGAGAATGGGGAACACGTAGAATGGGGAACACGTAGAATAACTATTTCATATTGTAATGGAATGTCAGGCATTAAATGAACCTAGATCCCAAAACACAGGAGAACATTTGCATTGGACTAGATCCCTATCCATGGAAGAATGTTGGGTTTGGCTGTTAATGGGACAGAAAATAGTTAGCACCCTGGGAATGCTTTAATTTGTGAACCTAACAATCGGCCGCAACGCAGAAATAACACACAAGCTGGGAAATAAGTTAGTACCCTGGGTGGAGGGATCTGCAAAAACTGGGGTAGTTGGGAAGACTGCTTGACGGGGGTGGGATATTATTGGAGACGGGCCCACCATTGTTCTGTTCTCCCTGTAGATTGAAGATCTGTGGTTGTTGGGAGAATTGTTGGGATTTTAAAACCGTGAAAGGTTTCTTTTTGTTACTTTCTGTACTATTTTGAAACCTATAAAACTTTCTAAAAAAAGAAAAAAAGAAACCCCATTTCAGAAATTAGACACCATCTTGTAATTGAGGTCCAGTGTCATAGTGATGTCAGTATGCTTGCAATCCTGTCTGGAGGTTTAGAAGGGTGTGTGTGTGATTTCTGCTTGCAGCACTGGCAGCCCTGTAGAAGGTGTATTCCCCAAAGACAAACTGTTCTTTATTGTGCCTTATCTTTAGTGCATATACCCCAGAAAGAATGTGCACTGCAAGGCCCACTGAGGGTCAGAGAGAGTCGGAATGGATCTTTGAATAGCTATCACACGAGAAGGGGGGTGAGGGCTTTAGGCCTTCACCAGTCAAGATCTCTAAGCTATAGCAGCCCAAGAACCCCGATTCCTGTACACAAATATTTAAGTGCACTGACCAGTCCAAGAACTCTGACCATAAAACTGTAAGGTACCCAATTGATCAGGAAGATCAGAGAGCAGGGACAGGCTGCTCTCACCATTGGTTCATGTGAATTGTGCTGCGAGATGCCAGGTGAGAAGGTAACACATTTAAACTGCGGGTGGGAAAGCTGTGAAGGTGCTGACATGTCTGGGATATGAGCAGGGTTTCACGTAGTTCTGAGAAGTTATCACAACCTTGAAAGTAGCCACCTCGTTACTGAAATAATAAAATGTGTAACTAAATTACCAATTAGAGTCTTTGTACTTGATGACGGAATAAGAAGATCCCCACGTGGAAGGAGATGAACAGAAGATGCTGGGACCAATTACCTGGCATCCCCTATGGAGCAGGTTATGTGTGTATAGGGTCGCACCAACCAGCTACCTGGATTTGTAACCTATGTGATGTAAGTCACTTATGACGCTCTATACCTTTATAACCCATTGTTTATGCTGTTTTTTGTCAGAGCGCTTTGTGGCAGAAGAGTTCTTTGCTGGCATGCACTTGTATTGTTGCGAGAATATACCCTGGTCTCTTTGCAAGAGATGTGCTGGGCTTTTTTGCCAAGAGGGTTGTATTTTCTCTGTTGTGAGCATTGAGGGGTGAATCTACACTCTCTTGCTTTCTCTTTCTCCAAACTCTTTTCCTCTGTGTCTCTCCGTCTCACTGTTGGTGAGTGTCATGTTACCAGGTGCGCATTTGGTAGAGCAACCACGACCAAGGCTGGCAACAGCATTACCATAGATTACACAAAGACATATTAAGTAGGGGGAGGTTACTGTGTTTTTACGACTAAAAGTAGAATGAGAATAGAAGCATCAGAGTCACCCCCTGTGGTGGGGATGAGTCTGACTTTCTGAGACATACACTGTCATTGCGAGTGTCTTGCACAAATGTTACCATCACAGTGAGGGCACATTTTGCATACGACATGAGGTGAGTGGATAGGCTCTGTGAGGGTGCTAGGGTTCTGAAAGACCTTGCCGGTCATTATGGCGCTAAGTGGTTAACGGCGCCGTAAAAGGCTGCAGCGCCGTTAACCACTTAGCGCCTAATTACGAGGTCCCTTTGCGGGACTCGACCTTAACAGCTGGTGTAGACCAGCCGTTAAAGTAGGGACCCGCAAAGGGACCTTGGTGCTAATTACGGTACCGCAATTTGTGGTACCGTAATTAGCGCCTTCCCCATTCCCATTATGCCCTATGGGGCAAAAATGGGAATGGGGAAGGGCCATGGTGAAATGGGGAATTACCGCCCCGCCAACCTTGGAATGGGGTGGTATTTCCCCATTTCACCATGGCGGACAAGTTACGATACCGGCACCAACCATGGTGCTAATAGCGCCATGGTTTAGCGCCGGTATCGTAATGAGGGCCTTTGAAAGGACCAAGAGGACCAGGCTGGAAGGTCTACAATTACATACATTAATGTTCTGATTTTGGTACTTAGCAGTGTTTGTGTATGCTGAAACAACAGCACAATGCTGTCCAATCAGTGGCCAGCATGTAAAATAACCATTGCCTTTGTGATCACAGAAGAAAAATACTTGGTTCCCATTTTATTCTTAACACCACATACCCAAACATTAAAGTGTTTGCAGTCATGAACCATGCATACTCATTCGCAAAGCGTCAGGGTTTTGATGTGAGGATAAAATGGCTGTGACATCTGTCACTTCGCTGGGGTCCAATTCCGGCTAGTGTTTCCTCTTCCATATGAGGAGCACATTGCTGGGGTAGGAATCCACAAAACACTTTAAAAGAGGAGTCACTGGACCTAAGGGTAAGGATGGCAGTGCACATACCCAACCCCCAATGAGCAGAAATCCTTGGAGAAGTAAAATAAAAGCAAGTTCAAAGCAGTAAAAAGGTACACACTTATACATTGCGATCAAAACAATATAAAAGGGGGGGCTCCTTTTAATTGGTATACAACCAACCCCAAAATACAAGTAATTTACATTTAAAAAAAATATAGGGGCACAGGTAAGTATAACCACACATAGGGGTAGGCTGAAACCCAGTGAATAGGCGTTAAAGCATGGTTTCGCAGAAAACATGTGTTAGCTTTTTATTAGTCTGCAACAAAGCTGCAGTGGCTGGTAACGCATTGCAGGTCCTGCGATCCCAGGCTGGTATGTTAAGAAGCAAACAATAGTTGTTATTTTTTCGATGTCACAGATTAAAACTCATGAGGCCCGCCCAACAGGCAATAAGGGCATAACCATTTTATAATTCAAAATGATTTGCAAAACGTGATGTTTAGTTCATTTCAAAAGAACCATGGAGGTTTCAAATTCCCCCTTAGTGCATTTCTCCTGGAAAAAAAGTCAAAGAGTTCTTAATATGCAACATTTGTACAGCATTATGCCCGTCGTTCAAAGCTCTGACTGTGGCATGGTAGAGAGTGTTTCTCATGAGAACGTAGATGAGGTGACCGGGACAGATGAATAAAGTTCTGCTGGTCATCTCAAATGTTTCAATGAATTGTCATTAAAATGTAGGAAGTGGGGGTTAGATTGTGACATCCCAAATTTAAGTTACAGGCGGTGTGGGAAGGTTCAAGGACCCAATTACAGAACATAATGTATGTTTTTCTATAAGGGTTCAATGTGCAAACACCAATCAGCTTTGTGTGGGGAGAATTTTTCATGTTGCAAAAGTTACTAATGTTAATTAGCTAAAGTGGTTACAGGTTTTTAGCTTTAGGGGAGTTCCGTTGATAGTGTCTTTTCACACAGTTCTGTTCCATGATCTGTTTGAATATAGCTGTCCCAGCTGTGTCTGGGCCCTGAAGAAACCTGTGTTCCTTCTTGCCTGCCTACAGTCCTTTTTGACTACTTTTGCAATTTTTTTTATTGGTGAGGCCCGAAGTGAACCCTGACACAGAGAATTGAACCTGCAGGAAGGCAAATTGAGATGACAGCGGATGGAAACACAAACCCCATAGATATGGCAGTGTCCCACACTCTTTTGAAGGGGAGATCTGAAAACGGCTCAACTTGCTTTTGCATGTCAGTGAAGGCAAGCCCCTGCACGCTCACACCAGAAAAAATACAACCTGCTCGGGAAAAAGGCCAAAGACAACGCTTGCAAGGATAACATGTTTTTATTCCTCCAAAACAGAAGTGCATCAGCAAAGAACTCTGCTGCCACTGAACCTTCTGCCAAATTAGGGGTGTGCAGTTAGCTAAAAGTGCACCTGGTGTCATCTACGTCATCATTACATACAGTAAAAACCTGCGAGGCTGTTTAGCGTGACACTATAGATGGGCGGCCCACTCCATATGGGATGCTAGGCCATTGGTCCCAGCCTTCTTGTCCGTCTCCGTCCATGTTGGCGCAGTAGAACAGAGCCTTATTAGCAATTAGTTACTTTGAAAACAATGCTACTCTAGCACTGTAACGGTGCACCTGGCAGGCACAGAAATGGACCCAAGGGGAGAGCCGAGGTCATACTAACTTTCATACTTCACCCATTCCCAGATGCACAAGCTTCCGCTGTCATTTTGGGCTCAACTTTCATCCCTCCCTGGCACCTCGCACCACAAATCACGTGACCCAAATGTAAAGGCAAGATAGCCTTGCTTACGGATCTTTTCAATAAATCAGAGTTCTTACAGCTTTATGGTCAGTGTTCTGGGCTTGGCTGCCACTGTGGTATGTGGGGTCATAGGTGGGTTGTTACTCTGACATGATGGGTGTTGGCGCAGAGAGCCCATGCTATCTGTATCCTGGAATGGTAACTGTCAAGAGGTGCTCTGCCCCCTTCTCGTGGCCTTGCAGAGAATATTCTTCCTGGGGTGCGAAGGCCTACAGCCTCTAAGACAACGAAAGGCTTGTATTTCCCTGAAGCTCACTCGTGGTGTGGGTTATGTCTGTGCTAAGAATGCAGATCTAATACTAACATGTTTGGTGCTTTTGCTCCGCTTGGGCCTATGTTCCAAATAACTGTTTACACTTGCCTCTACTATATAGCTACTAATGCATATACTACGCGTTTGTGCACTATTCTGCATGCACACACCAATCCCTACCCCCTGCTCTCTCCAAGTGAGGTCTATCATGTGTTTCTCATTCGGAATCACCTAGGGGCTGGGAAGACCCTCTCTCCTTCCCAACATTATCAAGGACAGCAACACAATCCGTACCCTCTGCCATAGCCTTGCAAAGATGTTTAAAGCCACCCAGGACCGTCTCCGTAATGTAGGAGCCATGGATATTAGCTCGGAGCACCAAATGGAAGGACACATTGGCCCTCTTCAGAGCTGAGTTAGACTTGCAGTCCACTGGGTCTGGAACCGCCACCGCTTGCGTTGCCATGGAGAACCACCCCACCAGACTGGCCAGGATATCATCAACGTACACTGATTCTCGAATGGAGGAGTCTGTACCCTTCAACGGGTTTAACTTGCCCATAAACCGGGGTATCGAAATATGTTCGGAGGCCCACCATTCACACAAAATCTTGGCCTTGATGTCAGAGATCAGGGGAAGGCCTAATTTAGCAGGATGTTTACATTGCCGGATCTTCGGATCAGAAGAACTGTCCCCTTCAAACGGATCTGAGAAGCCCATGGAGTCCCACCTCTGAGAGACAACAGCCTCCGCCTCATCTCTGGTTGGGTACGTCCCCTCAGCGTCATCATCCAAGTGGTCTTGATCCATGGAGGAAGAAACAAACTTGGAGGAGGAAGAAGAAGCAGAAGAAGAAGTACTGGAACGGCTCTATGGCTTCCTCCTGGGGCGGTCATATTCTTTAATGGCCTTTTGCATGTGGTTCTTAAACTCCTGAGAAAAACATGCTTTCTCTTCATAGCATTTTTTCCCATCCAGACACAGATGTTAGCAAGCAAGACAGAAGGACGAGAACACCAGCACAGCGTCTTTAAGTCCAGAACAGGCGCGAGGCAACTTAGGCAACCCAAGAAGGTACCCCAAATATCCCTGTTGGCCGGAGGAGCAAGGAGGTGGGAACCAATCCACAAGCCCAGCAGAGACGGGACCTGATGGAGAGCATCGCCACCAGTCAGGCATGGCCACAGACAATGACATAGCTGACAGTAGCTAAGTGGGGAGGGCCTCACCAACCCCCTTGCAGCTCTGGCCAGTAGGCTAGCTTCAGACCACAAACAAGCGAGGAGGGCCTCACCAACCCCCTTCCTGTTCCGTATCGATGAGTGGATAGACCCATGGAGGCCCCACCTCCAGTCAGCCCCACAAGAAATTCGGTAGCACAGAAGTAGGTAGGGGCTCACCAACCCCCTGCTTGAAACAACAGACCATGAAGAAGCAGGCGTTGACAGACCCCGGGACTGCGGGACCAGTTTGGCCGCCCAACAAACCAGTAATGCCCGCAGGAGGCCCGATGGCAACACTGGTCCTGAAGGTCGACCGGACCATAAGCCCTGCAGGGAGACCAGGAGCCATCACATCACAAAACAAGCACTGCCGCCCTACAGAAGTCATCCAGGATGGTGGATATGTCACTCCCCAGAGCCCCGCTCCAAGGAGATCCAGTCCCTGTCAGAGACAGGAAGGAAAGAAATAACTGAGGATTTTGGGTACGTATGGGGTTTATACCTCCAAAACAAACATTTAAAAAAATTCATCTATGGGAGGCAGAGCCTCAATGGTATGTATTGTCACGAGGAAGAGGCACATGGAGGTAATTCCCTTTTGACCTATAGGCCAGTCTGAGCTTGACTACAGCTGCTGTGAACAAGTCAGACCATTAGGGCAATTAATTAATGAAGTAGCAAGAAGTAGTGGAACAACAATGCAGACAAGAAACAGGCAGCCACTACCTGAGTCATAGGGCCTTATTACACGGTAGGTGGTAGGGATTTAACGTTACCGGTAATGGAATACCGGTAACGCTAAATCCCCATCCAAATTATGACCGTGCTCACCGCTATTTGCGGCACCGCTAAGTACGGTGCCACTAATAGCGGCCAGTCCACGGGCGCGCGACCCTCGTGTCCGTAATTTACGCCATGCCGCTATTAGCACATCATCACAAGCCAGGCAGATGTGCCAATAGCGGCATGGAAAAGCACCCAAAACCCCTTACCGGCAAAGCGCTAATACCGCCAACGCGAACCACCCGTTAAAAGAACTGTGCAGTGTTACCACCTGCCACAGGTGGCCACAATCAGCACAGGTGGAGGCAATGGAGACTGTGGCTGCTCAAAAGGAGCACACCACACCCCTTCCCACACCCCTTCCCACACCAAGATGGTTCCAATACTAGCAGCATTAAATGGCCTGGAGGACCTGATTGCAGCGCAGCTGCAACAACAACAGGCAGCACAGAGGAGACGCAGGAGGAGGAGAAGGGCAAGACAGGCACAGCAAGCACCACCACGGCACCACAGTGGCACCCACCAATTCCCAGGATCAGAGTCAGTCCATTGAACCTAACACCTGAGCAGATACACACCCTGTACTGTCTGGACCGGGATACTATCACCAGCATCGTGGACATGATATAGACATTGTGAGCCTAATAGACATCAGAACTGCCATCCCCCCTCTACTGAAGGTGGTGACTGTGCTCCACTTCCTGGCCACAGGCACCTACCAGCATACAGTGGGGCAGATGCATGGCATCTCCCAACCAGTATTCTCCCGCACACTGAACCAGGTACTCGATGCCCTCCTGAAGCATGCACCCGAACACATATACATGCCACGGACTGCCCAGGAGATTGCAAACACCAATGTCGGTTTCTATTCACTTGCAGGCATCCCAAGTTGCATCAGGCCATCGACTGTTCACATGTGGATTTGGTCGTCCCACATCACAATGAAGTAGTGTACCGAAACAGGAAGCAATTCCACTCCATCAATGTCCAAATGGTATGTGATGCCAACAAGATAATCACACATTGCTGTGCCAGATTTCCCGGATCAACCCATGATTCCATGGTCCTGCGGAACTCAACTATCCCCCGCTACATGGAGCGACAAATGGGACAACGTTCATGGGTACTTGGTGAGTAGCAGGCCAAGCACATGGCAGTGTGCTTGGGGGGGGGCTAGATACTCCAACTGGGTGTGCTTGGGGGGGAGAGATAGATACTCCAACTGGGTGTAGCCTGTAGTCTGTCGTCCAAATGCACATACAGATGTAAGCGAATGTCCATCTGGGAGGGCCGCAACGTACTTGAGATGAACGGACATGCAAGTATATGCTACACAACACAGATGACTATCCAAGTTTAGAAACATCAAACCACATCCACACTGCACAACATTCCATGCCACAAAATACATAAATGTCATCCATGCCGTCAACATAGTCATGCTGAATTCGTCCAGCAGGACATCAATAATGCAATGTGCCCTTCAATGCATGCTAAGGGATACCGCCTAGCCATAGCAATGCACCACAAACCCATAGGACCACTGAAGTGATGCCTCTCAGCATGGCAACGTCAATGTTGGAAGGGCAGTACACCACCAGTGTGGTACCAAATCTGCCTGGGCACAGGGACACCTAAGACCTGGCCTCACACAGGACATGTCAATTACTGTTGGAGGCATTAATGGGACATGTCTACTTGCAGGGTTGAGCCCACCTTTGCACATTGCAGTTACACAGACCATTTGCATGTATGCTGTTGATTGTGTACTTGAATCTCAATGCCAAGTCAATGTTTGTGAAATGAACAGGCCACACTTGAGGTGAACAGTAACAGGACCCCATTCCTTCCCCCATATAGGTGATGCCGGCTATCCCCTGAAGAGGTGGCTCCTCACACCTGTACGGAACCCACAGAACAGGCACGAAGAGGAATACAATGGTGCACACACCCGTACCCGCACCGTGATCGAGCAGACTTTTGGACTTTTGAAGTTACGGTTTAGGTGCATTAGCAGGTCTGGTGGCGCTCTCCTGTATGGCCATGACAAGGTGGCCAAAATCACCATGGCATGTGTCATGCTGCACAATATGTGTATCAGATGGAATGTACCACTGCCCCCTGACGTTGAAATGGAGGCACCTGATGAGGATGATGATGGTGATGAGGATGGAGGTGAAGGGGATGCAGGTCATGCAAGAGGGGATGGCCAGGAGGGACGTGCTGTGAGACAGCATATGATCAACCAAATATTCTGAGTACCATGTTCTCTTACTGTCACCTGGATATGGCTAGTAATGCACTGGTGTCTGTTCGTGTGCTCACAATGGACCCTGGCGTCAATAAAGTACACATACACAATGGAGGAGTCCAGGCCTGTGTTTTGCTCAAACACCAGTGTATTAATGAACTTAAACAGGAAAATGTGAATGTCCCCAAACATCCCACCACCCTTCCTCCCCACCCCCCACAACAGTCCCATCACACTCTTCCCCCCCACCCCCCACAACAGTCCCATCACACCCTTCCCCCACACCCCCCACAACAGTCCCATCACACCCTTCCCCCCACCCCCCACAACAGTCCCATCACACCCTTTCCCCCACCCCCCACAACAGTCCCTCATGTGTCTTCCACAATGTATGCATCCAGGCATGCACGCGGACGCATGAACATTAACTCCCTATTGGTCATTGCCAAAACCAGCATTGGGAGGCTGCCTAGAGCTGCGCCTGGTGGTGCGTGCGGAGTGTCGGGTGGGCTTGACTGCCACGAACTGGCGGACGAAGAAGGGGCAGACTGTCCAGGTGGTGGTGGTGGTGGTGGGAATTGCCGGTCCATAGCATCCGCAATACGTGTGAGGACCTTACGAACTCGGATGAGCTCCCCACACAGCCTTTCTGTGCATGCCTCCATCCCCTCCCTGGACTTCCTGGATGTCTCTGCAATCTCCTCCCTGAGACAGGCAGTCTCCTCCACGTGCTGCCCAACCAGCACAGTGACATCCTGTTGCCGCTGGCTGATGATGCCCAGGTCAAGGGCAGTGTCGGGCTCTGGTGGTGTGGCTGGTGTGCATTGTGGTGCAGGCAGGTGAACAGATGGAGGCACCGGGGGGCTACTGAAAGCTCCCATGGTCTCATCACCAGTGACGTTGGAGCCAGGTGTGTGTGGTGGTGATGGCTTGGGGATTCCAGGGGGGCTTGGAGTGTGCATGCCCAGGTCGAATTCTGTTGGGTCCTCCACATCAGATAATGGAGCAGTGGCTGCTGCCTCTCCTGCCGAACTGGCTGCAGCTGATGGTGGTCCCTCGGTGGCTGTGATCGGTGGTGGTGAGTGGACCTCCAGAGGTGGGGCAGTTGGCTTTGGTGTGGCCTTGGCAGTGGCGCTCGACCGATGATTGAGACTTTGCAAATGGAGCCTTGTGCCTTTTCCCCTGGATGTTGTGGGGGTGTCCTCTGTGGGCTGAGGCCTTTTTTTCTTCTGCGCATGGGGTGCCTGGGATGCATTCCCACCATCGCTACTGTCTGTATGTGACCCTGTCGGGGACAAGAAGGGGGGTGGCATTAGTTACGGTTCGATGTACTTAATGCAGGATACATCATAAATGCAGTTGTGGGCATTTGGACTTCATTGTGAAGGATGCAGGTGATGTGTCAGTTCAGTGGCTCATCTATGCAGCGTTGTGTGTGGCACTTGGCTCTGTTGATGTGTGCATGTGTGTGTGTTTGGGTCTGGCACTGACATGGGCAGGGTGGGATGCATGTGTGGCTGTTGGGCCATCCATGAGGTGATTCTGGGCTGACATTTGCGAGGACCAGTAGATTCACATTGCATGCTTTCATTGGTACACTTACCTCCATTCGAAGTGCCTGCCACGCCATGCTCCATCCTCCCGACGCCCTCGATGCATTCAACTCCTATGAGGTTGGCACATGTCTCCTCCCATTCTTTTAGTTTGATTGGCGACCCCGATCCACCGGCTGTGGCAATGTTGTGATTTTCTGCCAAGATCATTCTGACCCGGAGTCTAAGGTCATCCAATCTTTTCCGGCACTCACGTACAGTGCGGGTGCTGGTGCCCACAGCACTTACTTTCAGTGCCACCTCCTCCCAGATTGCTTTTTTTTGGAGGAGTGTCTCCCGACGCATGTCGTTTGCGAAGACCACTGCAGCATTTTCAGATAGGGTCTGTGTCAGCATTAGTAGCTCCTCAGTCGAAAACTTTTCTTTCCGCTGGCTGTCAGTTGTTTTTTTTTGAGAGCCTTGGACATGGTAAGGATGTTCCAGATATATTCCAACAGCAAAGTCCTACAAACAGGTCCAGGGGCAGAGGATGGCAATGGATTGTGTTTTTAAAGATGGCCGGCGTGCTCTTTCCCGTTCCTGTGCGATGATGCTGTTTCCGGTTCCGCTATTTAACGGTCACCGCTATTAGCGGTGACCGCTATTTGCATGCTGCGTCAAGGCGGAGGTGCTATCTGCACTGTCATCGAAGCCGGTAAGGGACTATTGGGGGAGTTTAGCAGCATGGCAGTTGGGGCATTACCAGCATGGCGCGATGCTCGTGTCCGCGTACTCGTAATGGTACGCTATTAGCGCCCTCATGCGAGGGCGGACACGTTAAGGGCGCCATGCCAGTCATTTGCGATTTTTAGCGCGCAACCTGTAATAAGGCCCATAGTCCCGTGCATGTCTGAGTCATCACATTTTTGAATGGAGCAATTGGAGAAATATATCTTCCTTCACAGAGCCTGCCTGAGGTCTATGTGATGTGTGGGTTGGCTCAGGGCCCCGCACTCAGTGCCCCCTGCCCTATAGCAGGTCACATTATTTTAAAGAGGGGCTGTGCTGCTTCCTTGATGATTTGTGCTGCTTCCGAGCGAAGCCAAAGTGTCACCTCCCAAGCCGTTATGATACTCTTAAGACAAATACCCCCTAGCAGCGGCCCATCAGACGCTGCAGGCCCCATAATTACTGCTAATCACTTTCTTTGCTCTAACCTAACTTTTAAAGCAGCAGTGATTTACAAGTCATGGCTCATTTAAGAGACCACTGTTTTGGGCAAGGTGTTTCCGTGTTACAAATTGCAATGGGTCGTTTTTATTCTGTAAACACACACAAAGCACCATTTCAATGCCTACATTTACACCCTTCTCTAGGCCACTTAAAATATATCTCACAGAGCAGTTTTAAACTAACTACATTCTTTTCAGATGTTCATATTTAACACACCAAAAATAGTTTATTTTGGTAGTATGTAATATTTTCATCATACCATATATAAAGCCTAATTGAAACAGTTGATGTATCACCTAAAACACATTTTCAATTAAAAAAAAAATACAAAAAAATAAAGCCTGTATTTGTCAAACATTGAAACATAGATAGGTAAGCAACCTTTTCTCACAATAGTTTGTCTTGAAAGTACATTTTCAAAACTCAAAGGCCATGTTTTGCCTTCTGCTGAGTTGTATTCTGGTGTTTGTAGACTCCCATTCAAGAAGAGCAGAATAATGCCACAATTGAAAAATGTTTGCCTAACATGTTTCTGTAAGGATTTATATATTTGTGTGAATACAAAACTAGGGTTTGTGTACATTTTTTAAGTAATATTTATAAAAACAGAGTACTGTTCAAAGCCAAAAATGGGGGTAAGGGCAATGAATGAGAAGGCAAGCAAGTCAGTAATATATGCCTAGAGGTCGCAATCCTGGAGATGTTATTTTCCCTCATTGTGGCTATGTGTTGTTTTTTAGGGCTTAAGTAGAGGTGTTCACATAGATTTCCGAGTGTGACTGCTACCCTTGCGCCTTGGGGATTTTTGAATCCGGCAAACTTGCTCAAGTGTTCGGCTACAAGAATTTCACCCAGTTTGTTAAAGTGCAGACGCATACCCACAAGACCAAATAAAATTGCCATCACGGCACTTGTCTCTTACTGGGATTTTGTTTTCCTGTGAATATCTCAGTATAGATTGCTGGGATTAAAAAGTGGGCACCTTTTACACTTTGCCAGCATAGTTATTTGAAAATCTCCCCTTTCAGGTAACGTTGTTAATTAATGTTTTTTAAATGCCAATGCTCTTTTGCCTGGTGCACTTTCTTCTAAGGGGAAAGGTCAATTGAATCAAACTTGTGCATTTAACTTTAAGACATGTACACTTACTGTTTTTTATATTTAAAGGTGCCCGTTTTTTTTGTTGTTGCTATGGGGCCATAAGTTTGTTTGGTTGTTTCTTTATTTGTAGCGTGCACCAGACCCGAAGGTATCAGGGCGCGCAGACAAGGATACTTTAAGCTTACATGTTACAAAATTACATATTTAGATAGAAACAGGGTAATGCATGTAAAACATAGGTACATATGCATTACAGGTGTGAATTCACATTGTCGAACAGAGTGCAGTTGAGTTATGCAGACAGTTAGCAAGTAATGCTAGGGTTACTGATCATTACCTTTAAGCCAGTTGATAATATTTAATCTAAAGTGTGGGTAGGATTGGTCAGTTCTTAAAGTTGGCGGGAGGGAGTTCCACAGTTGTGCTGCTTTGACAGGGAAACTATTCCCTCCAGTTGTAGACATTCTAAAGTAAGGTACTAAAGGGCAATTGGCGTAGGCTGTTCTAGTAGGTCTGGTTGAGACTCTTTTTTTCAATCTCTCTGTCAGGTATTTCGGTGCAAGGTTGTTGAGACATTTAAAAGTTAGGAATGCTGTTTTAGGTTTGCTTTTGTCCACAGTGGATAGCCAGTTGGATTGTCTTCTAGTTGCTGATATATGTTCTCTTTTGGAAATTCCTAGTGCTGCTCTAAGGGCGTTATTTTGCAATATTTGCATTTTCTGAGTGATGTATTTGTTAGATCCCAGGTAGAGAGCGTTGCAATTATCCAACTTCGATAGTAGACATGCTCTTGCCAAAGAGGTGCAACTGATTGCAGAGAGGCATGGTTTTGCTGATCTGGTCGACTTGCACATGTAGGCTGTGGGCAATGCCATAGCATTAACCTGTTTGGCCATGGTAAGGCAAGAGTCCAGGTAAAAACCTATTGTTTTTACCTCTTTGGCAACTTTAATAGAGTGGCCGTCTATGACGAATGCTGTGTAGTCCTGGCTAAGTACCTTAATGTTTGGTGTAGTCCCCAGTATGATGAGCTCCGTTTTGTCATCATTCAGGCATAGACTTTGAAGTGTCATCCATTCCTGGATGATGAGGTATATCCTATTCACCAAGGCCAAATCCTGTTTATAATCTCCCAAAAGTGGGATGAGAAACTGGGTGTTGTCTGCATAATTAGTGTAGGTGACACCCAGAGGGTCCAGATCGTCAAACAGGGGCTTAGTAAAAATGTTATACATCGTAGGGGAAACGCATGAACCCTGGGGTACACCACACATGATGGGGGCAGGGTCTGTAGCTGCTGAGGTAGAGAAGGCCCTCATGGTTTTTTCACTTAGAAATTATTTGATCCAAGCTATTGCTTGGTGTGAAAAGTGCACTGCAGATTCTAAATGGTTACAAAGCACTTTATGATCTGCCAGGTCAAATGCTGCTGAGAGATCCAGAAGGAGAAGCAGCACAGTCTTCCCTTGATCTCTGAGCTCGTCAACTTGGGACTTAAGATCAATAAGTGCTGTTTCAGTGTTGTGCTGTGGTCTGAAACCTGATTGCCAGGTACCTAAGAATTGATATAACTCCAAGAATTTTTGAATCTGTATGTATGCCACTCTGTCTAATATCTTTAGTAGGAATGGCACTGTAGTGATAGACCTGTAGTTTGTGGGTATGGCTGGGTCGAGTGATTGCTTCTTGAGGAGTGGAAGGACCCACAATTCCTTGAGATTGCTAGGTATAGTTCCAGAGGAAAACAAAGCGTTGATAAGTTTCAAGATAAATGGTGACAAGTCTCTTGTGGCATCTTTTATTATTTGTGCCAGGCAATTATCACCACGACAGTTTGACGGTTTAAGTGATAATATTATTGTTTCCACCTCAAGTATGGACACTTTAGAGAAGTTAAATCTGAGTTGAGGTTTGTCAGTGATGTGTGAGTTGTCAGGTTGGGTGGTTGTGGGAGGTATGTTTATTTTTTTCTTATCAATTTTAACTTGGAGTGTGGCAATTTTGTCACAGAGGGCATTCTGAATGTTAGAGCACCATGTTTTGTTTTTGATACAATTTTCAGGTACCGGGATGGGGTTCTGCAGTTCCTATAGTATTGTGAAAACGCTCTTTGGTACCTGATTTGGCTTGCATTATTCTGTTGTCAAAACTTTATTTTTTCACTCGCCAAATTTCATTTTTATATTTTGTAGCAGTTTTAATGAGGGTAGCTTTGTTCGCCTCAGATGGTGTTAGTCTCTAGGAGGATTCACACTTACATTTTTCTTTCCTTAGTGTTTCCTTAGTGATTTGCAATAAGGGGTGAACAAGGTATTTAAGTGTGCTCTAGGTTTACTGTTACGCATTTTTAATGGTGAAGTGGGAGAATGGGACAAAAGAGTTCCACCAATCCCCTCACGCCCCTGGCCTAGAGGATCGCGGCACAGACACCCGCCACGAGAGGAGTTTGCCTATCTACCAGACGACCAAATACCCTGGTACAGGAACATACGGATGTGCCCACCAGCCTGCCCACCAGCCTGCCCTGCCCATGCCGACACCTGCGGCATGGATGAACTCGACTAAACTATTCAACAGTAAATAACCACATCGTTAGAGATGCCATGACACCTAGCCAATGGTCAGAACACCCGTGCAAACATGCACACTGGACACTCCCACACCAATCCACACGAAGAACATATTCAGTGCTATGACGTAGGTGACGGACACATCCACAGACGCGCATCTTTATTATTTTTCACATATGTTTTTCAAAATGCCGAAACGCAAGACGCACAACAATCTCATCTAAAATGCTTGCTGACGCTTCTCCTAACCCATGCATTGCAATGAGAAATATAACGAAGACATGATACTGGGGATAAAGAAATATGATACAGTAACTTAAAGCGCCGTGCCTCAAACATCCTCACCTATACACCAGGCCCAAGTAGGCTGCAAGCAAGAGCCTCCACGAACATTGAACGAGCAAGAGTACAATTGCTGACCCTGCAGAATGAGCCCGGCGAGAACGGACAGCCAAGGGCACAATGTTGCAAACTCCCATGCCACAAGCCGAAGCCAAGGTCACACCTGAAAATTAAGCCCGACACACAGTGGAAAATGCAACATTAAATGTGCAGAATTCTGCCTCAACCACAGTCTCTCCTCACGTGACCAAGCCGATCCTGACAGGGTGCCAGACCCAGGAGAGAGGAGGCGCCTGGGTCCCACGTTTTGAGACACAGGCAGCAACAATGAAGCGGCTCAATGGACATCTGCGGCGGTGGGAGTAGTCTGCCCTCAAGCATATGAACAAATCCACGCATTGTCTGCACAAACACATAGTTACACATTGTTGCAAATGGCAGATGCACCGCAAGCTGGGAACAACGATGGTCCCAGACTGGGGGGCTCACGAGTGGACCAATCAGAACATGGGGCACTTATCACTGACGCCATTAACATTAGCCAATCATCAGGGGTCTTCATGTAACAATTTTCATGTATCTAATAGAAGGGACAACCCAAGTCTACCACCTGACTGACCCTTAACCACTAACAGCGTTCTCTATACGTATGCTATACTAACCCTACCACTCGAGGAACCAATCCAGAGTGACGATAGGTTTTTTGCTAATTTTCCCAGGTGACGCAAGTAGCGCGTCATACTGAGGTAAAAAGGGCCTGCGAGCCCCACGAATTGAGAGAGAGTCAGGACGGAAGCGTACGATCCTTGACCCATCCCTGCCGTTGTTTAATAAACAGCAGAACCACCTTGCTTCTTGCGTGTGCCTCATACTCATTTTTGGGATACGCGGGAGGAGTTGGGGCCTCCCTGCCCGGGGGTCCGCGGACGGCCCAGCAGACCCCGGGAGAATTTCCCCTCGACAAGTTGGAGGCACTGCTGAGATCTGTTTAAGATCTGCTTTTATTTTATTTTTCCGAGTACTCTCGTTGCGAGGAGGCCCGGCGGCGCGGCCCCCTCTGCCGATGCCCCCTTTTTGAGGACTACAGGACCATCGCGGAACTGCGAGAAGACCGGACAGCGCAATCCGGATATTGGCCTTCGGGAGCCGGTTGAGAAGTATCCCGCCCGCGGTTGGCGAGTGTCCAGACGTGGTCCAGACGAGGGGAGGTGGCGAGCCGCTTGGAGGGGTGCACGCAGTCGAGCGGCCCTGCATCAAGAGAACTGGGTGAGTATGCCACGCCCAACAAGCAATGTGAAATTGTGAGGGAGGGGGAGGGAATAGAATACGGGAGGTGGGAGGTGTTACACAGGTGCGCGGCGAAGGTTTGATAAATTAGTGTTGAGGGTGAAGTTAATGGTAGCTGGACAAGTGCGAGAGCAGTCCGCTACGTTACGGAAGAGGAGGGGGCAGAGCACGAAAACATCACGTGCGGCCGCTCGTAGACACTGATTGGCCTAGGTCGCGACCACCTGTAAGGGTGTGTGTGTGTGCGGTTTCCTACGATTTGGTGATTATTGATCAATGAGTAGATGAGGATCCCTATTGATCGAGCAGAAAACTCGATAGATAGATGACGTTTCCCTGTAGGCGGTAGCTAGCTGGTTGCCTAATACGGAAGATAATTGGCTGGTTAAGCCCTCCTGTCGAGGGGCGTATCACACGCGAGGCAACGCAGCATGCGCAGTCCGATTATATTGTTGATTACCTTGTTCCAGGCGTGACAAGAGGACAGCTGTGGGGTTAACAGGGGTAGATTGCAAGCGTATTTTGAACTTTTAAAAACATGTAAAGAACTTACCAGTCGTTTTGGAATAGATCGGTGACGTCACCAGTAGGGCTTTCATAGGATATCTCGAACACAAGGCATTTTTCGGAGAGTGGTGGGGAAGAGAATAATGGTAAGGGAGTGGAGACGGAGATAAACGGTAACGAGTAGATCGGGGCAAGGTGAAAAGGGGGACGTGGCCGCGCACGGAGAACGCCGGCCACGACAAGTGAAGAAAGAGGAGGAGGGGTAAAACAAAGTGGGACGGCTGTATAAGAACGTCACACGGGGCACGCAGCCGCAGGGGGCTACTTGCGCCTCGGCCGTAGGGGGCCGTAAAGGTGTTCGGTAAAGGAAGAAAAGAAAGAAAACAATATACAAATGCAAATGCTATATTTTACTATTTTTCCTTAGCGCACAATCGCAAGTCCCCAAAATTACGGGGCCAGGTAAAGATCTAAGATTGTATAGCGTACACTGTTAGCAAGATAACCGCTACCAAATAGGGGTAGGATAACAAGTGAAGTGCTACTATGTCATACGGACAGGATCGGGAGGGTTTGGGAACACCCTCACTACCCCGCTACAGCATATATATAAAACACTGTCACCCCATAGGGAGAAACTGATCAAATACAGCATAGAATGGACACAGGGGACGGACAACAAAATGATGACACCATGGCCGCCTAATGGCAGTTTCAATCCATATACCCAACATTCACTATTAACCCATCTGCATAACACATACAAGGGGAAGAAGCTGGCACACCACGTGGAGGTGTTTAACTTAGGGAGGATGTTCCAAGGGTCCCGACCAGGACCAAACGGAATGTTCACTATGGGGGAATCAACGGAAGAAAAGAAGATTAAGGAGGAAGGAGAGAATGGGGAAAAAGAGAGTGAAGGCACACACAACACGGGGAACGGACAAGAGGGAGGAGAAAAGAGTAACAATATAAACGAAAAGGAAATAAAAAAGGAACAGAGCGACGATATGCCCCTAGCGAAGGTAGTGAAAAAGGAGGAAGGGGGGTTATATCCTTTAACAGAACTATGAGAAATAGTACAATTAAGAGCGGCTGAGGGGTACTCGAACCCGGCATACAGCCCGCCACCATATACAGCTACAGGTGGCCACACGGGAGGGGAGCAGACTAGTACGACGGGATCAGCTCGTACGAAGATGCCGGCAGGGAAGGGGAGGATTGGCGAAGAACAGATCGCGGCAATAGGACATGATGAGTGGGTAGCTGCGCAGGTATTATTAAAATTACGAGGTTCATTAACAGGAGAAGAGAAGGAGGTAGTAAGGAAAATGGACGAGGATAATACCAGAAAGAGTGAAATGAAAGGGGAAGAGGGGAAAAGAAAGGAGGAAGAGCTGTTACGACAAAAGGAAGAGATTTTGAACGAACGATTAGCAGAATTAAGGGATGAGCAGAATGCACTGATCAAGCAGCTTGAGAGAGAGGAAAGAGAGAGAGCACGGGAAAGGAAAGAAAGTAAGAATGAGTTGGAGAAAATGGAACGAACTGAGGAGCAAAAGAGAGAAGCCGAAAGGGTAAAGGCAGTAGCAGAAAGGGTATCCAGAGCAGCACTGCGTGACAAGAAAAGAGAGGAAGAAGAGAAAGAAAAAGAAATGGAAATATGGAAGAGGAGATTACTATCAGAAACGACAAAGAAATACGAAGAAGGGAGGATGATAGAGAGTTTATTAGAGCGGGAAAGAGCGAGATGGGAAAGGAAGAGAGAAGAAGAAAGGATATTGGAAAAGATGGGTAGTGAAGTAATGGAAGAATTAATAAAGAAAAGAGAGGAAATTGGTAGAGAAATAGCGGAGAAAAATGAAGGGGAAAGAGAAGATAGGAGAGGGGAGAGTGAAGTAAGGAGGTATGTAGGCAGAGACACAGAAGTAGCAACAACATCAGCACAAAGGGGAGCAATTGGTAAAGAAGAAAGGGGAGGAACGGATCTAATAGACTTAAAAACAGTAACGATTAGGGGGAAAAAGACAGATTGGGGGTTGTCACTCCTGGATGACTTTTGTAATGAGGAAGAAGATGGAATGGAGAAGGAAGGAAGAAATAGTGAAAGGGAAAGCCTAAATACATTCTACATCACCCGGACAAATAGAGAATCACCATGGGCCTGCAGGAGAAAGGAAGAACTGGAGGGAAGTGAGGGGGAATAGCAAGGAATGGCGGGAAGGCAGACACGTGCAGCTACACCCTCCCTCCCTTGCCCCTCCACACTCATGTCATCATCCCGTCCAACATGCTCCACCACCCCACACTCATCCAGTGCAACATGCCCACCTACACCCGCACCCGCACCCGCCCCTCACGAACTCACACCCTATGCAGGCAGGCTTAGAGATCTCCCTGGACGCAGGCAGGAAGAACGAATACACACGCCCACATCAAATAAAGGAAATGATAAAAGAAGGGGAAGAGATGGAGGAGAAACAGTTACGAGCAGGGGAAATATGGACACAATTGACGATGTAAATGACACGGAAGAAGAGGAGGGGTACACAGACTTGACTTTTGGGGAACGCAGGGGGTCAAACAGGACACAACTTAATGCCACTTCTGGAGAGGGGAGGGGTTAGACCACAATACGTCCCTTGGAAGCATGCAGACAAGGAAAATATAAAGTGCAGGCTCCCATCATTAAGTGGAGGTGCGGGAAAATGGATATATGAAATGGAAAAACACACCGCAGGACAGAAACTGGCAGTGGGGGATGTAAAGGGCCTTCTAATATCAATATTGGGGGATGCAGCAGATGACATCTGGAAGAGAGCAGGCTTCCCCGGGGTCACAATAACAAACACATCACACGATGGGGCTCCATTCGCAAACTGAAAAACATGCATTATGGCAAGCGCTGAGGGTACAATACCCAGACACATCAGACATAGGAGCAATTACATCACGCAAGATGCGTGAGAACGAAGATCCTGTTGATTATATCCAGGAAATTCAAGAGAAGTGGCGTATGGAAACAATGGGACAAAACACCAGCAATATTCTATCATATACTAATACAAGGGCTCCCAGAAGCAGTTCAGAAACAACTGAAGAAGGTAGTGGGGCTGGAAGCAAAAGCATGGCCAGAAATACAACTGACGATAGTACATCATTGTAGGACATGGCAAGAAAAGATGAAACAAAAGGAAGAGGATAGAAAAGCGGAAGAGGCTAAATTGGTACAGAAAAAACTTACTAAATACACGATGGAAGGTGCACTAATAACTACACCTACAACAATGACTCAAAACCCCACGCAAGTAGTGGCTGCACAAGATCCCTCCCAAATACAATCATCACAGATTGTAGCACAACAGCTGCCACCACCCCAACCATACACGACTAACATGGGAGGAGGATACTCAACGCAAGGAGCTGGATATTATAATTATAACAGGGGAAGGGGAGGAATGATGAGGAGGAGGGGTTACGGCTATAACACACAACAGCAAGGGGGAGGATTCAGAAATTTCTACCCCACCGGGCAACCAGTATACCAGGACAATTCAGGGAGCTTTCCATGGCAGAACAGGGAACCACCGGTATGTTGGATTTGTGGATTACTAGGGCACATGTCACGAACATGTAGAATGAGTCCAGGCACACCATCATGGGGAGAACAGGGACAACAAGGGCCTACAAGGGAACAGCAGGGCATCCAACAACAGCAGGCACTGCAACCGGGAAATGTGCAGCAACAACTAGTAACACAACAACAGCCACAGACATATTCACTACCACAACAACAGGTAGCAATGACACAACAACCTCAAGTGCAGCAAGTACAGCAACCTGCCCAAATTCAAGACCATAAAATAACCTCTACCAATACACAACTACAGCAAACACAACTGGGAAGGGTGACGGTCCTGGGACACAACCCTTACCCAGGAAGTGGTCAATCATTATACCCACAATAGGACAGCCCACAGACGGCCTTGGTGTGTCCCATCCTGTCGGTAACACCTAATAGTGCGGAGGAACCACGCATAGAGGTAACGATAGGTGACAAAAAAATTATCATTCCTTGTTGACACCGGGGCGACCCGGTCTTGCATAAGGGAAGGTAAATTTAAGATGTAAGGTGAGGCCATGAACACCCAAGGATTCTCTGGGGCTAGGGGGTTGGTTCCCTTTACTGAAAGCATTCCCTTATCGATAGGGGATTATGACTTGTTTGTCCCGCTTTTATATTCTAGGGACTCACCAGTAAACATACTTGGGAGAGACATAATGACCAGGTTGAATATGACGATCTCCTTTACGGAGGACGGCATAATTTGCTCCACTCCTGGAATAAACATGCTCACTGCACGGCAAATTATGCAAGCATACTGTGGACAGACAGTGATTAGGGCTGAGCCAGTAGATGGCGAACTGTTCCAGTACGGAACAGACATGGCATTCGCATGGATGCCAGGAATAGAAGGAAAGATCTGGAGGAGGCCAACAGCCTATTTGTTTAGACCAGAAACACCAGCCAATGAACCAGAAGGAAAGGTGATTTCAGTGAGCATGGAGAGCATTATAGCAACTGCTGATTATATCGCAGTACATGCCCAAGACAGAGAAGGAAGAGCATGGAGGGCAGTGATAGCCCTAGCTGAGGGATGCAGGCTCACCCAGGTGTCAGACGAGGAGCTCTTTTCAGAAGAAAAGGAAGAAGGTGAAATGGTATTTATGATGAGTGTAGAGATATGGCTAAGAGTGACATACAAACAAGTGGCACAGAAAATTGCAATGGCACTTGAAGCACCCACATCCACCCCAGTTCCCTTCTTTGAGGAGGATATGGCAAAAGTCCCAACATCATTATGGACTACTAGTCCCTTTGACGTGGGGTGCATAAAGAGTATAGGGGGAGTAAGAATAAAATTGAAAAAAGGTGCAATACTCCCTAGAGTGAAGCAATACCCACTATCAAAAGAGGCAGATGAGGGCATATATGAAACAATAACGGCCCTTATAAATAATGGCATATTGGTACCATCAGAATCACCATGTAACACAGCCGTATATCCAGTGCGCAAAGCTAAAGGAGGGTCTTGGCGTTTCATCCAGGACCTCAGGCCCTTGAACAACATAGTGGAAGCAGAATACCCCATAGCAGCAAACCCGGCCACAATATTGTGTGGCATTCCAGCAGAGGCATCACGATTTACAGTGATTGACCTCAAAAATGCCTTTTTCTCAATACCCCTGCATCCAGACTCACAAGATCTAACAAGCTTCACGTACAGAAACACAAAATGGAAACACACCAGATTGCCACAAGGGTACTGCGAGTCACCCTCAATTTTCAACAGAGTAATACAGATGGACTTGGGAAACATTGAAGTGGAAAGCACAGTGTTGCAGTATGTTGACAATATAATAATTTGCAGCACAAGCGAAACAAAATGCAGCGAGGACTCATTGAAGATGCTGACAATATTGGCTGAAAAGGGTTACAAGGTAGATAAAGAAAAGTTACAGTACTGTCAGGAACAGGTACTATACCTTGGTCAGCTCATATCCCAATACGGAAGAAAGATTGCACCACAAAGAGCACAGGCCATATCAAAAACGCCGTTGCCACAAACAGTGAGGGAACTGCAGCAGTTCCTGGGACTGTGCAACTACTGTAGAGCATGGGTATTTGATTACAGCTCATACATAGGACCCCTACTTGAGGCATTAAGAGAAGCTAACAAAGGGGAGAAAAAATTGGGGTGGACAATGGAAATGAAAGAGGCCTTTGATTAACTGAAAGATGCAATAGCAACTGCTCCGGTACTGGCCACCCCAGATTATGAACGACAATTCTTTATATTTTCACATTGCGACTCAGCAGTAATGAAAGCAGTGTTGGCTCAAAAAACAAGCATGGGTTACAAACCAGTAGCATTTTACAGCGGTCACTTGGATCCTGTAATGTTAGGACATTTCCCCTGCGAACAAGGTCTCGCCGCAGCTGCCTTCGCGGTAGAGAAAGCATCATCAATTACAATGGGGTGCCCATCCACACTATTTGTGGAACATGCACTATTTACAATATTGAACAAGCCTAAGTCCACACTAACCACGCAGAGGGCGTCAGGTTATGAGATCATCTTATCTAGACCAGAATTATCAATTGTTAGATGCAGCACAGTCAATCCTGCAAGGTTTATAGCGGAAGTCATTGAGGAAGGCGACTATGCACATGATTGTACGCAGACTACCGAAATGTACTCATGCACTAGAAAAGTTGAAGAGGACGCGCTAAATGGAGGAGAGCTCTTGTTCATTGATGGGTCATCAACAATAGACCAAAGTGATGGGATAAGGAGAACTGGGGCAGCAGTGGTAAAAATGACGGAGGAATTGGTGTGTGTGGCGGTGAAATGCATACAATTACCACAACATTACTCTGCTCAAGCAGCAGAATTGGTTGCACTGATCTTGGCGTTGAAGGAAAGCTTTGACAAAAGAGTGACTATATATTCTGACAGCGCATATGTCACTTCTACTGTCCACTCAGGATTGTCCAAATGGAGGAGAAGAGGGTTTAGGAGAGCTGACGGCACCCCAGTGCAACATGCTCTCTTGTTAGCTGAGTTAATTGAAGTAATAAATGAGCCCCGAGAACTAGCTTTGGTCAAATGCCTCGCACACACTAACGGAGAAGATCATATCTCAAAAGGAAATGCAGCAGCAGACGCACATGCGAAGTATGCCGCATATTTTGGTGAGATATGGAACCCCCCAGAGTCAGAGAGAGGGAGAGGGAGGGGGATAGCTAAAGAGATGTTGATGAGAGAAGGGTACACCCATCTCCCAGCCACACAGATAATGGAGTTACAAGCGGCTGCACCAATGGCAGAAAAAGAAATATGCGTAAAAAAAGGATGTACAATGTTGCCAACTGACGCACTATGGCGCCAGGGTAACACTGGAAAGATGGGAATGCCATTGGCACTATTGAACACCGCCCTGAGCCAACTCCACCACCCAGCCCACACAGGCAAGGAAGTTATTGCAGCACGAATTAGGGAAGATTGGTTCTGTCCCGAGTTAAATTCCCATGTGACAAATTTTATAAGCAATTGTCTCACATGTCAACAGTTTACGGCCGGTCACACGCTGAAAGTGATAAAAGGTACTATACCCCGGCCAGAGGGACCCTTCCTGCACATCCATATTGACTACGTTGATATGATCAACGTATGTCAAGGAAATAGGTATATGATTGTAGTAGTATGCCCATTCTCCAGGTGGATTGAGGCAGGACCCTGCACACATCCAGATGCATTTAGAGCAGCTACATTTCTAGTGAGGGAGGTTTTCCCCAGGTGGGGAGTGTGCGAGGTACTGCGGTCGGATAACGGCCCGCATTTCGCTAATGAAATGTTCCAGCACATCACATCCTTACTGAACATCAAGCATAAATTTGCATGTGCATATCACCCGCAGGCCAACGGTTTATGCGAACGCCTGAATGGCCTACTGAAGGAGGCAATTGCAAAGATACAGCAAACAACAAAGAAGAGTTGTTTGTATTGCCTTCTGAAAGCTCTATTTGAGCTGAGGAATAGACCAGGCTCCGACCACCACCTCACTCCTCATGAGGTGGTGACCAGACGTCAAATGTGCCTTCCTCTAATGCCAACATCAAGGGCATTCACAGACTATGAAAACACTGCAACTGTTCTTGGTGATGAAATGTACCAATATGTGTCTTCTTTGATTACTAGTGTAGTGTTTGTGTCTCAACAGCTCGAGCGCACGCGGGGCGGGTCTAAGAGTCACCAACAAGAAGACGAGTACCAAGGATCGGAAAAGGAAAAACTGTGCAAAATTGCTAAAGGTGACCACGTGCTACTCTGCAATTTCAATAGAAAGTGGAACAGCCCACGCTTCACTGGTCCCCACCTTGTAGAGGAGGTATCTACGAGAGCAGTCAATTTGCAGGATAAGCGTGCTTGGAATCACCTACACGACGTAAAGATCTGCAAACTCCAGACCCGCCCTAGCGTCACCGACAGGGCCATTGGAAGAACAGCGACAGCGTCACCCACGGAGGAAGAGACTTCTACCACAGCTGACGACTTAAGTGTCTCCATACCCTGCCACCCCCCAGATTCCCCAGAGACAACTACTGAAATAGAAACTGGTAATTCCCATACCGCCCACCCCATGGTCACACGATCAAAGAATAAAGAGACTTCCGCCAGCTGAACCCCAAACCCTCTGCCCATCGACCTCCTACCCACTACAGTAACCACCCAATTGAAGGACATTGTTGTGCACATATACACATGTAAACACTTGAATGTTCTCCTTTTTCTTTCTCGCACATGCAGGTACCGCGTATTATTGTATTGCTAAGAAAACAGATAACTAATAAAGTTCATTGCCCAGGAGTAGATGCTACCCTCAGACGATAACTACCCTGAAGCCCTATCACACCAATTTGTCTATCACATAAAAAGGCCAAAGTACCTAAAAAGAAGGAGGGTATGTGTCTACTACACAGCATTTATCTTGGCCATAGAACAATCAATGCCCCATCTTCACCAACACTTGCCTGCCCTAAGAGATAGATCGCTTAGATTGGCGTGGGAATAGCTCTTCGCCTGGGCACTGAACGACTACTTGATAGGGAGAGCTTGAAAACAACAACTAACACTAATAACAAGCCTATTGAGAATTTTCAGGTGGGCAACTTTAACGTCGCAAGAATAAGCTGCCGGACTGCAGCAAGGTAAGAGCAAAATGCCGGTGAGACTAGCTTCTGTAATAAAGATGATAGGGATTTTGATGATCACTGGGTTTTTGGCTGCCTCTGTATGGCAGAAAGGTTATGCTATCAATATTTTGGCTGTACCCAAACCTAATGTACCCCAACCCACTGCTGCAACAGGTGTTACGTCAGGTGGTACTAGCAAGCCTCCACATAAGGGAAATAGAGTTAAACGTAGCACATACTCAGATAATAAAGGTATTGATAATTACATAACAGATTCAGCACACGTCTCGAACAACATGTGGTACCAACACATGACCCAAATAGGTAAGCAGACAACAGAAGACAGTTGCTACGTCTGCTCATTGATCCCATACGCCATGAGCGCTTCCCAAACATTTGTTGCCACGGAAATAGATGAAAAGACAGCACGATGTATAATATACCTGGCACTGTTCCAAACGAAAGGGAGATTTCAAGGGACGGTGGTGAGACTGGTGTGGAAAACGCGAGACACGTATCCATACGAAAACAACTTCCTCAAGACTTATTTGAGTTACCACAAAAGCAGTTTGCATGCTGAAGCATTCAGATACATGACAAGTGGTCCTGAAAAGGGAGAAACAAAGAAAGTAACACTACAATACCTACCATGTGACTGGTACGCCACTGACGTTCCTGGTACACAAGGATGTTGGGAAAGACCACTGGTAACAATAACAGGGAAGGTGTACATGGACAACAAATGGGACATAGGAGTGATTGGCAGCAACATGGTAACAAGAGAAAATATTACAACTTTTGATGAACACAATAACAGATGTTGGACGATTTGGGGCAAGTACGTACCCATGATGACGTGGATGGAGAAGGATGAAGACCCAATAAGCATACTGCCGCTGTCTGCACCTAAGATATGCTACCAACATAGAGGAGAAGTGGACGTGGGATACAACACCAACTGTGCAAGTGTGACAGAGTTACCTGAGGGGGGAGCAGGAACAGCAGTATTAATGGACCATTACTGGGCCTGCGGGAACAAGGCATACCACACACTGCCCCCTCTGTGGAACGGTATATGCACAATGGTACACGTTAATGTACCATCACTAGTGATGCCCCAGAAACATGTGAACATGGCGAACTTCCCTAAAATGGATGAAGGAAACAAGAGGAAGAAGAGATCTGTAAAACCTCAGAAGTGGTCAGAGAACGAAAACAACAACAACAACAATGTCCTGAATAGAAAGAAGAGACAAGGAGAACCTCTGACAGGAAATTACCTATGGGGAAGGTCGGAAACAGCACTCACTTCAATCCCACCAGAACACAGACTATTCAGCAGAGCAGCAATGTTCTTCTCGTCAATAATACATCCGGGACTACAAGCTTACGCAAACACAAAATGGCTCCAGATAACTCGATGGGAGCTAATGATGGCAATTAATTCTACAGTAAATGGATTCAACGCAATAAAAGAGAAACTGCAAGCAGTGAGGATGGTAGCACTACAGAACAAATATGTATTAGATCTCCTTACAGCAATGGAAGGAGGAGTTTGCGCAAAGATAGGACAATCATGCTTCACATTTATTCCTGCTAACGATGCTGACAATGGTACACTGACAGAAGCAGTATCACAACTGGCCCAGATGCACTCCAAAATGATGGAAGAAAGCAAAGGAGTGAAGAAGGATGACAGCTGGTTTTCAATGTTATGGTCATGGATGCCATCTTGGCTGTCGGACGGACTGAAGATTATAGTTGGATGCATAATACTGGCTGGAGCTGCACTGATCATAATAAGATTTTGGTAGGCCCGGAAGGCACGCACTACAGACGAAATGATCAAAATGGTTGGTATGCACCCCTTGATGCCGACAGATGATGGCCAGCACACAGGCACAATAATAAAAGAAAGAGAAAGACTGCGCAAACAGATCATCACCAACCACCTGGACCCACCATCTGTGAAGCTCGAAAACCCAAGAAACCCAAGGAGCTACATAGGGAAATGGGTATACTGCACACCTGGAGGAACCTGTGTATATATGTATTTGTCATTTGAAGACCATGTCAACCACTATGGACACTTGGGGGGAATAACTAAAATATGGAGAGTAAGAGGAGATAAGGAAAAAGATATGTTTGTGGTCGACAAGTCGACCAGAGGGGGGACTGAAGTGGGAGAATGGGACAAAAGAGTCCCACCAATCCCCTCACGCCCCTGGCCTAGAGGATCGCGGCCCAGACACCCACCACGAGAGAAGTTTGCCTATCTACCAGATGACCAAATACCCTGGTACAGGAACATACGGATGTGCCCACCAGCCTGCCCACCAGCCTGCCCTGCCCATGCCAACACGTGCGGCATGGATGAACTCGACTAAACCATTCAACAGTAAATAACCACATCGTTAGAGATGCCATGACGACCTAGCCAACGGTCAGAACACCCGTGCAAACATGCACACTGGACACTCCCACACCAATCCACACGAAGAACATATTCAGTGCTATGACGTAGGTGACGCACACACCCACAGACGCGCATCTTTATTATTTTTCACATAGGTTTTTCAAAATGCAGAAATGCAAGACGCACAACGAACTCATCTAAAATGCTTGCTGACGCTTCTCCTAACCCATGCATTGCAATGAGAAATATAACGAAGACATGATACTGGGGATAAAGCAATATGATACAGTAACTTAAAGCGCCGTGCATCAAACATCCCCACCTATGCACCAGGCCCAAGTAGGCCGCAAGCAAGAGCCTCCACGAACATTGAACGAGCAAGAGTACAATTGCTGACCCTGCAGAATGAGCCCGGCGAGAACGGACAGCCAAGGGCACAATGTTGCAAACTCGCATGCCACAAGCCGAAGCCAAGGTCACACCTGCAAACTGAGCCAGACACACAGTGGAAAATGCAACATTAAATGTGCAGAATTCTGCCTCAACCACGGTCTCTCCTCACGTGACCAAGCCGAACCTGACAGGGTGCCAGACCCAGGAGAGAGGAGGCGCCTGGGTCCCACGTTTTGAGACACAGGGAGCAACAATGAAGCGGCTCAATGGACATCTGCGGCGGTGGGAGTAGTCTGCCCTCAAGCATATGAACAAATCCACGCATTGTCTGCACAAACACATAGTTACATATTGTTGCAAATGGCAGGTGCACCGCGAGCTGGGAACAACAATGGTCCCAGACTGGGGGGCTCGCGGGTGGACCAATCAGAACATGGGGCACTTATCACTGACGCCATTAACATTAGCCAATCATCAGGGGTCTACATGTAACAATTTTCATGTATCTAATAGAAGGGACAACCCAAGTATACCACCTGACTGACCCTTAACCACTAACTGCGTTCTCTATACGTATGCTATACTAACCCTACCACTCAAGGAACCAATCCAGAGTGACGATAGGTTTTTTGCTAACTTTCCCAGGTGACGCAAGTAGCGCGTCATACTGAGGTAAAAAGGGCCTGCAAGCCCCACAAATTGAGAGAGAGTCAGGACGGACGCGTACGATCCTTGACCCATCCCTGCCGTTGTTTAATAAACAGCAGAACCACCTTGCTTCTTGCGTGTGCCTCATACTCATTTTTGGGATATGTGGGAGGAGTTGGGGCCTCCCTGCCCGGGGGTCCGCGGACGGCCCAGCAGACCCCGGGAGAATTTCCCCCCGACAATGGGGCAATAGTGTCCAAGGCATTAGCCATGACTGTGTTAAATTCATGGTGGAGGGATCTAGTGTGCCAGGCAGCGAGTTTAAGTTAGGTAGAATTAAGGGTAATAGCCTATCTGTTGTTATGCTTTTTTTTTGTTTCTTGTTAATATAGGGGGTGCTAGTGGATTATTTTGTGTTAAGATGATTTTATCATATATAGAGAAGGTTATGAGAGCATGGTCTTTCCAAGCTTGATGACTAATGGAAGTGATGGTTGTGTTACAGTTATGTTCGGCTACCCAATCAAGTGTTCGGCCTTTCTCATGGGTAGGCTGTGTCAATTTTTGGGTAAACCCGAGCACTGAAAGAACATTAGCTATGTTGGTAGCTTGTACGTCTTTGTGATCGTTGAAGTCCAAGTTCAAATCTCCTAGAAGGGCTTGTGAAGAATTTTTTTAGGTTATCTGAGAGTATATTAGAAATATCCTCTTCGAATGAGCCATTGGGACCTGGTGGCCTGTAGATAAGGTGTATAGTAATGGTTTGTGAGTTAGAGGTTAGGAGCTGGATGGTTAATGACTCACAGGATTTGGTATGCAGGGCTGTATTTATTCTTATTGAAATATTAGTTTTGGTGATGAACGCTAGGCCTCCTCCCCTGGAATTGGTTCTGTCTTCTCTGAAGATAGTGTAGTTGGCCGAGACCGCAAACATCAGTGCGGGGCCAGCCGCTTGGTGTAGCCAGGTTTCCGTGATAGCTAGGACATAATTTCATGTTTGTAAAATGTTGGCAATCTCTGTTGCATGGGCTATTAATGATCTAGTATTAATAAGTGCTCCTTTAAGGATAGGGCTTGAGGTAGGTGGCTTAGTTAAGGTAGAGCTAATGCGCTTGGTTAGACTCCCTTGTGGTTTCAGATGTTCCCACACCTAGTGATGCAAGTGAGCCGTATCCATCCCATATTCGCAACAGCACATTTAATTTGCAGCAGTAGCGAAAAAGCCATATGATTTACAGGAAGATATAAACATAACATCTCACCAACAGTCGCCTAACCTGCTCAGTTGCTGTTGCAACATTCGGTTATGGGATGCCCTATTCCCCTTTCAATTCCTGCACCCCGCCAAACAGATGTTGCCTGCTCAGTCCCTCCAATGAAGGCTCAGGGGGTACATTGATAAGGCTCCCTTTTCATTGTGTCTGCTACTACAGAATAAAGCCTCACTCCTGATACTGCCACATAGGTAAATGTTATTAGTGACAACTCATATACTCGACGTCACATTGTATTTGTGTCCGACCTTGTTAATGGCAATGTGTTTTTAATGTAACTGCCCATGATATTTTATATATTAAAGACTCATTCTGTGAAATCATTTTGTGTAAGATCACAGGTCACCATTTATGCAAATAAGGGGTCCATGCACATCTTATGCCGCCCTGGACCGCGCAAAGCATAGGGCCGGCCCTGTTCCTTTGCTACCAGCCACACATCTCCTTTGCTCTTTTAGAAAAACGAGACAACCACCCTGTCCACATGTGTCCGCTTAAATTCACTGTCCACTTACTGTGTGTGTTTTAACTGGTACATTCACTGCTGGTCATTGGGCTGGCTCTCGCTGGATCCGAGATCCGGCACCAGATGTTAAGTCGGAGCCGGCCAGAGTCAGCGCTGGGGGAAAACAAAACAAAAAATGGGCGCTAGCAAACTGTAACTTCCTCTGGTGACCCCGTGGAAGGGTTCACCAGAGGAAGTTACAGTCCTCAGCCACGACATGGTTTTATTTTTTTATATACAGGAATCCGACAAACATTGCATGAATAAATAAATACCCCTATTAACAGTGAAACTCTCAACACATGATGCAGCAACCCAACTGCTTTAAGAGGGGAGCTGCAGGAGCTGTGCTGGGTGTGGTTTAAATAAAAGAAAACGTTGCTTATGCAGAAATCACTCTGTTTGAATAGTAACCAAGGGGGATTTTTTTTTTTTTTTATAAAATGGGATGCAAATTGTGCTTTTTAAAGAATATTTACTCTGCAACACTGGTCAAAACTATTATCCGCAGAGAGAAGTAACTCATCACCAGTGCCAGGGAAATAGTTAAAGTGGAATTTAAATATAGTATGGAAAAGAAGGCGCATTAAAGAAATAGCGCCGTTTTAAACCATTATTTTGAACATTTCCTGTGATCAGAGGTCAACTGCCAGCTCCGCCCCCCTAAAACCCGTCTCCTCAGGCACTGACCACACCCCCACACTCCTCAAACTCCGTCCCCAGGCCCTTGTGGGAACCCGCACCGATTATTTTCCATTTCCCCCACTTGGTACATTCTGTTGATTAAATACAACTGAGCCCACATCTGGAACTTGATTTGCAGCTGCTGGTTTAAGTCCTCTGGGTTTTTGCTACAAAAAAGGAACGGTGCCGTTGAGTGCCACCACATGCGGTCATCACAGTGGCAGCAGAGAAGACAGGCAGGGCCGGTGGAACGAATCGAGAGCACGCGGCCTGCCTCTAATTGTCTTGGCATGCACAATCAACCGTGGCTCAACCGTGCTAAAGGATTGCCCTACTTACGGTGGGCACCGCTGCCAGCTCGAGAGCACACCTAGATGAAACCATGCCAGCTCGGTAACTCTGGAATTCACCATGGATACCGTGTCTGCTTCTCAATGCCCTGCAATAATTGCCAGCACCAAAGACATTCGACGCCCACTGGAGGAGGAAGCTGCTTGTCGCTGCATGCTGCGGCGGAGCCCAGAAAGATATGAGAGCACAGGTTTCGCCAATCAGCCCGATTGCTTCGGGCTCATGGCTCTCCCGTGTTTATTCTAAGTAGGCCGCATGAATCGCAGCACTTAAAGAGTTTTTGAGGACACCTTGCAGGCTGCTGGTGTGCAAGTGTTGACTTGACACCCTTATCTCCGCGCAGCCACTGATGGGAGCGCCAGCAAATCTTTTAAGGAGTAAACATTACAAGGTGACATCTCGCGATGATCTTCTTGTTACATTTCTTTCAAGTTCTTCCCCTTTGCGCATCATCACGCCACGTTGCTAAAGACATTTCTATATTTTTGGAAACTCGTCTCAAATTCCCTGAAACATTACTCAAAACCTGCAGCGTGGGATTTTCTGCAGTGTACATTTTTTTGTGAAACATTAAGCGATTAAAAGGACCGCGTGCATTGTTGATGTTTGATTTTAATTCTCACACACACATACAACAATATAGATGGTTTTTTTGACTTCCGCCTCTTTTCACCTTTTTGCTTTATTTGTCAACTTATTTGATTGTGGGGTTTCCTGAGAGCGCACACCACACCAGCTGTGTCTACTGAACACATTCAAGATTTTAACGCAGGGTCGGACTGGGACAAGAAATAGGCTCGGTCACCCAAAAAAAATGGCCCACCCCTCGCCTCAAAAAAGTGGCCCACCCCTCGCCTCATGACCCTTGACTTCTGATGACATCACAGGAAGTTATGCCATTTGACCCCACCCCAAAGTGACATCCGGGGAAGCAATGAAACACGACCTTTCTCCCCTTGACAAAACAGGAAGTTTCATCAAATAGCATTGAACCTAAGTACACCAAATTACTGTGAATCCAAGCAGACGTCCAAGGCAAAATGATAATA
The DNA here is from genome assembly GCF_040938575.1 of Ambystoma mexicanum. Lineage (NCBI taxonomy): Eukaryota > Metazoa > Chordata > Amphibia > Caudata > Ambystomatidae > Ambystoma > Ambystoma mexicanum. Next base: position 144,689,949 of record NC_090934.1, read on the forward strand.
TGTTATTGTATAGCACTTACGCTTAAGCTCTTTTTTTATAGAACAAATATGCATACAATATCACCCAACCTGTGTTGGTACTCATTTTATCGACCTACAAAGGATGCAAGGATTTTATTAAAAGAAAAAATTAAAAAATCCACGTTTTTTTTCCTCCAAACCGGCCCAGGAAGGTGCAGAAACCTGCCCTCACTCCCCAGAGACCATTTGAGCCCGGCCACAGGCCGAAAGGCTGAGGGGCCAATCCGACCCAGATTTTAAGTCATATTTGCGGATACAGAAATAAAGGTATTATCCCCTGCATGTTTGTGTGAATGTAGGTATGCATTTATTTTGTTTAACATAGTGCACACCTAGCTGCGCAGCAACAGAGTGCTGTGCAACAAGAGGAAACAGTGATATGGTGCCATGATATCTGTACATTTGAAGGATCGAAAATCAAGGGACTGATATAGAGTGAAACATGTTTAAATGTACTGGACTGCCAGCGTGGGCATGATTCTATCTTAGATGTGCACTGCACTGGCTTTACACCAGCCGTCTTCTGAAAGACACTTGGCAGAATATCTGTCGCTCTTCATTGCCATGCAACTTAAATTTCATTCATTCCCGCCAGCACAAAACAGGCAGGTTTTAAGTCCACTCGACTCTAAACCAGGCCCTTTGTGTACAGTTACAAGTATATGCATGCAGGGAGGGGCTAGATAGACTTGAAATCAAGGGGTACAGGTTAGGGCGAGAACAGCAGACCCAGTCTCAGTCGGGGCAGATCAGCAGATATTCAGCCAATGAGATGTTCCTCAAAGTGCATCATCTGCCCACCTTATCTGTGAGGCAAGGAGGGAAGCAGCCTATTGGAGGCCAGCTGGAGTGCTGGTGCATATTCTCTGTGCATAGTTGGAGAAGGCTTGGTTTCTGGAGTTCATGGTCCTGACGATATCTGGGCTTTTAATTTACTTGGTCTCCAGAGATGTTATATCCGCCGTCCAGGTGTCTAGTGGATTGCAGGAGATCCAGCCTGGGTAAGGCCAAGCAGGCCTGGGGGTTCAGCAAGTGTGGTTCCTGCAAGGTCAGGGTGATGTGGTTGTACGTCTTCCTCAACCCTTTGATCGATGAGATGGTGCATGCAGGATGCCTGCGATGGGAGGCTACGGAGGGGTCAGGGCATTGCTGCCAACCAGGTGAGCGATGACACTTAGAAGGGAGCAAGATGATAGCCATAGTAGGACTAGCACCCGCCCCACACCCACAACCATGAACAACTGAGGATGTAACAGGAGGAATCTTTCTTCCATCTTCGATCATTATCACATTACATTGAAAACCTAGGTCACCAGTAAATTCTAGTAAATGATTGATAACAGACGCAGTAGCCAGTTATTTAAACTAGTAAAAGCTGCAGGCATTTTTACTTTGAAAAATATCTGGTCAGGTTGGTGAATTCTCATGGCATCAATCTAGTCCGCCATGATTCCAGCAGCAACATATGGATAGGCTTTGCTACTTCGACCAGTGTCGGCATTATGGAAGTACCAAGAAATGATAGGGTGGGTAAATGCACACATATTTGAAAAATGTTTGCCCTTCTGCAAAATGGTGAACATTTTGGTATCTTAGTAGTAAATCAGTCTGACTTCCAGAAGGATGTAGGACAGGTAATTATTGCAGAGACTGCCACCACCTTCTGGCGGGACCAGCATCCTATATGTAACACTCAATATAACACAGCATCAATATGTGACACTCACAGTGGCCAAACATACCTGACATGCAGGCCATGCTGAACCTTGCATTGAACTAAATTAAACAAGAATGTGCTCACCCAGATGAATTTATTCATGCATCTTGTTTGATTGAAGGATGCCAACAGCGTACAGGCCAGACAGTGTCTTCTCAGCACCTTCCTTTGTTGTTGAAGGATTATAGCAAAACTCTTCCAGATCTCATCATTCGCCCGATTGCATTAGATATTCTGTTCCTACTGGAGTACTGTGCAGGGAAACTAATATATGGTTGCATGGATTTCCAAATTTTCATTCAGAAAAATTAAATATTGAAGCATATGGCCTACTCCATTCACCAATCAGTCACTGCAGCTAATCAGCATGAAGCACAAGCATCCACGTTGACACCATCTGCCTGACAAGCAATCACTATTGCTGCAAGAAGACATGCATCGCTCTTGAGGGCTCCCGGAATGCGGCCGCCTCAAGGCTCCACTTTGAGGGCAACAAACTCTTAGGGGATACATTGGAAGATAAGGTCCACAAGGTGTTCCAGTCAGACAAACATGCAGATCGGTTGTGCAAGAAGTGTGTGCCCTCTTGGAGACACAAATCTTCTGATCTTCTGGTGCTGGGCACCAGGTCCAGACTTCTGGAGTAAAGCCTGATTCTTTTGATCATTACCGGGGTGCTGCCCTTGTCCTGGCACTTCAAAAGCTTCAAGACCTAATCAGAAGTCCTGACAATCACTGTGTGCCAGTGGGAGGTCGACTCAGGCTTTATTATCTGGTGTGGCAAAGGTGGGACTTGGACATTTGAGCCCTACAGATGGTTTGACATGGTTACCAGATCGAATTCCTTTCTACCCCGGTTCATTCCAAGTTGACCATGACCAGAGCCCGGTTCAAGAAGGCAGCCATGTCAATGACTCTTGTTGAACTGGTGCGTGAGAAGGCCATTGTGTGGGTTCCCTGATGCCAGAGGGTTTTGGGCTTATACTCATGGGTCTTCTTCATTCTGAAACCATTGGGGAAGTTCTGACTGATCTTGGACCTGAGGTCCCTCAATGTATTTGTGAAGAAGAGTTGTTTCCAGATGGAGACGCTATAGAAGCTCGTTCCCCTGGTACAGACAGGGGTCTGGTTGTTCTGGCTGGATCTCCAGGATGCCTACTATCATGTTGCCATCCACCTATCCCATCAGATCTTTATCCAGGAGTTGGGGGGGCATTTTCAGTTCTGAGTCCTTGTCTTTGGATTGAGATCAGCTCCAAGGGATTTCTCAATACTGGTAATGACTCTTTGACTCCAGGCAGTTCTCTTCAGTGTCTTGTGGCGTCCCTGGACTACAGCATGGGATCTGCTGGTGGTTCAAGGGCACATGGCCTTGTGTGTTTTCTGGTCCCCTGAGCTTGGCTCCATCTGCTTGTCCTGGTGGTCCATCTCCAGTGTCATTGGTCTCCCTGCTCCCAGTCTCTCCAGTGCTGGGTCCCAATTTATCAGGGGTTGCAGGAGGACCTGGACTGGTGGTGACACATGGGTTCCCTTTCAGAAAGAGGTGGGGTTAGATCATCCATCGAGGATCATTCTAACTACTGATGCCAGCAGCCTCGGCTGGGGGTCTTCTCTGAGGTCTTTGACGGTGCAGGAACGGTGGGACCTGGAGGGGCACTATCAGTCCTCGAATTGGAGGCATTTTGCAGTGATTTACCAGGCATTTCTGTGGTTCTCTCCCTGCCGCCGAGTCAGGCTGTGTTGATCCAGAGTTAGAGTTCCTCCACCTTGACCATTATAAACAATCAGGGGGGTGGAGGGTCCAGAATTCTCTGAAAGGGTGGATTGGAGCCTGGGCTAATATCACCTGTTGTCCATGGAGGCGGGTCACATTCAGGGGTGGTAGCGGGCCGCCTCAGCAGGGTTGTTTCCAGTTCTTTGGGCAGGTGTTGTCTGACAGGACATTCTCAGGGATCTTGTCCTCTCTCTTCCTTCCGATGGGTCTGCTTCCATCATTGCTATTTTATTTATTTATTTAGTTTATTTCTTATAAGGTGCTGCATGCCCGTAGGCCTCAGAGCTCTCCAAGAGAAGGGAAGATGAAGGAGAGAAAACGGCAGAACAGTAGATGGGGATTCTATTTAGGAAGATTAAACAGTAATGTCTTCCCTTTTTACTTGAACATAGTAACCAATTGAAATTCGTTGATATTCAAGGGCAGGACATTCGATTCAAAAGGGGCATTGAATTCAAAGCTACAGTTGCCAAAGGTTTTAAGACGAGAACACGACTGACTGAGCTGGAGAGTGTTGGAGGAGTGAAGCACTCTACTAGATGATTTTTTCGCTAATCTTTTGATGAGATAATATGGTGCATTTGAGTTCTGGCATTTATATGTAAGTGAGAGAATGTTATGTCTAATTTTCTGCTTCACTGGAAGCCATTGTAGATTCCACCTGAAGGCAGTGACATGGTCTCATCTAGCCAGGCCAAATTCTGCCCTTACAGATTCATTCTGGCCCGTTTGAAGCCGATCGGGGTTTCCTGGAGATGTACCGACTAGTAGACTAATACAGTAGTCCAGCCCTTTGTTTATTAATGATGATGCCAAAAGAGATCTATTTTTGAGTGTGATTTGTGTACTGATCTGATGCAGTAATTTAGTTACATGTGCACATGAGGAACAAATCTGAGAGACTTGTTTTTTCATTGAAAGGTTAGCATCCAACATCACTCCCAGGGTTTTCACTGATTTGCTCACAGGGAAAATATTACCAGCCACATCAAAGGATTCATATACTCGAGTGAGTTTTTTTAGTCGAGGGGCAGAGGCCAGTATAAGCAGCTCCATTTTTGAGTCATTAAGAGCTAATGAACTGTGTGCTATACAGGCTTGGATTTCAAAATAAGCATGATTCACGGCCACTACATCCTCCTGATAATTGCCAGAGAGTTCAAATAGAATCTGGGTGTCATTGGCATAATTTGCAAATTGGACATCCAGATCCTCAAGGAGGTTGAAAAAAACATCAAATATAGATATTAAAGAGCAGGGGAGACGCAATCCATTTAGCAGCATTCTCAGAGCAATTGGAAATGGTCAGCAGTCTGTTATGTAATAGATTATGGTCGATAATATCAAACACTGCTGAAATATCTAAAATTAATAGAATTGCACGATGCTTTCTTTCTATGATATAAACAATGTTTGATTTAAAGTCCAGAAGAGCGGTATCAGTGCCATGCTGGGCACGAAAACCAGACTGATTTGGATTGAGAAAGTTTATGTTCCTCAATACATTTCTGGAACTGTAAATAAGCCACTCTATCTAAAATGTTCAACATGTATGGAACTTTGATAATGCGTCTGTAGTTCATAGGAACAGAGGGATCAAGAGAATCCATTTTCAAAAGAGGGGTAACCCATACCACCTTCAGAGCTTCGGGTACTCTGCCCATCAGGAAAGAGGAGTTGATCATTTTAGTGATCCAGGGTAGCAGATAATCCGTGGATTCTTTTACTATATTAGGTGGGCATGAGTCTGCCTGAGTCATGAATTTTCACTACAGACTCGTACCATTATTGGAGGAGGTTGACGTGGTAGATTGTACCGGGCGTCTTCAGTCATCCTGAAGCTCCTGATAAGTATCCGCTCCTACAGCCTTCTCAACAACATGGGGTCCTCTCAAGGTAGTTAACAACTTGTTGTCAGAAGTTGGGAGTAACCCCACCACCATGCCTGCCTTCGGTAGATTCTCAGTCGAGTGCTTTGATTATAATACCATTCTTGAACTTTTTGTGCATGCAGCAGGCTGGTCCGAGCCATTTCCTCCAGCTGTCCTACACGTTGAGCTAATTCCTGGACATATTCTGTCATTTCCTTGGATGGCTGTTGTTCCCATTCCCCCTTGTGCACATATAATAGCGTCCTAGGGTTTATCCCAAATAGTTGCTCAAATGGGGTAAACCCTGTCGAGGACTGTGGTGTGTCATCAGGATTAAGAGTAATATGCAGTCTCAATGTTAGGCTTCCGGTTCTATGCATTTTCTCAGCACTTACTTTATGGTTTGGTCATACCTTTCCATAAGCCAGTTTGCTTGGAAATGGTATATGGCAGGTTTTAGTTTGAATAGGATCTGCACCCTTACTTCATCACAGTGGAGGTAAACTGACTCCTTGAACTGTCACAATTTATGTTGGGATGCCCACTGGGGCAATAACTGGTATCAGGACATCACATACACTCTGAGCGTATGTCCCTCTTAGTGTTAGTGCCTCAGGGAATTGCTTAGCGTAATCAACCCCGACCAATAAATACTTGTAACCCCGGCTGGTAGGCTCTAATAGTCCCACTACATCCATGCCGATCCTTTGATAAAGCATGGGGTACATTAGGCCCATTCTTCACTGGAGGCCAAAGGAATTTCTGTATTACTTTGTGTAAGCTTTTCACCGACCCTTGATGGCCTTCTCCTACTTGATTGTTGCCAGCTTCTCATACAGTTTTCTGATATTTGCTAGGGACCAGTAGTTGAATTAAAGGCTTCTTATCCTTGTTTTCATTAAACCTGCAGTACAACCTGCCTTTTATTTTAAAGTACACCTTTTTCCCAGTCCTTCCTCTACTCCCAGGGCTTGCGCTTGGCAGATAGTGGGTCTAATTCTTGTGCCATCCGAAAACTATCTCCATCCTTGTTAATCTTCCAGTTTAAACAGATGCTACATCATTTGGCTGTCTCAATCTTGTTTTCTCCTTGATCTTTCTTTCCTGCTATGTTTGGTGTTTTGACAAAAACAAGTGATAGCAATACCAAAGAAAGGTGCCTTTTTCAACTGGTTGGTTTTGGGTTCCTTGGGGAAGCCTGGAGCATCTATATATATCACCACCGGTTCGGACAGAGAGGGGAACACAACAGTGGGTACGTCTAATGTCTTTATTCCCGCCAGTCGGATATTAACCCACTGTACTGTATCCTGTGTATGCATCTAATACATTTCTATGGTTCGGTGCTTGTGAGTAGCTTTAGAAAATGGGCGCTTACATCAGTTTGTAGGCTTCCTGAGTCGACCATGGGACTGGTTTTCTGACCATTGACTTTTGCTTCACAGGTGTAGGGATACCTTGTTCTAGCATTTTCCTGGATGTCTGCTTCACCTTTTCATTCCTAGAGGAACCCTTAGGCACTGATATCCATTGGTTCTGGTGTCATCTTTCAAGGATATGGCTGGGCAATATGGCCCCAATCCCTGCGAAGGGAGCCATTGACTCATGGTGCTGTGGCAATAAACACTGTCGGTCTTGGTTTTACTTGGTCACCTTCGTTTTCTGGAAGCACTGCTAAGCCAGCAGGTAAAAGCTGTGCTAAGGGGCTAAGACGAGCAAGGGCTGTGTGCCTCTTGCTTTGCATACCTTGTTTGGCTACTGGCTATTGACGCTTCTCTGTGCTTTTCTGTGGAGGGGTGTAGCGACTCAGGCTAGGTGGACAGACATATTTATGGCTCCACTGGATTGACCCTCACCACTTGGGAAAAGTATAAGCTATCTACGAATATTGCACCTTAACCCCGTAGGTGCTAAAGCAGGGGGAGGTCTCTCTTTTTTGGCATTACCACATCATTCTGCTTGCAGGCGAGATGACCAAACTAACAGCTATTAATGTATCCACGAAAACCTCTCAGCTGGGGAGGACCCAAAGATGCACTGCAAGTTTAAGAGGTACCCTCAATCAGAAAGCCAAGTGTAATGAGCTGTTAAGGTAGTCTACAATTAAGTGGGCACTGCGAAGCAGCAAATTGGTGCGCCTCTTGGAGGTGGTGATGAGTAGCTCTCTAAGCGCTCTAAGACTCCATAATGAGGAGCACATGGGATTCAATGAGATGAATAATGGCTCTGTGTCCACCTCTTAAAGTTTGCTTCCTCTTTCTCCGTCCTCAAAGGCTGTGGAAGAGGATGGGTGTACAGAAGTGTCTACAAATGGAGGTGATGATATGAGTTTGCAGGGTAGTAGTGGGAAAGGGGCCTCTTTGCCTCTGGCAAATTAATTTATATAATTTCCCATATCTTTGCCCATATCGGACAGAGTCAGTTTGGAGGCGATGGAAGCCTCAATCGATCGTCATTATGATTTCTGTGTGCGTAGACAGTACTGCACCTCGCTATGGAACTTAGGAGTTAGCAGTACAGCTGGTGATTATCTGTTAACTCTTCCCCAGGATCCAATTTTGGTCTTGAGCCCCAGTCATTAACTCCAGGTGGCAGTGTGGTTGGTGCAGATGTCCTGGCTTCCACCTCTATCGAGATCCCTCCTCCTTGTCTATTCAAGCCACTTTTTGCTGCCATCCCTGCTATACCGGATATTATAGTGGATTATTTTTCTGAACTGCTGCCAGAAAACTGCAATAACAGTTTTCCTGCTGGTCAACTAATATGTATATTTCCTTGGGTGAGGCTATGAGAAAAAATGGCAGCAGGGAGTGCAGAGGGCTAGCGGGTGGAATAGCCCTGGAAACTACCAAATGAGGCCTTCTGGGGTTGTGCATGAGGAATTGCTGGACTCTGCAGATCCTAGTAGCCAAGAAAGGATTTTGTGGAATTCCATCTTTCTTGTTGATTGTGTGAATCACTTAACACATACCTATAATGAGATGAGCCTTTCTTTACGTCACCTGGTGGAACAGAGAGAAAATGACACAATTTACATGGACAAGTTTCTAGCTATAGTTGAATCCATGTCTAGTCTGATGGAGGGGTTCTATAAACAGACTACTTCTCAGCCTCAAGTTGTCCCTGTCCCCAATATAGGCATAGACATGGCTATGGCCAGTCTAAGTCAGAATACCATCCAGAAGGCAGCTGTGGCCTCTCTTTTAGGAGCTAGACACATTTCTAGCTCTGAAACTAAACATTCCTTTGTTCAGGCTCAGGTGGACCAGAGGGGGGCTCCCTCTGCGCTTTTCCCTGGCTGCTGCGTCTATGGGGTTTTGACAGATAAGGTGCCGAGCAGGAACAATGATGCCGAGGTACCCCCAGAGCCTTGTTCCCTTACCCAGAGCATGCATGTTCCAAACCCCATTGAGGATCCCCTGAGGGGTTGGAGGGAAAATTAAGAAACCCTATGCTTTAAGGGATTAACGCATGGAAATACAAAGTTCATATAAACATACACTAATCAGAGCCTTATCTGAAGTTCTTGGGATTCATGATATCTCTTTTAAACTGTTCTCGAGTGTACACATTTTATCAGAATGTATGCATTGTAAGGTATGCAATATTCAGTTTTCTTTTACAAATATGGACCTTAGGACATGTATCTTAAATTGTCATGCAGGGTTGGCAGGTAAAGGTATCAACGTGTATAATGATGTAAAGGCCACTGTCTGCGACCTACATGACTCATGGTATCCATGTGCAAAGCTTGATAAACCACCAGCTAACTCCAAGCCTCAAGTGACTTGTGCCCCAGTGAATTCTGCTGCTGTAAGGGGGCTAATTATTGATTTGACTAGGGAGGAGCTGGAACATACATTAGCTTCCTCACATTCTTTAAATTGTAATATCTCTAATCAGGCAAAGGAAATAGCTTATAGCTTTGCACAACAACACAGGCTGTTAGTATAGCCCTTGAGGGAAAGCTCAGGTTCCTGTCTATATAGCCCGGGCTGCAGTTAATTATTTAGAGCCCGTGGGCAAAATGGTTGGGAGCAGGATGGTGTGTACCATTGTGAGTATAGCTGCTGCGGACTTAGTAGTTCCAGTAGTTTGTTTGTTGAACTGGAATGTGGCAGAGTTGGCTAATAAATCAGATGATCCAGATTGGGCAGGCTGATTAAAGACCTTTGATATACCTTGCCTCCAGGAGACATGGCTACCGGAAGAACTCCTATTACTGAAGCAAATCCCGGGATATGGGGTTACAATTCTACCAGCCAGAAGGAGGGCTATGGCCCCCCATGTAAGGGTTTAGACAACCTGGTATGCCGTTCTGGGAATTGGGCACTGGTAAACATTCCCTCTCAAAGGACCAACTTCTTTGGACATCTTTTACACAGGGCAACGTGGGGTGGGATTCAAAGCTCCTTGTTGGGAACATTTATCTACAACCTAAGGAGGAATTAAATAATATTTCATCCCCTAATGGATGGCTGTCGGACCATCTATTAAGGGAAGGTGACTCTATGGTTATTCTGGGTTTGTTTTAATGCTAGATTGTCAACCTTGGGGGCATCCCCTTATAGTCTTCTGCTTGAAGCTGCGTGTGAAATCCCGAGGTGTAACAAGAATTTGACATATGGGGATTCACTGGTTGCTGGGTTATGTTCCTTTTTAAATGAAACAATGATGGTCGAATTGAATGGGAGGGTACAGGGCGATGACCCACCGAGATTTACTTTTAGCTGAGCCTGGAGTAAATCTCTGGTAGACTATGGTCTGGTTGATTGCCGTTATTTTGGGGGTATGAAAGGTTTTGAGGTTAGCTCATGCCCAGAGAGTGAACATGATCCACTAATCATCGAATGGACTGGAGCGCTTTTGGTCCCACTGATCAAAGTTCTCGACACCAATTAGGGATAAGCTGTCTATTGTTCACTATCCAGAAAAGTTATAGAAAGAAAAGGGGAGGTCTTTTTCAGACTTCAACAATAAGAAAGGTTTTACACCCTCATCAAACATAATAGACCTAAAGTGTTCGGTCTACTCCTCAGCTGATATAGGGCAAACTGAATCAAGCAGACCCTCACGAAAGCCACATGACACCAAATTTCAAAAACGCTTTGTATCATTATCATATATAGTTGTATTGAGTTTTTTCCCATTGGGATTCATAAAATAACTTCCTCTTTTGGCTCAGAAGATTCCTATACTCGCTCGTAGCCGCATGCCTAGCAGGCGCAGTGATGTTATTGGCTCTTGTATTAACCCATAAAGCACACCTAGCACTATAGCATTCTGCGTCAAACCACTGAGAATCAGGGTGAGTCCCTGCTTTTTCCTTTGGGCATTTCCCAGGGTACATAGGAGCCGGGCACTGACACAGCCCAGCCATAGAGGACAGCAATTTCAGACCGAACTTTATCAACACATCAGTGTCATCCTCAAATGATTGTTCCCGAAATACATCCCTTGCGGCGTGTAGGCTCTCCAAAATAGACTCTAAAAATATTTAGATACTTAGAGTACTACCGAAAATTACATCCGTCTGTATCTCTGAATCCTAACTTGCTAAATGTGACAGAAGAAATGGAAAAGGCCGAGGAGTATGCCATATATTCCTGACACAAAGATTGTGGTAGTGTGTGTAAGAAGTGGGGAATAGTTCTTGGTGAGTTGAAGTGGCGTACAATCACCAAGTGCCAATTATTAATGAACGCTAGAAAGAGAAACCTTGTGCTGGCAACAAATAGCATGGACAGACTTAGCTTGGTGGGTTCTTAAGGCAGGCCCGAAGGACTTATTCTGAAAATGCTGCTCTTAGTGCTATCCGTTCACCAACCCAGAGACAAATCATTGCTATAATTTACTTCAATGTTTTACCTTCGAGGGCGCAAATGAAATGGCTTTTTAACTCTTAAGTTTTGTATATTTGGTAGTGGCTCTGAGGAGGATTTCATCCATTTTTTATTCTTCTGTCCAAAATGTCAGGATTTGGGATGTTTATGGTTGAAAAAACATTTTAAGGTTAATAACATAAGGCATGGTCCAGAGGCTATGAATGTTGTTTTGTCACGCGTAGATGTGCATTTTACAAACAATGTAAATATGTTGTTGAGGGTTTTAAACATTTGGCATGACTATTTGAATTGTGTTTTAAAATATGAGGATTTTGTGTGAAATTGTATTTACTGTTAATGGTGAAAACTGAAATAAAGTACATTACTTTCTTTGTTTGCTCATGGTATCAGTGGCATGAACCAAACCCGCATGGGTCTTGGGATAGCTGTGGCATGGCTCTGCAGCGATTTGGAGCCTGCATGCAAAGTAAATACCGCGAAACTCCAGTCCACACCGCAAATGCAATTTCTATGTAACTCTAAGATGTAACTAAATGCAAATTTCTATGTAACCAGTTAGCTTTCCTCCCCCTGTAACTAGCAATACATATCTGTAACAGAGCCACGATGCCCAAGGGCTGAAGTGTGCTTTAAAAATACGAATACATAAATAAATAATGAGGCGACTGGCTCCTGCCTTCTGATAAACTGCTGCTATGTTTATGGTTTCTGATAGACTATGTCGGCCAGTCATTGAATGGGGGGGCTTGGAAGGGCTTCAATGAATTGTTCCAGTATGATGCAGTCTTCCATTTATGGAATGGTGGTGGTGGCTGGTTGCAGCGGTATAAAACAGTCATCTAGGCATTTCTCCAGGATTAAGTCGGGTGTCCCAGAATTTGATTCCTCCTTTTTCTGCTGCTGTATGTTGAGAGGCTCCTCTCTGTCTGCGATTCTTTGAGTTGCTCCAATGCTGCTCTGGAAATGCTCGTGGCCAGCCGTCCAGGATGGGGACACAGGCCCCGACAGTGCCCACAGCCATTGGTGATGCCTGCACCGGGCGTCCCGAGCGGAGCCCACTGGCATGAACCTGGACTGCCCTTGGGTTCTTACTGCTCCAGAGACTGTATGCCGGCATCCCGCCATCATCTACGCAAAGCATCCCCTTCGGCTCTTTACAGGTAAGTGCTGCATTACCCCCAAATGTCACATCGCCACACAGGGATATAGAGTTATTTGTCTGTGTAGAAAGAGCTGAACTCTGAAAGAAGCCTCTAAACTCCTCCCTTGTCTGGCACAGGAGAAATGTATCATCTGCATGAAGACACTGTGGGATCCCGGACCTTCCTATAGTAATCCCATCTGCCTGTGATCCATATAGTTGACTCACCACCTTGTTAATATAGCATTTGGAAAGCCTGAATGCAAGAGTGTAACCCGACCATCTAGATGCAAGCAACTAATCCTTTCAAAGAACTGCATGAGATCAATGAAGGCCAATAGCAGGCATTCCCTTTTTGTTACCCTACATTTGGATGTTTTTATGTGCAAAAGCAGTCATGGTTCCATAGTACCAACAATTTTCCTAAAACCAGCTTTCAGGTGTGTGAGGCGTCCATACATGTTTAAGATTAAATCCAACATTGCACCCAAGATTGCTGCAGAACAAATGTGAACTATGTTTGCATTTACCCAAATATCCCATACCACTCCTGTGGTCATGACAGTAAAGCTAAGAAGGAATTGTAACAGGGCAGAGGAACTTGTTAGCAGATGGTTCATTGATTGCAGTACTGACTTCCTCTCTTGATAAGGGGGGCAGCTGGGGTTGAGTAATTGCCTGTGCCACTGCTATCTGGCTCCTTCTCTGTTGTGAGGTCAGAGAGGGCCTTGTCCCCAGAGAGAGAGACAGGTGAAGAACACCATCTGGTCTCCATCACAAATAGGAGCAGGGTTCTCCATCTTTTAACTCACCAGATATTTTGGACTACAACTCCCATCAGCCCCATTCAGCATAGTCATTGGTGAGTGATCACAGTAGTAAACATTCAAAACACCTGAAAACAGCCTCATGTTGCAGTTGCCTGCTCTAAGCTAAATATCTTTAAATTCTGCCTTATTAACTAGGAACCAGGAGGACTTGGTGTCCACGTACATGTAAACTACCTCAAGCCTAGCTCATGTCTGCTCCTGTGTCTACTTTCTCCAAAGGCAAATATGCTTTTTGTAGACAGGGAATATCTCTGCAACTGCCCTTGTGGACACACTGTGAGACACCCTCAGGTCCTTTACTAGGCTAGCTTCTGCTCTCACTCTTCAACCAGCTGTTTTTCAGCTCCCCAGTTCCTCCTCTGTTGCTACTCCTGTCTATGAGGTTGATTCTCAATACCCCCATTCCTCCTTTATTGGCAAGTCTCTCCCAGCAGGCTCTGAAGAGCCTGGCGTCCCCGCTTTGCCACCAATCACAGGATAACGTTGTTGTGGTGTAATTCCATGCAATCCATAACACTCATGCCCTGGATGTCCACCATCAGGATGCACCCACAAAACATTATATAGTGGTCTCAGCACACCATGCCAGATGTGCCTATCCTCCTGGAAAGTCTGATGGGGTGCTATCACTAACACACCAAAGGATGACTGCTAATGCTTCCTCCAACAAGGCTTCTTTCTATTGTCCAGGTATGGACTAAGTCTATATAGGGATGATATTCCTAGCACCAGCTCTCCCTCAACCTTTTCCTACCCTAGCTGGTTCATCAAACTGAGCATTGAAGTCTCCCCCATCCATAGCAGGGTGACCCCCTTCCAGGATCACACCTTTCAAGGATTCCAAGCAAGACTTATGTTGGGAAAATCCTGGTTTCTCCTGGGGTGTCATAGAAAGGAATATGCTGGATTAGGGCTTGGCCAGACTAGGCAATAAGATTGCCTCACAAACGAGTTACTTTGATATTAGTGGAGACCAGAGTCACAATGCTTGCTTTTAGTAGCCATGTTTCCCCTTTAACTACAGAAGCAAAAAATGATCCAAACACTGGCCGTCGAAGAGCCCCACATGTCCAGTATTCTTGCAGCATAACAATTCCACATTTCTGACAGTTTCTGTCCTTACACTTTTACCACACACTTTTACCACTAAACATGACAGTCTAAAAGCCCTGCAGAAAATTCAGTTGCACTTTAGTTGTGCCTTGAGTACCCCTTCTGGGGACCATGTGAGTCAATGGTAGACATGGTGGTAGTTGGGCTGAAAGAGAAAGGAGTATTCACAGCCTTTCCTACATTGCTCTTGAACCCCTTAGCTAGTCCAAATGGCAGATGCTACTTGTACCAAGGGAGTCATTCAAGTGAACTATGGTTCAGCCCTATTCTAGTGTTTAGGGGCATCACACAAGACTGCACGTCACCAACCTTGACTTTCCCCAGAACAGTACAAACCTTGTTGATGCATGCGTTCCTTGTTTCTCTGGCCCGATAGAGCCAGTGGGAACATGTACCATAAGATAACTCTGGGGAAACCTACATATCTTCATCAAGTTTCTTGAGCATAAAGTGATAAAATAGATTTTTCTCTGACCCTAGTTTGATGGTAACTAGAGATATTTCGGCTGGCTATCTTATGTGAAGGTGCCCGACCTTTCAATGATTAAACCGGTTGTGGTCAGGAAGGTTTTCAGGTAGAGTTATATCTTCCAGGGATGGCTTCATAGCTGTCAGTCATGGGCAGCACCTGAGCAGTCCTTCCTCTGTAGGGCAATTTACTGAGGGCAATGGGTAAAGGACCTGCATTCAGGAGACATCAGGCGATCAGCGATGTGTACATAAATAGTATACCCACCTCTTATCCCATGAGCCATACCCATCAGTGTCTTGTCGGGTGCACCACACCTTCCATCACCTCTTTCTCTGAAGTAATGCTGGCATGCTGTTGATTACCTTTTCAGTTCAGCAATGTTTCTACAATCTGTCGGAAAACATAAAAGACATGAGACCATTGTTCTGGCTCAACTTCTTATCTTGCAGTGGGTAAGTGCAAATTCCATGAGAGTGCCTCATTCCCATTTCTGCCTGGATGATTTGCAAGGAAACATAGCACAGCCATTCTCTCTAGACTGCCTTTGATTCATCCTGTGCATTGGCTGTTGAATTGTCGGGAATATTGTGGACCTCTCCAGGCACTCTATGGCATGACCTAGCTGGCTCCTCTGAGTCAATCTTTGAAGGGAAAATGGCTGGCATGCCTGGGTCCTCCAGTATTTCATCCTGCTAGGTCAAGCTTTTAACCTTTCTGCAATCTTTCAGCTGGAACAATGAAGAGGTCTTCCGGCCTACTTGCACTGACCTTTGGTAGATGTAGGGTTGGGGCCCTTTGAAGTTTTCATGCCAATCTGAAGAAAAAGAGTTACATTCTTGGTTGTGCAGAGCTAGGAAAATTAACACTCTGTGCAGTCGGTGGATGATGGGTTAAAATCTCACCAATGGAAGTCCCAGCCTTCCCATAGTTTCTTTCTTTCTGAACCCAACCCATGTCTTCAGTCCATCACTTTTGTTTTCACCATGGTAAGTATCTCATGGGCAAGACAATAATTTCCAGCAATGGCCTGTCACGTGAACCCAGGCAGTGTGTGGAAGCAGAGTCGAGGCAATGGTGGTCAGTGTCTATGAGCAGTGCGTAGAGACCAGAGGAATTGAGATGTGCATTATATGCATCAGGAGCAGGTGGGGGTCTGGCATCAGGTTAAGTAATCTTGGTCTCACATTCTCCCACCCCAACCAGAATATCACACCCACAGGAGCATAGGCTATATGATTTAACAAATCAAGGGAATGTGTCCCTTCTCACAGTGGGGGAGCCCCTCATTGAGGCTAGGAAGCTGAGCCCAATCTGCAATACCCTCCCTAGGGGAAGTGGCATGTATGACCTCACTGGGGGAGACTCTATGGGACAAGGACTCACATTCCTGTGAGGAACTCCCTAAACCATTTCATGTGATAGCATACATGGGACTATATTAAATGCCAAATGATTTCAAGTCACAAGACTTCACTTAAGCGAAAATTAACTTGCACAGGCAGGGGTGGCCCTCTGGACTCATAACACCTGACGGAGGTGGAGGGAATGAGTCATGCGTAGCACACAATGGCTGGCTCTGAATGACTCAAGGAGAAGCTGGAAGCCCAGCATATGCGGGAAGGAAGAAACGGGGTGAACACGAGGAAATCATGGTGGGTAGACTACCCATCCAACTACACATACACCACCAAGCACAAAACAGAGCAAATGGTCTGGTTACTTGTGAAAGGACCGAGACCCTGTGAAGGAGAAAGCAAACCACAAGGAGAGTATTACAGCAGTGAAAACCAAATCGACCATGCAGAGGAACAAAAGAGAAGATCCAAAGCCAATACAGATCCAAGAGACCTTCCCCTGGAGCAGTGAAGGTAACGGGGAGAAAAGGAAACCGCAAGGCCAAAAGGGACTTGTTATGTAATCAGAGATACTTGTCCCATTATACGTGAAGAATGCTTGAAACATAAGCTAATGAACTTGAACTGTACGAATGTGAGAAAGAGAATCACAGAAGACCCTGCAAGTTAAACCAATAGTGCTTGGGGATCACTACCCTGGGAAGAGTGGAAGCTATCACATGGTTCAACAAGGAAAGAGTGCAATATAGCAGAGTGAACTGAAATACAGATAAACCCCTAAGATAAACAATCTACAAAAGAGAGCAGGCTGGAAAGAGCTGAACTATACTCTTCCAGAGAACAAGAGCCAGGCAGGGAAATATACTTTGCAAAGTAACTCAAAGCCCATTAAATCTTATCCAAAGATTTGACAAAGGTTAAAGAGACGATAAAAACCAACAATATTCAGAGAGAACTACGTGAATTGATAAAGAAAGTAGAACAGACTATTTAAAAATTGCATATTAAAAAGAAAAAGAAAGAAGATAACTGCAAAAAGAAATCATCAGGAGAAGGGAGGCATTGTCCTGACCTTAGTTTGTTTAGAATAGTGGTAGGGCCAGTTAAGGCTAGTTTTGGACAGCAGACTTATTCCTTTTGGATATTCACTGATGACTAAGGAGCACCTTCGTTAGTAAAAGAGGTAGGGAACACCCCATAGTCATAGGGAAAGATAGGCCTTATTCTAATTCTTTAATATACACATGTTGGAAATGTCTGCAGATTGTCTGCGTCCTTCATCTGACTCGCTACAACACATAGACACAAAGGTGTGCAGTCATAATATCGAGAAAAAAAATGTCGAAAGACAAAAATGTCGAAAACAAAATGTCGAAAAAAAAGTCGAATGTTTTATTTTTTTATTTATATATTTTTTGGGGGTTTAGTAAGTATTAAAAAGGGGTAAAATAAAAAAAAACATTGAAAAAAGGGGGATTGGGGGGTCCCCCCATTTCGAATAAAAAAGTAATGAAAAAGAAATTCGACTTTCTTTTTTCGACATTTTTTTCTCGATATTTTGACTTTCGACATTATTGTTTTCGATGTAATGACTATAAACCAGACACAAAGATAAGAGCACATTGTGCCCACCCCAGCTCTGGCATGCCCTTATAAGGTAATGTGGATTGGAATTATAAATCAGGTGCTGCTTGCACAGTTATTACAAAGGCTTACAAGTTAGTACTAATAACTCCACACAGTACCTGTTACCTCACTCCACTTTGCTCAATCCCCCACTTCTCCTTCCTCACTGGATGGAGGAAGGAATTCATAATGCTGCTTATTTGAGGTGGAGGCTTAACATGTTTGGTCAGGGTTCGCACCAAAGAACAGAATATTTGAACCATGTTTGTCCTTAGTAGAGGGGCTGCCACACCCTTGTTTAATTTGTAAAATGTAACCAAGGGTAATCCAGATTTGGACCCCTTGCTCACTGTACTTTACAGAAACCCTGCTTCACCTCACTGAGGAGGCCCAACAGGGCCAAAACATGTATCTGGGGTTGCAGATGGTACTCTTGTTCATAGAAGAATTGCCTAGTGTTTCGGTGCTAGGCTGCCCTTCTGTATGGGACCAGACTGATATGCAAATGGATTTTTTTAATTTATTTTTTTTTATTATTTAGTTTACAGTTTATTACACACGTTAACCAATATCCCAAAGGAACCATTCCCTCCCTCATCATATTTGAATGTATAATATTTTTCCCAAAACAATTCCAAAAACTTTGTCAAGGCGTAAATCCACCTACGCATCTCACCAGCATACAAAGCCTCCCACCATGCATTGCCGTCTCGTCCACCTTGAGGTGATAAATGATTATATAGATATAGAGTTCTTAAACTTTGCAACACTTAACAAAACAAGGTCAGAGGTTCGAAGACAGATCACCCTTTTGTAATCAAGTTTTGGGACACTGAATTAAAGAAAATATTACCCTGATGAATGTCGGACATAATTTGCTCTTCTCGACAGAAACATGTTGGGTCTTATCGAACAACACAACAGATGTTGTGTTAATGAATTTCAATGGTAAAAGGTGGTATCTAATTGAACATTTATGGTAATATTTGTTCATTATTTTGATTCAAATGAAAAGGGTAAAATAAGAAGAAAACTTCTTTTGTATAAAGTGGAAACCATTTTCTATGAATAGGTGTTTTATGTAGAAAAACAAGAATGTTTTATATTTAATATTTGATGAGCAACTTAATTAAATTTTTGTATTTTATGATACATAACACTTTAGTAAATGTCTATGTTTATCATAACCAGAGGTCACCTATGAGGAATGGATGATGTATGTGGTTGATTCCTTTTCTGATATAGTATAATAATATAGTATATTATATTGAAATAACATATATACCAGAGCAGGGGCCTACTGGGAAATTCCCTTACAGGCCAGCCCACCCCTGCCAGCAACCTACATTTCAGGCATTAATGAACTTATTGGGTTGGCCTGGTGAAAAGAAAGCAGATCAAAGACAATATTGGGCCTCATTACAAGTTTGGCAGTGGAGCAAAAAGTAGCAATTATTCTGCCACTGAACCACTGCATTCTGAGTTTGGAGGAAAATGCTGGAGGTGAATACTCCACTTTAACTCCCAAAATCAGCAGATTTACCATGCAATATTACTGCTTGCGGTAAAGTCACCAAAAATCCACACAGTCTCATGGACTACAAAAATGGGGACTTACAACACTCTACCTCCACTCGTAATCCTGTTATGTCACACGATCGAGTGGTGGTAACAATAAATGAGTCTGGCTATTTATTTATTTATTTATGCTTCTATTTATAAACCGCACTAAATCAGGGGGCATCAAGGCGCTGTTACACAACATGTTACACATAAGAGATATAACATGGGAGCGGTTGCAAGTGGGGGGTTCCCAGTCAATTTTACGCAAAGAGCCAGGTTTTTAATGCTCTCCTGAAGGCACAGTTAGATTGTTCAGCTCGCAAGGCTGGCAGCAGTGAGTTCCAATGTTTTGCTGCAATCGTAGGGAAACTTGAGCCTCTGGCTTTTGCCCTTTTGAATTTCGGGTGGATGAGTCGGTCTGCATAGGCCGATCTGGTTGGTCTGGATGATCGTACGTTCTGGATTGTCTCTGAGAGGTACGGGGGAGCAACATTGGTAAGGCATCTGTGTTTGATTGACAAGGTTTTGAACATTACCGTATCGGGAGCCAAAGTACCTTGGAAAAGTTCATCGAAACATTAACACTTGGACCCTCTCCAAATCCACTGGTACTTCTGATTGAATGTCATTCAACTTATGAGCTGGTACCTTCTCCCACTGATTCCAAGGGCAGGCTGACCTGGATGGCTGAATTCACCCACACAATTGTTGGATCAGCCATTCCGCCACACCACCTTAGGGACTGAAATAAACCTGAATTGGCCACTAACGTATATAGCATGATACAAGAGTCACAAATTAAGAAAAATCAATCCACCACCTCACCTGTAACTGTGCAATTTCTGGTACCCTTTGGTAGGTTCAAAACCGACCAACAGCAAGTCATCGGGGCAGGGGCGTTAATGAGGCAATATTGGCATATAGGATGGATATTGGAAGCCACTCTCTCCACAATTTGTAGGAACAGCTTCAGCCCACCTTCCTCACAGCTGCTGTATGCCACACTGGACTAGTTATAATTATAATTATTATAGTTGGTTATCTATAATGCACTTAATACCCAGAGGTTTTAAAGTGTTGTCAGGGATCAAACCTGTGTTGCTCTGCATCGTCTTGCTTCTAATGCAAGCACATTTCCCCTGAGCTATCCTACCATGACAACAAGGCACAATTCCGCCTCATAGCAGTCAAATGGAGGACTGACCAGGATGGAGACGTATTGAGACATTGGGCCTCATTACAATGGTGGCGGTAAGGCAGCAATGGCACCGGGAGTGCTAGCAGCGCCGTTGTTACCATGCCGCCACATTACGAGTTCTGCTCGTCCTTGGCAGACCCGGTAATTGCCCTTTTCTGGGCTCTGGAAAAAATGATTCGCCATTCCCATTGAGCCCTATAGGGCTCAATGGGAATGGGGAGCGTGGTAGCAGCGTGGTAGCAGTGGTACCGTCTATAACGGTACCATTGCTACCATCTAGCACTGCTCGCGGGTGACGCTCTGCACGCTTGGTCTGGCCAGGTGTGCAGAGCAGCACCCGCGAGCAGTGCTTGTAAGGTGGCAGCATGGTAACAACGGCGCTGGTAGCACTACCGGTGCCGTTGTTACCTTACCGCCACATTTGTAATGAGGCCCTACCTGTCCATGGCAGGAGAGCTAGTGTCCCATCTGTACTCACAGGCTGCTGCCCACAATCCTTGTAGGATCAACACCTCTCCCTAGGACACAGGGAGCATGGGGCAGTGATCACATAGGGGACCAACGGGCAGTCTGGAAAATAAAATGCCATCAGCTATGACTTGGGTATGGATTCTGCATCCCCTCACCACCTCACATGTGTTTTCTGTAACTACTTTATCCGTTATGCTTTTAAGGGATCATCTGTGTGCCAATCAGAAATACAGGAATCACATTACAAATTTGAGAACAGTTGAACAGTTTTTCACAAACGTTTTTTGCACCACCAGGAAAATAAGAAACACATTGCCTCAGAATACAAGGAATAAGCACACAACTCATCAGTCATTATCCCTACTTGATCTGGTGAAATTATCGCCAGTCTAAGAATGAGGTAACAGTGAAGTTTGTCCCCATCTTGGAGTCTGCAGCACTCAGTGGTGATCTTGTAGAATTTACTGCAAGCGGTAATTCCACCATGGTATATCCTCAATGTTTTTGGGGGTAAATTGGAGGATTTACCTCCACCTTTGTGCCGGAGGTCAATCCTACACTTTATGTCCATAGTCAGAATTTGACAGTGCAAGAAACTGGATGCAAATTGTTCATAAATTCATTAGCGACATGTTACCAACATTTTTTTTTTTTCCACACCACAGAACTCGTAACATGGCCCAAAGACACGTACATCGTCCTAACGTCTTGCAGTTTGTAGAGGCCACCTCTTAGTGAAGGCCTCCTGTGGCTATGTCTAGCGAGCATGTTGAAAAACATGTTTTAATCTTCCGGCAAATCGTGTTCAAGGCATCCCTAACAAATATTCACCTTAGTTTTACATCGCCGCCATTGTGTCTTAATTAGTTTTCACAATGGAAGGTTCATGCTCAGCTCATGCTCAGCGGATTAATATGTGACCGATATTGCACCATCCGATTGCTTTCTTCTGCCCCTCCAGTTTGCATCCATGTGTCCTTGATGATAACTGGGTTGCGTCTGGTCTTCCCGTCCTGCCTAATTACTCTGTTCAGATAGCGCTGCAGATGCTGAAACGACAAGCCACCGTTTCGGAATCATTTTTGTTCCGTTTTTTATCACAGCAATGAAAGGGAAGTAAACTATATAAAAAGAAAAAATTCGTATATTTGAAAATAACATGATTTTCCGAGTGGAAAAACAAGTGATCTCTCATAACCATGTTTAAAAACAATTCAATTTTTGAAATTCTTGCGTGCTGTTGATTTTGAAATAGGCTCTATGACTTGCTCACAATACATATTAAGCTAAACATACCTCTCATGTAATGCCATATCGTTCAAGTAAATTGTTCTATATTCTGTTTTCTGATACTTGATTCACGTGTTCTGAATGCTTGTTTTGTATACTTTTTGTCCTTATGCAAAGTGCTTTGGTGTAAAGCGCTATATAAAACCTAATAAAATACTAAAATAAATACACATTATTTCCATTTCAATATGTGCTAATGATATAGAAAAATTAAAACAAATCCCATAAATCAGTGATTTAGTTGCTTTCCGACGTTTTCTGAAGGTACAATCATGATGTCCAGAAATTGGCTTCTTAATTGCTGAAACGTCTTCTGAGTAGATGTGTTTAAGCTTGTCTGTGCAATTCCAGAATGGGACCAGTCATATTCAATGCGTTCTAGACCCCAAGCTTACTTTGCCAAATGACCCAAACTGCTTTTTCGTGATGATGACTGACAAAGCCGAAACATGTCTGCTGTCTGCATGTGTTGAGGCACTTTAATTGATCTCATTTTGTTTTTTGACAGGGGTATACAATGTCTTTTAAGTTATTACATTATAAACCTATTCATTGTATCATCCTTACTTCTGAAGCTGTCCATCAAAATAAGTCACCTCCGCTATAAGCCATGCTACTGTATTACTTAAAGATGTGGAGGCATACTGGAATACCCCTTAATGGTTGCACAGCAAGTCAACACCACCTTTCCTACGAATTTTTGGTCACTGGTAATTTCACTTATCAAAAAAGGTAGCAGGCGCCCCTCTCCAGAAAGAACATGGCATGATAAACTGTATTGTGTTTTTTCCCACTTTGAGAGTTCGCAGCCATTGTGGGTGGGACAAAGACTGATATGCAAATGGGTATTTCCCATTTGTGAATGGTACAGAGAGCAAAAAGTAATGGCTGCAAACTCTCATAGTGGGAACAAACCACAGAACAGTTTATCATGCCATGTTCTTTCTGGAGAGAGGCGACTGCTACCTTTATTGAAAAATGTTTGCAAGGAACTTGTGGTTG
The DNA here is from genome assembly GCF_040938575.1 of Ambystoma mexicanum. Classification (NCBI taxonomy): domain Eukaryota; kingdom Metazoa; phylum Chordata; class Amphibia; order Caudata; family Ambystomatidae; genus Ambystoma; species Ambystoma mexicanum. The sequence continues at coordinate 144,713,239 of NC_090934.1, forward strand.
GTCACCCTGAGTTACTTGGGGGAACCCAGACAAGGACTCCCTGCTCACTGTGCTCAGAGATGTCTGCAGAGTGACCAAGAAAACAATGTCATTTATGATCGAGGAAAAAGAGTGGAAAATTAAACACTTTTCCAATTGTAAAACTACAAATGTACTCTACATAATCGAATGCCCATGTGGGCTGAGATATGTAGGCCAAACAAAGAGACAAGTAAACAAATGGATCGGAGAGCATAGATCACGAATTCGCTGTCGAATTCACACAGCGCCCTTGGTATCACACTACCTCGAGCATCAGCACAGTGCAGATGACATGTACTGGGGTGGGTCGCGGAACCAGTCCTTAACACCAAGAATGCCATCAATGCCTTAGACCACAAAGAAGCCTGGTGGATCTTTAAATTCAAATCCACCACCAGAGGCCTCAACGAAGCTATGCCCACTTCCTTTACATAACTCTGCCCGCTTTTACCACTCTTCAGCTCTTACTATACTGCGCTACACCTTATGAGAATGGCTCTTCTTCAACACCAATATTTACAGGGTTACCCTTTACCAGCTGGGACACGATTCCTTTACCCCATCAGGGCTTGATAAGCTAGCTGGATTCCTTCCAACTGCCCCTTCCTCATTAGTCCTCCAGAATCGCCACCGAAGTAGCACCATGCTATAACCCATCGTACTGGTTGTACGCTCCAGACAGGCCCAATTGTACCCAGCTATCCGGCTCTGTCTCCAACATCCACTAGAAGGTCTCATGCTGACCCTAGATCTCTGTGCGTTTTCGGCGCTGGCACCTACCAACTTAGGGCTGCCAGCTCTCCACGCACCACAGCGTAGTGCCACCGTTCTTTCAAATACCTTCATTTGTTGTGACCACATGGGGTGTAACCCTAGCATCATGCACACTTTCCCCAAGTAGTTCTACAAGCCAAGCTTGCCACAGGGTCTTGGACCAGCCCCCTGAGCGCCACTCACCCTCACCGCTCTTCCACTTCCCAGCTAACTTGGTTTCCATAACAATGGCCAAACATACGCGATTGCGCATGCGCCTCACACAGTGACACTATTCACCAACGCATGCGCTTACCCAGATATCGGCACAGCACACTAGCTGATGCACAGTGAGCTGCACTCCCAGCTCCTCCTGCAGTCAACGCTACGTGGTGCAAGATACACGCATCAGTCCTCAGGTAAACCTACAATTTTCCCCAAGCTGCACCTGTGAACAGGGCCAGCTACTGCCTTATCGGGGGCCCTCCACCTGGGCACTTTGAATCAGTGTACCCAAGTGGCCCCAGACACCTGACACATATCCCGTTTACTCTTCCCTTCAACATAGGTCCTTCCAGACCTGACGAACTGCTTTACAACGTTCATCCTGGCCTGCAACTTATTGTACACGCCTTATAAAATCTCAATGGAACACAAATTGACCCACCAAGATACAGGTTTAGTGTTTAGCATTGTTTGCATCTTTTCCTGGTGTATAGAGAGTTAGTGCACTCCCATTACTTCCGGACCCACCTACACGTGGGCAACTAAGTCTCCACCTTTTTGATTATCTCTCTCTTCGTGTAGGCACACGCCTCCAGTCACCAGCCACCTCAGTCACAACCAGCCCATCAACTTGTTCGTAAATGATGGCACAATGTGTTTTCTAATTCTTGCATAAGGCACTCCACACCTTACAACTAGATGAGGCACAATACAGCCAGCTTATCTTGATCCATGTCTCTCTGTTTTTCCAGAACTCCATTTGTCATGTGTGCAGGGCTTTAAGTGGGGTAAGAAATCGAGGGGGGGGCCTCATTTGGGGGCGTGGCTTGGGGGGGGGGCGTGGCCTAAAGCGTACGCAAATCGTAAGGTATGCACACATATATATATGCATGTTATATATCTGTGTGCGTACCTTACTATGGTTTGTGTACTTTGCAAGCTATCTTTTCTAAACATAGAAATATGTATTTCTATGTTTAGAAAAGATGGCTTGCAAAGTACACAAACCATAGTAAGGTACGCACACAGATATATAACATGCATATATATGTGTGTGTGCATACCTTACGGTTTGCCTAGTTTTAAGGCCATTTTTTTTTTTTTTAAACATTTCGGTTTTTATAAAAGATGGCTTTGAAGGTACACAATTCAAGCCATCTTTTATAAAGCTTTGACTACGGGCAAAATTGTCCGTCGACAAAGCTTTATAAAAGTTGGCTTGAATTGTGTACTTTTCAAGCCATCTTTCATAAACCTCGAAAAATGACAAGAATCCCCAGGTTCGCCGAGGGTTAAAGACGCCTCGGCGACCTGGGGAAACAAAGGGACAGTAACTGCCTCTGGTGACCCCTCGCGCGAGAGGTCACCAGAGGCAGTTACTATGACTAACAGACGTGGCAGCCAGGCACAGCATCGCTGTGGTTGGCTGCCACTTCTGTCAGATCGCCTGACTTCATGGCAGGCGCATCTCCCGTCGCGGCTGCCACCGCGACGGATAATGCATCCCGCCAATGTTGCGTGCAGTGGGATGGGGGCCCCGGCAGGCCCCGGCCCACTTAAAGCCCTGCATGTGTGGTAGGAGGAGCACCCTCCCCTAGCAAGATGGCGACAGGCTCCCCCGTCTCTCTATCAGAGGAAGACGCACCACACTTTACCTCGTCCAGGTCAGTAACTGGTTCTCACAAGCCACTAGAAAGTGTAGGAACGCCCTGTTCCCTACACTCTCCAGCTTAACGGTTTTAATTTAATTTTAGTACATGCTAGTATTGGAGCCACTCTGCTCAAGCCTAGGAGAGCCCAACACTGATTGAGATTTCTCCTCGTTCTGTTCCCCTATGTAGGGAGACCCGGTCTAGGCCTATGAAGAAGGCTTCCTTGCCGAAACGTCACGGGACAATCCATCTGGAGGGCAAGCTACCCCTGTCCCTCATCATCATTCGATCTACATCCAGACGTAGACCAACAACTTAGTCACTCCCCAATCTGCCAACGTCAAACACTTAATGCACCTCAAAAATACCAAGAAGGATGTACTAGTGACTATTCTTGAACTTGATTATCACAGTTTGAACCCAGCTGTTACTGTTTGTTGATTGCCCTCTGAAATGTTTAAAGAAATGTTCTGTATATTGAGGCCAACCACAACTGTTTTCACTGCCCTGTAATTGAACTGCACGTGTGTGTATATATTTATATGTCAATGCTCACTTGTTTGTGTTTTGATTATATTTGTGCTCTTTTTTCGATATAATATGAATACAAGTGAAATGCAGAACGTGTTGTTTCCCTGTAAAAAGAATCCCTTACACAGGGAAATATAAACAACATATGGAACTGAGTCTGCATCTTTAGACACTGGCTTAATAAAAAGCTAGGTGTACTCAACAAGTTTTTCTGCTCCCGTTTCCTAAATGAAAGTAAGCTAACTATACCGTTTTTTATATACTAAGCATGTAAAATGGTTAAATCTTTACAGAACATGTGTATGTAAAGAAATTAAATGTATGTGGCAGGATGCCACCTTTGCTGTTTCCCTAGCTAACAGCTCTTAAATCCTCCCACATTTTTGAGCAGTCCCTTCCGTAACCCACACTGTACTCACAGAGGCACAGCTCCAGCTCTCTGATGAGGCCCAACAAGGCTGAAACACGTGTATGGGGTTGCTATTGTGGTCAGGACAAAGACTGATATGCAAATAGATATTTCTGATCTGTGAAAGGTACAGTGAGCAAAATTCAGATGACTGCAAACTCTCAAAGTGGGAAAAAAAACAGAACAGGTTATCATGCCATGTTCTTTCTGGAGAGAGGCGACTGCTACCTTTATTTTAATTTGTTTTGCAAGGAACTTGGGGTTGGTCACCCTGACTTACCTAGGGCAACCCAGGCGTGGACTCCCTGCTCACTGTGCTCAGAGAGGTACAGCTCCACCTCACTGATGAGGCCCAACAAGGCTGAAACACTTGTATGGGGTTGCTGTTGGTACTCTTTACTCTAAAGCAATGGCTGCAAACTCTCAAAGTAGAAGAAACCACAGAACAGGTTAACATTATATGTTCTTTCCGAAGAGGGGTGCCTGCTACCTTTTTTGATAGTTTCTCACTGGTAATGTCACATCTGTAACAATGCCCAGACCATTATTGCTTCTTACTCAGAATGTGAGAGCTGTCTTTGCTCAGGAGGTCAGGAAAACACAGATATTGGCTGCATGCCAGTACAGTATGCAAAGAATATTTAAGACCAACCCCATATAGAGACTTTGAGCAATACATAACGAATGGGAAACCCATGAGGATCATTTTGGCATTCACTGCTATTCTTGTGCCCAATAATATTTCCGTGTTCTCAGTAGCGCTCTAGCATGTAGCAACATTCTTGCTTTGCAGTAAATGAAGTCCAATAGATGCCAACTTATAATGATTTCTGGCAGCTGTTGCTCTGTATCTTGGTATTTAGGTTGTGCACTCTGCCAGACCGCTAGGTTTGCTTACCTCTGTAATAACCACCCTGGCCTGCATGCGTTCAGGGTACCTGTCCAGCTGACCTACTTGCTGTAGTGCTTGCCAGTTTCTGGACTTTCCACCTAGCTTTCTCGCTATACTTCTTGTTGTGTCCTATACTGTGCCCAGATTTCACTACAGAGCACGTCCTTATATTGCTTGTTGTATCATTCACTCCACCAAAATTCCCAAAAAAGGTTCCCATCCAGGTCTCTTTACTGCTTGTTAGATTATGCACACTACCAAGGTCTTCACTTGCTCACTGTACTGCTTGTTAGATCATCTAATCTGTCAAGGTTCACATCCAGCTCTCTTGTTCACTGTCCTGCTTGGTAGCACCTGTACTCTGCCAAGCTTAATCTCCAGCTCTCGTGTTCACTGTACTGCTTGGTAGATACTCTACTCTGCCAAGGTTCCTCTCTAGCTCACTTGCTCACAATACTGCTTGTTAGGTCCTATACTCTGCCAAGATTCATCTCCAGTTCACTGGCTCACTGTCCTGCTTGTTAGATCCTCCACTCTGGAAAAGTTCATCTCGAGCTCTCTTGTTCACTGTCCTGCTTATTAGATCCTCTACTCTGCCAAGATCCATCTCCAGCTCACTTCCTCACTGCATTGCTTATTAGATCTCCAATTCTGGCAAAGTTCATCCCCAGCTCTCCCGTTCATGGTCCTGCTTGTTAGGTCCTCTACTCTGTCAAGGTCTATCTCCCACTGAGTTGCTCACTGTATCCCTTGTTAGACCTTCTATTCTTCCAAGGTTCATCTCCAGCGTACTTGCTCACTGCTCTGCTTCTTTGATCCTGTTTTCTGCCAAGGTTCATATAAAGCTCATTTGCTCACTGTACTGCTTGCTAAATCCTATACTCTACCATCTTCAGCTCACTTGCCCATGGTGCTGCTTGCTAGATCCTGTATTCTGCCATGGTTCATCTCCAGCTCACTTGCTTACTGTTATGCTGGTTGGATCTTCTATATTGCCAAGGTATATCTCCAGCTCACTTGCTCACAATACTGCTTGCTAGATCCTCTACTCTGCCAAGATTAATCTCCATCTCACTTGCTCAGTGAACTGCTTGTCAGATCCTGTACTCTGCCACGGTTCATCTCCAGCTCACTTGCTCACTGTATTGCTTGTTAGATCCTCTACTCTGGCAAAGTTCATCTCCATCCCTCTCGTTCACTGTCCTGCTTGTTAGATCATCTACTCTGGCAAGGTTCATCTCTAGCTCACTTTCTCACTGTACTGCTTGTTAGATACTCTACTGTGCCAGGTTCATCTCCAGCTCACGTGCTCACTGTACGATGTTAGCATTGGAATTTGGTGAATTTTCTAAGTGGAGGGGTGTAAATATGTCTACCAAATATGCACAGGCGACCGAGCGTAGTGAGGGAGCCCAAACCAATCAAGAGGAGCTTGGGGGTCCCCCATCGAGATTTTTCTAAAATAATTGGTTAAAATGGGGCTTTTTACTACACATTTTTTGTAAAATGCGGTAAAAAGCCAAACAGTTTTCAACTGATTGTGTATGGTAACTCATGAAAACGTCCAAATAGATGCAAGTCACCAACAGTGCACAGGATCATTTCTCCGACACATTTTGATGATGCATCTGCCCACAACAAGCGCCAGTATGAATCAATTATCATGCTGGCTGTGGCCATAGATTTCCATGCTGGCTGCACCAACATATGCTAGGATTCCTATATACGAACAGACTCAGTATTGTTTAACTAAGCATATATCAAAGACTGGCTGCATTAAAATATCAGTCTGGATATATATTAGCAATTATCATGCTTGCTTTATCAAAGATATCCAATACAAAATGTCACGCCACAGTAAGAAATGGCTAGACTAGCTGCACCAAAAATGCCAGTCTAGTCACATAATAACACTTATCATGGCTGCTGTATCAAAGATGCTGAATATAAAATACCATGCCACAACAGGAAATAGACAGACTGGCTGCTTCAAAATGCCAGTCTTACCAAATAACCCTAATCATTCTTGCTTTATCATAGATGCCCAGTAAAAACGTACTAAATTACATGCCTGCTCCAGGGGCCCTCCGGCAACTAACACACACAATCAATGTGATTATATGTATGTGAGGCACTGAGGGCCCAGGGTGAAGGCACGTTTTTTTTCCTCTAGGCATCTGTCATAGATGCTCAGCCAAAGGCATACCATGCCTATCCCCTGGCCTTGACTCTAACATTCCATGTGTTCTCATTTTGCTTGATCTCTCTTCTGCCTTTGATACTGTCAACCATACCATCCTGCTCAACCGTCTCCGTGATAACCTGGGTATCACTGGTCAGGGTCTGGCTTGGCTGACCTCTTTCCTCTCAAATCGACCCTCCCAGGTCCAACTGGGGTCTTTCCTGTCTGACATCTTTTTCTCTACCTGTGGTGTCCCCCACAACCTCTCTCCCTGGCTGTTCAACCAGTATCTGGCACTTCTCGCCCACCGCATCGCTGCTCTCTGCCCCAACTTTCAGTGCTATGCGGATGATACCCAGCTCATTTTCAGGCTACCCTCGGCCTCCTCTTCTCCTTCCCTCATCTCTGACTGTCTTTCTGCTATCCAGGAATGGTGTGCCGCCAACGACCTCTGTCTTAATGCCAGTAAGACCGAGATTCTACTCATCGGCACACCCACTCCCTCCTTCCCTGCAGCTCTCTGGCCGGCCTCTCTTGGCCCTCTTCCTGCTCCTACCTGCAAGGCAAAAAACCTCGGGGTCATCTTCGACTCCACACTCTCCTTCTCTCCTCACATTTCTGACGTTTCTAAGAAGTCACACTAACAGCTGCACCTCCTCAGAGGTATCCTTCCTTTCCTCTCCTTCCCCCAGAAGCTCACTGTCTCCAGAGCCCTGGTTTTCTCAAAGCTGGACTAACAGCCTCTACCTAAATCTGCCTGCCTCTACTCTCCGCCCTCTGCAACTCATCCAGAACAGGACTGCGAGACTTGTCCTTGGCCTCAAGCACAGGGACTGTATCTCTCCAGGACTGAAATCGCTACACTGGCTCCCTGTGGCTGCGAGGATTAAGTTCAAAACCCTCTGCATTGTCCACAAGGCCTTCTGGGGCCTGGGGCCAAATTACCTTCAACTCTCCCTTCCTAAATATCTTCCTTCTCGAGCACTTCGTTCTTCCGCCTCCAACTCCCTCAGGGTCAGCCGCTTCTCCAAGCAACGAGTTGGGGGGAGATCTCTCTCCGCAGCAGGGGCCTCCCTCTGGAACAGCCTTCCTGCCTCCCTGAAACTTGAGGAGAACCATCTCCGGTTCTGGAAGCACCTCAAAACCTTCCTCTTTGCTTCTGCTTTCTCTCTCCCTCTCCCTTGCTAAATCACTGAAACTGTACTGAATCAGCTACTGGGCCAATCACCAATCTCGGTCCTTGGCCCAGCCACTCTCCCCTGCACTGCCTTCCTGGCAACCCCTGCACTGCAGGACTTTCTCTGTATCCCTACAGCCCCCTTCCCAGCACTTGTCTGCACTTATCTTGCACTTGCCACCAGCTGGCCCTATTATTTATCTTGTTCATTACTAACCCTGTACTGCACTTCCCCTCTCCCTTTCCCCCTTGCACTTTTCCCGTCCCCCCTACCCATGCACTTGCGCGATCTGAATGACACCTGGCCTAGTAGGATCGTTGTCTGTCTCCCCTTGTTCCCCCCTCCCTGCCTCGTCTTGAAACACTTGTGTATAGGCGTGTTACAAATGCCATATCATATCATATCATATCATAAGTGCCTCACATACATATACAATCAATGTGATTATGTGTGTATGCGAGGCCCTGCGGGACAGGGGCCGGCAATGTATTTTTTTTACTAGACATCTATCATAGATGTCCAATAAAGAAATACCATGCCCTTGCCTGAACCCTGGCCCCCAGTGCCTCTCACATGGAGCTGATTTTGGCCAGTGTGGATTGGGGTTGTGCAACAAAACAGTTTTTCAAATGCTATATTTGTACTTCCTCTTAGCCACTCACCAAAATCAGCTCCTCAAGCCCAGCACAAACACACATGCACAACGCACATTCACCCAACATTCACACGCAGTATGCACATGCTCATTCAAATGTGCACCCATCAAAATACACTCACTCTTTACACAAAACACAAACATACATGTATCCATACACATAGTTTAATGTACTTACATTCTGCCCCAATCCTGAAGTTTCCTCCTCAACTCCAGCTCCCAAGTAGCATGAACAAAAACAAGAAATAAAGTGCTTCCTGGGACCTGCACATGCACACATGAGCAGCCTTGCTCTGTATGTGTGGTAGGAACATCAGTGCCCTCTTGCACATACACACATGCAGTTCCCCAGCCAGCATTCCCAATGGGCTATTCACAGATGCGAAGCAACATGCCCCTGGCCTTGCATGGTTCATTGAGTGTGCGCGGGTGGGAAACAGAACTGTCAAAGGAAAAACGTGTTTCCTAAACCAGCCCAAGGGCGCTCCCTCAGCTGCAAGACACCGTGGAGGGAGTCCTCAATCTTTACACAGGGCTAGCTCCTCGGCTCCTCCATAATGGGCAAGGGTGGGTCAGCGCCCTCTCGCACATTATGGACGAGCCAATACTGTTTTCTGCATCCTATACTATGCTACTTTCCATCTCCAGCTCACTTGCTCACAGTGCTGCTTGTTAGATCCACAACTCTGTCAAGGTTCATCTCCAGCTCACTTGGCCACTGGACTGATTGTACGATGATGTAATCTACCAAGAGCCCATCACAGCTCACTTTTTTCCTAGGCTTCTTGGCAGGTGCTTTATTATTTAAATATTGTTTTACTGATAAACTCCTCACCATTCTGCATGTGGGGTCCTGTAGTCTGCCAAGGTTCATGCATGTTCTTTGAGTGGAAGCAGTAGTACCACTGGTACTCTTGAATTGCCCTTTGGTATTGGTAATGTAATTGCAACCCCTAGGTCCGAGGCATGGTGGTTGCACCATAAAAGAAAGCAATGGGGCTCATACTAGCCATATATCTGTCCATCTCATTCCAGAATCCATAAGAGGCACAGGAATTGTGAAGAGAGGGATTCGGCATGTTAACAGCTATTAGGTAATATTGGTCTCTGCAAGGTAAGGGGAGGAACACGTTTATTTGTCAATGGGCCTCATTACGCGGTAGGCGGTAAGGGATTACCGGCACCGGTAATCCATTACCACCCTATTCCGAGGTCCCTTAGCGGGTCCCTTCCTGAACGCCTGGTTTTACCAGGCGTTATGGAAGGGACCCGTTAAGGGACATTAGAGCTAGCGCAGGGGCAACATGCTCCCCTTGGAAGCAAGACAACACCTCAGGTTCGATCCCCGGGTCTGTGCTTACAAACCTCTGGGTATTAAGCACATTATAAATAACCTATCATATCATATTTCCCTGCTCGGCCAGACCAGTTCCAGCAAAAGGAGGCGTCATATGCCCCCCAGTTCCCTGCCTAAAAACAGTAGGACTGCTAAAGGGAAGGTTGATGGGGTGGGGCCAAGGCAGACCTCGTGGTCTTTGTAGATTTATTTTGCATTTGATGACTTTACCAGGACATTTTGATTATAACTCCTACACAATGCCCTTACAATGGCATTTGCGGCTGCTCTTTGAATATGATGGCAGCACCTAGGCATCTGAGGCTATTCCATAAGTCCTTCTGGCAGACACATGAGGCCTTAATTGCCATAAGATGGCATCACTCATATATCTGATGTGGCACTGTGCATTTAATGGCATGACTTGGGCACGTGACCCTACGTGTTACATATACTTACTATGCCATCCATGTTGGAAATTAACTAGCAGCAAATCCCAGGAAGGGTGCATTTGAGGCACCACTTGGCATAGGATAACAGCTAATAGACATATGAGTCTGTACCATAGGCATGGCCAATATAACAGGCAAATGAGACATGCATTGCCATAACATGTATTACTGGTTATTGCACTTGTCAGTCTATGGCAGCCCCTGCACATGTGTGGTGTATACCTTACAGACGAGGACTATATCATGGTGCTTACCACCATCCCCTGGCAGTGTGTTCAGACAAATACAGACACAGCTGGAGTGCAGAACACAAAGCAGATCTGAGTAAAGATGAAAGGGATTGGATCATGTTCTAGCTGAAGGAATTAAAAGGCTGCATGACAGCCTCGCCCAATAAAACCCTGCATATAAGCTATACTGGAAGCCAGAGAAAACATACAAATGACACCTGCCAGAAACAGAGCAGTCCTGAGATTGCAAGATTTATAAGGAAACCTGAAGACATGTCATTTTGATCTTTGTTTCGAGGGCATTGGACCAGCCCTGCAACATTCCACTCTCATTTTCTGTTAACCCTTTTCAATAACGTGCTGAACAGAATTGGATGGGAAGTGCTAAGAAATGTGTCATCCATGTACAACCTCAGATTTCAGGACTGGATTGAGGATGCTGGCACACATTGGTGACCATGCAGAGGTTGACCTATCAAAAGAGTAATCGAGCAGTTTGTGGATATGTGGGTTGGCTACTTGGAACTGTATGTGATTGACATGTGAAGGTGCTGTTTTGTTCAGGAAGGGTTTATGTCGTTTTACCGATAGTCGTTTTTTACCGAAAAGAAATCCATCGAAAAAACTCATTTAATTCTTTGTATTTTATATTTTGGGGGAGGTTCTCCCAGGGCCTCCATTTCACTAAGTTATTGGCCCCACCCTGACCCCCTCCCTATCTCTTGTCACCCCTTACCCACCCCATATATATTTCTATGAGCTTTTTTAGAGGGAATGTTTTCGATAAAAAATCTATCGAAAAAACAACTGTCAGCAAAACGGCAAAAGGTCATACGGTTCAGAAGAACCTCTCTTTTAAACCCCACCCACTAATCCCGCTTAATTACAGACTCGCCACTATCAATTGATGTTTAGGATGTTTACCAGAATTATGCAATCCGTTTGCCTTCTGTTTTATTTTTTTATTTGTTCTTCCTTCCACACTCAGCCTGCTTGTAGCGCTTCAAGGACCTCCGGTTGCTGCAGTCCTTGTTATATACTTGTTTTTGTTTCTGCTATTAGAATGAGCAATTCTTAATTAAAAAAAAACGGGCCTATATCATGAATATGAGGCCGAAACTCTCCCAAGAAGGCTTTAGTTCGGTATTTGATGGTGCACTTGGCATATGTGTGCAGCACCTGGGCATAATATCCTTCATACAGAGATAAAATGGATCCAAATCCTTAAGCCTGCATTAACTCTTAATCAACGGATTGGCACAGGCGCATCCAAATCAAGCTTGTTGAATTTACTTCCGGGTTTGCGTGCTGGGGTTTTATGGACGTTTGAGCTGATGCTCTATGAGAGGGCATGCAGGGTTGGAAGGATATTCAAGGGAGATTTACCAAAGTGGGGCAGGATTTAGTTGAGGGAGAAGAAGACAATCGAAATAGGATCAGTTTGCAATTTCTGGAAATCCCAGTGTATGCTGCAGGGAGACATGGGACTACCACTTAGTGTCTGAAACTGAGTGGGCAATCCGTTGTGATTGATAGGGGGTAGGGAGGACTGACAATGAGCACTAAGGAGAAGCAAACCATGGAGTTGATTGGCTGCAGGAGATTACATTCAGTGGCTGTGAGTGAGGGTGCTGTCATTTTGAGAGTACGGAGTCAAAGTGAGCAACGTGCATGATAGAGACACACTCATGTCATGTTTGGTTAGATACTGTTAGTAAAAGGTTCAAGGTCAAGAGATCACATATTGTGTGTAGTGTAGGTTGCAAAAGATATGCCACTGTGTTGTGACTAGGGAGGAGGGAGAGTGGGCGAGTCTGGGTATGAGAGGACAGCACCAGTATTGCAAGAACGTGTGAGTGTGCTGACTCGCAAGCAATGCGGAAGTTCGCCCAGGCTTAGTATGCAATGCTCTGTGTTTATATATAGCGCCTATGGCCACGTCATCTAAGCGCTGAACTAACAGTGATTGGCAAAAGAAAGGTTAGACAGTTACCCAAACAACAGATTGTTCAATCTTTTCCTGAAGATGGGTAGAGGATTTAATCTTTGCAGAATAAAAGGCTGAGAACTCCAGAGGGTAATGGGCAGCGCCTGAAGGGACTTCCTATTGCTTTTGAGCGGGAAATTTTGTAGATGGGGTACATTTTCTTTAAGGCCTTAAAACCTAAAGTCAGAGTTTTAAATGCACTTCTTGCAACAATCGGCAGCCAATGAAGCTTCTTCAAGATAGGGGATATGTGCATTCTTGGAAGGGAGGCCAACACCGGGTCGCACAGCAGTATTTTGATTCATCTGCAACTTGTTTGGTACATTTTAGGTGTGCCCAGCAGTAATGAATTGCCAAAGTCAAGGTGTGAGCGGAAAACATCACGGGCAATGGTGGCTGCATGGAATTCTGATAGGAAAGGCCGAATCTGTCTGAGAATCATGGCATGGTCATTTGAAGCACAAATGCAAACGTTATCGAGACAGAACTGAACAGATGAATGCCTGGGCTGGCATATAAAGTCACTGCCCCTGATCAATGAGGGTTCTCGTAGGTGCACCATTGAAAAAGGGACCATGGCTAAAAAGCCATCGGTGAGGACTGCACGCACTAAAGACCACTTTGGTTAAGCTTGTTATTTTCAATTAGTCTTCACACAGTTGTGATATGATAGGATATTTTATTTGTATCGCGCTCGTACACAAGTGTTTCCGAGCGTGACCAGGCAAAGGGAGGGGAACAAGGGAGAAACAAAAACGATCTTACTAGGCCCAGTGACATTGAGAACGCGTATGTGGCTGGAAAAGGGAAGAAGGGGGAAAGTGCATGAGAGGGGGTGAAGTGGAAAGTGAGGAACAGAGGAGAGTAGCAGAATAATAACAAGTAAAATAAATAAATAAAGGTGAGGAACAGTGGAAGTGCAGCCAGAAAGTAGCAAGTGCTAGATTAGTCATATAGGGTATATCTGTTAAGTGCAGAAGAAAAGTGGGAGGGTGACTGTATGGGTACAGATACAGGCCCAGAGATGGTTCTCCTCAAGTTTCAATGTGGCCGGGAGGCTGTTCCAGAGGGAGGCCCCACCCAAAGACAGCAATCTACCCCCAGCTCGTTTCTTTGAAACATGACTGACCCTGGGGGAGTTAGAAGTAGAGGAGCGCAGGGCTCGAGAGGGGAGCTATTTACGGAGGGATGGTTGAAGGTATTTTGGACCCAGGCCCCAGAAAGCCTTGAGGACAATGTAGAGGGTTTAAATGTAATCCTTGCATCCACAGGGAGCCATTGAAGCGATTTCAGAGCTGGAAAGATACGGTCCCAGTGCTTGAGGGCGAGGACAAGTCTCACAGTGCTGTTTTGGATTAGTTGTAAAGTGCGGGAAGTGGAGGCAGGTAGATTTACAAACAGGCTGTTACAGTAGTCCAACCTAGAGAGAAACAGAGCTTGGGAGACAGTGAGCTTCTGGACAGTTCATTCGAGATGTACTATTTTCGATTCAAATGGTTTTTCATGATATTTTTTTATGTCATCACAGTTAATGTGCAGATGCTGTTTATGACAATGCATTTCAGACTCACAGGTCCTTCATCAGGGCAAAACAGTTTTGGTCCTTTTTTAGAGGTTCTATTTCAGTGTCCTGCACAAAAACACTAATCGGAGGGTTTACACCCCACTTACATGAATAATAAATAACATTCTCACGAACCAGCTACCCAAATACCTAACTCTGTCCACTCACCAACCATACAACATCTTATGGATATACCCACATTCTGATCCGGACTCCACCCCTGTCATATCAAGGAAAAACATGTAGTTATGCTTGGCAAGCAACTGAAATAGCAATTTGACTGGTTAAGTAACTATATACATTTATTTTAGATTTTTTTTTTTCAGTGATATTATTTCCAGTAATGTTCTTACGGTCAAAATTCAATGAACATCTCTTCAATTGACATCATTGAGGTCAAATGTCATGCGATGTTATATCACATGATGTTACTGGGTGCGTGATGTTACTTCTACCACTCTTTTATTTCAGTGAATTGGCGTCACTTTCAAGGTGCCTCTGCACCACATGCTTTCCTGTACTGCTTGTCAGGTCCTTTACTCACCCAATAATATGCCCATGATCACTTCCTCACAATAATCTTGCACACTTCCAGAGGTCCCTGTAGTCTGACATGGTTCCTCTCCATCTCTCTCATTCACTATAATGCTAATCGGGTCCTCTTCACTGCCTGGGTTCCCACTCAGGTATCCGTCTACTGGTCCGGTCCTAATGCATGATATAACAAGGTTTCTTCGCAGCTGACCTGCTCAATAATTTGATTGATTGGACCTGCAGTCTTCTAGGTTATGCTGCAGCTGTGCCTTTGCCATGTTTAGTAATGAGATGCAGATGGCTTTTGTTCATTCTAGATTATAGTGTGTCACCCTCAGGGGTGATCTCTGCACACTGCACCTACCATTGCCGTGCACTTGTTCTCATTGTGTTATGACTGGTGGCACTTCTGCTTCTGGAGTCTATTTGTGTAGTGGGTTTCTAAGCCTCCTACCAAGTTTTTTTCTGGATCATTTGATTGTTTATTTATGATGGTCTGGATGTCTTCTCTTCTCTCTCTATATAAAATGTAAATTTGTGGATGTGTGGGACTGTTCAAAATGTTCAGTATACTTTGCAACATGCTACAAACCTGAAATTTGGCATGTGGGTAGGATCCATGGTGTAGACAATGTAACAAATGTAACAGTATAAAATATATCTTTTCGGATGGCATTCTTTTTAAGCTGTCTGCAATGCTTACCCCTGCCATTTGGCTATCCGCACCGTAGTTCTGGTGTAGTTCTATGTTCATTGCTCTAAAGTTCAGCAGCTCATGAAAACATCAGCAGTTCCATGTTCCACAACCTTCCACACTAGCAGCATTCTATCTGACAATAGTGGCATTCACTTTTGAAGTCATGCAGGTGACACAATACAGTGCTTTGGTAGTGTTGTGGGTGACAGGAAAGGGTGCATGTCTCTTCAATAGTGTCCGCATTGACGTTGTCCGTCACATCGTGGCAAATCCTTCATGATAATTACAGAAACTTAATTTCCCACGGAAGTTGATGAATGTATGCCATCTCAACAGTGTGAAGCTTACAGGCTGCAGCCCTACGCGTACGCCACAAATGTTGCGGTTACTGCTCCATCGGCTGTAGATTGGGATATCAATAACGCTGCTGGCGCAATCTCAATGCTCCAACTCAAAGTAGCTGGAACCGATTTACAGGATTTATGCTGTTCTCATGGTCCGCTTTATGTGCCTAGCTCTAGAGTTGGAAATAAAGACAACCTGTTCACAATAGCCGCTACAGGAAAGACTAGCAATATTGTCTACATAGAAGCATTTGTTTAGTTCATTAAATAAACTTCAAAAGTAGGACTGAAGTAGGAATTACCTTGCAAAGCATGGGTACACCTGTCCGTTTTTTAAATGAGTTTAGACTGCTCACCTCCTGCTCAGGGCTGGTTTTATGCTCTATTTTTTCATTGTTATTTCTCCATCTCTGATATCCACTGCCAATCTTGCAAATTCATTACCAATTCTTCTTTTAGGTACTTATTGATCAAATCACTTAATATTTCTGGCTGAAGAAAACCAAGCTTTTTCTAGACCATCTGATTTTTAACCTCTTTGCAAGTGTTAGGAACATTTTTATTTTTGCTGCTTTCGTCCCATAGACTTTTAGGGGACACCCTTTCTTTTTGATGGTTTTGAACCCTTTCCTGACATTTTGGATGTAGGTAAAGCCCTTTGCTTTAGTTCCCTTGCCTGTTTGTCCATTCCTATGGGGAAACTGATTAGTCCGTAAGACTATCAGACTATCAGTACTTGGAGATGTCTCTCTTACCAAAATTCTTGTATTATTACAATTGCACTTATCACCTTACAGTAGAGGTCTTCAAACTGTGCCCCCCGTTCCCCGGCTCCCCAAGGTGGGTGGTAACCATCCCAGGGGGACACAAGAATCCATCATGAAATGTAAAAAAAAATCTTTTTTATTTTAGATTGGAGGAATTGGGCAGGGACGGCTCAAATGGTCGGACTGGACCATAAAACCGTCACAGGCACCAATGAAAAAGGGGCCCGCAATGCAAATGGATATTCATTCCTTTAGTCATAGACTGTTTGAATAGTACCCAAGGGGGTGTTTTTTGTTAAATGTAAGCAGATTGTGATATTTAAAGAATAGTCAGCAACAATGGTCAAAACTACTAGCTGCATAGTGAAGTAACTCATCAAACTGGCCCACATTGGCCAAGAAAGTGGCCCATTTTGACTGGCCTACACTAGCATTTTGCATTTTTGGTACGGGCATGGTCTGTTGCCCTATAGGCCATTCCGAGCCTGGCAACTCATTCATAAAAAGCAAGGGGGCATCCACCCAGTGGCTCCCTCACCCATTATGGAGGAGCCGAGGAGCCAGCCCAGTGAAACACTGAGCACTCCCTCAGCTGCTTTTTGCAGCTGGCTGAACTGTCAAATGGAAACCGTGTTTCCCTTTGACTGTTCAGTTCCCCAGACACACATGCTCACTGAGCCATGCGCGGCTGGGGGCATTTTGCTTCGCCAGCCTTGCATAGCTTATTGGAAATGCTGTCTTGGGCACTGCATACATGTATGTGCGAGGGGGAGTTCCTGGGCCTCCTCGCACCTACGGACAGAAGAACCTTTAGCGTGTGTGTGTGTGTGTGTGTGTGTGTGTGTGTGTGTGTGTGTTTGTTTGTTTTTGAACTGATTTTGGCGAGCGGCGGGCAGAGAAGGGAAGGAGGGTTGTACAACAAAGGCATTTTAAAAATTCCTTTTTTGCACAATCCCCCTACCCACCTGCCAAAATCAGCTCTCGTTCTGAGGCGCTGGGAGCCCAAGGGACAGGGATGGTATTTTTTGTAATGGATATCTATCAAAGATGCCAAGTCAAAAATACCATGCTTACCCCCCAGTGCCAATTGCAAACTGTCTGGCTTTTTACCAATTTATTTAAAGTATCCTCTAAAACAACATATTAATCAATTATTTTAAAACATTCACAGGGGAAAACCCCCAGAATCCCTCTTAATTGGTTCATGGTCCTTCACTGCGCTTGGTCGCTATGGCATTTTTAGTGGGAAATATTTACTCCCCTCCACTTAAATAATTCACCAGCTCCCATTGCCCATTGAACTGTGTTGCGAACAGGATGTGGGGAGCCCAGGGACTGTAGTGAAGCAGGATGGGTGGAAGCACTGGTATAGTGGTGGGAGCAGGGTGGGGAGAGCCTAGGGTCTGTGATGGGGTGGGAGAGCACAGGAACTGGGTTGGAGTGGGATGAGGCAGCCCAGCAACTGTGATGGAAGTAGGTGGGGGAGCCTATGAACTATACTGGTGGTAGGGTGCGGTGACTGCGCGCAATAGTTCATAGCCATTTGTACATACTGTCAATTTGGAATTTTTGGGGGTACCCGAGCTACCCAAATTTTGCTCAGGGTGGGCCCAGGCCAAAAAGATTTGAAGACCACTGCCTTACAGGGAAGTGCAGTTAGGCTACTTTGTATTTTTCTATATACTGGCCTTTTGGCTACTGGTACAATGTGCCTAAGACAAGCTGGTGTCAGCAGTTATTGTTTTACTGTTTTTGGAGCATTTTATTTGTGCACTTTTGCATTTACCACGCCTGACTACTAAAGGTAGCCAGCACACCAAGATGGCTGTGCCACAATGTTTTTGTGCTTGTTCCTTGGCCCTGTTGTCCTTGGCCTTCTTCCTGCCTTCTCACGTCAGGAGATGCCTTATATGGAATGTCCTTTCCTGGGGAAAGCTGTGGTTTTGCAAGCAAAGTCGTGGGTACTATATGTATGGGCCCATAAACACCTTAACAACGCAGGCTCACCACTTAAGAATCAAGTGCACAGTTGCATTTAAAGCAAGTTTATTTTACACTTGTACAGGAAGTTGCTAGATGACCATGTCGAGCCAAACTAACCATACTCTCTCAGAATCATATAAGTTGACACATTATATACATGTTGTTTGCAACAGTTAAAACACTCCCATATATTTTACTACAATCTACCCTTCACATGTGAATGGACAAAACCCATACAAAGAAATCCCAACTTTCTCCAATTCTTCCAGCCTCATTGGCCACTTGTTATCGTAACTACCAACTTCGATTGTATTCATAGCACAGCCCTTCTTGGGGTTCATCCGTGGTAGGTCATGACATCAGCAGATGGTTACTCATTCATATACGCACATAATTCATTACAGGTCATAACTGGCCTGAAACCATTTAACCCTAAATGTAATTGCACATGGTTTTCATGGATACATCAAGTAACATGAGGAAAGCTATTTAAACAGGATCCCTTTGAACCATCGATAACTATCTCATCCATGCCACTTTTAATGATAATGATGTGTTATTTATATAGCACCTTAATCCAAAGCGCTTTACAACTGAAATTGGTACTCATTTATCGACCTCGGAAGGATGAAAGGCTGAGTGGGCATTCCCGAGATTCGAACCTGCGACCTGCAGATCTCGCACAGATCGCAGCAGTGAGCGCTCAACCCGTTGAGCTATCTTACCGGCTTTTACTTACATTTACTCGCGTCACAGAACATTCTTCTCTAAATAATGACCATTTCAACACGCATGGCCCCTGGCCACATTGTGAGTAAATAATCAGATCAAAAGGAGTAGCAATCACTTTGGCCTCAAGCATCGGTTCACCCCAAATGTATTGCTGGTCAAAAACACATAGCTGAAACCCTCTGTCAAGCTTCCATGCACTTTTAGAGATTACATCTGGTTATTGTGACATTGCCAGATCATAAAAAAACATTTCAGGTTTCTTTATCTGAGCTTTCCATCAGCTAAGGTTTCAGTTACTTATTTACCCATCCTCTGGCCTCTAAAACTCTACAAAACTAGTTTCTCAAAGTCAAGCCCTGACTGGCGTGTTTTAATAAATGTATCAAAAAGCCCACTACATGTAGATTTATAAATGCCCTGTCTATGTATATCAGTGTGCGTGCATGTTTAATAACTGTCACCTCCTCTTTACACTGGATTCATCAGGACAGGCCCCCCTTCCTCGTATGTGTATTATGAAACTCCTCCTTGCCAACTTCTGGGCACTCTGTAGCACACCATTTCTGAATCATGTTTACATTTCATTTTGCGGTTTTATCAATTTATCTTTCTGTGCATGTGCAAATCTAATGTGTACCAACTTTAAACAAAAAGTAACACAAAATAACATATCCCATTCACTTTTAACTACACTGGATACAATTAAAATTGCAGCATCAGGCCCAGTTTGCTGCACCCCGAGTCACAAATATGGCGTGCACAATATGAACGCCTCTTCATTGCTGAGAACCTACTGGACCACACCAACATTCCTCCCTTTAGTTAATACGTTAACTGATAAATGATGCTTCTGTTCTTCAAAACCATCTTCATGGGGAAAATACCTAAAATCATTTATCATACCGGACCCAGTATGGGCATACTTCTCAGCTGAACAAACCCAACTCGTCCACCCAACATTTAAGCAATCTACCTGTTGCCCCACACTGTCATTCCAACTTCGTGGAGGACACAAAACAGCTTCAGTCTGAACACCCATGTGAGATGAAATGATAGTGATTCTAGCTTTGGACAGGGTCACAGTCATTATGGCAGCTGCTTTCGGTACCTGGGTAGAACAACATCACACAAGCATTTGACAGGAACAATGATCACATGAACAATGATCACTCTAAGCTTATGCGAGTCAGCAATAGTCTGAGTCAGGGTCCCATTTTTCAAATCGTTTGGAGTGTAAGGGAAGCATGGTATCAAAAGCAAGACAAACACAAAAGATATATCTGACAAACATTTATTAGTCTTGAAAAAAGGTGTTGGAAGAATGCCTATCTTGACCTACGTCTAGGATGGGAGCATGCTCGATCATCACATTATAAATCACACAGACCTAGTGGAGTCTGTCAAATCAAAATTGGCTATGCTAACAAAACCTAATGCCCGTCCTCACTCTAATGTAGAAAAATGTGTGTGAGAAAGAATGTGTATTGCAAAGGAATAATGTGCAAAACTATAAAGAATCAATGAGGCTGAGTCAACTCTCCTCCCCACGTCCCCATGTTGGACATCACGGGGAAAGGTGGCCCCCATTGACAGTATGACACACTCTGACTCTTCAAAATTAAAGGCAGTTCAGAACGTCGATCGAGGCCCAGCAGGCTTTTCACACTAAAGTCTTTCTTTCCAGCTTAAGTATATAGTTCAACAAATAGTTTCACACCGGTCTCTCACAGTCAGTCTCGGACCATTTCAAAAAACACAGTTGAGGTAGGTCTCCCTTTATCTGGCTCAGAGCTTTTAAAGCACAAATGTTCACGTTGGACCCCCTCTGTCAGTCTCAGACCTCAAGATGAAAATCACCTAGGTCACCCTATGTTGGGCTCAGACCTCTTCAAACAATGTTCAACAAGACTTGCAATGGGGCTCCCTTCTCCAAACTGAGGGAAACCTATCTGTGACCTTTGGATGGCTCAGACCCTCACCAAAGGTCACAGATAGGTTTCCCTCGGTTGGGCTTGGACCTCCTCCAAAGGTCACGGATGGGTATCGCTCATTTGGGCTCTGACCCCCTCAAAAATCACAGAGAGGTTTCCCTCAGTCAGATGGGTCTCCCTCAGTGGGGCTCTGATCCCTTCAAAAGTTCTCAAAATAAATGTCTTGGGACTTCCAGTCCCATAATCCTTCATTCTGATTTTTCTCCCACTTCTCTAGCTCCCCGTTGTCACACTCTGGTGGTTTTGGGAACTGCAGGAGTTTATGTGGATTCTTGAGTCAGGGTTTCACTGCCTGCCCCTCAAAGCCCTGGGATTGCCTGTTTTTCCCAGGGGAAGAGCTCTGGTGTAGGCACCATCAGGAATCCCCAGCTGGCCCTGGGTTGGCTTCCTGGAAGTACACTACAGCCTCCCCTGTACTCACCAGTCAAGCAATCAGGTAGTCCATCTTCCTCCAGGCCTTCCAGGGTCTCTCCAGCTCAAATGTTCACCCGTTGGCTTCTTGTAGCATCCAGCATCCCCAGCTTGCTAAGAGTGTGCCTTTGTTCTTTGCCTTTTATAGTGAGGGGAGGCTTAATAGGTCTCAGGTGAGACTGATTGTCAAGGGAGGCCTGACCTTGCCTGTGTGTGTTAAGTGGACAATCTATCGTTAAAAGGGAAGAGTCTGTCTTTTGTGTCTGAGTGTGTTTCTTCTCAATGATCTTCATTCTCTCAATCCCTCTCTTCTTCGTTTTAGTGTTTGTATATAAAATGGTTGGGTGTTGGTGGGGTGTTGGGAAGTCATAGTGTTTTCTAGTAATTGTGGGAACATTGTGTTTGACATATCCTATGTAGACTGAGGAGATGACAGGAGATGACAGGTAGGGGTGTATCAGAATTCCTCCGCCAGTCCCCTCTGTCTAGGTGATCCTCCTGCACGGGTCCACCCCCAGGGTCTAGTTCCAAAGGCGATGGATGTGCCCTGGCCACCTGAAAAAGTTATCTACTGTGTCTCTCCGCGAGAACACCCCTGTGTTTCTCACAGGAGGCCCAAACATAAAGCATATACTCCCTATCTTCTGACAGACCCCTCCCTCCATGGCCATTAGGAGGCTGTGAATGTACCAATTTTGTAAAGGCATGAGACACAGGGCCCACATTTCTTCTTAGTTCGGATGAATTAGTAAACAACAGAAGGTCACACCTGGACACCTGGACCCATTTGGCATTTGCCGCAGTTTGGATGCCAGTTGCCAGGAGAGAGGTACATAATGTCTCAGTGTGACTAAACAGTCGGTGCAGCTCAGAAATGTACATTACAACTTTATCTGATGTCACCGAAAGGTAGTTAGAATGTTTTGTCTGTTGCAATATTTCCTGCTTCCCGTTGTCGAAGAGAGTCCATGTGTGGTGACACAGGGGGTAAAGGGGGCACAGATGCAATGTTGGGCATCAGGCGGGCTAGAACTAAATGTACCTCTGGAATAACAAGGTCAGGCACGTGAATGTGGCGAACCTGCACACCCCTCACCAGGCTCGAGGCAGCTGCTTGTAGGCATATGATACATATGTCCAAAACATTTCCAAAATCTCAGATGTTCCTCCAGCTAGGGCAGCATAAACATAGAGAACAATGGGTAAGCATCTGTATCTTAACAGGTTTTTCTGGCTCCATGAGCCACGTCAGATGCTGCAGGTATCTTTGCCACACATTCCCACATTCTTGATTCACCCGCATCACATCTTCTTCTGAGAATCTCCTCCTTCCTAAAAATAACCATTTAGACTCAATTGGACTATTTGTGTACACCAAATATTCTTCTGCTCTTCATGAACCATGGGTGAACATTCTTCATCAATAGGAAAAATGGTTGCTGTGATCAATTGCCCTTTAAACTGCCTTTGGATCCTGCACATTGCTAGGTGCACTAGACAGTGAGCCTGCTACCTCTACTTAATTTGGGTTAAACACCCTAGGGACACCTAAAGTATGGGGGATGAGAGAGCACATGTAACAAAATTCTACTGATCTCTATCTCCCAACTTTTCTCATATGGCTGTACCAAACATTATCTGTTGTGAAACCACGTGCATATACGATTGGGTCTATGTCATCATCCTAATTGTTCAGGAAATCCACATCAGTATTTCTTCTTGACCACAGCCATGTCTCCTCATATTCTGTAAAACTAGATACATTTAAACTTTTACATTTACTCTCATTTCCATCTTTGAACATGATAACAAAAGGAACACAAATAACATATGAACCCTCAACCTAATATACATTATGAATTTGAATATTTTCTTTCTTTTCTGAACAAAGAGATTCAGTTCCCAGATTTCCATTTGCACCCCCTTTTTCCACTGGAATGAACTGCGAAAATTTAGAGCATACTTCACTTTGAGCATGCTCCACCACATGTGCCAGTGGAGGGTTACCGGTATCCCTGTGTGTATCGTGGACATGTATTCAGCTCTTGTTGCCCTCCACCTTCACTGCATTCTAGGTCGCGTAAATAACCTGGTGCAGCCCATTGAAACACAGCTCATTCCAAAGATGTACTAAGGTCTGTACGTAAATCTGGTCTCTGGGGAGCAGTTAATGCTTGTGCTGATTGTCGGCTTCCTTACTGCTTTCTCCTGTAGACTGTTGGTGAGGAGGTACAACCTGTGAATATATATTCTTGGCACTTTTGGTTAAAGCACTATGGTCCTCCCTAAACACCCCACCTAGGACTTATACAGTCTTGAGTGCATCTGATGCAGTGCATGCAGGTGAGAGCAGTATGTTTAGTCTACGCCCTGTCATGATTTCATGAGGGCTGAGGTGGTGCTCTTTCCCTGGCTGATTTAACAAACAAAAAAGCGCCAAAGACAGACACTGCAGCCAGGATGTCTTAAATCATTGCACATCTTGTCAAGACGGTTCTTAAGGGCCCTGTTTAACTTCTCCATGATCCCATTGGACTGTGGGTGATACACAGAGCACAGCCAGTGCTTGATTCCCAAGAGTGAAGTAATTTCTGCAAACATGGCATTAAAAAAGTGGGTTCTATTGTCTGATTTCAATACCTCACTCATTCCTCACCACAAAATGACCTCTCTCACCAGACATTTTTCTGCAGACTTTGAATCAGGGTGTACGTAGGGTCCAACCTCAAGCCACCGGGAGAATAGACAAACCACCCCAAATATGTACCAGTACTGGTTACATTTCATGCACATATCCACAAGTCAACATTGAGCTCCCGAAAAATGCCACAGCAAAACTACCCTTAATGGTGTTTCCAGGATTTAATTCCTTATAAAATATACAGTTCACTACAAATCTACTTAACTGTTCCTGGAGGTTCAGTATGAACCATTGCTCCTGGAGCTCTGCTGTAATTTGTCATACTTTTCTTTGCATTTCTATCATCTGAAGCACCGGGACTGGAGAATATGGGCCAGCAACTGTGTCTGTGGGGCACAGTTTCCATTTTCTGGGAATCTGTAATTTTTGTAAGTATGTAGCTTTCTTAGTCGCCTTGTCTGCAGCATCATTCCTGAGTGCTATTAAGTTAGTACAATTAGTGTGTGCAGCGTACTTCACAATACCTACTTCTGTGGACCTGGTTAATGCAATATGTCAGGATAGAAGCATAGCATGATGAACAGGGGACCCGTTAGATCTCCTCAAACTTCTTCCCTGCCACCTTAATATCCCTGAATGCACAGTTGAGGTCATATATACAGAGTCTGAATAAATGGTGACTGCCTTCTTCGTACTCATTTCTAGAACCTCTATAAGTGCCACTAGTTCTGCTTCTTCTGCAGAGTAATGCAAAGGCAACTGCTTCCTCAATCTGTCCTGGTATTTCCCATCCACAAGGCCCACAACGGCTGCACCTGTATGCCTCTCACCAGCATCCTGATTAATTGTGAAGACCCATCAACAGAAAGTACCTCACCTTCTTCCAAGGCATCCTCCTTAACATGTGTCCTCCCTCATAAGTTGCACAATCATGAACAAAGTCATCATGCTTCACTGGCTCGGCTATAAATGTTGCAGGATTCACTAGGTGACAACGCATGGGAGGCATCCATGCATTTGATAAAATAACCTTGTACCCCAAAACTCTTTGGGTAATCAAAGTCGACTTGGAATTTTATAAGATTGCAAAGACTGCATGCTCCAGGTACAATGTCACTGGACAGCCCATGATAATGGTTGACGACTTTTAAATTGCAAAACCTGCTGTCACTAAAGTTTGCTCACAAGGGATCTGTCCCTCCATCGCTGGGGCTAGGAGTCAGATATAGAATGCTAAAGGTTTGTGGCCTAGTGATGTCTGCTGGGTAAGGACTGCTGTTATCACCTGCCTGCTCGAGTGAGAAAATAAATAAAATGGTTTCTTGTAATACACGATTGCCAAGACCAGAGCATTGCTGATAACAGATTTGTGTTCCTGAAAGTATGTCACTATTTCTGCAGACCATTGTTTCTGACCCTTCACCTTCTGCGCTTCCTTAAGTCCCTATAGTCAGAGCCTCATGTAACTAGAGTAGTAAAATATCCATGATCTACAATAGTTACAGAGGCCCATTAAATGCTGCATTTGTTTCACAGTGACTGGCTGAGGAGTATCCTGAACAGTGGTGAATCTAAACCAGCATTACCTTCATTACTGCAGGCAATATCACTTGCCCCATATATTCTACCTCTGTCTGGCAGTACTGCAATTCTTCTATGTCCACTTTGTACCCCTTCTCTGCAAGCTGGGTGAGGAGTGTTATTGAATCTCCTTGACAATACTCTTCTGAAGTGCTACAGAGTAGCACATTGTCCACCTACTAGATTACTGTACTGGACATATGTAAATTACCCATATCCATTTGAACAGTACCCCTGAAACAACCTTGTATGCTCAAATCTCTGACAACGATAGGTAACCATTGTGAGGTACAGAGAATCGGGGTCTAAGAGGACTGAGAAAAATGCATTTTCTAAATCAATCACTGTGGGTTGACCCAGTAGGGATATTACAGAGAATGGTGGAAGGATTCAGTACCACTGGAAATTCCACCTCAACCATGTTTTTGCGGGGGTGCAAACCCTGGGCCATCGTCCAACTGGACCCCTTTGCTTTCTTCACATGGGTAGATGGCCATGTACCATGGGGACACAGAAGATCACATTATGCCTTGCTTTAACAATGCCATAATGGTCTCATAAATCCCTTTATTCACCTCTCTAGACATGGGTTCTTCACCAGTGGTAATATTGTACCAGGTTTAAAATGTATTTGCACTTCTCCAATACCGTTATCATCCCCACATCATAAGGTTTACTGGTCCATAAATGATCCGGCAACTTTTCCAAATTCTCTTCCCAATGTGGCGATGTATTTCTAAAGAGGAGCCTGGTCTGTGGTATTTACCTTTGCTCTATCGCTATCTGGCAATGCACCCCAATCTCAAAAACGATCTCTCATGTGTCTTCGAACAATTGCTTGTCGAACACATCCCTTAGCATAAAGGTTGGATCGATGCACAGAATGGTGTGCCACTCTCTGCCTTCCTCATCAGTGCCTGAGAGAAAACACCTGTTCTTCTTGGTCACTACTGCCTCTAAGAGAATTATAACAATGTTGCCCTGGGGTGCCTTCTGTGGCACAAAACAAAAACTCAATCAGTATCCACCATGTCTGATCTTTAATTCCCGGGACCCAACTCAACAAAACCATGATCCCATAAAGAAACGAAGTTGAATGTATAGGCACTACCCTTATCCTGTTATTGATACAGTATGCATGCAAATGCAATGCTTCTCTTACCAGATACAAAGAAGGAGTCGAGCATGCTATGTGAAAACAATCGACATTCACAGCTTACTCAAGAGATTTCCACCAAGGAGATTAACCAGTGTATCTGTTCAGTACAACAACGGAACAGATACATTGTGTCTACCTACTTTGATACGTAGCTCTTCAGTATAAGGAAAAGACAGAATAGCCCCAGAGAATCCCTGTGTGTCCATTGCTTTGCCTGACAAGGGGAACTCACCTTCCTTCATACAATATTTTGTGGCCCACGTATCGACCATGAATAAACATTTTCAATTACCTACCTGAGCACCTTTCTGGGGTTCCTCCTTTGGATCAGTTGGAATGGACAGGACTGGCCACATCAAAGATCTCTGAGGGCTGTCCTACTCTTGGTACATATTAGCATCGGGGAACAAAAAAGGCCTCCCTAAAAAAACACTTGCTCAAGTGTAATGAGTAACCGTTCCTTGGGGTAAAGGATTTTTCTCCTATCTCTGTACAGGTGCCTGTGCTGGCTTGGTGAGTGGAATCCCATAGGTCTGTGCAGCCCTAGTTGATGGGTTCTGTTAAAGCCATACTTGCTGTGATTGCACAGAGTCTGGGGTATATGGCAGGGTCAGGGATTTCCTGTGCTGAGCTCCCACGTTAAAATACTGTGAAGTGTCTCGACAATCTCGTGAAAGAATTTCCCATCCTTCCTCATAACCAACACTGAATCCCATTAAAAACCTCATAATTATTCATCATTGTCCCATTAAACTGGGGTCCCATTCCTCTGAACCCACCAAATGTTCCACGTCCTTGTGAATTATCTCCTCTACCCCTCGGGAAACCTCTCATGTGCCTTGGACTGGGGGCATAATCGTCCACCCAATCTTATGTCATACTTGATTAACCATGTCCTTGTTGTAACAATGGCCCCTACATTCCCTCAATAGTGTTAGTAATTACTGCCCCTTCCCAACAAATCTTTACCAATTTTTATCTGAACAAGCTTGCCCTCTGCTTTCTGTGCATGTTCTATACTCTCCTTTTATTTTTCATGTCTCCTTTTCCGAACAATTCACAATGTGTGCTTGAATTCCGGCAAACTCTTGGCCTCCATTCCAACCACCTCATCTAAATTGTGATGGACCTCCTTTGCAAGTCCCTTCGTTAGCATGTGCTAGAAATTCACCACATTCTTGTCCCAGCTTTTTCCGTATCTGCCCATCATAGCTCCTGAATTAACTAGATGTGTGTGGCAGGATCATCATCCAACTTCACAGTTTTAGCTAAAATAGAATTTATATCCGGTGTGCTGGGAGCATGATTTGCTGGGTCCTCCATACCTTATTAAAAAGAGTTCTATCTTGAGCATTTGAATCTAACAGCTCTCCCGGATACCCCACTCTTCTCCAAAGCTCATCTAACGGCTCCTCCTTGTGAGCAATGAATACTCTTTCCTTGTCAACTTGACACTGGCGGTGTGTTTCTCTAATGCATAAATCTACTTCCCTGCTCCCTGCAGTGAGCGAAGCAAGTGTCTTCATCAAATTCTTCCGTTCCATCTGCGACCAAGGGACATAATACACCCTTCCCAGACCCTTCTGGAGCAATGGAAACTTAGTTGCACCTGCTTTTACTGAAGCTTCCCCATCTCTCACCTGCTTCTTACTACAGCCTTGCGAGTACCCTGGCATATCCTAAGACTCCATGGTATATTCTCTGTTGCTGCTCCTGGAGCAGGAGGTAGGGCGCCTACACCCTGGTCTGCCTGCTTGATATCTGATTCCCGTTCCCCATTGTCTCCTACTCCTGTCATTACTTTCACTGACACTTCTAAACTCTCCACTACCATGGAGTGCTGGCTCCCATTTTCCCTGCTTGAACTCTGTACCCGTGGCAAGATTTCTGTTCTCCAGGTCCACATTGACCTCTCTGATAATAGATTTAGGCAACCTAATAAGAACATGTCCAAGCCTCCACCTCCCTTGCTCTGTGTTCCTTGCAGTGTACTCACTTCTTCCTGCTGTTCATTTCTCTTCCGCCGTAAGGTACTAGCTCTTCCTCTGCTGGCCTCAGCGCTTCTTCCATTTTTTTCTGTTCCTGTGTCTCTGCTACCTTTTTCAACCTATCATAAATCCTATAAGAAAAAGGTCTAATCTCCTCCTTCTCCCTCATTCTTAAACCTTCATCTACTCTTCTGACTGCCGGCCTCAATATCTCTCGTGCCTCCATCCAAACTCTCTCTGCTAATCTTGCAGTCAGGGGAGTTTTTACCTTTCTGCTCTCCACTCAACCTTTCTTCAGCCCTAACCATTGAAGGATTGACCCTGTCACTTTCCTCGCTATCCATTTTCTAGGAATAATAGCCAATCGAGGTGTTTCCTGTATCCATCACAAAACTACTGGAGTGGCCGTTGGGGAAAATGGAGGTTCAAACTCGGGGGCTGTATACCCTTATGAACAAGCAGCTGTTTATACGCATTCCCGGAGTCTGAGTCGTACCAGTTGGGCTTTTTTAATGCACCCTTTTTGATTTTTGTTGATTTGCTCATAAAGAAAAGATAGAGGTTACTCATGAGGATTTCATACTCAGCTAAGATATCATCATCTGACATTCCCTCTCTGCCCATTGCCTGATGCTGATGTTAAGAGGGCAATGGCTATCAGCTAGGTTTGGAAGCACCTCAAAATGACTGCTTTTGCTCCGATTCATAGCCAGAAACATGATATAATCAATGGTCAAGGTACCATTTACTCCCTTGTATGTCATACCTGCAGGTTGGTTTCTAGGAAAGTGGGCATTGCATGCTCTTAAATCCAGGCTGCATAAAATACATGTTGTATCAATAGAAACATGGTTTATCCTCCTGGGTCTATTAGCCACCAGAGGAGAGGTGGGATATTCCCATGCAGCATCTTGATCCTCCCACATCTCTTCTGATACACGGATGGGTTCTAGTTGTAAATGAAATTCACCTTCCAGCGATACATGGGTTTTCAATTTCTCTGTGCATTCCCAGGCCACCATCAAATTTCGGATACTTTCAATGGCAGTTATCCCAAATGGGAGGACAGGCCTGTTATATAGTTTTAACAGGAACATCTGCTCAGCTCCCAGGTGTTGGAGTTCAGCCAGATCCGTCAACCTGGATACAATTTCCGAGTTCAAAGTAATGTCCACCAGGTGAAAAAGGCCCCGACTTGACCTGCCCTTAGGACCTCTGTTCACTGGGTTCTGAAAATATTGGTATCTTTAAGGATGACCTCTTCCTCAGCCTGAGTCTCTTGAAGCATAATTATATGGTACCCTCTCATACAATTGATACACTGTGGATCTTCCAGATGTTTTACTACCACATCTGTCTTCCAAGACAGAAGCTTAAGTTGAAGACCCACGTTTGCATGAGTGTTGAGTTTTCTTCTTGCATTTCTCCTTCGACATCGCTTTTGTAGCTGTAACTGGTGCTGTGGGCATGGGCGTGGTCACTTCCCCACTATCGAGGGTAAAGAATCTGTTGGATAATGGGATTGAATGGTTGATTCCCACCACCTCCCCGTACACACTTTCAATTCTCCCTCCACACTTTCACTTTCCCCGTCCCTCTCAACAATGTTGAGGTTGGATGGGACAACGACTACTAGAGCTGCAAACACATGTTCATCCAACAGACCCACAGGTTGCCAAAAACTATAATCTTCAACAAAGTTATTTGTTTTGCTTGTCACCCAGTCATTTATACTTCCTGGAAGTTCAAACATTCTCCCTCTTTATTGCCCCACCCTTTGGGCTACTTCAAATGTGACAAGAGGGTCCTTACAAGCTTTCTTACATGTGATTTGATCCCACTTTGGGACATCACTCTTCCAAAACATAGAGGGAGAAGACACAGGTGGGACCGTACATGTTTGCATATTAATTCTGTATCTACTATGCTGTTTCATGTGGCACCCTTAACTGTCAAAGTAGAAGCCACCACCTGGGCAGAACTGCCAGCTTGGCAATCAGTTTCATCCAACAGTCCTTTTATTTCTGTAATCAGGTTGTTGACATATTTAAGTGGAATGGCTTTCCAGAAGCAAGTCACTCCAAATGTTCTCCTGAAGTGTGTGAGGGGAAGGACTTGGTCATTCCTTGGAAATCATGATCTCCACCCCAATTCAGGGGACTTTTGGCAGATTGATTCCCCAATAAGCTTCCAGTAAAGTCCATCTTCTTCTGCAGTCCCAAAATGACTTCCCTCAGGGAGAGGGTCTCACCCCTCACGAAGACAATTTTGCACCACACAGGACTTGTCCGTACTAAGCCATCTGTAATAATAATAATAATAATAATGTGCATTTACATAACGCTATGAACCCTCAGACATCCAGCGCTGCTTATTATTATCCACTGTGCGTGGTGCTCATTTATTGACCTTGGAAGGATGAAAGGCTAAGTGTGGCCCTGACGGGATTCAAACATGCGTCAGCAGGCTCTGCACGGATGTCAAAGCGCGCACTCTACTCACTGTGCTAGCTGACCAGATGTAAGAGTCTAATCCAAACTGATATAACAGGTGTCTTGCTGATGTCAGTTCCCAGAGTGTTTTGCCTGAAGAACGTTGGGAGTGGTGACATTAGGAAAGGGTAGCCAGGCATTTCCAAGATGGCAGGACCCCCCACTTCTAGGTTACACTTCTGTCCCGAGCATCCCTATAATTCTACCAGTCTCTGTCTGCCTTCAGTCATTATCCTCCATGTGTGAATTATCTGTTGTTTGTTGAGATCCCTTTGGAAGCACCTTGCTAAGAAAGGAAGCCTTCAGGGCTATGTCCAAACTCGTGTGGGTGAGTCCTCAGCCTACACAGTAGTAATACATAAAAAACTCTTCCAGCTGGAAGAGTCAATGGAAAGAAGAGGATACCTAAATGGCATCAAATGGTATTGGAAATGTATAACTATATTTCCATATAGGCAACTATAGCACACTGGATATAGCTTAACTTTTATATTGAATCAGACTGCCACCAGGCCTTGGGGATACACAGTCATATACAGTTTACATTATTTAAATCATGGGGCACACTGTGAAATGGGGCCCATGGGGTTGGAATTAATTAGGATTCCATGAAGGCTATTGTCAGGAATCCACATGTTACTTTGTGGCTGAAATGCTGGAAGTTGCAATCTTGGAATCGTGGAAGCAACTGGAAGGTCTGTAGATAGGGCTAATGCAAGGGAACTAACTTGTACCCTACTTTTCCTGCATAAACTATTTAGAAAGTGAGGCCTGATTAGCAGAGCTTACTTTCTGGGAGAGAAAAAACATCATCATTTCAATAACATAAATGAAAACTTTACAAATGTGGGTTTGTACAGCTGCACAGTTGGCATTTTTTCACATGGGGAAAATAGGGAGAAAGAGTGGATGCAAGAAGGGGTACAGGTTGTGAATGGACAGTTAGGTTGAGTGTAGAGGAGGAGTGAAGCAAACATGTTGGTGGACAGAAATAGACAGATACTGAGGAGCAGGACCATTGATAGATTTGTATGCTAGGAGGAGTAACCAGATAAGGGAGTGGTTATAATTAGAGAGGCAGGGGAAAATATAGGTGGCTTTTAGAAGGTGCAGGACGTGAATTTGAGGGGTTTGTCTAGAGGGCAGTTGGACTAGAGAGAAAGGCCAAGGAGTAGGGACAAGCAGTAGTCGAGAGCGTTAATATAAGCAATATTAGCAATAAAGCCGGATCATCAATGGACTCCTGCCCACCAGATATCTATAAATCAATTATTATTTATTTGCATATGGTTAGCAAAAGCAACCTTTGCAAATAGAGAAGCAAATAACCATTAATATTCATTACATTACAATTCAATTCAATACAATACAAACAATTGATTAACTAAAAACCATCTTGAAATCTAAAACAATATAAAACATTTCTTTTCATACAATACAAATCTAAGAATTCTTAAAACTGACATGTCCAGAGAAGGCTAACAACCATTTAAAATCCTTTCCCAAAACCAGTCAGTATAAAACAAACCTTCATCTGAGACAAAACAGCTAAAAAAGTTACAACAAAATTCAGACAAAAAAGTGCATTCAGTTACAAGATGACAAATTATTTCTACTTGAAGAGTACAGTACCTAGAGAGTAGCAGCGAGTGTTGAATTCCTTCTCTAGCACCAATAGCTTCTCTGCTAGAGAGTAGTTTCAATATAAATTGTAGCATGTCAGACCTATGTTTCCTTGAAATAAGTTGTTTAAGATAAAAAGGCATCTCATTAAAAGCTCTCCCTTCATACTTTAAGTGATAAAACAAACGATAATCCATTGCTGAGGCTCTGTTCCGAATCCAATCTAGTTTAAAGATTAACCTCTTGCTGTTAGTCGAAAACGCCATAAACTTCTGAAGGTCCAAAACATACTCAACCAAAAGCGTTATTGATGGCTGGAACCATTCAATCAAAATTGTGCAGGTGTTCCAAAACAACAGAGAGTGTAGTTCAGAAACAAACAGTTGTCCAGAGGTTGCACAAATGATCTCAAAAGTTGCATGTGCTTCCAATCAGCACAAGCCTGCATAGAAACCAAACCCATCTCATGTCTAATAACTGACATGGGAGTTACTTTTCGGAGAGTAAGCAGCCATTTCCATACTAGCTACTCCATTCTGCCTCATTCTTTGGGCAATAGACATGTTTTGGCCCTGTAAAGAAGCCAGGGAACCATTTATTGATGATAAATTTCAACCATCAGAATAGCCGAAAACCTACCAAACTTCCTGTCAAATGCTGATAATTCAGACACATTCAATCTTGTTTTCTTTATTATCCAATCTAAGTTTTTGTTTTTTAGTTCTTTTTGCACTAATCTTGACTCCCAAATATTTAAAGTTATGGACAACCTCCAAACGAATCTAAGCTACAGACCAATTACATTTTAATTTTCTTTTTTAAACATCATTTATCATGAATCCTTTTGAATTATTCATATTCAATTGTAGATCTAAATATAGAAAATAAGCATTGATAGCTTAGAAGGACAACACATACATTGTTATCATAGGCATATGCCAGATAGCTCATTGGCAAATTTCCTAGCTTCAGTGGAATATTTTGTATTTTCTTGAAAAATGTTCTAAAGTCAGTAATATACAAATTCAATAAATATAGCGCCAAAACATATCAATGACATAACCCGCAGCAGCTGTATGTCCACCTTGTGTAGTTCCCCTTTTGGTCCAATCACACCCTCACGTTAGTATCAGACTGCAAAGCAATCAATATGTTCCCTATACCATAGGGACAACCAAACTCAATCAATAAATCGATACTCAAACGAGGCATGCCGTTGGAATGCCACAGAAACTTCTTCAACCAATCACTTTCAACAGGAAGAGTACCTCGGTCCTTCAAATCTGCTTGTAACAAACAACTCCTCAAGGACCTCTCTAACTACAGACCAATATTAAACATTCCCTATCTGGCAAAACTGCTAGAAACCTTTGTCTACGAACAAACACTGGAACACATTGAGACACACCACCTTCTAGACCAGGCACAACTCGGTTTCAGACCCATGAGAGGGACGGAGATGGCACTTCTCTCGATCTGAGATGACCTAAAGACCAATGCAGACTCCAACACAAACTCTGCATTGATTATACTTGACCTCGCTGCAGCATTCGACACAGTCAACCATGACATCCTAATCAGAAGACTGGAAGAAACAGGGATCACCAACACGGCACTGACCTGGATTAAATCATTCCTATCGTATCAGAAAGAACAGAGACAGTCTGGATAAAACCATTCAAATCAGCGCCGCGAGACACCACTTGTGGAGTACTGCAAGCATCGTCGCTGTCCCCTCTTCTCTTCAACATATACTTGACCCCACTAATCAACCTCATCAAAAGGTCCAGCCTCACCTGATACAACTACGCAGATGACACCCAAATCATCTTCAAAATCAAAGATGTACAAGATGAGAACAATACACTAGTAGACTGTATGAAAAAACAATACAATTGGATGAACACAAACAGCCTCAAACTCAACCCGGGCAAGACAGAAATCATGATCATATCCGAAAACCTGAAAAGCAACTAATAGGTCCAATGGCCTGCAGAACTAGGAACAGTGCCCACACCATAAAAAATAGTCAACAACCTTGGAATCCTAATGGACAATGAGTTAACATTTGAACCTCAAGTAAAAGCAATAATCAAGAAATGCTTCTTTCATCTACACACCATCAAAATAATCCTACCATTTCTCTCCTTTATGCACAAAACACTAGCCATCATTTCCCTTATCATGTCCAGGCTAGAGTATGCCAACAGCTTGTACCTCGGAATGCTGGACTATATACTGAAGAAACTGAAATGTAAACAGAATGCAGCGGCCAGACCCCTCCTTAAACTATCACAGAGACCACATCGCTACACTGGCTACCAGTCAAAAAACGATTCACATTCAAAACAATGTGCATAACACACAGAACAATCCTTGGCCAAGGTGCAGAATTCCTACAACAACAAAACAAATCACCATTTACAGGCTGGCCAGAACAGTCAGATCCAGCAACGACATCCACCAGGAACCAAAACAGTACACAAGGAAGAAACTTGGTGGATCAGCATTCTCTTGCCTAGTGGCAAAAACCTGGAACTCCCTCCTGAGAGAAATTCGAACCACAAAGGACCATCTAAAATCTAGAAAACTCCTAAAATCCTGGCTGTTCAACTCAGAACTGGTTGAAAACGAATGAGCAACACCCACACCCCTCAGAATGAACACACACCTCACAAGACAGAGGATTAAAGCATACCATGACAAGTGCAGGGAGCTGGAGAAACGTTCAAAATGGGAGGGAGATACGTGTTCCCGTGGAGGGCCCAAACGCAGTCTAAAAGATGGAGATGGGAGCGCCCCAGGTTGAATGCCAGACAGAGGGGATGTGTTGATGGAGAAAGAGTAGTGAGTGAACATAAAACACGAGGACCAGGTAGATCGAGATCACAAGGAAAAGCTCTCACCGACCGTCCCATCCTGGCTCACCTAGATGGGCCAATGAAGGAGGTGGCAGGTGCAAACCAGCACAGGCCATAGGACAAAAAAGGTGCAGAAGTACTCCATCCAGGACACTGGTTGAAGGGGGGGGGCACTGCCTCTAGATAGCCCTGCAGACAACCCCCACAATACACAGAATAAAGGAGAAAGACCATGCTGTCTCCCCTAGAGCACTACAATATATGACACTAGCAGGTATGCGTATCACAGGCTGCCATAGCATAGGAGGTACAATGGAGGACCAGCACTAACCAAACCCCACTAAAAATCTCATCCCTCCGCTCACACCTCTCAAATTCGAAAACATAACACAACCATACATATACTGCACAACAATCTGCACACACTTCACCACAACAGCAAAACAAAACAAACAATTCACACCCACGCTCAGCGAATGGTGTAAACCAAACTGAAGCTGCCAACAGAACATCAGAGCTCTCCTGAGCCTTTTCCCGCTAAGTCCTACTAACTTACCCTACCCTCTTGCTTTTCAGATCCACCAAAGTGCCAGAGGACCACACCGGTGGTGATAGCGCACAGTACAAATGTCCTTTAACTTAACATAAGTAGCAGAGGCAGTGGCAATGATCAATTTCCACAGTCAGTGTTCACTAACAAAGAGGATCCCATGATTGCAATCCTTGGGAGCGAGGGAGCAAGAAGGTTGAGATGTGATAGCAGACATAGGGCCTCATTACACGGTAGGCGGTAGCCATGGTGCTATTAGCGCCATGGCTACCCCCTTACCGCATTCTGGGTCCGTGTTCCCGGAATAGGGATTTACCAGGTCATTCCGACCTTGGAGGACCCGGTAAGACTCCATTCCGAGAACCATTCCCCATTCCCATTCGAGCCCCCATAGGGCTCAATGGGAATGGGGATGGAGCTAATAACGGTACCGCAATTTGCGGTACCGTTATTAGCTCTGAAGTCCCTCAACGGGTCCCTTCCATAACACCTGGTAAAACCAGGCGTTAGGGACGGGACCCGCTAAGGGACCTCGTAGTAGGGAGGTAAGGGATTACAGTCACCGGTGCCCTTACCGGTAATCCCTTACCACCTACCGTGTAATGAGGCCCATAGTGTTGGAACGCAGGACAAAGATCAGTTTTATTTTCAAAGAGTTCACGTTACGTAGTGTATAGACATCCAGTGATGGATTGCAGTGAGGCAGTTGATAATCCTTTTCAAGATGTCTGAGGTTAAGGAAAAATGGAGAACAAAATTAGAGTGGCATCAGCAAATAGGCTATATTTGTCGGCTCTTTTTTATAGTGAAAGCCAAACAACAAGATAAGTCTACCTAGGGCAGAGATACAGAGGGGGAAGAACAGAAGCGCAAGGACTTATTATTGGGGAACACTGCGAGGGAGAGTGTTCGTCTCAGAGGTTGGCGAGAGGCAGGGGATTTTAAAGGAACGGCCTTTGAAGTAGAACGCAATAGAGGCTAGAGCAAATCTTTTAAGTCCACAGTCCTGTAGAGTGGGCAGGAGAAAGGGCTGGTTAAAAGTGTTGAAAGTGGAAGAAAGATACAAAAAGCATGAGTTAAAGAGAAAGTTTGGAGTGGTGGGCATCAGACAGAATGTAGGAAGCAATCATGAGTAAATTGGAAACACTTAGGGAGAGAGGACTGATCCTTAACGTCCTCCACCTGTTATCACAGATGGGTCTGAGAGTAAGTGAACTATTTTGGTCTTGTGAGATAGATTCCTGAGGCAGGAAGTTTATCAAGTGATTTCTTAGCCTAAACCCAGGAGGGTCGAGTAGTGAATGACACTGTTGGCTGCTGACAGAATAAGCAGTATCAAGTCTCCAAAGTGGTTCTCATTAAGGTCTTGAAGTCGTTCCTCTGAATTCTAGGATCATGGCTTCATTGCTTCTTGCTGGTCTGGACCCCAACTGAAGGTAATAGAACAGGGTTCTTTCCTCTCTGTATACTAGACACTACCAGGCTTCCCACATTACCTTTATATTACCCTACAGTAGAGAGACTTGATAGTTGGAACAGGTGTCTGTACTCAACGTTGGCTTTTCTTGCCGATTCACTGGTCATTTATAATGATGTGGTGGTGAGTTAATTATCTCCTTTAAAACGAGTCAAGGGCACAGCGGTGGGTCTTTGATGAAACTAGGCAGACAAGGTGGTCTTTGACCACTCAATGTTTTTTTCTAATGTTTTTTTACAGCTTAACAATTAGTTTATTTCTGTCAGTATCATCGGAGGGCAAAACATTATATGTCAAGGACTGGTTTCTGAACAGTTAGGGACATAATTGTAGAGGCTTGTTTTAAATGTGAAATTCTCAATGTTATGTCTGAAGAAGTAGATCTGGCCACCCACAAGATCTGAGATGGTGCATCTGTGTTTCTGAACCGTGCTGGTACTTAAGTGCATTTATACATCATATGATGTTCTGTATTTCTGTTTCTCATTTTGTTTTCTAGTTTCTACTATCTCCTCGCTTCTCTTTGATAACCTTTATCATGCATTTTGCAGTCCATCACATCATGACCAAGATTCATTTCCAACAAACAATGGTCGAGATTTTTTTAGTATGTGTATAGATGTTTGGCTAGATCATTTAATATTTATGTCTGAAAGGAAGGTATGCCCTCATGTGCTCTGAAAGTCTGAATAATCTAGTTAATCAGAAAGAAGAGTGTACCAAATTTCATACATTGCAATTATTAAACCAATGAGCTCATACAACATAGAGAAGGAAGCCGAATTACAGGAAGCATGTTTGTAAATGTATACGTAACAAAATATCCTTATTTCTTTTATAAACGAATGCCAGAAAACAGGTGGTTCTTAGTCAAGTTATGTTATGTTAAAGGTTCTTGTATCATGCACTGCTGACACCTGTGTTGTCTCTAGGCACTCTGGCGGATATATAATGCTAGGAGGGTGTGGGGTTTGTTAGTAGGACTGAGATGGAGAATAGCTAGAGAGCACTGATGTGTTGGTGGCAGCTTTGGTTTGGAGAAACCAGTCACTGAGTGTAGGTGTGACGGAATAACTTCCGGGGCCCCAGTGGTCCAGGGCTGAATATTAGTTTCTAAACGTTCATTCAGCCGCACACCTATAATTCACTAGAAGGGATTATAAAACTCCTTGTCCAATTTTGGTAACGTGGGCGGAACGGCAGGCTTACCTCTGAAAGGTTGTGGATCGTTGATTAGTTGCAACACATCGAAAATACAATTATTACCCTATGATAAAAGGGACTGTCTAGTCAAGGTTGTATAAAAAATATCTACTTTATTTATATCACAATTTACTTTTCTAGAAACACTATGAAATACAACCCAGCCTGTAAAGGAATGCAGAGGACAGACAATTTCAAAGAAGGAAAAGGGGTGCACTCTGGATAATGACAGGCGGGTAGTTGTGATGGTTAATAACCACAACAGTTTAAGGTTACTTGGCTTCAGCACAAATGGATCAATGTGTCTTAATATGTCTCTATGGGCCTTCCTGGAAGGATCAGGGGGACAGAACCACAGGGTACCTTGTGCTGTAAGAGATCTTTGTGCTCGACAGTTTCGAGTCGGCTTCAGGACACTTTGCAGGCTTCTGTGACAAAGTTCAAGATGGGAGTTAGCTGCATATATCAAGTGCCAAGACTGTTTGGTGAGTGGAGCTGGATGAACAGCTACAGGCTGGCCTGCACGGTGGCTCAGGATCAGGAATCGTTGTCTCTCTGAAGTTTGCTGGTTCAGAAGCACTGGTCGAGATGTCTTGGATGTCCTTAAGCATTGGCAGCTTGACACTGGTCAGTGTGGCCGTCGGTTGCAGGTCGAGGAACAGGACGGGCTCGAAAATGTCCTTTAAGGTGGATGTCGTTGGATGCTCATTGAGGCACTTCTCCCTGCTTCTTCAATGAGCTTGTGTTGGCCTTTAAGGCAGATGGCCAAAGGCTGAGGAATGTGTTGCAGGCAGCTGCCTTGTCCTTTGTTGTAGGTTCAGAGACCTTTTGGCGCTTCCTACCTAGGAAGCTTGCAGCAGAGCCTAGCAGGGCACAGTGTGTGCTGGCTGGGTACCCGTTTTG
This sequence comes from Ambystoma mexicanum, assembly GCF_040938575.1. Taxonomy (NCBI): domain Eukaryota; kingdom Metazoa; phylum Chordata; class Amphibia; order Caudata; family Ambystomatidae; genus Ambystoma; species Ambystoma mexicanum. The sequence continues at coordinate 144,753,243 of NC_090934.1, forward strand.
GAGCAGCTTGAGGGTCCTCTGGATTCAATATCTCCCTGTGCTCACTGGGAGATGTTTAGGTGAGGGGTCATGCTTCCCTCTTTGTAGGTCCTGGCCTTCCTTCATTGGCAGAAGATGTAAGACAGACTGTACCTTCAGCCAGGGTCCAATGATGAGTTCTTCTTGCTACTCCTTGCAAAGTCTTCAGATGATCTGCCAAAATATGATCACAGCCCTCTTTTAAAGCCAGGTGGGCCACAGTGATTGGTCTATGCTAAGCCTAACTTAATGAGCCATTCGTGGGGTCCCTACCAACAACCTCCAGAATGCATGAGGTCATAACCAGATTGCTTTGCAACAGGAAAGGTAAAGGGGTGAAAACTTGTGATGTTAAGTTCCACCCTTCTTCCTGTCTGTTGTTGATCAGCGTCTCTCTGGTTAATGGATCTCTATGTGGTTCCTGATTAAAGTGACAGGTCTCCCCAGAAGCTGTGGCAAGACCCGACTCTCTGGCTCCTGAAAAAAAAACACATTCTCATACCTTATGAATGGGATCCCCCTACCGGAATGGACTACTGTAAACATGGAGTCCCAGGCATGACAGCTCATTTTCAATGCTACTGAGGGTGGGAGCTGGCTTCAGATTGACACAGTTACATACAAAAGGTTTTTGGGGTTTCCTGTCTCCTTTTTTAGCCTCTGCAGTCAGGACTCATTTGGGCCTGTTTGAAGTACACTCTATTTATTGGTTATTTGTAATATGCCTTAGTGTTTCAAAGTTCATCAAGAAAATGGAGGGGTACAGAGGAGAAGAAAATACCAATAACACTTCTAATAGGTTATGTGAAATCTGCACGTGCAAGTGCGATAATAGCAATGATGGGAGGGGGAGGAGGGGAAGTAAAGAAAGGCGACGGGCAGGGGAAGAAGACAGACAGTAACATCACCACCCTACATAATGCAGGGTGCTACATGAAGTCATCAGGTACAGATAGGTAAATTGCAATATTGTAACGCCACCCTACATAGTGCAGGAGGCTAGATCAAATCAGCAGGTACAGGTAGGTAAATTGCAATATTGTAACACCACGCTACATAGTGCAGGGGGCTAGATCAAGTCAGCAGGTACAGGTAGGTAAATTGCAACATTGGAATGCCACCCTGAATAGTGTAAGGGGCTACATCAAGTCAGCAGGTGCAGTAAGGTAAGATGAAGGGAAAAGTAGCCAGGATGTAAATCATCATGGAAAGGGGCTGAGACAGGAGACACAAAACAATGGGTGTACAGGTATGAAGAGGATGAAGTCGGGTAGGTGCATGGGGCAGAACGCATATCAATGCTAAACTATATGTGGTTATATAGGTTACAATCAGGTCAGGAGAAAAAGGCATTAGGACGGTTCAAGCAAACCGCAATGCTGAGAGAACGTATCAGCTGTGCACAAAACATGGGGAGGCAAGGATGCAATAAAACAGACAGGGTGTTAACAAGCCGATTTATGGCAAAGACAAGTCAAGAGGGTGATGAGCCATTGGGAGAGGTGCGAGGCGATGGTCAGGTAGGGTGAGTGTCAGGCAGCATAGCAGAGGGGATCAGGCTGGGAGCCAAGGTCAGAAAATGGTCCGAAGGTCATCAGGAGGTAAAGTACAATGGATGGAACAAGTAGGTAGCAAAGTTGTTAGAATGTAGTAACGAGGCAGGCACATCCTTACCTAACAGATACAGAGGATGCCCAGACCATTATATAGTGGTATCAAGTAACAGTGGAATGCCCCATACGACGTACATGGCCAAACAGGCCCAGACAGGCAATGGGCCTTGTATGGGGACCTTAGGTGGGGGATGCCAGCAAGCCTGCCAGCCTGAAATTAAATCATGAATTTCTTCAGGTCCGCTGCAATCAGGTGGCACAATAGCTGCCATATTTTCAGCTTTGCATGTAGAGCATTGTGAGCCGGCTCACTCAGGTCTCGATATTGCAGGCAAGAGCATGGCTGCCATCTTCGAAAGGAGCAAGTGCCCCGTGGAATAAATGTTGCTTTTGGCAGCAGCCTCCTCTTGCAAGCAGTGGGCTGCAGGAGGGGCTTGGATGCCTCACTCTGATAACAAAGGAGGACAGAAAAGAAGAAATGATTGTATTTTAATAGCTGCCACCAGCTGCCGGGCTAAACAAAAGAGCAAGGCAGATCCATGGAACCTTTGTTAGTTAATCAGGCTGCCATGGCAGGGTGGAAATTGGTCCTCCTCCTTTCTGGAGATGAGATAGTGTACTCATGCCTGTCATATCCCAATTAAATATGAGCGCACAGGCCTATGTGTTTGTCGTGGTGTGAGCATAGGAACATGTGTGTGGATTAGCCCCACACATATTCCTGAGGTTGGTCTACCATCATTCCATTTATTAAACATTTCAAAAAAGGCCTAGCAAGCACACACCCACCATGCAGAAGGTTGAAACCCTCACGGTAGGTGCGTTTTTCAGTTGGTAGGCGTCATGTGGTGTTGGGTGAGATTGTGTATGATTTGTTTCGCTGTTGGGTGTTGTGAAGTGCGTGTGGTTTGTGGTGTTGGAGAGGTATGGTTGTGTTTATTTCAGAGTTTGAGAAGGTGTATGCAGAAGGCTGTGTTTTTAGTATGGTTAGTTAGTGGCAATACATTTCCTAACCCCGACGTTCTGACTAAATGCTACCTGTATCCCTCCCCCTGTCATCTATTCTAGTTCATAGCAATTACCACCCTCACAAGTTCCTCCAGGAGAGATGTGCAGCAAACTCCCCACTCTTAATCCATATATATATGGGTTTGTAAAAATTCCTGCCCCCATCAGTCTATTAGGTTTGATGCACTTCTAATCTCAGTTAATCCTTCTCGATTGGTTCAGCATGATATAGATGTTACATAGTGTCCTTTTTGGGTGCAGCATAAGGCTTCCCTATACTATTAAACTGGAAGCTAAAGGTGGTTAAACTTCCGGTAGATGCTAAGTGTGACAATGGGTGAATTACACAAATATTGTGTATGCTGGATGAGGCCGGTCTATGTGGGTGGGTTAGATGCCGTTAAGAGTATGGTATTGGGTTATTCGAATAGGGGGCTGCCTGGGGTGCTTCAGTGAATTTATTCCCCTTGTTTCTCTTGTTGGGTTTTGTTTGGTTTGTTGGATTGTGTTGATGGGGCGGGATCCTTTGCTCATTTTCAGTTCATGTTGGGTGTGTTCTTTCTTTCCTAGGTTTTACTGGGCTCCTTTTCTGTGTACTTGTTTATATCATGGTGCGTAGATGTTGTTCCGTCGGTTTCATCCCATTTGGAGCTGAAGAGCCAGGTTTTTAGAAGCTTTCTGAATTTTAGATGATCCTCCATTATTCATATTACTCTCGGTAGGTGGTTCCAGAGTTTTACAGGTATGCAACAGAAGGCTGACCCTCTGCATGTTTTTCTCACGTAGAGTTTAGGTTCTAGGTGAATGTTGTTGCTGGATCAAAGTGTTCTTGTTGGTTTGTAGATGAATTCCACTCCCTGGCTATGGATTGCTCTGTATGTTATGCACATTGATTTGAAGGGGATTTGTTTTTGATTTGGAGCCAAAGTAGTCTATCCTGGACATGATGAGGGAGATGATTGCAAGTCTTTTCTGTGTGAAGAATAGGAAGGGTATCATCTTTTTGATCATGTGAAGATGGAAGAAGCATTTCTTAATGATCACATTTACTTGAAGTTCCAGTGTTAATTTGTTGCCCATTAGGATTCCTAGGTTTTTGACTACCTTTGATGGATTGGGTGGCGTTCCCAGTTCTGTGGGCTATGGGATGTTATGATTATTTCCTTGGTTGTCGGGTGTAATCATGATTTCCATTTTGTCTCGGTTAATTTTGAGGTTATTAGTGTTCATTCATTAGTAGAGTTCTTTGAGACAGTCTTATAGCGTGGGGTGCACCTCTTCATGGCTGTGGATTTTGTAGATGATTTGGGTGTCATCTATGTAATTGTAGCATGTGAGGCTGTGTGTTTTGATGGGGTTGATTAGTGACATCATATAAATGTTGAACAGTAGCGGAGATAACAAGGAGCCTTGTGGATCTGCAGAAGTGGTGTCCCACAGTGCAGATTTGAATGGTTTTAGCGTTACGGTTTCTGTTCTTTCGGAAAAGAATGATTTAATCCAAAGAAGCTCCGTGTTGCTGATCCCTATTTCCTCCAGTCTCTTGACAAGTGTGTTAAGGTTGACTGTGATGAATGCTGCAGAGAGGCTGAGTAGTATCACTGCTGAGTTTGTGTTGGACTCTTCGTTGGTCTTTAGGTCATTCCATATAGAAAGTAATGCCGTCTCTGTTGTCTCATGGGTCTGGAGCCCACTTGTGCCTGGTCCAACAGTTGGTTATTTTCTACGTGTTGCAGCAATTGTTTGTGGACAATGGTCTCCACTAGTTTTGCCGGGTAAGGAATGTTTGAGATCGGTCTATTGCTTGAGAGGTCTTCAAAGTCCCGGAAGTATCTTTGAGGATTGGTTTGATGTTGGCTGATTTGAAGGCTTGTGATACTCTTCCTTTTGAAAGGGACAGATTGAAGAGGTTTAGGTAGTATTCTGATGGTGTACCCTGTGTAAGGATTGATTTGTTGATGTCTGATGGACAGGGGGCAATTGGGATGCCTGCTGTTTTTATTTTGTTCACCAAGCTGCTGACATCTGGGCAATTATAGTCAGCCTGTTCTGTGGGCCAGGGGTTCATTGAATGTGGTGAACGGTCTGGTTGGTCGGACTACTTTGTATGATGCGATGTATGTTGCTTATCATAATCTTAAAGTGATCTGCGAGATCATTGCATAGTTCTTGCGAGTGGACCAGTGTGTTCTTGCATCTAGGGGGATTTCTCATCTAATTTACGATGGTGAACAGTTCTTTCTGAGTGTTGGTGGCTAAGTGTCTAAGAACAAAACATTAACCACCCACAAACTTCAGGAAATGGGTGGTTCTATGATGCATCTATTACCTGGTGTTTGTTTATACAAAAATACATATTTTTTCACATAGAAAATTCATAAACGTTTCCTGTAAATGTTTCTATTGGTTCCAATGCAATTTTCAAACAATATATGTATGTGTGATCAAAATAAATGACTAGACAGAGGCCAGTTACAGCCTACGTTCTGTCTTCACAATGAATTGCCCACATATTGACATCAACTTAATTTGTTTTCTCAGAGAAACATATACACAGAAAGCATGTGTACGCGTCACACGTTTGGGTGAGGATATGATCTGTGCACATCCAGAGTACGAACGAACATAAGCCAAGCCATGCAGTCGAAACATGCTGGTTTAAGATCACAAGATCTCCCATGTTTAAAACGTGCATTGAAAAAAAACAAAATGAAAAATTATTATTCCACAAAGAGAACATTGTTGTTGTCAACAACGTGTGCACAATTTGGAAATGTTTTGTTTTATGTTATTTTGCTTGTGTGTAATGGTGCATGAGATAAATAACTGTGAATGTGATATGATTGTAGATAAAAACAGTTGAGTATATCTATTGATTTACTTAACTGAAAAAGTGTGTTCAATAATTTATTTGTGACAAATCAAAAACATAATGATTTATGCCTAAACACATCTTGGATACTGTGTTGCTCTTAAGCACTTGTCTGTCTTTAATGTGGTGATTGACCTACTGATAGCAATGCATGCAATCTGGAACCCTCTTCTTTCCTAAAAATAGATCTTTTCTCTTATTTAAGCCTTGCTAAATATACATATTCCACTCTTGTTATATTATCATAATAAAATGTTTATCTTTTAACAAAGTCCTTTTTGTCTATGAACAAATGTGATGTTCTTCCTTTTGAAAAGGGTAAATCAAAGATCACAAGTTTAACTTCTGAAGGTGGAAAGGACAGAAGAACCAACCTACCCACTCAAAGGTTCATATGGATCTAACTTACTGCGATTCATGAGTAACCATACTGGAGGCAGGAGGTTAGTCAGGTGGGGCATAAGTGGGTGGTCAGGCCAGAAAGTGCACTAAATAACACAGTGTGACTGTTGCCTGTACTCTGCAGCTGAGTCTGCCTACTTCAAGTCTGCAGATGTTTTAGACTGCTGCAATCATCATCCTTAGCCACCATAATTGTCTTGTGTAATTGGTTATTTATAACACACTTAATACCGATGAGGTTTCTAAGCACGGACTCGGGATTCACACCTGTGTTTCTCTGCGTCGTCTTGCTTTCAAGACAAGCGTGTTGCCACTGAGCTATACTGAGCCCTTGACTGTTGTCTATTGTGAGGGATCATAGGAGTCGTAGTCCAAAACATCTGCAGAGCCAGACCCCTGACCTATGGAAATAGAATGTATATTCACTGTGCAAGTTGGTGAAGGAGAGGGATTTGATTACATATTTATTTATTTTTGTATTTGTAAAGCGCCTAGCAGCCCGGAGCCATCGAGGCACTGTTTCAAGAAGGTGTCTTAGTTACATGTTTTAAGAGGCAATGCATGGGTTACATGTGGCAAGTGCCTTTCAAGGTGGATGTGCAATCATAGATAACATACTAGAGATATTGTAGAGTACAGTGCTACCTTAGACATAAGATGCAGGTGAGGTGCTGGTAACATGGCACCTTCAAGATTACACAAACAGAATTGTTTTGATTGCTTTTCTGAAGGCCGCATGGGACTCAGTGCTTCTGAGTGTGGGAGGGAGCGAGTTCCAGTTGGTGGCTGCTATGACTGGGAAGCTTGAGCCACCTGCCCGGACCCTAAGGCTTTGGGGATGGCTAAGCAGTTAGTGTAGATTGTTCTTGTGGGTCTGTTCGAGGGAGCCACAGAGAATCTTTGAGAGAGGTAGCAAGGTGCTGTGTCATGGAGGCATTTGTGGGTTAATACTAGGGACTTAGAAAGAATCCGTTCCTAAACGGGTAGCCAATGGGCAGATTTCCTTATGGCCGAGATGTGGTTTCTCCTGGAGATGCCTGTGGCTGCTTTGAGGGCATTGTTTTGCACCGTTTGGAGTTTCCTGATGTTCTTTGCTGAAGTGCCTAGTAGGAATGTGTTGCAATGGCCAAGGCGAGATCCGATGATTGCTCTTGAGATGGTGAGGTAGTTTTGTTGTGTTAAAAAAGGTCTGGCGGCTGTGATAGGTTTCGAGTTGTAGGATGCTGCCGATGATATTGCGTTCACCTGTCTAGCCATGGTGAGGTTAGAATCTAGATATACTCCCAAGGTTTTGACTGACTGAGATACAGGGATGCAAGGGTTGTCGAAGAGAAAGGAGTCATATTTTAATCAAATTTTTCTGATTGTGTCTGGTGATCCTATGAGTAGGAGTTCTGTCTTTCACTGTTAAGACAATGCCCGTTTTCAGCCATCCAGGTCTGGATGGTGGTGTAGATGAAGTTGAGGGTTTTCTGGTCGGCCTCATAGTCTCCTGTGAGTGGGATGAGTGCCTGCGTATCATCAGCATAGTTGGTGTATGTGATGCCCATGGATTCTAGATAGTTGAATAGTGACCTCATGAATAGGTTGTACAGGGTGGACGAGATGCAGGATCCTTGTGGGACTCAACATTTAATTAGGTGGGGTTGGGCGCAAGCTTGGTCTGAGAAGACCTTCATTGCTCTACCACTGAGGAAGGAGGAGATCCATGCAGTGGCAATGGGTGAGAAGTTGCCAGCCGTAGAGAGGTGGTGGCATAGGGTGTCATGGTCGACCAGGTCAAATGAAGCAGATAACTCAAGGAGTAGTAGGAGGGCAGGTTTGCCTGTGTCCCTGAGGTTGTCTATTTGGTTCTTGAGATCTAGTAGGGCGGTCTATGTTCCATGTTTGTGGCGAAAGCCTGACTATCGGAGACTTAGTAGGTGATGAGTTTTGTAAGTATTTCTAGACTTGAAGGTATGCTGCTTTATCCAAGATTTTCAATAGCAAGGATACCGTAGTGATGGGCCTGTAATTCTGTGGTGTTTTCGGATTTAGTGGAGCTTTTTTCAGCAGTGGACGCACCCAGGCTTCTTTAAGGCAGGAGGGCACTTGATTGTAATTGAAGGAGGCGTTGATGAAAGCAGTGAAGAAGGGTGCCAGGGCGGGGGTGCTATCCTTGATGAGCTGAGCTGGACATGTTTGACGGCTTAATAGAGTTGAGTATAGCTAGGACGTCCTGTTCTTTCATTTCTTGGAGTGAAAATGCTGGGATTTCAGCTGGGGCGTTCAGGTGTAGGTTAGATAGTTGTTGTTTTAAGGCCTTTTGGTGGCTGATGATTTTTTCTTGTAGGGTGTTCAGTTTGTCGAGCATAGCTTCTTGGATTTTGTTACACCATTCTTTGTCTTTGATAAGGGAGTTTGGTAGTGGGGCGGGCATTTCCAGTTCTCTGAAGATCGCAAAGATTTCTCTGGATCCAGATTTAGCGTTGGCTATCCTGGAATTGACGGAGTTGGCTTTGTCTGTGAGGATGGTGGTTTTGTAGTGCTTAGCGATGTTTTTGAAATCAAGTTTAGTGGTGTCGCTGGGATTGGTTTGCCATGCTGAGAGGGCTGACCTTTTTTTTTGTGTGCAGCTTGAGGAGTTCCGGGGTGAACCAAGAGTTGGTTTGTTTGGTGGTTTTGCCCTTTCTTTGAGTAAGTGGGGCAATGGTGTACACAGCTTGAGAGATGATAGAGTTGTAGGTTGCAGTGAGAGTGTCCGGATCATTGGTAAATGGCAGCTTGAGTTCAGGAACCTGGAGATGCAGTAGTAGTCTTTACTTAGGGAGTTGCTTGGTGCTTCTGGTGAGGGTGGGCGGCAGTGTTCTGGGGGTGGTGGAGGATGTTTTGGCGAAGTAGAGGTCAAAATGGATGGCAGAGTGATCTGACCATGGGATGGGGGTGATGGCTGAGATAGAGGGAGGACAATTGTGGTGGGAGATCCAGTCCAAGGTGCGTCCTTTGTTATGGGTGGGTTCTGTCACTGCTTGTTTGAAGCCCAGTATGGATAGGGCATTGTTGAGGGAAGCTGCATTCGCATCAGCAGTGTCACTGAGGCCGAGATTCATGGCTCCCAGGAGGATGGACATGGTATATTTCTTTAGATTGTCCCCAAGAGCGTGGACGGGTGCTTCTTGGAATTCTGTGACCGGCCCAAGTGGGTGATATGTGACGTGGACGGTGATAGTGCAATTGGGTGATGGGTTGATTTTGATGAGCATGTAGTCACAGTTATGGGATAGGTCTCCTTGGATTCTTATGATGTGAATGGACTGCTTGGCGATCAGTGCAACCCCTTCTCCTTTCTGAGCTCATTGGTCTTGTCCGAAAATGGTGTATCCTTCAGGCAGGGCAATGGCAAGGGCTGGGCCAGAGGCTTCATGAATCCAGGTCTCTCTAATGAATAGTAGGTCAAGGTTGGAGTTACCAAGATGGTCATGGATGTCGAGAGTGTGGGCTGGGAGTGACCATGCAATGATGAGAGCACACTTGAGCATAGATGAAGGGCGATGGGTGGCAGTATCGGTTGTGGGTGATGCAGTATTGACAGTTTTTGGAGCCTCAGTCATGGGGGCAACCATAGTAGCAGTACTGGTAACAGTAATCATGGGGGCATCAGTAAAGGCATCAACAATCATGGGGGCAACCATATTAGCAGTACGGGCAGCATCAGTCATGGGGGTAACAGTGTCATCAGCCAAGTAGGCTACAGTAAAGGCAACATCAATTATGGGGACATTAGTATAATCAGTATAAGCCATGGGGGCACCCATATTAGCAGTACAGGCAGCATCAGTCATAGGGGCATCAGTATAGGCATCAACAATCATGGGGGCAACCATATTAGCAGTACTGGTAGCAGCAATCATGGGGGGCATCAGCATAGGCATCAATAATCATGGGGGCATCCATATTAGCAGTACATGCAGCAGAATCAGTCATGGGGCAGCGGCTGAGATACATCTAGTTGACATCATGGGGGCGCTAGCGGCATTGGAGCGTGCATATTCTAGTGCTGTTACCACATGTGCACTGCGGTTCGTTTTTACGGTGGCCCCTACATCGGGGTTGTGGTGTACTGGAGGATGCCATAGTTTGTGAGTGGGGGTGCATGCAATGTCTTTTGGGGGCGTTAGACGGGAGGAGGCCTCCAGGCTGATGTTTCTCTGCTGATAGATCTGGGTGTAGGGTCTGGGTGCCTTACGGTGGAAGCGGGACCAGCGGTGTGGGGAGGCGCAATGGTGGAAGGGGGGGATAGGGCTGCCGTACACGGGATAGTGATCGGGACGTGAAGGGCACTGGATGGTGGGATGAACCTTGAGCAGAGGCGTTCATTCCTGGAATGCTGCGACAGAGGTGCAGAGGGAGTAGGTGGGACTGCGGTGCGGGCACGTAGACGGGCCAGTCTTCCCGGGAACATGATGTTACGATGCTGAAGAGAGGGGCTCTTACCTTGATGAAGTAGACGAGGGATGAGCACCCTCGAGCAGCAGAGAGCAGATGAGAGCAGCGGTGGCCTTGACCCTAGGCCTTTGCCCTGCGGCTTTGCCTGGCGGTCGCCTCCCTCCACCTTTAGGGCGGCAGGGGAGGGGCTGCAAGGAGCAACGGACCTATAGTGGCCATATTGTACTGCCCATCAGGAACTTAACCTCCCCTCCCATACATTAGTTTCACAAAAGAATAAATGTGGGCTCCTTAAAATGTATGAAATTGCATCGGGGTATTAAGGATTCCAAATTAATTGACTCATTGATTATTCTAAGGGGGGGTGGGGTCTATAAATGCCAACTGCTTCGCACTATTTCTTAGGTCTGCTTTGCTGGTCATGAGTTAAGCACTTGTTTCGGAGATTGCCAGTCTGGACTGCTCAGGTTTCTAGTACCCAGCACTTCATCCTTTCTAGTACAATCAAATAGAGCACCATTAAGAGGGTAACAATTACACATGTTACTACAGCACTCAGAATTCGAAGGAATCCGACAGGAAGCACTTGAGAGTTAACAGTACTTCCCCCTTCCCCTCCAGCACTTCACCCCTTACTTCTTCCCCGCACTTGCGTGATCTGAATGACACATGGCCTAGTAAGATCGTTGTTTTGTCCTCCTTTTGTTTCCCCTCCTTGTCTTGGTGCACCTGGAAACACTTCTGTACAGGCACATTATAAATGTCATTTCATATCATATAGGAGAACGAACATCCTTCATATTATTTGCTAGAATACTAACCATCTAGCCTGTGATAATGGAAGCTTCTCTAAACATGTTACCTGTTTCTACATGCCTAGAAAGCACTCACCGGCTCATTGTATGATGATAATTAAAAAAAAGAGGTAGCAACAGTATTATCTCCCTATTATTGAGTCCATCCACTTATAGGTATTTAACCCCATCAGAGGGGTAAAACCACCTGCATGTGTATGGATGTATTACTTCCAAAAAATTGCACTAATAGTCCCGGCGGTATTTCCAACTGCAGTAATTTTCCACACCCCACAAAAAATGCAATGTGTCATTTAAGTGAGGAGTAACACATCTCTTAATCAGACAAACACACTGCGGTTACCTCAAATGGTAACAGTTGTTCTATTTGTCTGTATTAGCGCGACAGTATTAGGAATACAAAGGACCTCATTACGAGGAGGGCAGTAAGGGGTTAACAGCACTGGTAAATGTGCCGGAGCTGTTAACCCCTTACCGCCTCATTATGAGGTCCGGCCGCAGGACCCACTCAGGACGCCTGGTTTTACCAGACATCCTTAGCGGGTCTCGTGAGCGGCCCAGCATGCTAACAACGGGCCCGTCATTAAAAGGGAATGGGGATGGACCGGGTCCGGGTTCCCTGAATGGGGATATACCGGACCCTCCAAGGTCGGAATGGCCTGGTATTTCCCCATTCAGGGAACCGGGACCCGGGTTTGGTGGTAGCCATGCCCTTATTAAGGGCATGGCTACCCCCAAACCCGTAATGAGGCCCAAAGACTGCCAACATTGTAATGAGGCCCTGAGGATCATTTAGCTTTGGGGGAATGCATTATAAAACTTCACATATTCAATACAAAGAAATGGCTAAAATCTGTGTTCTAAATGCATGCATTAGCCGTGCACATCATGCATCACCGCCCTTCAGCAGTTAATTCAGGTGCCCATCTAATAGTCCCTCATTATGACTTTGCTGGTCCGGTAAAAATGCTAGAAAAATGCCTGCATGATCTCGAGGCATATTGACCCTTCAGTTATTAACATTTTGCAGACACTCTGGGCATCTTGGGATTTTCTATTACCGCATGTGGTAATGGTGCTGTGTGGTGGAAAATTCCTGCACACAAAACCAAGTGGTTTTTGCTGATTTCGCTTTCAAAACGCTGAATTAGGTGGTGCGGTTACAGTAGCAATAATCCCGGTTCTGCCTCCTTTTCAAAGCTGTGTCAAACTCTAAATGATGCCCAATAACAGGTAAACGTTGATTCATGTTTTATTAATAAGAACGGTGCAGGGAGATTTGGCCGAGGTAGAATTATTTAATTATTTGTTATTGTATTATTCACTTATAACACACTTAATACCAGCGCGCGGTTTCTCAGCGTGGGACTGCGAATCAAACTTATATTGCACCGCATTGTTTTGCTTCCAAGACAAACACATTGCCCCTGCGCTATCTTTCCATCTAATGTTTTGGATCAAATTTATCCACAAATGAATGTGGGGATGGTAGGTAATCAGGGACGTCATTTGGGGGTGCAGAGGTCACAACTCCGACCTCTGAGGTTCCCTTGCGACCTATGTGGTCACCCTTGCGACCTCTAGAAAAAAAGAGAAAAAAAGGATTTTTTTTTTTTTTTTGTAATGTAAGCTCATGGGCTGTGGCCTGCACCATGCGGCTCTTTAGTTCTGCAGTGACTGGCTTTCTTGTTAAAGCCCCTTAAAAAAAGAAGAAAAAGAAGAAAGGAGTGACACAAGTCTAACACTTTCAGCACTGACCCTAAATAAGAAAGATTAGGAATACCAAATAATGTGTCTTTCTGGAATTCTATACAATAATTGCTAGACTCATTAAAGGTTTATTTCAGGCACATTTCAGGGGGTGAGTCACTGATTTAGTCTGTTCTTCAACGCCTCAACTCAGCCTTTCATCCTTCTGAGGTCGATAAATGAGTACCAACACAGGTTGGGTGATATTGGGTTTATATTTTTTCTATATAAAGTGCTTAAGCGTAAGTGCTATAAAATAACACATCATTATCATTTGGTCGTGGACGTCTGCTTGCATTCACAGTAATTTGGTAATATGGGCCTACATACACTGATCTTAACGATACATGCGGCGATCCATTCTTGTATGAAATATACATCACATTATAGCGATATCGTAACCATATTTTTTGTATTGTACAATGCTATGTGATAGCACTTCCTGTTTTGTCAACGGGTGAAAGGTTGCATTCCATCGCATCCCACGATGTCACTTGGGGGTGGGGTCAAATTACATCACTTCCTGTGATGTCACCAGGGGGTCAAGGGTCGTGTGACGTCACTTCCGCTACCCCTGGCTTTTTGGTGAAATGACGTCCCTGTAGGTATAATCGTGATAATAAATATAAGGGGTGGTCTGTAGGAGGCTGGGGTGGGGGCAAGGGGAGTTTCCCCTGCCCCCATATACTTGTGTCCAAATAGAATAAAAGACAAACAAAAATTGATGAATTCTAATTTGACCGACAAAAAAAAAAACTGAACCAAATAACCTAGAACCAGAAAAAACACTAGACTAGACTTAGGTTCAGAATTAATGTGAAAAGCGATCGCTGTAAACCCAACGTCGTTCTTTTGGTGTATCAGTAACCAAGGAAAAAGCTAATATATTTCCTTTAAAAGACAAGCCCTGACTCCCAATTAGGCTGAAATCATTTGCATTGGGGATCTGGCGGCTGCAGCCTGCCCCAAATGGGGACAGCCAGTGGAACATCCAGCATACATAAGCTGGGCTATGGCCTTGAAAAGCCAGTGGGGACAGTAAACTATCCGAAGCTACACGAGATAAAAACATATACTTTTTTTTTTTGTTTAACTACAGATGCATCTGAAAAGGGATGGATGCTTGAAAAAAAAAGCTGGGGTTGTATAAGCTTTTGCAAAAAAATGAAAAGAAAAAAAAAAATCAATTCACCTAAGGGGAGGACAATGTAAAAAAAATGTTCTGTTGAAATAGTTATGTGAGCAGCACGTGTATGGCTGAGGTTCATTAGAGAACGGCTGTGCGGGGATGTCCCCTGTCGAGCTGCAAAGCGTAATCCAGTCTCAGATAGTGGGAGAGGCAGCTGGGGGTGTGGGGGGGTGCCGCTGAGTGTTTGAAACGTGCGCCTGGGCCTACCTTTACCCATCTGTCCCCGCGCCTCACAATCAGATCCCAATTACTTTCATTATTCCAGGCTGCAACTTCGGCGGGAAAAAAAGAGAGGAGGGAGAGATGATCAAATGTCTCGCGGAAAGCCGTCTGTCCTGTCCTTGACATTGCGGTGTTTTACATACGGCGCGCGCATCTTACATCCATCACGCAAATTAATGGATTTCTTTCAAAGGCGGGCCGTATTTATCAATGCACCCTCTGCCTTGCGCTGTCAGTGGCCCGGGGAGGTGCAGGTTAGTCCCCGCACTGAGCGGTGCGTGTTGCCGCTCCTTTCACCGGGAAGGTCAAAGGCAGTAATTGCTGGGCAGAAACACCTGTGGGCTGAGCTTCAATAACACACCCTCATAGCGATGTCCTTTGGCATACAGAGCGACAAGGGCTCGAATCCCGGATCCGCGCATAGAAGCCGAACTCGGGTATTAAGCGCGCTATTAAAAAAAAAAAAAAAAAAAAAAAAAATTAAATAAATACTAATCTAGGAACTGCACGTGCCCCCCTCTCCATCAAGGGGATTGGTTTTTGACATAATGGGAGCCTCATTATACGTTTGGCGGTGTTTGTATTGCGAATACCGCCAAACAGAATGTCTGCTACCGCCAGCGGTAATCCTCCACCTGCTTGCTACTGCCCATGTTTTTAATCTCACAGGACTTCATTGAACAGTGGTTTTATTCTTGCACACGAAAATACCGCCGGCATCCTTACCGCCATTGTAAGTAGATGTAATGCCTGCACTCACAAGCAAGGAGTTTTTGTGGACACGGTTTTTGAAACCCATAATCCTTAGTGATAAAACAGGCAGTATTTGTATCCACCGCCCCCACCCTGTGTTTTCGCCTACACGATAGTCTTAATGAGGAGCATTTTTTTCCACCTGCCTGTAGCGGTCCAGGTGTGGCATTTGAGACGTCTGAAGTCAGTTTACCAGCCCCTGGTGGACTTTCAAAAGAGCTGCCTGCTCTTGGCTTTCCCTAGGACGACTTTCCATTCACACCTCTCTCTTGGGCCATCTCCCTTAGCACTGACACTTTTTGTGTGGGCCTGCGACAGAAAGTGCGGCTCTATGTCTCGCTGAATAAAAGGATTAAATTAAGATTGGAGTCAGGGGAAACCGTGCCCTAAGCCATGCAGGTCTCTTGCCACATTTACCAGGGAAGCAATCCAGTAGGCACGCTCCCTCCCCTCAAATAGATGTTGAATGTGGCATGTGGGTACACTTCTCAGGGTCAATAAGAGGGCCGGGGCCTCCCCATTTCCTTTCGGGGAGTAGATTAGGCCAGAGCAGGGCATGCTGGGTAGCTGTACGTGGCTGTCATTGCCCAGGAGTCGGTGCTGCCTGCTTCATAATGTGTTCTTTCCCAATCCTAGTAAACGAGTTACCTGGTTGTCCAGACACAGTTAAAAGCTGCTACTGCAACAGTTATGAAATGCGAGAGGTGTTTCAAGGCGAGCAGTCCCTCCAGAATGTCTCTTCTGCAGTGCTGGAAATGGCAAAAAGAATATGGGGGACCCCTCTCTTCCCTGGAGAGGAGGGACTGTGGGGAGGAGGTCAGGTCCAAGGGGTGTGTGGCCCCAGGTCATGTAACACAGTATTCCGTCATAAATGTTACGTGTGACCCTCCCAAGTGTGTTGAGATGGTGTGTCCCTCCGAAATGTATTGCCTTTTTAAGATGGGCCATACCAGTGTCAAGCTAATAAAAGGAGTAACTACAGGCATGTGCTTCAGGACGTCTGCAGACTCCAAGAATAGATCTGTTGCCTTGGTCTCCCACTTTGGGCCTGCAGGCCTACAATGTGTGATTATGGTCCTGCAGGTCCCTGCTGGTCTGGGCCTCCCAAAACAGCCGGTGCTCTGCACCCTCCATCTAGGATGCTCACGGCATCCCTGGTGCCCCCAGCATCCAGGCCATATTCCTATGGCCTGACAGGGTCCCGCCTTGCAACCACTGTAAGTCCAGGTGACCCTTGGAAACACAACAGCGTGCTGGGCCCCCCAGCACCTGTGAGGCCGGCGGTGTGGCAACATCCGGCCCAACAATAATAGAAACCACGCGATTTGCATAAAAGGAAACAACATTATGGGAATATAGGAATGCCTACAATTTAACATTTTGAACATGTCTGATAGTAGTAATTCAACAGGAAACCCTTTTGAGCCAATAACGAAAGTTGGGCTCCGCGTTATCCATTGGTCACAATTCTCACCCTAAGAAAAAGATGTAAATTGCAAGACATAAACTTGGAGTGCTGCCAACAGCATATGAGATTGTACCTGTTTCTGCGTTTAGTCTCCTGTGCTGAGCCTTTTGATGTACGGGCTGCGCGTTCGAGTCAGAGAGCTCGGCTTGCGAACAGATGTGGACATTTTTTTGACCAATTCCTACGCTGCTCTTCTAGCAAAACACAACAGTGATGGACTTCAAGGGGGGGCAGAGCTGTCCGGTGGACTGTGACATTCTGCCACTTGGCGGTCGAACCCCGACGCTTTCAAGGGGCCACCTTGCCTCAGCCTGGACCCTGGTGCACGTTTTTCAGGGCTTCAAATCTTCAAGGCTGATGTTTTGAGATGATAGACTTTATTATAAATGACCAGGCTCAAAATATGTGTCTTATTGAATTCCCAAAACCAAAAAGGCTTGGGGCCTATTGAAAGCAAAGAGAGCAGCCCTCACATCCGATTTCGAGGTGCAATTTGAAGATGTGTTCACTGCTCCTGATTTCCCCTTTTATGAACTGGGTGTTTTTTGCTCATATGGAAATCACACATTCCAAGGCTGGATGTGTTTTTTTCATTTTAAGTTTCATCGCCCATTTTTAATTAATACATTATTTAAAATGCTGCGCACAGCTTTTTGGCTTACTGCACAAAAACCCAGACTCATTTAAAAGTGGAAAAGGTCGCTTTAATGTGACAGGCCAAAGCTTACAATCATAACGCATAACTGGCTCCATGGCCTAACAAACTAAATGGCTATTTAAACAATCAATTAAATTAACTTAAACATTTCCCATTTTTCCCCAACAATTAAATAATTAAATAACCCATTTCCTCCCTAATGATCCCTTGGATCCTACCGAATCCTTGCCCCTTTTCCAGGCGTCCCGCTTTTCCCCCAGCGGCCATGCCCCTCCAGGCTCAATACCTGATCCACCGGGGTGACCTGCTTGTGCAAGCAGCGCCACCCCCTCCTTTCCCGTGTCATTCCCCCATTGTGCTTCCCCCCCCCCAGATCAAAAGGGGCCATGCCCCCGGCACCCCGTACACCTTTGACCCCTTTAAACTCCCCTCTACACCAAACTCCTCTTACCTGGGACCTGCAGCCAGCCTGACCTGCCACATCAGCAACAATATTACACATAACTTCCCCGATGCCCTGACCTGTCACGCCAAGCTACCAACCCCGCCCTCTTAACCGACCCCAAACCATGAAACCCCCTCCTTTTCCTCATCCTCCCCTGCCCAATGACCCCCCCATTACAAAAATTCCCTAAACAAATGAAGGGGTGGGAGGGAGGGACAATCGACAAGTCCTAACCGTCGCCTGCCTCCCGAACCTTCCCTGAGCCCTTAAATACCCCGGGACCAGGCGCTCTACCCCCCAACGGCCACTCGCTGGCCGTGTGCAGCGCCAAAATACTCCCCGGGGGGAAACGCTTTGCGTTCCCCCCGGGGCCCCCCTTTTGGCTTACTGCACAAAAACCCAGACTCATTTAAAAGTGGAAAAGGTCGCTTTAATGTGACAGGCCAAAGCTTACAATCATAACGCATAACTGGCTCCATGGCCTAACAAACTAAATGGCTATTTAAACAATCAATTAAATTAACTTAAACATTTCCCATTTTTCCCCAACAATTAAATAATTAAATAACCCATTTCCTCCCTAATGATCCCTTGGATCCTACCGAATCCTTGCCCCTTTTCCAGGCGTCCCGCTTTTCCCCCAGGGGCCATGCCCCTCCAGGCTCAATACCTGATCCACCGGGGTGACCTGCTTGTGCAAGCAGCGCCACCCCCTCCTTTCCCGTGTCATTCCCCCATTGTGCTTCCCCCCCCCCAGATCAAAAGGGGCCATGCCCCCGGCACCAGAAAAACCCTCCCCTGAGGAGTTCTTTCTGCCCCAAACCCCCCCCCCCTCTTTCTACCTCAAACTTTTTACCCATTCTCCCAGCCATGAACTCAAATCCGCCAGGTAGTAACTGTTCCCGTATATGGACAAATGTACCCCATCCCCTCTAAAAACAAGAAACCCCTCATATGTTATCTCCTTATGGTCCATGACCCTCACTTTCACTGACGCACAAAATTTCTCCATTTCTCTATTTATCCCCTTCCTAGCCCGCTCTATCGCTCCCTCATTCCTTGCACCCCTCCAAACTCTTCTCGGCAACAACTTCGTCCACACTACCACCGCTTGAGGCCAGATATCCCTAACCCAACCTAAGTCCCTCTTCATCTTTCTCAGCAGAGCCACCCCCGTATCCCTAACCAGATCATTCTCCCCAGCATGCAGCATCACCACCTGAGGAACCCCATATCGCTCCCTCATTCCTGCCAGTATGGGCAGCAGCTGATCCCATCTCAGGCCACCCACACCATGCCACCTCACCACCACTTCTTTATAACTGCACCCCAGCTGTCTACCAAACACCCTCTTCTCCGCCTCTTTGCCAGCCCACTTCACAATTGAATGTCCCACAATCCAAACTTGCGCCAACTCCCCATTTCTTTGCACAGCATCTGAAACAAAAATTACACAAATTACTGACAAGTCATCTTATTACACAAAACAAAACAACTCGCCCCCCCAAGTCCTCCACCAACTGTCTTCAGTAATCCCTCTTCCCAAAATCCCTAACGTAACCCTTGTATTTTCCCGATCTCCACCGCCCCAAGCTTTTCAACCGTTCTTCCGAAAAACCCAACCTGCTGCCCTCAGATGCTGCGCCCATCCTAAAAGAATGAGTCCCAAACTCCTCCCCCCGTTCCCCTACCCTGCCCAGCGCCTTGCGCAATACTCCCAAAACCTGCGCTGCTGAAACCGGGGATCCATCCGCATGCTGGAAAACCAGACCAGCGTTAAACCCGCAGCGCTCCTTCCATACTTTGCCCACTTTAACTGGGCATAGACCCTCGCTCCCTCGACCCAGCCGGACCCAGGAGCCCTTTCCTTTCTGATCCGTCTTTGACTTTTTAATCTTGATGTCTAGCCCTTCTTCTGTGATCTGCACATCATCCCACTGCAGCCCCCCTATCCCCCCGTTTCCCCCTACCAGCTCAGAAACCCTAAATGCCCCAAAAAATAACCATGTAAAGCAAGCTGCAAACAATTCCACTTCCCATACCGACCAGCAAACTCCCCCTAAAACCTCAATCAAACTCTGCAGTAATTCAGCCGATATCGGCCTCCTCCCATCTTTGTCCCTCTTACTCTCCCTTGCCCATCCTTCCAACATCCTACTTGCCATCTCCCCCCCACTTGGTTGAAAACCCCAAAACCATTTTCCGTAAAAGGATATCCCTGCTAGTTTTCCTGTTATTGTTGCCCTTGACCAGCCCCTGTCAATGCACCTCAGTATGAAATTAATCACATCATCCCTCCTCCGTTCTTCCGCATCCCATCTACCCCTCCAACTACTAGCTCCTCCTCTAATAAACTCCTCCCAGGCCCTCCTGTATGACTTCCTGGATGCCGCGGCCAATGAACCCTCCACCAATGCCAGCGCTCTCATCCTCCTATCTTCCACAGCTCCTTCGGAATCTGCCGCCCCTCCCGATCTGCCTCCGGAGCCAATCCACGGAATCTCTGCCATTGAAAACGAGATAATGCATCAGCGATGCCATTATCCTTCCCTGGCACATGTGTTGCTCTAAACACCACATTCCATTCCATGCAACGCAAGACAAATTCTCTCATCAATCTTGCCACCCTCTGATCCCTCGCTGACTGCCTGTTCACCACATGGACCACGCACTCATTGTCTACATTGAAATTCACCTTCTTATTTCGCAGCTCCTTCCCCCACAACTCCAATGCAACTAGTAATGGAAAAAACTCCAGGAACGCTATGCTCCTCCCTTCCTTCAACCATCTCTCCGGCCATTTTTCGGCACACCATTTTCCTCCCCAAAACACTCCAAATCCACCAGCCCCCGCTGCATCCGAGAGAATCTGAACTTCCCAAGTCACTGGATCTCCCTGCAACCACATAGACGTTCCATTGAAACTCTCCAGAAAACGCAACCAAATCCTGCAATCCTCCCGCACTGCCCCCGATATTCTTATCCTGTGATGTGGGCACTTCGCTCCCGCCATGGACCTTGCCATATTTCTGCAAAACGTCCTCCCCGGGGCCACCACCTTACATGCAAAGTTCAGATGCCCCACCAGTCTCTGCATCTCCACCAGCATCATTTTCTTGGCCCCTACTGCTTTCTCCAACAGTGCCACCAATTTGCTCACCTTGTCGTGCGGCAAGCGTGAGGTCATGGCCACTGAATCCAACTCAATTCCCAGGAATGTTAACACCACTGCCGGCCCTTCCGTCTTGTCTTCGGCTAATGGTACCCCCAACTCCTCCATCAAGTCTTGAAACAACTTTAGCATTCTTCTGCAATCCTCCTCCCTCTCTGCCCCGCTAATAAACAGAAAGTCATCCAAATAGTGCAACACACTCTCCCACCCTGAGCTGAATGAGAAAACCCACTGTAAAAAAGAGCTAAATCGTTCAAACAGCGCACAGGAGATTGCACAACCCATAGGCAATGCTTTGTCTATGTAAATATGGTTCTCAAACTGCAACCCCAACAACCAAAAATCCTCTGGGTTCACTGGCAATAATCTAAATGCCGCTTTTATGTCACACTTAGCCATGAAGGCCCCTCGCCCTTCTTTCCTTATTAGCTCCACCGCCTGGTCTACACTCGCGTACACTACCCCACACTCTTCCGGGGCAATGAAGTCATTTACTGACATACCCTCCGGCCAAGACAAGTGATGAATCAGCCTGAACTCCCCCGGGGCTTTCTTGGGTACCACCCCCAGTGGAGATATTACTAGGTCACCCGGTACTTCATCAAACGGACCCACCATCCTGCCCGCTTCCAATTCCTTGCTCAATTTTTTCCTTACCACTTCCGTGTTCTCACTTGCTGACTTCAGATTTTCCGCCCATCTCCGCACCCTTGGACCCTGGTAACCTAATCTAAACCCCTGCCCAAAACCCTCACTCAAAATCTTAGCACCTTCCCTATCCGGGTAGAATTGCAACCACTCCTCCAGCGCCTCCACTTTAATTGGAGTAAAAGCTTTTCCCCCCAACCCCTCTACCTGCCCCTCTCCCCCTTCCCCTGTCTCCTTGTTGGAAACACTGCGTGAGCGGGTGTTTCCCCCGGCACTTGCTGCACTCATGCTTATACCTACACATTGTTCTTGCGCAGTTCTCCTTATTGTACCCCCAGCATGCTGCTGAGGATTGGCCCCTGCCTCCTCCCCCCGCCCCTTCATGGGCGGGGCGACCAAGAAAGGGCCGGAAAGGCACTGGCAGCCCGCTCGCCGTGTGTAATGTCGGGGCTGGCCTCGTTGGAGCCATCCATTGTAGCCACAGATCCATATCTATCTCCCCCCAGACCGCCTGACTGTCCTCCGCCATTCTTGCTCTAAATTCTTCGTCATACCTTACCCAAGCAAAGCCCCCAAAACTCGTGAAAGCCTTCCTTATTACATCCATGTATTTCAACAGAGCCACGCAACGCTCCGGGAATTTTTCGCAATACACGCTGGCATAAATAATAAACGCCGACGTCCAATTCTCAATGGTCACCGGGACCCTTGGGCGTGAAGCCAACTCTCTCTCTTCCTCCTTGGACCCCTCTTTCGCTCTCACTTCCCTATGCAGCAACTTGAAGACATCCACAAATTCACCTCCCTGTATCTTCTCCCTGGTTGCTGCCATCAAATGCGCCCCCAATGGCTTTGTTATCCCCATGTATGGCAATTTCTTCTCCTTTCCCTTTACCTCCCCCTCTTTATCTTTTCCCGCTTGCACCTCGCTCCCCAATGGCTCCGCCACCTTGTCCGTTTGGACCTCCACCGAGCAAATGTTCTTTCCAACCCCTTCAGCTCCAAAAGCCTGCACCCCTACTTCCTTCATCACACCTTGTAGACCACCCCGGTCATCCCCCAACCCCCTATTTGTGCCCCCTCTCTGCCATGCAGATGACCATTCCCTTTCCCTCTCACCTCTTTCCACGCCTGCCATCTGCGGCCTGGCCTCCACACCGCTGCTCCTCCTCTCCCTTCTCAGAGGGCTCCTGCTGCGGGGACAAAACATGTCAGCACAATCGCCCAGCCAATAATTTCCTCGACCCGTTTCGCCCCGACCCCCTTGTACTTCCCTTTCCCCGTCCCACCTTGAACTTCTTCTCTCCTCCGCCCTTCCCCTTTCCGCCCTGTAATCCTCAAATTCCCATTGCCCCCCATGTTCATCCCAACCAACTTCATCACCCCTTATATACCATTGAGGATGCGGGCTCCTGCCCGAGATAACCTGCAGATCTTCTTCCGAGCCCGGGGCGTCCGCCCCGCCACTCCTCTGACGTCTTCCCGGCGAGGCTGTGGAAACCTCTGCCTGGTCCTCTTCTCTTGGGTGAGGCGTTCCGACCTCCACCCTGACATCCTCGTTGCTAGGGGCCGTGCTGTGCCCTCTAGGCTCTCCTTGCTTTGACTGAGGAGGGGCCGTACCAAAACCCTCAACCTCCATCTGCACAGCAGGGGCTGCGCAGCGCCCTCCGCCCCCACTCCTCCTATCCGGGGGGGCCGTTCCGCGCCCCACCCTACCCTCAATTGATGGGGACCTCTCCCTCCTTCTCCCACCTGCGCTCTTCTGCAGGTATTTCCCCCCTCTTCCTCTCTGCCCTGTCACCCCCACCTGCCCTCCACCCCTGCCCCCATTACTGCTCCCTCGGCCTCTACCCACTCGAGCGCTCCCCTCTACCCTGGAGCTATCATACCCTTCCTCCCTTTCTATCTGACCCCCTGCACTCCTTAAACCCACATCTGCCCTCCTGTCTATCTCCCTCCTCAACTTCCTGCCCCTAGATTCCCAATTCTCCCCTTTTCCTGCCGTAGGGGTGCAAGCCACCACCGCCGCCAATGCACCATCTGCCGCCGCTCTGCGCTGCGGCCGGCCCCCACCGCTCCCTTCCTCTCCCGTAACTTCCCCCACCGCACTTTCCAATTGGGCTTTAGTTGCCCTGCTAATGATTTCCAGGGCCTTCCTCAAGGCCTCGGCATCCACCAGCCCCTTTTTGCTCGACCCCCGGCCTGCCATTGTGCACACTAGGATATGCGTGCCCAGCAAATATCACCCTTTCCAAATTCCTTTAACTATCCTAATGCCCCCGAGCCGAGACCTACCCGTGGACTAGCACTTTTATCCCGGACCTCCAAAACCTAAAAAGGAGCTAAACGCCCCAAAAAACCCCAATAAAACCCACCAAGTTATACCGAGCAATAAGCCTCCCTAAATAGTGCCAATTAATACAGGCAACAAATTTGCAACTAACCTACCTAACTAAATTTCTTTTTTTTTTTTTTTTTTTTTTTTTGCTGCTAAATTGCAAATCCCAAAATTCTAAATATTTTTTTTTATTATTTTTTTTATATATATATGACCTACCCAAATACTCCTTAACACTTCAATCCCTCCCTCCCCACCGCCTGATCCCAAAGCAGGAGCCCTGAACGAGCAGAAGCCTGCACTGCTTAACACTAGTTAACGGGCCCACACTGCCACCTGGCCGTGTCCCGTGCTCACCGCACTCCCACAAGCACAATCTGGATACGGCTCAATTCACACGCCGCCCAGCCCCCTGTGCGCGCGAGCGTTACTTAAAACGCCCTCGCACACAACTAACCGCCCACAAGAGGAGGGGAAATACTTCCCAGGCGCCCGCGAGCAACGCTGCTGAGCCGCCGGCGCTCCGCTCCTCCCTACGGCCCTAACCCGCCCACACGTACCGCGCTGTCAAAGAGAAAGTAAAACTCTTATCCCCGAATGAACCGTGGCCCAAGCTCCCCCCACTCCCGCACTACTACGGAAACAGCGCGGCAGCCGTGAAACCGGTAAGACGAGGGGTGTCTTATTTACGGCACCCCTCCTACCCTTTCAACACAAACAAAAATTTTTTTTTTTTTTTTTTTTTTTAATATATACCTACCCTCCCTCCTCTACTAAAACTCCCTATCTCACCTGCACTAACCGTCACTAGGCCCCAGGGACACAGGGAAGGCTCGGGAGCAGGCAACGGGACCTGTGCAATCGACAAGTCCTAACCGTCGCCTGCCTCCCGAACCTTCCCTGAGCCCTTAAATACCCCGGGACCAGGCGCTCTACCCCCCAACGGCCACTCGCTGGCCGTGTGCAGCGCCAAAATACTCCCCGGGGGGAAACGCTTCGCGTTCCCCCCTGGGCCCCCCTTTTAACACTAAGCCATTGATAGATTCGGTCACAGGATAAAACAAATTGATTTTGTTGGGGAGTAGGATAGGAGGGAATGCTTATCTTTTGTCATATGTCGACACATTTGTCTGTTTTGGCAACTTATCATTTTTTTTATAGTGATGATTCGCATATCACTTGATCACCAGTGTATTGCTAGTGGTTAATTAGAGCCCCCTATCTCCCGCATGCTGAACTCCATCCTCTGTGATCTCATCTTTACCCTACTCCCTTCCCTCTGAAGCACTGACTGTGCTTGCGGGGGACTCTAGCTGATCCTACACGTCTGACGACCACCATTGCCAACTTGACTTTTTCCTGGTGGACCACAGATCTTCCCTACTCTATAGCATCCCACCCACTACGTTCTGCCCTTCCCATTGAACCATCACCCTCCGATCTCACCTACTCCATCCCTGTGCTCTCCTTCTGATTGGACGTCCAAACTCTCCATCACCAACTCAAAATTCAAACCCAACATCTTGCTCACTATTTTGATGCAATGAGGCCATCTCTTGATATGATAGGTTATTTATATCATGCTTAATAGCCAGAGGTTTCTAAGTGCAGACCCGGGGATCGAACCATTGTCGTCTTGCTTCCAAGGCGAGCACGTTTCCCCTGAGCTATCCTCCCTTCAGACACTTGCTCCACCCATCCACCCAACACCATCCTTTGAGAGAAGGCCTTTGCAAAATATAATACAGCACTAGACACTTGCCTTCTCAACCCTTTACTCAGAAAAACTCGGATTCGGAGGGAAAGAGTGTTGAAGTGAAAGAGGGAGGTGAATAAACAGAGCAGGGTAGAAATAGGAGAGGAGCAGGTATGATTTTGAGCCTATTGATTTTGGAAGAGAAATAGGGAGCAATATCACTCTCAGAGAAAGGAGGAGACAGGGTAGGTTAGAGGGCAGCATGGCTTGGAGGGTAGATGATAGTTTACGAGGATGGGATCATTAAGACGACATAAGGTTGTTGTAGCAAATGGAGATAAGAGTGTGTGAATTGGTAAAAGATGTGTTATAGTTTGCAAGTAGGGGGAGACAGACAATGTTTTGTGACAATAAAGTGAACATACTTGTTGCAGAGAAAAGGTTTTAGAATTCTTGGGAGACATAAGAGAAGATGTAAAGGTTGAACTTATTTTGCCAAGTCTTTGTGATGAATTAGACAAAATACTAGCTGCCTAGAAGAAAAGCTTCTGAATTCTTTGAAGGCCTAACAATATTGTATTCAATGGCTGTAAATCAATTCACAGCCTTTTTGTGAAGAACAAGAGTAAATACTAATACAGGAAGAAATGCAGGATGACTTTGTATTCAGTGTCTGTAACTCTGTGTGTCATTGGTTCTAGAAGAGACTAAATACAAGTTTGTCACCAAAAGGTGGTGCACTGAGTTATGGCAAATGAATAATCTCCTCCTGTGTCCAAGGAATTCCAAGACTTTTCCACTGCAAACAATATAATGTAAAATAATGATTCTGAAGCAACATTCAAATAATGTTACGCAATGTAATCCCCTGAATGATTGGAGTGGATCAACATTGAGAGCTAGGAGCAAGATTGCCAAATAACAACTATGTCAATAATTAGTACACCTCCATGTCACACCATATAGCAACAAATCAAAGGAACGTGAGCAAATGCACACTGATGTATTTCCTTGCATGCTGTCATAATGCACTATAACATAATACATATATACATTATTTGTATATATGTAATATATGTAATATGTAATACATAATATATATATTCCATAATACACAGCGATGACGCCAAAGGGGAATAACCCAGGTATGGCTCAAATGCATTTTAAGGATTAATGGGACAATGAAGTCACAAAAATACCATGACCAGTCAACAATGGGAGAAACATTAAGACAAAATGAAGCGTTTTCAATGTGTGCAACAAATACAAAAATCAAAAGCAACAACCAAAAATGTGTACATTTCTGTTTTACAATATTCCCCCTCTAATCAAATGTTGTCAAATATTGTCGAATAGGGAAACAGGGTAAAATAGATGCGGTGTAACGCACATGATATCAAAAGTAAAATATAAGATACTGAATGACAATTGAAAAGGCTGACGGAGCACAATGCACTTTGTAAGCAACATGCACTTTAACCATTGAACAGAATTGAACAGCATAAACTGAACTAACATGGGTACCTCGGCAAATGCACGTTTCACTTTAGTGATATGAGGGGCGGCAATAGCACAATGCACTTTGAAAACAATATCATGCACTAAAATGGTTGCTGCGACCCAATAAATGCCTTATGCACTTTATTAAATCATGCTAAGCAGCCCAATGGGACGAAGGAAAGTACTCAAAGAAAATGGGAATAATAAAACATCTCTAGAATAGAATGTAAAAATGGCAGTGGCTCTTCAAGTCTGAATGATGAAATCTTGAAAGAACCTTTAACTCCGAATGATGACGTTTTGGAAAACATTCAAAACAATTGGGCAAATGAAACACACCACTGGTGATCAACAAAGGTGGGATGGGCATGTCAAATAACAACAACACAACGTCAATTGATTTAAATAATGGAACAAAAATAGTCACTAAAGTGGACAAACGATGTTAAATAATGCACAAAAGAAACTAGCAACAGTCAAAGATGGTGCCC
Organism: Ambystoma mexicanum; assembly: GCF_040938575.1. Taxonomy (NCBI): domain Eukaryota; kingdom Metazoa; phylum Chordata; class Amphibia; order Caudata; family Ambystomatidae; genus Ambystoma; species Ambystoma mexicanum. The sequence continues at coordinate 144,780,725 of NC_090934.1, forward strand.
ATATTGGTAGTCCATGACAGCACTATTTGTAAGAAAATTGTTTCTCCTACAAGCATCCATCTCAACAATAAAAATAACTCTCACACTGTCTTCATACACAACTCGGAAGAAGCCGTTTGGTGAACACGTCAGCTGCTTTTATTTTGTTGCACACTGGCTGTCTACCTCTATGGGAATTACATAAAGAATTATCGGTTTTGGACCGTCGCCCATGTATGATCATGTCTCTCATTTGACATAAAAGCTAATCCAGGATTTTGCAGCAAATGATGTGTCTCTGGCCTAAATAAGTAGACATTAACATCACACATTTACTTTCACAGAAAATTGCATCCAATTTGAACTTAAGGTCCTTAATCAGTAACAGTCATGCATGGATGGGATGCAGAAAAACTCTTACACCAAATAATCAGACCGACTCAGGAAGTTGGCAAAATGTCTCATCCGACTGTTTTATATTATCCGTTGTCTAAAACAGGGAGTTACAACAGACATCAACGGACGTTCGCTGGAGCTCTCAACGTATTTCATGAAAGATTACACTTAAGTACTGAACATTTGTAATAGGTGACGTCATACTATGTGGTAAACAAGGAAAACATACTGGGTATTTTGGTTGGATGAAAGGGAACATCTAAGTAAACTTTCTATATAGAAACGGGTTGTGATTGGGTCTCTACAGTCAGGTGGACAAATTATGCCCAACCCTAGTGCAAGTCATCTTCAATACTTAAGTACACAGAATATTATTGGTCCTTAAACTATAAGGCCCTTTGTTATGTGCCCAGCTCTAATTGGTTGGCACAATTGTGCCATGTGGGGAAAATGTGCCTCCTTGGCAGCACGTAGACTCATACCCTGGTGCCAGTAGGTAGGCATACATTTTGCTTCCCACCCAATTAGCCCCTCATCTGTCATCATCCATGCCTTCTGCCATGCAGACTGTCTTTGAACTTGGCCTTGCATTAGATTCTCTTCTTTGGGAATAAAAGGGAGTACAGGCACTCGCTTATCACAGTTCTGGTCTGCGTTCCCAACTCCTATTTTCATCCTTGGATTACATAACCGGAGACTGTATTTCAGCCTGTTTTGCAGCATTTAATTGTTTAATAACCTTGGCACTCATGGTGTTCCTTCTTTGCACCCTAACGCGAGATGATTCAACACCTCATGGTTTCTGTTCTTCATGGACAGATAACCAGTTCTTGGCTGCTTCAGCTTTGACATCAGGCCAAACAGCTTCACCATTCAAGTCCACGATTTCCAGCTAATTCTTTTGCTGCAACACACAAAGCTCTCGATCCTTCTTTCTCCATGGATTTGAACTTACTAGAATTGTGGCACTGATGTCCAGACACTATACAATCGCTGTATTGCCTGCCGTCTATTCACTATGTATATCTAGCTTCTAAGATTGCTTGCTCTACTTGTGTTGCTGCATCTGCACAATTATTAAACGGCTTGTATTTTCTCTAGTACCGCTTATACATTCAATCTTCATTCTGAATAAGGATGTTCACTCGATTCCTTGTTTCATCATCAGTTTCTATAAGTTCCATACATCCTCTTCCTCAGCAACTCTTCTCAGTGCATCACTCTCATTTCTTGTGACGTGACGAGCTTCTCTGTCTTTTGTCTTCATATTCCTTCAGGAATCTCCTCCAAGAGATTGTTGTCTCTTCGGGGATACATCAGGTATGGCTTTCTTGGTGGATACCTTTTCTCGAACACCCTATGCGGTATGGTCATAGCTACTGGTGTCAAAAATTGTGCAGTTTCAGCCTTCCAACATACAGGCAATAGGGGGGCAGGACTTCCTGCAGAGGCATTCGGCTACTCCTCTACAAATTCACTTGCATCTCCGTAATTCAATCAACTCATATACATTACAAGTTAAAACAGAGAAAAATAAAAATGCACACATATATCTGAAAACCCAACTTCCAAAAATAACAAAAAAGAGACATTTTTAATGATTTCCAACAATAAATCAAATAGAACTGGTCCCATATAAAATCCCATGGGTCCAATCTAATACCTTCTATAAAGTGACCAAAAATGCTACTTCTCCAAATCACTAATTCTGAGCATTCAAACACTAAGTGTTGCAGGGATTCTGCATGAACATGAAAATGCCGACAAGTTGGGTCTACCACTTCCTTATCTTTCCAACTGTATATATTCTCACTGGTTGGCAGGTGATTTAATGAAACACATGAAGGTTCTAGCAAAGAGCCAAATGGGGTACAGTAATAAATAGGGAGGACAGCATCCAAGCTTTTTGTTTGCCCTATTGAGGTTTTAATAATACTTGTAACTGCATACATTTTCACCAGTATTGAACCAATCAAGGTTAAAAAATAAATATTCCCCTACTTGTGGTTTGACACTGCCTCTACAATACTTCTAGAAGCCTTATGTAGGTGAAATCTGCAATATTGTACAAGAGGACCTTGTTCCAATTTTTACTTGGTCCATGTGTTGAAAGACAGAACTCTGGGGTGGCTGAATTAACTTTGTTAGTGTCTCTGGGGTGTAGGTGTCTTTGCCACAAACCTGAATGAGTGCTTCCACTTTGGTTCCCTTGATTCTTATGCATACCTGTGCTGTTCTGTTGGGTTTTGAGATCCATTTGTTAAGGAACAAATCTTCTCTGGTTCGCTTGTCTTTGTCAGTGATAATGTGCCGGGTCTTTCAAGTATTTGAGGAAATGTGTCTATGGGGTAGTAAGCCCACTGCACTGGTTCTTTGGTATGTTTGAACTACAGTTCCATTGAGGCACTGTTTGTCTAGTCCATTTTGATATGTCAGTGCCACTGAGCTACTTCATTGGAATGATTGACACACCACTAACATGATGCCATTGTTCTATTATTCACTTGGTGTGGGCCACAACCACCACAATGCAATTCCTATCTGGTTCACTTGATTTGTCAGCGACTATGCACTATGAATTTGGATAGTTTGACACACAACTCCCCAATGCAATTCTTGTCCGGTTCAATTAGCTTTACCTGGTTCTCTGTGTAGGTCTTTGGATTATAGGAGCCTAAACCTCCACAATGCAATTCTTTTCTCTTCATTTAACTTTACCAGGGTCTCTGTCTCGGTCTTTGGATTATAGGAGCCTAAACCTCCACAATGCAGTTCTTTTTGGGTTCTTTTGACTTTGCCAACTACTGTAAGTGAGTTCAATCCAGTACTCCAACTAAGTCAATGCCTAGTCTGGGATGCCCAATGGAATCCCTTATTTATATATTTTTATGTCAAAGTTCTTTAAATCTGGATGATGAACCCTTATATAACGCCTCTCTCTTTGAATCTCCCCGACATCACTGAGCCAAGAAGTAGGTTTTTTTGAAAATTAAAACGTTTATTTGAAGAATTGAACAATATATATATATATCACACTTTTATGAATAAAAAAATATCTGAATAGCACACTTATGAATATGAACAGTAATCAGTAATGGGTACTATCACAATATCAACAATCTCTTTAATCAGTTAGGAGTAGGAATAGGAGAATAAGGTAGCAGAGAATACTTTGTATGATTCAAGGACATGCAAGGATGGGAAAATGCAACACAGAAATAAACTTGATATGGTTTCAATCAAAAGACAATATGATCACTTGTTCCCCTGTTATTACTCACTCCCCCCACTATGCAATATGAAGAGGTGGAAAGGAGGGCACACAGGTTTCAGGAATATTAATCAACAATGCAGTTCAATTACAGTTCCCCCAGCAAGCTTAGAGAAAACAGGTATGATTTCAAAACAGGCAAAAATATTTTTGAATGTGATTGCAATGGATGGGAAAATATGCTAAAATGATTTTAATTCACTAAAGGAGATTCAGCACTAGTGAGAATTACTTTGGATTGGTACAGGTCAACACTATCAATGAAGTAAAAAATTAGGGCGCCTGGCGGGGTCCTGATATACCCAGGTGGGTACATATATAAATAACAAAACAATCACGATGAGAGATCCTATAAGCGGTTGTGTGGTTCTGAACAAATACATTTATTTTAAAAAACACAGAATAATTGAGTGCGTTTTCAATTACTTTACAGTACTTGTGATAAGCACAAAAGTAAATGACAATGGACAGGTGTGATTATATTCAGTGGTAATACAAGGTAAGTATCAACCTCTGTAATGTCGAGGTAAAGAATCCACATAGGGGCGCAATCACATATGATGGTAGGAAAGACCTACAGTTGAACGAGGTGCACCCGGGACGGAGAGTAGTCCAGGGCGTGGTTAACACAGGGTGTACACAACAATTTCTACAAAACATACACGAAAGGGGGCTTTCACAGTTGTGTTACAGGGGATTGACATGGGTGTGTTTCGGCCATGTAGGGCTTGATTGAAGCCTGTCTGTGTGTTGGCCTTTGTCAGGATTGATACCAGTTGCGGTGTTGTCCGTAATATCTGCTGCTGCAACAGCAGTGGGGTGCTGTAGACAATCCTAAAATGGTTACTGGATTGCGGGTGCGTAATGCACTTTAAGTGGGCCGTGGATTCCTGAAGGCCGGATTTGTCTCAGGGTCCTGTAGGCCGGAAAAGGGCCTGTGTAGGTCCCAGATCGCGATCTGGCTGGTGCAGGCATCACTGCGGGGTCCTCAGCATTGAGTGGTTGCTGTCAGACAGATGTTTTGTAGAAATTGTTGTGTACACCCTGTGTTAACCATGCCCTGGACTACTTTCCGTCCCGGGTGCACCTCGTTCAACGGTAGGTCTTTCCTACCATCATATGTGATTGTGCCCCTATGTGGAGTCTTTACCTCGACATTACAGAGGTTGATACTTACCTTGTATTACCACTGAATATAATCACGACTGTCCGTTGTCATTTACTTTCTTGGTTATCGAAAGTACTGTAAAGTAATTGAAAAGTTACTCAATTATTTTGTGTTTTTTTAAATAAATGTATATGCTCAGAACCACACAACCGCTTATAGGCTCTCTCATCCTTATTGTTTTGTTATTTAAACACTAGCAGTGATTCATGAATGATTATCAGATTGAAAATGAATTTCAGCAGTTGGAAACAAGAAACAGCTATTTTGGCAGGTGGTGAAATGGAGCTAAATTGCAATTCGCTGCAACTTCTCCGCGTGCGTGAAACGCGATTACGGGAAAACTATAATGTCGTTTTAGGTTCGTTGGAAAGCTTAAGATCTTAAATTTTGGTTCTAGGATGTGCGGTTCCAAAGTTACGGAGGTTTTTGTGAAGTTAGATTTTTCAGAAATAAAGTCAAGATTTCAAAAATGACAGATCCCGCTTTAAAGATTTAGCAACAATGATAGGCTTAGACTAAGGAGCTATGAAGAAGCAAGACACTCAATGGGCAGACACCAGAACAGGGCACCTCCGCTCTGATCTCTGTCCATCAAAACACTTGTCCCTCTTCAGAAAATATCAGCGCGAATATGATTATTGATACAATTATCACAAACAATATAATGAGAAGAATTCAGGATGGACACAGGATTCTATAATGCAGTTCTGGATAAGTGGAAATGGTTGGAATAAGATTACTTTAGACTAAGAGATGACTATGCACAGTTCTAGACTAGATACTCACTCCTAGGCTTTAGAATGGAGTGGGCCTCGTCAAAGGTCTGGTCAAGGGTTTGGCTTCACTCTCGCCACTGGACAGGTCTCAGGCACTCTGGGTTCTGCTCTCAGCACTGCACTGCGGTCTACACGGCCTCTTGGACTGGATCTGACGGGTTCTGGATACAGGGCTGCTTTCTGGGTCTGGATCTTGGTTCTAGCACAGAGTTCTTAGCTAGAAGCAAAACAGCTCAGCCAGGCTGTTGAATGGTTTAGTTAGGCTCTGTGGAAGTTTAAGGGTTAGAATCAGGTTGCAAAAGATTAGAAGGCCTACTGCAAAGAGTTCAGTTTGGGTTAGGCCTCCGCTTCAGGGTTCTAGAGTTTGGTTCTAGAGTTGGTTCTAGATCTGGAGTCTGGAGTCTGGAGTCTTCCTGCAGGGTGCTGCACCAAGAAATCAGTTGAGTAGTGGAAAAGTGTGTGTCCTATCTGTCCTCCCAGTCCCTATTTATGTATTTCGAAAGTGGGTGGTGAGGCTGATTCTACAATGCCCAACCCTCTAAGGATCTGATAGGTTAGAGAATTTCCTATCCCCTGATTGGAGAAAGAATCAGCGTGTCAGAATGAGTCAGAGTGGTGCTGTGTTTATGGTCCAAAAGAAATCCCTCCCTTTTGCTTTTACATAGAAAATATATTTTTCCCATAAACATATTTTCCAGATACACAAGTTGTTGAGAATACATAATTACATGACAGATTGCTTAAGGTATATTTCTGTTCAAATCCCATGTTTCTACGAGCTTGGGTTCAGAAATGACAACATTTTCACGCTTTTGGAGGGTTTCTCAATATTCTTTCTGCACCAAATTTTAGACATGCATTCACACCCTATCTGGGCACATTTCTGTAATTTTGTCCGGTTCCTGGCATAAATACAGTAGCTACAATATGAATAATTATGGGGTTTGATCTCATAACATCGCACAACATCCAGTTTAGTCTTAAACTGTGAGCGAAATTTTCATTTTTGCAATCTCAAAGTTTCACATTTTTGTCAGCTCGGTACAATGTCTTATAAGCATTTTCATAAAACATACATTTGCTTTCAATTCAATTCACACAATGGTTTGTCTCCGCCTCCAGGGTCTGGGCTGACTCAGAGGTCACATGTCCTGCTTCCTGCTAGCAGTTTGTTTGTTAGTCACACCCAAATCTGCATTTCCCTATTCAGTCCAAGGAATCTATTGTTCCTTTCTCCATGCTGCAGAGAAAATCTCCTCCCCTCTTGATTAGCATGCCAATGCAACATCCTCCTTCTGGTGGGAATTACAAGGTATGAAGGGTTCTCAGGGGAAGCCAGCCTTTTGGAGTTTTAACTGCATCAGGTTACTTTCCGATCAATTGTAACATAGTTCCTTGGGAAAAATAACATTTATAAACTTAAAATAAGCAACATATCTTTAAATCAAGTCTTTTTTCACATGAAATCACTGTGTGGCACTCTATGTGGCATTTTGATGGAATTCTCTTCTTTTGGCATAGTTTGAGTTCAATTGTTCAACTTTACAAAAAAATGGTTTTAAAACGCCGGCTTTCTGGTAGAGGCAAGCAACGGTATTACACCCATTTTGACAGCTGTCTTTCCATCAAGTATCTTTAAAATAGGATTTTGTTCTGAGAACATATGATTCTTGCTGACATTTTATTGATGTGGATTCTTGCAAAAAATGATGTGGAACACCCAACAAAGAGGTTGGATCTTTTAGGTGATTTGTGAGCCATGATTTTAGCAATGTATGACAATCAAGAAAACGGATTTTCAAACAGCTCTGTGTTTCTTTTACAATCAGCATTGCTATTTCCAAGTGGTTTCAGGCTATTTTGTGGGTAGCCCAATGGTGTTTTTTTGGCAGTGGTCTCCTGTGTTACCACTGACCTAGGCAAAAGTGAATGGTGGCCTATTTTTCAGGTTTTCACTGCACAATTTCTGGTGATTTCTAGTGAGCAGCCTGCTTTCCGGTGGCCATTATGATGTTTCTGCTGCCAGCAATGCACAGTGATGTTGCAGGGCTTGGATGAGTGGGTTGATACATTCCACACTACAGCACTAGGTCTTAGTCAAGTGAAGAGGGAGAATGGGAAAACAAGCTCCCCCCAATCTCATCAAGACCATGGCCTAGAGGATCACGGCCCAGGCAGCCCCCATGGGACGAGTTTGTCTATCTACCAGACGACAAAATACCCTGGTTCAGGAACATAAGGGTATGCCCACCAGCCTGTCCGACTCAAGCCGACACAGGCGGCATGCATGAGCTCGACTAAGACAACAGCCACAAGTATCCACATTGTTAGAGATGCCATAACGACCTAGCCAACTGCCAAGAACACACGTGCCACCATGCACACTGATCACTCACACATCAACCTGCACGAAGAACATACTCAGTGCTATGACGTAGGTGACTGACACACCCACTGACGTGCATCGTTGTTATTTTTCACATAGGCCTTTTTAATAGTAATGCAGAAACACAAGACGCCTGAAGAGCTTGTGTATACGCTTGCTGACGCTTCTCCCACGACTCGCCCTGTGACGACACCATCATGTATACCTAACACTGCTTGTGACGCCCTGTCAACCCACGATCTCTATACAATGGATTATGTACCGCCACCCATTAACTAGGCCCGAGTAGGCCGCAAGCAAGAGCCTCGCCATGAAAATCCTCTCAAAGCAAGAGTGCTGATCATGCAGAACGAGCCCCAGCGAGAGCTCACAGCTAGGGCCACGAAGTTGCAATTTGCATGCTACCAGCCCAGCATCAAGGGTATACCTGTAAAAAAAAACGCCAAACCCACGGTAACGAAATACAAATCTAATGTGCAGAATTCTGCCCCAGCTGCGGTCTCTCCACACGTGACCAAGCTGATCTGACAAGGTGCCAGACCCATGAGACAGAAAGTCGCCTGGGTCCCACGTCTGGGACACAGGTTGCAACAACGAAGAGGCAAGATGGACACCTACAGCAATGGGAATGACCCGCTCACAAGTCTATGAGCAGACCTGTACGTTGCCTGCACAAACACATAGTTGCACATTGTTACTAATGACAGGTACACCGCGAGCTGGGAACGACGATGGTCCCAGGCTCTGGGTTTGCAGGAGAACAAATCAGAACACAGGGGGGCTCATCACTGACGTCAGTAGTATTAGCCAATCACCAGTGGTCCCCTTGTAGCAATTTTCAAGTATCTAATAGTAAGGACAGCCCAAGTATACCACCTGACTCATCCTTAACCACTAACATCCTTCTCCATATGTACCCTATACTAACCCTACCACTCGGGGAACCAATCCAGAGCGGCAATAGGTTTTTTGCTAACTTTCCCAGGTGACGCAGATAGCGCATCATACTGCTGTAAAAAGGGCCTGCGAGCCCCACTAAGAGTGAGAGTCTGGACGGACGCGTACGATCCGAGACCCATCCCTGGTGTTGTTATAATAAACAGCAGAACCACCTTGCTCCTTGTGTGTGTCTCATACTCCTTTTGGGAAACACAGGAGGAGTTGGGGCCTCCCAGCCCGGAGGTCCGCGGACGGCTCTGCCGGCCCCGGGATAATCACCCCAACAAGTTGGAGGCACTGCTGAGATCTCTTTAAGGTCTAACCTTTTGACTTTTTTTTTTCCAAGGCCTCTATTTGCGAGGAGGCCCGGCGGCGCGGCCCCCTCTGCTGCTGCCCCCTTTTGAGGACTACAGGACCATCGTGGAACTGTGAGAAGACCGGACAGCGCAATCTGGAAATTGTCCCTCGGGAGCCAGTTGAGAAGTATCCCGCCCGTGGTTGGCGCGTGTCCGGACGTGGTCCAGACGAGGGGAGGTGCGAGCTGCTTGGAGGCGTGCACGCAGAGCGGCCCCGCATCAAGAGAACTTGGTGAGTATGGCACACCCAACAAGCAATGTGACATTGTGAGGGAGGGGGGAGAAATTCTAATTAGGGCTGTGGGAGGTGTTATTACAGTGTCTTACAAAGATTTCATTAATAAGTGTTGATAGACGAGTGATCAGTAACGGGACAGGCACGAGGGCCGTCTCTACCACATCACAGAAGCAGGATGGGTGGAGCCAGAAGGCACCACGTGTAGTTGCTCGTACATACTGATTGGTCCAGATTGTGGGCACCTGTAGAGGGGGTGTGTGGCTTTCCTATGAATTGGCTTTTTTGATCAATGAGTAGACGTGGATCCCTATTGATCGAGTAGTTGAAACTCAATTGATAGATGACGTTTTCCTGTAGGAGGTAGCTATATTGTTGCCAAGTACGGAAGATAATTGGCTGGTTAAGCCCCCCCGGCGAGGGGTGTGTCACATGCGAGGTGATGCAGCGTGCGCAGTCCGATTATAAGAGTGTATTGTTGGTTACCTTGTTCCGGGCGTAACAAGAGGACAGCTGTGGGGTTAACGGGGACAAGAAGTTAAAACATATTGCGCGCTCTCTTGATGTCTAAAGATTTTACCGGTAATAGTTGAAGAGGTTGGTGACATCACCCGTAGGGCCTTCATAGGACACCTTGATCACGTTGTGTTGTTTGAGGGGTGGTAGGGGAGTAAACAGAGGATAAGGGCAGCATAACAGAGGTGGGGAGGCCGCGCACGGAGACTGCCGGCCACCCCCAAATACGGGAAGGTTGTAAAGGGGGAAGTGACCGTGCACAGAGCTCGCCGGCCACGCTGAGTAAGGTGGAAGAAAGAGGGGAGTGGAAAGGTGGGGCGGCTGTACAGCACGTCACACAGGGCATGCAGCTGCAGGGGGCTTTGTGTGCCGCGGCCGCAGGGGGCCGTACCAACGGTATCAAAGGAGGAAAACAAACAGAGGAAAAGGACTGTATACTTGTAACTGTTTTACTTTTAGCAGACGGTCGAAAGTCCCCAATCTACGGGGCCAGGTAACGAAGGTTGTGCCGAGGGGAGTTAAAAGCAGAGTATAACCATGTCATACGGGTCGGGATCTGGAGGGTGGGGGAACACTCTTACTACCCCCTCCAACATATTTGCAAAACGCTGTCATCCTACAGAGAAAAACGTATCAAATATAGCATAGAATGAACACAAGGAACAGACAACAAAATGACGACACCATGGCCGCCTAACGGCAGTTTTGAACCATACATCCAGCACTCACTGCTGACACACATCCACAACACGTACAAAGGGAAGAAGTTGGCACATCACATGGAGGTATTTAAGTTGTGGAGGATGTTCCAGGGATCCCGGCCAGGACCAACCGGAATGTTCACAGTGGAAGGGACGGCAGAAGAGAAGGGGAGCAAAGAATGAAAGGAGGGGAATGAAATTAAGGAGGAAGAAGGGAACGGGGAAACGGTGACCAGTAACACACAGTGCGCGGAAAGAGACAGGAAGGGGGATGAAAGGCCTGGTACTGCACATGAAGTAGAAGTAAAGAAGGAAGGGACAAAAGAGATACCCCTAGCAAAGGTAGTGAAGAAGGAGGAAGGTGGGTTGTATCCAGTGATGGAGTTACGAGAAGCAGCAAGGCAACAACTAACGGCAGCTGAGGGGTACTCAAACCCTGCATACAGCCCTCCACCATATACCACTACAGGTAGCTACCAGAGGGGGGAAGAGGTGACGATGCACGGTGGGTTTGAGTTGCACGCAGGCACGCACAAAGGGAGGGAAGAACAGCTAGGAGCACATTTCGAACATATGACAAGACAAATGGATAGCAGCGCAGGTGATCTTAACGCTGCAAGGGACATTAACAGGAGAAGAAAAAGATGTAGTGAGGAGAATGAATAAGGACAACAAAGGTAGTGCTGGAATAGGGGGTGAGGAGAGTAACACAAGGGAAGGAGAACTGTAACAGGAAGAGGAGGAGATGTTGGAGGAACGATTGGCTAAATTGAGGGAGGAGCGGAGTGCACTGATTAAGCAGTTTGAGCAAGAGGCACGAGGAAGGAGGAAGGAGAGGAAGGAAAGTAAGGATGAGCTAGAAAGGATGAAGGAGCGTATAGAAGAGAGGAAGAGGGAAGCGGAGAGGATGAAGGCAATAGCGGAAAGGGTATCCCGAGCAGCACAGCGTGACATGAAGAGGAGGGAGGAAGAAAAGGAAAAGGGAATGGAACTATGGAAGAAGAAAATACTCTCTAAAAGCACCAGGAAATACAAAGAAGGTAAAGTAATAGAAAGCATATTACAAAGGGAAAAGGAGAAATGGGAGAGGAGGAGAGAGGAAGAAAGGATATTAGCGAAGGTAAGTAGTGAGGTGATGGAGGAATTGAAAAAGAAGAGAGAGGAAATAGGTGGCGAAATAGTGGCAAAGAAGGAAGAGGAGAGCAGAGAAAGGAATCTGGAGCATGGGGTAAGAACATACGCGCGTCGGGATGCCGAAGTGGCTACAACATCAATGCAAGGGGGAGCAACTAGTAGAGGCAAACAGAAAGGAACTGATTTAATAGACTTAAAAACGGTGACAGTAAGGGGGAAAAGGACAGATTGGGGGATGTCGCTCCTGGACGAATTTTGCAGCAAAGAAGAAGAGAGTGTGGGAAGAGAAGGAAGAAGTGGCGGTAGGGAGAGCTTCGTTAAATTGTACATCACACACACTAACGGGGAATCACCATGGGCATGCAGGAAGAGAGAAGGAGAGAAGAAAAGTGAAGAACAGGTAAGAGAAGTGGCAGGAGGAACATCACACGCAGTAACATCCACATTATCACGCCCAACACGTCCACCCACACCCACGCCTGAACACACACCATACATCGGCAGGCTCAGAGATCTCCCAGGACGCAGGCAGGAAGAACGGCCAATCACACCTGCAGTGAACCAAGAGAGTAATAGGAGAGCGAGGAGAAACGAAGGAGAAGATACGACAAGCAGCGGTAATATAGATATGGCAACAGATTTACTTGACACAGAGGAAGAGGAAGAGAACACGGATTCCACCCCGCGACCACGGGGGGAACAAATGGGGTACAATTTAATGCCACTATTGGAGAGGGGAGGGGCCAGACCACAATATGTCCCCTGGAAGCATGCTGATAAGGAGGATATAAAATGCAGGCTCCCATCACTAAGCGGAGGAACAGGGAAATGGATATACAACATGGAAAAACACACCAGGGGACAGAAACTAGCAGTGGGAGACGTGAAGGGACTATTAATATCAATATTGGGGGACGCAGCAGATGACATTTGGAAGAGGGCAGGCTTCCACGGAGTTACAATAACAAACACATCACATGACGGGGCACCATTTGCCAATTGCAGGCATGCATTGAGGCAGGCCCTGAGGGTCCAGTACACAGACACATCAGACATAGGAGCAATTACGTCACGCAAGATGCGTGAGAATGAAGATCCTGTTGATTATATCCAGGAGATCCAGGCGCTTGGAAACTAGGGAGCAATGGGACAAAACACCAGCCATTTTTTTACCTCATACTCGTACAAGGGCTCCCGGAGACAGTACAAAGACAACTGAAGAAGATAGTGGGAATGGAAGGTAAGGCCTGGCCGGAAATACAACTAACAATAATACACCACTGTAGGATGTGGCAAGAAAAGATGAAACAAAAGGAATAAGATAGGTAAGCAGAAGAGGCAAAATTAGTGCAGAAAAAACTAACAAAGTATACCATGGAAGGAGCATTAATAACTACACTGGAAATAATGGCACTGACCCCCACGCAAGTAGTGGCTGCACAAGATTCCACACAACAACAAATAGTACCATTACCACAACCACCACAACTTATAACACAACAGATGCCACCACCCCCACCATACACGGCTCCAACAGGGGGAGGATACATGCCACCGGGAAATGGATATTATAACAACTCCCGGGGGAGGGGCGGGATGATGAGAGGGAGAGGGTATGGCCAACATGCACAACAGCAAGGGGGAGGATTTCAAAGTTACTACCCCAATGGGCAGCAAGGGTACAGAGACAATACAGGGAATTTCCCATGGCAGGCCATGGAACCACCTGTATGTTGGGTTTGTGGAATGGTCAAATATATGTCACGCACATGTAGAATGAGGCCCACTCCACCAGCCAGGAGAGAACAGGGACCACAAGGGCCTATGGAGGAGCAACAGGTTTACCAGCAACAGCAGGGAACATAACAGAGCAACACACAACAGCAAGTATCACCACAACAGCCACAGCAACAGGTGCAACACTACGCTGCACCACAACAACAGGTACAGACATACACACCACCGCAGCAACAGATGGCAGTAACACAACAACACCAAGTGCAACCAGTACAACAGCTCACTCAAATGCAGGACAATAAATTGACACCCATTGACACACCGCTGCAACAAACACAGTTAGGGAGGGTAACCGTCTTGGGACACAACCCTTACACTGGAAGCGATCAGTCACTGTACCCACAATAGGACAGCCCACAGACATCTTAGATGTGTCCCATCCTGTCAATAACACCTAATAGTGCGGAGGAACCACACATTCAGGTAGCGATAGGTGACAAAAAATGTTCCTTCCTTGTTGACACCAGGGCAACTAGGTCCTGCATAAGGGAGGGTAAATTCAAAATGTCAGGCAAGGCCATGCACACTCAAGGATTCTCTGGGGCTAGAGGGCTGGTTCCCTTTACTGATAACATCCCCTTATCTATAGGGGATAATGACATGTCTGTCCTACTCCTGTATTCAAAGGAGTCGCCAGTGAACATACTTGGAAGGGACATAATGAGCAGATTAAATATGATGACCTCCTTCACGGAGAACGGCATAAATTGCCCCACACCAGGAATAAACATGCTTACTGCACGACAAATACTGCAAGCTTACTGTGGCCAAACAGTAGTTCGAGCTGAGCCTGTGGATGGTGAAATGTTCCAATATGGAACAGACATGGCATTTGCATGGATGCCAGGAAAAGAATGCAAGATTTGGAGGAGGCCAGCAGCATATTTGTTCAGGCCTGAGCCACCAGCTAGTGAACCAGAGGGGAAGGTGATTTTGGTGAGCATCGAGAGCATTATGGCAACTGCAGATTACATCGCAGTACATGCCCAAGACAGGGAAGAGCATGGAGAGCAGTCATAGCACTGGCTGAGGGATGCAGGCTCACGCAGGTGTCTGACAAAGAGCTTTTTTCAGAGAACAAGGAGGAGAGATGGTGTTTATTATGAGTGTTGACATCTGGTTGAGAGTGACATACAAGCAAGTAGCACTGAAAATGGAAATGGCACTCGAGGCACCTGCATCTACCCCAGTACCATTTTATGAGGAGACATGGCTAAAGTTCAGCATCACTGTGGACCACCAGTCCCTATGACGTGGGCTGCATAAAGAGCATTGGAGGAGTAAAAATAAAGTTGAAAAGGGGTGCAATACTAACTAGAGTGAAGCAGTACCCACTATCAAAAGAGGCAGATGAGGGCATATACGAAACTATAACAACCCTGATAAATAATGGCATATTGGTACTATCAGAATCAACATGTAACACGGCCGTGTACCCAGTGCGCAAAGCTAAAGGAGGATCTTGGCGTTTCATCCAGGACCTCAGGCCCTTGAATTACAGTGTAGAAGCAGAATACCCCATAGCAGCAAACCCAGTCACAATAATATGTGGAATACCAGCAGAGGCATCACGGTTCACCGTGATTGACCTCAAAAATGCCTTTTTCTCAATATCTCTGCACCCAGATTCACAAGATTTGACAAGCTTCACATACAGGAATACAACATGGAAACACACCAGGTTGCCACAAGGGTACTGTGAGTCACCCTCAATATTCACCAGAGTAATACAAATGGATTTGGGAAACATTGAAATGGAAAGCACGGTGCTGCAATATGTCGATGACATAATAATTTGCAGCACAACTGAGGAGAGGTGCAGGGAAGACTCAGTAAAAATGCTCACAGTGTTGGCTGAACAGGGGTACAAGGTAGACAAGGAAAAGTTACAGTACTGTCAAGAACAAGTACTATACATTGGCCAACTTATTTCCCAGCACAGAAGAAACATTGCACCGCAAAGAGCACAAGCCATAACCAACACACCACAACCACAAACTGTGAGGGAACTGCAGCAGTTTCTGGGCCTATGCAACTACTGCAGGGCATGGGTTTTTGATTACAGTTCGTGCATAGGACCCCTGCTCGAAGCACTGAGAGAGGCACAAAAAGGGGACAAGAGTTTGGGGTGGACAAGGGAAATGAAAGAGGCGTTTGATGAACTGAAAAACGCCATATCTTTGGCACCTGTACTAGCAATCACAAATTATGAGCATCAATTTTTCATTTTTTCACATTGTGACTCAGCAGTAATGAAAGCCGTATTGACTCAGAAAGTTAGCATGGGACACAAGCCAATAGCTTTCTACAGCGGTCACTTGGACCCTGTCATGTTAGGACATTTCCCTTGCGAACAGGGCCTTGCTGCAGCTGCATTCGCGGTGGAAAAATCATCATCGATAACAATGGGGTGCCCGACCACATTATTTGTGGAACATGCACTGTTTGCTATTTTGAACAAGCCTAAGTCCACGCTGACCACACAGAGGGCATCAGGTTATGAGATCATTTTATCTAGACCTGAATTGACAATTGTCAGATGCAGTAACGTAAATCCAGCCAGATTCATAGCAGAAGTTGTTGAGGAAGGTGATTATGCCCACGATTGCACACAGACTATTGAAATGTACTCCAGCACAAGGAAGGTGGAGGAGGATGCCCTTAAGGAGGGTGAGATAATGTACATTGATGGGTCATCAACCATTGATCAGAGCAATGGGATAAGGAGAACAGGGGCAGCAGTAGTTAAAATGACAGAAGATTTGATGTATGTCCCAGTAAAATACATGCAAATACCGCAGCATTATTCGGCTCAGGCAGCGGAATTGGTTGCACTGATTTTGGCACTAAAGGAAAGTTTTGACAAAAGAGTTACTATATACTCTGACCGTGCATATGTAACATCAACGGTGCACTCCGGGTTAATAAAATGACAGAGAAGGGGGTTTAGAAGAGCTGATGGCACCCCAGTACAACATGCCCTCTTACTAGCAGAATTGATCAAGTAATTAACGACCCCCAAGAAATAGCTTTGGTTAAGTGTCAGGCACACACTCATGGAGATGACCCTATCTCGAAAGGTAATGAAACAGCAGACGGACATGCCAAGCATGCTGCATATTTTGGTGAAATGTGGATCCCCCCAGAACCAGAGAGAGGGAGGGAGAGGTCAATGGCGAGACTGATGTTGATGAAGGATGGGTACACTCATCTCCCTTCAACACAGATGATGGAGTTGCAGACAGCTGCACCAATGGCAGGAAAAGAACTGTCGGTAAAGAGAGGATGTATGATGTCTCCAACAGACGCACTGTGGCGTCAAAATAATACTGGAAAGGTGGTCATGCCATAGGCACTGTTGAACACCGCCCTGGCCCAGCTTCATCATCCAGCACATACAGGAAAGGAAGTGATTGCAGCACAAATTAGGGAAGCTTGGTTCTGCCCCGAGTTAAATTCTCATGTCACTAATTTCATCAGCAAATGCCTCACATGCCAACAGTTTACGTCCGATCACACGCTGCAAGTGATAAAAGGTACTATACCCCGGCCAGAAGGACCCTTCCTACACCTTCATATTGACTACGTTGATATGATCAATGTATGTCAAGGACATAGGTACATAATTGTAGTGGTATGTCCATTTTCCAGGTGGATCGAGGCCGGACCCTGCTCACATGCGGATGCGTTCAGAGAAGCTACATTTCTAGTGAGAGAGGTCCTCCCCAGGTGGGGTGTTTGCAAAGTGCTGCGGTCTCTATTTGAGCTGCAGAATAGGCCAGGATCTGATCACCACCTCACTCCTCATGAGGTGGTGACAGAACGTCAAATGTGCCTTTCTTTAACGCCAATTTCAAGAGCCTTTACTGACCAGGATAACACTGCAAATGTTTTTGGTGACAAAATGTATCAATATGTGTCTTCCTTGATTACTAGTGTCACCTTTGTATCTCAACAGCTTGAGCGCAAGCGGGGCGGGTCGAAGAGCTCTCGACAAGACGACACCAACGAGGAGCAAGAAAAAGAAGGACTGTGCACTGTTGCAGAGGGAGACCACATGCTCCTCCGCAACCTCAATAGAAAGTGGAACAGCCCGCGCTTCACCAGGCCCGACTTGGTAGAGGCAGTGGCTCCCAGAGCAGTAAAGCTGCACGATAAGCGCGCCTGGAATCACCTACATGACGTGAAGCCCTACAAACATCAGACCCACCCTAGTGTTGACGACCGGGCCATCGCAAGACCAGCAACATCAACGTCGGCTACAGACAAGGATACAGCAAGCGCTGCCAAACACAATTGTGTCACTGCCCCTGACCACTCCTCAGTCACAAACACTGCCATAGACTTTGGACACTTGCCCATAGCCCACCCCATGGTCTGGTCACGAGATCACAAAGTCAACAAACTTATGCCCAACCCAGCCCCGCCCAGGCCACTACCAAATGAAGGACATTGTACTACAAACTTGGATATTGCACACACACACATAAAACACTTGTATGTTTTTCTTTTTTTTTCTCTTGCCCATGTAGGTACCGCATATCATTGTATTGTTTAGAAAGTGAAGTAACTAACAGTGTGCTCTGCCCAGGAGTAGATGCTGCCCGCAGATGATAACACCCCTGAGGCCCTATCACACCAATTTGCATATCATATAAGGAGGCCAAAGTACCTGAAAAGGAGGAGGGTACGTGTATATTACACCACATTTGTTTTGGAAACAATCATTTCTCCATCTTCACAAGCACTTGCCGGCTCTAAGAGATAGGTCACTAAGATTGGCGTGGGAACAGCTCTTTGCCTGGGCATTGAACAATTACTTGATAGGGAGAGCTTAACTAACAAATACTAACAGTAATAACGAGCACATTCAGGAATTTCAGGCGGGCATCTTTAACGTCACAAGAATAAGCTGCCGGACTGCAGCAAGGTAAGAGCAAAAATGCCAGTGAGATTAGCTCTTGTAATAAAATTGATAGGAGTGTTGGTGATCACTGGTCTATTGGCTGCCTCTGTATGGCAGAAAAACTATGCTTCCAATATTATGGCTGCATCAAAAACTAACCTACCCCCTCCCACGGCTGCAACAGGTATGATATTAGGTGGTACTAGCAACGCTAAAGGTAAGGGAAGTAGAGTTAAACACAGCACATATGCAGACAATAATAACGAAGCAGCAAGATGGACACCTACGGCGATGGGAAAGACCCGCTCACAAGTCTATGAGCAGACCTGTACGTTGCCTGCACAAACACATAGTTGCACATTGTTACTAATGACAGGTACACCGCGAGCTGGGAATGACGATGGTCCCAGGCTTGGGTCTCACAGGAGAACCAATCAGAACACAGGGAGGCTCATCACTGATGTCAGTAGTATTAGCCAATCACCAGGGGTCCCCTTGTAGCAATTTTAAAGTATCTAATAGTAGGGACAGCCCAAGTATACCACCTGACTCATCCTTAACCACTAACATCCTTCTCCATATGTAACCTATACTAACCCTACTACTCGGGGAACCAATCCAGAGCGGCAATACGTTTTTTGCTAACTTTCCCAGGTGACGCAGATAGCGCGTCATACTGCTGTAAAAAGGGCCTGCGAGCCCCACTATGAGTGAGAGTCTGGATGGACGCGTATGATCCGAGACCCATCCCTGCCGTTGTTATAATAAACAGCAGAACCACCTTGCTCCTTGTGTGTGTCTCATACTCCTTTTGGGAAACACAGGTAGAGTTGGGGCCTCCCAGCCCGGAGGTCCACGGATGGCTCTGCCGGCCCCGGGATAATCACCCCGACATGAGTTTGAACTGCAACTTTCAAAATGTAATTCTTCTCTTGCGTCTCTCTCAGCATAATCTTGATTCTCTCTTTTGGGGTCGCTGTTGTCTCCTGCCCTCAATTTCCACCCACGTCCCTCCGCCTTCTTCCATCTATCTCAGCCTTTCAGACATCATGTGTCATCTCTCCCTACCAATTCTGCCAAGGGTTTTCTCTGCCTGCCACCAATTCCATTTAGGAGGTGGCCTGGGACATGTTCTCTCACTCCCATTCTTAGATTGTCATGGATACCTGTATTCCATTTTCTAGCTTGCCTTTCCACTGTTTTCATTTAGGATGTAGGATACCTCTGGCAAAACTCTTCGTGGACTGGGCATCTTCACCAGAGTGAAACCCATTGACATGCTGTAGCCCATGGCTGTCACAGAGCTTGAGTGATCTGGGAAGCTTGCTGCATCTCCCCACTGCTACTACTGTGCTGTGCTTCTAATGGGTTTAAGCATGCCTCTCTGCTGCAGGTCTTCTCCTTCTAGAGTGCTTTTCTCAACTACCTCCTCCTCTTTCAGCCCATCTTATATTGCTTTGGTCCCAGTACATTTATAATAGGGTCATGTATTCATAGACATAGAAGAAAGACCCTTTCTTCTGCATTTTTTTGTGGCGAATGGCACTGCGTCATGATAGCAGCAATGGATAAGTTGTACTTCTTGTCGAAAGAGCACGGTTTCTGGTGATAATAATTTTGGAGCCCATCTGGTGAAATTGTACGGAAATAGAGAGCAAACATTTTTTGGAACATTTTGTGAAGTTCCGTGACGGAGGTTAATGTTATGGTGGTTCCAAAAGTTCCATCTGCCTTACGTAAATTTTGCTCTACCCTGCAGCAGAAAACACGTACATGAAATGTTGGTTGGGCCCTGCTTGGAACCCCATGTCCTGCACCATAAAACGTTTCATATGGCGCTCATAGAACATCATGGCACATGTGGACACCCCAGGGATTGCAAGGGGCATGCTTCAGGTGCATGGCCTGCTTTTCAGCCAGCAGGTCGCTTTTGAGTGTCTGTCGGCACGGCGGCTGGGGAGGGGAAGAGCCAGTGAATGTATTCTTGCTTTGAGAATCTTGGGGTGACCAGGGGCAGTAGGAAAAGGACAGTTTGCGAGGCTTAAAATGCGTGAAATTAACTGGATGCTGCTTTGCCCGAAATCCTTTGTAGCCCTTTTCGGTTCTTTTCATTCTGGAAAGTTCCTCCAGGAAAGAAAACCTTAAAGGTGGGACTCATAAAAGCCATTTCTCTTTGCCATTGGCGCCATAAGTAGAACCGCATGAAACTGGGGGAAAACATGTTTTAGCCAACTATGGCCATTTTTTGACATTTTGATGATATTCTGTCAGGTGTTGAAGGGTACATTTATAGCAAGGTTTCAACAAAACCTTTAACATTAATATTCTGATAAGGACAGTTTCCCGAAGGCTAGCACAGAAAACACTAGATATATTGATATCAATGTTTTCAGTCCCAGGCACAATGACCATTATATAAGGCTTAAAGTGATGCCCTCTGAGCAGTGTGGGCATGGTCGTTGTGCCCAGGCATAACTGCAGGCTTGCAGTGCATACCTGGTCACTGTGGAGTCTGGGTATTACCCTTGGTTTGGACCAGAGGGCAGAGTAGATGGAGTCACTGTGTGGTCTCAGGCAAGGCAAAGGCACAGAGGCTGTTGGGCCCGGTCATGTCCAGTGCATTGTTTATGGAGTGTTAATGCACCTGGTGTATGACGATTGAACAAGCACCAGTCCCGTTAGCCACTGGATGCCACCATGGGTAGAGCCGGCCAGAGGCGTTGCTGGGGGATGGGGGGGGGTTGAGTGGGCTATAGCCCCAGGTCTTTTGGTTGTAGCCCCGGATAGAAGCTCAGGGGCTACCACCAAAAGGCTGGCTTGCCCCATGTCCCGACACTAGCATAGCCCCAGATCTTTTCCAGACCTAACAACACCCCTGGAGCGGGCTATATAAGGAGGGGCACAGTGCCTTCTAGGCATGGCCAAATGCTATGCCCAGGGTACACCCACGAGATGGTCACTGTGCTTGCGGCTGGAGGCCATGGCCAGGAGGTAGTACACAGGGGGTCACTGTTTCTGGGACAGAGCCACAAACTGTGCTCTGAGAAAGTCCTTAGACTGGACCAAAGGCATGCCCACAAGCCATTCCTTGTGCTCAGTGACCACTGGGAATGCCAGCACCAGTGCAGGGAGGGTCCTGTATCTGTACATACTGCTCAGTGGGTTCTGCAGATGGTGTCACTGTTCCTGTGGTATGTCCAAAGGCCAATTCACAAGCACAGTGACCGCTGGGCATGGACACATGGCAATAAAGTGTATAAACAAGAAGCAAAACACAATTGTAAAAAAAAACAACCTTTGTACTTCAACTTTGCAAACTACCATTTGCGAATTTCAGTTTTTGGGGGGATCGCACTGTAATCATGATTTCCATTGAACTAATATGTGTAATATTTTGGGATTTAAGTTAAAACTCTTATTTTGTTCAAGCCATAGTATGCTACAAGTGATTTTTTGGTACACTTTTAGAGGTTGGAAGTGACAACATGTAGATGCTGTAAGGTATGCTAGGCAAAACCTTTTGTAAAAATGGGGTTCTTTGTGAATTACGCACTTACCCTTCATTTGGTGGCAAACCCTGACACCCCTTCTGTGATGACCTCTACAACCGTCCTTAGATTAAAACATTACAACAAAATCGTAATCCAATTGAACATAAATAAGGAGAATAGACAAAAGGACAATAAAACAAACCCAAACATTTTGGGCATCCATAATTAGAAAATGAAAGACACCCATTAAAAAAGAAAAGCGCTTTGGATTAAAGGGCTATATAAAAACAATTAATACAAATACAAATACAACAAGCAATACCATTTATTTATTTATTTTATTTACATTTTTGTCCTTCAATTTCCCTACACAGAGGGTCATGAAGCGCTTTCGAAAAGTTCAAAAGAAAGGGGTTGAAAAAAGAAGTTCCAAAATGTTCAGGACAGGATAGGAAGATCAAGATAGACAGAGGATGGCAGGGAATTGTGTCTGGCTGATTGAGTTGCAGGGAAAGTGGTATGTGCTGATGCTCTTTTGGAAAGTGATGATGGAGGGTGTGGTTAGTAGGGATGTGGAGCAGCTGGATGTTCCAGGTTCTGTATATCTGCTGGGTGGACACAGGTTTTTGTGTGCAGGTTAGTTTGCATAGTGGACTATGTCAGAGGTTTTTGTTTGCTTGCCTGGTGTTTGTGGGTGATGGATTTCGATTTGTTGTGAAGGTAGGATAGGGTTTTGTAGTGGACGGCTGCGGATAGCATGCATAGTCCTTTGAAAGCCAATGTCTGGAGTATAGGGGCCAATGGAGTTGTGATTGAGCTGGAGTGATGTGTAAAATTCTTTGGGAAGGTTCAGGGTGAGTCTTGCTGCTTTCCTTTCTATGGTCTGCAGGCGGGTGAGATTGCTGTTGGGGAGTCCAGTGAGAATAGCATTTCCAAAGTCCAGCATGATTGAACCTGGGCTGAGTTGTAGTGCAGTAGTGACCAGGTTGTAGGATCTGTCTTGTCCTGCAGTGGAAATGTAGTTGTAGTTTTCATGTTTTAGGGAAGACAGCTATGTGGTGTGTGAGCGAAAGATGGTAAGCCTACATATTTGACACCCGTGTAGAGGGATATGAGTGGGTTGTCCCTGGTGAGTTCTTTGAATTAGGGGCTGAGGTTGAATCGGTCCTGTCGGGACAGATACATAGGTTTATCTTTTTTGGAGGGGTTGATGTTGGGCAGTGGCTGGTCATCCATTTAGTGAATGTGGAGAGACACATTTTGAGGGTGCAGAGTTGCGGATGGGATGACATTCGGAAGTATATTTGTGTGTCATCTGTGCATCGATGGAAACAGAACTTGTATTTTCCAAGGGTCTGTCTGAGGATGCACCATATATGTTGAAGGGGAGGGCAGACAAGAAGGACGCCACTACTTGAATGGGGTGGGTTCTGATCAATAGGTGGGCATGGAGACAGCGTGCATGCTGTCAGCGAGGAAGGAGGTGAACCAGTCAAAAACAGTGCCTTTGATCTTCATCCTGTGGTACAGGTTGTTTAGGAGAATGGCTGATGGTGTTGAAGGCTCCCTTGTCAGTGATCTAATCGAGGTCATGCAGGGTGTGATGTGTTGCTGTCGCCGTGTTCTGTCTGGAATGAAAGTCTGATTTGGAGGGGTTGAAGAGGTCGTGCTCTTGGAGTTGGTATGTGACAGAGCTTTGCACGATTGTGGTGAGGGATGGCAGGATAGCAATGTTATGGTAGTTTTCAGGGATATGTGGGGTCAAAGGATGGTTTCTTGAGTGCAGAGGATTTGTCCTATTTTTATGTGGGGAGGGGATTGTATCATATGCAAGACAGGAGTTGATAATATTGACCCAGTGTATAGACAAGCAACTGTCAACACGCAGAATGAAGAATGAAAGGTGTAACTTGCTGTTTGGCCAGTCACCGACTGCACCAATGTATCACAGATATGACAAGAGATATTCTCTCCAACAGACATTTAAACCATATCCAGTTGATGGTTTCAAGGGGACAGAGGTCTCATGAATGGGCCAGATTGACTGACAATAAAGTCAGGTATCAATGACATCATAAGAGACATCATGATATAGCCGCGTTAGCCATGAAGCAAATAATGCATCCATTCATGAAGCTACACAGACATGCTCATAACACCTGTAGGTAGAGCATGGATACATTTACATAATGCTAAGAACCTTTCCTTTCGACAAAGCAAAACCACAAGACACAGAATATACGTGGACCAAGCTTGCATATGCTTTATTGCAACTAACCATACAAAGCCATGAAGACACATAGGGAACCTATAGAGTGACTGAAGTGAATCAGGTTGGAAAGAGAGGCCTCAGACACATGGAAGGAGAGACACGAGTCACAGAGCTTGTGTTCACAGCCAAGGACAAGGTTGGGTGGAAAATTCCTGTTTCCTGAGGCAGCAAGCCATCTGCAAGAATTCAGAATAAAATCCTTATAATAATTGCAGACAGAAGCGCTTAACTTTGCAGTCCCCTCAAACGTGACACAGTAGAACAGGATACTGCTAATTTACTAGTGGTGGGAAGTGAAGCTGTTCCCAGCGAGAGAGAGTGGAATGATACAAGTGTTTACCACCAAAACTGCAACCTGCATGCACGCTCTCAGTCTTAGGCAATCAGACAGTGGTAACAATATAGAACACACAGCCCTCCATGTTCTTTCCCATCACCTTGAAAAGGTACACTGAGCTCTGTGACCAGACAGGGTCCCAGGCCTTGGAGGTCCCGCTGAAGCCAATGCAGAGGCTCCACTTGTGACGTGGTATAAAATGTTACACGCACAAATGGTCTTCCTGGGACCCTGCAACAGTTTAGTTTGTAACGTTTAGGGGTAGTCTCAGGCTGAGCCACCTGATATGAGTTACCAATAAACAGACTAATGTATAGTTGCTGTATACATAGTTAGCCCAAACTGACCTACAAGGACACCCAGTAGGTTTTTGGGGCGGACACCATTTTCATGATGTCATACGTGCATAAAACCATATGACACTGGCTTAGAAGCTGAGAACGCTGGAGAATTATTAGTCCTGTGTGATCACTGTCTGTGTTGGATAATAAAGGCAGTATACTTCGCCCCATGGCTGAGTCTTCCTTTCTTGTGGTGGGGAGTCTTTAATGGGCCTAAGTTTCTCTGCTTAGTATCTGGATGAATGCTTTGAGGTCCCATCCACAAACCCCTAACTGTGGCAAGAGTATATTAGCCATTAAATATTGTGAATGCACTTTTCTGTAGTACCAAGCTTTACCTGGCATGTCATTCACCAATGTATCTCTGCCTCTCTCTCTCTCTCCCTCTCTCTCTCTCTCTCTCTCTCTCTCTCTCTCTCTCTCTCTCTCTCTCTATCGCTTTCTCTCTCTCTCCCTCTCTATGCACTCGCTATCTCTCTCCCTCTCTCGGTAAGATTGACATTGGCAGGTGCATGTTAGCTAGTGCCAACCCATCTGTAGACAACAGACAGATCGAGTGAAAAAAACCCAGATGTTTTGAAGAGGGGGGTTGGTTTTACTTATGATTAAAAGTAGAATGTGAGCAGCTGCGACAGAGGCATCCCCTGAGGTGTGGAAAAGCCTGTTATTTGGAGACATGAGTGTGCCCTGTAGGGAGGTTTCCATCACATTGAGGGTGTCTTGACCTTACAAAGGTAGGTGTTACAGGAGGAGACGGGGGTGGGGGGGCTTGTATAGGATCTGACGAAAAACGAAATGATGTAATTGTACTAACATTGTAAACTGTCTCTTTTTAAAGTTTTAAAATGTTAATTTCTAATAATCACTTCCACCATATATTGTAGTCATAATAAGCATGTGTCACATGTCTTACTGAGCAGAACACATTAGCAAACCTAGAATTAGCACTTACATAATTTTTTGCTAAGTGGTTACCAGTCCTTGGTGAACAGTCCGGTTCACTCCTATCGTGCTCTTTCAAACTAATACTATGATAAAGAGGGAGGAAACAAACAACATACAGGATGTTCCCTTCCAGATTTGCATACAATTCCCAAGGATTTTGGCAACATTCAAATGACCACAGTGCTTCGTATTTGACAAATATGTCTGTGATAAAGGACTATAGGCTTGAGACCGTATGCATATAATGTAAAGCTGGACTTTAGACTCATTTCATATTTTATATCAAAATCCTAACATTGTGCCTCGTTATAAGTATGGAGGTAAGGCAACAACGGTGCTGGTAGCGCTACCAGCACCGTTGCTACTGTACCACCATACTACGAGCTGGCCTCGCGGGCTTCTGTCAGCCCGCCAGGTCTGACCTGTCGGGCAGTGTGGCACCCGCAAGCAAAGCATGTCGGATGCACCGGCACTATTGTAAACGGTGCTGGTGCATCCGACGTCCAAATTCCCATTGAGCCCTATCGGGTTTAAATGGGAATGGGCATGTACCGGGCCCAGCACCTGCAAAAGGTCAATTAACGGTTCCGGCTGGGCCGGAATAGCCTGATAATTGGCCATTCATGGGTGCCGGACCCGGATGCAAATTTGGAGGTAGCGTTGCCAGGTTTCACCGGCAAGGCTACCTCCAACCTCGTAATGAGGCCCTGACATGTTTGTAACAATGAGCCATATATAGCTGGTTGAGGCAGAATTTTGGGAGGGGAGCGGAAATAAGAAGATGGTGCACAGATATCATCAGAGGATATTGCATATGAAGGATTAATGCATTTTGTCATTTCTTTCCACAAAATGGTCAGTTATTGTACGTTGGCTAAACAACAGCTCAAGACAAACACTTTAGAAATAGAAAATACAAATTTTACACCTTGTATAAATATAGAACATGTTTCTCGAATCTGAGTGTGAAACCACTGTGTCTTTCTTTTTTTCTTTTTGTCTGTCATATCTCTTACCTCAATGTATTTCTAATAAACAATTCATAAATGTGGAACACGAAATATGTAATTGAAAACATTATTTAGATGAGCTAGAATAAAAATATGTGCGAAGTCACAAGGTTTTTCCAGGGAAACAATTGACTTTGGAAGAAGTTGTCATTTTAGACATGGAGAAATCACTCTTAATTCCCAAAACGGAATTGTATCTGGGGACAAGTAGGAAAACACAATACAAGCATAGGTGTGTTCTCCTGTGGCAGTCTGGGGACAGTCTGCGTCCACAATGTAGGTAAGTAGGAGAGCACAATGAATGTACTAACAGATACGCATAAGTAGGTGCTTCTGTTGCAGTTTGGGGCAGTCTGTGTGCACAAAGTAAGCAATTAGGAAAGCACAATAAAAGCATAGGTGTGTGCTCCTGCGACAGTCTGGGCACAGTCTGTGTGCACAATGTAGGCAAGTAGGAAAGCACAAAGAATGTACTACCAAATAGGCAAAAGTATGTGTTTCTGGGAAAGGACAATAAAAGCATAGGTGTGTGCTCCTGTGGCAGTCTGGGGACAGCATGCGTGAACAACGTAGGCAAGTAGGTAAGCACAATGAATGTACTACCAGATATGCATATGTAGGTGTTTCTTTGGCAGTCTGGGGACAGTCTCTGTGCACAATGAAGGCAAGTAGGAAAACACAATGCATTCACTACCAGATGAGCATACGTTGGTGTTCCTGTGGCAGTGTGGGGACAGTCGGTGTGGCAATGCTCTAGACAAACATGATGTTAGGGAGAATTCTCCAGAATGGCTAATTTCCCTCACCTACTGAGTCCCTCAGCAGCTTTGCTGGATTTCTAGGCTGTATTCTTTTCACCTGGTGAGAGTGTGAGCCTTTTTTCCCACTCTGTGTTTTGCTGTGTGTGTTTAACATGTTTTGTGTTTCTACACTGTGGAGCTTCACCTACTCCATAGGCATCATCTTTTAACTGTGTGTTACACAGCAACCTTAGTGCAGTGACACAGGGTTGTCTTGTTTCAGACTTCCCACTTTAAACTCCATATTCTGGGACTGACTACTGTCTCTCAGAACATGTAAAGTTGCCATTGACTTTATTAGTCTTTTTAAATTCACAGACCCAGTACAAACTATCTTCTATAGAGTACTGGAAAAGGTTAATAGTCATCCCTTTTTGTCTGTCTCTCATGGAACATTATTTTGTTCCCCTTTCGTTAAGATTCGGGTGGTGGCAGTGGTATCTACCCTATTTTTCCTACCGCGGTATATGTAAATAGCCTTGCTACTGTTTTAGGCTAAGTTAGTAGCCTCAAACTTAAATCCGCTGGACCCCAGTTACTTCTATTTGGTTCCAGCTGGGTTTATTCGCCATTTCTTTTCATAAAGGTCTTTCTCGTGTTTTACTCTGCGTGCCAAACCAGGTTTGGTTCCTTTGTTGGCCGTCCTTTGGCAGGCTTCTGCACAGAAGTCCTCCTTCGGCGCCTGAATGTCTGAGGGGGACAGGATGTGAGGGAGGGGTTTGAGACTCCCTGCACAGGGTCTCCTTGGAGACCCATGTCGCACTCTGTATGATTGGCTGTAGTGACTGTGCCGCCAGGACAGCCCCGCTGATGTGTGATTGACAGCCAGGCTGTGTGAATGGGGGAAAACTACATAAAAAGCAGGTCTCTGGGGCTTGGAAGGCAGATTTGCCACTGGATCGAGAGAACCGAGGAGAAGCTGAAAGAAGAGGACCACTACCACGACTGAAACTCCCACTGAAGCACTGCTGCGGGACCGAATATCCAAACTTCGACGACAGAGAAGTTCTGCAAGGAATCTGAAAGGGACCAACCAGTTTGCCAAACACCAAGCAAGGTCTCAATCCCCTGGTCGAATTTGCTGTGCACAGATGCAGTGGACTGGATAGCCAGGAGGACCGGACCCTGTTTGGGTTTTAAGGAGTGCACCTTTAATTTGTATTTGTTGCTTTTGCTCTGCAGCTGGTTTCTTCCCTGGGCAGTGCAGGACCCTCCAGTCTTCCTACTTCGTGTCAGTCCGGCATTCGCTTCAGGAACCGTGAGCCTGCATGACCTGCCAGGAACTTCTGCCTCAGCTACAGCCTTCTTCTTCATTTAAGGTACTGTTCTAACCCGGTTGTTTGTTCCGTCCGACCGTAATGAAAGTGTTTGAAATCTTTCACCAATCCAAGGGCTTGTCCTTCTCTACTCTTTTAAGTAACTTTTCTTCCAACAAACTTCGTTTCAAACTCTTGGCAAAGACATAACCGCAAACTACTCTGATCTGTGTGATCCTCTGCAAAGACTCTGTACCATTAACATTGGCCCAGGCCTATTGATTTGAATCCCCATTGTAGCAAGCCTTTTCTAGATTTCCCTAACTACTTACTTGTTGGTGCTGCTTAATGTTGTGTAACCTTGTCTTTCCCTCGCTTTTAAATTGCTGGAGTGCCATTTTGCTCACACTTCATTTTGAGCCTAAGTTGTCCAGAATTGATTGGGGGTTGTGTAGTATATTAAGAGTGTGATTTTTCTGCTGCTTCACTTACTGAATTGTTTTACAACTAATGTGTAAGTAAATGTATATTTGTTTACTCAGAAACCTTTAGTCAGTGTTTGTTTGAACCATAGTAATGGCTGTCCTTTGTACAAATATTGATACTGCTCCCTTTACTCTTGAGATAAGTCTGGCTGCTCAGCCATCGTTACCACTTTACTGTGTAGTACAGGTTTGTACCAAAGGTGAATTTTTACTGTCACTTGTTGTCTTAATTGTGTGTGGTATTCCCAAAGGGTACTGCATATGATTCTGCCTAACAGCGGTGTACAGCGGTGAGGATCAAGTATAGTGATTATACTTAGAGTACATCTATTACCTTGGATCGACTAACCACAAGGCTAAATACCACTAAAAAGCAATTTTAATCATGTCTGATATGGAAAGCTACCGTCAGGAGACCCTCCTTAATTATGCTGTGTATTATCTGAAAAATCTGTGTAGAGAAAGGAATCTCTCTGTGAAAGGCAAAAAAAGTCCAAATTAATTGAAAGGTTGTTAGAGAAACAAAGTCCGGGGAGTGGGTCTGAAATACCTGCCCCTCCAGCAAATGTGGAAAATGATGAGGATGATAATGTGTCTGTTATTATGGATGAGTTAGATGAGGCAGTTGTGTCTCACAATGTAGGCCTTACTGCTCCTCTGCCTGCTCAAAAACCTCAATCTTTGTTCACTGGGACCCCATCAGGTCCTACACTCATTCCTGAATTCATTGCTCTAGAAAAGATGAGGCTTGAATTGGAATTCAAATGTATAAATGCTCAAACTGAACAAAAACACCAAGAACCTAAGCTCAGAGAAATGGAGATGAACCATGCCGTAGAAATTAAAAAGTTGTCTATTGAAAATGCTTCTCTCCCGGAGTCTTCTAGGTCTTCCAGCCCTAAGAGTCCCTGTATGCCTAAAGAAATTGTTGGTATGTATGAGGCTAAGCTTGATATGTTGGATTGGTTGTCAATGTTTTAATATAACCATGGGATTCAAGACATTATAGGGAATCAGTTGATTCTTTGGCTCTTCTCTAGGCTACCCACTGTTGCATCTGATGTTGTGATGGAGCTGGGGGAGGTCGATAGGATGGATTATGAGTGTGTGAAGCTAGCTTTAATTGCTAGATTTGGGAAGACCCCTTCCCAGTACCTTAAGAGGTTTAGGACCCTTAAAAGCATGATGGTACCCCTTGGGCTACCTGGGTATGTGAATGTTTGAAAAACCTAGATGGTTGGGTTAAGGGTTACAGAGTAAACACTTATAAAGGTATGATAAATCTCTTTATGTTGGAGTCAATTTATGATGCTTGCTCTTCTGAGCTCAGACAGCACTTGGCTGATTCTAAGGAGATAGATCCAAAGAAGTTAGCTAAGGCTGCTGACTCGTGGGTTGCCAACAGGGCTACTCACAAGGATTCTGTGGCAACTCAGAAGAAGGATGAGGGAAAGCAGCCAAAGAAAGATAACAAGGTTAATTCTAATACCTCCAATCCAAAAGAGGGCCCCAAACAAAACAACAAGGGTAAGACACACGGGAAACTGAATCAGGCTAGTGTACAATCTGGACCCAAACCAGATGGAGGTCAGAACAAACCCCCATTCATAAAAACATTTGGGAAATGTTATGCTTGTGGGTCAACTGACCATGTGAAAGGGGATCCCAGATGTAAGGGTAAACCTTGAGGGGTCTACACTGTCTCCGTAGCCTTTTCCCCAGAGGAAGACATACCTATGGCAAGTGGACACTTTCACCTACTGGCTGATTAACCCATGAGAGTCTCAGCTAGTGTTTCTTTAGTATCTCTGGGTTTGTGGGAACAACAGAATTTAGATGTCTATAATTCCATCCCAGATAATACTAAATAGTATTATAAAGATAGTGTTCTTGGGAATGGCCAGGAGACTCCTGCAATCAGAGACACTGGAGCCAGAAAAATTGTGGTTGATGAATCTCTTTTCAAGGTAGAGGATGTTGCTGTGGCACCCAAATGCCTAACCAAGTTAGCTGGAGGCCCTGTGCAAATGCTTCCCCAGTTACCAGCTCTCATCCATTGTAATGATATGACTGTCAAAATACCTGTTAGTGTGAAGAGTGAAGTGCCTGGGAGAGTCCTGTTGGGTAATGACCTGAAATCACTTGGAGTTGTGTCTAGTACCCCCAGGCCTCCCAGTAAAAGGAAACAGGAACTCACTAGGCTTGCAAGGGAGAGTACCTTAAGAGGTTCTCCAGAGGAGTTGATAGAGGAAACTATCACTCCCAGTCCACATGACTTACTAATTGCTATTTCAGGAAAGAAAGAGGCAAAGGGGAAACCCAAGACCTCCAAGAAGAAAGCAGATAGCACCCCTGTGCTAACAAGAAGGACATCCCCAAGATTGTCCAAAGTCACACCTGTGACTCTTCCACCTGCTGAGGCTGAGTGTGAGGTACAACCCTGTGTGGTTGATCCAGTTTCTGAAGAGCCATTTCTGGAAGAAGACATAACTTTAGTTGGATATCTGGATCCTGTTGACCATCCT
This sequence comes from Ambystoma mexicanum, assembly GCF_040938575.1. Taxonomy (NCBI): domain Eukaryota; kingdom Metazoa; phylum Chordata; class Amphibia; order Caudata; family Ambystomatidae; genus Ambystoma; species Ambystoma mexicanum. The sequence goes on from NC_090934.1 coordinate 144,812,747, forward strand.
GAGCTGCAGTCTTTACTGGCAGAAGGTGGACGCAACGGGGCAGATTTCAGCAGAGGACAAAGAGAGTGTCCTACTCTTGAAGGTCTTCGCCTACAGGCAGCTTTTCAGCTCGATGGGCAAAAGCCTAGGAAGCATAGGTTGCACTGATAAGATGACCTCTTCTACATTGAACCGACTGAGTCTATCCCTGGGGACTGAAAAAGACTTTTAGTGCCCGTAGAAAACAGACTCCAGTTCCTACAGTTGGCCCATGAGATACCTTTGGCTGGTCATTTGAGTTTCAAAAATACCAAGGAAAGGCTCTCCCTATACGTCTACTGGCCTAAAATGGGTTCAGAAGTTGACAAATTCTGTAGGAGCTATCACACTTGCCAAACCTCTGGCAAGAGTGGAGCCAAGAATGTGGCACCCCTGGTGCCTCACCCAGCTGTGGGAGTTCCTTTTGAGAGGGTGGGCATTGACATTGTTGGTCCCTTCAACCTCCCACATCTTCAGGAAACAGGTTTATCCTGGTTGTAGTAGACCATGCGACTAGGTATCCTGAAGCAATACCTATGAGGACTGTGATGGCTCAAGCTGTGGCTAAGGCTCTACTTGGTATTTTTTACCAGAGTAGTGTTTCCTAAGGAAGTGATATCTGACATGGGATCCAATTGTATGTCCCACTACATGCAATCCATGTGGAGAAACTGTGGTGTCACTAACAACTTATCTACAGCCTACCATCCACGGACAAATGGACTGGTAGAGAGGTTTAATCGTACTATGAAGAGCATGATAGGTGCTTTAGAGAAACCCCTTAAAAGAAAGTGGGACCTTCTACTGACATGTCTTCTCTTTGCTTATAGAGAAGTCCCTCAGGAGGGAGTTGGTTACAGTCGCTTTGAACTTCTCTATGGCAATCCAGTCAGAGGCCCCTTGGCCCTGATTAAGGAGAGGTTGGAGAGTGTTCCTTCCCCCAAGTCAGTCAGAGTGACTGACTATGTGATAGGTCTCCGGAGGAGAATGTCACACATGATGGCAGCAGCTAGTGATAACTTAAATGCAGGTCAGGCTCTGGTCAAACATTGGCATGACCATAAGGCCAGCATGGTTGAGTTTACTCAAGACCAGTTTGCACTAGTTATGGTGCCAACAAGGCAGAGGGCCTTGCAAGACAAATGTATAGGACCCTTCAAGGTGGTGGGCAAACCTGGAGAGGTGAACTATTTGGTGTACTTAGGCAGACCTAAGGAGGCTCCCAGAGTCTTTCACACCAACTGATTGAAGGCATATGTCTCAAGATCAGAAGTGGGAGCTTTGCTTATAGCTTCAGCTCAAGACGAGGAGGAGAGTGAACCTCTACCTGAACTACATAGACCCCAACCTTTGGATAAGAACATAGAAGGAGTCAATCTCTCTTCTAATCTGACATCTGAACAACAGGAGGAGTGTAAGGTTCTGTTAAATCAGTTTGCCTCCCTGTTTTCACTTTCACCAGGCTTGACCCCTTGGGGCCAGCATGATATTCTCACGGGTGACTGTTTACCTGTGAAAAGCAGAGGTTACACAATGTCAGAACATGTGAGATCCCACACCAAAGGAGAGGTCAACAAGATGCTTGATCTTGGGGTTATAGAGCCTTCTACAAGTCCATGGTCTAGTAGTGTTGTTCTAATAACAAATGCAGGATCCAAGGAGTTGAGATTTTGTTTGGACAATAGAGTTCTAAATGCAGTCACTAAGACGGATGCCCATCCTTTGCCAAGGACACATGAACTGGTGGATAAACTTGGTGCAGCCAAGTACCTCAGTACATTTGATCTGACGTCAGACTAGTGGCAAATAGCCCTGACAGACCATGCCAAGGAGAAAACTGCATTCTCAACCCCAGCAGGCCTCTACCAAAGTTATGCCTTTTGGATTAAAGAATGCACCTGCTTCATTCCAAAGGATGGTCAATCAAGTTCTGAATGGGATGGAAGACTTCTGCATGGCATACTTGGATGACATTGCAGTGTTCAGACCTACTTGGAAAGAACATGTTGATCACTTAGGATATGTTTTGCAGGCTCTTGAGCATGCCCATATGACCATAAAGGCAAGCAAATGTCAAATTGTTCAGAGCAAAGTGGTCTACCTTGGTCATGAGGTAGGAGGAGGTGAAATAAGGCCATTGGCTAGCAAAGTACAAGCTGTACAAAACGGAGCCACCCCTACTACTCGAATCCAAGTGAAAGCCTTCCTAGGTCTCACTGGGTACTACAGGAATTTCATTGAGAACTATGGGTCCATAGCTTCTCCTTTGATTGTAATCTCCTCTCCAAAATTCCCTAAAAAGGTTAGATGGAATGGGGAGTACACTCAAGCCTTTGAAAACCTGAAGAAAACCCTTTGTCAAGCTCCAGGCCTAAGAGCTCCTGATTACCACCAACCCTTCATTGTGCAGACAGATGCATCCAATACAGGTGTAGGTGCAGTCCTTAGTCAACTGGATGAGAAATGTAGGGCACACCCCATTTGCTTAATCAGTAGGAAAATGAAGGAACCAGAAACAAGGTGGGCAACCATAGAGCGTGAGTGTTTTGCCATTGTGTGGTCTCTGAAGAAGTTTAGACCATACTTGTATGGATCTACTTTTGTGATTCAGACAGACCACCAACCCATGAGACGTTTAATGCAAATGAAAGGGGAGAACCCAACACTTCTAAGATGGTCAATCAGCCTGCAATGGTTTGATTTCACCATGAAGCACAGGTCAGGATGTCACAACCAAAATGCTGATGGTCTCTCTAGGGTGTTTATAACTGACTAGAGTGAAGAGATTCATCCAGGAGTGGATTAAATCCTCCTGTCCCTTAGTCTGGGGAGCAGGGCAGCAAGTGTTAGGGAGAATTCTCCAGAATGGCTAATTTCCCTTACCTACTGAGTCCCTTAGCAGCTTTGCTGGATTTCTCGGATTCATTGTTTTCACCTGGTAAGAGTGTGAACCTTTTCCCCACTCTTACATGTGTTTTGCTGTGTGTGTTTAAAATATGTTGTGTTCATAGACTGTGGAGCTTCACCTACTCCATAGGCATCATCTGTTTACTGTGTGTTATGCAGTACCCTTAGTGAAGTGACACAGGGTTGTCTTTTTTCAGACTTCCCACTTTAAACTCCATATTCTGAGACTGACTACTGTCTCTCAGAAAATGTAAAGTTGCCATTGACTTTATTAGTCTTTTTAAATTCACAGACCCAGTACAAACTATCTTCTATAGAGTACTGGAAAGGGTCAATAGTTATCCCCTTTTGTCTATCTCTCAAGGAACATTATTTTGTTCCCCTTTCGTTAAGATTTGGCTGGTGGCAGTGGTATCTACCCTATTTTTCCTACCGTGGTCTATGTAAATATCCTTGGTACTGTGTTAGACTAAGTTAGTAGCCTCGAACTTAAAGCTGCTGGACCCCAGTTACTTTTATTTGGTTCCGGCTGGGTTTATTTGCCATTTCTTTTTGTAAAGGTCTTTCTCGTGTTTGACTCTGCATGCCAAACCAGGTTTGGTTCCTTTGTTGGCCGTCCTTTGGCGGGCTTCTGCACAGAAGCCCTCCTTAGGTGCCTGTATGTTTGAGGGGGACAGGATGTGAGGGAGGGGTTTGAGACTCCCTGCACAGGATCTCCTTGGAGACCCATGTGGCACTCTGTATGATTGCTGGTGGTGACTGTTCCGCCAGGGCAGCCACCGCACTGTGTGATTGACAGCCGGGCTGTGTGAATGGGGGAAAACTGCATAAAAAGCAGGTCTCTGGGGCTTGGAAGGCAGAGTCGCCACTGGATCGAGAGAACCGAAGAGAAGCTGAAAGAAGAGGACCACTACCACGAATGAACCTCCTGGTGAAGCCCTGCTGCGGGTCTGAATCTCCAAAGTTCGACAACAGAGAAGATCTGCAAGGCATCTCATTCCCTTCAGCTGGTGGGACCAACCAGTTTACCAAACACCAAGCAAGGCCTCCCTCGCCTGGTCAAATTTTCTGTGCACAGCTGCAGTGAACAGGATAGCCAGGAGGACCGGACCCTGTTTGGGTTTTAAGGAGCGTACCTTTTATTTGTTGCTTTGCTCTGCTGCTGGTTTCTTCCCTGGGCAGTGCAGGACACTCCAGTCTTTCTACTTCGTGGCAGTCTGACAGTTGCTTCAGGAACCGTGAGCCTGCAGGACCTGCCAGGAACTTCTGCCTCAGCTACAGCCTTCTTCTTCATTTAATGTACTGTTCTAACCCGGTTGTTCGTTCCATCCCACCACAGTGAAAGTGTTTGAAATCTTTCACCAATCCAAGGGCTTGTCCTTCTCTACTCTTTTAAGTAACTTTTCTTCCGGCCAACTTCGTTTCGAAACTCTTGGCAAAGACTTAACCGCGAACTACTCTGAACTGTGTGATCCTCTGCAAAGACTCTGTACGATTAACATTGGCCCAGGCCTATTGATTTGAATCCTCATTGTAGCAAGCCTTTTGTAGATTGCCCTGCCTACTTACTTGTTGGTGCTGCCTAATTTTGTATAACATTTTCTTTCCCTCCCTTTTAAATTGCTGGAGTGCCATTTTGCTCACACTTCATTTTGAGCCTAACTTGTCCAGAATTGATTGGGGAATGTGTAGTATATTAAGAGTGTGATTTTCCTGCTGCTTCACTTAGTGAATTGTTTTACAACTGATGTGTAAATAAATGTATATTATTTTACTCAGAAACCTTGAGTCAGTGTTTGTTTGAACTACAGTAATTGCTGTCCTTTGTGTAACTATTGATACTGCTTACTTTACTCTTGAGATAAGTCTGGCTGCTCAGCCATCGCTACCACTTTACTGTGTAGTACAGGCTTGTACCAAAGGTTAATTTGAACTGTCACTTGTAGTCTTAATTGTGTGTGGTGTTCCCAAAGGGTACTGCATATGATTCTGCCTAACACATGTTTCAGCCTTGATGGGCCTCATCAGTGAGGAGTAGCTTGGGTCTCTATGTCCAGCAGGCACAGGACAAATGTCTGGGCATTCCCGCCCCACTCGGTGCGACTTGCACAAAACAGAAGAGGTGATGCCTGGAAGGTTTTAAATGAATCCTAGCCTCTGGCATTGCTCTGGGCAATCATGCAGACCATCACTCTTCACCTGCCAAGCCATTACAAAAGGGGAAAGACCATTTGCAAATCAGGGTTGGTAAAACCCTAAAAGGGGCAGTCCAGAACAAACTGATTGGTCACATCCCTTCTGCACAAGACCACAAGCATCCCCAAACATGTTTCCTCATCAGTTTGTCCAGCAGGCATGGGACAAACATCTGGGCATACCCGTCCCACTTTGGGTGACTTTTGCAAAACAAAAGAGGTGATGGCTGGATGGGACGGCTTGGAATGAGTCCTAAACTCTGGCATTGCTCGGGGCATCCCTCCAGACCATCATTCTTTGTCTGCCAAGCCATTACAGAAGGGGAAAGACCATAAGCAAATCAGGCTTGGTCCAACCCCAATCGGGGCAGTCCACCCGAACTACTTGGTCACATCTGTTCTGCACGAGACCAAAAATATACCGATCATGTTTCGGCCATGTTGGTCCTCATCAGTGAAGAGTAGCTTGGGTCAAGGTCCAGCAGGCACAGGACCCACGTCTGGGCATACCCGTTCCATTCGGGGTGACTTACACTAATCAAAAGAGGTGATAGCTGGAAGGTTTGGAATTAATCCTATCCTCCAGCATTGCTCTGGTCAACCTTCTAGACCATTGATCTTTGCCTGCCATGCCATTACAAAAGGGGAAGGACCATATGCAAATCAGTCTTGGCTCAACCAACCACAAAAAGGGCAGTCCAGCCCAAAACTCTTGGTCACATCCCTTCTACGCGTAACCACAAGCATCCCCAGACATATTTCAGCCTTGTTGTGATCCATCAGTTGAAGAGTATATTGGGTCTCTAGGCCCAGCAGACACGGGACACATGTCTGGGTATACCTGTCCAACTTGGCGTGACTTAAGCAAAACTGGCACAATTTAGGCAAGTAGGAAAACACAATGAATTTACTGTCAGAAAAGCATAGGTTGGTGTTCCCTTGGCAGTGTGGGGATGGAAAAAGGGAGCAAAAGGCATATGTTGGTTTACACTTTTACGGTCCAAAATGATATCAATGGTTCAGATATTGTAGACACGGGAGTGCCTGTCTTATCCGTGCACTTAAAGACGTAGTATCATTATTTATTTTCTTTTCTAAAACATTGAAACAATCAAAAGTGTACCCTTGCAAAACAGCAAATGCCTACATGTGGCCGAAATGACCCCTCAAATAAACTGCGATGAGCGATGGGAAGACATTTTTATAATTAATTGTTCCTACTCTTCAGCAATTGTTATACATTAGCAAGACTTGTCTGGTGTCTGCGAGCCTGACAATATTCAAGGCACGCTACCTCATGCCTGGAAGACCACAGGGCCACATTGTATCACTGAACTACACAGTAGGCAATATAACTCAATGGGCCTCATTATGATAGTGGGGATACAGTGATAACGTCGCCGGTAGTGATGCCGGCGCCGTTATCACAGTACTGCCACATTACGAGTTCTGTTTGCGGGTGCTGCTCTGCACGCCTGGTCACACTAGGCTACCATCCTCCCCATTCTGATTGAGTCCTATGGGGGCTCAAATGGGAATGGGGACGTACCAGATCCGGATCCCGTGAAAGGGAAATTACTGGGCCCGCCGAGGTCGGAATGGCCCAGTTATTCCCCTTTTGCGGGACCTGGAGCCGGACCCGAGTTTGGGGGTAGCCATGCCCTTATTAAGGGCATGGCTACCTCCAAACTTGTAATGAGGACCAATGTATATTTACAGTGTATGCATACCTGTCACAGGGCTGTTTGTGAACACCATGTCCACAATTAATGTACACCTAGACCTACGCATACATTACCCATGAAACAGGCCAGTTGTATGTATGATCAAGAGTGTATCTTAGCCCTTAAACTTGCTGCTCGTGTTTTTGCCTAGTTTTGATATTGTCTAAAAGTCGGATGCCCAACTGGGGCACCAGGAGGTTCAAGGAAGCCTTTGCCTATGGCAAGCAGGTAAGGATGAAGCAGGCAGCTACAGGCTTGTTGGTGAACTCTGATCGTTTGCAAAGGATTCCTTCCTCGCTGTTTCTTAGGCTGTCTGTTTAGTTCCAGAAAATGTACCCGGACAGAACAACACGATGGGAATTCTCTGTAGGCGAAATGCATCTACCTGTGCCTTTAATAACGCTGGGCATGTCACATGCCTGCACATCTCTCTTCCGTGTAACACTGCCAGAGGTGTAGAGGGAGGCATGTAAAGAGCCCAGCTCTGAAATGCAAAGGAATCTGCATTAGCTCTCCATGTGGGTGACAGGCTGCAGGGGAAGTGCAGACTCCCCTCCGCCTACTTCCACTCTCTGACAGGTTAAATGTTTAATTGGCATATAAATGCCCACTCTCCGCCTGTCCAGGACTTTGAAGGTGGAACATTATCCCGTCCATGTGAAAATGACCTTGGTCTGACCTGCGTAAAGGGTGGCGGATGGGAAATTGACTGCATGTCATGTCCTTGTGTTTAAGTAAATTATAGATGTGTTACCCGTACCGTAGATGTCTGTGCATTGTGGGAGCAGGTGGTGTGTTAGTTGTTAGTTCATTTAGCATCGGGTGCTTGCATCTGTGGTGATGAAAGGTCTGATCTCTCTTGGACATCACTTTCTCAATCCTAAACTTCCAATTAACAAACGAATGCATTCTAGGATTTGTAGTATTGGTTACCTCAATTGCACCGAAGCACCTGATGCCGGTGATTTATAAAAAGGAAATCTGTTGGCTGGAAACGTGGTGTCAAACACAACAGATTGTATATCGGACAACTCAATTGAGATTCCTTTCTTTTTCGTCACTAGTCCGTTCCTCCAACCAATGCTAACCAGCCCTGGACCACCATTTCCCTAGGGAACGCTGGTGAGTTTCCTCTCTAGGGTGAAAAGATAGGGAAGAGACACTGACCCTACCTAGATTCTTCAACTATGATATGATAGGCTATTTACAGCTCGCTTAATACCCAGAGGTTTCTAAGCACGGACCCGGGGATCAAACCTGTGTTGCTCTGTGTCGTCTTGCTTCCAAGGCGAGCATGTTGCCTCTGAGCTATCCTCCCGGGACTAACGATGTTGAAAATTCATTAAAAAAAGACAAAAATAGCCTGAATTGGTAAGCAAAGAATGGAGGGATTATGTAATTCTAATGCTCCATTTTCACCTGCTTCCAAAATTAAATATTTTTAAAATATGAAAACAAACAGCGGGCATCCAATAACTATGAAGGAATCTCTAAAAAAAAGGTCAACTGATTCCAGCGGAAATATAATTACTTATACCACTGAAGAGAGAGTTATGAATGAGGCCCTCGTTGCACCGGTCCCTCCAACTTCTCGATGTCACAGAAATGAAAGGTGTACATTGTTCCTGGCCCCCTATGCCCTATCACGGCGGTATCTCTGATGTGAGAAATGCTATTCTCTTAGACAACCATATAGGCCCTTTCCTGATGATGTTGTCGAGGAGATAATCTTGCAGCTGATGGAGCAATTAGACTGACTATGGCTGTGAGCCATTGACCTCATGACCAGAAACACGACATAGATGCGTTACACATGAAGCACATATGAATCCCTGCACGAAGTTCCGCAGACACTTAGGTTAAAATTCTCTTAGACACGAAGAACATCCTTATGACCCACTTAGATAGAGGACACATATACTTCTGCTATGCTGTAACTGCAAGTCGCACGAGAATACATAATAACTGCTTGCTGACGCTGAAAGCAACTAACGAGAGTGACCATGTAAATCAAGATGGAAGATGCAGCAACATTAAATTGATTGGCAAGCACTGGGAGGTTTGGAGAACACAGGGAGAAGCCTGACTCACCGATTCAGCAGGAAGTAACAGACTGGACTGTTAGTGCAGCCAGTATACATCTTCCTACCATGGAAACCAAGGCAGGGAGAGTTTCATATTCACAGAGGAGATAGGACAACTGCATGTGTAAAAGCTACAAATCCTGATAAATGTTGAGCAAGAGACACAAGTTATTGCTCTGTATACATGTTATTGTTATTGTTATTGTTATTTTGCACTTATATAGCGCTTTATATTCCATTGGTATGGTCTGAAGGCGCTTGTAGGTTGAACGCCCTTGGGAACCGAAGTTCAGATCAGTAGAGAGAGTAGGGAGAGTCAAAAGGTGCGTGTGCGCACCGGATATGTGTGCAGCTACATGTGACCTGAGACCTGAGGACAAAGCCTAATAATTTGAACCAGACAGAGACTGTTGTTCACATCCAGCTAAGGACAGACAATACGAAAGTAATACTAGGTTGAAAGTTACATTTTCTTTCTCAAGGCCTAGAGGATTGGAGATGGTGACCTTGTTGGTACATGCAGCAACTTGGGGCTGTTCTCACCACCATTAATTGTTGATCATGGGCTGATAACCCTCCAAAGTGTTGAGGGTGAGAAGATCTGCACTGAAAAATCCATACCCACTTTCAGCACCAGTTCACAGTTTGTTGCACTGTCCAATTATAATGCACTAACCTGACATGCCTGTATTTGCAACATATTGAAGGTGGTCACACCAGATAGTGTGTAGCCAATGAAAACACTTAACCCATAGTGCTTCTATATGTAGCCTACTTCACTAACCAACCCCAGTCTACCGTAGGTTTTGTAGAGTATTTTGTCATCCCTGACATCACTGCACATTAATACCTATGGACAAGCCTGTAACCAGTCGAGAGAGCTTTGGAAATCGTGAGTTGTCCACGTTTATATCTGTTTGTGAGACCTCTTAATAAACAGTGCTTTTGACACACTTCTGGACTTTTACATTTTTGGGCATGAGGATTTTCCCCTGAACCAGTTCCTCTTGCTTATAATTTGGGGGAATTTACCCACCCCTCTACTTCAGGTTGTAGTAGAGAATGGATCGCCAAGACCAGCAGCGAATACATTTTTTTCCCACTATTGCCTTAAGGGATGTGAAATGACCTGCGAGGACCGCATTGTTAATCCTACGTGAAAACTGAGATGGTCGTCAGGAGCACCCTTGGTGAAATACATGCACACTGGGACACCCAGCAGACCAGAAGGCAGAGTGGCGGATTGTGGGAGTGACTGTGACCGAGGGCTTCAGTGGATCCACTCAGTATAACTATGAGTCCATCAATCTGACAAATATGGGGTGGGGTGGTGAGAAGTGTTCTATTGTGATTTGTTCTTATCTTATTTGGCGTCCAGTTAAAGTTTCGAATCCTTTTCGTTGAATGCCAAAAGGATCAAATCAATAGGCCCGAAAACAAAAGGGTCGAATTTTATTTGTTTACATGTATATTCCTTGTCACACTTAGAGTCCCACCACGGCTGCCTTCTCATGGAACGGTTCCCCTGGTCTCTCCTACACAGACCTCTCTGTCACTCTCCTTCTCTCCTCACAGGTCTCCCGTTATACACCTGCAGTCCCTTGACAGACAGACTGTAGTTGTGGATGCCTAATTAGACTTGTCTGACCATGATTAAGGGGACATTCCTGACTTTCACAATACTTTACAGGCATCTTCACTGTCTCAGTACCAGACAGGTAAAATTAAGATGCAGTGTTTATAACTCTCAGGGGGTCATTACAAGTTGGGCATTATCCTGGCGGTAAATCTGACAGGATACCACCCAATGCAATTAGCGTTACTGCAACTTGGTCTAGCGCTATTAGCGGCAGATCCCAAGTTGCTGTGGGGGTGGTAAGTGCCCATTTATATTGGGTCCATTGGACGCAATTGGCCATTTCTGGAACTAATACCGCTGTGGTAATTGTGCCAAAAATGGGTGGAAAGTTGGTCGATTTAGGAGGTGACACCCCAACTTTCTGCCCAACTTGTGATGAGGCCCTTAGTCTCCTCTTCCTTGTCCCATTACTTTCAAATTTTAAATGTGTAGAAATGGGGGAGAGGTCCCTCAGTAACCCGTAAAGGTTGGTGAAGGGTTATATTGGTCATAATTAGGGAAACGGAGATGCCATGTCTCGCTATGGGTACCCCACTGCCATTCTTTGAGGACCCTCCACCCAGGTGATCCTCCCTCACTACTCCACCCTCAGGGTCAGGATCCAACAGTGATGGCCTTTCCATGGTCACCTGAGAAGGGGATCCAGGTGTCCTAGGAGTGAGAATACCCCTCAGGTTTCTCATAAAACCCATAGCTAGATTTGCATTGCGCAATCAGCCTCTATCGGACCACCGTTTAACTCCTCATGAGGTGGTGACAGGATGACTTAACGCTTCCCACCTGCTACTCCCACAAGAGCACTGATGGACACCCAGAAAGCTGCTACTGTTTTGGGTAATGAGATGTATGAATATGATGGCTAGTGCTTCTTTTATCTCTCAACAGCTGAATGCCCAGCAGGTAAGGTCAAAGAAGAAGGATAAAGATGACTCATCAGTAGAACCCAACAAACTGCACAGGGGATCAGGTCTTACTATGAAACCTTAACAGAAACTGGCACAAACTGTGTTTTGATGGACCTTTTATTCCAGAGGAAGTAAATGATAAAGCTGTGAAATTAGTAGGGAAGAAAGCTTGGAATTACCTGGGAGAGGTCAAGCCCTGCAGAGTTGAGACTCTCCGTGCCCAAGACGCAGTCGGTGCAGCGTAAGATGAACTTTCCTAGCTGAAACTGAAATTGCACTGATTACCTGTTGTGGGATGTTTCAACCCACTGGTCCAGGCCCTGCAACATTACTGTGCATTACTGGCAGCAGAAACCTCAGAAATGGCCACTGGAAAGCATGCTGCTCAATAAAAATCACCCACAGCTGAGCAGTAAAAATCTGAAAAATAGCCCGCCATCCACTTTTGCCTATGTCAGTGGTAACACAGGAGACCACTGCCAAAACCCACCATTGGGCTACCCACAAAGTAGACTGAAACCACTTGAAAAAGCAATGCTGATTGCCAAAAGAAACACAGAGCTGTTTGAAAATCCATTTTCTTGGTTGTCAAATTTGGAAAAAAATCATGTCTCACAAACCACCCAAATGATTCAACCTCCTTGTTGAGTGTTCCACATCATTGTACTGCAAGAATCCACATAAATACAATGTCAGCAAGAATCACATGTTATCAGAACAAAATCCACTTTTAAAGATACTTGATGGAAAGAAATCTGTCAAAAATGGGTGCAGTACCGTTACTCACCTTCGACAGGCGCTGGCGATCTCTAAATCTGACAGGAGAAACTTGTGTTTTCAAAGCTAAGCATGCCAAAGAAGGGATTTCATCAAATGCCATATAGAGTGCCACACATTTCATTTTCATGTTAAAAAAGACTGGAATTAAAGATATGTTTCCTTATTTTAAATTTATAAATGTAATGTTTTCACAAGGAACTATGTCACAAGTGACCATAAGGTAACCTGATTTAGCTAAAACTCCCAAGAGGCTTTCTTTCCCTGAGGTTCTCCCACCTTGTTCATTCCCACCAAAAGGAGAGGATTTCACATTGGCATGTTAATCAGAAGGGGAGGAGAATTCCTCTGCTGCATTGAGCAAGAAACAATGGGTTCCTTGAACTGAATGGAAAATGCTAATTGGGTGTGACTGACAACAACAGCTCTGGCAGGAAGGCAAGCCATGTGACCCTCTGACTCAGCCCAGCTTTGGAGGCGGGCAAGACTGAAAATGTGGATTAAGACTGGACTAAATATATGTTTAAGGAAAAGACTTATAACAAATTGTACGGAACTGACAAAAATATGAAACTTACAGATGGTTAAAATGAAAAATGTGCTCACAGTTTAAGAATAATCTGGAATCTGTGTGATGTTCTGAGACTGAACCCTGGAAATTATTAATATTGTAGCCATTGCGTTTATGTTAGGAACATGAAAAATAACAGGAATATGCCCATATGGGATGTGTATGCATGTTTAAAAATTGGCGCAGAACTAACATTGAGAAACCCACCAAAAGTGTGAAAAAGTTGTCATTTATTAACTAAAGCTTGCAGGAAGATGAGCATTGGACAGTGATGTACCTTAAGCAATCGGTCATGTAATTATGTATTATTAATAAATTGTGCATCTTGGAAATATGTTTTTTTGGGGAAAATAGATTTCCTAAGTAAAAGCAATGGGGAGGGATTTCCTTTGGACCATAAACACAGTGTCACTCTGACACATATGACACACTGATCCTGTTCGCAAATCAGGAGACTGAAAATTCTCTGACCAATCAGATCCGTAGAGGGTTGGGCATAGATAATCAGCCTCCCATTCCACTTTGGAAATGGATAAATAGGGACTACTGAGGACAGACAAGACACACACTTTCCACTCATCAACTAATTTCTTGGTGAAGCACCCTGCAGGAAGATCCAGGCTCCAGACATAGATCCAGAAACCAGACTCCAGAACTTTGAAGCAGAAAGGCCAAACCCAAAAAGCTGAACTCTTCTCAGCTGGCCTTCAGAATCTTAAGCAACCTGATTCTAACCCCTAAACCTCCAAGGGGCACCACAAAATCCAACAGCCTGGCTGAGCTGTTTTGCTATTCTAGCTAAGAACCCCGTGCTAGAACCAAGATCCAGACCTGCAGAGCAGAGTTGTAACCCAGAACCCATCAGACCCAGTCCAAGAGGCCGTGCAGACCAGAGGGCCTTGCTGAGAGCAGAACCCAGTGCCTGAGACCTGTCCGGTGGCGAGTGAAGTCCGAAACCTTGACCAGATCTTTGACGGGCCCATTCCATTCCAAAGCCATAGGAGTGAGTATTTAGTATAGAACTGTCCATAGTCATCTCTTAGTTTAAAGTAATCCTATTCAATCCATTTCAACCTATTCAGAACTGCATTATAGAATCTTGTGTCCATTCTGAATTCTTCTCACTATATAGTCTGTGATAATTGTAGCGATAATCATCTCAGCGCTGATATTTTCTGAAGAAAGTCAAGTGTCCTGGCGCACAGCAATCAGAGCGGAAGGCGCCCTGTTCTGGTGGTTGTCCCATTGGGTATCTTGCACTTTCATAGCCCCTTAGTATAAGTCCATCTTGGTTCCCAATCTTTAAAGCGCATCTTTCATTTTGAATCTTAACTCTGTTTCTGAAAAATCTACCTTCACAAAAACCTCTGTAACTTTTGAACAGACCTGTTTTTAAAATCAGCCCTGTTTCTCTCTGCTTGCTGGGGGGAATTGGGATTGAACTGCATTGCTGATTGTTATTCCTGAGACCTGTGCGCCCTCATTCAATATTTCCATATTGCATGTTGGGGGGAGTGAGTAGTAACAGAGGGAAAGAGTGATCATATGATCTTTTGATTGAAGTGATATCAAGTTTTATTTCTGTGTACATTCTTTCATATCACTGCTTTTCCTTGAACCACACCAAGTATTCTCTGCTACATTAATCCTCCTATTCCTACTCCTAATTGATTAAAGAGATTGTTGATATTGTAATATTACCCATTGCTGATCATTGTTCATATTCATAAGTGTGATATTCAGATATTATTCATATTCATAAAAGTATAATCTATATATTGTTCAATTCTTCAAATAAATCTTTACATTTTCAAAACAAACCTATTTCTTGGCTCAGTGAGACCGGACAGATTCAAAGAGTGGGGCGTTATATACGGGTACATCATCCAGAATTAAACAAACGTTGACATAAAAAATATATAAATAAGGGGTTCCATTGGACATCCCATACTAGGTGTTGACTTAGTTGGAGTGCCGGATTCAAATCACTTGCACTGTCCACCCTCTGATCTCGGGCTCAGGACCCCTCCCCGCCTGTTGCACACCTTCACTGTCTCACTGTCACCCCCTGCACTTGGGACTGTATCCCTACAGCCCCCTACCAGCACTTGATACCTGACGTATGCACTTACCCCTGCACTTGCCACCAGCTGGCCGATCTTTTACTTATTGTTTTTATTTATTCTATTTGTTTTTCCCATGTACTGTACTTTCCCCTTCCCTTTACCCCCCTGCACTCTCTCCTTCCTCTTCCCCTGCACTTGCATGATCTGAATGACACCTGGCCTTGTAAGATTGTTGCCTCAGTCTCCCCTCTGTTCCCCCTCCCTTGCATCGTCACGCCTTGAAACACTTGTGTATAGGGGTATAATAAATACCATATCATATCAAGAGGTACAGATTCATTCACGTTCCAGGACCAGAGCTAGACAGGAACTTAAAGAAAGCTAGTTTAGGCACACTGTATTATCTTACGCTCGGTATCCAACGCACCCGTATGGACTGAGTTTCGACAAGTTATTCTATACCTGTACAATAAGCACTTTTTGAATTTACAGAGACAAGGACCAGATGGTGCCAGAAAAAACTCTTTGTTTTTGCTTTCCTTATTTACTTTGCAAACAGCTATCCAATACTGAAAAGAAGTGAAGTGCCTATTATCACCTTGCTTGGTAATTCTAAATTTCAATTACTCTTTGAGACACTCTTTGCTGCCTTATTAGCGCTGTACTTTCATCACAGGAGAGGATGAACACGTTTCACAATGATAATCCCAAATGTCACACTTCTGGACGTTTCCGTTTTTTGGGCATGGGGATCTTCCCCTGAACCAGTTCCTCATGCTTGTAATATAGCAGAATTAACCCACTAGATCCCCTTCACCACTTTCTTCAGGACCATGTAACACTTATCTGTATTTTCTCTGACGACAACGGTCGAAGCTGTTAAGTTTCAGACCTCATAGTTCTCAAGGCTCTCGGGATTCCACTTATTTTTATTGAATACCTTAGGGTGTGAACATTGTCAACAATGTCCTTGTTATCAGCGGCCCATTATGTAACAGCTCGCTAAATTCTATCTTGCTAGTTAATTTCCTTGCTTACATTGCGAAAACACACATCAAATGGGGAAGGTTTGTGGTTAAGTGCTGTTCCATTGACATGGCAGTGATCGTAGTTGATGTTATGTTATTAGTGTTTTAGATTGCACAATCAACACCATAGCGGTCTTAACGCGCTGAGCCATGTAGAGATGCATTGGGACACTGTCTATGGTGCAAGCCAGACGCTGTTTTTTGAGTGACAGAATTAACTCACAACATGTAGAGAAATTAAAACATAAGGGTGAATGATAGTGATGGGTTGGGATGGAGGTGCAGTTTTTTTTATTTTTTTTTAAAGGAAACATGTAATGGTGAAAAGGGACGGGAGTTTCTCCTATTGGCCATCAGAACTTTCATGAGAGCCATTACTAGTGTGGTTGTGATATTGTGTTAAGTCATGTTGTGGATGTTGGATGGCCTTGAGATGGGGCTGTGGAGGTTACTAAACAGATCACTATAATCAATATCTTCCTGCTGAGAGCTGGGGTGATTCCGGTAAAGCTGAGCCTACACAGATGAGTGCAGAACGAGTGCTGGGGTCACAAAAGGAGAGGCTGACAAAGAATCGCCCTAATCCCGAGCCATACCAGATTGCTCTGGGGGAGAAGACACAACAACTGCTGCCTTTGCATGTAGTGAAGGTAAACAAGCCACTGGAATGCCTTTTGTGGATATTAAATTAGAGGCATGGCTGGAAAACAACGTAAGCAAATGTACACATTTTGGTTTGATTGAGCACAAGTCATTTGGCCTTCTAATGAAAACAATACAATATATTCCCATACTTATAGGAACAACGCTTTTGCAGGGAAGAAATGGTCAGAGGAAGATTGTAGGTTTATTTTAGCAAGAAGCATCATTGCCAATTTTTACACAAAAAAAAAATAGGGGGAAAACAGGTTGGTTTTAGAGCAGCCATGCATCTGCAGCAGGTTGCTGAAACTATCAGTATCCCTCAAAGGCATTCATTGGGTCCTTTATAGAACGTAGCCGTGACCCTTCCCCTCCCCCCAAGCTGCAAGAGGCAGCAGGTGCTAAGCTCGGTTTTATTAGTTAGTAATATACCTGCTCGACACATTTTAAAAGCGGCTTCTCCCGGTGAGTTACTCCTTCAAACTGTGTGAATCAGAGAGCTACGCGGCAGTTAAGTGACAGTAAAATGGCGCCCTGAGGG
Organism: Ambystoma mexicanum; assembly: GCF_040938575.1. NCBI lineage: Eukaryota > Metazoa > Chordata > Amphibia > Caudata > Ambystomatidae > Ambystoma > Ambystoma mexicanum. The sequence goes on from NC_090934.1 coordinate 144,829,844, forward strand.
GGGCCTTAAAGAGGTACGCGTGGTGGCGCGCGATCAATACCCATAAAGTCTTAATAGACAGGAGGTCACATCCTGCAATAGGGGCCGGGAGCGAGAGCAGACACCCGGAGTGGCTGGGATGAGAAGAGCGCAGAGGCAGGGGCGCAGGACTGGGGTCTCTGAGCTGCGCAGCTCCCGAGGTTTCTCAACCAACCTTACTGAAGATAAAACCGAATAATATGTCTTTATAAAGTCGGAATTTGATAAGATGTGTTAATGTTAACGCGTCCACTCAGCCCTCTGATTTGCTTGGACCTGCCTTTAAGACAGTTTTCTCTTGGACAGTTTCATAGGCCTTGTCAGTGCTTTAATTTGGACTCCGAAATCGAGGGAGTTGGGGGGCTATAACGAGGAGGTGTGACCTAAATGATGGGCGTGGCCAGAAGTGTCCCCAGCATGGACCTATAGGAAAAAAGTGCCTTTCCTCACTGTCACCCTGCTCTGGCAAGCCAGTGTTGCATCGCAATGTGCTATTTCATTCATTTTCTTTTGTTTCATCGCACTGTGCTATTTCATTCATTTTCTTTTGTTTCATCGCACTGTGCTATTTCATAGGTGCTCAATTTCTTTTGTTTCATCGCACTATGCTGTTTCATAGGTGCTCAGTTTCTTTTGTTTCATCGCCCTATGCTGTTTCATAGGTGCTCAATTTCTTTTGTTTCATTCAATAGACTGATTAACGCATAGCCTGTTAAGGGCTTTAAAGGATAGTTCCGGGACTTTTTTTTTATTGTCCCTACGCTTCGGCCATGTGTTTTTAAGCATAAATCGGTAGATCGTAGAAAACTTTCCTATGGACCTTACCCGACTTTTCGTCCATTATCGCACTCGAAATCAGCCGCCATTTTGTGATAATCCTATCATTTCCCCCGATCGCCCTGGCTGACCTGCTTTTGCGGCACTAAATCAAATCCCCCGCCCCTGAGCCTGACATCAGCAGACGCGTACCGCCCATTTCCCAATGCCAAAGCACGTTTCGTGTCAACAATCGCTGCGCCTCAGCTAATGAAGTGTCGCCATGGAAATGGCAGGACGCCTCTCTCCTCAGTAAGTATAAACAGACCGTTTCACAACACACAGCAGCAGATTTTCGATTCCATTCCTCTCTCTGTGTTACTTTGAGTATTCTGTGACTCGTTTCTGTGCTCTGGTCAGCTACCTTCGCCGCTTCTAGGCCTTGTGAACACCTGTACCTTCTCTGTAAATTATTTTACTTTCTTTACCACACAATGGCTACAATAATGCCGTATATGTACGAGCCCGAGTACACCGAGGAGGAACTACTGGAAAGGCAAGCAGGCGAAAACGATGGGGATTCGGACGGCAGTTGGGAGGACCAGTCAACGGATGAAGAGCCTGGACCATGTCGCATGGACGGCGTCTCCACCTGGTGCACGTGCAATCGGTGCAAGCTAATGCCAACTGAGGAGGAGAACTGCTGCTGCCGTGAAAATTCCGGGTGCTTGTCCTACATTTCGTAAGGCGAGCCAAGTCCGCAATGCATCACCGAGCTGCCAGAGTTCAGGGAAGCCTGCCTCTCACGGACCGTGTTGAGGATGATGATGGTGCTTATGCACGAACTTCGCGGCACTGTTCGTCCGCGTAATCCGAGTAACGAGTAAGTATACTCTGGTTGTGATGTCAGTGATGCCACTACTATTTCATGGTCGTCTCCCACATATAAAATTACATCTACATATCATTCGAACGCATGTAAATTGGTTCCATATTGTGCATTTTCTAGATAGAATTTTTTTCAAAGCAGAATGACATGTTTTACCTGAATCGACATTGATAAGAAAGTTTTGTCATTTTAATACAGTTTGCATCTTTCTTTTTCACAGGTGGTACAGGCTGGTGGCCTATCGTTGCTTCACTTGGTGGCTTCACGGGAGGCTCGGACACCGCGTTCGGAGAGAAATACCTGCCTGTGCGGTACTTGCCATTAGACAACATTTCCCCAGCGACAGTGGACAATACCGTGGGTTTTCCCTGGATGTGCTGCAACCGGAACTTTACAATGTGTAATGTTTATTATTTATGTTCAATTGAAATTAAGATCTAAAATAAAGCCCAACATATATTTTAACAATGGTTGTTTTGATTTTTTAAATGAATCTAGTGTGTCTCCATTGAATAGTCTTCCTGTGCCTTGTCTTGTCACACCACATGTCTCCGGCCAGCATCCTCCCTCACGCTGGCCGCCCACCTTCAATCCACATAACCGTTGAACCCATATGCAGCAGACATACATATATTATTTTGCGGGTTGGCATCAAGCCTCCCGGCCTTGCCTCCTCCCCCGAAAATACTTACCACACCACTTTGTTCAAGCATTGGCAATAAAAGGCAGTTGGATTTTATTGATAAAAAACATGGTTATAGGCAAATAATCAATATGGTTGATCATAATAAATCATCCTTTTGGGCACCGGGTACAGAGATGACCCCCTCTGGCCCGTGCCGCCTTGCCACCACAGGCCAGCCTGCTGCTGACTAACTGCCTAGGCATCCATGGTCTCCAGGGCGATCTGCACCCATATATTCTCCTGGGAGGGTGAGGTCTTTATAAACTCACCCCCCTGCCTTCCATGTACTAGATCCTGCAGCCTGCCTCTTACATGCAGTTAGATGGCCTCTCCTTGGTGAGGCCCTGCGGCAAACGGGTCTTGTCTGCACGACCACCGCCCCAATCCACCCCCCGCCCTATCAAAGGCAGTTCGCACCGGGGTACTTGCGCTGGCAAGTGGAGCTGTCAGGGAGCGATAAAGGCCAAGAGGTGCCAAAGACCATGTACACTTCAAAGTGGTCTATAGAGCATGGGTTGTTGTTCCCATGTCTACCTCCAGACCCCGTGTCTCCTGCCAAGCATCCCCCCTCACGCTGGACGCCCCCTGCAATCCACATAAGTGTGTCTCCATTCACGAGTCTTCCTGTGTCTTGTCTGCACGACCACCGCCCCAATCCACCCCCCGCCCTATCAAAGGTAGTTCGCACCGGGGTACTTGCGCTGGCAAGTGGAGCTGTCAGGGAGAGATAAAGGCCAAGAGGTGCCAAAGACCATGTACACTTCAAAGTGGTCTATAGAGCACGGGTTGTTGTTCCCATGTCTACCTCCAGACCCCGTGTCTCCTGCCAAGCATCCCCCCTCACGCTGGACGCCCCCCTGCAATCCACATAATGCCACGACATATACACGTCATTCATTCACAAACACACCCCTGTTTCGAATTCTTTATAACCCACTTCATATTTCTAATGAGAACTTCTTTGCGCTTTGCTAGTCAACCCGTGAAGGTGCTGGTTATCTGCTCTTCGTCTCTGTGAACTTCCGTGACCACTTCGAGCAAACACGTCAGTTTGCAACCTGTGAACTGCTCCCTGTTCTACGACAAGAAACTACTCTGATCCCTGCATCTAACTGTTTGCTCGTCAAGGTAAGGCCATGTAGCATAATCATTTTGCGTCCAATTTTTTAATTTATATCTATTTGCTAGTAGTCATTAAATTGCATCCATGTTTTCTTTTCGTTCACGACAGTACATGCAAGGAACTAGTCACATGTTCTGAGTTTAGTCAAATAATTTTTCTATTTTTTTTAAGTTATTCAAATACTTATCCGCATGTGAATAACATGTATAGTTCCAAGAACCAAAACGAACCTTGCATTGAACCTTTTATGTGTCATTTAATTTTTTAACACATTGGTATTCATAGAGAATTGTTGATCTTTACTTTTCAGAACTTTCCACAATGCCTGCCTGTTCCATTGGCGATTGCCCTTCGAAGACCCATAACAAATCTGAAGGTACTATAATGCATGTTTTCCCTAAGACAATAGATCAGATAAGAGAATGGGTCCGATATTGCGGATATCCACCGTCTGAGCTTGAAAGTAGAGTCCTAGAAGTCTTTGCGGACAAGAGGGGTGATAGATACCGCATCTGCAGCAGGCACTTTAGCTCAGACATGTACTCCACATCATTGCTAATAAAGAAGAAAACACCGCGAGCGAAGCGAAAATTGCTCTCAACCGCTATTCCCACTCTATTCGTCCACATCCCTCCACTGGTGAGTCAAGTTTACGGATTTAGCTCTCGGCCTTGCGGTAGTGTGTAGCATTAGCTAACCATAATTTCCCCATTTATGTATCCACTCAATATGAAGGCGGAAGATTCTCCATCCGTGTCGTTATTGCAGTCATCAGCCACTTCAAGCGCCTATCGGGTAATCTTACTTAGCTATTCTGACACTGACTTGTTTTAGGCATGTAAATCAATAGTTTTAATTTATCGTGTAATTATTTTACCTAATGGTACACCCTAGTACTCGTCCTCTAGTCTTTGTTTTCAGTTATAATTATGGTTATCCAAAATAATGCAAGTACTGTCTTTCAGGGAGATGCTGAGGAGTCCAACGCATTGACGACAACCGTTGATGTCACTCAGATGCTCGAGGTACATTTCCGGACAGTTCTATCGATGGAGATCATCAGATCTTGCATTCTTGTAGCGTGATTGTTACACACAATGTTTCTTTCGTTTTTAGCCATTGATATGTCCTTCTGTCGTCGCCCTCCTATGTGTCTTCTTTTTTCAATATTGTGTTCATTACTAATGAAAGTCCTATGTTTCAGGGAGTCGATGGAGCATTAGTCCAAGAAGAAGGGGGAGCATGCAGTTACGGGTCGGCGCAACAGGTTGCAGAAGTGTGCACCGCAGTTACAGCGTCCCTTGATGTTCTTATGCATTTCGAGGTATGTATACTGACAGTTCGATCAAGCGAGATCATATGACGTGATTACATCCGCTATACTTCCTTCTTTATTAACGCAAGTACTATGTTTCAGGGAGATGACGGAGCTTCTTCTACAAGAACATCAGCCCTAGTAGTTGATGCAGATCTCTGGGTGGTGACACTTCCAACGATCGAGCAAATCGAATCATATTTAGATATCCATTATTTATTTTAGACAACTTATCATTTGTGCAGGTCTATTTAGATGAGCCGTTGACGCCTGCACAAAGTTTATGTTCTTTTTAACAAAATAGAAAACCATACTAATGCAATTACTGTGTTTCAGGGAGTTGCTGAAGCGACATCTTCAATAATATCATCAATGGAAGTCTATGCGGAGCCCGAGGTATGGATCTTGACAGTTCCATCTAACTAGATCAACAATGCGTGAATAATTGTCGTTTGAATGTTCTACACAATGCGTTCATTCGTGTTTTGCTATTGAGATGTACGTGGGTATTGGTCCCCAAGTACATTTTGTGTTTTCATTATTATTATACATACTAATGAAAGTTCTATGTTTCAGGGAGTCGATGGAGCGTCAGTGCGTGATGGATGTGCTTATCATGAAAATATAGTCGTTGCAGCGCAAGAGGAAGTGGAGACATGCACACACGAGTCGGAGCAACAGCGTCCAGATGTTGAAGTTCGAGGCAAGAAAGTTTCAAAGAAAAGAAAGCAAAAGAAGGTTAGTGTCCTGGTCACTATATTATGTTGTTTTTCACTGTTAATAGTTAAATACTGTAAGTTGTGTTTAAACTGAACATCCCTTTTCCAATCTGTCCTCTAGTTGCGAGTGGGTGTACGAACTAGATCTACACAGACAGTGAAGCGAACGAGAGAGGTTGCTTGTCAAACCTTTTGGCAGGGACTTGAGACTGGAGATGCATCGTGCCAATGGGAAGAATATGAAGTGATTGACAATGGAGCTATACCACCACCAGCCATTGATAGTGAATGTCCTCCTGGTAGTTCGGATGCAGTCGGAGATCAATTCACAGAATCCACACCCGCAAAAACTAAGTGCGAGAAAGTTGAAGAAATTGTTTTATTCTCCCATCGCCGGAGAAGGAACAGATGTTGCAATGGAAGAGAATTAAATGGACGACAATGAAACACCATCAATATCACTGAACATAGCGGAAGACGATATCAGAGATTGTACCTTTCATGTGAGTGACATGTCCTCAACGTTACAGGCCGAACCAGCTGGGATGCAGATTGACAGTATAAGGAAAGAGGCCAAATTCATTGTATTCGATAGTTGTTTGATGGATATTATTATGATGATGAAATGTGGGCATTCGGTTGGTGGGGAAGTATGTGGGGAGCCATTGATTAATGTGACTCGTGCAATTCGAGGCACTAACCTTAAAATACATGCCACCTGTACAAAATATCATCCGTTCTCATGGTCTGCACAACCCATGCTGGGGCAACTGCCAGCAGGCAATCTACTTTGTGCAGCGGCCGCACTTTTTAGTGGTTCAAGTTTTAAAAAGTTACAGTATTTCTTTCAGTTTGTGGGAATCCATTTCATTGCGAAAACTCAGTTCTACAAACACCAAACCGATTATCTATTTCCAGCCATTAGCGAAGCTTGGAGAATGGAAAAAATGTCTATTGAAAGTACATTCGTGGGCAAACGGTTCAGGCTAGCCGGTGATGGACAGTGCGACAGCCCAGGATTTTCAGCCAAGTACTGCACCTTCCACTTTCAGGACATGGAAAATAAGAAAATTGTGAGTTCGGTGGTCGTGCAGGTGTCACAAAGTACATCCTCAGTGGCCATGGAGAAAGTTGGCTTTGTAGCATCATTGCAAGAACTACAATCGCGGGGAATGGTGATCGACCTGATAGCCACGGACAGACACGTTTCAATTGCCAAGACAATGAGAGAAGAGTACAAAAATATAAATCACCAATTTGACGTATGGCATCTTTCAAAAACAATCAATAAAAAAATGTCGGCTGCAGGTAAAAAAAAAGATATGCAAGGTATTTCACAGTGGTCCAAGTCAATCCGCAACCATCTTTGGTGGAGCTCAAAAACATGTGAAGGGTCGTTGGAAATTCTACTGGAAAAATGGCGGTCAGTAATGTTACACTGTATCAACGTTCACCGCTGGTCCACAAACCAACATTTCCACAATTGTGAACATGGCCATTTGTCCACAGAGGAGGCACGGAAGAAGAAGTGGTTGATTCCTTCATCACCCACTGACAAAGCCATTGAAAAGATTGTATTTGATAAAACTATAACAAGAGATTTGAAGGGACTCACGGAATTCTGCCACACAGGAGATTTGGAGGTGTTCCACAATATGTGCCTAAAGTACAGGCCAAAACGATTGCATTTTGGCATGGAGGGCATGATAAATTGGACTCTTCCAGCGGTCTTGGCACATAACCATAATGTTGGCCGTCAACAAAGTAGGACGACCGGAACTTTAGGGACGCTTCGCTACAATAAGGCCTTCACTAAAAGAAGTAAACAATGGGTGATCTAACCAGTGTTTGAGGATATGAAATATGAGTTTATTGAGAGACTTATCGTAGATGTCCTCGATAGGCACATACATGGAGTTGTGAACGAACCTGTGCAGGGGACAACCGCATTGCCACCCAACATTGCCTCTGTTCCATGTCCACCTAAAGCAGAGCTCATTGAGAAATACACATCACGGTTTAAATGATTGTAATTTGATTGTCTGTTCTCTCGAGTCTCCTTATGTTGCAGGCCCATTGAATATGTGTATCTATGTAATGTGTAAATGAAAGTGATTGCTCAGTGTACATGCAATGTGTCTCTCCACCCTTGCCCCTCCCTTCACCGTGCAGTAGTGCGAACCACCCGGGTGTCACCTGTGACTTTGCTCTCGAGTCTCCTCATGTTGCAGGCCCATTGAATATGTGTATCTATGTAATGTGTAAATGAAAGTGATTGCTCAGTGTACATGCAATGTGTCTATCCAACCTTGTTCATAAATCATTTTTCAAAAAATATTTATGTTTCTCTGGGGCTGCAAAGCACGCAGACAAAATGCAAAGATGGAGTGGAAATTTCAAGTCCTGTGAGATGCCCTTGCACTGAATGTATGTATGTAGCTAACTAGGAATGTGTGCTCGTTCAAAGTGAAGGTCAGCTGCTTTGATTTTTTGCTCGGGTGCCGGAATGGCCCACGACTCAGTATAAGGTTCTATTGTTATTTGACCTTGACAGGCCGGGACCATCCCGAAAGACTTCTTTTTGGGGGTGTGGTGCAATAACGTAAGAAATGATAATGAATAAAATTTCAGAAACGATAGCCACGTTCATTAGAAGAAATAACGTCGGCATACAAGGAGTGGTATTTCGGGGCTGCCCTACGCACAGACACAATGGAAAATGCAAATATAATGTAAGTAACTCTTTAGATGAGTTTATACCGCAATTTAATTACTATACAGTGGCGTTAAAGACGGGTTAAGTTGTACTTGTTCGTTCTATGTGGCATATTGTTTTGTACCGCGCACTATCTATCTTTTACGGAAGCACCTCAAAACCTTCCTCTTTGCTTCTGCTTTCTCTCTCCCTCTCCCCTGCTACAACTGGTCCACTGTCTGCGACCTCGGTCCTGGGCCCTTCCACTCTCCACCTGCACTGCCTCCCTGTCAACCCCTGCACTGGGGGACTGTCTCAGTATCCTACAGCCCCCCCTTCCCAGCACTTGTTCTGCACTTACCTTGCACTTGCCACCAGCTGGCCCTATGTATTTATTATTTTATGCTACTTACCTTGTACTCCACCTCCCCCCTCCCCTTCCCCTTGCACTTTTACCATCCCCCTACCCCTGCACTTGCGCGATCTGAATGACACCTGGCCTAGTAGGATCGTTGTCTGTCTTCTCCTTGTCCCCCCCCCTCCCTGCCTCGCCACGCCTTCAAACACTTGTGTATAGGCACGTTGCAAATGCCATATTATATCATATCAGTGACGAAGTGGTCCACTGGCGCTCAGGCGGCTCTGAAAAAGGCGGAGGAGAGGGGGTGGGTTACAGCAAATGACAATACCCAGTAGCGCTGTCCTAGCTATGAAATGAATAATTTTAATAAAGATCTGATGGTGAGACTAATTTCATTTTTTATGTTTTTAAAACAGGTACATACTTCATTATTGTCTGTGTCACGAGTACCAGACACCGGCGGATGGTTTTTTCAACCGCCAGTTGCTTCTCCGCATGAACAACGTTACCACCCTGACCATTTTATGGGAGGATCGCCAAGTACAAGTATGCCCTTATGCGGTACTAACGGCTAGATGCAACATACATACCGTGGTGGTGGCCTAGTGCCTCGTTGTTGGAACAGCCATGCAATTATCAGTGCGACCGAAGAGCTTATTTTATCGTAAACCAACACCCTGTGTACTGCACATGAACATAGCTTGCATCAAGACAAACTATTTTGGATCGAGAGCAAAGAAAAATGCAAATCGCTGAATATTCTCTAAACATTTGATGTCCAATAAATGTACTTTGCCAAATGTACAATCTTGCCGTTTGCTTTTAAACCACAGTTTCATATTCCGAATTGTGGCGCTGTATTGTGAGATGATCTAAGACCCTGTGTACAGCAAAGGAACATCGCGTGCCCCAAAACGAACTTTTTGGAACGTGAGCAAATAAAAATGCAAATCGCTGAATATTCTCTAAACATTTGATGTCCAATAAATGTACTTTGCCAAATGTACAATCTTGCCGTTTGCTTTTAAACCACAGTTTCATATTCCGAATTGTGGCGCTGTATTGTGAGATGATCTAAGACCCTGTGTACAGCAAAGGAACATCGCGTGCCCCAAAACGAACTTTTTGGAACGTGAGCAAATAAAAATGCAAATCGCTGAATATTCTCTAAACATTTGATGTCAAATAAATGTACTTTACCAAATTTACAATCTTGCGTTTTGATTTAAAAGTACAGTTTCATATTCCGAATTGTGGCGCGGTGTGTTGTGAGCTGATCTGTGTTGATTTCCGGGTTCTGTGTGGAGTCGCGTAGAAGACGCCTGGGCGCGTTTGCCTACGCAGCACAGTCACGTCACGGATAGAGGCGGGGAATATGAATGTTTTGATAAAGTCTGTTTCAGGGGCGGGGGATTTGATTTAGTGCCGCAAAGGCAGGTGAGCCAGGTCGATGGGGGGAAATGATAGGATTATCACAAAATGGCGGCTGATTTCGAGTGCGATAATGGACGAAAAGTCGGGTAAGGTCCATAGGAAAGTTTTCTACGATCTACCGATTTATGCTTAAAAACACATGGCCGAACCGTAGGGACAATAAAAAAAAAGTCCCGGAACTATCCTTTAAGTGTCAATCAGTCTACTGGATGACACAAAAACAAAACATACTGCATCTGCATCTCTGAAATAGCACAGTGCAATGTGACACTGGCTTTTCACCAGCAGGGCTCGAGTTCGTATCCCCAGCACTGGACAATAAATCCAAAGTTGCTTTCCTCGCTGTCAGGTTGCGTCAGCGGTTAGTGAAATTTAGGTGTAGAGAAGCACTCCTTAATTCAATGAGTCTTGATGTAAACTCAAATGCGTACTTATTAGAGTTAAATACAAACTTAGGTGCTGAACAGAGTTTGATTCTGGGCTACAGAATCAGAATAAACAATGGTTTGAAAGATCACTTCAGCAAAAATGATCATACTCTGTGCACACTTTTAGGCATAAACATGCTTTACACAACTTAATGTAATTTTTGATTTCACATTTTATTCTTAACCAAAAACAATCAACCTTAACTGTCTAGATAGTTTCCCGATTCGATTTTGTTAGTAATTCAAAAAAATACCAATTTTTCAACAAAAAATGTTACATGCAGTCTCGTGTTTCAAACAATATTAAATCAACCAAACAATATATCCATATTTTCACAATTTAAAACAAAAGTGTTTCTACTGTCCCTTTAACATTCCTTTTCTTGATAATCTTTTCAAATGAAAGTCCATAATTCTCAAATGAAATAAAGGGACTATTGATCACATAGTCTCTTGTCTTTCCGTTGATGCACAACGCGTTTCGGGCTCTCTCTTAGCCCTTCATCAGGTGCGTCGAAATTCTATACTTCAATCTGATGTATCTGAAAATTAAATATATATTTCTTTTTAGACCCTCAGTTCATATTCTATATAGCTTCACAATTACTTTTGACCAAGTAGACCTAAGTACCTGTAATACTGTGGATCTCTCCCATCTGTCAGTCTCTAATACTTGTAACTTTCATTGCAGTATCGTGTTATTCATCCACTCTTGTGTTTATCTTGAGTGTTACGCCTGATCTGTAAAGAATAAATATGGAGTGGTTTGTTCTACATGAATTTTGACTGTTTATGGGCGGGTTTGGTGCTGGGAACAGTCGCTACATCATAGCGCTGTGCCCCAGTCACCCAACCCTAATTCAGCGTTTTTTTCTTTGCTTTACTTTTGTATCTTGTCCCCGTTGTCTCACCTGACTCTGCGGACTGATGGCGGCTGTTTTCTTTGGCTTGCCGTACGTGCGAGCTCCTTGTCGTTGGCTCAGCACTGCCGCAAGCCTCTCGTGTTGATATCTCGTGCCGTTCACGATTTTGATTTTCTCCTTCACTTGATCCGCGCTCCCCTGTCCCATTCACAGCATGAGTATCTCCGTAAGGTGGCTCCGTGGTTGCCTGGATTGTATTTCTTAGAGATCCCTGGATGGAGTCCCTTCTTGCTTTCTACCAGGCTGTTAACTGACTAGTTTTCCGTGATTACATGGCCACCATCTTAGAATAGTTTCGATGACTGTAGTTTGGGTTCCTGTGGTGTGGTAGTTGCAGCTAGGTCATCGCTACAGACGTCTATGGATGTTGCTGAACATGATGTTTGTTGTTTTCAATGTTGCTTGGCTCCTTGTAAAGCACCCAAAGATGATCTTTGTTTATTTCATATTCATTTGTTTTGTGCCAGCCCGGTTTTTTACAAATACAAATTTACACGGGGTGAGCTGTTCGGATTTTAGCTATCCGATTCGTGTTTCTGAGCTTTTTTATAGAAAACAACTTAATCCCAATCTGCATTCATCCCATTAGGTTGCATTGAGTTCAATTTGTCGATCCAGTATGTTTCTCTTTGCAACAGGATTTTGTTTAAATTTCCGCCCCTTCTTGACATTTTTATCTGTTCCAGAATAATGAATCTTGCTTGAGAGATGTTATGTCTTTCTTTTTTGAAATGTTGAGTAACTGGTGATTTAATTGCTCCTGTTCTGATATTTGACTTGTGTTCAGACCATCTTATTTTCGCCTTCCTCATTGTCATGCCCACGTAATAAATTCCACATGGACATTTTATCCCATAGATTACATTTTTTGAATCACAGGTAGAAGAATGATACAAGTTGATTTTGTAACCTTTATGGGGGTGAAAGATGGTGTTGCCCGTTATCAAGTTATTGCAGTTGTTACAATTGTGGCATGGGGTTGTACCTTTGTAAGTTTCCTGGGTTTGTTTTTCTGCTGACAGATCTGCTTTTATGAGATGTTCCTTCATTGATTTACTCTTGGAATAGGCAAAGAGTGGATGTTCTGGAAAGAGTCTTTTCATCATTGGGTCTAGGGTCAAAATTGACCAATTCTTTTTGATAATGTTTTTAATTTTAGGGCTCTGTTGGGAAAAAGTGGTAACATATACAAGTTTCTCCTGTTCCTCCTTTTCTTTTCGTTGTAATATTCCTTCTCTGTTGATACTGTTGGCTTTTTCAGCACATGTTGTGATGATGGATGGTTGATATCCTCTTTTCTCAAATTTTACTTTTAGTTCTGCAGTTCTTCCGGTGTATTCCACTTCTTCTGAGATAATCCGTCTGTATCTTAAAAATTGGCTGAAAGGTATGCTTTCTATTGTCCTCCGCGGGTGGAAACTATTCGCATGCAATATGCTATTCCTGTCTGTTAGTTTTGTGAATATTGTTGTTTCCAATTTGCCTCCTTTCTTGTATATGAACACATCAAGGAATTCAATGGAATCTTTGCTCGTTTTGGATGTTAATTCAATCCTTGGTGCCATGTTATTGAGATGCTGAAAGAATGCCGACAATTCATCATGTGAACCATTCCAAATCCCGAATATAACATCTATGATATATTTTTGGTTAAGAATAAAATGTGAAATCAAAAATTACATTAAGTTGTGTAGAGCATGTTTATGCCTAAAAGTGTGCACAGAGTATGATCATTTTTGCTGAAGTGATCTTTCAAACCATTGCGTCAGCGGTTAGCCCATTCATGGTGATGAAACATCTATGTGCGTTAAGCACTCCTGGCTGAGACCCCAGTGTTCTCTGTGTAGTTTGCAGGTAATGCAAAAACCACTCTGTGGGCCTCATTACGAACCTTGACCAAATGGGTTAACGGGTTCCGCTAATGGAGGCGGACCCGTTAAACCCATTCCACGAGATTACGAGGTTCACTTGCGGGAGCCGGTAAGGACGCCTGGTAAAACCAGGCGTCCTTACCGGGTCCCGCGAGGGGACCAGGGAGTTAACAACGGGCCAATTCGGCCCGTTGTTAGCCCCCGCTCCCATTCCCATTGAGCCCTATGGAGGCTCAAATGGGAATGGGAAAGGTCTGGGCCCGGATTCCCTGTAGGAGGAAATTACTGGGCCCTCCAAACTCGGAATGGCACGGTAATTCCCCATTCAGGGTACACGGACCCAGACCCGGTTTTGGTGGCAGCCATGCCCTTATTAAGAGCATGGTACCGCCAAACCCGTAATGAGGCCCTGTGTCTCTGACAGATAAAATACAGACTAATTTCAACTAAACTTAGCACGCTCACTGTGGAGTGAAATGCTTCTTAGTCCTGCAGCTGGATGGGGATAAAATTTGTGGGCCTGCACCACTTTCCAATGAGCTGGTTGCATTAGCTAAAGAGAATCTGGTTGCGTAACTGCTCTGAACATATGAGGGTGGTGTTTTGGTGCAGGATATAAGCGTATTGGATGTGTTTCGGAATCATTATCCTGAGTTTGGCGGGAGATCTCACAAGCTTTGTTTGATGATGACCATCAGAATAGGAGTGGCAGGAGGGCCAGCAGGTACACTCCTAAGGTCCATGGATAGTGTGATCCCAAGCCTTGATACTACTACTGAAAACCTCCAGTCCCTTCTTTGTGTGTATTTTGTCCTCAGTGTCGTGAGTCAGTTACCCTGCACTGAGGGATGTTTCTATGTTGGAGAGCATCTGAATGTTTTCTTGTAGGAAGTTTGGGGATGAGGAACATAGGATTATTAAAATTGGTGTCTCAAACTGTTTTGCATGAAAAGTGTTTGGCATAAAAGTTGTTATAGAGATTAAAAGTGTTTATTAGGTGCACACTGAAAAGAGTTTGAGCTGTATTGGCACATCACTTAATTTGTTTGTTATTTTAGGACATGTGTCTGCAACCTTTGGAGCATCAGGGGTTTTGGACTAGAACTCCTATGATCCATCACCTTGCACTATACTGGCTAGGACTGATGGGAGTTGCAGTCCCAAACAGATGGAGAGCCAAAGGGCACAGACACCTGGTTCAGAATAATGCATATCTAACATGGGGTCTTGCAAAAATATTTTGTTTGTATTGTTTGCATCTATATTTGATGTGAAAGGTGAGCTTTGACAAGGAATCCTGTATTTAAGGAAGAATGCTGGATGGGCAGCCCATTTGCAGGGTGACTTCCTTTAAACATGGGTCTGCATACTGCAGCTCTCCAGATGTTTTGGACCACAACTCCCATAATTCGCTTGACTTTGACTATGCTATGTAGTGATAACAGGGATTTTAGCCTACAATATTTTGAGCCAACAGTTGCAGACAACTGCATTAGAAGAGGTAACAATGGCATACATATCAGCTGGATCTAGTGCAGAGGCAATGCGAAAGGAATAGGAAGTAGCACTGCCAAGATACCTTAGCAATGTACTGGAAACATAATATATAGTAAGGAATATTTCCATATTTTACAGGATTATCATAAGTAATATGCATAGTAACTAGAAGGGCAAGAGAGAACACCATTGAGCAACCCAGTTGGTCCTTCAAGCGAGAGGAGGTAAATTTCAATGGTAGTTTATGACCTCAATAAAGTGGGGATGGATTTGAGATTGGGGAAGGGAGGGTTCCAGTGATGGTGTACAAGCAAGGTGAGGGAACGGAAGCAAGACGTACACATGAGCAGGTAGGATGTGGTATGGAGAGGCTGAGGAGAGCTTGCGATTGCAGAGTGCAAGGGGGAACATAGTGAGGGAATGAGTTAGCTCAATGAGTGGGAACCCATGGACACTTCTGAAAACTAGAGGAGGGTTTTTCAATAAGAAGTGCAATTGCTGATGGACAACCATATCACCCTCAAGAGGTGGGCAGAGGTGGATGAGGATCATGGGAGGTTAAATAGGGTCTGAGTAACAAATTGAGTAGCTCGTAAAATGTGGAGCGGCAGAGCCTGGGCGGGTCTTCATAAAAAGGTGGCATTGGTAGTCCAGCCTCCTGAGAACAAGGGTGGATTTTGAGGAGGTTGAGCCGGGTGTCCATTGGGTAGTACTACCTAATTTCATGGTGGGCCAGGGTGTCAATAGGAAATATTGTGAGAGAGGAGGAGTGATAGACATTGGAAGCTGGCGAGTAGACCACCTCAGTTGTGGATGAGATGAGCATCAGCCAGGAAAGCCACATCCAGTATCAAATGGAAAAGAAGCATTCAGTGTTGCAGGAACACATCTCCCGGAGTGAAGGAGCTGTAGCCCCTGATTTCCAGCAATGGTCCAAGCAAGGGTGTTCCCCTCCTTCACTCCAGACCAGAGACACACACCCACCAACCAGGCAAGCCAGTCAGGGAGGAGTGCTGCACCTGTAAACTAAAATGGCTGATGGCAGGAGATGGACTACTGAGTTCTTATCTTATTCACTGGACAGAGACACTAGGGTAGATTTTATAGGGATTCCAACAGGGGCCCTTCTATATTACCAAAGGAAAAACGTAACCTCTTATTTTTAATTCCCTTTCTAAAATTCCCCTGGCTGGATCTCCCTTTAAATTGGGATCTGCTTTGTCAGCCCACACTTTCTTGGAGGGGTCACAGTGAAACCCATAGGGGGAGACTGATGCAACTAAACCACTTCTTTATCCATGGAAACACCCATTCAATCGTGAGGCCAGAGAATGGCCTGCATGGGTGGTCCCACCCCTTAGGCAACCTCAGGAAGGCACCACTTTCCTCCTGTACCTTACATCTTGGCCCTTACCCTCTCTACTGTCTTCCTCCCTATTCTCTGACATATTATATACATATTGGGGGTCATTCCAACCCTGGCGGTAGGGGGTTAACGGGCCAGTAGAGCTTCCGACCCCGTTAACCTCCTACCACCTCATTATGAGGTCCGCTCGCAGGACCCGCTAAGGACGCCTGGTGTAGCCAGGCGTCCTTAGCGGGTCCCGCAAGCGTTCCAGCAAGCTAACAACGGAGCCCGTCATTAACAGGCCTGTTGTTAGCATGCTCCCCATTCCCATTGAGCCCTATGGGGGCTCGAATGGGAACGGGGATGCACAAGGTCTGGGTTCCCTGAATGCGGAAATACCGGGCCATCCAAGGTCAGAATGGCCCGGTATTTCCCCATTCAGGGAACCCGGTATCCGGTATCCGGTATGGGGGTAGCCATGCCGCTAAAAGCGTCATGGCTACCTCCATACTTGCAATTACCTCCCTAATCCCATATAACATACTTAAACCTTAGCCTACTTAACCTTTCCCACAAACCCCTTACATAACATTTATTCTACTTAACATTTATTATACACTTAAAATATATACACAAAGACATGCAACATATAACACCTATAGTACATTATGTCAGACTGGGGTGCCCACTGCTGTCAGCCACCCCTTATGCAATGTCTTTCTGGTGGCACCTTTACCCTATGAGGACAGGATTGGGTCCTGTCCCTGATGTACTTGGGGATTGGAACTACTCAGTTCTCCTTTGTGGTGGCCCTAGGCACTTGGGCCCCAAAACCACTGCATGTCTTGCAACTCCATTTACATCTTCAGGATGGCCCTCTAAGCGTGGGGCACCCACCTCACATCATACCAGAGGTGACATTTTCAGTCCAGGTGGCGTCACTGTTACCATGGGGAAACAGCCAGGTTCACCGCCGCGCCCAGCATACACTTGTGGGCTCGTTCCCTTTCTTTACTGTGTCCATGGGATGGAAGGGTCTGGAAGGGGGCAGGTTCTGCATTCTTCACCCGGCCATGATGATAGTGCAGCATGGGACTTTTCTACACCACGGCCGTGATGACAGAGTTTTCTCTTCACTTGGGCTGCTCCGGCTGTAAAATTTGCCTTGAAAAATTGAATTTCTCTTCTTCTTAACAGACCATCACTTTTCATTCAGATGAAGTCAAACTTAAAAATTGGGATTTCCATAGATGCAGTATTATACAACAGACCCAACATGGTGTGATGCTGGAAATGCATCGGAGGGACAGGGCCTCCGTATCCTTGTCCTTTACTGCTTTTTATCGTGTGTTCTGTCGAGTTTTCCGCGCAGGAGTTCATGTGGGACTCCTGGCAGTGCAGCTCTCTCTCTTTTGGTTTGGTGAACGGACCCGTGGGATACCCTTATGGCACCCATGGGTGGGGGTACAACCCTGTGCCCCTAGTGTATGATTTTGGGCACCTGTGGGTGACCCACAGAGCAGGGTATGGGCTGGTGGCAGCTCCATGCTGAAATCGACAAGTGCGCGGAGTATCCTCCATTTTGGGATACCCTGGCCCTGCCATTGGGATCAGTTGATTCCTGATGGAAAACAAGATGGCCCCTGTGGCCTCTTGATTTCTATTACCCATTACCTTGTTTTCCCAAAGTCCTGGGAAGCCCTGACTCTGTCCCTTCCCCCTGACTGGCTGTTGGATGGAAGTGCCATATATGGTGTATTTGTGAAGGCCCGGCCAGACTAGCTGGAGCCTTCCGGTGATGTATGTTATGGGTACCACCTGTGGGTGGGACCTGGGTGAATAGAGTGTGTGACGAATATGCATTCTGTGTTATGGGTGTCTAGTATCTGGTGGTTGACACAATGACTGACACAACCCTGCCCGAAACTGGTATGAATGCAGCTTGGAGTGTTGAATGGCTCGGTACTTGTCCCAATACCCATAACTTGTTGTGAGTGTCTGGAGAGAAGTGAATGGCCTGGATACCTCGTGTGCCTGATTGGCTGCCTGCCTGCATGAATGCCCGTAGTCGTGATTGGATGCTTGAGTGTGACCCAGCGGAATAAATGGGAGGTCAACAGTATATCTGGGGACCTCTCACTGCTAGGAATCGTGTTCAGAAGCTGAAGTCCACTACGACGAGTAACTGGAGTAACTGACGCTTGACCTTGAAACCCTGCTGGACGAGAAGAATTGCTGTTGCTCTCCTTCACAATCTGAAAGCTGTTGTGCCTCCAAGGACTGACCCAGAGAGGACCTGGTAAGGCGACCTCTTCCCGAGCTACGAAGGACCATCGTGCACAGCTGATCTTTGCCAATGCTCCCTTTTAGACAGACCTTCGACAGGCTGCCGACCCGATACGGGGACTGCTGCGGAACTCCAAGGAGAAGCACTCGGACTGTTGTCCGCCACTGTCGACGACCACCGTCGCCGACCAGAGCCGCCGTGCTCCCGTTTGCCTAAGAACTTCAATTGATCATCGGACGCTCTCGCCTGCATCGTCATCCGCTTGTCTCCCGCTGGAGAAGGCCCGACCGTTGACGCGCCGAGGAGCATCCACCGGTGGGTTTCCCGCCACTAAGGACCACAGAGACGCCGACGACTCGATTCCCTTGCTGGCCCACAGTTCTTCATCATCTCTTTGCGGTCCAGAACTATCGTCACCGAGGTGCCCCGCACGCCTCTTCCTTGCAGGACGCCAACGCTCTTCCATCGACGAGCACCGCTAGGAACGAAGCTGTCACTTCCCTGTCGTAGTTCCACCTGTTCACCGTCGGACGTTCGACGACCCGTGACTCCCGCCTTAAAGGGAGGGCACTCAAGAAGGGCCGTCGATTCCCTGACACCGAACGCCAAGTTCCCTGACACCTCTCGACGATCCGTGGCTCCCGCCTGAAAGGGAGGCACTCAGAAGGATTGGTCGACGCATCGTCGGAGAACTCTACTCCACCAGGTACATTGGGGGGTAAAACCTTAATAGAAGGAAGTAAGACTATCGGACAATATATGGACTGGGCTTGTGCTATATATCTTTATTTACAGGTTGCCCAGGTGGGGGGATCTCCACACAGAACTGTGCCTAGTGGTAGGGGTCAGCATTCTGCCTATTGTTTCAACCCTCTTATGTTCCTGCCTATCTCTATTGCTGGTTTCCTCGTTATTAATCTGTGTGACATTTTAACCGTACAGTTGATGCACTTTAATGAGATTCAATAACATTAGTGGTACCACTTTAGAATTGTATATATTTATCATTATTGACTTCTGAGTACTAAGTGCGTTATTGTGATCGTGTACATACCTTTGAATATTAATTTTATAAAGACTGTGTTTTCAGTAATACAGTGTGTGGACATTCCTTTGTGGGGGTTCGGGGACTACACTGTACTTAAGAACCAGCCTGCATCACCTCCTGAGAAGCTAGGCCTTGATTGCTCGTCCACTGCTACCATAATAGAGAATCTTGGCTGGGGTCCTCTGTGCCTCTCCTCTACCATGTAGAGAGCAGAAGTACAGACACCCCCTACCAGTCTTTACACATGGGTTCAATGTAGCTTCTCAGGAAAAAAGTAGATTGTACTGTTCTACATTTAGATGAACTATCTATCTATCTATCTATCTATCTATCTATCTATCTATGGAAGAGAGGGTCCTGAAGATGTCAATCATCACACCCAGTTTCATGTCAAGACGAAGAGCCAGAAATGCTGACAGCCACCCATTTTATTTTGGACGAATCCCAAGTGCACCAATGATGGACAAGTACACCGAAAGGTATCCCCTCTGCCAGCCATACTGACCGAATCCCATACACGTCTTCACAGGAGAAGAATCAGAGATGGAAATATCTATATGGACAGTCTCGACTAAGCACCAAGAAGCCACGGTGCTGATCTCATTAATGACACCACGACCTAGCAGCGTTAAACATGAAGCACACTCGCAGTCCTATACTGCATCACACAAACACAGATTTGCATACATGAAGGACATGCTTACACAGTTCTATAGCTAGAGGACATATAATATATATACTGTCAATGCTTTTATTATTTTTTCATTAGCAAAATGCAGTGAGGCAGAACTGCAAGGTACAAGTGATACAGAGCAAGCTTGTAGATGCTTAATGTGAACAACCCTATGGGACTACAGGGATATATATGGAACCTGATAGGAACAACTGTGACTAACATATCGAGTACTTATAATAACATTAACATGTAGAATTTAGATTATACGTCTAAGGAAAATTACAGAAGGCCGAAAGGCCACAAAAACTGAGATGAGGAGAGCTGTTTCAGGCGGCACAGAGCACGAAGCAGGCTCACTGCCAAGGTCAGAGATACGCGGACACATTCCAATCTCCAGACGACAAAGGGACCAGCTGCAGAGAAACAGAATAAATCCTCATAAATGCAAGCTGAAGAGATCAATGTTTTTGTCCCTAAGCATGTGGTACAGCCAAGGAAGACAATGGACAGTCACCTGTGGTGGGAAATCTGAGCTAATGCCAGTAAGTCAGACCCAAGCGGCAAGAAGTGTTGCAACTGAGGAGGGCATTCTCATAGGCAAAGGTGGTACACACAAGTTACAATGCAGACACATAATCGTTCACATCACCTTGAAGAGGTGCACAGAAAGCTGATAACTTAATTGAGTCCCAGGCCTGGGGAGATCAGCTCTAAACAATCACAATTTAGTAAACCAGGGGAGGATGGCAAAGGATACGATCCAATGCTAAGCCCATTACTCTGCAACAATGTAATAGATAGTTTCTTGGGGATGGGACAGGCCAGCCACCTGACATTCAAGGACTAGGAGAATAACCGCTATAGAGTTCTCCTATAGCTAGTTGTAGCCTCAATTCCCAATCCTCTATAATGATAAGTTTTTCAGGGAAGGGCCCAGGTGATGATGACATGCTTGTACAAAACTGTACCACACGCTTTGGAGAGCTGAGATGTACCGGATAATTCCCATTTTCTTGTTTTGATCCTTGTTGGTTTTATTTTCAATAAACCACAGTGTTACTTGCCATTGGCGGAGTCCTCCATTTATTCTGGGGAGGGTGTTGGGCCCTCGATATCAGGCAACCACCCCCTTCCTGTGGCATACCTGGGAATCCCACCCAACACTGTCCATATTCCAATCCACCCATGAATCCACCTTGACCCCCTCTCGTTTTCTCTTTCACTATTTTTCTTTCACTCTCTCTCAATCTCGGTCAATTAATCTATGTTTCTTTATTCCTACATATTTAACTCTTTCACACATCTTCTTTAATACAAATCTTCATATGAGATAGCATTCAGAACAAACTTACAGCAGCTTACATCTGTTTACAACATGATTATCAAAGGAGTGAAACCACTCCAGCTCATCCTTTTGGTGACCAGGATGTGTGGTAGTAGCAATGCATTGTTCCACAGAATTATGAAGTGCCTTTCAGTGACAGGATAAGCTAGAGAAAAAGCAATGCATATATTATATTTATTACATTCGTAATGATAATAATAATAATAATAATAATAATAATAATAATAATAATAATAATAATAATAATAATAATAATAATATTATAATAATAATAATAATACAACTCTCTCTAAGTCTCTGAAAATGACCATATAATTGGCCATCTGTCTCCATCAAATGCGTTCCCTGTCTCTATTCAATATGATTTTCTGTTTCTGCACTTTCTAGACACCCTCTTCTTTTTATTCACTCTGCCATTCCCCATCTACTTTCCCGTCCTCCATTTTTTGTCATCACTCTGAGTCCCTTCTCATTTTCCATGCATGCTTCTCGAGGACTCTCGACTTTCCTGATTCAATGCATGCAACAAATGTAACTTTACCCTACCCAATTATCCCAGAGGTATTGATTGTTCTATCCTCCATAAGTGATGAACATGGCCCTGATTACTAGGTTGGCGATGTGGTAGAAACACTGGCAGTAAATACGCAACTGCCACTTCTTTATCAAAAACATATCTGGCACCACATTTGCTATACCACCAAACATATACCACCAAACATGTAGGCACTGAAGGTAGATTTGAAGAGTTTTTTAAGAGTTGCCATCAGCATATAGCTTGTGATACAGGTTACATGTCTTTACACCAAAGTCATTTATAAATAAGGGCCATATATCAAATCTTTTATATTGAAAAATGGTATTGTGAATGCACTTTTTTGTTTGGGCGGTCCCTTTTTTGGGGAGTCCCCCCAAACTGCTGTTTCCCACCCCTAAAAACCCATCCTGACCGTTTCCCAAAAATATGTAAACCTTTACCCCGCCCTAAATACATTCACAAAAATGTGTTCAATATAAAATATTCAATATATATGGGTATTCTATATATGAGATTCAATATAAATACTGTATACCGTGGCACATCCTCCACTTTACCTCCAGAAAATGGAGGTGTTCAGGAGGAGAGGAATTCACTGACGGGCCCATAGGTCAGCGCTCACCCTCTAGAACTTGTAAGACAAGATAGCTGCACCATGTGAGGACAGGGGATGCAGGATTCACTTACTCCAACATGACTCAATAATAGATTTACTCTATCATTGTCCACGGGGAACTTCTCAGTCTACTCAGCTGGAATGGCGAAAGGACTCGTGATATTGCCGAAAGCCTAGAGTTACTTTGTGCCGGCGGTCTAAAGGTGTCTTAGGATTATATATTCAATAATTAATGCCTGAAACCATCCTCTGCTACCAAGTGTTCAGGAGGAGAGGAATTCACTGACTGGCCCATAGGTCAGTGCTCACCCTCTAGAACTTGTAAGACAAGATAGCTGCACCATGTGAGGACAGGGGGTGCAGGATTCACTTACTCCAACACGACTCAATAATGAGGAACAGTAAGTTGGCAAAGGGAAGTCCGTTTAATGACAAGTACATCAAACAGAGGAACGAATGGAAATCAGCAGCATTGCAATCACCTGTCTCGCTCCGACTTCCTCGAACTTCAGTCGAACATTCATTGTTATAGGCAAAACACGTCACCACTGACGTCTAATTCTATAAGAAATCATCATGCAATATAATTGGTTAGGAAAGGTAACGTAAGTATAGGTGTTATATCTGTATATGATAATAGGGCATGCAGATTGGATAACTCTTATTGGGTGGGCGTCTACGCCCATCCCTCTACATCACGCGTGATGGACATCACTACAACTACGACGTCTTATTGGTTCTACTATTTATAGGACTCCAGATAACTTGGTCCATTGTGATTGGGCAGGTTACACCCCTAGACATAAATCCCTGTTTTAATTAGCAGCATGCAGAATGGACACCCATGTGCCTGGTGTCCCAAGTTTCACCCTGCCTCCCTTCCATCAATCAGTGTTTTAGAGCGATGTGTCAATTAGTTGGCTAAGGATGGCCTTAAAACTGTAGTCTCTTATCGGGAAAAGTTATGGCATCCTCGGGTCCTGGATGACATCAGGTG
The DNA here is from genome assembly GCF_040938575.1 of Ambystoma mexicanum. Classification (NCBI taxonomy): domain Eukaryota; kingdom Metazoa; phylum Chordata; class Amphibia; order Caudata; family Ambystomatidae; genus Ambystoma; species Ambystoma mexicanum. The sequence goes on from NC_090934.1 coordinate 144,853,413, forward strand.
GTGGTACTTCTTCACGCCTGGCTAGTCACGTGTTAGTTTATCATGAATCTGCTTCAGTTTCCAGCTTTTAGTGCATTTAATTCTGTTTTAGCCTTGCCACCTGCATGGGCCCCCCTTATCTTGACCTTCATGAGGCAAGCTGGTATGCTTTGAAGTTTGAGTCGTGTTAGCTGATGCACTCCTCCCTTTCTCTGGTTGACCACAATTTCCTAGGCATGAGCCGCTCTTTGTTGAGTTTCGATTCCGCTCCTTCTCTTGCCTTTGGCTGGGTTACGAAACCTGGCCTGTCAGGCCTCTGGCAGCCTGGTAACATGTCTGCTTTTACAAAATGGAGTCACACTTGTATAATGTGCCTTATTGAGGTAGATATATGGTTGGCGCTTGCCGCTCTATCTTCTACTAAGCATTGCAAGCAGTATCGATTTCTTAGCATCGTGCGTTTCAAGCCTATTTACACAAGTTTAACAGGTTGGTTGCTTCCATCTTGTCTCGTAGCATCGTTTCCTTACGTTTTAACATCGTCTCTTCTCTGTGTCCATTATATTTATTTTCGTAGTTACTCGCACTGGCGTGTTATCTTCGATAGCTGCTTTTGTTCATTCACGAGTCTGTTCAGGCCCTTGAGTCACTTTCACTGGCCTTCCATTAGGGCTCTTTGGGTCTCTTCATGGACCGTCTGTAGGTACTCTTTGTTTCGTATCAGCGGCTGTCTGATAGGGTACCGTGCTGCCCAGAGTTGTCTGGTTATGGGCGCTTCAACAGGTATGGATCTTCTGATGTATACTGGGCAGACTCCTTGATACCTTGGCGAGGATGTTCTTGATACCTCGAAATGAGGGCAAGGGGTGCAGGCCATGTCTGGGACATCCTCTACACTCCCCCCTCTGGTCGGTTCATCGACCACTTCTGCAACCTCCTTTGCATTTATTTCTTTTGATTCTTTGGTGTCATGCTCATCGTCTTCAGGGTTTGTACATGGTGGTGTGAATGTGTGAGCCTTTGGAGTCCATATTTTTATCACTCCCTTCAAACTCCCTGCTGTTTTCACATGTTCGTCTTTGTTCCATGTCATTAGCTGACATTGTCCATTTGGGCTGCAGTAGATCCATTTTCCTTCATACCTTCTTCATTTCTTAGGGTATGTGAACCTTGTTCCTTCTGGCACAAATTTGCTGGCTTTCACAAAGTCTCTTTTTTCTTCATCAGTCAGGTCTCTGGGCTTCCACCCTGACTCGCCATCAACCATTATTTTCATCCCTATGGCTTTCTTCGCAGTTTTCTGGCACTGTGTAATGATTATCTTGATAACACAGAATCCTAGCAATACCATTGCTAGTAGAGCTCCCAGAAACTTGAATATATCTGCCATCCATTGTGGGACCCACAAGAATAGGTCTCCAAACCAGCTGTCATCGTCCACTTCATCACGTTCATCGATCATCTGGTTTTTCAGGTTGGTCAACATGATTATGGCCTCTGTTAGGATTCTGTTTTCTTCATCGTGTGATGGTTCAAATGTGCAACATGATTCTCCGATTTTTGCACAAACACCTCCATCCATTGCAGTGATCATGTCAAGCACATATCTGTTTTGGAGGGTCATCAGTCTGATTGCTCTCAGCTCTTCTTTGATCGCGTTGAATCCTTTTATAGTGGTATTGATGGTCTGCAATAACTCCCATCTGGTTATCTGCAACCATTTAGCATTCACTCCAACTTGGATGTAGGGCAGGAGTAGAGTTGTGAATACGGTTGAGGTGAAGCTGATTTGGGAGAAAAGTAATTTTCCCTCTTCATCCTGGATACCAGTTCCACAGATCTCCTTCTTCTTAGATGAGCATCTGCTTTTGGGAAACTGTCCAACTTCAGGTCATTCTTAGGGATCACTAGCGCGGGAACTTGGACGTTCACTACTGTGCATATGCCTCCCCAGTTTTTCGCCAGCGTTATGTATGCCTTGGATCCACACACCCAGTAATGGTCCATGATAACTGCGGTACCTTGTGTCATTCCTGGGGCTTCAAAGATTCTTCCTCAGTTTACATTATCTCCCATCTTTCTTGTGCCATTACCTCTGAAGCATAGTTTCAGGCTTTCCAATGGTGCTATTTGCAGGGGTCCTCCTCTATCTTTGACCCATGTTAGCAGTTTTACCAACCTTGGCCACAGAGGTTTGCAAAACCTCTGCGAATTCTCTATTGCTTCTTTGCAGGCTCCAAGGACCATCCACGCTTGGCAGATTACTACTCCGTCCTCCCATCCATCTGGGGAGACCACTGACCCCCAGATCTGCTTTTGGCCTCTGTTCTTCCAGATTTGAGCCTCTTCTGCAGTCTTTCCTTGAACGTTCAGTCTCGAGTTAACTTCCCATCTTATCCCTGATCCTTTGATGCCAGGGTTCTCGTACCTGATCACATGATTTTTGGTGTGCGCTCGGTTTCTTGTTTTAATGTCCTGGACATAGCCATCTTCATCCGGGTAATCCATTTTGTTGGCCCATATCAACGAGGCGTCTTTTCCCATAAATTGTCTTCTGGTGTTACACATTGCTACTTGTGAAATACAGTGTGCTGTAGGGACATCCATTTCTATGGCCACGAAGATCTTGGATTTTCCCGTGCTGTATGGTAGCAGAGCACAGACAAAGCATTCTCCTTCCGACTCACTTCGTCCTACTTCCTTCATGTGCTGGTACCATATGTTGTTTCCGAGATGGGCTGTGCTGTCCAGGTAATCGTTAAGTTCGTTCTTATCTTCATGCAGGCTTCTCTTAATTCTCAGCGTTCTTCTGTAGTTTGCTATGACTATGTCTCTAAATGCGTCTGTGCTGCTTTTCCTCTCTGGGTGCCTCAGTAGAGCAGTGTTCTGTAACCTTGATGGTCGTGCAGATTATATGATACCTCCGTCCCCAAGTTCCCCACAGGCAGAATGTAAACAGTGCCTGTGGAGTCTTTGCGGCCACAGGTGAGTGGTGGGTCGTCGAGATGGAACCAGGAACTGCCAAAGAGACCCCTTGAACGCTGCAAGGCAATAGGCAAGTAATTAAGCAGTGCAAAAGATGCAGACTAAATATACTGGTGCTATAAACACTGCTTACCTAATGATGTGTATGAACTGGCAATGAGTGTAGAGGACTTGGCGGAAAAAGGGGTTTTAACGGCAACCAATGGAATGGGTTAAGATGCAGTCTGGTAGGACCCAATCGAGTGGTGAACCATAGAACCACACACCAGAATCAATAATAGTCAATCCACGTGGTATTCGTTGAAGCCAAAATCCGTAAGGAAAACCATAAGCAAAGTCTTGATCAAAACAGGGAAAGAACAATCCAAGTCCAAGACGACGTAACAATTCAGGGGCAGATCCAGAAACAAATCCAAAGAAGCAATCCGTAGTCGTAGTTCCCAAAATAACCGGTAGAATCCAAAGCACCACACAGTACTTGAATAAGCAGCTGAGAAGCACCGTTTCCGAGTTCTCCGCAGGCTTTATACAAAACAGCAGTCACATGACAGGTCCACATGACAGGTCCAGGAAGCCATGGTTGACGTGCAAGAGAGTCACGTGATACTGGCCGTTGGTCACGTGACACCTAGTGTGTTTTGCCGTGGTGATTTCACCAATGACGGCGCCAGAGGAAAGGGTACCTCCATTTCAGTTGCCAGCGGAGAGAGGGTCGGTAGACACCTGAATTACCAAGCGTACTGGTAGAGAACTGTTGCCTTTGCCTGTGTAGTCGTGTGTGAGCGTGCGAGTGATCGAGACTCTGTTGGGTTGCGAGTGACTGCAGGTTGTTCCCTGCACCAGTGTGAACCCTGGTGGACGTGACAGAGCCCCCCCTCAAAGGCCCACGACCCCGTGGGCTGGAAGGATTGTCCCTATGAAAATGGGAAACTAGCAGAGGGGCTTGGACATCACAGGAAGGGACCCAGGAGCGATCCTCTGGACCGTAACCTAACCAATCCACTAGATACATGAGCCTACCCCTGTGTAAACGGGAACCCAGAATAGCACTGATCTCATAGACATCCGGGGAAGACACAGAGACAGGGGCAGGTGGCACAAGGAGACGGGTAGGAGCGGGACAAGGCTTGAGTAAGAAGGTATGGAAAACAGGATGGATGCGCCAGGAGGAAGGAATAGATAGACGATAAGCCACGGGATTCAAAACCTTGGCGACCCGGTAAGGGCCAACAAAACGAGGCAATAGTTTGCGACAGCCGGGAATACGAAGATGACGTGTCGATAGCCAGACACGATCACCCACACAGTAGTTAGGGGCTTCCGACCTTTTGTTATCAGCCTTGGTTTTCATTGCTGACTGTGCCTCACGCAAATGGATAAGGGTCTGGGCATGTACGGTAACTAGATCCCGGGCACAGGTGTTGGCAGCAGGGGTGTCAGAGACAAAATCGGGAAGAGGTAATGTGCGCGGATGTTGGCCATATAATGAGTAGAATGGGGAAAAACCAGTAGACGAATGCTGTGAATTGTTGTAGGCAAATTCTGCAAGATGGAGTAAACGAAGCCAGGAGTCTTGAAATTGGAGGGTCAAACATCGTAAATATTGTTCGAGGGCCTGATTTACTCTTTCGGTTTGACCATCACTCTCTGGGTGGTAAGCTGAGGAATAGTGAGAATCAATACCCAAGAGTTTAGTAAGTGCTTGCCAAAACCGGGACGTGAACTGTGTACCGCGGTCTGATATTATAACCTGCGGAAGGCCAAACAGACAGAAAACGGACTCAAAAAACAACCGGGCTAGGGTTGGAGCCGATGGTATACCGGTACAAGGTATAAAACGGGCCATTTTAGTAAAGGAATCAACTACAACCCAGATTGTATCATAACCTCGTCTGCGGGGCAGATCAGTGATGAGGTCCATAGTGATTGTGTGCCAGGGCTTGGGAGGAACAGGCAAAGGATGGAGTAAGCCTAACGGGCGGCCCCTACGTGATTTGCTTTGTGCACATATTGAACATGTGTTTACATAGTGTTCGACATCACGCCTCATAGATGGCCACCAACACCAACGTTGTAACAATTCTAGGGTGCGATGTTGTCCCTGGTGACCATTGATGGCGGCGTCATGGGACCATGCAAGAGCCTGGTTTCGTACCTCACAAGTGGGAAGAAATAGTTTCCCCTGGATGAAAGGCAAACCCTCTTGAAGTACCACATCCCATTCTGTCAAGGCATCCGGGTGATCAGAGACCCATTGCTTAATGATGGAGATCATGGGAGGGGACGGGGTACAAACACAAATGACATGACCCGTGTCTAGTATGGTATCGGGAAACTGAGATAGGGAATTTCCCCCAGGCGAGCGAGAGAGGGCATCCGCTTTACCATGGGTGATGCCAGGTCTGTGTTTTACCACGAAATCATAGGCGGCAAAGAACAAGTGCCAACGGACCTGTCTACTGTTTGAGCATTTTAGGCTGGCCAGATCTTGTAGATTCTTGTGGTCGGTGTAAACCACGGTCTGATGTTTAGCCCCCATAAGATGGTGTCGCCAAATTTGTAGTGCATCTTTGATGGCTAGTAATTCTTTCTCAGTGACCGTGTAATGGGATTCTGCTGCAGTCCATTTCGCGAATGGTATGCCACTGGATGTAGACGACCGGTGGTCGGACAAGGCTGAGACAGAACGGCCCCCATGGCAAAGGAGGATGCGTCAGCTTCTACGATAAACGGGAGGTCAGGGTTAGGGTGCTGCAGGACTGGGGCCGTAGTGAACCTAGCTTTAAGTGTTTCAAAGGCATGTTGTTGTTCCTGTGACCAAGAAAACGGAACAAGAGGGCTAGTCAGGGCTGTAAGCAGGGATACAATCGATGAAAAACCGTCGATAAATCGCCGGTAAAAGTTGGCAAAACCAAGAAAGGTTTGAAGCTGTTTTAGAGTAGATGGGACGGGCCATTCAGTGATGGCACGGACCTTAGACTGGTTCATGGACAGCCCCCCGGGTGTTATGTGGAAGCCCAGAAAATCCACCTCATTGGTATGAAAGATGCACTTTTCGGGTTTGGCAAACAAATGATTACTCTTTAGGCGGGACAACACTTCTTTGACATGGAGTATATGCTCCTCCAGAGATGATGAAAAGATCAGGATGTCATCCAAATAGACCACTACATATACGTCAAGGATATCAGTGAATATTTCGTTGACAAAACGCTGGAACGTCGCAGGGGCGTTACAAAGCCCGAATGGCATTACCAGGTATTCAAACAAACCCTGTCGGGAACAGAATGCCGTCTTCCACTCGTCTCCCTGACGTATACGGATCAGGTTGTAAGCCCCCCGCAGATCTAGTTTGGTGAAGATGGTAGCCCGTGACAACCCGTCCAGCAGCGTGGAGATGAGTGGGATTGGATATCTGTTCTTAATGGTAATGTTATTCAGTCGTCTATAATCGACACAAGGACGTAAATCTCCCTCTTTTTTCGGTACAAAGAAGATAGGACTAGCAGCTGGGGAACAAGAGGGTCTGATATGACCCAACTTTAGTGCTTGCTGGATGTACTCCTTTAATACCGTCTCCTCGGATTGTGACAGGGAATAAACCCTACCTTTTGGAATCATAGCATTCGGTACCAGATCTATGGGGCAATCACAAGGTCTGTGTGGCGGCAAACCTTCGGATGTGGCTTTATCGAAAACCGTAAGGTATTCGGGATATTCAATGGGAATGTTGGTTAGTACTGCCCCCACGGTGTGTGTTGTAGGGACATCAGGTGCGCTGTCAATGATATGGGAAGCGGCCATAGCGCCGAGGAGACTGGCGGGAGAGGTGGTTGAATCGGGTTATGATAAACAGAAATGTTGGCAAATGTCCGATTCGAACACCACCTGTCCTGTTCCCCAATTGATTAAAGGGTTGTGTTGCCTCAACCAGGTAATCCCCAAGATTATACCAAACTGTGGAGAGGTAATGAGGTCAAAGGACATGGTTTCTTTGTGGATATCCTGGATTATTACTTCTAATGGTGCGGTTTGGTGAATGATAGGACCAGATGCAAGATTGGTCCCATCCACCGCTTGTACGGGTTCTGGATGTGTTTTCTTAACCAATGGTAGATTGAGTTGTTGTGCTAGTGAGATATCAATGAAGCACCCAGAGGCTCCGGAGTCAATCACTAAATGTACAGGATGGGTGATTTCTTTGGTGGGTTTTAACAGGGCATGAACCACTATGGGTCTAATGGGACCAAAAGTCGGTTCAACGGGGGTAGTTAAAGTGCTCGTCCGTACCCCCGATGTTAAGGGCGAGCCTTCCGAAAACCCGAAGTTTTGTTCTTAGGTCGGCGGGGACACTCCTTCACATAATGCCCATTTATTCCGCAGTAAAAACAGGCGTTATCTGTCCTCCTGCGTTCCCGTTCAACCTGAGTTATGGGACTCCGAATCCCGCCTATCTGCATGGGTTCTGAAGTAGGGGTTGCAGGTGTCGAGTTTAGAGAAGGATGATTGAAATGACCAGCCTCGATCCTGCGCTCGGCCTTACGAGCGTCCACCTGAAGGGTTAGCTCAACTAGATCCGAAAAGACAGATGGAAGGGATGGTACCACAGATAAGGCATCTTTCATTGTATTACTAAGACCTCTGTAAAATACTACCGCCTTCTTTTCTTCGGGCCATGAGGTTTCTGCGGAAAGTTGATTGAAGTGGGTAATGTATTCAATCAGTGATTGTTTACCTTGTGTAAGATCCAAGAGTTCTAGATCCCGTGATTGGGCCTTATACTTGGTATCGAACACCTTTGCCATCTCTGTGACCAAGAGATCAAAATCATACAAAGCAGGATGATTGTTTTCCATGAACGGGTTTGCCCAAGTCGCCGCCACACCAGATAAATGAGAGAGAAGAAAGGCAGCCTTGGTCACTGAATCGGGGAAAGCTTGGGGTTTACATAGAAAGTGTAGCTTGCACTGGTTAATGAAAGTGCGATATTTCCGGGGGTCACCCTGGTATCGCTCAGGAGCCGCAAGTGGGAATGAGGTCGAAAGGAATACTGGGGTAGGTGTTGTGGGAGGCGTGGGGGGTGGCAGGACTTGGGAATCAGGGTCACCTAATTCTGCATCTGTGGGTAACGGTTGGTGTGCGCTTTGCAGAGTGTCCAGACGATGATGAATGGCGGCTGTAGCTGCGGCCATGTCGGTCCTAAGAGCCGCAACTGCCTGCATTAGAGCGGTCACAGGGTCCCCAGCAGAGGGATCCATAATCTAAACGACCAAAAGGCTTCTCAGTCTGTTCTGTAACCTTGATGGTCGTGCAGATTATATGATACCTCCGTCCCCAAGTTCCCCACAGGCAGAATGTAAACACTTCCTGTGGAGTCTTTGCGGCCACAGGTGAGTGGTGGGTCGTCGAGATGGAACCAGGAACTGCCAAAGAGACCCCTTGAACGCTGCAAGGCAATAGGCAAGTAATTAAGCAGTGCAAAAGATGCAGACTAAATATACTGGTGCTATAAAGACTGCTTACCTAATGATGTGTATGAACTGGCAATGAGTGTAGAGGACTTGGCGTGAAAAGGGGTTTTAACGGCAACCAATGGAATGGGTTAAGATGCAGTCTGGTAGGACCCAATCGAGTGGTGAACCATAGAACCACACACCAGAATCAATAATAGTCAATCCACGTGGTATTCGTTGAAGCCAAAATCCGTAAGGAAAACCATAAGCAAAGTCTTGATCAAAACAGGGAAAGAACAATCCAAGTCCAAGACGATGTAACAATTCAGGGGCAGATCCAGAAACAAATCCAAAGAAGCAATCCGTAGTCGTAGTTCCCAAAATAACCGGTAGAATCCAAAGCGCCACACAGTACTTGAATAAGCAGCTGAGAAGCACCGTTTCCGAGTTCTCCGCGGGCTTTATACAAAACAGCAGTCACATGACAGGTCCACATGACAGGTCCAGGAAACCATGGTTGACGTGCAAGAGAGTCACATGATACTGGCCGTTGGTCACGTGACACCTAGTGTGTTTTGCCGTGGCGATTTCGCCAATGATGGCGCCAGAGGAAAGGGTACCTCCATTTCAGTTGCCAGCGGAGAGAGGGTCGGTAGACACCTGAATTACCAAGCGTACTGGTAGAGAACTGTTGCCTTTGCCTGTGTAGTCGTGTGTGAGCGTGCGAGTGATCGAGACTCTGTCGGGTTGCGAGTGACTGCAGGTTGTTCCCTGCACCAGTGTGAACCCTGGTGGACGTGACAAGCAGGCTGCCTCGACTGCATCGCTGTGGTAGGAGAAGGTTTTGTGTTTCCTTTCCTTCCCTTTTGTATTTTGTCATAGACTTCCTCTAACCACCATTGGCTCCCCAACCTCCCAACGCATGGTCGTGTTGTAGGCCTGAGGCTTGTTCCTAGCGTTGGAGCTTGTGTGCTTGCAGTTATAGCCTCTATAGTCCTGCCTTTCAGTTCCTCACGCAATTTCTTTGCTCTGACTATGAATGGGAACAAATAATCTATTAGCATTTGTGTCTTCTCTGTGAATTCTTTCGTGGCCACTTCTGTTCTTTTGAGGGATTTTGCTATTCCCTCCATCTTTGGTATTTCACTTGGCTTCTCTTGGTCATGCCCACTGTTCTCTGGAATTTAATGTTCGGCAGGCAGGCTTTCCTTCTCTGCTGCCTTCGTTGGAGGCCCTGTAGCCATTGACACTTTCCCTTGTCTGTGTGCATTCTGTGTGGGGGTGCGTGCCATGGTCAGTGATTCATTATCACTCATTCCATGCTGACCTTGTCTCCAGCTTTTCTCTCCATTCATCACCTCAAGTGTGTATATATCACTGCTAATTACATTTAGTTTTAGTTTGTTTGTTTTATCATCAGCCTTTCTGGGAACTGGAATCACTATATAGGGTCTGGGTGCTTTCGTAGACCCCAGGCGTTCATTATCCGGTGGGTGCACTGAGATTGGGACTCTTCGTTCACCAATAAAGAAAGCAGTTCTGATTGTTAATGACAGAAAAACAATAATAACTATACATATACACATAATCGTTCGGAACGACAATGTGCAGCATTTCTTCCAGGGAAGTGGGGGCGTCCTTCTGTTGGGGGTAAAACCAAGTTACTGTTCTGGGCCCCCATTTCGAATGAGTTCATAGTCAGTTATTTATTCCTTCTCTTGCTCTGGTCTTGTAGTTTGAGAGTTCATTTCTATTAAAGTGACGAGTGCTTCTCCAGTGTCCCCCCTCATGTGAGTGACGACGGTAGTCTCTGGGTACTCAGTACAGTGAGTATTACCTCACAAAAGAAAGGAACATGGCGGCAATGACATAGAGGCTTCTGTGCCCATGAGTGATAATATAAAGTCAAAAAAACAGAATACAACAGGCTGCAGGAGTAGAGCTGTAGAAGTATGAAGAATTGCAGAATTTTTAGTGTCACACCTCAGACAAAGTCATAATCATGGAAGACACTTTAAACACTTACCATTGGCAGGTAAAGTCCCAGAATGATCCGAAGACCTGTGTTCTCTCACCCAATCTACTAGGAGGCAGTCTGTGGACCAGGCATCCAAAGGGAGCCTACGAACCTGACCAGAGCAAGTGGATGACAACACCTTGAAAATCTCATAGACCTAATTCACCCGAGATTCACTACAGCAAATTATTATCCAATGAACAATCGGGATAATTAAAGGATAATGAAGACAAGAATTTAAACACCATTAACCAATCCCGAGAAGGGATTCAGATAGGCATGGAACATGACTAATCTGCAAGCATCTGTGAAGAACCTCTCTAAATCCTGGTGTAAACAAACAAGCAGAGAAATGTCAGTAGATGGGAGAATCCTAGTGCAGGCAGACATGAAACAGATGCCTCCCTTGATTCTGAGGGAATCCAATGGGAAAAGACAGAATCTTGCCAGAGTTTGAAGACTGCAACTACCTGGAGGATGGTGGCAGAGACCCTCAAGGTTTGGAGAAGCTCTCCAAGAGTGGCTATCACCTGTAGATCCTGGGGAGGGTGTTTTACCCGAAGGAATACCAGAGCAATTCTTGGACCTTGGAGAACTGGTTACAGTTCAGGATGTGAGTAGCTCCTATAGGAAACTTTCCCAGGGAGTGTTGGATTTTGTTTGTTCTGATATTATAGGTGCATGCAATTAAGCATATGATTTGAGAACATTTCAGTAGCCCATTATTAAGAAAATATATGTTTTTATCCTAGGGTAGCCAGAAGGTTAAGGACGTGTTAAGGTGAGGTTGAATTTCCTGTTGACCATTTACTTAATGGCTTTGAAATACACCAGGTCTGAACCATCAAAGCCAGAAACTACAATTTACTATAGCCCTTACGCATGTTTAGTCTTAGAAGCCCATTCTCATCTATAGAGACTCCTAATTGGTTGTATAGGCATTTCAGGCAACCCACTCCTTGTATATAACTCTAATAAAACACTCTTGTACTAATTGTGTATCATATTGGTTTGCTTGTCCTTACCAGACCTGGTGTCAGAAATGGCAATGCAATCATGGACAACGTGACGGAAGCCCAAGGCCCCAGAACCAAGGATATACCAAACATCATTTGAGCTTGACTAGAGGCCAAATTACCATCCTGGGCCACCGCAAGCTCGATGGGTGGGGACTGATTCCGCTCATGCTTTAATAACAGGGTTTAAGTCCAACTTCCCCAGGACCTTCGGAAGTCTAGCCCAAAATCCAGCCTGGGGTTGCTACAGTCAGGTAGATGTTAAGGCTAGAGTAATTGATGCAGTTTATTATGACAGATCTGTCTCGTGCTTGCTAATGAAAGATACACGTTTTCCACAGTCCAAAGTCCAAGTTGGATTTCATCACCCAGCACATTTGCAGTAATATTAGTGATCGCCGGACAGTGGATGTCCCCACATTGTTCCCAACTATATACGATCGAGGGAAATTCGGGGCAAAACATCACCTTCGCCCAACCCTGAGATAGATTTCATGCTTCTGGATGCTATAGATAGCCCAGGAATGTTTGACAATGCCCTCTTCATGATTTACAAATGCCCACGACCTGTTTTGAGCGATGCCTTAAAACAGGTCATCTGGACAGAAATTGGCTATTATACCAGGTACAGAATAACAATGCATTCATTCACCTGCTTTATTTTGGCAAATGCCGAAAATGCCCACTACCAATACTATGGGTGATGGAAATCCATATGATCACATGGAAGTCATATGATCACATGAAACCGCCCATGCCCATTGACTGCTTGGCATCAAGGAGTGGCTAAGATCCAGGACCACCTCCCATTGCACTTCTATTGGACAAGAATGTATCATTACATTACAAAGTGCATAGAGGCTTGTTCCAGCTGCCCCCACCCCTAAAGCAAATCACCATCCTGTGCCCAAATCACTACTCTAATCCCTCCCTCATTAAAATGTCATTTTCTAGAATCACCATTGATACCATTGATTACTTGAAAGCCACCAAACTGGGCTACAAACATGTTGGTAATCCTAGACTATGTTGCCCGATAGCCTTAGCCCGTTCCCTTCCGAAATTCTGCTTCACAACAGATTCTTAAACAACTCTTACCATTCTTTTCAAGAGTGGCATGTACAAAACAAATTCTAATGGAGCAGGGAGGCTCATTCTTGTCCAAATGGACGTGAGAAATTAAGAATCTTTTGGGAAAAAAGGAACTAGAAACAACAATGTATCACCCTAAAACAGCTCGACGAGTAGAACGTTTTAAAAAGAAGATTAAGACAACCCTGAGGAAGTTGGTAGATTAGGATGGAAAGAGCTGTGAGATTATAATTCCTAGAACCCTGTTTGCATTCGATAAAACAATGCAGAGCTTCACCAACTACTTACTATTTGAAATATTATAAGTAAGAATGCCCAGAGACATAACTATACATGTTAAAGGAGCAATAGGAACAGCAGGATTATCAAGGGGACATGTTGGCTCAATTCACCCAGGCCACCAGAGCCAGTGAGGATTTATATGCCAACTCGTCAATCAACATTTATCTAAGGGCCGAGAAAAACAGCAGGCCTGCTATAACGGAAAGGCAAAACTCTAGAGATTTAATATAAGGGACCAGGTATTTGTTCTTCTTCTCACATTGGAGAGCACCATTTTTGTCAAACGGCATGCGCCCTTTACATTTACCAAGGTCCTAGGTAGTGTCCCAAACCAAGCAAATATAACCTATGGGCCTTCAATGAACTCCAATTCCCTGCAGAGTAATTGATTTTGGGCACTCTTTGTTCCTATGTTATTGTTTATGATCTATTTTATTCATTCAGACTGACTGTATATGTTTGTCTCACTGCAAATAAGTATACTCATTCTGTATGGGATCCGTTGTTATAAATGTTTAATTTCTTTATTATTATTATTATTATTATTATTATTATTATTATTATTTTATTTTTTATTTTTTTTATTTTTTTTGATACAGCTGACAATAAATCAACTTTTCAATATTATTAACAACATTAAAAGTTACATGATGAAGGAACAAGAGCCTATCTAAGTACATTACAGGTGGTTTTAAACCTAATTATGTTGAGTAAAAAACAACAAAAACAGGAGAAGTAAAACAAGCCGTGATAAAAATTAAAAAGAAAAATAACTTGAAGCAGTTATGCAGTTAACAGTAAAGATCATCATCTGTCACTACACATAAAGAATAAAAGAAATGTGAATTCAACACTGTCTCCAATTCCATATAGCTCCAATGTTTAAATATTCGTAAAAGAGATTTACAACAATGTGCTCTTTGTTTCAAAATTTATTTTTAACATTAACATGTCAAATCATGTTTCATGCGTGTGTGATCGTGCTTCTTCAGGACTTGTGTTTTGTGCAATGCATTTCTCTGTTTCTCCTGTGGTGCTGATTTCCCTGTCCCACTGCACTTTTCATATGCTACGTCTCCAATGTTTTCACCTTTCTTAGCCACCAATTCCACTGCACATACCATGTTCTAAACCGTCTTTGCATCTTTACTCCCTGACCTCTTAAAACTCACTGATGTTATGATATGATATTTATAACACGCCTAATACCCAGAGGTTTCTAAGCGCGGACCCGGGGATCGAACCTGTGTGGCTTCATGTCATCTTGCTTCCAAGGCGAGCACGTTGCCACTGAGCTATCCCCCCGAAACTGTTGAAATATGGCACCCCTGCAGTGCCTGTTAACTGACTCCCAAGCACAGTCAGTGTCAGACGTGATTTAACACTTCATGCCATATCATTTTTCTTATTAAAGGGCACTTTTTCAAAGTTGACATCAAAGTGATTTTTAGTTAGGTATCTATCGATCTCAGAAAAGGAACTTTGGCAAATAAACAAGCTCCACATTTCAGAGCAATGATTGCTGGCACATCAACATAGAAGTAATATTTCAATCATCAGATGTAAAATAATGATGTCAGGTGAAACCTTAAAGGAATTCAAACAGATGTAATATTTTAGCCAGCCATGAAATACAGATGTGTTTTACAGCACAGTCTCTTCATGTGCTGCACGGGAGGTGCACAGGTGGGATGGCTTTTCTGAAAGCTGTCGGGTTTGATTGACAGCAGCACCAGAAAGGAATGTTTCAAGGAATTTGGTCTGATGGCGTTGCGTGTTTAGGCTCCTAGTTCTTAAATATTAGAGGCTAACAGAATATACAAATCATTTTCAGGCAGATTTTAAACTTTGTCAACTCATAATCTACGTACCACCTGCTTTACAACAATATCTTCTCTCTCTATCTCTCTCTCTCTACATCTCTCTCTCTTTAGCTGATCCTCTTTTTCTACACATCTGCCTCCCATCTGGCAAGATCGCCTACATGTTCCACTCCGGCTTCCTTCTATCTCTCCCCTTTAGTATAACAGCTGCTCTCTGCAGTACGATAATGCACAATTAACAGGGAGCCTTACAGATGTGGTGAGAGGGTGCTTGCTATTCCTGTTTCATATGTACATACAATATGTTGGGAAATTCTGAGGGGGACCTTGCTTGCCTGGGCACCCCTCCCTGTCTACTACACCTGGGCTCCTTCATCTCAGATGTAAATTTTATTAATATCACTTCTCTCTCTCTCTCTCTCTCTCTCTCTCTCTCTCTCTCTCTCTCCCTCTCTCGCTCTCTCTGTCTTGCTCTCACTCTTTCTCTCTCGCTCACTCTCTCTCTCTCTCTCTGTCTTGCGCTCTCACTCTTTCTCTCTCTCACACACTCTTTCTCTCTCTCTCTCTCTCTCTCTCTCTCTCTCTCTCTCTCTCACTCTCTCTCTCTCTCTATCTCTCTCCTTCTCTCTCTCTCTCTCTCTCTCTCTCTCCCTCTCTCTCTCGCTCTCTCTGTCTTGCTCTCACTCTTTCTCTCTCGCTCACTCTCTCTCTCTGTCTTGCACTCTCACTCTTTCTCTCTCTCACACACTCTTTCTCTCTCTCTCACTCGCTCTCTCTGTCTTGCTCTCCCTCTTTCTCTCTCTCACAAACTCTCTCTCTCTCTCTCTCTCTCTCTCTCTCTCTCTCTGTCTTGCGCTCTCACTCTTTTCTCACATTCTCGTCCTCTCTCTCGCTCTCCCTCTCTCTCCCTAGCGCTCTCTCTCTCTCTCTCTCTCTCTCTCTCTCTCTCTCTCTCTCTCTCTCTCTCCCTCTCTCGCTCTCTCTGTCTTGCTCTCACTCTTTCTCTCTCGCTCACTCTCTCTCTCTCTCTGTCTTGCGCTCTCACTCTTTCTCTCTCTCACACACTCTTTCTCTCTCTCTCTCTCTCTCTCTCTCTCTCTCTCACTCTCTCTCTCTCTCTATCTCTCTCCTTCTCTCTCTCTCTCTCTCTCTCCCTCTCTCTCTCGCTCTCTCTGTCTTGCTCTCACTCTTTCTCTCTCGCTCACTCTCTCTCTTTGTCTTGCACTCTCACTCTTTCTCTCTCTCACACACTCTTTCTCTCTCTCTCACTCGCTCTCTCTGTCTTGCTCTCCCTCTTTCTCTCTCTCACAAACTCTCTCTCTCTCTCTCTCTCTCTCTCTCTGTCTTGCGCTCTCACTCTTTTCTCACATTCTCGTCCTCTCTCTCGCTCTCCCTCTCTCTCCCTAGCGCTCTCTCTCTCTCTCTCTCTCTCTCTCTCTCTCTCTCTCTCTCTCTCTCTCTCCTCTCTCGCTCTCTCTGTCTTGCTCTCACTCTTTCTCTCTCGCTCACTCTCTCTCTCTCTCTGTCTTGCGCTCTCACTCTTTCTCTCTCTCACACACTCTTTCGCTCTCTCTCTCTCTCTCTCTCTCTCACTCTCTCTCTCTCTCTATCTCTCTCCTTCTCTCTCTCTCTCTCTCTCTCTCTCTCTCCCTCTCTCTCTCGCTCTCTCTGTCTTGCTCTCACTCTTTCTCTCTCGCTCACTCTCTCTCTCTGTCTTGCACTCTCACTCTTTCTCTCTCTCACACACTCTTTCTCTCTCTCTCACTCGCTCTCTCTGTTTTGCTCTCCCTCTTTCTCTCTCTCACAAACTCTCTCTCTCTCTCTCTCTCTCTCTCTCTCTGTCTTGCGCTCTCACTCTTTTCTCACATTCTCGTCCTCTCTCTCGCTCTCCCTCTCTCTCCCTAGCTCTCTCTCTCTCAACATCTCTCTGTCTCGTCTTTCTCTTTGACTCCCCGGTGCCTTTCTGCAGCCTCTCTTCTGTATGCACTCTACATCTCACTCTGTCACAATATGAACATTCTCTTTCATGTCTTTCACAGATCCACTTTACTCACACCACAATCTCTGTCTCTTCTGTCTCCTTTTCTTTGCTCTCTGCTTCCTGATCACTCACACCAACTTGTGCCTCTTCTCGGTCTTGGCTGCACCCCATTCCGCTTTCCATTTTCGAGCTCTATGTACCCTTTGCACGTACTGTAGCACCCTTGGATTGTTCACCTCATCTCTATCTGTTGCTGTGCCTTCTTTGCTCCTTTGTGTCTTCCACTCTCTGCTTCAAGATACCAGCTGTATGTCTCCCAATCATCTTTTACCATGTTATCTTTATTCCAATATTTGCTTCATGTTTTCTTTCCTGGCCCTTTATCCATCTATGTATTTCTTCTCTCTTTATATCCTCCTATACCCTATAGTTTTACAACTTCATCCTGTTTCATACAATTACCTATATGGTTTTCTCTTCTCAACCTTTCTCTTATCTCATTACATTATTGTTTGTACCTGTGTATGTCCTTTCTCATCATGTCCAGCTAAAGTGAAAATTGTCATAGCCAGTGACTCTAACTAAATTGGGTCATACAATTCACATGTAGATCAAGTAAATAAATCCCCACATACTGGACACTATAATTCTCCCTGCGAAATAGATGTTCATTTCATAGAATAATGAAATAATATGGTCTGGTCAGTTTAAACAATTGAATTACTGCTGAAATTAGAATTGTCATAGGCAAACCATTGCTAGAAAAAAGAGTACATGTTCAGTTTTTTTCTTTTAAAGTGAGTGCCAGTAAGGATACCCAGAATTGCCCAAATAGTCCCCTGGGAAAGTTGAACTTCTCTGGATGCGTTCGACTCATCACATGGAATGCCCGCAGGACTTCCCAAAGGTCAAATAACTTCCATTTTTGCTCAAACCAGCGTTAGAGGCCCACTGTCCAATTACAATGACCAAGACTCAAGAGGCGGGTTTGAACAACCCATCGTAGGCCCTGAAACATTCTAAAACAGCTTCCAGGGCTTTTAAAAGACCCATCTTGCTTCTTACTTCCTAAGTGGGTTTGGTTTGGCTGTTCAGTTATATACAAACAGGACAAGCTAACACATACGTGGCATTGGACTATTTATGGAGTGCATTTGGCGAGGTCAAGAGAGTTTGAGAGTGTTTTGCAAGAGTCTTAGTTTTAGTGGTATCTTGGTGCTTCTTGAAACCTCTTTTCTTCCTCTTTGCCTATTTACGTGTCTTCTTTAAGTTCTATCTCTAATCTTTACATTTTACCCTTACTCCATTTGAAACATTGTTTATTAAAAAACAATAAAAAAAAAAATCTGATTATACAGTCTCCTGATCCCTTTTTAGCAGCCGAACAATTTGAAAAAAAATAATAATCCTAATACCTTTCCTCTGTCTGTAGGGAAGCCTCTGTGTGTGACCCCAAGAATTCTTCCTGTGCAGTGCTCAGTCGCTTTCCTACAGTGTTTGTGTTTCCGTAACCCTTTCCCATCGTGCAAGTCATGCAAGAATCCCTTTGTTTGTCTTTCTCACGTGATTTTATGCTTTGCACTTATACACTTTAGGCACGTTAGGCACCTAAGGCACATTTGTGTGTCTCACACATTGGGACCTTAGGCAACATGACCTTTTATTTGGAGGGAATGCAAAGGGGAGACAGTGGGGCGCTGGACTACTCCTCAAACTCCATGTCAAAGGTTGAGGCAGTCAGCCAGCAGGGGGAGTCATAGTCTGAGAAGGGTTATATAGAGGCTAAGACGGAGCATGAGGGGGACATTGGTTAAGGAGGGAGAGATGGTTGTTGATGAGTGGGAGACAGTGGTCTAGGAAGCAGAGGTGGCAGATGTGACGGTTGGGATAGTGGTTGAGGAGGGGTAGGCAATACTTGAGAAGGGGGGGTGGAGCAGGAGGTTGAGTATGTGGTCATGAGTCTGCAGGAGATTGTGCAAGACGCAGTGCCACATAACCAGTATCTGCAGAAGGTGGGCAAGTACCCCGACTATGAAAGTGGCGGACAAGTGGCAGTAACACAGGAGTAGCAGGAAGATGTAGCTATAGAGGTGCAGGGAGTGAAGGGCCGTGCAGAGAGGAGATGGAGATGGTGGTGCTGCAGGAGACTGAGGACAGTCAGGGGTCAAAGTCAGTGCAATATGCAATATACAGTCACCTCTTCCTTCCCCCCTCCCTCCTTTGCTAAATCTACAGTCACTGAGATTGGTGACCAGGGCCCTCATGTGTTCGCTTGTGTCCTGGCCTCACACCCCCAATCACCTTCCACAACTGCACACTTCCAGCACTTTCCTTCGGCGCCCACTGGCACGTGCTATCACCCACATGCACTTATTCATTGGCAGTCGACCACCCACCCTTTGATCTCTGCCAGTCACTTAAAAGCTTGCATCTTACTCCCATGCACTTCCCTTCTTGTTAATCCTAGCTTTTGCCCCCCCACCCTCAACCCCCTCTCTCTCTGCACTTGCACTCTCTGAATGGCCACAAGGTAGGGCCGCCTCTCTCTTTAATTTTTATGTTTGACTTTCATTCCCATGTTCCCTCCCCGTTGCCCTGTGGGTGCTTTGAAACACAATTTACTTGATGTATAAGCGCCTTACAAATGCACAATAAATACATAAATGAATAAATTAAATACAATAAGTAATCTCTGCCAGAACACACCCCTTTGGGATAACCCAAGCAAAAGTGCTTTAGCACCTCCTCAAAGTGCATGCACTGTAGTTTATGGCACAACAATGTGTTCAAGAAGCACACAGCACATGCCGCGGACAAAGCGTTTACACCACCGTACTGCAGCAGAGATGGTGGATGCTAGGGAATGTAAGGTGGCTCCTTACTGGCCATGCTTTAGCAAGCAACTACAATTCCCTATGACTCTGGTCCATCCATTCATTTACCCAACACCCCATGTCTGGCCCAGCACAGCCTGACCAAAGACATCATCGACTAGAAGGACCACTTTACTGCTTGCAGCATAGCCTCCTGTTGGTGGAGATAGAATGTTCATGATGTTGTCATCTGGATAGGATAGGTGAGACAGAGCAAATCAGAATACAGACACGACCTTTGTGCATTGCCTGTCCTCTTGTCAGTTGATGTGAGCTGGATGACAGCTAATATTGGATGGCATAGATAATCACATGCTCATGCAGCATTCTACCCTCTTCTAGATAATTCGGGGAGAACATGGTGCACAGGGAGAAGGCAGAAAAAGTCATTGATGACTGTACTGGTTGGTAGAGCCAAATAACTTGATGCAGAATCCCCAGTTCAAACTCAAATGCCTCCTCTTCAAATGCTTGCAGCAAAGAGCAACTATTGTGCAGGTATAAGTGGGAACTATCCAGGTACTAGCTCGTATTATAGCCGTAACCAGTCACTGCATTGCACTTTAATTGCAAATGCTCCTGCACATGAGCCTGCATTGTGGTGCGGAGTTGGTTATAGGGGAGATGGTGTAGAGACTTCAGGTCTCCTATCATATTCTCAGCACTGTAATAGTGGCTAAAGTGGGTGCAGATCTTCATGGTCACACATACCCTCCCACCTAGAACTCGATACTGACTTTTCAAGCCGTTCACAACAAGATGGAGGGAAAAGCAGAGTATATGCATAGTTTTGACAAGGCAGAAACGGCATTAGATACATATGTCATCTATCACAAAGCCTACATATCGATCATGAGGAGTGAGCCAATGGATCAACTAACATCCAGGCCCTGTTGTTAAACCTTTCTATACACAGCAGTCCTGAACATTGCAAGTGAGATGTATGAGTGAAGGGGACCCCGAGTCTGATGACGGCTATGCCATTGCGCCCTGATCAAAGGTCTCCATGTCCATAGTTTGGTAGACCTATCCCCACAACGGTCCAATTCCATGCACACTGCTTCCACAGCCTATTATGATATGGCACTAAATTCACCATGGAGTATTAATGAGGCCAAGGAGCCACCTAGTGAATGGTTTTCTACAGCGGAATAGAGTAATTGATCTGTTGCCAACATTACAGCGAGGTTGTTATCTAAAAGGCTTTGCAGAATAGTGTATTATGTGATGTTTAGTGACACACTCAAAAGACCCTGCAATGGTGGGCTGAAGCATTGAAGGGGAAGTAAGTTGGATGAATCCCATGGGATCTGCAGGCAAAGATGGTATTCTGAAAAGACTTAGGAAAATCTACGAATTAGCAAGGTTCTCTTTTGTACTGCTGAGGAGTAGTGCTGAAAATGTGCGAGTTGCATGCAGTTGAGGATTGAGAGGCTGCTCTGTGTTCCTTTCATTTTGCCCAGCATGCATATGAGGCCATCTCATGTGGGCCCACAGGATACAGGTACCCAAATTGTTTCCTGGTTTCAGGTGGAATGCCCACTTTTCACTTGATGAAGAAACTTGCTCAATATGTTTCTTTGCTTTCCTGGGGTTTCAGCATTATTTCTCTTCCAGCCAGGCTTAATCCAAAGCCTGGCTGAGATTGTGACTGTGGCTTTGTGGGATCTGCCTTAAGAGTCCTTATGACTCATAAGGCAGGGGTATGATAAGGGTACCCCATAGTGATCCGGAGTACGTGCTCTGTCTCTGTTAGTCAGGTGGGTAGGTTGGTGGTGGCTTTGTGACCTTTGTAAATGTGTTCCACATGGTGGAATCCAAGTTACCTGGATGGGTCCTTTTTGATCCCCTCCTAAATTTCACAAAATGGAGGATGTCTTTTTTCATCTTGGAAACCTGAGGGATCACATGGCTATACCATGCCTGCCTTTGTGTATGTGCCTATTTAATAGTTCTCCCTTTCAGAAATATCCATGCCAAAGTCATAACGAACACCTGTGCACTGCTATATCAGATCTGCAGCTCCTGCTCTTCAGTGGCACAGAAGAGGTTCAGAGGTAGCAGGTGCCCTGTTTAAAAGTCGGTGTGATACCAGGATCACTGCAGACAGAGGTTGTATTTAAATCTGCATCTGTGAACCAAAACTATAATAATTATTAAGAACAATCTGTCTGGTAGCAGGATACATATGGCAATTTACAGTTCATATATTTATTAAAGCCATGCCAGATTTGTTTGAAACTAATGCCAAAACTGGGAGCTAGACTGCCTGTCTCTGCTCAGACACCAGGGCAATTTTCAGGAACTGTGACTCACTTAGATACCTTGAGTAGCACCTCTCCAGCCGAAGGAACTCTCAGCAAGAGGACTCCTAGGAACGAGACTTCAAAGAGGCATGCCCTTAACAAAATGGCTAGCCTCACACACACACACAGTTTGAATATGAGGGCTTGGGAAGTGGGTGGAGTTCGTACAGTCAGACAGAGCAGAAGGGACTGGAATAAAGGTTCCTCCATCTTGGTGTTCTGTGAGCTTTTCTTTCCTTCCTGTCTCCAGCACATCCTGCAGAGCAGAGTACTTTGGGTAAGATACAAGAAGGCAAAAGTCACTTATCACCTTGAAAGGGAGTGAACCACTTAAAGCAGTTTTGTTTTTACCCAATCCTCCTTGGTCTCCCACTCTTTTTATGATTCCTATTGGAACTACAAGTGTGACAAATTGACTTCTGCCCCGCAGTAGTAAAAGGATGAGTAAAGGCTAAAACACATACTCCCCCCTCGCACTTCTACACACCAAGAGCCAACTCAATCACAAAGGTAAACATGCACAGTCAAGAGATGTACCTCCTTTGTGATTTGTGGTAAAGTGGTCTGAGAGAAGGCTATGCTGTTAAGAGAGGTGTGAATGTGATTCAGTAGCAACACAAACAGCGAAGTAGAACAGTCCAAAATAAAGGAATGCACAATCAAAGTTCTATAAAAAATATATACACTTTACTTAAACACACCATGCATAATAACTATCAAACACTACACAAAAACCACACAGAAATATACAAAGTTAGTCGATGCAGCATTCTGTTTAATGAATCTGGGATGAAAGGCAAGAAAAAGCAACAATGTTCTTGAAAAAGGCTATATACTTGTGAGCACTTAATGGTTCAAAGTGACCTAACCAGTGTCTAGAGCACAACAATTGACCAAGAGCGCAGTTAGCAGTCAATAGTATCTTCTATGCAGCTCTTGGTGGTTAAGCAGCATCACAACAGATTTCTTGGTGCTGTGTTTTGATTGGAAGAGAGCAAAAGGCAGCAACAGAGGGTCCAGGTAATTCAAATGTGTTGAACAGTTCTTGAGACACACTCCAAGTAGTTCAATGGTGAAAAGCATTAGGATCCTGGATGTCTTGGCCCTCTGTGTGCTGTGAGTCCCAATCTAGGAGAATTTCCATCTGGGAAGGGTGTGAAAGCCCTGACTATTCTATTATTGTTATTACAAAAATACAATGATATGGGTAATTCCATATCTGAAATGGAAATTCATCACAAGACAAGAAGCATTTGTTTGGACTCTGTTGGGAGAGCAGTCCTATCCAAACACCTCCAGCTGTGAGGTGTTCCAAGGCAGAGGTACGCTTTGTCAAGTACCCATCCCAGTGAACATTGGGGGTGACTGCTGTGAATTGCATATCTTCCTGCTGCATATCTACCCAGTCTCCTCACTGGAGGTGAAGGAGCCGTACACGTGCCAGCTAGCCTCCTCAGACAAGGACTGAAGACGATAGATAAAGTATAATCTTCTTCATGAGCCCCTGTATCTGGACTTGAAGCACCAGAGATGTCGAAGCTGCTGGATTTCTGTGTTCAAACCATGTTTAAGCCACCAGGACCCGCTGTGGCTTTGCTAATCTCTCCATAACTCAACCGACTATGTTGCATTATCTAACCAGTAAGCCACCACATCGCGCCAGCAGAGCGTGTCACCTACAAAAAATGGGCTGGTACTACCATGACGTCTTCAACTATGTCATTTTAAGCATCATGACTTCTCTTTTACAAATAAGAGTACTGGTTCCTACATCAATGTAAAATTGCTTCGTCTGGTTCGAGTAACTCTGTTGCCACTTTTATTTCTGTGCCAACCTCTTTCTGCATCTAATGGATACACATCTGGATACACATCTGGAGCATTAGATTCTCATTGACCTCCCACACGATCGTGTGCAATGTTTGCTGGAAGGGAACTGTGCAGACAGCAAGGTGCTTCCGGATGCAGCCCTCAGACCAGCATGTACGAAGGCGAGCACATGTTTCATTTCGGGGGACATAAGCAGACATACGAGGAGTGAAGTAGAGAGGAGAGGAGCGAGATTGAGGGTACAGGAACAGCAGAGGTCACGCTCTAGATGTCCGACACAGCTTATGCTGCACCGCCCGCAAGCTCACACCCTGGGATTCTGCAGCTATGGAACCCTGCTTGATAGAGGGTGTGAAGGTTGGGTCGCTTTGGGAAACATAAGCAGTGTTTAATGGAGGGCCTAGACGAGTGCCCTCTTGTTTAGGACAGAAAGTGGAATGCTGGCTGCTGTGCATGTTTTATCATTTGGAGAAGCCCCTCGACCCCCTTTTCTGGGGATTGGCTTCACCGCAGATACCGATCACCTGGCAAAGCTAGATCATGTGCTGCAGATTGAGAGGGCTGGAGGTGAGTCAGTTGTATGCATCTGGCACTGTCCAAAGGATGTGAAATGGCAGTCATTGAAAATGTTTTTTTCATTAGCCAGTAGGTGGGGGATTGTATGCACCCAAAACGTGTTTTCATCAGTCAGGAGATAGGCAATTGTATGTGCTAGGAATGTGTTTTCATCAGTCAGGAGGTAGGCAACTGGAGCCACCGAAAATGTGGTTTCAGCAGTCATGAGGTAGGCGATTGGACGCACTGGGAATGTGTTTTTATCAGTCAATAGGTAGGCAACTGGAGACATTGGAAATGTGGTTTCAGCAGTCAGGAGGTGGGCCATTGGAGGCACTGGAAACGTGTTTTCATTAGTCATGAGGTGGGCAATTGGAGGCACTGCAAATGTGGTTTTATCAATCAGGAGGTAGGCAAATGGAGGCACTGGAAATGTGGTTTCAGCAGTCATGAGGAAGGCGATTGGAGGCACTGGGAATGTGTTTTCATCTGTCAGGAGGTAGTCAAATGGAGGCATTGGAGATGTGGATTCAGCAGTCAGGAGGTAGGCCATTGGAGGCACTGGAAATCTGGTTTTCATTAGTCATGAGGTGGGCAATTGGAGGCACTGCAAATGTGGTTTTAGCAATCAGGAGGTAGTCAAATGGAGGCACTGGAAATGTGGATTCAGCAGTCAGGAGGTAGGCCATTGGAGGCACTGGAAATCTGGTTTCAGCAGTCAGGAGGTAGCCAATTGAAGGCAGTGGGAATGTGGTTTCAGCAGTCAGGAGGTAGGTGATTGGCGGTGCTGGAAATGTGTTTTTATCAGTCAAGTGGGTGACTGGAGGCATTGGAAATGTTCTGTGTTTGTGAGGTATGGGTTCAGAGACAGTCAACATGTGTTGCCACTTTTAAGGGGGTAGCAAACACCTGCTTTTCATTATGAGGTTGCAGGTTGAGAGACGCCTTCGGGAGGAGGCACTGCAACTATTCTTTGTAAGGGACATTTGTTTCTTCGGGGATATTGATGTGATGGCCGGGCATGTCATTAAAGAGGATAGGGGTGAAAGGGCGGGAAACGAGATACGCACTTCAGAAAGAGGCCTTGGTTTTCAACGATCCCAGGTATGTGGTTTGTAGGCATCCCATTCTTGCATGTGGGTTGCAGAGATCCGCATCCGTAGCTGCCATGCCAAACACAGCAAACACCGTTGCCACGTTCATTTTCATGGATTGTCCCAACATTATTCCACCAGCAACAGAAAGCCGCGACACCCTGGAGCTTGTGAATTCTGTGTGGGGAATCTGGCACAGGTGACAATGTTCAGGCATCCATAAAATCAGAACGGAACTGTCAGAGAGCGGCCCTTCAGATGCTTTAACCGACCACTCCCATCAGCCCGACCTGCTGATTTCTGAGTCAGTAGGAGTCTCTGTAGCATGGACCCAGAATCAAATCTCAGTGTTCCGTACAGGTGTTCCTCCGGGGTAGCATCGTTAAAGGCACCATTCTCTTATTTGTCACAGGTTTATGGATTACTTGGACTCCTGGGGCCAGATTACAGAATCTTTGCACCGGTGCAAGTGCGTAATTGCATGGTATTAGCAGTAGGTCAAAGTTTTCCCTATTTGTTAAAGCACTGGAATATATCAGAACACCATTGCACCATGCAAGTGCAGTTTGACATGGTATAAGCACCAGGGCAACAAAGTCCCTCGTGCAAATAGGATACATTTTCAATGCATTTTTGCACCAGGGCAAAGTTTGCCCCTGTGCTATTAATGTGCAAACTTGCACTTACACTTGTGCAGAGTTTCTGTAATCTGGCGCCTCATGAGTAGATGGACTTCTTCCTACCCGTTCACATTTCTGGGCAAAACGCACAGGACACCACGTACCAGAATATTCACACCATGAGTATCTAGAATATTCAGGTAGCCATGACCTACGCTGCACATGCAACATTTCTTTTCTGAAGACGTGTTGTTTATTTTTCCGAGATGCTCAGGCAGTTAATTATTTTATTTTTTTCCCTCCAATTATGTGTTGCAATTTGTTTACCGCTGGATTGTTACCAACAAGGGCAGCAGCGTTCAAGTCAAACGAGAACGCATCCGGTGCCTCCTTCCCTACCGGCGAAGCATGAGAAAGGCCAAGCTCCTCAAATGAATAAACACCAGGGTGGCAACAAACTGACCTACCAAACAACATCAACAAGACTGCTGAGGTCCCCGACGGCAGATAATCCGGCTCACTGAACGTTGGCTCTGATCCATTCCACTGCCAGCGTGAGCAGTTAGGATTTTTATCTGAAATACCACCCACTCCTAAAAGGGTGCACTCTAAAACCCAGCGGGATAATGCAAGAAATACTTATTGCGTCAACATAATCATGCAACTAAATTACAGACTCTGTTTCAGGAGCAAGGGCTTGCTCAAAACCGGTTTGTGTAATGTGACCTTTCTACATAAACGTTATTACATGAGTATAATATTCACCACAGGTAGATATTAGCTGCTGCTGACTGCCATACCCTCATCTAACAGAGGGAACAAAACACACATATAAGCAGATTTGTTCAGGGTGTTATTTTGTGCGTTATATTTTGAAGGAAAGAAAGCTTGGGGCATGCCATGAAGGACAGATTTATTTTGACTGCAACTTTTGGATAGTTTTGTTACGATGTGCAAGAGTCTCCAGAGGTATGGAGTTTAGCCGCCAAGTATGTTAGTGTTCTGTTTGAGACTGCTTTGTAGGTGAGGCGTGCACTTTTGAATATGACCCTAGTGGGGAAGCCCGTGAAGCGGGTGCAGCGTTGGAGAGATACGGTTAAATTTGCGGGCACGTGTAATGAGGTGGTGTGCAGCGTGGTGAGCTGTTTTGAGGGCGGCCATGTGTCACAATAAGGAGGACACTGAGGCCCTCATTATAGGTTTGCGGTATCCCACCAGTAATTCCGGTGGGATACTGGCATATCTGCCTTACCGTCTCCCCCACCCTATATCCCAGTATTACCAGGATATTACATGTGACAGAGTGTCGGTAAATTGCCATTCCCAGGGAGTCCCATCGGAGTCCATGCAATGGAATTGCCGGAATTACTGATACTGGTATTTCCGGTGCCGTTGATTCTGGCAATTATTTGATGGTAGGGGCCTGAACTCCCGGAAGGTCAGGCAAAGTGTGCCAGTCTGGAAAAAATGCCAGAGCCGGAATTACCAGCAGTATTTCCAGACCGACACACTTATAATGAGGGCCAGAGTCAACTGCTAGATTGGCAAAGGGCAAGGATATATGTTTCATGAGTACTCACTGCATAGTCCATCCATTGTGTGTCTGACCCCTTGAGGCTATGACAGAAATGGGCTTGGTTCTATGTATCTATGAAATTATAAGGCATGAACCTAGCTGGCAAGCAGAAAAGCACTGCACAGAGGAAACACAGCCAAGGGGTTACAAGTAGGGTGCAGGAGCAGCAGAGAAGCCAGGAGAGTTAAGGTGAGCATGGATGGGGAGCACAAAGGGGGAGAAGTAGGGTTGAGTATAGTCATCAGCAATGGGAAGATGTTCTTTAAAGAGTAGGCTGTTTAGGTCCTTTCTGAAGTAAGGATTGCAGGCTGTCTTACCTGCTTTGGTAACTTGTTCCAGAGACTGTTTCCTGTTTTTCCCTTTTGCAGTTCTTGTTTTGAGTCTGTTCAAATTGTGGCATCTACGCAGGCCACTAGAGATGGTGGGTTTCTGGGCCAGGAAGATTCCCCATTCACTGGGTATCAGGCATATTCCCAGCAGAGATAATGGTCCACAGGTGCTGGTGTGAGTCAATTGTCTTGTCCAGAGGCAGGAAAGGGGCATTTTTTTACTCTCTCGCCAAAAAGGTAAGTTAAGAGGTCTTAGGAAATTGAAGTTGTGAAGGGGCAGGAGTGGGAACGAGAAAGAGGCAGCCCTGGCCTGTCTTGTGGCACGATCTTACTAATATACCCGGCCACGTTTGAGAACCAGCTTGAGTTTATGGTCAAGGCAGAGAGTTTACGCTGTGGCAGATTCATAAAACCAGGATAAGTATCAGGGCTGTTGTGCTAGGGCTGGGAATTGCCATTGGATTTGATTAGATGAGATGGAGCAGTGTTTGTGGAAGGATAGTGTTTCAAACTTTGGAAGCACAGTGCTATGGAGAATGCCACCCCAGAGCTAGATAAATATATAATAGCTAACCTGCCTACACAACATCTTGACTTTCATTAACTCTGAGTGCATAGCTGGTTTATTCGAAATGAACGACAAGCAATGAATGGAGAATTGAGCGATAGCAGCTATCGGGAGGATAGCTCAGGGGCAACGTGCTCACCTAGGAAGCAAGACCACAAGAAGCACCACAGGTTCCCGGCTCCTCGCTTAGAAAACTCTGGGTATTAAGGACGTTATGAATAACCTATCATATCATACATAACGAACACGTTCTCCATCCAGTTAAATACTTCTGCCTGGGAACTCTTTAAAGGGTCGATTTAGGTAGCGCAATACCTTGCAACTTGGCATCACACCTCTGCCATAAAGGGAACGTTTGGACTTTTGGATTTTGCATTGCTGAAGTTTCATTACACACTGAGTGACTGGAGGAAGGTTGACAATTTGCAAAGTCTTGCTAAAGGTACTGTAGTTAGGACCAGCACAGGGGCTGTCCTTTGTGACAAAAGTCAGACAACTGGAGCATTTCCACCAACCAGTAAAGGTGCATGTGTACACTTGTGTACAGGTGTGTTATAAATGCCACATCATATCTTATCATATCATGGCATATTCTGCTAACATGCTAGAACTCTCTAATCCTTTGCCATTTTCCATGTGGGGGCTATGGCGGAGGCACAAACACCAAAGTCCAGGTCAATGTACTATCCATTTCAGACACAACAGCGTACCCACCGGAGCACAAAGCATCACAAAGAAGAACGCACCTGAGATCAGGCTTAATCACATCAGTCTCACCCATGGTTGTGCACAGAGTCCTGTACATAATGTCGACATTGAAACGATTACAAGAGTAAACTCAGTGAAGACAGGCTTCCCAACATCTGCTCACAATGAACTTGTGCCAACAACAAGACCTGGAGCACAAAAGCCAAAGCACAACTTGCACACCATCTGGCTGTTCTCCTCTGTGAGCCCCTTACCCTCCAAGGCATCCCAGTCTTCTCTTCCACCACAACATGCTCCTTACACACCGACAAAAAACCCTGTGAGATGTGTCTACCCTTCCATGATAGAGACTTGATCCGTAGAGACCTCGACCCTTCGAAGTTACCATCATCCAGCAACAACATACATCCAGAAATAAGAACAGCAGGATCCACACCAACCCAACTAATTCTAACATTGCAGATGTCTTCCGCTATGACCTGTGCACTCACAACAATACCTGGCCTGTCTAGCCAATGGTGCCCTGCAGCAAAACACATGGCAGAGACATTACGGTTTCAGTTACGTGTATTATTCTCTGGATGACATTAGCATCAGCGCCCATCAACACTACAATTGTATATACATCTTAATTAATGGGTGTTCCTCTCATGGAATGGACAAAATAAAAGGTATCATGGGAGGGTGGCAAATGATAGGGAAACAGGGCATTTGGTTTACTAGTGCCCTTCTGGGCATGGTTACTGCCTCCAGTTTCGGCTTGGATCATGCCTCCAGTCTCATGGTTTATAACACCTACTAGTCTTTGTAAAACTTCAATCTTGTAAGGCGAGGGATTAGGATACATGACTATGGGAGCAAAGGGGTTTATCTAGAACGTTCTAGACCCTGCCTTTGTCCTTTCAATGTATGATACAGATCCGCCCGCACTATGCCACTCTTGCCATCTGGATCAGGTCAGTTCTGTTTGGAAAACCCCAAAAACGTCCGAGACTGGAGGAATGACTGGCACATACCTGGGAAACTCAGTGAGGAACTGAGACTTCAAGAGGTCTACCATGGATTCAGGAATGTGCTTTTTAAGTACTTGTTCTTCTGGGTTTTCCCTCAAGAAGCATCTTTCTGCTCCATATTGCCTATGTTCGCTCAACACTCCCAGTTGCTTATTAACTGACTTCATATATTTTACGGACTCTGGTGTCACCCCACACACCATTCTGCAACCAGGACTTATAGGGTATGGGTCATTGACCAATATCATTGATCAAAGCACTTAAACTCAGAGCTTAAAGTAGTTGTGAATAACACCAATAGGAATATTACATGATTTGATATGATATGCATTTATAACGTGCCTATACACAAGTGTTTCATGTTACTGATCTCTTCTTGTTGTCTATTGTTAATCGGGAACATTTTGTACTATGATTGTTAATGGACACCTCTCTTTACCTTCCTTGCATTGCATCACTCAACCCATCCTTGTCTTCCCCATCTCTTCCCCTTTGTTCTTTGAAACAAGTGTTGCAATTTTTCTCACAATGAAAGAATACTTAAGTAAACAGACGAATGCTGCCTTTCTGCGAAGACAGCCTCGTTTGTCTTCCTTCTGCCTTCCGCTCTTCCTTAGCCCCTTTCCATAGCTTACATCCGCCTTCTATTCCACTCCCCCTTCAATTTTGCTTCAGGCGCTCAGAAGCAGACTGTAGTTGCCTATGGAGAATCATAAAATACCAAAAAGAAATGCTCAGAAAATATGCAGGCTTGCCTCAACCAGATATGGGCCAGCTATGGAAACCCACAATGCCTTTGCTCTGTATTGTTGACCGCCACGAAGACTGCAAGTAGCGCAAACCGCGGCAGTCAGACTGGTGTTTAGAGTGACCAAATAATCTCCCATCTCCAATTTACGGAGATCCATGCATTGGCTGGCAGTGAAAGAGCGCATTGAGTTCAAGATTCTCTCTATCATGTTCAAATGTGTGAACCAGTTAGCTCCAAGTTATCTGTCGGATAAAATCCTGTCCTACATTCCAGCTCGCCATCTTCAATCTAGTGACAAGAACTTGTTGAAAGTAACACGGTCTAGATGTGTAAGTAAAGGGGACAGAAGATTTAGTGTCTAAGGACCAAGACTCTGGAACAACCTCACGAGAATTATCAGAGAAATAAAACCCCTCACGGCATTCCGTAAAGCCGTAAAGACCTATCTGTTCTGCTGGGAGAATATCATCTGGTATAACTATTGAATGGTGTATGGTTGTTTCTGCCTGACTATAGCTTTGAAGAAGCCCAGTTGCTTTTTGTTTTTGACATCAGTGCCCAGACACGATTAAGTTCGTCAGGTGCAAAATATAAATAAATCAAATCAAATGAAATATTGCTAAAGAGGATGCTTTGGCCAATCTGCTCAACACACATGTGTGATTCCAGCAATCTCAACCACTGTATTTGGTTCTATCCATAGGAGTGCTGGTGTTCTCACTAGTGTTGGGGCAGTGAGTGATGATGAGAATGATGAGGGGCAGGAGGAAAAGGAAGGCAGGAAGTGGAACATGCAGGTGAGAGGATGATGAAGGAGGAAAGGGTGGAGGAGCACACAGGGGTGATGGAGAAGAAAGTCAGGAGGAACAGCAGCGTAAATGAGGGCGGAGGGCAGAGCGTGAGTCAGCCAGTAGGGCAGGGCCAGGAGCAAGAGGCAGCAAAGCTGGAGTAAGAACCCCTGTGGAGGGACATGGAGAGCAGGAGGAATGTCCATTGACCTGAGTGTATGTGTCGATAAATCCATGAGGAGGGCGAAGATCTTGACCAACCTGTGACCGTATCCAGTGATCATGGTGCAGTGAAAATGGCTGCCAGGTGGTGATGGTGACCTAGAAAAAGCACCCTCTTCACAATCAAACACTTTCCCCAAATATTCTAGGATTGGAGGCAATAACATATAATTACACCCCTCCGAGAATATTTTAAGGGTCAGGAAAAAAAGTTACCTCCCTGGCAACTTTTTCTCTGTGACAATATCACATGGAACCCAAGTGACTGGGTACAACATCCCTACTGAATCATTTGCCGCGCTGCCACGCGAAGGTGTATTACACTGTCCACCGCCCAAACCTGTGTGGATGCTGACCACTCACAGGACTCCTGTAAACAGTATCACTTTTGCAAGCAAAAGCATTTTCCATCATGTGTGAGTCTTGTTCCCAAAGTGATGGAGTGTGACTCACACAGAGAGGTCCCAAATCCATTCCAGGCAGCATCTTAGGGTGTGTGGGTTCCAGAGCCCATGTCCCAGAGAGAAGAGACACAGGCCACATGTCCTGCAGCTCTGGATATGCTGCCTAGTGTGTCTCCACATTATCAGCTGTTAGCCAAGGATAATTGTTGGAAGAGGCCAGGTTGGTTAGTGTACTTCTGCATTTTATGGACCAACACCTTCCCACATTTGGAAATACTGACAGTTCTGTTGTGGAAAAGCTGTCATTAAGGGGAAATGCAAATATGTTCACATGTTTAACTTTATTGTGATCAGGCCTGTTTATCAAAATGTCCAAACAAAGATAAAAAGAACCCAAAAGAAGTAAGAACTTTGGTTTTGGGTCTGGAAGTATACAATTCCATTCAGGGTAGATATTTGAAGAAATGTCATCCTACTTCAAGAATCAGGAAGTCTTTTGGTTTGGATAAGAATGAATCACCCTTTGATTCGTATTATGGTCTCTCTTTCCTCTTTTAGATAGACTGCAACATTTGCATGTCTAGGGAGTGACCCTACAAATATGGCCAGCAATCTTTCCAAACACTACCAAGACCAATATGAAATAACTCGGATTGCTGTTTTTGGGGAAGAATACAGAAGTCAGTGAAGAGGTACCAATAATCTCTCACCCTTCCACTGGCTGTCATCATCAGGTGCTCGATCGTATATCCGTTTCACTGGTGCACAACAGTACAAAACTTTCGGACTCCCCCCAGCCCCCACCCAACTCTGTGATCTTAATGTGGCTGGGAATATTTTAAAGGCACTTAAGGGGCTGTAACAGAATAGAGTGATATGCAGTGCGTGCCAGGCAACCGAGGGGTGCATCTCTGACACCCATTCATGGGTGGCATGGCCTTGTCCAGCCTGAGCCATGACATTTTCCACCACAATGTCCTGACATTTATGGGTGACAACCAGTGACTAGGATGATTAGGAGTGTGAAAAGGTATACCACCTTGCCCTGAGAGTTGATGTTTGGGCAACTCAGGAGGAATTGCCCCAACCCACGCTATGTCATGAGGTGTTGAGTGTGGCATGGGGTGGATCCTCAGGTCCACCACACACATCTTGGGAGCTGGAGCATGGATCATCAGAGCTTCTACTACTGTTACTGGCCCTTTAAATCCTTCACGCAGTGGTCACCAACGGTACCGCTTTCTGACGGCAAACAATAGATATCATGCTTGGGCTAGTCTAACTTTCTGCTTGCAGTATATATTTAGCTCTATGTGGGTCACTTTACAGAAAGGGAACTGTGCCCTTTGCAATTTTGTTTGGTTGAACTAGCACCCTGGGGAGAGGCATCACACAATCCTACTGCACACCTACCGACCCAGGCCAGCTCATTGAAGAGTGAAAGCTTCCACCAAGTGCACAGAAAGCACCAGAATAAAACTATACAGGTTTTGAGATCAGACTTCATAAACCATGGGTACAGCCTCAGAATTGTGTACAGACAGATTCACTGGTGAACATGGATCCCCGGAATGACCTTCTAGAACACAGAGCAAATGATGTTCAAACGTGGATGCCCTTGGTAGTCACATGCAATCTAGAGTTGGAAGTCCTACACAAGATTGGTAAGGTACTATAGTCCATTCTGCAACAAGATGAACGTCTGCAAGACGTTTCACCTCCATGCTTTCAGAAAATTCGCCAATCTGAATGAAATGATGTTAAGAAGTGAACTACAAAGTTATCCAGAAATAAGGTTGCTGAAAAATTGCTTTTTTTTACAAATAATTGTGGCAAAAAGGCAATAGTGTGACCCAGTAAAGGTGTTTCCATTATACCACACAAGTGGTGAGGGGGTTGCAGGTGAACTGAGATTCCTTCTCAGCCCTTTAAGATGGGTTAGCAATACCTTATAGACGGACGGTGGATGCAGCGTTTACTCAAACATCAATAATAGAAACAACTGAAATAGTAGGCAATATGTACTGTTTTAATATCAATGATCTAAAACAGGGAGTACAACGGATATCAACAGACATCCATCATCATGATCTCTCTCGAGACTTCTCAGAGCATTTAATAAAAAATGACATTCTTATAGTAAATAATCGTCATAGGTGACGTTTAACCTGTGTATTACTAACGTCATCGTACGTAGCAAACTACAAAAACCTAATGGTGAGTGTGATAGGTTCTACAAGGATCATCTAGGTATATGATCCATACTTGTTTAGGGTAGTGGAAGAAAATTATTTGTTTCTTAACATCAGGTAGGGCAACTAAGCCCTTCCCTTAAAATATGTCACTATGAACGTCACTAAATATACGTCTAATTGGCTATACAACTATAGAAACCTTGATCATGCGGTCCTTTATCATTGGTTACTTTCTAACCTCCGTCAGTACCCTCCCAACCTACGTTGGCAGCACGCAGGCTAAAAGTCCAGGTGCAGAGGAGCTTGTTTTAACCATAGCTTCCAGCCAATTGGCATATCCATTCATCATCACCTCAGTGGTCCACTGTCAATTAAGTCTTTGAACTCGGCCTTGAACATGTTCTTTGTGCTAGGGAATTCAGGGGCGTGAAGGCACGCTCTGCCCTTGTACGAGGTGTGACCATCATGCTCGTCCAACTTCTCCTCCCCACGTGAGTAAAGACCACAAAATTGAGCTTTCAGTGCATGAAAACACTATTCTTTAATAGACCTCTGACGTCTTCTTGTTTTTGTCCATGCCTTCTGACCAGGAGTTCGTTCTTTCACTCGATTTGTATCCAATTTCCACTCACCCCAATCTGATATGGCCTTGACTTCTTGGCTCATCCAACCTTGCCTTTCTGAGTTTCACCCCGTTCACTTGTTTTCTAACTGTGCCACACTTGGAAATTGGGAAAAGCGGGCTTCATTCTTTTGCTCAGCACTGCTATTATACGTAGTGGAAACATCCATCTTCTACTGACTCCAATATATATATATATATATATATATATATATATATATATATATATATATATATATATATATATATATATATATATATGTATATGTTTATATTGGGAGCATGAGCCAATCTATTCACTACTCAACTAGCCTTTAAGAATAATTCATCTGCTTGTGTTTCTTTGAATGCGTATACGTATATCATAGCTTGATCTCTTCATTATGTCTGCAGTATATGTTTCTTCATCTTTGTAAAGAGATGGGAGGCACAGAGACCCCTGCCAAGATTCTCTATTACGGTAGCAATGGGGGAGCAATCAAGGCCTAGCTTCTCAGGAGGTGATGCAGGCTGGTTCTTAAGTACAGTGTAGTCCTCAAGCACCTACAAAGGAATGTCCACACACTGTATTGGTAACAACACAGTTTTTATATTATTAATGTTCAAAGATATATACAATATCACGATAACTCACTTTGTACTCCGAAAATCAGCAATGGTAAATGTATACAGTTTCTAAAGTGGTACCACTAACATTATTAGATCTCATTAAAGTGCATACGGTCAGAATAACACGCAGATCTGAATAAAGAGAAAACCAGCAGTAGAGAGAGGAAGGAAAGCAAGATGGTTGAGCAATAGACAGAATACTGGTAACTACCGTTAAACACAGTTCTGTGTGGAGATCCCCCCACCTGGGCAACCTGTAGAAGAAATATACAAGCCCAGTCCATATATTGTTCACACTAGACTTTCCAATAGTTCTGCAACCCCAAAGTACCTTGGCGTTGTAGTGTTCCGCGTCGGCCCTTCTTGAGTGTCTTCTCTTTCTGCGAGGAGTAACGGGTCGTCGAACGTCCGACGGAGAACAGGTTGAGCTACGACAGTGAAGTGGCCACGTCGTTCTAGTGGTGCTCGTTGATGGGGAAGCGTAAATGTCCTGCCAGGAAGAAGCATGCGGGGCACCTCAGTGTCCATAGTTCTGGACTGCAAAGAGTTGAAGAACTGTGGCCCAGCAAGGGCGTCGAGTCGTTGGCGTCTCTGTGGTCTTTGGGTGGCGGAGAACCCACTGGTGGATGCTCCTCGGCGCGTCAACAGCCAGGCCTTCTACAGCAGGATATAGCAGCGATGATGCGGATGAGAGCGTCCTTGGATCAACAAAGTTCTTAGGCAACGGGAGCCCGGCGGCTCGAGTCGGCGATGGCGGTCAGCGACAGTGGTGGACAGCAGTCTGGGTACTTCTCCTTGGATTTCCGCAGCAATCCCCATATCGGGTCGGCAGCCTATCGACGGTCTGTCTACCAGGAAGCTTAGGCAAAGATCAGCTGTGCTGATGGTCCTTCGTAGCTCGGGAAGAGGGCGCCTTACCAGGTCCTCTCTGGGTCAGTTCTTGAAGCACAGCCGCTTTCAGATTGCAAAGGAGAGAAACAGCAATTCTTCTCGCCCAGCAGGGTTTCAAGATCAAGCTCCATTTACTCCAGTTACTCGTCGTAGTGGACTTCAGCTTCTGAACATGATTCGCGCAGTGAGAGGTCCCCAGATATACTGTCGATCTCTAATTCAGTCCGCTGGGTCACACTCAAGTATCCAATCATGACTACGCTCATTCATGCAGGCAGGCGGCAAATCAGGCACACGGGGCATTCAGGCCATTCACTTCTCTCCAGACACTCACAACAAGCTATGTGTATTGGAACAAGTACCAAGCCATTCAACACTCCAAGCTGCATTCATACCGGTTTCGGGCTGGGCTGTCTCAACCATTTTGTCAACCACCAGATACTAGACAGCCACAACATAGAATGTATATTCGTCACACATTCACCCAGGTCCCACCCACAGGCGTACACACAACATACGGTTGTTGAGAAGGCTCCAGCCAGTCTGGTCGGCACTTCCCCACACTACCATATATGGAACTTCCACTCAACAGCCAGTCAGGGGGAAGGGACAGAGGCAGGGCTTACCGGGACTTCGGGAAGATCAAGGTAACAGGTGATGGAAGGCAAGAGTCCATGGGGGCCATTTTGTCTCCATCCGGAATCTACCGATTCCAAGACAGGGCCTGGGTATCCCAAAATGGAGGACGCTCAGGGCACCAGTCATTTCAGCACGGAGCTGCCACCAGCCCATACCCTGCTCTGTGGGTCACCCACAGGTGCCCAAAAACATACACTAGGGGCACAGGGTTGCACCCCTACCCATGGGTGCCATAAGGGTATCCCATGGGTCTGTTCACCAAACCAAAAGAGAGAGGGCTGCACCGCCAGGAGTCCCACATGAACTCCTGTGCTGAAAACACGATAGAACACACGATAAAAAGCAGTAAAGGACAAGGATACGGAGGCCCTGTCCCTCCGATGCATTTCCAGCATCACAATCTTGACCCCAATATGTCATTTATTTTGATACTTTCTTGATGCCTTATTGAATCAGCTACATTCTCTAGTCAATGCATCTCTTCCCTTTATACTTCAACCTTGTTCTACATGATGTTGATGGTGATGACGTCACCATTCTTCTTCATCATTGAACCGTCCTGTTTCTTCCGGAATTTCATTCAGACGGCCATCATATTGTCTTGTATGCAGGTATGGTTTTCTCAATGGGAACCTTGCCTTCCAGATTCTCCTTGGTATCAGTATTTTCACAGGTACCGCACATGTTTCACACTCTGGCATCCAATATACAGGTGCTGTGAGCGAGATGGTTGTGGTGGGGATACTTAGCTCCTTCTCTACACATGGGTGACCCCTGTCCCCTTTCTGCAGTATAATGGGTTCAGGGGTTGGGCGGGTGTCCCCTGCATCTCTTACATGGATTGCAGTGGCCACAACATGACCTTTCTGTCGCAATTTAATTTGAAAAAAGCCATTTTCGCATCGATCTTATGACATGGAACCACAACAAAAAAATAACACAGAATATGGAGCTGTGTCATACTAAAACAAAAAAATGTCTAACCTGACAACAAAGTGACACTTCAAATACAATAAAGATAAACAACAAGGGTCAGAACTACACATTATGGGATGTTTTACTTGCGCACCCAACACCACTGTATAGTTGATTACGTGCATGAAATGTCCTGAGTGGGGTTAGTATGTAAGGCAAACTGGTTAACAACTATATAAGTGCATGACCTCCAGAGTCAGGGTCGCAAGCAAAGCACAAAGACAGCCCAGCTGGTGAGCATTTTTCAAATGCTTACCGTACATGTGATGAGCTTAAACCTGCTGTACTCTGGGCTAATTTTATGACTGACAAATCCAGGAAGACAAATTAATTCAAAGGCATGCATATTTTCAATACACTAACAGGGGACTTAAAGCGACATTGAGGTTTCATGATTCACTGTCTAAATTAACAGACTCTCCCTCTACACTTAGAGTTGTGTGGATCCCAACATTCAGACCTGAAACATTTGATCAATTTTGCCAAAACCCAGCATTGGTATCTGCCTGACCACTGCCCCAGCCCCACCAGCCTCTCTAAGGTAACGATGGCTAGTCGCCAGACTCACTCCAGCCCAGCCCTATCAGCCCTGGAGAGACCCCAGCCTCACAAGATTCCAAGAGGCCTGTGAGGGGCCCTGTCTCATATCACAAGCTGCCACTTTCTCGCAATAGTGATGAAACACAATCCCTGCATGTTACTTGACACAAAATGATAACGCTGGGCTCCATGAGTCAAAGGCCTGACACATGACTGGTTGTGCCTCGGCCCTAGCGGCCTTCTAGGAACATAAGCCTGATATGTGGATTATTGTGTCACCACTGATCTTGCAAAGGGACGGGCCTGATATATAGTGAGCTTCAACATCGCTGCCCCTACCACGGCTGACACTATGACATCTCCTCCTGCGTCCCTGAAAGCACATCATCCTTACCCTTGATTTCCACTGACCCGTGCCCCACTTACAGTGTACCAATAGACCCTGAAGACTACAAAGTGTGTGGGGGAATTAACATCTTTAGCCATGCCTCGTTGAACAAGCTACTATTCACAGGCGCAGAAAAGGAGGTAAGAAGTTCAGAAAGGGTGTATTTACCTTATAATCCTCATAACATCTTAATGTCCTCTCCACCTGAGTAAATAAATAACTTGTTGAGCCTAATTAAGCTATCAACACTCTATTCTACACTTGGTTATCATGGTTCCCGCAGAATGAAATATGGGTAAATAGCAACAACGTCTCTGAGTCTCACAATGCTTGGACAAGTGGATGATACTCCATTAACCCCTTGACTGCCCTTTGGGCATATAAATACATCCTAATTTCCATCGGAAAATGTTGGAGGTCAAGCACTCAAAGAGTTAAACGCCTGCACCTTTGGATTAGTTTGTTTTCTGCTGGTTACTATTTATTTTATGCATGTATTTATTCACATTTTTAAAGCACACAGTAGCCCAAGGGAATTGTGGCGCTGTTACATATATAAGACGTTGCTGGTTACAAAGGAAGGCTTAGTAATTACATAGACATATGCATTTCTGGTTCATCTTGGAGTTACAGGGTACGTAGACATATGCATTCTGGTTCATCTTGGAGTTACAGGGTACGTAGACATATGCATTCTGGTTCATCTTGGAGTTACAGGGTACGTAGACATATGCATTTCTGGTTCATCTTGGAGTTACAGGGTACGTAGACATATGCATTTCTGGTTCATCTTGGAGTTACAGGGTACGTAGACATATGCATTTCCGGTTCATCTTGGAGTTACATGGTTCATCTTGGAGTTACAGGGTACGTAGACATATGCATTTCCGGTTCATCTTGGAGTTACAGGGTACGTAGACATATGCATTTCCGGTTCATCTTGGAGTTACAGGGTACGTAGACATATGCATTTCCGGTTCATCTTGGAGTTACAGGGTACGTAGACATATGCATTTCCGGTTCATCTTGGAGTTACAGGGTACGTAGACATATGCATTTCCGGTTCATCTTGGAGTTACAGGGTACGTAGACATATGCATTTCCGGTTCATCTTGGAGTTACAGGGTACGTAGACATATGCATTTCCGGTTCATCTTGGAGTTACAGGGTACGTAGACATATGCATTTCTGGTTCATCTTGGAGTTACAGGGTACGTAGACATATGCATTTCTGGTTCATCTTGGAGTTACAGGGTACGTAGACATATGCATTTCTGGTTCATCATGGGGTTACAGGGTACATAGCAGTTAGCATGTGGCACGTATATGGAGTGGTAAAAGGGTTTGCGGGGCAGGAAGGCTCGGGCCCTAGAGTGTAGTGGAGGTTATGTTAATAGAGTGGTTTTGAGGGTTTGCATTGACCTGGTTGTCAGGGCCGGATTTAGCAGTAACAGAGCCCTGGGCAGCATAACAAAGATTTGATACCCTCGATGGAAAAGCTTCAGCGCCATTTTGTTATTAAATTCGCACCACTCCCGCGTCTTCTCCCACCACGCCAACTTGGTGGAGACCTTGAAAGACTCTGCCGAGCTGGCATGGCCGGAGGCTAATGGCGCCCCGTGCGGTCACCGGGAATGCTCTGACCTAAGGCCGGCCCTGCTGGTGGTAGACCTATTGTTGACAGGATCTTTCAATCCATCTGCAACCTTTGCCTCACAGATCTTTTGCACTACAACGCCCATCATCCCTGTCCAGCTTAATGAACGCAGAGGGATCATGCGTGCCACAGTCCAGAGCACGTGACGTGCCGAACCTTGCAGACATGCGAGTGATGCATTCCCAAATAAAAAGCTGTCACGACAGAAGCAGGCCTTCTCTTTTCAGAGACTATAATTAGTCTTCTCTCCAAAAGCATTTGGAAAAAGTTTGCGAGAGAAATGCTGCCCTTTAAATAAAACGCAACTCTTGCAGTAAATGTGTTTGTGCACAGGCCCGGCGGTGGGTGCCGTTGTAGCTCCCAGTTCTGCCTGATTGCAGCGTGCGGGGGCCCCGCGCCGCCCCGACTGGAGCGCTGGTTTTCAGCGCTTGATTGCGCCCAGCAGGGACTCCGTCTTGGTGATGAGCGAGAACCGGCTAACAAGCTGTTTCTTCCCGCTTCTGTTGGCCGGTCTCCTTTGATTTCGCAATGGACATATGCACGTGGTGGGTGGGAGATATTTCGGATCCAACATCGGTCCACAAATTCTCCGGCTTGTCCCCCTGGCATCGTTTCAAAGCCTCACTTTTCGAAACAGAAGCGTCCGTGTTTACTCCCAATGTGTGAGAATGACACCATCAGGAGGGGAACTTGCGTTATCACCCTGCGTTATGGGCCCACTATCAAAAAACAAGCAGTGCTTTGCCAAGTGTCTTTTCTGTCACCACTATGTATGCGAGGAATTTGGTTCTGTTTAATAATGTACACAGACTTTCATGGTTGGAATATAAGAAATGAAATTAACAGCCCAAAAAGCTGCTCATGTTGATTTTGTAAATTAACTTCACAAGGCTTTTGACTGTATGTAATATGTGCACATTGTAAGGAAGCTAACCTGCCCCTCCCCATCCAAAACACAGAACCTTAGGATCACTTTTAGCTGGCCGTGTGCTTTTAAGGGGGTAACATTGTCATTTCCAGTATGTCTTCACAAAGCTAATATCTGAATTCCTGCTGTAAACAACTTAAAGTGTCCCATAGTTAAGACATTAAAACAAGCATTGACACAGCCAACAGTGTGTAGGCATCAGACGGGCGTTTGCCAGGCATTGCCATACTTTGAACAAGCACAAACACCATTTGTCAGCTTTTGCCATCTAGCTAGTAACAATATGGCAGTGCCTGAAAAAGGCCTAATTCCAGCACACATAAACTTTTTTTTTTTTTTTAAATGCGTTGCCATTGCCTGTTTCAACGCGCTTTTTATCTAGGTTTTGAAGGACTCATGTCATAAATTGTAGGGCATGTGGCTTTCCCATATTTAGCAAACATTCGCAAATACGCATGGATTCCTTTTGACTTCAAAATTCAATATCTCGGGTCTCAGAACACATGGGAAGCCCCCCCCCCCAGCATGATTTCCACATGCTACTGCAAGAACTGGTGCTGCTACACGTGCCAATCTTACAGTCGCCTGATCTTTTGGGATCCCGAAAGGTTGGTGTCTTGCATAAAAGGAAAACTGCTGCTTAAATAGAAAGCAGGATGCAACCAGACCACTTTGCTAGGTCCCTCCCCCACCCACAGCCCTGTCTTCTGTGGTAGTAAGAAATGAGTGCAACTTAATCGTGCTTCTTGTATTTGTATTTGTATTTATTTTTGTTTATATAGCGCTTTACACCAAAGCACTGCACACTTTAACAACAGGATACATATAACAATAACATTATAACAGTAACAGTAGAAGCAATTTACAATTGAGAATCAGACCAACAAACCAATAAGTAGAGCAATTAACTGGGGGTTGGGGGTGATGGAGAGTAGTACAGTGAGAGGGAGAGGGAGGGGAGGGTAAGAGGGGGAGGAGGGAAACGGATGGGGTGAAGGGTGAGAATGGGGGAGGGAGATGATCAAGGAGATAAGGCAAGGAGGGAGGGGAGCAGGAAGGGGGGCAGTGTTTCATGGCGGGAATGGAGAAGGAGAGATTTGAGGGAATTTCGGAATGAGGAAAAGGTGGAAATAGAGCAGAGTGAGAGAGGTAAGGAGTTCCAGTGTAGGGGAGCTAGGAGATGGAAGGAACGGAAATGGGATGTGGCACAGGAGATGGAGCAACAGTGAGAAGGAAGTGGTCGACAGAGCGAAGGGAGCAGGTGGGAGTGTAGAATGAGAGGAGGGAGGAGAGATAAGGGGGAGCAAGACCGTGGAGAGATTTAAAGACTAGGCAGAGAAATTGAAATTTAAGATGGGAGTGAAAGGGAAGACAGCCAAGGGAGCAAAAGGAAGTAGAGATGGAGTCATGTGGGGAGAGGAGACAGAGGGTGCGGACAGCAGAGTGGTAGATAGATTTAAGGGGGGTGAGATGAGAAGTAGGAAGTCCAAAGAGTAAGGAGGAGCAGTAGAAGAGGTGAGCGAAGATAAGGGAGGAGATTAAGAGTTTAGTAGCATGGAAAGTGAGAGGGGGCGGACTTTGCGAATATTAAAGAGGTGGAAGCGACAGGCGCGACAAGTGAGAGAGACGTGATGGGAAAAGGTGAGAGAGGAGTCAAAGTGAATGCCTAGTCTTAGGCGAGTCAGTGAAAGGTTGAGGTCTTGCATAAATGAAGATGCTACTTAAACAGAAATGAGAATGGGACCAGACCTCTTTGCTACGTCCCTCCCCCAGCCTCAGTCCTGTCTTCTGTGGTAGTAAGAAATGAGTGCAACTTAATGGTGCATCTAAGGCGAGTCAGTGAAAGGTTGAGGTATTGCTTAAAAGGAAGATGCTACTTAAACTGAAAGGAGGCTGGAACCAGACCTCTTTGCTATGTCCCTCCCCCATGTGCACATCCCAACTCTTGGTTCACCCCGCACCTCAGGTCCCTATAGAAGCTCAAAGGAAACGCAGAATCTCTTAGGAAAAGTCTTCCTTCAGGAGCCAACAAAGATAATGTCCTATCGGCATCCCCTCAATTATAAAGAATCTATTGTCCAGGCAAAAAAATACAACTATAATGACCACATCTCCAAAGCAAAATCCAATACCAAAGAACTTTTCAACATCATCAAAGAGCTCCAATTCCCTGCACCACCCCCAGATACCTGCACCAAAGATATCACCCGGTGCACTAGCATTCATAGAGCATTACAAGATAAAATCTCAATGCTACAAAACACAATAGAATCTAAAAAACTCAACATTACCACTACTTCCACAGCATCTCTCCCACCCCCCCAATGACCAGAAAACCTGCAACCAAATCAACTTCTCACCTCCTTCTAGTAAAGAGGTTGAGGATATTATCACAAAATGAAAACCCTCTAAATGCCAGGGCGACATCTGCCCGGCTCCTGTCATTAAAGAGGCAGCCAAGGAACTTTGCCTTTCATCCACGCACATCAACGCATCTTTCAAATCCAGCATTGTACCCAACAACCTAAAGGATGCCTGGGTACTTACGCTATTAAAAAAGCCAAGCCAACGCTAGACCCAAACAATCCTTCTAATTATAGACCGATCACCGCAGTACCTTTTCTATTGAAAATACTAAACCGAGCAGCATACCTGTAGATTCAAAAGCATCTTGAATCAAATAACCTCCTTGGTCTCAGACAATCAGGTTTCAGACCCTGAAATGGGAAAGAAACCGCCCTGATCAACCTCAAGACCCAAATTGAAGCTCTCAAAGACAAAGGTAAACTGGCCCTGCTCCTCCTACTAGATCTTTCTGTGGTGTTCGATCTAGTAAACCACAAAGTCCTGTGCATGCATCTATCGACAGCTGCACACTTCTCTGGAAAAGCAAACGCCTGGATCCAGTCATTCTTAAATAACAGATCAATGAGAGTCTTTGCACAACCAGCTTCTGCGGAGCCAACATCTGTTACATGCGAAGTCCCGCAAGGCTCTTGTGTGTCCCCAACACAATATAATGTGTTTATAAAAACCTCTGTTCGATGACCTTGACTATGTGGGTGTCACCTATACCAACTATGCGGATGACAACCAAATACTCATACCCATCATTGGTGAC
Organism: Ambystoma mexicanum; assembly: GCF_040938575.1. NCBI lineage: Eukaryota > Metazoa > Chordata > Amphibia > Caudata > Ambystomatidae > Ambystoma > Ambystoma mexicanum. Next base: position 144,898,243 of record NC_090934.1, read on the forward strand.
CACACCTTGGACAGCAAAACTCTAAACAACATCTACCTCATAATACAAGCCTGGATGGCTAAGCATGGACTCTGTCTTAACGATGATAAGACAGACTTACTACTCTTAGGATCCCCAGCAAAAATGATCAAACTAGATGGACTGTTTACCTCCTTCAATATTGATGGGAACCTAATTAAAATCTCCAAGGATGTAAAAACCTTGGGCATTTACATTGACTCAGCCCTCATACTAACCGGACAAACCCATGCAATTGCATCATGCACGGCCTACATATGCAAATTGATCACTGCATCCAGACCATTCATCTCCAATGCAAGCTGTAGCTCAATAGCCAGAGCACTAGTCCTCTCGAAACTCGACTAATGCAATGTGCTATGTCTTGGAATTAACCAAGAGAACTTAAATAAGATGCAAGTTATACAAAATAATGGCATCAGATCAGCAATGAATATCCCGAGATCACAACACATCTCTGAAACTAGGCGCAATCTGAATTGGCTATCCGTCAAGCTAAGAATCACACTCAAGACGTTTTCACTCACACATAAGTGTCTAGCTGACATGGCGCCCAAGTACCTATCCAATAGTCTCATATGCAACATAACAATTCTCCCTACCAGACGAGCACAGACACATTGCCTGAAAATGCCCAGGTTCAATTTGCAAAGAGCAGGAGGTATTAACTTCCCTGTATTGGCAGCCAAAAGTTGGAGCGCTCTCCCCATTTTGCTAAGATCGGAACCCTCTTACCACTTGTTCAGAAAGAATGCAAAACTGTGGCTCCAAGAGCACTAACCAGCAACTCCATATGTCACCACCTATCCCGATTGCCCTCACACTGGACTCCCTCTTTCTAACCACTGTATTACTGCGATCTGTATGTAACTACACTGCATGTAAATATGTAATCTATGTTTATCAGCCCTCAACGACCCCTCTAACACTATAACTAGGGTCGTCTTTGTATGTAATGAAACTGTATTTACCTAAACTGTATGTAATATGTAACATGTAAGACAAGCATCCAGATGCCTCAGGGCTTGGTGAGCTCTACAAATAAATGAAACTAAAATAAACTAAACTAAACTAAACTAAACCCACAGCCCTGTCTTATGCTGTCATGTGGTGATAAGGACTGAGTGCAACTTAATGGTGCATCTTAGGTGTGTAGGTGAAAGGCTGATGTCTTGCATGAAATGTAGAAGCTAATTAAACAGAAAGGAGGATGGCACTAGACCTCTTTGCTACATCCCTCCCTCACCCACAGTCCTGTCTTATGTGGTAGTAAGGACTGAGTGCAACTTAATGGTGCATCTTAGTTGAGTAGGTGAAAGGTTGATGTATTGCAGAAAGGGAAGATGCTACTTAAACAGAAAGGAGGATGGCACCAGACCTCTCTGCTATGTCCCTCCCCCACCCACAGCCCTTTCCTATATGGTAGTAAGGACTGAGTGCAACTTAATGGTGCATTTTAGGCGAGTAGGTGAAAGGGTGATGTCTTGCAGAAAGGGAAGATGCTACTTAAACAGAAACGAGGATGGCACCAGACCTCTTTGCTACGTCCCCCCCCACCCACAGCCCTGTCTTGTGTGGTAGTAAGGACTGAGTGCAACTTAATGGTGAATCTTAGGCGCGTAGGTGAAACGTTGAGGACTTGCATGAAAGGAAGATGCTACTTAAACAGAAATGAGGATTGCACCAGACCTCTTTGCTATGTCCCTCCCCCACCCACACCCATGTTTTATGCGGTTATGCGGTAATAAGAACTGAGTGCAACAATGGTTCATTTTAGGTGTGTAGGTGAAAGTTTGAGGTCTTGCGGAAAGGGAAGATGCTACTTAAACAGAAACGAGGATGGCACCAGACCTCTTTGCTATGTTCCTCTCCCACCCACCGCCCTGTCCTATGCAGTAATAAAAACTGAGTGCAACTTAATGGCACACCTTAGGCAAGAAGATGACATTTTGAGAGTTTGCTACTTAAACAGAAAAGAGGATGACACTAGACCTGTTTGATATGTCCTTCCCCCACACACACCCTTGTCTTATGAATTTATGCAGTTGTAAGAACTGAGTGCAACTTAATGGCACATCGTAGGCAAGTAGGTGAAAGGTTGAGGTCTTGCATAGAAGGAAGATTCTACTTAAACAGAAAGGAGGATGGAACCAGACCTCTTTGCTGTGTCCTCCCCCAGCCCATAGCTGTGTTAGTAAGACATGAATGCAATCTCAATAACTACGAGGCCAACGTCAGAATGGAAGGGTATAACTCTGGAGGAGAACCCCAACCGCTCCAGATATAAAAAGGAACCAGCTCAGAACGGCGAGGAGCCACTCCTGTTCTTTTGGAGAAAAAAACAGAATTTTCAGAAAGGATCAGGCTGACAAAACAACCTAGTGGGAATTCAATTGAATGTCAAGACTCTTGTTAGTTTTACTTTATTGTATTGTTTAAATCACGGACCTCACTTGAGAGCAGCGGAGCACTGCACAGTATGTGGGTAGTCATAGTTTGGGCTGGCATCTTTGATCAGTTTTGTTTCTCCGCAGCGATTTAAAGTGGCACCACTGTAAGCACATTATAAAAATCAGAAAGGGAGAAGGAAGGAAAAAAGAATGAAAGAAAGAAAGAAAGAAAGAAACAAAGAAAGAAAGAAAGAAAGAAAGAAAGAAAGAAAGAAAGAAAGAAAGAAAGAAAGAAAGAAAGAAAGAAAGAAAAAAAGAAAGAGAGAAAGAAAGAAAAAAAGAAAAAAAGAAAGAAGGAAGAAAGAAAAGAAGAAACGCAATGAAGAGCAGCGAGAGAGGGTGAGATAGAAGAATGTAGAGGAAGCAAAACTAGAAGACAAAAAGCATATTTCAAATGTAGTGAAGTAAAGGAGTGTGATATCACAAAGGAGTGAGGTAGAGCCGTCAAGGTGAGAAAAGACTAATGTGTAAACAATAGTCTTAACAGTAGAGAAAGTTTGAAAAAAGGTGGATTTTACAGTTGTTGTGTAGTTGCAAATGTCAAGAAGGATCAAGAAAAGAAAATTGAGTTGGAAAGGAAAATGAGGAATTAAACAATTATACAACATTGAGAACACAAGACGAGAGTGGCAGAAAATAGGGAAACAAATAGAAGGAGGAGGCACACAATTCTGTGGGGAAGGGACAAGAAAGAAAATAATATCTCACTTAATGCCTCATGCTGAAGGAGTGCTTGCACATGGAGTGCTTGGTAGCAGAAAGGCAATCAAAGATGGTTGTTTGAAGTTCCAGAATAAAAGAGTAAAAAAAGAAAGGGAGGCAAAATCAGGGCCTTATCAGAAACAAGTAGCAGTTTAAACCAAAAGTGAGAACCGAGCTGGAAAGCAACAGAAAACTATCCATAGGGGATAGCACTAGGGGATTACAGGTAGTGGGTAGTGTGCTGGGGGTAGCCGGGGTTAATAGAAAAGAACGGAATGTTATAAAGAGAGAATAGTAATGGACCATGGGCGGACACTTGCAGGCCCCAAGACCTTTCGAAAAACCACAAGAACAATCACAAGAACAATCACCAGTTTAGGAAACAGAACAGGAGTGGTTAGAAAGGTAGGGCGAAAACCAGCAGCGGCAGAGACAAAAACACCAAGAGAAGAAAGAGTGGAAGAATGAATAGGGTGATCCACCAAGTCAAAAGATGCAGATGATTACAAGAGCATAATAAAAGAGCACTGCTTATAGTGATGGGTAGAAATGAAGATATGAGACATTAGTTAAATGTGGAAGAGCGGCTCCAGTAAATTAAGCAGGACAAACATAGCTTGTAGCGGAACAAGGAGTCAAGTACAATTAAGACAGAGGGATCTTTATGAGTAGGCAGCAAGTTGAAGACGTTGTGAAAGAGCGGAAGAATCAAGAGAAGGATTTTAGCTAAGTGGGGAGCAATTTTTGTGAACCCAACCATGCAAGCAAGGTGCGTGTCCTGTAAGGAAGGCATGGTTTCTAACAGTAAGGCAGTCACAAGTGATCACAGTTCAAGGATGTTTATTGAACTTCGATTGGGTATGGAAAACGCTTAGATAATCCTTAATCTAAAGCTGGGGGCAAGCTACAAGCATCAAATAATAATAACATAGTCCCAGTAGAGTGTGTCAAAATTAAAGGGCCTATATTAATAAACCTATTGCCAATCCTTACTTCTAAATACAAATACTGTGGGAAACAATGTTATGCAAAAGAAAAGTGTTCAGGAAATGATATGTCTGTATACTCAAGCCGTTGGCTTCCCTTCCCCATGTTTTCAGCCGGGCAAGGCGGCACTCTCGAGCTTATCACACTCTTTGGCTTATCTAGCACGAGGATGCAGTTCAAAACCTCAACAACAGTCTCTTTGCCATTCAAAGTCTCTTATTTCAGATGCAACACAACAAACATTAAAGTTCCTTTCTTCTTAGCATTTCACAAATACAACTTCTCGAGTGATTCACTGTTCATCCCGGGTGCCCCTCTGCCGTTGTAACACAACAAACATTAAAGTTCCTTACTTCTTAGGATTTCACATATATTACTTCTCGAGTGATTCACTGTTCACCCTGGGTGCCACTCTGCCGGGCTCAGACCCACTGAGACACAAAATCTTCAATTGGTCTCTCTCTACCAGGCTCAGACCAAATTAATCTACTTTATGAAAATTGAAGACTCTCAACTGTGCGTAGGATTTTGCTTGATCCATCGTAGGACGACTTTGATACACAATTACTCGTTCTATTCTTGATATAACCTTTTCTTATTTTCACTTTGCCAATTTTCAGCTGGATACCTTACATAGACCTTCGACAGAGCACACACTCGGTGCTGGACCACTCTATTAAAGGTATTGTATCTTGCTTTAAAGTTCAATCAATCATCAGCAGTTCAAGTTTACTTACATCTCTTATCACAATCATTTTAACAATGTTCATTTCAGTGCTCGCCATACAATGTTGCTGCTGTCAACCTTGGCTTCAACACAGACCGGTCTTGTATCGGTGTCCCCAACTCACTGGCTGTGTTGATTTCACTGACGCTGCTTTGTTCTTGGAGCCAAGGACAGTACCACGGCTGCTGGCACTTCTCTCCACCTTGATTATTGAGGCAAGAGGGCCCCGGGTGCATCCAACACACAATGCAGGATTCTTCAGCCTGGTTTCCTGGTGATACGCTTTCTATTCTCAAGGTTTCGGGAACATGATGGTTCCTTGTCAAAAAGGTCAAGGGAACTTCCCTCCTTGCGATCCCTTTCTGTTTTGCCGTCTTTTCTCTCTTGTTCAGCTGCCAGTTGGAAACTGCTGTTTCCTTCTGTGTATTGCCTTGTTCAGAGTGGAGTGTGCCCTCGTGCTCCGTTTTTTATCTGTGTTGGAAAGGTTAAAGGGAGTCTGGTGTGTGTGATGTTCAACAATTGCCTGAGCTCACCTGACCATTGTATTGGGACACGTTAGGTATACTGCTCGTTTGTTAGTCTGTTTTCTCTCAGAGAGGGCTGTCCATGAGAAAGTGTTCATGTTTTAAAAGGGGGAGAGGCAGAGTTCCTAAATATCCTACTTGATAGGATGGGGTAAAGGTGTTACAGTCAATGGAATACCGCGTCTCACCATTCAGTGTCCCACCTTCACTCCCCAAAGACCAATAACCCAGGTGATCCTCCCACACTGGTCCACCCCCAGTAACTGGATCCAAAAGCAATGGCCATGTCCTGGACACCCAGATGACAGATCCCCGGTGACTAGTGGGTGAGTCACTTTCTGGTTTCTCACAGTCCCCTCGATGTGGCACCTGACCTCATACATGCAAGGTGTTCATGAATGTCAAATGCACCTTGTGTGGGCCAACTTGTTGAAGCTGCATTGGTCCACTTGCAAGGTGTGTGGATCTGTGCATATGGTAAGCGGGCCATAGACACAAGGAGTATGGAGCAGCATAAAAGAAGGATGCATGTGTGCGCATGACATGTAGAATATGATGGTGTACGGGCGTGGTCGTATGGACAAGTCGCATTGGTACATATGCACCAAGATTTAATGGAACCACACGCCTTCAATATGCAAGCATCCAGGCAACCAATAGTACCACAACAGTATACTTTCTCTCACAGAGCGAACCCAAGACGATTTTCCTAAAAACGTACACAATACGAGCAGAATAAATGGCCATTTTACTATCACAGGGATGTCTGAATTACAATAATGGATCAAAATGCATCAGGACTCTCCTTATTTTACTCAGAACTTAACTGCTTGGTATATATACCAGGCAAATGTGCCACTACCAGGCATAGATACCACATAACAATAACACCCATTCTTTATCTGAAGTTTTGCAATGTACCTAATTATGTTGTAGGATGATTTAATACTATAGACATGTTACTAATATTATGCTTTCAAATAAGAATCAATAGAAACACTGAATTACTAAATCACAGCTACTTACTTACAGAATATGCAAAGTCTATCGCCTAATATGATTAGTACGACACTGAATATTAAGCATCTCTTTTCTTTTGTTTCACACCTGTTATATTCAGTTCTATATTGTTTCACCTACTCAATGTTTAAAGTGGTGAGTTTGGCATGATAAAATGAGTGTTCATTTTTGATTGTTCTTTTTCCTTATTATGGGAGATCCCCCGTACCCATTCCATCCTGGCCACCCACTTCCACTGCCCACAACTTCTAATGCTAATAACCTTTGACTGGCCAGACGGTGTCCCAGGCCCTTCCGAAACTGTCATTATGGGGTAAATTCATTGAAAGGTGAAAAAGTTATTAAGAAAATGAAACTGGTTTTGGGCTAGTCCCACTTATTTTCCCATTGAGAAAAAGTGCTTTGATTCAACAATCAAAGCCAAAACCTGATGTACAGACTTGCATCACATAAGAAACAATTGGGGCACAAAGCTTAGTAGGCTTAGTAGGTTTGCCTTTTGGGGGTTTGGGGTCAATTTGTACCGTAGTTTCTAAAATATTACTTGCAGAGGGGGTATCTCGTGCTCCTGAATAACTTGTATATATTTCCAATGGTGATTTGCAGCAAAAAGGCTAAGAGACTATTCAGAAATAAAAAGCCAGTATATTGTTTTAGTTGTTTTGCTTGATACATGCACTTCCCACAGTGAGACTGATGGAACACGAACATTAAAGAGCTTAACATTATATGTGGAGGAGAAAAAGGGGTGCATTCATATCAGGCTACTAGTATGGAGGAGGAAAGAAAATGTAAGTTGGGTTCTTATATTGCACTGCACGCAGAATTCCAGCTTCTAAGGGCAGTGACTGTCATGATGCCTACCCCCGGGCATCCAGACCCAGCCCAGCAGCCTCGGGAGCAGGTATCCAGACATTTATTGAGACCCCAGCAGCCCCGGCTGGGGGTTATCTGGGTTCAGTCCTGGCGCCTTAGACGCCAGGCTCATAATAGAAATCAGCCTTGGCGCCATAGGCGCCAGGCTCATAGACATTACTTACCTCCTGCAGACCATGCTGCAAATGAATCCAAGCCAACGTGAGGCCTGGATGGGACTATTTTATTACAGGGACTATTTTTTACTCTGGTGTGGTTCTGGGGAACTTCTTACCTGGGACTACTTTGCAGGCTATTTAAACCACGCCCGAACAGCAGCCCATGCTTCGCGTTATTCTGCACTTCTGCAGCGTGACGCTCACCTTGCCTACAGCATCCAGTCCTCTGCCACGCCCACCTCGAACCTGGACACCATCCTAGAAGAAAGAGAAATAAGAACAAGAATTTACCTTTTAATTTTCATCTGTTCCCAAATTCGCCGCACTTCAGAATTGGAAAAGACACGTCAGAAATAAAAGCATTGCATCGCTAGCAGGCACGCTGCACCATACTTACCAGTCTGCATCTCCACGGTTCAGCACTGCAGCCATCATTTCATCACTGCATCCGTGGAACCTGGAAGGTAAAAGAGAACAAGGTGAGCCGGGTGCTAACAAAGACAATCAAAGCAACCATATTATACTCACCAGAGTTACCGCTCCCTAGGCATCTTTCATCGGCGTTCCACCTCTTTAACGCCGCACCTGTGGGAGGAAAGAACACTTGTTAAAAACATTTATTTTGCTTTTACTGGACAACGCTGGGTAATACAGACTCTTACCCATGCGCAACCTGCAGCACTTCAGGTGAACTCTTCTCGGATTAAGCTGCAATACAAAAGGGATAAAAACGAGTGAATAACAGACAATTGAACTCTATAGACATTATACTTACGGCTCCTTGCCATTTACCACGGAGTCCAACACATCTGGAACTCGCCCAAAATCTTCAAACCAGTGAAGCAACTGGGATTCTACGCGACCCTGTGCTCGGTGCAGGATGGAGAGCTCATCAGTACAAACAATAAGGAAACTACTTTTGCGAATCAAGCAGACAAAGCTAGGAAGGCCGGTCCAGTCAGCCATCTCTGCACTACGATTAACGCTGGTGGAGACTTTAGCAGTCCAGTTCCGATCGACGCCCCTGTGGGAATCAGGTGAGCGTTACAGTGACAGGATGGGGTAACAAACCTGTTTAGTGTTGTTTAAAAGACCAAAGCATTGCCCTTGAGCTCATTATTTCACGGGTGAAAAAAATTACTCATTAAGGCAACCATACAACCCTTTTTTACAGGCAGCTACAGCAGGATATGGACAATCTGAGATAACACTGGCAAGAGAAATAAATCTAATATTGCAACAATACATGTGCATGCATTAGACAGAAAGCAAATGTGCACTCACCATGAAGAACATGTACACTAGGTAATACATGCATTTATGAATGAATAATATCAACATGACATCCATAAGACATGAAGAATACTAACATAACCAATGTATAAGCGATTGCAACATAAATGACATGCAAATATAGCTCACTAACATAGAAACGCAACAGTAATTGGGTAGCCACTTTTACCAAAATGGAAGCTTCAGCACGCTTCTAAATAGACAAAGCCCTCAAGGCTTTGCGAGAACACAAAATGCTGAAACCACAGAAATACAGATCTGTGCAGAGCTCAGACAGTAGCAAGCAACCCCAGCCCAGGCTACCATACATAAGGGAGGATGGGAGCGGCAGAGAGAAAAGCACAAGATTCCCAAAACGCAAGCCATGCTTAGATTTATTAAGAATACAACCAGCCTTTGTTTACCAGGTGTAGGGGTTCTATGTCATTATTTCAATGTGTGCATGTTGCCTAAACAAAAGACCTATTTATTTGCCTGATTTTAGGTGGCCTCCAAAAATGGAAATAATGAAATTTTGACACCCCTAACCCCTCCACTCTGCCCCCACCACGCACCCTCTCTTCCCATTTTTAGTCAGAATTGGTGGATTTTCTTCTCCCAAACGGCCCTCCCTTTTTATATATAGATGCTATGCAATGTGTGCTGCCATAATATTAAAGGGATATTTTGTTGGGTATACATTCCAAGACAGTAGGACAATCACTTCCAATATAAAAATAGAAACAGAAAATTCTCGAGTAGGGCTTTTATTTGCTTTTATTTTCTCAAAATACACTCCTATTAGTATATTCAGCAAAGGCAATTTGATTTTACTGAGCAAACAATGGGAACAGTGTGCCTGACTCTCTGCAGAAAGTGAGTAAATGTGTAGCTTTATCTCTGAGACTTTCACTCTGAGGTTGTCCTCCACTTCCAGCCTTGTGCAGTATTTCTTTCCAGTACAGCCAATGCTGAAAACCCTATTTCACACAATTAGGAATTCCCATAGGGTAAGCAAGTCTGTATAGCAGACCTTGCCAGTGTAGGATACTCAAGGTTTACCTTCAGCCAAAAGACACCCACTGCAATGTTCCTAAATTCAGATTGCAGGGTACCATCAGACTGAAGCTCAGTCAGCTCCTCCTGTGTATCAGCTGGGAGATGCTCCACCTCCTCTGCCAGAAAAGGCTGAATCACCCAGTCATGAATGCCAGCATTTTCTTCAGGAGAAGTATTTATCAAAGCTAGACCTTAATGTGGTTAGGTGACTTGTGATTGGTGCTAGGACATGCAGCACGTTATACTCTGTTTCCTAAATTGCTTCTGCAAACAGTGGGAAGTGAACTGCTACCCCAGCTCCAGTTGCTCTTTTCTAGAGGTCTAGCTTTCTCTTGAAGGCAAAAACGTTGTTATTCATCATGTTTATTTCGGACATGCTTTGAAAATCCATTGTGCATGAATTGACATTGGCTACTTGCGAAGAAATATTGAGGGTAGTAAGATTGTCAAAAATATCAACAAGGCATGCCAAGAGTGAAAGCCAGCAGGGATCACACAGATGTTTTGCTTTGCCAGTGACTATTCCAAAAGGAATTGCCACACTTCGTTTCTGGGTTCAAACACATGTTTCAGCACTCTTCCCCTCGACAGCCATCTGACTTCTGTGTGAAAGAGCAAACCATCATGTTCTGCCCCCATTTCTGCATAGAGAATGGTAAAGAGGCGTGTTCTTGTCGGCTGTGCTTTGTTGGCATTAACCATTTTTACAGCTGAACAACAGAGTACATCGGCAAGTTCATTGACCATTTCCGAGCAGCAAGCGCTTCACAGTGAATTCAACAGTGCATACATGCAACATGTTGAGCGACTGCTAACATTTTGGCCTTCAACCCCGATCTATCTCCACATATTGAAAGCACAACATCCATGCAGATTCTTACACAGGATCCTCATCACAAACTGTGGCTGCTCATGAAATCATTCAACATGCCAAAAAGTTCTGATGCTGTTGCCCTGGTTTAAATTACCTGACAAAAAGAAAATCCTCCAATATTGTTGTTACCCCACAATACCTTACATAGGCAATTTAGTGACCCTCTATGGATGTATCTGTTACCTCATCCAACTGTAACGCAAAGAGACTGTTTTTCAGCTTTGTGATTAATTGTGCAGTTATATGTTCTGCCATCTCAGACACATGGCGGCTGATGGTGTTGTCTGACAGAGGAATCATTGAGCTTGTCTGCTACATTTTCAGCACTCATCCTCCTGCATATTGCCATGGCTACAGGTAGAACGACTTGCTCAGCATCAGTGGCAAGGAGGTAGGCAATGTCATAGGATGCTTTCAATGGACTGGCTGGAGTCGAAGCATTATAGTTTACTGTACTTTTGCTGCTATGTGTTGTCTTAATGTGCTTGTTTTCAATCTCTGATTGGCTAAAGTTGCTCCACAAACCACACACTGAGGCCTCCTTTCACCTGCGACCACAGTGGTAGTAAATCCAAAGTCTAAATATGTGGCATCATACTTTCTGGATTTCGCAGTTTTTTTTTTTCTGTATCAATGTCTGCGTCTGCCGTCCTTTTGACACTACCGTTGTTGGGCAAAAAGAAGAGCTGCGTTTCAAAATGGGCTCCTCACCTATGAAATAATGTAAAATCCCAAATTATTGCTTTTTCACACGCTTTGCTGGTAACCTGCATTTTATGTATGGAATGAGGTACAGTAGAATTTGAAAATGAAAGTTCCAACATAAAAATGGAAACAATCTTTTAGAGAAATGGAGCGGTGAAAACACACCAGAAGGCTGCTAAGCAAAAAGTAGGGGCTGTAAAAAACATGGGGGCTCATTCTGAGTATGCTAGAATCCTCGCGGTAAAGCTGTCAGGATCCCAGCATCTGGTACTTACCTTTACTGGCACCCGGACCAGCAGCATTGCTGCTGAATAAGAGGGCGGGCGGAGTATTTTGCCATCATTACCACATCTGGCAATGCAGCTGGCAGTAACAAGGACTTTTTTGGCTGGTAGGATGCCTGGCTTTTGTCCAGCATTTCTCTGGAGGTAACCAAAGTGCCCCACATACACACCCGTAGTAGGGCAGTACAGTACATTTCCGTATTCTCGGATACCAGCACTTTTTTACAGTACAGCCCGACTCGGAATGAGGCCCTGGGCCGCTAATAGGGCACCAAAAGTGCTGTAGTGTTGTAGTGTTCTACATTCCTGTGGATCCCTGCTTGAAGATCTTGGTAGTTTCTAGAATCCAAAGATAGGCAAGGGGCATTTCTGACAGCTTGTGCTGGCAACAGCCCACTGGGGCATTAAGTAGTGGTCCTCTAAGAAAGAAATTCTACCTCTGCCTCCAGTAAGCCTTCAGACCCATCCAAAGCCACATTTCCCATCGCTTCACAAAAAACAAACCAAGCAACTTTTTTCGGAAGACTGAGCTTTCCTTGCCAAAACCCCTCCATTTTAAAGCATTCCAAAATAACTGTACAGCTGAAATTCTGCAGGATACTCAGCTGTGGCTACCCAAATGTGCCCGTGCTTGCTGCTCACTTAAAAAACATTCCACACAATGCTCCAGTTTGTTCAGGCAAACTCCTTACCTGACTTCACGTCGGTAAGACCTGCAGAGGATGGTTACATGTGTTTTTAACGCATCACAAAACAACAAATGATTTGTTAACTAACCCAAAATACCTAAAAAACTATTGTTTTGTTTTTTGTTTTTGGAGGGGTGCCCCCATCAAACCCCCCTGTTGTTTTTATCAATACTTTTCCCCCACCCCCAAAACTACTATTCCCATTCCCAACCACACATATATATATTCAATGAAAATCGTTGTTAAGGGGGCATTATGGTTAAGTTGCACTACTAAAATCCTATGAAATTTAGTGAAAAAACTTTGTTAAAGGGACATTATGGTTCCAAGTAAAACCAAAAACCCCCTGAAATTCGCCAGTTATGGTAAGCTAAGCAACCATAACTCGCGCCACCACTGTGCCCTGCTAAGACTAACACCCAGGACATCAAAGATGACATCACAAATGTCATTGATGACATCACTGATGACATCACATGGGCTTTTCCTTTTCATGAAAAGTCTGTAAAAGGGATTTTTATTGTAATGTTGATAAAAAAGTGTCAAGGATCATTGGAATAAATATCATGAGGTACGTAGTGCCTTAAGCAATGCATTGATACAAATAGCATTCTATTATGAAGTTATTTCCAGTATACTAAGCTACTCATGTAGAAGCATAGGCATTGTGTGCAGCATACATGATGAAGGTGCAATATTAATATTCTTGCCATGTTGAATAGTAAAATGATACATGCTTTCTTATTACAGTTTTGCCTACTGTGAAACATTTAATAAGTAGCTAATAAAACCCACTTACCACGTAATTGCATTATTGCAAACAAAACACAAACAGACAAGAAACATACAAATAAGAGCATATACAGGGAAAATAAAATAAATTAAAAACAGCAATTATTGCTCTGCTTCAAAGCTACCACTTCCTTATGTATAACTATCACATATTGTGACTGGACCCTAAGGAAAGTAGTGTGAGTACAATGTATACAAATATGAGCATATCCAGGGAAAGTACAGTAATAAAAAAACAACAGAACTATAAGAAAGTGTTGATAACCTTACTGATCATCTTCATACATAGAAAACACTGCTGTCTTCAAAGTCTGTGTTTTTCCCTATGTATATGTTTCATATGCTGTGAGTGAACCCAAAGTGAATTAATGTAAGAACATATTTGAAGTATAAGCCTACAAATATACTACTTTTTAAATTTTTAATTCCTGACTGACAAATATACTACTTTTAGAATTTTTAGTTCCTGACTGTTACTGGCCTAGATATGTCAATAAAGGAAAAAAAGAGGGAGACAGACATGTGATGTCATCAGTGATGTCATCAATGACATTTGTGATGTCATCTTTGATGTCCGGGGTGTAAGTCTTAGCAGTGCACAGTGGTGGCGCGAGTTATGATTGCTTAGCTTACGATAACTGGTGAATTTCAGGGGTTTTTCGGTTTTATTTCGAGCCATAACGTCCCTTTAACAAAGTTTTTTCACAGAATTTCATAGGTTTTTAGTAGCGCAACCTAACCATAACAGCCCCTTAACAAAGTGTTTTCATTGAATTTCATAGGTTTTTATTAGTGCAACTTAACCATAACGTCCCTTTAACACATTTTTTTCACTGAATTTCATAGGTTTTTAGTAGCGCAACTTAACCATAACGTCCCTTAAACAAAAATTGTTTACTGAATTTCATAGGCTTTTAGTAGCGCAACTTAACCATAACGTTCCTGTAACAAAGTTTTTTCACTGAATATACATATAGATAATGTACATTTGATAAATGTTTACTAGGATGCGCATAGAACATACTGAACACCCTACCTGTGCTAGTGGGTCTGATATCCGCAGACCATGCGGCTGTTCGCGGACGGACTCGGACAATATCAACACTATCCAAAAACTCAGTGGGTATCTTACAGTATTATATTATCCAAAACACATACTAAACATGTTCAAAAAGCAGCACGTAAATATATTACATTCAATAAGGAATAAGAAGTGGAAACTGTATATGTAAGACACAGAAATGTCTAGTACTTTGGAATGCCTGGAAGAAAATGTTCCTTGTGATGAAAAGAGTGAAAACAGTGATACTATTGGTAGACACTACACTTCTCTATATAAACCAATTATTAGCCATTACTTCATATGTACTTACCATTTTTTTTAAATACACCATACAGACATTACAAATAATAAAGAAACAGAGACCTTAGAAAATCATTTGCAGCAAATGCAGCAAAAAATTGATCTATTAAAAGAATAGTGCGTTCAGAAATATTATTGTCCCAAGTGTTCGGGCATGTGCTTCTAAGCATACGTTGATCGATCGTACAAACATGTCCTATGCACCTTACCGTACTTTTCATCTTTTTTACACATGCAAAATCAGGCACCAGGGCGCGGCCATCTTGTGATAATGTTATCTGATGCCTCATCGCCCAAGGTGGACTCCCCTGGCACACTAATTCATATGCCACGCCCCTGAGTCTGACACCACCAAACCTAGCGATATGCTCTGCCTATCTCCAGGACGTTACTGGACAGCGTAGCCAAACGCACCCAGTCATCACCTACGTGATAACTTTACTTCACGCAGAACCCCGGAATATCAACAAACATCATCTCACAACATAGCGCATCCCAATTTTTAATATAAAACCATACTTTTAAAGGAAATAGCAAAACTGTACAATTTGTAAAGTACTTTTATTTCACAATAAACGCTCCAAGAACATCCGGCATTTGTGATGTCATTGTTGATGTCCTGGGTGTTAGTCTAAGCAGTGCACAGTGGTGGTGCGAGTTATGATTGCTTAGCTAACCATAACTGGGGAATTTCAGGGGTTTTTCGGCTTTAGTTTGAAACATAACATCCTTTTAACAAAGTTTTTTACTGAATTTCATAGGTTTTTAGCAGCACAACTTAACCATAATGTTCCTGTAACAAAGTTTTTTTAGTGAATATACAAATATAGATAATGTAAATTTGATAAATGTTTACTAGGATGCCCTTAGTTTATATACATAAAACATAGAACATACTGAACTCCCTACCCGCGTGGGTCTGATATCCACGGCCATGCAGCTGTTCGTGGACGGACAACATCAACACTATCACAAAACTCAGGTGGTATCTTACATTGTTATATCATCCAAAAAAAACCACTAATCATGTTCAAAAAGCAGCACATAAATACATTACATTGAATAAGAAATAAGAAGTGGAAACTGTATATGTCAAACACAGAAATGTCTAGTACTTTGGAATGCCTGGAAGAACATTTTCCTTGTGATGAAATGAGTGAAAACAGTGATACTAATGGTAGACACTACACTTCTCTATATAAACCAATTGTTACCCATTACCTCATGTGTACTTACCATTTTTTTAAAACACACCATACAGTCATTAAAAAATATACAGACACAGAGACCTTAGAAAATCATCTGCAGCAAATGCAGCAAAAAATGGATCTATTAAAAGAATAGTGTGCTCAGAAATATTATTTTCCCAAGTGTTCGGGCATGTGCTTCTAAGCATACGTTGATCGATTGTACAAACATGTCCTATGCACCTTACCGTAGTTTTCCATTTTTTTACACATGCGAAATCAGGCATCAGGGCGTGGCCATCTTGTGATAATCTTATCTGATGCTGCATCACCGAAGGTGGACTGCCCTGGCGGCACTTATTCAGATGCCACGCCCCTGAGGCTGACATCACCAAACCTAGCGATATTCTCCGCCTATCTCCAGTACGTTACTCGACAGCGTAGCCATAAGCACCCTGTCATCACCTTCATGATAAAGTTACTTGACGCAGAACCCAGAATATCAACAAACATCATCTCACAACATAGCACATCCCAATTTCTAATATAAAACCATACTTTTAAAGGAAATAGCAAAACTGTACAATTTGTAAAGTACTTTTATTTCACAATAAACGCTCCGAGAACATCCGGCGATTGCCATATTCAAGCAAATAGGTAATTTTTACCACAAACAACCAAGTACAATGTAAGCCACTAATTAATAATCGGCGAATGATAAGTTGACTAGTTTGTCTATAAAATCGTTGAAAGTAAAACTTACATAATATTCAGCATTTCCATTCTATCAGCGTAACACAGACACTCCGTTCAGGTCAACAAATTTTCATAAAATGAAATTACATGTTCCTTTGTCCACTTTTGGAATGGTGAACCTTATCATGTTTTTAAAAAGTTACATCCCTCCCTTCATGCATTCCATTCCTTTTGGACTCCTCCCTTTGTTTCAAGGTCGAAAAACAATTGAACCTTATACTGTGTACGATGCTTGGGTTTGCTTAGCTCAGAAACAAAAATTCAATGGCGCTGACCTTCACTCAGAATGGGAATCAATAGCCCTTTAGAAAAACATATGAATTGTTTGCTACCATTCACCAATCCGGGCGACATTTCTACGGATTTATTTTGTTCCTCTGGAGAACTTTGCATTCTCCCAGTGAATCCCACAGCCAGGCCAGGCCACCTGGCAGCTCACTCCATCTCCTGTTCACACAGCAAATCACGTAAACATTTTTCAAAGGAGCAAGTCTCAAGCCCTGACAAAATGTGCTCGTATGAGAATGTCTGAGCAAATCCTGCTGCAACCCCCTCCGGCCAGGCCGCGGTCCCCTGTTCCCAATAACTGCACTTATATATTAGAGGCCTATCATTTGCACACATGTATTTGTATTAGCCCACTTTCAGTCACTAGTGAGATGAACGGTGTTGGGGTCTTGCCAACTTACAAATACAGCCACGTACTAAATACATAAAAGCAATGCTTGTACGTTATAATGCAGATGGTACCAAAAACAACTGCAAGCTAATTTGATTCACACATGGTAAACTATCAATTGGTAAGAAAACCTTCACAACAGTAGGTATAATAACCACACAGGAGCCACAACCAATGCAGGTCACTGCACAGCATATATAAAAAATAAAAGTGTGGATGAGTCAAATATAATGATACCAACATTACTGTAAAACAGAGAATGAGAAGGTCTGCGACCTACCTCAATAAAGCCCACTCTACATCTTCCTCTCGCCACCTGCTGAGGACAAAAAACAAAACTAATGTCCCATATTACTCTAGGTACTAAACCAGAAAAAATAACCTTGGCATTTGGAAGTATTTTCATTACTGCCTGAACCAAGTGTTCCAAATCTGCCAACAAAGTTGGGGCACTGACATACCCCAAATGCAAAGAACCACAGTGCAAAACAACTACATATGGAATGTTTACCTTGCCCATATCACCGCAAACTTGTACAATTCCCTGCACATTGGGCCTCATTACGACCCTGGCGGAATTTTTCCGCCAGTGGCGGACTTTACCGCCATGGCGCAAAGTCCCTTTACGCCATGGCGGATGGCGGATTTACCGCCCCATTCCGAGTGGAGTGGAGCGGTAAATCCGCCAATCCCCATTCTGCCCTTCCCCATTCCCATTCTGTCCCATAGGACATAATGGGAGTGGGGAAGGCGTTAATTACGCCACCGTAAATTACGGTGGCGTAATTAACGCGAGGGTCCCTTACCGCCATGGTTTCCACCGCCTGCGAAAAGCAGGCGGAAAATCGGCCATGGCGGTAACGGAACTCGTAATTGGCGGTAAGGGGTTGACGCAGCTAACGCTGGCGTTAACCCCTTACCGCCAGGGTCGTAATGAGGCCCATTGAAACCAGGCACAGTGCTCCACACCACCTCCACTCCTTTAACATCCACATTGTTTGCCACATTTCTAGATTTAGCATACTGCTCCAAACCATGCACAAAACATCTCCAACCACCAACACCCTGACTTTCTCCACCTCTGCCATCTTCACTACACAAAGCCTCTTTTAACACAAAGCACAACCTCAACATCTGATTAGCTGATCCCTAGAGTCCCCTTTCCATGCTGCATTTGCTGAGAAACCCCAGATATGGCATGCCATGTCCAGGGACAGCCGCTGTGTCCACGGAGCATGTACAACTGGGGCAGCCCTTCTACCCTTTCGACTTCACTCTCTGCACCATTTCCTCATTGGCTACTGTTAAGCAGTCACACAATCATCCACCAATTACATCCAAGAACTCTACATCTAACTCTATCATCACAGATCAGCACTTTAGAAGTACTATTAATCACTCTCATTACAATTCATTACTATAAAACTCCCTAAGATTTCTACTTGCAGATTCCTGCACATCCACATGCATGAACACAGACTACAGGTATGAATATTTTCTACACAATACATGTACAGCTCTTCTAGGAATACATATAAACAGAGTAACTGTCACTTACCCTGAACTCACTGTCATTTCTCCCATCTGCTATGATGAAGTATTAATTGCAAACCTGTCTGCTCTCTAAATGTGTGTTTACTCACACAGTTATCTAAAAAAATGTTATTTCATATTAAAAGATGGGAGAAATAACAAGATAATATGAAAAAGGCTGTCCAGTGTGCTATAAAATTACAAGCAGCCAGGAAGCTCTTCATTCAAGCACACACAGAGACAATATCATTAGAAAGGCTCCCAGCTCAAACAACACCACTTCCTCTATATGAAATCCTTCTCCTTTATTTCCCACACCTTCACAAATGCATACATTGCATGCTTTTCTGTACAATCTCTGCCATTTACCCTGTAAAAATAGCAAAAAATGCATATGATTATTTCTTCTATCTCTTAACATCCAATAGCATAACATTAAAAAAACAAGTGTGTTCTATACGTTTACTATTATACTCATTTGTAACATATATTCAACTAACAGATTCTAAATAAAATATACAGGATGCACATAGGCAAAGGAAAGTTCATATGCATACTATGCTAAGTTGTAAGAAAACATTACTACTACAAAAACAAAAAAAAACAATGTCTACATTAACAAAAGTGCAATAAAACACAAATATTAACTAACTTCTTTCTTTTATAATTTCATTGAAGACCACTCTCCTGAAATGCAGCAACGTCTGAAGTACGAACAAGGACTTAGAAGAAACCTACTATTTCCATACAAAAAAGTAAGTAGAATACTAACATAATGTTCTAACTGTTACTCAAACACACTAGCATTTTAGTATTGTAGAACAAAGAAGTGTATTAACCCTTTCCCATTAGATGTCGTATTAATGCTTCCCCTTACCTGTCGCATACTTTATATTGTCATCTGAAGCCCAGTATAGTATCACACAAATACAAGAATAGCCTTCCCAACTTGATGTAGCTCCCATTCACAATCACACATCTCCTCAATCATCCTTACCATCATACTCAGACACTCACGCACAAAGCACGCATACACTGCACAACAGCCCAACCCACACTTTCTTTTTTCTCCAACAGACCCTAACGAATGCCCACCAAAAAGCTACTCCATAGAAAGCAACACAGAAGTAGAGCACATCAAAATAAAAGTGTCCAAAATAAGAATCCATCTCTAGCAGATTTTGTACAAAAAGTTCAAACAAAACAGTTAATGCAGTCATTAGGCGAAACAAAACAAGCTTCCAGTACAGAAACATTGCCTCCTCTATCAAAATGTAAAACAAAACAGAAAGTGATTAACAGGACTTCAGCTATCACTGTACAAATAGCAACCTTCTTTTACACACATACAAAATTGAAATACTAAAGTTTAAAAGTACCTCAGTTGAAGTACCAAACCATGTGTGTGTTTTACCGCAGGACTTTTTAAAATAAAAGTAGCACACAAACTGTAGACATAACGTACACTATGGAAGACAGTGAAGATTCCAAATAGTTCCAATTAGCTCTCTACATTATAGCAGAAAACAAATACGAAATGAATGACCCCTAATACTTTGCAATTACTGCACTGCAAAACTTGACAACAGCCAAACACCTTCACGTGCTATCACAAATAACTTGGAATTATTCCCACTACCAAAACCCCTGCAACAACTAAATTTATATGAGAGCATCATAATTCAAACAGTGCACCCATTTCAAGCAATAATACGCCAACCAAAAACAGCAAAATTACCTCCCTCTGAATTAGTTAAAGCCATTCTTGGCAAAGTAGTTTATTTACCATTAGATCTCAAAGAAAATGTACACACTCATACACCACAATCCAAGATGTTTACATCCAAAGGTATTTTAGGATGCAGTCCTTGTTACAAACTCTACAATCTTAACCGCATAGCCTAGCCAAAACTTGACATACAAACTCTAAAAAAGAAACAGTACACAAACCTTTGGATTGCGGATATTTGATGGGTGTTTGATTCTATGGGTGTGTTATGCTGCGGTGGTTGTGGCCAGGGCCTAGAGTCTTGGGTGCATGGCCGAAGGCCGAAGGCCATGCACCCAAGACTCTAGGCCCTGGCCACAACCACCGCAGCATAACACACCTATGCTACCAAACATTTAGACTGTGGTGTGGGCTGCTTATAGGGGATATTAATTACAATCAATGCTCTCCTAACAACCCAAAACCAGCATCATACTAAAGTAAAATAGCTAGTAGTGCATTCATTATGTCCGCGGACTGCCGCCAAAACTGCGGACATGGTGAACACATCAGGGGCACCTGCCACCTAAACAAATACAGTATTTGACCCATCTCTTACTCCCCAACCCGCCCCCTTACTCCCCAACCCTCCCCAAGCACTCCTGCCCACCAACACCCTCCCCAAAATTGCATTTTGCCTCTGTTCGCCACCGCGCTGTCAGCGGATGTCCGTGTATCCAAGATGTCAGGCGCATTGAAACAATGTGACGGAACTCAAGCCTCACTCCAGCCAATTGGCGAACATGTTGCGTGTCTGCGGACATGACGCAAGTCGATTAACCAATCGGTGTCCTATCCGTGGAGGGAACAGGGAAATGTGCATGACAGACATAGATATCACACATTTTTTAGACTTACGTTTTGGTCAATAAAACTACTGTACGGATTTACACAAAATTAACAAAATAATGCTTTTGACACTAAGCCACCACTCCTGCACAAATTTGGTGTAAATCCGTCCAGCAGTTTGAGCTGTAGGCGCAAGCAAAGTTTTTTCCCATTAACTATGGGAAAAAATAACTTTTGGGACCCCTCTATAACTTTGCCCCCCTGGACTAAACCTCATCACACTTTGCAAAGAAATTCAGAGTGGCCATATACTTTTTTTGCAAAGTTTGGTGAAGATTCGTCCAGGGGGATCGAAGTTATAAGCCGCCCAAAAGGTGCTCTTCCTATGGGATTAGCAACTGAACCATAACTATACGGCCCCTACTGTGGGCCGTGTAATATATAGTCTTAACAAATGTGTTATTTTTTTAGGTTTTTTGGGTTCGTTAAAAATTCAATTTGTTATTTTTCATTCATTAAAATCACTGCATACTGCAGAGGATTCCACGTGCTTCAAACTCAGAAATGTGTAGGGACTGGCTTTTCTTGTATTGACCGGTGACCCTGGAAAGTAATGAGGACAAGACAGAGTATTTATAACAGAAAATAAACTCACAGCTATGGCTCTTGGAAGTCCTCAGCATTCCCACTTCCCCATGAATGCCCCCAAAAGTGGGAATGGGTGTTTGTGGGGTGGGGGAGGGCGGGGCTCAAAGGACTTGATTTTGGAAAAGAAGGAGTGCTGGTATGCCTGAAGACGTCAGCCAGAATAGTTAACATGTGAAATATGCAGCAATATGATGTAGAGGGGAATGCATTTCATCACTGCTATCCATTCCAGGAGTCAGCCATAGTGTGCAGCAAATTTAACGTGAGCGCAAATGCAAACTTATTGTCCATTTACATATTATGCAGTATAACATAGCTGTGTGTTTGGCACCACTTGCCAGAAGAGTCAAGTATAGCTCCTAGTAACTGTTGGGGTCAAGCTAAGCTTAGTTGTGACGTTTAAGTATACCTTGAAAATTGATCCACCTTCATCCACAGTAAAATTCAATAAAACATGTTTTTATTTTTTTATTTTTTTTAAAGGCATCCTTACCTTGGGCAAGTCCTACTACATATGTCAGGATTGTTGATGGTGCCACTGCTGCTGGGAACTTTGTCTGCTGTCGTAGTTGGGATGACAGAACCAATGTGTGTTCCTGCAATTTAAAAAGTACATTAAAACATATCATAGACCTATCAAATTGCCCTTACCAATAATCAGGGCTTTAAGTGGGCCGGGGCCTGCCGGGGCTGGGCCCCGGCAGGCTCCGAAATTTCGTTTTGAGGCCGGCCCCTGCCGGGGCCCAGTAATCTCCCCTGGCAGCCCCGGCCACTACACGAAAAGGCATTTTTTTCTACAGCCTGAAGCGCTCGCTCGTTTGCGAGAGCTTCAGGCTTCAGAAAAAAATGCATTTCAGCCATAATGGTGGCGCCGCACCTGCGAGGCATCCCTTTAATCAAGAGATTCCCGTCGGCCGGCGCCACCATTATGGAAAAAACGTGAGGCCGCTGAAAGCAGCGGCCTTGCTTTCTAAATACTGGAGCTGCCGTGCATTCGCGGGAGTTTCAGTATTTAGGAAAAAGGCCTCTGCTTCCAGTGGCCTCACCCTTTCAGCCTTAATGGTGGTGCTGCCCCTCCCCAGCTGGCGAGGGGCAGCACCACCATTAAGGCTGAATAGGCAGGCGCTGTCCCCTGCCAGGCAAGCCTACACAAAATAAATGCAGAGATCAGCACCCTCTCCCCCATAGGGGAGAGGGTGCTAATCTCTACAAAAGGCTGCCTGGCAGGGGTGGCAGTAGCCCATTGAGCCGGGGCTCGTCAAGGGGGCGTGGCCTAACGGGCCATCAAGACCCCCGCTGTTAGGCCACCCCCCCTCGATGCCACTTAAGGCACTGCCAATAATACTGGTTTGGTGGTTGTCAGTACTTTCACAGACATGAGCTGTAAAATCAGAAATGTAATTCAGAAACATTGGAGGGTCTTCAACTCTGCCAAGACTCAACTATCGAGTCCTATTTTTGGGTACAAAAAAAGTATGTCAATTGGAAATAAAGTAAGCAGTAGCAAACTCAGAACGATAAGCCACCCCAGCCAAAACAGTACCACACTGTGGGGAATGGAAAAACCAAAAGGGCACCACCCATGTGGGACATGTGGGATATGCAAATTGACTAAAAAAAGCCAGGACGTGACATGGACATTAGCACTAACAAAAAATTGATCCAAATAAATGTCTCCAATTGTAACACAGACCATGTGGTGTATCTGATAGAATTCCCCTGTGGACTAGTCTACGTGGGGAAAACTAACCGGAAAGTAAAAACTAGAATATTGGAACTTCACAGTTGCCTCAAGAATAAAGTAGACAAAGCCCTGATGGTTAAGCACTTTGTTTAAAAAAAACATGGCTATGAAGATTTCACATGGACAGTCCTGCAAGTTCTTCAGGGCGACAACCCCGGACACAGAGAAAAACAGTTGTTGAAAAAAGAGCAAGAAATTATCTTTCTTATCAGCAGTGACACTCACAGACTTACTGAGGCCAATGAATGGCACAGGATTAAGAACTAAAGAGGCAAGTCACCACCAGTGGATACTTCACCTCTGTGTCCATAAGCACTCTAGAACCAATCCCTCCTACACAAGCTAAACCCAGTTTCACTTCTCTGCATCACTAACTAAGAAAGACCACCATTGGACTACTCGGTGTGGACATAACAGCCTCCGGCATTGTATGCATGTCATCAACTAGACTACCACTCCATACTGGCACCCATATTGGGGATCTAAATCATGAACAGTGAGAAATACATGTCCAACATGAACTAGCGTTGTCTTAGCAACAGACACCATGCGAAGCAGTATTTTGCAAACAGGATGCTGCAAGAGCCGGACCTGACAACTGGACACTGTAGCCCATCGTGCAATGCCAATCGTATTTAGGGAGAATTAGGCATCTTTGATGACACCACAAAGCACCTTAAATCTAAAATTTTAGTAACACAAAGTACACCTGATTTTTCCCAGCATCTATAATTAAGAAAGACTACCAGTGTACTACTCTGTGTGATAAATAACAACAGTCTGTGGCATTGATGTGATTCAGTACAACCATTCTGCAAATACCAAACTACCGCTGTGGAAACAGAAAAATTGATATGAGGCCGGGAAGCCCAAAGGAAACACACCAACACAGGTTACAAAGGACATACAAAGCGCTTTATTCAAAGTTACAACAATTACCAAAGTCAATTGACATACGCATAGCTATTCGGCCCTCAGAGTAACAGAACAAACCATCAACGGTAGTTCGCTGTGTTAGTGTGAGAGACCGAACATCGGGATACTTGGGTTTTTATACTTTTTATCCAGCCTTGGCCAACCCCCTCACAAGTTAACCATAACCTAGGGTTCGTAGCCAGGTCAATCCCATAATATATGCAATTTTATCAGTTTCGCTGATACAGTTGTTAATTTACACATAGGTCAGGGAGAGGACAAGGTCTCAGTTCGCGACCCTAACAAGTGGCCTGCGGACATATTATTTATTCACGTGTGCGGAGGTCACAACGGCCAGAATCCCACTCGAAATGTCATTCGGCCTCCATTTTGTTGTTCAGGGTGACTTCCACACTGCAAGAGTACCTAAAATGGCAGCTTAATCCAAGATGGCGATTTGCACAATACATTAAGGTCAAGACCTTGCCGCGGAATCGATGTACACGATGTTTTTAGACAACTTGGCGTAGGCCAACATACATTCAAACAATGCGATAGGAGGTATAATATTATTTCGATTTCCACAGACCCTCCTTTTGGCCTATGCCAAGTGCTAAATATCATCTCTAATACTTTCGAAAATGACTCCAGGTATTATCATCCATAGGTTCCGCATCATTGTCTGTAATGTCTATAGCCATAGGTCGTTTATAAGAACCTCTTGCAACATGAATTCTTTAGATGCTGTATCTGGGGTATATATTTTATGCCCTATTGCGTTCACTGCTTGAGCACAACACCCCCCTATCATTCCACATATACTTGGGAGGCATTGAAACAACAACAAAGGAATAACAGGATCCCTAAAATGACCAGAATGACGGAAAGCACCTTCCAACCCCAAGATCGCAAAGAATCCTAAAACCAAGTACGAAGGTCCCAGTCTCCTACAGGGATATGGACTTCAGAACTGAGAGTATGCAAGTTCTGAATTGCTTTAAAAATTGTTGGCGAGGAGTCTGGTACGAAAACACAACAAACGGACCCCACTAATTTGCATACTCCACCTCATTCTGCCAAGATGACATCTAATGCCATCCGATTTTGAAGTGCTACCAATCTTATCGCCTTTTGCTCTAAGGCCATATTGTAGAGTATGTCCGTGGTCCGGTTGATCGTTCTCTCCAATACCCTTGCCAATCCCCTAATGTTCTCTGAGTTTGCTATTTGTCCCCAAAAGGGCACAACTGATTTGGCTATGTCCCCAAATACTTGCCCAGGGGTATCTCCATTGTTGTCTCGTCGTGGGCGAGCCTTAGAAACCTCCAAGGTACTGGCTACAAATACCCCGGGTAACAATATTCCTAAATAACAGGTCCCTTGCCAATCCTTGGGCAACCAGGGAAATGCTTAACTACCACAAACAAAATAAACAGGCCCTCCTACATACAGAGGCCTGTTTTCCCCAGTCAAATTTACAATATTTTTTACAAGTTTCAAAATCTCCCATTGGCCTAGTGCCATTTCTCTGTACACAGAAGGGAACCGAGTCAGGACTATGATTTACAGAATAAGAAGGAGGCATGGCGTCCTTATTGCCTATCGGAGCCATTTTAAAGGAAATCAGAGTTTGAAAAGGAAGAGATAGTTTGTCAGACGGCCTAATAGAAGCAACGTTAGGTTTACTCCTATTTGCGAACAGCGAGCATCCCAGGGGAGTCAATTCACGTTTCTCAAAATCATTTAAATTAGTTCCATCAAAGTTCCCTGAGATGCTATCATTCCATCGCCAAAGAATAGTGCTCTAAGAGAGGCATAGCAAGAAGTCGTTAAAGGTAAAGGATGTATATACCATCCCAGTCCCTTGTTCCCATGTTGAGGTAAGTGAGTACAAATCCAACAATTGCTCTTATTAAAAATGGCATGAGTAGCATTCATCACTATCATCAGAGTGTTATTATAATACTTTTGTCTATGTTGGGAGTCTCTAGGAGACAGAGTGTGAAGGTGTACAGAGAGAGTGAAAACAGTTGGTACGATTTCAGTTGGTAATAAAGGTTTCAAAGGATAGATTTCTTCGAAATACCAAAGTCCTACAGCAGCAGTTGCAGAAATAACAATAATCAAAATCAAAGCACAACAGTACGTTTTCGGGGCCCAGGCACATTGTTCATTGTTCGATTTGGTCACCCCCTTATCTAAAAGTCCAGTGCGGGGAGCAGTGGTGAAGGTGGCAGGCATCGTAGTTCCTTGATCGACGGCCCCAATGTTCGTTGCTGGCGACACTAAGGTCGCGTGATTTCTTAGTCCTTCCCAACCCTAGCCAGCAGAATCCCTTTTTGTTCAACAAAACAAAACAATTTTCCGATCACTTCCTTTTCCAGATGCACGACACTCGTGCCATAGTTCTATTTCCGTGGTCAAAGGTTGTACCTGATGGTACCCAAATTTGTCTGATCCAGAAGCAAAGTATCGTCACTTCCTAAGGGAAGTGACGTGTCGGTGGCGACGGAAGTCGCGGAGCTCGAAACAGTGTTTTCCGGAAGTGATTTATCAAGAGAGTGCGGAGACGAAATGGACTGTTCCCCAAGCTCCACAGGCTCAGAGGAATTCTCCGACACACTCGCAGCGCTGTTTGCTACTCCAAGATCAGAGACTGTAGCATCAGCGAGGGGTTCTGCTTCTTCTGTAGCGTGTGGCGTCGGGTGAGGACGTTTCTTGACGTGCGTCGCGTGAATCCAGTTCTTCTTTCCAGCCACCCGCACTGCTGTCCTGGTGACCAACAAAACCTGGTGGGGTCCCCGCCAGCGAGGCACGAGACAGGAAGACCTCTCGTAGGCCTTCACAAGGACCCAACTTCCAGGCTGTATATCGTGTCCTGGGCCCGTGAACCGTACAGGTAAAGCTGAATGCACCTGGTGGTAAATGAAATAAATATTTTTAGTTAACTGGTTACAGTAGTCTACAAGCAATACATTCTCCACCTCCCTCAGGCCTTTAGGTTTCGGGAGACCCCAAATGTTAGCAGGCCTCCCTATCACTACCTCAAATGGAGAAAGCCCAGTTCTAGTCTGAGGTGTGGCACGCATAGCTAATAACACAATAGGCAAAGCATCTGGCAATTTCAGTTTGGTATCAGCACATGTTTTTGCAAGTTTATTCTTTAAAATACCGTTGTGTCTTTCTACCAACCCAGCACTTTGAGGATGTCTAGCTGAATGAAATCGTTTCTCAATACCTAGGGCTGTACAAATTTGCAAAATTACTGTTGCGATAAAGTGAGGACCATTGTCCGACCAGATTATCCTCAGGAGCCCAAATCGAGGAAAGAATTATTTTACCATAATCTTTGCAGTGGTCATGGCGGTAGCATCTTTGATGGGGAAAGCCTCGACCCATTTACTAAAAGCACAAATAATGACAAGAACATATTTCAGATTATTACATCGCTCCATTTCGATAAAATCGAAGTGAATGACCTCAAAAGGGACAGAGGGGGGCCCGAAACTTCCCCTTGGAGTCACTGTCCCTTTACCCACATTGTGCTGTAGGCAGATCATGCAGTTCTGGACGTGCCTCTTTGCAGTTTCCAGAATTTTGTCATTTACCCAAACCTGTCCTAACATTTTCGTGATCTGCTGGGCACACACATGCGTAGGACAGTGTGCCATCGTAACCATCGCCAATACATAAGAATCAGGAAGCAACCATTTCCCTTCGGATGTATCCACCCAACACCCTTCGTCATCCAGCCTCCCCATTCCTTCAGCCCAGTTCCTAGATTCTTCCATCGTGGCATCAGTCTGAATATCTCGCACAGACCCAATACCTTCATCCATTATGCAAACATCTCTAATTTCCCTTGAGGTATACATGTCCGTGCTAAGGTCTGTGGCCGTTTGTCTGGCTATCAAATCCGCAAAAGCGTTCCCTCTGCCCACATCATCTATGACCTTACGATGTGCTGCACATTTCATGATCGCTAACCGTTTAGGGAGTGAGAGAGCCGAAAGTAATTGTACTATCAAAGGGCCATGCTGATCTTGGTCCCATGTGAGGTCAGGAACCCTCTTTCTGACCAAAGATTTCCGAAGTTGTGAGCCACCCCAAATGCATACTGGCTATCAGTATATATATTTACTCTTCGCCCTTGGGAAAGTTCACAAGCTCGGGTCAACGCTATAATCTCTGCGGCCTGCGCGGAGTTATGCGAAATTCTCTTAGTTTCAACAATCTTGTTCAATGTAGTAACTGCATAAGCAGTTGTAGATGTAATATTCGAAAGCTTGAAGCAGGAGCCATCACAAAACAGCTCCCCTTCTGCATTATCCAAAGGAGTATCTATAAGATCTATCCTGCCCTTCGTTTCTTGTCCGGTGGTATACAGGCAGTCATGTGATTCTTCGTCACCGCAAACAGTGTTTTGCGGGAAAGGTAAGAGTTCAGCCGGATTGAGAACACAACACCTCTTAATTTGAATATGAGGGGCAAACAGAATTAGTTCATACCTTGTTATCCGTGCAGAGGTGAGGTGTTGCGTTTTGGTTTTGTTCAATAGAATATCAACAGAGTGAGGTACCATCAAAATCAAATCATGGGCTACGACCATTCCCTCACTCTGTTTCACAGACGCGGCAGCAGCAGCAACAGCGTGCAAACATCTTGGCAAAGCGCATGCGACAGGATCAAGGGTGGAGGAGTAGTAGCCGCACGGCCTATTCTTCCCTCCGTGTTCCTGTGTTAACACAGCCAAAGCACATCCATCACATTCATGCACAAACAACACAAAGGCCTTGTCATAATTTGGAGTACCCAGAACCGGTGCCGAACATAGCGCGGTTTTGAGAAGCTCAAATGATCGTTGATGTTCCGATTCCCACGGCAGTGGCAGAGAAATGCCCTTCTTCGTCAAAGCCAACATCGGTTTTACCACTAGTGCGAAATTCGGGATCCACAACCTACAGTAGGACGCCATCCCTATCAGGGCTCTGACTTCCTTCTGCGTATTTGGAACAGACATGCCAGAAATGTGTTTTATTCTTTCAGGTGTCAATCTTCTCCCCTCCTTTGACAGGAGGTAGCCTAGATAGGCAACCTCCTGACAACAATATTGAATTTTTTTTTAGCGAAGCTTTGTGACATTCTTAGCTAGATGAACAAGCAACAGTATAGTGCCTTCTTTACAGGCTTTCTCAGAATCTGCAGCCAAAAGTAAATCGTCAACATATTGAAGCAGCGTGCAAGTAGGTGGCAATTCGAGGGTGTCGAGCTGCTCTTTTAAAGCTCTACTATAAATACTAGGACTTTCAGTATACCCTTGAGGTGCCCTTGTAAATGTAAATGTGCGTCCGCCCAAGGTGAAAGCAAACAGATATCTGCTTTCTTTATGTATAGGGATACTAAAGAAGGCGTTTTTCAGATCCACAACGCTGAAGTGCGTAGCCGTAGCAGGGATCATTGTTAATATCATCGTCACATCAGGCACAATTGGAAATTGTGGGGCGAACACTCGGTTAATAGCACGAAGATCGATTATAAACCGGTATGGAATTGCATTGTCGCCTTTCTTATATACGGGTAAGATCGGACTGGTACACAAACTACCTGTAATCTCTTCGATCACCCCACGATGTACAAAATCGGAGACACTGCATTTCAAAGCACGTTCGCCTTCAGCTGATATTTTATACTGCGGAATGCGTGGCAGTTTCACCCCATGTTTCAGGACTATTTTAACGGGCTCAATATGTCATACTCCAACATCATTGTCGTCCACCGCCCACAAACATTCCGGGACAATGCTAAACTCGGGAGGTAAAGGTCGAATCAAGAACTGAGAATTGGGAAGTTGCTGTGGTGAAACCGTTAGCCGTATTCCATCCGAAGAACAATGAATTACTGCGTTCAATTTCTTTAACAAATTCAACCCCAGCAAATTCTCTCCACAGTTTGAAGTGAGAAGAAAAGGGCAATGGTCCATGAAGGGACCCAAAGAAACGGATACCGGCGCAGAAACCAGACAGACGGTTGGTATACCAGAAAACCCTACGGAAACATTTGTTTGCCCTGACAGTGGGATGTTTGGAACCCTGGAATGATCAATGGAGCTCTTCTGTGCTCCAGTGTCAATCAAAAACTGGTGTTTCCTATTCCCCACTAATAATTCAACGTAGGGGCCTTTTTGATTAACGGGAATAGGCAAAGGTTCAAAACCCTGCTTCGGGCAATCCTATTAAAATAGAGCCTCATCAGAAGGAAGCTCTTCAGAAAGGTAGGCAGCAGAAGGGTGATCAAATATGTTTCTCGAGTCCATACTCGAGGTCTGATTTCCCCGTGAAAAAGGTTGCTGAGAATCTTGCAAAAGCTGACCTCTGTCAGGGCCCCCTGCTCCAGGACGGCCCCTAAGTCATGTACCCATACCCCCAAATGCACTGCTCGACCTCTGGCGAAGGACAGGGCACTGTGCTCGCCAATGACCTTCCTGGCGACAATAGGCACATTGATTAATATTGATAGGACTCAGAGGAGCATTTCCTTTTTGGAATGTACTGACCTCTGGTCTGTGTCGTACCTCCTCTGGGGTTTCTAACAATTTGCTGCAATAATACTTTGGTTTTCAAATCACCCTTTCTCTTTTCGATTTTCTCCTTTTCATTATTAACATGGTTCTCATAATACTGAGCCATGTGCAAAACCTCAGATTGAGATTTTGCCTGCCAAGCGCTCTCAGAGGACATCATTTGTGACTGGATGTCAGGTAACAATCCACGTACAAATTTGTCCACGAACAACCTCTTCCCCGACTCTGTACCTAAATCCTGTCCACTGAAGTCAGAAAATACCTACTCGAATCTATTGTAAAATTCGGTGGCGCCTTCAGTTTTCCCTTGGACACAGGCTGTAAACTTGTCCCAAATAATCCTTTTTTCTGGAATTATAGTTTTTAGTTTAGCGACAATCCTATCAGGTAAAGTAAGTATTACCTGTGGCGGTTTCTCACCAGCTGGTCTTTCTCCATCAATTCTAATCAGATTTGCCCACGTATCCCCCAGCCCTGGCACATCGTCTATTGTCCAAACATGTTTCCATACATCTACGGGTAGGAGCACAGGAAATAACAAGTCAATGTCACTCAAGGTGAACACAGAGGACTGTAGAACGGACTCTATTTCTTTGTAAAACCCTGTCGGGTTTTTCCTAATATCGGGAACTGATTGTCTAATTGTGTTCACTTCCTGTCGTGAAAACGGGACGTGAACGAATTGCGACACATAATGTGCAGGGATATCCACCGCGGGGGCACCAGTCACCGCGTTAGCGGGGATCTCAACTTTTGGGACAAAGGTCGGAGGAACCTCTCTCATAGGCAACTGAGATATAGGTACTTCCGGCCGCTTACTAAGCAATAGAGCCAGGTCGAGCGCTAAGGCAGCTGTAGAAGTGTCGGGCGAAAAAGCCCATTTACAAATCCCCAACAATTCTATGGGGCAACTAACCTTCTTCCTTACGCATTCCTCTTGCAGGTGCTGTACCATCACCTGAATTACTTTTCTTTGCATCTCTACTGTATACTGACTACATGTGTCATATACTTCATCTGGCGGTATCGATGAATCTGAGATCCATCGAACCGCATCTTTGGTACAAATTCGTACTTCCTCAGGTGCTGTTCTTTGGCACGGAAGGAACCGTTTCTGTACATATATTCTATCGTCCTCATCATCCTCATCTCGTGATTTTTCAAAGTCTTTCCTAAACTCAAACAATCTTTCGACATGTCCATATACTTTCTGCTCTGTGTCCCTCGAAAGTGCCAGAACATTCAGATCTCTCACCCCTTGTGGAAGATCCGAATTTTGTAATCTACCCCACATTACACACAAATGAGTCCCCAAACGTTCGATAAAAACATTTTTCTCGGGAAAACTATTCAAATTAGATAATGTAGAAAAAACATTAGCTTGATCACCTTTCTCCATGCAATGCTTAGCCCATGCAAACAATTCCTGTTTCCTATCTGCAGAAACAGTACTACGAGTCACAATCTTTGACCCTGCACCTGGATCGACTCCAATCAATACGGGGCCACTCGGGAGCGGAGGTATAGGTAAACTTAACAAAGGTGTAGGTGCAGGGGGAAGGGGCGGTGCGATAGGCGGAGGAACAACAACCAAAGGACTAGGAACAATATGCTGTACAGGGGGAACAGGAATAACAACAGGAACTACAGCAGGAATGGGCAGAGTGCCCAAGACAGGAGCATACGGAGGTGGCGCTGAGGCATCGGGCCTGCGTTCATTTAATAACTTTTCAATAAATTCCTCAGAAACATGGAAGTCTTTAGAGGGGTACATTTTCTGGACCCCGAGTGAAAAGGCTCTATCCATATTTTTAACTAATTCTGACCGCTTTTCTTTATCATACAATAATGCTTTTTCAGCGTTTGTTTTATGACGACGTGCATGTTTATCCCTACTTTTAAGCTGCTGCAATGCTTCTTTCTTCCAATTTTGTAACACATCAAAGGCTGCTGGCCTAGCCTTTTTCTTTAACAAGATCGATTGTAAATATTCAATACAGGGGATCTCAAAACTACCATTGATTGGCCACTGAAATTCGGAGGCATGTCTGGTCTGTCTGTGCCAAATGTCATTAAATACGATACTACCAATGCCATACTTACAGTACATAGTACACGCCGGCGACCCCTCCTGTGGTGCCGGGCGGCTAAATTCCAAAGATTGTCGATCGCTGCGGAACAGAGCCCTAAAACAGCTAGACAATTTCCCAGGCATTTCTCAAAAAATTGGTGTTACCTGGTCCAATAATTGTGTCTGCAGATACAATACGCCAAATTCAAATTGTCAGGGTTAAATTAAGAGCCGGGTCACGACTGCACCTGACCAAACCTAAGGAGGACCGTACGGTTTACAAAGGACTTTCCTAACGAATTTTACCTTGCGTTTGGTGGTTTCGGCAAATCTGCACGCCTCAAAAATTGGACCCTCGTCAAGATGCCGTGTCAGACCACATGACTATCGTCCAAGGATCGGATCGTGCAGCGCTGCCGAGGTATCGTGTCTCGATCGGTCGGGCCCGCAGAATCACACCGTCCGATCCCGGTTCGATAGTCTGCGTCAACCTTCAATGAACCGGCATCAATCTTGAGGGTCCCTATTCGGGCGCCAACTGTGGAAACAGAAAAAATGATATGAGGCCGGGAAGCCCAAAGGAAACACACCAACACAGGTTACAAAGCACATACAAAGCGCTTTATTCAAAGTTACAACAATTACCAAAGTCAATTGACATACAGATAGCTATTCGGCCCTCAGAGTAACAGAACGAACCATCAACGGTAGTTCGCCGTGTTAGTGTGAGAGACCGAACATCGGGATACTTGGGTTTTTATACTTTTTATCCAGCCTTGACCAACCCCCTCACAAGTTAACCATAACCTAGGGTTCGTAGCCAGGTCAATCCCATAATATATGCAATTTGATCAGTTCCGCTGATACAGTTGTTCATTTACACATAGGTCAGGGAGAGGACAAGGTTTCAGTTCGCGACCCTAACAAGTGGCCTGCGGACATATTATTTATTCACGTGTGCGGAGGTCACAACGGCCAGAATCCCACTCGAAATGTCATTCGGCCTCCATTTTGTTGTTCAGGGTGACTTCCACACTGCAAGAGTACCTAAAATGGCGGCTTAATCCAAGATGGCGATTTGCACAATAAATTAAGGTCAAGACCTTGCAGCGGAATCTATGTACACGATGTTTTTAGACAACTTGGCGTAGGCCAACATACATTCAAACAATGCGATAGGAGGTATAATATTATTTTGATTTCCACACCGCTCCAAAATGGAACCCACATTTGAGAGCCAAGTGAGGTACAGTGATGAAGGACGGACTACGTCCAACGCGAAGTAGCGGTTATTTAGCAACAGATGCTAATTGCAGCAGAATTTTGCAAGCAGGACGCTGCAAGAGCCGGACCTGTCAACCGGACACTTTAGCCCATCGGGCAATCCCGACCGCATTAAGGTGAGAAAATAGACAACTCTGCTGATACCACAGAGCACCCAGTATCAGCAATTCGAGCACTGCAGGATCTCAAGCACCGACACTGACAGTGCCATAAGAATTTATTTTCCCACTTTTCACATCGCTGACAGTGATGCGCACAATCTTCTTGATACAAACAAGACACAAATTTGCAGAACAAGATTCGAGTATTCCATGCTCCTACCATGCTCAGTTGAACTTACTGCAAGGTTGACTTCCTACCCCCACCACATTTTGGGGATGCCATTACTGTTTTGAGCCAAACAGCCAGTGAAGCGACATTTATTTCTGTATTTTTTACCCAGGCAGAATGGCAAACCCACTTAGCCATTGACCAGGGATAATTGCAGACGCTCAGAGACGTTTTTTGACTCGCCATACAACACCAGAAGGCTATGCTAGAACGCCCATGTTCCAAGGAATACCACACACACACTACACGCGAGGTGGGTCCACTCTGTAAATTTAAAACTATTACAAAGAAGAGGTTTCTGTTTTAGTATGTTTTTTTTTTTCCCACGTGATTTTAAAAGCATATTTCTATGCTTTCTCCACTCAATAGGCATCAAGAAATAGACAACAGAGTGCCTTTTATAACTAATCCCAGTGGCCTCGCCCCCATGAAAACCGCTGCAGGTAACTGTCTACCTACAGAGATTTTAATCTCATTTATCGAGTCATTATAGAGAGAAAGAAGTATTAGCTTTCTCTACTCTATGTTCGTTTTTGTCTGACAGGTTAAGAAAATTGGTTAGCACAACGACGTACGAACTACTACATACACCTGAGAGTTTTTATGCATTTTTTAATGCGGGGTTATCCACCCCTGATGAATGTTCCACATTTACGTATCCATGAACTGAAACATGTTGAGATTAGAAACTGTTAACCAATATACAGTGTTCAAGAGATCAATAACATTTTTGGCTTGTTTATGCCTTCTGTTTGTTTTTAAACTACTAACCAGAAGTATTCCACAATTCATGTATGTTATGTTTACCCATGTCGCCCTTGTGGGCAGTGCAAATGAACACGACACGTGAATAGATCCTGTTGTGTTTTTTAGATTATCATTTGTTGATATATGTATGAATTATTGTATTGATTATTAAATTGTTTTTTAACGTCACTGAAAGAATAATTTTTATTTCAGTCTTTCAACCTGCCAGATTAGTCTCTATCTCATTATTGTTAATAGTTACTCTTACCGGAAATAGATAGAGACCACACTCAGTTATTTGTTTTATGAGTGCCTACCTGGGGTTCCTTCCTAATCTCTGAATACTGGGAAGACATACACCACTGCCAGATGATACTCATTCCACTGGCCTATATTTGCACACTACTCTCTCATTCTGGAAAGCAGGAGCATGTCGTGCTCACAAGCAGCTATGTGCCTTCATTCTGGTATGGAGGAGCATGTCTGGCTCACTGGTAAGGAAGTGTTCTCCTTCTGGCAAGCAGGGGTATGGTGTGCTCACCAATTGTTACTTGCACTCATTCTGAGAAGCAGAATAATGCTATGCTCACAATTAACCATGTGCCCTCATTCTAGCAAGCAGAAGAGCATAGCATTCACAAGTAGGTATGTGGCCTCATTCTGCCAAGCAGGAGGACATTTTGCTGACCGTAGGTAAGTACCCTCTTTCTGGAAAGCATGTGTATGTTGCTGGTCCCCCTTACTTCAAATGCTTGCCATATTTGACACTCAATGCAAATCAAAATCAAGCAAACACATATTTCCATAGTGTCTGCTTCCTCATTTGAAAAGGGGAGCGGTGTATATTCGCTTTGCTCATTATTAATAAACTAGTGGAAAAGCCTGTGTAAACAGGCTAATGTGCGTAAAGGAAAACATTTTCAGAGTGTAGATATATTATGTGGTGTATTTTAACACAATATATGTTCAATATATGTTAATAGAAAAACATTTTTTGTAAAGGATCTTGTACCTTTTACAAGAAGGAGTTGTAAGCTCAAACAAAATCTCAAAGAATCTGTTGATAGTTCAACATAGTGCATACAGCCAATTGATTCACGTACAACATGATTCTAAGTAATTTATTTTTTTAGAGAAATATTACTTAATCTAATTAATTTCTATATATATATATATATATATATATATATTAAATGTATGTATTTTCTTAGTGTATTCAATTTGAAGCATGCTGTTAAAGTGGAATCCAATATACATTTGATCGCCTGGAAGAACTTGAAGTCTTATTGTTGTATGCGAAAGGCAACAGCTCCCACTAGTAGTGATATTGTTGAAATACAAGTTTTGTTCACCTGGAAGAAGAACTCAAAGTCTTACTGATGTATGTGTAAGGCAACAGCTCCCTCTAATCGTGATATCAGGTGAAGCGGGCAGGACAGCTTCCGACAAACATACATGTGGCCATTTATTATATAGTATGATATCAATAAATAAACAATTGTTGTCCTGGTTCAGAACTTTATATAATATGTTCCAGTGCATGTTTGCAGCAAACCATGCTTGCTAGTCCAACTTCTATTAAGAAAGCAAGCCAAATCCAATGTTGCCATTGTACAATGCATGCACTACTGTGAGAAACATTTGCAAAATGAATTGGGACAACACATTCCTCAATTCCCTACCATACAATAATTCCTCCCCATGACCCTCCCTCTTCAAAATAAACATTTAAAAAAAAAAAACAATGGTGGGGCCCCACTCGCCTCCTCCCTCCCCCATCGCCTCCAAGATGGATCTGTGGAGAGAGAGATGCACAGGGAGACCAACAAAGTGGCACCCTGGTCCCCACGCCCCTCGGAGTGGGACCAAGGGCACAAGTTGGTATGTCCTCCTGTGCCCCTCTCCCTTCACAGACCACCTTGGAAGCTGTGGTGTCCACAGCCTCCAAGGTGGTCTGTGGGATAAGAGAGGTGCAGTGGCACCCAAAAATCTAAATGAAAAGAAATAATAATAAATGGTGGGGTGCCGCTCACCTCTCCCCCATTACCTTCAACATTGGTCGGTGGAGAAAGAGGGTCTCAGGGAGACCAGCAATGTTGCACCCATTTCCCCAGCCCACTCAAGGGCGTGGGGACCAGGATGCACATCCAGGATGTATTAATTATTTCCTGGGTCTGTGGTCCGCACCCATGCATCGTCCTGAGGATGGGCGATGGGCGTGCCACGGTAATATGTGGCTCTCCACCGCACACGTTCAGTACAACACAAAAAATAAAACGCATTTTCTTTTCTTTTCACAATTTCTTGTGTTATCCGCCAGCCCTCCGGCTTGACACTTTTAATATCGCTGGTCTATTCATTAGCAACAAACACAGATAGAGGACTTGCCTTTCTCCTTACACATATCCCCGGACACGAGACGCCACACAAGCCAAATACAAAGAGATCACCCTGGCTCATGGCCTAGAAATAAGTGATGGTTTCTTCTTTCTTTAAGTGAAAGGAATACAGTCTATGGACCTCTCTCCGGCTACGCCTGTCTGGCTCATGTCTTGATGACCTGTTAGTTGTCCAAGGCCGGTGAGCAGAAAGCCAACCAATCAAAACCCCTGATTTTAGGCTGCATATTATGTATTATGCCAACCAATAGCTTATTGTACAGGTTTTTCTTTTTTTTTTTTTTTTACCTTTCTCAGTTTGAGGTGGTCTCTGGAGGATCCATCAGACAAGCATTGCCAAATCAGATATTTAACCCCTATAGAACGTATATGCAGTCACCATTATTACAAGTATCCTGTTAGTTATGGCAAATGTTGAATATATACACCATTGTTTTTGATAAGAATGTTGAGAGTGCTAGCAATTCCATACGTGTATGCTGTCCCTGCTATATTTTGATGATAATAAATCTGGGTTGTGTCTTGCACTTTGTCTATTTACCTTATTGAGTCCTGTTTGAATTGGTTCCAGAACCTCTGTATAATTCGGGACTTCCCATGCCAGTTTAACAATCTGTATTATCGCAGGAATGATTATTAAGTATGACTTCTGCAGGAATAGAGGGCAGCATTAGAGCAAAACATGATTTTTAGACTGCAAACAGGGGAATCTAAAGGAGGTTCATCCATAGCCTATGGACCACTGGGACATTGCAATAGTCCTTTAAACCTGCACAGAGTGAGTGAGTTCATAACAACTATCCTGGGGAACGTGGGTCGTTTTACATTGGACAACTAGAAGGTGGTAAATGCACGACCTATGCGCTGAAACTATTGCCTTGAAGTGCAGCTGGGAGTGTGATAACATGTGAGGAGGGACACACAGTTTGTGGTTGTTTGGTTATTTACCCTCCCACTGAAAGCCCATGGCCATGATATTTCATGTGTCATTCCCACCCCCTAAATGCCCCATCCTTCCCCAAAACACATACCCAGAGAAATGTGTGTGATATGTCTTTCAAGCAATAACATCAAACATTGGCATGCCAGCGTTATTTCTAAGCAGTCTACTGAAAATGACTGACTTCATTGGAGTAATAGGTGCACTTTTTTGTAATAATAATGTCATAGCCGCCTTCAGCAACTTGATTCACACCTGTTCCACGCACT
The DNA here is from genome assembly GCF_040938575.1 of Ambystoma mexicanum. Classification (NCBI taxonomy): domain Eukaryota; kingdom Metazoa; phylum Chordata; class Amphibia; order Caudata; family Ambystomatidae; genus Ambystoma; species Ambystoma mexicanum. The sequence goes on from NC_090934.1 coordinate 144,937,382, forward strand.
GATGTTCTGTTAAAAGCAAACTTTGCCAAAGCCAACCATTTCTGTTTCTGTGTCAGTTTCTGATAGGCATTTACCGGACACTGATTTCATAATCTCAGATAATCACACCCTGTAGCAGCTGTTGCCATTTTATGCCCAAGTAGTTGGCAGTGCCTGGCAAATGCATATCCCTTACATGAAAGCCAAAACAATTAGGTGTTTCAATGTTTGTTTAATAATTGTTGCCACATGTGCAAAGGCCTGGGGACACTGAGGCCTCCAGCTGTGGCTAGTGGGATCCATTTAGGTACTAGGGAGGGGAATATGAGCCACAAGAGGTAGCTTAGGCCGCACAGGTGGCCGTTCCTCTTTTAAAATCATTGGTGCAACATGGACCGTGGCCACACCCATGGCCTAAGGCCATGGCTAGTGGGACCCAAAGAAACAATTCTATTACAAAATCCTTTAAATTCTGAGAAATATAGCTTAGTTAAAAGAGTTCAGATGTTCTGATTCATTTCAACAAAACCCTTGAAGTTCAGTGGGTGTGCGGAGTGATGAGCAACTTAACTCAGCATCCGCACACCCTGTTGCAAATCCCATGAGCACATACATGATATCACAGAAGGGAATCAAAATGACATACAAATGACATCACAAGGGTCACCTACAGGCAGCGTGGTTTAGCCCAAATGGCTTATTCTTTTTTTATATTTCAGGTGGATTTTTTTCATGTCTTTATTAACCCACTTTGCTGATGTTTGCTGCAAATGCTGCAATGGTCCCACCACAAGGCGGTCGGGACTACACTGCACTGATGATCTCTAATAAGGGTGAATGCGGGTATGCAGTTGCCTGAAGCCTTGAGAAACGTCTGTCTTGGGTTGATTAATCTATGTATAAAATAGCACTGCCCTGTAAGGCAAAGACAGTTTTCTGGAGCCAAAGGCAGAGTTTTCGGCTCATTTGCATACCTACAATGCTTGGCTCATGGGGCTGTGAACTAGAGGTGCACTTCAGGCGATGGCTAGTTGGTGGACCTTTCCTCCACACAAATTCAGTACAACGTGTAGTAAATACTCCAAAATCGTGAATAAACAAAGGATCTGCATGTCTTTACATCATGTGGAACCTGCCTGTGACCACATGCATCCTGCATGCAGTAACAGTATTTCCTTTTGCAAGTATGACCAGAAGTAATGGCCCCAAGCTATAAAGAGGCTCTAAGACATGCAAATATTACCAGGTCAGTGGGGGCTCCCAAATGCCACCACAGATCTAACACACTGTTTGGGGGCCTGATGCCAAGCCGCCGTAGGAAAAGAAAAAAGAAATATAGAATATATAGCACAAGCCCTGGAGATATATAAAAAGAGATAAACACATGACTCAGGCCCCTGCAGGAGCCTATGGTTTTAACCTAAATTCATCGAGCAAAAACCTGGGCACTTTTTTAACCTAATGTCCAAACAGGTTTGCAGATTTAGGGATCTGAGAATCAGACTTCAGCGATTTAGAGTTTACTCGAACAGGATCGCCCAGGACTACTTTAGAGAACACATTTGTGTAGACTTAGAACAAGGTGGTCCAGCACCTTGCCTAACTCATCCTATGCCCATGCTGAGCAAAACTATAGCTATGGCTCAATTTTGCAGATTAAAAAGAGCCGGCTCCTTTTCACTCATCCAAGCCCCATGCATAGATGGACGGACGTTCCGTGCGTTGATGCTTACCTCGACCCTGTGTTATCAAAGAGAAAACATAGTTTAACAAGGAAAAGGCAATGATTGCGGAACGGTAATGTTATAACTAAGTAGCGCGAGTTGGTAGCTTGTCGGCAGTCGCGGAATGAGCTCATGCTGGACTCATGCGGGCCAAGCCTGACCTATTCTTCCTCTCCCTATGACCCCCTGTTCTCCTTCCTCGCGCATTTTCAATGGCACGCTGTCCTACTCTCCCTCTGGTGTCTTTTCGCCGCCCCTCCCGGTACAATGGGACCTGTCAGCAGCTTCGGGTCAGTGATGCACGGCGTGAAACTTGTCAGCTGTTGGCCGGGCAAAATGGAGGCCTTGAAGGTAGGGGCAGAAAAGGAGGTGTGTGGGGTGTGTGCGTGTGTGGAGGGGGGGTTTGAGGGGGCAATTGACAAGGAAATTCAACTTTGACGAAAGGCGGAAGACTGGAGAATGGATGGAGCATGCTGGTGTATAGAGCTTGATGAGTTGGTTGACATTTCCAATTGACACATTGTATTGTGCTTCATAAAATATTATATATATATAATATATATATATGTACATTCTTTAATAGATTTAGTAGTTCATTATAGGTCCCTCAATCACCCCTGACATCTTTTTACCAACAGTCATCAGTGATGTCATCAATGACATTTGTGATGTCATCTTTGATGTCATGGGTGTTAGTCTTAGCAGTGCACAGTGGTGGCGTGAGTTTTGGTTGCTTAGCTTACCATAACTGCCACATTTCTGGGGGGAATTCGGTTTTACTTGTAAGCATAACATCCTTTTAACAAAGTTTTTTCATTGAATTTCATAGGCTTTTATTAGTGCACCCTAACCACAACGTCCCTTGTCAAATGTTTTTCATTGAATATGTATATATATGTATATGTATATATATATATATATATATATATGTATATATATATATATATATATATATATATATATATATATATATATATATATATATATATAGCTCAGCTTCCTGCAGCTTTATTCCTATATTTATTTCTATGTTTTGCTGCGTAGATACCAATGGTAAACTATGCATACAAATAGTTGGGGCCTGATTCATGGAATTGTTTGCATGATTGAAAGCACTGCAAACATACACTCTGCACGGTTCCATGAATTAGGGTTTGTGTCAACAGTGCAAAGTCATTGTTCAGCAGTCCAGATTCACTTTCAACCATGCAAAAAATAAAACAATTCCATGAATCAGCCCCCAAGTTTTCTATGCATAGTTTACCATGACCAATTGGAAAGGAAAGCTCTGTGGCACTGTCTTGTGATCTCGGGCACACACACTGATGGGCCTGATTTACATAACGGTTTTCAATGGGATTTCCGATCTAAAAATGCCCTTGTGAATAAGGCCCGATCTGTATTCTAAGTTCTGAAGTTGTATGGATAGGCATTGTTTGTCATGTTAAAAATATCGTACATAAGTACTGGCTTTAAAACTGCAGTTGCCATGATATCTCTCAGGTCACCCCTGTCACTTTTCTCTGTAGCTTTGATTACACCTATGTGGTATTCGCTCTCTCTCTGCTGCTCTGTGCCCATGATGCCACCTCTGCTGTCTCTTCACAGGTTCCCTCTGTGCCTGGGATTACACCCCTACAATCCCCTTTACCGGTGCCCTCTGTGTCTGGAATCGCACCTATGCTGTCCCCTTCGCCGTTGCCCTCTGTGTCTGGAATGGCACTTCTGCTGTCCCTTCACAGGTGCCCTCTGTGCCTGGGATTCCACCCCTGCAATCCAATTCAACAGTGCCCCCTGTGTCTGGATTCACACCTCTGCTGTCCCCTTCGCCGTTGCCCTCTGTGTCTGGAATGGCAGACCTGTTGTCCCCTTCACAGGTGTCTCCTTTATTTGGACTTGTATCCATCTGTCCCCTTTGCTGCTCCCCTCTGTACTTGCGATTGCACCTGGAAGGTCCCCTCTAGCAGACCCTGTGCAATAAACCTGTGGGTTCTCTGTAGCAGATCTGCTACCATTAAATTGCACCTCTGGGTTCTCCTTAACAGAGCTGATGCCATTAGATTTCACCTCAGGGTTCTCCTTAACAGAGCTGCTGCCATTAGATTTCACCTCTGGGTTCTCCATAACAGAGCTGCTGCCATTAGATTTCACCTCTGGGTTCTCTGTAGCAGATCTGCTGCCATTAGATTTTACCTCTGGGTTCGCTGTAAGAGATCGGCTGCCATTAGATTGCACCACTGGGGTCTCTGTAGCAGATCTGCTGCCATTAGATTGCACCTCTGGGTTCTCTGTAGCATATCTGCTGCCATTAGATCGCACCACTGGGTTCTCAGTAGCAGATCTGCTGTCATTAGATTGCACCTCTGGGTTCTCTGTAGCATATCTGCTGCCATTAGATTGCACCTCTGGGTTCTATGTAGAAGATTTTCGGCCATTAGATTGCCTCTCTGGGTTCTCTGTAGGACATCTGCAGCCATTAGATTGCACCTCTGGGTTCTCTATTGCAGATCTCCTGACATTAGATTTCACAGCGGGGTTCTCTGTAGCAGATTTCCTGACATGAGAGTGTACCTCTGGGTTCTCTTTGCTAGATCCACTTACATTAATTTGCAACTCTGTGTTCTCTGTAGCAGATCTCCTGCCAGTAGATTGAACCTCTGGGTTCTCTGTAGCAGATCTGCTGCGATTATATTGCACCTCTGGATTCTCTGTAGCAGATCTGCTGCCATTAGATTGCACCTGTGGGTTCTCTGTAGAAGATCTCCTGCCATTATATTGCCCCTCTGGAATCTCTGTAGCAGATCTCCTGCCATTAGATTGCACCTCTGGTTTCTCTATAGCAGATCCCCTGCTATTAGATTGCACTTCTGTGTTCTCTGTAGCAGATCTGCTGCCATTAGATTGTACCTCTGGGGTCTCTATAGAAGATCTCCTGCCATTAGATTGCACCTCTGGGTTCTCTGTAGCAGATCTCCTGCCGTTAGATTGCACCTCTGGGTTCAATGTAGCAGATGTTCTGCCATTAGATGCATCTCTGGGTTCTCTGTAGCAGACCTCCTGCCATTAGATTGCACCTATGGGTTGTCGATGGCAGATCTCCTGCCATCAGATTTTCACCTCTGGTATCTCTGTAGCAGATCTCCTGCCATTAGATTGCACCTCTGTGTTCTCTATAGCAGATCTCCTTCCATCAGATTCCACCTCTGGATTCTATGTAGCAGATCTCCTACCATTAGATTTCACGTCTGGGTTCACTGTAGCAGAGCTCCTGCCATTAGATTACACTTCTGGGTTCTCTGTAGCAGATCTCCCGACATGATATTGTACCTCTGGGTTCTCTGTGCTAGATCCGCTAACATTAGTTTGCACCTCTAGTTTCTCTATAGAAGATCTCCTGCCATTATATAGGACCTCTGGGTTCTCTGTAGCAGATCTGCTGCCATTAGTTTGCACCTGTGAGTTCTCTGTATCAGATCTCCTTGAATTATATTGCACCTCTGGGTTCTCTGTAGCAGATCTGCAAACATTAAATTGCACCTCTATGTTCTCTGTAGCAGATCGCCTGACATTAGATTTCACCTCTGGGTTCTCTGTAGCAGATCCTCTGACATGAGATTGTACCTCTGGGTTCTCTGTACTAGATCTGCTGACATTAGTTTGCACCTTGGTGTTCTCTTTAGCAGATCTCCTGACATAGGATTGTATCTATGGGTTCTCTGTGCTAGATCCACTGCACCTCTGGGCTCTCTGTAGAAAATATGCTGCTACTAGATTGCACCAATTGGTTCTCCATAGATGAGCGCCTGCCATTATATTGCACCTCTGTGTTCTCTGTAGAAGATCTCCTGACATTAGTTTGCACCTGTGGGGTCTCTGTAGCAGATCTCCTGCCATTATATTGCATCTCTGGGTTCTCTGTAGACAATCTCTTCCATTAGATTGCACTTTTGATTTCTCTATGACAGATCTCCTGCCATTAAATTGCACCTCTGGGTTCTGTATAGCAGATCTCCTGCCATTAGATTGCACTTCTGGGTTCTCTGTAGAAGTTCTTCTGCCATTGGATTGCACCTCTGAGTTCTCTCTAGCAGATGTTCTGCTATTAGATTGCACCACGCGTTTCTCTATAGAAGATCTCCTGCCATTAGATTGCACCTCTGGGTTCTCTGTAGCAGATCTCCTGCCGTTAGATTGCACCTCTGGGTTCAATGTAGCAGATGGTCTGCCATTAGATGCATCTCTGGCTTCTCTGTAGCAGACCTCCTGCCATTAGATTGCACCTATGGGTTATCGATGGCAGATCTCCTGCCATCAGATTTGCACCTCTGGTATCTCTGTAGCAGATCTCCTGCCATTAGATTGCACCTCTGTGTTCTCTATAGCAGATCTCCTTCCATCAGATTCCACCTCTGGATTCTATGTAGCAGATCTCCTGCCATTAGATTTCACCTCTGGGTTCACTGTAGCAGAGCTCCTGCCATTAGATTACACTTCTGGGTTCTCTGTAGCAGATCTCCTGACATGATATTGTACCTCTGGGTTCTCTGTGCTAGATCCGCTGACATTAGTTTGCACCTCTAGTTTCTCTATAGAAGATCTCCTGCCATTATATAGGACCTCTGGGTTCTCTGTAGCAGATCTGCTGCCATTAGTTTGCACCTGTGAGTTCTCTGTATCAGATCTCCTTGAATTATATTGCACCTCTGGGTTCTCTGTAGCAGATCCCCCGCCATTAGATTGCACTTCTTGGTTCTCTGTAGCAGATCTTCTGCTATGAGATTAGACCTCTTGTATCTCTGTATCAGATCTTCTGCCATTAGATTGCACCAACTGGGTTCTCTGTAACAGATCTGTTGCCATTAGATTGCACCTCTGGTTTCTCTGTAACTGATCTGCTTCCATTAGATTGCAACTTTGGGTTCTATTTAGAAGTTCTGTAGCCATTAGCTTGCACCTCTGGGTTCTCTGTAGCAGATCTGCAAACATTAAATTGCACCTTTATGTTCTCTGTAGCAGATCGCCTGACATTAGATTTCACCTCTGGGTTCTCTGTAGCAGATCCTCTGACATGAGATTGTACCTCTGGGTTCTCTGTACTAGATCTGATGACATTAGGTTGCACCTTGGTGTTCTCTTTAGCAGATCTCCTGACATAGGATTGTATCTATGGGTTCTCTGTGCTAGATCCGCTGCACCTCTGGGCTCTCTGAAGAAAATATGCTGCTACTAGATTGCACCAATTGGTTCTCCATAGATGAGCGCCTTCCATTATATTGCACCTCTGTGTTCTCTGTAGAAGATCTCCTGACATTAGTTTGCACCTGTGGGGTCTCTGTAGCAGATCTCCTGCCATTATATTGCATCTCTGGGTTCTCTGTAGACAATCTCCTCCATTAGATTGCACTTTTGATTTCTCTATGACAGATCTCCTGCCATTAAATTGCACCTCTGGGTTCTGTATAGCAGATCTCCTTCCATTAGATTGCACCTCTAGGTTCTCTGTAGCAGATCTCCTGTCATTATATTTCAACTCTGGGTTCTCTGCAGCAGATCATCTGCCATTGGATTGCACCACTGGGTTCTCTGTAGCTGATCTCCTGCAATTAGATTGCACTTCTGGCTTCTCTGTAGAAGTTCTTCTGCCATTGGATTGCACCTCTGAGTTCTCTCTAGCAGATGTTCTGCCATTAGATTGCACCATCTTGTTCTCTGTAGAGGATCTGCCATTAGATTTCACCTCTGGGGTCTATGTGCTAGATTGTCTGCCATTCGATTGCACCTCTGGGTTCTCTGTAGCAGATCTTCTGCCATTATGTTGCACCTCTGGGTTCTCTGTAGCAGATCCTCTGCCATTAGATTGCACTTCTTGCTTCTCTGTAGCAGATCTTCTGCCTTTAGATTGCACCTCTGGATTCTCTTGCCATTAAATTGCATCTCTGGGTTCTCAGATCTCCTTCTATTAGATTGCACCTCTCGGTTCTCTGTAGTAGATCTCTTGGCATTAGATTGCACCTCTGGGTTCTCTGTAGCAGAACGTCTGCCATTAGATTGCACCTCTGGATTATCTTGCCATTATAGTTCACCACTGGGTTCTCTGTAACAGATGTCCTTCCATTAGATTGCACCTCGGGCTTCTCTGTAGCACATCTCCTTCCATTAGATGTCACCACTGGGTTCTCTGTAACGGATCTCCTTCCATTAGATTGCACATCTGGCTTCTCCGTAGCACATCTCCTTCCATTAGACTTCACCTCTGGGTTCTCTGTGCTAGATATTCTGTCATTAGATTGCACCTATGAGGTTCCCCCACTCAGTTCCACTGTCTCCAGAGTGCACCTCTAAGATGCCTTCTCTCAGACATTCTGCCTTTATATGTTTTCTCTGAGGTCCCCTCTCTCAGGCACTCTGTCCCCAATGAGCACATCAGATGCCCCTTTAGCAGTCACTTAGGGCATGAGTTTGAACTTCTGAGGGACCCTCTATTAGTTCCTCTGTCCCCAGATTGCACCTCTGATGTTCCCTGCGTCCGATCTTCTGTCTTTAGATATGTTCTCCGAGGTTCCCTCTCTCAGTTCCTCTGTACCCAGAGTGAACCTCTGAGGTCCCTTCAGTTCGATATTCTGCCTTTAGAAAGTTTTCACCACCAAGTACCCTGTAATAGACATTCTGCCATTAGATTGCGCCTCTGAATAGCCTATACAACATCTTCTGCCATAACATTGTACCTTACTTTGTTAATCTACCCCCAGAGAGCACCTCTGATGACGCCTGTGTAAAATCTTCTGCTTTTAACTATTTTCTCTCAGGTCCCCTCTCTCGGTTACTCTGTCCTCAGAGTGCACCTGTGATGTCCCCTGTGTCAGGTTTTCTGATTTTAAATATTTTCTCTGAGATTAACTCTCTCCGTTACTCTGACCTCAGAGTGCACCTCAGAGGTCCCCTGTGTCACCTCTTCTGTTTTTAGATATTCTCTATGTGGCCCCTCTCTCTGTTACTCTGTCCCCAGAGGTCACTGCTGATGCCCCCTGTGCCAGATCTTCTGCTTTTAGATATTTTCTCTGAGGTCACCTCTCTCGGGCTCTGTGTGGAATTCGACCATATGCACATTGGGTGTGGACTCACCTGGAATTCTTTTGAAATTATAAATGAAATTGAATGATGGTAGATCAACCTTCTAATCTGCACACATTTTCCAATGCTCACTGCCTGACATATGCATAGACCCATGTACTCTGGGTAGACACATTCTAAAGGCGCAGTCCCCCCTGTCCGATGTAGTTGGAATCAGACAGGTGGAGTACACGATTCATATCAAGGGGAGGGCCAAACTTTCCCCCTGCCATGGCAGGCCTAATTAACTAACAAAGGCTCCATAGAACTGCCCTGTCCTTTTGTTTAGCGCTGTAGCTGGTGGCATCATGTGCATGCTAATCAGAGTTTAATTCAAAAAGGAGCATATGGGCCTTGGCTGCAGAGGCTAACAAGGAAGACAGGAAACTCCAAAACCTGTTTATGCACTGAGTCAACCTGAAGCCAGCGCCCGCCTCAGTATCGATTGAGAGTGAAATGTTATGTCTGAGATTTCCTGTTTACAGTAGTCATCCCTGAAGGGGGAACCATTCAAAAGGTACAAGTATTTGGTTTGGCGGAGCCAGATAGTCTGGTCTTGCCACAGCTTCAAAGGAAACCTGCCGCTTTAATCAGGAACCACAGAGAGCTCCATTAACCTGAGAGACTGTTTGATCCACAACAGACTGGAATATGGGTGGGACTTTACCTTTTCTATTGCAAAGCACTCTGGTTATGACCTCACACATACAGTAGATTGTTGGTGGGGCCCAGGATTGGTTAATTAAGGTAGGCTTAGCCTACACCAATCCTTGCAGTCCAATTGGCTTTAAAAGAGGGCTGAGCCCCTTATTTGGCAGATCACCTTAAGGCTTCACCAGAAGCAGAAGGAATAACTCACCATTGCACTATGGCTGAAGATACATTCTGCCTTACATCTTCCGCCAGTGAAGGAATGCCAGGACCTCAAAGAGGGAAGCAAGATTCCTTCTCTAAACATCTCCCAAGGAACAGAGGGAGATACTGAATCCAGAGGACACTCCAGCCACTCATAACTGGTACCCAGCCAGCACACAGCGTGCCCTGCTATGCTTTGCATCAAGCTTCCTAGGTTGGAAATGCCAAAGTTTCTCTGAACCAAACCAAGGACAAGGCAGCTGTCTGCAACACTCTCTTCAGTTTTGGGCCGTCCGCCTTAAAGGACGACACAAGACCAGTGAAGAAGCTAGGTAGCGTGCATTGACAAGCATCTACCATTGTCTGACTTAAAATACATTTTTGAGCCAGTTGAGCCCCTCGAGCTGCAACCGACTCCACTGCTGACTGTTGTTACGCCGCAGTCGCTAAAGCTGTCTGTGACGCCGCGAGAACCGCCAACCAGCGCTGAGACGATTCCAGACCTCAAGCCCTCCTATAGGCCAGCTTGCACCCGTTCATCCAGTTGTGCTCTCCGAACTGCCTGCCACCTGCAGATGTCTCCCGTCTTGAACTCTGTCTCAGAAGCTGGAAAGTGTTCTGAAACCAACTCAACCCTGTCAATCACCAAGAACTCCTACAGCACAAAGTACACTGTGGTTCTGTTTCCGTGGTCCTTCTCCGAAGGCCCGTAGTGATATTTTACGATCCATTGCTCCCTTTACATTGAAGCCAAGTATCATTGAACTATTGCGATTAATTACTATAATGACGACCCTCCTGTCAGTATCCAGAGTGCATCCCTTTTCCTTCTTTCAAACTGTCTTCTGTATTCCTTTACAGGGTGGGTTGTATTTTGTAGTGTGCTAGAACTGTCTTTTGTGATAATAATAAAGTAGATATATGTATACAACTTTAACAGGAAAGTCTCTTTTATCATTGGGTAATAATTGTAGGTTCACTGTGTTGCAACTAACGATCCACAACCTTTGGGAGACAAGCCTGCTGTTCCGTCTACGTTACCAAAATTGGACAAAGATGTTTATAATTTGCTTGTGTTTGCAATTTATTCAGATCCTTTCTGGTGTACTGAGGTGTGGGGCTGATTGATGGTTTAGAAACCGATATTCACCCCTGGACCACTGGTGCCCTTGAAGTTGATTTGTCACATTCATTCTGAACCCAGAGTGCACCTCTGAGATTCCCCTGTGTCAGTGCTTGTGCTTTTAGGTATTTTCTCTGAGGTCCCCTCTCTCAGTCTCTCTTCCCCAGAGTGCAACTCTGATGTCCACTGTGCCAGATATTCTGCTTTTAGATATCTTCTCTGAGGTCTCCACTCTCGGTCACTCTGTCCCCAGTGCGCACCTCAGATGTCCCCCGTGGGAGCCCTTTTGCTTTTAGATATCTTCTCTGAGGTCTCCACTCTCGGTCACTCTGTCCCCAGTGTGCACCTCAGATGTCTCCTATGGGAGCGCTTTTGCTTTTAGATATTTTGTCTGAGGTCTCCACTCTCGGTCACTCTGTCCCCAGTGTGCACCTCAGATGTCCCCCGTGGGAGTGCTTTTGCTTTTAGATATTTTGTCTGAGGTCGCCACTCTCGGTCACTCTGTCCCCAGTGTGCACCTCAGATGCCCCTTTAACAGTTACTCGGGGACTGGGATTGCAATACTGAGGTCTCTTTAGCCGGGTTCCTCTGGGGTCAGATGACCACTCCAAGATCCTCTGTAGTAGCACTCTTTGGTGACTCAGATTGCACCCATGAGGTCACCTCTATCTGGTCCTCTTTCATTATATTTCACCTCTGTGGTCCTCTCTCTTGCCCTCTGTCGTTAGGTTGCCCCTTTGACGCCCCTCTTTCAGTTCCCCAAGTGTCCTTGGGTGCACATGTTACTTCCTGTTACGCCTGCAGTCCCTGGCTTAACGCAGCGCCTCCCTCTGGCCACAGCATCATCTGCAGTGCCTGCGCCTCTCCTGTTAGTGCCCCCAGTCTGCCCCCTATAGCCCTGCGTCGCTCTCAAGGCCTGTCCCTCCAGAGGAGTCTGAGCAGGCTGCCTGCTGTAGGCCCGTCGGCCGGCAGGCCCAGGGCTAGGCGTGGAAGATGACGACTGAGGCGGCGGTCCTATTTTCCAGCCCATATGTTTATATTTTTAAATGCGAAAAAGAAGATAAAAAAATCCCAGGCTTTTTCTGCGGGAGGTATCGTAGCAACGGGGACGTGTGTGCAAGGGCTGAAAGGGTGTAGGGGGCTATGGCCGGGGGCTGGTAGCATGCAGGAGGGAGATAGGCTGGTTGGATCGAGGGGGGTCGAGATGATGAAGGGGGAGTTAGGCTGCGGGGCCGAAAGGATGCGGGGGGGGGCTGAGGGGATGAATGGAGGATGTACTGTGGGGGGGGTGCGAACGTATACATGGGAGATGGGTTGTGGAATGAGAGGTTGAAGAGGGGGTGAGGCAGGGGGGCTCAAAGACGTAGGGGGTGGGGTGAAGGATACCAGGGGAGTCGGGCTGGCGTGGATGATGTCATGCAAGGGGAGAAGTGCTCGTTGGACGGAGGGGGCCTGGAAGGATGCAGGGGAGACTGGGTGGGGATTGAGCGGATGAAGGGGGAGATGGGGTGGGGATTGAGAGGATGAAGGGGGAGATAGGCTGGGGGTGCAGGGATGCAGGGTAGATGGGCTGGGGCTGAGAGGATGAAGGGAGAGATAGGCTCGAGTGAAAGGATGCAGGGGGTGATGGGCTGTGGGGTGAGAGGATGAAGGTGGATATAGGATGGGGTGAAAGGATGCAGGGAAGATGGGCTGGGGGCTGAGAGGATGAAAGGAGAGATAGGTTGGGGGTGAACGGATGCAGGGGAAATGGGGTCGGGGGCTGAGAGGGTGAAAGGGGAGATAGGCTGGGGGTGAAAGGATGCTGGGGAGATGGGGTGGGGCTGAGAGGGTGAAAAGGGAGATAGGCTGGGGGCGAACGGATGCAGGGGAGTTGGGGTGGGGGCTGAGAGGATGAAAGGAGAGATAGGCTCGAGTGAAAGGATGCAGGGGGTGATGGGCTGTGGGCTGAGACGATGAAGGTGGATATAGGCTGGGGTGAAAGGATGCAGGGGGTGATGGGCTGTGAGCTGAGAGGATGAAGGTGGATATAGGCTGGGGTGAAAGGATGCAGGGGACATGGGGTGCGGGTGAGAGGATGAAGGGGGAGATAGGCTGCGGTTGAGCGGATGCAGGGGAGATGGGTGGGGAATGAGAGGATGAAGGGGGAGATAGGCTGGGGGTGAAAGGGTGCAAGGGAGATGGGGTAAGGGCTGAGAGGATGAAGGGGGAGATGGGCTGGGGTGAAAGGATGCGGGGGAGACGGTGTGGTGGTGAGAGGATGAAGGGGGAGATAGGCTGGGGGTGAAAGGATGCTGGGGAGATGGGGTGGGGGCTGAGAGGATGAAGGCGGAGAAAGGCTGGGGGTGAAAGGATGCAGGGGAAATGTGTGGGGCTGAGAGGATGAATTGGGAAGATAGGCTAAGGTCGAAAGCAGGCAGGGGGGATGGGGTGGGGGCTCAGAGGATGAAGGGGGAGTGAAAGAGGCAGGGAGGTGAAGGATAGAGGAGGAGGCGGGCTTTTTGGGGGGCTGAAAGCATGGACGGGGGAAAAGGGCCATGGTGATGAACTGATGCTGGGGTCTGCTGAGGGGGGTGAAAAGATGTAGGAGGTGACTGGCTGGGGCCGGAAAGGATGCAGTGAAGACATGGGCTGGGGCCTGCCTCTGAGCTGACACGTGAATATGCCTCACAAAGCCCATCGCCCAGCCATGGTGAATTCAGCACGCTTGGCTGGCACCGGGGAGCAGGGATGGGGAGGGAAAGTGGGGGAGACAGATGGCATCCCTAAGCAGAGGCCTGACCCAGACCCAGTTTTCACCTGCAGCGCCCATGGGAAAATCTCCCAGCTCCCAGCTGCTGTTTGAGCCCAGGAATGCTCAGGCGGGAAGAGTGGGAGGGGGTGGGAGGGACAGACTTCTGGGGTGAGCAGGCAGCAGACTCTCCTGGGGGGAAGTGGGGGCGGCGGAGGGACGCTGTGAATCAAAATAAACAATGCAGCTTTCACACGCTTCTGTTCACCCCCATCGACCCCCTCTCCTGCAAGCGGCAGACATCCACACTTACCTTATCGTTATGTCTCATTAACACCTCCCTTTCACCACCTTTGCTGCAGGAAGCGGTGGTCTGGGGCAGCCCCTGAAATTGATATTATGTGTTGCCCGCCAGAGACTGCATGCTTAGCCTCCAAATTAGAGGCAGAGAAATCAAAAAAAGGAAGAATTGCTCAGCAACATTGTACTCAAAGAGACCGAATGGGATTGCTTCCTTGCTTCCAGCTCAGAGCAAGCACATGATAATAATAATAATAATAATAATAATGCAAATAATCATAATATTATACTAGTGATGATAACTGTCATAATACTGACGGTAATAGTAATGCTAATAATAACAAAACGACAATGCTGCTGCTACTCATACTATCAGTAAAGTAATAGTAATAGTATCATATTAGTAATAACAGTCACAAAACTGATAATAATAGCAATAATAATAACACCAATGTTAATGCTGCCACTCCTCATAATAACAATAATTATACTAATACAGTAATAATAAACATATACTAATAATAATGATACCAGTCACAATACTGGTAGTCATAATAATAATAATAATAATAATAATAATAATAATAATAATAATAATAATAACACTGCTGCTACTAATAATAAAACCAATAATTATACTAATACATTCCTAATAAAATAAGCATTCTAATTGTAATTTTTTTCACATATTTAAGTAATTATGATGTAATATTGCTATTAATAGTAATAATACCTAATATACTACTAATTATAATAACAATAATTATACTAATAACGTTTTACAAAGAATACTACTGCTATAATAGTACTAATAATAGAAGAAGAAGAAGAAGAAGAAGAAGAAGAAGAAGAAGAAGAAGAAGAAGAAGAAGAAGAAGAAGAAGAAGAAGAAGGAGGAGGAGGAGGGGGAGGAGGAGAAGAAGAAGAAGAAGAAGAAGAAGAAGAAGAAGAAGAAGAAGAAGAAGAAGAAGAAGAAGAAGAAGAAGAAGAAGAAGAAGAAGAAGAAGAAGAAGAAGAAGAAGAAGAAGAAAGCTATTTATTATTCTTAGCCTTTCTCGTTCATGTCAAACAAATGGTAAAAATAAATCTGAGTTTATGCTTTGGTGTCTATTGCAGAGTCTTGCTTTTGCTACTTAGCATACTATTATCGTAAACGTAATATGTGTTACTTTTTAGAACAATATATGTTTTTTTAAAACATTTAGTCACTGTTATTATCTAAAGTATACTGCGTTATTCTATGTCAGAGGACTGCTGTATTACTCTAGTTATGAATATATAATTGACATGTTTAATGGTCACTAGATTTGTGTCAAACCCCTCCTCATCTCTCTGCTCCCGCATACGAAGCAGCATCTTCAAATGCAGAGGACGTGCCAGGACATTGAGAAACTTATTGATAGCCCAGTGTCTCTGAAAGACAACTAGGGCTGGGGTAGAGTCACTCATATGTCAGAAACCGGTGAAATATATGACCAGATGAAGAGGGAAAGCCTTAGGGAAGGGCCGCTCAGGTGACTGCCCACTGTGCCATTAGCCCCCGCCCCACGCCAGTTCGGGGGCGTCTTTCAAGGACACCCCTGAGCTGGCGTGGTGGAAGAAGGCGCAGCAGGCGCCCTTTTGAAATTAAATGTGCCCTGCTCTTGTGCTGGAGCCGGCCTTTCCACTCCACCAGCGAGGTGCGTTTAATAACAATAGGGAGCTGATTCTATTGTATTGATGTCTATTGTATAGTGATTACCTCCACGCTCTGGGGCGGTAGCAGGAATGTTTTCATTAGAACTGGGTGCTCATGCATTAGCATCGGCACATTTTTCCAGTGAATAACTCCCTACAGTGGAACGGGGAGTTAAAACAAATTTGGCACACCGTCTGTATATTGACCAGGGACAGGCAGGGGAGGGTGGAGGCGCCTCATTTTTATTTCCCTGAACGGGACACTGCTGCTTCTAAGGCCGGCCATGCAGGTGAAACAATGTCATTTTTCGTTCATTGCTGTGTTTAGAAACGAGGTTTATTCCCTCGCTGCTGTGTTTTACAATTAGGGTTTTTCCCTCATTTGTAGCTGCGAGGGATTCGACCATCCGCATAAGAAGAGGGTGCTCGCCTGTTCTTGTTTGTTTAAAAGAATGAGTGATGGGAGATCAACCTCCGAAAATATGTGGGTCCATTCCCGCACATATTTTCCACGCTGACTGCACAGCAGAAAAGTAGTCATATACTCTGGGAAGACACAGTTTACCAGCATTGCCCTCCCCTGTCATGTGTAGCTGACACCTGACAACTGCGGGTACATCAAAAGCCTTTGGCGGTGGGCAGCCTGAATAGAATTTCAAGGCCCCATGGATTTGCATCTCCATTGTCAAACCTTGCTGGTGGTGGCACATGCTGAAGAATGTTAAATAGCAGGCATCAGGGAAGGCCTGGTTGCAGGAAGTGACAAGGAAGAACAGGTGCCAACACCTCTTTGTAATGCAGTGTGTCAACTTGGCACTAACACCCCTCTTTGGTATGAAAGGACAGTGAATGGCCTGTTTGGAGCCACTCCTTTCAGAGTAGGTAAGTATGTGAATTGTAGGAGACAAAAGTCTGCCTGCAACCCCCTACTTTAAAGGAGGCCCATGTTGGGATCAAGCTCTGCATAGGGCTCAGGTAATTAGGGAGACACGTTGATATACAGCAGACAAGAAGATGGGTGGGACTTAGAAGTATATGTTGTCATTCTTCCCCTGTCTGTTGCCAAACACTCTTATTCTGCGCTGAAGCACCATAGAAGATTGTTGGTGGAGACCCAGGATTGGCTCACTTAAGTTAGTCTTGGCCTATACCAATCCCTGGGCTCTGTCTGGCTTTAAAAGAGGGCCGAGCCCCTCACTGATCAAATCATCTGAAGACTTCGCAAGGAGCAAGAAGAAGGACTCATTTGGACCTAAGCTGAAGGTACAGTCTACCTTACATCTTCTGCCAGTGAAGGAAGGTTAGGAGTTCCAAGAGGGAAGCAAGATCCCTCCCCTAAACATCTCCTAGGGAACAGAGGGAGATACCGTACTCAGCTGACCCATCCAGCAGCTCCAGAACCGGTGCACAGCCAGCACACAGCGTGCCCTGCTAGGTTCTGACAGCAAGCTTCCTAGGTGTGAAGTGCTGGAGAGTCTCGGGACAAAGGACAAGGCTGTTGCCTGCTAACACCCTCCTGAGCGTTGTGCCATTCTCCTTGAAAGAGCACAAGCCCTGTGAAGAAGCTAAGAGAAGTGCCACACAAGCATCATCCATCCTCCATCCTTTAAAGGACAATTTAGAGAGAGTTGAGTCCTCTAACCGTATCTGGCTGTACCGCTGATTGTTGTCACACTGCAGTCGCCAGAGCCACCTGAGACGCCTCGACCAACATTCCAGATCCGCCAACCAGCACAAGTTCAAGGCCCGAGCCACCACGCTGGAAAGCCTGCAGACGTCCATCTAGCCTTGCTTGCTGAACTGCCTGCCGCCTGGTAACCGCAGCGGTCTCTCGCCTCTAACTCTGTCTCATGGGCTGCAAAGTGCCCTGGAACAGCCTTGATGCTGTCAAGCACCAAGAACTTCTTCAGCACCAGGTACATTGTGGTGGTTCTGCCCCCCTGGCCCTTCTCTCAAGGCCCCTAGAGACAGTTACAACCCTTTGCCCCTTTGGTGTTGAAACCAAAAATCTTGAACTGTAAGACTGATTACTTTACCAACTACCCTCCTGTCAGTATCTAGAGTGCATCCCTTTCCTTTGTGAAACTGTCAGTGCTCTGTGTTCCTTTACGGCGTGGGTTGTAATTGTAGTGTGCTGGAACTGTCTGTGGTAGTAATAACAAAGCAAATTTGTTTCTACAACATTGACTGGACAGGCCCTTTTTTCATTGGGTAATAATTGTATTTTCGCTGTGTTGCAAATAACCAACGATCCACGCCCTTGCAGAGATAATACTGCCGTTCCGTCCACATTACTAAAATTGGACAAGTAGGTCTTATAATTCACTTGTATTCCAATCTGTTCGGATCCCTTATTGTGTACTAGAGGTGTGGGGTTGATGGAAGGTTTAGAAACCGATATTCATCCCTGGACCACTGGTGCCCCGGAAGTTGATTTGTCAGTGTGTCCGGCTGAGTGCCTTGACCAGAGGGAAGAATGGAGAGGGAAAGAGAGTCACAGTGGTTGCGGAAGTGTCCAGAGGTTGCATCAAGAAATTCAAGGTGAATACTGAAGTCTCTGAGGAGGAGAAGCTTGGAGGAGGTGGCCAGGAGAGAAGAGGTGAGGTCAGCCCATTCTGAGAGGAAGTGGGAGACCTGGGCAAGGGGCCTGTAGATGGTGGCCAGAGTCAGAGAGAGGCCACAAGAGACACCAAGCCTGCAGACAAGGCTTTAAAAAGAGGAGTAGGCCTGGGTGGGTAAGATAGTAGCAAGGACCCAATCAGGGAGGATCAGGGCCAATCCGCCCCATGCCAGTTCAAAACACATGACAGAGCTGGCAGTGAACCACGTCTCACTGAGAATGAGGACGTCTAGATCAAGGTTTTCAAGGAGGTGCAGACGTCAGAGGAGTGTTTGACGGCAAAGCGAGAGTTGAGGGTGGCTATGTGGAGCAGGTTGCAACTTTTGAAGGTATTCCGAGGAGGGGTACAGTAGTGTGGCACACCTGTCTGAGGTGGCAGACGGGCTAGAAGGGTGGCAGAAAGAGGAGTGGCAGCAGAGGTGAGGATGTTGATGAGAGACAGAAGATGCCTATTAAGAAGGGGGAGGTTGGGCTGAGGGCCCTGGACCATGACAGTGCCATTTAGGTAGACATTAATGATGACCATAGAGTACAAGAAGGATGCCAAGAGTGCCTCCCAAGAGGAAGAGAAAGGGGAGAGCACAGCGACCATAAGAGGAATCCAAAGGTCAGGAGTAGGAACGACAAAGGGGATGTCAGTGAAAGTCTTCCTGGAAGAAACGTTGGCATAGATGTCAGCGATGGGCAGGCCTGGATTTGAGACCAGGAGATCCTTCTTGAACATTTTCCTTCCAGACTTCGACAGAGAGATAGGATAGGTGATAGAATAGCAATTAGAGAAGACATGGGAAATTGAGAGCACCATTGAGGGAGAGTGTGGAGAGACATGGAAGGGTGGAGAGAGGGAGATTCTACCGAGCATGACACCAACTACAACCACACAGCAATGCAACAATCTAGAGTGAAGTGCAGGGACCTCATTTAGGGGTCCCCAGAGGTCGCAACAGTGTTTTATTTATTTATTTATTTATTTATTTATTTATTTATTGTGTAATGCAACCTCCTGGGCTGTGGCCAGCACCATGTGGCTCTTTACTTCTGGAGTGGCTGGCTTTCTTGTTCAGGCCCCTTAAAAAAAAGAAGAAAAATAAGAACAGGAGTGCCACAAGTCTAACACTAAATAAGAAAGAATAGGCATACCAAATAATGTGTCTTTCTGGAATTCTATGCAATAATTGCTAGATTCATTAAAGGTTTATGTCAGGCACACTTCAGGGGGTGAGTTGCTGATTTAGTTTGTTCTTAAATGCCTCAACTCAGCCTTTCATCCTTCTGAGGTCGATAAATGAGTACCAATACAGGTTGGGTGATATTGGGTGTATTTCTTTTCTATATAAAGCGCTTATGCGTAAGTGCTATATAATAACACATCATTATCATTTGGTCATGGACGTCTGCTTGCATTAACAGTAATTTGCCAATATGGGCTTATACACACTGAAATGTGGATGAAACGGCAGGCTTATCACTGCAAGGTCGTGGATCGTTGGTTAGTTGCAACTCAGTGAAAATACTATTATTACCCAATGACAAAATGGACTGTCAGGTCAAGGTTCTATACAAATATCTACTTTTTTACTACTACAACAGACAGTTCTAGCACACAACAAATACAACCCACCCTGTAAAGGAACACAGAGGACAGCCAGTTTCATGAAGGAAATGGGTGCCCTCTGGATACTGACAGGAGGGTCATTAGTAAAGCAATCAGTCTTAGTGTTCAAGGATGTTTGGTTCCAGCACCAAAGGGCCAAAGGGTCATAACTGTCTCTAGGGGGTCTTCTTAGAAGGACCAGGGGGGCAGAACCACAATATACTTGGTGCTAAAGAGGTTCTTGGTGCTCAACAGCGTTGTGGCAGTTCCAGGGAGCTTTGCTGCCCTTGAGACAGAGTTAGTGGTGGAAGACAGCTGCGAATATCAGGCGGCAGGCAGTACTGCAAGCGAGGCTGGACAAACGTCTGCAGGCTGGCCTGCGTGGTTCAAGCCAAGCTTCGTTGCGTCTGTGCTGGTTGGCGGGTATGGAATGCTGGTTGGGGTGGGTCGGATGGCTCTGTTGACTGCGGCGTGACTGCAGTCAGCAGTGCAGACGGTTGCGGATCGAGGACTCAACTGTCTCAAAAATGTCCTTTAAAGATGGATGCTGGTTGACGCTTGTGTGGCACTCCTCCTAGCTTTGCGCTGGGTTTGTGTCGTCATTTCAAGGTGGACGGCAAACAGCTCAGGAGAGTGTTTGCAGACAACGTCCTTGTCCTTAGTTCAGATACTCTCCTCCAGCACTTCCCACCTAGGAAGCTTGCTGGCAGAACCTAGCAGGGCATGTTGTGCGCTGGCTGGGTACCTGTTTTGGAGCTGCTTGAGGGGTACTCTGAGTCCGGTATCTCCCTCTGTTCTATGGGAGATGTTCAGGGGAGGGAACTTGCATTCCTTTTGGAACATCTGTCCTTCCTTCACTGGTGGAAGATGTATAGTAGACTGTACCTAAAGCCCGGGTCTAAATTAGTCCTTCTTCTTACTGCTTTCAAAGTCATCTGATGATCACCCAAGTACGGGGTTCAGCCTTCTCTTAAAGCCAAATGGGCCCCAGTGATTGGTGCAGGCTAAGCCCACCTTAATGAACCATTCCTGAGTCCCCACCAACAATCTTCTGTTATGCATGAGGTCAGGACCAGAGTGCTCTGTAACAGAACAGACACAGGTTAACAACACATACCTAAGTGCCTCCTAGCTTCCTGTCTGTTGTAGATCAAAGTGTCTCTCTGATTAACTGGCACTCTGTGACTCTTGATTAAAGTGCAGGTCTCCCTTGAAGTTTTTGATGGGAGAAGACTTTGTGTCTCCCCTAAATCACATCATTTGTCCCTCTGAAAGGGGTCTGCTCTGCAGGGACACCTGCAGTAACTGATGGACCCAGGCATCCATGCACTGCTTTTCATACAGAGAGGTGGGAACTGGCTTCCAGTTGACACATTGCATACCAAAGGGGTGTTAGCCTGGTCTTCCTGTTGTCTGTTCGGCAACCAAGCCTTACCGCTATGCTTGCCTCAATTTCTCTCATTAGTATGCACTACCACCAGCCAAACTACCACCAAAGGAATGAATGTCCATCGAGACTTTGATATTTAAATTAGGATGACCATGACTGGAGGAAAGGGGCTTTCCCCCTTCTTGAGATGCTTTGATGTACCTCTGACTGTCACATTCCAGCTGAATATGACATGGGAAGATGGCGCCTGTAGGCTGTGTCTTCCCGGAGAAGAAGTGACCCTGCATTTTGTGCAGTAAGCAGGTGAAATGTGTGCAGAATCAAAAAGCCCTTGCAAACGCACTCTCTTCGTGCGGATGGTCGATTTCCTCACACACACCTTGGATGCTCTCATCTCTTCAGACATCCCAATTTCCAACCCTCTCATTACTCCTCTCTCCTGGTCTGATCATGCTCTCCTGTCCTCTCACCTGGACCTCCAGGGTCCCCCCGCTAAGTCCCCGCCTGTACTGCCAGCCTCCTTCTCTGACATACGCCCTATGAAGCGAGTGTCAGTTGCTGTCTTTTTCCACCGCCTTCACTTCCCCTCCTACTGCTGCCACTGACTCTTACTCTGACAGAGCACTTACTAACCTTCAACTTTCCATGTCCAACACTCTAGATATCCTAGCCCCTGTCATGAGGATCCTGCCTCCAAGTGCAACCCCTGGTATCACTCCAATCTGGGCTCTCTGAAACGCAAGTGCAGAACAGCTAACATGGATCGGCAGGCTTCAAACACACCCTCTGATAAACTGGCCTGCCGGCTGCTCCAAAGGCAACACATACTCTCCATCTGCTCAAAGAACAGGGCCTATATCCAAGCCTGTATCTCTGCGGCCTTAAACAACTTGGCAGAACTTTTCAAAATCTTCAAGGAATTTGCCTACACTACTGCAGTCTCCACTTCTCCTCTACCTTCCCTGGCCCTCTACACTTCACTGGCCTCTCACTTCATTTATAAAACTCGGGACATCTTGTCCTCACGCTCCTCCACTCCACAGCCTTCTCCCTGACTGGCTCTCAGGCCTCCCTTGGCCCCTCTCTCCCCTACCCTCCTACTCTCCTTTTTTTCTCCCATAACACCTGATGAGGTGTCCAGAGAAGTCTGCTCTATGAAAGTCTCATCCAAACAGGTGCTCCCCTGATCCTCCATAACTATCAAGGACAACCTTGTATCCCTTGCTCCAGCCTTGGTTGGTTTCTGCAATCACTCCTTTGCCACTGGATCCTTCCCCTCGCTCCTCAAGCACTCCCATGGGCACCTTCTCCTCAAAAAGGATTCTGCTGTCCCTTCCAATCTGGCAAACTAACACTCTATCTCACATTACCCCCTTCCTGAACAAACTCATGGAGAAGCTGGCCATCTGCCAGCTTATCCACCACACTGAATCTGTATATCGTCTCCACGACCACCAGTCGTGGCTTGACTGCTCCCCTAAACACCCGTGAAGATTTGCTCTCTAATCTCGATTCCAGCTCTCCTTCCATTCTCATCCTACTTGACCTTTCCTCTGCATTTGACACGGTCAATCATACCACCCAGGTAAATTGGCTTAGTGATGCCCTTGACATCATGGACCTGGCTCTGGACTGGTTGTCTTCCTTCCTCCCGGACCGAGCTTCCCAGGTGCACCTGGGCCCTTTTCACTCTCCTTCAAGCTTCCCTCTTCTGCCTCCTCTTCTTCTTCTCTCTTCCTGACTGCCTGTCTGCTTTTCAGGCATGGTGCACTGCAATCAATCTGTACCTTAATGCCAGTAAGACAGAAATCCTTCTCATTGAGACCCCTGCTGCTTCTTTCCCCCCCACAATCTGCCCACCCTCCAAGCGCCCCCTCCCCTCGCCCACTATGGAGGCAAAAGATCTTGGTGTCATCTTCGATTCCCCTCTCTCCTTCTCTTCTCACATCACAGACCTTGCCAAGAAGGTGCACTTTCAGCTGCACCTCCTCAGAGGCATTCTCCCTTTCCTCACCTTCCCCCAGAAACTGAATGTCTCCAGAGTTCTGGTTCTCTCCAGGCTGGACTACTGCAACAGCCTCTTCCACAATCTTGCTATATTCTCCTTTTGCCCACTTCAACTGATCCAAAACAGGACTGTGAGACTTAAGCTTGGCCTTAATTCCATGGTCTGCATCTCTCCAGCCCTAAAATCTCTCCTCTGGCTACTGGTTGCTGCGAGGATCAAGTACAAGACCCTCCTCATCATCCACAAGGCTTTCTAGAGCTTGGGACCCCGCTACATCCAACTCTCTCTCCCTAAATATCTCCCTTCTAGAGCTCTTCGATCATCTAGCTCTAATACTCTGCAGGTCAGATGCTTTTCCAAGAATAGAGTGGGGGCTGCGGGCACTAGTTTTTTCTCCTTCTCAGGTGCCTCCCTCTGAAATGGCCTCCCTGCCCCTCTCAGACTTGAGCCCGATCTCCTTAAGTTCCGTAAGCTTCTCAAGATCTTCCTTTTCTCTTCTTACTTCCCTCTTCCCCTCCCCTGCTAATGTCCCTGTCTGCCCCTGACTGTCTGCCTGGTTCCTCCAGAGTCTTACAGGGCACCAGGCCCCCCTAGTTGAGTCTACCTTTGCACATGGGGTCCCCTGCATCCCACCCCCATCAACCTGCATGTGCCTTTCCAGGCCCCTCCCCCTGCAATAGCATGGCTGGGCGTGTACCCTTGTTGCCCTTCCAGCCCCTTAACTCATACTTTCCATGTGGACCTTCCTTCCACTGCACTCTCTGCATTCCCTTTACTCTGTCCACCTGGCCTCCACTGGCACTGTTTTCTCACAAGCCCGTCTGCCCGGACCAGCACATCCCTCCCTCTCCTCACCACTGCACTTCTTGTTACTGCACTTGCACGATACGAATGTCACAAGGCTAGTAGGATCGTTTTTGTTTTGTCCTCCCTGTTCCCCCTCCCTCTTGTCTTGTTGCGCCTCAAAACAAATTGTGTATAGTGACATTATAAATACCAAATAAATTAAAGTCACTTGGACCCAGTTCTTTTCACAATAGGCTTTCAGTCACCAAAAAAATGCACCCTGGGAGTTGTGGTCTTGTGAAGGTGAATGAACTTAAACGAATTTAGGCACCTGGTACCAGAAAATGAAAGGGTATGTGCGGAAAGACAGTGCTGCAGAGACCTGGAGTCTTCTAATTGGCCTACACTGGATGGTTGGTAGGGCTCGACCAAAGTCAGCTACATTTTAGGTTTACTGAAACAGGCGTTTGTAGAATTTGGTAATAGTTTTAAAACTGTGTAAATTATGTTTTCAAATATTGATTGTGTCCATATGATTTTATTGGATTGTTCCTGTATGATTTATTTTTTTAACCTGCTAACAAACATTAACCCCCATTATGGATTGTGCCACTTGGCTCAGCCACCCAGGAACAAGGACGTCTGAAGAATTCTGGCACTAATTAGTCATAGTTGCTCTGACTGTTATGCTCCTGTCTGGCTAGGTGAAGAGGATGGTCCATGCTGCCTGCTCTCCCCATGCCCTCCATTCACATCTGGAGATGAGTGGCTCATGTGTTCTTCCCACAGCATGCCCGTTCACCTATCTCTGCCCTCCTTGCCTGTGTAAGTGATTTCAATCCAGCACACACCCAAGTCTCGCCCAGCGTGTAGTGCACAATTGAAACCATTATTTATTTTTATCTATAAGTTCAATATTCTGAACGATATACCACTCGTATCACACGCTTCTCCTGGAACCCCCCCGGTCACACTGAACCAGGAATCGGGCTAGTTTGCAAAGGTAAATATTTATTTATGCATTTAAAATGTAATCAAAATATATTTTAATAGGTAAATAACAATCACCAATGGGGTGACAGGACACTGAAGGATATCTTTAATACACTATGAATCAAGTAATGAGCACAAAAACAAATGCAGCACAGAAAATAATAGTTTTATGTTGGTTGGGTATAGATGGCAGTATGGTTAGAGGTTCCCCCTGCAACACCCCTCAAGCCACCACTAGGCAATGTAAAGAGATGGGAGGAGAGAGCAGGTATTCAGGAATAGCACACATCAAACAGAATATCAGTCCCACTTACCCCCTTCAAACACAAGAGAAAATGGAATAGACTTTTCAGCTGTTTATGGCTTTGAATTAGTCTTCGGAATTCACTGAGCAAAACACCAAATGTGGTCAAAAACACTTAAATTATTATAAATTCCTATGAGAGGCACTTTGAACAGTTGCAAACAAGCACAAGCAATGATTTAGTCAGAAGAAAACATTTGAAATCTTAAAGTCCAAGTCGGAAACCAAATAAAGCTATTTCACACGTGTAAAATATCTCAGAATGTAAAATCCCGGCAAACTATTCCTTGCGCAATATTCGCGATAACGGGAGGATTTCACTGTCTTGCAATGCTTTGGGTTCTATGGATAGCTACGGATGTTAGGTACAAGTAGGAGTTGACATTTCGTTTCTATCATAAAAACTGAGGGAGTTATAGAGGCTTTAGTGAAGGTCGTTTTTGTAAATTAGACGCGAGACTGCAAACACAGCACTTTGAAAATAAAAGATGGGTTTGCTTACATTAGATTATGACTAGAGAAAAAGAGGATGCCACACATGAATCTCCACAGTTATATGGCCGGCGTAACCCATCACGTGGTGGATACTGAATTTCTTTTCGGAATTTACATTTACATGAGTTACTCAAAATCACTAATGATTTATGATTTTATAAAACACATGAGAGAAATTCAGCGCAGAAAGTTTCTGACAATACTATGATTCTGAATTTACAAATAGGATGGGTTGAGATTGGGATAAGACTATGCGGAGATATTAAGGTCACTTTTCTTCCTATTAATACTTACAAAATAAGTTATTAGATTGGACCAACAGTTATGGTCAGGGATTGGATCTGGTCTAGGAAGAACACCACATCAGGCACGGGATCGGATCAGCTAGGCTGGTCACCGATTTTTGCACAGGGTCAGCCCTCCTAGTCTGTGGGTATTTCAATCAGCTTGATTGCGAGTTCCTCAGGCACGCCTAGCGGTAGCTAGCCAGGGGATTTCAGGATATTGTTTCAAAAGGCCAAAGTCAATAGTTCTCTACTGCTTGCAAGAGGCTTGGCATCTGGATCTCGAAGGATGTTAAAGCGAGATGTAGAATGCTGGATCAGAGTGCTTTGCCAGAATCAGGAAAGTGAGTCCCTATGTGTTGTGTGGTGTCTCTATTTATGCTTTAAAATGACATCACAAAGTGGGTGTATGGGCCGGCTTAGCTAATCTTGCCCTGTGAGCTGGGATTGGATCAAAAATTAATCTCCGCCTTGCCTTTGACTGATTGGATCAAGGCGGGATGATGTCACATTTTATGGTTTGCTTTACAGTTCTCAGAGACCTCCCTTTAGCTACTGGTCTCAAAATCGGATTTTCTCCTAAATACACATTTCTACATTGGTCACTTTTACACAAATCACACACAAAGATGCCATATTGTATGTAGAAGCTGTTCATCAAAATCTCGCAGCTGTAGGATATTGTTTCAACTTTCTACAGAATTTTGTCCTTTTCGCTATGAAGACAATTCCCAAACTTTATGCAAATTTCTACAAATGTGTGTGTTTAACATAGGGAGGTCTGTGTAACTTTTCACAATTCTAGGATTAATACATTTCATATGAAACCACATATATTGCCATTCCTGTCCAGAACATGTCACACGGTTCTGCCACTTCTTAAAACGTGCAGCCAAAATGTAGATTAACAACTCTGTCCTTGGTATATTTTTCACCACTTTGAATCCCAAGTTATGGGTCTTTAAAAATTGTTCTTTGTTCATGTTTAACAGCAGATGGTTGCTTGGTGCCACCCCTTTGTCTCTCCTGGGAGTCCAGTAGCATCCCCCTTCTCGGGGAAGTTCATTCCAGGAGCCATTTACGACCCTCTCACACCTCAGTTTCCTGGGCTGAAGGGCCTGCTATTGTTCATTCTCTTTCTATAGACAAAATTCTGGGGCAACCCAAAATTAGCACCTCCCCGTGAGTTTCAGCTGAGAGGATATCCCTCCCCTTGGGAAAAACCTGTGTGTCCACTTCCAAAGGGTGGCAGCTGAGCCAATCTAAATTTATTCTTAATTAACCATCCAGGAAAAACCAAACTTGTTGCATCAAACATAAATACATTACTTTTTTAGCTTTACTTTGAGGGATAAAAAGCAACTGAGATCTGTATTCTTTTTAGCCACAATCCTTTTTATGTTTGCTGACCCGGCAGACTTTTTAGTTTAGATCACTTTAAAGTTTCATCAGTGACTCATCTGACAGCTGTCATTCAGGTAGCCCAAGGTACTGCACCCAGGTTTTGGCATGGGCTGTCAGTTTACAGACAATCCAGTTTGTCTGATGAATGTTTTGCTCTTCACATTAGGACTTTGTATGTTTGCAATGCTTCATTAGATTACATGAATGTTAGCGCCAAGCAAGATTTTGAATGTTAAGAACTGTTGTGTTATAGGCATTTTGGAGTTTTTAGCAACATAGCAAATGTAATTTATAGGCACATTTTGGGAGTTTCATTTGTGAAGTGCTGCTTCTATCTCTGCACTCCGTTTGCTGGTCATGGAGCCCACTGGCACATTCTTCTGCAGTGTGTGCGTTATACCACAACACATACACCCTGGGTGGTTGGTTGTGCATCCCTCTCTTTGTGCGCTGAAGCACACGGTTTTTGTAGGTTTTTGTCGGTTTTTGGAGCGTACAAGAGTTTTGCCACCCTTGTTGCAGTTTCTTGCGCCATAAGTATAAGAGTGATACCGCATAGCATAGCAAAGTGGGTCAATACATCCCACACCTGCCACTGAAACCCATATATGATGCATCCACCATGTGCAACTTCCTACTGCCGCTCGTAGCTTTGGTAATCAGCATGCATTGGAGGCCGGGCAAAGGGCAAAACAATATGAGGGGGCCTTTTAGGCATTTTCTCCCCTACATCAGGCCATCTTCCACCGCCATGGGTGCTTGTAGCCTTAGCATCTGCACAGGGCAAGCAACACAGAGCGTAGGTGTCTGAAGCACTCTTCAATTCTTCAATGTCCATTGCTTCCATTGCTTCGCTCGGATGACCATTAATGTGGGCTCCCAGACACCTAATAGCCGTAAGCGATAAGATGTTTGTCTACCAACAGTCCAATTTAATGTGCAGCGTCTTCATAGACAAAATTCCAACATGCCCCCCCATGCCCTAGGAAGAGCTATTCTATCCTTTGGCTTTCACTAGCACATCTTTGCTGATGACACTGAAACCCTTTCCTGCTTCCCTCAAGCCATCACGTAATGGATCACAAACTGTCTAACTTTAATTCGGCACTGGATGGCTCCCTGCCGACTCATGCTGAACTCTTCAAAAACAGAAATCATCTTTATCTCCACTTTTAAGGCTATACCTCCCCTCTCCTATCTCCTGCCCGCTTGACCTTCTTGCTTTCTCACCCAAAGATCACAATCTTGGGTGTCGTCTTTGATAGCGACTTCCGACTGCAACAATTCATCACTACCACTGCCTCAGTACCTGTAATGACTGTATCCCAATGTACACCTCATATCATTCTCTCAGATCCTCGTCTACACTCAATCTCACCATCCCGTAACCTCGCTGTGCTTCTTCTTACTTCTAATTGTTCTCCCTACCAGCCCCTTACCACTGGAACCCACTGCCCATAGCAAATACATCCAGCCCAGCTGTGGATCTCTTCAAAGCTCAGCATAAACTTCAATTACTTGCCAAAGAGGGAACTACCTTTGCCCTCTCCCCATCCTCTCTACCTTACCCCACCACTCCCTCCAGTGCCACATAATAATGTAATCAAATAGTATTGCAACTTTGTACATTTGTACAGTACTCTGTTTAAGTTTGAAGCACTTGCCCCTCTGGCTTAATGCTATCTTTATATGTCACCTGTTTGCTATAGTTCATTTTTTTGTCATTTTTTCTATGTTGTTCTGTTCCTGAGTGATGTCCCACCTTGTTCACCGCCTCATAAACTGGCTCACCACTTATTCTCATCTTTGTGCTAGTGTACAGGCACTCCTTCGGTTAATTCCTTTGCCTTGTGTTACTGTGGTATTGTAGGCCTAGTTTGATCGAAATTGACATCACTTTGTCACCTTTGGGCATTTTTATGTGCAGAATTGGATTACCATAATACATTATCTCAGACCCAAATAACCAGACAGACTCAAAGAATATGGCAAAATACTACTTTAATCAAATCAATAAAGTAGGGAAACCTTGCGAACAACAAATCATAGTCCACACACTCTCAACTACATTTCAATTACACAAAGGTTTTATACCTCAATGTGGGTCATCCTACGTGGCAAATAATAAAAGCTATTGGACAGAGGGGCTGGTTAAGGGAACATATCTATTTATAGTCTCAATAAGTGTTAGTAACATCATTGGCTGCCCCATATCCAGTAGGCATGTCTTGAACATCCCTCTAACTATGTACAATACACAGTATAGCAGCATAACAGCAGCAGATTGGCTTCTGCAACATTTTATGCTCACCATTGCATAAGTCCTCTGATTGGTTGGCATTCACTTCCAACCTTGGACATTCAGCTTGTTAGCAGCATGTGAGCAAAATGAAACCTAGTTGCAGAGAACATCATCAGACTATGGCCACTTACCCAATTAGTCAACCATCTCTCATCAGCCAAGCCTTCAGCCAAAGTGTTTCCTTTGTACTTGACATGGCATGATGTTCTTTTCCCTGGAAATTTCAAGGGAGTTAAGGTACATTGTTATCTTCGTCTGGTGCTCATGAATAGGCCTTGTTTGCTCATTTTACACCAAATGTGACGAGACCATGATTTTGTCCATCTCACCTTTCTATTTAGTGCTATTTGATTAAATTATGTTGTGTGTCATTACCCTCTTTGGCCTCTGGAGACTTGGTTGCTCCATCTCACATATGCTTTCTGCATGTTTAATCATCAAACCTTGGAATTTGCAAATGTTTGCTCATTACTTCATTTAAGAGGAATATGTCCTGCATACTTTGCTTATCCGCATTGACTCCCTTTGTACCCTGCAGTAGCTTCTGGCTGTGGTATACTTGATCAGTGGCTGACAGCTATTCTTTTCAGGTCTGCAAATCCATTCTCCATCATCAGTCAGCTCTGCAGCTCTGGTCTACCCTTCAAGACTTTTGCTTACTATCATTCAAAGCCGACGTCCATCTTTTCAACATAGCTGCTTTACCCATTTTATGTGTTCTACTGCAGCAAGCTTCTATATGAATCATCTACCTTGCATGTCTGCATATCTACATTTACTACTCATCTGGTTACTTCTCTTCTTTGTATATATAAATGGGTTTTTCTTACTTGTATATATGTTTACTTAGTTTCTTCAGTTATATCTCAATTATGTAAGTATTCTCATATTGTTTCGGTGTGTAATCGTCTCTTCTCCTTATGACATCACTATGCACCTGTCAGATTGTCCTTACCACTCCTCGATATTCAGTGGTGTCTGCAAATCTCCTGCTACCACTTCAGTTTGATAGTGCATTCAGTATGGTTGTCTGAGTGCATAACGTCTCCAATACACTCGTTGCAGTATTGGAATTATACCTGGTGTCATTCACAATATGTTATTTTTTTCATCCACTATGTCAGAGGTGACTCATATGTCTGCTTCTCTACATTCTCCCTTCTGGTCAAGTCCTCGGCCACCACCTCTTCCTCAATTATCTTCATTTTTGCACAGAATGACTTCTTTGGTATCCATATCTTAGTCACTCCACTCAGGTCACCTGCATTCTTGAGGTTTTCATCCATGCTCCATTTCATAAGCCAGCACTCCCCAATTGGTTGACAGAACATCCAATGCCCTACACAGTGCTTATGATCCTTGGGGATGTAAAACTTTGTTCCTAGGGGTGCCAGAGGACTTTCTTTCAGGTGCTCACGGGTGTTGTTTTTAGTCTGTGCGTGCTTGTCAGTTTCAGCATTCACATCAATCATTATCTTCAACCCAATAGCTTTCTTTGCTATCCTCTTGCACTGTCCTATGAACATTCTTATAAGGGAGAATCCCAGCAACCCTAACACTAGTATTACTCCAAGTAGTTTGAAGGCATTTGCCAAACAGGTTGGAACCCATGAGAACAGGGAGCAAAACCAATCTTCATCCTCAGTCTCGTCTACTTCTTCCACCATTTACATATGCAGTGTTGACAGCATAGTTATTGCTTCTGTCAGGGTTCCATTTTCTCCACCATGGGCAGGTGTGTATTTACTGCAGGAAGTCCCAATCCTGGTGCACACACCTCCTTCCATTGCTGAAATTAATTCCAGGACATACCTGTTCTGGTGGGTCATTTGTTTGATTGCCCTCAGTTCTTCTCTGATCACATTAAATCCTTTTATTGCATGTTGATCGTTTGTAGCAGCTCCCATCTAGTGATTTGTAACCACTTGGTATTTACTGGAGCCTGAATTCCTGGCATAAATATAGCTGTAAATATCACTGCCGTTCTGGTGAACAGTTGATGCTGATCTGGAAAGTCATGAGAGGCTTCTATCAATTATGCAGAAAAGTAATTCTCCCTCTTTTTTTATGTGAGGCTAAACAATCTCTTCTTCCTTAGGTATGCATCGATTTTTGGAAAGCTGCCAATATGGAGATCCCTTTTGGGAATCACCAATGCAGGAACATGTATGATCACCATGGAACACGTTCCTCCCAAATTTTTAGGAAAGTGCATGTAGAGCTTAGATCCACAAGCCCAAATAAGATCCATCAGCACAGCAGTTCCTCCATTCATTCCTGCTACATTAATTATTTGCTTGCATCCTTTATTCTATCCAACGGGGACCAGGTATCTCTTCCTGAAACACAGTGTTGCATTCTTCATTGGTTTTATAGATACCGGTCCTGATTCATTTTCAACCCATGTCAATAATTGTGAAAACTTGGCCCACGATCTTAGGCATTCATCATTCACTATGTGTACTATCTTTACTGCTGCTATCATCAACAAATGTGCACTGCATGCTAGCATTGCTTCTTCCCATCCTGTACTGGTGGCAACTCAACCATACACCAATAGCAGAGGTCTCTGCCAGCATCCTGGCAATCCTGTTGTTTCCCATGTGTCTGCACAATTCAACCTTTTATGTTCAACCATCTTTATTTGCTCTTCAACCTTGAGTGAATACATGAACATTCTGCTTGTCCACCCTGGATCTTGTTACATTGTCTGTGTTTTTATGCAAGCATCTTCATATGAGAATGTTTTCTTCGATCGCCATCATAGGGCTGCCCATCTTCCTTCAAATTGTCCTCTTCTTGTGCAAGCTGCTAGATGGCGGAGATACTTTGCATCATGTATGGCTATTTCAATCACAATTAATGTTCTGGCTGCACTCATGGCATAAGAGATGAGAGAGCATACTTGGCAGCTCTCATCTGATATTCATCTCCCCACCTCTTTCATATGCTGATATCACATGTTATTCTTTAATTTGGCCAAATTATCAAGATATGAATTTATAACTTCATTATCTTCCCCAACATGTCTTCTAGACCGGACAATTTGTACAGAAATATTAAAAAAAAATATCACTCATTCCTTTATCAGGAATAGAAAAAAGATGTCTCATTGTCAGATACTTCAAACAAATGGTAAAACAATTTGTCATGAAATGTAAAAAGCATAAGAAAATAAAGACAGCAAATGAAGCAAAATGTAGTTGTAAGGAGTATTGCCATAGTGTTTAGATGCCACATTATCCCTTTTGGAGTAGCCAGTCTTCTTGTTAGCAATGTGTGTCTAATATAATGGAAAATTCACATTTTTTATTCAATTGTTCACCTTCAATAAAATATGCAAACTGATTTAAAATGGCTATAATAACTTGGCGAATGATAGGTTTGTTTTTAGGATTTTTTAAAAATGTAAGCACATCCACGTTTCGTCACACTAGAGCTGGATATGTTCGGATTATGTAGTCAAAAACAGCATGCAGAAATGTGTGCAACGTTCCAGGAAGTATAAAGTGTGCTGTGCAATCTTGGTGTCTTATTTTTAATGTATAGTCTATTTTTTTGTTCACCTGAAAACATTCTGGAACTGCAGCAGGTCCATTCATTCCCTATTAGGCTTAGGAAAGGTCAATTTGTTCCAGGATGTTTTTTAATCCATTAGTTCATTATTATTGCCCTTGGTAGCCGATCTGGTCTGCATTGATATAACATCTCTTGTTTCACTGTCAGTGGGTGACCGAGGGGTTGGAGTCTCTCCTTTGTAGAGCTTTACATCATTCAGGTGTAGCCAGGCCCTTCTCCCTTGGATCTTAACAGCAGTGGAGGTCACTCTCTCGACTAGGTAGGTCCCTCAAAGTGAGGCTTGTTCCAAGTAGGAGTAACGCTTTTGATTAGTACTCGGCCCCCTGGGCACAAACTAGGCTGTTTGAGTGAGTCAATAAAAACAGTTGGTTGGCTCTCTTCCTCAATCTTCTTTGACCCTTCCCTCCGATTTGTGATCTGTTGAGAAAGAAAAGAAACACTAGTGGTCATATTTGTCAAATAATCATGCAACTCATCCCCTAATGTCTTTGCTGCACTATGGGAACTATGGGCATCAGTTTTTATTTGATTGGTAGGAGCAAGGGGTACTCTCATGCAACGTCCAGTCACCAACTCGTGTGAAGTTAGGTGGTGATCTGAACCAGGCTGGTTTCTCAGGGCAAAGAAAGCAAGGGGTAGGCAGTGTAGCCATCCCTTCTTCAGTTTAATGTTGATCTTTGCAATCCTTTCTTTGAGTAGTCTGTTTACCCTCTTGCAGACACCATTCACCTGTGGTTTATAGGCAGATGAAAACTTGGGTTTTATGCCTAATAGAAGAATTATCTGTTCAAACAACTCATTTACAATACATTATCAGACTGTAGGACTTTGCAAACACCCCATCTAGGAATCTCCTCACATACAAAAAACTTGGCAGTGCATGTGGCATCAGGGTGCGTGCATAGATCGGCCTTGATCCACCTGGAAAAGGGACATAATACTACCAGCATGTACCTATGACCGTTGCATGCTTGTAACTTATCCACATAATCTATATTTAGATGCTGAACAGACCATTGGGTCTAGGGATTGCCCCTCTCACTGTTCACAAGGTGTGCCCTGCTGTAAATTTCAGGAACACAATGTAATTTAAAATACACTGTGCAACATGTTCTAATACATTTGGCGTGAACCAGTCTTCTGCCATCTTTGCAGCAAGACTCTGGTAGTGTGCAGGGGGTAGTGAAGCTTCTCCAGAGCCACCTTCAATAACGATAGAAGCATAAATGGCTTTGCAGTGCTGTCTTGTTTCCATAAAGCCTCACTGGGAGATGAAGAACACCCCCTTCTCTTCCATAACTCCTGCTCTTCCTGTGAAGCTTGACCTTGTAACTCAATTAACTGTACAATGGACTACATATTAAAACCTTTTTGTATCAAAATGCTTCTTTCTGATCCTTGCTTAACATCCTCTAATTAAAAACCTGAAGTATTTGAGAAATATGCAGCTCTTTTGGCCTCTATATCTGCAGCTTTGTTACCATAAGAAATGAGGTCTGCCCCTTTAATATGGGCTGCGTATTTCACCACAGCAATAGCAAATGGGAGCATTAGTACTTTAATGAGCTTGCTCAATAGGGACACATGTGTCACTGGAGGTCCGCCTGCATGGTGGAAATGCCTCATTTCTGCAGTCATGTACATAGGGCTCTTTTTTTACTAGCTCTGCTAGGAATTTAGCAGGATTCACTATTCTACATCTATTAAATTTGATTGCTGGATTCTCAATAATCATTTCATATACAGCGCTCTTTGTGTAGTCAATGTACTTCTGGGGTTTTCCAAAATGGCAAATGGGGAGTGCTCAACAAATAATGTTATTGAGCATCCCATTGTAATACTGGTAGCGTTGTCAATTGTGAATGCAGCAGCTGCTAACGCTTGTTCACGAGGATTAGGTCCTTTCATTACTGGTTGTAGAATCCCACCGTAATAGGCTCATGGTTTGTGTCCATGTCCTAATGTATTTTGTATAAGTACTGCTGTCATCACTTCTCCATTTGAATGTGCGAATAAGTAAAACTCTTCATTATTGTCTGGTATTCCTAACAAAGACGCTATGCAAAACGCCCCTTTCAATTCTTCAAACCCTTCAGTTGTGCCATCTCTCCGCATAATCTTACTTTTACCTGTCTGTTCCTTCCTATTAAACGTGGTTGGATATATGTACTGTAATCAAAAACCCAGGGCGTACAATAATTACATAGGCCTAAGAATTGTTGCTTTTCCCTTACTGTCTCAGGTTTTGGAGTTTTCATGATTGCTTCTGCTTTTTCAGGAGCCCCTCTGTCCTCTCTTGAGAGATGAGCTGTTCTATGTACAGGACCTCTTCCTGACAATATTGTTGCTTTTCTTTGCCTACAATATATACTTTTCTGCTACATTATCATTAGTCAAACTGAATATTCCCTGCATCTTCCTCTGTCTCACTGCACACTAATATATCATATACATATTGTAGTATTGTGCTCTTGAGCTGTGCATTGACTAGGTCCATCTGAATGACTCTATTAAATATTGATGAGGACTCAAAGTACCCCTGAGGCAGCCTTGTTTGTTTCACACACTGATTTGTTTAGAACAATTAAGTCAAACCCTGTGAGTCTTCATGAAGGGGAATTGAAAAGAAGGCATTTTTTAAATCTAGTACTGTCAATTATTTGGGTTTAGCAGGAATATTACATAATATTGTAGCAGGGTTCATAACAAGAGGAAACTCTACTTCAACAATATTGCTTAATGGGCGGAGATCCTGAATAAATCTTCACAACCTCCTGTTGATTTCTTCACTGGATACACAGCCTTGTTACAGGGGGACTATGATGGCACTGAATTCCCTGCTTCATTAAAGCGGAAATGCTTTCAAATATGCCTTCATCTGCTTCTCTGGACATGGGCTACTGTTTTACTCATGGAAAAATTGTCTTTGGGTTTAAGTCTAAAATTAACTGCTCCTACTCCACTCAGTAGACACATGTCATATGGACTGTTGGTCCATAAGATGCTTGGTACATTTTCGAAATCTTCCTGGAAAAATGTAGGTTTATTTTTTACCAATGCCATTCTTTGTGGTGTTTCGCTGTTCTCAATTTTCATCCAATAATTGAGATTTAAGAATAATACTAAGTCATTGTCTGAATATTCATCTCAGAACATGTCTTCGTCTGTCAAATCTGTCAGTCTATATCCTTCCTTAAGGGATATTACGGTTCTCCATGCTCTTCCCTCATCATCTTTCCCAGGAACATCCACCCTTCCTTGATTTACCGCTGCTGCCCCTAGCTCTATGGGAAACATAGGTATCTCTCGTGTAAACAAAAATTCGTCAGGTATTCTCAACATTTTCCCTGTCAGTCCAGAAAGATATGTCAACAAAATATTAACTCCAATCAAAAATAATTCTGGATCTAAAGGAACACCTCATAATGCCTTTTGGACTGTAAAAGCTAATATAAGCTCCCTCACATGTATATAATGTATCCCTGGAGTTGAACACACTATTCCTTTGTCAGTAAAAGATATTGGGGTTCATTCTGAGGTGGGTGGTAGGGGATTACCGGTCCGGGTAAGGAGACCGGTGTCGGTAATCCCCTACCTCCCAATTCCGAGGTCCCTTAGCGGGAACCGTAAGGGACGTGTGGTCGGACCGCACGTCCTTTACGGGTCCCGCTAAGGGACCAGGGCACAAATAACAGGCTTGCCATTCGCGAGCCCGTTATTTGCGCCGTCCCCATTCCCATTGAGCCCTAGGGGGGCTCAAATGGGAATGGGGAATGGTTTGTTCAATGGGGACTTACTGGTCCCTCCAGGGTCGGAATGGACCGGTAAGTCCCCATTGAACACCACCAGACTCGGTACGGGTATGGGAGGCAGCCATGGAGCTAATTACTCCATGGCTACCACCATACACGGAATGTCCCCCATTGTCATGTTTAATTTTGACATTAAGTCACATCCTAATATGTTAACTGGTGTCTGTCGAGAATATAATAGGGGCATTGACAGGTCCTGTTCACCTATAAAAGTGGTAATTTGTGAGTAAATGGAACCATACTTGGGGTCGCAGAGAATCCTTGCACATTTATGGTGATCCCAGACATTGGGCATGTTCCCTCTCGAACATAGGAACGAGTTGCTTCTGTATCCATGAGGAACACAAATGTCATGCCTCCAATCATTAACTTGACCCTTGGTTTGTCTTAGAGGTCGGGTGTCACAGATAGCACTGAACACATCAAATTGCTCAGTGGGATTTCCTATTGTGGATATAAATTGATCCCTGTACCCGTAAAATAATTCCCTCCCACTTCTGCCACACTCCCTAATCTTGGTGTGGATGTTAGTGAAGATGTATTCACCTTCCATTGTGGCACCATTGCTTGTTGCATCGGTGTGTACTGTGGTTGCTGTGTATGTGCTTGTTGTGCCTGTATGGGTTCTTGCTGTGGTTGCCCTTGTGGTGACTATGTTTGCTGTGGGTTCTGCTGCGCTTGCTGTGCTTGTGGGGCACCTGTCGGATACTGCGTGTGATCTTGAGCATAATATTCCTGTGGTTCTGTGTTGTACTGAAGAGAATAGCCCATCACCCCTCTTGGAGATTGCCAGTTCTGCTGCATGCTTCCATCACTGCTTCTACATGTTTGGGCTATATGTCCTGTCCTCTCACAATTCCATCATTGCTGTGGCTGTCCCTCATTAAATACTCCTTCCCTTGATGGTTTTGAAATCTGTCTCATCCTCTAGTTCAATTCCCTCTACCTCGTGGACAAAATGTATACCCACTCTGATCCAAAGGGTACACTGCATTGCGTTGCTCTGCTGACTATGCTTCTTCTGTGGCTATGCCTTCACCATTTGTCAATACGGCCCCTTCTAAAGCGAATTATGAAATGTCTTCTGAACTAACTTGGCTTCTTCCTGCTTCCTATTCTATTCTTTCTCTTGTAGCAATCGACATTGATGTACAATCGTGAACTGTATTTCTGCCCATGGCTTCACTTTCATCCCTACTTGATCTGCTGTTGTACTGGCACAGGCAGTCCCTGACATAAATTATGATAAAGTAATGCCACTGTTTTATCCCATGGTTTTCTCGTCTCGAGACACTAACGTTACTGAAACTCCTGAATAAAAGCAACAGGATCTTCGTCCTCTCCCATTTTCCTGGTCATGATTGCATCCATATCTGATGTATCAGGATACTATACTCTAAGCGCTCTGCATATGTCTGCCCCGCAATTATTAAATTGCGCTCCATCCTGTGTTGTGTTTTGTGCTGTTACACTCGCACATCCCGCTCATCTCCAAATGTCGTGACCTCTCTCCCCTAGGATATCTGCAAGTAGGCCTTTTACATCACCCACTGCTAGCATCATTCCCGCCGTCATTCTTTCTAGCTCATAAATCCATTTTCCCACACCTGCAGTCAAACTAGTTAATTTACATTTCAGATTTTCCTTGTCCATTTGTGGATACAGAATATATTGTGGTCATCCTCCCCCTTTCTCTAATAAGGGAATTGTCTAAATCCTGGTCCAAAATCATATACCCCCACAATTGGCGTCTCCCATGTGGGACAAGTTTTGCCCATTGTCTTCTTCCTGGCAATGACCGTAACCTGCTTACATAAGACAGGAAAATATCCCCTGCACTACATGATCGTGCTGCTGGTCGTTCTGTATATGGTGTAGGTTCTGGTGTTTTTTTCATTCAGGTCTTCTAAATCTGAGCATTTTACCTCTCTCACTATGTTCAAGTCTATCAAAAAAGTGCATGCGCTTTCTTACGCTTACTCCTTTTCCTACCTTTCTTTGTCTAACATCATTATAC
Source organism: Ambystoma mexicanum (assembly GCF_040938575.1). Lineage (NCBI taxonomy): Eukaryota > Metazoa > Chordata > Amphibia > Caudata > Ambystomatidae > Ambystoma > Ambystoma mexicanum. The sequence continues at coordinate 144,976,469 of NC_090934.1, forward strand.
CCCAACTGGAATGGCTAATATCTTTTTCCTCATTCTCTCTATTTAATCTACTTAGGGACAGCGCTCTATGCTCATTTGTCAATGAGTTTTGTAGTCTATCTCCTGTTTCCTTTAGTGGAGATACAGCGATGCCCCCCATAGAAACTTAACCACCCTTCTTTCTCATTTTTCTGTATATTTCCCCAGTCCTTTTCCCTATTCCTTCTGCCTCATGGTCATTGGCCTATGTCTGTACTCTCGGTATCCCTTAGCTCCCAGTGGGGCTGTTGTGATCCTCTCTCTTCTTCCCATTGTTCCCGTGCTTCAATGGGTATCATACTTCTGTTAACCATATGAGCTATTTCGTCATCCTTTTGTCCCATAATCCTTCTCATTTCTTCTGCCCATCTCGTCATCTCTCTGTTCTCTTCTTCCTCTCACTTTCTTTGCAACCTATGTTAATTCAATTTTTGGGCTTCCATTTCTTCACGTTCCTTCTATTCTTCCTATCTCTTTTCTCTGTTCTTCATACCTTCTCATTTCATCAATACCCTTTCCGTCTAAGTTAAGTAGCATATGTCCTCCAAACCAATGGTTTGCACTATTGTCATTCCACTTGCTTTGTCGTTCTCTCTTTTTTGTCTTCTGACCTCGTCTTCTATTTCTATCTGTCTGTCCTTCCTCTCATCGTGCTCTTTATATACATCATGTGTGGACATATATTTACGTTCTTTATTATTACTTTCTTCCATGCTGTCTTCACTATTTAAGCAGGATGTGTGTATGTTGGATTAACAACCCCACTGCTGCTTTTAATTCCTTTAGAGGATAGACTTCCCGTTTGTCTTATGTTGTGCTATCATTGTTAGGAGGAGAAAGAGGCACTGAGGGCATTACGTCCTGCTCTTTATGCTGATTGAGCACACACTCCTTCACAATTGTGTCTTCTCTCTCACTCTGATACATCTTCCATAGTTCTTAAACAGCTAACCTTTTCAGTAGCTTCTTCCCTGTATATGTAGCAAGTATGTTGTCCTGTGTCATAGTACTTTTTTTGATAATTAACCTTCTTGAGGCTACGGGATGAGAGTTTTTTTAGTCATGCCTTTTACCCACTCTGTGTGATACTGTCTAATTTTAAGTATGTATCTTGGTAGTGTCCTGCATAGATGTAAAAGGGGAGTGTCCCTCATAAAGACAAGACATTTTCAACTGTCAACGCTTACCAGGTTTGTTCATTTATTATTTATTTAATCACACTTCAACATTCACTTTAGGCCAGGACCATCATTCACCGCCCATCTCCAAAAAACAATTTTCACAACCATTTTCCAAATGTATACAACATCCATGTTATCTCTTAATTTATCATTTTCATCAATTCGTACTATCCTGTTAATATTTCTTGATAATTTAATAATCTAATTGTATTCTTTTTTCTCTGAAATACTACCCTCGTAAGTTTGATTGGCTCCAATCACTTGTTTTTCTAGGGTCTAATAATTTATCAAATTGTATTGCTAATGTTCTTATGTTTTTTAAGGTTTCGACCTATTCTATCCTTACTAATACAAAACACGTCAGTGTATTTGATACAATGATATTTTTTTCAAACCCCCAAACATGTGTGCACACTTTTCCTATGATTGTCTTGTCTTATTCTCCTGATAGACGTTTCTCATTTCTATTTTACTCCATTTTGGAGTGTGACACACTCCCTTCTTTGGCAGTAGCTGTAGGAAGTACCTCAAATAATACTGTGCTCTAGAGTTTGGTGCAGTCCCTTCTCCCTACTTGTTGACAGGCTTCGAGGTATTGCCTTGTCCCTAATAAATCGTGTTACGTTCCCACAAAATATGAACTACTTTTAAAGATCGAATTTCTGGTGTAACGTGTATATTGTAACTATCCCTTTGACATTTTGCACAAGTCGAATGTTTACAGGCACCATGCACTTTATATTAGGCACTTTGCACTTTATGTAAGACATGCACTTGGCACTTTATAGCAAAAAGGCAATCAGCACTTTAGAGACTAGGACCAGTTCACTTGGAACCATGTATTTGGGTTGGTGCAGTCTTGTAATTCTGCACAGGGCAGTACACCCAATTCTTATGTTCCATTAAATCTCACAGCATATGTTTAATTGAGGAATGTAAGCAACATCCTTTGTTCATTTCTTTGCTCATAATTAAATATAATAATGGGTTCTGCGTGAATATCACAATTCCGCATAAGATTGAAAAAGGTGGATGTATGATCTAGCAATACACTTAGTTATGGCAGGAAAAGGACATACACACACGGTGTTTTGAATGAGCAAATAATTTTGAGGCTGCTACTAATAGTCATAGAAGCGAAACGAGAACCATTATATGCATTTAGGGTTTTAACATGCTCTGAATATGTTTACTCTCCCATTTGGAACGAAACGCACTAAGCGCTAATTATCCATATAGTTATGTTATTTATAATATGTGAGTTGTTTAACTATTGTCTATTTCGGTTTAACGATTGAGCAAGTGCTAATAATGCATGTAAATATCGCTGAGAAAAGAGATTTATACACTAAGTAGCATCTTCAATGTGCACAAATGTGGTAATTACAAAGCTTTTTATACATTCAAAGATGTCTGCCACCGAAATGCAGTCAAAGCACAGTGTGTGAAATGGATACATTCTATCTGATACAGAGATCAAAGAGACTAAGTACCCTTTTTAAAGTCACCTTGTTTATGTTTGCACTTTTAAACGTGATCAAGCGGTCTGTGCACCGTGAAACGCGTCGTTTTCTGGTCTTTTTTCCTTGCCATGCTGACATAAAAAATAAAGCATTGTCAGTCTGGACAAACATTGGAGTGTTTTCACCTCTTTGTAGAGAGTTATTTTGGCTTTCTCTACTGTTCTTGGGAGTGCATTCCGCTGACTTTTTTCCCGGTTCCATCCAGGATCTGGGAATTGGTTTTCTTTTTTCGAATATATATATATATGCATGCAATTAGGCCCCTCAACTTTTATTTTATTTGCCACATTTCTACGCTTCTTCTTACAAGGGTAATTCAGCTTGTTGTCTTCGGTATCGATCGATTGTTCACCAATCAAACACTTTGCCTTCTGTCCATGGGGTGCCTGCGAGGACCAGACAGGAATTTCATCAAAGGTGCACCTGCCAACCATCTCATATTACACGTGTTGTAGCAGCGCTCTCCGCAGGAAACTCAGTAGTTTTCCGGCTGACAGTGGAAGATGTTGAGAATCTGAGGTTTTGGATCTGAACCATTCCCTCTAGAACCTTTGGGCTTTCTCATGAGCAGAATGAGATTACCATAATACATGATTTCGGACCCAAATAACTGGACAGACCCAAAGAATATAGCAGAATACTACTTTATAATCAACTCATTAAAAGAGGGAAACCTAGCGAACTACAAATCGTAGTCCAAACACTATATTTCAATTACATACCTCAATGTGCATCAACTATGACATTATCCTATGCGGCAAATAATAAACCCTATCGGATGGAGGGGTTGGTTAAGGGAACATATCTACTTATATGTCTCTATAAGTGTTAGTAACATCATTGAATGCCCCAGATCTAGTAAGCATTCCTTGAATTTCCCTCTAACTACGTATAATACAAAGTATAGCAGCATAACAGCAGTGGATTGGCTTCTGCAACAATGTATGCTCATCATTGCATAGGCCCTCTGATTAGTTAGCATTCTCTCCCAACCGTGGACATTCGACTTGTTAGCAGCACGTGAGCCAAACGAAACCCAGATGCAGAGAACAACATCAGACTACTGCCCACTTGCCCAACTAGTCTACCAATTCTCATCTGCCAAGCCTTCAGCCAAGGCTTTTCATTTGTACTTGGCCTTGGGTAATGTTCTCTCCCCTGGAACATTAAAGGGATATTAGGTACATCGTTATCTCACCTGGAGCTCATGAATAGGCCTTGTTTTATGGTCATACACCACGTGTGAGGAGACCATGATTTTATCCATCTTACCTTTGTATTTAGTGCTATTTGATTGAATTATGTCAAGTATCATTATCCTCTTCGACCTCCGGAGACTTGGTTAATCCATCTCACATATGCTTTCTTCATCTTTAATCATCAATAGTTGGCATTCACAAATGTTTCGCTCATTAATTAATCTAGGAGAAATATGTCCTGCGTACATTGCTTATCCTCATTTACTCCCTTTCTACCCTGTAATTGCTTCTGGCTGTGGCATCCTTAATCTCTGCTATTCTTTGGTGGAGTGCAAATCTATTCTCCAGCATCAGTCAGCTCAGCAACCCTGGTCTTCCTCCTTCAAGCATTTCGCTTACTATTATTCAGAGCCGAAGTACATCTTTTCAACCGCTTTACCCATGTTATATTTTCTACTGCAGCATGTGACTCATCTACCTTGTGTTTCTTTGTATATACATTTACTACTCATCTGCTTACTTATCTTCTTTGTACATATGGTTTCTTCTTACTTGTATATGTGTTTACTTTGTTTCTTCAGTTATATCTTCATTCTTTAATTATTCTCATATTGTTTCAGTTCATCATCGTCTCTTCACCTCACTTTGCACCTGTTAGATGTTCCTTACCGCTCCTTGATATTCAGCGGTGTCTGTACATTTCCTGCTACCACTTCAGTTTGAGGGTACATTCGGTATGGTTGCCTGAGTGCATAAACTCTCTCATACCCTCTATGCGGCATTGGAATTATACCTGGTGTCATGCACAATGTCTTCTTGTTCTTAATCAAGTGTGTCAGGGGTGAGGGGGTGGGCTCTTTCAATTATGTATATGTCTGCTTCTCTACAACCGATCTTCAAAGAAATAGAAATACAAAATACAAATGCAATGTTAACCTCAAGGTTCTGAGCACTGTCTGCAACTGCTTTCTTGTGTTTTACCCTGTTTTTGTGATTTCGTTATATCAGAATGGCATTACAGCACTGGAGGGGGGCTGTAATATGTGCTATCACCCCTTACCACTGGTATGGTATGTGCCCTCTGCCTTGCCTTTGGCCCACAATTTGAGTGTGGGCATATAACAGCATTTATATCCTCTGGCCCACAGGGCTGTAATTCCTAAACAAAGCATTTTGAATTTGAATTTGACTCATGCTCCCCCAAACCCACTGGTCATTAAGAGGCACACTATGTCTCTAAAAGCCTGTACACCGTTGTATGTCTAGTTTGTATTTTATGATCCAGGCTTCTGATCCCATTGAGATAAACAGTCCTGTGTTTTTGAACCACAGAGACCATGTAGCACATGAAATGTGTGGATATTGTTAAGTTCTATCTAGATGGATGTGGATGTAGATTGAATTCACATTTCCTTCAGTATGATTGTACATAGGGGTTCACGGGATAGCCCCTTAAAATATGCTCGTATCAGCATGCACACATACAGCATATATAATGTGCATAACCATCATACACTGTGCTGAGGCTCTGGACTGTAGGCCAACTTGTAAACCTCCAGGGATCGCTACTGTGTGGCGATATGACGTGTGGCGAGGCTTGTCAGTGGAAATGGCCTATAGGACTCTCACATTTAGAGTAGAAGGTTTTGGCTTTTTAAACCCCATTATAACATTCATGGTGTTTTCCTCTCTATATCTAAGATATTACATTGGATGTCAAGCAAATGTCCTCTCAGTTTTCAGTCATTTGCAATTTCTGTCACTATATATTCCAACATAACAAGACTCATTGTCTGGTGTACATGGGTGCAGTAGATCATGCCATAACATGAAAAGCTGCTGCAAAGAAAGGGTTACATGGTATACTATGGTCTGATACCATTGGTTGTTACTAGTGGTTGTTTTGAAGCAAGGCACAGCTGATATATAGGTAGCAGTGCCACTAGGTGTTCATATGATGAAAGAACAGTTAGCATCTGATATGCATGGGCCCAGTACAACCAGTTCTAACAGTAGGTTGATGTGGAATAAGGGTTAAGGCTTAACTGATACACAAGTTTGCAATAATACAGGCAGTGACTAGAGATTGCTGATGAGAAAAGTTAATCTAACATGCAAGGTTGCAGTACCAAAGTCTGTTACTTGAAGTTGCTATAGATCAGGCACAGCTGGTATACAAGAATGTAGCACCACCGGCTGGCATTAGAGGTCACTGCAGAACAGGTTCATATCTGAAATGCATGCGTTCACTGCTGCTATCGGTACTTAGATGCTCTTTTAGAATAGTCCACATCATTTGTATTGTAATGCAGAGAATTTGAACAAAAATTCAACATTTGCAGGTTGTTCCTTTGTTGATGGTGTTTTCACTCATTCCTTGCGTGACCTAAGCGTACATGTATGTCATATGTGTGGTTATGCCTTTGGTGAGCCTCGAGTTACAGTTGTTTTGCTATAACTTGAAAATGTCAGTAAGTTTTAGGTTTTTCATGGTAACTAAAATGTCCACTCAAATATATTGCAACGTGTTTTTTTTTTTTTTTTTTTAAACACAAGATTAACCATAATATCTGACAAAGGATGTTATGGAATTTCACGTCATGTTTCAATAATATACTCCCTCAATGTGTGTCCATATTCAGTGGTCACTGTATCCAAGGCACACCTAATGCTATGTCTCAGGCAGCGCAGTGGCCTCATCTCAGGCCTGCGTTCTGCTTATCTGCAAGGGAAGTCTTTTTTCCCTTTTCTTTTTTGTCTCGTGCTGTGGAGAAGGAGCAATCAACAAATACTCCAGTAGACCGTGGAGTAGCCGCAGAGTTGCTGTTGAGTTGCCTGCCGTCTGCTAATCTGCGAGGGAAGTCTTTTCTCCCTATTCTTTTTTGTCTCGTGTTGTGGAGGAGGAGCAACCAACAAATACTCCAGTACCCTGCGTTGTGGCCGCAGAGTTTCTGTCGAGTTGCCTGCAGTCTGCGCAGTCCGCGTAGCCCATGTAGATCAAGAGGGCAAGAAGGTAGAACGCACAGAGCTGCACTGACTTTCCATCTTTGCTGCTTACCTTGTAAACAATTGTGAATGCCGACAGTTGCTGTGTACTGAGAGTGACTGTGGGCTATTGCCTTTGAGCTCTCGTGCACTGTTTCTGGATATCCCCATAAACTACAGTCCTTGAGCCAAGCATTTTGTGTCTTTTTTGTGTCATGCCGGCAATGGCTCAGGGTAAACAACCCACCTACAATCTTCGGAAAGCAATAAACAAATGCCCTGCCAAATCAAATGGATATAAAAGGGGTGCTTCTATAGCATCCCCTGTCAGGCATTCTGATAAATGCGAAGGAGGACTGAAGGGAAAGTCTAGGTTCCAAATTCAATGGAAAAAAAAACAACAAAAAAAAACAACTACCAGTCTGGCCCACATGACAAAATATTGAAATGTCGACAGGAATACTATGTTTGAGAGCTACATCGAATACATTTGGCGACATTGACAATAATTCGCTCCTAAAACTGTATTACCAACTAAGTGCCGGAAATTGCCTGTTGGAGGTGGGGGGGCGAGTTAGCATTGTGTAACTTGAATTCTACTAGAGTTGGCCCTTTAAATGGTGCCAGGAGCTTGCACACTGCTGTTCCCCTGCTGTCCTGTTGGCAGACTCAGCACACTTAGCACAGGCCTGCCTTCACCCATCAGTTGACCTGGAGGTTCATTTACCATCAAAAAGACTGTCTGCTACACCAAATCTGTTTTGCCAAACAAGTACTTTGGTTCTTGACTCAGGTGGGTTTAATGGTGGGGTGCTACAACCCTCTGAGGGGGATATGGCAAATTCAGCAAGGAAAGACGAAATAACAGTGAGAGACCAATCATATCAACTGGAAATAGGGGCGCTGTGAGACGTCTTGAATTTTGAAGTTAACATACTCCTCAAACTGTGTGGAAGGATCCATAAAACAGAATGATCACATGTCTTTGCTTCAAGAAGGTCTAGAATCGTGTTCAGAACTGGTCTGGAAAGGAGGGAGGTCCCTGAAAATGAAGTTCCAGAGGGACTCCTAGTAAACTCAACAGAAGTCCAGCTGATCATTATTCCTTCCCAAAGCCCATCCACTAGGAACAGTGTGCTAGAACTGTCAGTCCAATCACCACTAAGCTACCCTACACATAAACAACGCTGTAAACTGAACAATCGAGAGAAAGAAGTGGTCTCGAATGGAGAAGCTATTGTGTTGCCTGAGCCGATCTCTCTGCACCTCTGAATTCAACAGTAGCATCATGGGGGCGTCATAGCAAGCTAACGAGACGTCAGAGGAAGAAGGTGACTAGACAGAAAAAGATACACCAATCTAGTGTGGGCACTTTGACTAGTTGGCTTCTCAGTGGCGACAAAGTGGCTTCCCCTTCATTGCACAAACCTTCAAATAGATGTCTGGCCCCAATAGTGGCAGCCACTGAAGTTCCTAGAGATGCAATTACTGTCTCCAAGACAGCCACTAGCACAGGATGCAGTGCTGGGGACGTTGTGGAGATAAGGGTGGTAGGTACTGCAGAGGAACCAGTGGTGGAAGTCGTGTAAGAGGATTCAATTCAACACTACAGCTAAGTCAACGCCTAGTCTAGAATACTGAATGAAAACCCTTATTGATATATCTTTACTCCAGTTCATGCGTTCTGGATGACTACCCCTATATAACACCCCTCTCTTGGAATCCTCCTGACCCCACTGAGCCAAGAAGTAGTTCTGTTTTGCAAGTTAAAAGATTTATTTGATAAATTAAACAATATATATATATATATCACACTTTATAATAAATTAATAATTGAATATCACACTTAATCTGATATGATAAAGATTAACAACGGAGAATCTGGCACTAGCACACTTCTTTATAATCACTAAGGAGTGGAGATGAAATGGATAAGGTAGCACACTGGTAAATAGGTACAGAAGTATAATGTGATAGAGAATGCTTTATAGAGTTCAAATGGATGCAATGTTGAATGAAATGCAATACAGAAAATACTCAATATGATTTCAACAAAACAATGTAATCACTTTTCTCTGGCAATCCCCTCCCCCCCTTGATGCAATGCAAGGAAATGGAAGGAAGCACACAGTTCTCAGAAATGCAATCAACTGTAATTCAGTTCACCCCAGCAAGCTTACACTACGGAAGTTGAAAACACAGGCAAAATGCTTTTATAGGTGCTGGCAATGATGTGAAAAATATGCTAAAATGCTTTTAATTCCCTCTAGAGGTTCAGGGGGAGTGAAATATACTTGGTGCGATTAAAAGCTAAGATTCTAAGCTTTTAGAAGAAAGTTACGGCTAGTCTCTAGCCCAAACGGTTACAGAGTTATGACTGATTTAGTAGCGGTCGTTTTTGGTTTTGCAAATTTTAAACGCAACACTTTTTCAGCTTTAAAATTGATGGCAGAATAACACAATTGCTAAGCTGCAGTTCTACTTAGATTAAAAATGGATTGAATTATATGATTTTAACTAAGAGATGTGTTCTGAGTTTTGCTGAGTACTCACAAGAGATTTTGAACCGGAAAGCGACTTGGTCACGGACTTCAGTCTGGTCAGGTCTTCCCGAGTTCCGCTCACAGCGCCTGGCCTCTGGAACTGCTCACAGCGATCTGGGTCAGCCCTGCTCTCTCTCTCTGGGTACAGCACTGCTTCTGGATTCTGGAGATTGAGGGATTTGAAATCTCTGGTTTATCTTGGAGTCTAAGTGTTGGCTCTTTGAAGGTTGATGGAGGTAGAGTATGGATTTTCCGGCAGAGCTTCCAGCTGCAGATGGAAATGAAGGTCTCTACCTAAGTTTCAGTGGTCCATTTATATGTTCTGCAAGTGGGTGTGTGTGTTGGTCATAACTAAACTTGCCCCTCTCACTTGTCATTGGTCCAGCTTTCATTTCTCCCCTGATTGGGGGAGCTAAGTTGTGTCAGAGTGATGTCATTTTATGGCTTGCAGAGAGGACACTCTCCTGTCAAATTGCACACAATCTATATTTGATAAACAAAGACATATTTGCACCGGTAAACATTGATTTAAAATTACATGCACACATGAGGCATTACTGATGTTAGCCCCTGTTCTGACTCTGGCGTTTCTAGGAGCTTGCATCCAGAAATAGCAATATTTTGGGCTTTTTAGTGGTTTTGCAACATCAGATTTTTCTCCAGATTTGTACACATGTACACGGCCTGTCCATACATACTCCAGCAAATTTTCATTTGTCTAACTTAAACACAGTGTCTGTAATATTAACAATTAGCGGGGTTTTGCCCCAGAACATCACACAAATTGGAGTTTGGGCTTGAATTGAAGGTACATGTTTTAAATGAAGGCTCTCAAGGTTATACATTTCTGCCATTTGATTACAAAGAGTTATCAGTGTTTTTGTAAAATATATATTTTGCTTCCAAGTCAGTTCTTAGAGTGTTGGAGTCCGCCTCCAAGACTTGGGTGGGTCAGTGATCACATGTGTCCTCTGGGCAGGCAGGCCTTTGTTGACAGGAAACAGTAAAAATCAACATATTCCTTTCAGAGGAGAGGGGCCATTGTGTGGTCTCTGGGAAGCTCTGATCAGGAGGCCAGGGAGCCACTTTGCATTTAATTAACAGAACCCTGTGATTTCCTGGCTTCTTGTGTTGAGTTCTGAAGTGTCAAGAGTTCTCAGGACAGGCAACCCCTTTGAACTTTTAATGGAATCAGACCCCTTTTTTTGCACTAGACAGTTTTGCAAGACAGCTCTCCTGTCAGAGTTTAGACCGCCAGCGCCACCCTCAGGATTTTGCGGTTACTGCATCCATCCTTGGGATTTTTTTTAGATTGATTCATTTCAGCAAGTGATATTACATGGAGTATATTGTCCATGTTCAGGGCATGGCATTGGTGTGTTTCTGCAGTAAAGTAATTCTGTGTCCATGATTTTGCCATATTTGACATTCAAGAAAAATGAATTCCCAACAGTTATGGGTTTGCTTTTGGCAATCAGCATTGCCTCTCTGAGCTCACAATATAGGCGAAATGGGATTTTCCTGATATTTTCTGTGGAGCTCTGGCCATTATGATGTTTTCAATGCCAGTAATGCACAGTTTTTGTGGTAGGGCTTGGATGCATGGCTAAAAACATCCCACAAGCCCCCCTTCTTGCGGTGGCCATCTGATCCTTCACTAGTGGGACCCGCAAGATCTGGAATGTAGTTCTCATCTTCTTCCGGTAGATGGCACAGTTCAGCATCTTTTCCTCCATCCGGTACTGATCGATGGGTTCGCCTCGTCGGTCCTGATGGGAATATTGGGCGGTACATCGGGCCCATTGCGTCTCTGCTCCCGGTCTCCGGATCGTCCTCCTTGGCCCGTCTCCAGGTTTTCTTTCTCCTAGGACGACAAAGGAAGAGCGGCAATACCTACTCATAGACGTTTTTACACCACTGTTGAGATAGTGGGGCAGCATATGCATTTAATCATAACGAAATATTACATTCTTATTTTGAAAAAAAACAGTATAACTAAGAGACAGTTTCATGCAAATCACAATATTTTAGAGACTAGATGTGGTATGTTTTATGATTGGAACTGAATTAGTCGGAGACAGTACCCGCTAGGATTCCAGAGGATTCCTCCAGTTGTTGCAGAGTGTGCCTGGGATGGCAACACTTCAACTGGTTTATGTGGACCCACTTGTCTTCCCCCGCTGCCAAAGGACCTTTGGGGATGTGGATTTTGTAGGCCACAGGGGAGATCTTGTCGATGATCTCAAAGGGTCCCTTCCATGTAGGCAAAAATTTGCGCTGCTTGGCCTGGTTCCTTTGGAAGTTGTATAGATAGACCCGGTCTCCCACCTGATATTCCTTCCTGGAAGTTTTCTGGTCATAATGGGTCTTCATGCTATCAGCCGATCTTTCTAGATTCCGCTGAGCATAGGCAAAAGCATGTTGGAGGTGTTTCCTCAAATTTTCCACATACTCATGAGTAGTGGAGGCATTTATCAGTGTCTGCTCTTGGGTCCTGTAGAGCAAATGCTGAGGAAGCACCATCTTGCGTCCGGTCATCAACTCAAATGGTGACATTTTGGTTGCAGATGAAGGGGTAGATCTGATGGCCATTAGGACCAGAGGTAATCGGATACCCCAACTTGGCCCAGAATGTGCCACAAACTTCTTTAATATGCTCACAATTGTCCGGTTATATCTCTCTACTGCCCCAGAAGAAGCTGGTCTATAAGCAATATGCAGCTTTCTCTTGACCCCCAGTATCTCCCACATCTTTGTCATTACTTCACTGGTGAAGTGGCTACCTCTGTCTGACTCAATCCTTTGAGGTAGACCAAAACGGGAAAAGATGTGGTTAACCATCAAGGCAGCTGCCGTTTCTGCCTTGCAGTTTGGGGCTGGGAGACATTCCACCCACTTGGTAAACAAGCATGTCACAGTCAACATGTACTTATTCCCCCTAGCCGAGCGAATCACAGAGCCTACAAAGTCGATTTGTAAATCTGACCATGGCAGTGTCATCCCCCTCTTTTGGAGAGGCGCGTGGTGCGTGAGGGATGATAGCTGAAATTGTGCACACACAAGACACCCCTTCAAGTATTGGTCGAGGTCCTGCCCCATATGTGGCCAGTATGCAACCTCTCTTAAGATTTCCAATGTTGTGTGAAACCCCCTATGACCGGCGGTGGCCGCATCATGGGCGTGACTTAACATCAGGCTTCGGAATGAGGTAGGAACCACCCACTGATCGTGGCCAGCTTTGGATTTCCTTACCAACAAACCGTCTTGGATCCGGAACATTTTTGGACATTTCATCAACACTCTTAGGTCCTCTTTCCCAATGTAATCGGTATCCGTCAGGGGAAAGTTCTACCAATTATTGGATCCCCCTTCTGAGCGGTAAATAGATCAGCATCAGGGGTCTTCTTACTCCATTGTGCAATTGAGAGGTCGTTGTGAGCATTTGTCTGGGACCTAGTGATAGCAGTGACCTGGATTTCCCCCAACAGGGACTCAATCTCAATTAGATCCCCTTGGATGGCCCCGGTTTTGGCCAGCTGATCAGCTAAGTCATTTCCAGTTTTGTCTGGTCCCTCTACTTTGGAATGACCCTTGATCTTTTTCCAATAGATGGTCATCTCATTCGAGGTGACCAGATCATCAATGTTTTGGATCAACTTCCCATGTTTCAAGGGTTTGTTGTTAGCACATAACATGCCTCTGGTTTTCCAATTAACCAGGTGCTCCACGAACCCGTTCCGTACATAATCCGAATCTGTGATTATGACCAGTTCATGGAGTTGTTGCTGGGCAGCAGTGAGGATGGCCTGATGCACAGCCATCAATTCGGCCACCTGACTACTTCGGGGACCAATTTTGTATCCAGCGGAGGGTTCTGGGGACTCATTCACCCATGCATTCCCTACGCCGGCCACCAGTTCTTTCTCCCCGTTGTTGTCAACATGGTAAGAGCATCCATCCACATACACAGTGGGCATTCCCTCACACTTGTCTTCATCAAAGACTTTGTGGGGGGAATTAAGGTATGCCTCCATGTTGTCCTTTATTTTTAGACTTTCGTCCTCGAGACAGTTTTCTCTGGCACAATCATGCAAGTCAGCCAGACCTTGCGCAAGGGGACTCTTCTTGTTTTGGCCATATCTGACCTCCACAGGAAAGCCTTGCATTGACAGAATCCAGGAAGTAATTCGGGAATTACTCACATTTCCGGCCCGGATTCTGTCACTTTGGAGATATTGCAGAGGCTGGTGTGGAGTCTCCACTATGATGTGTTCCCCCTGGATAAACGGGTGGTAATTCTTCAATGCCCACACCGTTGCCAGGAGTGCCTTCTCACAATCGTTGAATTTTTCCTCCACAGAGGATAAAGTTTTGCTCGCATAGGAGATTACTTTATTGACCTTGTCATGCTTTTGGTATAATACTGCCGTCAAGCACGTATTAGAGAACCCTGTCTCCAGAAAGAACTCCTTGTTTCTGACAGGGTAAGCTAGGCAAGGCGCTTGTGAGAGGCTTCTCTTGAGTTGTCTTACTGCCTCGGCTTGTTCTGGACCCCATTCCCACTTGACCCCCCCCTTCAGGAGATGAATCAGGGGTCTGGTGATCTCTGCGTAGCCCTCAATGAACTTTCTGCTGTAATTAGTCAGTCCAAGGAGGCTCCTTAGTTCCCGCAAAGTTGTGGGGTCTTTCAGTTTCTGAATTGCTTCCACTTTCTTTTCCTGGGGACAGAGACCCTGAAGAGTAATCTCATGCCCCAAGAAATTAACACGGGTTCTACACCACTGTGCTTTCTGAAAGGAAAGTTTTGCTCCGGCGGCCCTCAACGGTGTCAGAACATAACGGATCTCCGCTATGTGTTCCTCCACAGATGAACTTTTGATGAGGACATCATCTACATAAGCCAGGTTACCCCTCGCGCCCAGGTCGGGCATGGCCTTGTGTAGGAAAATGTTGAATTCATTGCCGGAGTTGAGGTATCCGAAGGGAGTCCGGGTCCATGTATACTGCTGGCCCCCAAAGGTAAAAGCCAGTTTGTATTGGTCCTCCCTGCTGACAGGCACGGTCCAGTATACATTGGTCAGGTCTATTGCAGTGAATACCTGTGACCCCTGAATCTGGGCCAGCCCTTGGTCAATGTAGGGCAGAGGCCATCGGGAAGTATGGACCCGTTTGTTGAGCTCCCTAAGGTCGGCGCAGAGTCTCCACTGGCCGTTTGGCTTCAATATTCCCAGCACCGGATTATTGAAGGTGCTGTGGACTGGACGGATTATTCCCCGGCACTCAAGGTTCTTAATTATTTCAGTAAGGGACTCCATGGATGCGAGAGGCAAACGATATTGCTTCACAAACACGGGAGTCATGCCAGGGTCCGTGGGGATTGTTGTTGTGTGGATGTCGGTGCGACCACAGTCATATGAGTCTACCGCAAAGAGATCTTGGAAATCCAAGAAAACTTGTTTCAACTTTTGCTTTTGTTCCAGAGTCACACAGGCATCAGCTAGGTTGACTCTCTCTTCCACCATCTGCCTGAAGCCTGGAAAGACTTCTGGTTTGGCTATCTCCGTGGCCTCCTCCAGCTGGGTGGAGAAGTCCCTGGTCAGAGTGCGGATTTGGACCGGAGGCTTCAGGTGGGAAAGGCAGCCCTCATGGACTTGGAAAATCACCTCATCCCTCCTGAAGTCACACGTCACATCTTCCTTACCATAAGTGCAGGAAGTGTACACCAGGAAGTTCCACCCATGCCGGGTGAAAATCCTGTCTGGTGTTGTATTGTCCTCACTGTCACTGTCAACACAGTCCTTGGGGATTGGTCCTAACAGTTCATTTACAAGATCAATGGAGAAATGTCGGTCATCAACCGCCATTCCAATAATGGTGCCTGCGGCTAGAGTAATACTCTTTAAGTCGCTGTTATCCACCTCTATTAGAATGGTGTCATGTTCTTTGTTGACTAATGGAGTTGGGTTTACCCCCAACCCTTGCTGTTGGAGAGAAGCATTTAGATGTATGTAAGCATCAGGGTTTTTCAACTCTTGTCCCCTTTTAACTTTCACTTCCAGGGAGAATTGTCGGGTCCTTTCTGGGATGGTGACTTCCACGCACTGGAACGCCCTGCCACCTCACCTCAGACTCATCGAGTCCCACCTAGCCTTTCGTAAGGCTATCAAAACCAGACTCTTTGTGTGACTTTAACCTGTTTCTGCCTTTATGCCTGCTAACTTGTAACTAAGAGCCCCCTGCACCCGAATGTAATCTTAAATCTGTGTATCCTCTGTAACAGCGCCTCGATGCCTCATGGGCTGCAAGTGCGCTTAACAAATGCAAATAAATAAATAAATAAATTTAACCTGAATTTTGACTGCATAAGGTAGCAATTGAGCTGACCTAAATGCTTTTTCTGGATCAACAAAGCCCATGGGATTATCCGCTAATCGGGACCAAGCTTTGAAGTTTATTAGGTCCAAACTAATGGCAAAGCGATTGAGAATGTCACTGCCTAAGTAAAAGGCGGCAGTGACGTCTCGCACGACCCAACAATTATGGACTATGCTCTTGTTGCCAATGGAGATTTTGAGCATACACCTGCTTGGCAGGAGATGTTTTGAATTGGGTGCTTCCAGGTCCATTTCCCATTTGTCTATCAGTTTGAAGGTGGGAATGGCTAGATCCTTTGGGAGTTGGCGAAACATGGCTTCGCTGATGAAGCTCTTACCGTTGTTCACACACACTCGAGCGAGAACAGAGTCCTTCCCATCATTTAACTGAACAGGGATGAACAACTGCTCTCCAATTTGCTGAATATCAGCCAGGCTCTGAGCTGATTTCACATCTTTCTGGACTATAGGAGTGGGAGTTTCAGATTGTGGATTGGTATAGAATTTCAGAGTGTTTCCTTCCAGCGTGGAATACCACTTTAGACTGGAAGGAAGGTTGATTTTCAGAAATAGAGAGGACCCCCCATCACCAGTCTGTTGTCTTACTGCTATTACTGTCACGTCTGGAATCTGGTTGTTCTGGAAGTGAAATTCTACTTGGTCAGATTTTTGTTCAACCATGTGGCATGTGCTGTTTAAACTAACATGGTTGACACTCTGTTTTAATTTTATGGGTCGGCTAGTCTGGGTCCAGAGGACCTTGTTTACGCAATCTATTAGGGGTGACAACCTTCTCAGGAGGTCATTCCCTAGTAAACAAGGGGTGCCCTCTGGGGTCACAACTATGACCGGGTGTTTCAACTTGTGTCGCCCGATCTTAATGTCCAAGTCTGCAGTCCCCTCAACGGGAATTTCCTTCCCGTCAAAGTTCTGCAGTTGTCCAGGAAGAGAGGTGAGAGGAATTTGGTAATTCTCTCCCCTTCCTGCATTCAGTTCATCAAAGGCCCTTCTGGACAGAAGGGTAGCTTGAGATCCTGTGTCCACCAGTGCCGAGATTGTACCCTGCCCCTGTACTTGTACCGGGGCATAATATCTTCCCTCCTTCTCCTCAAGGGGGCACAGATAATGTACATTTTTGGACAACTGGTGGGCTAATTTTCTGGTTTTGGACATCGCTAGCGAAGAGATTTGGGCAGAATTCTGTGGAGAGCCTTGGGAATCTGAAAGAAAAATTTGGCAACTGGAGATCAGAGCCATTGTGGGTTCCCCTGGTTCCAGTTCTGGGCCGCCCCCCCCTTTTTGGAGGCAGTCCCCAGGATGGGTTTGAACCAGGGGATTTTCTTGCTGTTGGTTCTGGGATGAGATGGTGGGCGGCGGTAGCTCAGTCTCCACATCTCCCCAGTCTGGATTTGCATCCCTAGGGACCCATTTTTCTTTGGGAGGAGTTCCCCCCTCTCTGAAGGAGAAGATACTTTTCCCAGGATCCTCTGAGGATCCCTCTCCCTCAAATTGGAAGATCTGTACCTCCTCCTCAAACTGAGTCTGTTTGGGTCTTTTGTTTCTCCTACCCCCCCTCTGCTCCTTAGGAGGCAGACTTTCAGGGGCAAGAGATTTTGTTTCCAGTTCCTGGGTTTCCAGGGGCTGTTTACAAGTGAGGAAGGAAGCTTCCTCCAAGGCTTTACACCCCCCTTCTCTTTGTGCCTCCTCCCTGGGAACCGGTGAGTTATCGGGGTGCTGCCCCCGTCATTGTTCTGGAGCACCAGGTCCAGAGTTGGGTGCGTTCTGCGCCGGCACGCCCATCTGAGGGTTCTGCTGAGCCCTCAGTATGTGACCCAGATCCCGCGCCATGTTTTGAACCTGGCGCTCTAACTGGGAAACCCGCTCAGGCTGATACGGGGCCCTGTTTTCTCCCCTGGGCTGATCCCGGGAAGGGTAGCTGTCCCTCCTCTGGTAATACCCCGGGTTGGGAAGATTTGGGTACCCCTCCACCCTTGGCCTCCCCTCTCCTGGATTCAGTGGTCTGGGCTCAGGGAATTGGGGAAAGAAGGATGGATGGTTTTGGGGCTGAAAGTCGGGTGGATATCTGGGGAAAAAGTTCTGCCCAGGGTTTGGTAATTTTCTGCCCTCCTGTGGGAAGTTTGGATGGAAGTTCCCTGGGTTAGGTGCTTGGCTGGATCCCCCCCCTTGGGCTGGAGGAGTCCACACATAACCCAGGATGGGTCGATTTCCCTTGTAACGGGGACTTACATAATCAGGAGAGCGAGGGACCCCATTTGTGGGGCTGCCTCCTTGACTCCCTGTCTGTGACTGACCCGAGGACCTCCTGGGCCTAGCATTATTAGGTGCAGGTAGATTTTTAGGCCCCCCATCTCCAAATCCAAAACGGGGTGACCTTTACCTCTGCCACCTTGGCAGCAGCAGGGGTGCTGTTGGCTTTGGGGTTTTTCTGGGCATTACTTTTGCTATCTATCGGTTTCTGCACCTCATAGATCCGGGTAGCCTGTTCAATGACCCAGTCTAAAGATCTTTTCTCGTGAAAATCCCTCAAGAGCTGGGTCATTATGTATTTGGGCAAGGCATGGAAAAACGTATTAATAAATTCTCTGCTATCCGTGCGCACCCTTCTTGTGGTCTGTGCAAAAGCACGCTTTAACTCCTGCACAAATTCTTGTGGGGCCTGATCCTCCCCACATTGCAAATTGTAGGCTGCCTTGTGAGCCTCTTGAGGATTTCTGTGAACAGAAAAATGTTTCAAGATGGCCGCCTTATAGGTGGACCATCTTAAATGATTTTGGTCCTCCAGCCCCGCAAAGAAACTGGAGTATTCCGGGGAGAAGGTCCACTTTACATATTGAATACAGCTTTGGCTGTCCTTCAACTGGAAAGTCTCCATCATTTGCTCAAACAACTCTAAGTGCTCCCAAACAGAATACTTAGCGTTCTTATGGTAAGGCGTGATGACGCTCCTGATCGCCTTAATCTGCTTTAAGGGGTCCTTAAGCAAGGCCCTTTTTGCCTTATTGGCCTTTTTGGTCCGGGTAACCCTTGTCCATTCGTCCTCGGACTCAGAGGCACTGCTCCCAGAGGTTCCTGTCTGATCTTCAAGGTTTTCCCGGATTCTGCGAGCCTGGGAATGGCTGGCAGAATGTGGGGACCTGGTCTCCTGTGTCCTGCGCAGTTCAGAGGAGTCTTCAGATTCCTCCTTGCTGCCAGGATTTGCTGGGTACCCCCCCCACTGACCTAACTGGGCAGAGGTTTTCAGGATGCCCTTAATGGGCCTATTCTCCCGGGGTTCCCCACTGAATTGCACCATGCTTGGGTGCCCATGCCCAGATGCCCGCCCATCCATTCCTGGGAGGTACTGGCCTATGAGCCCCATGCTTCTGGCTGGATAGTAATCTGCCATCCCTGTGGCCCGGTGCTCATGTGCGCCAGGGGACATGGGGGTGGCAGAGTCCAGGGACTGAGAGGTATGAGGGCCTCTGGTACTAGGGCTCCTGAGGTTATGCTCCGGAGTTTCCATTTCCCAGCGAAACTCATCTCTATCCGCCCCTGCTCCCTGTTGCAATGCAAGAGCCTGCATTTGTGCCTTCAGTTCCTCAGTTAAGGCCTTACTAGACTCTATCAGTCTCTCCTGCATCGCTACCTGTTGTTGGAGCCTTTCATTGTGCTGGCAGAGAGCCTCATTCTCTCTCTGTGTTTCCTGATTGGTCCTGGAGCACTGGGCCAGTCTTTGCTGCAGGAGGGTTACCTCCTGAGCTGTGTCCCTATTGGCCTGCTCCTTTCTTGCTAGAGCATCCTCCACCCTCCTGGTGTGCTCTAACAAGTTCTGGTATTCTTTTTGGAGGTCACCCAGTCCCTGGTGGGCCAGGTGATTTTCTTCCATTTTCCTTTTTAAATGGCAGACTTCCTGGCCTAAGGCGTCTCTTTCCTGACTAAGAGCCTGCATTTGTGCCGCCAGGTCGTCCCTCTGCCTTTGAAAGGCACCAGCTTTCTGCCGTTCTTCATCAAACTCTGCCTGGGTATCCAGGTCTTTCAAAATCAGCTTGTTGCTCTCTACCTTCACTCTATCTAGATGACTTTGCAGGGTGGCTACCTGCTCCGTGCATGCCCTGTTAAAGTCTAATTGTTGCTCCAGCTTTTTCTGGCTCTGCAGTAAGGAGTCCAAACTGTCTTGGTGCTCCTTCTGCAGGGCCAGAAATCTAGTATCCTGGTCAGCCTTTTCCTGTTGCAGTATATCCATGTCCTCTTTTATTTTAATGATATACTGCCTACTATCATTTTCTGACTCCTGGCTCCTCTGCAGCCTCTGCTCAGAAGAGTCCAGATCAGATTGGGCCTTCTGTAATGCCAGCAGTTGCCTACTCACCAAATCTTGGCCTTCAGCACATTTGTCCTGCATGGCTCCCATATGTAAATATAAATATGCCGCTACCCTGGCAATCTTGTTGTGCTCATCCTTGGCCTTAGAGGACATATATAGTTCACTCAGGGCCACATGTAAGGGACCCTGGTCTCTCCATATATCTGACCCTGTTTCCGTGACCTGTTGCGTGATGGCCTGCAACCAGACTGTTTGGTCCTGGTGAGTCCACTTACCTCTCACAAATAACTTATGTAAGAAGTGCTCTCTGGCTATTTTCATGTCTACTAAGGTCGTCATTCTAGAGATTGGTCTCTCTCCTGACTTACAGAAGTTTGTATTTTATTCTTGCAAAACAGACCGTTTCCTAGAGCGTTCCTTTGAGGAGTGCTTTACAGCGTAACACAGCGTGGTGATCCGACCGGATATGTGTATCTGGTCAGCTGGCACACTGTATTAATCTGCACAAGCGATAGATCTAACCCAAATGTCCGGCCCGAGCCCCCAATTTGTAAGAGGATTCAATTCAACACTACAGCTAAGTCAACGCATAGTCTAGAATACTGAATGAAAACCCTTATTGATATATCTTTATGTCCAGTTCATGCGTTCTGGATGACTACCCCTATATAACACCCCTCTCTTGGAATCCTCCTGACCCCACTGAGCCAAGAAGTAGTTCTGTTTTGCAAGTTAAAAGATTTATTTGATAAATTAAACAATATATATATATATATATCACACTTTATAATACATTAATAATTGAATATCACACTTAATCTGATATGATAAAGATTAACAACAGAGAATCTGGCACTAGCACACTTCTTTATAATCACTAAGGAGTGGAGATGAAATGGATAAGGTAGCACACTGGTAAATAGGTACAGAAGTATAATGTGATAGAAAATGCTTTATAGAGTTCAAATGGATGCAATGTTGAATGAAATGCAATACAGAAAATACTCAATATGATTTCAACAAAACAATGTAATCACTTTTCTCTGGCAATCCCCTCCCCCCCTTGATGCAATGCAAGGAAATGGAAGGAAGCACACAGTTCTCAGAAATGCAATCAACTGTAATTCAGTTCACCCCAGCAAGCTTACACTACAGAAGTTGAAAACACAGGCAAAATGCTTTTATAGGTGCTGGCAATGATGTGAAAAATATGCTAAAATGCTTTTAATTCCCTCTAGAGGTTCAGGGGGAGTGAAATATACTTGGTGCGATTAAAAGCTAAGATTCTAAGCTTTCAGAAGAAAGTTACGGCTAGTCTCTAGCCCAAACGGTTACAGAGTTATGACCGATTTAGTAGCGGTCGTTTTTGGTTTTGCAAATTTTAAACGCAACACTTTTTCAGCTTTAAAATTGATGGCAGAATAACACAATTGCTAAGCTGCAGTTCTACTTAGATTAAAAATGGATTGAATTATATGATTTTAACTAAGAGATGTGTTCTGAGTTTTGCTGAGTACTCACAAGAGATTTTGAACCGGAAAGCGACTTGGTCACGGACTTCAGTCTGGTCAGGTCTTCCCGAGTTCCGCTCACAGCGCCTGGCCTCTGGAACTGCTCACAGCGATCTGGGTCAGCCCTGCTCTCTCTCTCTGGGTACAGCACTGCTTCTGGATTCTGGAGATTGAGGGATTTGAAATCTCTGGTTTATCTTGGAGTCTAAGTGTTGGCTCTTTGAAGGTTGATGGAGGTAGAGTATGGATTTTCCGGCAGAGCTTCCAGCTGCAGATGGAAATGAAGGTCTCTACCTAAGTTTCAGTGGTCCATTTATATATTCTGCAAGTGGGTGTGTGTGTTGGTCATAACTAAACTTGCCCCTCTCACTTGTCATTGGTCCAGCTTTCATTTCTCCCCTGATTGGGGGAGCTAAATTGTGTCAGAGTGATGTCATTTTATGGCTTGCAGAGAGGACACTCCCCTGTCAAATTGCACACAATCTATATTTGATAAACAAAGACATATTTGCACCGGTAAACATTGATTTAAAATTACATGCACACATGAGGCATTACTGATGTTAGCCCCTGTTCTGACTCTGGCGTTTCTAGGAGCTTGCATCCAGAAATAGCAATATTTTGGGCTTTTTAGTGGTTTTGCAACATCAGATTTTTCTCCAGATTTGTACACATGTACACGGCCTGTCCATACATACTCCAGCAAATTTTCATTTGTCTAACTTAAACACAGTGTCTGTAATATTAACAATTAGCGGGGTTTTGCCCCAGAACATCACACAAATTGGAGTTTGGGCTTGAATTGAAGGTACATTTTTTAAATGAAGGCTCTCAAGTTTATACATTTCTGCCATTTGATTACAAAGAGTTATCAGTGTTTTTGTAAAATATATATTTTGCTTCCAAGTCAGTTCTTAGAGTGTTGGAGTCCGCCTCCAAGACTTGGGTGGGTCAGTGATCACATGTGTCCTCTGGGCAGGCAGGCCTTTGTTGACAGGAAACAGTAAAAATCAACATATTCCTTTCAGAGGAGAGGGGCCATTGTGTGGTCTCTGGGAAGCTCTGATCAGGAGGCCAGGGAGCCACTTTGCATTTAATTAACAGAACCCTGTGATTTCCTGGCTTCTTGTGTTGAGTTCTGAAGTGTCAAGAGTTCTCAGGACAGGCAACCCCTTTGAACTTTTAATGGAATCTTTGCACTAGACAGTTTTGCAAGACAGCTCTCCTGTCAGAGTTTAGACCGCCAGCGCCACCCTCAGGATTTTGCGGTTACTGCATCCATCCTTGGGATTTTTTTTAGATTGATTCATTTCAGCAAGTGATATTACATGGAGTATATTGTCCATGTTCAGGGCATGGCATTGGTGTGTTTCTGCAGTAAAGTAAATCTGTGTCCATGATTTTGCCATATTTGACATTCAAGAAAAATTAATTCCCAACAGTTATGGGTTTGCTTTTGGCAATCAGCATTGCCTCTCTGAGCTCACAATATAGGCGAAATGGGATTTTCCTGTGCATTTTCTGTGGAGCTCTGGCCATTATGATGTTTTCAATACCAGTAATGCACAGTTTTTGTGGTAGGGCTTGGATGCATGGCTAAAAACATCCCACAGTCGGTGGACCTAACTTAGATCTTAGAAAGTTCACAATAAGGGAAATTGAAAAGCAGGGTCGGTGCCCCCATATGAACAGAAATGAACTGCTTAAAGGTGCAGTAAGATTCCATCATTACTTATACTCAGTTCTGCTGATTTTGATTTCATAGAACCCATGAAAGCATGGGGGCAGGGGATTCCAAAATACATTGCGGCTTACCTGTCACAGCCTCTCTAATCAAGGCCCAGGCCAAGTCTTTGGAATTCTTAGGGTATGAACTAGATAAAACTTTAAATTTGGTGGAGTCTGGTTTTTGCTGCAATTGTTGTTCCAAGCCTCATAGTCCTGTGAGGGAGGTTTTGCAGCCAAAGAGTATCCCTCATCCAGTTAAAGTGGACAATGTACAGGGATGGCAGTGGTTGAAGAGCATGTTCGCAGGAGTAGAAGGCCCCCAAAACTGAAATTTAACCCTAGCCTCTTGAAACACTTGAGGCCATTCTCCAAAAGGGTCACTCATTGGATTTCCTTTCTAAGCATGTGATCTTTATGCTCCAAGAAACATGGCTAACGGAGCAGTTTCTGATGCATGGTTATCACATCCACCAGGTCAAAGTGAAGCAGAGCCAATTGGGGCAGCCTAACGGGGGACTGTGGATTGGTGTTAGCAATGCACATGAGACTGGTTTACTTCTTCCAAGTGATCTTGAGGGGAATGTATTGGCAATAGAGGTGGTCGTGAAAGGATCTCCAGTGTTGAAATGGCTGTTAGTGATTAACATCTATAATCCCCCGGGTACTGGGTCTTTGGTTGATATTTTCATCTATATAGATACAATGATCATGAATTGGGTGAAGAGTCCTAGTGAACGCGGTATAATAACAGGGGGTGATCTAATTGCGAGATGTGGGATACCCACAATCAAAGGGAACTTTAGTAATGTCACAGCAGAAAATAAAAATGGAAAAGAAAATGACAAATGGGAAGGGGAAGAAGTGGCTTAATTATCTAGCAGAATGGGACCAGGTAATATTAAATGGGAGACATTACAGGGAAAACTACCTGGGAAGGAGGGGCCTGTAGGTCAACTTTAGATTATGTGTGTTGCAATAGTGTTTTGACAGAAAAAATTATATTTTTATCTGTAAATAGCCTGCAAGTGAGTTATCACGGTGGAGTGAATGCGGAATGGACCCTGCATTTTCAGGGACAAATTCTGGGGGCCAACCAATTTGGAAGCTTCACAAATAGGTAATATACTGGTTTGGTCAGAAGCAAACATTGTTAGAGCATGCAAAATGGCGCAACATGTAAAACAAAGATTGAAGTTTGAACCACTGTCCGGTTCTGTGAATGAAATACATTACCTATCAGTGGTTTAGCATAGTACCGGGGAAATGAGGGGTAAGGCAATAATAAGATCAGGCAAAACATCCATCCATTGTTACGACCAAGAAATTAAAGTAGCAAAACGAGCCGTTAGACAAAAACGACATGCACTAATCAAACTCGATATCACCTCCCCTACTGTAAAACGTGAAATCTCTAGGCTAAAATGCCAGTATAGAAAGTGGCTCAGTAGGAAAAAAAAGGAGGGCAAAATTGGAAACTTGCAGAAGTTCCTTGAGACGCTTCTAAATGGCAATACAAGAAGTATGGTAGAAGTAGGAAACCTACCGAGTTGCTGATTTTAAAACCGATATCAGAAGGGACCTGGGTTAACTTTATAGAAAATAAGATGCATACAAAAACCGGCGACTCATAGCAAAGTAGACCAATCGCGTCAGATTGGCCTATTGTGTTACATTTTAGAAATATCTGTGAACATCTTAAAAATCTTAAAATGTCTAGGGTGCCCGTCCCAATGGATTATCAGCAACTATTCTGAAGGGGGGTGTTGCATTATGGGTGGAAGTTCTGCGCCACCTATTTGTAAAGGTCTGTAAAACCAGGACCATTCAGGATTCCTCAAAGAGAACGATACTGGTCCCAGTCTTTAAAACCGGGGACTGTTTGGCCCAGACAATTACTGCTTATTGTCGATGCTCGACATAACTGGAAAGGTAGTTGCCTCCTATGTTCTTGAACATCTGCAGGGTTGGGTAAAAATTAGCAACATCCTCCACCCTTTTCAGACAGGGGTCTGTGTTGGGTCGGGCACAGTGTTAGAGCTCTGGACACGATAATATTACAGGTGAGGTCTTCTCCTAGAAGCTCAGTATGTATTGCTAATGTGGACTTTAGTTCTACTTTCGACCAGGTGGATCAAAATATCCTGTGGAAAAAAATGAGAAGCTGGAGGTGGTCTTACATGCAGACCCTTCCGCACAGATGCGGCTGGGTAACAACGCCTGCATATGAGAATAAACAATAGGGTGAATCAGGGCTGTATGCTTGCCCCGCTACTTTACAACATTTATGTGTCAGATTTGTTGGCCAGCTTGATGGAAAAGGGGGTTTGTGGCCTAAACATTGGGTGTGTCTCTATAGGTGGTATGTTGTATGCATATGATTTAGAAGTGTTTGATCACGTGTTGGCAGGGCTTAAAGCTATTCTAAATGAATTGGGCCTGTACGCAAAAGGGAATCAAGTGAGAATTCATTCTAATAAAACTAATGTAATGTTTGTGTCGACAAAAGAAAATCAATAGAACTAAGCTCATGACAACATTGGGAACAATTGAGTACACTGATACATATAAGTATCTAGGGCTTGAAATGTCTGGGATACCGGGACATTATAGAAGCCAAGGTCAGATGGGCAAAACAAATTACTGGTCTATCAAGGAGATTTATGCTTGAACATTCTGGCTTTTCTTTAAAAGGAATATTGCCTCTATATAGGCAGTGGCTATGTCCGACTGTTTTAAATGGGTTGGAGGCATTAGCTATGGTAAACTTGAAATGGTTGGGTGGGGTATAGTCTTGTTTCTGGAGAATCATTTTGGTCCCTACCAAGATCTACCTTGATGGAGTATGTACTGCTTGAGTTAGGTCTGATGTCTTTGAGAACGCAACTGTTGGCACGCAGGAGTATCCTGATGTTAAAGTCAAAGATGGCACCTTGTTGTCCTCTCTCGACCAGCCTTGGCTTGAGTTATGAGTTACAGTTGATTGGGGAATTCCAGGTCACCTCATGTCAAGTTGTTTGGGGAATTATGTAATAGCATCGGCTGGTCGTCTCACTTCGGACAATGTTCTGCATTTGAAACATTAAAGGGAGTGTTTGTCAGGCGGTTGACAACATAGGATTGGCAAAGCAATTATGACCATCTATTCTCACTAAAGGGCTATGAGAATGTGGTATGGGTGGGTCATTGATATATAAAACCTGAGCAATACTTATTACTTAGTCCAGACCCTAATGTTTGTGATGTCTGCATGTAGTTACGCACAAACCAGCTACCTGTGTTGGCGGTGTGTGTTGAGCAAAATGAAATCCACCATGGTAAAAGATATTCTGTAGAATGTGTAAGTTTACCACGAATAACGAGTTACCCCAACACATACTCACAGAGTGCCTGAGTCTGGGTCCTTCTTTATTTGGTATCCTTGGGCCCCTTTGCACACAACTATAACTCCATAAAATCTAGTGAATTTTGAGTCTTCTGTTAAAATACAGAATCTTTGACGGTCGTACTAGCCCTATACAGAGTCTGGAGAAGGATTTCTCCCCTCCTTGTTATAAGAACTCAGGTGTTAAGTAAATCCAGTTGGAAAAATCCTCAAGCTTAAGGCTAAACCCTTGCTACTACCCTCACATAGCAAATGGTACTAAGAAAAAATTGGGGCATGAAAAAGCAAAGTTGTAACTTTGCACGTTTGAAATTCTGCAATCCTATATTTTATAATGTAATCTATTTGGATATGTACCATATGAAAGTATTTTAGATTTTAGATTAAGAAGTGTAACATCTTGAATGTGTTATAGTAGGGAAAACTAGAAGGAAATTCAGTGGGAAACTGGAACGCCAAATTTCATTTTATTGTAAATTAGTAGATTTTGTACGTTTTAGGGTACTTGGATAACTAAGGTTATAATTTATGTAAATGTTATGCATTCTTGATATGTTTTTAAAAAAATCTGAAACCCACTGAACCCACTCCAGCCATGTTAGAGGCACAATGAAAGTAGGAACAGAACCTTCTGGGCGTGCTCAAAGGCCATGTCAAGCAGTCACAGTACCAAAATACTGGCTTCTGTACATAGCATGGACACATTACACCTGCCGACAGTGCTTGCTGGGCATGGCTTCTGTAGTCACTGTGTCTAAGGTGTACACTATCCCTCCTCATAGTAAGCCTACCTACAGTTCCCATGGGCCTGGGCAAACAAGGCCTTGGTTGGCATGACCATTGGACATGTGTAGCTGTGCCTGTGCAACGAGCATCCCTTTCAACCATGGCCCGGGCACAGTTAACCTAAATTCCGACCCAATGGGAAAGGCGTGTGAGAACGCCGAGCAGACACTGCGCCCTGGGCCTGGCCTGCAGCTATGGCCCATACACATTGGCCTTACAAGCTTTGGTGGCTGTACTTGGAAACTACACCCATATCAAAGTGGACTGTTTATGTTTGCTGGTGAATTTGATCCTCAGGAGCTATAATTATATAACGTCATGCTGTAGTTCATTATGCTACGCTACTACAAACTACAGACTCCTAATTCGTTTCTTGGCATAGCATGACCGCATAGTGGGTGGAAAAAGGAAACACACATGATAGCCTAGCATGGCACAACAGGACCTAGAGAGGCAATCAAGGCTTGCCAATAACACGAATTCAAAAGTAATAGCAAGGCATACAAATGCAAAACTGTGCTTCCTTTCCACAATCCTGCCTCTTCAAAAAAGTATTTTACCACTCACTCTGCTAGTGACAATCGCTTTCTTCTCTCTCTTTCTTTCTCTCTCTCTCGCTCGCTCTCTCTTTCTCTCTCTCTCTCTCTCTCTCTCTCTCTTTTTCTCCGTCTCTCTCGATCTTTCTCTCTCTCCCTTGCTCTGAAATTGGTATATAATACGCCATGTGGTAACAAGTAGAAGGAGTTGGAAATGTATTTTAGCAAAGGTCTGAATTTCAACTAGGGCTCCACATTTCAACAGGGATGAGAGTTGAGTGTATTTCTGAGCGAGAGTGTATGTCAGTTTGTAAAGCATAAAGCACATGTCAGCTAAATGCTGAAGTTGAGATTGTTTCTGCACAATATGCATTTTTCTCATGAACTGGGTTGCAATCGGGATTGTACTACAAATGATTACTAAAAAATATCCTATAACTTCTAACATGCATTCCATATATGTTGGGCAAACCATTTCATGGCTCTTATATGCAAGTTTCTGTGCAATTTGATAAATCCAGGCATTTGGGCTGTGCAGGGTTAGCTTGGAAATGCAATGAATTAAATGTGCAGTATCAAAGCTGCACTGTATTTGAATGATGAAGTGGCAAGTCAGAAGTGTGGAATGTGAAGTTGGTTTTGCTTATTGTTTTAAATACTTTCATATGAGAAAGGGGGCAAATATAACTTTTCCATCCGACTTGGTTCTGCTTTTAGTCAGCATATTGGTTGCGTGCTTCAGAACTATCTGGAGGGCTGGCTGTGTTTCAAGGGGAGGTGGTTTTGAATGACACATTCTGTTATAGAGAAAGGCAGGACAATTCTATATTTTGTGTAAGTGTGACCAACATGGTGGACAGGCTTAGAGCAGACGGTTTGAAAAGGCTGGCAGGATGCAGGAAGGCACTCTGGCTTTGGTTTCCTGGCTGGCAGCAGTCTCAGAAGAGCTTTGCTGACTCTGGGGGAAGTGTGCAATCAGATGCTTATAGACAAATCTGTGGGATCATTCCAGGCGCAAAGTGGGTGGCACAGATAGAGAGTTCTTCTGTCCGGCAGCTAGACAGGGGCACTGGCAGTTGAGGACACACACATGATTAACGTTTTTTTTGTTCTAAATTCAGTTAATCTGCGAAGCGTGCCAAGGAGTGAATGCTTAATGTTAGATAGTGTAGAGTGGTGAATATCTTTATAAACTTATCAAATGTGGATGATTCATGTTTTGGTGCTGTACAGTGACATTTTAAATATGCATAACTGTGTTCATTTTTCTCCATTAATGCAATAAAATTCGGATGTAACAGAAACTCATACTATGCCAAGTTTGCTGTGAAGTTCAAGGCTGATGTTGCCAGAACTTTGGGCATTGTCACAAATAGAACGTTTTGAAAACAATTGCTGGAAAAGCTTTGTTTTATGCAGCAGGGCATATTTGAAGCCTATCATTCATTGTGGGGAAAATATCTCCAAATGGCTTGTGTCAATTTGAAATGTAAACTAAATATCATGTTTTGCACATGTCATTCTGTATTTGTCATATGTTTAACTTCTGATAAAGAATAACAATTCAAATGTTGAAACATCTCTGAATATGTATTACATGCTTTATCTCTGATGGTAACACAGGGCATTGAGGATAACCAGTAGTGAGCCTGTGGTAATTTCACTTTGCCACTTGTGATAAGAAAACATCAAAACTGGTTTTTGTACACTGGGATCCAGAAAGGCTATGTGGGTGTGTGTGTGAATGTTCATATTTCATTTATATGGTAAATGCATTCTGAGCTGCAAAAGAAAAGGGCATATTGTGGTGTTGCAAATAAACGACCACAAGAGAATGCATTCATTGTTTAGAGTGTGCTAAGTCCAGTACTTGCTTACTGTTCATGATCCCATTATGAGAACAATTATCAGTGGTACTCTAAAGTTTGGCTCACCACTATACCATGAAATAACAAATATACCACCAACCAAGAATACCACCAACCAACAATACTGTCCAAACACCTCCTACAGCACTAAGGGCCTGATTCATGGAATCGTTTGCACAGTGCAAAGTTACTTTACACTGGTGCAAAGTGACTTTGCACTGCCAACACATACGAAATATCCTGATTTACAGAGCAATGCCAAGAGTATTTTTGTCATGCAAAGTGATTTTGCACTGCAAAAATAGACTTTGCACCACTCTGTGAATCAGGGTTTGTGTTGGTCAGTTTGCACTGTGCTAAAGATTCCATGAATCAGGTCCTAAAAGTGATTCCCTTTGCAGCTGGAAGTTGAGGAAAGAGATATAGAGAGGAGGGCAAAGGGGGCATTTTTCAGGGGCCCATGAAATCTCTGCACCTTAATGCATTTTGAGTAACTTGAGATGCTAAAAGGCAAGATAAAAAATGTCAAATAAGATCAAATTTACATAAATCATTTTAGAATATCTGGAAATATGTCGAAACCTGTAATAGAATTGTTATTTTTATATGTAATTTCAAACTATTTAGATCAATGAAAACATCAATAGTTTATTAAAAAGGTGCCACACTCCAAGCAAAAGCACAATAAGATTTCACAAAATGCGATATATGTGGCATATATTAAAACAAAATCACAATATATATTAGCGTATACATCATTTACAAAAAGTGTGACATGCAATTGTATTAAATTCAATTTAAAATTAAAAAAGACGTTATGCTGCATAGAAAAAGTTAACATATTATAAAGCTTTTAAACTATTTTTAAAAAAGTATCAGTACCCATTTATAATAAAAAAGGGTGTTATCAGGTTTACGTTTTTACTTTTATTTAAATTTGTTTGTAGGTTTCTGACCATTTTCTCAAAATATGTTTAAATATGTGTATTTGTTCCACAAATTGTACTAATTATATATACAAGTTTATTGTTGTGTGTTATGATATGTCTACTTACCTTCAACAAAAATTATGACGAGAAAAGTGCATCTACGTATTCCACACATAGGGAAGCAGTTGCACTATCTAACAGGAGATGCAACACCTTTACCCACAGGCTTCAGACTCCCGTCAACCCCTTATTATATGTACTTATTCTATAGCTTCTGTGTTGCAAACTGGCTGCAACATATTTGATGAACCTGTTTTATCTCTCTTATGTATCTCTGTCTGTGTAGGTGAGTGTTGAATGAGTATGTCAGACTATGTGTGACGTCACGTGTAGAATGTGTATGGTATGAACATTAGAATGCCTAGCCCAATGTTCCACCGTCAGACATTTGGAGAGGTGTGACATGGGTGGTGGGCATCTGTGGGTCCCCTCCGTACCGTTTTATCAAATTATTTGATGAACAGTTTAACTTGAATAAAGGAGATGTGGACATTACAAGGATAGGAGCGCTCCAGAAAGACTTCAAGACCAATATTTTTGGAATGTGTTGCAGTGATGATTGATAAGTTCCTGCGTGCAACTGTAGAGAGTGAGTTCAGAGGTTGGTTGGCAGTATATATATGGAGTGAGTACATAAATGTACATGTTGGCGCGTGGTGTCAATAAAGATTTGACTTTGCTAAGTTCATGTTAAGTTTTCTGCAAATGTTTTGCTGGCATTGCAGATTTGTAAGGTTAGCTTTGTGAGGTCAAACAGGAAATTTGAAAAAGGTTATGCTGAAAGTGGGCAGAGGCTACAATGATGTCCTATGGTATTCTATGGTAATTCAGGATGAACATACTCATCCTTAGCACATATGGGGTTAAAGCAACATTCCCAGAACATATAGATGTATTGTCCTTGTTATGCTAAGGAATAAGGAAGCATTGTGTTTCTCACGTTTCTTACTTCCCCCCCAAAACTCATTGTCTCCAGAGGCCTGGTTCTCTCTAGGGTGGACTACTGCAACATCCTCTTTCTAAATCTGCCTTCCTAAACTCTCTGCCTTCTGTAACTAATCCTAATCCAGAACAGGGATGCAATAATTATCCTTGGCCTGAAGCCCAGGGACCATATCTCTCCAGCCCAGAAATCTCTCCACTGGCTCCCGTTTAAGACCCCCTGCATCATCCACAAGGCTTTCTGGGCCCGGGGCGTGCACTACATTCAACACTCTCTTCCTAAATACCTTCCATCTCGAGCTCTTCGCTCGGCTTCCTCCAACTCTCTGAGGGTCAGATTCTTCTCGAGGCAGAGAGTATGGGACAGATCAATTTCCTCTGCAGGTGCCTCCCTCTGGAACAGCCTCCCTGCTCTTCTCAAACTTGAGCCGGACAACCTTAAGTTCCGGAAGCAGCTCAAATCCTTCCTTTTCTCCTCTGCTTTCTCGCTCTCCCTCCCCTGCGAACCTACCTGTCCACTGTGCCGACTGGTTGCTTGGTTATCCTCAGAGTCTCACTGGGTTCCTGGCTCCTCTTGACTGGTCTCCCTCACACTGCCTTCGGGCCTGTTGTGCACTATGGGCTATAACTGTAACCTCTACAGTCCCCCTCCTCCATGCAATTACCAAGAGCCACTCTGTCCTGACTTCACTTACTCAGAGCATTGCTGCCCTGATTGCACTCTTTCCTCCTGCCCCCGCAGCACTATCCCAAGCCCCTTCCCCTGCACTTTGCATTACCGCACAATCTGAATGACACGAGGCCTAGTAAGATTGTTTGTCTTGTCCTCCCTCCGTACCCTCCATTGTCATGTCACGCCTAGAAACACATGTGTCCTGGCGTTTTATAAATGACTTATCATATCATATCATAGCATATCATATATCATATCATATCATAGTATATTAGTAATGTAAGGTACCAGCACAGAATTAATAGGTATCAATGCTATTGTAAGTGTGGCATGACAGAAGTGCATGACTTGTTTATGAAGGAGGTGATATGGTGAGTACGTTGCCAAAAGTGCTCGCTCAGGGTATTGTGGCATGACAAAAATACATCTGGGGAAGTGAAATTTGTTTCTGCAGTTCACGGAAGTATTTTGGCATGATGGAAGCACATACTTTGTTTGGAAGTGCGGTGATGTGAAGTGAATTGCCAAATGTGGCACTACAGGTGTGCTTGCTTTGTTTTGGTGAATAGGTGAGGTGAAGTGTGTTGCCTATGTGCTCGGCAAGGTACTGTGGCATGACAGGTGTGCATGTTTTGTTTTGGTGAATAGGTGAGGTGAAGTGTGTTGCCTATGTGCTAGGCGAGGTATTGCAGCATGACAGGTGTGCATGCTTTGTTTTGGTGGATAGGTGAGGTGAAGTATGTTGCCTATGTGCTTGTCGAGGTATTGTGGCATGACAGGTGTGCATGCTTTGTTTTGGTGAATAGGTGAGGTGAAGTGCGTTGCCTATGTGCTTGGCGAGGTATTGTGGCATGACAGGTGTGCATGCTTTGGTATGGTGAATTGGTGAATTGGTTTGGTGAACATGGGGCAATGTGAGGATTCTCCTATGGTTAGCTAAAATAGCCCAGACAGCAGTAAATATTCTCTCAGATTCTACACTGGCAGGGAGGAAGATTAGGGTTTCAATGGCAACTCTCACACATGCTGCTGGCCACACAATTCAACTGACGAAATAGTACTGTAGTGTATCACCATCCCAATCCATGTGAGATGCAAGTTGACAAACGATATGCAAGGTGGTGTAGATGACCAAAAGCAATCCACTTCCTGATAATGATGAAGACAGTCTCCTTGATATCTCTGGCGGTATACTGAGCTCAGGTGTTGTTGTGTTTTCTTCCTGACTCTCTTTCCACTTGAAGCTTCAGGATATATTTGCACATTGCAACTATGCCAGGTTGTACTGGATTCTCAATGTTTCCATGTGGCTGAAATGCAAACATCAGGACATGTCACCAGCCGGTTTTCTCTTTCTTGTTCTATTAAGGCTGTGCATGGCTCCCCAAGCAAGGTTGAAAGTGCCCCTCTCTACAGCCGATCTGTATCATCTGCATGAGTCAAATAATAGGTTGTTATCATGTGGACAGCTGGAGTTCTCTGAGGAACAGCAGTGGCCGTACCTCACTCAGGGCCTCATCATGAGTTGGGAGGTATACTGACTGGGATATCGCCCAACTTTATGTGTGTTAGTGCTCACCCGTCCGGTGTTATTACCGCCAATCATGGTTTAGGTGTTAACAATTACTCCCCATTTGCCATTGGGTCCATTGGACCCAATGGGGAATTTTTTGTGTAATTATTGTGCAGTAATATCACCAGCAGTAATTGTGCTGAAAATGGGAGTTTTTCCGGCATGTTTACCCCCAGCTCTCTGCTGGGGATAAACATGCCATCATCAAGATTAGGTGGAGTGGTCAATGCAGCTGTAACACCGTTACCGCAGCATTTAAGAGCTACCGCCCAACTCGTGAAGAGGCCCTGAGTGATGCACTGTCCCGGCTTGCAAGCTTGGTAGCTTCCTCTGTAGCACACAATAGATAGCTGCTGTCTCTGTCTTGGTTTAAAGAGTGCACAACTCTGGTTTGGCCAAGACAGTTGCAATCAGTGATGGTATTGCTTTTTCACTTACCCGTGCCAACATGAGCAATGTAAAACCCCAGAGGGTCTCAGTTGCAATCCTCTAGTTGTGCTCTGTAAAATTGCCACACACCTTCAATTGGTGTTTGCTCATTTCTTGCACTTAAGGTCTGACCAAAGTATGAGCTCATCTGCTAGAAAATGACAGTCGTTTTTAAAGAAGCTGGCAATTGCCAATGAAACATGTCATCATAATATGAAGAACATGTAAAAAAAAAAATGCACGGTCTTGCCACTAGTTTACTAGATCTAATAATGTCAGAAGCAAAAATAAATCTACTTGTATGTGTCACAGGTTTAGCCATTATGCCACCATCTCTTTCATTGTCTTCTAGCACTCAACTCCCCTGTGTTCACTGACTTCCAATCACGGAAGACAGACAATACTGAGGTATCAGGGGACCGCCAGTAAAGTGATCACAGGAACGAAAACCCATTCCAAAACAGGACGGTACATCAAGCAAGAAGTAACACAGATGTTTTACACCCAAACAGCTGGGAAGCACGGTTCAGACAGCTCTGTGCAACTGAACTGAATGAAATGAGCTGTCAACGCCGCCCACTGGGGCTAAACATTTCATACCCAAATTACATAATTATGATACAACATTTTAGTTACATTTTCATGGCCAGTCCCAGCAGCTGATTGGTGGAACTATGGCAGTCCCCTATAGGAATGTATATGTTAAGTGACCCTGATAAGTGACACTGATTGGGTGGACCATTTCTTGGTAAACAAATCACATTAGCACTCCTTGCGACATCACACACCTTCCCAAACCACCTCTCAATTGCGTGGCTGTGCTGATCAGTAAAAAGCACTTGTTTGCCATTGGTTGCCAATGCCCAATATACATATGGCTTGAGACGGCGAGGGGCGAGGCATTCACACCGATTCTGTCCAATGATGTGCCCTGCTGACATCAGCGAGAGCACTGTACAATGTTGTACCCGTGGGACACCAACACCTCTCTCTGCTGATTGGCTTTCTGTTGCGTGCCTCATAACCCCTACCCCAATGCGTTGGCCCCCCAGATCCCTTCTCGCACCTAGTTGCCAAGTGTAGTCTGAAAAAATGGTACCACACCATGGCTGTATTTGAATTAACTGTATTTGGTTTTCTTTTCCTCTTTCACTCATGCACTCAGGTGCCTAGCTCAGTGTCCTCGAAGTATCTCATAGATTGACTTTGATGGGGCTCCATTCTCCTGGGAAACCTCAGCCGTGCAACATTTCTGCACACTGTTTCTGCTGAATGTTCAAAAATGACATACTGCTGTCACAAAAAGGACTACAGCTCTTTTACTATGAGCTGTCTGTGAGAAATACTTTCCTAACATGGTCCTACAAAGAAATGGCTTATCTACTGTTCATAACCCCTGCTATCATGTTACCCCATAAGGCTTCTTACATGCCCACCCGGTGCCCGCAGTATACAACTACCCATTACTATGCACAAATCACTCACACTTCATTGCGTTCCACCATCAGACTTGTCGTACTGTGCCTGCTTCGGTGTACCCTTATGCAAGCAGAACCGCATTTAATGATTTCCTCATCCCTGATGCCACCCACCACGTCACTCTCGACGTCACCAGGTTACTTGTGCAACTGATATGCCCAACCCCCACAGCAGCACTGAACCTGGACCTTTTCCAACACTGAAGTGCATGCACTTTCTGCCATTTAGTATTACTTACAGAAGGGGACCCTTCTCGGCTGGGAGAATGCTTCAGTGTAGGGTTGCACTAGCCAATGCCATGCAATGCAAGAGTATGAAAAGTCTGATCAGAATTTCACAAGATGTTTCCCTAATTTCAATCAAGGAATTCAACAAGCTCCCCAATCTCTCCATTTCCAGTCATATGGTCAGTTCTCAAGTCACAGCCCATTGTTCGTGGGTTGTAACTCAAATGGTTCCAAGATGACCGACCATTTTCAAGGACCTGTTCTCAGGTTCAACCAATATTTTCAATTAACTGCATCATCCTTTTAAGTGCTGCTCATCTTCCATGGGAGATGCCTCAGAGAGTTAATCATTCTCTTCAGAAATGTACCTGTTCCCCCGCAGTCACAGATTAGAATTCACACAGGGCCAACTCAGCCCTACATTCTCTGCAGGCGATACACTGGGTTCTAATAGCATGTCTATTATTACACTTCTTGGAAGTAGAAGGAATCTGACATGTAGCTCTATTTGAAAACACAATATTTGTAACATTAGTCAAACCCAGAATTATATATTTACAAATGTAAGTTGCAGAAGGGAAGCTTGTTGGTACTTAGGGCCCGATTCATGGAATTATTTGCATGGAAAATCTTGCGCGGTAAAGTGTGTGCAAATCCGCGTTTGTCAATTCGTGGAATTGAATGCGTGGTACTTTTTCAGGACTTGCGTGCAGTACGCACAGGCTCAGCAACTCCCTGCAAGCCGCCAACGCCTTGTGCGAGACACCACGCAGAGTGTGAGCGAGGCCTGCTCAGAGGGCACAGTGTGTGCCTGTAAACAACCAGAGTTACAATCCAACTTAGGGGTGCGTGTATGCAGTTTGGTGGGGTGCAGGAACAGATTATGGGGGTTTGCATGCAGATTTCCTGAGCAATTACAGAGTTAGGATTTCTCATATGCATGCTGTGAGGTGCCGGCAGCAGTTGCAGGGGACCCTTCACAGGGTCCCAGGGATGCAGGCCTGCTTTGCAAGGGACCCCATGCACTGTTTGAAGGGTCAATGAATTCGCGCCCAGGGGAGCTTGCAAAGGTAGCTGTTCTGGCTGTTTATGCTTTGCTTGTGGGTGTGTCGGGGGCGGTCTGGGCATGATTTGCGAATATGGTTACTTTGCGCAGTAAATTCCATAAATATGCAGGGTACATATTTTTTATTCTGCACGCAGACTCGCGCAGTGTCCTACTCAGCGCTCACCCCTTACAGGATTTCTGCACACATATCCATGATTCGGGCCTGAGTCCATAGAGTGATCTTTTATTTGCCAGTTGGCACATGAAGAGCAACATACACTCTATGCAACTTGATATCTCTCTTTCTTTTATATTATGTAAAGTTAAAGTGGGTTCAAAAAAGGCTTGAAAAAAAAAAACATCCATCTGAAAATGAAAGGTAGAATTTCCATTTGAGCCAAGTCACACAAGCCACAATACCACCTATTGACCATTGCCGGAAGTTAACCTCCAGTTCAAAGACACATCTGCAAGGTCTTGCGGGTATGCAAATTAGCTCAAATGCGAGCCTTCTGCTCCTGGTATGTCGATGTCTGCAGTCTTCAATCTTGAGAAATAGCTGCAGTGGGCGTATTAAGCTATGTATAAAGAAGTACTGCCCTGTAAAACAAAGCATTTTTCTGGAGCAAAAGGAGTGCATGTTGTTTACGAGCCAACGGGCAAATAAAAGCTCACTCTATGGACTAAGCAATAACAAACCTTATTTAAAAATATGTGTAAATATTTATAAATCATATTTTGTATCAATTATATGAGTTTCAAAATGCAGATGTTCTCGTGCGATGAAGGTGCATGGAGAAATGGTAACAGAAATGTTTTGCTATTTGACAAAAACATGCCAAACATCTCTGTTTGATAGATATAATTTGATTTCTTTTTCAATAATATTGTTTTCATGTGAAAACAGCAAGTGTATGGTAAGTGTCATATTGACTTGCAATAGCAGGTAATATGAAGTATTCTGTTTCAACTCCCAGTAGCGATTTTTTTTTTTTTTATCATTCAAATGCAATCATCAGGGTTTCAGTGAAATCTGCCCTTTAAGATTTGAGATTTTAATTTGAATGCAGATCTTAAAGAACTAGTGCGTTATTATTAGCACGCTTTCATAAATTATGTTTGTATCAGTGGGCATGCGTGTGCTGTGGTGCAGACATCTGTATCCATCAATTCCATCAAATAGAAGTTTCAACATGCCTCTAAACATAATAGTTATTTGTTGTGCCAATTGCATTTTCTGCCTGTAGGATCATGTTTCTTTACCTCTCTTGTCCTGCTTGATTGTTTTTCTGCAACAGTTGTGTTATTTTGGGTTTTCTATAGACTAAGTGAAACATAACCCAATTTTCAAGCACACCTTTTGCTCTCGTGAGATGTGCTCCGAGAGATATACTTTGCAGACTACAGCGCCGTAGAATGGTTTGCGCAAACAAATACCACCAATATTGTTCGTTCACCACTGTATATTCCATTTATCTAAGTCGATGATATAGATAACTCTGTGATTTCCTTTGTGGACCCATCTGGTAGACAGATTCGGCTTGGGCACATAAGAAATTGAGAGGATGCAAGAATAATCGGCTAATAGCATGTGGATACTTGTGGCGTGAGGCTATCCGTGGTGCTGGTGGAGAGGGAAACCAGGGCCCCTCCATTTAACAGGACAGAAGTGACAGAGTTCGTGATCACTCTGAGAACTCAAGTACAGGTGTCTAGATGAAAAACATCTGTGCAAGAATTGAGCAAATTGATGCTCCTGAATGAAACAGAATAATGAAAGATGGGAGTTCTTGTACCGCATACAAGTGGTTAAACCACCGAGAACAACACACACAACTTTGGAGAGCATTGTCGATAACTTGGATGGTGGCAGTGACAATGCTGCATTTGGGTGTAAATCCAAATGGGTTGGCACGGAGCAGCTCAGGATGGTTCATCGAATCATGGAGTTGGATGGCAGCTGTCTTCTCAATGATTTTACCACTGTACGCAAGGTTGTTGATCAGTCAGTGGTTAGCAAGGCTGATTGGGTCTAGATTGGGTTTCTAAAGAGTGGGCAGAATTATCCTGCTTTTAAGGGGTTTGGAAGGTGCCCTGATTGAGGGATGCATTGACTATCTGGAGGAGTGGGCAAGGGCGGATCCTGAGAATTGTTTCATGACAGACAAGGGAAGGATGTTGTCCTTGTATGATGTATGTTTCAGTCATGCAAGAGTACCACCTTGGTGGGGAGGGGCGTGAATGTTGTCAGGTGGTTGTGTTGCACGAGGTAGGATCCTGATCAGGGGGGCACCAATTATGATGCATTGATAAGTTGAAGGTCAATTAGGACCATTATAATTAGGTCAATTGTGCAAAAGGTCAATTGTAAATGGTCAATTTGGGTAATACCTTTTATCAATCTTCATGATGAACAAGTTGTTAATTGTGTTGTAGAGTTCCTGTGGACTTTGGACTAATAAACTGAGTAAAGGAAGAGGAGAGAGGAGATGTGTCTCCTATGCAGGAACAGGTGGATTCAATCATTAGGGTCAAAAGAGCGCAATCCGTCTCCCCTTCCATTCCACACGAGTGAATGGTTGGAAAGGTTTCAGTTGCATCATGCAGTCACCTTCATAGACCTAGAAACTAAGACAACCAAGGGCAGGATGTGCATCTTAAATGCTCATATCTCATTCTTCTCTTACCCGCTGCCTGTACCAAGAGGACAGGGTCCAGGGCGTGAGTAGCCCTTATTTTCATTATTTTATTTTTTTGCTTGGGCCTTTTGCTGCCTCACTATGCTCCCTGGCTCCTCAGAGTAGCTCCACCTCCACCAACCCCGTCCCCGCCCTCGCTGCATCTGATTGGTGTTCCCCACGTCATGAGATCTGGGACACAAAAAGGACATGCAGCGCAGATTCTCCCAAAAGGATAGGATTGAGGGTGTGAGTAGCCCTTATTTTCATTTTACTTTATAACTTGGGCTCTTGAAGCCTCACTGCACTCCCCGCCTGCTTGGAGCCAGCTCTACCTCCACCCCTCCACTCCCCCTGACCGCCCTCACCACATCTGATTGGTGCTCCCCATGTCACGTCACGTGCGTGAACACCAAGAACACCACATTTGTAGCTCTCCCCCAGGGCAGCCGGTGAAGGGCACAGGCTAAAGACACCTTCCTTAGGGCATCTGCCATACCTGTTTGTCCACCTGGCGCCATAGCCATGCCAGGCGCCTCACTACCCATCTATAGTGACTTTCAGGTAAGCGACACCTACCTTACATCTTGCCACTGTTTGTATTTGCCACACTTGCATTTGCCTGACTAGGGCTTCTAATTTAGACCGCCATTTTAAATCCTACCTATGTTTATATTTTTCCACTATCAAATTTTGCATTACTAGGTTTCCCAGTTTGGATTGCTTCTTTGCATCTTGCCTCGGTTTATGTTTTGCCGGACTTGCATTTTTCCTGACTAGAGCTCCTAATTAGACTGCTGCTATAAAGTTAGCCATTGTTTACATTTTGCCACTCATGCATTTGGCATGACCAGGGCTCCTAATTCAGATTGACACTCTGAATTTCGTGACTGTTGAGGTATTGCTACGCTTTCCTGACTACGGCTCGTTATTTGGATTGCTGCTTTGAGGCTCACCTCTGTCTACACTTAGCCACACCTGCATTCACATAGCCACACACATTTGACATGCACACTGTTTGTCTTTCCCCTACCTCATAGGTACATCATCCTCTGCCCGAGCGCCACCACCCAAAGAATACAACTTAGACTCATGGTAAATTCGGTCCAGCTGTTCACAGAGCTTGACTCATCTATAATTTGTCACTGCACCCACCCTCACACCTGATAGTAT
Source organism: Ambystoma mexicanum (assembly GCF_040938575.1). Lineage (NCBI taxonomy): Eukaryota > Metazoa > Chordata > Amphibia > Caudata > Ambystomatidae > Ambystoma > Ambystoma mexicanum. The sequence goes on from NC_090934.1 coordinate 145,017,638, forward strand.
GGATTGCTGAAAGGGACCTAACCATTCCCTGCCTACTTTGGATTAGGCTGTAAATGCACACATACATTTTTTTACCACTCCTCTCTCCACCTCTCAACTAAAACTATGGTCATCTAAAGGGAGTTCATCCTCACAGCGCTTCGAGGACATACTAATGGCACTAAGCGTTTTACATATATCACATAACATAGCATAACATATGGGTAGGTGGCAATATGCCCCATTTCCTTACTGCAGATGACTAGCACTGGTAGTTGTAGTAAGGGTTATTGGTGACTGCTCTGCTCCAAGGAAGCTGAAGTTGGTGACTGGAGCAGCACTGAAAACAGCATTCAGTTTTGTGTAGGAGGTAGTTATGGTGCACAGGTTTTTTCACAGGCAAATCCTGCTGACAAATTGCTGACATCTCTGGTCTTGGCCTACAGGGTGAATTGCACTGCACTGCCAGTCCCAATGACTATGCTGTATGTGTCACCTTTTAAGGCCAGGTGAAACCCGAGTCACTGCCAGCCTTTCTCCTGCATCAAGCAAAGAGAGGACCAGGCCATTATTTACCTCTTTCGGGAAAGAAGATAGTTTTCCCCACAAATCCCCATGATATTAACTCTATCAGAACCTTTAACCCAGGGCCTTTCAAAATGAGCATAGTGCCCCGTTGCGGACTGGGAGACTGCAGAGGATGTATATCTTTACTTCCCCTGCTTTCAGTTGGCCCTGCGTTCACTTAGTCACATTTACTCCTCCATACCTCTACATCTCCTGTTGTTCACTTTGCCTAGCATTCACTTTGTCATTACATAGGGAGACCGCCCTGTACTGTATCCCCATTCTTTTTTACCCCATATATTAACTTATTGCCACCCCTTGACCACAACCCTAACCTTTAGCTAACCTTCCCAACATACATTGCCACCTTTACATTGTGGAGATGCAGACAAAGTAAAGGCATGAAGAAGTAAATGCATGAAGAAGTAAAGGCATGAAGATGTAAATATCTGGCAAAGTGAAGGTAGACTCAGTAAGTGTAGGAGAGGTTATCTAGGTAAGGTAAAAGGGGGATATCGACTGCAGTAGATCAGCTAGACACTGATCCTATGTCATGAAATCCAGATACAGTCAATCAAATAATACAGGCTTTGTTGCAGCAAGATAAACATTAAATCCAGATGGGCCAAGAAAGTAGTGTGCAGGAGTCTTTGTTTAAGGGGCACCATCTGATGAAATAAACACACCATCCAAGTTGGTGTTAATTTCCTTGTTGATTAAGTCTTCCCTAAATGCTTGCATAGATACTAGGGAGGCAGCCGTTGTGGTCTTTAACCCTCTCCTGAACAGTGAAGCTGGTGGCTTATTCCCTACTATGAGCGGTCATGAATGAAAGCCAGATACAAAGTTGTCATATTCTGAAAATCAGACATTTTTATTAAACAAAAAGGTTGGGAAGAATTCCGCTCTAGCCATATTTTAAAGAGGAACTTCCCCACCTACAATATAAAGCCAAGGGTCTGTCTGTGTCAGGAAGTATTTCTTATAAAAAGTCATCCAAAGCGCCCTATTCTGACCCTCACACTACAAACAAAAAACAAAAGGTGCAAGGAAATGTCTTTATCTTGATTTTGGCAAAAAGTGTTCAAAACCAAAAGTCTAAGGTTGACTCCAATGAAAATGTTCTCCAAGGTAAAGACATTTGGATCCAGAAGGCTGTACCCCCCTGGATTCTTAAACCAGATGGCAAAATGTATCTTTAGTTTAACAGTTCCTTGGTGCCTTTACTGGACTCACAAAGTTCTTGTTTAAACAATAAGGGTTTTAATAGTCTTTCTACAGTTTTTCTGATGAATTTACAGATCACCTGGTATACTCCCCTGTCAGCAAGCTTCAGCAATCTTAGCTGCCTGTTAAACTCACATGCCAGGCCTTTTCTTTAGGGTTTTCAGATTCTCTGGTATACTCCCTTGCCAGGAATCCTGATACGACTTCAGCTGCCTGGTATACCCACCTGCCAGGACTTTTCGTTATGTGTTTCACAATTCTTAAGTTATCACAGTTCTTTTCAAACTTCTCCCCACATTAACATCTCATACCTTTATACTTGTTTGGGGCTTGTCTTCATACGTTGTCTTGTCTGCATTCTAATAAAATTGGCCTTTGTACTTTGCATTCAAACATTCTTCTCATTGGGTACTGATTTTGTATTTTTCCTTGACTGCTTTTATACAAACTTCGTGTAACTTCTGCATCAGCAATCTCATACCATCTAAAGGGATGTTGGTATGCTTGTAGGATCGCCCTTGGGTCCCCAGCTGCTTTGGGTCACTGGTTCCTTCCAGCGTGTCTGATGCTTCTCACACCTCTGCAGTGTGGTTCCTTCACCCGCTTTCCAATTCGGAGTGCGCAGACGTTCGTCCAGCATCCTGCGTCGCTTCACAAAAACACGCCAGCTTTCCTTCTAGGCCCGAGATGGAGAACACTGTTGTGTCGAGCGACTCAACCTCTAGGAGCTTCTGTGCGGCACCCGTTGGCTCCACGGCCCTTCTTGCTTGCTCGCTGTGCTTCCCGTCCGCTCCCAGCAGTGTTCTCTGTCTCGCCAGATCCATCAGTGTGCCTTGCGTTCGTGAGCCTCAGCCTGTGTGGTAACGTCTTTTCCTGCACTGCTCGACTTTATAGTGCGGTTGCCATCTTTAAATGTCCCGCCACTGAAGGCTTGAAAAAAGAACTAGCCTGCATGTTGTACTTCGGACACCTGTCACTTTACACATGCTCCTCATCCTCCACCTCGTCGCAGTAGCTGAGTGATTAAGAGAGTTGGAGTCCATGGATACCATCGGACTTCTAACTCTTCAAATGTTTTTCTCTGAGATTTCACACAGAGGCACATTAGAAACAAAAGGTGATATGTGTGGGTTGAGGGTGTTTGGGCCAAACATGGGGCCTGCCTACAGTGACAATAGGACATAAAGAACTTGGGTATCAGAAGGTCTTCCTCCTGGGAAAGGGGGGATACCTGGTCTTTACCAATGGAGTCAAAACATCTCCCCGGTAGTTGTCTCCTCCCATGTGATCCTTTCTCATGTAACTGCCCCCAGGGTCAGGATCAGGCAGAGGCTGCAGTGCCCTGGCCACATAGGAGGAGATCACCGCTGGAAAATCCGTGATGACTCCATTGGATTCATCACACTACCCCGTGCTCCCTTTTTGTAGTGGATGTCGATGCTACCATTATTTATCCCGCTTCACCATGTTTTACCCAGACCATTGTCTCGAGTCACCTCCCCATGTAGTATAATAAGGGCACTAATTTGGATGCTGGGAGAAACAAAAGTGTGCCAGAATGCAATGGAAATTGGGGGTAGCCGCAACAGGAGACCTGGTGTAGGGAAAATTACAATGGGTAGGTTATAGAGGGGAGAGCTAGAATGGGTATAAAACAGATAGGCAGTGAGAGGTGAGCGAGGGCCCTAATTGCAGAGAGAAGGCACACATAATGGAAGGGAAAATTAACAGGACCTCTTTCTTTTTTTCCAGAGTCTCTGTGGTTCCACTGTATTCTTTCAGTACTGGGAGGAGAGTGTGAAGGTCCCCGGATTGAGCAGCTGGTGTACAATTAATTTGATTGGTCATAAATGGACTATTCATGGCCAATCAAATTGGAATGTGGGTGCACATACAGGTTACCAACATGCACGCTGCAAATATCTGATGGGTTACTTGGTTGATGATGTCACTGTGGTGGGCAAACAATGGTAGAGAGTCATTTTATGGCTAGGACCATGGAAGGTAGACTGAAGTTTCTGTGGATCATGATGCTCTGCAGTGCGACCGAACACGGGATATGCTAGGGAAAGTTGTAGTCTGTAGGCGTGTGGGGGAGTTTGGCTGCTGCACTAACTCTGCTCAGGCCCTGCTTCTGCATGTGGTGGATGTGAGGGTTTCCTTATGTGCATGGAGGGCGGTCCTCACTCTGTGTTATAGAATGCTGGTAAATTTGCGCCACACAACATAGTTACAGAACAAATATTCAACAACAACATGACAATATATATATATATATGTGTATATCCTGATAGAAATATGTTGTGCAAATGGTGATTTAATCTACTACAGCTTTATTTTCCCCACCATTAAAGGAAGTATGCACACTGTGAATCAAACAAATCTCATCTGAGTTTTACTAGTGTATTTGAAAGATTGAAATACTCCCAACCAAATAAACTGTATGAGAAGGGCACCTGTGCGTAGAACTTGTGTGAGACAATTTTGCAGGGGCTTATTCATGTTGACATGAATAAACAGCAGAGCTGAAAGCAAGTTTGCCAGAGGCCAATGATGAGTGATCCAATCTCCCCTCTCCAGGACAACTTCCACTGAAATGGGCTATATGAGAAGAAAGAGCAAGCAGTGCCACCGGAATGTAATGCTCCTCACTGAAGACAGAACCATGATATACACTAAGATACGTTGATTTGTCCACACTCACAGTATCATCTGGTACCAAAGTTGGAACATAAGCCTCAACAATTTAGCCCCAAATTCTTGAATTTACATGGCCAATCATCTCTTTCAACAACTGATTTATGCTCTTCATTGGGGGTGGCGGCCCAGTTATTACAAATCTTGTTTGAGGAAACCGAGCTCTGTTAATTTATATAACTGCTGCTTTCTGATGCAGGTACATTATTGTCGTATCTGTGTTCATCGGTGGGTCAGGAAGGACGCTGAAGCCATAAGTATATCAAAAGGAAAGCTGCTTTATTGTTACAGGGTTAGGATATGAAAGGGCAGTGAGCAGCTAATATGGTAAAATCCTTTCTTGTTCTTCTCCCATCCTGTGTTTGTCTATCTGCCACAGCTGGAACCTTGAGTGTTCCAGCTCAGGAAACATTCTGTGGCTTGCATTGCTATGCCAATGCCAGCCCATTACTACAATTATAGTGCATAGTAGGTGTCGGCAACAACAAAGTCTACAGATTCAAATTTAGCAACCTCAAAGAGACGAAAGGCTGAGTCTGTCCTGTCAGGGTTTCGTCCTGTGATCTGGCATATGAACACAGATCAACACAATGAGTTGTTCACACACTGAGCTATCTTCTGAGCCATTGCAGCAATCAAGGGTATTGATAAGCCTTTCAACTTTAATTATTTCACATGGTTGATATATCCCCAAAGAAAAGTGAAACCCCTACATTAGTTTTGCAGTAGTGAATGGCAAACTGAACACAGAATGCTTTAAGATTGACCCTTATTATAAACAGCCAGACAGCAGGCTCAGAGCCTCAGCACAACACTCGACAATATCATGGAATGTGTTATGTATGTTTTCTAAAAAAGTGGGCGCCCTCCCAGGGTGGATACCCAGGTCCCCTGCCCCGTTTGCTCTCCTGCTAACCCATGATGAGGGAGGGAAGTGTTCTGCATGATGCATCACCTTATGGGTGGCTCTTTTAGTGTAAATTGTAAGCGTATTAGTAATTATTAGGAATTTTATGATTTTATGGAAACTGTGAGTTATTAGATTTGTATTGATTTAGTTATTATATGTGTTATATACATATTGTAATTAAATATGTGTTGAGTTCTGTGATCTCCCAAGAACTTTTTGAGCTACGTTTTAGGAAAAGGACAGCGCTCTCCCACTGGAAAGCCAACCTGAATGACTCCTCTAAGCTAGCGTCCAAGATTATCTCCAAAGAATATAAAGTTGCCATAATCAAATAATAATATCCAATCTGCTCTGCTTGACAAACTTAACAGTCTGCAAAATAAAATCTTAACCCATCAACAGGCACTCAGTCACCAAATTTCGAAACTACAATGTAGTACTGCGGGTAACTCCCCTCCGTTTGCATTCAAGGAGATGAGCGAACAAGAAGTCATTGCCCTACTCAAATCAATCAAACCCTCCTATTGCAAAGTGGACGCCTGCCCGGCTGAACTTATGAAAGACTGTGCCCTCATCCTTGCCCCATTCATTGCAGTCTTCATTAATGCCTCCTTCCAGTCAGGCCATGTTCCTACTGGTCTCAAGGAAGCATGGGTATGCCCGCTCCTGAAGAACCAGCACTTGTCCCAACTGTCCCAGGGAATTACAGACCCATTACTACGGTCCCATTCCTATAAAAAATTCTGGACAAGGCAGTTTATCTGCAACTCCAAAAATGTCTCAATGAGAATAACCTGCGGGCCTCGGGCAGTCAGGATTCCGTCCGGGACACAGCACCGAAACTGCACTCTTAGACCTGAAAAATCAAATGGACAATGCTAACTTCTCCCCTAAGGCCATTGCTTGAATCACCTTGCTTCTCCAAGAAAGGGTTATGAAAGTCTTCTCTGACTTAGCCTGTGCTCACCCAAGCAACATAAAATGCAGAGTCACACAGGGGTCTTGCATCTCACCCACCCTTTATACCCTGTTTACAAGGCCACTGTTCCACATTCTGGACACCTTGGGCATCACATACACAAATTATACTGATGACACGCAGGTTCTTATCCCCCTCACCAGTGACTATGAGGATGACATGGGAACCCTTAAGTCCATAAATTCCACCATCCAAACCTGGATGGCAGAAAACTGTTTATGATTTAACAGTGAAAAAAAAGAACTTCTGCTAATTGGATCACATGCCAACCTCAGGAAACTGGATAAACAATACAGCTCATTCACGATTGACATCATTCTAATCCCTGTATCACAAGCTGTTAAGACCTTGGGGGTCTACCTGGATTCCAACCTCTCTATGAACAGGCAGGTCAATGCCATTGTATCCACCTCCGCCTACCACTCTAAACTGCTCAACGCAGCTAGACCCTTTCTGTCAGAACAGAATTGTCTCACTATTGCGAGAGCAATAATTGGATTATTGCAATGCCCTCTTTGTAGGGAAGTCTTCAAAAACCATTACCAAACTCCAAACTGTCCAGAATAATGCCCTTAGGGCTGCCACTGGCATTTCAAAGAGGGAACATATCTCTGTAACCAGGAAGCATGTACACTGGCTCCCCATTAAAGAGTGGATAGTTTTTAAAACACTTGCCTTGACCCACAAATGTGTCCAGAACTTGGCACCGCTTTACCTTTCTCAAAAAATAGTCAAGCCTATATCGGCAAGACCTACAAGGATTGCTTATACCAACAGGATCTCCATTCCTAGGAATCAAAGAATGCGTGCAGGAGGTTCCAGTTTCCCGGTCATGGAAGCAACCCACGGGAACACACTACCCCCTTACATTATAAGCATTGAGTCACACTCAGCCTTCAGAAAAGCAATACAAACTGTGCTGTTTGTTTAAACCAGTATCCCTGGGTCGGGTCCTTGTCCCATGTAGATTGCATTCCCCATTCTATTTGTGATGTAACCCTCACTGTAACTGTATAACAAACGAAAACTGTAACCACCTATGTAAGTATCATTGTGAGGTGACACGTTCACTGTAACCATGAGCTAAATAACCCTCCTGAAACTAAGACAATTTCATGCAAAAGCACCTTGATGCCGTTGGGCTGCTAGTGTGCTTTACAAATCCAAATAAATAAAATAAATAAGTAAATAAAAACACACATAAAAATAAAAACACAAAGATGCATCTGCAAAAAGTCTATAAAATAGGGGCAGAAGTATTTAAGATGTGAGGTATGTGTTACAAAAATGTTTTCCAAAAAAAGGAACACAATGAGATGAGAAGAAATATACTATTAGTGTTGCATTATACAGTAATTTAAGAGATTTTATACATACACATAAAAAACAATTACATCAAGTGACTTAATAATGGCATCCATTACAAATTACATTCATTATATCACGTTAAAAAATCCACAACGTTCTCCGTGCTACCACTTGTCATTTCCATTTTGCCATAAGCCAACCACAATGTTCTATGCTTATGCTCAGGACTTTCACATACCATTAGCAGATCTCTCGTAGTTTCCATGCCATTACTGCCACACAATCTGTATGTCATTGCTATTCTAGAGATCCCTTTCCTTCTTCCTGTGATCTCTAAAGATTCAGTGATTGATTTTCATATATTGATGCAGAATTACATTATTAGGAAACAAGCACGAGTAGCAAGGGGGACTACAGAGCTGTCCAAGGTATTCAGTGTATTGTCCAATGTTTGGACGCCAAGTCAACACATATTTGATTTCTGTTAAGATCTATGACAGCTGCTTTATACAAAATCTTGATTCTGTTGTAGTTGATCTCAATCCCTTCAAAGCCGGGATGAGTGTTGCGTTGCTGGGGGAGGGGGGGCTATAGCCCCGGATCTTTTAGTTGTAGTCCCGACAATCCCAACATTAGCCTAGCCCCCGGTCCTTTCCACAGTTAGCAACACCCCTGAGTGTGCCAAATGTGTGCTTTGCTACAGATGTTTCTGTCCATACGCGTCCTCTCAGAAGTGAATCAAGGTAGACTTGTCCAGCAGCTCTCTTAGCTAACAGGGAATTCTCAGGGGCATTTACAATCTTCCAAATGGAGGCCTAGACATTGTGGAATTGTAAAGGCACTGACCTTTAGAATGGCAAATTCTGTATACAACTATTCAATGGGCATAATGGAAGGTAGGCTACTCTGGACCTTTGGGCATTTACTTCCCATGAGTTCTAAATTCCTGCTGAAATCGTGTGACCAGGTTTCAACTCCATATGTCATATTTGACACTATTTGAGCTGTATGTATCAAAGGACACCTTCCATAGAGTAGCCCCCATGTTTGTATTGAAAGGCTCGCAGAGCACCTAGTTGTTTAATTACCAGAGTTGTTATTCTAGTTAGTGGGGGAGACCAGTCTAGCTTATTATCAATAACCACACCCAAATTTTGGTAGTGCAAGACCACCTTCACCTTATTTGCGTACAGTAACCACCCATAGCTATTACAACCATGATGTTTTCCAGGGTGAAAAATCATTATCCTGGTTTGGGTGGTATTCAGCTTAAGTTTGTTACTGTCTGAATATCTAGGGGTGCAAACCAAAAAATTAAGATCGTCAGTGCACCCCAACCATTGTATGTGGGTATGCCCCAAATTGGGAGGGTATGCTCTATTCGTAGACATGGCCTCTGCTAAGACTAGTAAATAGAGATTAAACAATGAGGGTGCCAGTATGCACCCCTTTTTATGACCCATTGAATTGGGGAGCTGGTCAGTGCATGTGTTTGGTGTCAAAGGCAGTGCTAAAATCAACAAAGGCAACATATACAGGTTGGCATCGAGAGACACAGAAGGTCTGCACAACCGTGACCAAAAACAAGATAGTATCAATAGTGCTAGACATCTTGCGGAATCTGGTTTGATTCATGGGCATGATGTGATTTGTAGAGATCCAGTTGGTAATCTCATCAAAAAGGACACAGGCAAACATCTTGGCAAATGCATCTATCATGGACAGGATTCTATAATTTCTTGGGTCATCCCTCATGCCCTTTTTGTAAACAGGCACAATTATGCTTCAATCCAGGACTTAGGAAGCTGTCCCATAGAGCTAATTACCTGAAATATTCTATGGAGAATGTTAGCCCACCATACCAAGTGTTTTCCAAGCAAGATATTACATAAGTCAAATAGATCTGGAACTCAAGATTGCACTATACATTTAATGATTTCTACAATTTCTTTAACCTACCAAGTGGTATAAATATCTCAATTATGTGTTGTACGAAGTTCTATGGTCTCAGCAACAAAGGTTTTCCAAGAGTCTATAGATGCCCCGTTTACGAGATGATTAGAAAACCTTGTTTCTGTCACTATCTTCCAAAATGGCTGTGTATTCTACAAGGTTGTAGAGCACACCAATGCAGAGTACTCTGTTCACCTTCCACTTATGTGCTGTGACGAACCTAGGATATTCGTCCCTTCTCCGGAGGGAAGAACCACCCCCTTTGAGGCTACAGTGGTGAAACCGCTAATTAAGACCCTCCTTAGGGATCTTGGCAAGTGGTACTCCACTGGGAGTGACTCCCCTCATGGGGCCAAGGACTTCCATTCCGGTAAGATACTTCCGGTCCAGAGAACATTATCTTCATACATTGGACATGGAAAATCTGTTGTTGCTTCTGTTTTGAATACTTATGTTCTGAATCCTCAAGAACCATCATTTCCTCAATATCTTTGGTTTCAGGAAATGCTGAATTCCACCTGAAATCCTCAGTCAAAGAGGAAAGAGATATCCCTGTTGTTTCAGATAATGTACAAAAACCCAAGAGAAGCTTTGACTAGAAGAGCGAGAACCTCATGGAGAGCCTTTGACGTATGTACCTCCTTGAGGGATGGAGTGCAGTGGAGCCGCACATCCAGCTGCAGCCTAAGAACAAGAGAATGCTGGAAGCCCGGTGTAGTGGTCAGTGGAGCAACCACTGCTGGGACGGAGTCTCAGAGACTGTCTCGCTTGGTGGCGTGACCACGAGGAAGCTGGTGGGACTGAGGCCTGTTAAACAATGTTGAGACCAGTCAAACCGTAAAGAACAAAACCACCCATCTGCCAAAGTATGTAGAGCCTACCGAAATGAGGAGACATTGAGAGCAAGTCGGCGACAGAGAAATCACAGAATGAGTGAAGGCAAAGCTGCCATATCCTTATTATGCCAAGTCCATTGAACCAGCCCAAGTCAAGTGAAGATACCCGGGTAGTCGAAGAAAGGAGTTGGAAACAGGGACTGAATGAACTGTATGAAATACGTTATAATACTGATTATGGGAAAGTGAGAAACTCAACATGCCTTGGGAGACATCAAGAGAGTTGGTGAATATGACAGTTGACAAGCACTGGCAATGCTAGATGAGAGGCATCGCAAAACCAAGTGAATTAAGTTTGAACGCCGTTTATTGGAGATGCCACAAGCGTTGTTCTATCAATCGATTAAAAAGGGTTCAGAATGCCCTATCAGAGACAGTATCAATCTTTAAGAATCTAAAGTATTTAAAGTGAGGCAGAGAAGATTAAAAGACCAAGGCCAAAAGAGTTATAAGAATGATACAGGAAGGTTTCATAACCCCATGGCAACCAAATCCCTAAATCTATATCAAGAGCTACAGAGTCTTGTAAGAGTCAATCAAAAAAACATGAGCAGCCATCTTTATTGACTTTTACCCATTTTTCAGAACTACAAGAACTTTCTTTCTTTTTGGAAAACCATAAGAAGAAAGCCAGGAAACCCAGCTAAAAGGAAGTTACCAGAAGCTGAACATTCTGGTGTTGTTTAGTTATTAGACAAAGAGATAGGGTCAATTCAAAATAGGTGTTGGACAGAGGACATTTCCTTTGGACTTTGACAACGGACGAGTATCCTTAGTTTGATTAGGCAGGGAACACACCCATAGTAATAGAGCAAGCGATACATTTTTACATTACATATTGTTTAAGTAAAAACCCTTGAAAATGTCTGAAGTGCATTCACATCCTTCTTTTGGTGCACCACAGTGCCCTAAGCCACGTATGATATCCTGCCTTCCTGGCCCGTATTGCCATAGTTAAGTTATTTACCGCAAAATTGCTATTTGGAAATAAAGAGTAAACGTTTGCAATTTAGATGAAGGAGCTCAAGTCAGTGAATGGATCTGTAGCAAGTTTCTTGGGATTTGCATTCTGAACATATGGAGGATGGGATTGACATCCAATGAAGGATTATTTTTGCTACATTGTGGGCATATCCCCAACCAGCACTTGGAACCACAATTACCTCTTTTCAGTTGTGGCCATTAGGTGGCAGTTATATGCCACTTATACACCAAATGTATTACACTGGAGTAAAACTAGGAGGGTATTGACATTTGAGGAGGGACACAAAGGTTGGTGATGTTGTTTGGTTAGTCACTGATCCATTGACTGCACATGGGCATGTTAATCCCTATGGCCATTTACATCCACTAACACATACTCCTGGGATCGATTTGAGCTAGCTCTTTCTAGCAGTACCCTCAAACTTTGGCCTGCAAGTGTTATTTATGAATTTTCTTCTGGGAGTTAAATACTTAGAACCTGATTCATGGAATTATTTGTGTGGTAAATAGCTAACTTGCATGCAAAACTGCCGGCGTAATCGCATTTGTTGATTCATGGAATCTAATGCACAGGACATTTCCTGGACTTGTGAGTAATTTGCGCTGGCTCAGCACATCTCTGCCAGCCACCGAGCACCTTTCCTGTGGCACTATGCAGAGCGTGGGAGTGGCTTGCGCAAAGGGCTGGGAAGGGGGCAGAACACAGAATTTGGGGAAGAACATGCAAAGAGGGGGCATTATGAGGGATGGCCTTCAAGCAGTCCCTTGCATGCCCACAATTGCGCCAAATGACACGTATTCATGGACCCACCCGTGCAGCCTCTTGGCATAAAAATGGCCACGCAAATCCATATGCCACCTGAAGGCAGGCATAATCACACTAGTGCATAGGAATCGCAGCACAAAGTTGGGTTGGCATGTCGGATTAAGGGGAGTGTGTACGCAACCAGAGTTTCCGATCTAACTTAGAGGTGCATGAACGCAGTGTAGCGGGTTGCAGGAACAGTTTACGGGGGTTCGCACAGAGATTTTCCAAGTTTAACCCGAGTTACGAAGTACCATACGCATGTTGTCGGGGTCCCAGCAACAGTTACGGGGGAACCCTCACTGGAGATGCAGCCCTGCTTGTGGGGGACGCCATGCACTGTTTGAATGGTGCATTTATTGGCACCCGGTGGATCATGAAGAGGTAGCTGTTCTGGCTGTTTAGACTCTGAGTGGGGGCATGTCAGAGGCGTTTCGAGAGCGACTTGCGAATCTGTTTGTTTACTTTGCTCTGTGATTTCCATGAATCCATGGGGCGCACATTTTTTTATTCTGCATGCAGGCTCGTGCAGTGCCATTCTGGGCTCATGGCGATTGTGGACGAAATGCACACTTTTCCATGAATCAGGCCCATAAATGCACCTGTAAAGGTAATAGCAGTGTAATAAAAATGTTTAGGTTTGAACAGGTTTCTGAACACTAGGATGAAGGAGCCTTTTAATGAGTGTGATTTCTTGTTTTATAGGAAATATGGATACTTGATTCTCACATTATTGATGGCTTTACAACCATTATAAAGAAAGCTAAAGAGGGGTTGAGAGGCTGTCCTTTAGGACGGATATTGATTCCAATAAAAATTAATTTAGGGCATGGGTTTGAAGTGCTGTAATCAAATTCTGATTCCTTACTGGCCTCTAAAATGACCATCCATTCTGGGGACAAAGTGAACAATTAGCTACTGAGTAATTTGTATTGTAATACTATTTTAGTAATTGAGGATCTGGGCTTACGTGCTTCTAAATGAACCAAATATTCCAGACATGGCACAGGTGTGTAAACTGATTGTATTAGTCTGTATAATGAAGGACCTTATAGCATGTCAGACCAATGATAAACTGTGTGTCTAATGTTTCTGAAATGACATGTTTTAAGAGGTAGGCATAAGTTGTCCACCTGATATTGAACAGCCAGTAAACAATCCTAGCTCCTATATAAGTATGTATCTAGATGTTTCCCTTAACAAATCCCGACCCTTGATAGGTTTTTTATTATTGCCACATAGTTTGATGTAGTTCTGACACATTATTGAGTATAAGAATTGTATTTTTTGTGGAGATCATTGAGAGACTGAGCGTATGTCCATTAATGTTCTTTGTAACATTGCTGTTTTAGACACTTGTTAATAAAACAGTAACTTGCCATCTTCTTGAGTTTGTCCGAATATTTAGATTCAGAATTATTGTGGTGTAATCCAATCTATTGTATATGCACCCTTCCAAAGGTCCACAAGCCCATGTGGTAGCAGTGCAGATGGTTTCAGATCGAAACCAGTTTCACTCCAGAGTTTCAGACGATCAGGCATCCTCCACCATTAGCTGGAAGATTGTGGAGTTTGCTGTGGAGAGCAGCCAATAGAAATAAACTTGCAAGAAGAATCGAGACGGTGGGGAGGTCCCGCTTTGAAGAAATCCCTGCTCAGTTTCCACGGGTGCTCCGCCACAGAAGTCGAAATGGCTGGATTGGAGAAGCAGTAAATACCAAAGGCCTTGTGTTGATTAACGGATGTAAGTAGACTAAGGGAAATTGCAATATAAAAGTGGCAGGATTGTGATATTTTAACAGTAATGGGAAATATTGGGGAAATAAAGGAAAGCCTAATTAATCCTATTTCAACAGCGATAGAAGAAGACTTAAACCCTGTATAGGGTAATATAAGTGGAGGCGTGGGAAGTGTACCGCTTATTATAAATGGTTATGAAAGTAGGCAAGGTGATCACAGTGGATATTAATGTGTAGTGTGTTATTATTTTGAGAGTTATTTGATGTGAGCAGTTTTGAGAATGAACACGCTGTGAAGGTTGGAAGTAACATTGTTTGCAGTTACAGTGTATTAAATGATTAGCGCCAATCAGAAGACAGATAGGTTGTTGAAGCAAAAGTGGATTGAGCAGCGATTGATGGTTATTAATCACATTTGTTGTTTTAAGATTAAAAGTGGAGGCTGACTAGGCTTGAGATGGAGATTTTATTAATGACCTGGTAAGTATCAACAGTTAATTGTGACTTGTCATTATGGAGGACACTCCTCTCATGCACCTTTGTAAAACATTACCACAACATGCACCCAAGCTCAAACAATACAGTGCAGAATAGGAAAATAGCACAGCTGATAAAATGTTCATGCCATGTCCACAAGGGGGATCATTGTCAAAGGCAGTATTACAACACATGACCACATATGTGCGTGCTGCAAACACAGGTAAGAAATTACAGAAAATATTGGCAGTTTTGGAACTTTGGAAAATGTACCAAGAGGAGAAGGAGGACCTGCCAACAGAGGAGTGGATGCTTACACAGCATAAATCCCCATTTGAAATCCGGAGCACAGTGAGTGTTGGCCCCTTTTATGGTGGTTATTTTTGTTGAAATTGCACGGGCCCTAGGCCCAGAGTAATCTCCAATGCAGGCCGGTCCCTCCCCGCGCCCTCTTCCTGTTTCCCCATCCCTCCCACCTCCCGACCCGCCCCCCTGCTCTCATTGGTCCCGAGGACCGTGTGTGTTGGAGTCTAGCGACTCAACAAGAATCACCAGCTCCATTTGAAATCCAGAGCACGGTGAGTGTTGGCCCCTCTTATGGTGGTTATTTTGCTGAAATTGCACGGGCCCTAGGCCCAGAGTAATCCCCAATGCAGGCCGATCCCTCCCCGCGCCCTCTTCCTGTTTCCCCATCCCTCCCACCTCCCGACCCGCCCCCCTGCTCTCATTGGTCCCGAGGACCGTGTGTGTTGGAGTCTAGCGACTCAACAAGAATCACCAGCTCCATTTGAAATCCGGAGCACAGTGAGTGTTGGCCCCACTTATGGTGGTTATTTTTGTTGAAATTGCACGGGCCCTAGGCCCAGAGTAATCCCCAATGCAGGCCGATCCCTCCCCGCGCCCTCTTCCTGTTTCCCCATTAGAAGTCTCTGAAAGGGCATGTAACCGATCATATCTCACCAACACGCTTACTCTCTCCTTACATCACCACTCAACTAGAACACAGAGATACTATGACACCATTCGGTATAACTGTTCTCATATCAACATTCGCCGCTTACTCCACATCATTCTAAGTAATCACTGCTGGTTACACACCCCCAGCGAGGCGTTCTCCTCAGGCCTAACGCAGCCACATCCGATCTGGATAAATCCTGCCAGAACGAACACATACTCCTGACCTCTCAACCACCACACCTACCGCTAGAAAGCAGCTATTACACTGATACCGCACGAGCTGTACACATACCCGGTGCTCACACGCACCTTTTGACTCCCTCTACTCTCTCTACTGATATGAACTTCGGTTCCCAAAGGCGTCCAACCTACCAGCGCCTTCAGACCATACCAATGGTATATAAGGCGCTATATAAGTGCAAAATAACATAAAATAACATAACATAAATGGGAAGGCATTGAGCCGTCAGCTCCGCTTACTTTGCCTGAAATAAAAAGCACAGATACAGACAAAATAAGGGTTTATCCTTTAAAGCAATTGAAAGCAGCAGCTGGGTATAGCAACCCAACATATGAACCCCCCCGCTTACAGTAGGGATGACAGTCCAGAAGAGAGAAAAAGGAAGGAAGATGCTTGTAAGTCTGTACGACACAGGGAAGAAATAGGCTAGAGATCAACTGGGTAATTAATAGAATTTCGCACAAAAGTGGCGCACGCGTCTGGTGCACAGTGTCCCCGTGCGATACACTGCGCCAGCCGCGTGCGATATAATCCATTTAATCGCACAGCGTATTCATGGATTTTAGCCTCCAAAACCAGCCGTGGCGCAAGGTGGCGCAGCGACCCTCCAGCAGCGCCAGTTATGCCCCCAAGAACGCCCTTGCAAGGAAAAACCATCAAAATCCCAAATTCACGCAAATGTCTGCGCTAACCCTGGACCAGTTTACAGGGCTGCCAAACAGCAAATGCCAAGCAGGGAATGTGTATTTTAGGGGTTCGCAGGAAGTTTCACACGTGATCCCAACAGGGTACGTGTATTTCAGGGGTGCGTGTGAAGTGTCACACGCGATGCCATCAGGGGATGTGTATTTCGGGGTGCGCGGGAAGATCCACACGCGATTGGTCTGGATACGTGTATTCTGGGGTGCGCGTGAATTTTCACACGCGATTCCAGCAGGGTACGTGTATCTCAAGTTGCGCAGGAATTTCCAAATGCGAATTCAGCAGGATATGTGTATTTCAGGGGTGCGCGGGAAGTTCCACACGCGATTGGCCTGGGTATGTGTATTTCGGGGTGCGCGTGAAGTTTCACACGCAAATCCTGCAGGGTACGTGTATTTCGGGGTGCGCGGGAAGTTTCACATGCAAATTCAGCAGGGTACGTGTATTTCAGGGGTTCCGGGGAGTACTACATGTGAATTGCCCTGGGTACGTGTATTTCGGGGTGCGCGTGAATTTTCACACGCAAATCCTGCAGGGTACGTGTATTTCGGGGTGCGTGGGAAGTTTCACACGCAAATTCAGCAGGGTACATGTATTTCAGGGGTTCCGGGGAGTACTACACGTGAATTGGCCGTGTGGGTCCTCCCAGGTGTTCCCACTACACCCTCCACAGCCCCTGCAGGCAGCCCACACCACAGGGGACTACCCTGCACCCCTGCTCATGTCCCGCAGGCAGCCCATCCACCATGGGCATGCCCCCCAGCCAACCCACATGTCACCTTGCACTACTGATCAACAACGCATGTCTCCCAGCACCCCCATCCCCCAGCCCTGTGGAGCACCTGCCAGCAGGCCCCCACTCATGTCCAACTCATGTCCCCCTGCACCCCCACCCCGCAGCATCCAGGGGCACCCTCCACCAGGCCCCCACTCATGTCCAACTCATGTCTCCCAGCACCCCCAACCCCCAGCAGTCAGGGGCACCCTCCACCAGGCCCCCACTCATGTCTCCCAGCACCCCCACCCCCCAGCAGTCAGGGGCACACTCCGCCAGGCCCCCACTCATGTCTCCCAGCACCCCCACCCCCCAGCAGTGCAGGGCACCTGCCAGCAGGCCCCCACTCATGTCCAACTCATGTCTCCCAGCACCCCCACCCCCCAGCAGTCAGGGGCACCCTCCACCAGGCCCCCACTCATGTCTCCCAGCACCCCCACCCCCCAGCAGTGCAGGGGCACCCTCCAGCAGGCCCCCACTCATGTCCAACTCATGTCCCCCTGCCCCCCCACCCCGCAGCATCCAGGGGCACCATCCACCAGGCCCCCACTCATGTCCAACTCATGTCCCCCTGCACCCCCACCCCCCAGCATCCAGGGGCACCCTCCACCAGGCCCCCACTCATGTCCCCCTGCACCCCCACCCCCCAGCAGTGCAGGGCACCTGCCAGCAGGCCCCCACTCATGTCTCCCAGCACCCCCACCCCCCAGCAGTGCAGGGCACCTGCCAGCAGGCCCACACTCATGTCTCCCAGCACCCCCACCCCCCAGCAGTGCAGGGCACCTGCCAGCAGGCCCCCACTCATGTCCAACTCATGTCCCCCTGCACCACCACCCCCCAGCAGTCAGGGGAACCCTCCACCAGGCCCCCACTCATGTCTCCCAGCAACCCAACCCCCAAGAAGTCAGGGGCACCCTCCACCAGGCCCCCACTCATGTCTCCCAGCACCCCCACCCCCCAGCAGTGCAGGGCACCTGCCAGCAGGCCCCCACTCATGTCCAACTCATGTCTCCCAGCACCCCCACCCCCCAGCAGTCAGGGGCACCCTCCACCAGGCCCCAATTCATGTCTCCCAGCACCTCCACCCCCCAGCAGTCAGGGGCACCCTCCACCAGGCCCCCACTCATGTCTCCCAGCACCCCCACCCCCCAGCAGTGCAGGGCACCTGCCAGCAGGCCCCCACTCATGTCCAACTCATGTCTCCCAGCACCCCCACCCCCCAGCAGTCAGGGGCACCCTCCACCAGGCCCCCACTCATGTCTCCCAGCACCCCCACACCCCAGCAGTGCAGGGCACCTGCCAGCAGGCCCCCACTCATGTCCAACTCATGTAGGGGCACCCTCCACCAGGCCCCCACTGATGTCCAACTCATGTCCCCCTGCACCCCCATCCCCCAGCATCCAGGGGCACCCTCCACCAGGCCCCCACTCATGTCCCCCTGCACCCCCACCCCCCAACAGTGCAGGGCACCTGCCAGCAGGCCCCCACTCCTGTCTCCCAGCACCCCCACTGCCCAGCATCCAGGGGCACCCTCCACCAGGCCCCCACTCATATCCAACTCATCTCCCCCTGCACCCCCACCCCCCAGCATCCAGGGGCACCCTCCACCAGGCCCCCACTCATGTCCCCCTGCACCCCCACCCCCCAGCAGTGCAGGGCACCTGCCAGCAGGCCCCCACTCATGTCCCCCTGCACCCCCACCCCCTAGCAGTGCAGGGCACCTGCCAGCAGGCCCCCATACATGTCCCCCCAACACCTCATGACGATCCATAATCATGGCCCCCATGCCCCTTCAATACACTGCCTACGCCACCCCAGTCCGAACACACCACCAGGTATGACATCCACCCCACAAAGAAATCACCAGCACATGATGAATCCCAAATGGCTAGTCTGCACATCAACATATATCCGTCAAACCCACACAATGACAGCATGTGAATGATAAAACACACATTGTGACCTGCATGAAACCAAAGAGAGAATACCACACATTGAAGTACCAAATGATAATGTATTAAACAGAAAAGCAAGGCAATGAAATGGAACAGAAGAAAATGGAAATAATAAATGAAATCCAGCATGTCCAATAAATGAAAAAGATGCATGAAATCCAAATGAAAAGCAATCCAAAAGCAAGTCTCCAAAGTGTCAGTCTGATAAAATAAATCCAAGGTGCAAAAATAATAAAAAAACATTGATCCATGGAAAAAAAAAATCAACAATCCAAATCCATTGTCAAACTATGTACAAAGTGAACATCCAGGGTCCATGTGCCCAATGCTTTAAATGAAACCTGTAAAATAAAATCCTACCTAATGAAGAACTATATACAAGAAGTTGGGGCATTGTCCAAGCGCCCCAAAACAAAACAAAACCGAAAGGAAACTTAACACTAAAGAACTATTTACAAGGGCAGCGGGCTAGTCCGACGGCTCACTTCTGGATGTTCCGGGCCAGGGCATCATCGAACTCCTGCTCAATGTCCCAGACGCGGTCCTCTTCCATGGCCCCGAGGGTCCGCAGCGATGATGACATGTTCTCCTCCAACTCCCTGCGGATTGCCTCGAGGCACTCGGCCCGCCTCAGGGCTCTCCGCATGGAGTTCTCTGCCCTGACCATCGTGAGCCATGCCTCTTCCGCCCGCTGCCGCTCCGCCTCTATGGCGTGGCCCAACCGCTGCCACACGGAAGACACTTCCCGTCCTGGGTCCTCCTGCCCTCCGGCCGATGCCTACCCCTCCGATGTCGAAGGCCCCGAGCCATCATGGCTCCCACCTTGTTGCTGCTGCTGTTGTGCCTGTGCCCGTGCCCTGGCTCCTGCTGCCTGAACATCCTCCACCGGCTAGGGTGCAGTTGTTGATGTGGCCACCCCTGCTGGACGTCTGACTCCCGACTGTGGTAGGGATGTGTCCTCCACCAGCCTGGCCGCACCGTCAGTGGCAGCTCCACAGGGCACCCAGGTGACAAATGGGTGGAAAGATGGCACTGAGGACGACTGGCGCATAGGGTGTTCAGTTGAGGAGGGGGTCGGAACAAGCTCCAGCAAACAGAGGAATCTGGCCTGGGTGACCTGTCCCAGTAGGCCGACGCGGTCAGCGAGCCATTCGAGATGACGTGCAGTCTCCTCATGAAAAGACTGCAGGTCACCTCGCATGGCCCGTTGACACAACACCACACCAGTCAGGACAGGCTCAACCCGTACCTGGATAGCCACGTCTGCAGGCAGAGGAAGGCCAGTTGTTGTAAGCTTATCCCCTGCCTGAAAACGGGTCTGGACGTAGGCATCCCTGCTGGCGCAAGATGATGCAGTGACAGGATCAGGGACAGGATTGCACACAGGCACCTCCGCTGCGGCCTGTGCTGCCTCCTGTCCCTGGCCCTGCACTGCACCACTAGCACCAGTGGAATCCCCTCCTCCAGACCCCGTCTCTGTCGTTTGCACGGCCTCCTCCTCCACCAAACCCCCCACCAACCTGGATGACTCTGTGCCATCTTACCCCGTTGGACCCTGTGGGGTCCCAGCTGCCCCTTCTGCTGCCGAGGAGTCCAACTCCGATCTCTGCCTCTTGGACCTCCCCCCGTCAGCTGCGGCCTGGGACGCGGCACCGGACTCCTCACTCCCCGATGAGATGACAACCTGGGAGGGGAGCCGGGCCTTGCGTCTCCGGCTGGCGGTGCGATCCCTGCCGCTGTGCTCCACAGCACCTTCTCCGCCCTCTTCATCAGTTGACGCTGCAGACAGGGAGAAATAAAACACAAGCATCAGGGCACTGTACAATGGACACATACACACATGAAAGTTGTACATGAGTGGCATTGGCAAACCTCAGACATGGCATCACAATCGCCAACACACATGTCATTTCAACTCGCACACATGAGCCATACCGCAGCCATATCACAACAGCCAGCACCATCCATACACATACAACAGCATGAGCAGTCAAAGGTGAGCCAGACATCACATGCAACACAGGGAGTACACTACACATGCACACACACCACCACACTTGCATGCATGTGTACACCTCTGCCAACTGTCGCAGTGTTGAGATCGGCATCCATGTCACATCTGCCAATCAGTCTTCCACATCCCGGTGTTACATGCATCCATGTTGCATCACTGTTGCACCCTTGTCAAATACACATGCATGCACATGTACACAGTGCAGATACATGCAGCTGAAACCAACATCCATGTGTGACATCACGAACATGCCTACTTACATACACATTCATTCAAACATGTGTGCCCACACATCTGCATTTGGCATGCAAGCCTACACACACAAGCACCATTCATGTCTCACACATGAGAGCCCTCGCATGTGTTAGCCTCACGGCCCTGTACACCCCCCCCGTACTTGGCCCCATAAAAACACATGTGCAACCTGCACACTACTGGCACACAACCACACGCACAGCTTACAATCAGGATGCATGTACACTTACCGCTCGACTCCAGACGGGTCTGGCTCTCAAGGAACTGGACGTGGAGCGCTGGGGATATGCGTTCCAGGACCCTCATCTGATCTTCTGACAAGTGGCCCCGGGCCTTGTTGACCTGAAGTCCTCCCAGCGCTTCTTGACATGATGGAATAGTCGGACTGCCACCCCCTCCGCGTTGATGGCAGTCACGATGTCCGTCCAGATCCGAGTCCCTCCTTCCTTGTCGGCGCGCAAACTTCCGAAGAGGGCATCATACTGCCCCAGGACTTGCTCCACCAGGACACCAACTTCGGTGGCAGTGAAGCTGGTGCCCCTCTGCCTCTCTGGCCGGGGGTTGCCAGTGGTGCCAGATGTTGCAGTGCCCGACATGACAACCCCAGAGGCAGGAGTGGGTGGGCAACTGGGTCCTGGGCTGGTCTGTGGAGCGATGGAATCCCAGTCGGGAGTCTTCTGTTCCAGCAGGGGTGGTCACAGCAACAGCACCCCTGGCAGATGTGCAGGCAGCAAATGGCAGGGCACGTGGGCAGCAGGCAGTCAGGCAGCAGCAGATGGCAGGTGGGAGCATGCTCGGGGCTCTGGGGGGCAGTAATTCGGCCTTCTGGGCAGGAGCGTGGTCTTCTGTGTGCTTACGCGTGGCCAGCTTGATAAGGAGTGATTTGGCACGTGAAAATCCAGCACGTCTGCATGTAATTCGAGGAAAGGCCCTTAGCGCGTAAGCGCGTCAGCACACGTGCGAGAATTCATTGGCCCAAAGGCCCCCAGCGTGTAGGCGCATCTATGATGTTACGCGCACGTGCGTTTTCCATGGCGCGTAGAAAAAATAAGCACATCAGAGTGTCAAATCGTGTAATTGGTGGAAAGGGCCACAACGCGTATGCGCGTCTGTGCCGTGCGTGCGCGGGTGTTTCCCTGTACACGGGTGCATGTTACACGTCCAATGACTGCATGTCAGAGTGTCAGCTCGTGTAATTGGAGGATAGGGCCTTAGCGCGTACACGCGGAAGTGACGCTGGACGTGTGGGCATGTTTAAAGGATACGTGTAGAACGCCATTTCCTTGTACGTGCTTTTCGTGTAGAGCGAGTGGGTGAAATCTGTACTTCTTGTCGGTTCACATGCGATTTACTTCACGGCGTTCCAAGTTCGTACTCCCTGTTACCTCTGACAGCTTTTTCTCTTTTTGTCTTTTTCCTGGGCCTGTTTCCTCAAACAGCGTTCACTTCTTCTGTTATCCTGTCTCCTCAGACAGACGGTGAGTCGCGCATGTATTTAACATCTGTGCTTGCCCCGTGTGTCGCGTACCCCTTCAGAGGTCATTCTAGGCTGTGTGTGACACGCATACGTTCATTTTTGTGTTTCTGGGTGCCACAGCGTAGTGCAGGTTTATTTTTCCACGCACGTGGTCTAGGAGGGGTTGCGTGCACATTATCTCCCTTTTTTGGGGTGCCTGTGCGTTGCGTGACCCGTCATCTTCCCCCAGGGGTCACATACAGCCTTGCTAGAGCACTAGGGTACGAATTCCATCTAGTACCCTACCCCTTTGACCCCCAATTGCCCAGGACAATAGTTTACTGCAACTCCCATACGCACAACAACATCAGTGCCATGGTTGGGAGGCGAGCACGCGGTAAGGTTGGCAAAGGTGGCCGAGCCTCAAGAGGTGGGCGTGGTGGATACGGTAGGGGACGTGGCCGTGACTTGCAGGGTGCCGCTAGCCCCCCATGTGTGGATGACCAGTCAGGGACACCCATGCCCCCCCCCTGGTTGAGGGTAACGTGGCTGACACCATCCCTGCTCAGCCCTTGTTGGACCAGCCCATTGTGGCACCAGACCTGGCACAGGGTGACTCCATGGCTGACTTCCAGGTCAGCAGGTCTAGGCCACGTGTGGCGGTGCACGTTGGTGTCACCAGGCCACGTGGATAAGGGGCAGCTATGTCATCTGCTGCCCGAGTAGGCAAGGTGGGGAGGCTGCAGGGGCAGCTGCGGCTCCATCCACCCCAGCTCTGAGTCTCACAGCCAGGACAGTGTCGGTCCCAGTCCATCCTGCTGACGTTCCCCCTGACTACATCACACTTCAGCTAATGCCTGCACCAAGTCCCATGGTGAGTGTTCATTCCCACACTCCTAGTCCACAGTCCACCGGGGCTCCTGCCCCTAGTGTCCAGAGCTGCGTAGGACACTCAGGATCCCCACCACCTTCCAAGCGGAAGAGGAAGACTGCACGTCCACAACTTGATGCACTTGTGGAGTATGTGTCCGCACATGACCACGAAATGGTGATTACTGCAGGATGCAAGACCACAACTGCACAACGTCTGGCACACTGGCAGACCATCGCAGACATCATAAGTGCCCTTGGATTCGTGAGGCGCACAGCTAATGATTGCTACAAGCGCTGTAATGACCTGAAGCGCAGGGCAAAGAAAAAGCTGGCATCAAGTCATGCCGCTACTCTAGTGACTGGAGGTGGGTCTCCAGCAGAGGACATTGAACTCACTCCACATGAGTATGTTGCTGGGACCTACGTCACGGAGGGACAGATCCAAGGCGTGAGAGTGCTGCCAGATTACGAGGCATTGTCCGGTGAGTGCCCATGCATGTGTGTGTCATCCATGTGCATGGTGTGTGTGTGAAGGCTTCTGATTGAGTGCCAGGTGAGGGTGTGTGTGCCTGAGTGGTTTGGGTCACCCATGTGCTTCATCCAATACACTCTGGGCACCAGGATTTGTGTATTTCAGTATCCCTTCTGGCAACAGTAGACATTTAGCCCAACATCACGCCAGTTGACCTTGAAGTGTCATCTTGCCACAACATTGTTGCGTATTATTCTGTGTTCATTCAGGCTGATTGTTTGCATTCCACCACTTTCACTAGGCATTTCTCAGTCCTATTGTCACATGTGTGACATGGCTATGGTACATGCCATCTGTGTGATGGCATGTGTCATGTATGTGTATTCGACATGCCAATCACAGGCCAATGTGTGATGGCACTGCTAGCCAGCATGCAGCAAATGTGTTGGTCTTCCATCTTGGTGTCATCAATGTGTGCCATTTGCCTCCCCTTAATCCGCAGTGACGGTGCATGCATGGGAGGGTTATAGTCATGTGGGACATGTGTCAATGAAGTACTGGTTCTGTTGCTTCTCAGCCCTAATTGTGTGCCATGGTGCTAATGCCTGTTCCCATTTCTTTTCTTTCATGTCTTTGCAGGGGATGATACACTTGATACTGCTGGGGTTGTGGAGATGGTGCAGACCCAGGAGGGGTCTCAGGCCTGACCGGGCACCAGTGAGGGACGTGGTGTGGTGGTGGGTGAGAACCCACACTTGCTGCTGACCATTCTCTCAAGGGGTGTCTCTGGGTGCACCTCCCCCGAGCTCTATTCAGGTGTCGATTCGGATGATGAGACCTATGTGCCGTCGCAGGTAAGTGTTTCTGGGAGGGATTCTGTTCTGTCCAACCCACCTGCACCAGGGGTAGAACCCTCAATGGGGATGTCAGTGTTGGTAGGTCCGCCTTTGGTGGTTACGGATGCAGGATCACACTCCGCAACATCTGATCCTGTTCCTGGGCCAGCAGATCAGAGGGGGAATGCATTCCTGCAGCCTCAGGCAGTGACGGCACAGCAAGGCGCAGTTCGCCTTGCCCCAGACAGGTGTGGTGCCTGCTGACGCGGTGGCCGTACGCCACCTGACAATACCGCATGGGAGCAATCCATATACGGTATGGCAAACCAACAGGCAGCATCATCTGAGATGATGGCTCAGGCCATGGATAGGGTGGCCACTTCCATTGTCCCCCAAGAAAGGCTGATGGAACAACTACAGCAGGCAACAGACTCCATTTGCCAGTCACACAGGGAGGACATGTTGGCGTCCAACAGGGACAGACGGGCGGCACTGGAGACTCTGCGGGAAGCCATTTCTATTGAGTCCCAGGGCCACAGGGAAGCCCTGAGGATGGAACTCCGTCAGCTCAGGGTGACTCTTGTTGAGCTTGAGGCTTCAACTGACACAAGGACAGAACAGCAGCTAGAGCGCTCTCAGCTGAGATGGAGGCAACTCGGGAGGAAGTCCGGGCATCCCGTGAGTTGTTGCATGGGGACCTCCGCACGATTATCCTCCAGAACCAGACCTTCCACACCTGCATGCTTGCTGCCATGGAGGACCAGACTAGGGCTTTGCGTGGGCTGCCTCCCATAGTACCACCACCTCCTGATGCAGCTGCAGAGGGTGAGGAGAGCGACAGCAGCGATTCTCTCACAATAGGGTAGCCGTGCTGGCCATGAGCCCATGGAGGTGTTTTTTTTTCCCAAAATCCACACAGGTGGGTTTTGGTGTGCACCCTGTCCTCGGACCTCCTGGGTGGCCTCCCACACTCCCCCATGCCCATACATGGCCATTTTTGATTTTTGATTTTTGATTTTTGATTTGTTTTACAGTGTGTTGCCTTGTGAGGCTTCCGTGGGCATACGCTGTATTGTGGCTGGGCACATGCAGGCTTGTCCTGAATTTGGGTTAGATGCTTGGGTTTGTGTGACACACACCCTTCCTGCTTCCTGTTTCCATGGGCTTGCAAAGGGTGTGCCAGGTGACATTGACTTACACAGTGACGTTGGGCTCCCATTTGCTGTGTGGGCAGTCTGTAGTCAATACTGTCTATACATTCCTAGTGCATATTGTTGTTGTATTGTACACTGCATGGTGTATTGATATGTGCCTCTGCATCCATCTCATCCTCCTAATTTGCAGGTGCATTCCTCATGTCTTCACAAGGCGGTCTACTTTGGAAATGGAGTCCATGTTGTAAGCAGTGCACCTACACTTTTGAGTGGCGCTAACACTGTACAGTTGGAAGTTGTCGAAGTGCTGGCATTATCAGGTAGTGAGACTACCAATTTTTTAAATCCGTACTGTCATGTTTATGGTAGGTTTGAGGTCGTGTAGGTGATTTGTATTATTGCTAAATATTTGGTAATGTGTGTTGTTGGTCCTGCATTACTGTGAGCATTTCATGTGTGGCCAGTTTCCATTAGGGACACTGTACTTTGTGACACTTGTGTCATGTTGTAGGGATTACTTTGTTTGCTCTCACATGGCATGGCATGCCATGGTGTGTTGTGTGGCGGTGCCGGGGAGGGGTTGGGTGACATGGCACTGTTCTCATGTTGTATTTTGCAAGTGGGTATTCATTTTTGGTGCATAGAAGTGTGTATTTTGATGACACTGCATTGGTGGTGTTTGTGTAGGTAGGGATGCACACATTGTGACACTTCCAGGTGAACAATCTCAGGCTGCTATGGTTCTGACAGTTCACTGTCCCTTCATTCATCATCATTGTCAGATTGAGTCATCATTGATTGTCAGATGGTATGTGCCAGGGCTGTGTGCACTCCACAGGGGTGTGATTTCTATGTGAAGTAATTAGCCACCAGCTGCGTACGGGCTGCCTCACCCCGTGCCCTTTCCCCTCCCATGCGCAGCGGGCGTGCATGTGGTTGGGGATGTGGGGGCACCACCATGTCCACAGCCAGGCCCCGGCGTGTTGCAACATTGTGCAGGACACATGCTGCCACTATGATCCTGCACACTACTGGGGGAGCGTATAACAGCTGCCCGCCAGAACGGTCAAGGGAGCGAAAGCGTGACTAGAGCACTCCGAATGTGCGCTCCACTATGCCCCGGGTTGCAATATGGGCTGTGTTGTATCTTACCTCGGGAGGCGTGATGGGGTTCCGAATTGGTGTCATCATGTGGGTGCTCAGAGGGTAGGCACTGTCCCCTGGGGAGGTGGTGATGGGTATCATTAGTGGGGTAGTGACATTACTCTGTATCTGACATGCATGCATGTGCAGTGGCATTTATACTCACCAAGCAGCCATGCATCGCCATGCCGCCCAGCTTTCATGTCCCGGTTTAGGGTTGACATCCTGTAAATGAAGCTGTCGTGGGTGGACCCTGGATAGTTGGCATATACTGAGGTGATGATTCCCTTGGCATCACATACTACCCGGACGTTGATGGAATGCCAGTGCTTGCGGTTTCTATAGATGTGCTCAGATACCCTGGGGGGACGTAGAGCCACATGGGTGCAATCAATGGCACCTGGCACTTTGGGGAATTGTGCCACCCTGTAGAAATCCTGGATAACAGCATGCCTTTCTGCAGGTATTCTAGGCAGGTATATGTGCCTGCAGACTGATGGGCGTGCAGTGATGATGGCCAACACCTGGTGTAGGCACCGTGACTGCATGGCCTGTGACACCCCCCCCCACTATTGCATTTGTCCGCTGAAATGATTCGGTAGCCAAGAACTGCAGTACATTGAGGACCTTCTCCAGGGGGCTGAGTGCTTGGGAGCACAGGGTGGGTGATGTGAGGTCATCCTCCTACTCACTGACCAGGTCGAGTATTATGTGAGGTTGAAACCTGTACCTCCCCTACACCTGGTCATCAGGCATACCAAAAAGGCTGGTTCTGGGTGTAAATATTCTGGCCCTGACTATCCTCCTCCTCCTCCTGCGGTATCCCACGGCCACTGCTGCTAGGAACGGTATATTCATCCTGGCGTCTGGGCTTGTTTGTTGTTTGCGCACACTTTTTTGCTGCGCATGTCAACATACGCCTGCTTCCTGCGAGTCGACGTGCGCCTGCTTCATGCTGGCGTACGTGTTTCTGGATTGGACCGTCTTTTTTGGCGCGTTGTAGGCGACCGTGTAAATCTTCCCGCCCACCCCAGGAATACACATAACACGCTCTCCCAGGCCCAGTCGCGTGTAAATCTTCCCGGCCACCCCAGGAATACACGTACCCCACTCTACCAGGCCCAGTCACGTGTGGAAGTTCACGCGAACCCCGTAATACATGTACCCTGCTGATATCGCGTGTGGAAGTTCACGCGAACCCGTAATACACGTACCCAGCTGAAATCGCATGTAAAACTACCCGCGCACCCCTGAAATACACGTACCCAGGCCAATCGCACTGCTGGGGGGTGGGGGTGCTGGGAGACATGAGTGGGGGCCTGGTGGAGGGTGCCCCTGGATGCTGGGGGGTGGGGGTGCAGGGGGACATGAGAGGGGGCCTGGTGGAGGGTGCCCCTGACTGCTGAGGGGGTGGGGGTGCAGGGAGACATGAGTTGGACATGAGTGGGGGCCTGGTGGAGGGTGCCCATGGATGCTGGGGGGTGGGGGTGCTGGGAGACATGAGTGGGGCCTGGTGGAGGGTGCCCCTGGATGCTGAGGGGTGGGGGTGCAGGGAGACAAGAGTTGGACATGAGTGGGGACCTGCTGGCAGGTGCCCCACAGTGCTGGGGGGTGGGGGTGCAGGGGGACATGAGTTGGACATGAGTGGGGGCCTGCTGGCAGGTGCCCCTGGATGCTGGGGGGTGGGGGTGCAGGGGGACATGAGTGGGGGCTTGGTGGAGGGTGCCCCTGGATTCTGGGGGGTAGGGGTGCAGGGAGACATGAGTGGGGGCCTGGTGGTGGATGCCCCTGACTGCTGGGGGGTGGGGGTGCAGGGAGACATGAGTTGGACATGAGTGGGGGCCTGCCTGCAGGTGCCCTGCACTGCTGGGGGGTGGGGGTGCAGGGGGACATGAGTGGGGGACTGGTGGAGGGTACCCCTGGATGCTGGGGGGTGGGGGTGCAGGGAGACATGAGTTGGACATGAGTGGGGGCCTGCTGGCAGGTGCCCCTGGATGCTGGGGGGTGGGGGTGCAGGGGGACATGAGTGGGGGCTTGGTGGAGGGTGCCCCTGGATGCTGGGGGGTAGGGGTGCAGGGAGACATGAGTGGGGGCCTGGTGGAGGGGGCCCCTGACTGCTGGGGGGTGGGGGTTCAGGGGGACATGAGTTGGACATGAGTGGGGGCCTGCTGGCAGGTGCCCCTGGATGCTGGGGGGTGGGGGTGCAGGGGGACATGAGTGGGGGACTGGTGGAGGGTACCCCTGGATGCTGGGGGGTGGGGGTGCAGGGAGACATGAGTTGGACATGAGTGGGGGCCTGCTGGCAGGTGCCCCACAGTGCTGGGGGGTAGGGTGCATGGGGACATGAGTTGGACATGAGTGGGGGCCTGTTTGCAGGTGCCCCTGGATGCTGGGGTGTGGGGGTGCAGGGGGACATGAGTGGGGGACTGGTGGAGGGTGCCCCTGACTGCTGGGGGGTGGGGGTGCAGGGAGACATGAGTTGGACATGAGTGGGGGCCTGGTGGAGGGTGCCCCTGGATGCTGGGGTGTGGGGGTGCCGGGAGACATGATTGGGGGCCTGGTGGAGGGTGCCCCTGACTGCTGGGGGGTGGGGTTGCAGGGGGACATGAGTTGGACATGAGTGGGGGCCTTCTGGCAGGTGCCCTGCACTGCTGGGGGGTGGGGGTGCTGGGAGACATGAGTGGGTGCCTGGTGGAGGGTGCCCCTGACTGCTGGGGGGTGGGGGTGCAGGGAGACATGAGTTGGACATGAGTGGGGGCCTGCTGGCAGGTGCCCTGCACTGCTGGGGGGTGGGGGTGCTGGGAGACATGAGTTGGACATGAGTGGGGGCCTGGTGGAGGGTGCCCCTGGATGCTGGTTGGTGGGGGTGCAGGGAGACATGAGTGGGGACCTGGTGAAGGGTGCCCCTGACTGCTGAGGGGGTGGGGGTGCAGGGAGACATGAGTTGGACATGAGTGGGGGCCTGGTGGAGGGTGCCCCTGGATGCTGGGGGCTGGGGGTGCTGGGAGACATGAGTGGGGACCTGGTGGAGCGTGCCCCTGACTGCTGGGGGGTGGGAGTGCAGGGGGACATGAGTTGGACATGAGTGGGGGCCTGCTGGCAGGTGCCCCTGGATGCTGGGGGGTGGGGGTGCAGGGGGACATGAGTTGGACATGGTTGGGGGCCTGCTGGCAGGTGCCCTGCACTGCTGGGGGGTGGGGGTGCTGGGAGACATGAGTTGGACATGAGTGGGGGCCTGGTGGAGGGTGCCCCTGGATGCTGGTCGGTGGGGGTGCTGGGAGACATGAGTTGGACATGAGTGGGGGCCTGGTGGAGGGTGCCCCTGGATGCTGGGGGGTGGGGGTGCTGGGAGACATGAGTGGGGGCCTGGTGGAGCGTGCCCCTGACTGCTGGGGGGTGGGAGTGCAGGGGGACATGAGTTGGACATGAGTGGGGGCCTGCTGGCAGGTGCCCCTGGATGCTGGGGGGTGGGGGTGCAGGGGGACATGAGTGGGGCCTGGTGGAGGGTGCCCCTGGATGCTGAGGGGTGGGGGTGCAGGGAGACAAGAGTTGGACATGAGTGGGGACCTGCTGGCAGGTGCCCCACAGTGCTGGGGGGTGGGGGTGCAGGGGGACATGAGTTGGACATGAGTGGGGGCCTGCTGGCAGGTGCCCCTGGATGCTGGGGGGTGGGGGTGCAGGGGGACATGAGTGGGGGCTTGGTGGAGGGTGCCCCTGGATGCTAGGGGGTAGGGGTGCAGGGAGACATGAGTGGGGGCCTGGTGGAGGATGCCCCTGACTGCTGGGGGGTGGGGGTGCAGGGAGACATGAGTTGGACATGAGTGGGGGCCTGCCTGCAGGTGCCCTGCACTGCTGGGGGGTGGGGGTGCTGGAAGACATGAGTTGGACATGAGTGGGGGCCTGGTGGAGGGTGCCCCTGACTGCTGGGGGGTGGGGGTGCAGGGGGACATGAGTTGGACATGAGTGGGGGCCTGCTGGCAGGTGCCCCTGGATGCTGGGGGGTGGGGGTGCAGGGGGACATGAGTGGGGGACTGGTGGAGGGTACCCCTGGATGCTGGGGGGTGGGGGTGCAGGGAGACATGAGTTGGACATGAGTGGGGGCCTGCTGGCAGGTGCCCCACAGTGCTGGGGGGTAGGGGTGCATGGGGACATGAGTTGGACATGAGTGGGGGCCTGTTGGCAGGTGCCCCTGGATGCTGGGGTGTGGGGGTGCAGGGGGACATGAGTGGGGGACTGGTGGAGGGTGCCCCTGACTGCTGGGGGGTGGGGGTGCAGGGAGACATGAGTTGGACATGAGTGGGGGCCTGGTGGAGGGTGCCCCTGGATGCTGGGGGGTGGGGGTGCCGGGAGACATGATTGGGGGCCTGGTGGAGGGTGCCCCTGACTGCTGGGGGGTGGGGTTGCAGGGGGACATGAGTTGGACATGAGTGGGGACCTTCTGGCAGGTGCCCTGCACTGCTGGGGGGTGGGGGTGCTGGGAGACATGAGTGGGTGCCTGGTGGAGGGTGCCCCTGACTGCTGGGGGGTGGGGGTGCAGGGAGACATGAGTTGGACATGAGTGGGGGCCTGCTGGCAGGTGCCCTGCACTGCTGGGGGGTGGGGGTGCTGGGAGACATGAGTTGGACATGAGTGGGGGCCTGGTGGAGGGTGCCCCTGGATGCTGGGGGGTGGGGGTGCTGGGAGACATGAGTGGGGACCTGGTGAAGGGTGCCCCTGACTGCTGAGGGGGTGGGGGTGCAGGGAGACATGAGTTGGAAATGAGTGGGGGCCTGGTGGAGGGTGCCCCTGGATGCTGGGGGCTGGGGGTGCTGGGAGACATGAGTGGGGGCCTGGTGGAGCGTGCCCCTGACTGCTGGGGGGTGGGAGTGCAGGGGGACATGAGTTGGACATGAGTGGGGGCCTGCTGGCAGGTGCCCCTGGATGCTGGGGGGTGGGGGTGCAGGGGGACATGAGTTGGACATGGTTGGGGGCCTGCTGGCAGGTGCCCTGCACTGCTGGGGGGTGGGGGTGCTGGGAGACATGAGTTGGACATGAGTGGAGGCCTGGTGGAGGGTGCCCCTGGATGCTGGTCGGTGGGGGTGCTGGGAGACATGAGTGGGGACCTGGTGAAGGGTGCCCCTGACTGCTGAAGGGGTGGGGGTGCAGGGAGACATGAGTTGGACATGAGTGGGGGCCTGGTGGAGGGTGCCCCTGCATGCTGGGGGGTGGGGGTGCTGGGAGACATGAGTTGGACATGAGTGGGGGCCTGGTGAAGGGTGCCCCTGACTGCTGAGGGGGTGGGGGTGCAGGGAGACATGAGTTGGACATGAGTGGGGGCCTGGTGGAGGGTGCCCCTGGATGCTGGGGGGTGGGGGTGCTGGGAGACATGAGTGGGGGCCTGGTGGAGCGTGCCCCTGACTGCTGGGGGGTGGGAGTGCAGGGGGACATGAGTTGGACATGAGTGGGGGCCTGCTGGCAGGTGCCCCTGGATGCTGGGGGGTGGGGGTGCAGGGGGACATGAGTGGGGCCTGGTGGAGGGTGCCCCTGGATGCTGGGGGGTGGGGGTGCAGGGAGACATGAGTTGGACATGAGTGGGGACCTGCTGGAAGGTGCCCCACAGTGCTGGGGGGTGGGGGTGCAGGGGGACATGAGTTGGACATGAGTGGGGCCTGCTGGCAGGTGCCCCTGGATGCTGGGGGGTGGGGGTGCAGGGGGACATGAGTGGGGGCCTGATGGAGGGTGCCCCTGGATGCTGGGGGGTAGGGGTGCAGGGAGACATGAGTGGGGGCCTGGTGGAGGATGCCGCTGACTGCTGGGGGGTGGGGGTGCAGGGAGACATGAGTTGGACATGAATGGGGGCCTGCCTGCAGGTGCCCTGCACTGCTGGGGGGTGGGGGTGCTGGGAGACATGAGTTGGACATGAGTGGGGGCCTGGTGGAGGGTGCCCCTGACTGCTGGGGGGTGGGGGTGCAGGGGGACATGAGTTGGACATGAGTGGGGGCCTGCTGGCAGGTGCCCCTGGATGCTGGGGGGTGGGGGTGCAGGGGGACATGAGTGGGGGACTGGTGGAGGGTGCCCCTGGATGCTGGGGGGTGGGGGTGCAGGGAGAATTGAGTTGGACATGAGTGGGGGCCTGCTGGCAGGTGCCCCACAGTGCTGGGGGGTAGGGGTGCATGGGGACATGAGTTGGACATGAGTGGGGGCCTGTTGGCAGGTGCCCCTGGATGCTGGGGTGTGGGGGTGCAGGGGGACATGAGTGGGGGACTGGTGGAGGGTGCCCCTGACTGCTGGGGGGTGGGGGTGCAGGGAGACATGAGTTGGACATGAGTGGGGGCCTGGTGGAGGGTGCCCCTGGATGCTGGGGGGTGGGGGTGCCGGGAGACATGATTGGGGGCCTGGTGGAGGGTGCCCCTGACTGCTGGGGGGTGGGGTTGCAGGGGGACATGAGTTGGACATGAGTGGGGACCTTCTGGCAGGTGCCCTGCACTGCTGGGGGGTGGGGGTGCTGGGAGACATGAGTGGGTGCCTGGTGGAGGGTGCCCCTGACTGCTGGGGGGTGGGGGTGCAGGGAGACATGAGTTGGACATGAGTGGGGGCCTGCTGGCAGGTGCCCTGCACTGCTGGGGGGTGGGGGTGCTGGGAGACATGAGTTGGACATGAGTGGGGGCCTGGTGGAGGGTGCCCCTGGATGCTGGGGGGTGGGGGTGCTGGGAGACATGAGTGGGGACCTGGTGAAGGGTGCCCCTGACTGCTGAGGGGGTGGGGGTGCAGGGAGACATGAGTTGGAAATGAGTGGGGGCCTGGTGGAGGGTGCCCCTGGATGCTGGGGGCTGGGGGTGCTGGGAGACATGAGTGGGG
This sequence comes from Ambystoma mexicanum, assembly GCF_040938575.1. NCBI lineage: Eukaryota > Metazoa > Chordata > Amphibia > Caudata > Ambystomatidae > Ambystoma > Ambystoma mexicanum. The sequence continues at coordinate 145,051,829 of NC_090934.1, forward strand.
GCCTGGTGGAGCGTGCCCCTGACTGCTGGGGGGTGGGAGTGCAGGGGGACATGAGTTGGACATGAGTGGGGGCCTGCTGGCAGGTGCCCCTGGATGCTGGGGGGTGGGGGTGCAGGGGGACATGAGTTGGACATGGTTGGGGGCCTGCTGGCAGGTGCCCTGCACTGCTGGGGGGTGGGGGTGCTGGGAGACATGAGTTGGACATGAGTGGAGGCCTGGTGGAGGGTGCCCCTGGATGCTGGTCGGTGGGGGTGCTGGGAGACATGAGTGGGGACCTGGTGAAGGGTGCCCCTGACTGCTGAAGGGGTGGGGGTGCAGGGAGACATGAGTTGGACATGAGTGGGGGCCTGGTGGAGGGTGCCCCTGCATGCTGGGGGGTGGGGGTGCTGGGAGACATGAGTTGGACATGAGTGGGGGCCTGGTGAAGGGTGCCCCTGACTGCTGAGGGGGTGGGGGTGCAGGGAGACATGAGTTGGACATGAGTGGGGGCCTGGTGGAGGGTGCCCCTGGATGCTGGGGGGTGGGGGTGCTGGGAGACATGAGTGGGGGCCTGGTGGAGCGTGCCCCTGACTGCTGGGGGGTGGGAGTGCAGGGGGACATGAGTTGGACATGAGTGGGGGCCTGCTGGCAGGTGCCCCTGGATGCTGGGGGGTGGGGGTGCAGGGGGACATGAGTGGGGCCTGGTGGAGGGTGCCCCTGGATGCTGGGGGGTGGGGGTGCAGGGAGACATGAGTTGGACATGAGTGGGGACCTGCTGGAAGGTGCCCCACAGTGCTGGGGGGTGGGGGTGCAGGGGGACATGAGTTGGACATGAGTGGGGCCTGCTGGCAGGTGCCCCTGGATGCTGGGGGGTGGGGGTGCAGGGGGACATGAGTGGGGGCCTGATGGAGGGTGCCCCTGGATGCTGGGGGGTAGGGGTGCAGGGAGACATGAGTGGGGGCCTGGTGGAGGATGCCGCTGACTGCTGGGGGGTGGGGGTGCAGGGAGACATGAGTTGGACATGAATGGGGGCCTGCCTGCAGGTGCCCTGCACTGCTGGGGGGTGGGGGTGCTGGGAGACATGAGTTGGACATGAGTGGGGGCCTGGTGGAGGGTGCCCCTGACTGCTGGGGGGTGGGGGTGCAGGGGGACATGAGTTGGACATGAGTGGGGGCCTGCTGGCAGGTGCCCCTGGATGCTGGGGGGTGGGGGTGCAGGGGGACATGAGTGGGGGACTGGTGGAGGGTGCCCCTGGATGCTGGGGGGTGGGGGTGCAGGGAGAATTGAGTTGGACATGAGTGGGGGCCTGCTGGCAGGTGCCCCACAGTGCTGGGGGGTAGGGGTGCATGGGGACATGAGTTGGACATGAGTGGGGGCCTGTTGGCAGGTGCCCCTGGATGCTGGGGTGTGGGGGTGCAGGGGGACATGAGTGGGGGACTGGTGGAGGGTGCCCCTGACTGCTGGGGGGTGGGGGTGCAGGGAGACATGAGTTGGACATGAGTGGGGGCCTGGTGGAGGGTGCCCCTGGATGCTGGGGGGTGGGGGTGCCGGGAGACATGATTGGGGGCCTGGTGGAGGGTGCCCCTGACTGCTGGGGGGTGGGGTTGCAGGGGGACATGAGTTGGACATGAGTGGGGGCCTGCTGGCAGGTGCCCTGCACTGCTGGGGGGTGGGGGTGCTGGGAGACATGAGTTGGACATGAGTGGGGGCCTGGTGGAGGGTGCCCCTGGATGCTGGTCGGTGGGGGTGCTGGGAGACATGAGTGGGGACCTGGTGAAGGGTGCCCCTGACTGCTGAGGGGGTGGGGGTGCAGGGAGACATGAGTTGGACATGAGTGGGGGCCTGGTGGAGGGTGCCCCTGGATGCTGGGGGCTGGGGGTGCTGGGAGACATGAGTGGGGGCCTGGTGGAGCATGCCCCTGACTGCTGGGGGGTGGGAGTGCAGGGGGACATGAGTTGGACATGAGTGGGGTCTGCTGGCAGGTGCCCCTGGATGCTGGGGGGTGGGGGTGCAGGGGGACATGAGTTGGACATGGTTGGGGGCCTGCTGGCAGGTGCCCTGCACTGCTGGGGGGTGGGGGTGCTGGGAGACATGAGTTGGACATGAGTGGGGGCCTGGTGGAGGGTTCCCCTGGATGCTGGTCGGTGGGGGTGCTGGGAGACATGAGTGGGGACCTGGTGAAGGGTGCCCCTGACTGCTGAGGGGGTGGGGGTGCAGGGAGACATGAGTTGGACATGAGTGGGGGCCTGGTGGAGGGTGCCCCTGGATGCTGGGGGGTGGGGGTGCTGGGAGACATGAGTTGGACATGAGTGGGGGCCTGGTGAAGGGTGCCCCTGACTGCTGAGGGGGTGGGGGTGCAGGGAGACATGAGTTGGACATGAGTGGGGGCCTGGTGGAGGGTGCCCCTGGATGCTGGGGGGTGGGGGTGCTGGGAGACATGAGTGGGGGCCTGGTGGAGCGTGCCCCTGACTGCTGGGGGGTGGGAGTGCAGGGGGACATGAGTTGGACATGAGTGGGGGCCTGCTGGCAGGTGCCCCTGGATGCTGGGGGGTGGGGGTGCAGGGGGACATGAGTGGGGCCTGGTGGAGGGTGCCCCTGGATGCTGGGGGGTGGGGGTGCAGGGAGACATGAGTTGGACATGAGTGGGGACCTGCTGGAAGGTGCCCCACAGTGCTGGGGGGTGGGGGTGCAGGGGGACATGAGTTGGACATGAGTGGGGGCCTGCTGGCAGGTGCCCCTGGATGCTGGGGGGTGGGGGTGCAGGGGGACATGAGTGGGGGCCTGATGGAGGGTGCCCCTGGATGCTGGGGGGTAGGGGTGCAGGGAGACATGAGTGGGGGCCTGGTGGAGGATGCCGCTGACTGCTGGGGGGTGGGGGTGCAGGGAGACATGAGTTGGACATGAATGGGGGCCTGCCTGCAGGTGCCCTGCACTGCTGGGGGGTGGGGGTGCTGGGAGACATGAGTTGGACATGAGTGGGGGCCTGGTGGAGGGTGCCCCTGACTGCTGGGGGGTGGGGGTGCAGGGGGACATGAGTTGGACATGAGTGGGGGCCTGCTGGCAGGTGCCCCTGGATGCTGGGGGGTGGGGGTGCAGGGGGACATGAGTGGGGGACTGGTGGAGGGTGCCCCTGGATGCTGGGGGGTGGGGGTGCAGGGGGACATGAGTGGGGGACTGGTGGAGGGTGCCCCTGACTGCTGGGGGGTGGGGGTGCAGGGAGACATGAGTTGGACATGAGTGGGGGCCTGGTGGAGGGTGCCCCTGGATGCTGGGGGGTGGGGGTGCCGGGAGACATGATTGGGGGCCTGGTGGAGGGTGCCCCTGACTGCTGGGGGGTGGGGTTGCAGGGGGACATGAGTTGGACATGAGTGGGGGCCTTCTGGCAGGTGCCCTGCACTGCTGGGGGGTGGGGGTGCTGGGAGACATGAGTGGGTGCCTGGTGGAGGGTGCCCCTGACTGCTGGGGGGTGGGGGTGCTGGGAGACATGAGTTGGACATGAATGGGGGCCTGCTGGCAGGTGCCCTGCACTGATGGGGGTTGGGGGTGCTGGGAGACATGAGTTGGACATGAGTGGGGGCCTGGTGGAGAGTGCCCCTGCACTGCTCGGGGGTGGGGGTGCTGGGAGACATGACTGGGGGCCTGGCAGAGGGTGCCCCTGACTGCTGGGGCGTGGGGGTGCAGGGAGAGATGAGTTGGACATGAGTGGGGGCCTGGTTGAGGGTGCCCCTGGATGCTGGGGGGTGGGGGTGCTGGGAGACATGAGTGGGGGCCTGGTGGAGGGTGCCCCTGGCTTCTGGGGCGTGGGGGTGCAGGGAGACATGAGTTGGGCATGAGTGGGGGCCTGGTGGAGGGTGCCCCTGACTGCTGGGGTGTGGGGGTGCAGTGAGACATGAGTTGGACCTGAGTGGGGGCCTGGTGGAGGGTGCCCATGGATGCTGGGGGGTGGGGGTGCTGGTAGACATGAGTGGGGGCCTGGTGGAGGGTGCCCCTGGCTGCTGGGGGGTGGGGGTGCAGGGAGACATGAGTTGGACATGGTTGGGGGCCTGCTGGCAGGTGCCCTGCACTGCTGGGGGGTGGGGGTGCTGGGAGACATGAGTTGGACATGAGTGGGGACCTGGTGGAGGGTGCCCCTGGATGCTGGTCGGTGGGGGTGCTGGGAGACATGAGTGGGGACCTGGTGAAGGGTGCCCCTGACTGCTGGGGGGTGGGGGTGCAGGGAGACATGAGTTGGACAAGAGTGGGGGCCTGGTGGAGGGTGCCCCTGGATGCTGGGGGGTGGGGGTGCAGGGAGACATGAGTTGGACATGAGTGGGGGCCTGGTGGATGGTGCCCCTGACTGCTCGGGGGTGGGGGTGCAGGGAGACATGAGTTGGACATGAGTGGGGGCCTGGTGGAGGGTGCCCCTGACTGCTGGGGGGTGGGGGTGCAGGGAGACATGAGTTGGACATGAGTGGGGGCCTGGTGGAGGGTGCCCCTGGATGCTGGGGGGTGGGGGTGCTGGGAGACATGCGTTGGTGGGCAGTAGTGCAAGGTGACATGTGGGTTGGCTGGGGGGCATGGCCATGGTGGATAGGCTGCCTGCGGGACATGTGCAGGGGTGCAGAGTAGTCCCCTGTGGTGTGGGCTGCCTGCAGGGGCCGTGGAGGGTGTAGAGGGAACACCTGGGAGGACCCACACGGCCAATTCACGTGTAGTACTCCCCGGCACCCCCGAAATATACGTAGGCTGCTGGATTTGCGTGTGGAACTTCCCGCGCACCCGAAGTACACGTACCCTGCTGAAATCGCATGTGGAACTTCACGCGCACCCCGAAATACACGTACCCTGCACATTTGCGTGTGAAACTTCCCGCGCACCTTGGAATACACGTACCCTGCTGAAATAGCGTGTGAAACTTCACGCGCTCCCCAAAATACACGTACCAAGGACAATCGCGTGTGGAACTTCCCGCGCACCCCGAAATACACGTACCCAGGCCAATCACGTGTGAAACTTCCCACGCACCCCAAAATACACGCACACGCTATTTTTCACACAGCGGTTGTCCGTGTTTGTCGCGTACCCCTTTGCACCTCATTTGTCCCAGAGGGCCACAGTATGGATCTTTCATCATAGCTGTATATAGGTGCTTTTTGTTAGCGCACATTTTGGCGCACATTTATTTCAGGCGCAGGGACGCTACCGCCTGCTTTCTTGTGGCGGACTTGTTTGGCCCTGTGCGCGTCTTTGCCCGTGCGCTGGTTTGCCCTATTCGGTCCATGAATACGAGTTGTAGGCGAGCGTGTGGGCGTTCCGTGCACTTGCCTCCTGTACTTCCCCCGTGACGCCCATATTTTCACGCGTTGTTCCCCATTCCGAGTGTTACGCCCCGTGTTCCGCCTAATTTTGTTATGTGCGCCGCACTATGTGCGATTTCGCTTTGGCCATGGCGCACGCCGTTGGATGACCTGTGCGCCGGCGTGCGCCGCGCACTTTTTCAGCGCACATCCAATATTTTTCTCGCGCACGGACTTCCATGAATCGATGTGCGCTGGTTTCCCTGCGATTTTCGCACCTGCACTGCGATTCGCACGTTTTGGCACCTCTGCGCCGGAATTTTCGGCGCACATTAATTCCATGAATCGGCCATTGGGCCTCATTACGACCCTGGAGGAAAGTAACTGACCTGATCGCCATAGCGTAAATAGCGTTTCCGCCATTGCACGATGGAGTAAAGTGCGGCTAATTCCGACCCATCGGGCACGAGCATTACGCCATGGCGGAATCGGAAAGTCTGCGATGGCGGAAATGACCTCAAAACACCCATTAGCGCCGTCGTACGCCGCCCTAGGTGCAATTCCACCACCCATCTTAGCGGTCACCGTAATGAGCGGTCAGCGCAAATTACGGTCACCGTAAATATACGGAAACGGAAGTAAAAACATGGTGCCGGAACGGGAAACAGCACGCCGTACACCCATAAAAAGGGAAACCCAACACAACCATCAAAAATCCGACCCTGACACACATCCCAACCCGTTAGCCACCCCAGTTAATAAAATAAATATGGGAAAAGTAGCTAAAAAAGCGTGCGATCGCAAGCGGCAGGTCCACTTCTCCCATGAGGAACTCACCGTGCTCACAGAGACCTTCCAGGAAAATGCTGCCGTCGTCTTCTCGACGCAAATGACCAGGACGGCACTTGCGAACAAGAAGGCCATATGGGCCCTGGTGGCACAGCGGGTAAGTGCGGTGGGGACCGCACCCCGCAACCCACAGCAATGCAGAAAGCGATGGGACGACTTGCGGATACGCGTCCAGAGCATACTTTCTGCCAACAGAAACATTGCCACAGCCACCGGGGGAGGATCGGAATCACCCATCAAGTTGACCCCCTGGGAAGAAATCTGTGCCTCCACCATTGGAATGGAGAGCATAGAGGGAGTCGGAGGGATGGAGAAAGGAGTGCCGACATCCGAAGAATCAGGTAGGTGTGCCAAATAAAACAATGCTAAATCCACAATGTACAATCATGTGAAGCACCATGTGTCCCCATAGTGCAATAGAAACACATGTCCAGGAGAACGTCCACATACTCCTGCCTGATAGCGCCCTTTAAAAGTCAGATAAAATACATAAAAAAGTTACAATCCTAAAAACACCCTCTACATGTGCAGCATGCACCCCCTAACTGCAGGCTGCTAAATAAATGCATCCCCAATCCACACAAAAATGAGACCACCTCCTAGGGCCTGACCCAAATCACCCTCAGGTACCACCACAATGCATGTGATACATTGCCATTCCAATTTCCACAGACCCATAAATAACGCTCGCCCTCCTTTACTCCACCACAGGGTCCGATTCAAACGACGAGCTTCAGGACACCCCTACCAGCACACCTGCAAAGAGGGCCAAGACCAACGGCCAAAGACCCTCCACCTCAGCTGCACGGATCAAGACACGGCAGCAGCACACATCAAGTGGCAGCACACTGGAGGGGACTGCAACAGGCACCCCAGCAGCCAGCATGTCCACAACAGCAGCACCACAGGTCCCCCCAATGGATGCCACAGATGGCACTGCTTCTGGTGGTAGCAGCACCATAGGTGACACTGCTTTCATGCCAGCATGCTCCGACACAGAAAACGATGCTGCCGATGTAGGACCCATCCATGACCTGTCTCAATCCCCCTGTTTGTTCCATCCCGTACACCATGAGGAAACCACGCAGGGGCACCCACAAGACGACGACTGGCCAACCCCCACAAGCCCTGTGGCAAGGCAACATGTGGTGATCAGCCCCTCTGTCACACCACTGCAAATGGGCATGGCCCAGCAGAGGCAACAGTCCCTCGACCAGATGATCGTGCAACAGCAGCAACTGGCCAGGCTCCTCAAGGAGCATGCTGATGAATGTGGGGGTTCTAAGGCAGCCATTGAAACATCTACTGAGACACTTAGGGCACAAATTGAGCAAAGTACTGAGAGCCTGAGGGGAGAAATGGAGAGAAGCACCGAGATCCTGAGGGCACAAATGGAGAGAAGCACTGAGAGCCTGAGGGGGGAACTGCATGCGACGTCCAAAGACGTATGTGGTGAACTAGCCGCTGTGCGCCGTGTGCTCACTGAGCTCTCACAAACCCTTAGGGACATGCATGGACGTGAGCAGGCAGAGACATCATCCGTTGCAAGCTCCGTCCAGGGCAGCCCCCAACGTAGATCTGGTAGGAACCTGCGCTCCACAGGCAGGGGTGCCCCTGATACCCGGAGAGGGGGCTTGCAATAGCGTCTGCCCACGGACAATATGCATCTTTGGACACTGGTGTTCGGGGGGGAGGTAGGAGGGTGGAGGGGGTGTGTTGGGCTATTCTGGGTGGCGGGTCGATTGGGTGTGTAATATCATTTCACATTTGCAATACATTTCTTCATATTCATCCAATGAGATGTGTGGACATTGAACTTCTTGTACTAGGCCTTCATAGGCGTACAGTCCACATTGTGCATGTACCAGACACACACAGTTCCACAAGTCCCGTGTCCATGTAACAGCCACCAGGCGTGAGTGCTAGAAGCATGCATCTATGATATTCTGACGAACTTCACGGCCCTCCTGTGCCTCGCGGACCCCTTGAGGTGCTGCCACATCCCCACCCTCATCATGACCATCTTCAGGTGCTTGCAGTTCTGCGTCAGGGGGCATGGGCACATTTCTACGTACGCACATGTTGTGTAGCATGACACATGCCATGACCATCTTTGCAACCTTCTCATGGCTGTACAGTAGTGCCCCGCCAGACCTGCTGAGGCAGCGGAAACGAGCCTTCAGTAGGCCGAATGCCTGTTCTATGACTACATGGGTACGTGAGTGGGCACGGTTGTAGTCCTCCTCATGCTGGTTCTGTGGGTTCCGGAGTGGTGTAAGGAGCCATCTCTTCAGTGGATACCCGGCATCACCTGTATGTGGACAATAAAGGATGTTTGTGGAATGACATTGCTACGTACGCATCCCCCCCCCCTCCCTGCCAGGTCATTGACGCATCATCTACCCCACATTCTCATGCATGAAATGAGACTCACCGAGTAGCCAGGATCTGTGCCCTGCGTGTCGCTCCATGTAGCGTGGTATTCTAGAGTTCCTCAAGACCATAGAATCATGGGTAGATCCAGGAAATCGGGCACAACAATGTGTAAAGATCCTGTTGGAGTCACACACCATTTGTACATTGATAGAATGATATTGTTTCCGGTTGCGGTACTGGACCTCCATGGCATGTGGGACAACCAATTCCACATGGGTGCAGTCGATGGCACCAATGCAACCCGGTATGCCGCCAAGTGCATGGAATCCCACTTTTGCGTTCGTAATCTCCTGGTCCGAGCGTGGTAGAGTGATGTAGTCGTCTGCGTGCTTCAGGAGGGCATCGAGCACTTGGAATAGTGTCCGTGAGAACAGTGGCTGTGAAATGCCATGCAACTGTCCGACTGTGTGCTGGTAGGTGCCTGTGGCCAGGAAGTGTAGTACAGACACCACCTTCAGTAGGGGTGGAATGGCGGTCGGGCTATCTATCATGCTGACAAGGTCAGCGTGTGTCATGTCCACAATGGCGGTTATGGTGTCCCGGTCCAAGCGGTAGAGGGTGTGGATCTGCTCAGCAGTGAGTTTGAACGGATTAGCTCGGAGACGTGGGATTGCGGGCTGCCTGCGTGGTGGTAGTGGCTGTGCTGGTGGGCCTTGCTGCCCCTGCCTTGCCCTCCTCCTCCTGCGTCTCCTCTGTGCGGCCGGTTGTTGTAGTAGTTGGTGTTCGTCATGTTCTTGAAGTTGGAGTACTTGCAGTGCTATCAGTTCCCCCAGGGCCAACATCGCTAGTCCTGCCGGTAGCATTTTGGAGTGGGTGTGGTTGTGGGAGGGGGTTGGGTGTGCAATTTATGTGTTGTCAGGCTGTATAGCCTCCACCTGTGGTGATTCAGTCCACCTCTGGCAGCTGCAATCACTTTTGTGCGAGCACGTCCCGCACACAACGCGGCAATTTGACGCATTGCATCTTGCAATTACAATCATGTATTTCATCCCGATGGCAGTGAAATGTCTGTTTATATGTTGATTCTGCTATGGTCCCATTGTTTCACATACTATATTCGCAGTCGCGAACAAACCTGTGAGGGGTCAGTGGAATGTAGTACTCGGTCAACGGTGGACCCTCATGCAGCACTGTACCGACCTTCAACGACGGGCGGGGCGTCCCATTTGTGATTGTAGCCAGTTAGCATTTTCTCACACATCCGCACTACATAGATGTAATTGTGAATGCAAGCATTCACAGATGCCTTTTCGACGTGATGTTGCAAATGAGGAATTCGAAGGACAGCGCTTTTGGTTTTCAACTAGCGGCGAGGAGACGCCCACAGGTCTGACTTGAAATATAACGTTCTATTGTTGAATGTCCTTGGGACAGGGCCCATAACGAGTAAGCAATGAATGATATGAATTGAATGGGATGCGCAATAGCGTAGTGGACGATAAGGCAGGTCGTTCCCAAATACATGTTACTTCACAACACTACTAATCCGGGCAGGAGCACAGTGGATTTTGCAGACTGCATTACGGACAGACTCAATGGAAATTGCAAATGTCATGTGAGTAAATATTCAGGCGTTTTCATACCGGGATGAGGGAATGATGAATGGATGCATGGACAGATGATTTAATTGAGAGTTTGCCATGTACATGGCTTTTTGGAATCGATACCCTTCCCCTGCGCTATGTGGTGCAAAGCTGCCATAGTGGGACCATCGTCTATCTGCCCTTGTTGGATCCTCCCTGTCTCGACGCGCCTTCAAACACTTGTGTCTATGCACGTTACTAATCCCATGTAATGGATTCTGTTTTAACAGACGCATGCACACAAACAGACGTTAGTAATGGTGTATTCACCTCGATTTATTTCGTTGTGATTCGAAAGTGATTTCTGGGTGTATATGATCCTTTGGAGCGGCCTAGCATGCATATGGTTGTAGATTTAGTGTGTTGAATGAAGTGAGTAATACATCTGGAGTTCTGATGCCCATACTGTTATTTTTTGTTTCATTTGGGTGACAGGTATCTCGTACCCTTTTGCCGCTGCCATCTGTACGCCACTCCTGCAGATGGGTTTTACTCTCGACACATGCAGCTTCGAGTTAATCAGTGGAGCACCATTACGATCTTATGGGACGATCGCCAATGGGCCACATGCCCTTACGCAGTACTAGTGGCTAGGAGCAACATTTCTACCTTTCAGCTGGACTAGTGCCTGCCTCATGGGACGACCCTGCGGTTCTAGGCGCTTCCATGTTGCCTCTTTGAACGTTAATGTTGCCCCTGTGTACCATGAAGGAACAGGGCGTCACACAAGAAGAAGCTGGTCATTTATTGCGGATGCAGCCCACAGTGATGAAATTTATTTTGGAGTTCATGGGCAAATAGCTGTATGGGCTTTCTGATTTTGATGTCCATTAAATATAAATTCCGATATTAGCCGTGTAGCGTTATTCTTTGCAGGTAATATAGCATATTCCGATTTGTGGCGCTATGTATTGTGAGATGATCTGCATTGTGTTCCGGCTTCTGACTTCAGTTGCGTGGTACTGTGCTGGCCGCATTTGCCTACGAAGCACAGTTAGGTCACGGATAGGGGCTGCCATTATGACTGTTTTGATGATGTCATGCTCAGGGGCGGGGGATTAGCTCTTGTGCAACAGATGCCGGTCAGCCAGGTCGATTGGTGATATGATGGGATTATCAGAAAATGGCTGGTCACAGGTGCCTGTCACAGGTGCCTGTGTTTGCGTGCGTTTGTTGGAGGGAGACTGAGGTCATGTCCATTGGATTGGCTTCTGTGTTCGTGCCATCTGTGCCCTGCAGCTCCCATTGGCCCCTCTTGAGATGAGCCTGGCTGCTCAGTCACTCTGCCTACTTGTGTGGTACATGCTTATGCTGATGGTTGGTTTGTTTACTGGCAAGAGTACAGGGCTGGTGCAATCTCCCTCAGGATACTGCTTTGGATGTTGCCTTTCACTGGTGGCAAGCGATGGGGGACTACTGTTGTTTTGTGTCATGTAATCTTAATGTTCATTTTGGTGTCCTTGAACCTTCACATGCCTGTGCTGCATCAGTACGGCAATGGTGACATGCCGAATATGGATGGCCACTCACAAGGCACTTGGAGCCCCTACATGCATTTGTTCGTTGGCATGCATGGGTGACTTGTACATTTCAATGGTTGCATAGTGTGACTACATTGCGCCTACGTGGAGTTGTGCAATGTGGGCAGGGAGTGGTGTACAGGCACTCAGTAGGGCCATTTACGGTTGGTTCACGATGCCGTGTTTCTCACCATGGCGGAATGGTGCTTTCCGCCATGCTTGATGGCGTTCAGTACATGTCCGCTAGGGTCAGAATTCGCGTACCGTTGCCCCATGGCGGAAATTCCGGTTTTGCACGGCGCACGTGCGCGTACTTGGTGCAGTTAGCGTTGGCGTTCACTACGGTGTCGCTAATGGCATCGTACTTTACGGTGACGGGTCATGATCACAACGAACGGTATTCGATGGCGGTATTACCTTTCCGCCATCGTTTTTCGACTTCCGCCAGGGTCGTAATGAGGCCCATTGTCAGATATAGACCGAGAAATCAAGAGATGGAAGGGAGAATAGGATAGGGCTGATGATGTAATGCTCATACAGAACGAATGGATGGGAGGACAGATATTACACAAGTTAGATGGGAAAAGCATTGAGGAGGTTAGGCAGAGAGAAGAAAAAGATGAGCAAGAAAAGAAGGACAAGGAACGAGAAAAGAGATTGAAGTGGGATGAGCAAGGAAGAAAAGGCAGGGATCGATGGGAACAGATATATAGAGAAGAACAAAAGAAAGACAAAAAGCGGGCAGAGGAAGAAAGGAAGTACAACATTAGGAAGAAAGAGATAGAAGAAAGAGACAGGGGAGAAAAGAAGAGAGAGGTAGAAGAGGCACAAAATATGAAATACAAAAGATTACAGAGAAGAAGAGAAGGAGAAGAATGAAGAAAGGAAGTGAGAAGGGAAGAACGAAGGCAAGAGGTAGAAACGGCAAGAAGGGATGCGAGAAAGCTATGGGAAGTGGACAAAGAGATAAAACAGAATAGGGGCAGGGAGGTAGGGATGCCAGTCTCATTCTTAAAGAACAAATGAGGCAGAGTGAGGAAATACGATAGGATCAAATAAGAGAGATTCCCCCGATAAAATAAGTAGCGCCAGAAACACCTAGAGTGACACTAGAAGAGGAAAGCTATGATGCAGAAAATGTTGGAGAAAGGATCGATAAAATATATCAGCAGATAAGAGAGGATAGGGATTCTGGAACTCGTGGGAGCAGCAATCAATCCCTGGTACCTAAATCACGGGATGAGGAGGAAAACATGTTTAGCGACGAACGCCGAGCACCATATTTGAGCAGACTAAAATTAGACTGAGAAGAAGATGATAGTCATACTAGTTGAGGTCTAGCAATGTAAGATGAGGACAAAGAGTCAGGTCAGGAGCAGAGGGAGAGGGTACGTGTGTCCCCCTGGGAATTCAACAGATGGGTAAAGAGGTAAGATGTTCTGATCTCGAACACCCTAAGGAAAGAACACCAGATCCTATACCATATCCTGACCTTCCCCGAAGACGATTATGTAGTGAGAGAGCGGAATCTCCACCTTATGTGAGGAGGTTAAGGTGGTTACCAGCACAAAGATGAATAGGAATGATTACCCCTGGGTTATGCAAATGAAAAGTGGGATCTAACTATGGGATGGGGTTCTCACATTTCCCCTTGCTAGAGAAGGGGGAGCAAGACCACAATATATTCCATTGCCTCAGATGGATCGGGATAACTTAAAGTGCAAGCTCCCTAGTTTGACTACGGGCTGGGAAATGGATATACAAATTGGAGATAATGACAGGAGGAAACAAGCTGGCCATAGGAGACATAACAGGTCTACTGGCAGCTTTTCCTGGGGAGAGAGCTGACAACATATGGAGGCGAGCAGGATATGTGGGTGTGACAGAACAAAATACAGCGATGATGGAGTGCCATTTAATAATTACCGGGCAGATGTTTGGAGAGCTCTCACGGTACAGTATCCGGATGCATCAGATATGGGTGTAATTATGACACGTAAAATGAAAGAGGATGAGGATCATATTGCTTACATTCATGACATTCAAGAGAAATGGCAGCTTGAAATGGAAGAACCTTGGGAAAAAACAGTGGCACAATTTTATCATATTTTGTGTCAGGGATTGCCAGTACCAGTACAGAAACAAATGAAAAAAACAAGTAGGGATGAAAGCGAAGCCATGGGCTGAGATACAGTTAACTATTGTGCATCATTGTTGGTTATTACAAGGGAAGAACAAAGAGAATGATGAGAACCGAAAGCCCCAGGCAGATTTCAGAACGCCCAAGGTGAATTTCAAAATGCCCAGAATGGAAGTCAGAATACTTAAGAAGGGTTTGCCAGAGGGCCACCCCTAATATGTTGGAATTGTGGGATGACAGGGCATATTGCGCGTGTGTGTAGGAGCTGAGGGAATGCGCACACAATTGACAACTTTCAAGAACCACCATACAGTACACAAACACAAGAGGGTTTTGTCCAGGATTATACATCCTATCAGGCACAGGTGCACAACTACAGCAGGCACAAAAGCAGGGACTGGTACAAATGCACCCAGCGCAAGGGCAGTCACAACATGCACCTATGCAAACGCAACAGAATGCAAACATGGTGCAAATGCTGACACCTACGTCAGGGGGTGTCACTGTAGTAGGAGGAAACCCTTTTATGGGGACAGTGATGCATTTGTTTCCTCAATAGGACAGCTCACAGGGTGACTTGATGTGTTCAGTACTATCCATGACACCAGACCCCCAAGAGGAACCAAGGGTCAGTGTGATGATAGGAGGCAAATCATTTTCATTTCTTGTAGACACTGGTTTGATTATTGTATAAGAGAGGGAAAATATCCAATATCAGGTATTGCCATGCATGCTCAAGGCTTCCCTGGAGCTACAAATGTAGCTCATTTTACTGATAAATGACCTGTTTCTATAGGGGAATGTGACATGTATGTCCCCTTGCTATATTCACAACAGGTGCAGGTTAACATCTCGGGGAGACATTTGATGACAAATCTTAACATGACGATTTCATTCACTGATCACGGAATAGTGTCTGCCACTCCAGGAATACACAATATGGGAGTTTATATACTGGCATTTACAGGTCAAGTGGCTCTATAAGGAGTCTCGGTAGATCTGGAAGTCTTTATGTGTGGGGGAGAGACTTTTATTGACCTGGCTATGTGGATTAGTAGGGAAGAGTGTGAGAATACCTGCATTTTTATTTAGATCACAAGTACCTATGGGTGAGGAAGAAGGGCAGATTATTCCTATAGAACTGGAAGCACTATAGTACACGGAGAAATAGCAATGCTTGAAGGAGTTGATGATGGAGGCAGAGTATGGAGGACATTGATAGCTCTTGAAGAGGGATACAGATTTACTGATATAACAGATGAAGATATGTTCAGACAAGAACATATAGATGATGAGGCATTTTAAAAAATAAAATTTCATAAGAATTCCAAACTGGATAAAGATCGAGAAAAGGGAAGTCCCACAGCAAATGTCGATAATTCAGAAACAACCTGCATTTTTTCAGGAAGATCTAGAAAAGGTGGCAAGTGTCCTTTGGACTACAGACCCATGCAATGTAGTCCTATTGAATGGAATAGGAGAGGTTAAATGAAAACTCAAGCAAGGAGCAATTTTACCCTGAGCAAAACAGTACCCTGTCTTGATAAGCTGACAATGGCATATTTGAGACTATTTCATCACTAATGAATCAGAAAATACTAGTGCCATCAAAATCTAATCCTAAATCCTAATCCTGTGACAATATTTTGTAGTATCCCAGCTGAAGCTAAGTATTTCACAGTGATCAATTTGAAAAATGCATTTTTCGTGACCCCGTTGCATAAGGTCTCACAAGACCTTACTTACTTTACATTCAGACAAAAGAGACTAAACATACTCATTTACCTCAAGGGTATTGTAATTTCCCATTGATCTTTGACAGTGCCCTACAGATGGATCTAGGCAACAATTAACTCAAGAGTGTGGTAATTCAGTACGTAGATGCCATATTAATTTGCAGTAAAACAGAAGCGGAATGTAGACAAGACTGGGTTCAGTTAAGGGCTATATTGTCAAACAAGGGATACAAGGAGAAATTACAGTATTGCCAGGAAGAGGTGTTGTACATAGGCCCATTAATTTCGCATTAAGGAAGGAAAGTGACACCTGAAAGAGCTGATGCTATCATGAAGACACCAAAGCCAAACACAGTGAGGCAAATGCAACAGTTTCTGGGTCTATGCAGTTATTGCAGGGCCCGAGTGTTTGACTTCAGCACATATACCAAGCCACTTTTGCAAGCATTAAAGAAAGCACAAGTTGGTATGGAAAAGATAAAATGGACTGAAGCAATGGAGGAAGGATTTTAGGAATTAAAAAGTACAATCTGTACAGTTGCAGGTTTAGGGCTTTCCAACTATGGTGAGGCATTGCATTTATTTTCACACACCAATGGGTCAGTAATGACAGCAGTACTCACACAAAGAACACTGTTGGGGTATAAACCTTTGGCATGCTACAGTGGGATTTTAGATCCAGTTATGAGAGGACATTTTCCATGCAAGCAATCTTTGGCTGCTGCTGCATTTGCAATCGAGAAATATTACCATGGGCTCTTCCATGACTCTCTACGTGGAACATGCCTTATTTGCCATTTTAGAGAAACTCAAGGGTGTTTTAATGTCACAAAGAGCTTCAACTTATGAAGTAATGATTTCTAATCCAACAATTAAAGTGGTGAGATGTAAAATAGTGAACTCAGCCACCTTTGTAGCTGAACCTATAGAAGAAGGTGCTCATGGCTGTTCTAATTAGGTTAAATTTTATAATAATATACCCGTGTGAAAGAAGATGCTTTAGCAGGAGGGGAAATCCTCTTTATTGATGGTTCTTCAAAAATTGATCAAACTATTGGGGAGAGGCGTTCAGGCTCTGCAGTTATAAGACACAGATTAAATGGTGAATTTGAGGTAGTGGCGAGTATCAGAGTAATGTCTCACCTTTCAGCACAAGCAGCAGAATTGGTAGTGCTTATTGTTGCTCTTGAGAAACACAAAGGGCATTAAGTGACTGTGTACAGCGATTCCTCTTATGTGACTTTATCTCTCGCAGAAACAAAGCTGCAGGAATTGAAGCCAAAAGAGTTGCATATTCTTTAGAAATTTTGAGTTTTGATACTGAAGATACTAAAGAAATTTTGAATAGAAGCATGCTAGTACGAGAGGGGTTTAATATGCTGTCAATTACGCAACTATTAGAGATCTGGGTAGAGCCCCACAAGAAGATATGGAAGCAAAGGGGGGTTATTTATCCCCCACAGAAGGATTATGGAGACAGGAAAGCACTGGAAAGCAAGTGATGCCAGTGGCATTGTTGAAAGTCAAACTTGAGCAAATGAATTACCCTGCGCATATAACCAGAGAAAGTCTTGCTGCCACTATTGCAGTGGACTGGTTTATTCCCAATCTATTGGAACACATTGCACAGTTTATGATGAATTGCATTGTGTGTCAAATGTTTACTTCTGGGGATACATTCAAGACAATCAGAGGAGCAATACCTCGACCAAAGGGTCAGTTTCAACATTTACATATTGATTACATTGATATGCTGCAGACATGTAATGGATACAGATATATATTAGTGGTGGTGTGTCCCTTCTCCAGGTTGATTGCAGCCAGATCTTGTACACACCCTGATGCCACTTGCGCAGAAAGGTTTTTATTGCACAAAGTCTTCTCAAGATGGGGTATGTTTGATAAAGGACAACCGTTTCTTAATGAGCTATTTGAACAAATAGGACTTCTAATGAGCATAACGCATATGTTTCCTACTGCTTGTCATGCACAAGCAAACAGGACATGTTATAGACACAACAGTCTCCTCAAAGAGAGGATAACCAAGATCAAATTAACACTGAAGAAGGGAAGGCTATATTGCTTACCCATATCCTTATATGCTCTTCGAAATCAGCCATTTTCTCACCAGCTTCTTACTCCCGAGTTAGTGACAGTGTGTTGCATGAGAATACCTTTTACGCTTCTATCTAGAGACAGGAGTGTTGCCCACA
Organism: Ambystoma mexicanum; assembly: GCF_040938575.1. Lineage (NCBI taxonomy): Eukaryota > Metazoa > Chordata > Amphibia > Caudata > Ambystomatidae > Ambystoma > Ambystoma mexicanum. The sequence continues at coordinate 145,069,561 of NC_090934.1, forward strand.
GTGTAGCGAAGGTTCTATGTGATGAAATGCACGATTATTTGACATGTATAACTACCAGTGTTTCTTTCATTGCAGATCAATTCAAGCATCAGACGGAGGGGTCAAGGAACACAGAAGAGGACAGAACAGTAACCAATCCAAGTGAATTATTGCCACTGCCAAATGTATATGCTGCTGATCGAATCCTTATGAAGAATGTTACCTGCAAGTGGCACAAGCCTAGGTTTAATGATCCTTTTTGTGTTGCCGAAGTCTCCCGTTCAGCAGTTAAGGTATCGGGAAGAAGAGCTTGGTTGCACTTAGGAGATGTGAACATCTACAAAGGCGAGACCCTCCCTCCAGCGCCCATTGACCAAGAAGCAAGACAAGAAGAAGAATTTCTGCATGTGCAGACTCGATTGATGACCAAGAAGAAGAACGATAAAACATATTTCTTTTGGACTTGAATTCAATAGACACTCCTTAAAAATTGTAGCAGGAAGTGCAAAGACTTACAAAGAATTCCAGAGGCAAAACGTACTTTTTCAAAATTCCTTGAAGAAATAAATATTGCATCAGCACTATGCCGAAACGTCAGTTCCTGATTAAAAATTGGAAAAGAGATCAATACCTCATTCCTTTTTACGAGACTACCTGTTTCAATGATAAATATATGATACCCGTCGACAGTGACATTCATCGGCTCATAGTTGCTATTTTTGTGTTTATAATTCAATCCTACCCTGCGCTTGTTAGGAGAGATGTCAATATTCATACCTTTCTACATGACCCTAAAAATAGTCCCGTGATAAGGAGACTCTTAATAGCGATAATTGAGCAGATTGTGCAACTACGAATGTGAAATTGTATATTTGCATTCAAAATGACTTGTGAAGAGGATAATGTGATTATAGCGAGAGCACAAGTTCAACAAGTATTGGATGGCACAACAAATGTTTTTCCAGACTTCTATACCTGATATACATATGCATGCACATCTTTTTATTTCTGTACCTTACATTTCAAAGTCTCTTTTATTCAAATGGTCCTATTGAAAAAAACAACACCTATGATTTTTCCTAATATGAGTACCAATGATGATAATTTCTTTAACCTCTATGGGCATGTCAGGGAACATAAGAGGGATGCAGAAGAAGATAATCTGGGGATAAACACCTATCTTGATAATGCAGCTCACCTGGGGAATAATATGTGGTACCAGCACATGAGAAAGGGTGGGGGAGAGAGCATCTGATGAGAATTGCTATGTCTGCTCTCTCACCCCCTATGCCATGAATAGAGAAAAGTCCTTAATTACAAAGGAGATGGCAGCACACAATGCAAAATACCTCAGTCATTTAGCAGCATGTACTACTAGAGGACAGTTTCAAGGTAACTTGGCAACCTTGCAATGGAGATCAAGACAGTCATTTCCATATCAGACAACACAAATGGAGAAAGAGCCTGGGTGGACGTACAGGATGCTTGTGTATCTTGCTGCCGGAGAAGACAAGGTGATAGTTGAAGAAATGAAAAGAATTAACTTTTCTGATATGACGGAGAAGAGTGGAATGCCTGGATGCTGGTAACGTTCACAACTGCTGATCTATGGACGAGTGAGTACAAACAAAGGATGGGTAGATGGAATGATATCCTGTGCAGCTCATCTGCTGAAAAGGAAGCAGTGCAAGGAGTACAAAAGGTGAATGATGAGTGTCTGAAATCTTGGGCCAAGAACTCCAAACTGCTGACATGGGTGGAAGATGAAGCAAGCCTGGTTTCTCTAGTACCCCTGATTAATGTAACACTGTGCTTCCAAAGCAAAGTAAATAATTACAGTGGACATAATAAAGACTGCAAGAACACATTTGACATTCCATGAATGAGGAGAGGGACGCCTGTCTTAATGGATCAGTATTGGGCCTGCAAATCTAGAGCACATATGAAACTGCCCAGGAATTGGGGTGGAGTATGTTCTTTGGTATACATCCATGTTCCGGCATTGGTGATTTCACAGGGTGACCTGAAAATTGAAGAATTTCCAAAAATGGATGATCACCTGAGAAGAAAGAGGTCAATAGAACTCTGGTGGATGAAGAGATTAAATTATTTCTCCCAAAAATCATTAACAGCTTATGAAAACATTCCTGACAAGCACAAATTGTTCAGCAGAACTTCAGCGATGTTCACATCTATTTTCATGCCTGGAATTCAAACAGCAGTGAATGCCAAATGGCTACAGATCACCAGATGGGAGCTGCTACAGACAATCAATGCCATGATGAAAGATTTAACACCATAAAAGAAGAATTGAGGGCCATAAGGCTGATGACCCTCCAGAATAGATATGTCCTCGACATGATTATAACAAAGGAAGGAGTGTGGCGAAAACGGGTGTCTTGATGGAGGCCATATCAATTTTGACAGATCTACACATACACATGGTGGAAGAGAGAGAGGCCATTGGAGATGATAGCTGGTTCACACTCCTATTTTCATGGATCCCTTATTGGATGGCAAATATATTCAAGTTCCTTGGAGCAATATTGGTGTTAATCATGTTTGGATTCTGTATGATCAGAAAAATAATTGGACAATGTAAGAAAACGAGAAAGAAAGCAGTGGAAATGATGATCATGATTGATGCAAAGGACGGAGCGGAAGACTAGGTGCTGACCGACAATGCCATCAGAGACTACATAAAAGCTAGTATTGTGGCACATGAAGGAATTAAATTCTGGTATCCAAAAGATCATAAGAATTGCGTGGGACGTTGGGTTTATTGTACCCCAAATGGACAATGCAGTTACATGACCTGGTTGTGGATGAACATGTTAATATAGCCGGCGCCGTGAGGGGGGTGATGAAGATATGGATACTTAAGAAACACTTCTTCAAGAGAAAATACGAAGGAGCAGAAAAACCTGAGGAGGTGGTTGAGGACTCAACCAGAGGGGGAATGTAAAGGAGCAGATGTATACATCTGCAGGAGATCCTACCCCTATGCCTCCCCTATATTGGAACTATGAGACTGTGGGCCTCATTCTGAGTGGGGCGGTAAGGGATACCAGGCACCGGTAAGGAGACTGGTGCCGGTAATCCCTTACCGCCCTACTACAAGTTATCTTAGCGGGTCCCTCCTTTAACACCTGGTCTGACCAGGCGTTATGGACGGGACCCGTTAAGGGAAATCAGAGCCAATAACGGTACCACAATTTGTGGTACCGTTACTAGCACCTTCCCCATTCCCTTTGAGCCCTGTGGGGGCTCAAATGGGGATGGGGAATGGCTTTTTCAATGGGGATTTACCGGTCCCGCAAAGGTCGGACTACACCGGTAAGTCCCCATTGAACGAGACCGGTGCCGGACACGTTATTGGTGGCAGTCATGGAAATCTTACATTTCCAGGACATAGAGGTCATACGTAAGTACTCCAGAGAAGGCGGGGGGATAACAAGAGACAACTCTAAAATTACCATCTACCTTGACTACACACTGGCAGTGCAATGAGCGAGGAATTCCTTTATATTAGTAAAGGCCAGGATTTGACAACTGAAATTGAAGTACATGCTGATGTACCCCGTCCACCTGAAGGTGCGCTACAAGGGAAGGGCAGTGCTCTTGGAGACACCAGCAGCAGCCAATATGTGGCTAGGACACAACAACCTGGCCGATGGAGAAGAACTGGAGGGAGGGGAGTTGACGCCGAGTGATGACGACTGGAGACCGGGGTAAGTCAATGAATGCGCTACATATGTGGTGACACTAACATAAATGTACTAGTAAATGAACGGTCGGGTAGCTCGCCCGCAGGACCTGAGTGCAATGACCCGACCCATGGAAAGACAGGTGCAGGCCTGTTGCTAGCACACCACCTACGCCTGACGGCCCAGATGATGCTGGAGGATGACGGCGTGCCGGAGCGCTGCCAAATCCAGACAGCAGCTGGACTCTTTTACTTGTTATTTTTAGTTGAATCACCTGTTGTGATTGCGATTACACTTGAAACGCCTGATACACGGTCTCCTGAAGCAGTAAGGGTTGGGCTGAACAGTCCTTTGAATACGAAGGGGAGCAAGCCTGGGCAGAAACACAAGAAGCAGAAAGGAACTCTAAGAACAAGCAGTGTAAAGCCATGGCAACACAAATCAAGGAACTAACTTGGAATGTACGGGGAATGGGCAACTATCTCCGCAGGAATCAAGTTAAGTCCTACTTGAATAGGAAGAACATCTCCATCGCCCTCCTACTGGAAACTCACCTGACAGCTGAGTCAATGTCCAAACTGAATGAATACTGGGGCAAGCAAGGATATGTAGCAGCAAATTCAAAATACGCTAGAGGAGTGTACACGTGGGTGGACCCCCGGGTGCTTTTTAAACCGACTAAGGTAGAGGCGGATGCGGAAGGCAGATACCTGATACTATGGGGCTCGATAGAACAAAATGAAATATGTGTAATCAACTCCTACTTCCTGAACCACAACATCCCGGCGTACCTGGAGATGATGTGTGCCAAACTAGTACAGCACAGGGATGGCCTCTTTGTTTGGGGCAGAGACTTTAACTGTGTGAGAGACCCGGAGCTGGACAGATCTCTCCTCCCCACAAACCAAAGCACAGCAGCCTCAGCAGCCCTGAGCGCAGCTTTAGACCATTTAGACATAGCAGATGTGTGGCGTGAGCTACATCCGGACGAAAGGGGGTACTCATACTTCTCATTGCCTCATGGCCTGTACACCAGGATCGATTACATATTTGTTGATAGGACCCAACTTGCGCAAATAGAAATGGCGTGGTACCTGGGAAGGTCAATCTCAGATCACTCACCCTTCAAGATCGAATGGTCACTAAGGGGCCCAAGACCCCCTATACCAATGTGGCGCATGCCAGTGGAAGTGCTAACTGACCAGGCCTTCAGGGAGGAACTTCGGACCAAGCTGGTGGGATATATAGAAGAGAATGTGGGTAGTGTGGAACATGGGGCACAGTATGGGAGGCATTGAATGTAGTGATATGGGGCGAGACCACAGCAGGGGCATGGGGTGTCAGAAAAACCTTGCGGGTTGAACTAGAAAGATTAGAGGAGGAAATTCGACAGACGGAGGCAGGCACCACCAGGAAAAGGGAGGAGGAAGGAAAGTTAGGCGAAATCAGGAACAAGTGCATGGAAGCGTGGTAGAGACTAGCCAAGTTTGATTACATAGCAAGAACCACAAAGGCTCATGGGAGGGGGACAAACTGGGTTAATTATTGTCATGGCTGTGCAAAAAGGAACACCCCAAACACATAACGACTGCACTAAAGGATGAGGAGGGCACCGTGCACTGGACACAACAGGCAATTAATGACACCTTTAAATCATTTTACAGAAACTTATACGCACACAACACTCAAGTGCCCCAAACTGACATACAAGACACACTGGAAGAAATAGGGCTGCCCAAACTAGACCAAGCCCAATGGGAAACCGTAGAGGAATGATATATCTATGGATGATATTAGCGAAGCAATCAAATCTCTGGCCACAGTCAAAAGCCCGGGCAGCAACGGGCTGCATCCTGAATTTAAAAAAACATATGAATCAGACCTCATGCCAACACTCCACAAAGTGGTTAAAGAAGCATACAAGCTTGGAGTACTGCCTAGCAGTATGAGGGAAACATTAGTGGTCCCAATACCCAAGCCCAGGAAGCCGATGGACGAATGTGATTCGTATCACCCGTTGGTGATGCTTGACTACGATGTTAGGTTACTGACCACCATACTGGCGAAATGACTGTCCAGAGTGGTAGACTACAGCACATAATGTGCCACACTGCCACGGAAGCAGAGGCCTATGCGATATTGTCACTGGATGCAATTAAGGCATTTGATTCTATTAATTGGGAGTGGCTGCTGACGGTCCTGAAGGAGTTAGGGTTCGGGAAAAATTCATCCGATGGGTAAGTGTCCTTTACACCATGCCTACAGCGAGAGTTAAATCCGGCAGGGTGGTGTCTCCAACATGGGACATACGTAAAGGCACTTGATTCTATACATTCTGGGGCTCGAACCGATAGCTATATACTTCAGGAAGCCATTTTTTGATGCAGGGATCCGGATCGGGGGAGCGTACCACATAATCTCGCTATATTCAGACAATGTCCTCCTGTATGTGAGGGACCCAGGCATAAATGTCCCAACTATGTTAGAGGTACTGGAGAACTATGCAGTGGTATCAGGAATACGCTTCAGTAAACAAAAATCGTGCTTGTTCCCGCTGGCATGCATGAGGGGCAAATGCAGGGAGGAGTTGCCAGACGTGGGTATTCATTGGCAACTGGAATTGTTCAGGTACTTGGGGGTCAATATACAACACACACCGGAACAGATGCATGAACACAACACCGGGGCGGTGGCCAAGGGATTGCTTAAATAAATGAAGTTCTGGTCGAAATTACCTTTATCAATGATAGGCAGGGCGTCCATTGTAAAAATGATTATCCTCCCAAGATTACCATACGATTTCCAAAACATAGGCTATTACATTAAAGCCTCCTTCTTCCACTTACTTTATATACTGATCCGCGATTTCTTGTGGAGTGGCACGAGACACAAGCTGACCCTAACAACACTAACCCTACCCTACAAAGAACGGGGCATACAACTACTTTACATAGAGAAATATTATTTGTCGGCACAACTGAGCTTCATCGCCCAGTGGCTCTCTGAGGACTTGACCGCAGAAACCCGATTGTTTAGACAGTCGGTGGCCCCAATATACCTGAAAGAACTTATCTGGGTCGCCTTGAGCAGCCTGGCACCCACCCCCCATGCTAGTTAGCCTGGGGAGACGAATATGGAACAGAACAAAAACTTTACTATTATTAAAGCACCCCTATTCAGCAGAAATCCTGATGGCTGCTGATGTATTCAAAACAGGTACAGACCTGGCGACCGCAAGACACTGGGAAAGATGGGGCATGTACACATGGGGAGACCTATGCAATGAAGTCTTGTTCTGGAACCTTGACTCACTGGTAGACAAGGAAGGACTACCGGCAGGACAATTCCTGTGGTACCAAAGGTCTAGACAGGTGGCCAAGGGAAAATGGGAGGCGTGGCCTGAGGAACCGGCAGTGTGCCCATTGGTTACACTGTTGTACAACCTGGGCGACGGCTGGAAATCGGTATCCAGAATTTACAGCCAACTGGTCGACACACCCAACCCCAGGGGGCCCGACTTGAAGGCAAGTTGGGGGGAAGGTCTGGGGATGGACATCTCTGAGAAGGATTGGGAAAGGGCCCTGGTCTTTTGTCGGAAGTCTACAGGAACTCCAGGTTCTGGCAGATGCAACTGAATGTCCTATACCGTACTTATATGACCCCAAACAGGATGGCCAACTTTAACAAACAGGCGCTCCCAATGTCGCTGGTGTGGAACAGAAAGAGCAGGGATCGTCCACATGTTCTGGGAATGTACAAAAACACATTCCCTTTGGGCTAAAGTGTTATAGGCCTGCAGAAGCGCAGGCATTACACGATATGACTGGTCCCCCAAAGAATGCCTTTTAGGCACATACCCAAGGCTCGCCAAAATAAAACTTGTGGTGAAACTGATGGACGTGGCATGCATCCTGGCCAAGAGAACTATAGCGATGGCATGGAAACAAACACGATGCCCAAGATATGAAGTATGGCACAGAGAACTGGAGCAATGGACTGAAGCTGAAACCAAGGCATGGGGCGTGGGGGTGTCCAGATCAGACGAGGAGACCAGCGTAACATTTGAAGCATGGAAGTCAATGGTGTGGGACATACTTCATCCCTCTGATGACAAACCCCCTTGAACAATTAAACTTCACCAGAATCTACCCGAGAATGTTGAATAATAGAAACATGTCAACCTAAGCACCCTGATGCAAGGAACCACTAGTTATTACAACTACGCCAATCCTAACATCTGTTATGATGCTATCTGACGAGTCAAAATGGGAAAGGAGACCACTGTAACTGATTTGTTGTTTGTTTTGTTGTTTGCACTTTGTTTTTGTTTTGTTTCAAACTAAATTGTAAGAACAGACAAGGCGATAAAACACACTAAAGATTTGATGTCATTTTAAGAAATGCCAATAAAACACTTTCAAATTAACTAGATGTTTCCCTTAAGCAATCCCGACCTTTGATAGGTTTTTCACTACTGCCACATAGTGTGACGTCATTCTGATGCATTATTCAGTATAAGAATTTTATTTTTTGAGGAGATCATTGAGAGACTGGGCATACGTCCGTTGATGTCCGTTTATGTTTTAGACACTTGTTAATAAAACAGTAACTTGCCATCTTCTTGACTTTGTGCGGGTATTTGGACTCAGAATTATTCTGGTGTAATCCCATCCATTCTATATGGATGTTCCAAAGAAACATGAGCTCATATGCGATTGGATCTTAGGAGAATATCGGAGTACATTACAATGGGTATTGAGGAGAGAGGTGTATAGTGCAGGAGGATTAAACGGAAATACAAAAACTGGCATAAAGCATACACAATTCATAACTATATAATGGTTTATCAAAAAACGATGAATCATTTAGTGATGAATGATAGTAGATGTATCTGGCCGTTTTTTAATGGTCATGAAAAAACACAAAGGTCATGCCAAGAAAATAGCATTTTGGAATTCTTCTGGGCCTTTCACGTTTACAACAACTTTATTGATGTTCCTCTTGTTACTGTTTAGATGTCTAGGACTCCTTGGAGGCTGCACTTTGATTTGCAGGATTTTGTATTTGCCATAGGAAGACTGAAAAACTCAAGAGCGTGTGGACTGGATGGGGTTTTCAGCATGGTTTTAAAAGACAATGTTAATCTGTGGGCAAACATCCTGTTAACTCTTTTCTGTCAGGTGGTCATTAATTTGACAATTCAGGACTGGTGGCACAGGGCCATTTTAGTACCAATCTACAGGACAAGTGGACAGAATGTCCCCAAAAAAGCTACAGGCCTAAATCTTTAATAGATAGATCTAGTAAGGTGTTACCAGGTTTTGTGCTAAAAGACTTGGTTAGTTGGATGGAAATGTACTAAGAGACTTAGCATATATAAAACTGGCTTTAAGAGGGAATGGGAACAACATTAAACAAATTACTTTACACCTCATGCCAAACCAAGGCTTGTTGGAAAAAGGGGCAGTCTCTCTATTCGCCAAGTCTGGACTTGTCCACTGCATTTGATAGAGTGGACAGAGGGAGTCTCTGGCAGAAACTGTGCATTTGAGATATTCCACCAGGTCTTTTAAATATGTTATTTCTTTTTTATTCAGATAATAACCTAAGAGTTTGTTTGAACTCGGATGGTGCACACTTTAGGGAGGAACTAGTTGAGGTAGGTTTAAGACAGGGATGTGTGATTGCCTTAGCTTGTTCAACCTCAATATCTCTGACCTCCAGCAAACCCTACAGGCATCATAATTTGTCCACCTAAGTTAGGTTCATTAGAAGTAGGATGGTTAGCTTATGCTGACAAGCTGATTCTGTTCTATACCACTCCTATTGGTCTTCAAAGATGTTTGGAGCTTGTCAGGGTGTATTCCGCAGAAAAAGGTTTGGAGATCAACACTGATAAGTCTTGTATTCTGATCTATAATAAACGGTCAATGTACAAAAACTTCAGGTGGTTTATAAACGGAAACAGAATATAGGAAGTTGAACATTTAGTGCATTTGGGGTTTACCATTGCATCCAGGAATCAATTAGGCCTCATTAAGGGGAAATTGGAATCTAGGATTGAGTCTTTCATAACTCATATGAAGATAATTCAGGCCACATTTTGTTATTATTCTTTATCCCCCCTGATAGATTTTTACGAAGCCATGGTGACTCCAACTATTATATGTGTCTTGGAACTGTTACCAACTAAGATCAGGAAATGGCTTAATGTTTTTGAAGGGAAGATATGGTGCACAGTCTTTAGTCTTTCCCCCCTCCCTGCATATTCGTTTAGAGCTGGCGGTTTTCATACAAATTGAATACATTGCTTCTTTGTATTAGGATTAAAGAATACAAAGGGGAATCACTCTTTTCTAAGATGGCTGACAATTTTTCGTTTAGATTTGGATACTTGCTTGGAAGAATTTGAGGACCTGTGAATGTTTTATTAATTGAGGTAGGAATTGATTCTGAATCTCACTCTTTGTTAATAAAGAAGAAGCTACGAGAGTAGGATTATATAGAAAATGGGGAAAATGTAACCATTTTAAAGCTCTATAATGTGTACAGAAATAAATGCTCTAAGTCGCCGATGGCTTATGTGTCTAAAACTCCCTCTTGTAACCATAGAATGTGGTTCCTAAGATTAAGGCGCAATTTTCTGCACACACTAGAAGTAGTCGGTCCTTGATTAGGACTGCCACGAGACAAGCGCACCTGTCAATTCTGCAAAACGGAAAAGGTGGAAACACTCCATCATTTAATCTTGGAATGCCCTTACCTATTGCAGAGGAGATTCTTTTATTGTGAAAGGTGTATTCATTCTTCCTCAGCTGTTATTTCAGCACACCTTTGGAGGTGAATGATGGATGGCAAACAACGATCACTGACTATTACACTCATTGCCTTTGTAAAGGAGATTTTTCCATAATTGGGTGATATTCCTAGTTTAGCCGATTTCCTGTTGAGTTTACAGGATTGATTTAAGTTTGTCCAGGATTGATTTAAGTGTGGAAACTGAGTTTGTTTTTCCTATCCAATGCTCTATGTATTGATGATGCAATGAAGACTTTATTTATTTAACCTGCTCCAATCCAATGTTTCTTGTATTGATTTTGGGTTGAGTGTTTGTCCCTTTGTAAAATGTAATGGGAATGACATTTTGAGTATCAATATGGCACAGCAATGCTTTGTTCCTCCTTTTCATCCTGGTAAAGAGTCAATTCCTTTTTTACTAGATTTATGTGAGTTGAAATTGACTGTGTATGTGTCCTCGACTGCCCTTTTGTGTGGGTTTTTGTGGCCCAATTAGTTGTGTGGGTATCAGACGAAAGATCTCTGTGTACAGTTTGTAGGCACTTCATTGGAATCATGTTTTAAAATGAGGAGCCTAATTCTTTTATTCTGTGATTTTAAACTGCTGTTGTTATATTCTCATCATTTTAGCGTGCACGTATTGTATATGCCTAATTTTGAATTGTGAAAGGCTTTTAATTATAAACCATAACGCAAATAAAAAAAGTTTAACAAAAATAAATAAAAACATAATCCTGCTGTTGTGCCATAGTCGTTTGCAAGAACAATGCAATAGTGCAACGTGATTTAAATAATTGATTTCATAATGCCTGATTTGTTTTCTTTTGTTGGTGATTTTTAAGGTCCCTGGTGCATACCAGGACTGCATGAAGGTGCCAGGATTGGTTAACTATCCCAATACCAGTCTGATGTTGGGATAGTGCATTTTTGATTTGTTTTAAACCTTTTATGACATTTTAAGGATTCCACAGACACATTATAGTTGTGGATGCACTTTTGGGAAATCAGCTTACTTTAGTTCAATACATCTGCAGAGTGCAACATTCACCCAAAAAGATAAATGGTCTTGCACACATCTCAAGCATGGCTCCCAACACAGTCTCCAAACTGAACATCCTGATAACAAATGAACACCATCTGAGAGTAATGAGCAACCTCTATTCAAAACATGTAAATGCCTTAAAAGGACCATCATTTCAATATGCTTTGTTCACTATGTTATGTTATTCAATATTTATACTGTGCCCATCACCATCAGAGTGGTTTTATGGTGCCTGGCCTTGTGGGAAAGGTGGAATATTGTGACCCTGCAAGGGTGTCACCTGACCCTGCTGTGTGGTTTGAAAGGGGAGGAGATTATAGGAAAGAGAAATTAGCCAATAGAATTGACCAAAATCAGAGAGAACAACAATTGGGATGAGTGGGAGCGGGTATGGTTGTCAAAGTAAGGGTGCGTGCTTCTCAAACATGATAAGTTATTGGGAATAATGACTGCCCGACTCAGGAGAGTACAGCTCGGTTTGAAGCAGAGTTGTAATGTGATGTCAATATCTAGATCCGATAAAGCATGGTACTAGATGCCGTTAGTTGGTGAGTGGTTACAAGATTTACGTTCAATCTGTTTAGTGCCCAGTAACCAGTGCGAGAACCCAGCGTTCAAGAGACGGGAGAAGACAGGACTTGCTATTGTCTTTTGAATCTGCTGCAAACTTGTGCTATGATACTTTTGTCGACCTACATTGCTTTGAAAGTGTTGATGGATTAAGATATAAAATAATCACTCAATGTGTTGTGTCTACAATGACATCATAAGATGGAGCGTACACAAATAGAAGGGACAACGCTTCTTCGTAGACTCCTGACGTATGGGACATGGATCTGTATCCAATAGAATTCCCATATTTCGGACTTTATTATGTGGGGAAGGACATGGGCCAAAAAGGACATGCTGTAAATAGCAATTCAAAACAGGAGAGATTGCACATTGTTTAAATTCATTGTACCTGTAACTAAAAACCCTTCAAAACTAAGGCAAATGCGTTTATCATTTTGTACACAAACGTGAAGTGTCATGCACTGAATCAGAGTAGCAAGAGGTTGAATGTACGCATTTAAAAAGTAGAGGTGATAGTTTTCACCCTTGGGAGACTGACTCCACAATGAGTTTCTCTTAGAGTTGACTAAACGGATGAAACGTTTATATTTGCAAGCTGAATGATTGGAAGGAGTTAGCCCAATGATCAAACCATGGATTCTGCTCTTATTCTCACCTGGGGAAAGACAGATTGACCAATCACAATCTGCCTTTTCCAGGCGTGATTGTGCATTCTCTGCCCGCTCCGAGAAAAACAAAATGTTACAAAAAGACCCACTGCCATTAAAATAGAAAAGGGACTAGGTTCCCTTTTCGGATGACAGTGGCCATTTTGGAACATGTTTTCCATGGCCACCGTCATCTGAAAAGAGACCTAGTCCTTTTTCCTTTTAGATGGTGGCGGCCTTTTTGGTCCATTTCTTTTTTCTCCGATAGGAGATGGGCTCGCTCTGGGGTTTCTTCCACAGGGGCAGTACCACAGTTGGTTTATGGAATTAAGTAGAGCTTGCAACAGCTGAGTTACATTTTGGTGATTGGGTTCGTCCACACTTACAGGCGCATGCAACACTTAACTTCTTAACAAAATCAATTAAATGGCCAAGATTATTTCTTCTCGTGGATAAAAGTTGCATGTGAATAGTTGATGATCCCGCATGCAAGAATCATTAACTTGCAAATTTGTTGGTCACTTGGGGATTTCTGAAATTTCTAATTTCTGATATTCACCCTGATCTTGAAATGGAGTTCAGGAGTGTGTGCTACTTAAATATGGATTCAAACATATAAATGTCCTCCTTTGAGACACCTATTAACTAAGAGGACATATCCTGTGACCAACTGCTGTCACCTTGCTAAAAATGGTTGTTTATTGTCTTTTCCTAGTGTAGCATGTGGGATGTTTTTACCCATGCATCCAAGCCCTACCATAAAACTGTGCATTACTGGCATTGAAAACATCATGATGGCCAGAACTCCCCAGAGAGTGCACAGGGAAAACATGAAGAATAGGCTGCCACCCATTTGTGCCTATGTTGTGAGCACAGGAGGGCACTGCCTAAAACCACCATTGGGCTACACACACAGTAGCCTGAAACCATTGGGAATGGCAATGCTGATTGCCAAAAGCAACCCAGAATTGTGGGGAATTCATTTTATTAATGTCAAAAGGGATGCAATACTGGTGCTCACCACTATCAGAAAGCCGGCGTTTTAAAACCACCAGAATTTTGTGTAAAACTGAACAAATGAACCCAAACCATGCCAAGGAAAGACTTGCTAAGAGGTGGATACAATGTAAAACTATATTCTGAAATGACTTGAAGGAAGTAATTATTTAATGTATATATAAAAAAAATAGCTGGGGATGTCAGCAGTTTAAGTGAATTTGGGGGTAAAGCCACTAAAATCAAAATGTTTAGAATAAAAGAGTGACCTACTTGGGAGTGTCACATAGGTTGCAATTGTTTAAATGTCATAGTTTTGTACTTAGAATCAGTGTTCTAGCTGCATGTGTAAAAATTGTAAGTTTGGGTTGAATGTAGAAAAATGGGAACTAAAGTGACATTTAGCTGAATTCTGCCTGACAACTACCCCCGACAGGAGTTGAACTGGCTCAACAACTCTTCCCAGGCCTGGCTGCATCCTGCTGCCCCTGCCAAAAGGAGATGACACCTCTCTGATTGAATTAGGGGAGTGGCACCTGGGGACTACAGGAAACTGAACAAAGCCCTGTCCTGGACTCAGGCAAATGTTATATTGGGGGGGGCAGTAAAATGGCTTCCTCTTGGGAGAAACTGGGAGGGGCAGTGCCTGTGAGGGCAAGCTGAGCTTGGGGGAAGTGGACAAACCAGAAACTCCACCATGTGCTTGGGGGAAACCACACCCCTTTGGGCCAGAGCATAATTTTAAAAAAAAAGATGGATAATTCATAGTACGGACTTGTCAGAATTATATAAGTAATATCATTATTCTTGTGATTTTTCTGTGCACGTTTTAAGAGGTGTTAGGACCCTGTGGTGCATTCTGGGGGGTTGCTAGCTGAAAATAGGGTCTTACTCCAAATGTCTGAATGTTAAAAATATGACACTTCATCAATTAATGTCCATTCTCCTTGCGCACATTTGTGTAATTTTTGGTAAATGTCCGATATTGGTCAACCGACCAAAAAGCGCAAAATGTTGTCATTTCTGAATCCCAGCTCGCAGGAACATGGGGCTTGAACAGAGACCTGTCTTAATTCATCTGTAATATGTACATGTAATGTCAACCACTTGTGTATCTGATAAATATGTATTTGGGTCAGAAATAGATTTGTGTGCAATTTGACTAGGGGAGGTTCCTCTGGCCATAAAACCTACAGAATCACTCTGACACTCCATTTCTTTCCCCCAATCAAGGGAGAGAGGAAAGCTTGGCCAATGATAAGTGAGAGGGGCAGGCTTAGCTATGCCACGGCCACACCCACTTTCTAAAGACATAAAAAGGACCACTGAAAGACAGGCAGGACATTCACTTTCCACTTCTTGTGGGAGACTTCAGACTTCACATCCAGAGATCCAGACTTCAAATCCATCAATCTCCAGAACCTGTAGCAGAAATTAACTCCAGAATTTGTACCAGAGAGGCCTGAATCCACAAGCTGAATCCTCTTCAGCAGCCCTCAAAACCAACCAAAATATTTAACAGCCGGGCGAGCTGTTTGAATTCTTTGCCAAGAACTTTTGCAAGAACCTGTAGCAGTATCCAGAAAGCAGTGCTGTATCCGGAACCAGAGAGAACCACAAACCAGACCATTGTGAGCAGAACCGGTGCTTGACAGACCCAGAGAGCAGAGCTGACCCAGATAGCCAGGACTTCAGAACCACCAGCCGGAAGTCCCGTCCAACCTGACCAGACCTTGACGGCTTCTTTCAAAAATATAGTGTGAGTACTCACTGTGCCAAAACCAATCTCTTAGTTTAAAATAATCTAATCCAAACTATTTTAGCCTATTAGAACTGCCTCCTAGAATCGTGTCATTCTGTCATCTTTAAAACTGAAAACTGTCATCTGTCATTCTGAGCTTTAAAATTTTCAAAAACTACCTTGACTAAATCGGCCGTATCTCCGGAACCGTTTGTGCTGACTGTCATCTTAAAGCTAAGATTCTAGGTTTTCCAACGAACCTAGAACCGACTTGCTACTCCATATAGGGCCTCTGTAATTATGCTCGACGCACGCGATTACATTTGCCGCGATTAGACATTTTACACAGTTTCAGCCACGTGTAAAAATCAGCAGCTCCTTGCTTTCCTTTGCTAAAATTCGTTTTAACCTGCTAGTTACTCATAGAGCATTGCTAAAGTGAGCCTGAACTAATATAAACTAGATATCACCCACCCTGAACCCCCTATAGGGAATTAAAAGCCTTGTTAGCATATTTTTCACTTAATTGCAACCACATCAAAGTATCTTGCCTGTGTTAAAACTCATACCTGTTTTCCTCTAAGCTTGCTAGGGGGGAACTGAATTATATTTGATTGCATTCCTGAGAACTGTGTGTCTTCTTTCCATCTCCTTATATTGCATAAAGGGGGGGGGGGTGAATTGTCAAGGAAAAGTGATTACATTGTCTTTTGTTGAAGCCACATCAAGTTATTTTCTGTAACTGCATTTCATTCATCATTGCATTTCCTTGACCCATATAAAGCATTCTTTCCCACCTCATTCTTCTGTTCCTATTCATAAGTAACCAAGAACTGTGCTACTGTAGGATTACCTCTTGCTGATTACTGTTCATATTCACAAGTGTACTATCCATTATCAATTTATTTATAGAAGTGTGATATATATATATATATATATAGTTTAATTTTTCAAATAAACCTTTTAAATTTGCAAAACAAGCCTACTTCTTGGCTCAGTGGGGTCAAGGGGGATTCTAAGAGAGGGGTGTTATACAGGGTTCATCATCCAGATTATAACTTGCCATAAAAATACATAAATAAGGGCTTCCCTTGGGCATCCCAGACAAGGCACTGACTTAGTGGGATTGCTTGATTGGAGTCACTTACAAGCATGTCTTCTTCTACGTGAATTATACAGATGCCAGGAATAAAATATGAATTGTTATATCACTGGCAGTTCTCTAAACATAGAAGGAATCGTTTTTTATGTGTACTGCAAGGTCCTGAACAAAACAAAGGAGGTGATGGCTGAAAGGTTTATAATTAATTTGAACCTTTGGCATTGCTCTAAGAAACCCTCCAATCATTGTTCAGCCTGCCCAGCTATTACAGGAAGGGGAAACAAAGATATGCAAATCAGGCCTGGTCCCACCGGAAAAGGGGCAGTCCAACCCAATCTGCTTGGTCACATCCCATGTATGATACCCCCAGTCAGGTTTGTGCCTCATTGGGTGTCATCAGTGAGGTGTAGCTTGAGTCTCTAAGCCCAGCAAGGTTCACCCGCACTTGACATAAATGTGTCTTATTTATAGCGTGGTTGGCACTAAGCTGAATATAGATTAAAAACAAAGTTTTCCATGACAAGTGCGAGACTATCCCAGACTGCAAAAGTAAAAATACACATGTCTAATGTGGGTGGAGGGGAAGAAAACAAGCCCCACTGTCCTGCCCAGCGCACAGCGTAGTGGAGGAGGACAGTCGGATCACTCCTCTGTGGATATTTTTTGAAACATTTTGTAACCAATTGGCTGAAGAAGGGTATTAGCATAATTGACCTAAAACATTTGACCTAAAACATCTGATCATATTTTTTTGCCCTTTTTTTCGGTCTAATTTAACTCAATATATATATAGGGGTGGGTAAGGGGATAGATTAGGTTGACGGGAAGTAGGGAGAGGGTTGCGGGGGGGATACACCTCCGTAGTTTAGACCGAAATAAAGGTCAAATAAATCAGATCAAATGTGATTAGGTCAAATGTTTTAGGTCAAATAGACCTAAAACGCTGAGAAGAAAGTTTGTTTGAACTGTTTGGAAAATGACTAGGGAAGAATATCAACTTTCACTGTGTTACTGGTCCTACTCCGAGAAGATCAAGGAGTGGAGATGGAAGCGTTGCTATTGGTTGGGCTTGTTTACTGCAACCTAATTTTGTTGGACCGCCTACACATACATGACAATGGGTTTCAAAGGAAACCAGGGCAAGCAGCGAGAATGTACCTAAACTTGCCAATAAGTCATCACCGTCAGACCAGCTTTGAAAGCAATCCATTGGGCACGCATGAATTTGTGGATCCAAGTCCATGCACCCTGTCACCTACACAAGCCGACTGGAGCAACTTGCCCAATTATCTGCATCCATGCTCCCCCACCACTCAACAAGTGCCGCTCATCATGGATAAGCTACTTGTCATTGGATTGATCTGCTTACAGTCATGTACCAAACCCATAGGCAAACACTGCTTGAAGTCCAGACCCCTTAACTCAAGGCACTTTAATAATGTTGCCTGAGGGCTGGGTGGGACAGATTCCCTACAGGTCTTTAAACAGACTTTCAGCTATGGACACAGAGCTCTTGGGCAGCATCCAAAGAATAGCAGATGGCAGACTATTCTTGGTTGCGTTCCACCTGCCCAAGATCATGGTATGGTGCCCAGGCTTCTGCAGGACTCTGGAATGGCCGTTAGGCAACCTGTGATGCCATAACATAATGCATAAGAATGCAGCAATTCTTCCAATGAAAATAGAAAATATTGCATCATAGAGATATGTCATGTTATTACATTTCTATTGCGCCAAAGCCCATCGGCATATATATATATATATATACCTTTTAGCATTTAAACAACTATGGAGTAAACAACCTCTTATGCACTCATACAGTGTTCAATGATACATCGCCTGCTTTGCTAAGAGAACTATAATGCATTATAACTGCTCCATTTGCTGTTGTGCTTAGAAGAAATTTACAAGAACCCACATGCAGCTTTGCCTGTGCAGCAAAGGGACTTAAAGTGTCAATTTCATATGGATTTCATTGAGCAAGTTGCTGCTAAATGCCACATAACACAGCGCCAGGCATTATGTTCCAGCCACAGCAGAAGGCTTAAATGTGTATTCACACCATGGGCGACTCTCTTCTGTGAAGTCCTTCCCAGGGTGCTGAATATAGACTCGGGGCTCTCAGAGGATGTTGCTACGGCCTTTAATGACCATTAGTGCTCGTGCTGCATCTATTGCATTGTATAATGAGGGTCACGTCTATGGCTTTAGATGGGACACTACTTATTACAATCATCAAAGGCGTCGATGGGCAGGAGGTGCTTTGGTTGTAGCCCCGGACAGAAGCTCCAGGGCTACAACAGAAAGGCTAGCTAGCACCGAGTCCCGACATTAGCGTATCAACAGATATTTTCCAGACCTAGCAACACCCTGTCCTCCATTGACAGCAATTTAGATATTGGGCAAAAGAGGCCACATACACAAAGGCTAAAGGGAGGAGTGAGGGGGCAGTGAAAGGCGATCCTGGGGGTGAAACCTTTCAATTTTGAGTAGGTACTGCCAATGTGGGTGGAGATGGGAATGCCAGCGGGTGGAGGGTTCGCCCCCTTTTCCCGCCTGTTGAAGGCTGCATCAAATTGTCCCAAAAAATGGAGCCTTTGTGGTATGCAGTCAACAGGCAGCCTAGAGGCACAGACGCTCACCAAACAAGTGCCTATAATCTATGTGAGGGGATAGGTAGGGGCAGTGCAACTTGTGCATTGCAACCTGTGATACCCACAGAGCAGGGTGCAGGGCAGAGCAGTCATTACCCAGACCCAGCTGCACATGAATTACCTGAGAATCATGGTCTGCAGACCCATGCTGCGGCTTATGTACCTGAGTCATGGCCGTGAAGCACAGCACCACGCCTTCAGGCATGCCGTACACTTTGTGAACCCAGTGCGGGGCCTGCAACCAACACCTACCCACACTTCCACCTGCGCTACGAGCTGGTCGTGGACTGCGGTCCCGCCTTATAGACAGAGGTCATGGTGCCCTACCCTTAGCCGCATTCATTGCAGGCAATGACATGGCGCTGGGCACTCTGGGCAGTGTTCCCAAATGAGTTCCTCTTCTCATGCCCTCGGTGCACTAACCATGCCTGGACAATCTGTACACATGACTTGTGGGCAGTGGCAGTGCACTTGTGGCGCAGCCTGTCGGGATGCCCACAGTGCATCACCCGTGGCTGTATAACCCTCAGGACAGGACTTGTTGCCGGGCATTGTGTGTAGTGGTACGGACTGTTGCCTTAACCAGGGTCACCAATCCTGGGTAACTTACTCAGAAGACATGCTTGTGAGAATGCCATTGCAACAGTGCACCCTGGGCATTACCTGCTCCTATGCCCATTTGTCTAAACTAGCAGCAATAGTGACTGGGCATGGAGAATGGGCTTCAGTCTGCACACCACCGGATGGAGGAGCAGTCATCATGGGAACATGGACTGGGGATAACACATCATGGTCATACTCAAAAATTAGGCCAACACAGTTGTACAGTTATGATATGTTATATACAGAGGACTAGAGAGTAGAGCATCACTGGTGTGGGCGAGGCATCTGACGTTCTTCTACACTGCGAGGAAAGAGGATTTTTTTTTTTGAGGGGTTGTGTGCATTCTAGTGATGGGGCAAGTAAAGAAAAGGAGCAGAATCTGGAGCCTTCAAGGAGTCGGGTGGCGAAAGAGGGGTTGAGCGGGGACTGAAAAGCAGAGTGGGTGTAGTGGGCGAAGGGAGGTAGACCATCGATAGATTGAAAACAAGTAGTAAGAGTCTACTGTGGAGGCAAAACATAGAGATGGGAGAGAAGCGAGGGAAGTTGTAGGGGGTGCAGATATCCAAGATTAGTATATTGTTAAGAGGAGAAAATGAGAAAGGAAAGAGGTTCAGTAGGAATTTGAAGCAATACTCAAGTCAACTAGGAAGTGGAAATTAGTGAGATAGTCCTGCTGTTCAGCTGGTTTAGCCTGGCAGCAATGGCTGGAGACAGGTTCAGCTCAAGATTGTTGTTAAAAATAAAAAAATAAAGTCCTTGATTTCAAGCCAATTTTTGGTTATTTATTTATCTGTTTCTCACGCGACAAAGCCCGCAGACATCAAGTGCAATGAAAGGAGGTCAGGAATAAAGGAAGTGTGGAGGGACGGATGGCAGAAGAAAGCAGAGCAGGGAGGTAAATAACCTGTGTCTTGATGAGAGCAGCATCAGGGAGTTAGGAGTCTTCCAATGACGGAAGGCCAACAAATATTTAGAGACCCAAGCAGAGAGGTCAAGGAAACAAGTGAGGAATGAGAAACAATGTGGGTGTCATCAGCAAAGAGATGTTAGAAGCCATATTAGCAGATGAGTTTAACAATAGAGGAGGTATCAGGGTGAAGGGGAGGGGTCCAAGGATGCAGCCCTTGGGAAGACCAACAGGACTAGTGGTGGAGTGGAGTGGTTGGACCTGTGTTGCACTGCGTCGTCTTGCTTCCAAGACTAGCGCATTGCCCCTGAGCTATCCTCCCAAGACTGTGGATTACAGATTTAATGGGGTCAGGTGGGTTGTTGGCCTTGAAGTAGCTAGTGATCCGGTCGAAGACTGTTCATTCCAAGACTGTCTACCGGTGAGGTGGGAGAGTGACCGGAAGACACTTGTTTGGGTTATCATGGTACTTTTTCAGGATAGGAAGGAGTGTGGCAGTTTAGAAGCAGCCAGGGAAAGAGCCAGATCTGGGCGACAGTTTGAAGAGCGTGGAGAGATTTAAGCAAGTGTGCAGAGTTAGGACCTTATTGGTATGGAGGGCAAATGAGTCAATGGGGCACACAGTGGCTATACTCACTGAGTATGGTTTGAGTTCACCGGGCAAGGTTGGGAAGAAGGTAGTAAGATGGCGGGCAGGAGTGAGGGAATCAGAGTAGGGTGAGGTGGAGGGACGGTGAGCGAGACAGTGAAAGAGATGGAGAAAATGAGAGAGAGATACACAGAGAGGGTGAGAAACACAGAGAAAGCACAGAGAAGAGAGAAGGAGAGAGACAAAGAGCGAGAGAGAGGGAGAGAGAGAGAGAGAGAGAGGGAGAGAGAGAGAGAGAGAGAGAAAGAGAGAGAGAGAGTTTACTGGAGTGTCACAGATTTTTGAGATTGTTGGGGCAAAATATAGGGCACAGTCTCCAGTGGAAAGAGGAAAGAGGGGATAAGATGTAATGTGATTTAGCGCTGCAAACATTTTTGTAGGGTTGAAGAGAGCCTACAGGGAGATTGGGGAAAAAGATTAGTTGTAAGAGATTACGCTTCATTTAAGGCCAAGGAGAGTCATGGAGTGCCATTATAGGAAGATAGGAGAGTAGGTGGTCAGTGTGTATGCCAGCAAATGAGGTGGTGGTACCTGCTGGTTTTTAATAGATGGATTTCCATGTAAATCTGTAGCAGAAGGTGAAGGCTAGACGGTGGAAAGGTGCACAGTGGCTAGTGGGCTCAGTGTGAACATAGAGGGCAGAATTGAAGTCGCGCACTGAGGAAGCGCCCGTGAAGCACCGCTTTGCCCACGCTCCTTGGACTTCTGCGAGGATTTTGCTGTAAATGATTCTTCCAACAAATTATTCACGTTGTTTTTGGCGTTAAACCACACCCACATACGTCAAACGTATATATTTGGTCACCCGCGCGCACCGAGGAAGCACCCGTGAAATACCGCTTTGCCCGCTCCCCTTGGACTTCTGCAAGGATTTTGTTGTATATGATTCTTCCAACAGATTATTCACGTTGTTTTTGCCATTAAACCACGCCCACATACGTCAAACATATATATTTGGGCACCCGCGCACACCGAGGAAACACCCGTGAAATACCGCTTTGCCCGCTCCCCTTGGACTTCTGCAAGGATTTTGCTGTATATGATTCTTCCAACGGATTATTCACGGTACTTTGGACATTCAAGTTGCTACCATTACATACTGTGCTCATACTTTTTAAATACAGAGTCTAAACATGCTTATTTTCTTTATATCTAGTTGTTTTTGGCATTAAACCACGCCCACATACGTCAAACATATATATTTGTGCACCAGCGCGCGCACACCGAGGAAGCTCGCCGCGGCGTTCAGGGCTTCGGGTACAGAGCTTCCTCGACGTGCTGTTTTGGTTAACGACCGCATTCATTTCTGGGATTGCTGTGTCTCTCTAAAGCTGTTGTGAACGCGGATGAGGCCTAAAGTAAGAGGCTTGTATCGACTTACCACGGACATGCCTCTCAATAAACAGCAGCGCATTTTGTCAGAGTCACAGCCGCATGAACTGTCTGAAGTCACCAGGTCTGCTAACATCTGCTCGACACCAATTGCACGTACGTCCCGCTCAAAAACAAAAGCCATTAAAAGGAAGGCGGTATCGACAAACAATGCTGGCATTCGTAAATATGGCTTTGGGAATATTGCAACAAATCCACTGCCTTCTTTAAAGGAACCCTTACCTTCCATTGATGGCGGCGCGCCTCAAATAAATTCAACTATGTGGGGTCCTGAACAGGCTCCTACTGCTCCCAATCTGAAAAACTCTTTTGGTCCTGATCCTAACAAAGCTAACTTTGTAAATTCTATCTCAGATAGTATGGTACGCCGCAATGCACAATCTGGTGTGCCATTCATTTTGAATTCCGGCTTGCCAACTAATGCTGAAGAAGCTGCAATAGAACTTGATTCCATTAACTCTTGTTTCTCGGCCACAGAAGAAGGCTTTAACCTTTCGCAGTCGCCTGACATGTTTCAGCATTCTAGCTGCAACATCCCAGCTTTAGCTGATTCATATATTGCTCCCAGTCCCCGTAAGTTAAATACAAAATCACTCACTCCACTGAAAACATCACAAATGCCTAAAACATCTCAAATTACCCTAGATGTTATGAATATTGCACTAATGGCTCTTGACAAGCTGTTCGAAACAATAGATAGCAAACTAAATGGCTATACGACAACATTTGACAATATAATAAATGAACAAAAAAACATGTCCGTAGCCATTGACCAAAATCAGGCAAGAAACAGTGGACAACTTAACTGTTTACTTAATTTACACAAAGAAATGGCCCTAACTCTGGCCTAGAATCAAATTGTAAATGTAAATTGTAAATGTGGAAAACACAATGCCTTGTGATTGTGAAACAAAAAAAACAAAAAAAATGCACATGAATCAGACAAAAATGCATTTGAAACCATTGCCATAGTGATTTCTCCTCTTCACAATCAAATAGCGAAGACAACTTCTGCACTGCCCTATGTCAGCGGCATAATAAGGGATAATACCGTTGTGGCAAATTCTAGCCCGACTACACATGAGGCTCAACAGCCCGGCCAAACAGCCAAAGCTATAAATCTTAGGGCACCTGGCGGGGTCCCGATTTACCCAGGCGGGTATACGTTTTGTAAACAAATAATCAGGATGAGGAGATCCAAAACAGAGACACAAAAGTGCTGTGTGTGTGTGTTTATTATGTACTCACACAGGAAGTAGTTAGTGGCTCAACAATTTACTTTACATTTCTTCCGATAAGCACGAAAGATGGTTGAAAACGACAGACAAAGTTGGTTATACAGTAGTGACACAAATAGGTGTAGGCCTCTGGAGTGTAGAGGTCAAAACTACATTAGGATACATGTTTCCTTATAGATCGAGGGGGTATAAGAACCCACTGGTACAGGAAAAACACGAGCCTGAGACTGGGGATGGTCTAAGGCGTAGTAAACAAAAAGTGCACACAACGATCTTCGAATTTGACAAGTACAGGGTAGTGATACAGTTAGACCACCCACAAGTTCCGAATTCAAAGTAGAAATAAAAACACAGGAAAAAAATCAAAAAATGTGAAAACTTCTAAATCTGATCCTAGTCCATCCACTAGAGAATGTATGAATGTATTAATAACTTATCTCGAGCCAAGAGTAGATCACTCTCGGCATTGAGCTCTATAATGAAAAGAATATGTGACGTTGGCAAAAATGAAGAAAGACAAACAACCTGAATGCCATGTCCCTCTGAAACCGATTCCAGCTCATCCTCTGCTCGGTGGACTAATCAAGATAGTCAAGGAGAACCATACCTCGGCAACAATTCAAATTAAGAACGAGCCGCTACCAGCTCAGAACCATTCCCAAAAGAAGGATCAAAAAGAAAATGACCTGGCCCTAAAGGAGAGTGCCGCTTCCAGAGCAGCGTTGAGGCGGGAATTCGATTTATACATGCAGCAGTGCGAATCTGAACCGCCCTGTCTGCCCATCATGGTTAATGGACTGGCCAAATGTACAGCTGTACCTACTACCTCATCCATATCATTGGTTCCTCCCACTGAAATTATGGATCTTACTCAAAAACGAGTATCCATTGCTGACTCAGAAATCCATTCATCTGAGCGTCTAAATTATTCTAAAATTCACCCCAACAATTTTTGCAAAAATGACCTTGAGGAAATCAAGGACTCCATCTCACGTCTGTGGGAAATGAACTCCAAAAAGGGCCCCTTAATTCCTTCTACTAACAATTCTTTCAATAACCAAAAGGTCCCCCACACTTTGAAGTCACACATGTCCATGGTACACCGTGCACCGAATACAAGGCGCCTTTTAGCATCTTCACAAAAAACCAACCCAATAATTGAATCCAGACATTCTTTGTTGCTTACATGTCGGCCTGGCATTTATCCATCGTACATTATGAACAAAGTATTCTGAAGCTCTTCTCTGATACTGCTGCTCTGAGGGAAATTGTGTCAAATGATTTGGACCAAATTGAATTCCCTAATAAGCACAATCTTGGCACAGCCCAAATATGGATTAAATCCCTTATCATACGAAATATCATCTGGTCGGCTAAAGATGTGCTATATAATTTAGGTTTCTTGATTTCAATGAATGTTGACACAAAAATCCCTCTGAAATCTTGTCTCAGGACCTCACATAGTCATCTGTTCAACATGCCAAAATATAATTCCTTAGAAAATGATAATGGCTCTCAACAGTATAGCCACATTACAAGAGTGTAACTAGATCCTGTTAGATGTCAACCGAGCTTCTCAGTAATTAGCTGGAACACTCGGGGGTTTAGTCATCTAATTAATAATTCTCAGAGTGTGCTAAGAAATTATGATCTTATACTGCTCCAAGAAACTTAGCTGACATCTTCTCCCAGGTGGGATAACTATGATATTCATCTGGAACCTGCCATACGAACCACAAAAGGGAGACCTATGTCCGGTTTGTTAACGGCTACAAACTCATTCATAAATATTCAATCGAGTGCAATAGCCGTCTCCAATCCCTTCATACAATTCACATGCCTAACCATTAGCACAATAAGAATCGCTTAAGTCAACTTGTATTGGAATCCTCTTGGTATTTCAACCCTGGTGTTTCTTAAAAATGTAGCTACTGTAATGGAGAATATCATCTTATCCTGTGGTATTGTACATATTATTGTTGCAGGTGATTTCAATCTACACTTATTTGGGAAAAAACATTAAAAAAACGATGACCGAGTGAAAATGTGGAGTAACTTTGTAAAAACATGGAATCTGATATTTTTGAATGGTACTAGTATTGCTGACTCTCCTCCCCACGCGACCTGGTTTCGAGGGTCTCAGAGTGCTATTATTGATAATGTCTATGTAACGCAAAATTTGTTTAATCACGTATCTGACTTTACAGTTATAACAACTGATTCTAGTGATCACCGTCCTCTCACATTCAAATTGACGATGGATATGGTCTCAGATCCACAAAGAAAAGCCTCTCAGGTTTGATCGAAGTGAACAACTCTTTAAATTGATAGAAATTGACCGAAAAGTCACTCGTGCAGTGCCAAGACTACTTAAAACTTAGTCTCAAGTCATGCACTGAAACATCCCACATCCAAATAATATGGCGCACTATGATCAAATGCAACTCTATGCCATTGTTCAGAAACCTAGATCACATATAACACCTGAATTTGATTATGCGATCCAAAATAGAAAATCTCTCTTTAGGAAGCAAAAAATAC